>NW_024465520.1:15773553-18304607 GCF_017591425.1 Ochotona curzoniae | reverse complement strand
TTTCCTCAGGGATTCTTTATAATGGAGCAGGTTACCACAGGGACCTGCTGCTAGTGGTGAAGCAGGTTACCTCAGGGATCTTATATGGAGCAGGTTACCTCAGGGACTGTTATATGGAGCAGGCTACCTCAGGGACCTGCTGCTTGGAGAGGCAGGTTACCTCAGGGATCTTTATATGGAGCAGGTTTCCTCAGGGATCTTATATGGAGCAGGTAACCTCAGGGCCCGCCTGCTAGGGTGAAGCAGGTTACCTCAGGGAACTTATATGGAGCAGGTTACCTCAGGGACAGGCTGCCAGGGGGCGGCGGTTACCTCAGGGATCCTTATAAGGAGCAGGTTACCTCAGGGAATGTTATATGGAGCAGTTTACCTCAGGGACCGGCTCCTAGGGTGAAGCAGGTTACCTCAGTAATGCTGGGGCGGCAGGGTTACCTCTTGTAGGGAGCAGGTTACCTCAGAGACCACCTGCTAGGGGGTGGCAGGTTGCGTCCGGGAGCGATATCCGGAGCAGGTTACCTCATGGGAGCGTTATATGGAGCAGGTTACCTCAGGGACCGCCTTCTAGAGGGAGGCAGGTTACCTCAGGGAACGTTATAAGGAGCAGGTTACCTCAGGGATCTTTATATGGAGCAGGTTTCCTCAGGGATCTTTTTTTTTTTTTAAAATTTATTTTTATTATTTTTTTTCATTGGAAAGGTGGATATACAGAGAGGAGAGACAGAGAGGAAGATCTTCCGTCCGATGATTCACTCCCCAAGTGAGCGCAAAGGGCCGATACTATGCCGATCCGAAGCCAGGAGCCTCTTCTGGGTCTCCCACGCGGGTGCAGCTTCCCTAAGCTTTGGGCTGTCCTCGCCTGCTTTCCCAGGCCACAGGCAGGGAGCTGGAAGGGAAGCGGGGCTGCCGCCATTAGAACCGGTGCCCATATGGGATCCCGGGCTTGCAAGGCAAGGACCTTTAACCACTTGTGCCACCGTGCTGGGCGCCCTCAGGGATTGTTATATGGAGCAGGTTACCTCAGGGACCTGCTGCTTGGACGAGGCAGGTTACCTCAGGGATCTTTATATGGAGCAGGTTTCCTCAGGGATCTTTATATGGAGCAGGTAACCTCAGGGCCCGCCTGCTAGGGTGAAGCAGGTTACCTCAGGGAACTTATACGGAGCAGGTTACCTCAGGGACAGGCTGCCAGGGGGCGGCGGTTACCTCAGGGATCCTTATAAGGAGCAGGTTACCTCAGGGAATGTTATATGGAGCAGTTTACCTCAGGGACCGGCTCCTGGGGTGAAGCAGGTTACCTCAGGAATGCTGGGGCGGCAGGGTTACCTCTTGTAGGGAGCAGGTTACCTCAGAGACAACCTGCTAGGGGGTGGCAGGTTGAGTCCAGGAGCGGTATCCGGAGCAGGTTACCTCATGGGAGCGTTATATGGAGCAGGTTACCTCAGGGACCGCCTGCTAGAGGGAGGCAGGTTACCTCAGGGAACGTTATAAGGAGCAGGTTACCTCAGGGATTGTTTTTTTTTTTTTTTTTTTTTTTTTAAGATTGATTTTTATTATTTGTTCATTGGGAAGGCGGATATACAGAGAGGAGAGACAGAGAGGAAGGTCTTCCGTCCGATGATTCACTCCCCAAGTGAGCGCAAAGGGCCAATGCTATGCTGATCCGAAGCCAGGAGCCTCTTCCGGGTCTCCCACGCGGGTGCAGGTTCCCTAAGCTTTGGGCCGTCCTTGCCTGCTTTCCCAGGCCACAGGCAGGGAGCTGGAAGGGAAGCGGGACTGCCGCCATTAGAACCGGTGCCCATATGGGATCCTGGCCTTGCAAGGCAAGGACCTTTAACCACTTGCACCACCGTGCTGGGCCCCCACAGGGATTGTTATATGGAGCAGGTTACCTCAGGGAATGTTATATGGAGCAGTTTACCTCAGGGACCCGCTCCTAGGGTGAGGTAGGTTACCTCAGGAATTCTGGATCAGCAAGGTTACCTCTTGTATCCAGCAGGTTACCTCAGGGACCACCTGCTAGGGGGTGGCAGGTTGCCTCAGGGATCATTATAAAGAGCAGGTTACCTCAGGGACCTGCTGCTATGGGGTTGCAGGTCGCCTGAGGGAGCGTTATATGGAGCAGGTTACCTCAGGGAGCATTATACAGAGCAGGTTACCTCAGGGATTGTTTTTTTTTATTTTTAAAAAATTAGTTTTATTATTTTTTTCATTGGAAAGGCGGATATACAGAGAGGAGAGACAGAGAGGAAGATCTTCCGTCCGATGATTCACTCCCCAAGTGAGCGCAAAGGGCCGATACTATGCCGATCCGAAGCCAGGAGCCTCTTCCGGGTCTCCCATGCGGGTGCAGCTTCCCAAAGCTTTGGGCTGTCCTCGCCTGCTTTCCCAGGCCACAGGTAGGGAGCTGGAAGGGAAGCGGGACTGCCGCCATTAGAACCGGTGCCCATATGGGATCCCGGGCTTGCAAGGCAAGGACCTTTAACCACTTGTGCCACCGTGCTGGGCTCCCTCAGGGATTGTTATATGGAGCAGGCTACCTCAGGGACCTGCTGCTTGGAGGAGGAAGGTTACCTCAGGGATCTTTATATGGAGCAGGTTTCCTCAGGGATCTTTATATGGAGCAGGTAACCTCAGGGCCCGCCTGCTAGGGTGAAGCAGGTTACCTCAGGGAACTTATACGGAGCAGGTTACCTCAGGGACAGGCTGCCAGGGGGCGGCGGTTACCTCAGGGATCCTTATAAGGAGCAGGTTACCTCAGGGATTGTTATATGGAGCAGTTTACCTCAGGGACCGGCTCCTAGGGTGAAGCAGGTTACCTCAGGAATGCTGGGGCGGCAGGGTTACCTCTTGTAGGGAGCAGGTTACCTCACAGACCACCTGCTAGGGGGTGGCAGGTTGCGTCCAGGAGCGGTATCCGGAGCAGGTTACCTCATGGGAGCGTTATATGGAGCAGGTTACCTCAGGGACCGCCTGCTAGAGGGAGGCAGGTTACCTCAGGGAACGTTATAAGGAGCAGGTTACCTCAGGGAGCGTTATACAGAGCAGGTTACCTCAGGGAGCGTTATATGGAGCAGGTTACCTCAGGGACCGCCTGCTAGAGGGAGGCAGGTTACCTCAGGGAACGTTATAAGGAGCAGGTTACCTCAGGGAGCGTTATACAGAGCAGGTTACCTCAGGGATTGTTTTTTTTTTTTTTCAAAATTCATTTTTATTATTTGTTCATTGGGAAGGCGGATATACAGAGAGGAGAGACAGAGAGGAAGGTCTTCCGTCCGATGATTCACTCCCCAAGTGAGCGCAAAGGGCCAATGCTATGCCGATCTGAAGCCAGGAGCCTCTTCCGGGTCTCCCATGCGGGTGCAGGTTCCCAAAGCTTTGGGCTGTCCTCGCCTGCTTTCCCAGGCCACAGGCAGGGAGCTGGAAGGGAAGCGGGACTGCCGCCATTAGAACCGGTGCCCATATGGGATCCTGGCCTTGCAAGGCAAGGACCTTTAACCACTTGCGCCACCGTGCTGGGCCCCCACAGGGATTGTTATATGGAGCAGGTTAACACAGGGAATGTTATATGGAGCAGTTTACCTCAAGGACCCGCTCCTAGGGTGAAATAGGTTACCTCAGGAATTCTGGATCGGAAAGGTTACCTCTTGTATCCAGCAGGTTACCTCAGGGACCGCCTGCTAGGGGGTTGCAGGTCGCCTGAGGGAGCGTTATATGGAGCAGGTTACCTCAGGGACTGCTTGCTAGAGGGAGGCAGGTTACCTCAGGGAAGGTTATAAGGAGCAGGTTACCTCAGGGAGCGTTATATGGAGCAGGTTACCTCAGGGAGCGTTATACAGAGCAGGTTACCTCAGGGATTGTTTTTTTTTTTTTTTTAAGATTTATTTTTATTATTTGTTCATTAGAAAGGCGGATATACAGAGAGGAGAGACAGAGAGGAAGGTCTTCCGTCCGATGATTCACTCCCCAAGTGAGCTCCAAGGGCCGATACTATGCCAATCCGAAGCCAGGAGCCTCTTCTGCGTCTCCCACGCGGGTGCAGCTTCCCAAAGCTTTGGGCTGTCCTCGCCTGCTTTCCCAGGCCACAGGTAGGGAGCTGGAAGGGAAGCGGGACTGCCGCCATTAGAACCGGTGCCCATATGGGATCCCGGGCTTGCAAGGCAAGGACCTTTAACCACTTGCGCCACCGTGCTGGGCCCCCACAGGGATTGTTATATGGAGCAGGTTACCTCAGGGAATGTTATATGGAGCAGTTTACCTCAGGGACCCGCTCCTAGGGTGAAGTAGGTTACCTCAGGAATTCTGGATCAGCAAGGTTACCTCTTGTATCCAGCAGGTTACCTCAGGGACCACCTGCTAGGGGGTGGCAGGTTGCCTCAGGGATCATTATAAAGAGCAGGTTACCTCAGGGACCTGCTGCTATGGGGTTGCAGGTCGCCTGAGGGAGCGTTATATGCAGCAGGTTACCTCAGGGACCGCCTGCTAGAGGGAGGCAGGTTACCTCAGTGAACGTTATAAGGAGCAGGTTACCTCAGGGACCGCCTGCTAGGGGGTTGCAGGTCGCCTGAGGGAGCGTTATATGGAGCAGGTTACCTCTGGGAGCGTTATACAGAGCAGGTTACCTCAGGGATTGTTTTTTTTTTTTTTTAAAGATTTATTTTTATTATTTTTTTCATTGGAAAGGCGGATATACAGAGAGGAGAGACAGAGAGGAAGATCTTCCGTCTGATGATTCACTCCCCAAGTGAGCGCAAAGGGCCGATACTATGCCAATCTGAAGCCAGGAGCCTCTTCTGGGTCTCCCATGCGGGTGCAGGTTCCCAAAGCTTTGGGCCGTCCTCGCCTGCTTTCCCAGGCCACAGGCAGGGAGCTGGAAGGGAAGCGGGGCTGCCGCCATTAGAACCGGTGCCCATATGGGATCACGGGCTTGGAAGGCAAGGACCTTTAACCACTTGTGCCACCGTGCTGGGCGCCCTCAGGGATTGTTATATGGAGCAGGTTACCTCAGGGACCTGCTGCTTGGAGGAGGCAGGTTACCTCAGGGATCTTTACATGGAGCAGGTTACCTCAGGGCCCACCTGCTAGCGTGAAGCAGGTTACCTCAGGGAACTTATATGGAGCAGGTTACCTCAGGGACAGGCTGCCAGGGCGCGGCGGTTACCTCAGGGATCCTTATAAGGAGCAGGTTACCTCAGGGAATGTTATATGGAGCAGTTTACCTCAGGGACCGGCTCCTAGGGTGAAGCAGGTTACCTCAGGAATGCTGGGGCGGCAGGGTTACCTCTTGTAGGGAGCAGGTTACCTCAGAGACCACCTGCTAGGGGGTGGCAGGTTGCATCCGGGAGCGATATCCGGAGCAGGTTACCTCATGGGAGTGTTATATGGAGCAGGTTACCTCAGGGAGCGTTATACAGAGCAGGTTACCTCAGGGATTGTTTTTTTTTTTTTAAAGATTTATTTTTATTATTTGTTCATTAGAAAGGCGGATATACAGAGAGGAGAGACAGAGAGGAAGGTCTTCCGTCCGATGATTCACTCCCCAAGTGAGCTCAAAGGGCCGATACTATGCCGATCCGAAGCCAGGAGCCTCTTCTGCGTCTCCCACGTGGGTGCAGCTTCCCAAAGCTTTGGGCTGTCCTCGCCTGCTTTCCCAGGCCACAGGTAGGGAGCTGGAAGGGAAGCGGGACTGCCGCCATTAGAACCGGTGCCCATATGGGATCCCGGGCTTGCAAGGCAAGGACCTTTAACCACTTGTGCCACCGTGCTGGGCTCCCTCAGGGATTGTTATATGGAGCAGGCTACCTCAGGGACCTGCTGCTTGGAGGAGGCAGGTTACCTCAGGGATCTTTATATGGAGCAGGTTTCCTCAGGGATCTTTATATGGAGCAGGTAACATCAGGGACCGCCTGCTAGAGGGAGGCAGGTTACCTCAGGGAACGTTATAAGGAGCAGGTTACCTCAGGGAGCGTTATATGGAGCAGGTTACCTCAGGGAGCGTTATATGGAGCAGGTTACCTCAGGGACCGCCTGCTAGAGGGAGGCAGGTTACCTCAGGGAACGTTATAAGGAGCAGGTTACCTCAGGGAGCGTTATACAGAGCAGGTTACCTCAGGGATTGTTTTTTTTTTTTTTTTCAAAATTCATTTTTATTATTTGTTCATTGGGAAGGCGGATATACAGAGAGGAGAGACAGAGAGGAAGGTCTTCCGTCCGATGATTCACTCCCCAAGTGAGCGCAAAGGGCCAATGCTATGCCGATCTGAAGCCAGGAGCCTCTTCCGGGTCTCCCATGCGGGTGCAGGTTCCCAAAGCTTTGGGCTGTCCTTGCCTGCTTTCCCAGGCCACAGGCAGGGAGCTGGAAGGGAAGCGGGACTGCCGCCATTAGAACCGGTGCCCATATGGGATCCTGGCCTTGCAAGGCAAGGACCTTTAACCACTTGTGCCACCGTGCTGGGCCCCCACAGGGATTGTTATATGGAGCAGGTTAACACAGGGAATGTTATATGGAGCAGTTTACCTCAAGGACCCGCTCCTAGGGTGAAATAGGTTACCTCAGGAATTCTGGATCGGAAAGGTTACCTCTTGTATCCAGCAGGTTACCTCAGGGACCGCCTGCTAGGGGGTTGCAGGTCGCCTGAGGGAGCGTTATATGGAGCAGGTTACCTCTGGGAGCGTTATACAGAGCAGGTTACCTCAGGGATTGTTTTTTTTTTTTTTTAAAGATTTATTTTTATTATTTTTTTCATTGGAAAGGCGGATATACAGAGAGGAGAGACAGAGAGGAAGATCTTCCGTCTGATGATTCACTCCCCAAGTGAGCGCAAAGGGCCGATACTATGCCAATCTGAAGCCAGGAGCCTCTTCTGGGTCTCCCATGCGGGTGCAGGTTCCCAAAGCTTTGGGCCGTCCTCGCCTGCTTTCCCAGGCCACAGGCAGGGAGCTGGAAGGGAAGCGGGGCTGCCGCCATTAGAACCGGTGCCCATATGGGATCCCGGGCTTGCAAGGCAAGGACCTTTAACCACTTGTGCCACCGTGCTGGGCGCCCTCAGGGATTGTTATATGGAGCAGGTTACCTCAGGGACCTGCTGCTTGGAGGAGGCAGGTTTCCTCAGGGATCTTTACATGGAGCAGGTTACCTCAGGGCCCACCTGCTAGCGTGAAGCAGGTTACCTCAGGGAACTTATACGGAGCAGGTTACCTCAGGGACAGGCTGCCAGGGGGCGGCGGTTACCTCAGGGATCCTTATAAGGAGCAGGTTACCTCAGGGAATGTTATATGGAGCAGTTTACCTCAGGGACCGGCTCCTAGGGTGAAGCAGGTTACCTCAGGAATGCTGGGGCGGCAGGGTTACCTCTTGTAGGGAGCAGGTTACCTCAGAGACCACCTGCTAGCTGGTGGCAGGTTGCATCCGGGAGCGATATCCCGAGCAGGTTACCTCATGGGAGCGTTATATGGAGCAGGTTACCTCAGGGACCGCCTGCTAGAGGGAGGCAGGTTACCTCAGGGAACGTTATAAGGAGCAGGTTACCTCAGGGAATGTTATATGGAGCAGTTTACCTCAGGGACCTGCTCCTAGGGTGAAGCAGGTTACCTCAGGAATGCTGGGGCGGCAGGGTTACCTCTTGTAGGGAGCAGGTTACCTCAGAGACCACCTGCTAGCTGGTGGCAGGTTGCGTCCGGGAGCGATATCCGGAGCAGGTTACCTCATGGGAGCGTTATATGGAGCAGGTTACCTCAGGGACCGCCTGCTAGAGGGAGGCAGGTTACCTCAGGGAACGTTATAAGGAGCAGGTTACCTCAGGGAGCGTTATACAGAGCATGTTACCTCAGGGATTGTTTTTTTTTTTTTTAAAGATTTATTTTTATTATTTTTTTTTCATTGGAAAGGCGGATATACAGAGAGGAGAGACAGAGAGGAAGGTCTTCCGTCCGATGATTCACTCCCCAAGTGAGCGCAAAGGGCCAATGCTATGCCGATCTGAAGCCAGGAGCCTCTTCCGGGTCTCCCATGCGGGTGCAGGTTCCCAAAGCTTTGGGCTGTCCTTGCCTGCTTTCCCAGGCCACAGGCAGGGAGCTGGAAGGGAAGCGGGACTGCCGCCATTAGAACCGGTGCCCATATGGGATCCTGGCCTTGCAAGGCAAGGACCTTTAACCACTTGTGCCACCGTGCTGGGCCCCCACAGGGATTGTTATATGGAGCAGGTTAACACAGGGAATGTTATATGGAGCAGTTTACCTCAAGGACCCGCTCCTAGGGTGAAATAGGTTACCTCAGGAATTCTGGATCGGAAAGGTTACCTCTTGTATCCAGCAGGTTACCTCAGGGACCGCCTGCTAGGGGGTTGCAGGTCGCCTGAGGGAGCGTTATATGGAGCAGGTTACCTCTGGGAGCGTTATACAGAGCAGGTTACCTCAGGGATTGTTTTTTTTTTTTTTTTAAAGATTTATTTTTATTATTTTTTTCATTGGAAAGGCGGATATACAGAGAGGAGAGACAGAGAGGAAGATCTTCCGTCTGATGATTCACTCCCCAAGTGAGCGCAAAGGGCCGATACTATGCCAATCTGAAGCCAGGAGCCTCTTCTGGGTCTCCCATGCGGGTGCAGGTTCCCAAAGCTTTGGGCCGTCCTCGCCTGCTTTCCCAGGCCACAGGCAGGGAGCTGGAAGGGAAGCGGGGCTGCCGCCATTAGAACCGGTGCCCATATGGGATCCCGGGCTTGCAAGGCAAGGACCTTTAACCACTTGTGCCACCGTGCTGGGCGCCCTCAGGGATTGTTATATGGAGCAGGTTACCTCAGGGACCTGCTGCTTGGAGGAGGCAGGTTTCCTCAGGGATCTTTACATGGAGCAGGTTACCTCAGGGCCCACCTGCTAGCGTGAAGCAGGTTACCTCAGGGAACTTATATGGAGCAGGTTACCTCAGGGACAGGCTGCCAGGGGGCGGCGGTTACCTCAGGGATCCTTATAAGGAGCAGGTTACCTCAGGGAATGTTATATGGAGCAGTTTACCTCAGGGACCGGCTCCTAGGGTGAAGCAGGTTACCTCAGGAATGCTGGGGCGGCAGGGTTACCTCTTGTAGGGAGCAGGTTACCTCAGAGACCACCTGCTAGCTGGTGGCAGGTTGCATCCGGGAGCGATATCCCGAGCAGGTTACCTCATGGGAGCGTTATATGGAGCAGGTTACCTCAGGGACCGCCTGCTAGAGCGAGGCAGGTTACCTCAGGGAACGTTATAAGGAGCAGGTTACCTCAGGGAGCGTTATATGGAGCAGGTTACCTCAGGGAGCGTTATATGGAGCAGGTTACCTCAGGGAGCGTTATACAGAGCAGGTTACCTCAGGGATTGTTTTTTTTTTTTTTAAAGATTTATTTTTATTATTTTTTTTTCATTGGAAAGGCGGATATACAGAGAGGAGAGACAGAGAGGAAGGTCTTCCGTCCGATGATTCACTCCCCAAGTGAGCGCAAAGGCCTGATACTATGCCAATCTGAAGCCAGGAGCCTCTTCTGGGTCTCCCATGCGGGTGCAGGTTCCCAAAGCTTTGGGCCGTCCTCGCCTGCTTTCCCAGGCCACAGGCAGGGAGCTGGAAGGGAAGCGGGGCTGCCGCCATTAGGACCGGTGCCCATATGGGATCCCGGGCTTGCAAGGCAAGGACCTTTAACCACTTGTGCCACCGTGCTGGGCACCCTCAGGGATTGTTATATGGAGCAGGCTACCTCAGGGACCTGCTGCTTGGAGGAGGCAGGTTACCTCAGGGATCTTTACATGGAGCAGGTTACCTCAGGGCCCACCTGCTAGCGTGAAGCAGGTTACCTCAGGGAACTTATACGGAGCAGGTTACCTCAGGGACAGGCTGCCAGGGGGCGGCGGTTACCTCAGGGATCCTTGTAAGGAGCAGGTTACCTCAGGGAATGTTATATGGAGCAGTTTACCTCAGGGACCAGCTCCTAGGGTGAAGCAGGTTACCTCAGGAATGCTGGGGCGGCAGGGTTACCTCTTGTAGGGAGCAGGTTACCTCAGAGACCACCTGCTAGGGGGTGGCAGGTTGCATCCGGGAGCGATATCCGGAGCAGGTTACCTCATGGGAGCGTTATATGGAGCAGGTTACCTCAGGGACCGCCTGCTAGAGGGAGGCAGGTTACCTCAGGGAACGTTATAAGGAGCAGGTTACGTCAGGGAGCGTTATACAGAGCAGGTTACCTCAGGGATTGTTTTTTTTTTTTTTTTTCAAAATTCATTTTTATTATTTGTTCATTGGGAAGGCGGATATACAGAGAGGAGAGACAGAGAGGAAGGTCTTCCGTCCGATGATTCACTCCCCAAGTGAGCGCAAAGGGCCAAGGCTATGCCAATCCGAAGCCAGGAGCCTCTTCCGGGTCTCCCATGCGGGTGCAGGTTCCCAAAGCTTTGGGCTGTCCTCGCCTGCTTTCCCAGGCCACAGGCAGGGAGCTGGAAGGGAAGCGGGACTGCCGCCATTAGAACCGGTGCCCATATGGGATCCTGGCCTTGCAAGGCAAGGACCTTTAACCACTTGTGCCACCGTGCTGGGCCCCCACAGGGATTGTTATATGGAGCAGGTTAACACAGGGAATGTTATATGGAGCAGTTTACCTCAAGGACCCGCTCCTAGGGTGAAATAGGTTACCTCAGGAATTCTGGATCGGAAAGGTTACCTCTTGTATCCAGCAGGTTACCTCAGGGACCGCCTGCTAGGGGGTTGCAGGTCGCCTGAGGGAGCGTTATATGGAGCAGGTTACCTCTGGGAGCGTTATACAGAGCAGGTTACCTCAGGGATTGTTTTTTTTTTTTTTAAAGATTTATTTTTATTATTTTTTTCATTGGAAAGGCGGATATACAGAGAGGAGAGACAGAGAGGAAGGTCTTCCGTCTGATGATTCACTCCCCAAGTGAGCGCAAAGGGCCGATACTATGCCAATCTGAAGCCAGGAGCCTCTTCTGGGTCTCCCATGCGGGTGCAGGTTCCCAAAGCTTTGGGCCGTCCTCGCCTGCTTTCCCAGGCCACAGGCAGGGAGCTGGAAGGGAAGCGGGGCTGCCGCCATTAGAACCGGTGCCCATATGGGATCCCGGGCTTGCAAGGCAAGGACCTTTAACCACTTGTGCCACCGTGCTGGGCGCCCTCAGGGATTGTTATATGGAGCAGGCTACCTCAGGGACCTGCTGCTTGGAGGAGGCAGGTTACCTCAGGGATCTTTATATGGAGCAGGTTACCTCAGGGATCTTTATATGGAGCAGGTTACCTCAGGGCCCGCCTGCTAGGGTGAAGCAGGTTACCTCAGGGATGGTTATAAGGAGCAGGTTACCTCAGGGACAGGCTGCTATGGGGTTGCAGGTCGCCTGAGGGAGCGTTATATGGAGCAGGTTGCCTCAGGGAGCGTTATACAGAGCAGGTTACCTCAGGGATTGTTTTTTTTTTTTTTTAAAGATTTATTTTTATTATTTTTTTTCATTGGAAAGGCGGATATACAGAGAGGAGAGACAGAGAGGAAGGTCTTCCGTCCGATGATTCACTCCCCAAGTGAGCGCAAAGGGCCGATACTATGCCGATCCGAAGCCAGGAGCCTCTTCTGCGTCTCCCACGTGGGTGCAGCTTCCCAAAGCTTTGGGCTGTCCTCGCCTGCTTTCCCAGGCCACAGGCAGGGAGATGGAAGGGAAGCGGGACTGCCGCCATTAGAACTGGTGCCCATATGGGATCCCGGGCTTGCAAGGCAAGGACCTTTAACCACTTGTGCCACCGTGCTGGGCGCCTTCAGGGATTGTTATATGGAGCAGGCTACCTCAGGGACCTGCTGCTTGGACGAGGCAGGTTTCCTCAGGGATCTTTACATGGAGCAGGTTTCCTCAGGGATCTTTATATGGAGCAGGTTACCTCAGGGCCCGCCTGCTAGGGTGAAGCAGGTTACCTCAGGGAACTTATATGGAGCAGGTTACCTCAGGGACAGGCTGCCAGGGGGCGGCGGTTACCTCAGGGATCCTTGTAAGGAGCAGGTTACCTCAGGGAATGTTATATGGAGCAGTTTACCTCAGGGACCGGCTCCTAGGGTGAAGCAGGTTACCTCAGGAATGCTGGGGCGGCAGGGTTACCTCTTGTAGGGAGCAGGTTACCTCAGAGACCACCTGCTAGGGGGTGGCAGGTTGCATCCAGGAGCGATATCCAGAGCAGGTTACCTCATGGGAGCGTTATATGGAGCAGGTTACCTCAGGGACCGCCTGCTAGAGGGAGGCAGGTTACCTCAGGGAACGTTATAAGGAGCAGGTTACCTCAGGGAGCGTTATATGGAGCAGGTTACCTCAGGGAGCGTTATACAGAGCAGGTTACCTCAGGGATTGTTTTTTTTTTTTTTAAAGATTTATTTTTATTATTTTTTTTCATTGGAAAGGCGGATATACAGAGAGGAGAGACAGAGAGGAAGGTCTTCCGTCCGATGATTCACTCCCCAAGTGAGCGCAAAGGGCCGATACTATGCCAATCTGAAGCCAGGAGCCTCTTCTGGGTCTCCCATGCGGGTGCAGGTTCCCAAAGCTTTGGGCTGTCCTCGCCTGCTTTCCCAGGCCACAGGTAGGGAGCTGGAAGGGAAGCGGGACTGCCGCCATTAGAACCGGTGCCCATATGGGATCCCGGGCTTGCAAGGCAAGGACCTTTAACCACTTGTGCCACCGTGCTGGGCGCCCTCAGGGATTGTTATATGGAGCAGGCTACCTCAGGGACCTGCTGCTTGGAGGAGGCAGGTTACCTCAGGGATCTTTATATGGAGCAGGTTTCCTCAGGGATCTTTATATGGAGCAGGTTACCTCAGGGCCCGCCTGCTAGGGTGAAGCAGGTTACCTCAGGGAACTTATATGGAGCAGGTTACCTCAGGGACAGGCTGCCAGGGGGCGGCGGTTACCTCAGGGATCCTTATAAGGAGCAGGTTACCTCAGGGAATGTTATATGGAGCAGTTTACCTCAGGGACCGGCTCCTAGGGTGAAGCAGGTTACCTCAGGAATGCTGGGGCGGCAGGGTTACCTCTTGTAGGGAGCAGGTTACCTCAGAGACCACCTGCTAGGGGGTGGCAGGTTGCGTCCGGGAGTGATATCCGGAGCAGGTTACCTCATGGGAGCGTTATATGGAGCAGGTTACCTCAGGGACTGCTTGCTAGAGGGAGGCAGGTTACCTCAGGGAACGTTATAAGGAGCAGGTTACCTCAGGGAGCGTTATATGGAGCAGGTTACCTCAGGGAGCGTTATACAGAGCAGGTTACCTCAGGGATTGTTTTTTTTTTTTTTAAAGATTTATTTTTATTTTTTTTTTTCATTGGAAAGGCGGACATACAGAGAGGAGAGACAGAGAGGAAGGTCTTCCGTAGGATGATTCACTCCCCAAGTGAGCGCAAAGGGCCGATACTATGCCAATCTGAAGCCAGGAGCCTCTTCTGGGTCTCCCATGCGGGTGCAGGTTCCCAAAGCTTTGGGCCGTCCTCGCCTGCTTTCCCAGGCCACAGGCAGGGAGCTGGAAGGGAAGCAGGGCTGCCGCCATTAGAACTGGTGCCCATATGGGATCCCGGGCTTGCAAGGCAAGGACCTTTAACCACTTGTGCCACCGTGCTGGGCGCCCTCAGGGATTGTTATATGGAGCAGGTTACCTCAGGGACCTGCTGCTTGGAGGAGGCAGGTTACCTCAGGGATCTTTACATGGAGCAGGTTACCTCAGGGCCCACCTGCTAGCGTGAAGCAGGTTACCTCAGGGAACTTATACGGAGCAGGTTACCTCAGGGACAGGCTGCCAGGGGGCGGCGGTTACCTCAGGGATCCTTGTAAGGAGCAGGTTACCTCAGGGAATGTTATATGGAGCAGTTTACCTCAGGGACCGGCTCCTAGGGTGAAGCAGGTTACCTCAGGAATGCTGGGGCGGCAGGGTTACCTCTTGTAGGGAGCAGGTTACCTCAGAGACCACCTGCTAGGGGGTGGCAGGTTGCGTCCAGGAGCGATATCCGGAGCAGGTTACCTCATGGGAGCGTTATATGGAGCAGGTTACCTCAGGGACCGCCTGCTAGAGGGAGGCAGGTTACCTCAGGGAACGTTATAAGGAGCAGGTTACCTCAGGGAACGTTATAAGGAGCAGGTTACCTCAGGGAGCGTTATACAGAGCAGGTTACCTCAGGGATTGTTTTTTTTTTTTTTTCAAAATTCATTTTTATTATTTGTTCATTGCGAAGGCGGATATACAGAGAGGAGAGACAGAGAGGAAGGTCTTCCCTCCGATGATTCACTCCCCAAGTGAGCGCAAATGGCCAATGCTATGCCGATCTGAAGCCAGGAGCCTCTTCCGGGTCTCCCATGCGGGTGCAGGTTCCCAAAGCTTTGGGCTGTCCTCGCCTGCTTTCCCAGGCCACAGGCAGGGAGCTGGAAGGGAAGCGGGACTGCCGCCATTAGAACCGGTGCCCATATGGGATCCTGGCCTTGCAAGGCAAGGACCTTTAACCACTTGTGCCACCGTGCTGGGCCCCCACAGGGATTGTTATATGGAGCAGGTTAACACAGGGAATGTTATATGGAGCAGTTTACCTCAAGGACCCGCTCCTAGGGTGAAATAGGTTACCTCAGGAATTCTGGATCGGAAAGGTTACCTCTTGTATCCAGCAGGTTACCTCAGGGACCGCCTGCTAGGGGGTTGCAGGTCGCCTGAGGGAGCGTTATATGGAGCAGGTTACCTCTGGGAGCGTTATACAGAGCAGGTTACCTCAGGGATTGTTTTTTTTTTTTTTTAAAGATTTATTTTTATTATTTTTTTCATTGGAAAGGCGGATATACAGAGAGGAGAGACAGAGAGGAAGATCTTCCGTCTGATGATTCACTCCCCAAGTGAGCGCAAAGGGCCGATACTATGCCAATCTGAAGCCAGGAGCCTCTTCTGGGTCTCCCATGCGGGTGCAGGTTCCCAAAGCTTTGGGCCGTCCTCGCCTGCTTTCCCAGGCCACAGGCAGGGAGCTGGAAGGGAAGCGGGGCTGCCGCCATTAGAACCGGTGCCCATATGGGATCCCGGGCTTGCAAGGCAAGGACCTTTAACCACTTGTGCCACCGTGCTGGGCGCCCTCAGGGATTGTTATATGGAGCAGGTTACCTCAGGGACCTGCTGCTTGGAGGAGGCAGGTTTCCTCAGGGATCTTTACATGGAGCAGGTTACCTCAGGGCCCACCTGCTAGCGTGAAGCAGGTTACCTCAGGGAACTTATACGGAGCAGGTTACCTCAGGGACAGGCTGCCAGGGGGCGGCGGTTACCTCAGGGATCCTTATAAGGAGCAGGTTACCTCAGGGAATGTTATATGGAGCAGTTTACCTCAGGGACCGGCTCCTAGGGTGAAGCAGGTTAACTCAGGAATGCTGGGGCGGCAGGGTTACCTCTTGTAGGGAGCAGGTTACCTCAGAGACCACCTGCTAGCTGGTGGCAGGTTGCATCCGGGAGCGATATCCCGAGCAGGTTACCTCATGGGAGCGTTATATGGAGCAGGTTACCTCAGGGACCGCCTGCTAGAGGGAGGCAGGTTACCTCAGGGAACGTTATAAGGAGCAGGTTACCTCAGGGAATGTTATATGGAGCAGTTTACCTCAGGGACCGGCTCCTAGGGTGAAGCAGGTTACCTCAGGAATGCTGGGGCGGCAGGGTTACCTCTTGTAGGGAGCAGGTTACCTCAGAGACCACCTGCTAGGGGGTGGCAGGTTGCATCCGGGAGCGATATCCGGAGCAGGTTACCTCATGGGAGCGTTATATGGAGCAGGTTACCTCAGGGACCGCCTGCTAGAGGGAGGCAGGTTACCTCAGGGAACGTTATAAGGAGCAGGTTACGTCAGGGAGCGTTATAGAGCGAAGGAGCAGGTTACCTCAGGGAGGTTTCGGTTTTTTTTTTTTTTTTCAAAGATTTATTTTTATTATTTGTTTCATTGGAAAGGCGGATATACAGAGAGGAGAGACAGAGAGGAAGGTCTTCCGTCCGATGATTCACTCCCCAAGTGAGCGCAAAGGGCCGATACTATGCCAATCTGAAGCCAGGAGCCTCTTCTGGGTCTCCCATGCGGGTGCAGGTTCCCAAAGCTTTGGGCTGTCCTCGCCTGCTTTCCCAGGCCACAGGTAGGGAGCTGGAAGGGAAGCGGGACTGCCGCCATTAGAACCGGTGCCCATATGGGATCCCGGGCTTGCAAGGCAAGGACCTTAACACTTGGCACCGTGCTGGGCCCTCAGGATTGTAATGGAGCAGCTACCTCAGGACCTGCTGCTTGGAGGAGGCAGTTACCCGGACTTACATGGAGCAGTCCTCAGGGCCACCGCTAGCGTGAAGCAGGTACCTCAGGGAATTAGACAGGTTACTCAGGACAGGCCAGGGGCGGCGGTACTCAGGCCTTGTAAGAGCGTTACCTCAGGGAATGTTATATGGAGCAGTTTACCTCAGGGACCCGCTCCTAGGGTGAAGCAGGTTACCTCAGGAATGCTGGGTCGGCAGGGTTACCTCTTGTAGCGAGCAGGTTACCTCAGGGACCGCCTGCTAGGGGGTGGAGGTTGCAGGACTCGGCGCCTGGAGGGAGCAGGTTACCTCAGGGACGTTAAGGAGCAGGTTACCTCTAGGGAGCGTTATACAGAGCAGGTTACCTCAGGGATTGTTTTTTTTTTTTTTTTTTCAAAATTCATTTTTATTATTTGTTTCATTGGAAAGGCGGATATACAGAGAGGAGAGACAGAGAGGAAGGTCTTCCGTCCGATGATTCACTCCCCAAGTGAGCGCAAAGGGCCAATGCTATGCCGATCTGAAGCCAGGAGCCTCTTCCGGGTCTCCCATGCGGGTGCAGGTTCCCCAAGCTTTGGGTCATCCTCGCCTGCTTTCCCAGGCCACAGGCAGGGAGCTGGAAGGGAAGCGGGACTGCCGCCATTAGAACCGGTGCCCATATGGGATCCTGGCCTTGCAAGGCAAGGACCTTTAACCACTTGTGCCACCGTGCTGGGCGCCCACAGGGATTGTTATATGGAGCAGGTTAACACAGGGAACTGCTTATATGGAGGCAGTTTACCTCAAGGACCAGGCTACCTAGGGTGATAATAGGTTACCTCAGGAATTGCTGGATCGGAAGCAGGTTACCTCTTGTATCCAGCAGGTTACCTCAGGGACCGCCTGCTAGGGGGTTGCAGGTCGCCTGAGGGAGCGTTATATGGAGCAGGTTACCTCTGGGAGCGTTATACAGAGCAGGTTACCTCAGGGATTGTTTTTTTTTTTTTAAAGATTTATTTTTATTATTTTTTTCATTGGAAAGGCGGATATACAGAGAGGAGAGACAGAGAGGAAGATCTTCCGTCCGATGATTCACTCCCCAAGTGAGCGCAAAGGGCCGATACTATGCCGATCTGAAGCCAGGAGCCTCTTCTGGGTCTCCCATGCGGGTGCAGGTTCCCAAAGCTTTGGGCCGTCCTCGCCAGCTTTCCCAGGCCACAGGCAGGGAGCTGGATGGGAAGCGGGGCTGCCGCCATTAGAACCGGTGCCCATATGGGATGGGCTTGCAAGGCAAGGACCTTTAACCACTTGTGCCACCGTGCTGGGCGCCTTCAGGGATTGTTATATGGAGCAGGCTACCTCAGGGACCTGCTGCTTGGACGAGGCAGGTTTCCTCAGGGATCTTTACATGGAGCAGGTTACCTCAGGGCCCGCCTGCTAGGGTGAAGCAGGTTACCTCAGGGAACTTATATGGAGCAGGTTACCTCAGGGACAGGCTGCCAGGGGGCGGCGGTTACCTCAGGGATCCTTGTAAGGAGCAGGTTACCTCAGGGAATGTTATATGGAGCAGTTTACCTCAGGGACCGGCTCCTAGGGTGAAGCAGGTTACCTCAGGAATGCTGGGGCGGCAGGGTTACCTCTTGTAGGGAGCAGGTTACCTCAGAGACCACCTGCTAGGGGGTGGCAGGTTGCATCCAGGAGCGATATCCAGAGCAGGTTACCTCATGGCAGCGTTATATGGAGCAGGTTACCTCAGGGACCGCCTGCTAGAGGGAGGCAGGTTACCTCAGGGAACGTTATAAGGAGCAGGTTACCTCAGGGAGCGTTATATGGAGCAGGTTACCTCAGGGAGCGTTATACAGAGCATGTTACCTCAGGGATTGTTTTTTTTTTTTTTAAAGATTTATTTTTATTATTTTTTTTCATTGGAAAGGCGGATATACAGAGAGGAGAGACAGAGAGGAAGGTCTTCCGTCCGATGATTCACTCCCCAAGTGAGCGCAAAGGGCCGATACTATGCCGATCCGAAGCCAGGAGCCTCTTCTGCGTCTCCCACGTGGGTGCAGGTTCCCAAAGCTTTGGGCTGTCCTCGCCTGCTTTCCCAGGCCACAGGCAGGGAGATGGAAGGGAAGCGGGACTGCCGCCATTAGAACCGGTGCCCATATGGGATCCCGGGCTTGCAAGGCAAGGACCTTTAACCACTTGTGCCACCGTGCTGGGCGCCCTCAGGGATTGTTATATGGAGCAGGCTACCTCAGGGACCTGCTGCTTGGAGGAGGCAGGTTACCTCAGGGATCTTTATATGGAGCAGGTTTCCTCAGGGATCTTTATATGGAGCAGGTTACCTCAGGGCCCGCCTGCTAGGGTGAAGCAGGTTACCTCAGGGAACTTATACGGAGCAGGTTACCTCAGGGACAGGCTGCCAGGGGGCGGCGGTTACCTCAAGGATCCTTATAAGGAGCAGGTTACCTCAGGGAATGTTATATGGAGCAGTTTACCTCAGGGACCAGCTCCTAGGGTGAAGCAGGTTACCTCAGGAATGCTGGGGCGGCAGGGTTACCTCTTGTAGGGAGCAGGTTACCTCAGAGACCACCTGCTAGGGGGTGGCAGGTTGCGTCCGGGAGTGATATCCGGAGCAGGTTACCTCATGGGAGCGTTATATGGAGCAGGTTACCTCAGGGACTGCTTGCTAGAGGGAGGCAGGTTACCTCAGGGAACGTTATAAGGAGCAGGTTACCTCAGGGAGCGTTATATGGAGCAGGTTACCTCAGGGAGCGTTATACAGAGCAGGTTACCTCAGGGATTGTTTTTTTTTTTTTAAAGATTTATTTTTATTTTTTTTTTCATTGGAAAGGCGGACATACAGAGAGGAGAGACAGAGAGGAAGGTCTTCCGTACGATGATTCACTCCCCAAGTGAGCGCAAAGGGCCGATACTATGCCAATCTGAAGCCAGGAGCCTCTTCTGGGTCTCCCATGCGGGTGCAGGTTCCCAAAGCTTTGGGCCGTCCTCGCCTGCTTTCCCAGGCCACAGGCAGGGAGCTGGAAGGGAAGCGGGGCTGCCGCCATTAGGACCGGTGCCCATATGGGATCCCGGGCTTGCAAGGCAAGGACCTTTAACCACTTGTGCCACCGTGCTGGGCGCCCTCAGGGATTGTTATATGGAGCAGGTTACCTCAGGGACCTGCTGCTTGGAGGAGGCAGGTTACCTCAGGGATCTTTACATGGAGCAGGTTACCTCAGGGCCCACCTGCTAGCGTGAAGCAGGTTACCTCAGGGAACTTATACGGAGCAGGTTACCTCAGGGACAGGCTGCCAGGGGGCGGCGGTTACCTCAGGGATCCTTGTAAGGAGCAGGTTACCTCAGGGAATGTTATATGGAGCAGTTTACCTCAGGGACCAGCTCCTAGGGTGAAGCAGGTTACCTCAGGAATGCTGTTGCGGCAGGGTTACCTCTTGTAGGGAGCAGGTTACCTCAGAGACCACCTGCTAGGGGGTGGCAGGTTGCATCCGGGAGCGATATCCGGAGCAGGTTACCTCATGGGAGCGTTATATGGAGCAGGTTACCTCAGGGACCGCCTGCTAGAGGGAGGCAGGTTACCTCAGGGAACGTTATAAGGAGCAGGTTACCTCAGGGAACGTTATAAGGAGCAGGTTACCTCAGGGAGCGTTATACAGAGCAGGTTACCTCAGGGATTGTTTTTTTTTTTTTTTTCAAAATTCATTTTTATTATTTGTTCATTGGGTAGGCGGATATACAGAGAGGAGAGACAGAGAGGAAGGTCTTCCGTCCGATGATTCACTCCCCAAGTGAGCGCAAAGGGCCAATGCTATGCCGATCCGAAGCCAGGAGCCTCTTCCGGGTCTCCCATGCGGGTGCAGGTTCCCAAAGCTTTGGGCTGTCCTTGCCTGCTTTCCCAGGCCACAGGCAGGGAGCTGGAAGGGAAGCGGGACTGCCGCCATTAGAACCGGTGCCCATATGGGATCCTGGCCTTGCAAGGCAAGGACCTTTAACCACTTGTGCCACCGTGCTGGGCCCCCACAGGGATTGTTATATGGAGCAGGTTAACACAGGGAATGTTATATGGAGCAGTTTACCTCTGGGACCCGCTCCTAGGGTGAAATAGGTTACCTCAGGAATTCTGGATCAGAAAGGTTACCTCTTGTATCCAGCAGGTTACCTCAGGGACCGCCTGCTAGGGGGTTGCAGGTCGCCTGAGGGAGCGTTATATGGAGCAGGTTACCTCTGGGAGCGTTATACAGAGCAGGTTACCTCAGGGATTGTTTTTTTTTTTTTTTAAAGATTTATTTTTATTATTTTTTTCATTGGAAAGGCGGATATACAGAGAGGAGAGACAGAGAGGAAGATCTTCCGTCTGATGATTCACTCCCCAAGTGAGCGCAAAGGGCCGATACTATGCCAATCTGAAGCCAGGAGCCTCTTCTGGGTCTCCCATGCGGGTGCAGGTTCCCAAAGCTTTGGGCTGTCCTTGCCTGCTTTCCCAGGCCACAGGCAGGGAGCTGGAAGGGAAGCGGGGCTGCCGCCATTAGAACCGGTGCCCATATGGGATCCCGGGCTTGCAAGGCAAGGACCTTTAACCACTTGTGCCACCGTGCTGGGCGCCCTCAGGGATTGTTATATGGAGCAGGCTACCTCAGGGACCTGCTGCTTGGACGAGGCAGGTTACCTCAGGGATCTTTATATGGAGCAGGTTTCCTCAGGGATCTTTATATGGAGCAGGTTACCTCAGGGCTCGCCTGCTAGGGTGAAGCAGGTTACCTCAGGGAACTTATATGGAGCAGGTTACCTCAGGGACAGGCTGCCAGGGCGCGGCGGTTACCTCAGGGATCCTTGTAAGGAGCAGGTTACCTCAGGGAATGTTATATGGAGCAGTTTACCTCAGGGACCAGCTCCTAGGGTGAAGCAGGTTACCTCAGGAATTCTGGATCGGCAAGGTTACCTCTTGTAGGGAGCAGGTTACCTCAGAGACCACCTGCTAGGGGGTGGCAGGTTGCATCCGGGAGCAATATCCGGAGCAGGTTACCTCATGGGAGCGTTATATGGAGCAGGTTACCTCAGGGACCGCCTTCTAGAGGGAGGCAGGTTACCTCAGGGAACGTTATAAGGAGCAGGTTACCTCAGGGAGCGTTATATGGAGCAGGTTACCTCAGGGAGCGTTATACAGAGCATGTTACCTCAGGGATTGTTTTTTTTTTTTTTTTCAAAATTCATTTTTATTATTTGTTCGTTGGGAAGGCGGATATACAGAGAGGAGAGACAGAGAGGAAGGTCTTCCGTCCGATGATTCACTCCCCAAGTGAGCGCAAAGGGCCAATGCTATGCCGATCCGAAGCCAGGAGCCTCTTCTGGGTCTCCCATGCGGGTGCAGGTTCCCAAAGCTTTGGGCTGTCCTCGCCTGCTTTCCCAGGCCACAGGCAGGGAGCTGGAAGGGAAGCGGGACTGCCGCCATTAGAACTGGTGCCGATATGGGATCCTGGCCTTGCAAGGCAAGGACCTTTAACCACTTGCGCCACCGTGCTGGGCCCCCACAGGGATTGTTATATGGAGCAGGTTACCTCAGGGAATGTTATATGGAGCAGGTTACCTCAGGGACCGGCTCCTAGGGTGAAGCAGGTTACCTCAGGAATTCTGGATCGGCAAGGTTACCTCTTGTAGGGAGCAGGTTACCTCAGAGACCACCTGCTAGGGGGTGGCAGGTTGCGTCCGGGAGCGATATCCGGAGCAGGTTACCTCATGGGAGTGTTCTATGGAGCAGGTTACCTCAGGGATTGTTTTTTTTTTTTTTTTTAAGATTTATTTTTATTATTTGTTTTTGGGAAGGCCGATATACAGAGAGGAGAGACAGAGAGGAAGGTCTTCCGTCCGATGATTCACTCCCCAAGTGAGCGCAAAGGGCCAATGCTATGCTGATCTGAAGCCAGGAGCCTCTTCCGGGTCTCCCACGCGGGTGCAGGTTCCCAAAGCTTTGGGCCGTCCTCGCCTGCTTTCCCAGGCCACAGGCAGGGACCTGGAAGGGAAGCGGGACTGCCGCCATTAGAACCGGTGCCCATATGGGATCCCGGGCGTGCAAGGCCTGGACCTTTAACCACTTCTGCCACCATGCGGGGCCCCCTTAGGGAGTGCTATATGGAGCAGGTTACCTCAGGGACTGGCTGCTAAGGGGTGGCAGGTTGCCTGCAGGATCGTTATATGCAGCAGGTTTCCTCAGGGATCATTATAAAGAGCAGGTTACCTCAGGGAGCGTTATACAAAGCAGGTTACCTCAGGGATCCTTAGAAGGAGCAGGTTACCTCAGGAACGCTGGGGCGGCAGGGTTACCTCTTGTAGGGAGCAGGTTACCTCAGAGACCACCTGCTAGGGGGAGGCAGGTTACCTCAAGGAGCGTTATAAGGAGCAGGTTACCTCAGGGATTGGCTGCCGAGGGTGGCAGCTTACCTCAGGATCCGGTGTTGGTGTTGTAGGGAGCAGGTTTCCTCAGGAATGCAGGGCGGCATGGTTACCTCAGAGATACTGCATTGCCCTAAAGCCTTTCTTGCACAGATGACACAGCAAAACTGGCCTGTGGCAGCCACACCATCCTGAGGTGCTCTCTCAGTTCCCGTTTCTGGCTCCCTTATATTCGGCAACCGGCCAATCAACGTAAAGTTCACCTCCGCCCGAGGCAGGCAGGCCAATCCTCACGCAGATCACATTCTGTCCACGAGCCATCCACGCACCCCTGGACCAATCACAGCAGACTTCCTGAAACTTGTCTTTCTACCAGAGGAGGACGCAGCAGTTCAGTGCTGGTGCTGGGGTAGGGCTGCAGGCTCCGTACAGTGGGCGGCAGGTTAGCTCAGGGATCTGGACAACTACAACGTATAGTATAGTACATTGAAAAAAAATCATTTAAAAGCATTTATTAGTGGCCCGGTGAGGTAACCTAGCAGCCAAAGTCCTGCCTTGCGCTTTAGGGACCCCATACAGGCTCCGGTTCTAATCCCAGAGGCCCGCTCCCCCTCCCGCTCCCTGCCTGTGGCCTGGGAAAGCAGTGGAGGACGGCCTGAGGCCTTGGGACCCTGCACCCGCGGGGAAACTGAGAGGAGGCTCCTGCCTCCTGGCGTTGGATTGGTTCAGCTCTGGCCGTTGCGCAGCTTGGTGAGTGAGTCAGCAGAAGAAAAATCTTCTCTATATCTTCCTCTTTGCATATCTTACTTTCTAATAAAAATAATAAAAAATTAATATTAAAAAAATTATTAATTAGCTACATTTCTACAGACACGAAGTTCTCTCTAGATTTTGAGGATGAAAACATTTTACCTATTTTTGTTTGAGAAGTGAAAGTAGAAAAAAAAAAAAGAGAGAGAAAGAGTCAGAATGTGAATATCCACTGGTTCACTTCCCAGAATGTGTCAATGGTGGCATCTGAGCCTTCTGAAGCCAGGAGCCAAGAGCTTATTCTGAGTCTCACACATAGTTGCGGGGTCCTGAGAACCTAGGCCATTGTGCACTGACTTCATGGGCCATAAGCAGGGAACTTGATTGAAAGGAAAGAAACCTGGACATGAAGTGGCACCAGTATGGGCTGGTGACATTGCAAGGCAGAGGATTATGCTGTGGAGCTATTTTGCTGATTAATAGGTCTCTCTCTTTCTCTCTCAAGAAATGCATAGATACCTCTGTAAAACATACTTCAAAAAATATTTATCTATGTTTTTCCCTGGGAAGGCATAGTTAGAGAAGGAGAGACAATGTGAAAGATCTTCCACGTGCTGGCTCACTCTCCAAGTGGCCGATCCAAAGCCTGGAGCTTTTTTGGTCGCTCACATGGGTACCGGGTCCCAAGGCTTTGGGTCATCCTTTACTGCCTTCCTAGCCAACAAGCAGGGAGTTGGAAAACAAGTGGAGCGATATGGACACGATCCAGTGCCTGTGTGGGATGCTGGAAGGCTCAAGGCAAGGATTTGGTCTCTGAGCCATCACGCTGGGCCCAAATTTATACTTTTAAAGATATTGATCCACAACGATGTTTTCAAATTTCTGAGTAGGTTTAGCCATTGTAATAACTGACATCACTCAGTTAATTGCTTTGTATAATTTTTTAGTGTCTCAGTGGTAATTATAGATAACTACAGCAATAAAAATGTTGGCTGAGGTAGAGAAGGTGAATAAAAAGCAGCCGATTCGTATTAGTAGTTACAACTTGATTATTGGAAGTCATTAGATACAGGAGTTAATTTGAACATAGAGAAAAGAGGTAAGTCTCCTAACATTTTGGTGTCACACAAATAAATCAATGTCATAATTACACATTTTACTTAATCTCAAATAAAATTAGGCCCTACTTGCCAATGAATTGCATGTAACTTTCAAAGATACCTCAATAAGCATGCAATTGTAATTGTTTTTCTAATCATACTAAAAATAAAAATTCAGGGAAATACATGTAAAGCAAGCAATAATAACAGTAGAAGAAAGAAGAAAGTTGAAATGAAATAAACAAGACTGGAACTTAGGAAGTCAACGAGAGCTCTAGTGTAGAAATTTAGACAGGAGGTGAAAAGACTAAGCTAAAGCAATATTCCTGAACGTGGAAATGAGGAGCTATGTAAGAGGGGGACGCGATGAGAAGCAATGATCTATTTAGAAAAAAGCATATTAACAACAAATATTAGGAGAGCATTTTGATGTTTTGATGAATAAAAGATTTTACCGTTAATGAAAAAGGAAACATGATAATATAGGAATTTTGATTTCAGGAATTGTTGGGATAATTATTTTAAATTTGCATATCATTTTTGAGATTTTTTTTAGAAGAAATCTTAATCAAAGTTATTTTGTGTGTGTGTGTGTGTTTGTGTATATTTGGTCAAGATTTGAGGAAACAAGCATTGACTGAAAAAGAAGTTAAGATATTCAGACAGTGGGCCCAGCACAGTAGCCTAGCAGCAAAAGTCCTCGCCTTGCATTCACTGGGATTCCATATGGGCGTTGGTTCTAATCATGGTGGCTCCAATTCCCATCCAGCTCTCTGCCTGTGGCCTGGGAAAGCAGTAATAAAGTTTACTTATTCTTGATATGACAATTAAAATACAAACAACTGATTTCTAACATAATTTAAATATAAGTCAAATCACATAAAATTATTTGCCTGAGATTCATAATTGGACACAGAAAACTCTGATAAATGAAATAAGGAAGACATTTGTTTCACATTTTCTGATTCTAAGATTTTCACAGTTCCCTTTATTTTTTTCTCATATCACTGTTTTTCTGAATGCATTAAATATTACAGCAATAGTTTCATGCTTTATAAAAATTAGTGATACATGCAAATATTTACTATACTAATAATCTTGTATTAAGCTAAAATAACTTAATATTATATTGAATATATTAATCATGTTATGTATGTACAATGATACGATTTTTGAAGCATTTCATATTAAGGATTAAACTTGAATGTTTGATGTAAAAAGAAGTAAAGATTTAAAACAATAATCTTATCCCTGAAGAATGTCAAAGACTGTTGATTAAGACAGAGAACACAGAAAAGAGTATTTAAAATTTTCACAGAAAGTCAAGAAAATGGAGACAAAATGCAATTGTCAGAATGAGATAAAATCTGGATTTGGGGAAAAACCCACATTCCACAATAGTGGAATAAGAAATAGAAGAGCACAGGAATAACCCAGATGCCCACTGAAAGAATAGGAAAAGAAACTGACACATCTACTCCATGGAATACTGCTCAGACTTTGAAAAGACTAAACATCTACATTTTGTAACAAAATGTTACCAACTGGAAATCATCATAGCCAATGAAATAAAGCCATCTTAGAAGGCAACTACAACCTGCTCTCTCTGATATAAGGCAGCATTCTGGACAATTACAAGATAAATAGATGTATAGGTGAGCATGTATATCCATATGTTCTCATAGATAAACTACATAAAGGAGACTGGTATATACCAGAAAGTTAATGTGTGCTGTAGTATGCATCTCCACTCCTGAACAGGAGGACTCCAAATGAAACTGCTGAATATAGCTTGACGGTAAGAGACTGGTCTTTCGATCATTGTCTAATGCCATGATTTACTTAAATAACAGAATGTTGGACTTAACGACCATCACCACATGGCTATACTATTATAATAACATAGGGGGAAATATTGTGGGGTGGAGAAGAGGAGATAGAAGAGCAAGTGAAGGGAGCGATTTCCACACCTACATAACTGTGTCATGAAACATAATAAAAAAACATAAGAATACCAAAGGAAAAAGAGAAATATAATTTTAGGCTTAACATGTATCGAAATTCATGTGGCCATCTCTACCTGAGATTCTGCAGAAGTTTATATTTGCAACATCAATTTCTAAAGTCAAAATGAGTTACCTGGTTTGAAACATATATACATATACATAACAAATATACATAAATATATATGTGTGTATGTTTATATATGTATATTTGCATAGATATTATATATTACGTATATATCATATATGTATATATGTGTGTATATGCATAATATATGTATAATATGTATGGTATATATGTATAGTATGCATATATGTATATATAATATATACATAACATATATGTGTGTGTATATGTGTTATGTATGGATACATTATGCATATATACATAACATGTGTGTATATATATTCCAATAGCTCTCAGACACATCTCATGTTGTCTATATTTCAGACCCAGTGGTGCAAAGAGAGGATCCTTCTACTGAAGAATCAAGTGGAACTTATGCAAACACGCCATCCTGTGAGTGATTCTAAATGGATTGATGCGTGTGTGGGTCCTGCTGATTCTAAGCTAGGTCTTTAGGATGCTCTCTATTTTTTTGTACTGTTAAATGCGTCGCTTGAGCCTGACACACAAGTTATGTTTTCGTCAACCTTGGCTAGAACATTTTTGGTCTCCCAGCTCACTGGTACCTTGCTTAGAGTTTGGCAGCACTTATATTTGTGTTGCGGTGCATCTTCATTATATATTGTTGTAGTGTCCTTAGCACTCCCTTAAAACACCCTCAGGAATGGTCACAGCTACCAGAATGTCACTTTCCAGGAGATGTTGCCCAAACACAGAAAGTATGTTCTGAAATGGGCTTTGAACAATCTGAGTGTCTAAACACTGGAATAAAAGTAGTTAAAATGTAAAATGCCATAGCTTCTCATACAATGAGGTAACATACTTGCTATAATTACACTAGTACTTAATTTAAATTAACACAAGAAAGAAATTAAACCAAGGAAGTGTTCTGCTGAGATACTTACTGAAATAATAGTAGTCCATATGCTAATACATACCCCTTAAGCATGGCATAGCCTCATATACCAGGATCAGCTGGGTAAAAGAAACAGAATTGGACCCTGAGTGTTTAGAATAAAGCAGAACATAATGCAAAACTTGAGCAATATGAATTCATTAATATAAGTAATAGCACTCCCCCATAAAGTACACTTTAATACAAGCCTACTAGGAAAGGATGTTAATGTGGTTCACAGTTGGCACTTTGTAACTTTTAAGAACACACAATCCAAAGTAAAGAATAAATTTTACTTGTATAATAAATTGTTGATAAAATTATAAAATATGGACATACTAGCATTGATACATTTTATAAGGAATGTAATTGGTTTCACATGAGGCCATCAAAGCTATTTATTTAGTAGACTCATCAGAAGTAACTGTTGATGTCCACATCAAAACTGTTGCCAAATTCAGAGCTGAAAATTACTTGTAGACTAGCGTTGATGTCAGCCCAGGTTAGAAAGTGTTATTACAGATGTGGTCTTCCTGAGTGACGAAATGCAGGAGTAAAAACTGATAGAGATGAGGTGCTGGTGCTGTATGCTTCACTGCAGCACAGAGGGAGTTAGATGAGAGGCCGGGATCAGCCAGGGAGAGCTACGGCAAGGAAAACATAGTGTTCCAAGGAACATGATGAATGGGCAGCCAACAATGTTGCTCAATCTGTAGGCAAAACAAATAATGGATAAATGATTGGAAGGCTCTATTGTTAACATTCATTGGCCAATTTCTAATTGAGCCAGTTCTCACAGCTGAGCCCAGCAAATAACATGGAAACAGGGCCTTCCATGGGGTAAAGTGATCACCAGCATGCTCTGAGTATTATATATGTAAATGATCTCTTCAATTTTTCTTTTTATTGCAACCTGTGACCATTTATCTAACTGTCTTTAAAAGGTAACAGAACACTTGTGGCAGGCAATTTCTTAGGTTACTTTGCACCTAGGTAAGCGTTATAGGAGAAAGCAAGCAATGCTGGCAGGCACTCTGGGTTTGATCAGTGTCAAATCTGTGTTAACTCTACCAGTGGGCCAGCACGGTTGCCTCTTGTATTTTTTCCTTTTCGTTTTTGTTAAGATACATGCGGAAGGTAAGGGGGAAGGTGTGTGGCACCATACCCCCAGGCATGCTGCACCACGGAGCAGTGGGAGATGCAGATTGTGGAAAGGGGTCTGGGAAAGTGTCAGAGTGGGGGCTACGGAGGATGTATTTGATAGAGCAGGAGTGACTTCTGTGTGCTTCCACAGACTGGGCCACCACACTTACAAGTAGGCAAGGGAAATGAGGCTGGGTGATGTAGAGAGTGGAAAATAGAGGGTATGTCTGGGTTGACCAAGGCACCTGACCACATTGGGGAGCTTGCCTTGGTTAAGCAGCACCACCTGCCACCTTCTGGTGCATGCAAGGGCTGGGGCTGAGAGGCATGCATAGTTAAGCTAGCATCCATGAGTGTCACGCCAGGTGGCGGGTCACGTCAGAACATAGAACAGTATATAGGGGCTGAATCTCTAGCAGATTTGTGGGCTTGCTTCTGTGAAACTGAAACACCTGCTGGCATGGGTGAGATTGGAAGGTGATGGACCAGGTCAGCATGAATTGTAGGTGTCACCAAAACATGCATGAGTCAGGGCTGGGAGGATGTAGATTGGGCCAGGATGCAGTAGGAAATCTTAAAGAACTCTGCTGCTAGGTTGCACCTCTCACTGTTAACCTGGAGAATCAGGGCTGGGGACAGGCCAGTTTGGAAAAGTCAGCTGTAGCCTTCAGCATAAAAGTGGGCCAAGTCTGGGACTGAGGTGGACTGAGCTAAACTACAACACCCATGAGTATGCAGAAGAACCAGATGGGATGTGAGCCAGACCAGGCTAGGCCATAGAACATGCCAGCACATGCAGAAACTGTCACTGGAGGAAGAGCTGGTGTGAGTTTTGGTGGTGTTACCCCAATTAGCATGGCACCCACTGGTGTGTTTGAAGACTTGGTCTGTGGTGAGCTGGGCTAGGTTAGGCTAGGTTGGGTTGACTGAGAAATGTGCCTGGTGGAGCAGAACTGGTTAGACAGCTGAATTCCCTGGTATATGCCTTGGCTTGTGCAGGTAACAGATCATAACCAACCTTGCACTTGCTGCCACACACGTTACTCAAGTCTGAGGTTACCCCACATGAGGTATCTTGGAGGACTCTCCAAATAGGTCACTGGACTCCAACCCCAGCCACAGGGAAAGTGACATGATATGTGGTCCAACCTTGGGCTGCCTGCATGAGGTCTGAGCCTCCTCAGATGCTTGTCTAGTGGCCTGTATGCAGAGATGCACATGGAGGAGATGATGGCCAGCTCACCAAGGCTAGCAGAGGGTTTGAGTTCCTCATTGGAAGATGAATGCAGACAAGTTGGACAACTGCCCTGGTCAAGCTTTTTAGCAAACATCTAGGTCTATGGACACACTGTCAGATTTGGTCAGCCAAGAGACTTTGGAATGAATTATTCCACTCTGGGGCGACAAAGCTTGCAATATCTGATATTTATCAAGTCCATTCAAGTAATACCCTTGGAACATTCTTCCCCACATCGGAGTCACCAAGTGACAGTGACACAACCCCGCCCCCATCCCAGGGTGCTGATATAGTTTGACAGCAGGAACTGGTTTCCTCACCTTTCCTTCCCTACTGAAGACACAGGATGGAAAGCAAACAGGACCTGAACCATTTGTCCCACCCACCTTCCTCCATACCTCTATCCCCTCCAGCCGAATCAAAGACCTACTTGGAGATGCGTTCCTCTCAATGACAGAAACAATATTCAAAATAAAATTAATCAATTATGTATTTATGTATCATTACCATGCATTTATACATGTGTATTATGGAAATATATGCATTGTCAGCTATAGTCGAATATGTGGTCCAAGAGGTGCCAAGGGTTACTAAATTTCCCTATGACACACTATCTGAATTGATGATGTGCAGGAGCCAGACACTGTATGTGTTCTGGATCACAAACGGTCGCTGAGATACATGCATAATATTCCTGGCCTCTTTACATGTAAAACAAGAAGGGGTAGCATTGGTTGGCAGAATCCTTACAAAATTTATTAGCCTGTAGTAGAAGAGCCATCAGCAAGGGGCACAGCAAGTAGAGTCTGATAAACTGTTTCTGTTTGATCCACGTCCTTCACAACAAACATGTTGAAACAGCAGAAGAGATTGGGACCCGCAGAGGGCTAATGTGGTGTTTCTTAGCCTTCTCCTGCTATTTCAATGCCTGTGTGGCATTTCCTCCTCTCAGTTAATATTAATGTCACTGCTGTATCTGAGGTAGAATATTCTTTACAGGAGATTATTGCAATCAAAGATGTATACTCTGCAGCTTTTGACTGAACAACATTTGTATCACTTCCAATGCAAAATTTCAGAACCACCTATCAGTCAAGTATCTATGTGATGCCCAAAGATGGAGTGCGTTCCCACTAGAGGGTTCAGCCTGATGTCTATACCAACCATGCTAGATGAACCATATACTTCCCAGCCTGTAAAAAATTAAGATACACATGAGAAAAAAAATTATTCTGTGAGATTATAAATCTGCTGAGAAGAACCCTGTGGATTAACATGGAGGCTTGGTTCCGGAACAAAAGCTGCTTTAAGTCAACAAGAAACGTTCGGTTGGTGTGCCATTTGAAACAGCTTCTAGTACTCCTCCGAGGCATGAGAACTCCACAGGATGTTATCACCATGTTGTGTCCTATATAATGAAGACTCCAGCTGTGTTGTTTAAGGTTTGCTGAGTGTTTCTAAGATTCAGTCCCCAGCCCCTATTCTCCACATGTCCACATCTGGCAAAACTTAGTATAGATCATCTATTTATTCCTTTAACACCAATAGGAAACCTCATTTGTTCTCCTTTTGTTTTTCTTTCTTTCTTTCTTTTTTAACCACAATAAAAATTCAAGCCAGAACTTTTTCCTCTTATAATCTACACTGAAACATGCTTGGGATATCATCAGCTCTCCATGGAAAGATTCATTGTTTTACCAGCAAGTTATTCATACTCACTTTCTGTATGTGTGTTTCTGTTTCTCTGTGTGTGTCGACAGTGTGTTAATACTCTGCACAATATGAAAAACTTTTCGGAGAGGATCTGTTTGTTCCTAAAAATGTCCACAGTATCTTGAGTTCTGTTAATCTCATCCATTACTTCATATACTTTAAATGTGACCAATAAAAGAATATTCTAAAATTGAAGCATTATACACTCAATTCAAGTAGAATCTGAGCCAGCAGGCAGACTCCACTGTCATTCACTAATGCTACAAAAGCTCTTCTCCATCAAGGTTCAGGTGGATGACAATACTGCTCTTGGAAGAGAGGGGAAAACGGCTGTTTGAAGGACAAGTTGGTGTGTTCTATGGTTTATTAGCCACTGAACTAGCAGTGTACATTTGGAAGGCGGGACAAGAATAGGTCTTTAGAATAATTAAACTCATGAATTTAAAGCAGTAAGTGTAAAGTGTGAGTACTTTGTATGTTCATTGCTTCTAAGAGATATTCTATATACTGTGTCTAAGTTTAAAAAATGGCAAAGCCAAAAGCTTGCATTAAGCTATTGTTATCAACCACGACACAACTGACATTCTGGGTACACACATAGGGTAGCTATGATGGAAAAGACAATGATTAGAAATGGATACAACAATATAGACACACATGTGTCAAAGCCGAAGCAAGTAATGCTGTAGCATCAAGTTTAGCCTTCTCACATCAGATTCCTAATCGGAAGCACCTCCACTTCCATCTGCCAACAGCATCATCTTTTCTGGAAACCAACCAGATCTGTGTCGGTATCTATACTGTGTATGGCCCTATCGTTCCTGTTTATCAGAGACTACCATCTGAGAAAATCAAATGAATGAACCGTGAGCACATGAGTTCATGTAGAATTACAGCATCCCAGACGATTCAGTTGATTTATAAATTTACTCACACCCTTGTGGAAAAATGGATTTCATGTTCAATATTTACTCTAAATATGAAGATGAAGATTCTAAAGATGAAATAAGTGTGCCCGCATTTTGGTACTTATTAAAACTACTTAATGATTACATTTCAGCATGTTATTCTATCATATCTTCAACTTGTAATAAATCCTGCAACACAGAATTCAAACAGCACAAAAGGTCCCTTGAATTATGCTGAAGTTTCATTATTGAATATTATTATTATGCATATCTTAGTGTTATTTAAAGACAGACCATTTTCCGTCATTAGCTTACTGGATAAAATTAATGAGGTTTTCATGGGTGTCATTTTCTCATATTTAAATTTTAATTTTTTTCTGAAAATGTTTAAGGTTATATCCAAATTCCTTGGCTCTGTGTGTGTGTGCATGTGTATGCTTGTGTGTGTGTGATGAAATCTATTGAGTAGAATTTGGTACCAAATTCTTGAGATGCTTGGTTAATTGTTAACACAACATAGAAACACTGTTGTATTGCAAATAGAAGAAAGTCTCTCTTGAATTTTTTGGCAAGAATGAGTTTAATAATCCCAAAGGTTGCATTTTTTGAAGATTTATTTACTTTTATTGCAAAGTCATATGTATATATAGAGACAGGAGGAGAGACAGAGAGAAATATCTTCAGTTTGATGATTCACTCCCCAGTAAAAACAATGGCCAGTGCTGGGCTGATCCAAAGCCAGGAGCCAGGGCTGTTCCAGGTCCCCCACGTGGATGGAAGGTCCCAAGGCTTTGGGCTGTCCTCCACTGGGCCATGCTCCATTGCTTTCCCAGGCCACAAGCAGGGAGCTGCATGGGAAGTGTGGCTGCCGGCATTAGAACCAGTGCCCATATGGGATCCCAGTGTGTTCAAGGTGAGGACTTTAACTGCTAGGCACAGCGCTGAGCTCACATAGAGATTGGATTTTTAGTTTTAAAATACGTTGAACCTTCAATTCAGCACCCTTTAGTACTACAATAAATGATACTAAAAATGTGCATTTTTGTAGTCCCAATGACACTGGAACTGTAGATCAGAAGCAGGGAGTTATACACATTTCTCTGTGCTGGAAAAATTGATTTTTGTAAATTGATGTTAAAGTTCATAAACCAGAAGTGACAAGGATGAGAAGTGTTAATGCCCTCTTTCTATCATGCTCCTCTTTAAGCTGACTTTCAAACTGAAACCAGGTTCATTTTTTGCCAACACATAATTTATCATTCAACCCGAATCAAGTTTTGGCTTATTAACTTGAAGAAAAAGAGTAGTGTACATTTTAGCAGAAAAATCTGTTATGATTTCAAATAACTCTTACCAAAAGGCTGTGGTTATCAGACAAACTAAAGGCTAGAGCACACACCCTGATTTCCAGAGTAACATTGAAAAATGATCACATTGTGGGGGTTTAAGATGGCCGACGTAGGAGGAAGGCTTTGAGGGAGCGTCCAGTGAGAGAGGGATAGAACGCTACAGAAGCAGCAAAGAGGAACAGCAGGGAACCGCAGGGAGAGGTTCGTGAAGCTCCCTGGGACAGTGTGGAGCCAAAAAGATCCACACAACTCGGAAGAACAACGAGAACGGAGCAGGGCAAAGGTAGAGAAACCGACATCCCACTCCAGACCTGCTGAGTCACTTTTGAAAACGGCCTGACAGGAGACGCGGCCAGCTCGGAGGTGGGGAGATCGGTTGGATCTCGCTGGCGGGAGGCGGAGGCAGACTGCAGCGGCTGGACGTTTGGTGAGCGGGGGGGTTGACGTGGCAGCCTCCGCATTCCTCGCCCCCTACTGAGGTTCCAGCCTCTGAGAACGCGGGGCAGGCAGCCTGAATCTGTTGGGTCTGTGCCTTGGGAACTACGCACAGTGGTGTTGGTGGCTGAGGGGGCCCCGGGAAGGCTCCTCGGATGTTCCTGCGCTGAGGGGGCCAGTGCGTCTCGGTGTGCAGAGGCTGCTGGCGAGGATCTGGAGTCCCCCACATCCTGCCTGGTGGATGCGCGAGAACACCAGGAGGACTCTGATCGCTGCGCCGAGCGGGCTGGGCGGCCCCGCCTGCAGCAGCCGCCTCCACAGCGCAGGTGTCAGGTGTCAGGAGAGCTCTGAGCTTTGGGAAGTGTAGTGCTGTGTGTCCCCGACATGCAGGTACAACTCCCATAGGGTGAACTGCTCACTCCTCGCCTCCCACCCCGCAGTTCTGAGCGTGGGCGACCCACCAGGAGAGCTCTGAAAACTCCTGCACCACACTGACACGGTGCGAACCTGCTGTGAAGTCATTATAACAGGGCGCCTGGGCCACTCCTCCGCTAAGGGCCTGTGTGGGGGAGCCACACGGGAGCAGGGGCTCTGAACACCCACACACCACGAGTGGTGGATTCACTGCACAAGAGCCACGCCTGGAAAGTGCCTCACCCACAGTCCCATGTGTGGGAGACGCACCAGGTGGGCTCTGAAAAACCCTGCAGTCCCTGACACGGAGAACGCAGGGAGAAAGCACATAAAACCTTCTAAGCCCTGTGGATTCCCGTGCAGGGGGCACACCCAGAGAGCGCCTCCATCCCTCCACGCCCTGGGGTGTCACACCTGTAGAAGAGGTGCCCAGAGTGTGCCTGGAATCCACTGGGCCCCCAAGGTGGTGCTCTACAGCCCCGGGCCCTGAGAACGCACCAACGGTGCCTTGAAAACTACCACGCCTGGCAACACCACGCCTGCAGGCTCCAATCTCTACAGGAAAGCACCTGACGGCCCCTCAACACACGGGTCCATTTGCCCCACCAGAATACACCAACGCAATGGGAAAAACCACCAGAAAGAGTTGTGCTCCAGATGAAAGAGCCAGCACCCCACCAAACAAGGGCCAAAAGCCATTATCAATATCGGCGATTCGAGATGAAGACATGGAAGTGTTACCAGCAAAGGAATTGATGAAAATAATGCTAAAATTTCTCAGAGACGTGGACACAAAGCTGGAAGACCTCCAGAACCGCATAATCACCGAAATACAACAAATCAAAACCAAACTGGATGCCCAAGATAATAAAATTGAAAGCCTCATCAACAGAATAAATGCGGCAGAGGAAAGGATCTCTGACACAGAAGACACACAAAATGAAGGTGCCCAGCGAATTAAACAGCTGGAGACAAACCTCAGCAAAACTAATAAAATGATGCAAGAGATGAAGGATTACCTTAGAAAATTGAATATTCGGATCATCGGCCTCCCCGAGGGAGTAGAAAGAGAATCTGGGATGCAAGCAGTGCTTGATGAAATTATACAGGAAAACTTCCAAAACACTTGGAACACGAATTACCCCGCATACAGGATGGACAGAGAACTCCCAACAGACATGATCCAAAGAGATCTTCACCCAGACACACGGTGCTCAAGTTCTACTCCAATGAAGACAAAGAAGGAATCCTGAGACAAGTACGAAGTAGAGAAAAGATCACATACAGGGGAAAACCCATCAGAATCACTGCTGATTTCTCCGAAGAGACCCTACAAGCAAGGAGAGAATGGACAAAGATCTTCCAAGTCCTGAAACAAAACAACTGTCAACCAAAAATAATCTACCCAGCAAAGATCTCATTTGTATATGAGAACGAAATCAGATACTTCAATAGCAAAGAAAAACTAGAAGAATATGTCTACACAAAACCAGCTTTGCAAAATCTCCTTAGAAATGCGCTAGTCCCGGACAAAAAGGAGGCAAATCACAAACAAAGTTGGCAAATAAGAAGGTCTCCAAACTAAAGGCCACACAAACAAGACAATTACATAGGCAACAACACACACACAACACAATCACATGGCAGGGCAAAATTGCAACCTCTCAATTTTAACTCTCAACACAAATGGTCTAAATTCACCAATCAAAAGACAGAGATTAATAGAATGGATCATCAAACAAGACCCAACCATCTGTTGCCTACAAGAAACGCATCTAACCAGAAAGGATGCAAAGAAACTGAAAGTGAAGGGATGGAAAAAGATATTTCACGCCAATAGACGAGAAAAAAAAGCTGGGGTAGCTATCCTAATTTCAGACGAGATAGATTTCATTCTAACTAACATCAAAAGAGACAGGGAAGGCCATTTTATACTGGTGAAAGGAAAGATCCATCAAGAAGCAATCACCATCATTAATGTTTATGCACCAAATCTTAATGCACCTACTTACATAAAGCAATTACTTACAGACTTAAGGGAAGACATAGACACCCGCACAATTCTTGTAGGCGATCTCAACACACCTCTAACAACAATGGACCGGTCTACGAAACAAAAACTCAACAAAGAAACAACAGAGCTCACACAAACAATAGAACAACTGGACTTAGTAGACATATATAGAACTTTTTATCCTAAGGCCACAGACTATACATTCTTCTCAGCAGTGCATGGCACCTTCTCCAGAATCGACCACATGGTAGGACATAAAGCGAATCTAAACAACTTCCAAAACATTAGTATCATACCATGTACCCTCTCAGACCACCATGGGATGAAACTGGAAATCAACAACTCAAAACTCCCCAGGAAGTATAGGCACTCTTGGAAATTGAACAATATGCTATTAAACGAACAATGGGTCAGAGAAGAAATTAAAGATGAGATCAAAAAATTTATGGAAACCAATGAAAACTCTGATACAACATTCCAAAACTTGTGGGACACCGCCAAAGCAGTGCTACGAGGTAGATTCATCGCAATCGGAGCGCATGTCAAGTCCCAAGAAAGACACCAAATACAGGAACTAACCTCACACCTCCAGGATCTGGAAAAACAGCAGCAGAAGAGTCCCACGCACAATAGGAAACAAGAAATCATCAAAACAAGGGAGGAGATAAACCAAATAGAAATCAAAAAAACTATACATAAAATCAACAAATCAAAAAGTTGGTTTTTTGAGAAAATAAACAAAATAGACACTCCACTGGCCCGATTGACCAAAAAAAAACAAGAGAAAGTGAGAATCAATAGCATTAAAGATGAAAAAGGCAACATAACAACAGACACTGCAATCATTAAGAAAATAATTAGAAATTACTACAAAGAACTGTACTCCCACAAATTTGAGGACCACCAAGAAATAGAAAAGTTCTTGGACTCCCACCACTTACCAAAACTCAGTCCGGAGGCAACTGCAGAATTAAATAAACCCATAACCGAGGTAGAGATTGAAACAGTCATCAAGGATCTCCCAACGAAAAAATAAGTATATATTTAATTACTTGATTTTGTTAATTTAATGACATGTATTCTATGAGTTAGGGGCCAGCACGATGGCATGACAGCCATCCCTTGTGGGTCATGGTTCGTGTCCCGGTTGCTCCACAAACTGACCCAACTCCCTGCTTATGGCTCAGGAAAGCAGCAGAGGATGGCCCAAGTCCCTACACACATGAGAGAGACTCAGAGAAAGCTCCTGCCTCCCAGCTTCAGACCAGCCTAAGTCTCGCTTTGTAACTGTTTGGGAAGAAGAGCAGCAAGTGGAACATCTCTCTTTGCCTCTCCTCATTTCTCTGCATCTCTGGGTTTCCAAGTAAAATAAACAAATGTACATACTTTCACTGTTAGAATGTTAGGGACATAATTCAAACAAATCTGAAGGATTTGCAATCTAAAGCTCTAGTAGAAAACACATTCATGTCTATCTGGTTATGCTACATTAAAAGTTTAAGCGATTGTTAAATAACAGAATATAAAATGTAGACATTAATTTTTATTTGTTGTTTATATCTTAAATTTTAATGATTATGTATAAGAAAGGCAGAAAGAGATAGAATGAATCTTCCAACTACTGCTTTACCTCCCAAATGCCTAAAGCACGGTAGATTGGCCATGTTCAAGCAAGGAAAGCGGAAGGAGATCAGGTGCCTGCTTGGGCAGCAGGGGTCCAGGCCCTCATGTCACAGTTTGGGCAACAGGGATCCAGGTCTTCAGGTGCCTGCTTGGGCAGCAGGGGTCCAGGCCCTCACAGTCACACACTGCCTCTGTGCACACACATTTAATGCTATCTGGAATGGTCTCAGAGCTGACACTTGATCAGGGGTAAATGCAGCCAGAGTGGTGTCCTGTCTTCTATGCCAAACACTGCTCTTTTTGTTTATTAACAGTACATTATGTACCTTAATTATATTGGTAAAATTACTGGTTCTAATTGGTAATTGAACCTCTGTATGTACAGGGATTCATAGTTCTGCTTGCAGATGTAGAAGAGGTGATCCAAATCTGTAACCACCCCTTCCCATTCTGTTAGCAGGGAGCCCTGAGTTCATCAGATCTTCCTGGAAGTTCTTATTTCTAATGGAAGAAGTAGAGGAAATGCAGAGAGTATAACCCATTGCCTGATGTGGGCTTGTGTATTCCATTGACATGCTAACCAGTTTTGTTTGAATGCTTTGTTCTAGATTAGCCAATGATTTTATTTGTCATAATAAAAGTCAAATCTTTGTCTGGATATTGTCCTGGATTCTTGCACAATTTAAGACTACTATTTTTTTTTCTTTGTACTTTGCTTATTAAATATCATGACATATAATTCAAAGTAGAGTAGCCTTATGGACCTAAATGCATTGCAATGAGTTATCCTAAAATTACATAAACAATAACACAAAATGTTGGACATTTATATAGCAGGCAAATTTTCCTGGTTTTAGTGCCTATATTTCTATTTGCTAGCTGTAAAATCATCAATAGTTTTATATCTCTCTGAACCTCAATTATTTTAAATGTATTATATCACAGAATTGTAGAAAATACAATGTAAAATTACTTTTACTATATTTGCATAGGTGTCTCCACAAAACTATCATGTCTTGATCCTTAAAAAGTATCCAATAAGAATGATAACCCAGTTTTTTAAATATAAACATAATTTGTGTGTACATGAACTGTGTGTCTGTAAGTGTGTAGTTCTGCATGAATACTTCTGTGTATGACATAAATACAATCAAGTGAAAACATTGAGCATTTTCTTTGAATACAAACCAACAGAGGGCATGAGTGGACTGTTACTAATTGCTGTTGGTGCTCATCTGGTTCCATAATACTTTTCATCTGACATTCCTTGCTCTTAAAATATCGTTATAGCTAGGCTTAGTATTCACAATTACTTTACTGGAACTAGTTGCTAAAATGTACTATATTGATGAAATGCTTTAAGTCTTTGCAATGTTACTGAATGAAGCTTTTGCATTAGCAAGGCATATGTGGTGATGGGGGCGGAATGTTAAAGTTGGGTATTCAAACGAAAGTAATTAAAGTGAACATGGAGCTGAAAATGAAATCGTGACACACATAAGTGACCCTATTATCATAAGATAGCAGAATGCTGTTCAGGCATTTTTCCTGTAACTGAGTGGACGATATGTTAATTGTCTGTCTCTTTGCTCTTCCACTTCCCACTAGGAGGATAGAGTGTTTGCTATTTTTGAGAGAGGATTTTTTAAAGATGAAAATCCACAAATGTTTGAATCTGTGGGCTTAGGATGAAACGCCACACACACACAAAATCTCAATAGTAAACTTTTACTTTGTCTGGTGTTATTTGGAGAATTAACTGTTTTGTTACCACCAATGCTTACGTATGTAGTCATGAGGGAGAAAGGTTGGACTTGGTTTGTTTCCTGTCTCCTATAAATGACTTCATGCATCTTCAGAAACTTCAGAAGGGCTTTTCAAATTTAAGTTTATCATGAGGTTTTCTCAAAACTTTCCATAAAAGCACAAGTTTTCTCAACAAAGAAGAAGATATGTGAATTGTTTTCCTTGTATGTGAAGTGGTATAGCACAAAATGAGTAGGCTGACTTGTGAGTTGCCATGGCAGGTAGCCTGCAACATCTGCTGTGTCCTTGCTTTCAAATCTACAAGACACAACGGCTCTCCTCTGGAGGTGTCTTCTTGGTCAGTTTGCTGGAACTTCCTTCCTCTGCTGTGGCTTTGTAATGCAGATTGAACAGCATATTCATCTGGTGTCATCTCTTTCCTGTTTTGGGGGGGTGGGTACTGCAATAATGCTAAGTTCCAAATGCATTGTTCACTCTTCTAACAGAATGACTGCTGCCTGTTGACAGTGTTCGGTTGTGGCACTTGTGTCTAGGATAGATGCTGCTACTGCTGCTGCTGGAGAATTGTCTGCAAATTTTCCCTTGGGATAAAGCTTGGATCCGCTGGAGAATTTCAGTTTAAGGTGTGATTTGTACAGAATCTCACCTTCACTTGGTCTACAAGGGAGATGCTAGGAGAAGAATAAGAGCCTAGTCACCAGATTTGATTGGTCTGCTGAGCAGGAGGCTGATGCAGGTGGAATAACTCAGGAAGCATTTGCCCCCTTTCTCCTTTGTATTTATTTGGACAGCCTTGTTTTCCTTGATTTCTGTATTTCTTCATTGTTTGGCCCTGAAGACCTTTTATTTGTAGATTCTCTCTCGCAGCTCACATCCTCATTGCCTGGATTCCATATTTGAGTCAGAATTTACATTTTTGAGAACTTCTGCTAAGGAGCAACTATATAAATTTCTCAGATACACTGATAATTTGGCAAAGACATTAGTTATAGTGTCTAGTAAGTCTATTTTTTTCTTTTACATCTCAGAATGTTGTCGATGCCTCTAATTTTTAAATGATTGCAACTTCGTTGTTTACAGTAATGCTCTGGGTTTGTTTTGATAGCGATAGTAATGGATTGTCTGTAATCTATGCTCTCATCTAGTTCCTGTTATGACCAATAGAACTCTTTTCTTCAGTAGCCATGGAATTGCGGGTAGTTAACTTGCCAATATGGCAATTCAACTTGTGATCTTGACTTCATTAACACCATGCTCCAACCAGCTAAGCTAACAAACCAAGAAAATCAAATTAGACACTACACAGAGATTCTGGGTAATTGCATTTTCCTATTTTGGTTCTTCACTGTTGCCTCTGTCACCAATTACCAGCTCCCAAAGGGTGATAACTGTGTCTAAGGGTATTTTTTGTTTTGCCTCTCCAATTCAGCTTGTAAAATGGAGAGCAAAGTCATGATCGTATGTCAGAAAAATCATCATCCTGGATATTCTTTGCCAGAGGTTGAAGTAGCACATTGCATGCATCCCAGGAGAAAATCTGCAGCGTCCGTGGACCACAGAAAGCTGGAAATGGCTTCGGCAACTCTTTGATCCATTGTCCGTGTGTCTCCTTTCCAGTTCCTCAGTCTTATTTCTGCCTTCAGCTCCTACTGTACATCATAGCTGTGCTTTCATGTGAATCCAGATTTCGGATGAAACCTTATCCCTGTCATGGTGACTAACCAGGTCCCCCAGCATGGCATCTGAAGCTCAAATATATTGTTCCCAGTATGCTGACACTGTAATTGTCAAGCCCCAACAACAGCAAACAGTCTAGGAATGTTGATAATTCATCCAGGGCTCCATTTATTAGGCAGCAGTGTGAACAGAATCTCACTTTCTTTGCCTAAATTATAAGGCACAGGTAATAATAATTTTTATAAATTTGATGTTTAATTACTTTTAATGAACATTTTGACACGCAAGCATTTTTCAGTTCCTCAGACATTAACTAGATTAATGTTTTATGATGAATGATTCTGCTAACAAATATTGTGGCCGAAATGTTCGAATAGGTCAGAGCCTTGAGCACATTGTTGTCTTACCTTGTAATGTATAAATTACCATGTTGGTTTTTCAGGTTGAGACGAATTTGCAATCATAGATTCACAGAATCTTTCTTAATGTAATATTTAGGATTGCATTTCCCTATAGATTAATATCACTTAGTAGACTAAAAAAATAATTAACATCATGATGTATCATTATAATCCTGATTCTGGACAAAGACATTTTTTCAGAGCTTACATTTCACTCAAAACAGTAAATGTTAAATTTATTTTCTTGGAAGAAACACTCAGATTTTTTGTTTTGTTTTGTTTTGCTTTCTTCAGAAAGGCATTTAATTATCTTCTTTGACTTCTTTGCACACAAGAAGAAGAGTGAGAGGGAGAGGAAAAGGTGAAATAAAGTAAAAGAAGGAGGGAAGGAAAGGAGGGAGGTAAGAAGGAAAGGAGGGAAAATGGAAAGAAGGAAGGGAAGAAAGAAGGAGTTAGGAAAGGAAGGATAGAGTTAAATGCAGGAACTAGGTGCAATTTAAGCCAAGGATAGTGGCCAAGTTTCTAAGTGTTATGAGTCAAGACAAGTACCAAAAAAAGTAATTAATTTGATTCAATGCTGTCAGCAGGCATTTGAATCACACATAGCCCATATCTGTCTGAAATGCTCTTTCATCAGGAATTGACTTATACCCAGTCTGTCCATATTTTTACAAATATTTTCATCATGTATAATTGCATAACTTTTGAGGAAAATGAAATGAAACCATAATTGTTACAGAAATCTGAAATCAGTACACCTGAAAGGTTTGTAAAACTTCAGGGAAATCTTTCCAATACTTATTTATTTTTACTTGAGGCTTTCACAGAGAGAGGAAAGATAGTCTTTCATGTGCTGGTTCACTCCTTTAATGGCTGAAATGGCCAGAGCTGAGTTGATGTGACAGTGGGAGCCAGTAGTCCCCCCCAGACCTTCCTTGTGGGAACAGGGTCCCAAGGACTTAGGCCATGCTCTGCTGCTTTCCTAGGATGCAAGCAGGGAGCCGGGCAGAAGTAGAGCAGCTGGAACATGAACCAGAGCCAGTGTGGGATGCAAGTATCACAGAGAAAAGATTTAGCATGGTGGACCACTGCACCTGCCTGAAACTTACCAAGGATTTTGAGACCAAATAATCTTATCTTCTAGTTCTATTTTTTAAAGATTTACTTATTTTTATTGTAAAATCATATATATACATATTTAAAGAGAGAGAAGAAGAGAGACAGAGAGGAAGATCTTCCATCCGATGATACACTCCCCAGGTGGCCACAACGGCCAGAACTGAGCCAATCCACGAGGCCAGGAGCCAGGAGCAATTCAGGTCTCCCATGCAGGTGTAGGGTCCCAAGGCTTTGGGCTGAACTCACCTGTTTTCCCAGGCCACAATTAGGGAGCTGGATGGGAAATGGAGCTGCAGGGATTAGAACCAATGCCCATTTTTTTTTTTTTTTTTGGTAAACTTCTTGACATCTTGACATTTCATTGCAATTATATCAAGAATGACTAGATGAGAACATTGTGCTTACTGGGGAGTCAATTGAAGATATTTCACTGCATATAAGAGATTACAGAGCTCAACAAAAGACATACTTGGAACAATCAGTTTTGCATTTTCTCTGCAAGGTTTTCTACTTATATGTATAACTATTGCCTGAAACTTCTGAACATTGTCTGTGATTCTAGAGTACTTTTCAATTTAAGAGTCAGTAGTATGACATTTGTAAACAAATGAAATGCCAAAAAAATCAGAAAAAAATCTATGAATGTATAGCCTGAGATAGTTGTTGATGAATAGGTATTTTTCATTTCTGTAGGAAAATAAAAGCCTGTCGAATGAGTGTGCTTTGTAATCTGGCACTTCTGAGATTTTTGCTCAGAATCTATTCATGTAGTTCATCGATTAACCAGACATTAGGCATGTTTTATATAGCAAATCCACCAGGTCCCTCCTCCCAGGAGATTGCTGACAGTGGAAGAGGCAGGAGTATGCATGGAAGCAAAAATAAGTACTCAATGTCACCATGAAATGATCTGAGTTGACCAACAATGCATGAAACTGGAAATAATTTCAGGAAATTAGAAAAAGCTTTAAGATGAAGTGAATTTTAATTCAAAGCTAAAAAAAAATGGAAGTGTTAGAAATGACACTGGCCTTTTAAAACATTTAGAGAAAATTCGTATTATGAACTACGTAGGCTTTTCAAAGTTTTGAGGGAAAATGCACATTTTAAGCCCATCTCCCACAAACCTTCTGAAGTCTGTCCCGGTTTTGACAGTAGAGTGGTACATCCTTTACTTTTCGTGTACATTGTACTGAATATCATTTCAGAAACCGGCTAGTGGACGTGCCATCATATTTATGCAGTGGATGTGTTTTGTTATGGATTTTCTTCAGAATGAAGCAGAGTCCAAATGGAATTCATTTTCCAGCAGTCTGGTAACCTGCACATTAGAAGATGGGATCATTTGACAAGCTCGGGAGTGTTCCGTTAACTCTAAGCAGCCTGGGAGAGAGCAGCTGGGAGTGTGAAAAGTCTGATCACTGTTGCAGAAGGCACCTGTGCTTTTGTCCCTCCGCCTCTCAGTCCATGAAGAGGGAAGGAGGAACATAAGGCACACAGCAGCTGAAGGCGGCAAACTGCTGCTTCACACTTGTTTTCTCCTTGCTCATCGTTTTGCTAGAGGAGCTATAAATTGCTTGATAAAAAGGGCGTCTGAAATGTTTTGTTCTGTTCTTCTCTGGGAATCAATTTTGTCATGGGACAGATATCTGTATATACAAAGATTATTTATAGCCTTAATGAAGCTCCAGAAAGAGTTGCCGATATTCAGCATGCTAAATGACATTAGCTGTAGAAGGCGCTAGAACTGCAATAGGATATAATGCTACATTATGCATTTGTCAAGGTGGTGTGGTGGTAACTGCTGGTAAAAACAGAATGCTAATAATGTGGATAAGAAGATTTTTGGTTCTCGTGATAATGTAGCACAAATGTGTGTGTATGGATACATGCAAAAATAAGTATGTATTTATGAATGAATGCATACATGTGTTCTATAACATTTCAGTGAGGAAAAGATTTATCTCATCATCCCACAAAAAACATATCACCTAACGATCTTGTGATTGTTTTAATTTAGGTTAGTATGCACATCCTGTACAATTCATATAATGCTAAAATTGCCAAGTGAAACAGTTTTGAAAGCAGGTTCATCTTTAAATGATGAGTGACTGTACAGTACTCAGAAAGGTGAATACCCTGGGGACATAATTTCAAGCAATCTACCTGATGCCTTCAACCCAAGAGGAAGGATCTTATATCATATTTTTTATACATGTATACATATCTAAGATGAAATCTTAGAGAGTAAGAGATTAACAATATCAACAATTAATGGTATAAAATAGCATTATCACTTCTCAGCCTCTTGGCTAAGATTTAGTGTAAAATAGCATAATGGCTATAGGAAAATACACACTGTAAGCGTGAACATTTGGCATAGCTGTGAAGATGCCACTCGGGATGCCTGCAAGGGAGATGGACCGCCGGGTGTGGGATCCTGGTGTTCCTGCACTGTGTGATGGACCGCCGGGTGTGGGGTCCTGGTGTTCCTGACCTGCACTGGTGATGGACTTCTGTGTGTGGGGTCCTGGTGTTCCTGACATGCACTGTGTGATGGACCACTGGGTCTGGGGTCCTGGTGTTCCTGACCTGCACTGGTGATGGACCGCCAGGTCTGGGGTCCTGGTGTTTCTTTCCTGTACTGGTGGTGGACTGTCGGGTGTAGGGTCCTGGTGTTCCTGACCTGCACTGTGTGATGGACCACCGGGTGTGGGGTCCTGGTGTTCCTGCACTGTGTGATGGACTGCTGGGTGTGGGGTTCTGGTATTGTTCCTGACATGCACTTTGTGATGGACCACCGGGTCTGGGGTCCTGGTGTTGTTCCTGACATGTACTTTGTGATGGACCACCGGGTCTGGGGTCCTGGTGTTCCTGCACTGTGCGATGGACCGCCGGGTGTGGGGTCCTGGTATTGTTCCTGACATGCACTTTGTGATGGACCACCGGGTGTGGGGTCCTGGTGTTCCTGACCTGCACTGTGTGATGGACCACTGGGTCTGGGGTCCTGGTGTTCCTGACCTGCACTGGTGATGGACCGCCAGGTCTGGGGTCCTGGTGTTTCTTTCCTGTACTGGTGGTGGACTGTCGGGTGTAGGGTCCTGGTGTTCCTGACCTGCACTGTGTGATGGACCACCGGGTGTGGGGTCCTGGTGTTCCTGCACTGTGTGATGGACTGCTGGGTGTGGGGTTCTGGTATTGTTCCTGACATGCACTTTGTGATGGACCACCGGGTCTGGGGTCCTGGTGTTGTTCCTGACATGTACTTTGTGATGGACCACCGGGTCTGGGGTCCTGGTGTTCCTGCACTGTGCGATGGACCGCCGGGTGTGGGGTCCTGGTATTGTTCCTGACATGCACTTTGTGATGGACCACCGGGTGTGGGGTCCTGGTGTTCCTGACCTGCACTGTGTGATGGACCACCGGGTGTGGGGTCCTGGTGTTCCTGCACTGTGTGATGGACTGCCGGGTGTGGGGTCCTGGTGTTCCTGACCTGCACTGGTGATGGACCGCCGGCTCTGGGGTCCTGGTGTTCCTGACCTGCACTGGTGATGGATTGCTGGGTGTGGGGTCCTGGTGTTGTTCCTCATCTTGTTCCTGCTTATGCTCAGGTTTGGAGGCACTGGGCGGTAACTCACACACGGCACACGGGTCCTTCCCATGTGGCTAAGAGATCTGGACTGGGTTGCTGGCTTCTGTTTTTGGCCTGGCCTCATCCTGGTTGTAGTTGCTTATGTATAAATTAGGTTTTGCTAATTGTACTCTGTAATATTTCCAAGTCATTAGATTTATAATAAAAAGCAGAATACAAAATTGGAAAAAATATTTCACCCAAAGTAGAAAGTTTTGGGGGAAAAATGGTTGCATACATTTCCATTTCCTCCGAAGTCACTATTCTCTAGGTGTCACTTCGAAACACAAACACAGCTTACAGAGGCAAGTTTCCACCTTAAAACTATTCTCCATTTCTGTGTTTCCTGTTGTGTTGAAATTTCCCACTATTAAAATGCCAGCTGACAACCTGCAAATCACAGTCCTGTCCTTGAAGTCTCCCTCTGTGAAGAAATTCAATGTCTCCCCTTGCTCACCTGCCATGAACTTTATAAAATCCTGACTTGACATCTGATGCAAAAACTTGAATAGCAAACATTATCACTCACAGGTTTCCCCTCAGTAAACAAATCTTCCATGAGACCCTTTCCATGTTTTGCGATTGCCTTTCAGTGTTAGTGGGATAAAATCTCACATCTCTTCTGCTTGTTTATTTCCCAGATGGCCTTTGATGGCTGCAGCTAAACCTGAGGCAAGAGCCAGGAGCTTCCTCCAGATCTCCCACATGACTGCAGGAGCCCAAGGCCTTGAACCTTCCTCTGCTGCTTTCACTGGCCATAAGCAGGGAGACGGATTTGAAGTAGAGCAGGGGAACCTAAACTAGCAGCTGAATTTGTGTTTTATTCCCCAAGTATTTGTGGATATTTTAAGGTTTGAAAGAATTTGAGACTTTGGACAACAATGACAAATTATTTGCAGAATTAGATTCAAAGAGTTATCAGCACCCCCAGTTTATATCAGCTGAATACACAATTGTTAAGATATGGAATCAACCTAAACGTTCACCAAATGATGACCAGATAAAGACACTGTGGAATATACACAGGCTGAAATAGAAACATAAAAATGAACAGATCCTCTGTGTTAGCAACAAGGTAGGAACAACTAGGGACCATTATGCTCAGTGAAGTCAGTTCAAAAAAGAAAAATATCACATGTCTTCTTTGACATATGGTAACAAATGCATAGAGTACAGACAGAAGCTTAATGGACATGCATGGAGTTCATATGTAGAGGTTTGGTGTTTAAAGTCCCGCTGTACTCCTAGTGAAGTGTGCTTTTTTTTCTATTATTTAATTTTTCTTTTTTACTTACTACTTGTTGAGTTCTTTATTTAGTGGAGTAATACACTTGAGATTGTAAAATAAATTGAAATAATGTCACTGTAGTGATTAAAGTAAGAAAGATAAAAGAAGGATGGACAGAGGGATTGTACAGTGGATAAGCTGGGAATTATAATCCCAATATACTATATGAAGTCATATATTAAATATATGAAATGCATTTCCTTTGTTCAAATAAATGGAAGGAGGAAATTTCCCTGCTCAGTTCAGTAGCATATGTACTAAAACTGGAAAAAGAGATATAAGAAACAATATAGGGTCTGGGTAATAAAATCATTTTGGCTACTGATATCTATGTATTAGGTATTTTTGAAAGCCTACTTCATGTCACTTTATTTTGGAGGAGAAAGATACTGCGTATTACATGCATTTGAACGTGGTTGAGCGGACATGGAGAATGTACAAAGGTAAACAGTAGATTGCTAACAGAATGCAAGAGAAGTCTGTTCTTTGGTATTGACTGAATTGTTATGGTAAATTGTCATGTTTACAATCACTAAATACAATTATGGTGGTGGTAAGTGAATGCACCATAATACTGGTGATAATTTCTGCTTTTTGATTAGAAATGTGTGATAAGAGAGGTCTTTGCTTAAATTCTGTATTGCCTGTTCCATTCTCAGGGACGGGAAAGAATGACAAGGATTTAGGGCAGCTGCTTGACACACCGGTTGACTCAAAAATAATTTGAAGGTGTCTCAAACAATAAAGATTAATAGCAAAAATATACTTATTGGAATTTATGTTTAAGGTGCCTATTATTTGTTTTTAATTTTTTAAATTTATTTGAGAGAGATAGAGAGATGATACACGGATTGGGTGGAGAGTGCATAGAGTAATCTCCCATTCGCTTATTAAGTCCCTAAATGTCCACAAAGGCAGGACGATATTGGGCGGAAGCCTGCACTCAGGTCTGCATTCCCAGTCTTCCACGTCACCTGACCATGACTGCTGCCCTGGGGTGTGGCTTAGCAGGACGCTTCTTCTAGACACTGAAGTCAGGTGCTCCCCTGAGGTAAGGGTATCTCAGCTAACATTTTAGCCAGTGGCTAGCTAGTCTCTTCTGGTTTCTTTATTTTATATATATATATATAAATATATATATATATATATATTTATATATATATATATATATATATAAGCAAGGTCTTAAGAGAGTTGCCTTGTCAGCATTAGGCACAGGCAGCTGGTTGTAAAAGACTTGGAGCTCAAGCACTTAAAATCACAATAACCTTCAGTCCTCCTTGAAGTGACCAAAAGCATAAATGGCTTTTTTAGGTTGTACCTAAATTCACATACACGGAGTTCCAACATCTGTTCTTGGGGAGGCTGTAAGCAGGAAATGATTGGATGCACAGTTAAAATTTGAATCTGCATAAGGATTAAACGATTTAATCAATAGGCATCGAATAAGTAATTTCCACATTATCTTCTAGAAGAGAAATGCTTTGGTGACATATTCCTTTAGAAAGGTTAAGAGTTGTCTTTCTCAGTCACTTTCAAGAACAATTAAAATTCTTAATTAACAGAATTCTACCATTTTTGCCAAGAATTTTAAGCATCCATTTAGGAAAATTGCTCCATTTACCACTTATTGCTGGGCCTGTTTGGCAAGCATCATGAGCAAAAGAAACAAAAAGTAGAACTGCTTTTAGATGGATACACAATTCAGTTATTCTAGATATCTTCCTTCTACAACTTTTTGTTTGTTTCAGCAACTTTTGCTCTTTTCAGAGCTGAATATGCAATTTAGTGTATAAAATATATAAACAATAAAAGAAAATGTTTTCACCAGGATCTTCACTTATTAGTAGTTATAATTCTCATTTTGTACCATTCCTGAACAATATAGTGCCCTTATTTTTTTCTATAGAATTTTGATATAATCTTGATAATTTATGTTTTCTTTTTAAGATTTTTTTTTTCTACTTGAGAGTCCTAGAGACAGAAAGAAACAGAGTAATAGATGGAGACTTCATACTAGCTGACTCACTCACCAAACTCCTGCAATGGCCTAGGCTGGAAATGACATTGTGTGGCCAATGCCAGGTGACGGGAAGTCAATCCTGGGCGCTGTACACATGCACCAGCGCCCATTGCCGTTCATGGCATACAATCACAAGAGGGTTGACCCTGGGGTGGAGCTGAAGTTTGAAATCATACACTCTGATATGACCTGAAAGGATCTTATCTAGGGTCTTAAAGCCCCTAAGTCAAATGCCAATTCCTGTTTATGTTTTTAATAAGATTAACAGGAATTAACTAAACTCTGAAATCAGTAAGCAGAAAATAACATTTTAGGACTGGAGAAAGTTATACACAAGGTTGAAGACTGCACTAAAGATCATTGATCGATTCACATGGCTTATCAAAAAAAAGTTCTCGGTAAAACTAACAGCCCTTCAAGCACAGTATATATGGTTTCCCCTACATTTCTTCTTATGCTGTACTATTTGGATCAGTTCCGATACAGAGAGTGGGATTTGCTCTGGGGAGCTGCTCAAGTCAGTCCTTCTAAGCAGTGTGAGTGGCTTTCTTCTCATCCTCTGCGATACGTACCACTGTGGTTGCCACCTGTCGCTCTGGCCATGTGCATCTGTAATAACTGACATTCTGTTTTTCTCACAAAGATCACTTCACAATGTTTCTAACTATGTATAAAGCATTGAGAAAGAAACAATTAGATATTTAGATATACTGAACTTGCTTCCCATGTATTTAATGCTTGAACTGTTCCTCATGCCTCTTTGAGCTTCCGCAGTGACTTGTCTTCTGTCTGATAATTTCCCTTTACTGTGTCTTCAGGATGACTCCAGAAGGCACCACATTTTCTCAGATTATGTGTGCATTAGAATGTTTTCTACTTGCTTTTGTCTTGAAAGAATATTTTGTTGTTGTTTTTGTTAAATACACAGTGTGGGGCTAAAACCACTAGCTGCCTCCCACATAGCCCCCAGCAGATTGCAGCATCAGCTCCTTGACTTCGGGTTTCCATCTTTTCTGTTTCAAAGTTAACTTCCAGGGCCTGATGAGATAGACTAGCTGTTAAAGTCCTCACCTTGAACACGCCCGGGATCCCATATGAGTGCCAGTTCTAATCTTGGCTACCCCACTTCCCATCCAGCTCTCTGCTTGTGGCCTGGGAAAGCAGTTGAGGACGGCCCAAAGCCTTGTGACTCTGCACCCATGTGGGAGACCTGGAACAAGTTCCTGGCTCCTGGCTTCAGATTGGCTTGGCTCCAGCCATTGCAGCCACTTGGGGAGTGAATCATCAAGATGGAATATCTTCCTCTCTGTCTCTCCTCTCCTCCCTGTATGTCCACCTTTCCAATAAAAATAAACAAATCTTTAAAAAAGTTAACTTGCAGTCATGTTGCTACCCCTTTGGCTGTAGTGTGTCTTATTTTTCTCATTGCTTATAAAGAGATTTTTTTTGTAGGGTTCTTGTATGTATTTGAAAGGGAAATGGGACAGCCCAAGTGGGACAAAGTGATGGAAAAGCGGGAAGAAGGTGTTTTCCATTGCTTGGTTCACTCCCCACGTACCTTCAACAGCCTGGGAGAGGCCAGCTGAAGCGAAACCAGGAGCTGCACTGACGTGTTTCCCATGAGTGACAGTTGTGTCAGCAGTCACTGCCTTCCAGATATGTGCATCAGCAGAATGCTGGATTGGAAGTGTGGGATATCTGGAACGGGAACTGGGCACTGTGAAATGGAACGCAGGAAGTCATCCCGGCCACAGTATGCTTATTTGTAAGGCTTAACAGTGCCCGGTGCGATGGCAGAGCTGCTAAATCGTCACCTTGCACCTGCCCAGATCCCAGTCGGACACTGCTTCTTGTCCCGGATGCTTCACTTCCCATCCAGCTCCCTGCTCAAGGCCCAGGAATGCAGTAATGGACATTCTAAAGCCTTGGGACCCTAACCCCACTTGAGAGAGCCAGAAGCATCTCCTGGCTCCTGGCTCTTGGCTGGAACAGTTCAGCTTCAGCCATTACTATTTCTTTCTTTCTCTCTGTAAATCTGCCTTTCTAATAAAAATAAATGAATGTTTAAAAACAAACAAAAAAAAAGTGACTTAATAGGCTCAGAATAAATCATTCCTGTCTCGTTGTTCTCCTTGGTCAATTGCATCATGTTATACTTACATCTTTTTGTTTTGTTTTGTTTTTACATTGTTGTAGAATCAAGGAAACCATACGAGTGAATACTACTAAACAAAGAACCAAGACATAAATCTATGGATAATTATTAAGTGATATTTGGCAAGAATGCCATGAATACACAGTAGCAGAAAGGATAACAATGATGAGAAACCTAGATACCCAATTTACAAAAATAAAATTGGTAAGAGATGGCATAATAGCATAGCATACTACTCTGACTATGCTGCTGGAATCCCTTCTGGCTCTAGCTTGTGTCCTGGCGGCTCCACTTCTGACCCAAGTCTCTGCTTCTGGCATGGGAAGCATTGGAGAATGGTCCAAGTCCATGTGGGAGACGCAGAGGAAGCACCTGATTCCCAGTTGTGGTCCAGCTCGGCTCTGACCGCTGTGACCATTTGGGTAGTGAGCTCTTGGATCTCTCTGTTTCTCCTCGCTCTCTGTAATGATCACATTTTAATTTCACTTTTAATGTTGTTTACATGGTTGAGAGAGAGGAATGTCCATGTAGACCTCTGATTGAAATACATGTACACGTGGAATGCTTCATGGATTTGCATCCCATGCTTCCACATGGGCTCTGCTAATCTATGTATCATTCCAGTTTTAGTATATGTGCTGCTGAAACTCGGGTAAAGTAAATCTTTAAGAAGAAAATTGAAAACTTATCTTACAGCATTCAGAAAAATAATCTCAAAATGCAACATAAAAATCCTTTAAAAACACAGCCTCCTGGAAAATAAAAACAGAGAAAAATTCTTCATTGTCAGTGCTGATACTGATTGCTCCTGTATAAAGTCAAAACTATTCAACAGCACCAAAATAGACAGGTGTCAATATCACGCTGAGACATTTCTCTACAGCAAACAAAAAACGCAATAGAATAAAGAGAAAATGAAAACGGTTAATGAAAAAAATAGAGAATAATATAAATAGCACACTATAATGTTTAAGCAAATAACACACTATAGAGGGTTAATTTTAAATTCCATTTGAGCTTCCATAACTCAAAAGCAGAGAGAACAAATAACCTAATTAAAATGTTTACTCCACTCCAAAGTATTGAACTTGCCTTCTGATGACATAAAATGCGATTTCCCTCATGGTATTATCATTTAACCTTTCCTGGACTCCTTATCATGCTTAATTATCAGAAAACATCTTAAATTTCCAGGTGTCCTGGTGTCTAGACTCCAGCCAGGCCTTTATATTGGTAACATTCAGGTTTTTATGTTCTTTTGATTACAACATTGTATTTGGTGATTCTTATATATTACAAATAGCTAATATCTACCTAGACAAATATAAATTATGATCTTCCCTCTTCACACAAACACATATGCCTCTTTGATGTGGCAGAAGGCAATTCCATTTAATGGCAGCACTGATGGATTGCTACATATTTTCTGTCGATTGCTTCAATACCTGCACATAATCCCACAATATTAAAAAGAATCCCTTAACATTTACACTTGATGCTCTTTAGGAAGCAAATATATTCTGCTCTTGAATAAAACACTGAGTCTTAAAGATTTAGATAAATGACATCCACTGCCACCAGTGGTGTCCCTACCGTGAATTAAAAAACAGAGTTAGCGTGGAAACAAGGGCCAGATGTTATTTTCACAGTCAATGTTCAAATGGCTCCAATGAGCTGCGTTTTCCTGGTGCTCTCTGACTTCTCATGGAGAGCATGACTTATTAGGTTTTTCTGTCTAGACAAGGAAGCAATGGTGATAATTTAGCTCATAATTATATTGTGAACTATATCAAGTTAAATAATGCAACAAAATGTGAAGAGCCAGCCTATGTGAGAGCCCTAGATTAGCAAAAAAAATCTTTTTGGAACACCATGGCAAGGAGCCATAAGAATTTACATGACACATTAGCAGAGAGAATCCAGTATTGTGGTGCTTTAATTCTGTTCCCCTCCATTTAGGATACATGATGAGCTGAGAAGTCTCTTAGAAACCTGTGCTAAAGCGCCATTGCACTGGGCAAAATAGTGTGTTTGAAAGGAACAGACTGGGAGATATGATGAACAATTTATCTAGAACACCAAGATATCACAGACACATGATATTAGAGTATCATGGCTAGTGTAACCTTAATAGTGATATTTTTACCAGATAATTTCAAAGCTTTTTCTTTTTTCAGGAACATGGATAAAGGAAGACTTTGAAACACATTAGTATTAATAGATAAATTATTATTTGTGAATGTGGTTAATAAGATTTTGTTTAGAATTCTCTCAGTGTCAGGAATAGATTGTTAAACTAAGAATAAGAAGGGCCCAGCAAAATGGCTCAGTGGCTAAATCCTCTCCTTGCATGTGGCAGAATCCAACATGCACACCGGTTCACGTCCCTTCTATCTACTTCCCATCTTGCTCCCTGCTTTTAGTCTGGGAAAGCAATCAAGGAAGACCCAAAGTCTTGGGACCCTGCACTCACGTGGGACATCCTGAAGAAGCTCCTGGCTTTGAATTGTATCAGCTCCAAACCCTGAAGAAGCTCCTAGTTTCTGATTTGAATTGTCTCAGCTCCAGCCTTTGCAGCCACTTGGAGAGTAAACCAGTGGATGGAAGATCTTTCTATCTCTCCGCTCTATAAACCTGCCTTTCCAATAAAAATCAATAAGCCATTTTTAAGAAAAAAAATTTAAAATATTTTTATCAAAGTACATAGAAACTTTTTAAAGCTCTAGACATATTAGGGCATGAATTAAAATTCTATCTATTTGCTGGTGATGTCAAAGACGACTGATTTCAGAAAACTTCTACGTTTTATTTTCTCTTTTACAAATTTGGCATAAAAATACACACTTCCTAAGAGTGCTATCTGAGGATGGAATCAGGCACAGCCAAGTGGAATCCAAAGAAATACATGTGCTCTCTTAGTGTTGACCTATTTTGTTCCCTTGAAAGCATTATCTTCCAGAAGTTTCCTTTCTTGCTTTGCATCTTTCCTGTGGCTGCTGCACATAACGTCTGCCTGTCGCCCTACAAAGTTCAATGCTGGCTGTCCAGAGAAGATAATGTCACTCCTTGTAACTTCCGCCTATCTTTCTCCCAGGAACCTTGCCGGAAACGTGCAGTCTTCGGGGTCAAGAGCTACTTGAGGCTACTTTTTCAGAACCAACACAAGACATGTCTCCTAGTGGGGACCTTGCGTGTGTTAAAGCTTGCCTGAATGATGGTGTGCACCAAAGCACAATTAGCTGAATGAATGAAGTGTCTGGAATGATAATACTTCACAGTACTTTCATGCACATTCTTTCGAGTTAAAGGGTGCAATGCTTTTTTTTAAAGAATCGCGTCCACTGCCATGAATATCTAACAGCCCCTGAGTGGGTGATGGCAGTGTACATGGTACACCACCACACTTGTGTATATGTCTCAATGACTTTCAACTGATCTTAGCCAATATCTGAGAAGCGATTCCCAACAACGTTTAAGGCTAGATATGAATATGGGTGAGGACATGAGTGTTTACAGCAATTATTTGAAATTGACAATCGTGAACAACCATTCTATGACTCGAAGTCTGTGTCCACATTTTGCATTCATAACTGAAATGAAAACCCCTGATTGTCATGACTGATTCAGGGCACTAATTCATACAAAAAAAAATACCACAACTTTGTCCTCCTTAAGAACAAATAGTAGGGGGAAGGAGAACAGAATGGGAAATCCTCCATTTTTATTCTGAATGTGTATGCATAACTTACACAATAAAGAAAGCTACTAGTATTGCAGAAGAACACGTACCCAGAGATCCATACCCTTACCAAGGAACGTGGCTCAGGGTGCACATTGCTTTGCCAGCCTCTCTGAACTAACTACAGAGATGCTAGAGGAGTGGCTTTAAATCTTTCATTACTCAAGACACAGCTGGAGGAGCAAGCAAGCAGACTTTAGAAGCCTTTTCATCGTCTAATTAAGTCTGCATTTATCCTGAAATTCTATGAGCTGAGAAAAAGCATTCATCCTACAAAGAGAAATGCACTAAACAAAGGAAAATGTTATCATCTTTTGTTTAGATTGCCACGGCAACCACCCAAAATGGCTTTATTTTTGCCTATATATATATATATATATATATTGCCTATATATATATATATATATTATATATATATTATTTTTTTTTTTTTGCCAAATTATAACCATTTTCCCACAGGGGAATTTCGTCTTAGAATTTTAAGTAATTAGGTACTATCAGCCTTTCTATTTACAATTCGGCAAGGACCTCTTATTTTACTTCCGACTTACTGTGTAATATTCTTGCACACTCTCTGTCTTTAGCCCATTTCTTTGTCAGTTCCCTTACTTGCTGATCTACTCAACGTTTCTCCAGAGCCAAGATCTTCCACATGGAACGCGCAGCGTCTCTGATTGTCTCCTCTGAAAGCGTTTTTCCACTCTTCAGCTGTCTCGTCTTCCTTAACATCTCAATTTGAATAGCAGTATCCTGAAAGACATTTTCCTTAATTTTCTCTGTAAATAGGAATTTATTCATTTTACTCTCACGTGGAATGTACAATTTGTTTTATAGCTGTTATAAGTGTGTGTAATGATATTTACTTCAATCCTGTTTTCCTCAGATCTTTCTTCTCCCTGAAAATCTATGAGCACACCAGAAGACAAAGCGACTATGTGGTAAATCAATTATTTAACTTAAAAAAATCCCGAAAGAGAGCAGGCACACTTTGTGCTCCAGGTTTTTGAAAGAGCCGCTAAAATAAGCAAGAGCCAGGATGAATCTACTTCGACGTGTAGCTCTCCATTTCCTCTCTAAGTATACAGGGTCCAAAGGTGAAGATGCGTACAAGTGATTTTTTCCTGATGTGATTAATGCCACATTATTCAAAATGATGTCCATTTGGCACTATTTAGCAGATGTAAAACCAACGAAGTTTAAAGGTAAGATCCTTAGAAGTTTTCAAAGGAATGTATGTATCATGATGAGAAACAACAACAGCAATACAACCTATGAACAAACCAAGTGCAACACCAGGGTTGGAAAACTATTTTGCAAAGTTTTGTTTAATTTTTCTCATTTTATAATTTGTAAACCAAGCTTTCATTTTGTCCTATTTTCTGTGCCTTTTGAATATTTTTTAGCATTACTATATTATTTACTGAAAATTATAGAAATATATTATTTTTCTTAGTTTTTGTTATGAATAACAACAAATTGAGCTGTGAAGTATTTTCTTTCTAAAATAAGTGGCTCCAAAGAATCTACTTTCTTTTTTTTAAAATTTTTTGTTTGTTTTACCAATTTTGATTGATAAAGCTAGCATTTGTTGCCTGGACCATGTGTGCTCAAATAACAGAATCATAATTTTATCTCCCTAATGATTATTATGTTGAAATATAAGCTATTATCAACGTAGAAAATTTGAATTCTCTCAAATTTTCATAAAATTGAAAAATTATGACTTCTATACTTTTCAAACAAAGACTTAAATATTGACTTCATTTGGTATATTTTTACATAAATGTTTATAACAAAACCCTTCACTTGGACATTTGATAAATATTAATTTTGAAAAAGCATAATAGGTAGAATTTCATCCTCCTGTCATTAACAGAATTTACTCAGGTCTGTGTAAATGATGGCTTCATCTTCAAAACTCTGTACACATTGACAGCAATTATACTTTGTGCATTAATTTCTCTCTACCACTGTAATTCTATTGTGATGATCTTCTTTAACCTACGAAATGTATAGTTCTTCACTCTTTAATAAACATACATTGGAATCAGATAGCATATCAAATCTGTGCCTGACTTTGCTAAAAATTGAAAATGCTACAACCTCCTTCTTGTCGCTCAATAATTTGCTTGAGTGATTTATCCATCTTATAGTAACAGATGACATTCTATTATTGACATATTAAGGGATCAGGCATATGAGAAGATATTGAAGGAAGGCATGGGGGAATGTGACCTGGGGCCTCTTTGTGTTCTTTGGGAATGTTACTCTCCTCATGTCCCCAAACTGTACCCTTGGGATTTTTATAAAAACCTCATTAGGTACATACAATTCTTTAAGTGATCGGTGGTGATTACTCAACTCAAAACTCCATCTTCTCTAGTCTTTAGTCACCTTTCTCCAGCAATAGGGGGGCACACACAGCATGGCAGGCTGACCAACTGCTGGGTGTTTGGAAAACCACTTTCTAATGGAAGACTGCCCCGGAGCGCTACCTATCATTCTCATTAGGATGCAAATGAGCTCTCACTTCCGAGATTCCACAAAGGGAGACTTTCCTTGAGTGTTAATCATCGCTCTCCTATTAGGAGACAAATTAGCTCTCACTTTGGAGATTCCGACCATTGTGTTTGCTGAGTGATAGAAAGTGAAAACAGAGAACAAAGAAACACTTTTCTATCACGCCAAAAAGCACAAGGTAATTTCTTTACTGCTTAAAACTTCATAGGGTCTAACTCTGGAGGTGATGTCAATTTCTCAGTTTCTTCTTTTTTTTTTTTTTAAAAAGATTTATTTTTATTATTTTTTTATTGGAAAGGCAGATATACAGAGAGGAGAGACAGAGAGGAAGATCTTCCGTCCGATGATTCACTCCCCAAGTGAGCTCAATGGCCCATGCTATGCCGGTCCGAAGCCAGGAACCTCTTCTGGGTCTCCCACGCGGGTGCAGGTTCCCAAAGCTTTGGGCCATCCTCAACTGCTTTCCCCGGGCCACAGGCAGGGAGCTGGAAGGGAAGCGGGGCTGCTGGGATAGAACCGGCGCCTGTATGGGAACCCGGCCTTGCAAGGCAAGGACCTTAACCACTTGCACCACCGTGCTGGGCCCAATTTCTCAGTTTCTAACCAGAAGGGTAGATGAGAAATATTTTGACATAAAGCTTGACATGTGTTACAATAGTCAGATAATTTTTAGCTTTCTAATTTCTATATTAATATATACAATAAAAGCTTATGACTTTTGGAAAAAGAAGGCAAAACCAGCCTGTACCAGATCAAAGACTTCAGAGGAAGTCATATGAAATGTGCATACAGTGGTAAGGAACCTCTCTTTAAAGAATTTTAACCTGGACAGGAAGCAGAAAGAGTGGTATCTAGAGAGGCACAATTTTAGGTGCATAGAAGACCACTAACCTGAAGAAGACAATAAAAAGGACGAGGTGGAGTACCTTTGAATCAAAAGCTTATTTTTAAACTTTTCAGAAGTTTGTACATATGAAGGTTATCACATTGATTATACTAAAAATGAGCTCACTTTGAAGTTAATTTTTGCTTACTTATTTATTTTTATTGGAGAGTCATATATACAGAGAAGAGGAGAGACAGACATGAAGATTCACTCCAGGAGTCACCACAGTGTCTGGAACTGAGCCAATCTGAAGCCAGCAGCCAGGCACAGTAGCCTGGTAGGTAAAGTCCTTGCCTTGCAGGCCCAGGATCCCATAAGAGTGCTGGTTTCAATCCTGGCAGCCCTGCTTCCTATCCAGCTCCCTGATCATGGCCTGACAAAGCAGTCGAGGACAGCCCAAGGCCTTGGGACCCTGCACCTATGTGGGAGGCCCAGAAGAAGCTCCTGGCTTCTGAAGTTAATTTTGTTGCATCTTAATTCATTTGGACATCAATATGTCCTAAAATACTAAGCCCTTAGTTTCTTCTAGTGAGAATGTGATAGAAGATTGCTCTTAAAATTGTGGTAATGACTATCTTTGGTCATGTGAATAAAATACCTGAGACCATTTTTGGCATGTATATCACTCAATAAATATTATTCTAGTGTCCATATCCACCTTTTAATCTCATTGATAAAATGCATTGAACTGCTCATCTATAGTACCTACAAATTATTGTATGATTTTGATTTAAAAATACACCTGAATGCAAAAAAAGATTTTGATAGGAAAAAGCAAATTGAAATTGTTATCCTGCAGGAGGAAGAGATTCCTGCTATATTTGTAGGTTGGGGATTTAGAGCAATCTGACTGGTCATGATTCTTGATGGTTTGTATTTGGTTTCTACGATGGCTCAGCTTTGGTAAGCTAACAAGAATCACATTAGTTACCTATATGGCAGCAGCCCTCTCCTACAGATTACAGCCTTCCTTTGACTAGGACCTTCATTGTTGTGCAGCACTCTGCTTATCATCCAAAACACACACATATTTAAAATAAATTAAAAGTATGAGTTTATCTAAGAAATGCAAAATTAGTAGTTTCCTATGCCATGAACATACAATTCCATGGTTCTAAATCAACATGCAATATACTCTGTTTTTGAACTTTCCCGTGTAGTATCACAAGGACCTTGCATAGCAGATCAATGATGGTCACTGTGGGTTATTAAAAAGTTAATGCATCTTAGGATCACTCTGGCTTGCACTGTACATCATCCTAGACACTTGCTGTCAGCTTCATGCTTTCATCTGTTCTCAATCTGTCATCATAAATGATAAATGAGCATACAAGCTTTATTTTCTATTGTACATTATTGTCACTACAAGAATGCAGGACCAGCATATCTTGGTTTGCCTTTATGAAGATAAGAATTTTACTAAAAATAAAGCAAGGAAACTTGCACTTCTAAATAAGTAACACTCTAAGTCTTTTAAAGATTTGACTCTAAATCATTGGAAATTAAGCCAAAGCTTGATTTTTCTATGTACATTTCATTTTAAGCATTTCAATTATTTTAATTTCTAGTATTCCTGATCCTTGAAGTAGAACTGGTGCAATTTGTCAAGTAAATGTGTTGAAATTTTGTCAGCAAATGTGAAATAGAGAAATGGTCCATGGCAATTTCCCGTAGTTCTCGCACATTTCTGCAAATCTTGTGAATAAGATGTTAATTTTTGTTTGTTCTCATCCATTTATTCAAAGATTTTTGTATGGTAAAAATTTTTGTATGACAAAGATATCATCTCCTTCTAGAAACATTTGCAGATTTGTTCAAAGTTTGGGAAAACTAAGTTTATCTCTCTCCAAAGCAGCCTTAGAATGTCTGGTGGCAGTTACACACGGTGCCCCTTACACACTGGGCAAACATATCACTGCTTATTGTACAAATGAGAAATTTCCTAAGTCCTGAAACCTTTCTTTCAGTTCAGCCCCCACTGAGTGTACAAATATGTTTGGAATCTATCAGTATTATTCCTGAGAACACACAAAAATTGAAAATGCATTGAAGTTTAATGCTATTTGATGTGCCATGAGATATTTCTTATTTCTAAGCTGGGTTCTCATTGGTTATGACTGTTTCTTTAAAGAAATTTTGTCAGGTGAACTTGTAAGTTCACAGATAAGACAGATGCCAAAAGATATAATAATTTCTGGTAGTGGTATGATGATTTTCATGCAAAAAAAATTAAGATTTATTTTGTTTTACTGGAAAGTCATATTTACAGAGAGAGGGAGACAGAAAGATCTTCCATCTGGTCATTCACTCCCCTAGTGGCTGCAATGGTTGAAGCTGAGCCCCTCTGAATCCAGGAGCCAAGAGATTCTTCCAGGTCTTCTACATGAATGCAGGATCCCAAGGCTTTGGGCCATCCTCCACTGCTTTCCCAGAGTACAAGAAGGCTGCTGAATGGGACTTGGAGCATCCAGGACATGAAATGGTGTCCATATTGAGATCCCAGCAAATGCAAGGCAAGGAGTTTAGCCATTAGGTTATCATGTCAGCCTAAAAAGCCAAATGATTGAAAACCATCAAGTACAATACATACTGATTTATGTTTTTATTCCATTATTGTTTTAAAAATTGATTATTGGGCCAGGCATGATGAGTCAATGGCTAAATCTTCACCTTTCAAGAGCTGAGATCCAGTATGAGTTCTGGGTTGTTTCCAGCTCTTCCACTTCCCATCTGGCTTCCTGCTTATGGCCTAGGAAAGGAGTAGAAAGGATGGCCCGAAGCTTTGGGACCCTGTGCCCGCATAGGAAATCTGGAAGAAGCTCCTGGCTTCAGATGGGCTCAACTGTAGCCATTGTGATCATTTGGCTAGTGATCCAGCAGGCAGAAGATCTTTCTGTCTCTTCTCCTTGTAAATCTGATCTGCCTTTCCAATGAAAAAAATAAATCTTTAAAAAATTGTCAATAATCTTTTGTGATATAAAATGTTATATTGTTGAAAAAGAGACACCATTGGCATTCTCATGAATGCATTATAAAATCTTAACTTATTTATTCAGAAATAAGAATTAATATGCATGAATAGATGAATATGGAATTTGTTATTGTAAGTAATGTTTATCTCAAGGACAAAGAAGTAATGTCTTGAATTGATATTGATAAAGGGACTAGCTTTAAGTTCATACACAGACATACATTCTGGCTGTTTTTAAAATGGATTTTATTCTGCATTATCCTTTGTTTTTAATTGACTTTAATACTTTCCTGGAGAAAAGTTATAATGAGTCATATTATTTTATATGTTTATAAAACAATTTTTGTTCATTTGCCTATTGTTTGCTGGTACCTTTCACTTCCAAGCTCACTTTTATCTTTTCAGTGGAATCTGAATTTTATTCCAATAGTTGCACACTCCTTACATAGAGCAAGTTTCAGCTAGCGACGGAGATTCTATTTTCCTTGCAAATGCTTTGTCTAGAAGTGGAAACTTGATGGGCTTTTACATTTCACAAAGATGCATTTATTTACTTACCAAGAAAATAAAAGGCAGTTCTGTCACTTGCTGGTCTGCAAAGACCAAGCTGAAACAGGCCAATGCCACCAGCCAGCCATTTCTCCTATGTCTCCCGCATAGGTAGAAAGGGCTTTGAGTTCTTGGGCCATCTCTTAGGGTATTCCCAGATACATTACCAGGGAGCTGGATCAGAACTGGTACAGTTCGAACAGGGCCTGTACGAGATAGGTGGCAGCTGAACCCATGAGGATGACCCCAAACGGCTTACATTCCCATGAGAGATATCATGTACTGTCCATGTTCCATATACCTGAAATGATCAGTGATGGACCAGTCTGAAACTGAAAGTTAGGATCTCCATGGAGAGCCCCATTTGGGCTGCAATGGCACAGATAACGTGGCTATCCATTGCTTTCCAAGAATGCATTAGATTAGATGGAGGCTGTGAATGAAAACAAAGCAACCGGGATTGGAACTAGCCCATTTCAAGCAGAAGGTGCATCCGCTATGCCATAACACTGCACCACATGGTTCTCTTCCTGTTTTCCTTATAACCTCACTGTAACAGGCATATAGGTTTTAATGTGTTACAAAAGTCTCTCCAGAAAAGCAGTCATCATTTTACTTGGATAGCATAATAACCTCTTTCTTCCTGGGACCCTTTGAACTTAATGTGTTGGTTTATTACAGCTCAAATTCTCCCTGTTGTCTAATGAAAACATTCTGATCGCCTAGATTTTCAACCCTGAGACAAAGGAGAGAAGATATATGTATGGCACATGTGTTAATATGCACCAGAGATGATATGATAAATATTTAGTTATCAACCTCCATTATTTAAGGGCTACTCTATGCTAGAATGCAGGTGAAGCAATTAGGGGTTATCTGTCTTATTCATCCAGAGTAATCCTCATTTTTAAAAAAATATGACTTCATTATTCTAGCCCGAAATTCTTATAATGGTTTCCCACTGAGCTTAGTTTTAAATCAAAGCTATTTCTCATAGCTATAAAGTCTTACATGCCTGGACTGGACCTAATACTTTGATCTCAATTTCTCCCATATTTTTTTTTTCTAGCTCCCTAGACCTATCTCACTGCCTCAAGCTCCAACTTTGAGAATTCTATACTTGCTTTGCTTTCCCCAGATGTCTGCATTACAGAGCTCTCATCATCTGGCTCTGTTTAGTTAGAATCTCCTCAGGGAAGTCAAGGCCTTTCCTCTTGTCAAGTCTTCTTGTTAAAATTCTTGCATTTAGATCAGAAGCTTCTACAGCTTTCCTTATAATGCTCAGTTTCAAATGTTACTCCTGTTGGCAGTTCGTTCTTTATACATTGGTCTGAGTTGATTAGTTGATTTTGTGGCTTTCTTTTTTTAAGTTCAGTTCTATATGTATCAGACTTATTTTTCTCTGTAGTATTTCTATGGACTGGAGAAGTAGTGCTTTTCAAAATCTGTAATTTCCCATAAAGTTTTTATACCCTATTTTAGATAATAGATCAAATTGTGTCTTCCCTTGTTTCTTCTCAAATACTGAAGAATGTTGAGAGAAACTGGAATAAATATTATTAACCTCAAAATATTTTATAATTGAGTTCAGAAGTAAGATTACACACATATATATATGCATATGTATGACTGTTAAGTGAAAATTATTCTATTCAGTCATGATTCAATAACAGTCATTCCTTTGTTTCTCAAAAATTTCAAAATTGAATTGTTCTTGATTTGGATCATGATTTTTACAGGTTTTTAAAATGTATTCTCAGTATTTAACTTTATGGTTTGTGAAGGAAAGCAAAATCATTCATTATCATTTGGTAAGAAAAATTCAATTTTAATGTAAATAATATGCATAACAGCTTTATAATTCTCCTAAAACATTACTTTTTTAAGATTAATTTTTATTTTTATTGGAACGACCCATTTACAAAGAGAAGGAAAAATAGAGAGAAAGATCTTTATTCCTCTGGCATCCCCCAAGGGGCCACAACGGCCAGAGCCTTGCTGATCTGAAACCAGGAGCCAGGAGCTTTTTCCAGGTCTCCAATGAAGCTGCAGGATGCCTTTGAGCCATCCTTGACTGCTTTCCCAGACCAAATGCAGGGAGCTGGAAAAGATTTGGAGTAGCCATGACAGAAGCAGGTGCTCATATGGGATCTTGGCACATGCATGGTGAGGATTTTGCTACTAAGTTACCACGTCAAGACCCCAAATTACTTTTAGCTTTTTTGTTTTATGAATAAGCCTATCAATGCAATGTGATGATGATTGTGCTTGTATTCGTTGTTTCACCAGCATGTATCCACAAAGGATCTATGGGGGGGGGGGGAAATCATTGGGTGGTGCCGCGACTTGAGATTCTTCATGTCTTTCTCTCTTGAATTTGTAGGAAATGAGCTTCTAGAGACAAATTATACTCTTTCCTTGGGGAGCATAGAACTAAACCCAATTTTTTTCTGCAAGAATGACAGACATCTCTTATTTGGGCCATCACCATTACTTCATAGAATCTCTGTTTGCAGGAAGTTGGATTCAGGATTGAGAGCCAAATATCAAATTCGGGTTCTCTGATGTTGGATGAGGGCTTACTAATTAAAATCTTAACTGTTAGGCTAAACAATTGTTCCTAAAAGTTAGTTTTGATTAATGTAATATCATTCCAAATTGATCTTTAGTCTGATTTCTCTCTGATTTATTCTATGTTCTTTAGGCTCTTCAATTTCATCAATTCTATTTCTCATCAAGCATATTGAGCATAACATTTTTGCTTTTTTGGAATTCTTGCCCATTGGGTCAGAGAGAGACACTATCTGCTTGTTGGCCACTGAGCTGACGATGGAGCCAAGGTTTGGCTAGCAGGAAATTCACAGCCTGTACGTTATACTGGATCTCCCATATAGGTGTTGGGACTGGAGTGCTGAAGCCAGCTGTTGCTGCCTGTTGTGATGAACAGTAATATCAACCTGGAAGCAGAAGTGGCCCAGGACTCAGACAAGGCACTATGGCTTGAGCCACAGGTGTGGCTCCACTGCTTTTGTCCAAAGTCAGAAGTCCACTTTATTTTCATTTTCGGAAGAATCAAGTTATTTTAAAATGGATAATAATCTAAAAGAATCTCTTTGGAGATCTTATTTCGAATCTTTTCCAGTCCTTTTCTCCAGGATATTTCATTTCTTTCAGGTTCATATTTGTTCTGACTTTTGAGGATTTGAATATGTTTCACTTTCCTATGCCGTGTTTGTCTAACAAATGCAACTGTAGTTTTCATTTGCAGTTTGGTGGTCTTGTAATAAATGTTTGTCTCTGTGTAGATTTTATTAAACAATGCTTTCACTTTAGGCAGATTCTTTTTTCTCTCTCCTCCAAGTTACCAAAATTAGAAGTCTTTGAACTGAGCCTGAACCTTTCCATGGAAATCACACTAATTTGTTGTGGAGGGTTTCACTGTCTTCAGTCCAGACACCTACCTCAACTTTGACAGTGGCTTGGAATAGGAAAGCTGTGAGAGGTGACAAGAAGGGTTTTAGAGGTCACTGTTTTATCCTCCTCTTTATTTCTGAGCTTCACTGTACTGTTGGCGCTCTAGGATACATCAATGAAAATGTTTTCCTGTCTGGCTGGGTTTTTTACTGGTGGCCTCCTGGCTCTTGTTACTATGTTCAAATATTGCAGTGCCTGAGAAGCTATCGGCACACTGTCTTTCAGAGCCTGCTGACAATCTGGTATTCTGATGTTTCCTTCTGCTGTCTCACACCATCATTACTGCTGTTTGCTTGTTCCCTCAACATCATGGGAAAGAGGTTTTAGGCAGCAGTAAAAAATTAAACTTTTGATTCTCCATGGTTTCATAGACCATTATTACCACAATTGCGAATTCTATGAATAACCAAGCATCTAGTGGAATATGTGCATATAATGCTTCGGCTTTAGGAAACTTCAATTATTTTTCATTTCAAAGCAAACATTGTTTAAAACATTAAAGATTTATTATCTCACTTATTATAAAGAAATACAGGACCTAGCAGGATGGTTCGATTGGCTAATAATCCTTGCCTTGCAGGCCCTGGGATCCCACGTGAGCAACAATTCATGTCCTGCTCTTCGACTTCTGATCCAGATACCTTCTTGTGGCCTAGGAAAGCAGTAGAAAGAAGAGCCCAAAGCCTTGGAATCCTGCATACGTGTGGAAAACCCAGAAGAAGCTCCTGACTCCTGGCTTCTGATGGGCTCAGCTCTGGCCATTGCGACCTTTTGAGGAGTGAATCAGGGATGGAAGATCTTTCTCTGCCTCTCCTTCTCTCCATAAGTCTCTCTTTCCAACAAAAATAAATAAATCTTAAAAAATTACACAGAGAAGAAAAGATAGTGGTATCCTCCATCAGAGGAGCTTTATCAGGCTCTCCTAGATTGGTTGGGGGTCCCAAGACCTCTTCACAGGTTGTTACATAGCAGAGTTGAATCCTAAGCGGAGTAGATGGTGTCAAAGTGGTGATGTTACAGGATGCCCGTGCCCACAACCGGTGGCTTACCCTCTACACCACAGCAGTAGCAGCAGCAATCCCATTTATGAAGTTTTTGAAGCTCCCTTGTGTATGATTAAATAATGACACCTATATAATCCCATCTTCACATCGATACTGAATCAAAATTGACACAGCAATGATAAAAAACTTAGACCTCTTTTAGTCCCCTGCCTATGTGCCTGAAAGCAGGTCACATTCCCTTGAGTCCTTCTTTGACCAGCTCAATTCTGTCATAAGTATGAGCCCAAATCCTCCCAATCCACATGGCTATCATGAGTTCCAGCTTACAAGCTGATGCAATGGCTCAAATGGCTAATCCTTCTCCTTAACACACAGGGATCTCATATGGTCAACAGTTCATGTCTTGGCTGCTCCAGTTCCCATTCCTCTCCCTGCTTGTAGCCTTGGTATAGCAGCAAAGGATGACTCAAAGCCTTGGGACCCTGCACCAGCATGGAAACTCAGAATAGGCTCCTGGCTTTATTTGGAAGATGAACCAGCAGATGGAAGATCTCTCCTTCTGTCTTTCCTTTTCTCTGTAAATCTGCCTTTCCAATATAAATAAATAAATCTTTAAATAAAGAGTTCCACCTTAGATATAGCCCTCCCAACCATGTTTTGCTGTGCAATCCCCTAGCCTTTATGAAACATCTTCTCCCTCTACTGTCTGCTGGCAGTGCTCTTCCATCTACTGGCTCCAAGAAAGCCCCTCTCAGGTTTGCTTCTGAATAAAGGCCTGTCTATGAGCTCATAATTTTTTTCTTTTTCTTCTTTTACTTTTAACTTTTCAATCAGAATTTCATTTTATTGTTACAAATTTTGATGTAATTAATTATCAGCATAATTCTCTAGAATGATGATGTTTATTTTTAAAAAAAATTTTCAAACATTAATTTAAACTGATATTTAAAATTTCTTAAAAAAATACATTCATAGCCACAAAACAAATTCAATTATAAACTCTTTCTGGGTAAGCTTATAGTTTTAGAAATCATGCTAGGTTTATTTATTTTGTTATCGCTACTTAGTACTGTGAATATAGGGGCTGGCATGGTGGTACAGTAGGCTAATCCTCTGTCCCATGGTTCTAGCATCCCATAAGGGCACTGGTTAATGTCATGGCAGCTCCACTTTTGATCTAGCTCTCTGATTACAGCCTGGAAGAAGGGGATGATAGTCTAGTTATTGGAACCCTGCTTTCACATGAGAAACCTGGAAGAGGCTCCTGGTTGCTGGTTTTGGATCGACTTCTGTCTGGGCTATTGTGAACATCTGAGAGAGTCAACCAGTGGAAGGAACAACTTCTCTTTCAGCTCTTCTGTTTTTGCAAAATACTTTGCTTAAATAATAACACATCTTTAAATTATTATTATTTGTGATTATATATTTTTAATAATGATTACATGGTTGATCATGGTTGGAAGGATCAAGGTTTAGGGAAAATTGGGTAAATTCATTACTTTCGAATTTGCTATTTCTTCTTGTTGTTCCTGGGGGAAGGGGAGAAGCAAAGGGGGAAACCACTCATGACTTTCCACACATCCCAGGACCGAGGGATGAGGAACCATCATCTGATAACTATCAGGGTCTCAATGCATTCGTATTTCAAGGGTTCTGTCCTTGGATAGTTCTGAAATACTCCTGTTTCTACCAATCCGAGGATGATGTTACCCTCCCAATGTTCAGGAGGCCTGAGCACCAAAGGTTCTGGGCTAAGCCACTCGGGTCACCTGGTAGTACAGCCTCAAGGTTAGAGGTTCTTGATTTACAGGAGGATGATGGGATAACACATAGTAATAGGAGATGTCCTGTGGCTTTTATGCCCAGGTTGGAAATTACAGCTGAGAGAATTCCACGACATGTGTATGTAAGTGCAGGACTGACACCACATTGGTTTGGAAGTGAGACCAGGAGTGAGAGAAGTGGGTCTGATAGCAGGATCTGTGGGGCAATGTGTGCTCACCCTGTGGAACTGCAAACTCTGCTGCTCGCCCAAGAATGGGCAGATGGGGTCAGGCCTTGCTGGGGATCTAGGGGGCACTCCAGCTGGTTTGGGGCTCCCACTGGTAAGAACAAGAGTAGGATTGAGGGCAGCAGGGGTAGCTGTACATGGGTGCAGACTGTACTGCTGTGAGTGTGCACTGGGGCTTTGGAGTGACACACTGGGCTTGACTCCAGCCCCCATTGGTACTCATGAGAGCCAGGTTGGGTGTAGAACAGTCCAGGCTAGGTCTTGACTCCAGTAAAAAAAAAAAAAAATTTAAATAGTGTGAACACAAACTTTATATAAGTGAATTCATCTTACATCAGTATTGTGAAACCAAAATAAAATTTAGAAATTAATTTGGGGTCAAGATGATATGATGGAGCATATATTAAACATTATTTCTAATTTTTGTATTTTTAACAGAAATATTTAAATTCTAATCCTTTTACATGCAAGAAATATGGATGTGAGCAGAAAAAAAATACTTTAGGAGGCAGAACACGATGGTGCCTGAGGAAACATTCCAGGAACCATCTCTCCCACAGAGACACAAGCAAAAGAGTTATTCACAGAGTAAGTAGTTCTTACAATACCTAAGAAAGAGATGAGAAACAAAACGCTTGTTTTTGACATAATGAAAACAAAATGTCCTTTGAAGAAGATCTGAAGGATATTCTCATGTCACCTCCTGTGGGTTCCAAGCAGTGCAGCAACGAACAGATGTCTCCCCCCAGGCTCATAGTGAGAACATTGAGGTCAGCTCTCAGCTTTTAAATCTCCCGTGAGCACGGCCAAGCAGAGCTTGCATGTGTGGTCTTAACCTACAAGCCGGCTGAGCTAATGATGCAAGAGGAACTCCTTAGGCAACCAAGTGGATGTTCTATAAAGGTGAGTGTCCCAAGCCTGGCCTAGGTTTACAATGGTGGTTACGTGTTTCCCAGAATTAGTGTAATCATTAGTCTTATAGAAAGACGGGCCAGTCATGTGACACAATGCATGCAATGAGACATCACACTTTTATTGACATCAAGATCCATACAATACATCACATAACCTAAGCAATAGTTTATAATTGCCCAGCTTTTTCTTTCTCTCTCTCTCTCTCTTTTTCTTAAAGATTTATTCATTTTTATGGAAAGGCAGATATGCAGAGAGGAGGACAGAGAGAAAGATCTTCCAGCCACTAATTCACTCCCTAAGTGACCATAATGGCTGGAGCTGAGCCAATATGAAGCCAAGAGCCAGGAGATTTTTCTGGGCTTCTCACATGGGTGTAGGGTCCCAAGGCTTTGGTCTGTACTTAACTGCTTTCCCAGGCCACAAGCAGAACTGAATGGGAGGTGGGGCCGCTGGGACTAGAACTGGCACCTGTATGGTTTCCTGGGCATGCAAGGAAATGACCTTAGCAAGTAGGCTACCAGTCCAGACCCTAAAATTATTCTTAATATGATTTGCATACAAATGTTGCAAGATTGAAATGAATTACATCACTTCCTATTATGAATGATCTATAAATGTTTACTCCTCAAATTTTTGTGCTGAAATAGTAATCCCCAAAAGGATCTTACTAGGACATGGAGCCTTCTAGGAGGCATTTGTGTCACAGGACAGAGGCCTCATTGTCTATATTAATGCCTTTATAAAAAGGAAAGCTAGCTACTCCCATTTTGCATTTGAGAAAGCAAGAAGATGACAGTATCTGTTACCTACCAGATGGATCCTCAGGAGATAGTGAGTCTGCCCTCCAAAATCCACGACGTCATATTTGTTTTATAGAATGTTAAGTTAGCAAGATAAATATTGTACTACATGTGTAGGAGGGACTAAAGACAATATGTATTTAAAACAAAAGAAAGTCATTTTTCTGTAGTGGAATGAGAATACAATCTTTTCAAGAGTCGAGCAATTGCACCTAAAGTAATTGTCTTATTCTTGGATGTGTTTTAGCCCTGTCCCTGAGAGCAGCTGAGAGGCGTTTCCAGTGTCCTGCAATACATAGGACCATAAGGTCTGATAATACCTTACTAACAAGATCCTGGAACATTTGGGCAAGCCTACATCAAAAAAGTCCAGTCTCCACTCACCACTACCCACAAGCAGGAAGGGAGGATATACAGGGACCCACACTCAAGTTCATCAAAGCACACGTTTGAATGCAGAGTGGGCCCTCGGTGTCTCCTGAGGTGCCCTGTTCATCATTGTTGTTCATCATTACTTCTCTGCACTGGCCCTCTGTGAAAGCTCTAAGATATTGGATAGCAGGCAGGGACATGGGGAGAGAAGGGAAAGCCGCAGTCTTACTTGAGCTGTGTCAATTTCACTGGAGAGTTCTGCAGGCGAGTTTTCTCATGCAGCAAGGTCTGAACACCATCTATCCTCACACCATCACCAACCATCACCAACTCGTGCTTACCAAATAATTCCCAGCATCACTTGCAGCAACGCAAGCAGTTGGCAGGACATGTAACACAGCACAAGTTCTGTGCTACAAATAGGGACTGTCTGGTTTTCAATCATGTCCCGAATCAGATGGAATGAACTTCTACTGACTGATGTCTTATTAGGCACCAATGCTTTATAATTTTTTAAAACACCTGGTTAGAGCCAACATTTCCCTGATAGTAGGGCCTGGATGCATGTTAATCTGATTTGTGTGAGTGTATGTGTGTGTGTGTATGAAATCATGACATGTTTTCTTTGAAAAGGAATCAAAGCGTCAGATATACTCATTTGTATTTATCCTAAAACTCTGTAACCTATGCTGCTTCGGTCCATGGTGCTAACTTGTACTTTATTCAATTATATTTTGGTAAAATTTGAAATACATTGCTTAGTTTTATAACATTTACTCTATGCAGATAAAGAGATAGAAATACTGCCCGAGAAATTGTGAGAAATTGTAACCGTGTAGAAGCCTCGACTACGAGAATCATTGAAGTGAGGGTTCTCTTTAGAGTTCTCCCCGGATATCACAATTGGAGCAGCTTGTCTAGAGTGAGATGGTACTCTCTTCTTAAACCCACATTCTGAAACATGACAAACAAGCTTTCCTGCAGAAATTCTGGAAGTGAAAGTCAGTTAAACCTCACACTTTGTTTACCAAGCAGCATGACACCAGGTAACCCTTACTGATGAAATACATACCGAATAAGGAAGAGCAAAAACACACTAAACAGGAAGGAGAAATGCGTCTGCAACAGGCTATTGGATGGAGAGGACGAACGGAATATGTATGAAGAAGGGGCGTTCAAGACACCTGCCTTTGTCTAAAAAATGTGCTCCCTTTCCTGAGACCAACGTCACATTTACCTTTTCCAGAATGCATTTCTTCTCTTCAGATCCATTTGGATGCTTTGATGAATAATAGAGGATAAACAATAGTGTTATTTCAAGGGGAAGGATAACACAGACCCCTGCATCAGGCTTTTCTCGTCATGATTAGCTGCTTGATACAGCATGGCTAGTGCTAACAGCTGATTGATAGCTACCAGGATAATTTAACATCATCATCTGGCCAACCTAGACATTTCATCTGAATTAATAGTACCTACAAGGGTTTGAAACCCCACTGAGAGAATTAACTTTAAATTAAGTGTTCTTCATTCACTTAAATATGTACAACACCAATTGGAAGAACTTCCATGCAAACTGCAACAGCAACAGATTCATTCCTGGAGGGTTGGATCTGTACCAAAGGCTCTCTGTGAGTTCCACAGACACAGATCCAAACATCAATGGTTACAAAAAATCAGATTATATCAAAGTCCAAAATCCAAAGGCAAAAGATATCCTGCAAAATGTGATTGGCTTTTGGAATTAACTGTTACAAAATGTAGGATAGTTCAAGCATGTAGCAAACATTTAACTTAAAGTAATGCAAAGCATGTTAGAAGTGTAACCAGGAAGCTATTGAGCAAAAATCATAATGAATATCTAAAAAAATATTAAGTGAAAATTCTAGGAATTAAAACATGACAAATGAAGTTAGAATACCAAAGGAAAATATTAAGTGGAACATTTTATGTAGTGAAACAGAAAACCAGTGTCTGGAAGACATATTAAAGACATTATTTGGAATGGATTGGAGAATTAGGGACAAAGAAAATGTGAAAAAGAAGTGAGCAGACTTGGAAGCGCTGTGCCAGGCGTGTAAGTGGGAGGAAACACAGTGACAAAGACCCAGATCTGTGAGCATGGCTGTTCACTTCCCAGAACTGATGTGAGTTGTCAATTCTCAGATGGGTGGGGGCTCTGTGAATACCAAGAAGAGCAAGAAGTTGTAGTCTGCATGTTGACACATAAGGTCAAAGCCTCATCAAGGAAAATGAAGACAGAAGGGTGAGAGACAGCCAGTGTAGCACGCATCCGGCTAACCTTCCCTGTAGGGTGCCAGCACCCCTTAGAGATTTGGTTGTAAGTCCTGGCTGCTCTACCTCCAATCCCTTGCCCTGCTTACGGCCTGGGAATGCAATGGAGCACGCCTCTGGTCCTAAGGGCCCGTGCACTCCTGGGGGAGACTGACTGGTTCAGCTCTGAGAAGCAGGTTTGCTGAACCCTTGTTTCTCACAAGCCAGTGTCAGGTGAGAAAGAAAACCCCAACACAACTTGCGTGATGCAGGCTTCTATCTTATGGCCAGGCATCAAGGGGCAGCCACTGCCTGGGATTCCCTGCCAGGGTTCCGCCAAAGCTTGAGAGAAGCTTCCAGGCTGGGTGATATATAACACATGAAGGATTGTCCCACCGGCACCACTGAAGAGCTCTGGAAGGCAGGCCAGGACAACATCAAACATTGGCCTTTGAGTGTGCCTTCCTTCTTTGGGGCTTTGCGCCTTATCTTCGGAGTACATTCTGCATTATGAACAGCGATCAAGAAAAGAAGAAAAAAGCTCTCTTTGAGACTACCCAAAAAGTTGTCCTGCCATTTCAAAAATATTTACGGAGCCCCTGATTACGTGGAGATGCTTATACTAGCTCCTTTCTTATACAATTGTAACAAATCGCTTTCATCCATCATTCATAGGAAACAAAGCAGAATTTCCTGTAGTGTGTTTGACTTGCGCACACACAGTTTGCCAGTATGAGTGGGATGGGGGACTGATCCCGGCTCTTTAGAAACCAAGAGCACACAGCTTTCAGCATTTGCTCTAGAATCATAGTAACATTCCTGTCCAGATTAACAAAAGAAGTTTTAAGTATGTGATTTTGGGAAGCACATGGGGTTATTTCATTTTTCAGTAGAAAATTTCGACTGACATATATGAAACAAAGTTGTGGCAGATACAAAACTAATCAGTTATCCAATCATAAAATAAAAGTAAAAACCGAATTCAAAACTCATTCTCACTTTCTATGGAATGAATTTCTCCAATGCTCTTTCTAGTTAATGTCTGAAGAGAATCATGGCACCTTCTTATACTTATTAAAATCAAACTAAATACATAAATATTGCAGCCTTCAACAACCAAATAATCAGCACACATGACCCACCTAGACTTTTTCCTGTATTCCTAGATGCATTCCTGCATTCAAGTAATCTTTGCCATTATTCAATTCACTTAAACATGATAATTACTCATCGACCAGTTAATTGCCCTTATTACAAAATTGGAGACCAGTATCTAATTCTCTTCAGTTGAATGTGTTTAAACTTCCTTGAATGTGTTCTTTAAATCTAGTGTATTGAATTTAGACTGCTGTGATCACCAATTTTCATATGATAAATACAGTCTGCATTTACTCTGCCCTAGTTGACAGTTTTTTGCTGATTGCCAGGGCCTTTAGTTTTGATAAAAAAAAAAAAAAATTACTGCTGTCATGAACAAGGTGATGGTTTTGGTACCTGTTTCAGAGAAAGCAGACTAAAGAGTTAAGCAAATAAATAAGAAAGGCAGGAGACGTCACAGTGCAGTGCCAGTGGACAGACTGCCCAGCACGGTGTGTGAATTAGGCATCTGTCCATGGCAGAGAGGTGTGCAGCCGGGCCACGTCCAGAAGAGATTGCCAAGAGCATGGGAGCATTCAACCTTTTGTTTTTCTGTTTTGTTTTTCTGAATTGTTGATATGGCTGATGTGAAATGTTCTTCTTTTGTAAGATGTATCAGTTTATATGAAAGTCAGAATTAAGGAAGGAAGGGAGAAAACAGAGACTTTGGTGTTAACCTCAATACTGACATCAGTATAACATTTTCTGAGCACGGTAAGTTTCTTGTAGTATGACGTTGGAGATTTTGAGTTTTGAGGGAAGCAAGGAGAAAGAAAAAAGAATGATTTGAATACTGCTGTCATGCTAGCTAGGAAGAATTAAGGCAAAACACGGAAAGGTCAAAATCAGGCTTCACAGCCTTTACCAAATACAGTCTGTTTATTTAAGGACATAGAACTAGACAGAATTACAAGTTTTACTGTCACACACAGACCTTTCTGGATTTTGTTTAAAAGACACAGAGTAGTGTTTTGCTTGCTTGTATGTTGTTGTTATTTAGGACTTTTGGATAGTAATCGTTTACCAATAGAATGATTCAAAATTTGACACTTAGAGGTCATTTGCATAAACTTTTCAAAAATCCCCTTACCTCCTGCTCACTCCTCTGTATCCCCTGCATTTTCATGTAAAAAATGGAAAACTAAGTTTAGTACCAGTAGAGAAGGACCACAGTATCAACACTTGAAATACCACCTTCACACATTTCTATGGAGAGTTTGGAGAAGGGTGATGCTCATTTTATAGTTGTCAGGGAAATAAGTGAATTTAAAACACACATGAATATTTTGTGTGAAGAGATTGAGAATCACTTCCTGAAGATGTTTCTGAGGCACATGAACCAGCGCAGGTCAGGAGCTGGGAGTTAGTCAGGCTCCAGAACTGAGTGCAGCTTGCCGCTAACACGTCCTGAGCACTTGATTTGCAGTGTGTCATTTAAATTCCTTGAGCTCCAACGTTCAGACAATATTTTTGTGAGAATTGAAGGAAATAACGAATAAGAAAATATTTACAGTAGAGTATTGCTTTGCTCTATATTTTTACCTTAATTATTTTACTTAACATTATCTTAACATTTAAGTGTGGAATCTCTCAAATTATTTTAAAGTAAGTTTTACATCAGTAGACTGGTTAGCGATTGATAAGCTTTTTGTAATAATTATACAATGAATATACAGCCAAGTTTAATTGTAAAGATTAACACAATCTGGCACAACAATTATTTAAAACATAAGGTAATACAGAAATGGTTTATGTCATATCACTAAATCTTAAAATCATTAATATTATAAAATTACTGAAATAAAGTCTCAGCAATATAATATGATTATAATAGCAGAGCTGGCAGCAGATGTACTTCGAACGAGTTTGGTTTTCCTTGAAGAAAATCCACTGGAATTTAAGATTTCATCCTTGTGAAACAGATGGTAAGTGTTGGAAAAGAAAGGGCTGACAAAAGGCAGGGTAAGTATGAGTGCATAATGGATTGTCTTCATGGAAATTAGCCTCCAATAGCTATCACTTTGATCAGTAAAATAGTGCACCAAAAATCAGTGTTGCCATTTTTGGACATCATGAACAATGCTTCCTTCACCAGCAGAACTCCAGAAGTTCACGACTGCTGTATCAGACTCTGAACATGTTGACTTCTAAGTTACACTAGTTTGGTAGTATATATCATGTTTCATCCAATCTTGCAACCTTCCAGCTCTTTGATTTATCCTGGGGCATTTGAAGATTAGCAGATATTCAAAGATTGATGGTTTTTCAGGTGCTATTACTTGTACTCTTAGCTTAATGCTAGATGACTGTTTAGGATACACACACAGTCTGATTCCAGCGTGGTGACAATGATACTCTGAAGCTGAAGAGGATTATTTTATTCCCTTTGATTGTCTCAAAGGGACATAATACAATACCTTTATTTAATGGGGTAAATGATTAACAATACTATCTATAATGTTGTCAAATTTTTTGAAGATGTCTCTTTGTTCTAAAATTTATTGCCTAATATGCAACATTTGCCAAATGGGTTACAGGCTAAAATTTACTGTCTTCTTTTCCCCATGAAGTCTCCTTGCCAGGTCCCTGCTAACACATTAGGTTGAGGAGCAAAGCAAAGAGTGCCTCTGACCTGATCCACCTGTGACAAGTTATCTCATGGTTTAGGACACCAGAACTGCACAGCAGGCAGAGCAAGGTCCTTTCCACACGGTTCCACGTGTGCACAGCTCCACGTGTGTACAGCTACTTGGGCCCACCCCTCCACTGCACACTCCAGGTGTGCATAGCTGCTCAAGCCCAGCTCACCACTGCACAGCTCCCCGCGTGCACATCTGCTCAGGCCCAGCTCTGCACTGCACACTCCAGGTGTGCATAGCTGCTCGGGCCCAGCTCTCCACTGCACAGCTCCCAGTGTGCACAGCTGCTTGGGCCCAGTTGATTGACACATATGAGTTACAGGGAGATGAAAGCTGTGGATCCACAACAACTGCAAGGCTATCTTACTAAGATATGCATTCCCAAATCTCATTAATACGGGCAACTCTAAAAAAACCAAAAGAACATACAAATTATAGGCTTATTTTCTTCCCAACTGTAGTTTTAACCCATTAGAATTATTTGATGTTTGCTTTTGTCTGTCTTCATGTTAACTTGTTGGGAAAGCAGACCTTATAAGCATGCAAATATTAAATTATTGAGGAAAGGATTGACTCATCCATATATGTTTTAGTAGTAAAATTTAATCAAATGAAATTTTGGAATCTGTGCAGGGCAATGAACAGGGAGGTATCCTGTTGTCAGGAATTGGCTCATCAAATGCCAAAGATGTAACTGGCTCTTCATACCTTCTGGGAGACAAGCTTTAGGCCCTGGGAGCGTATTTGTACACCTGATGGGTACCCTTGGGCTATGCCAGATATTGTATATTAATAATGTAACCTATAAGAAGATATTTGATTATGCCATACAAGTGTGGCTGTGAGCAATGGATTAACTGAATATTTATGCAGCCAGTTGCCAGAAAGAGCTCCATGAGGATCAAAGCTCAGGTGAGCATTTTGATTGGCAAAGGTCTTCATGTGTTGTCACACTTCATTGCCAGAGCAGTAAGCAGGGCTCACGGCTTGACTGGAAGAGGGCAATGGTGTTTGTGCCTGGAATCCTGGGAAATATGTCATATGCATCTTGTACTTTTGAGTGCTTCACTGTTGAATCATTTTCTATAATAAACCAATGAATATGTAAAAAAAAAAAAAAGGTATGAAGAGCATAATGGCTTGGGTCTTTGTATTGAGTCCTAAGGCATCTGACTTAGCATGCCAGGACCACAGAATTATGAAATACTTTGAAAAAACTTTCCATTTAACGTATAAATGAAGAAATGCAAGCACAAATTTGTAAAAAGATCATGTTATCTTGGCAAAAAAACAAAGTCATTGGGCCCAGCCCAATAGCCTAGTGACTAAAGTCCTTGCCTTGCATGCACTGGCACTCCATATGGGTGCTGGTTCATTTCCTGGCTGCTCCAGTTCCTATCCAGCTCCCTGCTTGAGACTGGGAAAGCAGTGGAGGACAGCCCAAAGCCTTGGGTCCCTGCATCCATGTGGGAGAGCTGGAAGAGGCTCCTGGCTTCTGGCTTTGGATAATCTTGGCTCCGGCTTTTGTGCAATACACAAATGGGCGCAGGTAAAAAAGATAACTGGAAAAGTCGCAAGAGGATGCCACAGTCACTGGTTGCCACGAGATAAAAACAGAATTTTGTATTTCCATTATGGTTTTATTATGTTTATTCAAATTTTATCCATATTTTATTTTTTTCTGTATTTGAGAATTATACAGTACATTAACACTATATATTATTACTATAATTATTTCCTATTATGCAATAGTATCTGGAAACTTTTCATTACTATCTAGTTATTAACTAGAACTCAGAAACCAATTTTTCCCAATTAGCTGCCTCAATTCCCTTTGAGCCTCTGGCAATCTTCAGAAATGTTTTAGCTTGTATGACACCATCTACATATGAATGTAATCATGTGATATATGTATTTTTGCTGGAATTATTTCACTACATGTAACATATCCAAATTCTATCCACAGATGAAAATCACCTACTTTCATTTTCCTGATTGACATTCCACTGAGTTTTAGTACTACAGTTATTATTATTATTATTCAATCATTGGTGGATGAGTACTCATAGTTGTTTCCTCATGTTGGTTATTGTCATTAGTGCTGCAGTAGAGTTGGAAGTACATGTCACTATGACTCATGGGTTTCAATTTTCTTGGTTACATACACAGGAGTGGAATTTTTAGATTTTATGGCACTTGTATTTTTATCTTTTTTTTTAAAGATTTATTTTTATTAATTTTTTTTTATTGGAAAGGCGGTTATACAGAGAGGAGAGACAGAGAGGAAGATCTTCCGTCCGATGATTCACTCCCCAAGTGAGCACAATGGCCGATGCTATGCCAATCTGAAGTCAGGAGCCTCTTCCAGGTCTCCCACGCGGGTGCAGGGTCTCAAAGCTTTGGGCCATCCTCAACTGCTTTCCTGGGCCACAGGTAGGGAGCTGGAAGGAAAGTGGGGCTGCTGGGATTAGAACTGGCACCCATATGGGATCCCGGGCATGCAAGGCGAGGACCTTAACCACTTGCGCTACTGCGCCGGGCCCTGTTTTTATCTTTTTTGAGGAGACTTTACAATCAGTTCCAGAATGAGTGCACTAACTCACATTCTCAGCAACGTATGTTGGCTGTTGCCTCTACGTGTAACTCTCCCATTCACAACAGCCAGTTCCACACGTGGGGAGGCAGGGTGGCGGGGTGTCTCACTGTCTTTTTCATTTGCATTACTTTGATGATCAATAATGTTGGCTTTTCTTTCATGAATGTGTTCGCCATTTGTGTTTCTTTCAGAAATGTCTATTTGTATTTTTGTTGTTAATTTTTAAACTGGATTATTACTTCAATATTAAGTTATTTGTGTTTCTTATAGATTCAGGCTATTGACACCTTGCAAATTATTTGTTCTTTATAAATGTTTTCTTCTGGTCTGTAACTTGTTTCTTCACTCTGATGATTGTTTGCTTCTTTTATTCTGCAGATCCTCTTTCATTTGATTAAATCCCATTTTTTCATGTTTCTTTTATTTCTTTCGCTTTCAGGTTATGATCTGGAAATTTTTTGACCATTTCAAACTCCTGATATGTTGCTTTCATGTTTCGTTTGAGCAATTTCAAAGTTTTTGCTCTCAGCTTTAAGTCTTTAATTGCACTTTTATTGCGATATCGGGGTCTATTTTTATCTTTCCCTGTGTAGCTATCCAACATGTTTATATGAGATATAAAACTAAGTGCTCTCTCCTGCATTTTTTGCCAATGTAAGCCACATTTGGGATCCTCTTATAGAGGATATTAAACAGAACATCAGAGAATAATAAAGAGAATGGCTTAAGAATATCAGAAAAAGAACATAAGCAAGAATCCCCCCCCCAAAATTATCTTAATTATTTTTTAATAATCTTTCTTAGTTGATTAGGCTACAAAGGGTCAAGGGCTACAGGGTGAAAGTGGGTAATACCATTGTTTCCACACTAATATTATCATTTTTCTCTGCATCTGGGGTTAGGGGAGTAACAAAGGGAAAAGCCCCACCCAACCTCCCACCCATACCAGATCCCCAATGGGAGGTGCGCTCCGAGGGTCCTGCTCAAACAGTTTTGATAGTTCATCAGTTATGGATTGCTGCCAATCTCGCCATTCCAATCATAATGAAACGTATTCAGAGTCCACTGGCTGACAATCTCTTCATGGTTGGGATTCTAAGATCAGCAGTTCAGTTGGAGGGATCTCCAAAGAAACTTTATCTGAGGTGATCCCAGACCTGAAAGAATTCCCAAAAATGAACCTGGGATAAATTCTTCCCAAATCTAATTACACTGATATTCGGGTGGTCTGGGAAACCCAATGCTATTTTAAAAACAATTTTAAATTTTGTTTTGGCTTCATAAAGTAGAAGCAATCATCTCTAATGGATACATTCTCCTTTAGTTTTATATACTTGATGTGTTGAAGGTAACTTAATGTTGATGTAAGTCAGTTGTGTAGGAGCTCAGAATAATATGTTACATTCACTTAGCAAAAGTGTGGGTGCCAATACAGCACATATTTCAGAAAAAAAAACTGTCATTGGCAACACAGGTGATTTTAGCATTTATTTTTCACAATAATGAACATTTGATGGTATAATTTGAGGTAGTGTGACATCTTGGGATAGATAATAATTGGAGGGGAAGGAGATTAAGTCTTGTTGAAACTCCAGGTGTCAGATTTTGTGACCACGTACAAAAGAGACTGGTGATTGATATTCCTCTCTAAGGGATATTGGATTTGATCTCATTATTGTTTCAATGATGTTGATTTTCCTCAGGGGAAAGAAGTAGGTATTCTGCTTTGAATGTTTTTTAATTCAAATTTGAATGATGTGAATTAGGAAGCACAATGATCAACATCTTGCTTGCATTAGGAAAATGATAGCTGTATTTCTTTAAATTGAGATCATTACAATAAAATTAAAATGCCAGTCTTTGTATACCATTTAACAGATTACATAATTAGAATGATGCCCTCATTTAAAACAGTCATAATTTACAAAGACACATTATTGCCTATTCAAATATTGCAAAATGTAAACAAATTTCCACTAGAGTGCCCACACAATGGAAAAGAAAATGGGTTGCATTTTTGCGGATACTGCTATGTAGTTAACTGGATAATTTTGAAGTCATTAACATAATGGCTGTCAAAATACCTTAAATCAAATAAAATTATACCTTTGCATACTGTGCATTTCAAGTCTATTTAATGTAATTTAGTGTGTATATATTATAAAATAATAGTTCCCAAATATGTAAATTTGTACTTATTAAAATATATTACTGATTAATGAAAACCACAGCTTTTCAATAAAAACAGCATTAGCTCATGTTCCTGGACACTCACATGGAAACACAAACATACACATATGTTTTCGTTATATATATTATTGTATATTATATATAGTTTAGATATGATACTATATATTGTATATATAATTATGTATTATGTTATATATACGTAATCATGTTTGTAAGGATCATTATTAATCACACATGTAATCATATTTTGATTCTGTAACTATAGAGCAGATTTACACCAAAAAATATTTATCTGGATTTCAATGTTTTCATTTCTATGTTAAGAATGATAGCAGTTCCAAGAAAGCATTTGTAATGATTTTTTTTAATTTTAAAATTTATGATACAATTCCATAGGTCTGAGATTTCCCTTACCTCTTCCCCAAATTCCCTCTCCTCCACCAAATGATGTCGCTGCTATTGTTATCACAGTATGCTCATGTATAAGCAGCTGTATGTCCATCATTTTCCATTTAAGAGCATCCTGACATTGGAGGTACAGACAAGGGCAGGCTGTCCAGCATCCTAGTGTCAAGACATATCCAACAGCTTCATTGGGACTCCTTCTTTGATCTGGAAGCAGCGATGCATACTGCACTGTATCTTCACATCTGGATATGATAGTCTCAAATACTGAGTTACTATAAATTTCCTTAAATTAAAAGTCATAAAACAAAATCAACAGTAAAAACAAAACTTAAAAAAAAAAATTTACAACAGCATATCCTGAGAGTAGGAAACTGGACTCTCTGATCTTTTCCACAACTACAAGGTCAGGAAACATTTTAATAGCAGAATGATTAATTTATGACTGTTCATGAAGGACCACCCATTATAATACTATACTGCGCATCAATGGGGGGGATTTGGGGAAGGGAACAGGAAATCCCACAGCCCATGGAACTGTATCATAAAACAACAATAATGAAACATTACAACACCATGGAGTTAAAGGACATGTTAACAAATAACCGATGTTTTGATGAAGAAAGGAAAAAGGAAACCACAAGCCTTCTTTGAGAAAAGATGCTACTGTACGACTTATGAGTCAGTAAAGAATCTTATAAAAGAAATTATTTTGAAGAAATTAAAAACAAAGATATTAAAACAAATGAGTTGCATAAAATGATTACTAATCTTTTGCATTAAATTTTCCTTGTGTCAGAGCGAATATATGATAATTGTTCCTTTGGGATTGATTTATTTCACTGACTGTAATGATTTCTAGTTGAGATTGTCTAGTTGTAAACAGTATAATTTCATTCTTTTTAATGACCAAGCAGTATTCCATGAAGTAGATGTGCTATAAACAAAGCATTACTGATACCTTCCTTATATTCTGTTTTCATCTCCTTTGGATATATTCCTGAGAGTGGATAGCTGGGTCATACAACAGGTCTATTTGGAGTTCTCTAACCACTCTCCATCCTGACTTCCATAATTGATGTCCCAACCTACAATCCCACCAGTAGTGATGGAGAGTACATTTCTTCAACTTGCATCCTAGCAGGTGTTGTTGGTAGAGTTCTGAATGTAGGCTAATGTGATTGGAGCTCAATGTGGTTTTCATTTATATCTCCATGACTGCTTCAGAGTCTGAGCATTATTTTTTAAATAAAGATTAGTTTATTTTATAAGAAATCCAGATATACAGAGGTGAGGAGAGACTGAGTGGAAAATCAGTGGATTGTAAAAAAATTTGAAGTTACAGAATTAAATAAAGGTCACTGAAATAAAAATACTAGATGTGAATCGCAAACCTCGTTCTAGAAATAGTAGGAGGTCCCACTCTTACTCGAGTGAACTCTAAATGAGAATACTTGAAAAGTTAATGGATGAATAAAGTGGAAACATAATGTATATACTCCATGAACTTATTCAATCCACATGAGATAAATTTGATATTTTTAAGTTGAAATGATTTACATGTTCTTACATTGAAAACATTTGTATAACTAAACCCATTATTACTGCAAAATCAAATATTAAATTCGCTGAGGTTATCAATCTATGTAAATAGTTCAGCGATCATTGGCCACACAAATGTCAATGGAATGCGTGTTATCTTTCAGTGTTTAACTCCTTGCATTTTATTTAGACCTGAAAGAGAAATGACAATATTAGCATTGAACTTGATCATTCACAGATAAATCTCATGATGAATTTGGTCATCTTGTGATTTTGATAGCTCTTCATCTGCAGTATGGTCACTTATGGACAAATTTTGACCCATCTGTTTGGAGCCCACCCCATGACAATGCCTAAATGTGCATGTACTCCTTTGAGAAATTCAAACTGCTCCAAGAAAGACATTCATACACTATTAAGAATTCAAGTTGAATTTCCTTTTTTCTTAAGATTTATTTTATTTTCATTGGAAAGTCAGATATACAGAGGAGAGAGACAAGAGAGGAAGATCTTCTGTCCATTGATTCACTCACTAAGTGGCCTCAATGGCCAGAGCTACACCAATCAGAAGCCAGTTCATTTTATAATGTTCTCATTATTACTGAAGTAAACTCCAAATCGATTAACATCTTTTGGTTAACTTACAAATAATACTACATGTATGGAAAAAATGTAAATAAAGCCAGGTATTTGAACTTTCATGGGAATCTCACATACAATGTACTACACAATTACAGGCACAGGTGCTATTGATAGAATTATTATAGAACAGAGTGGGAGGGATTAAATAGTGTTTCACTAAAAAAAATTATTGTGAGATTAAAGAAATGACTGTTGGAAGAAAGTTTAGGTAAAACAACTATGCAGTGATATAGTAACTGACATTTATTGGATGTTTTTAATGTACCAGTTGCTTGCATAATTGTTTCACATGGATTTTTTTTTCTTGTATAATTTTGATTGTAAAAACTGTTAGCAAACTACATTAATTTTGTAGGTTAAGGAAATCAAGCATCAGAGAGGCTGCATTAGTAAGCCATGGCATGTCGCAGAAGTGACAAGGTGCAACTTCTTAGGACAGATCCCCACTGCTCCTCCGGTCTTTGTGGACTGTTGCTCTGTGTCTGCTGCGAGACACAGCTGGTTTGGCGTCTGAGATCAAAGGGGTATGTGAAGCACAAGCCGATGATGAGAGGTTAGAGTGAAGCCTGGAGCTCTGTCAGTCCCTAATAGCTGGTGTGCTAGCAAATGTTTAACAACGCAGGCTACGGGAGGAAGAAAACTTGATCTATAATATTTGGCTTTTTCTGTGTGAAGATAGCAATCATTGTCAATCCCAAGCCATTAACGTGATGGTGTCTGATTCACAGAATTTCAGCAATAATCACTTCTCAGTTACCACAGCCAGCTCCAACCTGCCATTGTTCTTTGTTGAGTGTAGCGGCCTTGCTCCAGCTGAACTCCCCAAGGAATTACCATGGCAACTCGCAGAAGCATGGACAAAAACATCGATTCATGCCACCAAGTAGTCTGATTGACAAGTAGCAAGCACTAACTAAATGGTAGGAGCAATAAATGCGAGGTTTAAAAACATAATGTCCAGCCTCTCAGTATTGGCCCAGTGGCAGTACTAACAACAAAGAAACAGTATATTTTTATTTATAATTTCTACAAATAATAAGTAAACCAATGCTAAGAAAATATTCACAGTTTCTTGCAGGATAGGACCTGTGCACTGTTTTCATTGAGTAATGGATGGAACAAAAAGCAAAAAGAGTAGCTGGGAACACAAGTATGTATTCACTTGTAACTGAAGGTCATATCAAAATGGATATAAATTGTGGAACATCCCTTCACTGTGATTTTTAAGTGGTGATATTTTCATATGAGAGAAGTGTATCATACAAATGAATCTCTTGAGTTTAGGCAATATTGCTAAATATAAAAAGAAAATAATGAGCAGATTTATGTATTTATCGTTTTATTTGGTAGCTACCCGCCTCTGCCAGGGAAACATGTTGCTCACCTTTTTATGAATGAAATAATGGATTCATACCATATTTGAACTTTTCCTAGATGAGTGATAATCAGATCAAAATCAAATTTTATTTGGATTTAATATTCCAAATCTTTCCATTCTACTGTGGATTTAAAAAAATAACATATTTTAACCAGACATATAGACATGACTTAAGCAGAAGTTTTATTTTTATTTTAGACCATTTACATATTAACCAGTAAAGTGAAATGTGCTGAATCCTCTTATTCACATGAATTATTGTCAGGTCAGTCCATCAGAGCTACCTGAATTTTTAATCATTTTATTTATCATTAATGAGGAGAGTCATACCAAACAGTTTACAATTTTTGTCAGAGCCTGTGGGAGCTTAACAGGCAATTCCATCCATCAACTCCTCGTTTTGGAAAACTCCGTTTACAGATAATGACTGTCATGGCCATTTTGCGGCAGCAGAGTGTAGAGCTCAGCTGATAATGACAACTGATAGGAAAATTCCCAAACAAATGATGGAACACAGTCATTTTTCTCCACTGGAGTTTTTGCTATGATCAACTTTCTTTGACAACACAGGGAGTGTATTTGGTTAGCCTCAACTGCTCTCATCCTACGGAGTTTTTCTCCTAATGAAGGCAACTTTTCAAAGATGGTATTCAGAGAGCATCTATTACTAATGAAAAACGTAAGCCTGTACATGCTTTCATCTGTTTTAACAAATATACTCCCCCCTGTTGCCAAAGAAAGATGATTTTAAAGAGTTAGTGGAAAAGGACCTGAGGAACTTGATGGAAATGCGGAAGATAGGCTCTGAGGGGAGTGGGTGGACATTTAAATCAACCCTTAAATATTCTCTAGCTTAGATATGTTTTTTTTTTTTAAGAAATCAGTGATATGTCATGTTTCTAAATTCTCCCCTGGGGAAAATATCCTGGATAATTTATTGGCTCTGCAGAAGTCAAGTTCTTAACTCACAACTTGGTTTAAAAAGTGATCAAGATAATTTGCTATGCTTCTAAACCTGAGAGATAATTGGACTGCCATCTTGATAGTGGTGGAAGCTTTGTCAAAATACTTGAAATACTGGAAGGGAAATTTTGCAAAGGTCCATTTCAGATAATGCAAAAGGCATGAGAAAAGAAGTGGACTTATTGATTGCTGAAAATGGTTACTCCTTGAGTGTCTAAAATGTTGTGGAGGTGAATATATGTCAGGATGGATCTACAGTTTTTTTCAGAGTATAAAAATACTGTGCTTCAACTCTGTTATCTTTGCACATTTATCAATGTTCTATAAATTGATTAAATTGTGTTATCCATTGTATGAAGGATAAGGATTTATACATTTGCACGTGTGCTTACAAAATATGCAGTATTAAGTTGTGCTAAGAAAATACATATGGGAACATTTTCTAAGTACAATATTTATGCTCTGAAAGACAAATGTATATAAAATGCAGTACTGAAAGCACCAAGTAATTGTATAATTTCTATTATGTGGCTTTTCTTTCAATGAATTATTTTTCTAAAAGTATCATGCTAATATTACTGGCCATAATTTCATAACTGCAACTCAGAAAATGTTTATGCATTAAATTATGAACAGTACTTTAGACACTTTTTGATTTAAAAACAGTGGAATCAGGGGACAGAGAGTTCTGGGAAATCAACGCTGGATCTCTGCCAGCTTGGTCGATGTGGGGCGTCATAGGCACACGGACACTGTGTCACCAGGGGAACCGCTGGCTATAACTTTATATCCAACAGAGACCTCAACCTGTTCTGTTCACTGTTATCCAGGCAAGGGCAGTGGGTTGACCCGGATCTCGCTTTGTCCTTGAGTGAGCTGTGTTGGGACTTCCTGTATAAGCAAATCTAAGAAGCAGGTATGGTCGCACTTTACCTGCCAGCCACATGTGGCTGACCTGCTCACAGGTGGTGAGCTTGATCTGTGGTGTATACCTGCCATCATGAGTGTTGTTACATAACTGGGGTGTCTAGAGAGATAATGTGACTTCTAGCCAGTTGCAGTGCCATTGTTAGGTGGGAGGACTGTTGAGAGACGCTTCTGCTTCTCCCTGCTCCCGACCTTCCTTAGTCTATATAACCTTGTGCTTGCATTGCAAAGAACAGACATGCTTGATCAGACTGTCTCTGAATGTTCTTGCTGCTGAAGAGCATCAGTGTCTCAACCCCGTCTGGTTACAGGGGTCTGTTAGCAAGGAAGCTCCTAGAGAGAAAGGGGTCTTCCAAAGGTTGACTTATTCCTCCATTGGCCGGGATTAGGCAGATCGAAACAGGGCCCTGGGACTTTGTCTTGGTCTCCCACGTGAGTTAGACGGACACAAATACTTGGTCAACTTTTGCTGTTTTCCAGATGCACCTGAGGGTGTTTAACTAGAAGTGGAAAAACTAGGACTCAAACGTGTATTATGTCAAAGGTTTTAAGCAATTACAGGTAGAAGCCCAAACTACTCAACCACAAACTGGCAGCTGAAATCCAGCTTTAAAATTTTAGGAAGACTATATTTTTCTATCCATCAAACACAACACAGATATGAATAGCATATGATTTGAAGAATAAATCTTGAAAAAATATTAGGCAATATTGTGTATTGAATTATGAAGAATATTTATAGAAATGGGAGAAAAATAGATATGCTTATAGGTAGATCAATTATACTAGATAAACTATTAGGAAAATTTAAAGGTAAAAATCAGTAACTTCAGCTTACATTAAAAAACAAAAATACAATAATAGGATATAAAAACATATTAAGAATGAACAGAAAAAATAATGTGCTGCTAAAATTTGTTTTAAAAAGTGAAATGATCAAGAATGTTGACAAAAATGAAAAGATGAAATAAAATACAAACAGAAAACTTGAAAGTATAAGAAACCAAGGAATCAAAGGTAGGTTATAATTCTATTTTTAAGGATAACAATCAAAAATGTAATATAATATCGTGAACAAATTTAAGCCAGAGTTTCTGAAGATATCTTGGATAACAAATCTTAATATACATATATAAACAGAAATAGAGCTTAAACTTTCAAAGGGCTAGAATAATAAGAATATTTTTATGAAAATTTTAAAAAGCATTACAAACAAAATGAGATAAGAAATAATTCAGAAAGTCAAGGAAAAATGCAGACATCTGCACAACTTCTTACTAAAGAAAAAACAAAAGCCAAGAAAGCCCAACGCCTTCACAAAGCCAGTGTCATCCCTGTAAGACTAGCTGTAAATCACAAAGAACCATATAAAAATAAACAAACACCTTTAAATAAAACTGCTATGGGTAGAAGGTTTGCATACTGGCAACACTAATATTTTGAAACTTATATAATCCATAGAAGTGGGATTAAGAGATGAAGATTGGGCCTGCCAGGATGGAACAGAATAGGCAACTCAGTACAAAAAACACTCAAGTCTTGCCCTTTATTAGAAAGAAAATTATAGAGAAGGATGATCTTTTCAGTAACTGATATAGGATTACTCCTGTGTTCATATGCCCCTATGTTATAAAAGAAAAAAAATATATATTGCCAGTAATTTTTGAGTTGCTTATTATGGGTATAATGGTTTAAAAGGAAAAGGAGGGTTATCAATGTCTATAGGGTAAAAAAAAAGTTATTTATTTTTTTTAAGACATATCTGTTTTTAATTGGGAAGTTATATAATGATCTTCCATTTCCTGGTTTACTCTTCAGTGGGCACAACGATGGGACCTGAGCCAATGTGAAGTAATCAAACACAAGTTTCTGTTGGGACATTGCATGGGTGCAGTGTCCCGAGGCTTTGGGACATCCTCCCCTGCTTTGCTGGGCCATAGCACGGTACTGAAATGTAAGTGCAGCAGCTGGGACGGGAACCAGCACCTGCACAGGACCCCTGTGCTGCAAGTAGGAGGAGTGACCAATTGAGACATGACTCCCGCCCCAACAATTACTTCTTGTTTGTTTTTTTCTTTTTCATGATATAGTGTTATGGTTTCAGTGATCTTCCCTTCCACTTCTGCATCAGCTTCTCCCCCACTGATTTTCTCCGATAGGATTACAGTTACAGTTATTTTTAAAATAGAAAGCTAGAGGTCTTGCTCATGACATGGATGAGAGCTTGACCTGGAGTACATGTGACATGCAACATATGAGCCATGATGTGAGAGAAACTTCATAAAACATTTATTCAATAAGCAATTCATATTTAGAATATACAATTCTAATAAATTTGAGGATACCCTCATAGAAAGACTAGTATGTTTTCTAAGGATTGAAATGGCCACAAAACTTACTAAATGAGTGGATTTTATTAGTCAGTAGGGAATTTAAGTTCTGTCTACAGTATGACTCAATGATAAACACTCATAAAAATGGCAAAAGTGAAAAAATGACAAGCATATCAAGTGTGTTGAAAGACCTAAATACTTGTGGTTATGCATGATGGCATTAACTGTTTGACAAACCGTCAACGGTATCTAATAAACATGACTAATTGCATATCGATAACTGAAATTCTAGTAGTTCCATCATGTGTCTATGTAAGTGCACCATAGATCACTCTAGAAACATTCAGAGCAATACGATTCCAAAACAACCTCCAATAATTGCAAGGCAAAAATTGGTCACTCACTGTATGGGTGAACACATTGTATTGCATGCATTCATAGGATGTTGTGCGGTCATGTACATAAAAATATGACTACAAACAAGCTGGGAGGTGAAAAAAAGTTAAATGTGTAAGGTAGATATTGTATCATTTATTTCTATATTGTCAAAAAGGGGAGAAATCCTTTTTTTTTTTAAAAGAAGTATAGAAATTTGTGCTTCCATGACAAAAATTGGGTAAAGAGAGGATTTTCTCAGCTGCTAACAATACCCCATGTCCAGAAACAGATCCTTCATATGCAGTTATTTGTCAAAAAAATAAATACATTTATAAAGTATAAAAGTTTACCAAATGCAAAACTGAAACAAATCAAATAGACATGTGAGAGAGAGGACGTGGTGACAGGCTGAGCTACATGGCTGACCTAAGAATCACTGCCTGGTTTCTGATTAAATGACTGGGAGTCTGAACCTGTCATTTACTCAGATAGAAAAACATCAACTGAAGCACATAAGCAAAGAAAGATGACTTGTTCAATGTCAAGTATAAATTTTCTCATGGCCATTGGACAGGTAAGGAAAATACAGAATTGTGAATAACAAGAGAAAAATACTAGATAAATGTGAGGTTTAGAAAAATGTTAAGAAAGATATTTCAAAATGTGTAAAAAATCATTTGCTAGCAGGGAATATAATTTATATTTTGAGGGGTCAGAAAGATATTATAGTCGAGATTTTCAGAAAACATAAGAAAAATAATTTCACATTTTTGATTGATACATGTGATATCCTATTGATACATTAAATAACTATTTTAGAGGGTTAACAGTTACATTTGTAATATAACGTGTATTGTATGTAAGTTGTATTATATGATACATAATATATAGAAGATAATTTAGTAGATTAAAATTATTCTTGGTTTTTGGGACATAGATATGACTCATGACATGGTAGAAAAGGGCATCCCGAGGCAAGACAAAACTCCAAGTCTTTGTAAAGTAGAAAACATTGTTACATAAACATCATCACCTTGCAAACAACCACAACAGAAACTTAAGGATGTAACTGAAGGAGTCACTTGAATGTTTTATAGGGAATCAAAAACGCATTACTACATTTAAGTAATGAAAAGCAACAGGAATCCTATGGAATGGGAAACAGTTGTGTATTCAAAAATGCCAATGATAGCAATAGAATTTTGAGTATTTCACTAGTATTAATTAAAAAGCACAAGAAGTGTTGTGCTTTATTCCACTAGATGGAGTAAGTCACAACCATTTTAGGAAGTTTTTGTATATAATATAATGTTAACTCTCAAGAAAACTTGAATAAATTAAGCTAAAGCTGTCCAGGTTGGGGGAAATAACTGTGCTACAAACCTACTTTAGCTTTATGGCTAGGTGGCTTTGTCAGCAGGACTTCTGTCGATTTTCTCAGTGGGTCTTACTGAGACACTAAATAACTGGAAAATCTGATAATAAAAATATTTTTGATATATAAATTGATGTATGGTGGTTTCTAAAAGTAAATAGAATTCAACATGTATAACCGTTAAAATGCCTTACTCTAGTTTTTGTTCACATAGTGCACTTGTCTGGTGCATGTAAATGGGAAATCGGTGAGGAGTTCTACACTGGGCAGTTGAACATACTGAAACATTTTGCTAAGGTCCTGTTAGTCATCTTCCCCACTTTTGATCTGTACAAAAAGAGGCAAAATTTCATATGATCCCAAGAGAAACTAGAGCATAGGTCTGTAGAAAAGGAAACGGACACTGAGAATTGCATGGGCTGGGGCTAGAAATAATGCAATCATTCTTAGAAATGTTACCAACTATTTAAGCATAAAAGATCACTCCATGTGGTAAAACAGTAATTGACTTTTTCCTCACTCTAGTGGGTCGATCAAGTGTATTCTTTGCTATGCTTGTTTTTATATTATTATTCAAAAGAAGAAATCTTTTACATAGGTTCAACTAAATTAGCTGACTGTAATTCAAGGGTGACCTTCATTCCAGGTTTCTTCAAAGAATGGCCATAGAATGGAAGAGTGGGAGTATCTTTCTTACTTTCTTCTTCTTTTTTTTTTTTTAATGACAAAGAAAAGTTTCAGGTCCCTGCAGACTACCCCAGAGGTCACATGGCATTATTAACTATATTCTACTGGTCAAAGCAAGTCACAATGTCAGTCCAAACCCAGAGTAGTGACAACACCCTGGGAGACAATGGTGTTGGCTCAACTAATCAGATTGCTACCAGCTATATGGGAGATGAATTCCCCACATCCATCCCTGGTTCATTCCTGGGTCTGTGGACATTTGAACAGCGAGCCAACAGAAAAGAAGCTTCTCTGTGTGTGTTTTCCCCTTTCCAACAAGCAAAAACAAATTAGAGGGTCAGAATGAACTTCACCTAGATTTGCAGAGAAGTCAAGTCACATCACAAGATGAGAGAGAAATGTGGGCACTACGGAGGGTCACTGAAAATGAAATATTATGTGGTAAGTTTATTTTGTTGTATAAACAGTACATTCATTCATACGGAGCTTATTAAAATAGGTGAGTTGGGTGCTGAAGTTTAGCAAACAAAGCTGCTGATTGTGTCAGTATCCTGTGTGGGCACCGGAGTCCAGGATCCATGACTGCCTATACAACTCCCTGTAATGTACCTGGAAAAGCAGTGGAGCGTGGCCCTGGTGCTTGGGCCCACATTTTCTCATGGGAGAGATGGAGGGGGCTCTTTGCTCCAAGCTTCAGACAAAGGAGTACCAGCTAGCTGTTGTAGCCATTTGGGGAGTGAACTACTGCATGGAAAATCTCTCTCTCTCTCTGTCTCTCTCTCCTTCTGTCTCTTTGTTTTTCTTTCAGTAACCCTGCCTTTCAAATAGTACATCTTAAAAAAAGCATGCACAATAAAATGTATGCATGGGTGTCACAAAGTTTTTCCATCACAATAACCAGGGCTACTCCAGTGTTTAAGGCACAGGTCAGGACGGCTCTCTGTAACCGTAGTGTCTGGATTCCATGCTTGGACCAGGCTCCTACCTGCAAGTTCCTACTAGTGACAAAGGATGAATCGAAAGGTGCATTCCTGTCATCCCTGTGGGAGACCAGAATTGAATTCTTGCCCTCTAGTTTTAGCCTTGGCAGTTGCAGGCAATTGAAAAGTAAAGCAGTAACTAGAAGCCGTGTCTCTTTAAGAAACAAACAAAAATAATAAGCTTATCATTGAATTAAATTTTCCAAAATTATTTGAATGTATGAAAAGGCATAATTCACGTGGATGTATTAGTGTAACAATATACCACACATTGCTTACATTTTACATGCTAGATTTATGGAAACGGGCTTGCAAAATGAACTCCAACAGTACACCTAGGAAGAGAAGAAATTCTTTGTTTCAATGATCCACAATAATTCTCTTCAAAAGTTTAGTAGAACTCATTTTTGTTTGTTTTTTTTCCCCCTGTATACTATATTAGTGTCTTACTGAAATATAATGCAAGATTACATTTGAGTTTTGCCATTAGGCTCTCTTATTGCATTAAAGCTTTCTCTTGTGCAAAAATGTTTGACATCATAATTCTTTCCAATGGGTTTTACTATGGCTGTCAGCTTCTTGCCAACTCAGCCTGGGACTAACACTTGTCAATTTCCACTGCATTTATTATGGCAGAATTCTAGACAACAGCAGCAGTGATAAAGGGGAAAATATAAACCAAGGAAGCCAAGTTATCCTGAGAAATTTTTAGGGTAGCATATTTGAATGTGCTCTATGTAAACCAGGGGATTTGTAGCCTATGCTTTTCACAATGTGGAATCTTGGAACATTATGTTTTATTTAAGAAAATTATGGTTGCAATTAAAAATGCTTCAGTGGGGGGCCAGTGTGGTGACTCCACTGATTAATTCACCACCTTCAAGCACAGGAGGTACCAGTTTGTGTCCTGGTTGTTCCACATCAGATCCAACTCCCTGCTTTTGGCCTGGGAAAGCAGCAGAGAATGATCCAAAGCACCCAGGATGGAAAATGAGAGGACACTCCCGGCAGCTGGCTTTGGATCGGCTCAGTTCCAGTCGTGGAAGCCGTTTGGGAAGTGAACCAGGGAATGGAGAACCTCTCTGTGTCTGTAGATCAGCCTTTCTAATGAAAATCAACGATTCTTTTAAAAAGGAGGCCAGGCACAGGAATGAACTAAATCGAATGCATTAGTGTTGGAATGGCTGTAGCTGCAGAGATGAGATCCATGAAACAGAATGCCTGAGGATAGTGGTTGACACGCAGTTCTTGCCAAACTTGCCAGGTTTTGAGTCATGTTAGCACTAAACATTCCTACAGAGGGTTTGTTGCCTCCTAAAATATCTGTGCATGTGGGCCATCTATTTTTGATCCATCCACTGATGTGAAGACTTTTTTAGATTCCAACATTTAGATTTTCCTAAAAATGCTGAGATGTGTTGCTCAAGTTGGAAGTTGTGCTCAGTGAAGTGGCGAGGGGAACGCCAAGGCACCTGAAGCATGCATCCCTCGCTCAAGCACTTGGGCTTCGCTTCTCAAGATACCATCTTTTCAACAAGAACATCAATCTTGTCGGGTCCTTCATCAGAAATACAGAGTTTCCAACCAGAATCTTCATTTTTAACAAGATTGTCATGTGATTTGTGCACAAACATATAAACACACGTGAAGCCAGGAGCCTGATTGTCACTCAAGAATCTCAAATGGGTACAGGAACCCAGGTCCTTGAGTCATCTTGCATTGCTCTATCCATTCTGATTCCAGGAACCTATCTGAAGCTCCCTTCCTTTTCTGACTTGAATGGGACTTCCGAGGATTTTATCCATGCAAGAATGTTAAAACGATAAATCAGAGAAAACTGAACATAAACCTATGTGTTATGGCTTGCCCTTTCTCTTGAAGTGTCATGAGTGCAGCATCCTTAAACACTGCATCTGTTGGTTCTGTTGACATAAGGTGGCTCTGCTTGCCATTCAATGATGGGCCAACATGGCCTTCTAAGGTCACTGTGCTACTGAAGACATGACCATCCTTTCTTCAATACCGCTGTAAAATTAATACCTAAACTAGCTGAATGTAAAAAACATTTGATGATTAACCACTGCTATTTGGCTGATTCTGTTTCATAATATGGCTTAATTTATGAAAAATGAATCCATAACACCATGAACAGTTATGCAATTATTTGAAATACAGTACTAATGCTTGAATCAGAGCTACTTTAGCTGAATTAACCCTTTCTAATTAAAAAAGCAATCGATGTAAACGAATTTTGAGCTTATGAAAACTTTCGGTTGCCTTAGGAAATAGATACGATAGGACAGCTCATAATTTCACGATACATATCAAGTCATTTCAAATCTGTTCACAGGGTTGCCTGTCACTCATTTATCCACTCTTTTCACTCTAGACGATTTTCTCACTAAATATTTCAGTGTCAGGAATTCTGTCGAGGGGCTCACATGGAGGTTAAATAAGATTTCAGCGACAGAAATTTCATGAAAACTTATTCTCACAGACAGTCATCTGGTGATTTTTTTATTGGCACTAATTTAACAGCCTGAAGATAAAAGGAAAGTGCAAGAGGAAGAAAAACATTGACTATATATATAATTTTCATATATAACATTTTAACATATATATGTACAGAAAATTTTCAACAATGACCTCCTGAGAATAAAAATTCCTTTTTATATTGTTCCATATGTCCAAACAGGTGAGAATCAAATTACTTTTCACATATATTGGTGTGTAGATAATACATTTATAAACGAATATTTCCAGAAGGTTATATTTCAAATTGATTTTTTGCAAAACAGTCACAGAATATAAAATTACAGGTAAAATTATTTTGTACAATTTTTAAGAAATCTGTTCATATATATCTATAAAGCACATTTTCATAATCATTTCAATTCCTCTTTTTAAGCGTGAATTTCACTCATTTTGATACCAAAAATGCTTCCACTTTAATCTTTGAAATACCCTAATTTATTTTTATATAAACATTATCATACACATGTGTTTAAATGAATCCTAAGGAATCCTAGAGAAGCATTGATTTTACCCCACTGACAAAACTTACATTGTTATTTTTTCCTTTTTGTTAATGTTTATTTATTTGGAGGCTGAATGATAGGGAACTAAGCAGAAATGGAGAGAACTACTTTCCATCTGCTGCTTGGCGGCCCCAAAACCTGCACTAATTCAAAGCCGGAAGAACCAGAGAAAGGCCAGGGATCCCATTGGAGTCTCCCACTTGAAGGGCAGGAATTCAAGCACTTGGCCCATGAGCAGGTGACGCCCAGGTGCATTAAGAGGAAGCTGGATCAGAAAACCAGAGCCTAAACTAAACCAAACCAACCAACAAAACCCACAGTGTGGTTAGTGTGGTCACTATGTGAACCAACGACTCCCCGAGTGACGGCTTGAGTTGCTGCCACCGTGCTCACCTAATTTTAACACTTCAAAATTGATATCCCAACTCGTTTGTAACATGACAAGTACAATTTAGGAGAGGTTTTAGTTCTTAAAAATCTTTTTCGCCACAACACATTTTGACATTCTCTCAGAGGGCTCTTGAAGCCTTGACCCTTTAAACCACTCCTCACTTTAGTCTAAAGGTCGCTTTTCTAATATTTGTGATAAACTCTGACCTTATGTTAGTCTTTGCTACTTTATTCTACTTATTGTTTCTTTCCTTCTAGAATTTGTTTCCTGTGCAATCAGGGTTTATTTTTTGTCAATATTGTTTGCTAATACAGACTTAGAATCTACAACAACACTTGGATTATAATGAGTGATATAGTAGCTGAACATGTAAGCTATAATTCATGATGTGTAGTAGAAAATTGTGAACAAAAGGATTATGCGTTGTGCAATGTCATCAATCAGTGGAAATAAGAAATATATGCCAAATCCTATAGCAGATAAAATAATACATTTTTGGGCCCACATGATGGCTCAGCAGCTAAATCCTCACCTAGCAAGCACCTGGATCCCATATGGGCATCAGTCTGTGTCCTGGCTGTTCCACTTCCCTTCCAGCTCTCTTTTTGTAGCCTGGGAAAGCAGTGGAAGATGGCCTGAAGCCTTGGGACCCATCTCAATATTTCTCCTTCTCCATAAATCTGATCTGCCCTTGCAATAAAGAATATATATATAAATGGATCTCTAAAAATTATTAACAGTACATTTTTACTTAGTCCTTTCATTTTTTCCTTTGAGAATTAAGAAATCTAATAATACATTTTTCACTCACTGAATGCTTCCATAAGTGTTATTCCTTTAATTATTTTCTATAAATACTTCCATCTGTGAACATACAAAATCAATTTCATATAAATTTTTAAAAAAATCTTTATAACATATACTGTGTAATGTATTTCACAAAAATATTGTCAGGTAAATGAGGAAATAAGCAACAGATTGGAAGAAAACCTTTTCACTCTGTACAAGAGATAAGAGACAAATAGCCAAGAGGTAGAAAGTGCTCCAAAAACATCACAATAGCTAAATTAATAATGCTGTTAAGAAATGGGCAATGGGAATGAAATGATAGGTTTCAAAAGATGAAATTCAAAAGTCTACTAGTTACATTAGAAGATGTTCATGTTTGCAAACTGTTAGGGAAATTGAAATTATAACTGCAACAATGTTCCAAATAACTCCAATGAGAGTGGCCTACATGTAGAAATTAACAAACAGTTATTGGTGAGGATGTGGGGAGAAATGTACCCTTACCCATCATTGGTGGTACATGAACTAGTACTACTACGTTGGAAATTGGTAAGCAGGGTATGAATCCATCATACAACCCAATCATCCCACTCCTGGGATTACACACACAGAAAATGAAATCTGTAATCAAGAGAGTAATGTGCAGCCCTGTACCTGTTGCAGGACAATTCACAATCATGAAGACCTGGAGCCAATCCAGATGTCCATCAACACGTAAGAGGAAAAAGGGGCTCTGATACTTCTACTCAGTAGAATTCATCCATAGAGAGAAATGAAGTCCTAGCATTTGAAACCAAATGGCTTCAGTTGGAAATCATTATGCTTAGTAAAATAAGCCAGGAGGAGAAGGGCAAATATATGTTCTCTTTGAAACACAACAACTAATGTAGAATGCATAACACATGTAAATGCCCATGAACTAATTAAGGAAGATGAGCAAGCCCAGAAGTAAGTGCACACGTAGTATGCATCTCTACCTTCAAATATACCTCTACAATTGGATGCTAGATGGCTTACCTTTGCCTGTACTTATTGGGTATTTTCCTTTATTTGAACAATAAAGGACAGTGACAGAGATAGGAGTGTGCATATTTGAGTATACTGTTACCTAACTGAAAGGCATGTTAGTAGCTGGCAAGTTTTGACAAGTGTTTGTGGAGATGCTATGCAGAGTATGTCAAGCTTTCTCTATGTTTTTTTTTTTAATTTCACTGTGTTAAATACATGGACACATGGTTACTGGTTCATATGACAATACAAGGAATAACTAAATATACTTTAGCAAATTGTGCTCCATAGAGACTAGAGCATTTGACTTTTGCATTTTAATAAACCAGAATACCAAAAGCTCCACATTCTTTGTAGCATTTGATGCAGTCACTGCTTAGAATTTTAGCTGTTCCAATGGTACTTGGATGATCTGGCTGTATTCTATGCTTTTGTTATATTTAGAGCAGATGTAATTTTAAAAATTGTGCCACTGTCTTAACATGCAACTTTCACCAACATCATTTCTCTTACAGTTCTGAGTTCTGATTAGTCCCAGTTCTTATCCCTACACTTCCTCCTGTGACAGTCTAACCCTCGTCTGAACATGTGAACTCTTTTATGTTCCTAAGTTGTGATGTGTTAAGTATTCTTGCAATCATAGCTGTGGCAAAACCTGGCCTTGTAAACAGTACAGGCTTTCCATGTTTCTCATCTTTCTTTTTTTGATGAAAGAATCAGAGGGGCTAATCAGAACCATTCATCTTTTTATTATCTGCAGTGAAATACTAGCTTCCAAAAAGAAGTGTACGTTAGCAATGTCAGTGAATTGGATTATCTTCATCGATGCATACACTGCATTAGGATCCTGACATGGGCAGGGACATGGGATATGGGACAGCATGGGCTGTCTGATGAAACTGGAACTTGAGCCTAACCTTGATGCTCATGCCACACTCAATTTCCCACTGATTCCTAAGTCACAGGGAGAATTCATAGGCTACAAATATGTGCAGTTCCCTGCTGGCACGCCAAGGAGGGCAGAGCAGGAGGATGCAGGCGTTTGTGCTGATGCCGCATAAGGGAGACTTGGATGAAGCTCCAATTCTGCCTTTGGCCTGGTCCATTTGGGGAGTGAAGCAGGGCAGGAAGGATTCTCTCTCTCTGTAATTATGACTTTTATAATACAAATATTAGGAATAAAGAAAAGTTTTTTTTTTTTTTTCATCTAAACTGTTTTAAATGGAAACTAGTTGACCACAGTTGTTCCTGAAACACTAAGTCAGGTAAGAGTTTATTTGTGATTTTTGTTATGGGGAAACGGGCAAAAATGCCTGTATGCTCTCCCGACTGAAAACCATGAAACAAGGAGATGTACAATGACAACTTTTCAAAGGTAGCAAAAGTTTGATTTGATTTTCTGTGTTTAGTTTTGATATTACATCCTGTCATTCAAACTTACTCTTCTCTCTTGATAGGCGGCATTTTAAAGATAACCAATATTAAAATCAATGTGTTTATTTTGTTATGACTCAAGGCAATAGTTTCCTAAGCCTGAATGGTTTTTCAATTTGCCTGTCCAAAAACTAGAGCTTTTATGTTGGGGAAGTAAATTATTGTCTGCCTTTTTATTTGTCACAATTTGTCACTCTTCACACTTGGCCAGCTGTGCCCATTTCCAGCACCTCATCCGATGGCAGCTGATAAGACGCCGCTCATGCTTTCCAAGTCCATCTGGTCTCAAAATCAACATTCAAAGAATTGACAGCAAACTGACAAAGAGCGTACATTGACAGGCTGTATCTTTTGTGAACATTTATGCTCTATTCCTTTACAAAATGTAGGAAGGCTAAATGGACAGTGAAGAAATATAGTGGCTATCTGATTTGCCATGGCTTTTTTGGAATCTATTTCAATTGTGGAATACAACCGTGCATCTATTTGTAGACTGTGAATGCTCAGTGACACCAGCGAAGAGCTCAGCTTTAATTCATGAGTAGTTAGATTTCACTTAAACATGTTACAATAACTATTCAGTACTATATGATTTAATTTTTGATTGAAAATGTGTTGAAATACTGTGATATTAGTAAATTTTACATCAACAGAACAACTTATCCCACTAAATGTGTAATATAACAATAGAATACTTTGGCAAAGGGTCTATTTTTATGTGCGTGTTGGCCTATTAAGTTTGTGTGTGTATGTGTGTGTGTGTGTGCTTTTGTGTTTGGGTTGTGAGGGTGTGTTTTTTTTACATTCAAAAATTATACTTGTTCGCCAGTACCTTAGGGGAGATCTGTTAATCAATTAAAATTAAATCCATCACCTAATGATTCCCAGTCAATGCAGTATGTATGTATTTTTTTCTCAGAACAGAACCGCATTTGCACAAATTATGTGATAATTTTATGTTAATATTCATTATTTCTCTTTTTAAAGGAATGAAGATGCAGTTTTTAACTAAATTAAGACTGTTCCAGGCCAAACTGTTGTTTCCCAATTTTCCTTGCAGTTAAGAATGGCTTATCATGCATTTTGTCTAATTGCCTAAGTAATCCATTTAAATCTCTTTCAAAAAAGATATTATTACTATTATTATTATTATTATTATTATTATTATTATTATTATTATTTTGGAAAGGTTCACTCCCCAGGTTTCTGCAAGTGCAGGAGCTGATCTGATCTGATGGCAGGAACCAGGAGTCTTTTTTTTCTGGATCGCTCATGCAGCAGCAAGGTCTCCAGGCCTTGGGCCATTCTCTGCTGCTTCCTCAAGCCACAATCAGGGAGCTGGATGAGAAGTAGAGCAGCCAGCGTATGAACCAGTGCCTGTTTTGAATGCCAGCAGATGCAAGACAAGGATTTAGCCAATAGGCTCTTGGGCCAGACCCTCTGTTTAAAACTCCAGTAGCTGTAACTTCTAGAATGGTATATGTCCTCATCTCTTTTTCCTCCTGATAACTATATATTTTTGGAAGAGTTATTATTAGATACAAAGATCTTAAAATGTCTTTCTAAACAAAATCTGGAAGAATTATTACAATGCAGTGTTTTTGCAATAGGTAACAGACAGGTGGATGTTATTGTCAACTAAAAAACTAGATATTTAATACACCTTGAATGGAACAAAATTTATAATAAGCAATCTACTGTCTAATTTATTCCTAAAACTGCACAGCATAATCCTTAACACAGAATATGATGAAAGCAGAATTTCACAATAGCAATGACATAGAAATAAGATCAGTCATAATAGAAGAATTATCAAATTATCTTTCTATTTAAAGTACGGATCATGCTATAAAATTGCCGTTGGCAGTGGCACACTGCAGCTACTGAAGCTGCTTCTCATGACTCTGGCATGCGGTATGTGCTGTGCTGGAACACATGACTGCTTACTTTCCATCTGAGTGTCCTGATGGTGGGCCTCCCAGGCAGCGGAAGAGGGTAGAAGTGCTTGGTTCCCAGCACCCTCAGGGTAATGGAGTTCCAGGATCCTGGCTTCAGTTCCACCCATTGTGGTCATTTTTAGAGTGAACCAGTAGATGGAAAACATTTCTCTTTCTCTTGCTGCATAACTCAAATAAGCAAACACATACATGTTTAAAAGAAAAAGCAAACTAATAAAGAAACATGAAAATATTATACAGGAAGAAGTAATCAAAATGATAGAGGGAAAGTATGCTGTACATAGTACAAATGTAATTGTGCACTGCTGGGGTCCATGGAGTGGGTGTGGATGACATGAGGGTGTGAAGAGAACAGCTTCCCTCTTTGGCAAGACCCAGAGGAGTTTCCAGCTATTTGGCAAGGCCCAGAAGATGTCTTTCTGACTGCCTTGATGCAGTCTCACCCTCTTTTGCTTGGACACTCATCCACCCCACTAAAAATTCTGTTATCTATTGAGGCAATGCTTTTTGTCCCTGTGAGATGGTTTTTGCAACTGATGTGAGCTTGGGCAATATTGTCACTGATAATGTCTTGGTGAGTGGGCCTTTGACAATTTACACACGGGGGCACAATTAAATCCATGCCATTTCTGGACACCACATTGTGTGCCTACCCATTGCCCCAGAATCTGGGTCAGACATGTGGTATGTCTTCTGGGAATTGGCTTGATAAATGTCCTAAAATTAATGAAAATAATGAGAGTAAGAGCTGAAACTGCTATGGCAATAAATATAGTTACTGTTATCTCAAAGGCTAGTCTGTCTTTGCAGTTTCATTGGAGCGTGGAAAATGTAACTGCTTTAGCTTTTATAATTTTTGGCTACAGGAATTAAGGATGCTTTTATTAAAGAAAGATGCTTTTAATTATTGTTTGATTGTTTATGGGGATGTAGAGCTTATAGTTTTAGGGGGATTTAACATTTGAAACTTCTGTTTTGGAGTTTTATGTTTTTTCCTTGTGACATATTTTTACCATTAAATGATGGGCAAGTTGTGCAAATAGAAATGTGGTAGGAATGTATTACTGCTTAACAGGTAATCGCATGTGCTTTGGCCTTGGAGTCCTGGCTGTAACTCCATGGCTGCTACTGAAGAATGAACAATAGCTTGTTTTGAAGGATGTGAATACAGTATTTTGCAGAATTATATTTATTTGCACCTGCTTGGTAATGAAGTACAGACAGAATGACCAAATGCACATGTCCCTACAGTCGTGAAGTAAAAATAGAACAATTAATTGTTTGTGCAGAAGCTGTGATGTGGCTGGGTAAATAAAAAAGGACAGCTTCTTGAGCTGTTATGAGAGGGCACCTAGCGACAGTGTCTGTGTCTCTTCTTATCGCCCACTCCATACACCCTTCCTGAGCTGCAAACTGGGCTGGAGCTGGCCTCAGGCAGTACATGCTTATCATGTAACACTTAGTGCTCTGAAGTACAGACATTCTCCTTTGCCAAATCCATTACAGCGTAGACAACAATGGCTCGAGCATGTCTAGAATAAGTGAACTCACTGCCAAAGGGAGGAAGAATAATTCTCCTTGAGGAAACTTACCAGTTGAATCACAGATCACCTGTTAGATACCAAACCTGAACGGTCCAAACCGGCTTCTAGTAATGCCCCATTGCCGACAAGACTGCAATCAGAGTGGACACTTTGGGGACACTCAAACCATACATCAATTATATGATAACCTACTGTTAGGTATAGTCCTGGTTCCGTGCCACATGTGCATGTAACTCATTCTCATCTAACTGAAGTTTGTGTTAATGACTGCCAGTTTCCCAGAGTGTCCACAGCTCCCCTCATTCTGGGAAGCAACATTCTATACACCACTTCTTTAAAAATATTTTTTCTAAAAAAAATTCAGACTTCAGTCCGTTTTTAAAATATTTTTATCCGGAAATTGGCTTATTTCCATTTTTTAACGTCTGAGATTTAACTTTGTTTTCATGAATGAGCCGATCTGTTTCTTTATTGTAGCTAAACAGAGTATGCTCATTCAGCGCATTCCGTATATGTGTGTCTGTATATACACATATACATATATAAACTTCTCTAGTCCTTCTTGTCTTGGCTGTTGGTAATAATGTTGGAATCACTAGGCGCGTTTAGCTTTCTCTTGAACACACTGATTTCATTTTCCTTGGATTGATAGTAGTGGGAGTGCTGGATATTGTAGTAGGTTTGCTTTTCATTTTGAAAAAGATCCTCACATTGTTTTCTAAAACAACTGAACTGATTTTTTACATCTCCAGCAACAATGCAGTGGCTTCCACTTCCTGTTAAATATTGTTATAATTCATCTTTTCTAAAATAGCAAAAGTTTTCCTAATCTACTATTGGTAGAAATCCAAACTTGTGCAAACTTTATAACATTTTAAAAACTGAAACTTGAGCTACTATATATTCCAACCCTTCCACATCAGGGAATTAACCCAAATAAAATAAAATCTGCATATGAAAAACTCTATGCTCCCATGTTTATTACACCCCAATTTACAAGAGCTAACATACGGACTGTCCATCAACAGATGGCATCTGGAATATATGCCCTATGGAATATTACTCAGCCATAAAGCTGAATGAGTTTCTGTCTCTTTAAAAGGATGCAACTGAAAGCCAAGTAGGCAATCTGTAAACACAAGAATTTTTTTTTTTTTCTGATACGTGACAATTTATTCAGAATACGAAAAATGTGTACAAATGAAATGGAGATTTTGTGGTATGATTCTCTTCTTCAGCCCTTGTTTATATTCCTGGTGAGCTGTGATCTTTCAGTTGTTTGTTGAATATCAGCATCAGTGGTGAATTACAACTGCAGAGAAGGGCTGAAAGGAAGCAGGGGACAGGAGGAGAGTAAGGGAAGTCTGGTTGTCTTTTGGAATTGAGCTTCTTAGATGATAGTGAAGTGGAGGTCTGTTTCACATACTTTTTGGCTATTTTATAAATTATTATGAGAAATATCTGTTGGATTCCTTTACTCTGCAAAAGTCTTTAGAGATTTGTTTTGTGGCCTACTATTACTTCTTATCTATAGAAAGTTGTTGGTGGTGCTTAGAACAATGAGGATTCTTTAGGTGTTACATGGAATGTTCATGGTTGTTCAAGTCCATTTTCTCTAGAATGTTAAATTTAATGTTTTCTCATTAATTTTCTACAAGAAAAATTTTGTCCACTGATGAAATTGAAATATTGAAATACCATAGTAATCTGTTATATTTTATTTTAACTTTTAGTTCTATTATTTTTAACTTTTTAATTCTATTTCTTTTGTAGTTTTTGGAGCACTGATAATGACCATCTTTTACTGAATTGATTTTTTTTATTTTACATCAGTGTCCTCCTTTTTCTTTACTTCGACTTGTTTATTTTATCTTATCTAGGTTTGACTCTTTCTAATTTCTTTTGGCTTCAATTTTCATAGAAGATCTTTTTTCACTTCTTCCCTTTCCATCTATGTGTCTTGTGGGTGAAATGAGTGTCTTCCAGGCAGTAAATTTGGGCTCTTATTTGCTTTACATGTTGTCACTTCCATTTCGATTAGACAATTTACTCCATTTATATTAGGGACAGTTATATAATCTTAGAAGTCAGAAACTCAAGGCAGGTCCCTGAGGCTGGTGATAGGGTTTCATCCAACTGATCTTCAGGTTTCTCCCTCCTGAAGGGCTCCTTAATAGGATGCTGGAATTTGAGACAAGCTGCCATACTATGTATTTTTTTTTAAGATTTATTTTTATTTTTATTACAAAGTCAGATATACAGCGGGGAGGAGAGACAGAGTGGAAGATCTTCCATCTGAAGATCCACTCCCCAAGTGGCTGCAACAGCTGCTGATGCACCGAACCGAAGCTAGGAGCCAGGAGCTTCCTCCAGGTCGCTCACGTGGTTGCAGAGTCCCAAGGCTTTGGGCTGTCCTCGACTGCTTTCGCAGGCCACAAGCAGGGAGCTGGATGGGAAGCAGGGCTGCCGAGATTAGAACCGATGCCCATTTGGGACCCCGGTACATTCAATGCTAGGCCATGGCTCTGGGCCCCTATGTGAGTATCTTAACTATGAAGCCAAATGTTCATATTATTAAAAATACTCCTTATCTAATTTAATTAAATATTTTTAAAACAGGGTGCCCAAAATGCTAATTTGTTGTTGAATAACAGATTATCTCAAATTACAACTGACTTAGGTCCTATAATCAGCATCAGGCATGCTAAAGTCCCATCTCCAGGCTTGACAGTGGAAGGAAAACAGTACAAATTGACTCAGGATCTTGGTTTAGAGTTTGAGTCCATGAGCCAGGAAACAGATCCTAGCTATAGTAAACCTTAAGGCAGAAACAATTACAGAGTCAATAGGCAGTGTAGAATTGTGCTGTGGATCCTGAACTTTTGACGAAATCTATTACTGATCAAGAAGATGTAGAAGACAATGCAAAGCCTTTGGTGCAATATAAAATAAATGAAATATCTGAAAATCAACAGGTCTGAAAAAGTGGAATTTGGCAGAAAAACATTTTGCAAATTTTTCTGGAACTGTATGTCAGAGTGCATAAAAGCCTGATACCTTTCCAAGTTCAGTTTTATTTCACATGCTGTTTTTAAGAATTTCTTCAGAATTTTATGTTTTCTTCTGCAAAATTTCAAACACATATGTGCAATTTTCAACTTAAAATTTCTCCTTGGCTACGTAAAATTATTTAACGTATATCTGTTTAAGGTGTTGGCAGCTCAGTGTTTTCACTTTCTCTCGTTAATGAAAGAATCATCCAAACTTCTCTTCCCGTTGTATCTCATATGGAGGAATTTGAGAAATCGTTTTCTCTCTCTCGCTCTCTCCCCCACTTCACACACACACACACACACACACACACACACACACACACACACACACACACAAACTCCGATCATTTTCCTGCACGCAGCTTCCACCACCGTGGTTTCTATCACTTCGCTCTCCTGCCGCATTGCAGAAATAGCTTCTCTGCTTCTCACTTGTCTCCTTTCTCGTGCGAATAGCAGCCAGAGAGAAACTGTAAAGCACGAGCTAGGTTAACGTTTCCAAATTCCTGAAGAGCATCATTGCTCTCAAAGTAACGGCGAATGTAAATCTATTTTTGTATGTTTCCCTCTGACCTGCCATTTCCCTTTTCCGTTGCTCTCTCTGCTTGCTTCACACTTGTATCATGCTGGATCCTCTGCTGTAACATTTTATACACGCTCCCTTCCAGGGTTCTTGTACCCAATCTTTGTTTTTCTGAACATAAACTTTCCAGTGCCTTATGGCCTGAGAATATTTTTAGTGATCTGGAATCAACCACCTAGGAAAAATGCCTTTTACTTTTTAAATTGAATTATTTTGATTGGAAAAGCAAAAATACAGAGAAGGAGAGAGACAGCGAGAAAGATCTTCCTCTCCCAAATGGTCGCGAAGGCCTGAGCTGAAAAAATCTGAAGGCAGACCCCAGGAGCTTCCTCCAGGTCTGCCACATGTGTGCAGGGTCCCAAGGCTTTGGGTCATCCTCGATGGCTTTCCCAGGTGACAGACAGGGATCCGGATGGAAATGGAGCAGATGGGACATGAACCAGCACCCATATGGGATCCCGACCAGAGCAAGGCAAGGATGTTAACCACTAAGCTACTGCACTGGGCTCAGAAGAATAACTTTCAATAGCTGAGTGAAATAAAATATTTCTTACAATACAAATAAATTTTTTTTTTCTGGATTCAATTCTATTTCATATAACTAAAGAAAGATGGAAAAATCTGAGAAGGTGACTCTACAATGAATTTAAAAACACCATCTCCTAAAATTTCTACTCTGACAATCATAAATAATGAATTACCTGCAAGGACGCACATGATATTTTAATTGTCTTGACACTACCAAGTGATATATTTCATATTTGATCTATCAATACATATCAACAAACAGAAATGACATCATCTGATATCCAGTAAGGGATTATACATTCGGATCAAGAAAAAAGAAATCTGTTTTGTGTTGTTCTTTATTGTTTTTTTAAAAGTTACTTTTGTACAATGCAAACAAATGCATCTTAAATGGTTAAGAGAACCTCAAGATAAGTGTCTAATCTTTGTACTTATCAAAAAATGTTGTCTTTATCCAATGACGTAACTCAATACACTAACAAAGCACTTAAGTGTATTCAAAATATAAATGAAATGTAAGCATTTGAGCAAAATTACCCATGGAGTCATGTGATGTTTACAAGCCTGCAGATCCACCTGTATCCCAAGTGGATGTCAGAACCGGGTCCTTAGGTCTTCACCTGCTGCTTCCTTCTGCATGGAGGTGAGCCACACGCAGCAGGCTGAAGGTGAACTTGGGTACCCTGAGGTTGCATGCAGGAACTGTAATGTTTCCACTGTGAGGTTAATAACTTTCTTTAGAGTTCTATAAACATCAGGAGTCATAAATAAACAAATAAATAATGGAGAGAAGTGATACAATACGATCAAACACTAATCGTTTTTTTCCAAGTGCAATTACATAAATTAAAAAAGAAAAAAACACACATCCAAGAGCAAAGAGGAAGCGTGATCTTTGGATCATCTCATGACTGTCATCTGATGCTTCAAAAGCTTTCTACAAGCAATGGGTGTGATTGACAAAAATAAAAAATGTATCTATATTGAAGGCAGGACCATACATAGAATGAGAAAAACAGAGTATCAAAAAATGGAAGCCAAATTTCACGAAAAAAGAGAGTGCTACTGTATTAAGATTCACTAGTGGTCATGAGTATAGGGATAACAATGCAAGGTCATTGTGCTTATAAAATTACTCGTTTCGTCTTTAGCCACATTTGACTATTCATGAACATGAGCAACATTAAAAATAGGGCCAAGTGGTCTGAAGATGTCCGTCCCTGTGATGATCACTTGGCTACCACTTTAGAAATCACTTGTCATCAGACAAGTTAACGTGCTGCACTTCCTGAAGGGTAGCGACTTGCTTTCCGTTACACAACCAAGGGAGTTCTCTTACACAAAGGACATGCATATGTTTAAAGCAGCACTATTTCAGAAAGCAAATAAACAAACAGCAAAATACATTTATCTCAGTGTATCTGTAGCAAAAGAAGTGAAGTGCAGAATCCTAAAGGAAATGTACCATCATTACAAAGATTAACCTGTATCAACAACTAGAAAATACAGAATCAATGAAAACAAAATTACAGAAAATTATTGTATAAAACGTGAGAACTAGAGAAGAATTAAAAACAACTGTATGTTCCTGAAGAAACATATGGTCAAGGTACAAACATTTTGTTCAGGAGAATGAAAAATCCTGAATTACAAAATAAATAAATGTTAGGATTAAGAAAAATTTTATGTCATTTCTGGGAAAAGATATAAGAAAAGATAAGGGCATAAAAAGACTTCAAAGTTTATGAGATTCATATCTTAAGTTGGGTGGTAAGCACTGAGTTTTATGGTAATTAATGCAATTTCTTGAAATAGTCTCATAGTTTTTTTATAAGTGTTATACATTTCATACTGAAATTGTTTTTAAAATTATGCCATACTCATTTCTCCTCACATGACCCTGACTTAACGTTTTCCTAGAACATTAATCTTGCAAAATTGGTAGTACAACTCTTCACCTATCAATTTAGACATTCAGACTGTTTCCTAATATTCCATAGCATTAAAATAGCAAAGGAAAATTTTTATTAGCACTGCAGGCTGTATTTTACTGTATAATCAATATGAGCAGAAATGTGTCATGCCAATTTTCATTAAATGTAAAATTTACTTTGGATTTAAGTGTTTGTCTATATATTTTTTTCATAATAATAAAAGTCATTGTTTTATATCTTCTCAGTGGAATAATTCCAATGGCGAATTAAACTAACAGGAGACGAACAGGCTCTCTTGGGATTTTCAAGACTTCAAGCAAACATTTCTTAGAATCCTTTCTATAGAAAATATTTGATTCTGAATTTCTTTGAGATGGATTTCTTTGAAATTTATCATTACATGAGGTTATAAGGACTTCCTTTTAAGATGACAGAATAAAGGCTTGTGAAAGAAAAAAATAAAGAAGCCACTGCATTCACATATTCTGTCAATAAGGCATGTGTTATGATGTGGGTCCAGAAGCCATCTCTTGGTCGATTTATTGTATGGCTGAGATTTTTTTTCTTTTCTCTTTTATTCATGCCTAACATCATGACATTTTGGTACTTGTATATGAGCAAAATATACAGAATTTCATGTTCTGCACTTTCCTGATGCTGTTATTTACTGTGCCACTATGCTTGGCATCAAATTCTTGGTTTTGAGTATGATTCTGAACTGCAGCTACTTTCTGAACAGTTCTTCCTATACTTCAAGATTATGATTATGCAAGCAAAATTCTCCAACATTTTTAAAATAGCAATTCACTTGCTGGTCACATTATAATTACTATTTTCAAATTAAATTTTGCATTCTTTTAAGCTCTTCAGAATAAACATGGCATACCTAGAATGTGACCTCTTTCCATGTTGACCACACCTCTGCTTTCCACAGTGCCAGTCCTGGCAGAACATTAGGAAATTGAGCGCAGGGCGTGATGGGCGGCCTCACGTGAACAAAGCAGACCTGGGTCTTTTCTTTAAGATAACTTTAGACAAACCCAGAGGGCGCCAAGATGTCTGTGAAACAGGAGGCAGGACTGGAGGGTGGCCATTGGATTATCCTCCTGTGGAATGGGCAGTGGGGTACAACGGGATAAGCTGTCATTGGGGTATACTCATCCCATATTGGAGTCTGCTTCAGCACCTGGCCACTCTGCTTCCAAACAGACTTCTGCTTGATGGATCAGGGGAGGCAGTGAATGAGTCAAATATTAAATCTGTGCACCCAGGAGAAAGACTGAATGAATTCTAGGCCAATGGCTTCTGTCTAGCCCAGCTACTGGGATACTTCGAGATTAAAACACAAACAACTATATATATATTTTTTTAATTCTCACCCCCTCTGTCTCTTTGTCTGTCTCTAAAAAAATAACTGCTTAAAATGGATGGTTACAATTATCTGACAGCTGTTTCAAAACCCTTAGACGTATCCTCTGCCACTAGAGAAAGAATGCCTTACCCATGTGGGAGTAACAGAAATAGGGGGCAACTCCTCAGGGCAAAATGGCAAAGATATGTGTGATAGAAGATGTCACTCTGTTACCACTATTTGCTGTTGTAGATTAAGCTGGCACCCTGGTTTTCACTTGGATTGAACAAAATCGGTGCTTAGGGCAAATGTCTGTCTCAACTACAAAAGAGAGTGGTGAAGCGATTGGTAGCTCAGACCCTCACATTCATTTTGAGAATATTGTTAGAATATTCATAAATGCAGTGAGAATCATGATGTTGACACTAAGAGATAGAACAAAAAGATAACCCCCACAAATGGAAAAGATAACCCCCCTCTCTGTGTCTCTCTATTTTGATTCTCTCCACTACTTACTGTATCAGAATCTACACTTGGATGCCCCCTGCTCTCTTCCACCCATCCAATCACAAGGTGAATTTCCAACAGAAGAAAAAAAAAAACACTGTTTGCTGAAAGTACTTTAAAATACATTTTGTGTGTATTTCTGATTTACATTTTTTATTTTATACATGCTGTCAGCGGTAAGCCCTTTTTCTTCCTGAGGTAAGCCATTTTTTTAAAAAAATCTCAGTTCACCAAGCCATAAGCAAACCCTGAGTGTACTATTTGTTCTCCTTTTGACTTGACTTGGAGTGTAAGACTTCACGTTATAATCTCCAAAGGAGAGAAGTAGAATAAGGAGAGAAAAGAGTGGGAGGACAGGGAGGAGAGGAAGGAAAAAGATGAAGAAGCAAAGTGGAAACCCTTTTAGAACAAAACAAAAAACCTATGCAGTAATAAAATATATTTAGAGCATTCTAATAAGTTCTCTATCTATGTGATTAGCTGTATGGTAAGTAATTGTGATGAATCAGAAGGTTAATAATGCCAAAGCAAAAATGTTCCTGATTTTATTTTCTTTAGTTTTGTATGTGAAGTTTATGTATGTATGCATAAACTTGTGTATGTATATGTGCATATGTATATTGACATATTAATGTAAATATAAAATGTCTTAATCTATGGACTATCTTTTTTTGCAGAGTCATTCTAAAAAATATTCAATGGTAGAGGGCCAACACAGGGGCACAGCCAGCGAATCCTCTACCTGCATATAGCTCTGCAGACAGCTTCATATCCCCATGCACTACTACTGATCTGACTCCTTAGGGATGGCCTGAGGAGGCAGCAGAAGATAACCCTAAGGTCTCGGGCCCTGCACTCCCACGGGAGACCCAGAAGAAGTTCCTGGCTCCTTGCTTTGCAACAGCCTGGTTGTGGCAAATGTGGGTTTTTGCAGAGTAAACCCACAGAGGAAGTTCTTTCTCAGTCTCCCTCCTACTGTCTTCCTAAATCTTTCAATTAAATTGAATCTTTAAACAGAAAATGCAACAGTGGGAAAACTTATTGTTCAACTATGTCATGGGGTTCAGTATTTAAAATAAAGTATTTAAGTAAGTAATTTTCTGAAGATGAACCAAACCAGGAACACGGAAGTGAACAGGTGGTATTCACAATGACTTGCCTTATTTTGAAAATATTTTAGAATGTTATGAATACTAAAAGTTAAGTAAAATAATATTCTTTGGTTTATATAATTCTTTCACTTACCTTGCCTAGACCTATGAGGAATTATCTTTTAAATCACTGAAAAAAATATATTTAGGAAATTAGATTACTTTGATGCAAAATGTCTTGAACCTCATGAAGGACTTTATTCAAAACAGACATTTTAGATGACCTTTGCGAAGATTCTTCTCATATCTTCCTTTTGCTGTGAATCCATTCATTTACTTATTTTATTGGAGTTTTCTGAGCCATATACTCTCCATTCTACTGAAATTTAAATGCATGAAACCAAGAAAAAATAGATAGTAGTTAGCTAGCCATTAGGCTTAACCATGTGAAATATATCTCAAACTAGTTGGTAGCTTGGCAACCCAAATAACTGTATTCAGCGTTGTGCCATGTATTGGGGAGTGGGTATCAAACATCCTGTGTGCTCATGCGGCTTATACTCATGTCCCTTGCATATCACTTATCCTGCTACATCTGTTTATTGGAATTCTTTCATCATTAGATTATTTTTTCTTGTTTACTAATCTTTGTTTCAAATGCAACGAGCCCTAAATCTGACCTACAGCAGAGACTCAGTTTATGCATAAATATATGTGCTAAAGGAAGGAAATTAAAAGGAGAAATAATTCTTCATAAAACTTAAGAAAATGTTTCATTACGATCTATTTTTGTGCTTCAGACTCTGAATTATGTAGAATAAATTTGGCCAGCAAAGAAAATGTGGGGTATAGCAGCAAACACTAGATACTGATTTTTGAATGGGATTCCAGCCCAAGGAAATACAAAGTAAGTTACAAAGGGAAACCATTAACCACAACAGATTTAACTATTGTAGGATTTGTGTGTGTGTGTGTGTGTGTGTCTGTGTGTGTACAGCACATGGTGGCATCTCCGTGTCGGAATGAAGATGTCACAGGCTTTCTCTCCGCAGTATTTAACGTCTATGTGTGTCGCAGACTCTGGTTCTGCATTCGTGTTTCTGAAAAGCCCAGATTTCAGTTGTCCGGCGTATGTAACTGTCAGACTGACAAAAGCGATCCTGATGGCTGGAGGGTTGCTTTCTTAGCATCTAAGCCATTGACATAAGAGGAGTTATTAGATTATATTACAATAAATGGCACTTCCTGCTATGATGGCCTGAGGCTTCTGTGTCTATTACAGGAATATATTTGACAAAAACGTGAATGCTCAATCCATGAGAATGATCCTAACATCTGTATACATATTGCACTGGAGAAGTACACTGCATGAGTTACCAAGATTAGTAAATGTGCTGGAATCTGAATTATTAGATACTTAAAGAAGTATGAGAAGAAAATCAACATAAACATTTCTGAAACAATGGAAATGTTCTGTAGCTGCACACTTTGGAAAGAGCCAATCGGCTCATGGATAAGTATCCCGCTTGAAATACTTTTCATGTCACCAGATAACCGAATTTAAACTTCAGTTCAACTATTTAAATATTCAGAGTTACATTTAGCTATTCTTAGATCCTTCGGACTACCCAATTAAACAAAGTTAGTGTCTGAGTATTGCAGCATCTATCTTAGAGAGACGCTGTGATGATAGCATAATGTAATATGTGAACTGCTGTCAGTACTTTGCAAATATTTACATAATGATTCAGTGTCAATTTCTCGATATGCAGAGGCTTACAGAAGCAGCAACCTAGTATATTATCTTGATAGATGTCAATTTTTAGTTATAATAAATTACTATTGATGACTTCTATTTCTGCATATTGATTGTGCCAGCTAAAGTTTATTGCTTTATTTTAGATTTAAGAATAAGTGTTATCTTTGAAATTTTTATTTTACAATTTTTATCTTGCTCTTTGAAACCAATCATTTGTCTCAATTCATGATAGTGTAATTAGGTATGTTTTTTCCTCAAATATGCGAAGGCTTTGCTTCTATCTTTCACAATTGACTTGCCTGTTGCTTTTTTTTTTAAGATTTATTGATTTATTTTTGGAAATGCAGATTTACAGAGAGAGGGAGTTTCTGTCCGTTGGTTCACTCCCCAAATGGCAGTGACTGCCTGAGGTGAGCCAATCCAAAGACAGAAGCCAAAAGCCAGGCTCTTCCTCCAGAAAGATGAAGGATCCCAAGGCTTTGGGCCATCCAGCTCCCTGGTTTTCCAGGCCATAAGCAGGAAGCTAGCTGGGAAATGGAGCAAAGGAGTCATGAATCAGTACCCATTTGGAATCCCGGCAGATGCAAGCTGAGGATTTAATCATTTAGACTGTGATGCCAGGACCAATTGAGTTGCTGTTATTGGAATGTTTAAGGAATCTTTGTGAAAGTGTATGGCAGGATTTATTTGTATGTCAGGGTATCTATACACTACCAGGTAAATACAGAGTTCAGTTAAAGCACATTTTGCAGTAAGTTAAAGCAAAGCAGAGGTGGTAGAATATATCTTCTAATATGTAGCCAATGATAATTTGCTGATTAAGTTTATTTCTTATCAAAAATAAAATGGATAATGTGAAAAAGTCTGAAGTTACCAACAAATTCTAATGAAAAAAATACATATTGTGAAATTCTTTTCGTGAACCCTTTCTTCTATCATTGTGTGATTTTCCAACTTTAAGTGTTGCATTTGGGAATAAAATTCATGTATTTTTCTCTTATTAATTATATTTAAACTAACTACAATTAAAATATTTTTTAGATTTAAACCATACACATCGGTTCTTATAATTGGAAATATTACAAATATTTCAAAATAAAAATGCATTTATTTCTAAAGTACAATAGCGAAAGTTATTTATTTCTAAGTTTTTTGTAAGTTATTCTTTGTAAGTTACAAGAACAGAAATCATTCATTTAATGGGAGAAAAATGGCTGTCTTATTCACTAGATCAAAAGATGACTTTCTGGTAATGGGCATGTGTAAACACATTGTGTTCAAAGCTTTGCATGTGCTTAAAAGGCTCACATTATTTTATTTTCTAATGTATCTTTTCATTGAGTCTATTAAAAAGCCAAGTGACTCATAGAATTCAGTATAACTGGGGAGTGAATCAATGGATGAAAGATCTTCCTCTATGTCTCTCCTCTGTGTGTAGCTGACCTTCCAATAAAAATAAATACATATTAAGTATATATGCATATATATTGCATGTTTCTTGCAAAGAGAATATATAGAAAAGCAAGATAATTGCACCTACCAGATATGTCCAAAACATTTCATCCAATAGCTGCACAAAACTCATTCATCTCAATAACACAAGAAGCAGATTTCAGAACAGATCCTACAGGAGGTTACAAGCTTCCACAAGTTTAAAAGAAGAGGGGTGTTACTAAGTATCTTCTGCGACTGCCATTCATTAAAACTGCAAATAATAACACCCTCTAGAAATTATACAAGGACATGGAAACCAAACAGCTTACTTTTGAACAATCCAACAAGGAAGAAGTCAAGGAGAAAATTAAAACAACAAACTAAATGGATGAAATGCAGACACATTCTATAGCAAAATAATACCAATAGGAAAATGTTTTTTAATGCATTTATTTTTATTGGAAATGAAGATTGATAGAGAGGAGAGACAGACAGAAGGATCTCCATTCTGTTGGTTTACTACCCACGTGGCCACAACGTCCGGAGTTGAGTGGGAGCTAAATCAGAGCTGAGCCAATCTGAAGCCAGGAGCCAGGAACCTCTTCTGGGTCTCCCACATGGGTGCAGGGTCCCAAGGCTTTGGGACATCTAAGACCACAAGCAGGGAGGTGGAAGGAAAGTGGAGCAGCTGGGACATGAACCAGCACCCTTATGGGATCCCAGCACATGCAAGGCACTAGGCTATTGTGCAAGGAGCCAAAAAACAGGAAAATTTATAGTGATCAATGATTGTATCAAAAGGAAAGTGATTTCATAAAGGACTTATCATTATACATGAATAAAGACATGAAAATAGATGCACAGTGAAAAGCCACACAAATAGAAAGAATTGTGATTACTATAACATACTATGTGACAATGAAGTCAACAACATAGAAATGTTTAAAAAAATCATGCACACAAGTTCTTAACTAACATTGAATCATAAGAAATGAAACAATGTCACAATTTCAAAAACGAGCAACAAGATCGGATCAATAATATAACTTCTCCAAAGTCAGGACTACATTTCTTATCTTCCTTCCTTCCTTCCTTCCTTCCTTCCTTCCTTCCTTCCTTCCTTCCTTCCTTCCTTCCTTCCTTCCTTCCTTCCTTCCTTCCTTCCTTCCTTCCTTCCTTCCTTCCTTCCTTCCTTCTTTCCTTCCTTCCTTCCTTCCTTCCTTTCTCTCATCCTGAGCCAGCAGGCAGGAGCTTCTTCTTGGGCCCAGGTTGGGTGCCTGGGCACAGCCTCTTGAATCCCTCTTTGCTGCCTTCACTAGTCATTAGCATGCTGCTGGATCATAAATGGAGCAGCAGAACTCCAACGGGCACACATTTGGGATGTTGGCACTGCATTGTGGAGGCTTAACAGGCTATGCATGGTGAAGCCCCCAGGACCAGATTTCTTTACTACTAAATTCTATCAATCATTTAAAGAAGAATTAACTCCAAATCTCCTTAAATAGATTTGGGTATTAGGAGACAGCATGATTCGTTGAAACTCATTCTGTGGAGTCAATGTTAATAGACATCAAAAACCAAAGACAGGAAAATACGAAAAACAGCATAAATGCCAAAATGTTTAACAAATACTAGCAAATTGAATTTGACGGCAGATTAAGATCACTCACTATGATAAAGTAGGATTCATTCCAGAGATGGAAAGCATGGCTTAACAAAAATGTTCATATCAGTGCAACTCAATACCTGATATAAACAGAATGAAGGACAAAAATCATATTACCTCATGAAGCACACAAAAGCATTTGATGAAATCCAATGTTCCTTAATATGTCAACATAAAAAAGGCCATATTTAGAGGACTAATAAGGAACATCATATAGAATGGGGGAATTTTGAAGGCTTTGTTTCTACCAAGAACTGGAAGGAGCAAAGATTCTCATTCTCATAGGTTTTGTTCAGCATAGTATTTGGTGTCTTAGCTGGGAAAATTTGACCAAAGAAAGAAATAAACATCCTTGCAATGGGCAAAATCTGAGAGAAAAAAAAGTCGGAAAGTCATTGCAGAGGACATGATCTTACACATAGAAACTCCCCTAGAGCCCAACGCAAAGCCAATAAACAAATGCAGAAAGAAGTTAAGCTACAAAGCCAATGCGAAGAGGTAACAGTGATGTCATATGCTAGTAGTGGCCCCCTTCAAAATAAACCAGTGACATTTCCAACAGTTACCAGAATATCCAAGCCAAAAAAAAAAAAAAAAACAGGAAAAATCTTGCCACAGAGGTGGAAAGAATTTTACCACAAAAACTATAAATCAATAATGGAAGAAATTTAAGAAATTTAAGAAATGGAAAGGCAGCCTGTATTCATTGCTGAAAGAATAGAGATCACTAAGATGTTTGTTAATCTAAACAATTCATATATTTAATGCAATTTCTATGGAAATAATAGTAATATTTTTCAAGCAAAAAGAAAAAAAAATGCTATCAAATTTTTATGGAACCACAAGAGCAATCTTCATAATGTAGCATTTCACAGTACAATATATTGCAAATCTACAGTCATTAAACCAGTCTGCATTGACACAAAACAGATCAACAGGCCATGAGAAATAGAGTTTTCAGAAACAAATGTATACTTGTACAGACACCCAATCTTTGAAAAATGTTCTTAAGAAAGAACATCGAAAGACAGTCTTTTAACTAAATTATAAATTTGGGAACCTACATGTATCAGAGTAAGTCTAGACCACTACCTCTACCATGTACAAAAATAAAGTCAATTGGGGGAAAAAACCTGAATTTAAAATGTAAAGCTTTGATGCTAGTAGAAAAAAAAATGCATATATAAGTACATTCAAATCAGTTCAATACTTCATAAACGAAAGGATTTTCTCTGTCATACATCATCAGCACAGGAAATAATATGGCAACATTTAAGGTAAAGGTTGTTACTGTAAATAATCTTGTCAGTGAGGTTGTGACCTGTAGGATGGAATGGTTGCACATGGTACCTCTTTGCACAAGTCAATCCAATAGGCCAAAAGATCTAATTAAACACCGGAGGAATGCATCTCCAAACCTACTATGAAGTGTCAGTTCAGTTTAGTAAAAATTGCCATTTATCTACAAGATAAACAATAAAAATTGGGTCTACGATATGAAGAAAGGAAAAACATAGCATAATGTTGGTAGGGACATAATTTAGTAAGCTACAGGGGTGAACATTATTGGAGTTGTTCAGAAAACTAAAAATAGAATCATCATTGGAATCAGAAATCGCATCTCTGGCTATTTAACAAAGGTAAAGGTCACCAAGGTGACCAAGAAAATCCGTCACTTGGATCACAGTATTATTTGCAATAGTTGACAGTGGAAACAACTGAAGTGTCTATTAAAAGAGGTAGAGATAAAGAATTACGATAAATAGAGCAGAAAATTATTCAATCTTAAAGTACGAGCTATTGTTACATTGTCATTTGTAATTATATGTTTGAAATTTGATGACCTTTTAAGCACAATAAGGCAGATGCTCAAACATCACAAATCATGTCACTTATTTGTGCAGTCTACACTCCAGGTGAATCCATGGATGTGAGTGTTAACATGTGGTTGTCAGAAAGCGAGAGGGAGAGATGGGAAAAGGTCACAGGTCATAGGTCATAGTCACATGGGGTCCTTCACTTTGTCTCCCCCTCCCTTTGTAGCTTTTTATTTCAAACGAATGAATGAATGGATGTCTTTTATCAAAGTACCTAATATTATTATTATTCATTTTCTTAATTCAGTTCCCACACAAACATGTCAATACATCTTTGCATTTTCTATCTTCTGACCATTTGTTCCTATGCACTACAGATACATTAGCTCTGGTACTAATTGCTTCTGCTCTGACCGTGCTGAATTCATGCTCAAATCATGTAAAATAAACCAAAACATGTGAGATATGAAGCTGGAATTTAGAGAAAATTAAAACAGCTAAAACAAAATAAATAAAGCCATTAATTTTGCAAAAATTACATTGCACGTGGTAAGTGCTCAAAATTTAGAAAAATAGCTAATATCAAGTTATTTATATTTTAAAAAACTTTTGAAATAACTGAGGTGCACATTTTTTATCACAAAACAATGAATTCAATCACACATTCCTTATAATTTAGATAATTTTTTTAAAAAAAGAGTTACTACTTGTTTTTATTGGAAAGTCAAATTTATAGAGAGAAGGAGATAAATAAAGATCTTCTGTTAGCTGGTTCACTCCCCAAGTAGCCACAAAGTATGGAGCTGGGCAGATCCAAAGCCAGGATCTTTTTCTGAGTCTCCCAAGCAGGTGCAAGGTTCTAAGGGTTTGGTTTTCCTTTACTGCTTTCCCAGGATGTAAGCAAGGAGTTGGATGGGGAATGGAGCAGTGGGGGCATGATCCAATACTGATGTGTGATCCTGCATCTTGGAGGATTATACTTTTGAGCTCTCAGGTTGGGCACTAGCTAAAACTGTTTTAACAAAGAGGGTTAAAACTTGAAAAGAAAACAGCAAGATGCAAACATCACTTATTTTACACAGGTTACTTCAGTTACCCAAACTGCCCTTTATAAGCTCTGGTTGTATTGAATGCGTATATTTTTGTGCATATGTTCGCTCTGGCCGTTGCGCTCACTTGGGGAGTGAATCATCAGATGGAAGATCTTCCTCTCTGTCTCTCCTTCTCTCTGTATATCTGACTTTGTAATAAAAATCAATAAATCTTTAAAAATATATATATACTAAATATGTCTGGGCACAGCATGATAGCCTAGCAATTAATGTCCTCACCTTGCACACACTGGATTTCACATGGTTCTAATCCCTGTGGCCCTATCCAGCTCCCTGCTTGTGCTCTGGGAAAGCAGTAGAGGACAACCCAAACCCTTATGACATTGTATCCGCTTGGGAGACCAGGAGGAAGCTCCTGGCTTCAAACTGGCACAGCTCCAGCAGTTGCAGCCACTTGGGGAGTGAATCAACAGATGGAAGATCTTCCTGTCTCTTTTCCTCTCTGAATATCTGACTTTCCAATAAAAATAAAATAAATCTAAATATATGTTTGTGTATATATATATATACATATATATATATATATACACACAAACACACACACTAAGTAACACTAAGTAAGTATATACTAAGTAACTCCAACAAAAATGTAAAAAGCAATTAGTGGTTGAAAATGCTGATCTTATTTGGAAATAGATTTATTTTCTGACTGTAATTTGCATAGTAATTGAAATGTGTTTTGTCGAAGACTAATTTGGTTATAATTTGAACAATAAAGCTTTTATACACTACACAGAACACATATAATATACTAGCTATTGTAAATAATATTCAGAATATATAAATGTAGTTTCATTGTCTACAGGTACGTTGAAATTTATCTCAAGCTTTTAAGTAAATGAAGTTTCAGGAGGTACTCAAATGCTATTTTATTAATACAAAAGTATGCAAATTTTTAAATGTTCACATCGTCACTTAGATGTAAATATTTAGATGTAATTAAGTTAGAACTGAGCAAGCAGAAGGGCTCTATTGCTAACCTTGGTTCTGTGTATTTCCACACCCCGTATGGGCGTCGGTTCACGTCCCAGCTGCCCCACTTCCCATTGAGCTCTCTCCTTACAGCCTTGGAGTAAGGATCACCAAAGACCTTGAGTCCTGGCTCTGGCCTCAGATTGGCTCAGCTCCTTCCACTGTGACCATTTGGACAGAGAATCAGCGGGTGGAAGATTTTTCTCTCTCTGTCTCCTACTCTGATAATCTGCCTTTATTCTAAGAGGCTTCATGTTTACTGATAAATTCATGTTATACCCCAAAAGCATTACTTGTAGTTGTAGCACTAATCACTCAACAAAATCTAGGAAAAACAAGAAAGAGTTTAGGAAAAATCATTTGCTGAATCATTTGTTCTTCAGAATTCTTTCATCACAACATACACAGAATATAGCAGATCATGTTTCATGGTGTAACATGGTTACATTTTCATTCCCAGGTCATATGTGGTTACATGGGAAAGGACAGATGGATCTTGGGATATTAGTCAGGAAATGACCTAAGTTGAGATATTTTCGCACCTGAGCTAAACTTTACAATGCGGACAGCAAAATATAACTGGATGGGAGGTATATTTCATAGTTATTTCTATGAATGTCAAATATTAGAGCAAGAGAGTTCAAGGTTATGGACCTTGAAATTGGGTTAGAAAGTTGTTACTTTTTGAAATGGGAAAGAATATGAGGATTAAATTGGGGAGATGGAAAAAAAATGTGTTTTTATGTCTTTTTCACTTGCAGGGAAGATGAGGGCGAAGTGTGCAAAGTCGAAGGGAGGCATTTGTGCTTCAGCTATCTATGAAAATATCGTCAGCAAGTGGTTGATATTTACAAAATCATGGTGAAATGAGTGTAGACTGAGCCGTGACAATGAAATAGATTTAGCTCAGCAAGCCAGAAAGGGAAAACCCAAGAGGAAGCAATCCTGGAATCCAGTGGAGGCAATGTTTGAAGAACGAAGCTATGCAACATCAGTTGTGTCAAATGTAGCTAACTCACCAGCAAGGACTGATGAGAACTGACACTGCAAAGTAAAAGCAACTACTAACAGTGAGAGTGGGGGCTCACGTGCCGGGTATGTTTCACGTTCTATGGACTTGGGAACAAGTCTGAAGTCAAACAACGTCCACAATTCTAGCCTGATAATGCCAAAGTGTGAGGAAGGGAAGTATCCCCATGATGTCGAATCTGCACTTTTAAACACATAAAATCTGTTCACATTATGTAAATAAAATAATTAAATAATTTTAAGAAGAAACATATACCTTCAAAACAAAGAAATAAAATCTAAATAGTATTTTTCCCAATTTAATAGATGAATAACAAGTTAAGCAGGCAAAATATAAAATAGCACAAACTACTTCTATAAAACCATAGTACTCTAGGTAGGAATCCCCTGTATTCATCCTAAAAGGAAATATTTGAGGAGCTAAGTTGCTTTTGTACTATTCATATACTGAAATATGCTATTCAGTTCTGATGAGGAAAATCAGACGGTGACGGCTGCAGATTGAGAAAGTACTGACTTGGACAGCATCTGGATCAAGTATATTTTCTTTGAAGAACAGAGGCAAGAAGATAAGCGGCTAGAAACTGCCCTAGTTTTCTATTACACTGCTTCAGAACAGGGATTGCAAATGTAGAAACTGTGGGCTCGAGTAGATTCCCAACCCCACAGTGGGAACTGAGTGACATTTATTACCTTGCCTATTAAAGAATATAGGCATGATGAAAAATCAGAGGAAGTGAGTTCATTCATTTATTGTTTGAGAGAACTTTTGCATTTCCTGGATCTGAGTGGATGACCTAGCATCATTCTTATGCCTCCCTCATACCAAGAGAAGGATCAAAGCGTACTTTCTCAGCACTGAAATAGCTTAGTACATATTTTGTGTAAGGCTAACTTCTGGGATACTTAGATTTTTGTGACAAGTCAAAGAGCTTAGAACTAGTGAGTGGAGATATAATGAGAAGAAAAATCATTTTCTTTGCTCAATGAAATTCATAAAAGTGCTTTTTAGAATTCAGGTATCTCAGCTACTATATCCCAGGCATTTGAAGTTGAAAATTTTGCTGACTATGAAAGTAAGAAATTATATTATGAAACAAATTTAATCACTGTAGTTTGATTGTATAAAATATGTTATCAGAAGCTATGGAAAATTGATTTTTAGATGGAAAGGGATTTCCAAGGCATTAAACCATTTGCTTTAGCTTGTCAGCAGCAGAGAAGCAAGAAATATTTGATGTCATATGGGTTCTGGTTTGCTTCATTGGTTTTCATTCAATTTCATTTACATGACATAGTTAATACACTCAAGCTTTAATGAGTATGTATAAATAAGCTGAGGCAGAGCCTGGTCTGAAAATTCCAAAGATATAATTGTTGCTAAAAAGTACTTCTTTTTAAAAAATTGCCTTCGATTAATATAAACTATGAAGTACACTAGTATATCACATGCAAATATATATGTTGTCACTGCCTTATCAAGAGCTGTAGAAATCAATAATTTATATAAATGATGACTTACTGGCTACAAAATCCCAGAGTTATGAAGTTTGACACTCTCATGTGGACCTGTTCAACCATCAGCCCTGAAAAAATGTTTAGAACTTTCTTCTTCAGCATAAAAATTATTCCATGGAAATTGCATTAACTTTCTGAATTTTAACATGCATCCTATTTATTGTGATTTCAGTGTCATTTTCAAAAGAATGGCCTGTGCTCCCTGCAAGGGGAGAACAACAGAGCACTCAGTGGTATTCTTAGGGCAAACCACAATGAGTGAAATCAAGCTGCCTAGGAAATAGCAACCAATATTTATTTTCCTATTTTTACCACTCCTTACTTACATCTTTCCACAGTTTCTTCAGTCATCTTTTGATGAACAGTTTGATTCTAGAGCTTGGCTGTTACAGACAGTGTCATAATAAATATGGGAAAGTAGATTCCCTTTCAAAATACAAAGTTCCTTTCTTTTGGATAAGTATTCAGTAGTGTTGTACTAAATTACAGATTTCCTGTTTGAAAAATCTCCATCCTGATTTCCACAATGTCTGCAATCATCTACATCTTACTAACACTATGCAAGAATAATTTTCTTCCAAATATACAGTATCACACTGTGGATTTGATCTGTATTTCCCAGGTGATTATCTGTACTGAGATCATTGAGAATTTTCATACTCTTGTTAGTTATTTGTATGCCTTGTCTTCAGAAATGTCTCTTCATTTCCTCCGTCCATTTTCTATTTTTTAAAGATCTATTTATTTTTACTGGAAATTCAGATTTAAAGAGAGGAGAGCCAGAGAGCAAGATGTCTTCTCTCTGTTGGTTCACTCCCCAAGTTGCTGCGATGCCCGGAAGTGAGCTGAGCTGAGCTGTTGACATATGTCCTATTAGAGTTATAGAGTTTGACCACCCAAAAAATGGCCAGGTTCAGCAAAATCATGCTTCAATGCTACAAACTGCTAAATACTAAAATTAAAATAGACACAAGACAGCTGAATAATAATCTATTATTTTTAGGTGTATAAAACCCAGTTGTATATGAACTAATAATTGAAATGTCAAGGAAGAAGTCACAGAATGTGGTTCAGAATTTGCATTCTAAATCTGGCTGTTTTTCGGGTGGTCTAACTCTATAACTCTAACAAGACATATGTCAACAGTTTAGGTGAACAGTTTTACAGTAATTTTAAAAGATATTACACTGTGTATATTATGATGATAAATTATGTACTCTTCTCTTTGTCTTCAATTCCCAACTGGATTTATAACATCATGAAAACACAGAATCTAATTTTATTAAAATGATATGCAAATACCCATCTGTTCTCTACAGTTAGATTTAATTTTAAAAGCAATGATTACATTCAGTTTTTACTCATTTCATGAGTATTTTGAAATCCCAGGTATCTAATATTGAAATAAAAAATATCTTTTCAATAACATAGGCAATTCTAAAAGAGACACATTTGGGAAAACAATGTAGGTATATGTTTCTTATACATCTAATTTAATAAAGCAAAATGGAATATTCAGAAGCTTGTATTATATGCAAATCATATTGAAGTATCAAAAATTAAAAGGTAGCAGCTTCATTGGCTAATAATCAAACAAGTTCACTGTCATATTATCCATTAAAACTTTGTGTAAAGGAAAGGAAAGATAAATCATGAATTAAATTGACTAGATACCGCAAAAGAGTAAGTAGTTTTATAGGAAAAGAGGCTTTAGAGAAGGCTTAAAATAGAACAGATTTTACAATGAAGAGAAAGCTCTGCTCCCAATAACTAGGACACCCCCTGCCTTTCTAGATGACAATTATTTTATCAAGCTAGAATTAGGAAGGGAAATAATTGTAGCAAACAGAGATATTCTGCAGTTATGGAAAGACACTTAATGTAATATGTATATATGTTAGTTAAAATAATTACAGGAATCTTAAAGAAATGAGAGAAATGGAAGATAAGACATGAAAAAATAGCATAGAAACAGCAGTGTGCTCCAGGGTACAATCAATGAAGTGAGATGAAAATGGGACTGTCATAGTGGCTATTTAATTCTATTGGATTTTTTAAATTTTAAGATCATTTATGAAATATTAGGATCTGTTGAATTTGACAGTATTGGCATTTTGTAAAATGCATGCAACTTTATTATTTATTACTACTTTTTAATCTTTACAAATTTTCATCATGATTTGAAAAATAAAACTAACTCAGTAACACAGACACATAGATGTTTTATTTTCTATTCCCTACAAGATCCGAGGCTGGGCTATGCTGAATCCAGGAGCTGCATGTTCAAATTGGATCTCGCATGCAAGTGGAAAAGACCCACGCATGTGAAGCAGCACCTGCTTCCCCAAAGGTGCTCATGAGCCGCAAGCTGGAATCACCAGAGGAGCTGAAACCTGAACCCAGACAGGCTCACGTCACACAGAGCATCACCAGTGCTATGAACACCGCTACGTCTGTCACATTGTACTGGCTTTGTGTTTCCTTGTGCTAAAGTATGATTCAGATATTTAAATTTAGTAAAGAACAAGAAACTGCACATTTGGTGTACAAACAAATTGTTGTCACTGTCACAGCTTGCAGGAGATCCTGAAACTCTTTATGTGTCAGACACACAGATTTCAACTCCGATTATTGGCTTCAGCAAAGTACGATGTGGTGGAAAATTTTAGAATCTCAGATATCTCTCCAGTAATATCAGTTTAAATATTAATTCACTGGCCATTTGGTAATAGAGATATTGTTAGGTGAACTTTGGCTATTAGCTTGATGTCTGTTTCAAGTTTGTTTTTCTGTGTTCTTTCTATGACTGATAATCAGAAGGTATCCCTAAAAGAAATAAATTCCAGAGTTTGTATATTTGAAACAATGTATTTGTAACTTTTTTCATTAAGTAGTATTATTTTCCTACTAAGGCTCTGTGTGAGAATTAAACCTTCCTAAACAAGATAGCCATTCAATGTAGTAAGGATTATACTAGTCATAAACAACCTTAAACCGAATAAAAAAATCAATAATTTCCATCTTAATCACAGTGGAAATGTCATTGAATACCAGCTTAAAGAATATGGGTTTAATTCCCTTAACTCAATATATGTCTACATTCATACAATATGCAATTTTGGTTAGTCATCAGAATAAAAATTATAATTCTATTATTTTAACTACTGAACTGGAACAAATTGGTCTAAATCACCTATGACAACTGAAGGATGTGCAAACAAACGCTCACCTAACCTAAGAGTGTTGTGGTTAGCAACTGACGCTCAGCCCAAATAGTTAACCTTAAAGCCTACGCCATGTTGGAAACTGCCGCAATTTGCTCAAATGAGGCCGGTGACAGACTATGCCATCAGGCAAGCTCTGAATTCCTGTTCCTAGGCTTTCTGGTTTTCAAAGTGCTCCTAACATAGTATGGGGAAAATCTGGAACCGTTTTTCTGGAGAATATTGCCTGCTTCTAGCGTGCCTTTCTTCAAAATACTTAATTAAATTGAACTAATCACAGTTTTGGTCTTTTTTAGAACAATTTCAATTAAGTGTATTCTGACTGCTGACAGAAATATCAAGTGACATTCATGGAGGAAATAAAAACATTGAAGTAAATACCAAAAACTCGCTTGCGGGTTTTCTCCAACAGGTCATCTCCGGGGTTCCGGGAGACCACTCAAGGGTGATGCGATGGTGTTCTTCATCAGCTGCAGAACCACCGGAGACCAACTGCTGAGGGCAGTCCCTGCAGGTCTCCAGCCAGCGGCGTCATTGTCACTAGCTAGTTGGCATGCCTACCTCTCTGGACGGTCCACTCTCAGGTCCTGCTCTACAGGCAGAGCTGAAAGCTGTGCCTCAAGCCATGTCAGGTAAGCCGATTCAGGTGTGCACAAATGCTAGCACCTGGGCTGAAAGCTGTGCCTCACCAGGTCTTCCTCCCACAGGGCTGATGAACAGCATGAGGGTTGCATTTCACTTGTTAAAGTTGCTTCTCAGAGAAGTGCTAGCCCAGGACCTGAGGACCGAGAAGAGAGGCTGCAGTACAACCCACCGCTCTGCCGTACTCCCGCTGAACAGGTCAAGGTGAGGTCTCGGTTAGCCAAAGCATCGTCAGAGGGTCCCCACAGGGATAACGAGTGCCTACAGCCTCCCACTTGGCCTCAGCACATAGAGTCAGGGGGAGATCTCCACAACATCATGTATTTTCCAAGGAGCTTAGTAAGAGGATTTAAAACACAAGATACTTTTCTTAAAACTTTACTTATTTTACTTGAAAGTGAGAGTTTCAGAGAGTGTGATCTTCCATTTGGGACTTCACTCTCAAATGGCCACAATGGCCAGAGTTGGGCCGGTCCAGCGCCAGAAACCTGAGGCTTTTTCTGGGTCTCCCGTTTGGGAGTGAGGGCCCAAGGCCATGCTCCAGTGCTTCACCAAGCTACCCCAAGGAAGCTGTACCAGAAGCGGGATGGCTGGGACTAGAACCAGCCCCCATAAACAATGCAGCAGTACAGATGGAGGGTTAGCCTACTCTCCCAACAAATGGCTGAAAAATACAATATCTTTTAGAGTCAACGTTTCAGAATGTTTTAGACTTTATGCTAGGTATATGCTTGCAATGAAGGAATCTCAACTGAACTTGAACTGTGGTTATGCAGCAAGGTGGAGGAATCCACTATGGGGGGAGTGGGGGGGATCCTCAGTGCCTATAAAATTGTATCACATAATAATATGTTAATAACAATAAAAAAAGAAAAATAAATAAATAAATAATTTTAAAAAGGAATTTATTACCTTAATATCTGTAGATATCTTAAAAGAATTTAACTTATAATAATGTAATTTACATACAAATATTCATCTATCCCACTTTTTTGATAAAGAAATAAAACATGAGAAGAACATTTTCTTGTCAAATTTCGTTTAAATCAAAACAATAAGATATTTTATGGGATGGCTTTATGTTGCCTCAGTCTCACTTCTGGGCACATATCTTAGGGGAACAGAGAGAGTAGGTCAAAGAGGGATCAGTGTGTCCTGCTGTCTGTCGCATATACCCTTACGGAAGAGCTGCAGGGTTAACTCAGCACTCCATGGAAGAATGGGTGAACAAAGAATGGATCTGAGCTGGAGAGCAGAGAACACTGCTCAGCATTGAAAACAAAGGAGAGCCTGTCTGTCTTTCACAACACCAGAAAATAATGCAGAAATACTGTGTTACCACGTCAGGCGACTGGTTTCAGAGGAAAATATGCCAAGGAATGAATGAAGAAAAGGAACATAAGTTCACAAGACAGTACTTGAGAAAAACTCTTTCATGCTAAACAAAGTATTAACATTTAAGCCTAGAAATCATATATTCATGGAAAAATTAGTGATCATTATTTCTCATAGGAGTGTAATCTCAGAAAGAATGTTAATGCGTTAGGTGCATAACGTTTAATTACGTAATTGTCCACTTGGGATGACCTGCTGTTATCTTCAGTATATACACAACACTCTAGACCATAGATGCTATTTATCACCAAGTAGGTTTAATGAAATGAATTTTCATGCTTCATATGTCTTTTGAATACTAAAACATACCTACTATATCACACTCACCCCTGAATGAATTTTAACCAGGAATAAATTTAACATGGTGTAATTCGGGGTTTAACATTTTAATTATAACTCCATTCAGTAAAAGGTGCCTCAGATAACTAAGATAACTACTACTTTAATTCTGAGATATAATCATTTTTAGTTCAAAACTTCTTTGACATTTCTGTCTTTCCATTTACCACCATGGTTAAAATTTTAATCTTAAAATTAATTCCGGTTTTGGAAATATATCATCTGATATTTTGTTTTTTACTCTAAAGGTCAAGTATGTTATTTAATATTTTTAAACTAATCAGAAATTCCTGGATTTCTGTCCCTTTACAATAGTTGTTTTCCTTTCGGTTACTAATCTACTTTTGTACGCCCTTACTCATTTATCACCACATCCATGAGATAGATATCTCTTTTTTATTTTATATTGTTAGAATCAAGTTGCAAAATCACTTAGTCCCATCTAGTCCCAAACACAGATATAACCATTTTAATCCCAATATATTCCTTCTTAATATGTCAGTGCAAATTATATTTCCTTTATTTTTACGTGGCTTGTTTCAAACAATTCCTTAACAAGAATGTATTCAGGCAAGCCACATTTGCATAATGTTCTATAGATACACATACATGTATAATCAAAGCTTTTTCCAATAAATCAATCATGTGATTTTCTGCATAAAAATATTCCTCCACAGAACGGTGATATGTGAGAAAATAAATCTTTACCTCCAAAAATGGTAATGCGACCATTATAAGTGTTTCCACTAGATGAATCTGTAGAATTTCTGAGTGAATCAAATCAATCCCGACAGTTCTCCATTCAGCAGAGTCATTGTCATCGTCTCCAGGAAGAACGAATCAGACCACTTTACCAGTGGCTAGAGCCAAATCATCATCATAACCACTCTGGACTTCCTTTGCTTTGTCTTCTGTGTTACTTCCTTCATCTTACCTCTGAGAGTTGGCTGTATTTTCTAATTATTTCAGTATTTTATTCCTTTCTGGAACTGGGATAATTGAACTAAATTATAAAGCCCTCTGCATAAAGGCTTTATCATCTTACTGTATCATTAAGATATACTTCTCACTGTGGCAAAGAAAGCCCATTCTTTTCTTACCACCTAATTTAGGGATAATGAATTTTGAAAACGGATGTTTTCACTTGAAAGCTGGTGTTAGTAGATTTTATTGTTTCTGGTTGACAAGAACATTTAAGGTATATTTTCCCCTGTAACCCCTATTGCCAGCTGTGTGTAGCTTTTCCCACTTTCAGCATCCTTCTCTAAAGTAAGGCCTCCTTATATCTGATGACTGACAATGAAAAGTCAGATGAATCTAATGAGCATCGCTATTATGCAAAGGCCCCCATTTGTGTCGCAATGCACTCTTGTGCATTCTCTGGTTTTAAACAAATGTGCTTTAAAATGTATTCATCAGTAGAATAATATACAAGTTTTACTGAACTAAAAAAAACCCTAATCTTGCTAATTTTTTTTTCCTTTTTACCCACGGCAAGGTTCAATGTCTCCTTAGGTTGTATTTTTCTCGCATATCATATATTTAAAATCAGCTGACCGATAGGAAATTTTCTACTTGTTGCTGTCAATTTACCTACATTTTTCTCTTCTTTTTTACATTGTACCTTTCATGGCTGTGGCTATGCAGTTCTTATTAGCCATAGACAGTATTTTATTAGCCACTTACTTCCAAGTTTGGAAATTATGAATAAAGCTCATGGACCTTTTGGTGAACATATATTTTTGTTTCCTTTGAGCCAGTAAGAATTAGTACAATTCTAGTTCCCATGGCAACAAAATGTTTAACTTTATAGGAGTTATAAAAGTGGTTCCACTGTAGCAGTAGAATTTTGGAATTCCTATCAGCAAAGAATGAGAATTCCTTTTGTTCCATACTTGATTTGCTCCAAACTCGCTATGATGTTATTGAATTTGATCATTTCAATTGGTAGATCAATGCTGATGTTTTCTAAGCGTTTATTTGAATCATGGGATAGAGACAAGAGCTAGAGATAGAAATCTGTCATCTACTCATTCACTCCGACAAATGCCCAAAGGTGGGGTTGCTCCCAGCAGAAAGTGAGATTCCAGAATTGCATTCAGATGTTGCACGTGGCTCTCAGGTACTTCCCTGTCACTCACAGTACCAGCACGAGGACTCTGCATTGCAGCTGGACTGGAACTGGACCCTGCTGTGGAATGTTGGTGCTAATGCAACTGCTGCTGTGTTAGATGACCCCATACTGTTGTTTCAATTTCCATTCCCTTGATAATCTATCATGTGGTACATATTTTCAAACACTTTTAGCATCTGTATTTACTTTTAATTGGATTGTTGTTTAACTATTGATGAGTGATAACGGTTCTTTGCATAGTATGTATGAAAGCGTTTTTGAAGAAGTTCTTTTTTGACAATAGCAAGCTTCATGCTGCTCCCTGTGGTATAACAGACAGTAGTTTGACATTAGGGATAAAGGTCAAGTTACTAGGTGACTCAGCTCACATGCCTAAGTGCCAAAGGTTGAAGACATTTTGAAAGCAAATGAAGCCTACGCAAATGCAGAGTCACTGGTTAAAAAAAATATATATATAGTGTTGTTGAATTCATGATAATGACAAGAAACATGCGCCATCTGCTACAGACTTGGCCTTGACAGATGCAGGGCATTTAGACTCACGAAAACTTAGTCATATTATGTGTTCAAGTTAGATTTCAATGTGAAGTTATAACCCAGACGTGTTGTTTCTGTCAGTACTTGTGAAAGATTTTTTCCCGGGTCCCCATCTTGTCTGTTTCTGCATTCTAAACTTTGGTCTCCTCATTATCCATCACTGTTAGAATATTAAGTAAGAAACTTTTTAGCTACAGACAGCATAATCACTAAAATCCTTCTTGAACTAAGAATATAATCACATTTCAGTTAAAATGACAGCAGTGATCTTATCTGTATAAAAAATTATCTTTTTAAGAAGTTCTTACAAGACTTGAGTTTTTTCTCACCTCTGTTATCAGAGGGTTCTGTGGCTGGCAGAACCCTTGGCAGCTAACAATGAGAAACAACTTAAGACCCAAGCAGTCATTTATTTCATGCGTCTAGTGATATTAAGGTCATGATATATGCTATTTCAGATCCAACTGCCTAGGAAATGTAGACTATGGATTTTATATCAGTCATTAGGGTGGCAGATTTTTATTTTTAGGGTTTAATATGGGGGAAATGAAAATGTACATTCACACATAGCAATGCACACAGCACTGTGAACTATATGAAATAGTGCAAAAATGAGTAGTACTAAATGAGCAAATTACTGTTTTATCCTTCCATGTAACACATCAACCTAAACATTTAGGAAAAGGAAATCACGTGATTCTTCACATAATTTACAGACTGCAACACAGAGACGAAAACACAGCAGTGGATACATGCATTAAAGCCTGGAAGCTAGTGATGGACAAGTGGACTCTGAGTGACCACTGGGGACCAATTACACATCAGCAGCTGGGCAAACTTGCAGCAGATACAGAGATAAGCGTGACATTTCAAACCAGTCATGACACGCTGTATTTATTCAGGCCAGGTGACAACATGATTGATCGCACCCTTCCTTCTCTGAGAAAGAACACCAGAAAGAAGTATGCATTTATCTCACCTAAGTCTTGAATTGACTGAAAGTGACCTCAATTTACCAGGTTGGAAGTCATTCTTTTTTTCTCTTGCCTTCAATGCAAATAAGAAACTGGGAATTAAGTTGAATTCAGCTATGGAGAGATAAAGTTGCAATTTCATGCACACAGTAAAATGGTTAAACTTCAATTGTGAATGCTGAAACATGTAAGATATTATTCTATTTTTATGTGGACATTCGAGTTTTACTTTTTTCCCCTCATTTAAGTATATGAAATCAATAACATAGCATGTTGTCATTCTTTTTAAAATTTTACAACTTTAAAAAAATTAGTTATAACTATTTCTAAAAATAAATAAATATATTTATCTAGTTATCAATATTTTCTTCAAGTATGATGATGATGTAGAGAAAATTAAATAAGAATGGGAAAATGTTGGGGAAATCATTCAGTTGAAAACCAATCTTCAAAATAAATACACATTTTTGCAAGACTTCCAGAACTGAAACTGAAATGTGCAAATATAAATACAGTGGTACCTAATTTGCAAAAGATGGTGCTCTTTTCTATAACATAAAACTAAAATAAATACACAGAATCTCTGCAATGTATCTTTAAAAGTAAGTGACAATGTGTACCATAAAAATATTCATGAAGTTCCAAATTCTTTGCTCTAAAATAAACATACCTTTCAATTTTCCAAAGACAGCTTGAAGTATCTTTCTATTTTTCAACTGTCTAGTCTAATTTTGCATTGTTATAGAAAGAAAGAAAAAATAGCTACCTCAAGTTCAGTGGCACAAATCAAATGTATTATCTTGTAACTCTGTTTCCTGAAATTCCACACAGTGTCTTGCTGGCAGTGCTGTGCTGCTCCTGGGGGTTCCAGGGAAGAACCCTCTTCCTGTCTTAACCGCTTTTATAGGCTGCCTGCATCCCCTGCTTTACAGCCATTTCCTCACGTTAAATATCAACAATCGCTGTCCTCTGATTCTGCTTCTTTGATCATAACTCTTTTCCAAGATTGCCTTGCTTTCATTTTCTTTAATGAATTCTTACTAGAATTACAAATCATCTTCCCATCCAAATACCCCTAACTGCATCTTGCTCATAAGCTACCTGCATTTTGCAAAATAACACATTTACCAGCACCGAAGTTTGGGATGTGAACATCATTGAGTGTCCATTATTGTGATTACTACATGCAAACTGATGAAACGATAGCTCAATAGGAAAAAATTGCCAATCTAGCTTATTTTATTATGTTATATTATAACAACTGATTTGAGAGAAAGATTTAAAACGGAACATAACAGACCTATTTGTGCCATGCATGATGATTTTGGTAATGAAAATTAATACAGGCTTCCAATGAATTCAACTTTATCAATGTAAAAATAGCATTGTTTGAAACTTTTGACTTACAATTAAATTTTCTCTTAGGAATATATAAGCAAAATAGTTGAAAACTGAACTCTTTCTGCTATTTAAATAAGCATGGCTATAGTTTCTCTAAAAAGAGTTTTTAAACACACAAAATACACATCCTTACAATTTCCACATAATTAATCACTTTTTAAAAATATTTAATACTGTTTTATTGGAAAGGTAGATTTACAAAGAAAGGAGAGACAGAGAGAGAAAGATTTGCTATCTGCAGCTTCACTCCCCAGGTGGCCACAATGACTGGAACTGAAGCCAGGAACCAGGAGCCAGAAGATTGGGTCTCCCACGCAGGTGCAGAATCCCAAGGACTTGGGCTGCCCTGCTGCTATCCCAGGTCACCAGCAGGGAGGTGGATGGGTAGTGGAACAGCCAGGACATTGGGAACCTGGCATTTGCAAGCTGAGGATTTAACTACTAGGCAATACATTGGACCTGCATTTAGTGTATATGTTGGAAATATTTGTTTTTATTTGAAAGGCAGATTTACAGAGAGTGTGAGGGAGAGATAGAGGAAGTTAACTGAAACAGATGAGTTAGTGCGCAAACAATTCATTCTGCTTTGGATGAAGGAATCCAAACTGAGGTTTTAACTGCTGTATTAACTATCCACTCCATCTTGAACTCTCAATGAATGCCTTGCTTCAATATTTTAGGGGAGAATTATTTCAATATTCTTTATACACTCCTCCATTCTCAAAGTACTTGCCAGATTTCAGAATAGAATTTGATTGCCATTCTAATTTGTGGGCTTTTTATGATAATGAACTAAATTTTTCCTCCTCTGGGTTATTTCAAGGTCACCTCTTTATCATGCATTTTCTGCAATTTGAATATATTATATTTGGAAATGTTTGTTTTAAGATTTTCATTGCTTTTTGATCTCTAACCTTTGTCACTCATCTTCAGGTTTTTACAGTCAATATTGTTTTATACTTCTTTTATGCTGCTTTAAAATGCATATTTTTATTTAGGAGGAAGGGAAAAGCGGAAGAGAGGGAGAGACGGAAAAGAGAGGAAAGGAGAGTGAGAGCCAGAGAAGGGGGAAGAGAAAGAGAGATAGAGAGAGAGATAGAGAGAGAGAGGGAGAGAGAGAGAGAGAGATTGGTTCAGGTCCCAACGCTGTCCACAGTCAGGACTGAGTCAGACTGCAACCATGGCCTGAACTCTTTCAAGGTTTTTATGAGAGCCCAGACAATGGAAAATGGTGACAGTAAGGCTAGGTCTTCTGCAACATTTTTGGTACATGTCCATAACCTGATCTTTGCCATAATGCTGGGTTCTTGGAAAGTCCCAAATGAGGAGTGGGAGTGCTTATCACAAGATGGAGCCTCATTTCAGAATGAGCTCTTGTTTTTCTTTTACAGCTCAAGCAGTAAGTGGAATTGGAAGGACCAGTTTGCCTGGTTCTGCTGTTCTCTTACAGGTAGGATACAGTGTTTACTGACTGAATTGTTTAAAGTGAATGATGCTTAAGCTGGGTGTCTGCATTCCATATCACTAGAGTTGATTGGATCATCTGTATCATGTGTTGATGAAGGCTTGGTGGATTGATTTATTTGTATATGGTCCAGTCTTTTACTTGACTGGATGATCATTGCTTAAGAACCCCTGAATAAGGTTGATTAGGCTGCTTCCCTCTGCTCTGTGTGGTGAAATGGGACAGTCCACAGGTTGGCACCAGCTGCTAAGCAAAGACTCCTAAGCTTTCAAGAGTCTGCCTACAGCTCTTTCTGGGATAGATTTGGTCAACTCGCCACAATCTTCTACTTGGGTGTTCAGGACTCAAGCACTTGGGACATAATCTGATGTCTTTCAGCATACTTTCTTGGGAAGGTACATTGGAAGCCAGTCAGCTGGTCCTCAGGAAAACACTCCGATAGGGATGTAGATCGCCAAACTGCTCCAAAGAGTTGCAGAACAAAGAGATAGGGGACAGAGTCACAGGCGGACTGAATGGAATGTCAGACGAATGAATCCAAGGAGGTTTCCAGCTGACAAAGGGGGCAGAAGGGTTAGTTCATCAGCAGGCAGGGTCGGGGAGTTTTGGGAAAGTGGACATGGTTACAAGAACGTTTCAAGGGCGTTTTCAAACTTGATTCCTTTTGCCCCCTGGGAAGGTGGAAGAAAATGCAGGAAGGTTGAAATCTTATCAAACAGCTTCCAGAAGCAAAAGGTCTATTGGAATACGGTACAAAGGTCCTGGGGAGATTGCAATTGGGGATTCTAATGGGGTGGGGGGGAAGAGTTGTGTACTTGTCCCAAGACAAAATACTTGCTAAACCCACTGCACCACAAACCTGTCCCACTTCAATTATTTCTATATTCTGTTATCTCTTACTTTTTCCAGCATTCCATTAGTTATTGGCTTCTTCTCATTTATTTTATTTTTTTGTTTTGGATGATGTTTGCATTAGTTGACCAGGGTGAGACCGTTGTTTTCACATCTTCTCCCAAGTTACCCAAGTTTGCACTTCTTGGATATGCCAATCTGCCTTTTATACATTTGTTTAACTGTGTTTCAGTTTGGGAAGTTTCTGTTGACAATTCTTTCAATAACTGATTTTTTTTCAGTTTTACTAAAATGTAGTGTCAAGGAATAAATGTGTAATTTTATGTCGAGATCTCTGTCTTCTACATGCCTATACTCATGCTGCGGGACCTTTCAAATGTGTCACTGGGTTTGTTCATTTATTTGATTGTCTGCTTAAATATTTATTTTTATTTAAAAGGCAGATTTTACAGAGAGAGAAAGAGAAAAGACAGAGGTCTTCTATTCCCTGATTAACTTTCCTCATGGACATAAAGTTCACAGCTGAGCTGAGAGTCATGCGTTTTTTCCAGAACTCCCTCATGGGTGCAGGGCCGAGGACCTGAGCCATCCTGCTCTGCTTTCCCAAGCAAGAAGCAGAGAGCTGGATAGGAAGTGGTGCAGCCAGGACACAAATCTATATATGGGCTGTGGGCACTACAAAGCAGCAAATTAGCTTGCTATACCGCCATTCCCACCCCTTATTTATTTTCTTTAACATGCTATATGATAAAGACGAATGTTGGAGGCCAAAATTGGACATTTACTTTCCATTATTTAGTATCTGATGGCATTCTCGTTTGTTAAACTGGTTGGTAAATTAGCTTTCCTGAAGGCACTCCTTGATGAGGTTGGGTGTATTTAGGAATGACCACTTCTCACTTCCCTTGGAAAGAGAAGTCGTGGTGGGATTGTCTGTAATTTGTTTCTGTGAGAATCTGATCATTTCTAAAGGTAAAATTCACAAATGTATGAAAAAATTACTTAAAATGGGTGCCCCTGAAGATTTTTCCCTCTTGACCATGTTTATATTGAGCCAATAAAATTTTTTTCATGGAAATGTTGGTTTCCCTACAACAGATGTGATTCCCAAGGAGGATTCTGTCCAGGGCCACTGTGACCGGATCTATCTATCAGCCCCCCAGTGTCTGAGACAGGAGTTGTCCCTGTAACCCCACTTCCATGATAAGTTTCTGAGTTGTGATTTTATTTTTTATCTTATTATGAAGATGAAAGTGATAACTTCTAAAGTCCCTACATGTGTTGGGTCTATCCATTTTTTATTGCTGGATAGTATTTAAATGTATGATGACGAAATCCTAGAAAATTTCTATGCCTTAGGAATTGGTTATTTACCAATACAAAATCCTTAGCTTGCTGTGGAGAAATATTTGAAAGCATTATTATTTCTTGCTTGTCATATCATAGTTGATCAGCTGCAAGTTAAAACAGCCATGTATTTTTTACCATCTTCATCTCTAAATTGAAAAAGTTCTAAAATGGTTTGCCAGTGCTGTACTGTACAAAGGCAAATGGGACATCTGGCTCTAGGGATTCCTGTCCTTGGAATGGGATTCCTGTGCTGGGAATTAGATCCTTCTGGGCCCATCCAGGCCTGCTGAGGTCTTGGCCACACCTTCAGATGGGCGGCAGCAGCATTACCCACCCATTTTCTAACTAATTAAGAGACCACAATGGGGAGCATCTTAACTGTAGGTTCCCCGCCCAACAAGGAGGGGTCAAGGAAGGCTTAAAATCCCAAGACCCTTCCTCAAACCTTTGGTGTCTCTCTCTCCCTCCTCTTTGGAAAGGCTCCCCACCTGAGTTTTCTTCCGGTTCCCTCCCTCCCCTGCTCACCTGGTCCCTTTGCAAATTTTTTATTTCTATACTAAGCTTAGGAAAGAACCCACCGGTCATTTCTGGTAACACTTCATCATACCAAGTTCACTTGTAAAAGAATTTCCCAAATGTGGAAAAGCAACTGAAATGTTATTCAGTCCAAAATAATATGAAATGTAACTGACCAGTCATTACTCCTTAAAAACTATTATTTCAAAAAATAAACATTTAGTGCCATAAAATAAAATAATTAGTTTCTCTATAACCTAAAATAGAATTTGGTGTTTTTGAAGTCTTTGTGGATTACTGAAGCTTCAAAGTCAGTTGTATGCCTAACTGAAGTGTTTCTCTATAAAATCCTGATATTTATGTAGTCTATGATAAAATTCACTATTGCTAATACTATTTTATAATGTAAATCAAAGAGACAAAGTAAATGCACGTTAAAATATCTATAGATGTTATTCTCTATTTAGTGGGGAGAAAGATGGGCTGATGCTGGGCAATGCTATCGTTACTCCAATGATTATTTATCTTTCTAATTACTCAGCATACAAATAAATTAACTTCTTATAGTTAATTTTGTATAATATTGTTTGCACCGTAGTTGTATATTTTGTCTAGTATCTACTGTGGGGGCTTCTACACTCACCTCTGAGTAATATGGCTAATTTCTTTTTCCTATCCACTACACATTTCCGGAATGCTTGGTAAAGATCATGATGACATATAGGGAGAAGAGAGATGCAACGCTGAGTTTTCTTACAGAAAAGTCATCATGGATAATTTGGTAATCTGAAATGAACTGTGACACAGAAAACATGATATTTAGATATGTGAAGTGAAAAAGAAATTATAAGTGTGCAGTTTTCATGGAATAATATTTTCCTGCTGTATTACGTATACCAAAATAAAACATAGAGAAACCAAGAAGTTTAAATGCTAAAAATACGGCAAAATGGAAATAAAATCTGTATTTTCCAATTATTTTGGCAAGGAAGTTTTGTGACACTCTCGGAAGTGGGAAGACTCTACTTCAACCTCCTGTTAACCTCTTAGTTTGCAGCATCAGCCTGAGCACAGATGATTTAGCGTGTCGTTGGACAAGCTGCACACCAGAACAGTGGTCGCTTGATGGAGACGGGCTCCCTGCTCCCCAACGATCACCGCTTTGTGTGTGTGCTCAGTGAATACAGGCGGGAGTATTTTACAAGATGGACAACAGAGTTTTACAGAGTGGCCAGTGCTGTGCACTTTATAAATGTCCTGCTTCCAGTGAGAGCTTTTAGAAGTTACTAACGGACACAGTGAGTGTTGTTCAAATTTGAAATGCGTGTTTGTATATATTTATAACTCAGGGAAAAGTAAACAGGGGCATGCAAAGAACAATGGATTGTTCAAGGAGCACACTTACTCACTGGTATCCAGTCTTTACCAGGGTCCAGTGGCAAAGAAGCAGCTTTTTCATAAAAGCAATGCATTTCCTCATTGAGAAGAGAATGGCTGTGGTCCAAAGCCACATTTGCCTCTTGTGGCTTGCCATAAAACCAATACAATATCTTAATCATTCACAGACACACTTCACATATCTTATTATCTTTTCAGCCTTTGCCAATTCCTGAAACTTCTGCACTGTGCCTTCTGGGATTTCATGTTTGTTATCAGTGAATATTAACATTCTCACTTGATTCCACAATTGTCTCTTTTATTTAGCTATAAAGGAACCTCAGCTTTCCTTGAAGATAATACTGATGAAGCAGTGTTAATTTTTTTTTAAAGATTTATTTATTTTTTGTTGGAAAGGCAGATATACAGAGAGGATGAGAAACAGAGAGGAAGGTCTTCCATCTGATGATTCACTCCCCAAGTGGCCACAAAGGCTGGAGCTGAGCCAATCCAAAGCCAGGAGCCAGGAACCTCCTCCAGGTCTTTCACTCAGGTGCAGGGTCCCAAGGCTTTGTGCTCTCCTTGACTGCTTTCCCAGGCCACAAACAGGGAGCTGGATGGGAAGCGGGGCTGCTGGGATTAGAATGAGTGCCCATATGGGATCCTGGCACTTTGAAGGCAAGGACTTTAACCACTAGCTATTGTGCCAAGTCCAAAGCAACGTTCTTAACTGGTTTTCTTCCAGGTTCTTCCTGTGTGTATGCTTAGGTTCCAACTGGAAGCTGTAGAGACTAGGGGAGTTAACATTCCTTCTCCCTGTGTAAGGCGTTTTCTGGCCCTGCTTCCTCATTATACAAATCGAACTCCTACTGTACCCTCTGTTCAGGTTTTCCCCCAAAACACACTTCTTGCTTTGTTCTCCCTAATCAATAATGGTACATTTTTATTAATGTTTATTCACTTTTTTTTTCTTTGTCATAGTCTTGGTCCTTTAGCATGTCTTTGCTTTTCCTATTCTCAAGAAATCTCTTACAGAATCTGTCCTAGATAATTTTAAGTGTGATTACCCAATGAAATGTGGCTCATGAAAACTACCTGACCATTCTGAAAGAATCCTAGTTGAAACTGATGCTCCTGAATCTGCAGCTGACGCTTCGTGCTCGCCGCCCACCCCACTGTGTTTTTTACCATCCTTGCTCCTAGGAGGAAACTGCATTTATACACTCATCAAAACCGCCCTCATCTGTTGAAAAAGGTAGACAAAAACAAGGAAGAGGCTTTGTCGTTATTAATTGTTGTTTTTAATAATTTAAACACTAGGTATCTGAGAGATATCAAATATGGCTTTTTCAGCATGGCATACTTCAGAGAGTAGGTAGGTTATTGTGTATGGAAGAAGGACCTAGATAAACATTGCTAGGTTCCTTACATTATGGAGACGGAGCTGAATGTTTAGGGAGATCGAGGTAGCAGGATTTTATACAATTGAAAAAAATATATTGGTGGAAGAAACCACTGAAGAACTACTGAGAAGAAAGAAAGCACACTGAGAACTATGGAAAAATAATTATTTGAAGGTATTCCAGAAAACATTCCTCAGTGCCTCCAGAAAACTATGATTATTGTGACCCCACAGGCAACACTGGAACATCATAGAAGGCTCTGCATAAAACACAGGAAAGGGGTTCACTCCCAGAATGGAAAATAATCAGCTCTAAAATAGAGAGTGTTTCATCTAATTCAACAACACTTAAAGATAGGACTCACAGATTTCAAGGGTTTCCAAGAATCAACATATTTCATATTATAACAAAGCAAACTCACAATATTTGCATTTAATTAAAAAAAAAAAAAACTGGGCCCAATGTGGTGACCTAGCGGCCAAAGTCCTCCCCTTTATGGGACCGGTTCTAATCCCAGTAGTCCTGCTTCCCATTCCATTCCCTGCTTGTGGCCTGGGAAAGTTGTCCGGGACAGCCCAAAACCTTGGGACCCTGCACCCAAGAGGGAGATCTAGAAGAGCTCCTGGCTCCTGGCTACAGATCAGTGCAGCTCTGGCTGTTGAGATAACTTGGGGAGTGAATCATTGGATGAAAGATCTTCCTATTTGTATATCTGAGTTTCCAAGAAAAATAAATAAATTAAGATAGATAGATAGATAGATAGATAACAACTATGTAAAAAAGTGGGAAAAATGTGACCTATAATGGAGATGAAAACAATCCATCCAAATTGACTCAGAAAGTGAAAACAAAATTGAGATAGATAGTAAAGGTTGCACATGTGGGTGTATTAATGAAGTTTCTATTTCTGAGGTTTACATGTTAAAAGTGAGTCATGTGTGATGTGGTTATTCAAAACCTGAAGGGTGAATTTAATATTGTTTGAGAAGAAAAATGCAGTGTTATTGGAGATGGATTAGATATTACAGATGAGTAAACCAGTGAATTTGAAAATGCATACATATTATCTATCTAAAAACATTTTTAGAATTGAAACATAAAACATAAAGGCATTAGACTAAAAACAGATGCAAGAAAGAGCAATTGGAAAACGTCCATTGGATAAAAATGGCATTCCTATTCAAAGAATTTAACAAACTCCAAAAGTCTAAAACTACCAAGGTACATTAAAATAAATATTTTAAAAGTATAAATGTACACTTTAAAAAATTGTAATAAGAAAAATTCTTGTCACGAAGAAGAAATGTCAGAGTATAGTTAGTTTCTGATTAAGGACAATGTAAGATAGTGTTGGAAATTTTAGCGTACTTAGGAAAATAAATCTGCTCAATGATTAATCTATTCTCAGCAGAGATATATTTCTAATTTCCTGTTTCTGAAGACAACGTGCTGTTTGAGTTTTCCTTATTATGCTTCTCTAAATGCAACTAAATCCCTGGAGATAATTCCAAAATCAGTTATAACTTTATCATGAAAAGTAGGTGTGTGGGGAACCCTGTGTTTAAAATTACATCTTGATTAGTTTTCTGTTTCACATTTATATCAGTTCTGTGGTTTTTGTCTCCAAGACATTAAGTAGGCATAGAAAAAAAAAATGAACAAATAAAAGGAAAAGTGTATTTTCTGTTCCCAAAAGGCAAGGAAAAAGTCCAGCAGGGATTTTTCTTTTGGTAAGTTTCACTCTTGGAAATAGGTATCAGCAGTTTTCAGAGGACCCAACATTTTCTCATTAATATCAGCTGGTAATAGTTGGACTTTTGATCCGCCTATAGCAGAGTGTGCAGGAGTGGAACCTTGGCAGAGGCACAGTCCTTCCCATTAAACCAGGTGTGGACTGGTGGCTCTTCTGGTTCAGGTGGATGACGTCATTAGCAGGGCTAGCAGCTTCCTGACCCTCCCAATATTAGGCAGTCCTTGTAGAGTCAAAACAGATTTGAAAAGAAGAAAAATGTTTCCTTACTTAACTGGGCAATGATAGGGACGGCAAGCTGCTGTTGGTTATCAAGACTTAAAAACTACTGAACACAAAAGAGTCCAGAAATTAGCTGATAAATATGCAAAATGATGATTTTTAATTAGTATGTAAATGCATTTATCTTGCAAAAGGACAGAGTTTCCAACAAATGATACCAGTATAAGCAGGTGTTTGGATGACCTGAGTGTCCCTGCTGCCTCCCAAAATGAAAGAAGGGGAGAGACAGTGAGAGAGTAAGAAAAACAGTAAAAGATAGGATTTCTACGCTAATTGTAATTTTAGTATATTATGCTGAAAACTATATTTAGAAATACAATATCAAGTCTTCCACAAATATATTGAAACTTTCATAATCAGAAAGGATGTATGAAATTATTAATTTATTTCTGTATGATTTTGTATGTAGACAAAAATTTTAATTCATGTAATTTATTTCAAACCAAATTCATTATGCTAAAGAAACACTAACAAGCAGTGCTCAAATGTACTTTTAGTTTTAATCTATTATTCCTGTCTGTTTTAATAAGCACATGTAACATTGAAGCACACATATACACACAAAATAATAAATAAATATATCAATGTGTCCACACATTTATATTTATGTATTTATATGTGGGGTTGTATATGTAGGCATATGCTTATTTTTAGACAGAGCTTTGCAATAACATCTATCTCAGAAGGGGATATTTGGCCACGGTCTAATCGGATCTCCTGATTAAGCTCCACTCCAGCTCTGCGCTGATGCCCACCCTGAAAGACAGGTGGAAGGAACCCTGGGTTGTTTTTCTTGCCTTTAGCTGTGACCCAAATCCAGCCTTGACCTTTGGGAGCATTTGAGGAGTGAACCAGAAGTTTGAAGCTCTCCCTGTCTCTCTCTTTCTCAAATAAAAATTATATAAAAATATATCAAGGACGTGGGTAAAGGGCGCAATTAAATTTAAGTGAAGTTTAACTTAGATTTTGAATACAGAAGCTCTTCAGAGCAGAGGTTAACATTTTGACGTTCTGCGATATCAATTCACCTTATTTGGAAATCTGGATGAGTAGTTACAGCATGAAGCTACGCAATGGGGCATTGCATTAAGTGGTGACTGCCTTGGATTACCTTAATAGCTCATTTACTCAGTTACTTCATTTGAATTGTTCAAAATATATATGTTTCTGTGTTCTAGTCTTAGTAAATTATGAGGCTTCTTTTATATATATATATATATATAAGGAGTTAAGATGGCAAAGCTATTTAAAATGTACAGTCATGGGGCAAGCACTGTGGACGAGCAAGCAAAGCCTCACAGCACTGCCAGCATCTCTTATGGATGCTGGTTTGTATCTCAGCTGCTCCTCTTCCAATCTAATTCCCGCTAATGTGTCTGATAAAACAGTGGAAGATGGTCAGGCAACTCTGAGGGACATTCCAAAGAAGCTCCTGGTTCCTAGCTTCAGTCTAACCTAACTGGCCATTTGAGGAGTGAACCAGTAAATGCAAGATCTGTCTCTTTCTCTCTGTGTATCTTTCCTTCTCTGTAATTTTGTCTTTTAAGTAAATAAAATAAATCTTAAAATAATGAAAGTCTGTAGTCATCAGCAACATAATTTAGGAAGTCATTTAATAAATAATCATAAATTTTGATATTCAAGCTATTTTATTATATAGAAGTACTCATAGCCTATGAACTAAATACACACATATGTGTGAGTATACACACCACACACACACCCCCGAGACTGGCTTGAGCTCTTTTCCACAAGGAGTTTATGCTAATAGTGAAGGCAATGTCGTACAAAGCAGCAGTCGGTGTAACAGGAGGGAACCACAGCTTATGGGTGTGTGTGATCCCAGTGTAAGCTGTGATCAGAAACGCAGCTGGGGAACCTTATTGTGGGTTCTTGTGTTACATTTCAAAGTATATGTCAGAGTTATGTAGATGAGAAGGAGAAATTAAAACATCCCAAGAAAAGAAACAGCTTGAGACAAGGTGATAAGGTAGGTAATAGCATGTTAATTGTTCATTTTGAGTCATTATTGCACTCTAATAGTTTAAAAGCCACTGGGGAAATAGATGAATTCCCGGAGAGTAATGTCAGAACAGCATCGTGGCATCTGGGGAAATGAATATTGGTTGGAAACCCACCAGGAAACATGCTGAGACTAATGCTGTACCCTATTTGCTTGGCCACCTGGCAATACTTATGAATTATGATGCCAGAATGTGACAAAAATTTGGCAAGCAATGTAAACTATGGCACTCAACAGCTATTTCGTTGGCCTCCTTGAAGCAATGGGCAGATTCCAATAAATGGACTAGTATTATTCTTTTTCAGAATGCCCTGCTAACTCATTGTCTCATTTATATGCTTTTTTTCCTTCTCAAACTATATTCTAAAGGAAATATTTTTTTATAATTAATACATTAGTTAATGTTGTCTTACATATGCAGATAATTTTATACCTTGAAAGAGACCATTAATGAGTATATGTTCATCTCTCACATTTTGTATTTCAAAACTCATGGTTCAAAATTTGATTTGAGAATAGGGGTATGGGGTGTTAAATTTTAGTATATTCCCTAAAGAACAATTTACTTATATGCAACATAAAATGGAAGAGTCATTGAGTTGGCTCAGAGTGCTCATGTTGTCCATAGTTTTACAATATGATTCTTTGTATCTCCTCACCAAATACAGGGTGTGAGCCAACAGTGTGGCACGCAGAGTAACTCGTAGGACTATGGTGCTGGAAACCCATATGTGTGCTGGTTCATATCCCAGCTGATCCACTTACAGTCTACATCTCTGCGATGGCCTGGGGGCAGTGGTGGGAGGCCCAATGTCTTAGGACTGTGCACCCATGTAGGAGATCTGGAAGAATCTCCTGGTGCCATCAGCTTCAGAACAGCTTAACTCTGGTCTTTGTAGCCATCTGGGGAGGGAACCAGTGGATGGAAGACCATTCTGTCTCTCTTGTTTCTCTGTAGAATCAGACTTTGAAATAAAATTAGAAGTAGAAGGTGGATATTTGTCTTAGTGATTAAATCACCACTTGGGATGCCCACGTTCCATACAACAGCACCTGACTCAATCCCCAGCTACTGCATTCCTAATCCAACCCTGATCCAACCCTCTTAGCAGACAGAGGGTGATAGCAGTGTGATTCCTGCCACACATGTAGGAGAATTGTACTATGATCTAGTTCTACCATTTCAACCCTGTCAGGCCCTGGGTGTTGCACACATACTAGGAATGAACCAGCCAATCTGTGTCTTTAAAAAAAAAAAGCCACATTTTGAAAAGCAGTATGTATTTCCAAATTCTTAAGCTGTGGCGTGATCATGTGCTTTATTTTGGCAATAATTAACTCACATTAAAAAAAATACTGAAATGTATCATATAATAGATCTAAACTTACACCTAAGAAATATTCATGGGGTGGCAACTTCTCTAAAGATTTGCTGTGTGGACAAGCCTGAGTAAAACTATTGTCTAAGTGACTGTGGGTGTGACAGGGCCCGTGCATCTCAGTTGACGTCATTACACACTATCTATCGCCCATCTTCCTGCTGAACTTAAAATCTAGTGCATTGAGATGCTTGCAGAAAAACAAAATGATGGATTTCGGTTGCATAAATATAGGAAATGCTGCCTCTTTCCTTTTACACCTGAGATACTGCATTCTTTGTCATTGTATACAAACTGCGTACTGTCACAAGTATGACCAGCTGCAGAGATGGGCTGGGCCCCTGACTGCACACCTGGCTTGGATGCCGTGCATATGTCAAAAGCATACGACTCAGTAATACTACCACCTTCTTGGAAGAGTATGGCAGTGGCAGAATGTGTACTGAAAGTATCGCACAGACTTTCTTATCAGAAGATTAAAAGCAGATGTGAAATATAGAACTGATCAATGGTAACCGTCGAAACTGCTGTCCATTCTTTATTCTAACTCTTCACTGATGTTATTTGAAGGCTAAGTAAGGCCATATTCTATTTGAATGAATTTGAACTGCTTCAGGTAAATAATACGCTGTTTGATTAATTCTGCAGCTTGAAGCCAGAGATAGAGTATCTACTGAGTGCCCGATGCAAGAGCATGGTGTTGGGAATTTTGAAAGCTAGAATGTGGGCTTGTTTCACAATCATGGTTATCTGCAACTCTGGAAAGAAAAAAAAGTCTTGCCGAGGTCCCATGTTGTTTATATAGGGATATGTGTGACCCAAGTGTAAGTCAAGAAATTCCAGTTCTTTTGCCCAACAACTGGAAAATCAAGGTTAAAAAAAAAAAAGTGAAGTTGCTGCTACTGTGAATCCAAAGACTAGAAGGAGGGATGAGGCTGAAATATTATCAGAGGTAAAAAATATATGAAATGTAAACCGACTTATTCTAAGAGATAAAATATAATTTAATAATAAATTGTGTAAAGAATTAAAATTGCTGCAGGCTGAATCCAGCACTCTAAATTTTTGTAAAGTAAACTGCAATCTAAATTAACATATAAACAACCAGGTCCAATAGTGGGACCTGGCAAATCACAGCAACATGTTCTTAGCTAACCACAGGCCAGCAGGTGAGCATAGTGTGACCAATACGGAGGTCTGCACTGAGCTGTGACCAACAGGTGACATCGGATTCCATCACTGTTTCTGTGAACACTTCCTGAATGAGCTGTGGACCAGAATTTTCCAAATCTCCATTACTTCAAGGTCCTGCCTGATTCATTCATTTTCCTTTGCTCTCACTTGATCTCTATTAAAGTTATCTGATGCTTTTCTTTTCACAGTTATCATATTTATGAAATATATGTAAATGTAGATCACAAACTTATCAGAAATCAAGATCATATGCAATCTTATTCCATGGCTATAATGGTTATCTAGTATACCTAGCTAAAGAATAGCCATACACCGAATAATATGTTTCAGTTAAAAGTGGCTTGTTTAGACATTGGCAATCCCAGAAGACTTGTAAACTGGAGAATCTGCAGTAATTTTGGGTGGATGAAGCAGTTTTTAAAATGTGCTCCCTTCCTTAAGCAATCCATGATTGTGAAGCTTACAGTTATAAAATTAAAAGCAAGTAAGAAAAGGAATATATAGACACATAGGAAAAAATGGAATGCAGCCACGCAATTTGGGCAGGAGATTGTGCATTAAGTAGGGATCAATGAAATAAAGCCTGATTGTCACAAATGCTTTGACACTAACCAGAACCTAATCCAATGGTGTCAGGAGCCGTGTACTATAGCCACACTGAAGCCATTTTGAATATAGAACTACGGGCCAGTGGAAAATCCCCGGCTGGCTAGATGCTTGGGAAAGAAGTTATGAAGCTAATCACACGCTTAGCTTCAATTGTTTGTAGCAACTGTTTTAGAATATGATTTATGCTGTACCTGCCGACATCTTGTTACTGATTACCTATGCTATTGTTGATATGTTGGTTACTATTGTGGATATGGTGACTGCTCAAGAACAATAGGTCTGGAGACCATGGCTTGCGTCCTAGTTTCTCCTTTCCTCCTTGAGCCTTAGTTACTGAAGAGTATAAAAACCCTCAATTAAAATCAATAAACGGACAGCTTGATCAGACATCCTGTCTTGCTGTCCATTCTTCGTGTCTCTTGTCCCCCAATCTCTCCTAGGTGGTTGCGACCCCCGTTGACTGTCCTGCTGGACGGGACAATTTGGCGCCCAATGTGGCTGGTGTGCAGACCACCGACAGGGAGATCGCCACGCAAAAGGAGAGGCCTCTCGAAGTGGTGTTGAGTAGAACACCGGGTGAGCAGTTTCACGGTTGACCCGCCGGAAGTCGTGCTCGTGGAAATTCGTGGCGCAAATCTTACGGGGTTAAGGTAAGATGGGACAAGCATTATCACAGCAAGAATTATTCTTGCAAGGTTTTATCAGTCTTATAGACTTATTCAAGACACGAGGAATTTGGGTGATTAAAAAAGACCTCAAAACCTTTTTGGATTTTGTTGGTCAGATTTTTCCCTGGCATCCCCAGGAAGGTTTTATATAAGTCATTTAAGGTTTATATAAAAAAACAAAAAACAAAAAAAAAAGTGTTCTGTAACTTGATTTCACAAAAGTAATATGATATAAAGTGGTCCAAATCCACTGTTAAATTAATCTAAAACATGAGATGAATTATGTGTGCTTGTTTTACAAAATATCTCCAGGTTAAAGTATTTCAAAAAAGAGGTTGGAAGTTGCAAGAGATTTAATAGTTATGTGTCTCTGTTCTGATATGTTTGGTGTTTGTGTTTATGTTTGTTTTGTCAATATTGTTGGTGTTCTATTATTTTTGTCCGGACAAAAACTAAATTTTGTTTTAATACTCTTCCTCCAGTTGTGTCTTTGTCTTGAATTGTTAAGTTGTTGTTCTTGTTCTGAATTGGGTACATGTGTGACTGACTGACAGACGAGATGGGACGGACCGAGACTAACCTCCTTTTTCTCTCCTCGTAAATAATTTTAGAGAGGTCTAACAGATTTAACAGGACCTGGCCAGACCATACTCCCCATCTCCACCAGGGAAATGTTCTTGTGTCATTTTCTTGCTGTTTGGTCTTCAACTTACAGTGTTGCCCTGGCATTGATTAGGTCTAACATTCAATATTCAATATGTTCAGTTAAATGCTAAAGGTACTTTTTGTTTAACTCATTTAGACCTCTAAATTCTTCATAGTTCTAAACCAAGTCTCATAAATTTGAGGGTTCTAGTAGGATCCCTGGAACTCTCAAAGCTTGAGACAAAATCTGAATAATGTACTTGTCAATTAAAATAATTTGGATTATAATCTCACAATATTATAAAATTATGTTTAATTTGTTGCATCATATATGCTATTAAAGAAATTGAGTGCTTATGCTCATTGGTTCAAATGTTTCCTATTCATAAAATTGATTCAGATTGTAAATTACTTGTGTTCTTATTTACAAGGAAGTATGTGAGATTTTGCCTTGCAGGAGAACAATGAATTCTTTAAAGATGTATAGTAAAATTGCTCAAAATGTGTATATTTTCTGAATGTTTGCCTTTAAAACAATGGAACTGAAGTCTGATTCTTTGTAAAAAAAAAAACAACAGTGTTTTAAATCTCCTGTAAGTTATTTTCATCTTATTAATAACTAAACCTATTAACTAACTTCAGTAAATTCCAAGGTAGTCTCTCAAGACAACAGCCAAATTGAAGTTTTTTCAGCTCTTTTAACTTCAATAAAACAGAAACTAAAGAAAAGCTCCAGGCCCATCAGTCATAAAACAAGGAAGGGGTATGCCTGGAGTCTACGCTTTGAAGAATTTGGGAGTTTGTCCCAGTTGTGGTAATTCTTATCTGCCTTCATTAAAAAAAAAAAAAAAATCAGCTAAAAGAAGGTTGTTTGAAAAAAAAAACTTCTCTTTCCTGGTTTTAAAGTGGATTTGTGCTCAAATATGTTTCCATGAATTAGAAAAATGGTTGAAAATTGTTTAAAGCATTGTATTTAAAAGTTAGTATGCTTTTATTTAGAAAATGTCTTAAGAAAAGTTGAGGAATAAATCTTATAAGCTTTACATATAATTGGCTATAATTTTAAAGATACTATTACAACATTGTTTAAGTTTTTAACATTAATACCTAATACGAGCTGACGTTAGAATTGATACCTGTGTTCAAAAAGTTTTTGAAGTGTGCATACACAGAAATGCTAGTAAATATCTAAAGATAAAAATATCTCCAATTTTGAAAGCTGTTAAAAAATTGAAACACTGAACTTTAGGTTCAATTGGTGACTTTGTCAATTATCTATCCAGCTTCAGTAAGCTCTATTCTTGTTCCTACTTCTGAATTTGTTAAAGTTCTGAAAAAGTTATGAGATGATTTTATGCACTAATTCCTGTGTTTAAGGTTATATTTGGTGATTGACTAAGGAAATATACATTTTGCCTTTCAGTTAAGTAATCCCTTGGGTTCTGTATATTGTCTTTGTTAAATTCTCATGATTTAAAAAAAAAAACTGTGTTTAAAATGTTTGGGTGATCATTTATAAGTGATAAAAAAAATTTTTTTTGATCTATTGCTGTTTGAATCAGTCTGATTAAATGGGTGGTTATTATAATGAGAAATCTTTGATCAAATACTTTAAGGCCTCTTAGCATAATTAATAGACTTAACTCTTCTGGTTCTGGGATTTCTAATAAATAAATAAATAAATAAAATAATAAAAATTTGAGGGGACAGGGGGAATTGCAGAAAAGACATTGGGAAACCTTGCCAGTGGGGAGCCACAACTAGATACAATCCTGCCAGGAAGGTTAGCTCTAAAAAGTACAAGAGTGTGTAAAATCCAACAGGTCATATCAGCGCCAAACATAGAGACTTTGTTTTCTAGGATTCCAGCAGACCTATTGTATCCATTAAAGCTAAAGTTTAATTGTAATACTAAGAGCAATAATAATAATAATAATAATAATTCTAAAAAATTGGTAACTTTAACACACTTAAGAGAATTCTCAAGTAGCTCTTAAAAGCTGTTGTTATATGTGTGTTACTTAATATGTATGTGCATGTTTATGAATGAGAATTGTTAAGCTAAATCCTTTTTGAAAATAATGTATAGATGCATAATTAGGCTCTTAGAGAGTCATGTCTATTATTGTTTTCTCAGGATCTACAAGATCTGTTCAGCTCAATAGTTTAACATGATTTCAAATGCATTTATTGCTAGGGTACAGTTTCAAGACTGGTCATGGGAGCCCAAATCCACATAAGTTAAATGGAAAATATATGGGTATATGTATGTAAGTGTTTAATGATAACTCAGATCTCAGAGAATGTTAAAATGCTCCAACATGGGAAGCAGCTCCTACAGCAGACTCATAGACTGACAATTTTGAGTAGCACTCAGTGGCCTCAGAATCAGCCCAAAAGGCATTCTGGTCTGACAGGAGAGCCAGCAAAAGAACAAGCATATCAAGTGTGGAATGCCAGGACACTACTGCTAAGAGTGTCCCTCCCTGAAGGACCTCAGTGGTCCACACCCCAGTGCAAAGAAGCAGCCATCAAGGACGGTTGTGCTCTTCTCTCAATGGAGGAGAGAACTTCCACTTTGTGTGTGGTCTTGTCTAATGGGGTTGTTGTGGATTCAAGAGGCTTCCACAGCCTAAGCACCGTGTGTCTGGAGCCTCAGGTGATCACTGATGTCACACATAAGAGTGCTAATTTGTTAAATCCACTAGAGTCACTGTGTACACTGTCTTCCAATGCAGGAGCTGTATATCCAGAGTCATAGTACACCTTGCTGTATTTTAGTATAAAGATTTATCATCTCAGTTTTGGTTATGTCTGAATATTTAACTCTTTTGCTCTAAGAAGTCAACTTGCATTTACCTGTCCTGTGATGGGCTTATATCCTGATGCTGTATGCTAATCCTTGCATTGTTACTGTGCCTTCTGATTGATCTAGGTTACCAGTTTTATACAGCTCAGAAGTTTCATGTGTTCCATTGAGCTTATTGGGTATGTTCCAAAATTTGAAACTTAAAGAAGTTAATTTAGACAGATATAAATCTAGTCCATAGTCTTAAATTAATGTTCACTCTGACAAAAGTTGAAACCTAACAATTCTTTTACATCTAAGTTCTGATGTTCAAATATTCAAACTGCTAACTGAACTCACAACATGCTAGGCTGGGAAGAGTTATAACTCTATTATGTTTTGCTATTTAGACTTCAACACAGAGAAACTTTTCAAGTGCCAGGATGTAGATCAAACACCTGATGACTTCTGCCTTCTATCAGGAACCACAAGATGGACCCCCTACAGCTGCTGTTACCCAACGGCGCCCCCTTCTCAGCAGGAAGTAGCTAAGAGCGGATGACAACGCCCCTTCTCCCTAAAAACAATTGGGGTTCATTTCTGTTTGAAAATGTAGGAGTCAGATGGGATGATAGGCAGTTAGGATCTCTGGTTCCTGATAAAACTGTTTTGTATACATGTAACATCTTAGCACTATGTGATTCTGGAATGTTAGTATTTTCAACAATACTTGTACATTGTTAAGTATGTCTTTTTGAATCTCACCAGCCAACTGCTCCCCAATATACCATCATATATGTATCACCCCAGTATAAGTTCACAATATTTCGGCCAGAGTGATAAAAATTAATCAACACCTCTGGGGACAACGGTCTAACACCTTAGTAAATTTCACCAGTCAATTAGCCACCAGTATAATTAAAGTAAATGAGACCTGAGTTCTACCCATGTCGGGGAAAGTTATTCTAAATGGCATTAAGCTGGCAGCTTGCATGTTCAAGAAATGCAGCGAGGTTATGGCCTTAAAAACCTTGACGGTTGCTGCAATGGCTCAGGCTCCCCAAGTGATAACACCCCACATTGTGCTGTGCGGCTCCAGTCTTCAAAGAGGCTCATCTAATATAATGAGGCATGGCTTTTCCTGGGTAAGCATTTAGCCAATGACGGGCATCTTTCTGGTACCCCGCCAACCTAAGACAGGGAGCCCTGGATGACTGGCAGGGCTGCCCAAAGACGGGTAAGAGTTGAGGGTCCCTCAGAATGAGCCTAAGACAGGCAGTGCTTATCTTGCCTCAAGCAACCTTTTTCTTTTTGCCGCTTTCATTGATATATAGAAAAGAGGGGGAGATGTCAGGAGCCGTGTACTATAGCCACACTGAAGCCATTTTGAATATAGAACTACGGGCCAGTGGAAAATCCCCGGCTGGCTAGATGCTTGGGAAAGAAGTTATGAAGCTAATCACACGCTTAGCTTCAATTGTTTGTAGCAACTGTTTTAGAATATGATTTATGCTGTACCTGCCGACATCTTGTTACTGATTACCTATGCTATTGTTGATATGTTGGTTACTATTGTGGATATGGTGACTGCTCAAGAACAATCGGTCTGGAGACCATGGCTTGCGTCCTAGTTTCTCCTTTCCTCCTTGAGCCTTAGTTACTGAAGAGTATAAAAACCCTCAATTAAAATCAATAAACGGACAGCTTGATCAGACATCCTGTCTTGCTGTCCATTCTTCGTGTCTCTTGTCCCCCAATCTCTCCTAGGTGGTTGCGACCCCCGTTGACTGTCCTGCTGGACGGGACACAATGGACACTTCTTTTGTACTTTGTTTAAATAATACATGCCTATTTATTATATAAGTGAATTATAAAGAAGAATTCTAACTTTTCATGTATTTTATATAAAAATTTGTTACATAGAAATCACATGGGCTACTGTAACAAATACAGAAGCAAAAATGAATTTTATCAGTAATAAATTTTTGGCTTTCTAAAAATTGAATTTTCAACCATTTCATTTTATAATTGACAGAAAATTCAGTTATGGCAAAACTATCCATAAATATAGCAGTGTACAAACAAGAGCTATGGCATTTTATATAAGAATGAATATGTATACTAATTATGATATTTAGGTAAAATAACTTCTATAAACAGCTTTACTTATGCAACAACTAACATCATCAATTCACTTATTGAAATAGTGAATTACAACGCTTTTTGGATGCATGTTGGTGGTTGTTCAGACGTCTAAATACTACAATTCCTGAACATTTCCATCTCCCAGATACAGGCCAGTTTCCATTAAAGTGTATTCCTTTGCTTCTGTCTTCAACATAAAACACATAAATGTTTTTAGTAAGTGAGCAATCTGCTTTTTAAATTTTGTTAACAATAGTGTTCTGATATGTGAAAATATGAAAAGATAAACTTTACATGTACAAGGAATGTTATTCTCTCTGCATGTGAAGATCTGTTTTTCTTTGTACTAAATACATGGGGGGCTTCTGGGTTGTAGATTAGATGTATATTTAAATATATCAGAACATTTTTTTCAAAATCATTGAGACAATTTTTATATTTAAGTTGCCCAAAATGTTCCAGTTGCTCCACCTCTTTGTTAGTATGTGGTACTACCAAGGAGTTACATATTAGCCATAAAAACAATATGAAATTAAAATGAAGAAATGCTAACAAACGCTTATTACAGTGTCTTAAAGTCAAAACGCAAGTGGTACTGAACCCACCAATGAAGCCAGAGTACCCTCCGAAGGCACAGAAGAACCTCAGGGTGCCAGCTTTACTGACTGGCTCCTTATCGACTGGGCATCTGTTACTTTGTAAGAACTTTGAGAGCAGAATTCAAAGGATTGTTCTCTTGATATTTTGAAGATAAAGCACATGAAAGATGAAATGGTAGTGATTTATAAGGAATCCGACGGACAAGCACAGATGACGCGAGGCCAGAAGCATGAGTACAATGTGCTCAAATTATTTGTGATAACAATAGGGCAGATACGGCATTCAACACAACGGAATGTGGGAATGCAATGAGTGAAAAGCAAAGGCAAACAAAAAGCATCAGTTTACAATTTTTCACTAGCGCAAACCAAAGATGTCATTTATTTCCTGGGTGCAGTTATAAGAATATGATTATTTTCCTCTTACTCTCCGTCCTTCCTGTGCTTCTTTTGTTTTCCCATAATTTTTTTCAACAACATAATTTCAGTTTACTTTATAACTGTGGGCTATTACACCATTAACCACAATGTAAAACATGCAAAAATAAAAGGACCTCAGTTCTACAGCAGTAAAAACAGGATTAAAAACAGCCGTGGAAACATGATATCGCCTTCGCTCGAAATTAAATATACGGAAAGTGAAATGATCATTGCTTTTTTGTGTAGAAGAGATCACAGAAACGAATGCTGACTAAATCTGATCATAAGTTAACAAAAAACATCCACACCCAGGAACAGAAAAATGCCTCTAATATTAATAATCATAAGTGTTTTCATATATATATGTATATATATATATCAAAGAGCAAAAGTGCATTCTAAAATGACGTTATTACAGAAAGGAACAGACAAAATCATTTGAGGAAACAGTGGCCAAAAATCATGCGTGTATTGGAAACCACTGAATGTCACATTCTGGAAGCTAAATAAATGCACTCAAAAGAGTCCATTGTCAAATTGCTGAACACCCAAATATGAGAGAAAAATAATGACAGCAGTTGGAACACACACACACACACACACACTACAGATTGTATATATTGGTCCCCGTGAGTGACCAATGCTGTGATTAGAAACCGCCTTCTCACTAGATGAAAATGAAGGCTGCAGAGACAAGCACCGTGCAACAGCAGGCGAAGCTCTCACCTGCAGTACTGCCATCCCACATGGGTGATGGTTGGAACCCTTGCTGCTCTCCTCTGAACCAGCTCCCTGAGAATGCACTTGGAGAAGAGTGGAGGATGGCACAAACCCTTGGGTTCTTGAGCCCACAGACAAGACCTAAAAGAAGGTGCCAACTCTGGGCTTTGGGGGGGGCACTGAGGAATAAACAAGCAGATGGACAGTTCCATCTTCCTCCTCGCATGCTCTTCCCCTCCCCTGTCCTCTGTCGTGTCGACAAAGAGAAAATAAAACAATTAAAAATGTAATTCCTTCCTTTTTGAAAACAGAAAATTTATCTTGCATTTCATAATTGCAGAAAATTATTCCCTTTACACTAGAAAAAATCTGTAAGTTGAAAAGGGACACTTTTATTAGCAAATTTCTATTTTTTTAAAGATTTACTTATTTATTGGAAAGACATTTACAGAGAGAAGGATAGACACAGAATGATTGTCCACCAGCTGCTTCACATCTCAAATCACCATGGCAGATGAGCTGAGCTGATGGGAATCAAGGACTCAGGAGCCCCCTCTTGCTCACTCACTGGGTTCCATGGTCCCATGGCTTTGGCCATCCTTGACTGCTTTTCCTGGCCACAAGCAGGGGCCTAGATGGGAAATGGAGCAGCCAAGACCACACACCAGAACCCATAAGGTATCCTGGCACTTTCAGGCTAAGGATTAGCCAATTTAGCTATCACACCGGACTTGCAAATTTCCAATTAAAATTTAATGATTTAAATTATTTCTTATTTTATTATACAAACATACAGACTTTTTTGCAGGGTATAATATCAAATAATTAGCCTCTGTGTTGAACTATAGTTGCAAAAATTGGATAGACAATATCATTTTCTGGACTTGAGTTTTAATTATTCTAGTACTTAATTAACTATAGCTAAGAAGTAATTGTGGAACACTTCATTTCATTTCTGTTGCTCATGACCCAAAGCCTAAAGAATAGAATTTTTGCCAGTATAAAGAATATTTTCTGTTATTCTCAGGAAAAATAATCACTACAATTTATATTTCTATTTATAAAATATAGCATTATGTTTTGAATTGACCAGCATTTTCATATGTCACAGCTATTAGCTTGATCCAAAATAATCACATTTTTAGGGTATATTACTCTATTTTAAAAACAATTCTGCATAATTATTCTCAACATATGATACTTATTGCCAAAGAGGCAAAGAAAATATGTTAGTTTTTTTTTTTACATGGCAGTGATCTAATAGATACTTAAACTTTTATTCACATTGAATAGATTAAAGAAGGATTATCTGGATAAGGGGGATAAAGATACCAAACTGACGTTTTATTTTGCAAATTTACTCATAAGTAGAAATTTCATGATGGAACAGTTTGAGATGCTATAAAGCTCCATTTCCTCTGGAAATGATGAAAGTTTGCCAAAATGACTTAGAATTAACAGGTTTCATTCATGAATTACTAAAATGATACTTTAATTTCCAGAGAGATATTATTTTTCTTCATTACACTGAAGTGTAAAATTGAAAAGGAAAATCATATTTGTTTCATTGTCTGTAATAAATTCTATAATATGTGAAAATACTTTTTAAAATTAAACCATACACTATAAAATAGTGACTCATAATCCTGATTACATGTGGAAAATTATATCTTGAAAATGACTGTAGATGAGAAAAGCTCCACTATTTTATAGTGTGTAAATACATGTTCACGAAAACATAAATATGGGGCCCGGCTTGATGACTCAGTGGCTAATCCTTGCTTTGAAAGCGCCAGGATACTTTATTGGTTCTGGTTTATATTCTGGCAGCTCTACTTTCCATGCAGCTCCCAGGTTATGACCTGGAAGAGCAGTCAAGGACGGCACAAAGCCTTGGTTCCTTGTACCAGTGTGGGAGACCTGCAGGAAGCTCCTGCTCCTGGCTTTGGATCAGTTCAGTTGTGGCCATTTGGGGAGCAAACCAGTGGATGGGAGCTCTTTCTGTCTGTCTCTCTGTCAATCTGCCATTTCAATAAAAATAAAGAAATCTTAAAATAAAAAAAAAGAAAACATAAAAGTGATTACATAACAGAATTGACTTACCATCTCTTCCTTTTTCACTGACAGAAGACAGCAACAATGATAACATGGCTTTCTCAGAGTAGAGGCCATCCTGCCAAGTCTCATTAAACAATTACACACATATAAATCTTGGCTTTCTTCTCTACTCTTGTTTTTTTTTCTAACCAGTGATATATTTGGGAGCTTCCAGAGATACAACATTTATAGAATGATGCGTGTGTGTATTAATTAAAGCGACTGCATTAATGTGGATGTGGGATTTCATATCTTTATTATCATACCTGAATGTAAGTTTCAACTTTAACATCATTTCCAAGTGCTATAATCTATCTTTTCACAAAGTTAATTAGTGATTTATCCACATTACTCAATACGTAAGTGATGAATCATTGATCTTAAATATTTTAGATTTACACTATCAGTAAATAGGAAAGCATTAAACATTGGTTAAAATATTTACTTGAATAATAAACGTCTTTACTAATTGATTGTGGGACATAAAATTTACAGACTTATTGTTGGTTAGACTTATAATTTGTCTTGTAAGGGAGTTGTTTCTGGGAATTCCCCTACTGAATATTATCATCAATTTATAATTGGAACAACATAGCCTTTGACACACACCCAGTTTGGTTTAGAATGGAAAAACCAGCAGGTCCTCAGCTTCTAATAGTGATAACAAGCCTTCTGGAGACATTTTGAAATGTTATGTAGTTGCAATGCTAGCAACCATTTCCCAAAGACTTTCTCATTCAATCCACACTGCATATCCTCTAGGGAGGATATTTATTCATCTTACGTTAAATGTAAACATACTTAGTAAATTAGGAAGGCAATTTTGCAACTGCTTTTTTTTTTTTTAATCCCAGTTCAATCACCAATGGTTGTATGAATTAATTCAGGATAGTATAAACGAGTTTTGGGGAAAGATGTTGTCCAAGAAGGGGTAAAGATAAAGCTTTACCATTACTAAGGAAGATTTAATTGCTTTCCATATTAACAATAATACTACATCCACACAGGCAAGGAGAGATAGATAGCAACGGGTGACAATTGATGACTTCCAAAAATGAAATTGCTACTCAGCTTCTTAGGTGTTGCTACTGAGAGAGTTTGCAGAGGTGCCTTGTAATCGACACCTTTAACAGTGATCTTACACGAGATTCCAGGCAACTATCTCATGAGGACACAACTAGAACATATTACCTATGACTGGGAAGCACAATTGCACCAGAGCCCATATCATGGACTGCCTGGCCTCCAGAAAGATAAGTCCTAAGTTACTATTACTTTAGAAGCTTTTATTTATTTAGAAAGTCAGATTTACAAAGAGAAGGAGACATGAAGGTCTTCCATTTGCTTGTTCACTCCCTAAGCAGCCGTAATGACTGGAGCTGTGCTGATGCAAAGCCAGGAGTCGTCTCTTCAAGGTCTCCCACACAAGTGCAGAGTCCCAAGACTTTGGGTCATCCTCTGCTGCTCTCTCAAGCCACAAGTAGGTAACTGAAAGAAAATTGGAGCAACTGGGATACTAATCAGAGCCCATACGGGATTGTGGCACAGCAAGATGAGCAGTTTACCCACTAGGCTCCTGTGGGAGCCTAGTTTATGATATTTTTTAAAATAATTACAAAACTAATTAAGATTATCTAAGTTACTAAATGAAAAATTCCTACTTTCAGAATCTTTGTCATGTAAATCCAGACTAAATGTACTTTTATCATAATACCTTCTAGGAGCTTGGACTCTGAAAATATTAATATCTTTGCCTTGGCACTGGCATTCCATATGAGTGCTGGTACAAGTCCTGGCTGCTCTACTTCCCATCCTGCTCTTTTTTAATGTGCTTGAAAAAGCAGTGGAAGGTGGCCCAAGAACTTGGGCCTTTTTGTCCAGCTGGGAGATCAAGAAGAATTGCCTGGCTCCAGGCTGCCTGTTTCAGACCAGCACCATTCTGTCTGTAGCAGCCATTTGAGCAGTAAACCAGCAGGTTGATTCTCTCTCTTTCCTCTTCTTCATCCTCTTCCTCATTCTCCAGTTTTTCACTCTGTAATTCATTTAACTGAAAGTAAATCTCTTTTTTTTGTGAGATGTTTCTCTTGTGCTGTCTACATACATAAATATATGTGCATATGTACTTCTATGCATGTATCCCTACAGTATAAAATAGATATCTGTAACCCAACATTATTTCAAAGGTAACTACTTCTATGCAGAGGTTCTCAGTTGAATAAGTGTATCTGATAGTGTATCTTGAAGACATGTCAACAGTTTTTCAAACTGAACATATCTCGGTGGTTATGACAATGAAAAGAATGATGCATATTGTAAGGAAAGAAGCAAAACATCAGCATGTGTACGCATTTGTGTGATTATGAAGATGTCTCATTACAGATTTCACAGCTAATAGTTGGCAGTACACATGGTATAGGCAGACAAATAGATGTATTCACATATAAAAGATTCCTAGAAAAGTGAAATGATAAGATAAAAGCACTGACTTCATTTCTCATTGGAGCTCCATCAAATACATGCAATGCTTTGTAGTGATGTTAACAGCCGTTCTGCCCAACCTTAGAAATACGAGAGTTCTGACAACTGGACAAAAGTAATACAGCCTATTTTTCCCCAAATTTAGCTCATGAAAACTAGGTACCTTTCTAAAATGATTTGAGATTAGAGAAGAAGATGAATCAGGACGGTAAGGTGGATGACTAATGATTTCCTGTAATTTTTTTTTTTTCAAGATTGTCCTCGTTTGGTGAAATAAACAAACAGGAGCAGGGTTATGGTGGAAAAATCCCGTCTGAAGAGGTTTTCACTGGTATTTTTCTCCTCAAGCTTTGACTTACTGTCTCAGAACCTTAGAGTCAGACGTTGTGAGGTTGTCCATCGAATGCTCAGTAAGGCACGATGCCTTGAACATAGCAGTTCGCGTCACCACAGCCTCTGCTCTGACCAGCCCACTTTTGCTAAGATTGGGTGACCTCCACGGCTGGGAATCACCACTTTGTGTTTTGTCTTCAGAATCACAGTGTGTAAGAATGTTAGAACTTTTGTCTTGAGGGGGATTCCATAGTTTTCAAGATTATTAATTATTGATCTATTTCCAATGAGGTTAAGAAGAATCTGTCTTCCTCCACCTCCCATGACTACAATTTTACACACTTGTAGATATGTGTGTTTATCAGAGCATATGTGTGTAACAAGGCCAGGTACTACAGTATGTATGTCCCGGGCCCGGTGCGGTGGCGCAGTGGTTAAGTATGTATGTCCTAATCGGTAAACTCATCTTCTGAGACTGGGTTGGAGTTTTGCATTTCTTGTTGAAGCACATTTTCAAAATAATCCCAAGAAGTTTCTTAATGTGCCATCTATATGGAATGGTTTCTTAGCTATAGAAGCAGAAACATGGGGAATTTAATTATTTTTTTCAATAGTACACAGGTAGTGTGCTAAGTCTCCGGCTTGTGTGTGAAAGATATGCTTCCTGTGTTTTCAAAATTTCGCCTCCCAAAAGAAATGAATGGGAGAGACAGCAATGAAAGATAATTCACATTCTTCAGGCAAGATTCTGATAAAATCAATAGGTATTGATAGCCAAATATAGATCATGATTAGTTGTTTATTTTCTGGAAATTTCCCAAATGGCTCCTCTATAGGTTTTAGGATTTGAAAGTTCAAGAAAAGCAATGAGGCCAGTTAGAACAGAGACGATTGTATTTGGGGTTGGCAGAAATAGGCAGGAAGTTCAATGGGGTGAACTTGAGCTCAGGTGGAGAGAAGCCAGGGCACTTGCAGGCAGAGCTGGATCAGTTTGAGCTGCACTGTCCCTCCTAAGCTGCCTGGTCCAGCGATGCAGAGTGCTGCAAGCATCGGATAAGACCGGTCCCAGCTGTGCAGCAAGAGTGCTTGTGCGAGTTCCCAAGGCACTGCCTTAGCAATCTGGAACATCATGGCGGGGGCTTTGGGAGCAGTCACTGCCCCACAGATTTAGATGAGCTGTGCTGTTTCTTGGGGCCTCAGAGGTCTAGCAAGTTCTAACCTAGATCATTATGAAGTGTTCTTCAGTAACAATGAAAATAGAAATACATAAACATTACAATAAACATTTGGACAAAGCATGTGTCTCCAAGACAGAGTGAGGATCATTCCTTCACACCGGAGATGTTTCTGGTAACGGCATCTGCAGAAAGGCTGTGAGACACACACACTTGGCTTTGGAGAAGCATGCAGGTTCAGCTTGCCTTCTTGGTCTTACACAAGCAAGAACTACGTGAGGTAGATAGAGAAGAGGCAGGAGGTGTCTCATCTGAGACTATACCCCGAGGACTAAGTGGGGACAGCTGAGTCTTGTGAGCTGTGGCGGGGTTCTGGTTTTCACAAAGGGAAGGGTGCCATGTGCCCCGGGCTGACCAGGGGGAGAAGAGACCTGCCGCTCAGAGGCCAACTGGAGACAAGTTTATCAAAGTGCAACTGAGAGGAAATTGTTCCTGCCTCGGCCTTTAGGTAAACAAACCTGCCGGACTGTACATCTCAGTCAAGGAGAACCATGTGGATCGGATTCCTGTTCCCAACCGTGATGGTCCTTGACAGCTCAATCCGTTCTGTGGCGAGGGGGGCGGAGAGGGGGGAAGGGGGGGGCGGGGACGGTGAACAAAATTGCCTACTAGAATTTCATTGAACACTTATAGAGAAATACTAAATTTGTATCAATGGAGGCTTATGATACACTATCTTCGTCAAGTTCAAAGAATTAAAATGAAATTTGCATATGATTCAGTTTTATTAACTAGCAGTGTCTCCACCTTCATCCCAGCTCTACACTGTTGAGATTGGCTGCCTTTCTAAGAGAAGCTTGTCTGCCATGCCACTGAAGGCCCCAAGCTGCTAAACTCATCGCTCTGACCTAGAACATGTTTTCATAAAGATGTGTTCTTCCTGAGCTCTGCCTCGCTGGTGCTAGCGTGACATCTGCCACGAAGCGCAGTGTTCCTGGGTGTCTTGGGACTGCACCACTGAGTAGAGTGGGTGACTGTGTTGCCACTCTGAGAGTGAGGGGAGGAAAAACGAGGCATGCTGCTGTTGGCCTGATGGTGACCTGTGAATTTATTCTGAAGATACGCAGCTTCAAATTCGTTGCACAGGTGAAGAGGCTAAACCCAGCAACTCACAGCTCGCGCAGTGATGGAGAGAGGGAGACACTTTTCTTAGGAACATTGGTCATTTTTGCTCTAACCCAACATTGAAGGTACCATGATGCACACTCCTGGGTGGCAATTCAAGCCTATTGAATCAGACTACTCTGGTAGCAGAAATGCATTCTTCTTCATCTTCACATTTTATAAAGTGAATGATCTTTTTATAAAAAGAATTGAGGCTTTTATACCCACGTATTTATTGCTCTGTTTAAAAGGGACAGTGTGTGTGTGGAGAGAGTTCTGTCTCGCTGGCTCACTCCCCTTACATCCACAGTACCCATGGCTGGATCAAGGTCTTCAGGATGGTGGCAACATCATGTGGCAGACCGGAACTCTGCTTCCCAACCCCAGCTTGGCCCAGTACAGTTTCTTGGCCTCATGCGCATAGGCATACATGTATAATAAATAAAAATTCTTAAAGATGTAGACCAAAAAATCACCAGGAAGTGAGGCCATGACTATAAAATATGACCCATCACTCCTGCTCGCTTTGGAGTCTCAGCATTCTGAGATATATTGCATCATTACCATTTAATCAGCTCCTAGAACTTCTGCAAGCCTGGTTTAGAATGATTAAAAGCAGCTTTTATCTGAGAAAAAAATGTACCTTTAACAAATGTGATATATTCACATAAGAATTCATTAAATGGAACTTTTTTATTATCTCAAGTAGCTACTTGTCCTGTACTTGATCAATAAATCTGTTATTTGAAATTTAAATGAATGATCATCTTTTGACTTATCTCTATGAAATATCCAATCCTATTAATAATTATAAACCACATCTCTCTTCAGAATCACTTATTATTTGTTTGCCATTAACAAATGTGATTTTGTTTATAGCCACTTACTTTCAATGGATTCCCCAAACTGTTTTTACATAAAAATATATTTAGAAAAATAGCAGTATGTAATTAACATATATTCCTAGATTAATTTAACAAAAATTGATTAGTATATAAAATATGTCTGTCTTTTTAATAAGTTGAGTATAACTATTTCCAATATAAACAGGAAATTTAGACTTACAAGTCATACACAAATGATGATGTTTACTTATTAATCTCATCTTTATCAAAATTTTATGAGATCGCTGTAAACAATTCTGGTGTCAGTCTGAACAACAAAAGTGTTGTTACTATGATTTAAAGAAAGAATAAAGCTGCGTGGAAAGTATAGGGGAGCCTTGAAAAGTGGATGACAACTGTTGGGAGGGGATGGGCACTGCAAAACCACTGCAAGGATGCGCCTGCCTGTGTTGGAGATTTGTCTGGGACGCAGTACAAAAGGGCAGTGGAATGCAGGGTAGAGTCAGATTATAAAACAGTCTTCCCTCGTTTTGAATTTTACTCTGAAGATCAAAGTTACAACTAATTGAGTACCAGAATCTGCTATTAGGAAAAGCATCTTCTCTGTATTAAATGTCATCAAATGTCAGGTGTCTTCTGCCACTGAGCCCAGAAACTTTTCAATTAATCTTTCCATTGTTACAGGAAATCAGAGTAACATATATTTCTGGAAAAAAAAAACTTTCTGTATAAATATCAAGATTTTGTTAAATGTTACATTTATATTCACTAAGGAAGGAACTCTTTTTTTTTTTTTTCAAAATCAGTTACAGTACTTGTTAAAATTTGAAGGCCTAGGAGGAAAAGTGGTCTGTGGAGAGTCATGCAGCTGGTTACTACTGCTATGGCTGTTAGACCTTAAAGTTTTGTTTTTAAGATTTATTTATTTTTATTGCAAAGTCAGATATACAGAGAGGAAGATCTCTCCGCCTGATGATTCACTCCCCAAGTGACAGCCATGGCCAGAGATGCACTGATCCGAAGCCAGGAGCCAGGAACTTCCTCCAGGTCTCCCACAAGGGTGCAGCGTCATGCCTTTTGGCTGACCTCGACTGCTTTCCCAGGTCACAAGCAGCAAGCTGGATGGGTAGCAGGGCTGCTGGGACTAGACTATCGCCCATATGGGTTCCTGGTGTGTGAGGACTTTATCCGCCAGACCACTGCGCAGTGCCCGACCTTAGATGTTTTGATACTCAAATCTGTGCATCACTTCTTGGAGCATGTTCATTAAAACAGCTCATTTAGACTACCTGGGAGAAGACCAATTTGCATATTTAAAAGGCTGTACTCTATTGTTAATGTAGTTTATTACCATGAAGAATAATTCTAACCTGGCTAATGAAGTCTGCCAAGTAGATTTAATTGCCAAAAGTAAAAATTATTAGTGCTAAATTAATGACTTACATGGAAATGTATCTTTGAGATGTCCTTAATGTCAGCTTAAATTAAGTACTGCTTAATTAATCTTGTTTACACTGGTAATTTAGGTGGAAGCATCTTTTATTCATTTATCGCCTGAGTTTGCCTTGCTTTTACCTACAGTATCATTCCTACCAAATTAATGAGCTTTACCAAAAAAAAAAAAAACTTTTTTACTTTATTACATTTTTAAAAAGCATGGGGAAAACAAAATTTTTTCACGAGGAAATTTGTCAATCCAAGGAGATTTTATGCTTTCAATGAGCACACACCAGGGTATGAACTCATAATATTTATCAAAGGTGCTTCTAAGGCTTTATTAGCTTAATTACATTTATACAATAGTCTTGAGAGTAATTAAGCATTGATATGAATACACACTCATGGCACAATTTGGAAATACAGTGGTATTCTCAGAAGCCAACCTGGCATAGATGGACACAAGTCTTAATTTAAATCAGTCAAACCAGCTGGCAGCCATTTCAGAAGAGTATGCCCTATGCACTTCAAAACACATGGGTGACGGTATACCTCATGAATAATCACAAAACAGGTTACAGTAGGATGAAAACTCACAGTCATTGGGGAAGATTCATTGTTCTGCAGCGCCAACAGAGGCCCGCCTTCAGTTTTAACATACTTAGTTAGAAAATGGAAGTGTTGTTTTTATGATAGCACGGTCTCTGGTTTCATTCTTCATGTGTTTTGTGGATGAGTTACAGTACCTCAGTGAGCATGCTCGTGCTTGCCAGCCAATCACTGAGGGCTCTTGATTTGGAAAGTCCAGCAATCAAACATGGATGGCCCTGTGACTGCTGTCCACTGAAGGGCAGTCTCATTTCATGCAAGGATGTTGATTCGCTCACCTGGAAGATCCCACTGCTTGAATGGACTGGTCTCAAGAGTTTCATCCTGTCTGTTCTCCTTTTGGGGCACATTGTCCCTAGAAAAAATCTTTCAGATGGCACTAAACACTGTGATTATTTTTGTGTTTTTATTTTAGGTATCAAATCAGGATTTTTCTCTCTTGACAGTTTTGGTGGTAACATCAAGATCTGGCTAAAGACTTTTAGATTTATAACATACTGTGGGATCCCTGGATGAATAGCTATGCATAGTGTAGGACTCCGTTTCATTTGCCTTTACAATTTCCTTTAAAGAAGTCAGTCTTCTTATTTAAGGACTAAGGTCAGTATTTTTTGTATAATGACAATAGGTCCAGTAGTTTCAACAAAGTGATCAGATCTTTTCAGCTTTTATTCTTGGTTGCCAGACTGCAGGAGCCACTATCGTGGCGCAGCGGGTTAAACCCCACTTGTGACAGAGGCGAGCCGTACAGAAGTAACGTTGTACTTCCTCACTGCTCCTGGGAAGGCAGCAGAGGAAGGGCAAAGCGGTACCAAGTGGGAAACCATGATGGAGTTCCAGGCTTCCTGCTCCTGGTCCAGACCTGATCTCAGGGGCCATTTGGTGAATGAATCGGAAAATGGAACTCTGGGAAGTCAAGCACTGGACAAAGCCTGCTTTCTCCATCCTCTCTTGTCTCTTTACCTCTACTTTTTAAATAAATAACAGAGTAAAAAATATAGTGGGGGCAGCCCTGTGGTGTCACTGATCACGCCTCAACCTGCACTGCCACCATCCCATGTTGGCAATAGTTGGAGTCCCTCCTCCTGCTCCACTTCTAATTGACATGCATGGGAAAGCAGAGGAGGGACGCTCAAGTACTTGGGCTGCGGAGCCCTTGTGTTACACCGAGAAGACGCTCCTGGCTCCCAGTTTTGGACTAGCCCAGCTCATGGTGTATCAGCCATTTGGAAAGTGAAATGGCAGAAGGAAGAGCTCTCTTTCTGTCTCTCCTTCTTTATATATATGTACTATGAATTAGAACATGAGAAGATAACAAATTTTAAGAAACGGAAGTTTGAGGTGTAGAAATTAATTCTATTACTTACACTATTGGAAGAAGAATAGACTCTGAAAATTTTACTGTTCAAATTCTCAGCAAGTTTGTCTTACGGTGAACTATGGTGGTATTTATTTATTTATTTGTATTTTATTGCCAGTAATAGCTGCAGGTGCAACACATACATCAAATCATGCCTAGCACTGAATCAGAAGACTGAAATTTGAGAGTATCCATAAGCAATGCACTAAAATATGTGTAAGAAAAGTTTGTAAATTGCAGCGAAAGTTCATTCTGAGAAGATGGACACTGACATTACAAAGTTTTAAAAATTAATACAAAGGCCAGGCACAGTAGCCTACTGGCTAAAGTCCTTGTTTTCATGTGCTGGGATTCCATACGGGTGCCAATGCTAATCCTGGCTGCTCCACTTGCCTTCCAGCTTTCTGCCTGTAGTCTGGAAAAGCAGTAGGGGACAGTTCAAAGCCTTGGGACCCTGCCCCCACATGAAAGACCGGGAGAAGTCCCTAGCTCTTGGTTTTGGATCAGTTCAGCTCCAGCTGTTGCAGACACTTTGGGAGTGAACCAGCAGAGGGAAGATCCCTCTGTCTCTCTGTAAATCTGACTTTCCAATAAACCTAAATAAATCTTAAAAAAAACTGATGCTAACACTGGAAATGATATATTAATGAAAATTTCAGGGGGAAAGAGACTCTAAAATATAAGTAGCTGTTTTATGTGTTATCATACAGATTTTTTAGTATAATTGGTATGCTAATTGCACATTTTATCTGTTATAACTTCAAAAAGAAAATTTCATCAAGTCATTTTCCAAAGTTGCAAGTAGATGGCATTATATTACTGTTCTTAATGTATATTCCTCAGGGCTGCAAAATACAGCTCCCACAAATATTTTAATTTTGAACTCCTGAGAGGAGCAGATGACCTGTCCTTAATCAATAGGCTAACCACTTAGATTGACCAGATATTAAAATATGACAATTTAGTGATTATGAAGAAGTAACTGTTTTGTTAACTGAGATGAAATTTTTATTTAATACAGCAAAAAAGAGAATCCTTATCATTGAATCTAAATTATGTTATTTAAGAGTGTAAAATAGCTGTATATAGTCACATATAATTCCGAATCTAAATAAATAAAATAATTTAAAAATAAAGTAGCAACCATACACACCTTAACTAAATAAAATGCTTAATATTTTGAATCTGTAAAATATCCTAAGAATCCATATGTAATTCTTACCAAGATTTTTAAGAGGAAGATAGTCAATTAAATGCAATTTCAACTATTAGCAGCTATTTCTTTAATAGCCTGAATGTTGTTTCTGCCATTCTAGAAAAGTGCAGCATATTTTTTCCTACTTTGAAAATGGAAACCCACAATGATTTGACATTTTAATGTTCATATCTGAAGAAATACAAAGATGCCAGAATATTCTATGGCAATTGTGAACATATTACAGCAATAATCGTTATTAAAAATAGCTAAAAATAAATAGTGTAGATCACTGAGGTTGGTGATCAAACAGATTAGTGTCTCTGAAAATTTAAATTGAAATCCTGCTATATTGTGAAAAACTTACACTGCTCCACCACTGGAAGGTTCATAGACTTTTAATCTGTGATTTTGAATAGGAGGTCATAAATATGTAAGTATTTTGAAGATTTGGATAAATTGTGCTAACTGGTTTTCTTCCCTTTTCCACATGAATTAAATCAGAAACCTAGAGTCCTGAGGCTGGAACCGTACACTCTGATGACCAGGTGCATGCGGCCCAATGGTTCAACGTCCTGCAGCATAGAACCTGCCGTGCAATGCATTTTAATGGCGTGTGGATGTCCAAACTTAAATATCATTTACTGGCATTTAAAAATTCAATGTGAATGTAAGATAAAATCTTATAATTAGCAATAGTAATTAGATTCCCATATTTAAGACAGTTTCCATGGGAATATCTGATTTTGTGACTAGCTTCACGTTAGATCTAAATATACCACATTATTTTTTAACCACATGGTGCGCCCGAATCATTTTAATGCTGTAGTTAGTTTAACATCATGACTTTCTTTGTTCATTAGTACTTGTGTTTTTCATTGTGGTTTCTTAGGAGAAAACTTGACCTTTTGCCCATTTTGTGCCAGTTTAGATAGAATGTAATGGTATATATATATATATATATATTTAAATTCATTTGACCAGATATATGAAACCTTCAGTGAGTGGAGGGACTGAGTCTCGAGGGCACCACTCTCATGTCTGCATTGTCAGGAATCGTGATGATAGTTCTTGCAAATACACACCAGCACGTAACCTAGGGTATCAGCCCCAGGAGGGACCGTGGAACCTCGAGGGCACAGCTGGTGCATCTGCAGTAGCAAGAATCACGATCCTCTTTCCTGCAACCGCACCCCACCGCATAATGTGAGGACTCAGACCCAGCAGGGAAAAGTGACTAGGACGGCCTGCATATGCAATAGTAGTACTTAATATTTAGAATAAAGTAGGAAAATAAGTTCTATTGTTCACTTGCATGAAGGCAGTGTATACATTTCAGAATAATTTGGCTTTCATATTTGAAAACATAGATGACTCAGGCAATCTCTGAAACTAAAGAATACGTTATGAAAGATTTGTTAAGTCTTTTGCTCATTCTACTTTGCTGTTATATTCTTCGTCAGAGCTGCATGTTCTGTGACTTCGATTCTCAGATTGTTTGCAATAACAACATAAAAAGAAACTGCAGGAATAAAATAAAAATGCTATTGAATATCTGTTAAATATATCTTTGATTTTAATTCCCATTCAAAGTTTCACATCTATACATGTAACTTGATCATTAGTATGAAACATGCAGTATCGTTTTAGGAATTAGACTTTTTTTAATGGATTTATTTGTTTTTTATTGGAAAGTCAGATATACAGAGAGGAGGAGAGACAGAGAGGAAGATCTTCCATCGATTAACTCCCCAAATGACCCCCAACAGCCGGAGCTGAGCTGATCGGAAGCCAGGACCCTTGAGCTTCATCAGGGACTCCTATGTGGGTGCAGGGTCCCAAAGCTTTGGGCCATCATTTCCTGCTTTCCCAGGCCACAAGCAGGGAGCTGGATGGGAAGTGGAACTGCCGGGATTAGAATTGGCACCCATATGGGATCCCGGTGTGCTCAAGGCGAGGACGTTAGCTGCTAGACTACTGTGCCAGGACTGGAATTAGACTTTTGACACAGAGGTTAGATTCAGAAAGTATTTCAAATTACAAATTTAGGTTTTTTTTTTTTTTAAAGAGCTCTTTCCTAAAAATACTTAGCAGGTTTTTTCAAAGAAAAAAAATTATTTGCAAGTCAAAGATACAGAGAAAGAGGGAGATTCAGAGAGTGAGAGAGCAAGAGGGAGACATCTTCTCTCCCTTGGTTCACTCTCCAGATGGCCGCAGCATCCAGTGCAAGCTAGGGCAAAGCCAGACCAGGAGCGTCACCAGGCTCTTCCAGCTGAATGGCCGGATAACAAGGACTTGGTGGATCTCCTGGTGCTTTTTCAGCATGCTAGCAGGGAACTGATTTAGAAGTGGAGCAGGAAAGAAACTGGCACTCATGCAGGGTGCAGTGTCCCTACACAATGATGGCTTCGGGGCCTGAGGAGGGTGGAGCTTGCTTCCAAATACACCAGGAAGGAATGGCAGAATTATCCACAGGTGCAGCCGCCCTGAGACTTCTCCCTTCCCCTAGCCTCCTCTTTAGCAAGGCCTTTCCCTGTCTCTTCCATGATCTTCCTCTGCAGCCCACTCCTCCACATGTGTCTTTCTGCTGCATGGGGAAGGGAAGCTGAGAACCGTGGTTTCCTGAAATAAAGGCCATCTAAATTCTTTTTATATATTTGGCTCAGTTATTCTTTCCCTGGTGAGTTGCAAATCTAACATTTTGGCGAGCAGCGAATCTAACATATTACACCGCAAGACTCATAATTATTCACATTTTATCTAATATTTTTTTAAGATAAACTTTTTCACTGGATTCCTTTGCTTCTGTTATGGTCATCTATCCTTAAATCTATTTAGCAATTGGATCTTTAATTTGTGCAATTCCATTGAATAACTGATATAGGGCAAAGAGAGAAGGTCGAGCTATCCTAGCTCATACCATCTGTTCTAATAACATCACTATACCATCAAGGGGCAATCTGATCACTGAAAGCCAAATATCAAAGTTGCATGCTTTAAATATCAGCTGCTAATTCCTATATGCGTAACTCAGTCCTATACTTGTCATCTCTTCTTTCATTACTTGATTCATTTGAGTAGATGAGATTTTCCCCAATGTAATTGTATATCCCATTGTGTTTTTTAAGATTTGTTTATTTTTATGGGAAAGGCAGATATACACATAGGAGGAGAGACAGAGAGAAAGATTTTCTCTTTGATGATTCAATCCCCAAGTGGCCACAACGGCTAGAGCTGCAGTGCTAACTTTTAAGCCAAATCATATTATTTACTAATGAAATGCAATATAGCAAATTTAGTTACAACAAGAGTTAAAGAATCACCTCCAATAAAAGCCAATCTTTGGAGCAAAATGAGTTGTGTTTTAATAAAAGGACTTCCTTCTATATCATAGATGGCATTTTCACCTCTCTGATGGGTAAATCGACATTTATTTAACAAGGTAGTGGAATTGTGAGGTGACACATCGATCTGAAAGCACAAACATTCTGGGGAAAATAAAAATAAAACATTGAATGATATTCACAATAAAGCAATGATTTGAAAGGTCTATTTCAGAGAACACAGTTATTGATGAAAATTTTAACAAACTACACAATTACCCCAAACAAAGGATGACAGCAAAAAATCTTGGTAAATGGAGCCAATGGATATTGCGGCGGTGACAACGTCCCTGAATTGGTGAAACTGGCAGCATTTCAGAACTATCCAAACCACTTGGACAGAACTCTCGGAATATGTACACATTGAGACTCTGAATTTTTATGAGGTGGTTCCACATCCCTGAGGACTGTGATGTGTGGAATGTCATGGGTGGTTTCCCTCTTTGTCTCTCCCTTTCCCCCATAGACAGCAAGAAGAAATAGGAATTTGGAACCAATGAGTTCACCCAAATTTCCCTAAACCTCGAACCTTTGCACTTTGATCAATTATGCAAACATTCTTAAAAAATAAAATTAAAAATAATGAAATTTTGAAATTTCAGAAAATGAAAGTAAACTTTTAGATAATATTGTTTGAGAAAGATTGTATGAAATCCTGGCTCTAATTCTTGGCAAATAATATTGAATGAGATGAATAAATGGAATTAAAGGAAATTACTTAGATAAGGGACTAGGATGAGTTTAAGCTAACACTCAATACAATGATCTCAATGATCTGTTTAATTTTCTTTTTTTTTAAAGATTTATTTTTATTATTTTTATTGGAGAGGCAGATATACAGAGAGGAGAGACAGAGAGGAAGATCTTCCATCCGATGATTCACTCCCCAAGTGAGCGCAACGGGCCGATGCTATGCCGATCCGAAGCCAGGAGACTCTTCCGGGTCTCCCGTGCTGGTGCAGGGTCTCAAAGCTTTGGGCCGTCCTGGACTGCTTTCCTGGGCCACAGGCAGGGAGCTGGATGGGAAACGGGGCTGCCGAGATTAGAACCGGCGCCCATATGGGATCCTGGGCGTGCAAGGCAAGGACCTTAACCACTGCGCCACCACGCCGGGCTCGATCTGTTTAAATTTCAAATCCAGTGAAAATGGTATCAAATGCCTTTGGAAGGTCTGGAAAAGAGAGATCTAATAATAACTTCATAAACAGCTGTTGGACGATTACTTTGGTGGCATAGAGGAAATGTCCACCTTTCCAATTTATTTTCCATAAATTTCATAGACTTTGGGATCAATGAATTCAACAGTAAATATCTTTTTTCTGTAATGATTAGTAAGAGCCATGTAAAAGTTAGTTTGAGGTTATACATTTAGATTTCCATCGCTGACAACTCTGTGGACAAGACCAGCTTAAGTTCTCCAGATTTCTGAGTGTTTCTGGAGATTTACAACGTGTTTGCTGCAATTTCTTTTTTTTTTTTTTTTTCTTTTAAAGATTTATTTATTTATTTTTTATTGGAAAGGCGGATATACAGAGAGGAGAGACAGAGAGGAAGATCTTCTCTCCGATGATTCACTCCCCAGCGGTCACAACGGCTGGAGCTGAGCTGATCCGAAGCCAGGAGCCTCTTCCGGGTCTCCCACGCAGGTGCAGGGTCCCAAGGCTTTGGGCCGTCCTCGACTGCCTTCCTGGGCCACAGGCAGGGAGTTGGATGGGAAGTGGAGCCACTGGGATTAGAACCGATGCTCACATGGGATCCGGGGTGCGTGTAAGGTGAGGACCTTAACCACTGCGCCACTGCGCCACTGTGCCACTGCACTGGGCCCTGTTTGCTGCAGTTTCTAACTCTTCTCGGAGTCCCGTGGCTTCTGCTCAGCACAATGCCGAAAGGAAAAGAACTTAGAAGACAAAAATGAACTTGCTGCCAGGATGTAAGTCTGAGCGAGGCTCAGGCTTCTTCAGGGCTGTGAGGCAGCACCTGTCAAACTTAGGATGAATCAGACTTTTATATTCAGAATCAGAATCTTCTTAGCTGACACAGCTGAAATCAAAGCCGGGAGGGCTCAGTGCAAGTCGGCTGGTTTGCTTTGAAACACAAAACACTTGCTTTGAAAATTCTTTTGCCTAAAATAATTGTGTGACTTTGATTTGGATGGTGGGATACAGACCATCAGAGAAATTGCATTCTGTGACAACAAAGACAGAAAAGGATGGCCTGTGAACGTTCTTTCTTCCACTTGCCTCTGAGAGCAAATCTCCCTGCTTACCTAATACAGTGATTTTATTAAGCAAAATAGTCATTGCAAAAGGATATTGTGTTCAGCTAGATTTGCCTGATGAAGTTAACTGAGAGCTTCTATTGACAGGAGCGTGTCTGTTCTCCTATTGGGAGACAATCTGCCACACTCGGAGGTGCCAGGGTAGCAAAATTTACAAAGCTCAGTGATAAATACAGTTATATTACGGTCCAGCCATCTTCAGCTTGAGACCCATTGCATGGGATAGTTTTTCAAATCTATAACAGAAATCCTCATGTGGATTAGAAAACAAAACTGCTTTTTTTAAAAATACCTGTTAATCATCTTTTTAAAGGCCATTTTATGGGCCCGGCGCAGTGGCGCAAGTGGCGCAAGTGGTTAAGGTCCTCGCCTTGCACGCCCGGGATCCCATATGGGCGCCGGTTCTATCCCGGCAGCCTCGCTTCCCTTCCAGCTCCCTGCCTGTGGCCTGGGAAAGCAGTCGAGGACGGCCCAAAGCTTTGGGACCCTGCACCCGCGTGGGAGACCCAGAAGAGGCTCCTGGCTTCGGACTGGCATAGCATCGGCCATTGCGCTCGGACAGAAGATCTTCCTCTCTGTCTCTCCTCTCTGTATATCCGCCTTTCCAATAAAAACATAATAAAAATAAATCGTGAAAAAAAATGAAAATAAAATAAAAGGCATTTTATTTTCATATATTTATATGTTCCTAAAATTCTTGTATCTAGAGCTTCCTAAATTTCATGAGTGATGTTGTGTTTGAGGTTTGACCATGACAGTTGCAACTTTCTAAGGAAAATATGCTCAGCATTTGCCTGCAGGTTTCAATAACTTGATATTGACATGAATCTCATATTGAAGTTGCACTTAGGGTCCCTATACTGGTTCAGCCTGGCTCAGCCCTGGCCTTTGCTGGAATGACAAGCAGGTGGAAAACCTCTGCCTTTTAAAAAAAAAATGAAGGTCAAGTTTCATGAATGGACACATGTTTTAAAATTAGCTATTTGCTTATTATTAAAGATTTTAAAATATTTTTATTGGAAAGACATATTTGCAGAGAGGAGAGAGAGAAAGGTCTTCCATCAGTTGAGTCACTCCCCAAGTGGCCTTAATCCTGGAGCTGAGCCATTCTGAAGTCAGGAGCCAGGAGCTCCCTCTGTAGTGTCCCAGGACTGCACTCCTCTATGGCTAGCCTCGGCCATAAGCAGGGAACTGCATAGGAAGTAGAGTAGCTGGGATACAAACCAGTGTCCATGTTGGTTCCTGATACTGGCAGGGAAGATTTAAGTTACTGAGCCATTGTTCCCAGAGCTTATTATCACTACTATTAAACAACAATATTTACCACATATGCTTGTATGCATAATATGACTGGACTAACATGTAAAGTGAGTTAAAAAACTTGGTTTATAGCATTTAATATTGCATTGTAATTCTTTATTGCTTTATAATTTTAAAATGCGCATGTACCCATATACCTTCCAGAGAAACTATTTGGGTTTGCAGTTTGTTTTTTCCTATCCACAGTCATGCTTTGCTTAATTGTGGCAATACAACCTGAGAAATGCATCGTTAATAACTTCACTCCTGTGTGAACAACATTCGCCATGTCTGCAAAAGCCTAGGTTCTATGGGCTAATCACTCCATTTGCCTTCTGGATGTAATATGTTTTTACAGTAAGCTTTTATGAGCAGGAGTACTTTTTAAAAATAATAATATGCAATCAAAACAAAAAGCAGTAATAGCATCATTTACTATCATTATTATCAAGTGTTGTGTTACTATGCTTGATGAGACAGACCGCCCGGATCTGTTCCCAGCAGCAGCATCAGAAGCATGTGGACACGGCAGGTACAGCAATGGGACAGAGGGTAGGATTTGTCCAGGTGGCAGGAACTCCTTGTGCCTTTAGGACGACAATGCCATTAGCTGTTTCCTAGTGGGTGATTATACATGCAAGGGGATTTTTTTACATCAAAAAAAATTATGTTATTTTCACATCTTCTCATTTCCCAAATAACAACAATCACATGACAATATTTACATATTTTAAATGCTTTAACATTATATTGAACCTCAACTGATTTGCACACTATGTGCACGACTTTGGGGTTTTGTTTTCATATTAAGAGTTGCATTAGAGGAAAATTTCTCTAAAATTTTAACAGCAATGACCTAATAAAACTAATATTATTTTGGACCTGGTGCAGTAGCCTAGTGGCTACAGTCCTCACCTTACATGTGCCGGGATCCCATATGGGCGCTGGCTCTAATCCTGGTAGCTCCAGTTCCCATCCAGCTCCCTGCTTGTGGCCTGGGAAAGCAGGAGAGGACGGCCCAAAGCCTTGGGACCCTCACCCACATGGGAGATCTGTAAGAGGCTTCAGGATCCTGGCTTTGGATCGGTGCAGCTCTGGCCATTGTGGCCCCTTGGGGAGTGAATCATCAGACAGATCTCCCTCTCTGTCTCTCCTCCTCTCTGTATATCCAAATTTACAATAAAAATAAATCAAAAAATCTAAGAAAGCCCAGACTAATATTATTTCATAAGAAAAATAATTGAGCAGTTATTTTTCTTCGAATGATTTGATGGTGGTAAGTTTAAAATTGATAGAAAATGATGGGCAACTGTTACATTTGAAATGTTGTAATAATGAAATGCTTGTTCTTTCCCAAATGTTAAGGAGAGCTCATGAGATAGTGTTCCATAAAAATCCACCCACCTGGTTTTGCTGACAGCAAAGTTGAAATGATCTCCATTATATTTTTATGTTTTGGTTAAATACAATTTCTATCCTGACTAAAAAAATAACTTTAGGAACTCTTCAAGAGTTTCCACTCCATTCAAGACAATTCCTAACACCTTCTGAAACACTCAAAAAATCGTGTCCTAATTTTGTATTTGGTTTTAAGGTCTTGCTGGGTTCTAGGCATTGTTACAGATGTTTATTTCTTGCAGATAGAAGCAGGGAACTCTAACACTGCTAAGTGTGTCTTTGGATTTGTGTCATCCATCATTTAGGGATGCCTTTTTGCTACACACAAAGACGCCCTTGCTTTTAGCACGTAGTAATGACAGGATTATAGCAGAACCCTGACAGGAAACACAAGTTATATGGACATAATAATTTTCACTTAGGAGTGGCCATTAGAAAAACATCAAAGCCAGAATAAGAAACACACACACACATGCATACAGATGCATACACATGGTCCCCACACAAAAATTTTATGTATTTTAATTATGATGATTTATACTTGATTTAAGTAGTATTACAATGTTTATACTCTATTGAATAATAACTGTATCAAAGATTTTTAGTAACATTGAAAGTTGAATCAAAGTGAATTTCACAAAGACAGAAATTATTTGATGTCCATATCAGAAATCGACATAGCTTAGAGAGGAAACTTTTGTGTTGATAATTTAGATTACAATATCATAAAACCTCAGAGCGCATGTAAAGACCTTCCAGGAAACTAACACCATTACTGGCTAAAACAGGCGTTTCTATTTGGAATGTGCTTATGTGATCTGCCTAGAAATGCAAGGTACAGTTTAAAAAACAGAAATGCCTGTGACAGAAAGAAGCATGGAACTATATTTAATAAGACAAGCCAGAAAAAGACATCTCAGATTGAATTATCTTGGCATCATTAGCCCATATCACTCAACAGCCATTTATTTTATCTTTGCTAAGTCACTGATACATGGTGATTACGACACACACACATTTATATATTTATATTTATATATATGCTTTGCACTACATATGTATTTTATTTGTTTACAATTAGAAATATATTTATATTTATATCTTTATACATACAGAGCTATATACACATACACACCTGTAAATCTATAACATATATGCAGTCATGTACACACACACATATATATATAAATGACAACAATGTACATGTTTTGGTTCATGTAATATATGCACACTGCCTTTTCTTGGTAGCCTGCATTCTAGTGGTGACTAAAACTACAAAACATAAATATACATCCAGAATTTACTAAGATAGCTGAAAGTATAGAAATGAAGAATGAATAATACCATTGGAAGTAAATCAAAATAGGAAATTTGGAGCTAAACCAGGGCATCCAAAGGAGACAACGAGAGAAAGCACATCATGATGTGATAGCCTACTTAGCTACTGAAGGCACTTGGGAGATGTCAGTGTGCCTGGGGGCATGGGAGTACGTTCAAAGGTAACAAGTAGTAAGAATTGGTGAGGAATCTTGGGAACGATGAATCTTGGAATTTGCTAAAAATAACATTTAAAGAATTTTAAAAGATGGTAAAATCACCAAATAGAGCCCCCAAATGGGACAGTTTTTGAAAACCATTAATACTAGAGTTTATATACATTGAATATATGCGATACTCTCCTGAGAGCTCAGCTCTTCCCAGCCTGCCATTAAACCTGGAGCTCCGTAAATCACAGATGGCTTTCAGCACTAACACATGAACATGTCATCTAAAAATGCAGGGCTAGGTTAGTTCAAAATTGCTTTAAGGGAACCTGGGAAAATACCGAGTGCATAATGTTACAAGATGAAGAATCCCAGTGTGTTGTGAAGGCTGAGAAACTGTTCCTTGATCTGTAGAGTTTCAAAGAAACAGAATTGAGGAAAACTAAAACACAAGAAAACACGATCAAAAGAACAGAGGTTTGGCAAGGTTGACAAGGTTCCCCAGGATAACTGACAGAGATAGGATTTATCTCAGCAATACTTGAATTCAGAGCTGATATTCTTTCTGTTCTTCTATACCGATTAATTAAGATTTAGACACATGGGTTTGGGGTGGGGTTATATTAGGCAAATTCTCCACCTGCGATATTGTGGAGTCTCATTTCTGTGCTGCCTCATGCTTAGAACTGGCTGCTCCAGCACTAATCCAGCTCCCTGCTTAGGACCTGTGAAAGCAGCGATGGGTGGCCCAGGTCCATGGAATCCTTTTCCCAATAGAGACGACCTGGAAGAAACTCCTGGCTTCAGATTGGCTCAGCTCGGGAGTGAAATACCAATGGGACACATTCATCTCTCAGTTTTAATTTCCCATTGTAGATTTCCCTTGCAAATAAAAAAAAATCAAACAGAAATTATGATCCTTCAGCACTGAATGAAGAGTCTGTGGAGTGATGGGATCTCCACATACGGGGTGTGTTCTTTATTCAGTATCCAGTTGTCATGTTTCCCAACCTCAGGCTTTTTGCATGTTTCCCTCTCTTCTTTAACTAACACAGAATGTCTTTGTTCTGCAGCTTCAACTGCAAATATTATCCAAATTATCCTGCATTGTCTCACTGAGGGTTGACCATTTTTCTCATCAGGTGTTCTAGTAGCTGATTCTGCAATAGAGGTGACTATTCTACCAAACATGTACCCTGTGTAAGTTCTACTGACAGAACTCACTCCTCCTGTTTCTCCTCTTGGTCTCTTGGACACAATATCTCAGCTCACCACAGGATAAAGTAAAACTTCCACTTTATAAAATGTAGTGTTCTATTTATAGCAATATATGATATAATACACTCATTACATTAATTTTTGTCCTACCCATTGTGTGTGTAGGTGTTTTAAAATGTACGTGGTAAGAAAGAGTTAAAAGACAAATTTATGATGAAGTACAAAAAAAGGATCCATTTCATCATCATATCCAATTCAATAAGCTTTTTGCAAACTGCTTTTATTTTACTTATTACACAATTATGTAAATCATAGGGGATTCATCCTACGGCGCCAGCAAGTAGGTAACAATTTTTAAATAAAAATTTAATATGAATATTGTCTATCTTACAAATGCTAAACTCTTTGAATCACGTAGCAGAATGATAGGTAATATGTACCTATTACCAAACACATTTCTTCAAAGCAGATCACAAGGAAGATTAAAATTCTGTGGATAGGATATTTATTCATAGTCATTATTCAACAAGTGACGTTTTGTGACCTCATAAAAATGCTAACAACCCATTTTCTCATTCATATGTAACCCCAGAAAAAATTAAACTGGCTCAAATCATAATTTATATGGGTACACAATACCCTATTTTTACTTTAACACTATTTCATCGAAGAATCCTTGTATTGGTCGCTATGTGACATTCTGAAATCTGCAGTAAGCCTATATTAAAGTTTTTCTCCTTTTTAACATTACAGAATCTTCATATAACTTGCCAACAAAATATACACATGACAAACAGGATTTTCCAAATAATGTGTAAATTTATATCAAGAACGACGTGTTACCTAAAATTTATATATAATATATTTTAAATTAAATCTAAATCAAAGTATTATATTACTTCTTTTCTAATAAAGTTCTAATGTTCTGATACAATCACTTTTTCTCAATACAATTTTAGAATTCCAGAGTTTACTAAAAAAAGTCATATAACTTGAAATGTAATATGGTAAACAGAATACTGCTTCCTTTTTTTTTTTAAACATTTATTTTTATTATTTTTTATTGGAAAGGCGGATGTACAGAGAGGAGAGACAGAGAGGAAGATCTTCCATCCGATGATTCACTCCCCAAGTGAGCGCAACGGGCCGATACTATGCCAATCCGAAGCCAGGAGCCTCTTCCGGGTCTCCCACGCGGGTGCAGGTTCCCAAAGCATTGGGCCGTCCTGGACTGCCTTCCCAGGCCCAGAATACTGCTTCCTTATAAAACATGTGCCCAGGTTAAGCTCTAGAACCTATTAAGATGTAGCTTTCAGCCCGGCACGGTGGCGCAAGTGGTTAAAGGTCCTCGCCTTGCACGCCCAGGATCCCATATGGGCGCCGGCTCTAATCCCGGCAGCCCCGCTTCCCTTCCAGCTCCCTGCCTGTGGCCTGGGAAAGCAGTCGAGGACGGCCCAAAGCTTTGGGAACCTGCACCCGCGTGGGAGACCCGGAAGAGACTCCTGGCTTCGGATTGGCATAGTATCGGCCCGTTGCGCTCACTTGGGGAGTGAATCATCGGAAGGAAGATCTTCCTCTCTGTCTCTTGTCTCTGTATATCCGCCTTACCAATGAAAAAATAATAAAAAAATAAATCTTAAAAAAAAAAAAGATGTCGCTTTCTATGACGAACGTGACATTTGTCACATGAGGGAGGTTCTTGGTATAAGGATTTTTTTTAATGCCACCTTATCAGTGCACTCACAAATGCGTTTAAAGGCAGAGAGGGAGTTTGAGAAAAGCAGATGTGACAATGGTAACCGACACGAGGACAATGAATGACTGGGATTGTTGCAGAAGCCTGGGGATGGAGACAAACTGCTCAGGTAGGTACAGACCAGGAAAGAAAGCAGAAACTGCAGGGAATACACCATGATTTTCATCCACAAAATCTAGAGAGAACTTCTGCTCTGTAGAAATGTAGCTAGTTAATATTTTTAAAAAATATTTCTTTTTTATTATTTTTATTAGAAAGTAAGATATGCAAAGAGGAAGATATAGAGAAGATTTTTCTTCTCCTGACTCACTCACCAAGCTGCGCAATGGCCGGAGCTGAACCAATCCAACGCCAGGAGGCAGGAGCGTCCTCTCAGTTTCCCCGCGGGTGCAGGGTCCCAAGGCCTCAGGCCGTCCTCCACTGCTTTCCCAGGCCACAGGCAGGGAGCGGGAGGGGGAGCGGGCCTCTGGGATTAGAACCGGAGCCTGTATGGGGTCCCTAAAGCGCAAGGCAGGACTTTGGCTGCTAGGTTACCTCACCGGGCCGCTAATAAATGCTTTTAAATGATTTTTTTTTCAATGTACTATGATATACGTTGTAGTTGTCCAGATCCCTGAGCTAACCTGCCGCCCACTGTATGGAGCCTGCAGCCCTACCCCAGCACCAGCACTGAACTGCTGCTTCCTCCTCTGGTAGAAAAACAAGTTTCAGGAAGTCTGCTGTGATTGGCCCAGGGTGCGTGAATGGCTCGTGGACAGAGCGTGATCTGTGTGAGGATTGGCCTGCATGCCGTGTGTGGAGGTGACCTTAAAGTTGATTGGCCGGTTGCCGGATATAAGGGAGCCAACCCGGGAAGGGGGAGAGCGCCTTGGAATGGTGTGGCTGCCACAGTCTGGTTTTGCTGTGTCTTCTCTGCAAGAAATGTTCTAAAAAGACAACGAGTGTCTGGGTTTGACTTGCGGGCTGAGGGACCCGACAGCCCACAACGCAGGATCTCTGAGGTAACCATGCCGCTCCTGCATTCCTGAGGAAACCTGCTACAGACAACACCAACAGAGGATTCCTGAGGAAACCTGCTCCCAACAACTCCACACCTGCTTCTTAGTAACACTCCCTGAAGTAACCTGCCTCCCCCTAGCAGCCGATTCCTGAGGTAACCTGCTCCCTACAAGAGGTAATCATGCCGCCCCAGCATTCCTGAGGTAACCTTCTCCATATAACGATCCCTGAGGAACCTGCCACCCCCAGCAGCTGGTCCCTGAGGTAACCTGCTCCATATAATGCTCCCTGAGGTAACCTGCCGCCCCCTAGCAGCCGGTCCCTGAGGTAACCTGCTCCTTATAAGGATCTCTGAGGTAACCTGCTCTGTATAATGATCCTTGAGGTAACCTGCCACCCCCTAGAAGCTGGTCCCTGAGGTAACCTGCTCCATATAACGCTCCCTGAGGTAACCTGCTCCTTATAATGATCCCTGAGGTAACCTGCCCCCCCCTAGCAGCCGATTCCTGACTTAACTTGCTCCCTACAAGAGGTAACCATGCCGCCCCAGCATTCCTGAGGTAACCTGCTCTGTATAAGAATCCCTGAGGTAACCTGACTCCCCCTAGCAGCTGGTCCCTGAGATAACCTGCTCCGTATAATGATCCCTGAGGTAACCTGCCATATAAGGATCCCTGAGGTAACCTGCCGCCCCCAGCAGCCTGTCCCTGAGGTAACCTGCTCCGTATATGCTCCCTGAGGTAACCTGCTCCTTATCATGATCCCTGAGGTAACCTGCCTCCCGCCAGCAGCCTGTCCCTGAGGTAACCTACTACCTACAAGTGGTAACCATGCCGCCCCAGTGTTCCTGAGGTAACCTGCTTTGTATAAGGATCGCTGAGGTAACCTGCCTCCCCCTAGCAGTGGGTCCCTGAGGTAACCTGCTCCATATAATGCTCCCTGAGGTAACCTGCCGCCCCCTAGCAGCCAGTCCCTGAAGTAACCTGCTCCATATAATGATCCCTGAGGTAACCTGCTCTGTATAATGAACCCTGTGGTAACCATGCCGCTCCTGCATTCCTGAGGAAACCTGCTCCCGACAACATCCACACCGGATTCCTGAGGTAAGCTGCTCCCTGAAGTAACCTGCTTCTTATAACAATCGCTGAGGTAACCTGCCTCCCCCTAGCAGCCGATTCCTGAGGTAACCTGCTCCCTACAAGAGGTAACCATGCCGCCCCAGCATTCCTGAGGTAACCTCTTCCATATAACGATCCCTGAGGTAACCTGCCGCCCCCTAGCAGCCGGTCCCTGAGGTAATCTACTCCTTATAACGCTCCCTGAGGTAACCTGCTCCTTATAAGGATCCCTGAGGTAACATGCCGCCCCAGCAGCTGGTCCCTGAGGTAACCTGCTCCGTAAAACGATCCCTGAGGTAACCTGCTCTGTGTAAAGGTCCCTGAGGTAACCTGCCGCCCCCTGGCAGCCTGTCCCTGAGGTAACCTGCTCCTTATAAAGATTCCTGAGGTAACCTGCCACCCCCAGGCAGCGGTCCCTGAGTAACCTGCTCCATATAAAGCTCTTGAGGTAAGCTGCTCCTTATAATGATCCCTGAGGTAACCTGCTCTGTATAATGAACCCTGTGGTAACCGAGCCGGCCCTGGCATTCCTGAGGTAACCTGCTTCTGCCTGACACACCACATTTGCATGTGTGGTAATGCTCTTGTGACCAGGAATATAGGATTCAGCAGAGGAGGGAAATTGAGGCGGAAAAAAAAGGCGGACTGCCTGGAACCGCGGACAGACATGCGGGAGGTTTTGTATGTTTGTTTGTATTTAAGAAGTTCTGTGAACAGCTCATTTTACATCTTGTCAGCAAGGGTCAGCCTGCTGCAATCCCGACAAGCAGCGGGAGCCCACCGGAGTCAGACTTTCCAAGCATGTAGTATCTAAAGAATTACCTTGTTGCACAGGAAGCGCCTGGCCGCTCTGACTTTGCTACTCTATGGACACTCCATAGTCCCGGCTTTAAAAACCTCACCACTGTACTTTGGCAAAAGGCAGGGGCTTAAGAAACTCTTTTCCTGCCGGTTCCCTTACTTGTCATGGTAAATGAAGCATTCCTTGGAGCTGCTTCCACCGGGGACCCATTCCTTGGTGACACGCAAGGCCGACTTAACCCTGTGTTTGCCAACATTGTCGGGCTGTGATCTGCATCACAGTCCCTGGGGAGCCTGAGCAGGAGCCACCCCAGCACCTAAGCACTTACTGCAGCGTCGGAGGGAGGGCTCAGAAACAACCACTGAAAATGTCACTTAATACCGTCCGCTTGATTCATTTTAACAATATGGACCTTTTTTTTTTTAAGAAAAAAAACTATTGTTTCAATTGAACTGTGGTTATGCAGCAAGGTGGAGGAATCCACCATGGGGGGAATCCCCAGTGCCTATAAAACTGTATCACATAATGCAATGTTAATAACAATAAAATTAAAAAAAAGAAAAAAAAAAGAAAGGCAGAGTTACAAAGATGGGGAGTAAAAGTGAAAGAGAGAGGGAGAGAGACAGATCTTCCATCTACTAGTTCTCTCCCTCAGTGGCCAGGCTGGCTTGGGCTAGGTCTCTGGAAGTCTGGCCCAGAGCTTCCTCAGGTCTCCCACGCGCGTGCAGGGGTCCACGCTCCTGGGCCATGATCAGATGCTTACCCTGATAAATTAGCAGTGAGCATGATAGAAACTGGAGGTGGGACCCAAACCAGTCCTCTGATGCAACGGTGGCACCGCAGGTTGCCGTTTTGCTTGCAACCCCACCACGCCAACCCCATGTACCCTCTTTTGTAGTATGCATTGTAAACTCTTTCATTCTTATCATCTTGATCCTATGCATGTTAATAACGAAGATTGGATATAATCCTTTCCTAGATCCAATAATTTAGTGATCAAGTTTCCAAATTTGAAAGGGAAAGGCGCAGGAATAGTATTTTAGTCATACCAAGTTCTGTCATGTATATGCAATAGTAAGAAGATGATCTGATTGGGAGAATAGCCGGGGAGTGGGTGTGTCATAGACTACACTAAACCAAAAATGTTTGCACCCAGTACACTGGTACCTACTCGTACAATGCAGGCCTTCAGGTTCAGTAAATGATTCACTGGTTCTCAGACTCCATGGGGCTTGGTAGGCTCATTCATAAGACATTCACTTAACAAAACTTACTTTGCTTGAGGGAAAAGATTCCTGTGGGAAATGCAACATAAGCATAGGAGATATACCTGCAGCTTTCACTGCCAGTGAGCGTTCCACAAGACCCCCACAACCACAGGATCATACTCATCCTGTAAGAGCAAGTGCCCCTGGGCACAGGGTTGCAGAATGCTCTCTCTGCCTTTTAATTTTTCCAGTCTCATAGTTTATTATTATTATTATTATTATTTTTATTGGAAAGGCGGATATACAGAGAGGAGAGACAGAGAGGAAGATCTTCCGTCCAATGATTCACTCCCCAAGTGAGCGCAACGGCCGATGCTATGCAGATCTGAAGCGAGGAGCCTCTTCCGGGTCTCCCACGCGGGTGCAGCGTCCTAAAACCTTGGGCCATCCTACACTTCTTTCCCGGGCCATAGGCAGGGAGCTGAATGGGAAGCGGGCTGCCAGGATTAGAACCGGCTCCCATATGGGATCCTGGGCATTCAAGGCGAGGACCTTAACCACTGTGCCACTGCGCCGGGCCCACAGTCACATAGTTAATTCACTTTATAATCATGTGCTTAATCCTCCACTAAAAATAATTCAGTAAATACAAAATAAAAGGACCATTGTTCTGTAGCACATAGAGCAAAAGCTTAAATAAGAATCCGATCTGCAGATGGCAATTTGGCCACACATATAGCATTTTGTTCTTAATATCTTGACAGCTATTCAAAGAAATGATTTAATATTTGTCTCTTTTGGTACTGGTTTATTTCATGTAAGGATAATGATCTCCAGTTGCATCCATTTTTTTGCAAAGCAGGATTTTACTCTTTTTAAATGATGAATAATATCTCATCCTGCAGATGTCATATTTGCTTTATCCATTTATCAATTGATGGAAATCTGTATTGATTCCATACCTTCATTATTGTGAATTAAGCAAATTATACATATATATGCATATATATATGCATAGTACAACTAATGCTAATAAAATAACAATAACAGAAATACAATTTTTTACCATATAGTAATTTGAGGTTTGGAAAGTTAGTAAGCATTATCAAAGCAGGTAGAGATTTTATAAAAATAGCTATTTTTTTTTACAAGTAGTGCAGCTTTATTTTTTACTAAACAAGTTCTAGAAATGATTATATTGCTGTGGAAATTAATGTTGTTAGATTTTTTATTGTTTTAAATGTTTTATTTTTCATGCTTTGATTCCGGAGACACAGAGATTAATCACTCCTCCAAACTCCCACTCCTCCACCTCCACTGCATCCCACCATATTGCTACTATGGTATATTCCTTCAGCAACAGTCTCAAGGCATTCATTCTGCACTCGAAAGGTATCATGACATTGTAGGCATTGATGACAGTTAAGATTTCAGTAGCCTCTTGGCAAGATATATTGAAGAGTTTCCGTACGAGTCCTCCATTGCACAGTTTCTCTTGGTGAATACATGCATGTACGTGTTTACTTACACATCTCTATGTGAGAAGTTTTTTTTTTTAATTTTAGAGGAATTAAATAGGATGCAAAATTGTGAATAATAGAAATTTTAGAAATGTATTTTCCTGTACCTAGAAGATGTAACACTTAAATATAAAACTAAAAATATTTTATTGATCTGAAAAGAGTCAGAAATCTGCATTTAAGTAAATTGGTTAATTATTTAAACAGTCAGCTCTTTTTGAGCATGACTTACCAATGTAAACAGAGAACATAAGAAATCACATTAAATAGATCCCAGAGAGACCAAGCTAAGTATTACATTACATGTGGTGAGACTCTGCTGGAAAACAGCAGTGGAGTCAGAGTTCCTCACTGGCCTTCCATGCCCAGAAGCAGGTGAATTTCCCCAAGTCAGCAGTGGATCCTGGAGAATACAGGCAGGAACTCTGCACTGCTCAGATGAGCTGTAAGAGGCCAGGGCGACATCTTTAGCTGGTCGTAGTGTTCTCTCAAGTGTATCTCTTGCCTGTGTCCTAACTTTAGGTCAAGACTTAGAGTTGTTGGTGCCACTTACCTCTCAGTGTTATTATCCTCAATGTGGTGCCCTGCTGGTACAGAGTAGCTGAAGTTTCAGCTGCATAGATGTGCACCAGATGGCCTATCAGCTCTGCCACTGGATCATACGCACCTAAAATGACTTGTCTTGGTTTCAAGGATGGAAAAATTCACATTCACCATCCCCTGGGAAAATAGAATAAATTACCTATATCCCAGATTAGAGTTAGCTAGGAATAGAGGAATTCCCCCATACTGGCATCAAGATAACATGTATTTGATGGGGCAAATCATGCACAAAAATCACAATTCTTCAGCAGTCATTTGTTAACAAAGCAAAGATTTCCTCCACAGAGGAAGGGTAGTGGAGGGTTGTGTTTTTATAGGCAGCAACACAAGAGGGCATGGAGGATGTGCTTATATATTAGTGTTATGTGAGTTCAAACTAGGCATGGTGTCTTATTCCTGTGACTCCATTCACTAGCCAAGAAGGGGAAAGAACTTCTTCATTTGCTGGGGCACATATTCTCAGGGTTGGGGGATGGGCAGTGTAGCATGATTTATTTTGAAGTGCTCTACATGATAACCAGATATGAAGAGTTCTTATAAAAGACATCTCAGAGAAAGTATTTAGCTGAAAATACAATTTGTTTTCAATTGAAGTAGAAGAGATCCTTAGACTCTAGCAAGCTCTTTTAGGAAAAAAAAAAAAAAAAAGATCCAATAGTGCTGGACTCACCTACAGGTTATTACGTACAGGAAAAGCTTTATTCTGGAAAAAAAAATCTGAAAACTACAAGGATGCTCTTGTTATTTCTTGAACTCAAACAGTTTAAAAACTCGAAGTATTTTCCCAGATAAGGCCCACATGGCTTAATAGGGCATGGTAGACATCCTTGATCATTCTTGAATACAGTCTTACCTTTCTTAACTCTTGCTGGTTTTGCACTAAGCCTTTTATACTGATCACAGCATGGCCATGTGAGTGAATTTTAATTCACCAGATTTGTGAGTCTTTTATTTGTTTTGTAAGTATCAGCACTCTTATCAAATCATTCATTTACTTTTAATAGTATTTCATAAGCCATGCCACTTCATGTAAGAAATATTAGCATTTTTATTTTCAAAATTTATTTGAAAATGAGAGAGAGAGAGAGAGATTTTCAATCTCTTGGTTCACTTTCCAGTTGGTTGTAATAGCAAGAACGGGGCCAGGTCAAAGCCATGAGTGAAGAGATTTTTGAGATCTTCCAGGTGGGTATATGAGCCAAGGCAGTGTCTGTTGCTTTGCAAGCAGGATTAATGCAAAATTGAATCAGAAATGGGGAAAGCAGGTCTAGAACTGGTGTTCATGAGGATGCTGGTATCCCGATGTGTGACTTTGCCTTCTCCAGTAATGAACTAGCCTGGCAAATTTATTCCTTAAATACAATTTTGTAAAGATTTATTACTTACTTTATACTTGTTGTATCTAATTTACATGTCAGAGTCACATGAAAAAAGGAAGAAGAAGGAGAAAGAAGGAAAGAGAGCAGGAGAATGAGAAAACAAAGTGAGAGAGCAAGGTCCCCCATTTGTTAGTCTGTGCCCTGAATGACCAAAGCTGGAAGCCAAATGGGTGCGAGGCCAAGGACTTGAGCCATCTTAGCATGGAATGGAAGGGAACTACATAGAAAGTGGAGCAGCCTGGACACCTACTGGTGCCCCTCTAGGATGTCAGCACTGCCAGTGACGGTGTAACTCGCTGTACACAATGCTGACCCTTAAGAATATACTTTTTTAAAATTTTTACATTTGCATAAGGTGAGCAAACTTCCCATTCTTCCTATGTACAGATTTGTGCATATGTGCATTTCATATATAGATATTTATTAAGCTTATTGATACTTCTTTACCCACTCTTTATTCTATTTGGAAGACAAAGACAGATAGATGTTCAATCTGTCAGTTAACTCTTACAGCAGTCAGGCTTGGCTCAGGCTGTAGCATGAAACTCCATTGGGTGCCTCACAAGGGTGGTCTGGATCCAAATATTTGAGACATCATCTGCTCCCCTGCAAACTCCATGTCAATGGGAAGCTGACTGAAAGCAGTGTAGCTAAGCTTTGACCAGGAACCCTGATAAAAGGTACGGGTATCTTAAGGGGTGATTTCAACTGTTGTAGGAGAAGCCAGTCTCCCAAATTAGCATTTTTAAACACATTGTAAGTGACACATTGAAAGCAAATATTGTTATTATTTTATTTTAAATGTTTTAAATGTTATTAATATTTTCCATGATTGGTTTTTATAGTTCTAGTAACCCACCCTCCCTGTCTTTTCCTCAATCTCCATTTTCTCTCCCAGCATTTTCCCCACATTATTACATCAGTGTAGTTCTTTACTAACATTTACAAGTTTAACATTCTGCCATTTAAGTGTTTAATGGCATTGTAGGCATAGGCAAAGCTAAAACATTCAGTATCACACGGCCAAGGGATACCTAACTGTATCATTTTGGTTAAGTAATTCTTTAGTGGTTTCATGTGAATTACATGGCTGTGCAGTCTCGCCACGCAGAAGCCGCCTACACAGAGCGCCTGGCTAACTCCTTGCTGTGCAGTTCTGTGTGCAGGGGGATACACCAGGAAGGCTCTGAACACACCTGTGCAGTGCTGTGTGACCCCACCCCGCAGGAGCCACTCCCATAGAGTGACTAGCCCACTCCTCACCTCCCACTCTGCAGTTCTGAGCGTTGGTGACCCACCAGGAGAGCACTGAAAACTCCCCTTCCTCACTGGCACTGTGCGAACCCACTGCGCAGAAGTCACTTTAACAGTGCGCCTGGGTCACTCCTCTGCCTCAGTCCTGTGCAAAGGAGACACACCAGGAGGGCTCTAAACACCCCCATGCCACACGTGGTGGAGCCACTGCACAGGAGCCATGCCCAGAAAGTGCCTCACCCACAGTCCCATGTGTGGGCGACACACCAGGTGGGCTCTGAAAAACCCTGCAGTCCCTGGCACTGAGAATGCACCAAGAAAGCACATAAAATCTTCCAAGTCCTGTGGATTCCCCTGCAGGGGGCACACCCAGAGAGCGCCTTCATCCCTCCACACCCTGGGGCACTGCACCTGTAGAAGAGGTGCCCAGAGTGTGCCTGGAATCCACGGGGCGCCAGACGTGGTGCCCTACAGTCCCATGCACTGAGGACGCCCAAAGTGCCTTGAAAATTCCCACGCCCTGCAACTCCACACATGCAGGCTTCAATCTCTACAGGAAAGCGCTTGAAGACGTCACAACACACAGGTGCCTTGGCCTCTCCAAAAATACATCAACGCAATGGGAAAAACTATCAGAAAAAGTTGTGCTCCAGATGAAAGAGCCAGCACCAAAGGGCCAAACGCCATTATCAATATCAGAGATGCGAGATGAAGACATGGAAAATTACCAGACAAGGAATTTAAAAAAATAATGCTAAAATTCGTCAGAGACGATGAGAAGAACTGGGAAGACTTCAAGAACCACATAGTCACTGAAATACAACCAGTCAAAACCAAAATGGCCGACCTGGAATTCAAAATTGGAAGTCTGACCAACAGAATAAATATGGCAGAGGAAAGGATCTCTGAAACAGAAGACACACAAAATGAAGATACCCAGCTAGTTAAACAGCTGGTGACAAGCCTCAGCAAAGCTAATAAAATGATAAAAGAAATGAAAGATCACCTTAGAAAATCGAATATTTGGATCATGGGCTTTTCTGAAGGAGTATAAAGTGAATCAGGATTGCAAATGGTACTCGACGAAATTATACAGGAAAACTTCCAAAACACTTGGAACATGAATCCAGCCCACATACAGGACAGACAGAGAACTCCCAACACACACGATCCAAAGAGATCTTCACCCAGACAAATGGTGCTCAGGTTCTACTCCAAGGAAGGCAAAGAAAGAAACCTGAGACCATTACGAACCAGAGAAAAGATCACATACAGGGGAAAACAAATCAGAATCACTGCTGACGTCTCCGAAGATACCCTACAAGCAAGGAGAGAATGGACAAAGACCTTCCAAGTCCTGAAACAAAACAACTGTCAACCAAGAATAATGTACCCAGCAAAGATCTCATTTGTATATGAAAACGAAATCAGATACTTCCACAGCAAAGAAAAACTAGAAGAATATGATTACACAAAACCAGCTCTGCAAAATCTCCTTAGAAATGCGCTAATCCCAGAAAAATAAGAGGCAAACCATAAACAAAGATGGCAAACAGGAAGGTCTCCAAACTAAAGCCCACACAAAGAAGGGCAATTACACAGATAACAACACACACAAAACACAATCTCATGGCAGGGCAAAATCGCAACCTCTCAATTTTAACTCTTAACACAAATGGTCTACATTCACCAATCAAAAGACAGAGATTAATGGAATGGATCATCAAACAAGACCCAACTATCTGTTGCCTACAAGAAACACATCTAACCAGAAAAGATGCAAAGAAACTGAAAGTGAAGGGATGGAAAAAGATATTTCATGCCAGTGGATGAGAAAAAAAAAGCTGGGGTAGCTGTCCTAATTTCAGATGAGATAGACTTCAATCTAATTAACATCAAAAGAGACAGGGAAGGCCATTTTATACTGGTGAAAGGAATGATCCATCAAGAAGCAATCACCATCATTAATGTTTATGCACCAAAATCCAACGCACCTAGTTATGTGAAGCAATTACTTACAGACTTGAGGGGAGACATAGATATGCACACAATATTTGTAGGTGATGTCAACACACCTTTAACATCAATGGACAGGTCTACGAACCAAAAACTCAGCAATGAAACAACAGAGCTCACACAAACAATAGAACAACTGGACTTAGTAGACATCTATAGAACTTTTTCTCCTAAGAACACAAAATATACGTTCTTCTCAGCAGTGCACAACACCTTCTCCAGAATCGACCATATGATAGGACACAAAGCGAATCTAAATAACTTCCAAAAGATTAGAATCATACCATGTACCCTCTCAGACCACCATGGAATGAAACTGGAAATCAACAACTCAAAACTCCCCAGGAAATATAGACACTCTTGGAATTTGAATAATATGCTATTAAATGAACAATGGGTCAGAGAAGAAATTAAAGATGAGATAAAAAAAATTATGGAAACCAATGAAAACTCCGATACAACATTCCAAAAACCTGTGGGACAGCGCCAAAGCAGTGCTATGGGGTAAACTCATTGCAATTGGAGCCCATGTCAGGGCCCAAGAAAGATGCCACATACAGGAATTAACCACACACCTCCAGGAACTGGAAAAACAGCAGCAGAAAAGCCCCATACACAATAGGAAACAAAAAATCATCAAAAGAAGGGAGGAGAAAAACAAAGTAGAAATCAAATAAGTATACTTAAAATCAACAAATCAAAAAATTGGTTTTTCGAGAAAATAAACAAAATAGACACCCTACTGGCCTGAATGACCAAAAAAAAAAAGAGAGAGAAAGCGAGAATCTACAGCATTAAAGATGAAAAAGGCAACATAACAACAGACACTGCAACCATTAAGAAAATAATTAGAAATTACTACAAAGAACTGTACTCCAACAAATTTGAGGATCACCAAGAAATGGAAAAGTTTTTAGACTCCCACCACTTACCAAAACTTAGTCCAGAGGCAACAGAAGAATTAAATAAACCCTTAACCGAGGCAGAGATTGAAGCAGTCATCAAGGATCTCTCAACAAAGTAAAGTCCAGGCCCAGACGGCTTCACTACAGAATTCTACAAAACATTCTGAACAGAACTAAGGCCAATCCTCTACAAACTCTTCAAAACAATAGAGAAGGAAGCAACCCTTCCAATCTCATTCTATGAAGTCAACATCACCTTACCCAAAACCGGATAGAGAACCATCAGAGAAGGAAAACTATAGACCTATCTCTCTGATAAACATTGATGCTAAAATTCTCAACAAAATCCTAGCCAATAGAACTCAAAATATCATCAGACAGATCATTCATCTGGATCAAGTACGATTCATCCCTGGAACGCAGGAATGGTTCAACATTCGGAAATCCATAAATGTAATACACCACATCCAAAAACTGAAAAACAAGAACCACATAATGGTATCAATAGATGCAGAAAAAGCTTTCAATAAAATCCAACACCTCTTCATGCTAAAAACTCTAACCAAGGTAGGCATAGATGGAAAAATCCACACCATAATCAAAGCAATTTATGAAAAACCCAATACCAGTATCATACTGAATGGAGAAAAGCTAGAACCCTTCCCATTGAGATCTGGAACAAGACAAGGATGCCCGCTATCACCACTGCAATTCAATATATTCCTAGAGGTACTTGCAGAGGCCATAAGACAAGAAAAAGAAATCAAAGGCTACGGATGGGAAACGAAGAGGTCAAGCTTTCACTATATGCAGATGACATAATCCTATACATAGAAAAACCAGGAGACTCAATACAGAAACTGCTAGAACTTATACGAGAGTTTGGCAGAGTGGCAGGGTACAAAATTAATGAATAAAAATCAACAGCCATAGTGTACGCAAACAGCCCTAAGATGGAAAAAGATCTAACAAACAAGATACCATTCAAAATAAGAGACGAGCACGAAGTATCTGGGAATACATCTAACCAAGAGTGTAGGAGACCTATTTGAAGAAAACTACAAACTATTCAAAAAAGAAATTGAACAAGACCTCAAAAGATGGAATAACATCCCATGCTCCTGGATAGGCAAAATCAATATCATTAAAATGTCTATACTACCAAAAGCAATATATATTTTCAACGCAATTCCAATCAAATTGCCCAAAACATTCTTCACGGAACTGGATACAATGATTCAAAAGTTCATCTGGAAGCACAAAAACCACGAATAGCTAGAACCATCCTGAAAAACAAGAAGTTAGCAGGGTGAATCACAGTTCCGGACCTCTGGACATACTATAGAGCAGTGGTTATCAAAACAGCCTGGTACTGGCACAAAGATAGAGAGGAAGATCAATGGAATAGAATAGAAGCACCAAAAGGGAACCCACACAGATACAGCCAATTAATCTTTGACAAAAAGACCAATGACAGTCCAAGCAAATGGGAAGGCCTCTAGTAAATGTTGTTGGGACAACTGGCTGATAGCCTGCAGACACAAAAGGATAAACCCACATCTATCACCATATACTAAGATCCAATCTACATGGATAAAAGACCTAAACCTACATCCAGAAACCTTCAAAATCTTGCAAGAAAATGTTGAAAATACGCTGCAAGACCTAGGAGTAGGTCCTGACTTCCCAAGAAGGACACCAAAAGCAATAGCAGTTGAGAACAGAATAAATGTGACCTCATCAAACTAAGAAGCTTCTGTACAGCAAGGGAAACAATCAACAAAGTAAAAAAGCAACCCACAGAGTGGGAGATCTTTGCACACTACATAGGTGCTACATAATGCTAAGGTGATAGGGTGCTAATCTCCAGGATATAAAAAGAACTTCAAAACAACCAAAAAACCAAAATAAATAAACCACGTAAGAAATGGACAAACATTTCACAAAGGAACAAGCCCAAATGGCAAACAAACATATGAAAAAATTGCTCCAGTTCCCTGGCAATAAGGGAAATCCAAATTAAGACATCGATGAGGTACCACCTAACACCAGTAAGATTGGCCCACATAAAAAAGAACACCAACGACACTTGTTGGCGAGGATTTGGGGAAAAGGGAACCCTATTCCACTGCTGGTGGGGCTGCAGATTGGTACAGCCTTTATGGAAATCAGTATGGAGAACACTTGAACAACTCAAAATCTGCATACCATATGATCCAGCAATAGCAGTCCTAGGAATATAACCAAGGCACCTGTTTCACGACAAACCAATATTCACCCCTATGTTCATAGCAGCACAATCAGTAATTTCAAAACCATGGAAGCAACCAAAATGCCCATCAGCAGAAGATTGGATAAGAAAGCTTTGGTTCATCTACTCCATGGAATACTACTCAGCTATTAAAAAAAATATATATATATAGTTCTTTGTGGCTAAATGGGCCCAACTGGAAACTATAATGCTAAGGGAAATGAGCGAATCCCAAAAGGTTAGATACCACATGTTTGCCTTGATTTAACCTGTAATTTTTGTTTGGTTGTTTGTTATTTTTTGAACCTGTCATTGATACTGTCTCAACCCAGATGTTTTGAAGAATTGAACTTGCATTATTTTTAACATATTGTTTACTCAATACTATGTCAATTAATTCCATAATGTTGTATATTGTTGCTGATGTTTTGTTGGGGCTTTTAACTGACAGGAACTTTACTCTGTTAGCTCTACCTTCAGACCAGAGAAGGTCTCCCCAAGAGGCCACTGAACCTATCTGGACAATAAGATGCTGGACTCAATGCTAGGTATATGCTTGCAATGAAGGAATCTCAACTGAACTTGAACTGTGGTTATGCAGCAAGGTGGAGAAATCCATTATGGGGGGAGGGGTGTTGGAGGGGTGAGGGGAATACCCAGTGCCTATGAAACTGTATCACATAATACAATGTTAATAACAATAAAAAAAAAAAGAGAGTGCATCTCATGGATGTATTCAGCCCCAGTTTGCTAATGTGAACAGTGCAGAGATGGGGGCTCCCAGCCTGAACATTCTTTTCCAAGATATTACAATCTCTCATTCTCGCCCATTTATTCCTTTAGCCTTTCATTTTTAGTAAGTTGTATTTAATTTGATTAATTAATTAATTAATTAATCTCATTTCATTTTATTTCCTTTTTGTTTTTTTTGGAAAGCCAGATATACAGTTAGAAAGAGATACAGAAAAGAAAATTTTCTGCCACTGTTTGCTCCCCATATTGCCACAATAGCCAGAGATGAGCTGACCTGAAGCCAGGAGACAGTAGCTTCTTCCAGGTCTCCCACATGAGTGCAACATCCCAGGGCTTTGAGCTATCCTTTACCACATTCCCAGACTACAAGCAGGAAGCTGGATAGGAAGAGGAGTAGCTGGGACACAGATCTGCGCCAACATGAGGCCTTGTCACATGCAAGAAGACCATTAAGCCGCTTGGCAATCACCCTGGGCCCCTTACACAAATCTTACATGAAATCTTACATGACATCTTTTCATAGAAAAGCGCTCCTGACTTCCTCCATTGCTGAGCTTGCTGTTCTTTGGTGTCGTAGTCCTCGTCTTGTAATGATACTCGGCCTGCCCATGTTCTGTCATGTTCATGACTGTCTATTCTATGAAAACCTCTGACATTTTCCCTGGTTCACTGACTGATACGTCCCAGAGCCTGGAAAACACATTTTATGCTCAGCTCTCCATTGTTGACACTCAATATTTTATTTCTGTAAATAAGTAAAACTCCAATTTACATTTTCAAATCACTAAAGCTAATTTGTTCTGTCTGTATCTGGAAGAATTTGCCAGAAGGATCATACTCTTACTGTAAATTCTTCTAGAAACAGATAAAAAATAAACCTTTCCACATGGAAGCAAGCGGAAATTCACAGAAGATGACAGTAACTAGCATTGAAATACACACTTGATCTAGGCTAGGCAAACACAACTAATCTAAATCATCACCACTAGCAAAACTGTAAAGTCAGAAGAAACTGGACACTTTAGCTTTCTTTTGAATTTTTACATAAACACACTACATAAAGATACAAGTCATATTACATAAAGAAAAGAAAAATGCACCAAAAGGTGCAAGAAGCTGGTCCAAGATTCCTTTTTCTTTCCTTTCTTTCTTTCGTTTTAAGAAAAGTCATGATTCTGGATTCCTGTTCTATGCTAATTTGATGACTTGGAAGTAGCCATCATCTGGCCAAAAGGCCAATTTAATCACTCGAGGCTGGATGTCTCTATGGTGACAGCTATTTCAATATTGGCACATTTTTTTAGCTCTTTGCTCATAATTAATCTTACATAGAGCATTTTTACATAATGTTGTTCTGTTTCTTGCTTCTAGTAATTGCATATCTAATTACTCAGGAAAGAAAAAGGCAGTATTGCATCTGGTAAAGCCACTCATAAACAAAACTGAAAGCATCACCCTCAAATGATTTCTATCACGTGGCTTTATGTTGTTAATGTTGAAACTTTTAAAAACATTCACTTTACACAGAACTTTGAATTGCATTGTTATCTTGGGTTATGGGCTATATTTTGGCATTAAACTATATTTTAAATACAAGTTTCATTGTCACAGTATATAAAGGAAGCAATTCAGTAACCATTACTGATAAAAAAAAATATGTTTGTGTTTAAATAAAACTTCCTTTTGAAGATAAAGCCCAAGGGACAAATATGAAGTGGCGAAATGTTTTGAGCAGCAATTCAGATGTAAAACATTGTAGGAGAAGTGCTTACGTCATTGCACCTGCGTTCTTTTTGGTTGTAAGGTATAGTATTTTACAAAATTATCTTTAGCACAATGCTGACTTCAGTTTGTGTCAGCATTTAAAAAATGCATTTAGCGAATCTGAAAGATAACATGAATAATAACAGATATTGGCACATAGGCAACATATAGTTCATTTTAATAAAAATATGTTGTGATATAAATTATCTTCCAACTTTTTAGAATGTTTTTATACCAACTTTGTAACTAGTTTTCTTAAGTTTAATATTCTGTCAGGTGACACAATGATAAAAAAGTCAGCTTCATCCAAAACAATACCCCCTTATCTTGAAAGAAATATTAAATGAATAAATAGAATAAATAAATGAAATTATAATGTAAACTGAAATGACAGACTTTTCAAATGGTACATTATGAAAAAACCTGATTTAAAAAATCATTGGCTAAAACATTGTTTTATTTTTAATGAACACCTTTAGTAATTGCTCTATTGCAGTCTTCTAAGCAGTCTGAGGAGCTTATATTATTGTCAGCAATTTCAAATCTGAGACAAAATCAGAATCAATTTCTCCATAGATTTTAAGAAATACAAAATTAAGTTTTTCTTCTTTTCCCTGTATGGTCATTGTTATGGATATGAGCTTTTATTTTGGTACCTTTTGCCACGCCAATGCTGCTGAAACACCTGCGTTATGATTTCAGACATTCATGAGATATGAAGTGGAGGATCAGATGGGGCTTTCAAGATGTTTTCAAGACTCTTCTATAATTGGATTATATCATTCACACAGTTAATGTATTCCTGAGTGATGTCTAGAGTATACTACCTGTAAAAGACGCTTGGCTAAGGTGACCTTGAGTATGCTCAGGCTGTCAGACTTCGTGCCGTCTGAGACTACTCATAAAAGGAAGCTATTAGTAGCTGTCATCCCTCAGTTCTTCAGTCTCTAAGAAAAGTGAGAACAAAGATGGAATTTCTATTTCACAGCAACAGAACCTAGATCTGACAATCTTCCTCCAAATGTAGGATTCCTATACATTTTTTAAATTTATGTGAAAGGACACATTTCAGTAATTTCACATGTAAAGTTTTAAGCCCATTGTGATTTCTTCCTCCATCCAACTCTTTATTTTTATTTCTCTTTTTTAAACTTTTATAATAATTTTCTTTACAATAACATATATACTCCACTTAAAAAAAAGTTCCAAAAATGGGATGTAGAGGTACCACTGTACCTATAAGTAATACTTAAGTCTCAATTTATTAATTACACTCCTATTTGTTCACTATTGTGCTCTCTAAAATAACTAAAGTGTGTGTATGTGAATATGTGTGTGTGTCAATGTGTGTGTTCCTGAGTCCATCTTCTTCCATAAGCATCACTGAATCCACTTTGATGCAAAAGCCAGGACTTGAACCATTTATTGTACCCAGTTACCATTAGATGAGTATTTGGATTAATTCCATATATTTTAATAGTCCATTTTCAAATAGGATTTTTTTTTCATGGATGATGAGTTTGCTGGGCTCTTTATATATTTTTGTTAATAGTTTATCAGATTGTTTGCAATTATTTTTTTTCCCATTTATGGCTTTCTACTCATACTTCTTTCACGTCGGATCATCAATAATCTAGGGTTCATGTGAGAAAGGTAGTTATTACTTTCAAACTGCAGTAAACTAGCAGGTTTTGTTTAACTTAAATTCTTCACACGATTTTACATGTTATATATAGACATATAAAAACATGAAACATTCTCCAGTGGCTAAAGTTGCTGACTGTGGTTAAATTGTATTGTCCATCCCTGGCTTACTAAACATTAGGAAGTAGAACAAGACATGACAAAAAACCCACAAAATCTGCCATGTTCATCGATTGGAAGAATTGATATCATCAACATGCTATCCAAAACAATTTACAGGTTCAGTGTGAGCACCTGCTAAGTGCTAAAGATAGGGGCATCGGTTGTTCTTTATGAAAGTTAAAAGAAATACCCAATTACTTTTTGCTAATATGAAAATAGGAAAACCACAATTAGAACTAAGGTTTTAGTCTCATATTCCAATTATATTCACTATCAGTATTACAAGGAGAATGTAACCTTTAATGGGTAAACTATTTTTCCTGATTCTAGCCTATAAGGTTTGTAATTATCATTTTATAATAGAATCATACAGTTTTGTAAGTACTTGCCTATTTGTTTTCAGTTTACGCGTTTACATTTAAATGACAATTTCATTATCAAGTTATGAAATATTACTTAGTTTCATCAAACATTATTTCTTGATTTTTAGCCATCCACTAAGTGCTTTATCTGCCCAATCATTTCAGCTGACAGGTAAAAGGAAGTCAGCCTACTTAAAATAAAACCACTTTTGTAACAGGCATTGAATAATTTGTTCCTTGTTAAAAGCAAATATAAAATAAATTTTTCCACTTGCCCATTTAATGGCAGTTTTGAACATTTATAATATACTTCTTTCATATATAATTTTGTCCGTTACTGGTGCAATGGCTCAACTGACTAATACGACACCTCCAAATGCCAGCATCCCATATGGGCTCTGGTTAATGTCTAGCTATTCCAGTTCCCATTTAGCTCCCTCCTTGTTGCATGAGAAAGCAGCAGAAAATGGTCCAATGCTCTGAGACCGCTGTACCTATGTGGGAGATCTGGAAAAAGCTCCTGGCTCCTGCCTTTGCATCAGCTTACCTTGCACCATTGTCCTCATCTAGGGAGTGATTGGTCACATGGAATATCTTTCTTTCTCTGCTTCTCTTTGTGAATTGACCTTTGCAATAAAAATAAATAAATCTAAAGAATTGTCTGTGTTCCTGCATGTGAGAACATGATATTACCTTGTGGTTTTTGTTGAGATAGTGTCTCATGTTTCAGAAATGTTTCTTTAGTAGAAAAGCTGTCTTTTTTTTGCTGTACTCAATTCCTCTTTATTCAACAATCTTGCTAATTTTAATATGTAGCTTTCTGCTTCGGTACCAACAGAGGCCTTTCCACTTGCTTTTATTGGTTAAATTCCAGTTCTCCTGAAGCCTTGTGCTCATAACATGAATTTTAAATTCAGTTAGCAGATTTTATTTCTCAATGGCCAACCCCAATCTGTGGCATGTTGCTTATTTAATCTACCTGTCAGGACAGGACACTCAGTGATAAATCATTGAGTGCATTTCTAGTCTATGCACTGTCATAACATATTCTGACTTGTTGCCGTCAAAGGACAGCATATTGCACTCATTGTAAATTCTTGGGTGTATATTATAAACATTCTGAGAGATTCTGTCTGTTTATACTCTGCTCTGAGTCTACTGAAGTCATTTGGACTACTGCAATTTGATGTGTTTTTTTTTTTTGATACATTAAGTTTTGTGGTTTATAACAATTAGGTTCTAGTGTTTATTCCAATCATTAACCATAAATTTGGCCTTTAGTGAAAGCATTGTCATTTTTTGTTGTCTTTGTTTCTTAGTTGTCACAATGAATAACTTTAGAACAAGCTGACAAGGAGTTCACAGGGAGCAAAGTCAGTGCTGCTTGCAGATTGCTTGAATATATGCAACTTGATGCAAATTGCAGATTACAAGTTTTACTTCCGTTTAAATCATTGGGTTTCGGTGTCATTATTATTCAATCTACACAGACCATAATTAGTGGAGTAATTGTCATAAGACAAACACAATACGCCACACCTTAAAGCTTTAGATTATTTCCTAATAGTTTCACCACGACTTCAGATGACAGCATGCATAATGTTGAGTTATACTTTGAAATTCTGCATTTATTAAAATTTTCAAAGCAAGTAACATATTAGTTTTAATGGCTTTTAAAAAATAGAACCAGGAGAGATGAATGTGATCATGTGAATTGATCTGATATTTTTCAAAGTGTATTAACTATTATCTGGTTATGTGCGGACTAATGTTGACTGGTGTTCCCAGTAATACTGAAACAACAAGGCTAGTGCAGACCCAAATGTGTGCTTTGAAATTGGTTTTATTCAATACACACTCTGATCGTCTCTATAATAATGCTAGACATTCGTTATAATATTATCCACAGCTTTATTTAGACTGTCCGTTTTCTTTTTACTAAAAATTGTCTCAAAAATAACAAGTAACTGAAACTTTACTTGTTTATTTTAAGACTTATTTTTCTTGGAAATGCAGGTTTACACAAAAAAGGATTTACAGAAAGATCTTGAGGATGGTTTACTCTTCAAGTGGCAGCAAAGGCTTGAGTCAAGCAGATTCGAAGCCATGAACTTCTGGGTTTCCCATGTGGGCGCAGGGTTGAAAGGCTTCGAGCCATCCTTTACTGCTTTCCCAGTCCCAAAGCAAGCAACTGCATGGGAAGTAGAGCAGCTGCGACACAAACTGGAACACAAACAGAATGCTGGCAGGTGCAAGGTGAGGATTTAGCCACTAAGTCCTCACACTATTTGCCTGAAACACAATTTGTAAAAGCTTAGTTTCCCAGACCTTTTGAGATGGTGAATGCGTGTCTTGATTTATGACATGGTGAATTTTGCCCAGAAGTTAAGAGGAATGATTGGTTTTCATTTCTATCTATAGTATCTAGTTCTTAAAAAAAAATTAAAAAGGTAAAATCTTTGTTTTGATTATATTAGGTTTTTCTGCTCTGCACCAGTCCTTAAAAAATAAGACAAATTTATCCCTTGTCATATTCATCGGTCAAAAGTTGGCCATTAGCTACAAAATCAATAAAGAGTGCATCAGGCTGTTTAGAATGTTTAAGTATTATAATAGCAAGTTTCCACAAAAGCATATTTAAACCATAAAAAAATCAAAAGTATATATGTATAAGTATATACATATATGTGCATAGTAAATGTATGTATTTATAAATGCATACTATTTTAAATATTTATTTATTTTTATTGGGAAAGCATATCAGATTTATGTAGAAAAGAGGCAGAGAGAGACATCTCCCTTGCGCTGGTTCATTCCCTAAGTGGCCCCAACAGCGAGAGCTGAGCCAATCCAAAGCCAGAAGACAAGAGCTTTTTCTAGGTTGCCTATGTGAGTGCAGAGTCCCAAGGATTTGAGCCATCTTTTATGAACTGGCATCTATATGGAATCCTGAGGCTTACAAGGTGATGGCTTAGCCATTGAGACATTGCACCAAGCCATATATGCTAGCTTTTTAAAAAGTAGGAACACAAAATATCTACAGCCTAACCTAACAGATGACTCGAATTATTCACTTTAACTGTTGATATCGAGTTACACTTAGTGTAACACTTTCTAAAAATGTCTGCAGAATTTCCTTTTTATTACTCATTTTATTGTAAAGGCAGATTTATAGACAGAAGGAGAAAGAAAGATCTTCCATCCGCTGGTTCACTCTCAAGTGACCTGAAGGTCCAGAGCGAAGCTGATACAAAGTCAGAAGTCATGAGCTTCCTCTGAGTCCCCCAGACGAGAGCAAAGACCCAAGTCTTTGGACCAACCATTGCAGTTTTCCTAGGCCACAGGCAGGGAGCTGTGTGGAAGGCGTAGCAGCTAGGCCAGGAACCAGTTCCCATGAGTGATTCTGGTGCCTGAAAGGATAGGATTAGCCAATTGAACCATTGTGCCAGGCTACTTACAGAAATTCTGTTAAACTCAGTACCATATGTTGTTAAAAAGTATGCTTTATTGCTTATAACATTTGTAATCTTTTTTAATTAATTTTTCCTTTTTGTGCTATATTAATGTGTTTAAAAAATCAATGAGCATTTTAATATTCTATAGAATATGGTGAAATTTTATTTTAAAGATATGAAGAGCATTTTTAGCATATTTCTCAGTACAAGTCATAAACACTGAAAGGGCATTTTGTGCTACATGTAATACACACAACTTGAAAACGTGACTTATGGCTAGGGAAAGTAATTTAGCAAACGAAGGCTTTGATAGGATTTTGGAGGAAAAATAACAAACAACACGATACTCTTATAGACAATAATCCTTGGTACTTACCTAAATACCAGACCTGAGTATAGATTAAAACATTGCAGGTAAAAATGCATTTGTGGAGATTTTATTCAATGACAAGGGAAACATTGATGTTTGAAGTTTCTCAAAAAAAAAAAATCTATGCATTAAAGGTGTTCTTTGCAAAGCTACAAGTACACAATGAGACCACCTGTTCTGGCTTTGCCCCTCAGGAAAAGGAGCTGTCACTCATAGGATAATCATGATTATCACAAAAAAAAACAGGAATATATATATATGAAGTACCGCATTTAAAAAATGATGGCAAAAGTAAGAGGTATGCAATTTCAGAAGAGCGTAATTTTTTCACTAGTCTTTACAAACTCACATCAGCCTTGATTGCCATAGCATGATGACAGAAAAAATGACATTTCTAGGAGAAAACTGATATGTTTTCTCCTATGAAAAGCACTATGAAAAGCTAACACCATAACTTATACATTATTGAATAAGTAGTGGTCACAACAAAATTAATTTGTGAAGCATTTTTTAAAAAATGTGTTTAGCACCACACCATAAAAAAAGAAATCTTGACTTGAAAGTTTTGATTTGAAATGTATTGCCATTTGAACTGTGGACAACAAGCTTGGTGGCTTTGAACAAAACAAAATGCTATTTGTGCTAAAACTTGAAATACAGCAAAGCAAGCAAGCTGTTAAGAATTCAGACAGGCATTTCACAAAAGAATGAGAATGTTATTGTCAAATTAGCACTACTGATGTTATTATGTTAATTTGTTTGTCAAATAAAAAATTGCTATGGTTCCACAGTATAGCACATGGATTAATTTACTAATCTGATAAAACACGGCAGTTGTCTTTTTATTATATTTCTCTTTTAGATTGTAGGAACAAGTTATTATTCAGCTCAGTTAATTGAAGAGATTCTGCTATAGCACTATTGAGAGAAGGCACTTTAGTGTGTTGCTCAGCTCGTTTTGAAAATGGAGTCATAGATATAAGATAGAAAGTAATTCTTAACTGGAAAATAAAGACTTTAATGAGAACTACTGAAATAGCAACCTAATCATGGAAAGACATTATGGGGTACCGCTAAATGTGGAAATTTATTTTTATTTACATGGAGTTTTTTAAAAAATGAAAACACCAAAATCTATCAGCTAACAAATCAAAGGAGAGTCTTCCATATATTCTGAGCATATGATCCAGGGTTCACCGGCAGGTAACAACTGGCCCATGTGTGGATCTCATGTGGTTTAGAGGGCACTGTGACCCACTACACTCTGTCCCACATTGGATATTGTGAGCAACAGCAGATGTTGGGACCTAGCCCAGCCTGGCACACACATGAACCAAGCCTACAGACTTGTCAAAGTGTTGCTGCAGCCTTTTCTATCCTAGTCTGCCACCCCCTTTGTGGTTCTCAAGTTTATCAATGGGAACCATATCATGGTAAGGGAGTCCCCTTAGCTCCTGAGCAGGCCCACTCCCCTTAGCTCTGGAGCAGTCCCACTCCAGTGACAGATCTTGCACTGTGCCAATTTTTGATATGACCCAACCTGGCATTGGCCACTCCTCATGTTGGTTCTTGCCATTGGATGCTGTAGCCTGACCTGGCCCAGCCTGTCCCCAGTTACAACTCTTACTATGAGAGAGAGTACCATGAGTACCGTGGTCATGCCTATCACCACCAGCTCAGCCCATCACCACCCCCAGCTGTCATGCAAACTAGCCAGAGTCCCACAGGGATGAACCCACAAATGCCACAGAGAATCTGCACCCAGACTCAGTTCTCTCACATGCCTGTTAGCATCATGGCCCTGCATAGCATGGTACACTCCCTGTCCCAACAGCCACTGGTGGATACTGTGGTCTGATCCTGCCAGGAAGCCCCTAAGCCTAGTCCTATCTTTCATGTGTTCTAGTGGGCTGTAATTGATGCCAGTTACTTTAGTCCAGGTCTCCCATGTGGGTATGTACTACCATACTCCCATGTGGGTATCTGACCCAGACATATGCTTCAGTGTTTCTTCTGCCAAACCAAAGAACCCTGTCTCAGCCCCCTTATTTACTTAAAACAGCAGTGGTTCAACATCACTTGTAATGTAATTCCCCTGCAGTCCTCCATCCCACATATCCCCGACCCAACCTCACAGGGCAATCCACAGCCACTAGCTCCATGGCTGCATCAGTATGGCCCCAGGTCTGGTCTTCAGCTGGTGCAGCATGCTGGCCTGGGGAGCAACATGCCTACTCACCCTCCTTCCAGGCTCACCCTGGTCTTGGGTCTTGCTAGTGCTCATGGGTGCTGCAGCCTGGTCTGGCATGGCATGGCCTTCCTCCCCTTGGAAATTGCTGGCTGGTGCTACTACAGTCAGGCTCTGCAGGGCCTACCCCCAGAATCAAGGATGAGTTAGGGGAATGTGTGGATGGGAAACATAAAACTTTTCCACAGACATGGAACCAAGTGAAATCATATACTGATATACGTGAGTGGGGGCGGGGAGGAAAGAAGCTTTGAAAAGAGATGGGGAAAACCAATCAGGTTTCACAGCTACCACATTTTTTTTTTTTAAAGCAAGGTCTAAGTGAGTGCCTCCAGCACTGAAACCTTTGTTGATTTTCAGCTGAGACTTAGGAATGTCATTAACTCTCATTGTTATGAAAGATATTAAAGACATACCACTCTTTTCTGAAATGGACAGGCACATACACAACTCTAGTCCCTATGCTTCTGAGTATGTATTGAGGTTTCAAACAGGTCTTACCTTCCCATTCATTACATCTTGAGACTAATAACCACAGTGCCTGGCAGGGACTAGCCAAATCACATCAATTATAATTCCACAAGTTGTGTATTGGAAGCATCAGCATTCATCTCTTGAACTATTTCTCCATCTTTTCTTCCTAAAACAAACAAGTTGAAATTTTAATATCAATTTATGCTTGGAAATCTACATTTATAAACACACCCCTTTCTTATTTCTTTTTCCAATGGCTGTGTCTATTTTCCAAGAAATGAGTTAATGAGGGTTGTGTATTTTTCCAAGCAAAGGGAGCCATGATTTTGTTATTGCTGCAAATTTGTTTGAATTCTCTCAAGTAAAACATACATATCCCCCACCATTAAGGAAGTCTTCATCCATCTTTATTCATTATTTCTTCTCACTCTGAATAGTTTACACTACCATGTTATCACTCAACCTTGTAAACATACCTATTCAAATGCTTCCAAAAATTTACATTTCACACACTTTCTGACTTTATAATAAGCAGCTTTCCATTCATTTGGGATTTCCAGTTCAGCAATAAGTATCTTTGATAAGCTTCAGGCTGAAATTTCTCCTATCCACCATATCATTGTCTAGTAAAAATAATTTTATAGGAATTTAAATAATTTTAAGTCCATTTTTAAGAAAAGCAAACCATGTCACAGCAATCGATTGAATTTTTAGTAGTTAAAAGACTGAAAACTACACAGGGTTTAGTGTTGTGTCTGTCAGCGAGAACCTGCTAGCTGGCAGCAGTGGTTTTAACAGATTTACTGAGTAATACTTTGGGTAAAATGATTGAACACAGTAATGACAGAATGAACAGCAACCAGTTATCAATCAAATTTTTGAATATTCAGTTGATGACTTCCAAAAATATTAACAGTTCCAAAATGACTGCATTACAAGTTAATGCTGTAAAATCTCAAATTTAAGCAAAGGCATAGAGTGACAGAATAAATAAATTATGAACTCACTATACATTTCTATTAATTGTACTTCATTTCTAAAGATAGCTAAATAATGAAATAAGAGGTTCCATGCAGTTGCAATCCCTCAAAAGTAGACGTTCTTAAACAAATCAGCAGCTATCTTAAACCAAATATACAAACAAGAAACAACAAATTCTACTTATAATGATAAGGGGTTCAATTCAGCTGGATGAAATAAGCATTTACATATGTGTAGGTATATCCAAGATCAGACCACCAAAATATCCATATATGAGATCATGAGTGGATGATCAGAACAGTAAACTATGAAGTAGTTGTAGCATTGTATCCTGGATCATTTTTACCTGCCAGATAATTGTAGAACATTCTACCCAAAATTGTGAGATTACATTCTCCTCAGCAACTTACAAAATATTTCCAGGAAATATATGCTGCATAACTATACAATTCTTAAAAATTTAAGATTATATCAAGCATCTTAAACATTTGATAAGCTGAAATTTAACAGCATGAAATCATATGGAAACTTATAAATATATAGAAGACATATACTTATTCTTGAACATCTAATTGATCTGGGAAGAAATTAAGTAAAAAAATTAAAAATTCAACGAAAGTGTAAACAGTCTACTAAAATCTATGATGTATAGTAAAAGTAGTACTGAGAGGGTGTTTGTTACTATACATATTGAGAAGAAAAACAAATCTCAAATAAAAAGTTATTTCTCTACTTCAAATGACTAGTCGAAGAAAAAAAGTCAAACCAAATGTAGTAGCTAGTAAGAAATAATACAACCCAGGAAAAACAATAACATAAAAACTAAAAAAAAAAAAAAAGTATATCAATAAAATTGGGGTCTACCATATCCAGATTTGAGGGTATAATGCAACATGCATTCCTGCTTCCAGACAAAAGATGGATTCCCAATGAAACTGTTGGAAATGAGTAGACAATGGGATGTTGGAGGGTCTGACAGGATGCAAAAGTTGGAAATTTATAGTCAGGTGCATAGACTAAAACTAAAACTAAAAAAACTTTTCTGCAAAAAAGCAAGGAGCAGAGTGTTGCGTGGAAACCTACAGGTGGTAATATTTGCACATTATACATTTACCCATGAGTTAATAAACAGATTACATAAGGAATTCAAGTAACTTAACAACAAACAAAGAAAAACAATGATTTATATCAAAATAAACTCTAGCTCAAAAAAAGAACACTTCTCAAAGGAATACGTACAAATGGTTAATAGGTATGGGAAAGAATACTCAATTTCATTAATCATTAGAAAAATATCAATAAAGACTAAACTGGTCAGATTAGCTACTAACAAAAAGATGAAAGATAACGGTGAGAATAAGGAGACACATGAATCTTACACACTATGCAGGGCTGCTTAACATTTTCTTTTGTGTTAGTATTAATCACTCCTCATAATCTGTTATAGTGGCCTTGTTTTTAAGTACAGAAAATGTAAAACAAGACAACTGAACTTACTGGCAGGCAGAGAATAAATTTTGTAGTTGGTATTTTGTAGGGAGCAAGTGAAATCTGTATAATTATAATTTTTTGGGACAGCATATATAAACGCCATTGTAAGCTATAAGAAAATAAGTACTGTGGGCATTGTGTTTCTTCTTCAATTCAAAACATCCATCATCTATACTATGTTAAAAGCTGAAATGGTGATAACAAAAAGCAAGCTGAAATGACATGAAATTTATGTAAATGAGTGTCATTTTAAGAGGAATTTGAATGTCTCTTGAGATCTAATAATATTGTAGTAAGAGGAAAGTTAAATGCTCATATAATTTTAGCAGTATAATAGTGAATGCTTTTATTAAAATGTTATGTGTATGTTGAATATTGTATTTTACAATAATATTAAGTATAAAAAGTATATTGTTTCAGTAGCTGGAATGTATTACCATGTCTTTTTTTTTGTCAGCTTTGTTTGCTGTTTATTATCACCTGAATAAGAATTATATACCATGCCTTAACTTTCCTGTATCTCTGAGAACTTGAATACACAGAATAAGATATTTTTCATGGTGTACAGATGGAAAAAGACAGCATTACATCAAACTAAAGAGCTTTTGTGCAAAAAAAGACTGTTACATGATAACCTACAAATGGTTAGGTTAGTGTCACTTTAGTCTGTCCTCAAGGGGAAAAACCTTTTACAGAAGAAAACATTTAAATAATTACATTTAACCGTTTAATCAATAAAGTTCAAAATTGTTATCAATTGTTTCTGTACAAATATTTCTAAAAATCAAATATTCCTATGCGTTTTTGAAAAGTACTCTGCAAATTCAATTATCTCCTTTCAATTAATATTATTTTAATGAAAATTACTTCAAATTCTTTACCAGAATATGTTTAGATATAAAACATAATTAGCACACATATTTTTGAGTTCAATAAATCTTAAGTGTATATGTCCAAACACACAATAGCACTTTTCTGACTCCAGGAACAATAGCTTCTATGTCCATGCAATTGCATATAATCAATACAATTTTAAATAATTGTGTACATATTGACACTTTCAAATTTTTTGTCTATAATACTGTATACTTACATATACTTAAATATTACAAAGACCAATGATTAATATTATACATACATGAAGGTCAAACCACTGGATAATATGTTAAAAATAATTTCTATAATCATAAAAGTATATTTTCCTTAATTCTATTGAATGTTAAAACTAATTGAATATTAGTAAACATAATGTATATATTTGTTACGTAGCATTTCATCATATCTTTAATTTCTACAGCGTTCATTTATAAAATAGATTAAGTTTTCACTGAAAAATTAAGAACACAACCTGAATGTATTTTAATTGCTTAGAATTTAAACAAAGAATCAATGCTGCTAAGAAGAAGGAAAATCATGAGATCCGGGGGCTGTGTGGTGTTGTAGCAGGTTGGTCCTGTCAGCACAGCCTCCTGTATGGGTGCTGCTGCATATCTCAGCCGACCCCATGCCCTGCTCATGTGGTAGCAGAGCAGAAGAGGATGGTCCGGGTTCTTGGGACCCTTGGACCCTTTTGGGCTCCACGATGAAGGTCCTTTCTCCTGACTTGAGATCAGAGCAGTCTGGTGGCCTTGGTGAGTGGACCAGCAGATGGAAGAGCTTTCCTGCTGTCTCTCTGCTCTAGGGCTTTCCCTCAAATAAAAAATAAATCTTTAAAAATATGTGACTGATAGCTGATTAATCATCCTAAATAAAATAAGTATGTTCTCAAAATTCAAAAAAAAAATAAAATGTATGCTCATTTTTTACTTTTTTTTCTTAAAAAAATTCACTTATTTTCATTGGAATGGCAGATATACAGCACGGAGGAGAGGGAGAGGAAGATATTCTGTAAGCTGTTTCACATTCCAACTAGCCACAACAACAGGAGCTGAGCTGATCAGAAGTCAGGAGCCAGGAGCTTCTTCCATGTCTCCCACACAGGTGCAGGGTCCCAAGGCTTTGGGCTGTCCTTGATTGCTTTCCTAGGCCACAAGCAGGTAGCTGGATGGAAAGGGCCGCCGGGATTAGAGCCAGCGACCAAATGGGATCTTAATATGTTCAAGGCAAAGACATTAGCCCGCAGGCGTCTTTTGTGAAAGGCCAGAAGAATCAATGCAGCAAACGTGCGTGTCTTAAGGAATGGAAACAGGCACCCCACCCTTTGGCAACTGACAGCAGACTTGACCTTCAAGGAAGGACCCACTAAACAATTGTGATTCAATGAGGGTTAAAGTGACTGATAGTATTTTTAGAAATTAAAAGCAATTAATTGAAGTCTGTCCTTGTTTAGAGAATATCCTGTTGTAAACTGAATAGTTTACCATGTGGTATAAACACAGCACGCTGTGCACAGTGGGTTTTCCCAACCAAAGAATTTGCTAGATTTATTGAGATCTTCATTTTATCATGATGGCTTAGTATAAAGTCCAGAATATCTTTGATTAACATCCATAGATAATTTTAAAGCAATATTTAGATGGTGGAAATTAGGAAACAGAATTTATATATATATATATATATATATAATTCTTTAAGGTAGTAATCATCAATTATAATTATGAACTTTTTTGTAACATACTTTAAAACATTCTAGCATATATGTATATATAATATTCCCTGTTATATACAATATACTATATATTATTTAGCATCAAATTATATTTTTATTTTAAAGTGTATTATATTTAAGAAAAGTAATTATAAACACACATTATTATATAATATACTGATAGAACCATTACTCAGTTACGGTACCAAATTGACTAGAAATGTTATGTGTATACACTTATTTGAGAAAAGTAATCAAACCCTTGGTGTGTAGAATAAATTACTTGGTGTAATTTTGTTAGCAGGAGGATTGCTTTGAAATTGACCTTGCTGCATGTGTAACATTTTCCTTGTGAAGGTGGCAATTAGAACATTTCATCCTGGTAGCAATAGAGAGTTGAATATTATGAATGTCCCCCAGGCAAATGACACTAGAGAACCCCTGTAGTTGAATAAATTGGGTTTACTAATAATAGAATTGGGAGAGGATCTAAACAGTAAGGAAGAGTGAAAAATCTCATTAAGACATTTTAGGAAATAGCTGCAGTAGCAGTTGCAACTTGGCTCTGTTACTTTGGGGATTTTCAGCGTATTAGACCTGTTTTATGACCGAGTATTGCAACTAGAATAAGAATAAAATCCTGATTATAAAATCAGTAACAAGCACTCATTTATTGAGAAAACACACACACACACACACATATATATACATATATATGTATTTATATTTAATTTTGATTGAATTGTGCTTTCAAATTAACATCACTGTTAAACCTATCCTGTCATTTTTTTCCCTTATATCCAAACAGAAACTTGATAACATTTTGCTCTAAGTGTCACATCTATGGAGTAAGACTGCAATACGCCTGTGAGTTCAAGATAAAGCCGTAATGGTCTTTGAGGTTTAACGTGTGGAAAGTCTACCTCTTGAATCAGAAGCGCTTCTTTCTCGGGTTGTTGTGATACTATCGCGATGTCTTGTTTCAAAAGGCACAGTTGCCTGTCTTACACCCTGGAGGGCAACCTCATGGGAGCAGCAACACACCCGAAAGCGAAGGATTTCAGGAAAAATTCTGCAGTGGAAAAATTATAAATATATCTATATACAAGTAATGGTGTGGCAGCAACTTGCAACATACAGCTTTGATTGTCTGTGTCATAGCATAGAAATATCCAAAGTCCCGGGAAAATGGGAAACTCAGGGGAAACAGTCAAGGTTGTTATTATCTTTCTTTACTATTAGGATATCATCACTATTTCAACCTTTTTAATTGTCAGGGTATGCCTTGCTAACTCAAATGTGTGAGTTATAAAGCAAAAGACTCTTCCTCCAACTGAACCCTTTAAACTTATCATGGCAATGGCTACTGAATCAACGTATGCACTGGGATAGTAGATTGTCAGGCACTCTCACGATGGGTGAATAAAATGGAGTTTAAGTTTAGGTCACAAATTGTGAACTTGTTGACAAAGTGATTGAGGCCTATATAGAAAAATGCCAACACCAGATTGGGAAAAAATTGCACTAAGAGATTTTAACGGTTAGTTAAAATTAACTATTGTAACATTTGGAAATCAAAAAGGAATCTTTTTTGTAGGATGGAAGGAAGTTTGATTCCCTTTTGGATATTAATTTTTGAACCACGTATTTGTGCAAGAAGAAAACTAAATGCATTAGTCATTTTCAAAAAATCCTCCGTTTTGTGGTTTTTATCATTACAGCTATGGCTCTTAATTTACCCTTTCGCTAATTCTACAACATACTAGTGATACAGAGAATAAATACAGAATTAGTTATCTTACTTTTCTGAATTATACAGAAAATCAGGACACCGACAAAATGTCAACCTTTGTCCTCTCATACCTGCACATACACAGAAGAACTTAATTGAAAATAAAACCACAATCATATATTTGACCTAACACAAATCACTCTGGAATACCCCATATGCCAATATTTCTTCCTGAATTCCACAGTGCCTTTCCCGAATCTGCTCTTGCACATCTCCACATCACAATTTTGCTACAGAATCAAGAACAGGCGATTGCTTTTGGCTCCACTTCAAGCACACTGAGACAGGAAAATACTGGATCCTACCATGCTCACACTCAGCAATGACTGCATTCCTGCCACGCCTTTTACAGAGCTAAAATGACCCATGAACTCAATGATTTGTCTTACATACCTGCCCTTCAGGCAAGGAAATCACAATAGAGATTCTTCTTTTTGTCATCTGCATTTTCATTTGTGTTTTTTGGTATTTTTATATTTGTGTTTATTCTATTGATGACATATTACCATGTAAATAAACATAGTTATGCCTTTTAAAAGAGTTTATTCATTTGAAAGGCAAAGTTACAAAGAGGGACAGAAAGAAAGAGACAGAAGGAGAGAGAATCTTTTATGTGCTGGTCTGCTCCCTAAGTGGCTTCCACAACCACTGGAACTAGGAGGATTTGAAGCCAGAATCCAGGACCCAGGAGGCTTCTCTGGGTCTCCCACAGGGTTCAGAGGCCCCAGGACTTGGACCCTGTTGCCTTCCTACACACACCACCAAGGAGCTGAATGAGACACAGAGCAGCCAGGACAAGCCTGCCCACGGGATATGGCCCCATACACAGCAACTTCATTAGCCGTGCCACAGTATCACCCCATCAAAAGGGGTGCTGTACCCTTCATGAGAAGTCTGCACTGCTTTACTTGTTATGTGTTTTAACATACTCAGATGATTTTCATCTTCCAACAAAGCACACAGAAAATCTGGTAGGTGTTTGCACATGGTGATGTCTAAAGTGTTTTTTTTTCCTTAAAATCTTTTTTGTTAGGTATCTGTGTTTTACAGTTAATTATGACTCTGATGTTGCTACAGCCAGTGGTCCATTCTCAGCCTGTCTTTACTTGACTGTTTTATAATTTAATTTCACATAGTCATCTGCATATGTAAACATGGATTCATATTTTTTCTTTTTATGTTGACATTTAAGACACTGAAGTTTTGGTCCTATACTTTTATGATTATACTAAGCATACTTTAATCAATTTTATTTGCTGGTTTGGTTTATTTTTTTTAGTATTTATCAAAGTTTTAAAATGAATAAAATCACATTTGCGCCCTTATTTTTAATAGTTTTATTTTCTCTATTATTAATATCTAATGGCTTTCTGACTTTCATCTCTATAAGACAACTTACCGATCTTTATATTTATTTATTTAAATGATTACTCAAAAATTCTCTGTAAAATTAAAGAGATGTCAGTGTTAAGATTATACAAAATTGAAATTGTATCCTATACAAAATTTCTTTATATATTTATGTATTTCCTATTTCAATTTATACAACTCCACCCTTTCAGGGAAATCCTTTGAATTGTTTTGAATTTTATTTGCAAAATGAATCTATAGTCATTCTTTTTTAAGAATTTTTTTTTTATAAAACCACATATACAGATAGGAGGAGAGACAGAGAGGAAGATCTTCCACCTGATGATTCGCTTCCCAAGCAACTGCAACGGCTGGAGCTGGGCCAATCCGAAAGCAGGAGCCCCGAGCTTTTCCCGGTCTCCAACTAGGTGCAAGGTCCCAAAATATTGGGTTGTCCTCAACTATTTTCCCAGGCCACAAGTAGGGAACTGGATGGGAAGCGGAGCTCCTGGGATTAGAAATTGAGCTTATATGAGATCCTGGCGCGTGCAAGGTAAGGACTTCAGCCGCTAGACCACCGTGCTGCGCCCTATTCATAGATTAAAAGGAGAAAAATATCCCAATACAGTACAATAATACTGGGGAACCTTAACAACCCAATAACCTCAATGCACACATTGAAAAGACAAAAAATCAGGGCCCACGCGATGACCTAGCGGCTAAACTCCTCTACTTGAATGCACCAGGGATCCCATATGGGTACTGGTTCTAATCTCAGCAGTTCCTCTTCTCATCCAGCTCCCTGCTTGTGGCCTGGGAAAGCAGTAGAGGACTGCCTAAGGCCTTGAGACCCTGCATCCACGTGAGAGACGTGAAAAGAAGTTCCTGGCTCCTGGCTTCGGATGAGCGCAGCACTGGCCATTGCAGCTGCTTGGGGAGTGAACCATCGGACAGAAGATCCTCCTCTCTGTCTCTCCTCCCCTCTGTATGTCTGAATTTGCAATAAAAATAAATAAACTTTTAAAAAGAAAAGATAGAAAATCAGCAAAGAAACAACAACTCACCCTGCCAACAGAACAAATGAACTTAATTTATATCAACAGAGTCTCTCATCCTACAGATGAAAAATATGCATTTCTTTAAAAAATATATATATATATAAATTACATTGCATTATGTGACACAGTTTCATAGGCTCTGGGGATCCCCCAACCCCTCCCGGTACCATCCCCCATGGTGGATTCCTCCACCTCGTTGCTGTATTACATTTCCAATTCAGTCAAGATTCTTTCATTGCAAGAGTATACCATGCATAGAGTCCATCATCTTATTGTCCAGGTAAATTCAACAGTTTCTTGGGGAGACCATCTCTGGTCTGAAGGCAGAGCTGGCAGAATATCATCCCGATCAATTTAAAGTCACAACATAACATCAACGACAATTTACAGCATTATGGAATTAATTGACACGGTATTAAGTAACCAATATGTTAAAAAAAATGCAAGTTCTTACCCACATCCTGTGACTACTTCTTTGACATTTCAATTTTAGTTTATACACAGAACTGGCTGCTATACACCTTAAAATGGCTATAGGGTGCTGTTCAGCTGTCTCACGTCTATTTTCATTTTAGTATTTAGCAGTTTTTATAGTGTTGAAGCATGATTTTCTTGTTTTTAAACAGTCCCTGAGCCATCTCCAGATTGCAACTGCCCCACACAGCTTCTCAGACCATCATGGAGCAGATCTGCTGCCCAACAATACAGATACCCCAAAAGATATGCAAGGCATTGGAGGTTGAGCAATACTCAACTAATGAACAATGGAGGAAATAAAATGTGCTTGAAATGAATGAAGATATTAACAGATCATATCAAAACTTAGAGGATAACAACACAACAGTGGTAAGAAAAAAAATTCGTTTTAATCAATGTTTATGTCAACAAATTAGAAAAATCCCAAATAAATGGGCTGACTACACATGTGAAGGAGCTTGAACAATGACAGGAAAACAACCTCAAGACTACCAGAAACAAAGAAATAATCAAACTGTGGTAGGAAGTAAACCATACAGAGTCCAAAATAAGAACATAAGATCAATGAATCAAAGAGGTTTTTAAATTTTGGGTGGGAGGGCATGGAAATCAAAAAACAGGTTCCCTGCTAGCCCAAATAAAAGATGGAAAATATACACATCAAGAAAATGAAGCTACCTCTGATGCAATAATCAGGAACTATTACAAGCAACTGTGCAACAACAAATCAAAGACATAAAAGAAACTTATTTTTTGCACACAAACAATTCTAAGTCACCCTGTGACCAGCACAGGAATTGAAACTCCCAACCAAGAAAACACCTAAATCTATTGGTTTCCTCCCTGAAATATACCAAATGCTTCAAAAAGAACTTAGTCCAATCATCTGCAACTATGTGGAAGAGTTAGAACAGGTGGCAATCCTTCAGAACTCTCATGGATCCAGTGTCAACTTAATGTCCAAAACAGACAGAAGCACAGCAAAGAGAACAGTAGACTGATATCCTTGTTGAAAATAGATGAATCGCAGTGTTACCTGTCAGTTGACAGTAATACAACATTCATATTTGCAAAATTTAAAAGCCCTATTTGAAATCCCAATGCTAAGGAAAGGTAATAGGACTACATATGCTCCAGAACTGAATAAAAATATTTCCATATTAAAGCTACATATTTAGACAATAAGGCAAAAAGAAAATACTGGCATTGCTGTATGTATATTGAAGTTGATTATATCTGGCACTTGCACTACAGTATCTTCCTTAGGTGGAGAATTATTTTGAATTAACATCTGAAGATAATTTCTTGTTGAATATTAATACCTGTATGGTTGCACCTTGGAAATCTTTTTAGAAATAAAAATTGAATTAAACATACAGTGAGAAGATTATGAGGCAATAGCCTAGGTGAGAGATAATTCCTTGTCACTAAGTGGTTTGGACATTTGAAGCATCAGTGAAAACTGGTTCAATAGTTTCTTCATTGAATTATTGTAGCGGCAACCAAAGCAGTGCATGCATTATCACAGACACATTCTTATCATGAATAATACAGTTTAGATAATATCTAGCATATTTTGCTTCTAATACATTGATTTGATGTTGACAGTAGTTCTTAGGATAATATTGAAACCATTTTCTACATGATTGTGCAGATAAGTAAACTAAGGCTTCACAATCATGGAAGTGGTATCACTCAGGAGCACCAGAGGAAGAAGAAAATTAAGGCTTATATTTTTTCTCCTAGGAATTCAGGTGAATATATCTAAAATCAGTACAAATTAATAATGTGCATGATACGTTTATGTATTAGAAGAGCAATTTTTGCAAACAAACTGTAACTATTTTGATTTTCATTATATTAGAGACACTAGATATCTGAATACAACATTTTTAATCCACTGTTAATGAAGAGGAAACCTGGAATTAGGGTGGAGTAAAGCCCTTGCCTGTTGTCCTCAATCCAGTTAATATTCTTTCCACACCTACTACAAAGGCCTGCTTGGTAGCTTGGCACACTAATTCTCCACACATATTGTCAACAGCCCATGTGGGTGCCTGGCCATGCATCAACTGTTCCACTGCTGACAAATGAAAACAAAGGATGGCCCAACACTTGCATTCCTATCACACATGTGAGAGATCCAAACAACATAGGTTTATTATTTTTTTAATTTAATTTTTTATTTTATTATGTTTGATGATGTTTCCCCAGTTGATCGGGGGTGGGAGGATTGAGGGTTAGAGAAAGGTGGATGTAATCATTGTTTACAAACTTTCTATTTCGTCTTCCTTTATCTGGGAGAAGGTGGAACGTAAAGGGAGAAGCCATACCCAGCCCCCCAACCATCGCAGTACACAATGATGGGGAATGGCCACCGGCTATCAACCCAGGGTCCCAGATTTGGCTCATGCTCCAAATGTTCTGCCCAAGTGAAACACTCTTGATCTCACACGTCCAAGACTGAGGATCCCGTTCAATGTCCATTAGTTGACACAGTTGGACTTAAATTTTCCAATCCCCAGATATTTGCTGTCATTGTTTGGCTAATTTCCATTTTGTTCTATCCTTCTTCCTCTGCTATGGTAGCAGAAGTCCTGTGTAGGCACCAATGGGCTGCCATCTCATCTGGGCCACCTGTCCACTGAGGAGACTGGTGACACATGAATTCCACCATCAGACTGCTGATCCAGTCTTGGACACAAGCGCTAATGTGCCTAGCCTGCCCCCATGCCTGACCCACACGTGTGATAGCAGGAACTGTAATCTGGCCTGGGTGGGTGGCTCCTTGCCTTGGTTCTTGCACTCACCTGCAGGGCTGCTTCCTGAAAAAGGAGTTCCATAAACGCCTCTATTAAATCTTGTCCCATTTGCAGAACTTGCACATAAGGGTGGATCTTTGGCCAAAGTTGACTTAGTCTACATCTTATCCTGGCTGCAACAGTGTGCTTGCCCAACTGACCCACACACATTTCAATTATTATTTTTGGGTGTTAAAGAACAGCCACACCTGGTCCACATCCAGGCATAGCTCTCATGTGGTTCAACAAGAGCCAAGACCTAGGCCAGACTATTCTACATCCACCCTGACTCTTAAGAATACCAGTACTCGTATCCTCCAGTCTTGCTGGAGTCTAGTCCAGTCTGGTGCTCTCCAGACCCAGTCCACGTCCCTATGGTGGGAGATTGCAACCATGTCCAACCCAGAACATTACTTCCATTTCAGCCCTTATGTCGACTAATGGGAACAACAACCCAGTCAGGGTGTCCCCTCAGCTCCCCAAGCCGCCTGCTCCTGGCCACAGCACTTGGGTGTGGCTGCAGATTGAAGTTCCACAGTGATGAGCCCACATAGCCCCACAAATTCTGCTCCCTGACCTTGTTCTTTCTTGTGTCACGAGCCAGCCTAATATTCTGTCCATTGTTCTGGCTCTCACCAGTGGGTACTGTGATCTACCTATGCTAGGTATGCCCCCAGCACAAGCTTTAGTGTGTTTCAATGGGTGATGTTCAGTGGTAGTCCATGCTAACCACCCCAGCTCAGGTTTCCCAGGTGCACCTGTGCTTCAGTCTGACCTTTAATGGTCCTGCCTTCACAGCACTCGTCCTCAGCTCCATCATTTACCTGTGAGTACATTGGCCTACTCTGGAATTTCTGCTGTAGTCTTTCCTCACCCTGGTCGAGCTCTTGGGTTCATGAACACACCCATTTCCAAGCCCACAGGGCAGGCTGAGACTGGGCCTGAGGGCTTGGTCCAGCTCCATTTGCCACAGTGCTGCCCCTGGGCTGAGTCACACAGCCAGCCTTGCTGTGTTTGTGGGATAAGAATGGCCTCAATATCATTTTTTTTTTTTTTACTGACCCAGCTCCAGGTTTTGTGAACATTTGAGGAATGAAACAGGCAGTGAATGATATCTTTCTAGGTGGCTGTTTCTCTCGCTTGCATTTCAAATAGACATTGGGAAAACTGTTTGCATGCATGCATTTTTGGTATTTATTATGTTTATTCCAACAGCTAAAACAATAATGAAAGCCCAAAGAAACTTAGCATGTAAACTTTGTTATTTGATATTCTAATATATATGCTCATGTTTTCCTGTCATTTGTAATCTTGTAAAATAATTGTGAAAGAGACCATGGCAGCAAAGTTTTCTAGTATTTTCTAAAGAAGACTTTCTATTTAAATTACATTTAGTAATAATAATGTTGTAGTTAAAACATTTACTTCAAAGTCAATATTAAATACTGAAATGAAAAATGATAATGTCACTAACACACGTTCCTGGATCCTTCCTAATTCAAAATGTCTGACTCTAGCTGACAGGTTTTAGAAATCTGTATCTCATATTCATAACTTCTTTGAAGCCAAGTATATAGCCTGTGGTACATAGCAACATATTTATAATAGAAAAAGAAAATTGAGTCCCAGGGAAATGATCAATATAGCAAGAATATATGGCTAACTGGCAACACCAACTCTGGGAGTCCTCAGATGCAGATGGTAGCACTCATTTATGGCAAGGAAAACATACTTTCAGGTTGAAATTTACAGAAATTCAAGTTACATAAAAGTTAGAGTTTGGTATTTATCAGTTACATGCACAAGTAAACATTGTACTGCTCATCTGTCAGCCATGGGATTCTAAGTTTGTGTAGAGCTGATATTTTAAAATTCTGTTGAATACAAAGATAAAATTTTCTAGGGAGGTTCCTGAGATTGGAAGTGCAGAAGTATTGGTGAGGAGTTACTTTAAGTGAGGACAAAGTAGTGAAATCTGTAAGTAACCTCAGATTCACCATCTTATAGGAAAGGGTCCATGAGGAAACTACTGCAGACATGTGTGAAGATGTGGGAACTGTGACCCAGGAGAGGTGGAGTCGTGACCTGAGGAGAGGTGGGGTCGTGACCTGAGGAGAGGTGGGAGCCATGACAAATGGGGGGATGCAGCCATGACTCAGGGAGAGGAGGGAGCCATGACCAAAGGAGAGATGGAGCAGTTGTGACCCAGGCAGAGAGGGAGCTGCTGTGACCCAGGGAGAGAGGGGTCAGCCGTGACCCAGGCAGAGCGTGGAGCCATGACCCATGGGGCGAAGCAGCTGTGACCTAGGCAGAGAAGGCAGCCATGACCTGGGGAGACAGGGGGCAGTCGTGACCCAGGGAGGGGAGAGCCATGACCCTGGGAGAGGGGCAGCCGTGACCCAGGGAAAGGGGAGGCAGCCGTGACCCCAGGAGAGAGGGGGAGCCATTACACAGGATGATAAGTCACATCCTTTAGGATGACAACTCCGTATCAGACGACCTGGAGTGAAGAGCCACCTCTGCTTCTGCTTCAGGATCCTCCTAATGTGCATCCCAGGATGCATCAGATGATGGCCCACCTACGTTAGCCTGCTGCCAGCTGTGTGGTAATTATCGATGTATTTCTGGCTCTTGGCTGCAGTCTTCCCTTGTTATGGCTCTTCTGGCAATTGGAATGGGAACATTTTCTTACTTGTCTACCATTTTATATTTTAATAAATAAGTAAATACGTAAAATTTAACACACATGCACTCACAGGAAATCAGAGGTGCTGTAAAATTGTATATGGCCAAACCTCCCCAATTCCCATGCACCAGAGTACCACAATTTCCTTGGTTTCAGAATATGGGGCAGAAGACAGCTAGAAATTATACAGTATGGTTGCAAATTGCATTGCTGCAATAAACTAATTTAGTTCACTATAGTGACACACAATATAGCTAACAAGTCTAACTCCAATTCATGTCATAGTATGATACAAGTTTTCCCTGCCCTCCTCCAGGAATACGAGATGGGACTCCACTGCTGTCCATAGCAATAACCTTTGAATCTCGCCTCAGAAACCATCCCCTGCACATCCAGTTTAAGTAAAGGAATGGAATGCCAACCTTATTGAATATGGACCTTCCTTGAGTATGCCCACTCTCATTTCTTTCTGTATAATAGGATTTTGCATTTAATAGAAGCTGCTCTGTTGACAATTATTTACACTTCATCCTTAATTTGTTCTTGAGTTGGAGAAAAGAAACTGGATTGAGTCCACAAGCTATACAATCACTTTGATTGCCATCTGTTAGCTGCAGGCAAATCAGCAGGTGGTTGCATCTGATGCGTGGAGCATCCAGGACTCTTACTGACACTTGGTGTGGGATGTGGACAACCCCAGTAGCATTGCAACCTGCTGTAGTAAAGTATCTATCCTACAAGTGCTCTGACCAGCAGAGCCAGTAACATGGACAGGGAGAGTGTTTGGGGATAAAGCACCCACAGGAGATTAGTGATGGTGAAGTCTCCTTTTATTGCTCCTTCAGCTCCCCTGATATACTCTTCCCCCCAATCCTAATTTAGCCAGAAATTGGATACAGGTGAGTCCAATTAGTCTAGTGTTTCTAGCCACAAGCCCAATTCTGTTCCTGCCCAACTTAATGAGTGCTAATCAACTCCTTAGCCCACAACAGGTGTTTTAAAGCAGACTTGAATGTGCCTGTCTTAGGTTGTGGACTCTCAGGTCATCAGCCTTACCTGTCATCGGAAATCTCCATAGCATGACGGAGCCCCTGTCTTAGATTGGTCAGTGCCCGGTCCATATTACCTGTCACTGGCTGCCATTCAACGTGTTGCCTGCTGCAGCTGCACAAACCATACTTGGGGAGGCTGGTAATCCTGTTCCATGGCTAGGAGTATCTTTAGCTCGGTATCAATAAGCAGACAGCAATTCCTGGGCTTGGGAAACATTTTGAATTTGCACAGGTGTTACACACATAGCACGAGGCCCTGACCATATCCCACAGCATCTGCTGTTTCTCTGCCAACAAATCAACCTGCTGTTATAAAGTAAACATGCCCACCCATACGTGTATTCATTAATAATGTTCTGTTGCTCCATAGCTCAGGCAATCAGTCCCACAAGCTTGTGCACAGTCTCCACGGTAGCTGTAGGGTGTCCTAGGGTCACTGCCGCTGCGGTGGGCTGCAACACCACAGCAATGCTGGCTATGATGGTTGATGTTATGCCAAAGTCTCTTTTACTTCTCATCAGGCCAAGGGGCCTCTCCATTAGCCCCAATAATCACAGGCAGGATTCCAGGCAGCCACATGACAGCAGCATCGCTATTGCCATTCCAACATATTGTTCAGGTGGCACCAGGGACTGAGGATGAGTAGGTGTCCTCAGAACTCCAAGCAGGTCGCCCTGTGGACTCTTACCCTGGTTTGGGGTTCCTTTTTTCTTACCCTGGTTTGCAGTACCTACCCCTTCTTATGGATAATTTTTCAAGGAAGGGTTGTACCACCACTTGAGGGGATGGGGAATACGTCACAGTTTCAACAAACTTCTGCAATGCCTTAAACTTAAGGTCAGCGCCTTGTGACTTTAGCAGATCTCGGATTCCCTTAATTGTCTGCACTTCTGCAAGTTCTTGCCTCATGATAACTTTTACTTATGTCCTGCCAAATATTTAATTCTAAGCTTGTCTCTGGTTTTCCAGGGATCACTCAGATTATCCCTCATGCCCCAGGACAGGGAGCGGGACTGGGGATAAAATCACTTATGCCCCTGCAAAATTTTTAATTCTAAACTTACCTTCCAGGGGTCCCTCAGACTGCCCCTCATACCATGTCCCACTTAGGTGCTGTTTGCGCCAACCAGCAGAGCCAGTAACATGGACAGGGAGAGCGTCTGGGATGAAGCACTAACAGGAGACCAGTGATGGTAGAAGTCTCTGTTAAGTCTTTATTGAGCCTCCTTATATACTCTTCTCCCATGTCCTGATTTAGCCAGGAAATTGGATACAGGTGAGTCCAATTAGTCTCGGTGTTTTTAGCCACAAGCACAATTCCTGTTCGTGCCCAGTTTAACGAGTGCTAATCAACTCCTTAGCCCACAACATACAAGGAGTTCTTTTCTTCTCTTTTGAGACTTATTTATTTGTATTTGATAGACAGAATTGCAGAGACAGAGATCTTCCATCTCCCCAGACTACTTCAATGGCTGGAGGTGGGTTGGGCTAAAGTCAGGAGCCAGGAGTGGGAACAAGGAGCTGGGAGCCAGGGACTGAGAGTGATAGCCAGGAGTGGGAATAGGGGCCAAGATCAGGCAGCTAGGAGCCAGGGATCAGTAGCAGGGAGCCACGAGCTGGGAGCCAGGAGTGGTAGCCGGAAGCAGGAGGCTAGGGATCAGGAGCAGGGGGCCAGGAGACGGGAAACAGCAGCCAGGAGCAGGAGCTGGGAGCGGGAGCTGGGAGGCAAGAGCCAGGAAACAGGAACAAGGAGCTAGGAGCTGGGAGTTGGGAGTGGGAGCTGGGAGGCAGAAGCCAGGAGCCAGGAGCTAGGAGCCAGGAGACAGGAACCAGCAGCCAGGAGCTGGGAGTGGGAGCTGGGAGGCAGGAGCCAGAAGCTTCCTTCACGTCTTCCAAGTGGATCTCTAGGACCATCTTTCATTATGTTCCCTAAGCATAATAGTAAGGAGCTGTTCAGAATCAGAACAGCAGGGCCTTAAACTGGGGTCCATGTGGGATGCTGGCACCAGAAGTGGAGGTTGAACCTGACACCACCACAAAAGTCCCTGAAGTTCCTAAATTTTAAGATTTACTATTTTGAAAAGAAAAGCAATTGAGAGGGAGGCACAGAAAGAAACAGAGGGAGACAAAGTTTTCCAGACGTTGGCTCAATCCAAATATATCCTCCGCTGCCAGGTGCGGGCCAGGCTGAGGTCGGGAGCCAGAATTCCATCCTTCTGTCTCAGCTGAGTGGGAGAGGTTCTAATACTCGGGCTGTCTTCCACTGTCCTTTCAGGAAATTGGAGTAGAAGCGGAAGAGCTGAGATTTGAAGCAGTATTCTGATACAGGTTGTAAGTATCACGGTGGCATCTTAACCCAATGACATAATGCTGATCTGACAGCTCCTAAATTTCTACTATTTTGACAATAACCATAACCATAGTCTCAATAACCATAGTTGTCTCCTGCATGCTATCTATGATGTCAGAAGATACATACAGGAAAAGAATTATAGATAATCTTCTTTTTGTTTGTTTGTTTTTATAAACGTGCTTTGTTGCAAAACACCGTGGAGATTAGTGAAAAGATATTTTGAGGCAACTTTGTGCTACTTATTTTAATACAAATACCAAACACAAACACACACCAAGATCCCTGTGTGATGACTTTCACTGAAGTTTGGGAAAGATTTTTTAATCCCCCAATGCAAGATGTTTAATCCCCCAAACCATGATTTAATGATGCTAGGAGATCGGGGATTAATTCAGACATGTTCAGGAAGTTGGTCTGCTTGAAATCCTCTAGGTCACGTGAGCCGTGCTTTCTCAAGAAACAGCATTTTTTTTATTATTATTTTTATTGGAAAGGCGGATATACAGAGGAGAGACAGAGAGGAAGATCTTCCGTCCAATGATTCACTCCCCAAGCGGCCGCAACGGCCCGTGCTATGCCGATCCGAAGCCAGGAGACTCTTCTGGGTCTCCCACGCGGGTGCAGGGTCCCAAAGCCTTGGGCCGTCCTCTGCTGCTTTCCCGGGCCACAGGCAGGGAGCTGGAAGGGAAGCGGGGCTGCCGGGATTAGAGCTGGCGCCCATATGGGATCCCGGTCGTGCAAGGCGAGGACCTTAACCACTGTGCCACTGCGCCACTGCGCCGGGCCCCTAAGAAATGGCGTTTTTGACCCATCTGCTTCACCCTGATTTCCAACGTTTTGTGTGGTTGCTGCTCTGCACAGGATCCACAAGCGTCATCTCTGGACGACATTGGGAAATCCAACAGCCGGAGGTCTCTGCTGGCGGCATGGGATTTCCAGGGCGGTACAGCACAGTAATTCCTTTCTCTTCATTTTGTTGTAGCAACGCAAAGCTGAGTAACACCCCCGTTTCTTACTCAGGGCGAGAAAGAACATAAATTTGATTGTGGCCTACCTGGTTCCTCATGGTCTCATGAACAAGTACCACTACTGTCATGTTGTCTTCTCCCAGCTCTTCATTTTGCTATTTTTTCCTCTGGACACAAGTTTTTGTGTGTTTTGCTATTTCTGCTCGGGTCCCTTTCTCTCTCACACAATCACTTCTCCTCATTCTCAGGTTTCAGAAGTTGTAACATGTCACTGCTGCATGTTATCATGCAGTGCGGTACTGTGTACTTTAGCACTGAACAGTGGGAATTGTAAGATTTCACAGCCATTCTACATTTCCTTACACTCAGGGGAAACTCAAGGAGACAAAGCTGTCATTTATTGTTTGCCCAGTACCTGAGATATGGCATGTTCTCAATAAAAAATTGTTCAAACGAAATTCTGTGAATAAATTACCTTTGCTTTCCTCATAATTCACATTTGTAATGTATCTTAGTTTTACTATGGTTACAATAAAAATTTATAAAATTTTTGTATAGAAAAATGTGTTATTTTGATGTTCATCAATCTTCAAGGAAACATATTTGCCGCTCCTTCAGGCCCTTATTTTGCTGCTCATTCCATGATGCATTAGTCCCAAAAAGTCGATTTCTTATATCTACTCTGAAAGAAATAAATATAATTTAAGACCCACAAAAAAAGCAGCCAAAGGACTAAATGATGAGTGCAGTGTATTTATATGATAGTAACAGCTTGTCCTGCTTCATTATACTAACCATCAGCTGCAAGTTGAAAGCCACAATTAAAGAAAGCAGTGCTTCCACTAGTCTCTCCTGCTGATAAAACATTGTTCGTCTACTTTTTTTTTTTTTTTTCCTGGGTGAGAGGAGGGTATATTCAGAGGTTTGGGTTCCGTTATCAGAACTTTAAATCTTAAAACCAAACTACATATTTAATCTTTGAATTAGTCTACTCGTTAGTAAATTTAATTTTGAACCACAGAGACAGTGAGCGAGGGGATTATCATTTTGTATTTCTTTCCCAAGGCATTGGCAGTACCCAGAAGTGGGGTAGGCAAAAGTTATGAGCTGGAAACTCATTGCAGGGTTCCCAAGTTTCATGAGTTCCTACCTTTCAGAAAGGCACATGGATGGGAAGCCGGGACTGGGAGGAGAGCTAGAATTCAAACCCAGACATCCTGATTCAATGTCTGCAGTACAAGTCTTAACTTCAAGCCCAAATATTCACTCCTGCCTCAATTTTATAATAGGATTTAAGCACTGTAACTTCTATTTTTATAGTAACTCTGCATACTTATACCATGTAAGTCGCATACAGCCCAAATACGTTTCTTTTCATTTTCATCTGTATTTTTTAAATGAATGTACTGTGTTTAATATCATAGACCACCAGGAATGAAACAACTGCACCTGTTAGAGCTGACATTTAAACTGATTCTGTGATTACAAGATTTTTTTCATTTTATCATAATTTTCTCACATAAAATTCCAAAATATGGAATATTAGCTAACAGAACGTGACATTTCCAATATTATATAACTAACTGATAGTCTGGTTGTATTATTGGCCACTTTCTTCTTACTCTGCTCTTACCAAACTTTGTAAATATTCAGGTGTATCAGTAATTTCATAACCTAATTTTATAAAATCTATATTGGACATAATTGAGTTTAAGTAAATTATTTTATGCTTAAATAATCTGAAAATCAGCTGCACATTACACTGCGCAGGATCCATACATGATGAATATCACATACTTCCTTGTTTTTCACTCCAATATTAGTTCTAGAATATATAAATCACCCACCTGTGATTCGGTGATATTGGCTTGATAGATAGGTCCTTAGCTCTACCTGAATATTCACTGTCTATATTTGAATAACTAAAGTTTATTTATTTTTATGCTTAGTTAGAGAGAGGGGCGGGGAGGGAAGAAAATCACATACCCACTCTTCACACAGCTGCAGTAGCCACAGTTGCACGGGGCAGTAGCTACAGGCCAGGGGTGAATGTAGCAGGTCCTGGATATTTATGACAGCATTTGCTGTTTAGTAGTGGGAAGGTGAATTTGAAGTGGAGGGGGTGTTTAAATCTAGGAATCTGACATGGGATGCTGATACCCAAAACACAGACATAGCCCTCCATATCATAGTATACACATCTACAGATGATCTGATAATAACCTCATCATCCATTGAATAAATGTATCACCTGCTTTCCTTATATTTAAAACAGTACGATATAATTATATCAGTGAGACTATAATAAATAGAAAATGTTCAAAATAAAGTTAACTTGTAATCTGAATTACTTTCAGCATTAGCACATAAAATCAAGAAACACCACCTGATAGGTTGGAAATATTGATAAAACTGTCGTTATTTGCCACAGGTTTCTGCTTTCTAGCCTTTTTTTTTAATTCTTTAAGATGTGTTTTTGCAGCAGGCCAGTTGCCATAAATGACTTATAACCGTGTTTAACACAGTCAGGACCCTGTGTTTCAACTTGTTATTCAGCATTATCATGTTTCAGAATGACAGTCTCTTATCTGAAGAATATTACCTCCCTGAAGTGTACATTCTTCTGATGTTTGCCTGTTGGTGTCAGCATCCAAATATGTGATCTTTTATCACTAATTTGATCCTTTATGGAGCTGTAAGAACACAAAAGAAAAGCTAAGATCTGCTTTGATTGATACTTTACTTTTCATGAATTTGCGATTCATACAGTAACCTCAGGGACTTCTCCTGTCTTGCACAGTTTAAGATCATGCCCAGAACATCACTCTCACAGAATTTAAATAGAATCAATTTATTTTTCTCCAGCTTGTATGAGATTCATTAAACAGCTTTCAAGTTTAATTTTTAGAGTACTTATCCTAATAAAATGTGTGTCCATAATTTTTGTTGATAAACAATAGACGCTTACATGAGGAGTCACAAAATATTGATCAAACAGCACTTTACGAAAACTGCTAAACTCTGGATCTATCGGAGATATGCTCATCCATGAACTTACGTCAAATTAACAAAGTTAGACAGTTTTTGGCCAGCTAAAGTATTTGCCAATAAAATCATTGGCCTTAAAACTTTGACAGAGTAACTGCACAAGGGTAGTGGCAATGACCAGACTAAATGCATACTCTTCATTTTGTATCATGCAAATGCCTCACTCGAAACCAAGTGCAGAGGACAGATATAGGCCCTGATATATGGTATATTTGTACATTGTTTTAAAATGTACCTTGTTGCCAAAATGCATTGTATTATAATGATCATCTCCATCAAGTCTAAAAATTGACTTTTTTTTTTTTTGCAAAACTAAAAGTAAAAAAGCAGAAACAAAATGACAGCAACATAAGGTATGAGATGTGACTGAGGTGCACACCTAATAAATCTCATGCAGATGCAAGCTTTCACTCCACTGCTATATGTATCAGGTATAATTTAGACAGATGTTCAATTAGCTTTGCTTATTAAAATTCAACCTAAGTAAATTGTCAAATTCAGATTGCTCTAAGCACAAAAACAATTAATTTGAAGTAACCGACAGTGAGACAATTGCTGCATTCCTATGAGGGAAAAAATTAAAAATAATGGAATGATGGCTAGATTTGTACATGACAAGTAAGATAAAATATTAACTTTAACACCCCTTTCCAAATATTTTGGTGTGAATATATATATATATATATATTTCATGCTAAGAAAGCAAATGTGGGAGTTTGCCTTATTTTTCTGAGACAAACATTGCTTGCTTTGACAGGAAACAGGTAAGTTCTCTCCATATTTGAAAGACACTTCTGACAAAATAAGTTGAATATATGATAGTATCACTTGAAATCCAACAATAGCCAAAAGAGAATGCCTTGAAGAAAGGTACTTAGAGTGAACATCACATATTCATGCACACATGCACAGGTAATAGCCAGAGTTGAGGAGGCTGTTCCCCCCAACAGGGAAGGAATTTCTGCCCTCCACATCAAAAGTGAAGGTGACATTCAGCGTCTAATCAGCTGAAATCCACGATGGCTGTATTAGTCCAGCGACACTGGCTGTAATTTCCACACTCAACTCTTCCAAAAGGGTATGACTCTGAGAATAATGAGCTTCTTTCCATGAGTGTCTATTAGATGACTTGGGGAAACATAGATATATTTTTTTTTTTGAACCGTAGTTTGATGATTCCTGGATATTCAACTTACTAACCTGATGTGGAGGACTTCATAGTAGCTGGGTATTTGGAAACTGAAGTTCATGTGCTGAATGATGATAGTTGAACTGAAGTTACAGCGTGTTAGAGTACTTCTGCTTAAGTTGTGCGTATCTTTCTTCATAACTTTGGAAACACTGAAACATTATGGGCTTTATCCACTGAAATGATGATTTCCATTTTTTACTTCTCTGCCATGGTGGAAAGGGAATATTATTCCATGATCATGCTTCCCCCTAGCTGTCCTGAACAGTGATCACACTAACCAATGTCTGCCCCTTAACTGCTCTGGGAAGATTGTGGGATTCAAAAACAATCTAGGAGATGTCAAGCCGTGCACCTGCTGGTGAGGATTATTAATAACCAGAAGAAAGACAATTCTCATTGAGTATGAACCATTGAAAATGTAGAAGTGTCACAAGTGTGAAAAACATGGTGACCAAACGCCTAAGCTGGGAGGCCAGCCAAGAACCTGAAGAGGTGACTGTGCTTTTCATCCTTGCCTGCTCTCATGTCAGGGGAATGTTCCAGCTCACTTTGCACTCAGGTATATGCTTGTCACCTGATTCCATTCTTTCAGGCATCCGAAAACTATGTTCATTATTAATTATGGTCTAAATCCTTTAGTGTTTTATTCCAACAAGGGGATAAAAATGGTAACAACATAGAAAATCCTTTTCAAACAAATATATTAGTCTTAATTTAGTAAATTATGAGTCCTGAGGTTAAAAATAATCACGATGCAAATTTTTAAATATCACATAATCACTCTCAGTGTGTTGATGCTGCTATCTATGACAGAACTAAGTATTTATGTGATTATAATTCCTGGTTGAGATGAAAACTTAAGTTGATATATAAGTCTGTTGTGAATAGTACTGCACAGCAAAGCTGTTGTATCCAGTTATATGGAGTACATATGTGTTTCACAATAATAAATGTCAGGAACCAGCACAATAGCCTAGTGGCGAAATCCTCACCTTGTAACCGCCAGAATCCCTGTTTGTATCCCAGCTGCTCCACTTCCCTTCCAGCTCCCTGGCAGAACAAGAATATGGCCCAAAGCCTTGGGATGCTACACCCACATGAACGAGATATGGAAGAATTTCCTAGCTGCTGGCTTCAGATTGGCTCAGCTCTGGCCATTGAAGCCAATTGAGAAATGAACCAGTGGACAGAAGTCTTTTCTCTCTGTGAATCTGCCTTTCTAATTTAAATAAATGTAAATAAATACATATTTAGAAATAAATATTAAATTCCAATGATGTCTATTGTTTTCAGTTGTAGCATGTATTCGTCCACTGTGACTGAACTAGAAAGAAAAAACTATGACTCATTATTACAATTAAAAATGTTAGAATCTGGATATTTCTCTCATAGTCTATGAAATGTAACAGAGTCAGTGTGTAAGGAATAACTCTACATTTTGTGAGGATAAAGATCAAAAATCTCTATATATCCACTTAAGTCCAACTGATACCTGACAACACACAATGCCATTTGTTAAAAGAGATGAAGACAAATAAACAAAATACCTGCAAACTTCACTAATCTTTAAACAGACTATGTTACAATCAGGTACATTATTCTTTCTTAGCCTAATGAATTTCTGTAAAACATGACTACCAATATTAGAAGAAACAGTCTTACTGTCTATAATTTTAGCATTTATAACACTGATATAAAAAGAAGTGAATAAAATGTGTAATATCACCCTGCCCATTGTCGCCCATTAAAGTAATAAAGCAATAAACACTTGCTATGCAGTCTGATACTTGGATTCAAATTAAGTTTTGGAGTAATGCATGTTACATAGAGTGAGAAAGTATGGGAGTTGAGAATACATACAAAGCTGAAGAAGCAGAGCTAAATATACAACACTCCTTTAAAAAGAGACTAAAAATAGATACAAAGTACAGGCTGAATTTATGAAGGTTATTTCATTCCTAGGATGAGGAGAAGGCCAAGATAGATCAGGCTTTATAGAAACAGTTTATTGATTCAAAAATGGAATCAAATTGTAAAATCAAATGCAATTTAACTTGCAAGTACCTATTTTTTCTGTATATATATATATATATATATATATATATAACCTGTATTCACATATATATTTCATATATATGTGAAATGTAGGTTATCAAATTCTCAGAACAATCATTATAAACCCAAAAGTTTTCATCTAAATCATCTTTAGATAATTCTTTGAGAGAAGAAAGGCATTGTTCTATAAATCTTATATATGAAAACAACGAACAGTCACCACAAGTAAAGAGATGGCGAGAAACCCGGGATTGAGGTCCTAGAAATATGCGGCTATGTGTGTGCATGCAAAGTGTATTTATATATGGGTATACATATGCGCTTAGAAAAACCATATATGAGCACCTTGAACAAAGTGTTGTGGCAAAGAAGAATAAGCCTCTTAATTTTTCATTGCTTTCCACCAAAAAACATTTGTAGCTATTGGTGATCATCCTGTTTCCCCTTCGTCACTTCTCATTTTCTCCTCTCATCAATTTTTCCTGTGCTACCATGATAGTATAACACATTAAATGCACAAGTTACAAGTTTAACTTTCTGAAATTTAAATGTATCATGACTTTATAAGTACAGACAAAGGTAGAAAATCTAGTACCATATTTTAGGGTATATTTAAAGTTTCATTGGAAATTCTGCTGTAATTTGGAATTAGAGATGCATACTGCAAGGGATTGCCTAGAATGCTAGTATCCCTTGTACAGTTTATACAAATACATACATACGTGTAGGTATAGACGTGATTATTAGTATAGTTAGAATGTCAAATCTGTGATAACAAACTCTAGCATTACCTGAGAAACATGTTCCATCGCCATTTTATCAGACAACTTCGCGAGTTCAATATGGATTAGTATGACATGGTACAAGAATCAAAATTAATATAAAACATTTGTTATGACATAATAAGTCTATTAAATTGTAAAATTAATATAAGGTGCAGCAGTTTAAATCCTTTTATATAATGTATAACAAAATGCAGTAGAGTATCACGCAATATAGAGAAAAGCATGCAATATATACCTTTAATAAATTATTGCTGAACTGCAAAATTGGAATGGGATCATCAAGAAGCCTGTGTTAGCACAATGTAATCCTTGAACTTGAATTGGAGTTTTCCGATTGATGAAATTTTGGTTGCGCTCCATGAGCAAAGTGCATAGTCAGATCCAGGTAAGGAGGGAGGGTCACTTAGTGACAGCCAGTAGTGTTAACAGTACTACTATTTTGTTCTGTAAAACATTATTCATTAGGAAGAAATATTTACATACTGAGGTTTAACATAAAAATGTATATGCTGTTCTCAGAATGACACAGAACTTAGCATATCTCACAAAGTCCTAAACTTTACAGCAGCCAAACAATAAGTGAGCAAAGCATACTCATGTCTCAGATACAATTCTAGAATCCTGCAATGAACCTGCAGTAGAGCCCTCTCAAAATCAGGGACATTCTGCATTATCCACCTAATATAAAAGAGGAAATATTCTTAGGCATTAGACGTGTTCACATTGTGTTGGACTTTTAAAAATTAACTTATGAAGCTGTTGGAAAATTGAGGCAAGTCATATTTTTAAAAATTATATTTTCAGTTTTGAATACTATACCCCACACATACAAGACCCATGGACAAACTGATAATTTAGATTGTAAAATTTTTGAAGTATTTATCTCCCAACTTCTCCTGTGCATCCTTGATTAATAAGTCTTACTCTTTTGAAGTCATTAATTTAGGGCACCAGAAGCTATTCTGGCAAGTGTCAGAAGTAGACATAATTTACATAATTTACTTGTATCATGTAGTCATGGGAAACAGGGAATCAATGCTGCTCGGAGGTACCAGAAAATCAGCAGTGCATCTGATATTTTTCTTTGTTTTAAACCTGATGGAAGAAAAAAAGGCAACAGCCAAATATAAACCAGAATATTCAAAAGTGTGGGCATGTTCTAGAGAAGATAGTTTATCCAATAAGAAATGCAAACTTTTAAACTTTTTGAAGATTTATTTATTTTTATTGGAAAGGCAGATATACAGAGAGGAGGGCAAACAGAGAGCAAGATCTTCCATCCAATGGTTCACTCTCCTAGTGACCACAATGGCCGAAACTGAGCCAATCTGAAGCCAGGAGCCAGGAGCTCTTTCAGGTCTACCACACAGGTGCAGGGTGCCAAGGCCTTAGGTCATCCTCGACTGCTTTCCCAGGCCTCAAGCAGGGAGCTGTACAGGAAGCAGGGCCACTGGGATTAGAACCAGTACCCATATGTGATCCCGGCGCATGCAAGGTGAGGACTTTTAGTACTATGCTATCGTGCCGGGTCCAAACTTTTAAATTTTAAATTAGTTCATCATCTTTGATATTCTTCACCTAGAATTTGTCAGATAAAATTGTCAAAAATTAAGAGAGGATACTACTGCCACTAGAGCACCACACGAGGTTCATGGACTGTAACAGTTCTGATTATTAACTATTTATCTCTGCTATAAACACAGGAAAAATGAGGAAGAGCTGTGGGTTGGATTTGTAAATCTTTACATTCCTGGTGAGATGGTCTTGAACTGAGATCAGTCCATCGTCAGCGTCAATGCTTAATATCTGTTTGAAAGGAGCTCCAGTGGTATTTCTGGTCTCCCCACCTCTACGTCTCTAGGCTCTCTCGCAACTGTCCAAGATGTGCAGTCCCTCTGGAGAGTTCCCACAGTGTCTAGAAGGAACAATTACTGAGTACAAAGATAGCAACATTGCAGATTCTTCTCAAAGAAATGCATGACCATCATTATTTATCTATCTATAAACACCTTTTAAAGACAAAGTAGATTGTTCAGTATTTCATTCCATTTTATTCATTGTGGAGCAAAGGCTAACAACTTACCATTTCATACAAAACATTTTAGATTACACAAAGCTCTTAAATCAGAAATCTATTATTTATTAAAATTTTAGGTTCTTTCTAGATACACTGAAGGTTTTTACACTCAGTTTTGGCATGTATACACTGACCATTGCATTTTAAGTTTCATCAGTTTTCTTTACAAATGAATTATGAAATTGAGTGAGGACAAGAACATTGAAAACTTACCAGTGATTTAAAAAATCACAAGTCACAGATAATGGAATGAAGCTATCAACAACATGCTATCAATGCATCAAAGACATCATGACAGAATTAAGCTCATAAATTATGAATTAGTGCACTTATCTTCCCTGAAGAAATATTATTTTACCACATTTCGCATCAATTGGCACTTTCTCTCTAACACACACACACACACACACGTGTGCGTGTGTGTGTGTATCACTGCATTAACTTTGTTCATAGGCTGCTCTGTTAATATAATATAATGCAATTGTAAGAAGAGAAGTATCCATACTGTTATTCTCCAACAGTAAAATAATTAAAATATCTTTAGGTCAAAGAATACTGACAATTTCAGGCCGCAAACTAACTCACCAGTAATGTGAGATTTTTCAGTCTTTTTCTATTCAATGGCATGTTAAATTTGATAAAAATTTCATATAACCCTAGAGTCTAATTAAGCCAGATGGTTTGGGTTTTTGCTTTTTTGTGTGTGTTTGTGTGCCTAAATTATGAGCTAGTTTTTTGTTTGGCAACATTCAGGTAATAATTTTCAAATAAACTCAATCACTTTTTCTAAAATTCACTCTTTATTATCACCTGCAGAAAGACTTCATTGTAGAAAAAAAGTGCCTTGTGGTTCCTATATAAAATGACATTCACATAATTTACTTCACATCTGTGAAGAAAAAATAAATACAGACTTAGATTTGACAATGTGTGTGATAATTCTAGTGTCTCTACAACATAGAATGTTTCATTTGGTAATCATTATTGAAATCCACCCTTAAGTTTGCTTTTATTATACAGGTATGGAAACACATAGGTGGCACGCTTCTATCTAAATCAGGTTCTGCTAAACATAGAACACACGCTGAATTCAGACGCTTGAGCTCCTAAACCACCTAGCTTATACTGATTCCCTTTTTAAATAATGAGTTTCATTATGATTCTTCACATTGCATTTTTAAAATTTCATTTTATTTATTTATTTATTTATTTATTACATTGCATTATATGATACAGTTTTTTAGGCACTGGAATTCCTCCTACCCCTCCACATTGCATTTTAAATGTGCACATATTTAAAATGTAAAGTAGACAACTAGGACCACTAATAAAACATGCACTCATCTTGATCTAAAGTAATCCAATGCATTTATGATGCTCTTCATCTTTCCACAGTCTTTTTTGCATTAACTGACTAGTTTTATGACATCATTTCAAAGGCTCTGATTTTCTGTTCCTTTCCCACCCAGATCCCATTCCCCCCGTTCATGTCCTTTGTTTTATTACAATAGTGTATCCCTGGGCACAGCACGGTAGCCTAGTGCCTAAAGTCCTCACCTTTCCTGCGCCAGGATCCCATGTAGACATGGTTCATATTCCAGCTGCCCCACTTGCCATCTAGGTCCTTGTTTGTGCCCTGGGGAAGTAATAGAGAATGACTGAAATGCAACTCTGCACCCATATGGGAGACTTGGACAAACCTCCTGGATCCTGGCTTCCCATTGGCTCAGATGTGAGCATTGCAGCTACTGGAGGGTTGAACCAGCAGTCAGAGATCTTCCTCTCTGTTTCTCCTTCTCTCTGTAAATATGACTTTCCAATAACAAACAAAAACAAATATTTAAAAGCAGAAAAAATAGTATACTGTTTCAAAACCAGTTCTAAGTCCATCATTCTACTATTTAAGTGTATCATGACATTGTAGGTATTGGGAATGGCAGTCCATCATTCTACCATTTAAGTGTATCATGACATTGTAGGTATTGGGAATGGCAGTTTCCAGCATTCTGTTGTGAAGACAGTGTTCTTTATCGTTAGCAAGCCAGTGAGATCCATCGTGCCACTTTACTGTGCAAGGTGTAAGGGTCTCAGTTATATATGAAATGTTACACAGCCTTGATATGAAACAGTCCATGAAGTATTGTGAAGACTGTTCAAAACGGAAGCTCACGCCTGGTGAAAGAACAGTAGCAGGAATTCCACAAAATGACCATCATGCTTCACAGAGATCCGAGCATCTCTTCTGCTGAGATGGCATATTTAACTTGGTTACTATCTAAAGTAAAATTCCATATTGTACTCTTCTAGCTTTAAATATATTATAGATAATGTAATCCATAATGTATTATAGATAATGTAATGCAAGGTTGGTATAGAAGTTTACACATATGTAAACTGAGGTGTATCATTGGAATTTTAGTAGCCAATCAGTATGCAACTTCCAGTGAATGACATTATAAAAATATACCACATAGTCACATTCCCCAATGTTTAAACACATTGTTATTGTGAATCTGAGAAGAGTACCTAGCTAATTACAGAGTTGGCAAGGGATTAATACAAAAGCCTCTAAGTTAAAAAGGAGCAACAATAGGTAGCAAATTAAATAATGTTGTGCCAAACCATTGACACAGACAATGCAATTCAGAGAAATTGCAAACTGAGTCAAGCAAAAATTATTTAATACTCATCATATGAATGTATTCACTTTCACAATATAAACTGAGGTTTATTGGCAAGAAAACTGCACAGACAGCCCCTTTGCCTGCCCACGTGTATAGGGTGTCATAAAACTCCTCCACACTTATCTCAGGCACCCTTTTCGCTTCCCTCTTCCTTCCCCTCTGCGTGAAGGGGGCCCAGGAGTTGATTTTCCAATAAAGCTTCCATTACAACTCTGAACAACTTGCCGATATCATTCCACCAGCGGGCAGGCGGTCGGTGATCATCCTCTTACAATACTGACATATAGTTGAATACCACAATGTGGTCTAATTGTTCCATATATTTATTTAATTTTAGGTCTGGGAGACAAGAGAAAGACAATGCAAATATTTTTGTTTTCTTCATTAGATAACAATGTCAGGACACAATTTAATAGCAGAATGCGTGGACTTGTGAATGTTGTTGAAGGAATAAATTAGTTTGTTTTCAAGATGTATTTATTCTTCCATTTTTAAGGTTGCCTTGCACACTCCAGGATCCCATATGGGCACCAGTTCTACTGCTGGCTTCTCATCAAACTCCCTGCTTGTGCCCTGGGAAAGCAGTCAAGTATGGCCCAAACCTTGGGGCCCTGCACCCACATGGGAAGCCCAGAAGAGGCTCCTGGCTCCTGGATTCAGATAGGCACAGAACCAGCCACTGCAGCCACGTGGGAAATAAATCATCGGATGAAAGATCTTCCTCTTTGTTTCTCCTCTTCTCTGTATATCTGACTTTCCAATAATAAAATAAAATAAATCTTTAGAAAAATCATACTATAATACAGAATCCAGCATTTGGTAAGCAGATACTGGTGTGAGCCAGGCTACATGAAATTTGATATTAACCAGAATTCAAAAAGACGGCATAGTAGAAAAGACACGTACTAATTTCATGATTACTAATAATAGTAGATACTGTTTTCTCTGCTACTTAGATTTCAAAAACTGAAAACGATTTTCTTCAGTTTATGCCGTTCAATCCATAATTGAACCACAATCTCCAGGCAGATAGCAGTGCTGTAATCGTTGTGAGCCATTGCAAATCTTACTGTAAGTAGGAATCTGGTTAGTGTTACTATCCTGTTTCCAATGCAATCTGATGGAAACATTTTCAGAAATGTACTTCAAAAACTTGAAATTAAAGTTTTGGTGGGAATTGGAGATGGCTTGTGATAGAACACGAAGAGGATGAAGGATTTATGTCTCAGCTTTCCTGTATAACCTCACAAAAGGAGATCAAAGAGATTTTTCTGTCAAAGGGAATAGATGGGGCTCAATTGCAATAAAGCTATAAAAAGTATCTCTGGTTACATCTAGATCAAAGTGACATATTGTTAAACATCCAACAGTACAAGATCTCAATTCTTCTCAAATGCATGGATACGTAGAAAATGGAAACATTCAAGTTGAAATAGCCAGCAATGCTGAATAAATTGACCATCATAGAAGCATAGGGAGATTTCCAAATAATAAAATGTGGAGGTGGACGACAAGCAAAACAAAATGAAACCCCTTAGGTAGATTTTATCTCATTTACAAAAATTATGAAAAGAAAAAAATGAAAAATTAAGATTTGTGTGACTTTTATGCTTTCATGCTGATCTTTGAGGCATCAGAGAAAATGGAAAGATTTCATTTTCCTCAATTAGGGAACAGCTTTAAATTGAAGTCATCTGCACATCAAAACCCTAAAATCAATGTTCTCCACATTCACACTATCATGTAAACATATTTTTATAAAATGACAAACTGAATTGAGCTCTTAACACAAGTGAAATTACACATTTGGAAAAATCAACACTAAAAAAGTAAAGGGGAGTTATGTATTTTGCCTACTGTAAGAACTTTGAAAGTTAAAAATCCAGTTTTGAAAAAAATGATAAAAAAGTAACAAGTAGTCTGGAAATATAATCAATAAACAAGTTGTGGAAGGAATCAAGAACTTGTTGAATTTATGTCTAGTTTGAGAATTGCAATAAAGACTGAAGAATCCTTCCAGACGACTAAACCTTGGCTAAGTTTACAATCTACTCATAGATACTCCTTGCAAAACCATAAAATTTAAAAAACAAGTGAAGCACAAGGATGCAAATCAGCAGGAACAAGGCTAAAAGCAAGAAAATGATTCCACATATTATAAAAAAGAAATAATGCAAACATTTTAGATATGACAAAATCTATTGAAACAATCACTAAAAACAATGAGGGGCAGAAATGAATCAATAAATAGACACAATGTTTTATAAGAAAACACTACGATAAGCCAGGAGAACGAATTGTCTGTGTTAAATAAATAAAAGGAAAATCTACTCCTTTGGGTAAGAAAACAAAAAGCAGTAAAGTTATGAGGAGGCAAAACATTATTATGATGAAGGCTACCAGGACATGTATACTAAAATAATTTAATGAAGTAAAAATGCACATAAAAGCTCAAAGAATAACGACATCAATGACAAACATGCAAGGATATTTTCACGTTATAAGAAAGAAAACTTCGGCCTACAAGAAAAAAAAATCAAATACGTGTCTAACCAGTCTCAAGCCAAATTCATTCACTTTGAAAAGAATGTCTAAATGTGTCCCATATTCACGTGTGACAACAGTAGAACCTGGACTTCAAAAAGATAGATTTAGGGTTTATCTGCAAAATTCTTCCATGAAGCTATATATATGTGTCAACAGGCAAGCATTATGGAAGTAATTAAAGGAATATCATGTGGCTAAAACAGAAACAAAAGAAACAAAATAAAAACTCTTATGGAAAATGCTAAATTTCCAAAAAAAAAAAAGGAAGAAAAAGGAAAGAAAAGTAATCCTATCAGAACTAATGTTTGTACTAACGTATTGAGTTTTTATTTTGGGCGATAATTTTGCAATAATTTATTTTGAATATGTTGGTGGTGAGAAATTTCAGCTCACTTTTTAAAAGAATCCATACACAACAACATAAAAGAAAAGATTTACAAATAGTAAATATTTAGTAAAATATCAGGAAGATATGAACACTAGAGACTAAAAAATAGTTCTGAGAAAAAGCAATGATCTACCCTATGAAGAGTGTAATGCTAGGCTGTGTCAGTGATTTGGCATCTCAATTTTGTTAAGATGTTGTTATATCAGAGTCACCTGTGAGTTTCATCATATCCCAAACAAGTTTCCAGCACTCCTTTTATGAAATGTGATCAGTTGGTTGTTATATATATATATTGCCAAGTGTCTTTGAGGTTGGTTCTGATACTCCTGACATGAGAGCGTCTGCTAGCGTTCTGGGTCTGCTCCCAATTTTGGCTTCTTGTTAGTGTTGACCTTGGGAAATAGTGGTGAGAGCCGTAGTAACCAGGTCCCTGGCAGGCACAGGGAAGACATGGGCTGGGTTTCCTGATCCTGACTTTTGCTTAGACCATCCTGGAGATTTATGCTGCAGAACTGGTGAAGCGTCTTCTCTGCTTATCTTGTTCTGTCTTTATGCCTCTCACATGAATAAAAAGGAAGTAAACCAGTATGTTTAACGCATAAAACTGACAGAATCCCATTCATGTTTATGATTGCATAGGATTGTATCTGGTTATACCCACCAGGTTGCTTTAGTGCCATCCACTAATGAACAAATAGGTTGATTCTGAATTTAAAGGATGAGAAAGACAGCAAATAAAAGTAAAGATAATGCTTTGAAATCACTCCTATGATGAAATTCTAATAGGTGAAGAAGAAGAAAAATACACATGCATTTTCAAGCCAGGAATGAACGTGGTGTCAGATATGTTGTTTGAAACATCACAGGAATTAAAATGACCAGATAGGAGACACACACCCAGGCTTCATGGGACACAGAATTTAGCTGGTTTATTCTGAGGGCTGTCTGCAAAAACATAGCCTACGAAGAATTTCTAAAAGACATGAGCCAAATTTCAGAAACTTGAGAAGATCCAGGGTGGCTCAATAGCGACTTAGGCACACTAAACCCAGGTACAGAAAGATGTCAGGAGACTGAGTGAAATTTTTACTGGCAAAGTGACAACAGTAGAGAAAAGTCATAAAACAGCAAAGAAAAGAAACAGGCATGCAGACATAGCCAGACGTGCAATGCCACCAGCCAGCCTCACAGCTAGGTAGGTGGCTGTCAGCTAGAAAATGCCATTTTTCTTGGAAAGATACCAAAAAAAAAAAAAAAAAACCCCACAGATAATGCAGAATATTGAAAGACAAATGCAGTAAAGTGGAGATGAAAAAAGTGGGCACAGACAATCCATTCAAGTGATTGCTAAGAGTAAACCAGGTCCACATCATGTATGCCTTGATATGATGCAACAGATATTTGTTCCCAATGCTCTAAACCAATGTGTAATTCTGAACATCTAACAGATGAAGCATCAAGGGCATTTTATACAATATCTGACCACTGCTTTTCATCAACCTCAACATTTTGAAACATATCTGAAGTTGTTTCAGATCGAAAAGGACTGCAGAGCTGTGAGATTTTGATGCAGAGTGGAACATTTATCCTAGAACAAAGAAGCTTAAAGGGCAAGGGATGAATTCTGAGTGATCTGTATTTGAGATAACCACATTGTATCGCTGTGAAAATTTAAGTCATGCTGAATATTTCATGCTTTTATGAAACGTTAATATAAGTAAACGTGTATAAAGGCACTTAGAAGCTCTGTTCTATCTTTGCAACTCTTCTTTATCCACAAGCATTACCAACTACAAAGTTTGGAAAGGTTACAGTTGAAACATTGAATCTTTTTAGAGCATTAACAACTACTCTTATGAAATATTTAGAGGTAGCATTTTGACAAACAATTATTTCAGAAATCAATTATGCTTGTCAAACAGAAATGGTTAAAAAGGATTTGAGAAGTGATGCCTCACACCTTTAGAAGAATTGCCTATAACTTTAGGAAACACACCAAGATTTACAGTAAATTAGACATCTGGGAAAATACTTTTCCTTGAGGAAGATATTACTTGTTTCTTTATTGGAAACAAAGCAGGATTTCAACAGTTGGTGAAACATAATGAAAGTAACATAAGTAAAATATCAAGGTGAACTGTATAGAAATGATGGATCATTAAAAATAAAATTAGGAAAAGCCTTTCCCTGGTGTTCGCAACACAACGCAAGATCCTCGTTGCAGAGTGCTAGTGCTCCGTCCTGCTTCTGCTTTGTCCAGGCAGACCTTACTCAATGATCAAGAACTAAAGTCCTGTATGACAGGGTTAACAGCCCCCACTCTGCTCCCAGCATGGCCATGCATAGTGAGCATTGTGGAGAAAATTAATAAAAACCAGAGTCTCTCTCTGTCTTTCTTTCTCTCTCATATCCTCCCCTAATCCTCTCCTTCTGACTCTCAAATAAGGATGAAAATAACAATATACCATTTCCTTACTTCTGACAAATAACCACCCTTGGTATTTCACTAGTACGAAAATGCCTGAGATTGTTTACAGTAATGCCAAAACGTCATCCTCATGCTGGCCTGTAGGGGAAAATGGCTCCATCTTTTATAAGCAACACTGCCATATATTATGATTGCATTATCTTCTCTTGTTGCCATTCACCTGAAATAATTATTTGTTGAAGAAATGTCACATGATGACAAGGCATCATGAGTTACACCCTGAGATGACAAACAGTCAAATTTCGTGGAAAACCACGATGACAGTGACTCTAGCTTTCTATTCTGGCTCACACTCCATCAATCTTTGCCTTTCCAATCAGCGACACCTGTTTTATCACCTACGCATAAAACAAAACTCTCTGTTCCTGCTGGAACTATCGCAGGAACTTCAAAGCCTGTAAAAAATGTCCATCATTGTTTCAACCAGCCTTTAAGGTCACCTTAGATCCTGTCTTTCAGGTTTGGGAAGAATATTATGTGTCTTCTTGATTCCTTTGTTAGTCATGGGTAACAACCTGGTCTCACAGTGCGTCCACAAAACATTTTATTTTTCTTTCACAGAATTAAAAGATGCAAGTATCTAATACAGAGAAGTGAAACGTGAAATTTAAGATTCTAATGAAGAATGGAAAAGTTTCAGTTTAACAATCTATTTATCATTTCAAAACTAATATGAAGGCTAGTGCCAAGACACAGTATACTGAGCCTCTGACTGCGGCAAAGACATCTTTTATGTGGATATCAACCTGTAACCTGTAACCTCTCTCTCTCTTTTTTTTTTTAAAAAGAGTTACTTAATTTTATTGCAAAGTCGAATATACAGAGAGGAGGACAGAGAGGAAGACCTTCCATGTGATGTTTCACTCGCCAAGTGACCACGACAGCTGGAGCTGTGTGGATCCGAAGCCAGGAGCCCGAACTTGTTCCAGGTCTCCCACATGGGTGCAGGGTCCCAAGGCCTTGGGCCTTCCTCAATTGCTTTTCCAGGCCACAGGCAGGGAACCAGATGAGAAGCAAGGATGCCGGCAATAGAAGTGGCACCCATATGGGTTCCCGGCACATTCAAGGTAAGGACTTCAGCCACGAGGGCACTACACCAGGCCCCTCCACTTTGAATCCAGTCCCCTTCTAACATCTGAGAAAAGCAATGGAGGATTGACCAGTCCATTATCCCCTATTCCACGTGGGAGACTTGAAATAAACTTTTGGTGCTTGATTTTCTATTGGCTCAGCTCCAGCCATCGTGGCACTTTAGGGAGTGCAGCACATGGATGGCCTCCGTCTGTGTCTATTTCTCCTTCTCTATGTAACGCTGTCTTCCAAACAAAAATAAAAGAAATTGAAAAAATAATAAACATGACATTGCCTTTCCATTGCAGAATGCACTTCGTCTTATATCAATCTGAGAGCAGCGGGAGCAGGTACTTTTGATAAGAAAATTTCTGACATCCAGTAGATTAAATAATTAAAAAAAAAAAAGTAAGTAAAAGGGAGTCATTAGCAATAGGTACCGAAAATGTTCCTTAAGGGTGTAATTTTATCATACTGCACACACCCCCTTAGCACACACACAAATATTGGGTGACAAAAGGTTTAGCTTGTAGTTTTGGTTTGTACGGGAAAATCCAGATCATGCAATGTACTTACAGGTCCAATCCTATTTTAGCAGCTGCTTGAAAGTTCAGCCAATTGTCTAACCATAAAATTATACGTAAGATACTAAGAAAAATAGGGAAGGAGAACTGTGGGGTCTCCCCCACAGATTCCACAGGGTGAGCCTGTTACTTGCCATCCATCCTCCTGGTGCACAAGAGACAAAATCATATTACATGGAATTAACATGTATTTGAATTATCAGTGTTCTGGATATTAACTTGATGAACGATTGTCTAAGATAAAATGGACACTGCAAAAAGAAAAACACTTGATTTGACAAAACTTTGTGGTGAAGGTTGAAGCAAACACTCAGTTAAGATGTAGGAGAACGGTTGCAGTTCTTAGAAGAATGGAATACAATGATATAAAGTTAATTAAAAACATGTGTGCATGAAAAGGAGGGTCCAGTGCCCTGGGGGCAGTAGGTCATAGCTCAAGTGCTTGCATCACTGATGCACAGGTTGGAGATGTGCCTGGCAGGCTGGGCTTTGTCCTGGCCCAGCCCTAACTATTGCAGTCCAGTGCATTTGTAGAGCGAGAAGGGCAAGACTCAGGAGGGTGCCACCATGGGACAATCTAAGTGTGTTTTGGTTGGAGTTATACATTCATTTTTGGGGCTGGCAGAAACGGTGAACCTTTCTGTAAAATTTCTGAATTCCAGGAGGAAAAATGAAATCGAATCCATAGAGAGATTAGGAGGGCTTGGAAAATTTGGCAGCTGCTTCTGGCACATTTTATTGACACTGCAGTATAAAAAAAAATGGGAAAATTATATGAAGAGAAAAACAGAAACAGCTTGTGATAAGAAAGGCAGTGATGGAAATGAAGCTAACAATACAGCATGCACAGAAATCATTTAGAAACAGTGAATGCGTGCCATCATTAATGCTAGTCCTACCAAGAAAAAACAATGAGGCAAAGGATCAAACATTGAGGAAGAAAAAATAAACTCCAAAAGAAATGTTAGATTTATTGAAGACATAACTGTCAGGTTTGAGAAGTTTAGAACCATGAATTGTACTTTTTAGCAATGGAGTTCAGATGAGATGGCATGATGTTGCTGTGACATAGTGTAGCCCTCCTTTTCATTCTAATCTACTTGCTTTTATTTTCCTTTTCATCTGCTGTTTCTCCCTTTATTCTTCTCTGATTTTTAGGTTATTTCACTAAAATGTGGTGCCTAGAATTATACAATTACCCTTGAATTTCTTAAACAAGAGGAACATTTTCGAAGACTTTTCTAATTATGAAAATGAATGTGTCATATTTCCAATTCTTTAAATTGATTTTGATGCCTACTGGGATGGAGTTTTTTGCATTCATTCAGTTTTATTCTGTTATGTTTGATAATAAAGTTTTCCCAAGCAAACATTTATCAAACCATGAAATATTCAAATGAGACGTAATTAACTGTAGAACATCTGCCCTTACCCAGTAGGAGACTTCTTTCCTCCCAGTGCATTCTGATCTCTGCCCCTTACTGACAAATTGTTGTGAAACATTTTCACCTATTCCCGCCATCTACACCACCTCATGCTGATGCTGGGGGAAATAATTTTCAATTTTTAAGATTTATATGAATATCTCAAAGTCTCTTTATGTCCACTACAAGAAAATTTCTCCCAATTTAACTTAATAGTAATTATTAACTATACACATACCACACTGAAATCGGGGGATATGTGTGAGGTGACAAAAGCACACATTGTCGCCTTTTGTCCTAAGGGCAATGCATATTCTCCAACCAGGGACTTGTACATTGTATTTGAAATGTCCTTGGCCAGTCTGAGGACTCAGTTGACTAATCCTCTGCCTTCAAACACAAGCATCCCACATGGGCACTGCTTACTCCACTTTCACTCCAGCTCTCACTTAGGGCCCAGGAAAGCAGTGAAGGATGGCTCAAAGCTGTGGGATGCTGCAACCTCACGGGATAGCTGGAAGAGGAGAGGCTCCAGGCTTCAGATTGGCTCTTCTTCCTCTTCCTCTTCTTCTGCTTCTTCTCTTCCTTCTCCTCCCCCTCCTCCTCCTCCTTCTTCTTCTTCCTCTTCTTCTCCTCCTCCGCCCCTCGCCCTCCTTCTTCTCCTCTCCTCTTCCTCCTCCTTCTCCTTCTCCTCCTCTTCCACTTCTTTGGCTTTCAAATACATAATTCATATTTTAAATTGAAAACATTTATTACCATAATGAATCCTTTTTGCATTCTATTCCATATCACAAAAGCTCCTCTTAAATATGACAATGATTTTTCTTATCTTCTTGTGCTGTTTACCTCTGCCTCATCCTTTAATTTACTCTGCCACAATATTCTTTTAAATGTTTTAATTTCAAGCACTGCACAAAGGGCTAGTGCCAAAATCTTCCCCTTGCACCCCAGGGATCCCATATGGGCACCGTTTTTGTTTTGTTTTGTTTTTTATCCCAGTTGTTCCACTTCCCATCCAGCTCATTGGGAAAGTAGTAAAGGAGGGCTCAAAGCCTTGGAAGCCTGCACCTGTGTGGGAGACCCGGAAGAAGTTCCTGGCTCCTGGCTTTGCTTCAGTTCAACTGCACTCTGCAATCAGTTGGGAGTGAGCCAGCAGGTGGAAGAGCTTCCCCTCTGTCTCTCTTTCTCTCTGTTAAAATAAATAAATCTTTTAAAATATTTTAATTTCCCTTCTTTTATGACGGTTGTTAAGATAAATTCTTATTAATATCACTTTATGTTTCTTTTTAGATTATGATATTTTGCATGATCTGATAGCAATGCATTCGATGATATTGCCAAAAATATTTCAGGAAGTCTTACATGCCTAAAACTAGAATTTGAGCTTTAAACTGGGCTGAGTCTTCTGCCATTCCTGTGGAAGACAAGTAAGCTTATTCTCTCTTCAATGACTCTCCTTCACTTGCATGGAAGCAAAGAAAGGTGAAAAGGAATAATTCAAGGACTTCATATTGTGCCTTCATCCTTTACCCTCAGGTCCATGAAGCTGAATGCAACCTTCCTGTATGTGCTAGACCACGAATGATCAGACCCAATATTTAATTGGTAAAGTGAGCTTGGACCAGCAAGACTTGAGATTCCTGAAGTCACTCCTGTTGCTAAGGGTGTGGGACACACTAAGGGTGTTTAAGGTATGTGCTCTGGCCAACCACAGCCTCCTTCCCCAAGGCCAGGGGGCTCCTGAGATGGTCCCACATGGGAGGAAGATTGCTTTAGGGTCCCAGTCCTGCTGAAGCATCCCCAGCGTCTCTGTCACAAATATTGGCAACACAGCAGATGTGTTCCAACACGTTGCCTTTTGTTTGCTCTAAATACAAGTTTTATATGCTTTTTACACCATGGCATTTCCAAGGACACATTTTGTAGTGTCTTAGTAACCTGTGTTATATGAGGAAAGGATGTAACTAACGCTCAAAAAATCAATGACCTCTCATGGTTATAGTAAATGACTTACAGCAGTTTTAGGGAGTACCTTGGCGATGATTGGAACAGCCAGCACTTGTAGAACAAATGAAAACCCAGTAATGAAAAAGTATGTTTTGAGTAAGCATTTGCTTAGATTAACAGCAATAAGAACACAAGGAAAAAAAAGAAGTTTGGCATCCCACCACACTTTAGACTACAAAAACAAGTTCAATGTGAAAAACAAGGAAAGGTTTAGAGACCAGAAAAATCCAGACACTTATTTATCAAAAACCAGGGTTTTAAAATATTCACCACTTCCTTAGAGAACTGGAGAGTGTTTGAATATTATTTGCATTCTTTGTGGCCCAGTATACATAGTCATTAATATAAACTTCTTATTAAAATTACATTAGTAGCCCAGCACTGCAGGTTAGTGGCTGAAGTCCTCGCCTTGGATGCCACAGGATCCCACATGAGCGCTGTTTCTTGTCCCAGCTACTCCAATTCCCTTCTAGCTTCATGCTTGTGGCCTCAAGGGCAGTGAAGCAAGGCCCAAAGCCTTGGGAACCTGCACCCCTGTGGGAGTCCCACAGGAACCTCCTGACTCCTGGCTTCGGACCAGCTCAGCTCTGGCTGTTGTAGCTACTTGGGGAGTAAACCAGTTCGCTGGGAGATTGTTCTCTCTGTCTGTCCTTATTTCTGTAAATTTGAGTTTCCAAAGATACAAGTAAATCTTAAAAAAAATATGAAATAACACTAGTCATTCTAAAACAACATATGCAAATGTTTTATGTCCCTTATCCTTAAAAATGTTTTTATATAAGACTGAATATATTCAGGGTGGTACAGATTGCCAAAACAAACAGATAAACAAACAAAAACAGTAATATATATATAGTGAAATTGACACCATGGGATTTGATTGTTTTTGACCTGTCCCCTCCATAACTTGAAAAACTGCACGTCTGTACTCAACGCCTGTTCGATTCTGTGTGTGGGAGAATTAAATTTGTGTTTACAGAGTAAACTGAAAGCATGTCATCCCAAAGAATAAAGTAAAATTTGCAAAGAAAAGAGAGTCTGAAGCTAAGGTGATATTTCAGCTCAAATTCTTGCAAGTTATTTTTTAAAGAAATGTTTAACATTCATTTCAGCAAGTTAACTCCTCTCTGTGTCAGTTAACTCTAATTTGACCCAATGCTTTCCCTTGAGCAATGGCAAAATTTCAAATCTCAATGCTTGGATTTTTCCTTTGAAGAGTATAGAGTATAAAAGAGAGCTTGAATCAATTGCAGATTAAGTACATTTAACTTGCCAATGGATCCTGTAAAATATATTTGTAGTATTTATTTTTTTAATTTTACTTCTTTTTATTATTATCATTTTATGATACAGTTCTATAGACCATGGGATTTCCTTATCTCTCCCCCAACTCCCCCCATCCTCACTGAGCTCCCCTATATCATTACTAAAATATAGTTCTTCTTACACTGTCATATGCCCATCATTGTAGGCATGAACAATGGCAGCATCCTATTGTCAAGATATAGTAAACAGTTTCAGTGGGAGTCCATCTTTAGTCTGGAAGTAGAGATGCATACTGCATTGTATCCTCATATCTGGATATGATAGTCTCCATTTCACATTACTCTACATCCCCTTAAATGAAAAGTCATAGTCCAAAATCAGCAATAGGAAGAAAACTAGAAATTTGCAATGCCATGAAGTTAAGTAACATGTTACTGGATATGAGAGTCTCCATTACACAGCTGCTACACATCACCTTAAATGAAAAGCCACACAACAAAATCAAGAGGCAGACGTGAAAGCCAGGTGACTAAAAAATTTGTACGTTTGTGAGTTAAGGAGACAAGTCCAGAAGACAGTTGGATACCGGTCCCTGGACTTAGGCAGTTCACAAATGTTTTTGCCTTGGAACTATTTATTTTGTTTAACCAGAATGTTTAGCAATGTGAAGAAGTAGTGGCACTCTTACAAACTTGGACATTGACATACTCTGGTAATATACTTCAAGGGTCAGAGCACATGATTTCAGTTTTAATTCTGCTAATTCCACATATTTCTAGTGGAAATATTTCATTTCCTTGAAGAACTCCTGTTATCTGGACACACACCTTTTGCATTCCAAATTTAACACATTATGAACTGTATCAGGACTAACAATCATTTCTGATATAAACTGGGAAGCTCTAATACAGTAGCAATATTATAAGGATTATAAAATACCTTCTGAGTTTTGGTTGTGACAGTTGTTACTGGTGCTCTGCTCTTTATCAGATAACTGAAACATCATTCCTCACTATCAGGCATTCATCCTGGCACCATGTCAGTTTCATTTTCCTAATCCTGTATAGGCTTCTCCTTTCCTAGACAAATAAATATATAGTCAGTCAATTTTGCTTCTACTATTTTATGAACCACATATCATATATCTCATTCGTAATAATGATATCTTGGAAGACAACCATTTTGTTTTCTATTTCCATGCTTTCACAATTGAATTGGCCAGGGAAAATAAGTGAACAGGCTTCTGTTTAAATCATGAACACACCAACTTAATTTGAAACTTGAATGCCCATCCACCAAAGCTATGATCATTTCTCTAGCTCACTCATTCTAACTCCATTCCTCCCATTTTTACTGTACTTCATATTATCATATCAAGTCCTGTGAAGACCTGGAGCACGGATGACACATTACATGCAATTTCACCACTCTGTCACACACCTGCCAATTTATACTTTTACCTCCTATGCTCTTAGCAATGACAAGCTTTTCAATGTGTACTTCTTCTTCATGTAACTTTATATTGAACCTAATGTTAGTATGGTTTTGTTTATAATTCAATATATAATATAAATTTATTGTGCCCCTGTCACTAGATTACACAAAAGGGGCACTACAAATCAATATTAACCACTTCCCCTTGCATTCATTATATTCTGCTTTCAGTATATTATTTGTACTGGCGAATAAAGATCTGTGACCCTTCACACCTTAACACAGATGTTCCTAACCCCATATCTTGATCTACTATCATATTTATTTGCTTTTCTACATGAAAAAAAAAATCCATAACAGTCTATTGTACTTGCTTACTGATATAATTCTAATATTTAGCATTTCTACTCAGCCAGTACAATAGCTAAAAAAATGGAATAAAAATCCAATTGTCAATTATCATTTCTGATTAAAGTGCCACAACTGCTTGAAATACCGACCACTCTCATCTCAAACCATCTCCCTGCCTCTCATATTTTTAAACTTTAGTAACCCTCCTTTTAGTATTTCTATCAGGTTAAAACGTTTCTCATTGCTTTCTGCCATGATTCAATCTTGGCTTTATTTTTTTTTTAAGCAAAATTTTATTTGAAAGAGTTACAAAGGGAGAAAGCGAGGCACAATGAGAAATAGTTCTTTATACTTGGGGCTCACCCCCAGTTTTCCAGAGTGCCAGGGGCCAGGCCAGGCTGAAGTCATGAACCAGGGATTCCATCTGCCACTCATGGTGGGCCTACTTTCACCAATCTGTGCTATCATCTGCTACTTGCCACGTTTATTAACAGAGAGCTGCGACAAATCTGAAACACAGCTCTTCAGTAAAAAAATGGGACTCAGACAGAGTTTTAGATATCAAAGATTTACCTCTTAAAAACTTCTGTGAGTTCAGTGTATCCCACAATTCACTTGTTGGAAACGTATCTTTGGTGCAACAGTGTTGATCAATGGACCTTTTGGACGTAAATTCGGTCATGAGAGGGTGATCCAGTAAAAGGCTAATGTAAATTTCTTTGGTGATTTGTTTGTTTTTATAGGATAAAGATTCAGCAGGGGATTGACCGTTCCTTCTGCATCATTCTTTTACTTCCTGAAATGACCCATACTTATCCATTCTCATTTGTACAGCCTGCTTTTCTTTGAAACATTCTCCGCATGCTTCCAAGTAACCTCCTTCTATTCCCTTTAAATGTATCAACTTAAAACTATCACTATGGTGAACATGTATGAAAATATTCACACCTAGCGTGTTGAATTCCGGAGTCACAACAACTGCATTCTTAGTCATTTCCAAGTTAGTATGTTCAGCCTTAATATGTTTACAGCATCTTGTCTTTCCCCACAGAATGTATAAATGACATTTGTAACCGTGTTTCATTTTAGCAAGACCCAATTTCTGACTGATAATTACTTAAACTTAGGTTTAAAATATTTGAACAGCACTATTCTTCTTATAAAGTATATTAACATTCATATATACCAGCTAGCATTGTTCATCTCATCTAATAGCACTGTGGTTCAAGATGATTGCAATGGCCTTGGAATTGGTCTTCTTGCTGTTCTGGCTGCTCTGCACACAGCTGCAGCACTTTGGGATGAAAAGGACGGCTGGTCATATCTTTCCATTGTTCTGTGTACTTCAATGGCTCCCTTATCTTTTAGGGCTGTAGTAAAAAAAAAAAAAATCCCATGATTATCACTTGATTTTCTCTTGTTCAATTCCTATCACTCATTACTCTCATCTAAAATTCTACTCTCCTTTCTGGGCTCAATCTATCCAGCATCTCTATTATTTGAGGATTTCACCATCAATTGAAGCAAGTGGCCTACTTTATCTGTAACATCCCTTATTGTGTATGGGCTTAATTTATAATTTTGTATCTTTTTTGTTAATGAATTTTCTCTGAATCCCCTATCTTTTTGTACTTGGTCCTACTGTAAAGAACCTGTTAAAAGATGCATATTTAGTTTTTACCCACCTAACAATTAGAATATCTCATGAGGGAATGCATAACATATTAATATTCCCTATAATACATACTAAAGTTTGGATTATACCTGTGATTAATAAATATGCATGGAATTAATTATTATGAAAATAAAATACTACAACTCATTTGACACCTTCCTTCCTAACTGGAAAATGCTTTCTTGGCCATAATGGTTGCTAACAAAATCTAGTAACATTATGCTATCCATTCTTAAATTTTTTTGTTCATATAATGTATGAAAAACTTACAAAACTCAAATGAGGTACAATGTTCCTGTTTATCACTTTTGTAGTACTAATTTTTAGCATAAGTAAAGAAGATAAGGAAGAATGAGCAAAATCAATAATAATATTAAGTCGATATCATTAATAGGAAATCTATACACATTTTTTATGTCTGTCATACAACGTGAAATCTGTAGAAGTACTAATATGAGCAACCACTGGAAGCAATTATTTTCCTTGTCAGTATTCTTACTTGCTTTGACTGTGTGTTCTTCTCTTAATTTAGTGTATTTTTTAAATCTTCTTCACTTTATCTCCATGGTTTCTTATGCTGACCTACTCCACACTGCTCAGGTTTGTGAAATGCTGTCTCCCATCTTGGTCTATCTAATCTGCTTCCATGATCCAGACAGCCATAATCTTTACCAAGATTCTAAGATCAGAGTTATATTAAGATGGAAGACCATGGTACCTGTTTCAAGTGGAGGAAAAAGAAAAAAATTAGTAATAATAAAAAAATATGGAGTTTTGGCTTCTAAACAGAATCCCCTTAACAAGTGTGATCTGTAGTGCTAGCTTGCTACAACCACCGCTTTTTAGATCACAAGTCAACACAATGTTTTTAATCTCTTTACAAAGCTAGAAGGCAGGCTTAGGTAATACTGCTACAGTAATACTAAAATGTCAGTTGTTACACCCTAGCCTTCCTCTTATGCACATCAGTAGAGGCTCTTACTGAGGTAGAAAACAGCTCACACACACCAGAGAAAGACTGAAAGGATGTTTCAGTGCTGCAACTACATTCGGATTATTTTAATTCTTACCTGGATTCCAAATTAAGTTTCAAAGCAACAGTGTTCAGGGAGAAATGGTTCTCCAATAAGGGAGATTCTAGTGTCTGTGCAAAAACTAGGGACTACACAAAACACCCTTCCCTTCCCTTCCCTTTCCTTCCCTTCCCTTCCCTTCCCTTCCCTTCCCTTCCCTTCCCTTCCCTTCCCTTCCCTTCCCTTCCCTTCCCTTCCCTTCCCTTCCCTTCCCTTCCCTTCCCTTCTCCTCTCTTCTTCCTTTCTTCCTTTCTTCCTTTCTTCCTTTCTTCCTTTCTCTCTCTCTCCCTTTCTTTCTCTTTCAATATTACAGTTTCATAGGCTCAACCAGTTCCCATGCCCCCTCCCCAATTCTACTCCCCACATTGACTTCCACTATATTATTACAATACTATAGACCTTGAAAGAACAGTCGTAACTCTCTCATTCTGCTATTCAACTGTATCCCAACACTGCAGGTGACGATAATGGCAGGAGAGTCAGCATCCAGTCATCAAGATATATTGGACAGTATCTTTGGGAGTAGAGATGCAGACTACAATGTGCTTTCTCTCTTCTTGTTATGATAAAGTCTATTTTTCTGAAGTTAAAAATTGTGTATTAAGCTAGTTTCTGTAGAAAACCCTGAGATGTGCTTTCTTACTTAATACACTAAATGACTGAGCAGTTGCACTCCAAGATCTTTGAACATTGCTTGAATGTAACAGTTAATTTGCTGGTGTGAAATATATGGAGAGATTCCAAATTAAACAAAAACAAAAACATGTACTCCAAGTGGCATGACCAGTTTCTATTCAACATTATTAATAAACGTTTTCACTGCTAAGATTTTGAATCTCATTATTTTAAATTTAGTTATTCTCCCAAACTATTCAAAGTGCTTGCATTATAACAAATAGCTTTCTGAATCTTTTAAAAGTTAATAAAAGAGGTTATCACATCATATCCTTTGCTAATTGTTAAAAATGTAACTTTAATGAAAAACGAGGTAAAATATATTCACAAAGTAAGGGCCAAAAGTTGACCATAGAAGATTTCTATTTCATTATTATCCTTAAAGAGACTTGTGTAAGATGACTTTCTGGTCTTTGTATCATGTTATTTATTTGAATGGTAGAATTGCAGAGAGAGGGATAGACAGAAAGAGAAAGTAAACCTTCCTTCTACTAGTTTGCTGCCTAGATAGTCTCAACAACCAAGCTTTCATCTGCTGTTTCACTTCTCAGACGGCTGCAGTGGCAAGGGCTATGGCAGCCCGGAGCTTTTTCTGGAACTCCCCCATGGCTGACACAGGTCAAGCCACTTGGGCTTGATTTTGTTGCATTCACAGGTTGTCAGAAGGGAGCCAGACCAGAAGCTGAGCAATCTTGACCTGATCTAGTACCCATACATGGTGCTTGCTGCCCAGGTACCTGCTTAGTCCAAAAAGCCACAACACCAGCTCTAATCATTACATTATTTGTTCCTTGGCAATTCATTTTCAATGATATCTATTACTTTAAATTTCAATACTTTTTGCCATATTTTAAGTTAGACAAACAGAAATTTAGACATAAACAAAGAGCTAACACCTGGCAATTTATTGCATAAATATCTGTGAAGGTCCTCGGTTGGGGCTGAAACCAGAAACCTAGCGCTCAAGTCAGGTATCCCAAATGGGTGGCAGATGCACACACTTGATTTATTGCTAATGGCCCCCAGGATGCAAATAAACAGAACACTGCAGGTCAAAGCTGGAGCCAATTAACAAATCCAGATGCTAAATTGTGGAATGCAATCGCCCTCACTAACCTTTTAACCTCTAAGGTAAATATCTGTCTCTTGCACACTTTTAATTACACAAAAATAGTATGATATAATATGATGTCAAAAGCATTCAGAAATGGTAAATGTTTGCATGGTGCTTATAATTACGTAATATTGCTAGAATAAAAATGTATTCAAAGACAGATATTACAAGTGTACAAGGAAAGATAAAATATTTATAATTTGGTGACATGATTAGCAGTTTTATTTGAGTGTTTGCATTTAATGTCTTAAAGTATGAATATTTTATTTGTAGTTAGGAGAAAGGTGAGTCATGTTACTATTTGTTAATACTAAAGAAAATAAAAGTGCTTCATAAGCATAACTGGAAAATTTTAATTTCTAATATCTTAATCTTAAAGTACAAGTACTTTATCTGAAAAAAATTACTACTCTACTTAACCATTATACCTTGCAGATATGTTAAGATTATTAAATAACCTATGACCAGCTACACATCTTCGAAGTTCTTGATCATGACTGTCACTCTTTTGCTGCCCAACATGTAGTACAATAACTATATTTATGGAAGTAAAGTTATTAACTATGAACCAAAGCTGGATTTAACAACTACTAACAAGGGCCTGAGCAATCTGCAATTGTGAACCAAGGAAATGTTTGACTTTGACAAGAGGAATCGGGGAGGTAAGAGATGAATCTAAAGTTCAAATATTCCTCTGTAATAGTGTGTATCAGACTGTCATTCTTCTCACCTAACATTTCAATGTCTCTGTTTATCTTTTTTGTTTTCATATCATACTAAGCATTTCTAATTTTGTGTAAAAATAATTAAGTTGTTTTGTAGAAATGTTAATAGGCAGAAGTGAGCTTCTTGAATAAATTAATTTTTCTCACACCTTTATTAACTTAAAAGAGAAGGGGCTATTGTTGTGACACAGCAAGGTAACATAATTATTTGTATTTGCCACACAATGTCATGGTAATTAGATTAAAATATTCAAAAGGTGAAAAGCATCACCATTTTTTTTAATTAATGTGCTCCAAATGAAATTCCAACAAGCTAATTGTTACTTACTTTGCTAGAGATTCCAAAATCCTTTTGGAGTCCAAATGTAGCACATTAGCCAAAACAACATGAGAAAATGTTATATAACTAAGACCTGCTGATTTCAGAGTTACTAGAACATGATAAAGGGATAAAAAATGACATATAAACACAAGTTAAAATTCTTTATGCCATTATAAAGTAGACACATCAGCCTCTGCCTCACGCTAAATACAAAAATTCATTTGAAAGTCTTGGAAAGCTGTACCCAAAGTGTAAAGTTTAGAAAATAGGAGCACTTTCTTTTCAAATAAAGATTGAGCCAAGATTTTCAGGTAAAAATAAAATTGTCTATTCGAAAGATGAAAATTTAATCAGTTGATCATTAAAGTCAAAATATCTTCTGCTTTTATTGAATCATTGAGAAAGCAAAAAAGAAAATCAAGCAGAAAAAAATGTTTGCCATACTCATTATATCAGCAAATACCTGATTAAACACGTAAGGAATTCTGCTTTTAACTTCCCCAGTTCTATAGCCACAGGTTTAAATACAAATGACTAGGGAGCAGATCAAATGCCCAAGATGATTGCTTACCAGAAAAATGGAAAGCCACAACTTCCAAATATAATTGTTTATTACCCAACAAAAGTTCACAACATTCTAGCTTTTCAACGAACATCCATAGCTGAAATAATGAAATCAGGGTATGCTTAGAAATAAAACAAATGCACTGCTTTTGTAAGAATCAAGCTATTTGAGTCTCAAAAAGAGAAACCAGATACCAAGAAGTTAAAATCACTTCACAGTTCAATTCAGATATAAAGCTCTGCTAGTGTGATCATATCTTCACACGATTACAAACATTTCCCATACAGGACTGGGCAAAATGCTTGCATATTGGATGAAGAAGAGAAGCATGGAGGCACTTACGGTTATTGATGTATCTATGAAGGAATGTCCTAATTCATGCTAGGTGTGTGTGTCATGACGTAGGGTCCAAGTGCAGGCTGTGCATTGCATGATTCCAGTGGCCAAATGTTGGAATTTGGATCAGGAAAAATCTACATCTGATCACTTTAGTATTTTGTATGTGGCTGAAGCAACACAAAATCCTTGAGCCATATTCTTGTGTGTCATTCATATTCTATCTTGGATCAGAACAATATCATTTTATTTTTCCTGATACGTCTATCATGGATTACGAATCCTCCATATATATAATGATAGAAACTCATTTTTTTTTATGGTTTGCTAGAAAGAGAAAAAAGCGCATGAGACTCAATAGCTTTATTTCTAAAATGTGTATCCTTCTGGAAAATATTTGTTGTACTGTTTACAAGGCATGATACAAAGATTGAGAAACAAAGAAAGAGAGAGAGCTTCCTTCTGCTGTTTCACTAGCAACATGGCCAAAATGGGCAGGAATGAAGCAGGAGTTACGCTTGGAGCTTCGCCCAGCTCTGCCTAGCTGTGATGCCAGCATTGCAGTTGGGGCTTAATCTTTGCTACAAATTGGTCTCATAATGTGTGTCTTCTGGGAAAACAATCTGTGTTCAAATTTTAATCTTTATATGGTCAATATCCATTAGAGACAAGCTTCCTCTTAATATCTAATAATTGCTAGATGGTTATCTTGATAATAAAACTACACTGCTTAATTGGTTAGCTTAATAGAGTATTTATAACTCTGTCATATAACTGTCAAGACCTGTTATTCCAAGCGTGATGGATGTGATGTGTTATGAGACTGCTTGTGTTCTCAGGTACATCCCAATTCAAATAGCTGTCCTCATAGATGGAATTTTGAAGAATTCTAAACCTTTCAGTTTGTCTGAATAGCTTGAGAAAAGGAGAATCAGTCTGGTTCAGGGCCTTTCTTTCTTGAGAATCAACACTGCTGTTTGAATCTTAATCTTTTTTTTGACATCATATTATTATTATTATCATTTTATGATACAGCTCCATAGGCTCCTGGCATCCACCTTATTCCCTCCCCAAATCCCTCCCCCCCACCTAGGTCATTTATCATTACTAAAGTATAGTTCTTCATACACAATCATATGTCCATCATTGCGGGCATGGACAATGGCAGAGAGTCCAGCATCCTATTGTCAAGATACAGCACATAGTTTCACTGTAAGTCCATCTTTGTCTGGAAGTAGAAATGCATACTGCGTTGTATCCTCACCTCTGGATGTTTATCTCCATTTTACAGCTACTGTACATCCCCTTAAATGAAAATTCATAATACAAAATCAACAGTAAAAATAAAAAATAGAAATTTACAATGCCATGAAGTTAAATGACATGTTACTAGATATGACAGTCTCCATTACACAGTTACTATATATCCCCTTCAATGAAAAGCCACAAAACAAAATCAACATCAGGGAGAAAAAAGAAATTAACAACACCATGAAATTAAATAACATGCTACAAAATGCTTAACGTATAGCTGAAGAAATGAAAATTAAGAACCTTCTCGAGGAAAATGATGCTACTGTATGATCTATGAATCGTTGAATGATTTAATCAGAAGTGTTTTGAAGAGATGAAACTAACAGAAAACAACAAAACACGTGCAATATAGTTTCCAATGATTTTTGTTGGTGAAGTGTGTCTTTTCTAAACAATAAGTAGATCTTGTTTGTTTTTCTTTTAATCCAGTCCATTAATCCATGACGTTTGATTGAGCTTAAGCCATTTACATTCAGGGTTTAACATGTATGGATGGTACTTTGGTCCTGTCATTTTAGGAATGGGTTATTCATTAGTTTAGTTTTCTGTTGTTATTTTACTGGGATGTTCTTCCCATTTGCCTTTGGTTTTGGAAGGTGCTATTCCTCTTCTCTGAAGAGAACATCTTGAAGTATCATTTGTAGGGCAGGTTTAGAAGAAGCAAATTCTTTTTTTTTTTTTTCTTTTTTTTTAAAGATTTATTTTTATTATTTTTTCATTGGAAAGGCGGATATACAGAGAGGAGAGACAGAGAGGAAGATCTTCCGTCCGATGATTCACTCCCCAAGTGAGCGCAACGGGCCGATACTATGCTGATCCCAAGCGGGTGCAGGGTCCCAAAGCTTTGGGCCGTCCTCGACTGCTTTCCCGGGCTACAGGCAGGGAGCTGGAAGGGAAGCGGGGCTGCCGGGATTAGAACCGGCGCCCATATGGGATCCCGGGCGTGCAAGGCGAGGACCTTTAACCACTTGCGTCACCGCGCCGGGCCCAAGAAGCAAATTCTTTTAATTTTTCTTTACTGTGGAAGAATTTTATTTCATTTTCAAAGACAAAAAAAAAAGCTTTGCTGGATATGTTATCCTAGGCCGGCAATTGTTTTTTCTTTTAGAATCTGGAATATGTTTTGCTCTTTTGCAGTGAAGTTTTCAGTAATATTCATTGTGCCTTTGTCTCTTTTTTTTTTTCCCTCTTGGACATTGCACTTCTGGTTAGCAGAGTATTCTCCTTGGGGCAGGTTTCTAAGCTGTGTCACCCACAGGTCTACAGTGTGATTTTACTTGTTGCAGTTGGCACACAACTTTTTGCTTTCAGCCACTTATGCCACAACCTCCAGCAAGTTCCAGGTCTGGGTTCTTTATGTTACATTTCCACCATGGTCTCCACAGCCCTAGCTCCTGGCTCACCACTCTCCACCTCCTGTGATACCGTGCTGAGGCTGCACCGTTGTCTCTGCAATCTTTCTTACACTTCCGGTTGGAGCAGGTCCCAGGATTAGAGAGACACCAGGTGTCCTATCTAGTTAGGTTTTTGGTGGCGCAGATCTTGTCAGAACCTGTCGGATGTTAAGTCGGGTGCCACACAGAACTATTTTGACCCGTACGCTACTACAGTCAGTATTATTTTCCTGTGGGACTAGTGCAATTCACTGAATTCAGTGAGTTCTCGCGAGATCAGCAAACGTGCAGTTCACTGTTAACCCCTGCAGTCCTAAAGCTATTGCCACAGGGTATAAAATGGTGCATGTGTATAAAATTATATTCCACTATTAGAGTTCTTGATCTGCTGAGCATCTGGTCTTAGGGCTACCCAGACCTGTCTTGGGTGGAACCTGTAGAATGCCATGTTGGTGCAGTTCACTGAGTCAGAAATGAGCTCACTCCCAGGTCAGTGCATGCTCAGTCCTTTCCCTTGCCCTTGCCTCCTCATGCAAAATGGCACCCAATTTGGCTCTAGGGGACAATCTGGGCTGTGAAATCCACCCTGTTCTCGCACTATCCATCTGAGATTTGCTGGTCTGTCTCTGCTCCTGGTCAAATCAAAAAGGACCAGCAGGATGGACAGTTATTTGTATGGGTTTACCTCGAAAGCTCCCAGTGAAAGTCCCTTCCCACCTGGTTGCTGTTGGAGTTCCTGCTGCTGGTGGAGTTCAGATTGCTGTTAGCTGAATACTGCTGGAATATCAGTCACTGCAATACCACACTGTTGTGTCCACAGCTTTCCTGTGTCTGTCAGTCTCCAGGTACCCCTCTGCTGTTGTTCTGTCCTCTGCTATTTCCTTGCAATGTGTCCTCTCTGCTTCATCCTGATTAAATGGTTTTCTGTCCATTTAAACGTGCCCTTACCCTATTCTGCCATCTTGATTCTCTCAATGTTAATCTTAGCTACTGGTGTATTTAGGATTTCTATATTGCCATGATTCAAATTAAGTAGATGGAATGTGCCAAAATCTATCCATTTCTTCTGAATTTTTAAGTTGGTTTGTAAAAACCACACGACTATATCACTAGCTGCAGGATAGGTGGAATTTGATTAAATACATCACTTCCTGGCAAAAAGCCTAAGCAAACCAGGTATAGAAGGAGGATTTCTCAACACAAGGTAATAGAGCAAAAACTCGTAGCCAGCATGATACTGAATATAGAAAACTTGGAGACATTAGCAATCTCACCATTGCTATGCATTATAACCATGGAAGTTTTAGCCAGAAACATTAGTGATACAAATTGGAACTATTTAAGTTAAGTTATCCCAGATTCTAGCTGACATTTGTGGGCACCAAAAAATCTCTTCTAAAAGTCTATTAGAACTCGTTAGAGAATTTGGCAGAGCTGTGAGTTAGCAACAAACAAAAATCGTTATTTTTTTTTATCACTGAAATAATGCCATGGCACTGTACATATATGTATGAATCTTACCAAGTACGTGTAGAATCTCTACTATATATAATAAAATATATGAAATACATAGGTATGTTTTATATAAATCTATTTATGTAAATAATATATAACTAATTTTGTGTAGAATCTCTACAAAAGGAATTACACACGTCTCTCGGATTTGCTCATTACTCCAAACAACATACATTTCATTGACTCGTGATTCACATACTATGCATACAAGTTAAATTTTATGCCTGGTAACAATCCCGACATTTCACATTTTGTAGGGGTAGGACGGGAATCACTAGTGGATTTCTGAAACCACATTGCTGTACATCTGAACTCGGTTATTTTACAAAAATTCAAAAAGGCTAAGTGCATAAGTCTCTTTTCTCCTAGAAAAAGTATGACCCCGGGCCTGGCGCAGTAGCCTAGTGGCTAAAGTCCTCACCTTGCATGCTGTATGATCCCACATGGGCACCAGTTCGAATCTCAGTGGCACCGCTTTCCATCCAGTTCCCTGCTTGTGGCCTGGAAAGCAGTCAAGGATGGCCCAAAGCCCTGGGACCCTGCACCTGAGTGGGAGACCTGAAAGAAGCTCCTGGCTCCTGGCTTCAGATCAACTCAGCTCTAGCTGTTACGGCCACTTGTAGTGAATCATTGATTGGAAGATCTTTCTGTATGTCTCTCCTCCTGTTTGTATATCTGACTTTACAGTAAAAAATAAATTAATTTTAAAAAGTATGATCTAAATGCAATAAGAAAAATGGTAAGTTGAAGTGAGAGAGCTAGCAAAAGTGCCTGAAATGTGGAAGGACGGTGGCTTTCACAATATCTCCATTTACCTGACTAATTTGGGTCTGTTTGAAACACTTATCTTGGAGAATGGCAGTTTATTCATTTATTGATTTTGCAAGGAGGTTTCTTCACTTGCAGCTGTTACCAGATGTTGTTTTATTGGGCTAATCAATTCACACCTTGTCATCTGTGTGATGCAAGCACTGAACTATTACATGTATTTTTATATGCATTTGTTTATGTGGACTAACACAAACAGATTTCTTTCAATACAGAAGGCTAAAAATATAAACCTATTATGCTACTTCAGGGAAATGCCAGCTCTTCAATTGTATGCTGTGATTTAGCTCGCAGTTTAACTTTCCTTCTAACAAAATGTCACACCACTTCGTTGCATGGAAAACATTATGTCAATTGACCTAATAATTAAGAAGTGGTAACTACATTTGAGTCATTTATATATGTGTAGGTTGGTAGATAAAACTAAATTTAGCAATTTTGTATTTCATACGCAGATTCCATTTCCTTTGACTATATTCCTAGGAGTGAGATAACCGGATCATACCGAGTTACTGATTTTTAGACCTTTTAGCACTCTCCATAGTGACTACCACAGTTGCTGTACTGGCCTGTACTCCCACCAACAGTGAAGTAAGGTACTTTCCCCCCATATCCACACCAGCAGATATTATCAGCAGAGCTGTGAAAATAGGCCAATCTAACGGGTGAGACAGGAGGGAACCGATTGTTGATTCCTGCCAATGCGAGACATGGCACGCATTCAGGTCCAGTTTCAGTGTGACTGAGCCTACTACTGCGGGCATTTGGGAGTAAGCAGGAAGGTGGCAGAACCCTGCCCATCTATTATTCTTGTCTCTCCCTGTCTCCCTCTCAGAGAGTGTTATTTTATTTATTTATTTATTTTGGATGGGGGATGTATATCTTTTAATGTATCAATGTTACTGGGTCAGGCATAGCAAAATGGAACATTTTGTGTATCCTTGAATGTGTTTCTGGATATCATTAGCATGTGGGCCTGGTGACCCAGTTCCGTAGATTGCCTTTCCCTATGTGGATGGGTATCAGCCAGTTCCCTGAAAGCCTGAGTAGACCTAACCCTGAGGAATGAGAATTACGGTCCCCCGCCTTTTGGAATGAAATCCGTAACACTGACACCCCTGCTTCTCAGATCAGTCAGTCAGACTCGAACTTGATTTCCAGTGTCCAATGCCATCCTGGAAGTAGCAGATTTGGAGCTTTCTCAGTCTCTAACTTTATGCAGCAATTTATGCAGCACCATCTGTGGATTCCTGTACCTAACGACAGAAATAGAATAGGTCCCTATTGAATGTATTCCTCTGAGAAACTCTTACTACCACACTGATAAAACAAAATATTGTATTTGCTAACTTTTTTTTTTTAATATTACCTTAGTTGTATGGATATTGTATCTTAAATCAGTCTCGATGGGCTATAACTGCAGCAGGCCACTTGGTTCTTGCGATCTTAGAAGCTACTCTGGTGACTACCCTCATTAACAGGCCAAAGGCTGAATCAATCCGACTTTCCTTTCATTCACCACTCTTGTCACCAACCAGAAGAACCCTGTGACTATGTGAGGCATTTATGCAGAGCTGAAAATAACCTTCCTGAGTCAAAATATTTCACATGCGCAAAGCATCTAGTACTACATAAAGCAACATGCTCATCGGCTCCAAGGATGAAGCCTAAACAGGTTAGGGATGTCATTGTCTTGTCTACCATGATAGTATATATGGAACTGTTCCTGAAAATTATGCAGTGAAACACAAATGTTGTCCTGCTATTTCCATGTTTCATGGATCAAAGAACCACCAGTCGTTCAGAAGTATCTGAGATTGCATTATATAATTTGATATTATATTTACTTCTGTTTTGAATCTTAAAAACATGCGTGGTAAATGCCAAGATTCCCACTCTACAGATGGGGCAGTAGGTGCCATATGTTCTTGTCCAATTATGGATTGATTCAAGATTAACATTCAAATTTCAAAAACTCAATCATGCGCATTTTAATTATGATATAATCATCTAAAAGAAAAAATCAACAAGCAAACTGGTGCTAATACACCACACACACACACACACACACACACACATCTAATAGTAACAGTTTAAATTCTTCATGCCAGAAAGCACTTCTGAATTCAGTATTCACACTGAATGTATATTATGCATAAAAGCTCTTAATTGTCATTCTCCCTTTATCTGGTCTTTTTAGCACTAATATTCAATGTATAAGTATATAAGTAGTATAAGTTCAAAACTTAATTTTAGTAAAAATAATACAAACAACACCTACATGTTTTATTTTGCTTTTATGGTTGGATATACCTCTTAACAATTATGATAGTAAAATGTGAAAAAATACAGAGAGGAACAGAGGGAGAAAGATACAAATCATAACACCAAAATACCTCACATGCAGTTGATTTTAGACCATTAGTCATCTGCCCCAAAATTGTGTATACTCATATTAGGTCATTTATTTTTGTTGAAAAATAAGATCAATGCAAATCCAAGAACTTTTATCAAGGAACAAAATGATCAATGAACCAATTGACTTGTTTTTTTTTTTTCATTAAAGGGAATAAAAATTATTCGGGTAGGTTCAATGTCTCCTTTCACATGTTCTTGTTCAATCTGGCATATCGTATAATGTTTGTTTCCATTACTTCTGTTCTGAATACCCTGCACTTATCATCATGATATAGGGTGCATGTTGCTCTGTCTCTGATTTGGGGAATATACAAGAACTATCTTTTGGCCAATAGACTTTGGTTGGTTATTTTATTTCCAGATGCCTTTAATGGGTTGCTGGGCTGGTATTTTTTGCTGCAGTTACTCTAGAGAACTGCATCAGGCATAATCTAAATGGGGAGCATTAAAGGCCTATAAGGCAAAATTTCACCAATGCACAGAATGAATCCATGCTGAAGCTAACCTCTACTTGAGAGAGGAGTGCCATTGCAGCTCATGTGGGATCATCCAAGACTCATCTCAATCCAGAAGCATGGGCAGAAGAAACACCTGCTTGGGCTAATTGCTAAGCTGTCTGTTTGCTTCAAATTCTGACAACACAGCATTTCCAATATAAACTCAAAATTACCTCGAAAGAACTAGTTAATCTCTGGCCCCATTTCTCCCCTTCCCGCAGCCTATGACTAGCTTCTGTTATAATAAACGTATATCTCATTTGCCTTAAATGTTCTTCTTTAAACCAAAGGAAAAAAGAGCTGACATTTAAAGGTAATTTAAATGCTAAATATATTGAAGGAATTATTATTTGCATTTCCATGAAAGACTGAAATTACCTAAATAATGAATCAGTTTTTAGACTATGAGAGAACAGAATGAAATGCCTTGCCAACTCTTTTAGCCTTTTGCTATTAGTCATAAAATGAAAAGCACAGTTTTGCTTTGGAATATCTCTTTCCCTGAGTGTTTTGAATTACTCAAGCTTTATCTTCCTGTTACATGAAAAGCACAAATAACAAACAAAATATGTTAAATCAGTAGATATATCCTATAATTCACTTGACCATTTCCTAGTTCTTGTTCAAAATACACATTATTTCATTTGTAATTCCATGGATTATTTTTCAAAATTTCCACTCTGTTTTATTATCATACTTACTGGCACAAATCCAAAGATTACACTGTTGAATGTTTTGGTATAAAATAATTTTTTTTTTTATTTTCTAAGGCTGGTAAAGTTAATAATCTCATGTGCAACTACTTGATTCCAAGTTTCATGTATTTTCAATATCAAAAAATTAAAAAAGCAAACTTCTCCTCATATTAGAGTAATTCATTATTCCTTCAAGCAAAAGGCTCCATATCTCACATCTAGCACACCCTGGATTTGGGGCCGTTAATGCTTAACTGTCTGACCCAGAGCTGCTAATTCTCTGAAGTGATTTGGTGCCTCCTACAACAGTGATGTAGGTCCCGCTTGTTTTTAGAAGTCTTCATGGTAACAATACTCCTTCGGTTTATTGTTCATGTCTAACTTTCACACAAAATCTCAGTGAAATGGTTATCAGAAAGCAAGACAAATAAACAAACACAAAATGGTCCCACTGACAAAGAATGAGAAGCCAAACAAGTCGGTAGTGAATTTCCTTGCCATTGACCATGAGTGTTCTCTGTGCTGTCACAGAGCTGTGACAATAGTGGGTATCTCCAATCTCTACTTCCTTAATGCGAAGAAAAGCTACTTTAAAAAGAAAATTAAACAATTGAAGTTTGGCTTTCTGAAGCAGTATGTCGTTTTAAATCAATGAAGCTTTAGAGCAAAAAAAAAATTTTTTTTACTGTGTATTACTCTATTTTAATAATGTTGCCATCAAATTAAATTACACTTCACCACTAAACACATATTGGTAGTCAAACTTGTCCTAGACACTTTAAGAAAATCAGCAAACTTTGATGCAGCAAATGGAAGAACTGTGCAGTATATGTTGTGTTTCAGTTTTTCACCACTCAAATATAATTGTTAGAGCCCCATGCTTATGGCCTGGGAAGCCAGGGTCGGAGGACGGTGTCAGGGTCCCTGCACGCATGTGGAAACCTTTACGAGGCTCCTGGCCATTGGCTTCATATAAGCTAATTTCCAGCCACTGGGACCATCTGTGGAGTAAATGAATATATGGAGAATCTCTCTGTCTTGCTTCTCTGTAACTCTGCCTTTCAAATAAAAATAAAATAATTCTTAAAAAGAAAGACTACAAGTCTTCTTTCCAGTAGACAATTAAAAAAAAAATGGCTACAAGCTGGAATCCTATCTCAAAGTGACCATTTTATTCCTAGATTTTCGGTATTCTTCACTAGTTGCCCCCAATTGATAAATTTATAACGTTTGTCTTTTGAAACTGGCTTATTTCATTAAGCATGGGGGTCTCTAGCTAGGTTGTCATTTCACTTATCTGGGCTACAGTGTTTTAAAACTTCTGTTCATTTTCCCAGTAATTTTACTATTTATTTCCTTTTGCTAATTTTGGTTTAGTTTGGGCTTGTTATTCTATTTCCCTGTGGTATGTTGCTGGATCCTTCTTTTCATTGACATTTGCATAATTTCCTATGCAGGAATTTTTTCCTGTGAACTTTCCTCTTACCAGTCTTTTCATTGTATCCCATAACTTTTCAAATATGTTTTCTTTTTCATTCAAGTAATTTTCTTTTAATTTCCGTTTTGATAGTGCACTCTTCTTGTAAGGACTGCTGTTGAGACACCACAGCATTGCATATTTTATAGAGTTCTTTCACTGTTAATTTCAACCTTCATTCATGTGGTCAGAAGATATACGTGGTCTGAATTTCTTTTTCCTCTTGTTTTCCCAATACCTGCTTTGTGACCCAGCATATGGTGTATCCTAAATAATGCCACTGATAATAATGCATCAGTGACAGTCTATATTGTACATATGAGCTTTCTGTAAATGCCAATGAGGTCCACTCCTTCTTCAGTCTAGACCAGCCTGTGTTGTTGATGTTGATGATGATGTTGATGATGATGATGAGGTGTTTTGTGTGGTTGATCCGTCTATTGTGGGGGCTGTTGCTGGAAAATTGCTCTCTGGGTAGCTTTGTCTTTGTTTATGAAATCAGGTGGCCTGTCACTGGGCGTGTATCCATGCAGAATAGTCACATCTTCCTATAGAATCAAACCCTTAATCGTTCCATATTCAACCTGCGTATCTCTTTTACTGCTTTTTGTCTTAAAGTCTGCTCTGTTAGATAAAGCTTTATCTGCTTCTGCGCTGTGGAATATCTTTCTCTTGTCATTTGCAAGCTGTGTCTATCCTGATTGGTGAAGTGCTTCTCATAGGCAGTGCAGACTTGGGTCATGTTTTCTTTCTTAAAAAAATAATAATAATAATAATAACCACTCCTTAAGAATTTAGTGCATTTGCATTCAAAGTTATTCTTGATAAGTAATAACTCTGTATGCATGTTTTTCAGTAATGTCTGTTTTTCTTGAAATTCCCTTTATTTTTTTTCCCAAGGGTTTTTCTGCCTTCTTCTTTGTTGATACTTATTGCCCTTATCTGTTTCTATATATCATACATCCTTAAATATCACTTGCAAGCGAGCTAAGCTAGCTGGCTGGTGACAAGCTATCAGTTTCTGTTTGTGTTGGATGGTTGTTGTCTCACCTTCATTTATGAATGAGTGCTTTGCTGGGAAAGTTACTGTTCTGGCAGGTTTTTGTGCTGTGAGTTTTATTTGTTTTTATTATCTGTGCTATACATTTTTATTCTTACTCGGCCTGTATGATAACTGTTGAGAAATGTGCTGTCAGTGTAACAGCAGTTCCTTGAAGCTGTGCCTGTGTTGGCCAAAGCCAAGGTTTGGGGGCTTCTCCAAGAAAAATGAAATGACCAAGTATATAAGCTCTAGTCTCGTGCTTTCCCAGGTTCATCAGCAGAGAGTTGAATCAAAACTGGAATAACCAGGACTTGAACCAGCTGTGCCAGAATTAACGGTAGCCCTGATAATGATGTTTTATTTTATCAAATATTGTTTGATGAAATTAAAAAGACAATGCAAACTAAAAGGCAGATTTGGGAAACCTGTTTAAAAATGATTATAAAACCAACAACCACTAAGCTCTCCTGTGAGTCTTCTGTGTGAAAGTGATTGCAGTTTTGAACAACAGATTTTAAATTAATTCAAAATTATGAAGACTACCTCACAGACATGCTCAACATAATCATATCAAATGAGAATGCATACAGATGTTATTATAATTATTCAATGAACTTATGAAAATGAGGTCATCATTTTAAAATGTTGTTCATATATGTTCAATTTTAATTGTATTTAAATCTGGACAAAGCCAAAGGGAAATGTTAAAAGCGGTCTTCAAAGTTAAATGAATACTGTGGTCGGTAGCTCAACTTTTCTTAAACTCAGTGGGAGTCTTAAACACTAATTAAAATTTGACAAATAAATACTCCTCTATAATTTCTTCACTTTTTCAGAGCACCTCACTTGGAATTTCCATAACCAAACTTGGATAAACTGAACACCTACCTTCTTTGTATGTCAGAATATTTCATTGTGATGAGTAGGTTGGTTCAATGGGATCTACGCCAACAGAGCAGACCAAGGAAGCATAAGACAAAATTTGTCTGAGGCAGCAATATTTCCTTGTCCTTATTTTCCTTCAATAATTCTATTTTTCTATATATGACTATGTGCTCTTGTAGTGTTCAAAATCTTATATACATGCATATCTAAATTATTAAAATAAAAATATAGGTATTAACTAAACTAAAATATCAAAAATTTAGTATGTCTTACATTCATTATCTTAATAATGTATTAGCAGTGTCCAGTACTAATTTCAGTTTTAAATACTCTGATAAATACTATGGAAAGTATTATTTCTTAATGCAAAGTAACATGCTTTTTAAAAAGAATTAAATAATATAGTAGTTGTAAGTGTGTATATGAGGAGGACATTTGGCCTAGGTTTTGTAAACATTGCCTGAGATGCTGCCTCCTTGTTTTGGGATACTTGGGCTTAAATCTTAGCTCCACTCAATTCCAGCTGCCCACTATGTACACTGTATAGCATCCTTGGTCTTTGAAACAAGTAAGTTCCTTGAACCCATGTGAGGGTCTCAATCAAACTGTCATTGAAAAGCTCTGTTGCTGGCCTAACCTTGACTGACAGGCTTCATGCATTTGTGAAGTGAATCAGAACCAGATAGTTCTCTCTCTATATATATCTGTATCTCAAAGAAAATAAATAAGTGAAACAAAATAAAATATTCCCAAGTAACCTTTGTAAGGGTGGAAGTATGCCACCCATGAGTTATTTATGTAGCTATGACTGATTCCATTGAACTCATGGAACAGAAAAAGCAACGGCCATTAAAAAATAGGTAAAAGTTAACGTGAGTTGCAGTTCAGGAGAAAAAGCATGTCTGCATAAAATATCAGAAGACAGAGAAGCAGGGAGAAAGAGCGAGCAAGAGAGAGGATGATGTAGACATAGCATTCATTGTTGAAATTGAAATAAGAGTATTCTTCACGATTTTCATTTTAAAATGAGTCCCTATTTCACTTCTATGTCTGAAGAAATCCTTCACTCTTGCACCACCCTGTACATTGTAAATGCGTACTTGAAGACAAGTGCTTTTTTTTTATGTATATATACATATATTCTACTGTAATCAGGAATGTGAATAAATTTCGAGTTCTTCATTGGCAAAGCTATGATTAGGTAAATGCATTTTTCCTAATCTTAACTATGGTGTTATTTCTTGAGTCATTTTATACAATTATTTTGTTCACTGAGTAGAAACAAGGGAGAGTAAATTCCCATAAATGGGAATAAAGTGGATTGGACATAGCTCGATCTTCAGAAATTTCAAATCCAATAGAGACTATCAAGATAAATAAAAGATTTCACAACATAGTTTTATCTTTCAAAATACATACTGTGTCTGTTCCTTTCCCAGAGATAACATTAAAATATATCACTGTGTCCCCCATTTAATTGCAGCTCTAATCTCTACCTTCTTTCCACCCTGTTCCCAAGATCCTGTTATCCACAGAACAACCAGAGTGAATAGACACATATATCTTGGGTCATAATATAACAGAGGGTGAACTCCTTATTGTGGGTGCTGTGATCTGACCACTAAAATATAATGAAATACCATTTAACATTATAAAATAAATAAACAATTTTTAGAAACAGCAAAACAGAGAGCTCTCAAAAGCCTGTTGAATTACAAGGGTAGCATGTAAACTCATATACTTTTCAATTATATATTAAAATTATTTATTTATTCAAATAGCAAAGTGATAGAGGGAGAGACATAATGATATCTTCCATGTGTTGGCTCACTTTCCAGCTGTCTGAACATTCAGGTGTACAGAAGATTAAAGCCAGCAGCCATCTGTTTCTGCCAAATGGGTGGCAGGGCCACAGTGGCTTCTGCCTCCTGGGCACAGCAGCAGGGTGTTGGCTCAGAAACCGAGCTGTAAGGAAGGACCCAGTGTCTTCTGCCTCCTGGGCACAGCAGCAGGGTACTGGCTCAGAAACAGAGCTGTAAGGAAGGACCCCAGTGTCTTCTGCCTCCTGGGTACAGCAGCAGGGTGTTGGCTCAGAAACGGAGCTGTAAGGAGGGGCCCCAGTGTCTTCTGCCTCCTGGGCACAGCAGCACAATGCTGGCTCAGAAACGGAGCTGTAAGGAGGGGCCACAGTGGCTTCTGCCTCCTGGGCACAGCAGCACAATGCTGGCTCAGAAACGGAGCTGTAAGGAGGGACCCCAGTGTCTTCTGCCTCGTGGGGGCACAGCAGCAGGATGCTGGCTCAGAAACAGAGCTGTAAGGAGGGGCCACAGTGGCTTCTGCCTCGTGGGGACAACAATAGGATGCTGGCTCAGAAACGGAGCTGCAAGGATTTCAATCTTTAGCTGACTTCAATACAGCAGCCCCTATAATTCTGCTTGTGCAGCGTTCTAGATAACCAAGACTGACGGTCATGGGACATGTATAATGCTTTTTGATGTGAGAAGTAGGAAATGTAAAAATCCGTGCAAAGAGTTCTTGAGGTCATCCGTTCATTCTCTCTCTTCATTGTGGTGATTATACAAAGCTTCAGGTGCTAACATTAATGCTCCATAAACATTCATATTTTCTATTTGATGACCTAAAAATTAGAGACATAATATCTTTTTCCAATTCTTTTCAGCTGAGCAGTATAATTGTGAACATCTACAAAGGCTATTCAATGTCTCTTGTCAAAGCTGTTCATAAAAGAAAGACACTTCACTATGCTTGAAATGATATTTTTCTATTAATTTTACATCTAAACACTTCTTCAGAAATATAAGATGTTTGATGCCTTTTCCTCCTTCATCCATTTTAGTATTATTTGTTCTATGGATAGAGATGTACTATTTTATATTTCTTAGGACAAATGCAATTGATTTTTCATTTCTGTTGGTGCAATCAATAGAGGTATCATGTCTTTTTATTTAAGATTTAAAATTTTACTGCAATATGCATGGTTGTATTTAACAGACTAGATGTTTTTTCGAATGGTATGTAGAAAATTCAAGTTATAATGATTTAAATGACAGTCTACCTATCTTAACATAATATTTTAACGTAAGGGCAATGTTCTTAAATAAGTCAGTTGCTTCGCCTAACGTGTAAAAGGCAATGTCATAGATTCCAAACGCAAGTATGATCAAACAGCCTGCTTTGTTTTGTATTGTGGCAGTGCAGACACAAAGAGTACTTTCAAACAAAGACCCTCAGTTGTCACATACCTGAATTTACATATAAATCCGAGCTGTTTATTCAGTCTTCTTGCCTTTCACTGATTAAATGTGAGGGGTGGGACAACTCTGCAGTGAAGGGCAATTGTTCTGTTTTTCTTGGGGGTGTCAAAAACTCCGAGCCTTGTAACTATGAGTCATTAAGTCCATACGGGGGAACAGGAGATAGCACTTCTTACTGAAATGTCCAATTTATTTTTTGAGAAAAGTTTTTAATGCGTTACTCATTCAAGAAAGAAAGAACCATTAATGCACCTGGGGCATGTCTGTGCATCTGTCCATTGCTCTGGGACCCATTTCACTGCAACCTTAACTACTTTTGTGGTAATGACTCATGGAGACAACTATAGAGAAGAATAATGATGTGTTTTGTTTAAAACTGTACATTTTAAAAATAGTTAAATGAAAAATTAATTTGTTTTCAGCAAATAGAGCAAAAATGCACTGACTACAATGGCACTAGTCAATGTTAAAAGCTGCTATAACATCTGGATTGTAATATATACATATGTGTGTGTGTCTATATATGTATACGCTTCTTGTGAAACAGAAGACTGCAGTATACAAATATATGTATATACGCATATACTGTACTGCAGAGGAAGTTTTTCAGTAACTAAATGTCACACGTAACACCTTAAATTGCAATGCTTTAATGAGTGTGTTGTATAACTCCACAGAAAAGGAACTGAGAAATTTCTAACATAGAGTGATAAATCTCAAAATGTGAAATTATGAAACAATGATAATTTGCCTTAAATAAAATAAATATTGCTTAAGAAAAGCTCCACAGTACATTTTAGTTGATTTGTAAGTCCCTAGAATTTCCTATTTATTTTTTTAAATAGCCTGATGAATGCATAGCATTTTTATCTGGAATTCATTTTGAAGCATTCATATCCATATAGTCAAAGAGCAAACTTGTGCATTGGTAAGTTTCGTCGAACGATTGAGCAGGGTGAAGAGTCTTGCATGTCCAGCTTGCAGAGAACAGAATCAGGGCCATGGAGCTTCCTTGTTTCACTTAGTTCTGACATTTCCTCACTCTTCTGCGCATTTTCTGCCAACACATTAAATTTGTGGTGAGCAGATGGAGTTATTTTGGATTTTGCATTCCATGAACACGTGGCTGTGAACAAAGAGTCAGCAGAGTGAAGTCTGGGGTAAATCAAGAAAGTCTGGTAGTTGAGGAAAATCAATGTAGACAGGCACTAGGACCACGTGTTCAATCCCTCAGGTAGAAGGGCAGTCAGGGAGAGATGCTCTGTGTGGACAGCACCATCCAAAGGTACTCGAGACACCTGTAAACACCCCAAGCTTAAGGCACCTGACATGCCACGCAGCCTTACGGGATTTTCATTGTGTTACTTCAAGCATAACTTTTTCTCTTTTTTCCATTTCTTCCTATCCACACTGCACTCCAAAGTAAGAAACCCTCATACCTCACGCGTCCTTCACTCGAGGCAAACTTTTTGTACATAAGTAGCTAATTTATAATTATATTAACTTATTATTTTTCCATGGTACAGTTTTGTAGGTATAGGATACCCCCCTTGCCCCTCCATGCTTTTCCCCCATTAGTAAGGTAGTATAGTGCTCAGCAAGAGTAACGAGTCTAAATTCTGTGGCTCAAGTGCATCATGGCATTGGGAGTTTAGACAAAGGAAGAAAGTCCAGTATTATATTCTCAGAACATATCTAATGGTTTTACTGGTAGTTACTTTTTAATCAGGAGTCATTATTTTCTTAAGACATGTTGCATTTCAGAAGCCTCCATAATTCACTAATTTTTAAAATTACTTCATTGATTTAGTATTATAAATATTTCTTTCTCAACCCCTACTATTATACTCATGACATATATTCTTAAAATAAAGTTAATTCTGCTATCTAAATATTTGCAATTCATCTTAAATTTTATAAAATATGTTTTATATTTATTCTTCATGCTTATCCAGGATGTTATAAGAGGTATTTTCATTTGTTCTGCTACTTTAATAGTTCATGTTTCAGATTTTGTGAACTCTTTGGATGTGTTTTTTTCTTTTGATAACGACATTATTATTTTAGTAAGCTAAAATTTCTTCACCAATCCTCACAATACAAAGGCCTTTTTGTGTCCAACTACATGCACGTTTACAGAGGGTTTTATTAAGAAATCAAATGAGTTGATACTCATTGAATAAAAAAGAAAAGTGTACAGAAGTTGTCACCTTCTAGGAGTGTTAAGGCTGCCGTCATTGATTTGCCAAAGGATCACTGTGTATTCATTGCTGTCATTTGTTCAACACTGAACTGTTATAAGTCTCTCTTTCAAGAGTCAGTTTTTTGTTACACCTTTAAAGTAAAAAAAAACCAAGCAGTGAACAAAATATTTAAAATAGTTTTAAAATCTCAAAAATATATGTAATATGTAATTATATATCATATATTATATATCATATAATATATCATGTATTATATATGACATATCATATATTATACATTATGTTATATACATTATATATTATATTATATTATATATTGTATATTGTATATTATACATTATATATTATATATATTTATGTGCTGGGCAGAATCAGGCTGGACTGCAGCACCCATTGGTTCCAATGGAAGGCAGGGATGGAAATAGAACTGACCCAGCAGCTGGTAACCACCAGCTAGCTGACTGGGGCGATGGACTGTACCAGCTCCCGAATTCACAAGTACACACAAGAACCTGTCATGGGTTCACATCGGACAAAGTTTTTTTGGGGATCCCATCAATTGAACTGCCAGACTCAGATCCCTAATCATGAAAAGACAGAGGACAGAACAAGTCAATCAACTACCCCAGCCATATTTTGGCAGTGAAAAGCAGGGCAAACAGAGACTCTAAGATGGACTATGTCAACCAGTGGATTCTGCTTGGAATGGCGAGATTGGCAGCAATTAATAACTGTTGAACTATCAAAACCACCTGAGCAAGAGCCTTGGAGCATGCCCCACATCAGGGACCTGGGATGGGTGGGAGACTGGGTGGGGCTTCTCCCTTTACCTCCGCCTTTACCCCAAATACAGAAAAAAAAATGTGTGGAAATGATGGTCTTACCCACCTTCCTGTAGCCCTTGAACCATTATGCCCTAAATAACTATGTAAATAGTGTCAAAAATATAATAAAATAAAGTAATTAAACATGTTTTCTTATTTCATGCATTTCTTGGATATTTTTCACCTTCATAATTTATTATTTTTTGATGTATTTATTTTACTTGAAAGTATTACAGAAAGAGAGAGAAAGAGAGTCTTACATCTGCAAGCTCACTCCACAAAGGGCCGAAACTCTCAGAGTTAGGCCCGTGTGAAGCTAGCAGAAAGGAGATTCTTCCAGATCTCCAATACAGGTGCAGGGGCTTTGGGCTTGGACCATTCCATTGCTTTCGCAGGTCATTAGTAGCAAGCTGGATTGGAAGTAGAGTGTCCTGAACAGGAACCAGCACCCACATGGGATACCAGCACTACAGACGAGTGGGATGATCAGCTGACAAATCCTGTACTCCCACCCTTATCTTTCTTATCAATTTTTCAGCTACTTTTTGCAAAAATCCTGTTATTTATTTTTAATGATAACAGCTTTATCATCTAACACTTTAAAAGGTAAGTGGATATATTAGATTTTTGCCTTTGCTAACTGTCTTGGTGGGTAGTAAATAACAAAATCAAATGAATTTATGTACCTATGATGATTATATGTTACATTATACATTATAATTACATAATTATATAGAGAGAATATAAGCATATGTTCATGCATATAGCCAACAATGTATTCTAATAAAAAATGACAGTGGTTCTTCCATCTAGGTTTATTTTGTGCCACATGGTAAATGACAATCAATAAATTTACCATGCATTAACTCAAAATATTTATTAATAGAACAAAGGAATAATTCAACGAAAATAGACCTACTCCCTCTCCCCCATCTCCCATGCTTAACATAACCAGCAACTTTTAAACTACCCACAAAAGGCCTTGGTCACCGAGACTTGGGGCAGAACCAAACCCAGTGAACAAAATGTTCGCCCAGCGACTCCTGCCTTACACAAGATGCCAAACACATGAAGAGTTCTGCCACCTCATTCACTGTATGATTTACCTACAGGCATGTACAAATATTTGTGTCTGTTTCTTTGTATTTTCATTGTCTTCTTATCAGCAGCCAGAGTCCTTTCAGCCTGGACACTGAGACAGGCTTTTCTGAGACGAATTATTCTCAACCTGTTCATCTGAAAAGCCCCAGATCATTCCTTTATGTTCTGAGAGTAAGATAAGCACAGCAACGATGTGTATTCTCTCTTGTATCATGAAGTTATTAAACAGGACTGATAATCACAAGCTCAGAGAAGAATTTCTGGTGTCTTTTTCTGAGACACTGGTTAGCTTAAAAGTGTTTTATTAAGATAAGGGCTGCCAAGATTCCATGTATTTTAGTTTGTCAGATTAAGTTATGGCATTTAAAAAAATCAGACTGGAGAAAATGTGATCTTTACTTGGTCATCTTTCTTCAAACAATGCGGAGATGCACAGCGGCATATCATGGGAATGGAATGTAAGGAGAATGACACTAAGTTGCCCATAGCCAACGACATCTGCTTTCACGCAAAATAGATCACAGCTCAGATTATGGATGTCTACTCCCCAGGCCCTTCCACGGGGGTCAGGGCTGGAACAGCAGTTCCCACAGCTGGCCACCCAGTCTCCAGAATGTCCACTCCCCAGGCCCACTTCCTCGGGGGTCAGGGCTGGAACAGCACCTCCCATGGCTGGCCACACTCTCTCTAGACTGGCTCAGTGAGCAGAAAACAAGCACAGAAGCTTGGGTAATGTTTCCACCTGCTTTATAAAACTAACCAATAATAAGTACAATACTTCCATACAGACTGCAGATTCATTCCTCTGACCTATATTTATAATTATTAAAATGATGAGCTGAATTATGACACATTCTCTAAGAATGCACACAGTTATTGAAATTACTATAGCAATGTCTCTCTGTCACTGGTTTTGGAGTGTCACCACAATGAAAGTAAGGATATCCATTGCTTCATTCAGCAAGTCCTGTTTAACTTTGCTTAAATAACAAAGAAAATAAAGTATATACTAATGGCTGAGAAACATTGTCTAATTTTATCTCAAGAACCCTAATCGTGCCCCAATCTTCTTAAGAGTACGGAATAGTTTCACACTTACAATCAGCATAAATAGTGCAAATAACATGGTTACCTTAATTAAAATGTTTAGAGCTAATAAGAAAGTAGAATTAATATTTAAATCATGTTTACAAATTCTCAGAGTGTTTTCTAGAATTTTTAGACAGCAATAAATCAAAAACTTGGTGAAAGAAAAAACTATTTAAAGGCGGTGAGATTTCTGAGGTTCTGTGCAGTAGCAAATATTCAAGTTAATCCACTGATCACTGGACATTCATCAAAATTTAATAAATAAGGTTCTCCTTTGTGAGAATTGTGAATTTTAAATTTAGATTCACAAACAGCCTGCGCTCAAATTGCACATGCTGAGCCATGTGCTGTATTTGAGAAGAGGAAGGTATGCCTGCTAATTAAAATGTCAACATTTGTTTTTGATGAAATGGCATTTCTTTCATTTTCTGCTTAATTTTGTTCTTTGACTTTTATCCCTGAGTTTGCCTATAAAAAGATGGCATTTCAGAGGCTATTCCTATTGACATTTCATTCGCTCTTATATAGAGACAATGTTTCCTAGGTAATTGAACTTCTCTGATCTAAATTCCCTTTGCTTGCAGCCTAGGAGTAACTGTGTTTTGTAACTCATTTTGAGATGTCTCTCCTCCCTGTGTAGAGTCGCTGCTTCCCATTGTCTAGGCTGTCATCTTTGGAGTGATAAGTAGGATTCTAAATCTGTACTGTTTTCTGATTAACCAGTTTTATCCATCAACTGCATCAGTGGCTTTGTAAGCAGGAGTCAAAACTCATTATGTTGGAAATAAGAATCACTCTTGTATTCCTAAAATACTTCTCTTCCCTTTACATCCTGTCTTTTCTGCTTCTGAAATATTCATCTCGTAATCTTGTTCCTCAGTGCCCACTTTTCTGAATCTACTCTCAATTGTAACTCTGCAAGACTCAAGAAAGGGTTTCTTCAAAAATAGATCATTCTCTATGATCTTATCTTTCCAAAAAGTTGTATTGGTATTTGCAGGATAACCAAGGGCGCAGGAGGGACCTTGGAGAAGCACACGAACAACCCCAAAGCCTATGGAACTATATCATAAAACAAAATATTTTAAATGTAAAAAATGTAAAAAAAAATCCCTAAACTATATATTGCTATGTTACCCACCTGTCTATAATTTACACTCTATTTTTCCACTGGTAAATTCCAAAAATATTATATAATCTGTGCTATTTCTTCCCTAGTTTTCTAGGCTCTCATTCATGCTCACATCAATAATTTCCTTAGTCTTGAATTGATTTCTGTTTTATCCTATCACAATGTTACTAATCTTTTAAAAAAAAATCTTGTTAATATCTCACCTTGAGATTTGCACATGGTTTTCTAAATTCTAGTAAGAGTTGTATTCATTGGCCTTATTGTTTTTAATGTGCAAATCATATAATCTAATCCTGCTCATTTGCATCAGTCACCACATTCACTGTGGCGAGAGCCAGTCTAAGTGCCCTTATGAGTCATGGGGCCAACTGAGTCCCCAGGAATTGCGAGGTCAGAATGTCTTACTGCTGATTCCACTTGGTGAAATCTTACACCAAATGCCAACAAATTTCAAGAATAATTATTATATTGGTACCTATGTTATATTATTTAACAAAATTCATCAGTATAACATTTTAGGTGATGTTAAAGCCAATGACATATGTACAAATATTTTGTCTATTGCATACAAGGGATTCCGTACCTTATCTAAGATGTTACAGCCAGTAAAGGAAGTGCCAATGTATTAATACATTCAATTGGGCTATAGCACCTGTGTGAATATTCTTGATACACTCAATATTGATAGTGCCTATGACATAAGCATATGAATTCCTTTACATATTCATGATCATTAGAGGGTTTATTTATTTCCATTGAAAAGTCTGATTTATAGAGAGAAGGAAAGACAGAAAGAAAGATCTATTGCTCACTGAGCCAATCCAAAGTCAATAGCTTCTTTTAGATCTCCCACATGTGGGCAGAGTCCCCAGGCATTGGGCCATCCTCCATCCTCCATGCTTTCTCAGGACTTAAGCGAGAACTGGGGAAGCAGAGCAGCTGGGACATGAGCCAGTGCCTCTCTGGGATACTAGTGCTTGGCACTGGAGGATCAGCCAGTTGAGCTTTCATGCCAGCCTCTCAGGATTTTTTTCCCTACAGTGCTGATATTTCACTGTGGTACTAAATACACTCTGTTTATTATGGATTACTAACATTACTTTTAATGTAAAAAACAAAATGATGAAAAGCCACTAAGATGAAAAGGTACAAATAAGAAGCTAAGCAATCATTGCTGGCTATCGCAGTTAACCAAAGCTCTGGAAAAAAAAAAAAAGGAAATTCTTAATAATAACAATTGCATGTGGATTGAGAAAAAAACTACAGGAAATATGGGAAAATATGATTCGCTTTTATTTTCTTTTTATTTTTGTCTGTGGTTGAATTGGCTTGGCTATCAACTTATCATTACACCAATTATCTGTTCCTAAATATTTCTTCATTCGATGTCCTCAAATTTCTTTAAAGTTGCAAAGATATATTATCAATGTGGTCATTTTTCAACATAAAAATCAAGAGTGTTGGTCTAAATTTAGAATTTAGGTAGTCAATAAGTCTTTCACTTAAAATGTGGATATTAGCAGGATTTACCAGTAGAATGGAAGATTCTGTTATGGGTTTTGTAATTGGAATATATTAATATGTAAAATAACAAAAAAAGAATCTTTTTCAAGTATGCAAATTGTAAATGAAATCAGAAATACATGAGACTGAATTTTGTCTTCAGAATTAACTCAGGCTTTTGAAACATTTTTTCTTTTTCTAAGAGAGTGCTCCCCAATCCTAAATATGGTGTGAGGTTGCCAAAAGATCTCAGTGATCCAAGGGCATTTTTTTACACAGATAACTCGAGGCTTATTATGAAAAACTATGTGGGAGAGGGTTAACTGAACATAATGCGATTAATAGAGAGGATCAAAGATAAATCCATGTTCAATGATTGGGACAATGATTGATTGATGATTGATTGATTGATGATTGGGACAATGTTTTGCATGTAAGAATAAAGAAAATAAAGTCCTAGAGAATGATAAAGGAGTGCAATCAAACCTGGTGATGAATTCCAGGTGCCGATAAAGGACAGGAAAATGTCACATGTGACAGGCTGATTTAATAACCCAGAGTAATGGCGCGATGGCCCCATTTTTCAACACGATGAATGGAAAGCATGTTTAGAAATGCTGAATTCCAAAAGTGGAGGTAAGGAATGGAAATGGATGAGTGAGTCTGTATGTTTTTGAATAATTCTGTGATAGCGAGAGTAAACATGATCGCCTATGAGTGTTTAAATAAAACACAGGGTCAAAACTGAAGAAATGAGTCTTTAAACAGAAGGAAAATGAATGAATGGGACAATCACAAGAAGAATTAAAACCAAAAAATATGGAGAAACTACAAACCAAGAAGGTGTTATGAAAGACGATTATATTTTTCCCTAGAAAAATACAAGTTAGTTCTGCTTAAACACTGATAAGAAATAGCAAAATAGTGGCAAAATTAACAGCAATTGTCACTGTCCCTTTGCCCCTTGCATTTTATTTTGCTCCCACACTTTAACTACCTTATTCTGTGTCTGGGACTTTCTAGTATCTATCTATCTATATTTCAATTAATAGTCTATTTAAAAATAAAGATTTGGGATAGAGAAGAGACAAATGCACATTATACAATTAGACAATTCAGCTTTTATTTGACCAGTTTTAGAATGGTGTGAGAATAAAGATTGCTTTTGTGGAGAAGCAAGAGTAACATATGTTGCTTTTACCAGCATTCATTGCAATATTGTTACCAAAAATAAACACAAGTTAAATTTTAGATTCCAGTTATCATAGACAATACATTTTACTGGCTTACATCACCCTATCTACCAGCTGAAGTTGTTTTCACACTTGAAATAAATCTTAATTTAATCATTGATTTCTGTGTGTGCTCTTTTTTCTGTTATATACTATCCCTTTTTTGTTCAACTTTATTTATTTATTTATTTATTTACTTACTTATTTAAATTTATGTTCTTATTTGATGGTATAGTTTCATAGGCTCTGGAAGTTCCCTGTCCTCTTCTAAAATTCAACCCCCACTATAGATTTTCTCCATATTATTGCAATAGTATAATCTTTCGTAAACTATTATAAACCCATCATTCTGTTATTTAAGTGTAACCTGGTATTGCATTTATGGAAAATGGTTGAGTGTCCAGCAACCTATTGTCAAGATGTATATAGCAATTTCATGGGGAGCACATCTTTGATTTGAAAGTAGAGATGCATGATGCATTATATACTTACATCTGGATATGATAATCTCCAATACACAGTTACTATATATCCCTTTAAAAAATTCATAAAACAAAATCAACAACAGAAAAAAGAATATTAACAACCAAATGAAGTTACATAACATGCTACTGAAAGACCAATGTGTCGCTGAAGAAATAAAAGAGAAAACAAAGTGCATTCCTGAAACAAACAGTGTGATTTTGTGACCTATGAATGAGTGAGGGTTGTATTCACAGATAAAACCATCTCCTGGGAGACAAAACAGATTTCACAGTTGTGTTTCAGCTATCTCCCTGCCATCCGCCATCAACTCCTTCCGCCAAAACTTTTACATGCTCAGGCCATGCACAACATGGCTCTGGTGCTGACAGTGACCCGTCTCTAGACCTGTCAGCTCTTCGGCCTCATCCTCGTTGCACTTTGCAGAGCAGAAAGCAGCCATGACCACAGGGTTCTCCCCACCATCTCGATCCTCCTTTGTCCAAACTCTGCTGGCTTCAAGTAGCGAAACAGAAATCCCAACCTGTTCAGATGTATGACAAGCGAGGGGACACTAAGACAGGAGCACAGGAATGTTGAAGAACACACACAAAAAAAACATAGGGCGATCAGTCTCAGCGTTAAAGGACAGTAAATGTCACAAGTGGAGACTGTCACGGCAAGGCTCCAGGGAGGCTGCAGGCAAGCTTGGATCCTACCGGCTGAAGGCTTTCTGTAGTCATACTATGTGCATCAAATACCTCATGCCAGAAAGCCCTGAATGGAGAATCACTAAGAGCTTTTGGAAATTTCTTTTTTCTTTTCTTTTTTTTTTTTTTTTTGAAATTTTATTCACCTATTCTACCTCTCAACCTCTAAAGAAAATTATTCAGGAGAGTGAAGGGGACTGGTTTCAAATCAGCATTGTGATTGTTATCAATAAAGCATGTTGACTTGTTTATGTAAACAATATTCAAATTTTAAAATAGTGTAATTATTAAGACTTTTAATCTACTTGCTTTCTTTGTTGATTATGATTTGTGTTTTACTAATACTCTGATGCAAGCAATGCTGCTTAAATTTGGGCTACTAGAAGTAAACCTGTGAAAAAACAGAGCCCGAGTGTGGATTTGAGTAAGCTATTTGAACATGTACCCACATCTGAGTGGATTCTCTCCTCATGACTGCCAGCAGCTTAGAAATATTTAGATCCCTACTTGGAATTACATCAATGTCTTATAGGAATGTGTAGCATGGAAATAGAACAATCAAAAAAAGTTTAAGGAACAGTCAATTTTATGGTGATTGTTCCATCAATAAAAGATGTTTGTCTTTTCAGTATGGAAAATATGGAGAAATAGAAATGGCCTCAAGTCTGAAAGATAAACTACATGAAAAAGAAAACTATGAAAAATTCATCATGCTATGGATGTTAGGACATTGACCAATCCAACCAATGGACGTCAATGGCAAGCAAGTTGCAGGGATGCACCGGAGGAAACACACAGGCTCACCTGCACTGCTTCCCACCGTGGTATTCTACTGAGAGGAGATGTCCCTGATATGGTACATGCTGCTGTGATCTCTCAGACACAGAGTAAGTGGTGAGCCTGCATGATCCTAAACAGACATCGGCAGGAAATGTATGCATGCTATCAGGAAATTGTAGCAACTGATCCTAAACAGGCACACGTACAAACCCAGTGTTTTGTGGAATATACTTTAGTTATTTCTTCACACACTGAAATCTAGTCACAGAATATACTAAATGGAAACGGTACATGAATTTTAAATGGAAAATCATGTTATCTGCTTCCCTGGGGTGACATTCCACTTTCAATGCAGTGATGAATTCGATAGGGAAAAGGAACATAGGATAGATGGCAATTTACAAGCAGAAAACACTGACTTTTGTAGCGAAGCGTCATTTGGTATTAAGTGATATTCACTTTTATTTCTGAAATAAAATGTTCAAATATGTACTCTTGTGACATGTAATAAGAACATGTTTATGAAAAATAAAGGAATTTATTAGCCAGGAGTTTGTTCTGGGTCTCCTACGTGCAGAAGCAGGGTCCCAAGGCTTTGGGCTGTCCTAGACTGTATTCCCAGGTCACAAGCAAGGAGCTGGATGGGAAGCAGGGCTACAGGGAAAGGAACCTGTGTTCATATGGGATCCCAGTGCATACAAGAAAGGAATTTCTGTTTTTTATTATTATTATTATTATTTTATTGGAAAGGTGGATATACAGAGAGGAGAGACAGAGAGGAAGATCTTCCATCCGATGATTCACTCCCCAAGTGAGCGCAATGGCCGATGCTATGCCGATCCGAAGCCAGGAGCCTCTTCCGGGTCTCCCACACGGGTGCAGGGTCCCAAAGCTTTGGGCCATCCTTGACTGCTTTCCCAGGCCACAGGCAGGGAGCCGGAAAGGAAGCGGGGCTGCCGGGCTAGAACCAGCGCTCATATGGGATCCCGGGAAGTGCAAGGTGAGGACCTTAACCACTTGCGCCACCGTGCCGGGCCCCAAGACAGGAATTTCATTACTAGGCTTCCATGCTGGGCCCAGAAAAGATTTTCTTATTATAAAATTAAGGAAATTGGACCCAGCACGGTGGCCTATTTTCTTAATCCCTCTCCTTGCCCACGTTGCAATCCTGTTTGAGCACTGGCCCACTTCCCATTCAGCTTCCTGCCTGTGACCTGGGAAAAGAATCAAGGATGGCCCAAGGCCATTGGACCCCTGAAGTCACGTGTGAGACTGGAAGAGGCTCCTGGCTTCTGCTCATCTCTTCTCCAGCCATTGCGGCCACTCAGGCAGCAAAGCAGTGGACAGAAGATGTTTCTCTCTGTGTCTTCTCTCTATATATCTACTTTTTCAGTAAAAAGAACTAAATCTTTAAGATTAAGGAAATTTAGTCTCCAAAAGAGTAAATCATAAGTATAATTGTTTTCTGATCCAGTATTTAACGATATATTGAGTGTATACAACACTTGTTTCCTTGTAATTAACAAGTAAGTTGAAAGTTACATGAATTGGTTTTAATTTCAACACGGCACGAGATCAAAAACACTAGAAGAAAGCCAAAAACTATGGGTGAAAAAATCAACAAACATTATATACTCAGTTAGGCCAAAACAGACTAACATGTGCCATGTCTTCATTGCGCTTACTTTGGTTTGTTGTCAAAACCAGACAACTTGGCATTTCAACTGCATTACATGCTCTACAAGCAAAAATCTGCTATAACATCCATCTTGCTTTTCATAAATTGAATTTTATTTGAATTTCATAGCAATTATAGCTGAAATGAAATATTTCCAATCAAGAAATTTTCTAAGACATCCCATAGAATTTATATTTAGTTCATTTTTGGATCTATGTATTGCTTTATTTTTGTGACGGTATTATATTAATATTCTTGCTTTCAATAAAGGAGTATATTTATGTAGGCATACACATAATGTTTAGAGAATGAAATGGAATTAAGAAAATATATCTGGACATTTCAAGTTAATTTTTCATATTCATCATAGCTTTGAATTGTAATTTTATTCTGTGAAAAATATCTGAGCAATTAACTATTAATATAGTACTGAAATAAATTTCTATAAGTTAAGCTTTGGATAAATATTCCAAAAGAGGAAACTAATACATGAAATGATCAGTTTTATAGATCGGATTGACCAGGCCATGATATCCAAAAATAAAAATCCTGGTGTTGCAAAGAATACGTTAAATGTAACCTTTGTACCTTGCTTATAGGAATCAAAAAACATTATTGAAAACAGTTTGAAAACCCTCTATAAAGCTCAACAGAAATTAGTATGTTACCAAATATTCCTCTGCTAAATAGAAACCCCAAAATGGGAAAGAGAATTCAGCAATGCTTATATGCCATATGTAGCATATTGAAAGAGCAAAAAGGTGGAAACAAAGATTTCTTAATGGGTGGGCAACTCTATTTGCATGTATGACATCTGATGTTATGTCGTGGCTTCAGTATATGCTCATAGTTCTGGCACAGCCACATGCAAGAATCCTAAGGTTAACCATGGGAGAAGAAATATTACATTGTTCTTTAAAACCGTGAGGGTCACGTAAAACAAGCAGTCACAGTAGCGGTCACGGACAGCCCGATGACTTAATGATGTGTGATAGTTTGGTTGAACGGCTGCAGCAGAGAGAATCACCAAAGGGATGGAGTGATTGGTACTTGAGTGGGAAACTATTCATGCTTCGAAACAATTGTTACTGCGTGTGTATGTGTGCACAGTGTGTGTGTGTGGTGTGTACGTGTGCACGGTGTGTGTGTGTGGTGTGTGTGTGGTGTGTATGTGTGCACGGTGTGTGTGTGTGTGTATGTGCGCACGGTGTGTGTGTGGTGTGTGTGTGTGTGTGTCGTGTGTATGTGTGCACGGTGTGTGTGTGTGGTGTGTATGTGTGCATGGTGTGTGTGTGTGGTGTGTGTGTGTGTGGTGTGTGTGTGTGTGTGTGGTGTGTATGTGTGCACGGTGTGTGTGTGGTGTGTGTGTGTGTGTGTGGTGTGTATGTGTGCACGGTGTGTGTGTGTATGTGTGCACGGTGTGTGTGTGTGGTGTGTGTGTGTGTGGTGTGTGTGGTTAGAGCTGTCTTATGGATTTCAGAATGTAACAGTGGGATCTATGTCTTCTATTTGCCAGTAGCAGACTCTTCTCCCTCTCTGGTGCGTTTAACCATCAAACAGTCCCCAGTCCTTGCCAAGTATTTGTCTTGGGAACAAGATTACACCCAGGTGAGAGCTGCTGCCTTATGGCGTGCCTTATCATCTTCTCCTCCTCCTCTTTGCAGCCTTTCCTTTTCATTTTGGTCTTCTTTTCTCCAGGTGAATAAACAAAAGCTTAGAAAGGTTACATGCAATTTACCTGCAGGATTATTGAGTATACACAGATCATCTAACACAAATCTAGGCAGATAGGAAGGTACATAGTGATATGGATAGAAATATAGAGAGCAATATAAATATGAATACTGACTCTTTGCTATTGGGTACCATAAATCGGTTATTCCTTATGCTTTTAACCTTTGTGTGGCTAGAAATCTCATTTTGGCATATTAGAGCATTTAGATTTCAGTAGAAGTCAAAATTACTGAATGATAAGCATCATCTTCAGGTAAGCATGTTTGAGCTTATTAATATGTCTTTTTCATATAGATAATTTCATTTTGCCTTGCACATGGTCTATAGTTCTGACACATATAAAAGCAACCATGGTCCAAGTTTTAGAGCAAATAAACAAACAGGACAAAAACACAAACCAAGGGAAAAAAGCCGCTTTATGGAGATGCTGAACAGGTTCCATTCATAAATTTGAAGAAACTTAGAATTTTGTATGTAAAAGGAAACTAACACAGTTTTTTCCTAATGCCAAGAGTTTGAAGCGACAGTAACACGCAGCTTAGGGGCACCCTTGTTACAAGTTGCAGTGTCTGCTGCTCAGTGCTGGTCCCACTCCCGACTCCAGTTTCCTTAACACGCACCCTGGAGCGCATCACGTGGTCAGTGAAGCGCTACTCACCTTCGCTCGCTTCCTGTAGGCAGTGGTTTGACTCGCTGTGCCTCGGCTCCTATCCCCACTTTCCCTCGCGTCCTTACACTCACGTGGGAGACCCTAAGTACCACAGACTCCCCGTCTCCACAAACTGCTGTCGGATTGGATGGACCGATGACGCCTGCAGGACATTTCTTCCCAGCCAGCCTGCCTTTCTGTCTCTCTCTTTCTCTCGCTCTCATACTATCTGCTGTTTGAATAAGCAACAATTAATTAAAATTACTTTGATAGTATTGCAAATATTATAACAAAATTGTATCTATTTTATTGTCAAAAATCCATCGTTACTGAAAAAGTACTAGCAATTAATTGTAACAACAAGAAGTAAAAGAAGCTGTATCTAAAAAAATTTTTTTTGCAAAGCTCGTTTGAGAATCTTTGCTTCAGTGTCATTTATTGACCTAATTTTTTGAAAATAGGGATCGTATGAAAAACCAGAAAAAAATAGTTTCTAGTGAGCAAATGAGCTGAGACAGAAAATTGACTTAATAAGCTATTTCAGTAAAATGATCCATCTTTTTCTTCTGTAAATTATAGTTAAAATAGCATTGTGCCTTCTTATTAGATTGGTTTATTGTGCTGCAGTGGATACATTTTTATTCATACAATACTCTGTGATTTTCATAACTTTAGAGAAAAGGTTAACAAATATGTAAAATCCATGTTTAGCTAAAAGATAAAACTGTAAAGAATCACCACTGAATGACAAATAATGAGGTTTTCAGGTTTCCTTCTCTGTCAATATTACCTCCATTAAGTTAAAATTTCAAAAAGCTTAATATACTGTTTATATGACAATTTGAATAAGCTTCATTTAATTCATCCGTCTATGCACTTTGATTGATATCATGTATTGCCTTTTCAGTCTTTATAATATATTTGAGCACTGCAATATACCAATCTAGAGAAGGCAAAATAGGATTTTCAATCTAATCCTTAAAATAAAAATAATCCCGAGTCTCAGAGATGCTTTTTCTAATTTCAGTCCACGCAGCAGGTAGCTGCCAGAAGTCGGAGTGATGTAATGTTCCTTTCTGCAGTGACATAACCATGCTTGCTTTACAGACTCATTCTAGTTTCATTTACGAATATAAATTAGCTGTCTAAAACCAGCAGGCCTCCTTCTTTCTGCATCTAATACGTGTAGCTATTAGTGAATATGTTGTTTGGAGACCTCATGTGTTTAAAAAGTGAATCTAAAGTGTTTCTCTTTAAGTTGATTTATGATATGCTTGCTATAAATTTCAAACTTCATATTGTTCCAAATATTATTTTATGTGAATATCTATTCATTTATTTATTATATATGTGGAATGAAAAAAACACCATGGATTAGTAACAGGCATATTTATACTTTATCCAACAAAATAATGTAGAGTTTTCGGTGTACCTGTGTTACCAAATACATTCAAGACAAAATTTCAGGAGCTAACAGCTTCTTGAGTAGTAGAATCCCAATAAAAAGAAATAAATTGTGAAACATGAGGGGAGTAAGAAACGAGGGCAGCAGGGGCTGTGTTCTGTGTGGCTGCTAGGCTAGAGCTTCAAAGAAGTTTGGAAAACGGCTCAGGCGCACGGGCACCGTCAAAGGAACCCCCTGGGTGGCTCTGCCTTTGAGAACACGCAACGGATGAAGAGCCAGCAGTACGGAAGAACTTGGCCCTGTCTCCATCTTCGTCACACACGCATCCACCCCACCCACATCCATCCTCACCAGCTAATCTTCATATGAACATCCCTTCACTTCTGAAAGTTCTTGTGGGCAAGTGTCTGGTGAGGAAGAAGCAGGACCCTCTGGACTCTGCTAACAAGCACAAACGTTGTATATCTTTGTCTGTGGTGGTCCAAGGATGTAAGCATCAATTACATACCTCCACAAACATTCACTTGAGAAGCACCTGAACTTCACTAGTGACAGATTTTTCTCCTCAAATGAAGCACTTTTCAGGCCTATGGAGGTTTCTGCGTTGGTCAGCTTTCCCTAGAGAATGTATGTACCATGATATGATGTATTTATTTCAGGAATTGACTCGTGTGACTGTGACTGCCACAACAAGCAGTCAGATCAGAAAGGCATGTAAAACTGAACACTGCTTTGGTAGCACTTTGAATACAGATTTTCTTCTTTCTTGAAGGAATTTAGTCTTTTCTCATAAAACTGCAAACTTGCTGAAGGCCCATATACCCTGAGGGCATTAATTGCTGTACTAAACGTTTAATAATGTATGCGTGATTCACATCTACCCGCAATATTAGAGGAACCTCTCAAGTGGTGTTGGACTGAGTGTTTCCATGTCACGATCTGGATACCTTAGCACACATATATTAAACCCATATATTTAGTCATTACTTGGAACACACACACACACACAGTAAACTTGAAACATAACATAAGGTCCTCTTGAGTTACAGTTTGACAAAAGCCTTGTAATTCTACAATAACTTACAAATTGGAGAAAGATGTGTTGGAACACATGATGGAATTGGTGTTTTAGTGCAAAGGACTTTGCTGCTAACTATAATTCCTGCATCTTATCACATGTGGATTGGCTCAGCTCCAGCTGATCTTCCTCTCTGTCTCTCATCCTCTCTGCATATCTGGCTTTCCAATAAAAATAAACAAATCTTAAAAAAAAAAGAAACCAAAACTGTCCTCCATCCTTTAAGTCTTTCTCAATTCAATGCCTTGCTGAAATACCTGCTCCTCTTTCTCATTCACTCTCATTCCTGAGTTGAAATTTGACTGAATTGTCAAGAATTAAGTCTTGCAATATTCAACAGAGTAGAACAAAGTGAACTTCTCCCTTACAGCACTTATAAAGCATAGTATGTCTGTGTCATTATTATCGTGTATTTAATATCGTACTAATCCTCACAGACATTTAAAAATATAAAAGAAAATATTGAAAGTAAAAAAGCAATCAAGTTCAATCAGTCTTAGATATGATTTGCTTTAATTTTACATAGCATTATTTTGGTCCCAAGGTGTTGGCATCCCATCTCTGGTTCAGTGTGGCTGTTCTGCAAATGGTTCAAGCCCTTGCTCTTGAACTGCATTGTTCACTGCTTTTTCTGCTAGAAAAAAAATATCATTTAACAGTGGATCTGAGACTTAGAAACTGTAACTGTGGTGGCTGGTGTCATGAAGGAGGTAAAGCCACAGCCTGTGACACTGGCATTCCACATAGGCACCAGTTCAAGTACAGGCTACTTCACTTCAAGCCAGCTCGCTGTACACCCAAGTACACTGGCCTCTTCACTCCTATGTGAAAAACATGTAAACATTAGCACATGATGTAAAATATAAATTCATCAGGTGTTTTATGAATTCTACAGAAGGAAAAAAAAATCCTAAATAAACAGCCACAGGTTCCAGACACTGTGCGTAGGGCTCTCAACCTCCCTATCTGAGTGCAGAGTCAAGCGGGCAGCTACCCCACTGCAGACCTGGCTCTCTGATAGGGCAGCTGACCTGCAGGAGGGCCTGCTCCAAGCAGAGGAGCCCCTGCCCAGCAGGCGAGAAGCCGTGTGGATTCCTCCTCCCGGCCCCACCTTGCTGTTGCAGTCATCTGTGGAGTGACCGGTAGAAGGAAAACTCTCATCCTATTTATATTTTTACGTCTATACCTTGATCATTCTTCCATACGAATAAACAATATAGTGAAATATATACATGTATAATGGTAACTTCCCATCCCCCAATCCATGTTGTCTCCTATATGATTACAATAGTATGGCTGTAAGGGGGAAATCACTGAGCTTATGAAACAGTGTCATGAAAAATAAACATTTAATAAAGTACATATGTACCCACTGAAATGAAATGAAATGAAAATATATAAATGAAATGAAAATATGTAAAAATTTATTTATTTCCTTATAGGACTTGAAATACTTAATTTTTTTTAAATATGCTAATATTGTTTTGTACAAGTTAGCAGATAAGTGTAAACAATAAAAAGCAGGATCCGGCACAATGGCCTAGCGGCTAAAGGCCTCACCTTGAATGCTTCAGGATCCCATATGGGTGCGGGTTCTAATCCCAGCAGCTCCAATTCTCATCCAGCTCGCTGCCTGTGGCCTGGGAAAGCCGTCAAGGACAAAGCCATGGACCCTGCTCCCGCATGAGAGACCTGGAGGAAGTTCCTGGCTCCTGGTTTCAGATTGGCACAGCACTGGCTGTTGCGGTCACTTGGGGCGTGAATCATCGATGGAAGATCTTCCTCTCTGTCTCTTCTCCTCTCTGTATATCTGACTTTGCAATAAAAATAAAATGAATCTTTTGAAAAAAGCAAATAGCAAAGAATGGCATATACGAGTATGTTAATTTCAGTTCTATTTTATTTATGTATCTGTGGATAATAAGGGAGAAAGCAGCATAGACAGGGATTAAGCATTCGTGTTGTGTAAGTATAAATGTTTTAAGTGATGAAGTAAAATACAACAAAAATGAAATGCTGGAGCCTGCATTGAAAAGATATTGCCAGGATATACTACAGAATATTATTGGAGAACTACTCTCATTTTGCCCTGAAACATATTGTGGATATTTTATTAAATGTTTCTATACTTATCAAAGTAGGGTGTACATGCGCATTTTAAAAATGTATTGCAACTTTTGTTTGACTCATTACTAGAAGTCCTTTTTTTTTTTAACTCCTTTTGGGCTGTTAGAAAGGAGTTAGCATTCACGCCCTTACATTCAATTCCTCAGAAACATAAATCTTGTTCAAAGACAAGTGGTTCTTAAAATAGTCACGGCCACTAAGGATTCATCAGACTCTGCTCATGTTATCAGTTATTTATATACCATGTTTCCCACCGAGCATCCCTATTGACATAATGGCCTGACTGCAAGCCGTGCTCGGCTGCTGAGGCAAAGCTCGCAAGCTGATTTTATTGCTTTAGACACATTGAACAACAGAAGAACCCATCAGCATAGGAGCATTATCATGCTGGAAGTGCATTGCAGCCATTTGCTCTAGGAAATCACTCTACTGTATGAATCTGTATCACATCTGTGTCTTTCATTCCTTCCAAGAAGACTACTGCACTAAGTTATACTCCAGGAACAGTGATAAATACGTTCTGCTAGGCTAATAGAAAATGATGTCTAATTTGATAGATGAATCATCACCTTTTACTGATAGTTTAATAGCCCCCTCAATCTCTTAGCACAAACAAAGGTTGGGCATATAGAATTATATTGCATCGCCTGAGAAAAATAACCTGCATATACCTGATGCAAAACAGAATTTTTGTTTTTGGGGGAGAAACATCCCAGGTGTTTCATAGTGTCTTAGTTGTCTTGGAGGATAGTACTTGAGTTTATACTACCAGCAACTAGTCATGTATTTAGACAACTATTTATAACTCTTTGCAAATAACTTAGCTGTCTTTGAAAATCCACAGAGCTTCATATGTCTGTGATTTGGATTGACAGAGATAGAGAGAAGCAGAGATGGAGATATACATTCAATTCAGAAGTCCAAATAAATGCAGAACATTTGCCTTATGTGAGTTACTGCCAGTATAGATTCTATAATGTTATGTCAATATTGGATATAAACTATAGACCTAACATCATGCCATCGTTGTTAGTAGAGTGAACTGTTACAAAAATTTAATATTGCAGGGCTGAGCATGATGAGCTTGCAGCTAAATCATTGCCTTGCATGCGCCAAAATCCAATCTGCGTGTTGGTTTGTGTCCCAGCTGCTCCACTTCCCACCCAGCTCCCTGCTTGTGGCCTGGGAAAGCAGTCGAGGACGGCCCAAAGCGTTGGGACTCTGCAACTGCATGGGAGACCTGGAAGAGAAAATTACATTTAAGCACATTAGTAGCTTCATCAATTCAAAAGAAAAATGATGTTTGCCAAGCATACCACATTCCACATCACAGACTCGCTTAACATATTTAGAACATTTAAGTCATAAAATGTGCATTCTTTAACCACAATATAATATAAATCTAACTAAAGAAATCCATCTGCAAGACAGCCAAACATTGATGAGCTAAATGCGACACTTGTGTCATGAAGTCGCAGAAAAAAAGCCAAATAAGAAATCAGAAAGAAAAAAAATGTCTCAAAGCAGAATCCTGAGATTTTTGTTGAAGCTAAAGGAAAAATAAGAGGGTATAAATCTCAACATTTCAGAAAATGAAGACACAAACATACGAAATATTAAAGCAGAAAAATCAAGACTTAAAATGGAAAAAAAAAGCTAAGATAATTTCAAAGAAAAAAAAAAAGACATACATACCTGAAGGCCAATAAAGTTGTTAGAACAGTATCCACATTGATTTGTAAAATGGAAAAGTCTCATATTATCCATATCAGGTATCATGGAGATGATATCACAAGCCTATTGACACTATGAAATAATGTGTGAATGTTTTCAGCAACTTTATGAAGTTGATTAGTAAAATTCGGTTTAATGTGATATTTCCTGAAATTCAGAAACAATTGCAGTTGTTTGCAAACAATCCAATTAACGAATCCTTATAAAGGAACTGGGGACTGTGTACTCAGAAGTCTTTCTGTGAGGTGCATGCTTAGCCGCCTGGCATGAATGCCCACATCCCACAGTGGAGGAGTTCAGATCAGTGCCCATTTCAACCCTGAACTCTGTCTTCACACAAGCTAGAGATGGGAAGGCAGGCACAAAGACTCTGGTCATTGGGCTCTTCCCGGTCATGTAAGAGCCTCAGAAGGGCTTTTGTCATCAAAGCACTGACTGGCACAGTTGTCCCTGCTGTAGACACTGCCAGAGTCAGCCAGAAGTTGTCCCTCCTCTAATCAATTAATCAAATTAAACATACTTCCATTACGGAAACTTCAGCCCTAAATGGCGTAAGTAGTGAATTCAGCTAAGGTTTTAAGGAAGATTAATCTATGCCACACAATTACACATCAACGAATAAGCAGGTTATTTTGCAACTCATAAAGCTATAATTAAGCTGCCCACAGAACCAGCACCCCCCCCCGCAAAAGAAACATACACACAATATACTAACATCTCTCTTTAAAATAAAAATTTAACAATTTAAACCTACAAATTTATTTTGAAAATTAGAAATTGAAGTGTTTTGGAACTATGTGAGGAGCTTGGAATTCGGTCTCACATGCACAAAGAAATATAAAACAGCAAACCCAGCGAATCAGAATGATCACATGACTAAAATCCTCGGGGGAAATATTGCACTGCAGCAAACGATACAAAATAAAGATCTTAGAAAAGATTCTACTCATGAAAATATTTCAGCTGATGTACATAAGGAACCTTCAAAATATTCAGAGAAACTAATGTTAAAATGCTGTGACAGATTTCAATGATGTTAGCACAATGGAATTTTCTTTGCATTCCATTTTCCACAGGCTTTTTGAAATCCCTTTGAGTGTGTACACTGAGAACAACAGACTACCAGGAACTGAAGGTGAGCATGAGATTGAGGTATAAAAGTGGAAGCTCGAGTCAGTACTGGCTGGAATATTCAATGTCTAAGTGACCGATTCTGGAAGCTTACTGTGGACCCACTTGAAAGAAGTATTGTGGGCCTAGTCTTAGGCACAGCAGGGTCAAGGGGAACATTTGTGAATTTTCCTGCCAGCAGCTGCAGCACTTTCTCAATGTGATGATCAAAGAAAATCCTTTCTTGCTTCAGGCAACAGAAGCAAAAACACTAACACTTTAATTTATGCCCAGTGTGTGTTATCTCTCCTTCTAAAAGAACTGACATTAAAAGAAAATATTTTACTGGAGCCTAATTGATGACGGGGAAAAGAAATATTTAACACCTGTTCTTCTCTCTACCCCTTGATGTGGGGTAAGGAAAAAGCCAACTCAAATGTTGGCTTGTTTTTGGATGTTGGTAAGATTACATACACTATAATCCACCGCCCCCCACCAAAAGAAGGAATGAAAAACGTAAAATCACAAATGTTTTTAGTGTTCCAACCTACAACACTACACACTAATACAATGAATCATAGGAGATTTCCTTTTTTTTGACAACTCACCTCAAAATTGACTTAAGTACTCATGGATTAAACCTGGATGGATGGTGAGGCTACATTCCTATTAAGAAAGATTCTCTAGGAAAACATAGAGGAAAATAATGAAAACCAGGAAATTGTAATATCTTAGATATATAGCTTTAAAAAATTACATCAATCTGAAACATACCCACATAAACAGAAAACCTAATTATCACACCCTATTTATCTCAGAATACTTTATCTAAAATGTTGTCCTTAACATTTGCAAAACAAATTGCAAAGCATGGTTTCTGTGTCATTTTGGGCTACTGTTGCAAAATGCAGTTGGCTGGGAAATTTGCACAATAGTATTTTTTCTCTCATGGTTTTGGAAACTGGAAAAATCAAGATTAAAGTACTGAGAGACATGGTGTCTGGTGAGGGTCATCCCTAGTTCACCGTCCTCTGTCCTAGCATGTCCAGAGAGATGTGCAGAACTATTTCCATTCATAATGCCACCACTGACCCTAGTTTCTATCTCCCTGTCCCATCATGTTGGGAATTTATTTTTGATATTCTTGTATGAATTATGAGTTGGTCAAAACATTCACACAATCACTCCTGCTATAGAGCTTCTAAATGAATAAGATCACAGAAAAAAAAAAAAAGCAGACACACAAAACAGGGAAAGGCAAAACAAAATCTACAAAGTGAATGAAAATAAGGACATAGGTATAAGTTAGAAGGAAATGCATGACTCACACAAGTTGTATTACAATAGATGAAAACTTTAAAATCAACAGCTCATGTTTTTAAATAAACACTGTCAAAAAAGAAGACAATGAGGGGATGTGAATGGATAATATCGGTTATGAAATAAACTAATGAAATCTGATTTAGACATAATAGGGAAAATCAAGAAACCAGATTCTGTAGGAATTGTTAGAAAAATCAAACAGCAAGCAAACTAGCCCTACAGATCAAGAATAGAAGAAAATTCAGATTCTCACCATTTCATTGGTAAATCCTACCAATCAAAGGATAGAAAGAACTTCTAAAATCTAGAGGGAGAGAAAATTTTTTGCACCTTTTTATGAGAGCAACATTACAATGATGACAATGCAAAATTAAACATCACAGAAAATTAAAAGACAAATAGCCTTAACAAATAGAGAATAGATGTAGCAAGCTGATCAATGATATATATCAATAACAAACTTCGAAAAAAATGCAAAGCTATGATAACATAGCATTCTATAGATAGACTAAAGTTCAATACACTCCTAGCTTTGATAGTTGCAGAAAGAACAGCTCATAGAACACAATTTTATAAGAAAACATCCCAAGTAAAGGATATAAAGAAAATTGCCAATTTGATGAAGGTCATTTATTAAAACTTTACAGTTCATATATGATTAAGTTTTACATGGCTAGGACCCATGCCCTACTCTCCTAAACCCAGGAGGAATGCCGTGCTGTCTTCTCTGGCTCACCTCAACACGATTCTGGATGTGGCAGGCTTCTTAATAAAAAAGCCAGAGAGCATGTGCTTACACTCAAAGTAAGAAGCAGAGCAATTCATCTGAACAGAAGGTATAGCTGTTATGCATATACTATAAGGATACACGCATTTCACTAAAATATCATAAAAAATAATAAAAACACTAATGTTGCAGAACCAAACTAAAAATTCAAAAGAACACGTTACACCTATAAAGATCTTGTGAACAAACTGATAATTAAATTCAGAATTTGATCTAAAAGAGTTCTAAAACAGTATTTCATGAAAAATTTCAGAAAATACAAATATATAGTTGAAAAGCCATAAAGGATTATTGAAAAAAATTCAAATATTTTGTTAAATTTTAAAAACACACTTTGAATAGAAGAAGCAATATTATTCGAATCATAATTGTTCTAGAAACGAACTGGTCACTTCCTCGGCCACGTGGCTTGTAAAATGAACCTGGCTGTATTTACAACCTTCTTGCTGCACTTTAAAAGGCTGAATTAGCAGTTTCTCTATATAAAGTTAGTTGTCTCTGCTATCTTACTGTAATATAGAAAACCTGATGGATAAATGCATGCACATACGTATGCTTTATGTATGTGTATATTTATATATGTATGCTTCATTTCCATGTATAATCACAAACACAAGCATACCCTGCATGTAAACCCTGTTTTATTTTCTGAATTTTCTGAAGTCACTTTACTTTTTTTTTGTAATTTGAGTCTTCTCATTTCTTGATTAAACGGTGAGTTTTTTTTTTCCAAGTTTCTTGGTTTTTTTTTTTTTAGAGAATCAATTAAATATATACTAAGAAACAATTAAAGTACATTAAAAATAAAAGCATAACATATGTACAGTTTTAGAAGTTTTTAAAGGCTTCAAGGCCAGAGCTAAGCCTGAAACTGGCAGACACCTCGTGATCTCCCAAGTGGAACAGGAGCCCTGCGGACTTGAGCCAGCCTCTGGTACCTTCCCAGGCCATAAGCAGGGACATAGATGTGAAGTAGAGCATCCGGGACATGATTCGGTGCCTGCAGGGGATCTCGGCAGTGGAGCTGGAGACCGAGCTTAACAATCCATGGTGCCAGAACTCAGTGTATATGAATTTTTAAAATATAGAGGCATAATTCAAATTAAAGATATTGATACTCTATTGATTTACTAAGTGGAATGTTCTGGAAATTTGTGAACAAAGAAAAACTTGGTACTGAGTGGTCCAGACAAAACGTAGTTGCAGGTGAATCCTTCGACTTTGTATTAAAACCATCATTCCAAGTGCACTGTTATTGGTAATTGTATGGTAGTATAGAAAAATCATTACTTGTTAGTTCTTTTGAAATCCAAATAAAATAAGAACAGTATCATATTTTTAAAACATTTACTATAAGCATCATAAATTAATTTTTCAGAAACAGTGTTTCATCTTCTAAATTAATGTTTAGCTTTTAGGTACAAACCTGCATAGTAATCTTATATGTATATATAAAGTTCAAAATAATAGTTTTTCCTTGATCCCAGTTTCCCTTTGGCCACTAAATGTAGAAAGCAGAGATGAGCATCTTTTACTGGCGTGCTTTAACTGCAAGTGCTACCACCTCAAACCTCACTCTTGCTGTATTGAGGTGACTCAGCAAAACTCTAGAAGCCAAACATAAGGGAAACCTATTCTCTGTTTGAATTCTGAATATAAATGACTGAATGTCCCAGGGTACCAGATCGCTTAACCAACAACAATCCATATTTACAGAGTAGGAAATAAGTTTATAGCATAGATAATTTCCAAAATTTCAAGATATCTGTTATAGAAACCCATGCTAGGAAAAAATGATGACGTATCTTCGTCTGCATCTACATTCCTCCGATACTTTTCTGGTCTCAGCTCACATGACCTGTCAATCAATAGTCTAGGTGTGATGTTGTGTTGTTCGTAAATGTGTGAAAATAGAAGCGATCAGGGGATGTGGATGGATTATCACCTACTATTGCTGAAACAACAGATGCACCCAGCATTTGTACTTTCTTACATTGGAATTAAATGTATGTTAGCAAAATAATTTATGAAAACAAAGCAAAATTTACGGAACTATTGTTAGGTGAAGCTACAGTGTGCTAATGCAGGCATGCCAGGGAAAAATTGATCCATTGTGTTTCCCTGTAAAGCCTCTATGAGTGAAGAAAGAGGGTTAGACACGTTGCAGCATAATGCATACACTGCAACTGGAGGTGTGTCAAGTCCTCTTTATACTGTTGTCATAATCCTACAATATGAAAGTAAAAGATATGCAATATTTTATCATTATTTTATGCTTTTGAAAAATGATCTGGTACTTTAAATAACATGCCCTTCTTATTTCTATTTTTCCATTCTAACACACCAAAATGAATCATAGAAATTTGATTTGTAAGATTTGAAAAGTATCTTTCTTCTAAGTATCTTGCTTCTTTTTGAAAAATGTGGCCATTCGCACTACTGGCTGCCAGCATTCAGCTGACACGTTGTTACAACCTCAATTAGCTTGGTAAGCATTTTGGTTTTCTTTTTCCCTCATTTTTGTTGAGGATTTCATAAAATAGGGAATTTCTGAAACTGAATTTGTACAATGATTAATGAGAACTTCAATTTCTGCTACTCATACTTGATTTCCATTTTGTTCAAGGGCTTTAGAATAAATATTTGATTTATCTGTTGGTCAAGAGACACATTTTTAGTTATTATCTTAAAATGTTTAGTTAAAATGTGCATAAAAATGTGTTCTGCCCACATAATATTTAAGAGAAATTGACTAGACTATTATTATTAATGTTTAATATATAACTCCAGCATAACAATTTTTAGACATTCATCTGTATTTATAGGGATAGTCTATGTACAAGAGAAAGCAGACTCATAAATATTTATTAGACAGTAAATCTAAAATTCAGATGCTCCTTGGACCTTGGTTACATAGTCTTTGCTTACCTTTCTACTCCAACCCCTCCTCAATACCATTTTGAAATATTAGGTCATTCCGTAAGTAAGGTAAATGTGCGAAAGTTTGGCATCAATCCATACTGATTGCAATTGCATGTTGGGATCCATTTGAACTGGCATTTCCTTAGCATTGCCGTTGCTCTGCCAAGCTTACAAGAATGACTGTTGAATTTTCAAATCGGTCATCTTCCATTTGGCCTGCCTTAGTCTCTGCCATCATCAGAAAAGGAAGAGACAAGAGCAGGCTCAGGATAGTGAATAAGCAACTAAAAAAACAAAAATGGAGACAATTTGTTCATGTATGTGAAATTACCAAAATCTCAATAAAAATAAAATGCTTTAATGACAGATTTTTTTTTTTCAAAATAACAAATTATCCATGACTCAATGTTCTTTGACTATTTGGACAAAAACGTTAACAATTCTATTCTCATACAAAATTTAATTCATTACCTTTAGGCAATCAGAAATGATTGCAGTTTCCAAGAGATGATGTGTAATTAACAATTAAAAATCTAACTTAAAGCCATATTTTCTTAGAAAATGTTACATTTCAATTAACTTGAACTTGGAAACATTCTGTGCATAAAATAACCAGAAACTGAATTTTAAAATTTTATTCAAAAATATAATTCAAGAAATATTTCCTAACTTCATTCTTCATGGGATGCCATTTCTTTATGAGAACCACATCAACATATTTTATTGCAAGTAATACTTTTGGGGCCAAAAGGCACTATTCCGGGGGCAGGGCCATCCTAGTATCTTGATTGGTTTCATTTTGTGAAGATTAATAATATTTATGCTGTTATTTTTTAATTTGGTTTTTACTTTGTAATAACTTTTTTTATTTTTCTTAATATTTGTTCTTATTTTCTGAAGCTCTTAACATGTGGCTAATTTCCTAGCTACTTTATTTTTTTTTTTTTCCTTTTTTGGAAGTACACAACCTATTAATGTATTTTTCCTTTAACCTATCAAATACAAGCTCTACAATTTAGTCAGATTCATTGTGCATTTTTATTTAATTTTTTCTCTAGTACAACTTTAATCATGTTATCATGTTCTTCACCCAAAGGAGACACCGTGGTGGGTTCTTCCTCAGCTTAGCATAGATATAAAAAGCTGGTAATAGGTTGCAGACAAAAAAGTAGAAAGGAAAGGAGGAGCTAGGACAGCACCTCCCTGGGAGGTAGCTAGGAGATGGGGGTCTCAAAGCAGAGAGGGAGAAGCGCCAAGGCTTTCGGGTGTGTCTTGGGATCTTCAACACTCCCTGACATTTCCTTAGGGTGGGTAAAATTGCGGCAAGATGTTACTCATTGGTGAACTTTTAACCACTTCAGAAACCTCTGGGCAATTCTTGTGCTACCCACGTGCAGGAGTGGCCAAGGTTATACGCGTGGAGACAGTCTCACTCACTACGGATAATAATGATTCAGTCAACGTGGTGTTGAAATTAGGAAATTTCCTAAGTTTTAAAATGTAAGTATTTCCTCAAAGATATGTGAAACCCAAACTATGCTTTTCTTGTGTAGACACTTCAAACCTGTTAGCTGTATCTACAGTCACAATTCGTTCTTGTTTCTAACAATTTGGTCCCACGTTTTCTTCTCTCCCTATGCTACCAACTCTTTGGAGGTAATTGTGTTTCCAAACTGTACTCTCCTTTGCCTCACTTATTGCAAAGTGAGATGTACAAAGAGGAGGAGAGACAGAGAGGAAGATCTTCCATCCAATGATTCACTCCCCAAGTGAATGCAACAGCCAGTGCTGTGCTGATACGACGTGGGTGCAGGGTCTCAAGGCTTTGAGCTGTCTTTGACTGCTTTCCTAAGCCACAAGAAGGGAACTGGATGGGAAGTGGAGCTGTCAGGATTAGAACGGGCACCCATATGGAATCCCTGTGATTTTAAGGTGAGGACTTCAGCCGCTAGGCCACTGCACCAGGCCCACAGGTTGTTTTTTGGTTTTGTGTTCTTTTTCGGATGTATTTATTTGTTTTAAAGGTAGAGTGACAGAGACACAAAGACAAGGATCCTCCATCTGTTAGTCCTTACCCCAAATCCCTGAAGTAACCTGTGGTAAGACACAACTGATTCAGAAATCAGGAAGTCAAGAGTGGAGTCCCACGTGAGTGGCAGCGACATGCAGCCTCAGCGTCACTCACTGTTTCTCAGGCCTGTTTTGCAGGAAGCGGGTCTGTGGTGGCTTGTGCTTGAATCAGGTTCCCTGAACACAGGCAGATGCCCTAAGCCTCAGTCAACCCGCTGCTCTGAAATGCTGGTACCATCCCTGCAGGCTCTACCTCCCGCTTCAATCCCACCCGTCTCTCTCTTTGCACCTTCTGTTTATTTCTCCCAGCTTCTCTACCTGCCTTTAGTTGAAGATTTCCTATTGAGTGGCTTTCTGCCCTTGGGAATAAGTTATCTTCTTCCAATTTCTGTCTTAAGAGCTCTGATTACTACTGACCTATTTGATTGTTCTCATCATACGTAGCGTTTGTTTTTATTTTGAAGTTATGTCTACCTGCCAGGATTGTAAGCCCCATTAGCACTTAGAATCCTTTTCAAAACTATTGCCCAATGGAATCATTAAGAGTCAGAACTTTTCTACTGGATATTTTCAGAGCATTAATTGTATCCAAAGACCTTAATACTTAGAAAAAGTATTATCAGCATCTCCTGCAAAATCCTGCTGACTGTCCAGGTTCCACCCTGGAGGATGGCCTGGAAGACAATTTACCATTAGACGCAGACAGTGTTCTTTACTGGGCAGTTGTATAATAAAGAGGTTGTCATGTAAGATTCTCTATTTTGTCAATTTGTCAAGCCAGATAATATGCTGAGAATGTAGAAATTTACTTTTTTTCTCAACATAGAGACATTTTGGGGCCCGGCACGGTGGCGCAAGTGGTTAAGGTCCTCGCCTTGCACGCCCGGGATCCCATATGGGCGCCGGTTCTATCCCGTCAGCCCCGCTTCCCTTCCAGCTCCCTGCCTGTGGCCTGGGAAAGCAGGCGAGGACAGCCCAAAGCGTTGGGACCCTGCACCCGCGTGGGAGACCCGGAAGAGGCTCCTGGCTTCGGATTGGCATAGCAACGGCCGTTTTGCTCACTTGGGGAGTGAATCATCGGATGGAAGATCTTCCTCTCTGTCTCTCCTCTCTGTATATCCGCCTTTCCAATAAATAATAATAATAATAATAATAAATCTTTAAAAAAAAACATAGAGACATTTTTTGACAGGGTGGTGAGTTGCCCCAATGTTTCAATTCTCACCTTGCACGTGCTAGGATCCAATATGGGTGCCAGTTCATGTCCTGGCTGCACTTCCCACCCAGCTCCCTGCTTGTGGCCTGGGAAAGCCCTGGAACCCTGCACTAGCATGGGACCACATAAGACCTGGAGGATACTAGATGGAGACCATGAAGCACCAGCCATTGTGGCCACTTGAATAATGACAGATAAAAGATCTTTCTGTCTCTCCTTGTCTCTGCAAATCTGTCTTTCTAATAAAAATAAAATTATTTTTAAAGTTCTTCAGAAAAAAGTAGTATTTTAGTCATAGTATTATATGAACTCTTCACGATGGTTTCTCATGAACTTATGGTGGTCGTAGAGCAGGAAAACTGGTGAGAGACAGATGGAATATATTGACAGGCTTGAAAAGGGACCACGGGAGAATGAGTAAAAGAAAAGCCTGAGCGGCAAGTTCCCTGACTGATTTTGAAATTGGATTCCTGTCTTATGCTGACAAAGTTTCATGGCTAACAGAAGAAGGTGTTGATTCAACTCAAGTCAGGAAGAAAGCCAATGGGAATCAGGAGGATGAGTTCCGGAGTGGAGAGAGAGGTTGGTGAGATGTCGTACAGGTCACAGATGCTGGCATATCATGTAGCAGAGTTTAGAGTTTGAAGAAACAGCATTAAGTCATGTGCCAACATTGTTAGTGAAGATGAATGAACACAGACGACAAGAACACAGGGAGAGGACTGCTAGATGTCTTTATGAAATGGAGATTAACAATGATCCATGAGCCGTATAAAATAAAGGATTTAAAACAGACAGCTTTTGCAGACGTTCAAATACTCAGAATGTGACTACATTGCCAGACCTAAAACCATGTTCTCAGTAAACAGCTGTTCAAGGGGAAAATGAAGGCAGAGGGAAGTTTCACATGAAGCAGAGTAGGACATTTTTAAACTACAGGGCAAAACGCTTCGAGCACCACAGAGTACACACAGAAGATTGTTCAGAAATGGCAAGAGTGGCAGAAGTGGAGGTGCACAGAACTGCATGATTTGTAGAGTGAACTTGAGGAGATGAGTGATATGGAAGATTTCAGTGGAAGCTGGCCAAGGATTTGCATGTTCCCATAATGCATCTTAAGTCTATTTAGCATGTTACTAATGTAGAATCTGTAAGCGTAACTAGGTTAAACTACCTGAGTTTCCATTTATTCTTCCAAAGACGTGGTAACGACAAAGACCACCTAAGCCTGTGAAAGCTTCATGAGCATTTCCAGTCCTATTACTGGGTACATCACTACACTTACTACCCCGTAACTGTGCCATTTGTCCTTCTTTACTTTATATGCGTTCTTTCAGAACTAGCAAGCATTATATGAGAATAGAAATTGTGAAAACTTTATATGACAAAGTAAGAAGCTTTATTTTTATGAAAGCATTTATTTTCAAAATTGTAGTTCACTAGATGTACAACACTTGTTGTATTTATAAGAAAAATTCTGTGCTGTGACTTGAAGACAGAACAAGATATTAATCAAAATAAAAAGCCCAGAAACTGGATAATTTAGTTTTCATGGCATTAAGCAGCTGTATCATTGACATGGTTTCAAAAGCATTTTTTTAGATCATCATACAATCAAACAGTGGAAGAAAATCTCATTGACTCTACAAATAAATATTAAAAATGTAACTGTGGAACTGAATGTGAAAAAATAGCAAATTTGTTTTCTAACTCATATTTATTAACCCCTTTGGCAACCACATTAGGGATTTTCCAAAAAGAAATGCGAATATAAAATTTATTTTCACATAGGAAACCACTCAGGGCCCTTCTGCAAAACAACATCAATTTTTAACAATGCATTGGCAGAAATTCTCACTATTGGGAAATGGACAACAGATGACTTAAATATTTTTTGCAACTTTGGCATACAACACAATAAGTTTAATTCAAACACAAGACCAATAAATACATTCACCAACCTTATTTTGCATGCTATCGTCATTTATTCCATTTAACCAATTACATGGCTTTGAAACAAGGGTAAGATTAGTAACAGGATGCTGAGTAAAAGCTCTTACCATGACAAATTGAGCTTGATTTTACAATAACTCATTTATCTTGCTGGAAGGCCAGTACAAACAATGCAAAAGTTTGGTTAAAAGTTTTCTGTATGCTATAGCTTACTGTCTCCTAAACTAGGAATATTTCTCTTAAGTTCATTTAAAGATTTCCTCATTCAGAAAAAAATATATATTTTTTGAATATAGTCCAATCATATATAACTCAATCCTGAACAGATCTATGGAACACAATTATTTTACAGTTGAATGCTATCTAACTGTTGATTTTAAACTTTTAAAAATATTTTTAGAAATTATTTCCCCCAAATAATATATGTTGACTGTTTTAAATTTATTTTTGATTTTAGCTATAGAATGCTTTAATTGACTGGGGGCTTAGAGAAAATATGAAAGTAAATATTATTTTGAAACTAAATAAGATATGACTGAGTTTTTCTTTATTTTGATATCTGACCAGAGATCGAGTGATTTTAACAATTGTTAAAATTGTTAACAATTTGTCTTGGCCAAATCTCATACCTGTCATTGTCCCTAAAGAATTCAAATGCATGGAATGTTACATAGTGAATTTTAAGACACATAAAAATCATTTTACAATGGAAAGGACATTGAGTCTGTGTAAAAACAAGAGTATAACCTCTTTCTACTGTTTTTTAGTCAACACCACTTAAAAATTAATGATTAGAAAAACACACAAAAAAAGAAATAAGATCTATAAAAAACAACTTGTGACATAAATGTAAATGCAAATAAGAACTTCAATGAACCTTACACCTCGGCACAATTAGAATGACCATTATCTCAAACAAATTAAAAAAAAATCAAAAAACCCTGGCAAGATTATGGAGTAAGAGGAACTGCAATGCACTCTGCATAGGAATTTTACATAGTGAAACACAATATGAAAATAGAACTATTCATAACCAGCCCCCTGTCCTTGGGTTTACCATTAACAAAAGGGTATTTGCATATGAAAGAAGTATTTGAACCTTTATATATATTGTCACTTACTTCACAATACCTAAGACATGGAATCAATCATGCTGTCCATATGCTGATGACTTCACAAAGAAAACATGCATATATACTGTTGAATACTATTCAGCAATGAAAATCACCTAAATTGTGCTTTGCAACAAAATGGATGCAATGGAAATCATTATGCTTAGTGATATAATCGCGTTCCCGAAAGGTGAACATCATGAATTCTGTAATATGTAGCAGATAATATAGAGTACAGAAAATTACATAGGCATGAAATGGACAGCTTGTGATACAGTGGGGACAAAAATGATATAATTTTAAATATATTAAATATATATTTATATAACATAATATATTAAATACATATTTTAAAATATTATACATATTTTTTTTTTACAATTTTTCTTCATTTGTTCAGAGAACTTGCTCAGGGAGTCACTGAGGCCATCAACAGTCTTGATTATCATGCTGAGAAGGACCTTATGTAGTCCTGAGGAAGTCTGTGTAGGTCAAACAGGGTTAGAAGACTGGAATAGAGAGAACAGAGCAGGAGAGATGCCAAGATATAAACTAGAATCAGCAAGTCTTTCTTAACTAGAATGAATTCCCCGTGGTTCAATAAATTTTTCCTGGTAAGTGGTTTGCGTTTCTGAGTAATGCTGCATTGCCTGCAGCACCTTTACCTGGGGTGGTGGGATGGCTTTCAGGCAGTCAAGCTCCAAGGAAGACCCTGCAGTCCCCTCTGATGGATTGCAGTAGGAAATCTCTTATTTGAGTGATGGTTCTCCTCCTTCCTGACTGCTCTATGTTTGACATGCAATCACATTAGCAGTACCTTGTCTCTCCAAGTGTATTCGTTTGTCAGGGGTTCCGGCTGTTGGGAATTTTTCCTAGCTGTAATGAAGCAGGTGATGGAACTTCAAGGATAAAAGAGAGATCAATTTCAGAAATATCTCCGTGTTATATTTTTGCTTTCATATACTTTGCTGTCAGTTTGGGTTTGATTTGACTGTTGATCTGGTCCGTATCAGAGCGGGAAACTTTCGACAGTAACACTCGCGGCCACATTGGAGCGACAAAGAAATAAATGTTTGAAGCAGTAGTTGCTGGGTAGACCTTACCTGGCATCCATTGGTAAATTTAGCTCTCTCTGTTGTGGAGGCTCATATTACAATCTCACAGACCAAGCCAAGTAGGAATCGTATGACTGCACAAATCTAGAGAACAATAGATACAAGGGCCAAAAGGAAATGAGAACTGAATTACTGACTAGACAGCGAAGTTTGGGGCAGGTGTGATGACTCGACAGACTACTCCTATGCCTGCACCACCAACAACTAAATCGGCTCCTGTTCTAGGACGTGGCTGCTCTACTTCTGATCCAGATCCCAGCTTACGGACTGGGAAAACAGAGACCATGGGTTAATTCTTTGGGCTTCCACAGGCGTGTGGGACACCTGAAAACAACCTGGCAGGTGAATTCAGGGCAGCTCAACTCCATCGTTACGGCCATTTGGAGAGTGAACAAACAGGTAGAAAATCTCTTGTCTCGCTGTCTGTTCTTTCTGTAAAACTAAAATCAATCTTTAAAGGAAAAAAAAAATATTGAGGTTAGCATGCCTACGTTAAAGCTTCATCAAAACTCTTTTTTTTTTTTTTTAAATTGGAAACGCAGCTTTCCAGGGAGACATAGGGACAAAAAGAAAGATTGCCTACCTGCTTATTTGCTTCACAAATGGTCACAAGGGCCAGAACTAAGCTTATTCAGAGCCAGGAGTTTCTTCTAGGTCTCCCTGCGGTACAGGGTCCCAAGGCTTAAGGCCATCCTCCACTGCTTTCTCAGGCCATAAGGCGAGAGGAGTTGGATGGGAAGCAGAACAGCCAGGACCATAACCGTACCTATATGAGATGCTGGCATTGTAAGGCAAAGAAGGGCACCATGGGTAGAAAGATACTTTGCAATTTGACATCTTGCTTTGTTTTGTGGTATTATTGCTTAACGTTCTTCGTGCTACCAGACAGGGAATGCCTGTGAAGCCACTGCTTCAGCTGCCTTTCATAACTGCAATGCATGGTTCATTACAGACAGGTTATCAGGAGAGCAGAAAGCAAGTACCTTCCAAAGAGCTTAATTACATTTTCAAACTGCTCAAGTTATGTCATTGCAACACAAATTACAACAACCAAATAGTTGTTCGAAATGGATACTTGGACACAAGGCGGAGAAACATTTTAAACCAGCCATAATAAAGAAATAATCCTATCAGCCATGAGAAAGGACTTTTTTTCACTTTTCAGTGTTTGGCATGAACATTTTGCTTGAATTCAGAGTGCCCTCTGGACTCTAGGAAAAGGCAAAAGGCCTGCAAAAGCGTGGTGAAGATGGAAATTTATGAAGGAGAGAACTGGTAATCAGCTGTTGAATCTGCACACAGGAGCGATTGATAGCCCTCGCTTTAAAGGTCTTGCATATGAATAACACTATGAACAGAACACTCCTTTCAAGGCAATTTTAACTGGGATTCCTGTGGATTAGATGCACTATGGGCTATTAGTAGTAAGATAGTTATTGCCTGAACAACTGCAACAAAGAAATTATAGGATTTTCCATTATTTCTCAGTGTCCTTTGCAACCGCTATTTTATAGCAGTTACTTAGTAGTGACAGTGATGAAGATCACTAATATATTGAGGGTGATGAATGCAAAAGCATTATCTTTTGAAATGCTGAAAACATCTGCTGAGAGGACATTACTGCACTCTTCCATAGATGAAGACAGATAGGCACAAGAAGTTAAGACTACCCTAAAGAAAAAATGTTATTATGTTAAAGTTACTTGTGTAAAATGATGCCTGTGTCTAAAATCAAGATTTCTTCTGTCTCAAGTGCATTTCAGCAATTACTCTGAGTGCATGAATAAATGAATACGTACATATAAAATCTGAATATGCATCCACTGTCACTCACAAACACAGATACTATGTTAAAATTCAATACTTAGCAAGTATCATAAGAAGCAGGACAAAGAATTTACTAGAAGAAATATTACATCTTTTCGGACACATCCGCATTATTGTATTCCAAAGTACTTGATCCTTTACAAAATTTATTTTCATCCTTTGGTCAGAAAGCAGCTGATTCTATTCATGCCTTCATTTTTAGAGAACAAACATGTCTCTAAGCAGTTTCTAAGGAAAACATTCTTCCAAAACCTGTTGCCCTGACTCTAGTCCATTGTTTTGGTTATGTTATAGGCTGCAATTGGTCAATGAGAGATAGGCATAAACCTCTTCTTATAAAGGAAATACAGACATTCATAGATTTGCTTGTCTTTGGTGCAAAAAATGTAAATAATGTATGTTATATTTAATATAACATTAAATGTCTTTTTCATTAAAAAATAATATGGTATATGAGTTGCTAGCTCAGAATATTACATGTTCTATCTCTATAATTACCCTTGTCAGTTAGCTGTATCATCACCCAGCTCATAGATGTCTCTTCTATTCACTCCAACGCAAGAGCATGGTTAGCGAGACCAGTGGTGCTCAAGCCAACATTTTCCAAGTCATGGCACTGTGGACTGCAAGTGGACCAATTTCATGGTGAGGTTCCTGCATGGAATATGGGATCTGGTTTAGAATGTATCACCTTTGTATTATGCTGTTATTCTTAATGAAAGGAATCATGCTATTGGTATGTTTTACCATGAGCATTGGATAGTAGAAAAATTTCAGTAGGGTACACAACGTTTATTTACACTGTCAGAGAAGAGAGAATCAACAAATAATAAGGAAAGAAAGCATGTGCAAGTGGCAAGAAACTCATAAAATTATGAGATGCTAGTGATTCTCCTCTCCCATTCCTGCCGTCAGCATGTCCGGAACTACCTGACACACAGACTGCAACATGGACTACTGAGGGGAAGGAAGGCAAGGGAAAGAGAGCTGGTACAAGGAACAGAATCTGGAGCTTCTGGCACTTACAGTCGGAGTAAGCTGAAAGAGCTCCCTGTAACTCAATACAAATCTTTAACCTGAAAGCCCGTTGGTTTTGATCCCTATTACCCAATATAAGGGAATTCTGCCTTAAAAAAGAGCATGGCACGAATACTGATACTCTTTGTTAAAAGGCTTACTTTATCTAACATTAATATAGTATTTCAGCTATCTTTTAATTGATGCTCAAAAGGCATATTGGTTTACATCCTTTCACCTTCCATGTATTTGTGCATTTATATTTAAAGTAGTTTTTTAAACAGAAAAGCAAGTTATGATGTGGTTATCTCTCCAGTCTAACTAACATAAATGATGTGAGGTTTTTCAAACAGAAAAAAAAAAGAGCATGGCAGATAAATTATGTGAAAACTAGCACAATTTTTTCTGCCTGAGACAAACTTGTATTTTAGTCCCTTATCTCCCTAAGACACCCTGAGCAACATGTTTCACCGGCATAAAACACAAGACATACAAAAGGGTAAACAAAAAAATTGTGTGTCAGTGGGTGTGTATGTGTAGTCACAAGAGACTGGATTATGATAATTAGACATCATGCAGGCTTCAGAATTATCAGGTTAGTAATTAGACAGTATACAAAAATATGCTTTGTCCACTTTCCTCCTTTTTAATATCCGTTCTAATCTACCTGCAAAGTCAAGAGATGACCCAAACGCTTGCGACCCTGCCACTCACAGGGGCAATGTGGATGAAACTCCTGGTTCCTGTCAGTGCTCTGCTCTAGCCCCAGACCCTGTGACCATTTGAGGAATTAACCAGTTAATGGATCACCCCGTCTCTCTCTTTCTGTTACTCTCTCTCCTCCTCCTCTCTCTCTCTCCCTTTTCAATCTACCTTTCAAATAAAATAAAATGCATTTTGCAAAAGTATATTCAATCATGTAACAGATATGATAAGAGAGGAGTCAAAATGGAATCACGCACAACACATAGGTAAAATTAAGTCCTACGGAATGATAGGAAATGTTGGCATTTGTCTTTCTGGGTATGGCTTAGCTTACTTAGCAAATGGTCTGTGATGCCGTCTATGTTGCTGCAAATGTCAGGATCTCCTTTTCGGTTGATTAACATGCCACAGTGTATTTATACCACATTTGATCCATTCAGCCATTAATGTACATTTATACAGTAGATAGCTAAGTCCCATCCTGTATAGAAATGCCTGTGTTTGACACTATTGTAGCTTGATTCAGCTTCTTGCTAATAACACGGTGAAGTAGTAACAGTATATCAAGAAATGTAGTATGAACCACAGTGATATCACTAAAGCAATTATGGTATGGTTATCTGCTGGTTAAGCTTAGAAAAATGATTGTACTATGAAATCTGCTAGGATAGGAGAAGCATGATGCAGCTTATGACAAATACTGTCCAATCTGAGAAAAGGTTTTAAAAAATAAATAGTTATGAATAAAAATGTATATGCATGTGGTGTGTATGTTAGTGTACATATGTGCTATGTGCATATGTGGGGTGTACATATGTGGGCTGTACATATGTGGGCTGTACATATGTGGCATGTATGTATGTGGCATGTATGTATGTGGTGTATGTACATGTATGTCTATATGCGGTGTGTATGCTGTGGTGTATATGTATGTGGCATGTACATATGTGGGGTGTATTTGGTGTGCGTGTATGTGGTGTGTATCTGTGTGGTGTGTGTGTGTTCGTGCATGTGTATGCTTCATATGATGTTACTTCTCTGTTCAAAATTTCCAAGAAGCATGCCAGCAATAAATTCAGCATGACCACCATGAAGAAGCCTGGTTGTAGACTTATGCCACAGTACTTGGGGTTTGCTCAGTCACCCCCATACTAGTTCACTCACTATGCCTTGTGTCTGTGCAGAACATTCCGGTCTCAATGTCTTTTCACTTACTGCCCCTTCTTTGTTAAAAAAAAAAAAAGAAAGGAAGTATGCAAAAAAATCAACAATCATTCTTTTAGAGATATATGTCTTGACCTGTAGTATAACATAAATCCCACTAATAATATTTATCATTTATCTCGATAAATTTGATCTCAAAATATGCATTTCCACCCATTAAATAATAATATTTGTATGCATTCCCACATCTGCTTTGGCCAAAGTATTTAGTTTGTAAGAAATTGTATCTGTTTTTTTCTTATGGAGGCTCTTCCCTGCCAATAACAACTCTATCATGATGCCATAAAGTGTTTGTTTATAGTGAGCCACATTGATTTTATTAAATAATATCAATTTCACTATCACCTATGGTGGAAGTTGTGCTAGCTTGAAAATATTCATCAGCACTGATACAAGGAGCATTACAAGTTATAAAACAAACACTAATATTCTTAACCATTTGAAATACATAAACACAATTTTAAAATAACATAGATCAGCTCATTAAAGCATAAAGTATTTAAAAATCACGTGACATGCAGTTTGAAAATAAGCAATGACTAATATTATTTTTCCTCTTGTGTTTCACACTATTATTAGGCTTCTCTAAAGTTTTTCACGGCAGACAGATGTTATGCAAGGCACTCACCATGCATGTGGTCCCTTTGCAGCACACACAGCATCATCAACACGGTTTTAAAGAGGTTTCTGACAGACATGCAAGCACTGGCATCATGTTATATTATCGTTTCATACTCTTCTGTGATTTATTTTGACATTCATCCAACCTTACTTTGATCTCTAGTCAAATTGTGGGAAGTGAAATCCACTCTTTTACTGGGGTATAAAATGTATTAACCATCTCCAAACTCACGCTGAGTGATTTGTTGGAGCTAAACACCACTACCCACGACCTGTTTAACTGTGATATACATCTGAGATGCATCTTTTGCCAACACAAGTACAGGCAATCTTGCTTGGTAGACTCATACTCAGAATAACCATCATCATTGCTCTATTACCTAACTTTGCAGATAAATGTCATCAAGAGATTAAGTTCTCCCTCTTAGCACAAAAGCCTTTCTGGATTTTATCCAAGGATTTTAGGATGTGGTTCCCTCAGATCATTGTGCTGCATTTTCATCTTGTGGTGCACTGAAAAAAGCCACAAATACTTTGAAGTGGAAAAAGCTGAAATTATGAGGTAATGGCTTGAAAAATTATAGATAGTTACACTGTCATTTTTAAAACATGGATAAAATACCCTAAAACAGATGGGTTCCAAATTTTACATTGTGTTAGCAAAATCAATTTTTTGATTCTCGAAGCCGTTTGGAGTTCATTTGCATGTTTACTTGTGGATTGAATCATGTCTAATAATGCAGTTTTCCTGTAATGTCAATCCCTTTAGTTTGAAGGAACTAATGATTTTCAGTTACACCAGGAGGCCAAGCGAGAATACCTTTACAGCTGGTATTGTTTTGACACTGGTTTCAGTTATTCGGGCTGCATTTATTGAATTATTACTGTGCAATTCCACTGTGCTAGCACAGACTTCCAACTTCACGCAAAGAAGCAGAGAATTTTAATAATAATATTTGTACTGTAATTTTGGCAAATTTGGAGCGGCACACTCAGATTTACTTTATCGTCTATTCAGCTTAAAACCAACCTATAATCTTGCTTCAAAACGAAAGTTAATTCAGTTTTACTGGAGCAAAATGAGTCTGGAAGTAGATCCTCCAAATAGCTTTAGCTATTATTTTCCTATGTATTGAAAAAATACATAATAAGTACTAAGTAGAGTAATTATTGTAAATTCTGAGTCATTTCAATCAACAGACCGGGCAAGGTTCATGCCTATGTGAAATTTACTCTGGGTGGAAAGAGACACTAAGAATGCAAAACATAGGTAATTCTCTACTGCTGAACAAGCAAATCATTAAAGCTAAGTAGAACTTTAGAATTTTTAAATTAGAGCTACATTGATTTGGCCAGCACCATGTCAAATTATAGGAGTAAATTAAAACTGTCTTAAACCTACTTTCTAGGAGAAATTTCATGGATTTTTTTTTGTTGTTGTTAGAAAACTATACAGTGTTGGTCAATTATAACAGGGATTCAAGCATTAGGATAACTTATGTAGGGTGACAGCCTTTATATTAACAAGGCACCTATCCTTAGTAAGTCTTTTTGTTACATTTCAGAAGCTAAGTTCCCCTGGAGTCTCCTTTGCACAGCTACATGTCGAAGAGATGAGCTCAGTTCACCCAACTGCAAGAGAAACAGGGTTTACTGGAAAGCTTAGCACATAATAAATACCAATATGTTTCAATGAGTTTTCATATACTGAGGATAAATTTACCATCTCTAATCCTGAGAAACAAACATATACAAAAGGTACATATCAAAGATTTATGCAAAAATCACATGGTGATCGATAAAATGCGTATAATCCAACGTCAATACAAGATGATTACCTTTAATATGACTTCAGCATATAATTCATATACTGTAGGTGTAAAAATCAATGGTTTTCAAGAAAAGTTGTAAGTTGTGCAAACATCAAATGAATCAGTTTTATAACCTTTTCATCAAACACAGACTTTGAAATTCTATTCTGTATAACTTCCACCTCTCACTGCCTAAGGCAAACATTAGTCTATTAGCTGTTTCTATAGATTCATTTTATAGATTTTCCACATGTTTATGCTAGCAGGGCATTTGGCTTCTTTCATCTCCTTTCACTCAACATACCTTTATTTAGGTTTCTCCATGATGTAGTTTGCTTCCTTTTATAGTTTAAATGTTTTGTTACATAAACTATCATTCATTCTATCCACTGATCTAATTCTAATCTGGGGCACATAAAAATTACAATGCTAAGAGAGCCAGGATGGAGTGACAGTCCAATCAAGGCCACGGGATCTTTCTACTCACATGAGAACTACACTGCTAGGCTGTAGCATCCACAAGTGAGCCTGCAATGTGGATGGGTCTGTCAGCTTAGGCACCGTTCCTACTCATGAATTCCAGCAATGGGGGCTGTCCATGCCAGGCTGGACTACAGCACTTGCTGGAACTTGTGAGAGCTGGGGATAAGGGTAGGCCTAGTAGGGGAATTTAGGGATCTCCACTGCTGAGTCACTGCTTCTACTGTTGAGCCAGAGAGCTAGGACTAGGAAATGAGCCAGTCTGGGCAGGGCTGTAACAACTAAAATCCAGCATTTGGGCTGAGTTTGGTGATGATCAGGCTGGGTTACACGGCAGCGCCAGCCGACAAGTGCCAGAACTGGATACAACACATGTCAGGGTACAGCACAGTACCCCGTGATATGTGCAAGTTTTGGAGCTGGAAGTTGACCTGGTAGGGGAGCTATGCATATCCCCCTGCTCAGTTATTTTCTCGTGGTGAACGTGAGAGCTGGGGCTGGGGGCAGGCCAACCAGGTCAATGTGGCACATATCGTCTTACCTATTGGCTGAGCTAAACTGCAACACCTATGAGTGTGCACAAGAGATAGGTGAGGTGCAGCATCTACCAGGCTAGGTTGCAGCACATACTGGCACACACACAAACACACAAAGGTGGAGGGAGCTGGACACAGTCCTGGTGGGGCTTATTGGGGTAGCCCTGACATGATCATGTCATCCACTGGATATTTATAAAGTCTAAGCCTGTGCCAAGCTTGGCTGGGATAGAACATAACACGTCAGTCTGCTTGAGAAAGCCCTGGGGGCAGAACTGAGCAGACAACTGCATCCACTGGTATGTGCTCCGGCTAGTGCAAGTAGCACACTAAATCTGACCCTGCACTAACTGGCACACCCAAGAATCAAGTCTGAAGTCACCTCAGGAGAAGTTTCTTGTGCGATTCCCAAACTATATTGCTGGGCTCAAACATCAGTCACAGGGAAATTCACAAGACATGTGGTGCTCCCGTGGAGAACTGCGTCACACCTGGGCCTTCTCAATTGTTGCTGCCTGTGCAGTGGACAGCATACCCAGGTACACATGGGACCATTACAGTCAGCTCATCTGGTCAACAGAGAATGCTGAGTACATCATCAGAATCTGGAAATCAGGACACTTGGGACAACTCTCCTGGACAAGCAATGAAAGTAAGCGCCAGGTTCTGTGGATGCACACTGAGGTGGACTTGGTCAACCAGTAGACCTTGGAAAGATGTTCTCAACCCTGGGACAATGAAGCTGACAATGTCTCAAAACTATCAAAACCGCTCAGGTAACACCCTTGGAACGTTTCCTCCATATTGGGGTCTCTAAGATGTCATTAAATTACTATTCCCCATTCCTGGGTGCTGATATAGGTTAAAGCAAGGAGCATTCTCCACCATGTCCCTCCATCACACCCCGAGTAGACCAAAGGAATAAAAACAAAACAAAACACTGAAAGCCATCCACATTCCCCAATCCCTTGATACCTCCTACCCCACTCAGAGGCCCACAGATGTATGTCCCTCTCAAATAGGTAAGCAGTAACAGAAATAAAATAATTTAAAAAGAGCCAGAGAAAATGAAAAGTAAATCCTATGATAGACAAGCACGTGTACACATGTATTCTCATAAGCAGACTGGACAAGTGAGACTGGAGTTATGGGAAACGAAGAGGAACTGCTGTATGCATGGCCATTTCCAAAGAAGGACACCCACTGAAAGGGGCAGGGAAAGAAAAGGACCCATAAAAACATTTGCCCTAGCTCAATAATTAAAAAAAAAAACATTCTTTTTGTACAAAAATACATACATAAATATGCATGCATAGGGGATTTAATTATAACAAAATACTGCCATCAGTGGAATCGGTAAACTAATTACAATTTTCCAACCACTACTTCACTTCCCAGATGGTTACAATGGCTGGATCTGAGCCTATTTGAAGCCAAGAGCCAGGAGCTTCTTCGGAGTCTCCCACATGAGTTCAGGATGCCAAGGCATTGGCCTAGACTCTGCTGCCCTTCCAGACAGTAGAGAGAGCTGGGTGGTAATGGAGTAGCTAGGACACAAACACCCATATGGTCTAACAGAGCTTGGAGACTGAGCCAACATGCTAACCCCTAGATAATGCTTTAAATATATATTACAGTTAAATGCTTAAAACAATCTATTTTTACTGGAATACCAGATTTACAGAAAGTGGGAAAGATAGAGAGGAAGATCTTCCATCTGCTGGTTCACTCCTCAAGAAGCTAAAATAGCTGGAGCTGAGACAATCCCAATCCAGGAGCCAGGAACTCCTTCCAGGTCTCCCATATTGGTGCAGGGTCCCAAGGCTTTGAGCCCTCTTCTACTGCTTTTGTCAGGTCAAACGCTGGTGTCTGGATGGGAAGTGGAATAGCCAGGAAATTAATGGGTGCACATATGGGATCCAATCTCATGTAAGGCAATGATTTAGCCACTGAGCCATTGCACTGGGCACATAGTTAAATGCTTAGCAACTTACTAGTTCAACAAATTAAAAAGTATGAAATTCACAATTCAGCATGAAAATAAGAGGACTACAAGCAATCATCAAATAAAAAAAAATCACCTTATTCATATAAAGTGAATTTTAAAATAATCAATAAATCATCAATATACAGTATACATACATATCTGTTTGGTACACAGTTAAACAAAATTTAATTTATAAGTGTCTCTTAGCTGAGCCGATTCCCAGGAATTTTCAAAAATTTCAAAATATGTCATATTTGTCTTTCTGCATGTTGAAATTTCTTAGCTGGGAGAAAGAAGTGCATGCGGTGTTGGTTGTCATGAAACAGCTAGGCCTTTGAGCCCAAACTCCGTTCTTAACTCCTAACAGCATGCCTTGTCAAAGCAGAACTCAAACACGCTGGCTGCTGATTGATCTTGCCAGAGCAATGAGTGTGGTATGGGCTCACGGTTTCCCGCGAGCCTCGCTAATGCCGCTTTGCCATAGAGACATATTTCATTAAAGCCCAAGTTGCTTATTTAAGATTTCTCTTTACATGACAGTAAATGATTGTTGACGTTGAAAAAGTGCCGAAGCGACCACGGGAACGCAAAGAGAATGTGAAGTTTGTAATCACATTGAAGTGGCATGCTTTGAGAAATGAGTGTGATCCAACGCTGAGAAATTGAGGTGATGTTTCATTGCTGTTAATAGTGAACACTGAACACAAGATAAGTAAAAGCCTCTAACACAATGGGCACTTATAAAACTAAACATTATAATATTAATTGAATTGACAATAGTTAATTATGTCCAGGGTAATTTTGGGTTGGTATAGTTCAAGTTATTTTTTACAGTGAACACTTCACTCTAGGAACAACATTTTACTGAATCTGGATGTGCAAATGGTACACACAGACAACCTAATTGGGGGAAAATGAAAAATATGTGTATAGGCCTGGCAGGTAAATCCATTAAGTTGTGGCAGTTGAGGCAGTTTTATATGTGGAGAAAACATTGAAACCAAGACTGAAAAAAAGTAAAAGGAACTAGTGATGAAGCATTTTTATTTCATCTTTGGCAGTTTAAAATGCCCTTTCTCGTTAGCAGATTGCTGAACAGCATGGAGCATAGAAATAGGCATCTCATATCTATGTTGGTGAGCTTTCTGCATAGTGAGGAAGGGCATTGTTCGGCCACCCTGGCTGTGAAGCTTCACATCATAAGGCATGATCCTCTGGCACCAGATAGTGGTCTCTGAGGCAGCGTGAAGTCAGACACCGCATAGACAAAGGCAGTCATTAGATCACACTGAAGAAATGGGACTTAGTGATAGAGTTCAAGAAAAAGATGGAAAATGCAAAGTAACCTAACTTGCTTTCCCACTTTTTAGCTCAAAAAAAATGATAATTTTCCATGTCATATTAGTAACTTAGTAAATAATGAAAACAAGTGTGGTTCATATTTGGCATATGTAGTTTCACATTTCTTCAGGTTAACTATAACAAGATGTTATAAATATAATTATATATTTTCCAATAATTCAGGAAAGGTACCAGGTTTGGAGATAAAGAATTAGCAGAATTTGGGGGTTCCACCTATGCTGCCCAAAAATGGAAAACATAGTCATGGGAGACAAAATGAGATGACACAGAGAGAGAGAGAGAGAGAGAGAGAGAGAAGCAGAGACACGGGATAAAAGGAAATGTAACCAGGAGAACCAAATGCAGAGTTTGAGCTTGGATAGCCCAACAGAAGAAGGCCAAGGAAAAGGCTGTTGGGGACCAACATCTGAGGACAGCATGGCATCAGTCACAGTGTCAGCATGCCGTACCAGAACAACAGTAGCTCCAGTTTTCTGCTTCCAACCTAGGTCCCTGCTAGTGTGCCGGATGGGCAACAGAAAATGGCCCAAATATTTGAGTCCCTACTAACGCACACAGGAAGCCCAGGCAGACTTCCAGACAGCTGGCCAAGTGTGGCCCAAGGCCTAAGGAGTGAACCAGTCCACGGGGGCTGGGGAATCTATGTCTTCTCTCAGTCATTCTGCCTTTCAAATAGCTAAAAACATAAATTTTAAACATTGCTGTGAGATGTATGGAACACAAATGAAATGTTATTATTAAAATAATTCACCGTGATCAGGGGAATTTCACTGGCAGAAGTACCAAATTAAAGAAGACTGCTCACGAGTTAGAAAATATGAGGCTGAAATGTTAAATATGGATTATTCTTGTGAGACAGTGGGCTACAAGAGAAGGCGGAGTGAGCACATGACATACCGCGGCCCAAGAGCCACTTGTAATTGCGCGCTTCCAGCAGCCTGCTCATCAGCAGCAAGGGTTTCTTTGGTCTTTGATTCGGACAGTTACTAAATAGAAAACCAACCTAAATATGCTTTTCATTCTATTTGCAGAAATTACTTGAGTGGAACTGAAGGCAGTTAATCCAATTGCAAGATCAGGCAATTTCTGCTCAGGGTGGTGGTGAAGAATGATAAAGCAACTGAAGCAAGAACAGAATTGGAAATGACTAAGTACATTACCACCAAACTTTAGAAACAGGCTTCATGCTGTTATTTTTCTGGAAAAGAAAACGAAGCATATTCTAACCCTTTTAAACATCCTAGCTTCTTGCCTTATCTTTCCTGTAAAATAATTTTAGACATACAAAAATCTATCATAAAATGCAAGTAAGAAAATAAAAAACGGAACCGTTAAGAGTTCTTAAAACCGGGTCCAGTGAAATAGCCTAGTGGCGAAATCCTTGTTTTGCATGCATCAGGATGCCATGTGAATTCAGGGTGCCAAGGGGCTCAACTCAACCTCCTGGCTCCTGACTTTGGATCAGCTCAGCTCTGGGCATTGTGGCCACTTGGGGAGTGAGCCAGTGGAGTTTTCTCTTTGTATCTACTTCTGTAATAAATCTACCTTCACAATAAACAAATAAATCTTTTAAAATATTTCTTAAAACCATACTGTATGACTTAAAGCGATTTATTGCTTTTCATGTCAATTCTTTGTTATATTTTATACAGATCTTTATTAGACATGATCCCGTTTGATCATAACCATCATTAAGTAAATACATTTCTGCGTGCTCTAAGTAAAAAAAAAAAAATGAGCTTGTAGATGCCCCAGGGAATTAAGATCATAATTTTGAAGTTTAGTGCCTGAAAATTACATCAGGACAATAAGATTTTGAACACTGCCAGGACAGCCTCCCAATTTATAAGAGTTTAGAAGAAAAAAGAGAGTAAGCAAAAGCTATATTTGTATTCAACTTGTGAATGCCCCCAGTTCACACTCCTATTAGTTTAATGACTTCAAACAAGCATTTAAAGCAGTACATAAAGGAATATGCAATCAAACAGATAATGTAGGAGTCACAGATGAGGGTGGGCATGGATGATGAACCGTCTGCACTGTGTGTTAAATTTCTGCTGAGGCTTTGAAATATTCTCTGCAATTAGTTTATTAGAGAGATTTGAAAAACCATCCTTTGCCTTGCTCTTACATAATTGTTTATGTTCTTCAAATGATAGTATTTAAGGAAGCACACATATTTAAATCTTATGAAAAATTATTTTGAGTATCAGAATAAGCTGGAGTGCAGTTCCCAATTCTTCAGATGTGTTCTCTCCTGTTAATTTATGAGGATTGGAGTGAAAAAATAGACCTGTATTTAGGTTTTCCCTCCCTATATGCATTTGACAAAGATATATAATTATCTCTGGACATGACTATTCTTATGTTTTAGTTTGAGAATGCAATGTATGATGTCTCTTTTTCCTTGGGCTACACTACAATTGATAGACACTTCATAAATGAAACACATAGAAGCTAGCATGAAGATCATGATAAGGAATCCAGGTTCAATAATTACTCTGGAATTTTTTATTGATTTGCCAATTTCTGATGGTGGGCTCTGGACAAATGTCTCTGTCTTCTTCTGCTGTCCATAAAATCCATATGGTATTAATCCATACCTGATTGCTGCTGTTTTCTCAGGCATATTCGCACCACCCCAATGTGATGAACTATGAGTTTGTTTGGATTTATTCTATTTAATATGCATAAAGAACAGCCAAAGAAGGCACTGGAAAAATATGTAGAATAAAAGCATATTTAATGTAATATTTTTCCATAAGGTGGTAACTTAGCAAAAATAATTTCTAAAATTAAACCACAGTGTTTATTACTAAGTAGAACTTCCAAAGACAGGAACATTTTCAAAGACTATTATTGAGTCCTTTTACTGGAGCAAAAAAAGAATACAAATTACAATAGCATTTTATATCCTGAGCTATGAAAGCAAATAATCTATCGATTCTAGCAATAAAAGGAATTTAAGCTGTATTTTTGTTTTGCTGTGTGGGACTCAAGACATGAGTTCTCAAAAATACCCCAGGCACTCAATTTAATAACGAACTCGGAACTCTGCAGTATTCCAATGTCATAAATCCTATTACTTTTATTTTTATTTTTGATGGTTGACCAGAGTGGGAAAGATTGAGGGTTAGGGAAAGCAGGTGAAAGTACTGCTTCCAAATTCTCTATTTCTTATTGTCTCTGAGGGAAGCGAAGAGATAGAGGGGGAACCCACACCCAGCCTCCCAAATGTCTCAGTAGCCAAGAATGGGGAACCACCAGCACATATCAACCCAGTGTTTCAATGTAGTGCATGTTCTGAGGGTTCTGACTAAGTGATTTAGATAGTTCTGAAATGCTGTTGGTGTCACTGATCCTGGGGTGAGGCAACCCTCCCAATGTCCATTTACTGACATAGTTAGCCTCAAGTCTCCGTTAATTCAGATTTTTGCTGTCCTTATTTGCTGGGGTATTTGTCCGCTTTGCTCTGTTCTCCCTCCTCTACTATGGTACCAAATGAGCAGTCTTCTTCATGTGCATCAGGGTCTGTGTTCACTGCTAAGGCAGGTTCAGGACTCGGGCCAGGCGACCTGAGTCCTGCCAGATCCCCCACCCCCGTGGCTCACAAAACCAGCACCCACTGCACAGGTGGGCGCGGAACCCAAGCCTGGCGACAAAAGTCCTGCCAGATCCCCCATCCCCAATGTCATAAATTCTTAAGACATACAGAGCCTCCTATAACCCTAATATTGAAGGAAATAAATGGCTCAATCCCTGAACCAACATTCTATAATCCTACATCTTATCAAAAATCAAAAATAAAAACAAAATTGCCAATTTCATGGCCCCAACATCAGAAAAAGTAAACACATGGAGGGTTATTTTTGTTAAATTAAAAATGTGACTGAATTATACTATTGTGAACAAAACCATGTCATTTGTCTACAGAAAGCACCAGCTGCTCTGCCAAATCTTCGAGTACAATTCTCTGTGAGAAATCTGAATTTAAAATAACATAAGGGACCTATAATCTCACAGAATTGTTACTTTTCTTTACAAAAAAAAAAAAACTATATACAATGATTGCCCCATATACTGTTAGTCATTAGAATAACTTCATGATCATGTTGGAAGTATTCTTTGAGGAGCAGACATTCAGGCCTGCACTTACGATGCCCACACGATGCCCACATTGCGTGTGGCATTGGAGTATTCAAGCTCTGGCTTCAGCTTCCCGCTAATGCCATACGCCTGTGATGTCACAGTAAATGGTTATAAAATACCTGAAACAACACGAGTCACTAAATGCTTATGAGCTGATCGTTCTGGACCAAATGTTTAATGTCCTTCAAAATTCAGATGTTGCACAGTAGACATCTGACTCAGAAATTAAGATGATAAGGGCCTGGCATCAACTCTATGCCATGGGCACCTCAAGAGGTAGTTTAAGAAGTTATAACACAGTCTCGGAGCAATAGCCTCATGGTTAAATCCTCACCTTGCAGGAGGCCGGGGATTCCCACGTGTCTACCAGGTCACGTCCAGGCTGCACCACTTCCCATCCAGCTCTGTACTTGCTACCTGGGGAAGCAGTAGAGGATGGCCTAAAACCTTGGGACCAACGCCTGCATGGAAGACTCAGAAAAGCTCCTGGCTTCAGATCAGCTCAGCTCCAGGTGTTTTGGCCACTTGGGAAGTAAACCAGCAGGTGGAAGACCTTTCTCTCTTTCTCTCTCTTTTTCTCTCTGTAAATATACCTTTCTAATAATTTTTTTTCTAAGTCTTTAAAAAAAGAAAGAGAAAAAATTGAAGCGGTGAGTCAGAGTGCCTGCTTCCCACATCTGAGTATGTGGGTTACCGATCTGACTCTAGCTGCTATCTCAACTTCCTGCAATTTCAAACTGATGTCAATGATTGCTCAAATGGTTAGAATTTTGCAACCAAGAGGGAGAGGAGAATCGGTTTCTCAGCTCCAAGCTCTGGCCTTGGCTCACTCCTGACATTGTGGGCATTCAGGAAACAAACCATGACCTGGGAGCTACTGTGCCTTTCAGTTGCTTGCTTTCTGTCTCTCACTTGTTCTCTCTACCTCTCACACAAACACTTTTTTTTAACTTAATGTATTGAAATCATACTCTCCACTATGTCATAAGGAAAGAAACCTCATGTGTGAGACGTGTGCCCTTATATAAACAGACAGGGCTGAGCTCGCTTCCTCTTTCCATCACATGACAATACACTAAGAAGTTAATCATCAACTCATCAGCGAGAAGCCATTCATCCAGACACTATCCCTGGTCAAATCTTGATCTTGAATTTCCCAGAGTTCAGAACTGTAGCAAATAAATTCATGTAGTTTCAGCCACCTGGACTGGCATTCTGTAAGCAGAACAAATCGGCAATGACATTGTTAAAAGCCCATCTAATATCAAATTATAGATTCACAATCTTTTATTTTTTCAGATTTCATCATAAAAATTCAAAGTGTGTTGCACTTCTCTCATCTGTTTCTTTTAAATATCCTAAAATATAAAGTATTCATGAACTGTGGACCGTATTTCTTTTGAATTATTTCTTTTGATAATTTTTCCAGTTAATATCATTCAATATCTGGAAATGTGAGACTTATATAAATTTTGACATTCAGCAAATATTTCAGATTTTATGTGAATCAAACACTGCCTCAAATAGTCCAATTGCCACATATATTTAACATTAATATTAATATATATTTTTATATTAAATAGATCACTTTATTAATTACTGAAAATTTAAATTTATAAATTATATCACTAAACATTTAAACGTATGCAATGAGTAAGTGCTGAGTAAATAAAGAAGATTCAGAAATGCTAAGACATTGGGAAGGCTTAGGCGTGGACTCTGTAAAATATGTGAAGTGACATTTGAGGCGAGGGAGAGACACAAAATTATGAAATGGAATCAACAAAATCATGAATAGAAACAGAAACCAACTGATAAAGTCATGAACTTTGGTGCATACCTTTGATTCTTTGCTTCACATTTATTTGAAATAAAAAATAGTGAGAGAGAGGAGACAGACACAGGAAGAGGAGCGTTTCTATCTGCTGGTCTACCTCCCAAATGACAATTGTTGCCACAGTTCAGGTATGCCAAAGCAGGGAGTGCAGAGCTCCATATGGTCCCCTGCAGGGGTGGTGGTGTTAGGAATCAGGCATCTTCCTTAGCTTTTCAGGGTCCATCAGCAGGCAGAGGGATTGGAAGCTGAGCAAGCAGCATGCAACGTGGGCATGCCAAATGTCAGCCTAAATTACTGTGCCAAAGCATTAGCCACATTTTTTTTTTTTTTGCTTTCTTCATTATCATAGGTTTTTTCCTACACTACCATGGTCTTGGAAAACTCGGTGTATAAGTGATTTGTGACCTATCTCCTAATGCTAAAAGCAAAGCATTTTATAGTACATACTGAAGCAATTAATTTGCCGTTATTCTACCTCAATACTTTAAGCTTGATCCCCTAGTTTGTTCCTCTGACTCCTGGCCCATGCATCAGGAATTGGGTGCTTACCTAGTTCCTAACTGCTACTCCTGCCTAGCCAGCTGTTGTTTGTTGCAGGCATGTGGGCAAGGAACCGCTTCCTTTCCTGTAGATAGGGGTATTCCCTCTCCTTATTCATAAATAAATAAATAAACAAATAAATAATAAATAAGGCAGGAATCAATTCACTGAATATCTTAATATACTTTCCTCCCCTGTTATGAATTCACAACCATTGCTTAGGCACCTCCTAAAACAGTACAGATGAAAATGAAGTCAATTATGTAAGTACTTGTATGTTCTTGGGAAAAAAATCATGTTTTATCGTTGAATCTCAGTACAGCCCTTAGGGAAGACAGTACTGAGAGTCCTCAGACATCTAAAAACAGATCTACCCTATAACCCAGCCTCCCACTTCTGGGAATTTATCCAAATGGAAGAAAATCAGCATATGAATAAGAGTTTGCTGTATTCCCATGTTTATAGAAATTCAATTCACAATAGCCAAGATGTGGAATCAACCAGGATATGCATCAATGGATGACCAGATGAAGAAAATATGGCATATACTACTCAGTCATAAAAATGGATGAAATTGTTTTTGTTTTTTATTGTTAATAACATTGTATTATGTGATACAGTTTCATTCGTGCTTGGATTTCCCCCGCTCCTCCCACAACCCTCCCCTCATGGTGAATAAACACAGTTCAAGTTCAGTTGAGATTCCTTCATTGCAAGCACATACCCAGCATTGAGTCCCGCATCTTACTGTCCTGATAACATTTAACGACTTCATGGGGAAGGCCTTCCCTGGTCTGAAGGCAAAGCCAACAGAGTAAAATCCCGGTCAGTTAAAAGCCCCAACAAAACATCAGCAACAATATATAGTGTTATGCAATTGATTGACATAGTATTGAGTAAACAACATGTTAAAAATACTGCAAGTTCAATTCTTCGAAACACATGTGTTGAGACAGTATCAATGACAGGATCAAAAAATAAAAAAATAAATAAAGGTTAAATTAAGGCGAACATGTGGTATCTAACCTTTTGGGATTTGCTCATTTCCCTTAGCACTATAGTTTCCAGTTGGGCCCATTTAGCCACAAAGAACTGCATTTTGTTTTTTTGTTTTTTTTTTTTTAACAGCTGAGTAGTATTCCATGGAGTAGATGAACCAAAGCTTTCTTATCCAATCTTCTGCTGATGGGCATTTCGGTTGCTTCCATGGTTTTGAAATCACTGATTGTGCTGCTATGAACATAGGGGTGCATGTTGGTTTGTCGTGAAACAGGTGCCTTGGTTAATTTCCTAGGAGTGCTATTGCTGGATCATATGGTATGCAGATTTTGAGTTGTTCAAGTGTTCTCCATACTGATTTCCATAGAGGCTGTACCAACCTGCAGTCCCACCAGCAGTGGAGTAGGGTTCCCTTTTCCCTACATCCTTGCCAACAAGTGTCGTTGGTGTTCTTGTTTATGTGGGCCAATCTTACTGGTGTTAGGTGGTACCTCATCAATGTCTTAATTTGGATTTCCCTTATTGCCAGGGATCTGGAGCATTTTTTCATATGTTTGTTTGCCATTTGGGCTTGTTCCTTTGTGAAATGTTTGCCCATTTTCCATGCCCATTTCTTGAGTGGTTTGTTTTGGCGTTTTGGTTGTTTTGAAGTTCTTTGTATATCCTGGAGATTAGCCCCCTATCACCTATGTAGTGTGCAAAGATCTTTTCCCATTCTGTGGGTTGCTTTTTTACTTTGCTGATTGCTTCCCTTGCTGTACAGAAGCTTCTTAGTTTGATGAGGTCACATTTGTTTATTCTGTTCTCAACTGCTATTGCTATTGGTGTCCTTCTTAGAAGGTCGGGACCTACTCCTAGGTCTTGCAGGGTATTTCCAACATTTTCTTGCAAGAGTTTGAAGGTTTCTGGATGTAGGTTTAGGTCTTTTATCCATGTAGATTGGATCTTAGTGTATGGTGATAGATGTGGGTTTATCCTTTTGTGTCTGCAGGCTATCAGCCAGTTGTCCCAACAACATTTACTGAAGAGGCCTTCCCATTTGCTTGGACTGTCATTGGTCTTTTTGTCAAAGATTAATTGGCTGTATCTGTGTGGGTTCCCTTTTGGTGCTTCTATTCTATTCCATTGATCTTCCTTTCTGTCTTTGTGCCAGTACCAGGCTGTTTTGATAACCACTGCTCTATAGTATGTCCAGAGGTCCGAGATTGTGATTCCCCCTGCTAACTTCTTGTTCTTCAGGATGGTTCTAGCTATTCGTGGTTTTTTGTGCTTCCAGATGAACTTTTGAATCATTGTATCCAGTTCCGTGAAGAATGTTTTGGGCAATTTGATTGGAATTGCGTTGAAAATGTATATTGCTTTTGGTAGTATAGACATTTTAATGATAATGATTTTGCCTATCCAGGAGCATGGGATGTTATTCCATCATTTGAGGTCTTGTTCAATTTCTTTTTTGAATAGTTTGTAGTTTTCTTCGAATAGGTCTCCTACACTCTTGGTTAGATGTATTCCCAGATACTTCATGCTCATCTCTGCTATTTTGAATGGTATCTTATTGGTTAGATCTTTTTCCATCTTAGGGCTGTTTGCGTACACTATGGCTGTTGATTTTCGTTCATTAATTTTGTACCCTGCCACTCTGCCAAACTCTCATATAATTTCTAGCAGTTTCTGTATTGAGTCTCCTGGTTTTTCTATGTACAGGATTATGTCATCTGCATATAGTGAAAGCTTGACCTCTTCGTTTCACATTCGTATGCCTTTGATTTCTTTTTCTTGTCTTATGGCCTCTGCAAGTACCTCTAGGAATATATTGAATAGCAGTGGTGATAGCGGGCATCCTTGTCTTGTTCCAGATCTCAGTGGGAAGGGTTCTAGCTTTTCTCCATTCAGTATGATACCAGCGTTGGGTTTTTCATAAATTGCTTTGAGTATGGTGTGGATTTTTCCATCTATGCCTACCTTGGCTAGAGTTTTTAGCATGAAGAGGTGTTGGATTTTATGGAAAGCTTTTTCTGCGTCTATTGATACCATTATGTGGTTCTTGTTTTTCAGTTTTTGGATGTGGTGTATTACATTTATGGATTTCCAAATGTTGAACCATCCCTGCGTTCCAGGGATAAATCCTACTTGATCTGGATGAATGATCTGTCTGATGATTTTTTGAGTTCTATTGGCTAGGATTTTGTTGAGAATTTTAGCATCAATGTTCATCAGAGAGAGAGAGGTCTATAGTTTTCCTTCTCTGATGGTTCTCTGTCCGGTTTTGGGTAAGGTGATGTTGGCTTCATAGAATGAGATTGGAAGGGTTGCTTCCTTCTCTATTGTTTTGAAGAGTTTGTAGAGGATTGGCCTTAGAATGTTCAGAATGTTTTGTAGAATTCTGTGGGTGAAACCATCTGGGCCTGGGCTTTTCTTTGTTGGGAGATCCTTGATGACTGCTTCAATCTCTGCCTTGGTTATGGGTTTATTTAATTCTTCTGTTGCCTCTGGACTAAGTTTTGGTGGGAGTCTAAAAATTTTTCCATTTCTTGGTGATGCTGAAATTTGTTGGAGTACAGTTCTTTGTAGTAATTTCTAATTATTTTCTTAATGGTTGCAGTGTCTGTTGTTATGTTGTTATGTTGCCTTTTTCATTTTCAATGCTGTTGTTTCTTGCCTTCTCTTGTTTTTTTTTTTTTTTTTTTTTTTTGGTCAGTTGGCCAGTAGGGTGTCTATTTTGCTTTTGATTTGTGCATTTTATGTATAGTTTATTTCATTTCTATTTGGTTTATCTCCTCCCTTGTTTTGATGATTTCTTGTTTCCTATTGTGTTGGAGGCTCTTCTGCTGCTGTTTTTCCAGTTCCTGGAGGTGTGTGGTTAATTCCTGTAAGTGGCATCTTTCTTGGGCCTTGACATGGGCTCCAATTGTGATGAGTTTACCACATAGCACTGCTTTGGCGGTGTCCCACAAGTTTTGGAATGTTGTATTGGAGTTTTCATTGGTTTCCATAATTTTTTTGATCTCATCTTTAATTTCTTCTCTGACCCATTGCATTGTTCATTTAATAGCATATTGTTCAACTTCCAAAAGTGTCTATATTTCCTGGGGAGTTTTGAGTTGTTGATTTCCAGTTTCATTCCATGGTGGTCTGAGAGGGTACATGGTATGATTCTAATCTTTTGGAAGTTATTTAGATACGCTTTGTGTCCTATCATATGGTCGATTCTGGAGAAGGTGCCGTGCACCGCTGAGAAGAACGTATATTTTGTGTTCTTAGGAGAAAAAGTTCTATATATGTCTACTAAGTCCAGTTGTTCTATTGTTTGTGTGAGCTCTGTTGTTTCTTTGTTGAGTTTTTGGTTCATAGACCTGTCCATTGATGTTAAAGGTGTGTTGACATCACCTACAAATATTGTGTGCATATCTATGTCTCCCCTTAAGTATGTAAGCAATTGCTTCACATAACTAGGTGCGTTGGAATTTGGTGCATAAACATTAACGATGGTGATTGCTTCTTGATGGATCATTCCTTTCACCAGTATAAAATGGCCTTCCCTGTCTCTTTTGATGTTAGTTAGATTGAAGTCTATCTCATCTGAAATTAGGACAGCTACCCCAGCTTTTTTTTCTCGCCCATTGGCATGAAATATCTTTTTCCATCCCTTCACTTTCAGTTTCTTTGCATCTTTTCTGGTTAGATGTGTTTCTTGTAGGCAACAGATAGTTGGGTCTTGTTTGATGATCCATTCCATTAATCTCTGTCTTTTGATTGGTGAATTTAGACCATTTGTGTTAAGAGTTAAAATTGAGAGGTTGTGATTTTGCCCTGCCATGCGATTGTGTTTTGTGTGTGTTGTTATCTGTGTAATTGCCCTTCTTTGTGTGGGCTTTAGTTTGGAGACCTTCCTGTTTGCCATCTTTGTTTATGGTTTGCCTCTTATTTTTCTGGGATTAGCGCATTTCTAAGGAAATTTTGCAGAGCTGGTTTTGTGTTGACATATTCTTCTAGTTTTTCTTTGCTGTGGAAGTATCTGATTTCGTTTTCATACACAAATGAGATCTTTGCTGGGTAAATTATTCTTGGTTGACAGTTGTTTTGTTTCAGGACTTGGAAGGTCTTTGTCCATTCTCTCCTTGCTTGTAGGGTCTCTTCGGAGAAGTCAGCAGTGATTCTGATTGGTTTTCCCCTGTATGTGATCTTTTCTCTGGTTCGTACTTGTCTCAGGATTCTTTCTTTGTCTTCGTTGGAGTAGAACCTGAACACCATTTGTCTGGGTGAAGATCTCTTTGGATCGTGTCTGTTGGGAGTTCTCTGTCCTGTATGTGGGTTGGATTCATGTTCCAAGTGTTTGGAAGTTTTCCTGTATAATTTTCTGTACAATATAGTCTCCTGCCACCTGCTGCTCTTTCCGACCCTGAGTTGGGTTGGAAGGCTCTGTGGGCCTGTGCCTACTATGAGGCTGCTGTACCTGTTACACTCTCTCAAAGGCGCTGTTCCACTATGAGACACCCTGTTGTGTCCCTGCATCCTGCTAGCCTGTGACCTACCCAGGTCAGCTAGCTGTGTGGAGCAGTGCCACCCCCGCCTCTTGAATTGGGGCTGAGCATGGCAGGGGATTCCACTGGAGCTTCCAGCTGCCTGTGGCTCAGAATTTGCAGCCCTGAGTGGTTTGGGACAACTTGGCATGCCCTGGCCTAGTGAGAGTCCCTGTTGCTTCTCTCACAGGTGCTGTCCCACTGTGAGACACACTGTCGTGGTCCTGCCAGCCCATGCCTCTGTCCAGATAAGTGGTGGTTCCCCACCTCTGGGCCAAGAGCTGAGCACAGCGGGGGGTGGGATTCCACCCAGTCTCCAGCTGCCTGCTTGTGGCTTGGAATTTACAGCCCCAAGCTGGGTTAGGTAAGCTAGGCTCCACTGGAATTTCCAGTTGCCTGCAGCTTGGAATCCGCCACCCCTGAGCTGGGCCAGAAAAGCTTGGGTTGTCCAGGCATAGTGAGGCTTCCTGTTGCACTCTCTGATGTGCTCTTCAGCTGTAAGGTGTGCAGCCATGTCCCTGCTGGCCCGCACCTCCATCTAGGTTGGCTGACTCTGAGATGTGGTGCCCCACCTCTGGGGCTCAGGTCCAGCACAGCAGGAAACCCCGCAGCTAATCCACAGTTTGGAGCCGAATTTCTGTGACCCAGTCCCTGAGAGTGGCTCCAGCCCCCTCTGCACTCTCTCAGTGGTGCTGACCTGTTGGCGGGCGTTCTGCTGGTCCCCCTCCCCTGCTTGTCCTCAACCTCTGCAGGGGTTGATGGTCCATATGTTCAAACCTGTAGCCACCCTTAGGGTTTCCAGGGCTCCAGTGGTCTGTGGCACCCACTGCTGTGGGAACTTGTTTTTGCAGCTGCCTTTGTCTTCCCTGGATTGGCCAAGACTGCGCCGACCTTCCCCCTGCCTGGGACCTCAACTCACCAAGTCTTGTGTGGCGTGCTCTCTTTCCTTTCTTTCTTTTTCTGACTGTCCCTCCAAGCTGTGTTGATCTTCTTACTTCAGTGAAGTCTAGTGACCTTCCCACTCCTCTCCCTGCAATTCTGTGTCTCCTGGTTTGTTCCTCTGCTGGATCAGTCCTCTTCTCTTTGTTCTCCACCTTATACCAGCTCCTCAAGGTTGGCCATCTTCCTCCTACTTAACAGTTGGCAATAGAGGACCTGTAAACTTCTCTTCTTGGTATCATCTGGTCCAGCTTACGCTCCAGTTTATTCATGATTCTGTCCTGACGCAGAGGGTGTAGAAACCTTCAAACACATGTGCATCCTCACAACCCACAGGCTCTGCAGCTTTTCACAGCTCACTGCTGCATGTTGGACCACAACCAATTGATCACCGACTCAGGACCAGAGCTCAGGACTTGGGGATTGGCTCCCCTACAGCCCGTGAAGAAGCCCCGCCACTCACTCAGGCGCACTTGCGCTCCAGAGCATCCACCGCTGGGCCCCGCACCTCAACTCAAAAGGATGAAATTGTGACTTGGCAAGAAAAAAAAAAAAAAAGGATCCAACTTCAAATTATTATGCCTAGTGAAATAAGCCACTACTATAAAAACAAATAAGCCAATTGTGTAAATCTATGATTTGTCATAACTAATACACAGAATAACAACAGTGTGATCCATGTGTGTAAACTGACATCCTCAAATTTGATAATTGCTTCCAGTGTTTGCATATATTTCTGAAGAATAATGGGAACTTTTTTTTCTATATGCTGTGTACTGATATATTTACCTAACATTAAAGCAAAGAGTCCAAAAGAAATAAAAATATTCCATTATAGAAAGTAGCAAAAATATAAGGAAAAAGAATGATTAGGAACAAACAGAAAGGAAGACAGTGGTGGGAGACGCAGGTAGGAGGGAGGTAGGGAAGGAAATAGTGCTGTGGTCCTTAATCTGGATTATAAACACACACAGCTTATTCACTTCATACAATTTAAAAAGATCAATTCACACTTTTCATGTTGAAACCACAAGGTATAGTTAGATTAACCAATGTTAAAACAAAATACCACAGACTTGGTGGCTTAAACCATTGACTATGTTTTCACTAGCTTAAATCCCACAAATATGAGAACAAATCCGCTGGCTTGTTTGATTTCTCCTAATGCCTCTCTCCTCGGCTCGCAATTGAGATAATTTTGTCTTCTGAAGGCCTCTCCTCATTGTGAACATACCCTTGATGTCTCTTTCTCTTCTTGTAAGGACACCAGTCTTATTGGATTAGAGCCCTATCCTTTGAACTCCATTTAACCCCATTTCCTTCTTTAAAGTCCACCTCTTCAATTATAGTCAAATGGGGTTTAACACTTCACCATATAAACTCCAGGAGAACACAGCTGATATAAAAGTGTAAGAATAGCAACAATAAAACAATAATTTAGTGAAATGGTTTTAGTATGAAAGTGTTTTAAAACTGCTATCATATTTGCTCAATTAAGATTCAAAGTCACTGTCCTATATGTTAAAATCAATTTTAAAAGTCCATCTGTTAACCTACAACTTATCTATAAGTGACATTTGTTGTTCATTTAAAAATCATTTTTACATAGGTAAGAAATATTTGATACTTGAATTGCAATTGATGACTAAGTTTGTAGTTAAAAAAAGGGAAGGAACAAAGTAAGGAAGGCAGGCACCAAAGTAGAGAAGAAGATGGTGTTTCTATCACACAATTTTGCTTCTGTTTCATTGCAAGCACCATTGAGTTTGCGCTGTTGAAACCACAAGCAGAATAATGAAAATTAAATACATTGTGGAAATAATTAAATTCCTACAAGTTAAATTGATGTTCTGACTCCAAATATATCCTAAGTATAAATTAAGGGAGGTAATTTGCAATAAAAATAGATGAGACTTAGAATATGAGTTATGTAAAGATGTAATTCCAGTCAGATCCCAGAACTCTTGGTACACATGGCTTCTGCCAAGAAATCATTCCTATGAATATGCGTGCTAATGGATTCTTAAAGGTCCTCCTGTCCTTCATGCCATTCCCCTTCATTCTTAGGTAAAACAGTTTTGTCATTTTTTCTTCTTATACTATTTTTTATGTTAATCCATATGTAGCAAATGTATTTCAATATTACTTTTCTTATACTAATTTTATTTTATTTTGTATGATGTTACCTATTTAAGCAGGATGTATGCCCGTGTAAATCACCGGTTAGGGTGGGGAGCATTTAGGAATGGAGGAAAGTGAATAAGACAACTGCTTGCAATCTCCTTTTTTTTTCCCCCCTGTGTCTGTTGGGAGGAAGGAGTGAAGTCGAGAGGACTGCTCCCAGCAACCCAACCACATCAGTAGTTGGGAATGAGACAGCTACCTGATGTCATCCTAGGATCCCCAAGAAAGATCCTATGCCCAGGGTATTGCTTAAGTGGTTTTGATAGTTCTGAGATGTTGTTAAGTTTATTGCTCATAGATTAAGGAAATCCTTCCCAAGGTCCATTGGCAGACATAGTGTACCACTCACTGAGCTTTTTGCTGTCAGAGTTCTACTTGGGGAAATGTCCAATCTGTTCTGCTATCTATGGTACTAGATATCTTCTTCAGGCCTCAAGGAACAGATTGTCATGTCCCCCATGTGCATGTAGGCATGTCACCTGCTGCACGGGCTTCAACAATTATGAGCCACAGTTCTGCCACCAGCACTCCAGGATCAGACCACAGATTCTCTGATTTCCCTGTGCTTCTGAGTTCAGTGTCACGTTGGGAGTGTCCCCAAAGATACATCATCCAAGGTGACCCTAGAATTGACTCCTGTGTGTGCCATCCAGTATAGGCTGGCACTTGCAGTGTTGACATTACATGCTAAATTATCTTTTGTATCCTGGGCTATCCAGTTTACAACCCAGTTTCCTTCAAATGCACCTGTGAAGGCAAGAGGAGATCATCCAAATACCTGTCTCGGGGGCTCTAACCAGCAGGTCCCCACAACCACTGAGAGGATGAGGCATGGTGTTTCTCAGCAAGAACCGCTGAGACAGTCTGGCCAGGCATGTTCATTTATTGTAAAGCAAACACAAACTTATAGAGATTAAGAGGAAGATAGAAAGGTGTCTCCCAACAGTCCTCCCACCCAGCAATGGCACTGCAATTGTCTGGAAGGTAGGCTTATCCTCTGGACGCTCCAATATTTCTGCAAGCTATGTCACATATAACACACATAGCTGGTAAACTTACTATAGGTCCTGTACAACAAGTGTGACTGGCACATAACACGGGGCAGCAAAGACTTTTCAGACTTGTTTAACAAGGGAGTCCCAGTGCAGCTTATCCAAGGACACAGAAGAGAAATTGGGGTGCAGCCCACTGCTCTTGCCTGTATGATTAGTGACAAGGTCAGATTGAGGTCTCAGTGTGATAAAAGGATTTCCCCCAAAGATGTGATGTGCCATGTCCTTCTGACCTTCCACATGGGCCACACAGCAAAGCTCTAGGGGAAGTCTTCCACATGCTGACCTTCTGCTACTTATGAGGAAGGTCAGGATGGAATTCTTGGCTTCTGAACTGGTATGCCCATATTGTCACAGCCATTTAGGGAGGGAATCAGCAGCTAAGATTTATCTTTCTTCTTTCCTCCCCTTCCTCTCTCCTGTTCCACTCTTGTGGTGCTACCTTTTAAATAAATCTTAAAGTAATAGAGTTACTCTTAAATATAATTTTACAGTTTTAAAGATGAGTTGATAGTAATTAATAATAGATATAATGCTACATAAAATAATATTTATTTTTTTAAATTACCTTGGAATTATATAATTAATTCTCATATATTATTTAAAGCTTCATACATTTTTAAAAAATTAATTTAATTAATTGCATTTAATTTTATGACACAGTTTCATAGGCTCTGAGAATCCCTTAACTCCACCCTGTACCCTCCCCTCATGGTGGATTCCTCCACCTTGTTGCAACAATACAGTTGAAATCCAGTGAAGATCTTTTCATTGCAAGTATGTAGTCCAGCATCTTATTGTCCAGATAAATTCAACAGTTTCTTGGGGAGACCATCTCTGGTCTGAAAGCAGAGCTGGCAGAATACCATCTTGACAAATTAAAAACCACAACATAACATCAACAACAATGTACAGCATTATAGAGTTAATTGACATGGTATTGAGTGACCAATATGTTAGAAAATACAAAATTTCATAAGATTTTAGTTTCCACTTTTATTGTGGTTAGAAAATGCATCACATGATATAATTATTTTTTGATTCTTTGACATTTGATTTATGGCATATAATATGATCTGTTCTAATGAAAGTTTCATGGACCAAAAGAAAAAAAATGCGTATTCTGTAGCATGAGATAAAATGTTCTGTAGCTATTAGGTCCATTTCTTCTATAGAGTAGATTAGTTATTTGTTTGTTTGTTTCTGCATCATCTGTGTACTTACTAACCACAATGGTATATTCATGTCCCCCATCATCATTATTTGGAATCGTGTGTCTCACATAATATTCATTAATTTTTACTTTATGGGCAGGTACCCCAGCATTCAGTTCATTTGTACTTACTATAGTCATGTTTTTGCTTTAGCTTGATCCCTCGATCACTGCATAATGTACAAAGGAAAAGCAAACACCACAGTAGAAATATTTATGGAAAAGTGGCAAAAGAAAATGTCATTATTGATAATAACCTTAAATACAAATGGACTAAATTTCCCAATTAAAAGATACAGACTTTTTTGATGGATTTTAAAGCAGGACCTACCTGTTTTGTTTGTTTTTCTCTAAAAGAAACACATTTCAGCAATAAGGAAATAAAGGTATACACAGACTGAAAATAGAAAAAATAGAGACAAACTTTTCATGCTAATGAAATAAAGACATAGCAAGAGTAATCATCCTAATATGCTTCCTATGAAAAATCTATGACAAAATGACATGCATTCTACCTGTCCTTTAGAGACCATGGAGCTCATTCTGTTGTATGATATAAAGAAAAAAATGAATGTACTTAGAACCATTTGTATAACATGCAGGAGAATCATTTTAAGAACTCTTCCTAGAAAAAATACAAAGGCCTATAATTGTAAACGTTTGGCAACTTTAATTAGAGTTCATTAAATAAAGTTGGTTTCAAGGCAGGGTTACAAATGGATTTAGAAAGAAGAAATCTGTTCACTCCAGAAAAACTGAGCAGCGTATGAAAACGTGTGTGTAACACAATGTAAAATTAAGATTTATTAATCTGGGTTTCTTTTAGTATTCATAAAATAGCATAGAATGGAAACTTGTTATAAGATATTAGGTGATGCCCTGTGCCAACAAATGAAACTAGACCTGAAAGAGCTAATGGAAAGCTAAAATCAGGAACAAGTAAATAAAGCCTGTTTCCAGCATTTACACTCCATTCTTTCTAACATAATTTGTTCTCAGAAGATAGGCATTATTCTCCTCATTATACAAACTGATGTCTCAGGAATTTCCTCTTACTAATTTGAACTCTTTTCAAATAGGCTGACTTCATGATTTTTTTTTTTTCTCAAATAGAAACATTTCTGAGTATGGAAAGAAATAGTGGTTAGCTTAATTTATACTCATTTCTATAACTTTCAAATCATGAAAACTAGATGGCAAAACAGCCATCTACTTCTATCTGGTAGATAGAGTACAAATGAGTCCAATTTCCAGATAAAATGAGAGCAATTAGGGGTTAAAATAGTAAAAATATTACTTGTGCCCTATACCACTGCTTTGACTAAATTACGTTTTGATCGGGAAGCAGTGACAAAGGCAAAGAGCCAATATCAGGAAATATTTATGAAAAGTTTCATGAAATTATGAAAGATTTAGAAAAGGGAAAATTAAAACTATATTGTCTGTTTCTAAATAAATCTACTGGGCCTGGCACAATAGTTTAATGGCTAAATCCTAAATTTGCAAATTCTAGGATCCAACGTGGTGCCAGTTCATGCTCTAGTTGTTCCACTTCCCATCCAGCTCCTTGCATAGTCTGGGAAAGCCATAGAGAACAACTCAAAATCTTGAGATCCTGCACCCACCTAGGAGACCCAGAACATGCTCCTGGCTCCTGGCTTGGGATCAGTTCAACTCGAACTGTTGCAGCCATTTGTGGAATGAACCAGCAGATCTTTCTCTCTGTTTCTCCTCTCTGTAAATCTAATCTGCCTTTACAACAACTTCTGTTTTTTAAAAAGCAAAGGATCTACTCATAGTTAAAGGACAAAAACACTGATTTTATAATATTATTGCAAATTAGAGTAGGAATGCAAATAAACACACAATTAAATCTACAATGGGAATCAAACATAAAGAAAGATGGCTGTACATTCACAAATAATCAGCCACTGATTTTGAAAAACATGTGTATGTGTATTGGCTAACAATCTGTGAAAGAATAACCATTCAAATAGTGGATAGGAAGGTCTTTACAAGGAGTTTGACATGAAAATATTAAAGGATAGTATCCATGGTCCTACTTCTATATCTGTTACTCAAGCTTATATCATTGTGCTTGCTCATGACCTATATATCCACTATAATTTTAATATACATTTTTACTCCGTTTATAGTCCTTAGGCAATACTTTATCTCCTCTCAGAAAATTCTTCTCTTTTTAAATTTTGATGACACTTTTTCATACACACAGGGATTCTTCCTTCCATTCCCTCATTTCTCCTGCCAATGCTTCCCCCATATTTTAACAATGGAATAGTCCTTCAGGAGTAGTCTCAACCCAATAGTCTATTATTTCAGTGTGTCTCAGCATTGCAGGTATAGACAATTTTAGAAAGTCTAGTATTCTGTTGTCAAGATATATTTAACAGTTTCATTGAGACTTCCACCTTTAACTGGGAGTAGAAACGCATGCTGCAATGTATCGTTTCTTCCCAGTATGCTAGTCTCAATTCAACAGTTCGCTTGTGACAGATGAGACCCATGATGCACAGAGAGGGCTCTCCCCAATCTTCATCGACTCAATGCTTATAAAAATATAACATCCTCAGTGAGGCGGAATTGAGAGGTGTGACAGGCCAAAAACTCTCCAAAGAGTCTGATAAGGTTATTTTTGCTTGCTTTTAGCAACGGATTATCATACTACATGCTTTAGACATTCTTCACATTGAACCATATACATGCATGTACTGTTGACACTCTTTACATTGTGATTCTCACCTTCCTAGTGTTTGGGTATTCTTGGGTTACTATATATATATATATATATATATCTCACACACACATATACCAATATATCAGTTTTCACATATGCTGGGGTTACGGACTCTCATTAGGGAGCTGCATATATCTTAAAATGCACTGAACATTTCTTTATTTAGGCAGTTTTATTTCAGATGTGTGTCCTTGTCCTGTGAAACTCCTTATTCTTTCTAGTGCTTTTGCCATTCGTTTTCCAAATGGTTAAACTTTAAACAACAATTTAAAGACACATACACGCATCTTGATTTTCCTGTCAAGGCAAGCCAATGTGTATTGATTTCAAGATTATCTCATCTTAACTAGTCTATTGCAAATTTTTTAAAAAATAAGAAACTATGATACATTTGTGTCTTTTATAAAAATTCTAACAAAATGCCACTGACCCAGTTTTATGCAATTATGCTAATGTCCCATCATCAGTGAAAAAGGATTTGACTAAAGATCACACATCATGTTACTTACCATGTCTTTTTAGTCTACATCAGTCAGAATTCCAGAATTTTTTTTTAATCTTTAATGACTGAAAAACCATAAAGAGTTTAGGATAATTATTAAAATCCCCATCAGTTTGAGTTTGCCCAATCTCTACTTATCATTAATCACTGGTGAAATATAGTTAGCACAAGTTTTTATCTTATCAGATGATTAATGATTTCCTCTGTTCTATTGGTTCTCATTGTCTAATTTGTCTTACTACTTCAAATGTTACCTTTGATCACCTGATTAATGTAGTGTTATCCAAATTTTTCTACCTTAAAGTTACTAACTTTGTCTTTGTAATTAAGCTGTGGAAGTTGAGACTTTTATGTCCCATTCATCATCTGAACTTCTTTGAGGAGATTGCACATATTACTTTCATCAGAGGGACTGCACCTTCATGCTCATGAATGAAATTCAACCACAATCTCTAAATTGCTAAGTAGGCTTCAGAATATAACAAAAATATTTATTTTCTCATTTATGTCAAGATAGGCTTATGTTTTCTGGGTCTACTTGACATAGTTTCATGTTTGTAAATCATCATATGAGCTGATGCTAAAATTACCCCAAGTTTAGCCTCTGAGACATGCTTAAGGCTGTTTGATGTACCTACTGGAAGTGTTTGCATTTATCTTCAATAGTTCTAGATTTTCCAGAAAAGAGACATTTCTGTCTTGTTTTGTAACTTCTCTTCCCTATGATGTGAAATTATCCACATTTCTCACAATACTCAGTGCTTTATGCAAATAGACTAAACAATAGCATTTAGCCAATGGGAATAATAAATAGCAAGCAGACTCTTAATGGTGCCAAGCCATCTTGGTACAGAAGGCCAAGGCATATGCTTACATAATTAAAAAATCCTGACGTCAATGGCATTTGCTTAAATTCAGTGTAACACAATTTTATTGTAGCTTTATTTCCTTCTGCATTTGACTACTTTTTCTACCAGTGACAAGTACCATTTATTATAGTAGCTGTGCCTTCCTTCAGCTCTGCTGTGCCTCTGTCATCCAGCTCTTATCCACATTCTCCCCGTTCTCCAACTGCTGCCTGTGCAATGCTTTCTGGTTCCATGAGACATCCTTACCCTACTCTTGCCCTAGTTTCAACCAAATGTCCATTTGTCACCAATCCGCAAACACACAAAAAATATAAACTCACCTGATTTTTGTCTTACAAAACAACATTTGTTTTGAATTATTTCAGGAAGGAAGATTTCCTTTTCTTTACTGTCATATACATTCAGTACATTTGGAGCTATAATGTTCTTTTACTTAATACTAGAATTCATATTATGATTATTTGGTTTATACAAAAACTAACACAAATTTAATTTTTGTGGTCTCTGCAATATCAATGAAAAATTTTCATATATTTGTAATATTTACAATTTTTCTTTCCTAAATCTTTGACAGTGTATCTTTGGATGATTTTCATTCTGGCTGAAACTATACTTTAATGACTTGGTAGTAAGCTGTTACTGAAAGTCTAACTTATCGCTAGAAAAAAAGCAAAAGTATGCACTTTTTTTTGTGATATATATATATATATATATATATATATAAATGTTTTTTCCATATTATGGTAAACATTAAATCTACATTCTGATAAGCATTTTTAAAAATGCAGTCAAAAAGTGCCTGGGCCCCTCTAACTGACATGGCAGAGGCCGGTCCAAGTCCCTGGGCACCTCTGACTAACACAGAATGTGAGCATGGATTGTCCAGGCCTCCAAAGAGGCCTTCCCATTTGCTTGGACTGTCTTTGGTCTTTTTGTCAAAGATTAATTGGCTGTATCTGTGTGGGTTCCCTTTTGGTGCTTCTATTCTATTCCATTGATCTTCCTCTCTATCTTTGTGCCAGTACCAGGCTGTTTTGATAACCACTGCTCTATAGTATGTCCAGAGGTCCGGAACTGTGATTCACCCTGCTAACTTCTTGTTTTTCAGGATGGTTCTAGCTATTCGTGGTTTTTTGTGCTTCCAGATGAACTTTTGAATCATTGTATCCAGTTCCGTGAAGAATGTTTTAGGCAATTTGATTTGAATTGCATTGAAAATATATATTGCTTTTGGTAGTATAGACATTTTAATGATATTGATTTTGCCTATCCAGGAGCATGGGATGTTATTCCATCATTTGAGGTCTTGTTCAATTTCTTTTTTGAATAGTTTGTAGTTTTCTTCGAATAGGTCTCCTACACTCTTGGTTAGATGTATTCCCAGATACTTCATGCTCGTCTCTGCTATTTTGAATGGTATCCTGTTGGTTAGATCTTCTTCCATCTTGGTGTTATTTGCGTACACTATGGCTGTTGATTCTCGTTCATTAATTTTGTACCCTGCCACTCTACCAAACTCTCATATAATTTCTAGCAGTTTCTGTATTGAGTCTCCTGGTTTTTCTATGTATAGGATTATGTCATCTGCATATAGTGAAAGCTTGACCTCTTCGTTTCCCATTCGTATGCCTTTGATTTCTTTTTCTTGTCTTATGGCCTCTGCAAGTACCTCTAGGAATATATTGAATAGCAGTGGTGATAGCGGGCATCCTTGTCTTGTTCCAGATCTCAATGGGAAGGGTTCTAGCTTTTCTCCATTCAGTATGATACTGGCGTTGGGTTTTTCATAAATTGCTTTGAGTATGGTGTGGATTTTTCCATCTATGCCTACCTTGGCTAGAGTTTTTAGCATGAAGAGGTGTTGGATTTTATTGAAAGCTTTTTCTGCATCTATTGATACCATTATGTGGTTCTTGTTTTTCAGTTTTTGGATGTGGTGTATTACATTTATGGATTTCCAAATGTTGAACCATCCCTGTGTTCCAGGGATGAATCCTACTTGATCTGGATGAATGATCTGTCTGATTTTTTGAGTTCTATTGGCTAGGATTTTGTTGAGAATTTTAGCATCAATGTTCATCAGAGAGATAGGTCTATAGTTTTCCTTCTCTGATGGTTCTCTATCCGGTTTTGGGTAAGGTGATGTTGGCTTCATAGAATGAGATTGGAAGGGTTGCTTCCTTCTCTATTGTTTTGAAGAGTTTGTAGAGGATTGGCGTTAGTTCTGTTCAGAATGTTTTGTAGAATTCTGTGGGTGAAGCCGTCTGGGCCTGGGCTTTTCTTTATTGGGAGATCCTTGATGACTGCTTCAATCTCTGCCTCGGTTATGGGTTTATTTAATTCTTCTGTTGCCTCTGGACTAAGTTTTGGTAAGTGGTGGGAGTCTAAAAATTTTTCCATTTCTTGGTGATCCTGAAATTAGTTGGAGTACAGTTCTTTGTAGTAATTTCTAATTATTTTCTTAATGGTTGCAGTGTCTGCTGTTATGTTGCCTTTTTCACCTTTAATGTTGTTGATTCTCACCTTCTCTTGTTTTTTTTGTTTGTTTGTTTGTTTTTTTTTTTTTTTTTGGTGGGTCAGGCCAGTATGGTGTCTATTTTGTTTATTTTCTCTAAAAACCAATTTTTGATTTGTTGATTTTATGTATAGTTTTTTTTTAATTCTATTTGGTTTATCTCATCCCTTGTTTTGATGATTTCTTGTTTCCTATTGTGGGGGGGGGCTCATCTGCTGCTGTTTTTCCAGTTCCTGGAGGTGTGTGGTTAATTCCTGCATGTGGCATCTTTCTTGGGCCTTGACATGGGCTCCAATTGTGATGAGTTTACCTCGTAGCACTGCTTTGGCAGTGTCCCACAAGATTTGGAATGTTGTATCGGAGTTTTCATTGGTTTCCATAAATTTTTTGATCTCATCTTTAATTTCTTCTCTGACCCATTGTTCATTTAATAGCATATTATTCAACTTCCAAAAGTGTCTATATTTCCTGGGGAGTTTTGAGTTGTGGATTTCCAGTTTCATTCCATGGTGGTCTGAGAGGGTACATGGTATGATTCTAATCTTTTGGAAGTTATTTAGATTCGCTTTGTGTCCTATCATATGGTCGATTCTGGAGAAGGTGCCGTGCACTGCTGAGAAGAACGTATATTTTGTGTTCTTAGGAGAAAAAGTTCTATATATGTCTATTAAGTCCAGTTGTTCTATTGTTTGTGTGAGCTCTGTTGTTTCTTTGTTGAGTTTTTGGTTCATAGACCTGTCCATTGATGTTAAAGGTGTGTTGACATCACCTACAAATATTGTGTGCATATCTATGTCTCCCCTTAAGTCTGTAAGCAATTGCTTCCCATAACTAGGTGCGTTGGAATTTGGTGCATAAACATTAATGACGGTGATTGCTTCTTGATGGATCATTCCTTTCACCAGTATAAAATGGCCTTCCCTGTCTCTTTTGATGTTAGTTAGATTGAAGTCTATCTCGTCTGAAATTAGGACAGCTACCCCAGCTTTTTTTCTCGTCCATTGGCATGAAATATCTTTTTCCATCCCTTCACTTTCAGTTTCTTTGCATCTTTTCTGGTTAGATGTGTTTCTTGTAGGCAAGAGATAGTTGGGTCTTGTTTGATGATCCATTCCATTAATCTCTGTCTTTTGATTGGTGAATTTAGACCATTTGTGTTAAGAGTTAAAATTGAGAGGTTGCGATTTTGCCCTGCCATGCGATTGTGTTTTGTGTGTGTTGTTATCTGTGTAATTGCCCTTCTTTGTGTGGGCTTTAGTTTGGAAACCTTCCTGTTTGCCATCTTTGTTTATGGTTTGCCTCTTTTTATTCTGGGATTAGCGCATTTTGAAGGAGATTTTGCAAAGCTGGTTTTGTGTTGACATATTCTTCTAGATTTTCTTTGCTGTGGAAGTATCTGATTTCATTTTCATATACAAATGAGATCTTTGTTGGGTAAATTATTCTTGGTTGACAGTTGTTTTGTTTCAGGACTTGGAAGGTCTTTGTCCATTCTCTCCTTGCTAGTAGGGTCTCTTCGGAGAAGTCAGCAGTGATTCTGATGGGTTTTCCCCTGTATGTGATCTTTTCTCTGCTTCGTACTTGTCTCAGGATTCTTTCTTTGTCTTCGTTGGAGTAGAACCTGAGCACCATTTGTCTGGGTGAAGATCTCTTTGGATTGTGTGTGTTGGGAGTTCTCTGTCTGTCCTGTATTGGGCTGGATTCATGTTCCAAGTGTTTTGGAAGTTTTCCTGTATAATTTCGTCGAGTACCGTTTGCATTCCTGATTCAGTTTCTACTCCTTCGGGAAGGCCCATGATCCAAATACTCGATTTTCTAAGGTGATCTTTCATTTCTTGTATCATTTTATTAGCTTTGCTGAGGCTTGTCACCAGCTGTTTAACTAGCTGGGTATCTTCATTTTGTGTGTCTTCCGTTTCAGAGATCCTTTCCTCTGCCATATTTATTCTGTTGGTCAGACTTCTAATTTTGAATTCCAGGTCAGCCATTTTGGTTTTGACTGGTTGTATTTCAGTGACTATGTGGTTCTTGAAGTCTTCCCAGTTCTTCCCATCGTCTCTGACAAATTTTAGCAATATTTTTTTTTAAATTCCTTGTCTGGTAATTTTCCATGTCTTCATCTCACATCTCTGATATTGATAATGGCGTTTGGCCCTTTGGTGTTGGCTCTTTCATCTGGAGCACAACTTTTCTGATAGTTTTTCCCATTGCATTGATGTATTTTTGGAGAGGCCAAGGCACCCGTGTGTTGAGGGGTCTTCAAGTGCTTTCCTGTAGAGATTGAAGCCTGCAAGTGTGGAATTGCAGGGCGTGGGAATTTTCAAGGCACTTTGGGCGTCCTCAGTGCATGGAACTGTAGGGCACCATGGCCGGGGCCCCATGGATTCCAGGCATACTCTGGGCACCTCCTCTACAGGTGCAGCACCCCAGGGCATGGAGGGATGAAGACGCTCTCTGGGTGTGCCCCCTGCAGGGGAATCCACAGGACTTGGAAAATTTTATGTGCTTTCTTGGTGCGTCCTCAGTGCCAGGGACTGCAGGGTTTTTCATAGGCCACCTGGTGTGTCGCTCACACATGGGACTGTGGGTGAGGCACTTTCTGGGCATGGCTCCTGCACAGCGGTTCCACCACACGTGGCGTGGGGGTGTTCAGAGCCCTCCTGGTGTGTCTCCTTCACACAGGACTGAGGCAGAGGAGTGACCCAGGCGCACTGTTAAAGTGACTTCTGCGCAGTGGGTTCGCCCAGTGCCAGTGAGGCAGGGGAGTTTTCAGAGCTCTCCTGGTGGGTCGCCCACTCTCAGAACTGCTGGGTGGGAGGCGAGGAGTGGGCAAGTCACTCTATGGGAGTGGCTCCTGCGGGGTGGGGACACACAGCACTGCACAGATGTGTTCAGAGCCCTGCTGGTGTACCCCGTGCACACAAAACTGCGCAGCAAGGAGTTAGCCAGGCGCTCTGTGTAGGCGGCTTCTGCATAGTGGGACCGAGGTGGGACTGCACAGCCTCGCACAGAAGTGTTCAGAGCCCTGCTGGTGTGTCGCCACCACAGAATATCATGGTGTGAGGGGATTCCAGACACTCTCTGGTAGTTTCTGCACACTGAGATGCACTGGTCCACACAGTGTGGGAATATTCAGGGCGCTTTCTTTGTGTCTCTTCAGCACACAGGATCACTGTGCGCCACCTCCAAGACACAGATTCGGCAGTTTCAAGTCACTTGCCCTGTGTCCTCAGAAGCTGGAACCTTCTGGAGGGCGTGCTGCAGAAGCTGTTAACACTTCCCCCCGGCTCACCCGAACCTCAGGCTGTTGCAGTCTGCCTCTGCTGCTGTTGAAGACCTTTGCCAGTGATGATCCCTCTAGGCTTCCTTGTCTCTGGGTTGGCTGCGTCTCCTGTCGGCTGCCCTTAAAGGTGACTCAGCAGGTCTGGAGCGGGACGCTGTGTTCCCTGCCTTTTGTCTTGTTTTGTTTTGTTTTCGTTGTTCTTCCGAGTTGTGTGGATCTTTTTGGCTCCACACTGTCCAGGGAACTTCACGCACCTCTCCCTGCGGCTCTTTGCTGTTCCTCTTTGCTGCTTCTGTAGCGTTCTATCCCTCTCTCCCTGGGCTCTCCCTCACAGCCTTCTTCCTATGTCAGCCATCTTCCCTGTCTCTCCAACATCTTCAATCTTGCCCATTGTCATATTATATACAACATCAAAGTTACTTTATAATGAATGTCTAATAATATTAATATATTATTCTTCATTAGTCTATGTCTGCTACTTGATGTTTCCCTCTCTTCTCATTTATAAGATTTCCCTAGAACCTTTGGTTACTTTTTATACTTTTTATTCTTTTTATACTTTGTTCATAAAAATTACTGATACCTGCAATCTTGTTTCTCTACAAATAAAAATTAAAAAGAGAATGAAAATTAGGTGTTTAGCTTACCCTGATTGTAGCTAAAGTACACTCAATGCAATAACTTCAGACTTAAAAACAGTTAAAAACAAATAAGACATACATGTCCAATTTAAACATGTAACTTAGTGTTAACACAGAAAAATTATCTACAAGATTATTTTCTCATGTCTAGTTCCAACTGTAATGACTTCAAGTTTTAAGTGTTGAAATCAACCCTATTTCATGGTATTAGCTATTTTTGCACATCTTAGAGATAGATCTATCTGTACTTAGCTATAAAATCCCATTAAACTTGATTTTAATAAAATGGCTAATTGAGATTGCTTTTTTTAAAAAAAATGTCCTACAGATGTGAAATCAGTACTCTGCAAAGAACAGAATGTAAGAAATGCATGTAGCCAGCAGTGTCCAAAGAAAATCCTTTTAGAGCTTATTTAAGTTAATGGAGAACCGATGGAGCAGTGGTCACTGCTGTCATTTGTTATGCAAGTGGTATATGTACGTTCCTTATAATTCTTACATAGTTGACACTTCACATTTCAATGTGTGCTTTGCATTAATAAAATGCACTGAAAATTATAACCACAATTTAAAAAGATTGTTTACATTGTTTACTTGTAAGAAGACAACATGATTAAAATATTGGGGAATGAAAGATATAAAAATATTAAATTTATATTCAATTTTACTTTATACAGAGTTAATCGCAACAAGCAAATATTTCTCCTTGTCTGAAGCTGAAGAATTTTGCTGAGTCACCTCTGCTGTGGTTCAGCCAGGTAAGCCGATGCGTGGACCAGCATTTCAAACAGGAGGGACAGTTGAGTCTCAGGTGATCTGCTCCAATTTCCTGCTATGGACATTAGCTCCTTGGCTTCACCTCCGAAACCCTTGTAAGGAATCAGAGCGTAATTCTCTCTCCTGGTGTTAGCCTGGCCCAGATCTGGCTCTTGTCACCTTTGGTCGAGTGAAACACAGATGGAATATTTAACTCTCTGACATATAACCTGTTTCTCTGCCCTGTATGGACCTACTTCCCAAAACAATAAATCGATAAAACTCTAAGGTAAAGAGTTCTGTTAAAATCAAGGTCAAGATTGTTGCACCCTTAAAAGATAAGCAACCTTCTGTTTTGCGTTTTGAATATTAACAATTTGTGATATAACTACTGAATTGTTTTTTAATTAAACATATTGAATGCTGTCTTGTTACATTCATACCAATTAGTTTGGTGGTAGTAGGGTTATGATGCGAAGTATTAAGTGTTTAGCAACTTCCAGGCTTTATAATGTTATGCATCAATGGCATCAATGCTAGAATTGTGAACAGTTTTAAAGACAGAGACAATTACAGCACTAACAATGTGATAAGTCACTCATACATATCCAGGAGATGTTAGTAAATTGTGAAACAAATGTATTAATGTTTGTTATTTAAAAAAAAAAAAAAACTTTTATCAAGATGCTGAACTGGATTATTTAAATAACTGGACAAAAATCCTTATAATTCACATGAAACCACTAAAGAATTACTTAACCAAAATGATACAGTTAGGTATCCCTTGGCCGTGTGATACTGAATGTTTTAGCTTTGCCTATGCCTACAATGCCATTAAACACTTAAAAGGCAGAATGTGAAACTTGTAAATGTTAGTAAAGGACTACACTGATGTAATAATGTGGGGAAAATGCTGGGAGGGAAAATGGGGATTGAGGAAGAGAGAGGGGAGTGTGGGTTACTAAAACTATAAAAACCAATCATGGAAAATATTAATAACAATTAAAACATTTAAAATAAAATAATAACAATATTTGTTTTCAATGTATCACTTACAATGTGTTTAAAAATGCTAGTTTAGGAGACTGGCTTCTCCTTGGCCTCACATCCATTTGGCTTCCAATTTTGGTCATTCAGGGGACAGACTAACATATGGGGGACCTTGCTCTCTCACTTTGTTTTCTCATTCTCCTGCTCTCTTTCCTTCTTTCTCCATCTTCTTCCTTCTTTCATGTGACTCTGACATTTAAATTAGATACAACAAGTATAAAGTAAGTAATAAATCTTTACAAAACTGTATTTAAGGAATAAATTTGCCAGGCTAGTACATTACTAGAGAAGGTAAAGCCACACATCGGGATACCAGCATCCTCATGAACACCAGTTCTAGACCTGCTTTCCCCATTTCTGATTCAATTTTGCATTAATCCTGCTTGCAAAGCAACAGACGCTGCCTTGGCTCATATACCCACCTGGAAGATCTCAAAAATCTCTTCACTCATGGCTTTGACCTGGCCCCGTTCTTGCTATTACAACCAACTGGAAAGTGAACCAAGGGATTGAAAATCTCTCTCTCTCTCTCTCTCTCTCTCTATCTCTTATTTCCAAATAAATTTAAAAAATAAAAATGCTAATATTTCTTACATGAAGTGGCATGGCTTATGAAATACTAATAAAAGTATTAAAAGTACAGCAAGGGAAACAATCAACAAAGTAAAAAAGCAACCCACAGAGTGGGAGAAGATCTTTGCACACGATATAGGCGATAGGGGGCTAATCTCCAGGATATACAAAGAACTTCAAAACAACCAAAAAACCAAAACAAACAAGCCACTCAAGAAATGGGCACGGGAAATGGGCAAACATTTCACAAAGGAACAAGTCCAAATGGCAAACAAACATATGAAAAAATGTTCCAGCTCCCTGGCAATAAGGGAAATCCAAATTAAGACATTGATGAGGTACCACCTAACACCAGTAAGATTGGCCCACATAAACAAGAACACCAACGACGCTTGCTGGTGAGGATGCGGGGAAAAGGGAACCCTACTCCACTGCTGGTGGAGCTGCAAATTGGTACAGCCTCTATGGAAATCAGTATGGAGAACACTCAAACAACTCAAAATCTGCATACCATATGACCCAGCAATAGCACTCCTAGGAATATATCCAAAACACCTGTTTCATGACAAACCAACATTCACCCCTATGTTCATAGCAGCACAATCAGTAATTGCAAAAACATGGAAACAACCGAAATGCCCATCAGCAGAAGACTGGATAAGAAAGCTTTGGTTCATCTACTCCATGGAATACTACTCAGCTATTAAAAAAAACAAAATGCAGTTCTTTGTGGCTAAATGGGCCCAACTGGAAACTATAATGCTAAGGGAAATGAGCGAATCCCAAAAGGTTAGATACCACATGTTTGCCTTGATTTAACCTGTAATTTTTTGTTTGGTTGTTTGTTATTTTTTGAACCTGTCATTGATACTGTCTCAACCCAGATGTTTCGAAGAATGGAACTTGCATTATTTTTAACATATTTTTCACCCAATACTATGTCAATTAATTCCATAATGTTGTATATTGATTCTGAGGTCTTGTTGGGGCTTTTAACTGACCGGATCTTTACTCTGTTAGACCTACCTTCAGACCAGAGAAGGTCTCCCCAAGAGGCCACTGAACTTATCTGGACAATAAGACGCTGAACTTTATGCTAGGCATGTGTTTGCAAGGAATGAATCTCAACTGAACTTGAACTATGGTTATGCAACAAGGTGGAGGAATCCACCATGGGGGGAGGGGTATGGGAGGGGTGGGGGGAATCCCCAGCGCCTATAAAACTGTACCACATAATACAATGTAAGCAACAATAAAAAAAAAAAGTAAATGAATGGTTTGATAAGAGTGCTGATACTTACAAAACAAATAAAAGACTCACAAATCTGGTGAATTAAGATACACTCACATGGCCATGCTGTGATCAGTATAAAAGGCTTAGTGCAAAACCAGCAAGAGTTAAGAAAGGTAAGATTGTATTCAAGAATGATCAAGGATGTCTACCATGCCCTATTAAGCCATGTGGGCCTTATCTGGGAAAATACTTTGAGTTTTTAAACTGTTTGAGTTCAAGAAATAACAAGAGCATCCTTGCAGTTTTCAGATTTTTTTTTCCAGAATAAAGCTTTTCCTGTACGTAATAACCTGTAGGTGAGTCCAGCACTATTGGATCTTTTTTTTTTTTCTAAAAGAGCTTGCTAGAGTCTAAGGATCTCTTCCACTTCAATTGAAAACAAATTGTATTTTCAGCTAAATACTTTCTCTGAGATGTCTTTTATAAGAACTCTTCATATCTGGTTATCATGTAGAGCACTTCAAAATAAATCATGCTACATTGCCCATCCCCCAACCCTGAGAATATGTGCCCCAGCAAATGAAGAAGTCCTTTTCCCTTCTTGGCTAGTGCATGGAGTCACAGGAATGACACCATGCCTAGTTTGAACTCACATAACACTAATATATAAGCACATCCTCCATGCCCTCTTGTGTTGCTGCCTATAAAAACACAACCCTCCACTACCTTTCCTCTGTGGAGGAAATCTTTGCTTTGTTAACAAATGACTGCTGAAGAATTGTGATTTTTGTGCATGATTTGCCCCATCAAATGCATGATATCTTGATGCCAGTATGGGGGAATTCCTCTATTCCTAGCTAATTCTGTTCTGGGATATAGGTAATTTATTCTATTTTCCCAGGGGATGGTGAATGTGAATTTTTCCATCCTTGAAACCAAGACAAGTCATTTTAGGTGCGTATGATCCAGTGGCAGAGCTGATAGGCCATCTGGTGCACATCTATGCAGCTGAAACTTCAGCTACTCTGTACCAGCAGGGCACCACATTGAGGATAATAACACTGAAAGGTAAGTGGCACCAACAACTCTAAGTCTTGACCTAAAGTTAGGACACAGGCAAGAGATACACTTGAGAGAACACTACGACCAGCTAAAGGTGTCGCCCTGCCCTCTTACAGCTCATCTGAGCAGTGCAGAGTTTCTGCCTGTATTCTCCAGGATCCACTGCTGACTTGGGGAAATTCACCTGCTTCTGGGCATGGAAGGCCAGTGAGGAACTCTGACTCCACTGCTGTTTTCCAGCAGAGTCTCACCACATGTAATGTAATACTTAGCTTGGTCTCTCTGGGATCTATTTAATGTGATTTCTTATGTTCTCTGTTTACGTTGGTAAGTCATGCTCAAAAAGAGCTGACTGTTTAAATAATTAACCAATTTACTTAAACACAGATTTCTGACTCTTTTCAGATCAATAAAATATTTTTAGTTTTATATTTAAGTGTTGCATCTTCTAGGTACAAGAAAATATATTTCTAAAATTTCTATTATTCACAATTTTGCATCCTATTTAATTCCTCTAAAATTAAAAAAAAAACTTCTCACATAGAGATGTGTAAGTAAACACGTACATGCATGTATTCACCAAGAGAAACTGTGCAATGGAGGACTCGTACGGAAACTCTTCAATATATCTTGCCAAGAGGCTACTGAAATCTTAACTGTCACCAATGCCTACAATGTCATGATACATTTCGAGTGCAGAATGAATGCCTTGAGACTGTTGCTGAAGGAATATACCATAGTAGCAATATGGTGGGATGCAGTGGAGGTGGAGGAGTGGGAGTTTGGAGGAGTGATTAATCTCTGTGTCTCTGGAATCAAAGCATGAAAAATAAAAAATTGAAAACAATAAAAAATCTAACAACATTAATTTCCACAGCAATATAATCATTTCTAGAACTTGTTTAGTAAAAAATAAAGCTGCACTTCTCGTAAAAAAAAAAATAGCTATTTTTATAAAATCTCTACCTGCTTTGATAATGTTTACTAACTTTCCAAACCTCATATTACTATATGGTAAAAAATTGTATTTCTGTTATTGCTATTTTATTAGCATTAGTTGTACTATGCATATATATACATATATATGTATAATTTGCTTAATTCACAATAATGAAGGTATGGAATCAATACAGATTGCCATCAATTGATAAATGGATAAAGCAAATATGACATCTGCAGGATGAGATATTATTCATCATTTAAAAAGAGTAAAATCCTGCTTTGCAACAAAATGGATGCAACTGGAGATCATTATCCTTACATGAAATAAACCAGTACCAAAAGAGACAAATATTAAATCATTTCTTTGAATAGCTGTCAAGATATTAAGAAGAAAATGCTATATGTGTGGCCAAATTGCCATCTGGAGATCGGATTCTTATTTAAGCTTTTGCTCTATGTGCTACAGAACAATGGTCCTTTTATTTTGTATTTACTGAATTATTTTAGTGGAGGATTAAGCACATGATTATAAAGTGAATTAAAACTATGTGACTGTAAAAATTAAAAGGCAGAGAGAGCATTCTGCAACCCTGTGCCCAGGGGCACTTGATCTTACAGGATGAGTATGATCCTGTGGTTGTGGGGGTCTTTTGGAATGCTCACTGGCAGTGAAAGCTGCAGGTATATCTCCTATGCTTATGTTGCATTTCCCACAGAAACCTTTTCCCTCAAGCAAAGTAAGTTTTGTTTAGTGAATGTCTTATGAATGAGCCTACCAAGCCCCATGGAGTCTGAGAACCAGTGAATCATTTACTGAACCTGAAGGCCTGCATTGTATGAGTAGGTACCAGTGTACTGGGTGCAAACATTTTTGGTTTAGTGTAGTCTATGACACACCCACTCCCCGGCTATTCTCCCAATCAGATCATCTTCTTACTATTGCATATACATGACAGAACTTGGTATGACTAACATACTATTCCTGCGCCTTTCCCTTTCAAATTTGGAAACTTGATCACTAAAAGTATTGGATCTAGGAAAGGATTATATCCAATCTTCGTTATTAACATGCATAGGATCAAGATGATAAGAATGAAAGAGTTTACAATGCATACTACAAAAGAGGGTACATGGGGTTGGCGTGGTGGGGTTGCAAGTAAAACTGCAACCTGAGGTGCCACGGTTGCATCAGAGGACTGGTTTGGGTCCCACCTCCAGTTTCTATCATGCTCACTGCTAATTTATCAGGGTAAGCATCTGATCATGGCCCAGGATCGTGGACCCCTGCACGCGCGTGGGAGACCTGAGGAAGCTCCGGGCCAGACTTCCAGAGACCTAGACCTAGACCAAGCCAGCGTCGCCACTGGGGGAGGGAACTAGTAGATGGAAGATCTGTCTCTCTCCCTCTCTCTCTTTCACTTTTACTCTCCATCTTTGTAACTCTGCCTTTCTTTTTTTTTTTTTATTGTTATTAACATTGTATTATGTGATACAGTTTTATAGGCACTGGGGATTCCCCCCATGGTGGATTCCTCCACCTTGCTGCATAACCACAGTTCAATTGAAACAATAGTTTATTTTCTTTAAAAAAACAAAAAAGGTCCATATTGTTAAAATGAATCAAGCGGACGGTATTAAGTGACATTTTCAGTGGTTGTTTCTGAGCCCTCCCTCCGACGCTGCAGTAAGTGCTTAGGTGCTGGGGTGGCTCCTGCTCAGGCTCCCCAGGGACTGTGATGCAGATCACAGCCCGACAATGTTGGCAAACACAGGGTTAAGTCGGTCTTGCGTGTCACCAAGAAATGGGTCCCCGGTGGAAGCAGCTCCAAGGAATGCTTCATTTACCATGACAAGTAAGGGAACCAGCGGGAAAAGAGTTTCTTAAGCGCCGGCCTTTTGCCAAAGTACAGTGGTGAGGTTTTTAAAGCCGGGACTATGGAGTGTCCATAGAGTAGCAAAGTCAGAGCAGCCAGGCGCTTCCTGTGCAACAAGGTAATTCTTTAGATACTACATGCTTGGAAAGTCTGACTCCGGTGGGCTCCCGCTGCTTGTCGGGATTGCAGCAGGCTGACCCTTGCTGACAAGATGTAAAATGAGCTGTTCACAGAACTTCTTAAATACAAACAAACATACAAAACCTCCCGCATGTCTGTCCGCGGTCCCAGGCTCTCCGCCATTTTTTCCGCCTCAATTTCCCTCCTCTGCTGAATCCTATATTCCTGGTCACAAGAGCATTACCACACATGCAAATGTGGTGTGTCAGGCAGAAGCAGGTTACCTCAGGAATGCCAGGGGCGGCTCGGTTACCACAGGGTTCATTATACGGAGCAGGTTACCTCAGGGACCAGCTGCTAGGGGGAGAAGCTTACGTCAGGGAGCATTATACTGAGCAGGTTACCTCAGGGATCATTATATGGAGCAGGTTACCTCAGGGACAGGCTGCTAGGGGGCGGCAGGTTACCTCAGCGATCCTTATACAAAGCAGGTTACCTCAGGAATACTGGGGCGGCATGGTTACCACTTGTAGGTAGTAGGTTACCTCAGGGACAGGCTGCTGGGGGCGGCAGGTTACCTCAGGGATCCTTATATGGCAGGTTACCTCAGGGATCATTATACGGAGCAGGTTACCTCAGGGACCAGCTGCTAGGGGGAGTCAGGTTACCTCAGGGATTCTTATACAGAGCAGGTTACCTCAGGAATGCTGGGGCGGCATGGTTACCTCTTGTAGGGAGCAAGTTATGTCAGGAATTGGCTGCTAGGGGGAGGCAGGTTACCTCAGGGAGCGTTATATGGAGCAGGTTACGTCAAGGACCAGCTTCTGGGGGTGGCAGGTTACCTCAAGGATCATTATACAGAGCAGGTTACCTCAGAGATCGTTATAAGGAGCAGGTTACCTCAGGAATCGGCTGCTAGGGGGAGGCAGGTTACCTCAGGGAGCTTTATATGGAGCAGGTTACCTCAGGGACCGGCTGCTGGGGGTGGCAGGTTCCTCAGGGATCGTTATATGGAGAAGGTTACCTCAGGAATGCTGGGGCGACATGATTACCTCTTGTAGGAAGCAGGTTACCTCAGGAATCGGCTGCTAGGGGGAGGCAGGTTACCGCAGGGATTGTTATAAGGAGCAGGTTACCTCAGGGATCATTATGCGGAGCAGGTTACCTCAGGGATCATTATTCGGAGCAGGTTACTTCAGGGAGCAGGTTACCTCAGGAATCTGGTGTTGGTGTTGTTGGGAGCAGGTTTCCTCAGGAATCCGCTGTTGGTGTTGTCTGTAGCAGGTTTCCTCAGGAATGCAGGAGCGGCATGGTTACCTCAGAGATCCTGCGTTGTGGGCTGTCGGGTGCCTCAGACAGCAAGTCAAACGCAGACACTCGTTGTCTTTTTAGAACATTTCTTGCAGAGACCACACAGCAAAACCAGCCTGTGGCAGCCACACCATCCCAAGGCGCTCTCCCCCTTCCTGGTTTGGCTCCCTTATATCCGGCAACCGGCCAATCAACGTTAAGATCACTTCCGCAAGAGGCATGCAGGCCAATCCTCACACAGATCACGCTCTGTCCACGCGCCGTTCACGCACCCTGGGCCAATCACAGCAGACTTCCTAAAACTTGTCTTTCTACCAGAGGAGGAAGCAGCAGTTCAGTGCTGGTGCTGGGGTAGGGCTGCAGGCTCCATACAGTGGGCGGCAGGTTAGCTCAGGGATCTGGACAACTACAACGTATATCATAGTACATTGAAAAAAAATCATTTAAAAGCATTTATTAGTGGCCCGGTGAGGTAACCTAGCAGCCAAAGTCCTGCCTTGCACTTTAGGGACCCCATACAGGCTCCGGTTCTAATCCCAGAGGCCCGCTCCGCCTCCTGCTCCCTGCCTGTGGCCTGGGAAAGCAGTGGAGGACGGCCTGAGGCCTTGGGACCCTGCACCAGCGTAGGAAACTGAAAGGAGGCTCCTAGATCCTGGCGTTGGATTGGTTCAGCTCCGGCCATTGCGCAGCTTGGTGAGTGAGTCAGCAGAAGAAAAATCTTCTCTATATCTTCCTCTTTGTGTATCTTACTTTCTAATAAAAATAATAAAAAGAAATTTTTTAAAAAATATTAATTAGCGGGCCCAGCGCGGTGGCGCAAGTGGTTAAAGGTCCTCGCCTTGCACGCCCAGGATCCCATATGGGCGCTGGCTCTAATCCCGGCAGCCCCGCTTCCCTTCCAGCTCCCTGCCTGTGGCCTGGGAAAGCAGTCGAGGACAGCCCAAAGCTTTGGGACCCTGCACCCGCGTGGGAGACCCAGAAGAGGCTCCTGGCTTCGGATCGGCATAGTATCGGCCCGTTGCGCTCACTTGGGGAGTGAATCATTGGACGGAAGATCTTCCTCTCTGTCTCTCCTCTCTGTATATCCGCCTTTCCAACAACAAAAATAATGAAAAATAAAAAAAATAATTAGCTACATTTCTACAGACCAGAAGTTCTCTCTAGATTTTGTGGATGAAAATCAAGCTGTATTCCCTGCAGTTTCTGCTTTCTTTCCTGGTCTGTACCTACCTGAGCAATTTGTCTCCATCCCCAGGCTTCTGCAACTATCCCAGGCATTCATTGTCCTCGTGTCAGTTACCATTGTCACATCTACTTTTCTCAAACTCCCTCTCTGCCTTTAAACACATTTGTGAGTGCACTGATAAGGTGGCATTAAAAAAAATCCTTATACCAAGAACCTCCCTCAATCTGAATGTCATAGAAAGCGACATCTTAATAGGTTCTGGAGCTTAACCTGGACAAATGTTTTATAAGGAAGCAGTATTCTGTTTACCATATTACATTTCAAGTTATATGATTTTTTTTAGTAAACTCTGGAATTCTAAAATTGTATTGAGAAAAAGTGATTGTATCAGAACATTAGAACTTTATTAGAAAAGAAGTAATATAATACTTTGATTTAGATTTAATTTAAAATATATTATATATAAATTTTAGGTAACATGTCGTTCTTGATATAAATTTACCCATTATTTGGAAAACCCTGTTTGTCATGTGTATATTTTGTTGGCAAGTTATATCAAGATTCTGGAATGTTAAAAGGAGAAAAGCTTTAATATAGGTTTGCTGCAGATTTCAGAATGTCACATAGCGACCAATACAAGGATTCTTCGATGAAATAGTGTTAAGGTAAAAATAGGGTATTGTGTACCCATATAAATTATGATTTGAGCTAGTTTAATTTTTTTCTGGGGTTACATATGAATGAGAAAATGGGTTGTTAGCATTTTTATGAGGTCACAAAATGTCACTTGTTGAATAATGACTATGAATAAATATCCTATCCACAGAATTTTAATCTTCCTTGTGATCTGCTTTGAAGAAATGTGTTTGGTAATAGGTACATATTACCTATCATTCTGCTACATGATTCAAAGAGTTTAGTATTTGTAAGATAGACAATATTCATATTAAATTTTATTTAAAAATTGTTACCTACTTGCTGGCGCCTTAGGATGAATCCCCTATGATTTACATAATTGTGTAATAAGTAAAATAAAAGGAGTTTGCAAAAAGCTTATTGAATTGGATACGATGATGAAATGGATCCTTTTTTTGTACTTCATCATAAATTTGTCTTTTAACTCTTTCTTACCACGTACATTTTAAAACACCTACACACACAATGGGTAGGACAAAAATTAATGTAATGAGTGTGTTATATCATATATTGCTCTAAATAGAACACTGCATTTTATAAAGTGGAAGTTTTACTTTATCCTGTGGTGAGCTGAGATATTGTGTCCAAGAGACCAAGAGGAGAAACAGGAGGAGTGAGTTCTGTCAGTAGAACTTACACAGGGTACATGTTTGGTAGAATAGTCACCTCTATTGCAGAATCAGCTACTAGAACACCTGATTAGAGAAATGGTCAACCCTCAGTGAGACAATGCAGGATAATTTGGATAATATTTGCAGTTGAAGCTGCAGAACAAAGACATTCTGTGTTAGTTAAAGAAGAGAGGGAAATATACAAAAAGCCTGAGGTTGGGAAACATGACAACTGGATACTGAATAACGAATACACCCCGTATGTGGAGATCCTATCACTCCACAGACTCTTCATTCAGTGCTGAAGGATCATAATTTCTGTTTGATTTTTTTTTATTTGCAAGGGAAATCTACAATGAGAAATTGAAACTGAGAGATGAATGTGTCCCATTGGTATTTCACTCCCGAGCTGAGCCAATCTGAAGCCAGGAGTTTCTTCCAGGTCGTCCCTGTGGGGATAGGATTCCATGGACCTGGGCCACCCATCGCTGCTTTCACAGGTCCTAAGCAGGGAGCTGGATTAGTGCTGGAGCAGCCAGTTCTAAGCATGAGGCAGCACCCAAATGAGACTCCAGCATACCGCAGGTGGAGAATTTGCCTAATATAACCCCACCCCAAACCCGTGTGTCTAAATCTTAATTAATCAGTATAGAAGAACAGAAAGAATATCAGCTCTGAAGTATTGCTGAGATAAATCCTATCTCTGTCAGTTATCCTGGGGAACCTTGTCAACCTTGCCAAACCTCTGTTCTTTTGATCATGTTTTCTTGTGTTTTAGTTTTCCTCAATTCTGTTTGAAACTCTACAGATCAAGGAACAGTTTCTCAGCCTTCACAACACACTGGGATTCTTCATCTTGTAACATTATGCACTTGGTATTTTCCCAGGTTCCCTTAAAGCAATTTTGAACTAACCTACCCCCGCATTTTTAGATGACATGTTCATGTGTTAATGCTGAAAGCCATCTGTGATTTACGGAGCTCCAGGTTTAATGGCAGGCTGGGAAGAGCTGAGCTCTCAGGAGAGTATCGCATATATTCAATGTATATAAACTCTAGTATTAATGGTTTTCAAAAACTGTCCCATTTGGGGGCTCTATTTGGTTATTTTACCATCTTTTAAAATTCTTTAAATGTTATTTTTAGCAAATTCCAAGATTCATCGTTCCCAAGATTCCTCACCAATTCTTACTATTTGTTACCTTTGAACGTACTCCCATGCCCCCAGACACACTGACATCTCCCAAGTGCCTTCAGTAGCTAAGTAGGCTATATCACATCATGATGTGCTTTCTCTCGTTGTCTCCTTTGGATGCCCTGGTTTAGCTCCAAATTTCCTATTTTGATTTACTTCCGATGCTATTATTCATTCTTCATTTCTATACTTTCAGCTTTCTTAGTAAATTCTGGATGTATATTTATGTTTTGTAGTTTTAGTCACCACTAGAATGCAGGCTACCAAGAAAAGGCAGTGTGCATATATTACACGGACCAAAACATGTACATTGGTGTCATTTATATATATATATATGTGTGTGTGTGTACATGACTGCATATATGTTATAGATTTATAGGTGTGTATGTGTATATAGCTCTGTATGTATAAAGATATATATTTTTAATAGTAAATAAAATACATATATAGTGCAAAGTATATATATAAATATAAATATATAAATGTGTGTGTGTGTCATAATCACCATGTATCAGTGACTTAGCAAAGATAAAATAAATGGCTGTTGAGTGATATAGGCTAATGATGCCAAGATAATTCAATCTGAGATGTCTTTTTCTGGCTTGTCTTATTAAATATAGTTCCATGCTTCTTTCTGTCACAGGCATTTCTGTTTTTCAAACTGTACCTTGCATTTCTAGGCAGATCACATAAGCACAATCCAAATAGAAATGCCTGATTTAGCCAGTAATGGTGTTAGTTTCCTGGAAGGTCTTTGGCTTCCCAGGCATGGCATTATGCCCCTCTTGTGGGGTCGATTTGCTTTATTGATGCTCTGACTTGATGTCCCAGTTTTTTTTTTAAAGATTTATTTTTATTATTTTCTTATTGGAAAGGCGGATATACAGAGAGGAGAGACAGAGAGAAAGATCTTCCGTCCCATGATTCACTCCCCAAGTGAACGCAACTGGCCGATACTATGCCGATCTGAAGCCAGGAGACTCCTCTGGGTCTCCCACGCGGGTGCAGGTTCCCAAAGCCTTGGGCCGTCCTTGACTGCTTTCCCAGGCCACAGGCAGGGAGCTGGAAGGGAAGTGGAGCTGCCGGGATCAGAACTGGTGCCCATATGGGATCCCAGGCTTGCAAGGCATGGACCTTAACCACTGCGCCACCGCGCCGGGCCCGATATCCCAGTTTTAGATCTGCTGACAGGACAAGGCCATGTGGAACCAAGAGCCAGTGTGTGGCTGTGCAGATTAACCCCATTCTCTTTCACTCTCTTGCTTTTGACAACTTCTGGATTTTGGGATTCTCACCTAATAGCTTCAAAGCCAAACCGTGACTATCACTTCTGCGTGTCTTCTATTTTCCAAAAGATACATATTTGGAACATTGATTAATTCTACATCGATTATGTTCCTACATAATGACCATTAGCACTTCAAGTCTAACTTTTAATTCCACCTAATTTTCAAGAATTTTAAATCATATTTTCTTAAATGGACAACTTAAAACTAATTTTAAAATAAAATAAATATATTCTCAATTTCAAGATTTTTAAATTTTTACTGGAAAGATATTATTTCCAGAGCAAAGGAGAGACAAAGAGAAAGAACTTTCACTTACTGTTTTATTCCCCCAAGTGGCCTCAACGACCAAAGCTTAGTGGTCCCAAAGGTAGGAGCCAGAACTTCCTTTGAGTCTCCCATGTGGATGCAGTTTCCAAGGCTTTGGACCATCTTCTACTGTCCCTGGACACAGACAGGAAGCTGGATAGGAAATAGAGCAGCCAACTCGCTAACCATTGCCTATATGGTGTCCTGGTACTTGGAGGAGAATTTGCCCGTTCAGTCTGGGTCGATTCTCATTTTATATGAAGACATTCTTAGGACTCAGCTTTCATTACACATTGTTTCTGAGTCTGGTGCCTTTGAAGAATAAACACATCAAAAGGATTTGGCCTTGTGAAAGGGGTATCAGAGGGAAGGGGGTTGGAACCATTATTAACACAGAAGAACCTTCAAGGGGAATTGCCAGTTCATTCAGAAAAGAAATCATGCCATTATTATTATTATTATTATTATTATTATTATTAATATTGATGATGTTTACATAGTTGATCAGAGTGGGAACCATCCGTGTTAGGGAAAAGTGGGTGTGATCGTGTCTCTCTTTATGCTGCGTTGTCTGCATTTGAAATGTTTGATGAAAAATTATCTATAACACTCGGGAATCCTGGCTTGGTGATGTAAAATCACTGTCTATGATGTCAGAATAGCATATAAATGCTGGGTTGTGTCCCAGCCATTCCACTGCCCATCCAGCTCCATGCTGAAAATCTGGGAAAGACAGCAGAACATGGTCCAAGGGCTTGGGACCCTGTCACTGACATGGTCAACTGGATGAAAAACCTGACTGCTGCCTTCATCCTGAACCAGCCCTGGCAGTGGGAACCACTTGTTTCTACTCTGTAAATCATTCAAATTAATTAATTATATGCTAAGATAACAATGTTAACCACATAGTTATATAACAATTTTATTTACTATATTTGAATTGTTATGTTAACATAAACTTAGGAATTCGGTTATTGCTATCATTCATCATATTTGTCAGTTTTAACCCTCCTAAATTAACTATTTTTATGATCCAGATATTGTTCCTAATGCATATGAATACTCTCTAATAAGAAAATATAAGAATATATGATCACAATATCTTTAAAACCAACTAATGATTAAGAAATCTGTAAACAATGTGTCAAGGTGACCATCACAAACATCTGGTCAACCTATAGTTTTTTTCTCCCTTAAAATTGTGTGGCATTTTTCAGTAAGGCAAAGCATAAAGCAATGATTATAAAAATGTCTTTCTAGATGGTAAGGAAAGAAGGAAAATTTTTAATAAATAATTAAGTTATTCACAGTGATAGGATTTAATATATTTACTTTTTAAATATTTATTTCTTTGTTTAGCTGTAAAAAAATACTTTTAACCCAAAATATTATTCTATTCATATTTAACTATAAGTACATATATATTATAGTTAACAGAAATACAGAAAAATGTGTGCACATAATTGAAAATAAAGACCTTTGAAGCACTTACCAGTATTTTTCCAAAACAGATAAAAGACATTATATTTACATCTGCCAGAACAGCTGTAGGTATTAAAGAATATCTTCCCAACAAATCTCCGGCTAACACATTTAAGCATTTATTTAAGAAAAAGCACACATCAGCACAAGAGGGAAGTGTTTGGTTTTTTTACTCATTTTCCTAAAGTCCCTGTCATCTGTCTTTTAGCTCTGAGTCAACACATAAATATAATGAACAGATTTAAATGCTCAAGTGTGCCACAGGCAATCAGCAGCAATAGGCATACTTAAAAATGAAAACAAAGCAATCAACTCACTTGATAGAATTATCTCTTAACCCTCCCAATTTTCACTTAATCTTTAAATAGGCACAGTCATTTGAGACATTTTTTCTGCTGAGAGAAAGCATACTGCTCTATATTACAAATACATTCAATAACCCAGGACACTGGTCTTTTTTTTTTTTTTTCTATAGCGGTGGCATATTATTTGCAACACTTCATAAATAAATTCATTGTTTCAATTTTCTTGAGATTTGCTAAATGAACACCCATGAACCTGGGTGCAGATCAATGAAATCACATTTATATCAAGTGAGCTAAATCTATGACTATATGAGAGAAATTTAATCTCGGTGAGATTAAGTAACCAACATCTTTTAGTTTCCTGAAATATAAATTCTGGGTCATCATGGTAATCAGAAATTAAGTATATGTCATTTATTTATTCATGATTTTGTAGGTTTTTTTTAAATCTATATTTTGTCTTTGTGCTTACACCATTGTGTTTGTACCATTTAGAAAAATATCAAGTTCTTGATATGTGCTCCTTATATGTAATTTATTTTAGACTATGGTGGCACAGCATCTAAAGCAGGATGTTTGAGTAGCCCACTTGGGACATCCATGACCTGTAGCTGAGTGTTCGGTTTCAGATCTGTTTCCACTCCCAGTTCTAGCTTTCTGTTACTACACACTTGGGGGACCCCAGAGGATGGTTCAACTGCTTGCATCTCCACCACCTAGTGGAGACTTAATAGAGTAACAGGTGTGCTCCTTTCTTCTTTCTCTCCAATGAAATCAATGAATAAATAAGCAAATAAAAGGCAAAGTTTGCCATCTTCCATTTCTTCCTTCCTCTAATTGATGTTTCACCTTCCAAATTAGAATTAATTACACCCCAGTCGTAAACTAGCCCAAGTGCATCTCACAATTTACTTCATGTATAGTGAGATGAGATCTATTCCTAAATTCTACAATTTTGAAGCAGGGTAGAGCCACACCTGCCTCTTTCCCAGATCTCCTTGCCCTCAACCTTACAAGGAACGAAGACATTTACACTACCCATGATTCAATCTGCATTCCAAAGTGGCCTTACCTTAGTGTTCAATATGGCAGTGTGTCAGAATCCTGCATTGTGACTCTTTCTCCTTCCCATAGTATTTTAAGGCAACTGTGTATACAAAATCAACACACCCATGAAACAAGGCCATAATTATTGCTTTTCCATTAGCCTCTTCCCAATGGAGCCACCACATAGTATGAATATGATCATCCTTGGAGATTAACTCCACAGATGCGCAGCATTGATTAATGTTGTCAGTTCTACATGTGCAGTTTTCTGATGACCTTTGATACTGAGTAGTTAACCATCAGTATATATATACTATTTTGTGTTGTAATGGGTTATTCTACTGCTGGGACATGCATGATTGTAACATGGATGCTCACGATGAACAGATCAGGACATGTGTTCTAATATGTTATGTTTAGACTTTCTATCTTTACCAAGTGGAATGAAAGCAACTTTTTAAAAACTAATTTTGGGGTCCAATGTGATGGTTCAACAAGCTGATACACTGTACTGAATTGCCTGCTTCTCATACAGATGCCAGTTCATGTTTTGGCCACCCTACTTCTGATCCAGCTCCTTGTTAATGGCCTAATATAACAGCAGAGGATGGCTTTGGGCTTCAGCATGCATTCCTGGCTTCTGGCTTCAGATAGCCTCAGCTCTAGTCATCGCAAACACTTGGGGAGTGAACCAGCAAATGGAGAGCTCTCTCTCCTTTTCCTCATAAATTTGCATTTCAAATTTAAGGAAAATATTTTTAAAAAATCTATTTTTTCCAATATACATGGCATTCCCTTACTCCAGGACTCTATTGAGCTTTATTGTAACTCATTCGTTGGCATTTTAATACCAAAACTTCATTGGTTCATATTTCTTAAAGTAACAGAATGTCTTGTATCATAGTCTCACCTTTTTTACAGTCTATAATCACTATATTATATACAAAACCAGTAGTCAGCTTGTATCTGGACCATGGCAGGATTCTGGCACCAAGTTCAATTGCTGTAGAAATGAGAGTTGCATAAAGCATGCGTAATATTGCTCATGTTATGGACTGCCAAGATGGCTTGTTCTTTCTTGAGAAATCACAGTATTAACACATTGAACTCCAAATTTCATACTGATGCCATATATCCGGAATTCCTGTCATTCCATTTCTATCCTTCAAAGGGCATGTGTCCACAGAAGGCACCAATGTACTACTCATTCACTTCTCATCTGACATTGTTAATGATATAGTGCCACTTTAGATTATAACAAAAAGAAGGATCATTGTCAGTGACTAAAGGAAGGGTCCAAGTTTATGCTATTGGCCATTCCAAGTGCAGGCGACTGCTTGTAATCAGACAGGCTTCCTGCTGTGAGACAGTAGCCATGTGAACACTACCATTGATCTGATGACTTATTGATCATGTGAGGATATTCAACCAAATGCATATTATCTGGAACATCAGCTATAGGCAGCTCTGCTGTTTCAGTGAGAATGCTGGCATCTGTTTTCATGCTCAAGCCCTGCAAGGCTTTTTGTTAGTTATTTTGCTTGTTTTATTTTGTTTTGTTGTTTTTGTAGCTATTGTGCAAACCAGGCTAGTAAATTATGTCTTGATAAAATGAGGATATTTCACCTATATCCCTCTGTTTAGACATTTGGGAAGATCGCTTATTTCCAACATTACATCAACAACGTACTATTTTTATATGTACTGCCTTACATATAAAAATGACCTTTCATATTCTGGTATATTTTACCCCACACAGGCTGATTTGCAAACATTGCATTCCAGAGAGTGTCATGCATGACTGACCCAACTACACATTCAGCGACAGGGTTATTGGGCACTAGTGTGTTCTCACAGTTGTGATATCCACTGAGAGCTGGATGTAGGTCAAATTCTACTTCTAACTCAGCCTACATCACACTCACTCTAGCTAGATCATAATGGTATGTTAAGTATCTCGATATCAATACTACTTCATGCTGCTCTCCCAATAGACTTCCAAATATTTTGTTGCATATGTTCTCTAAGGTATAATTATGCAAATAGGATATTATGTTTCTATAAGGAAAAGAAGCAATTGTTATCAGTGTGCACGCTTGCTGCAGAGTTCTTGCTTTCTCTCCTATAATCTTAAATTGTCTTTCTGCTAAGGTGTGTTGAAGCCAAAAGCAGGATCAGTTCTGAAAACTGCACAAGGAATTATTACCTATTTGTCTTCCCTGATCATCCACTTATGATTGATTGATCGATTTCTTATTTTGTTTTTAATTTATTTTAAGGTGTGAGAGGTAACATTATTGGCTGTTTATCTACCATTTCCTTGGCAAGACTATATTATGTTAAAAAAAATTCTGTAACTCAGCATATTAAATTCCTGTCATTGTCATTGTTATGTTACTTTTTTTTTTATAATAATTGAGTTAGTCTCCGAGGGTCCTGCTCAAGCGGTGTTGATAGTCCGACAGTTCTGAATTGCTGCCAATCTCGCCATTCCAAACACAATGAAATCTCTCCAGAATCCACTGGCTGACACAGTCTACCTGAGAGTCTCCATTAGTCCAGATGTTCACTGCCAACACTTGACTGGGGTAGATATTGATTTGTTCTGTCCTCTGTCCTGTTGTGGTACCAGGTGTCCTCTGCAGGTTCCGATGGACTGCCATATCCTCCATGTGCACTTGAATTTGCTGACTACTATTCTGTCTGAGCCTCTGAGGAGGCTTGGCTATGGCACTTGCACTCCAAGGTCAGACCACAGAACCTGCACTTCTCTTTATGCTTGGGGTTCTGAGACCAGCAGTTCAGCTAAATGGATCCTCAAATAAACTTTGTTCGAGGTGATCGCAGGCCTGATTCCTGTGTGTGCATACCATTTCAGGGTCCAGAAGAGCCTGTTGCCCCAATCAGCTTATGCATATGTTGGTGGTTACAATTGCTGGGTCAGTTCTGTTTCCAGACCTGTCTTCTACAAGAACCAAAGGGTGTTGCAGTCAATCCTGATTCTGCCCAGCACATACTCGGTCCTCATAGAAACCAATGGAAGCTGCAGCCTAGTCAGAGCAACCCACAATAACCCCTACCAGGCCTCTCACCTGGCCTGGTTCCCCCGCTTGCCAGTATGTACAGCATGCTGGTCCAGTCTGTCCCACAACCCATTCAGCTCCCCTGCATGTCAATGGGCATTGAAGCCTAGTTCAACCCAGCCAGCCCCACTATCCAGTCCATTTACATGCTGGTAGGTGCCATTCTGTCCAGCCATGTTTGCCCCCATTCTGGTTTTTCATGCTCTCCTGTGGGAGTGGTAACTCAAGAGGAAGGTACCCAATATTTTCCTCCTGGGCCCACTCTGAGATCATGTACTCTCCAGGTGGTTGTGCAGTTCAACTTGACAGAATTAGCCCCCAGTGCCAGCCTCTGCCAGCTGATGCTGAGGCAAGCCCAACCAACCCTCACTCACTCTGATCTATGCTTGCACCAGTAGGAGCCATCCGCCCAGCCTGGCTTTTCCCTAATCTAGCTCACATGAGTCCCACAGGTGTTGTGGCTCTGACTGGTCTTGTCTCTCCCCATCCCAAATCATGTTCTCCCATGGGAATGGTGTTCCAGCAGGGGAGCCCTCCACATTTCCCCTACCAGGTATACCCACGCCCTCTCTGTTTCTCACATGTGAAGTTTGGGTGCCCTGTCACAGTCTGACGTAGCCTGCCTCACCTCAGCTTTTGCCAGTGGGCACTCTTGCCTGGCGCTGCCCAGGCTGCCCTCAATTCCAGCTCAGGTCTGTGGAGGTTAAGCTTAGCCCAGCCCAACTGGCACCCAGTCCGAGCCATAATATGTACTAGTGTGTGTGTTGTGGCCAGACCTGGCCTGACCCATACTCCATTCTAGTGCTCAGATTAGCCAGCAGGTGATGTGAACTGGCCCTGTCTGGTTCACCCTGACCTGTGCCAAATGTATGCTGGTGAGTACCATTCCCTGACCTGGTATGGGCTGCTTCCTATCATGGTGGTTGTACTCACCTGCATGCATTGTGTCCTGACAGAGTAGTTTCCCAAGCTCCTCCATCAGAACCATTCTCAGTGCCAGATCTCACTCTCACGGGTGGGTCCATGAGCCAGCCCGACTCAGTCCACCTTCTGATCTAGCAGGAAAAATGGCCTTTTCTGACCGGCCTTCAACCCATTCTGGTTATTATTGTTGGGTATTACAGTCCAGTCTAGCTTGGTCCACACGTAAACACAGCTCACACCAGGTTCATCAGAGACAAAAACCTAGCTTAGTCTCTCCTAGTGGTCCTTAGGAGCACCCGTGGGTGCAGGGGTCTAGCTCAGTCTGGCACACCCAGCCCCAGCCCACATTTGTGCCAAGGTATGCTGCAGTCTTATCCAGACCAGAATACGGCTCCCATTCCAGCCCCATGTTTACCAGTGGGAATCATAACCCAGCCAAGGCATCCCCTTGGCTCCCCAACTGGGTCTGTTCCCAGTTATACATCTTGCACAAGGCCATGGTTGCTCCAACCCAGCTTGGCCTAATTCCTCACCTGTCATGATCCTTGCCTTTAGATGCTGTAGCCTGTCCTGACCCAGCCGAAACCAAGTCCTACCAATCACTGGCGGGTGCTGGAACCTGGCCCTGCTCCATCTGCTCCCCTATCAGTCTCATGCATATTGGTATGCTTAACAGCCTGGCTGAACTTGACCTGTGCTACAGCCTAATTTCTGCTCTTGCTGGTGAGGTAAAGTTGGCTCGGCCCTGCCCAGTCGCTCCCTTTCAAAGCCAACCCACACATTAGCCAACAGTTGGAGTTTCCCTGCAGGTACTCTCCGTAAGCAAGTTTCACGCTGCAGAGGGCCGATGGCACCGAGCTGCCAAGGCAATCTCTCAGAGAATCTCTTTTCTTCCCCTGGTCTTCTTTTTAACATCAGCCAAACCCCAAAGAACTGTCAGTGAGCCTGTTAGTGAGGTCGCAACTTCCTTATCATCATACTCATTTTAGACTTGGGAAATAGTGCATCCTGAAGCCAGCCACAGCCTTATCTTATCATTGCTTTTCTGATTTGATCCAGTGTAACCTTGTGAGCAAATTATTGCTTTAAGCATTTTAATTTCTTCTTTTCCCATCTGCCACAGTAACTGGCATTTCTAAATCTGAGCAAATTTGCTTTCTACTGTTGCTGTGAAAAAAATAACCACAAACAAGATTTAAAACAATACCGATTCATTTTCTATGAGCTATGGAGGTCAAACTTCTGCAAGCAGCTCACTAATTTTTCACCAAGGTGTTTGGCAAGTCTGTGTTCTTTCTAGAGAACAGAGAATCTGGTTTTTGCATTTCCAGTTACAATAGTTTACTTGAACTCCTTGGCTCACAACCGGCTTCCTCCATCCCAGATTTAACATGTGTCTGGCTGTCTCCTCTCCACTTTAGGATCTCCTAGAATTACTTTGTGCATACCAGTATAAGTTGGAATAGACTCCTGGTTAATTAACTCATGTAATTGGCAAATTGTCCTTTTTTCATATAGTTTGGCATACTACATATAGGCTTAGGAAATTAGGACCACTATTCTGCTCTTTACAGTAATTGTGGATGGTCACTTTTCCTTACGTCTGAAATCCTCTTTCAGAGTTTCTGTAAGGGTGCACATCCCATACCCTTCTTTAGCAGCTAGTTAATCTTTCAGCTAAGCTTTAGGACTGGCACCTAGCTTCTTCCCTGCTCCCACTTGTGGTGATTGTTTTGTTATAAAAAATAACAAGGAGACCTCTTAGCTTTCACTTTTGCAATTAGCATTAGTTTGTAATTAATCACTCATTGATTTGTTCTCTTTTCTCAAAGCAATCTAGCTTAGCAATTCTACTGTGTTCTATACTGTCCTTTCCTTTGTATCCTCCAAGGGCCGATACATTGCATATTTTGTGCATTACCATCAAATGTTTGAACAACGAAACTGCTGCTGCTTTGAGCCAACTGCTATCTCCATCCACAAAAAAGATGTGAAATCCTTGTTGTTGGCTGGCAGGAGTGGGATCCAGTTCATAACCCAAGCTAAGTGTCTTCCGTCAGAAAGCAATCCTGCTCTAACAGCTCCAGACCGAGTTCCGCAGGAAGCACAGTTTACAGAAGGAAAATGAAATGCTAAATAAATAGAACAGAAAACGGGACTGTGGGCAAGACAATGCTCTTCACATGGAGGAATTCTGAAGTGTGCTGGTATGCTGCACTGGATCTCATTCCCAACAGGAGTCAGTGCGAATTCCAACACTCACAGCACCCTTCTCTCCAAAATCAACTCCAGCTCCATCCACTGTTCTGTATTACCATTAATAAACAGCCAGATAAGGAAACCACTTCAGAACAATGAAACATCAATATTATTAATTGCTGAAGCATGGGGAGAGGGTGAAATAATGCAAACTTGTTTGGACTTCAATGAAAATGAGATATGCTTAGGGTACATTAAGAAATATCTTCAAAGTTACTTATAATACATAAATTCTCAATCAAAATTAAGTTCAAGTACAAAATTAAAATATGGTAAAATTATTATCTGACAATTAACAGTTTCAACAGGTTCATACACTGTATACAATGAATTTAGTTATAAATGTATTAATTAAAATATTTGACCATCTGCTTGCATGCCTGTCCATGGCCTGGGTACCAGAGCTGCGGAAGTGGCTCAGGCACTCACTGAGGCAGTTCAGCACCTTGGGGGACTTCCACATTCCGTGTTAGATGACCTGGGTTTGGGGATCAGCATGAGCTCTGGCTCAGCATTCTAGAAGTGTAAATCTTAGGAGACAACAAGCAATGGCTCAAGTTTATGCCAACAAGTGATGGTTCAAGTACTACCCAGCTGAAAATCTAGATGAACTCCGTTTAGTTTCCTCCTGTTCCACACCTAACTGCTGTATGCACTTAGAGAGTGAGCCAGTTCCTCTGCCTTTCAAGTAATCAAAAATGAACAAATAAACAAACACATCTAAAACTTACCAAAATGCACATAAAATAAAGGACAAATTCATGGTATAATGTTTACTTCATGTGGAGTAAACTAAATAATAAAATGTTTCTTAAAAGAACAGCAGTGCTGAGATGCTCCATATGCAATCCTGCTGGTTCATTTCCTATCTGTTGCACTTCTGATCCAACACCCTGTTTGCGGCCTGAAAAGCAGGGCAGAATGGTTCAGGTCTAGGCCTCTGCACCCATGGGGGAGACCAGCAAGAAGCCCCTGGCTCCGGCCTTCAGGTCTAGACAGTCTTGCTGTTGTGGCAACATCGGGAGTGAACCAAGCGGTGGAAGAACTCTGCCCCATCCACACCTCTGTGGCTTTCATTCTCTTTTTAGGTATATCTTTCAAGTAAAAATAAATACATCTAAAATCTTTTTTAAATGTTACCAGTTTAGAGTATAATTAATAGTAGAAATAACAGATGAAGTGAGAATGCACAATTTGATAAAGATGCTTAAATGAAAATTGTGTAGTGCAAATGATTACCAATGATTATTTTTGTAAGAATTAAGACATTAACATTTGGCCATGTTCTCCTCAGTTTGGCCCTCATTCCCCCACATTCCCATTGTCCATTTGCAATATCTGCTGCAGGGTGCACTTTTACAAGCTCTGATCACAGTCTCTAAGAGAGCAATACTGTAACACGTGCTTTACATGCGCTCTGAGGTGTTGTAATATTGTAATCTAAATTATCAACACTAAAGTTCCATCCCTAAGCTATGTCGATTTCTGATATGGACACCAAATAATTTCTGTCTTTGTGAAATTCACTTTGATTCAACTTTCAATGTTAGTAAAAATCTTTGATACAGTTATTATTCAATAGAGTATAAACATTATAATACTACTTAAATCAAGTATAAATCATCATAATTGAAATACATAAAATTTTTGTGTGGGACCGTGTGTAAGCATCTGTATGCATGTGTGTGTGTGTGTGTGTTTCTTATTTTGGCTTTGATGTTTTTCTAATGGCCACTCCTAAGTGAATTTTATTATGTCCATATAACTTGAGTTTCCTGTCAGGGTTCTGCTATAATCCTGTCATTACTACGTACTAAAAGCAAGGGTATCTTTGTGTGTAGCCAAAAGGCATCCCTAAATGATGGATGACACTAATCCAAAGACACACTTAGCAGTGTTAGAGTTCCCTGCTTCTATCTGCAAGAAGTAAACATCTGTAACAATGCCTAGAACCCAGCAAGTAAAAGACCTTAAAACCAGATACAAAAATAGGACACGATTTTTTGAGTGTTTCAGAAGGTGTTAGGAATTGTCTTGAATGGAGTGGAAACTCTTGAAGAGTTCCTAAAGTTATTTTTTAATCAGGTTAGAAATTGCATTTAACCAAAACATAAAAATATAATGGAGATCATTTCAACTTTGCTGTCAGCAAAACCAGGTGGGTGGATTTTTATGGAACACTATCTCATGAGCTGTCCTTAACATTTGGGAAAGAACAAGCATTTCATTATTACAACATTTCAAATGTAACAGTTGCCCATCATTTTCTAACAATTTTAAACTTACCACCATCAAATCATTCGAAGAAAAATAACGGCTCAATTATTTTTCTTATGAAATAATATTAGTCTGGGTTTTCTTAGATTTTTTGATTTATTTATATTGTAAATTTGGATATACAGAGAAGAGGAGAGACAGAGAGGGAGATCTGTCTGATGATTCACTCCCCAAGTGGCCACAATGGCCAGAGCTACACCGATCCGAAGCCAGGATCCTGAAGCCTCTTACAGGTCTCCCATGTGGGTGAGGGTCCCAAGGCTTTGGGCCGTCCTCTCCTGCTTTCCCAGGCCACAAGCAGGGAGCTGGATGGGAACTGGAGCTACCAGGATTAGAGCCAGCACCCATATGGGATCCCGGAACATGTAAGGTGAGGACTGTAGCCACTAGGCTACTGCACCAGGTCCAAAATAATATTAGTTTTATTAGGTCATTGCTGTTAAAATTTTAGAGAAATTTTCCTCTAATGCAACTCTTAATATGAAAACAAAAACCCAAAGACGTGCACATAGTGTGCAAATCAGTTGAGGTTCAATATAATGCTAAAGCATTTAAAATATGTAAATATTGTCATGTGATTGTTGTTATTTGGGAAATGAGAAGATGTGAAAATAACATATTTTTTTTTTGATGTAAAAAAATCCCCTTGCATGTATAATCACCCACTAGCAAACGGCTAATGGCATTGTCGTCCTAAAGGCACAAGGAGTTCCTGCCACCTGGACAAATCCTACCCTCTGTCCCATTGCTGCACCTGCCGTGTCCACATGCTTCTGATGCTGCTGCTGGGAACAGATCCGGGCGGTCTGTCTCATCAAGCATAGTAACACAACACTTGATAATAATGATAGTAAATGATGCTATTACTGCTTTTTGTTTTGATTGCATATTATTATTTTTAAAAAGAACTCCCGCTCATAAAAGCTTACTGTAAAAACATATTACATCCAGAAGGCAAATGGAGCGATTAGCCCATAGAACCTAGGCTTTTGCAGACATGGCGAATGTTGTTCACACAGGAGTGAAGTTATTAACGATGCATTTCTCAGGTTGTATTGCCACAATTAAGCAAAGCATGACTGTGGATAGGAAAAAACAAACTGCAAACCCAAATAGTTCCTCTGGAAGGTATATGGGTACGTGCACATTTTAAAATTATAAAGCAATAAAGAATTACAATGCAATATTAAATGCTATAAACCAAGTTTTTTAACTCACTTTACATGTTAGTCCAGTCATATTATGCATACAAGCATATGTGGTAAATATTGTTGTTTAATAGTAGTGATAATAAGCTCTGAGAACACTGGCTCAGTAACTTAAATCTTCCCTGCCAGTATCAGGAACCAACATGGACACTGGTTTGTATCCCAGCTACTCTACTTCCTATGCAGTTCCCTGCTTATGGCCGAGGCTAGCCATAGAGGAGTGCAGTCCTGGGACACTACAGAGGGAGCTCCTGGCTCCTGACTTCAGAATGGCTCAGCTCCAGGATTAAGGCCACTTGGGGAGTGACTCAACTGATGGAAGATCTTTCTCTCTCTCCTCTCTGCAAATATGTCTTTCCAATAAAAATATTTAAAAATCTTTAATAATAAGCAAATAGCTAATTTTAAAACATATGTGTCCATTCATGAAACTTGACCTTCATTAAGATGGAGATGCACTCTCTTTCTTTGTCAAACCAGCTCAATTTTGTATTTAGTCTACTATGTCCCCCTGCACCATAAACTTTTGCTCAGTGCAGAGCTAACTTTTAAGTTTCAGTCCTCTTTAAAGTTCTTTTAAGGATTCTCCACAAGTCAACCCTTAGAGAAGATGTTGCAGTCAACAAACAAAAATGTCTGTATATTTGCTATCCTGCCTGCTACAGTGTAAGCTCTTGCGAGCAGGAACTTCCTCATCCAAGTAAAACCAGTAGCCTGTACAAAATGAGACATGACTAAGTCCCTGGGAACCACTTAATGTCCTGATACGGAAGCTCAGAGCAAACACAGTGAAGAGCAGTGATGACTGCTAAGGAGCTACTTCTCAAAGAGAAACCACAACGCTTCAGAATTCTTTTCACAAATGATGTTTTAACATAAGGCTTTCCCTGTGTTTCAAAATGCATCTCACTATTGACAGCTTTTTGAAATTTCAGAGGGAAAGGAAAGCTTGCACCTCTTTACTTCAGTCTAACTCTGTTAAAAATTATTCATCGATCGATTGTGAAACTAGTGTAGAGTGAATCTATATAAAGTTTGGTCAGATATCTATTTCTGGGAAATGCTGCATCGATTTCTCACTTGAGGATAGGCGTACATAGGAATTGAAATGTGATGCTTATCTTGATTATTTCAGAAAAATCAATCTCAAAAGGTCTCATTTTTGATACATTTTAAGAATATGTACAGACACTGAACATGCCATATTTTACTTGCAACAGGAATGTTCTGCTTTAAACGAATTGCTTGGTTCATTATCCTGCCCATATGGAAATTGTTCAGTGTGAGACGCAAACCAAGCTCACTTCCATTGTCTTTCTGCATTACATTATTTATCTGCATAAGTTGTCACAACTAGAAAAGAAATAGTTAAAAATTGTGAGCATTGTACATTTGCCAGAGTTTTTTTCCAGCTAAGAATTTCTTAAATAGTACATTTGATAAGATAGCTAATGCCAGTTTAAATTAAATATCAATAAAAATTTAATCACAGGACTTGGAAAATAATTTTTCAAATGGCCATTGATGGGTTAGCTTATGTTATAAACTGGGTGGCTAAAACAATAAAAATACAGAGGAGAAGGAGGGGTGAAAGAAACATGTGAGAAAATAACACCTCGGCTTTTGTTGGTCTGTTACTTTTGGTAATATCCATAGATGAAACTATGCATAAATTAGTTCTCATTGTGTGAGTATATGGTAAACATTAGAAAAAATGAATTTTGCATACAAAACCTTCCATACAGGTCTCGGACAAAACATTTCAGAGTACTGGATTGTTATCCTGTCCAGCTCACACATGGGATGGAAGAAGTCCATACCCCGCCTTGCAGGATCCAAAGTCATTGGAACGACAACCAGGAGCACTGAGCAATCCGCAGAAACAAAACAGTGAATTTCCTTTGGGACTAGGGAGAGGAGCTTTCTCTGGTTCTTGCCTGGTTCTAACTTTGGTTCCCCACTCTCTCTCATAATGACCATCAGGATTGCTCCAGAAACCCCTCAAAATAAACTAACAAATAAACAAACAAACAAACAAACAAACAAACAAAAACCTAGAATAGAGGGAGAACAGCAAGGAAAGCTTAGAAACAGGAAATGGGCAGTGGGGACGCACTTATAACTCACTGGGTGGGACACGAAGATTGGTTGCTCCTCACTAGGGTATTGAGGATTTCTCTGCACACCCCTCCTAAAACCGTTCACCTAAACTGTTGACATATGTCTTGTTACAGTTATAGAGCTAGACTACCTGAAAAACAGCCAGTTTCTGCAAAATCAGGCTTCAACACTATGAACTGCTAAATACTAAAATTAAAATAGACATGAGACAGCTGAATAGTAATCTATAGCCATTTTAAGGTGTATAGAACCCAGCTGTATAGAAACTAATAATTGTAATGTCAATGTAGAAGACATGGGATGTGGTTCAGAACTTGTACTCTTTTTTTTGTTGTAGTTGTTGTTGTTTTCTCTTTCTCTCTTTGAACATGCTGGTTACACAATAGCATGTCAACTAATTCCATTACGTTATAAATTGTTACTGGTGTAATGTCGGGGCTTTCAATTGATTGGGATGATTCTCTTTCGGCTGTACCTTCAGACCAGAGACTGTCTCCCCATGAAACTGTTGAACTTACCTGCACAATAAGATGCTGGACTCTATGCTTTGTAGATGCTTGCAAGGGAAAAAAATCTCAACTGAATTTGATCTGTGGTAATGCAACAAGATGGAAGAATCCGCCACGGGGGGTGGGGGTGGGTGAGGGGAAGCGGGTTTTGGGGAGGGGAGTGGAGGGGGGAATCCCAGTGCCTGTAAAACTGTGTCTCATGATGCAATGTAATAAAAAAACATTTTTTTAAAAATTAAAAAAATATTTTCAAATGATCAAAAATGTAGGTCAAAATAGAAATGTGATTTGCCATGAAAGGCTTTTCACCCTGTTCAAACTGTGAACTAGACTAAGGAGCCTGGTTCTCATCGCCTTGGGGGTGGTCTTCAAAAATCAATGGAGTTCTAAGAACTATGCCATACCCTTTCTGCTCATCAAATGAATCTGAAACTGGGAACTCCAGGTAATTCAGGAGCAATTGCTTTGCTTTCTGCTGTTTCAATTAACCACAGTTCCAAGTATTATAAGCTATTTTTTTTTTTTCCAATCAGCCAGTGAAGAAAGTGGTATGAAAAATATGCTGCATTTTAAACAAATTTAAAATCTTTTAATTTCTATTTTGGAGGGATTTTTTTTTCAAGAATTGTTTAATTCCTTAAATTTTAGTCAACTCACTAAATCAAACTATTGATGCCAATGTAATTCCTACTATAGTTTTTCAGCTTCTACTCTAGAAAAAGTCAAATGCAGAAAAATGTAATAGACCGCTTGAGATTAAGCAGCCCACTGTGTCCTGGCCTGCCTAATGCTTTAGGCCCCAAGGGTACCGGTCAGAAGGCTTTGCTGAGATGCAACTATAAACTATGAACATATGGGGGTGCATGATCTGCAAAAAGAAGTTTTAGGTCTGAGAGTAGGTAAAAGATTGTGCTGTTCATTTGCTCTTTTAACATAAATATAGTGATCTATTTTGGTTTAAGGATCAGATTACAGAATTAAAAAAAAAAATCTTCATACAGAGTAGGACAATTTCCAAAATGTCTAAGAACCATTAAATACATTTTCCCTACCACACCTTATAAATCTCACATTTAAAATCTAGCATGCAGCATCCTAAGAATAAAGTATAAATAAATTCTTAAGGCATTTAATCTTTATTAAAACTTCCTACCACATTTCAACTTTTCTAACAGTTGGAAGTCTGGGATTGGTCATGAATTCATTGGTAGAAATGGATTTATTTATAGAAAACCCTGACTGTTCACCTGTCAAAGATTGGACTTCTATAGAAAAAGTCTTCTAACCGCGAGCTTTTGGAATTATACACTCCCCACTCCAGGTCACCCTGATTCTGCAAAGCACAAAAAGTGTGATTTCTCATTATAACTTCATCTTTGAGGGCAAAAGAATGCAAATGTGTCTCACTGTTCATTGGATATTTTATGGTTATAGCTTTCCAGAGTTGCTAAAAAAAAAAAAGCTGATGGAAAATCAGAAAAAAAATTATTTTTCTCTTTAGTAAGCTGGCACTTGTGTATTGAGGTTTTTTTTTAGCTCTATCTTCTTACCTAATTGCCTCTGCATATCTTAATGCTAGTTTAGATTAGGCAAATATTTTGGTTGATTTTACATAGATTTAAATATTAAAATACATATTCCCAAGTGTAACTCACCAATAAACTTTCTATTAGTATAGTATTTGACTAGAACTAACACTTTAGAATTAAGGATGAGTTTTTAATAAGTTGAAAGTAACAGAATATTTTAATAGTGCTAAAATTTATTAACAAATAAGTTGAGAATATCTTGTAGCAGTTTAATAAAGAAAAATTATACACATATAATTGTTAATATTCTATGAAAAACCCCCAGAGGGAAAAAGAAAAATAAGATTAGAACACTGCCTTGTTCAATACCACTGTTGAGCATTTCTTACAGGAGTTGAAAACAAAAGTTTGTGTTAGCGCACTAAAAATATTAAATAAATCCATCTCTTGTTTCTATCTTTTCCCTTCCTGGCCCTTGCCAGTTGAAATAACTGAGCTTCTTATGGAAGGTGGAAACGGTTATATAAAGCTCTGTAATTTCTAATTCCCGGACCTGTGATAAAATGTGTCATGTTATATGACAAAGTGAGTGAGTTTGTATATGGAATTAAAGCTGCTATAAACTGTGAGGACAATTGTGAAATTATCCTAGATTACCTAGTTGAAACTGATATTTTGCCAAGGGGAATTAATAGTGGAAGGACAAGCAAAAGTAAAATTATAGCAGACATGACTCTGACCACTTGGGGAGTGAACCAATGGATGTAAGATCTTTGTGTGTGTCTCTCTCCCTTTCCTTATCTTTGTAAATCTGTAATTCCAACAAAAATAGATAAATCTTAAAAACAAACAGGCAAGTGAAAAAAAAAAAGAAGCTGAGTTCTAGCTTTTTTGGAGTTCTTGTTTGTTTTTTCATGATATGGATGCATTTGTACAGGGCTTTCCCCTTCTGTTCCCTCCCCACTGTCTTCATATTATCGCAACAATCTGGATGCCCATTGAAAGCAGAATGGATATAGAAACTGTGGTACATCTTCTGTATGGGCTGATACTCAGTCATTAAAAAAAAGTATGATATGCAGCAACATGGTCCTTACCAGTGTCCATGATGCTCAGTGAAATAAGCTAGCCCTTAAAGGACAAATATCATACTCCCTCTTTCACATAAAGTGAACTTCATGCAAAATACAAGATCAATAGATATAAAGTTGAACATGGATATTCTCCTAGATGAACTGCGTAATGCAAATTCTCACATTGCAAAGTCGAGTTCTTGCATCTGTACCCTTGGATCATCAAAGGAGTCCCGATCAAACTGTTTACAGTATCTTGATAATAGGATGCTGGACTTTCTAATTGTCTATACTTGCAATGTCATGATACACTTAAGTAGCAGAATAATACACTTGTGACTGTCACAGAAGGACTTCAAAATAATCTTTAAAAATCACATATATCACTTACATATTTATTAAGTAAACATTGTTTTAGAGGACCTGTTGTATAATATACAGAAACTCATTTTTTGTCATTTTTATAATTTTAGATTATATTTACTCAATATTTTTAAAAAATCTGAATGCAAACAGATACAGCTTTAAATCTAAAAATGTTAACCAACAATTTATAAATAGGCACAGATTAAGCTCTCAAAAGGAAAATGATGCTCTTTTGTTTAATTTAATATTAGCAAACAGGTAGAGGAACCTGAAGGCAGAGTTCTCGTTTCTTGCGTCTGTTAGTGGTGTATGTTGATAAGGTGATTGATACAATCCCATGAGCTGTCAGGTCATACCTCATGCTGGGAAGCGAGTACTGGCATTTCAGATTCTTGCTGCTAGCAGCCTTGTTCATGCTGATATTTACTCATTTACATTTCAGATAAACCACTAGAAATTCTAACTTAATACACAACCTTTGCTATTCTGCCATCCTGACCCAGTGGTTTTATCCTTGTTTTGAATATTTGAATTAATCTATGCCTACATGTCTCTTGATAACCTTTTAACATGGAATCCTGTCTGCTCAAATGAGATAAAATGAAAAGAAGTGATATTGTGGCCTTCAAATGGAGCCTAGAGATGTGGCAAATTTGAATTTCTAATGTCTTGTGAATTCCTAAATAGAGGTGATATCCAGTTCTTCAAAACTATCCTGACATACCCAGATGGGTCTCTAATCTGTGATACTTACCTATGATTAATACACTCAGATCATGTTCAAATTCATCTTGTGAAAGATTTGAAATTGCAGGTAAAGGGAGCCACAAAGTTGGAAAACAAGTGTTTTACTGACTAAGTCAGAAAGTTTTCAAAGTGTTCTTATCAGTTGGAATTTCCTTCAGAGAGAAAGGATAACAGAGAAAGTCATAGCAGAGTCATAAAGCAGAATATGCCATATGTTTGTGCTTACAATCTGCACAGACCACTTGGTGCTCTAAAACCATGCTCGTGATCATAGCATAAATCACACCTTAATTTGAAACTTTACAATTCATCCATAAATTCAAGAGGAAAGATAATTCAGCACTGACATTGTCTGTTTACAGGTGAACTTAACAAGAATGAGGAGACGTACTAATATATTAGTCATCTTGTCAACCAGGGCATAGGGATTCATCACTCTTGTGTTTCTCTCACAAACTCAGTGCTTTAAATAATGCAAGCAGGTAATCGTGCATGGAAAAGATATATTGAATCACTGAAAATCCGTTATTTGTACTGTCCAAATTTTAAAAATGTATTCCGTGTGAAGTAATTCAGTGGCATAACTCATGAAGGAAGTGTGGTGAGTCATAACCCGGATTCAGTTCTTTGCTATAACTTTATCCCTTATTAATTGTATGCAATAACTTAACCTAAGTCATCTGCAGTCTGCAATATAACTGTGGCCAGAATCTGTAAAATAAATTCCGAAAAGTAAGTTATGAATTTTCTTCCTTTGTACTTGTTATAACTTATCAAGATAATCAACAAAACATAAAGAAATTACAGGCTATTTGAAAGACTGAATATTTTTGCTCTAAACCGGTATTAGTTTCCCTTATCTGCCTTTAAAAATATCAAAATTTAGGTGTCTTAAACAACAGAAATTACTGTTTCAATTCCTATAACTAGGATCTGAAATCAAAATATCAGCTGAGCTGAATCCTCTGATTGCTTTAAAGAGAGAATGCGTTCTCCACCTTCATCAAATATGCGGCGATCTCTAGCATGTCTTGGTTTCTGTATGGAGTTAAAAACACTCCGTGTTTTTACCAAATGTTCTCTTTCCATGGGGACACTAGCCACACTGACCTAAGACCTACACTGATGGGTTTGCCTTGACATGGACATCCTGTGAGAATGCACGGGAAATGATTCCAAATTACATCGCCAATAGAGCAACACTCAATGCTAGCATTCTTCCGTTTGGAGATTTACGGTGCCTTGTGTCTCAGTCACAATTTTTAAAATTCCATTCCTATTTTTTTCTTTTTATAACATTCATCTTAATTTTGTGATAAAAAATTGAAATTATAGGCAACAAAGAGCACAGGAAAAAATGTTAAGAATATCCCATTATATTCTTACTTTGGCAGTAGACATTCACAATTAAAAACATTTTTTTTAAAGATGTCTTTATTTTTATTGGAAGGGCAGATATACAGAGAGGGGGAGAGACAGAGAGGAAAATCTTCCATCCATGGTTTACTCCCCAAGTGACCACAGTGACTGGAGCTGAGCCAATCTGAAGCCAGGAACCAGGAGCTCTTCTGGTCTCTCACATGGGTGCAGAGTCCCAAGGCTTTGGGCTGTCCCAGACTGCTTTCTCAGGTCACAAGCATGGAGCAGGATGGGAAGCAGGGCTGCTGGGATTAGAACCGGTGCCTATATGGGATCCCAGCGTGTGCAAGGTGAGGACAATAACCACTACGCTATCATGCCGGGCCCCACAATTACAAATTTTTATAGCTAAAACAACACCAATGTATATCCTTTTCTTATTACATATGTGAAATCGATAAATCTGCTCTGTTAATACTTCATTTAGTCAAGGATTCATGTCAGCTAGAGCTCCACTTTCTTTTGCTTCTCCAATAAATCATGAGTCATGAGATTCTTCATTTTCAGTAGCAGAGGAAATGAAAGAGAATCGTGCTCCAGGTCTGACATGCTTCTTATCACATTTCTTTCCACAATTATTCAGTTAAATGAAATCTAATATTTATGACAAACTAAAAAGAAAAAGAGAAGGGAGAAAGGAAGGAAGGAAGGAAGGAAGGAAGGAGAGCAGGTAGGGAAAGAGAGAAAGAAAAAGAAAGAGTGAGAGAAAAGAAAAGGAAAGAAAAGAGAAGGGAAGGGAAGGGAAGGGAAGGGAAGGGAAGGGAAGGGAAGGGAAGGGAAGGAAGGGAAGGGAAGGGAAGGGAAGGAAGGGAAGGGAAGGGAAGGGAAGGGAGGAAGGGAAGGGAGGAGGGAAGGGAAGGGGAAGGGAAGGAAGGGAAGGGAAGGGAAGGGAAGGGAAGGGAAGGGAAGGGAAGGGAAGGGAAGGGAAGGGAAGGGAAGGGAAGGGAAGGGAAGGGAAGGGAAGGGAAGGGAAGGGAAGGGAAGGGAAGGGCAGGGCATAATCAGCCAGGGCACCCTCTGCCACTGCCACACCATATGCCATGGTTCAGTCCTGACTGCTCTGCTTCAATTCCAGCTTCCTGTTAACGCTCTGCGGAGAACCTTGGATGTTGGCCCAAATACTTAGGGTCTACCACCTATGTGGGAGATCAAAATGAAACGCTTGGTTCTGATTTCAATAGAGCACAGCCTTGGCGTTTGAGAAATTGGGGAGTAAGACAGAATGGAAAATCACTCTTTCTGTGGCTCTCTGTCTCCCTCTCTTTCTGTAACTCTACTTTTCAGAAAGGTCTTTAAAATCAGTAGGTGTTAGCATCATACCACTGAGAAATATTGGAATACTGATAAAGGCAGAAACCCTTAGAAACAACTGTTGGTGCTTCCAAGATAAATGCAGCTAAATCCCAATTTTCAATCTAAAATAATTGTGAATTTTCAATAGTCATCCCCAAAATGTAGCAGTTGGGAAAGAGCAGTTGAGGAGCCAAGGGGTAGAAATAGAACATAGATAGACTTGCTAAAGTGGATCTGTGGTTTTAAATGTTTGTTGGGACCTAGCTATATATTTTTGTCAGGCAAGTCAATCATTTGAAGCCATTTGAAAACATAGCAGGTATCTATTAAAGAAGGACTATGGCAAAATCAGCAGTTTAAATTTAAAGAATAACATGTTAAAAGCTAATGTTTAACATTAAAAAATAATTTTTATTGCCAAGTCAGATATACGGAGAGGAGAGACAGATAGGAACATCTTCCCTCTCTTGATTCAATCCCCAAGCAGCTGCAACAGTCATAGCTGAGCCGATACGAAGCCAAGAGCCTGGAGCCTCTTCTGGGTCTTCCACGCAGTTGCAGGTTCCCAAGGCATTGGACCATCTCCCTGTTTTCACATACCACAAGCAGGGAGTTGGATGAGAAGTGAGGCTGCTGGAACACGGACCATCACCCATATGGGATCCCAGCTTGTGCAAGGTGAGGACTTTAGCTGCTAGGCTGTCACACTGGGCCCACTGTTTAATTTTTAACATGTGCGCTTACTGAAATTACTTTAGTACTTTACCCCATGCAGTATGGATTACTACTTCAAATGAAGAATGCTCTGCTCAACACAGTGTACTAATGTACTTTTCCAACATTTTTTTTTTGTTTTTGTTTTTCACAAGAATGGAAGTCCTAGCTGTGAGGTGTTTTCTCAACCATCATCAGATGCTCTGAACATGTGAGACCAGTATCATTTTAGCTTCAAATACACTTTGTCACACACTTTTTTCCTTTTAAAGCCACCAGGAGTGTGCTTACTTCACTGCAAATTTACATTTCTGAAAGCAAAAGCACAAGGTTGATTTCCAAGTAGCAATTTACTCCAAAGTAGCCAAGTTAGGAAGGGCAACAGGATTGAGATAATGCGCACTCCCTAGGCAAACTTTGGGCAACAGAAGCTCCTGGCTCCTGGCATCAGATCAGTTCAGCTGCTACTGTTGCGGCTTGGGGAGTGAATCAATGGACAGACAATATTCCTCTCTGTCTCTCCTCGGAATTTCTGATTTTACAATAAAGATAAACAAATCTTTTAAAAAATGCTTAACACCGGGCCCGGCGCGGTGGCGCAAGTGGTTAAAGGTCCTCGCCTTGCACGCCCGGGATCCCATATGGGCGCCGGTTCTAATCCCGGCAGCCCCGCTTCCCTTCCAGCTCCCTGCTTGTGGCCCGGGAGAGCAGTCGAGGACAGCCCAAGGCTTTGGGAACCTGCACCCGCGTGGGAGACCCGGAAGAGGCTCCTGGCTTCGGATCGGCATAGTATCGGCCCGTTGCGCTCACTTGGGGAGTGAATCATCGGACGGAAGATCTTCCTCTCTGTCTCTCCTCTCTGTACATCTGCCTTTCCAATGAAAAAATAATAAAAATAAATCTTTAAAAAAAAAAAATGCTTAACACCCTCCATAATATATAGCAAATATTCAATAACAATGTAATAACACAATCAATACTCGAAATTAGCATAATGAGTGTGATAAGGAATCCTGTGAAAACCAAGGGGCTCAAAATGAATATTGTATAGTATTTGTCACTGGGGGCAAAGAACAAGGACCTAAAGAGAAGAATCAAATATTTCACCAGATTTTTTTAGAAACAAAATATGAGTCTGTCTGCTGAATTATGTTAGGTTTCAAACAAAATGCCATGCCGTGCTTCGTTGCATCTAATGTTAATGAACTTTACTGTATTAAACATATTCAAGCCTTTTCCCTTCCATTTCTGAAAACATGTCTTTTTTTTAATATTACAGTCACATTTACCGCCACATGTTTAATTGTATTTTCAAGTCCGCTATGTTTCCAGAACCAAAGAATAATGTATGGATTATAATATTGCAATTTATTTAGTGTCAATAATATTGGCTTCATATAAAAATGTTTTCTATTAGACTACCAGAGAAATGCGGGATTCACTGAAAAAATTCTCAGGATGCCATTAAAAGTTGCTCTTCTGTTGGAAGAAATTCCACCATTCGTTACCACACCATGGAGATCATACACACAGCCTCTGGGCGGACGGCAATCGTGATAATAATTCCTGAGCTCACAATTCAGTGATCATAAAATTGAACTATAACTCACATTTTAAGGCCCTTAATAGTCTCCTCTTATACACCAAAGTGTTGTGCAAAACTACATCCTTGCTAATAAACAGCGCATCTGTGAATATGGCAACAAGTGTCAATATCCCCACACTATATTTGAAAATTTATCCCACACATCTTTTCTGTTCTCTGAGCTTAACAACACAGACTGTGCACATAAACCTCAAGGATGTGTTTGTAGATGTGAACATTATGCGTTGTTACTGAGATGATGTCTAGAATGTTGGTACAGCTTATGGTACATAGATATGTTGTAGAAAAAAACTAAGGTGAGGATAAATTCCATATTACTTAGAACCATAAACACAGAATCTGGTCATCAACTGTCTTCCCCCCCTAAATCTCTCCCACTTACATTGTTAAAAATCACCAACTAATGGGAGTTTGCTATAATAATTTTGTGTAATTTTGTGTAATTGTGAGTAGTCTTCTAGTTTTCAAGAAATAGAGAATCATCCATTTATTTTTGGAAATTCACTTCAGCATACAGTATATGAAAACATATAAAATGATGTCCATGTGTGTGACTCCATCGTGAAGCCCAACATCATGGAATATGATAAGCTGGCAACAGTACTATGGGTCTATGTCGCAGCAAATGAAACGTCCTGGCATGCCCACATCGCATATTCAAGTATCAATCACAATTTTAGCTGCTTCAGTTCTGACACATCCTCCTGCTGTCGGACTGGGAAGGCAGCAGCTCATGGCACAAGGACATAGGTCCCTGCTTTCTTTGTCAAAACTTCAGATGAAATTTAGGTCCCTGGCCTTAGCTTTACCCAACCCTGGATATTGAGTAAAGCAGAGGATGGAAGAGATGTATCTCCTGGCCATTTAAAATAAAAATGAGCTTTGAAAGTATGGCAGTAGTTTATTACAGCATGAACCAGTACAAGATGATGAACGCCTCCGGAGTACCTGTCAGCATGTGAAACCACGATTCTAAAAATGCCATCTTTTTGGAGTATGCAGTGTTCTTCTGGAAGCTAATCTGTCCAGTTCAGTTGTTATGTTACATGCTCACACATGCTGTGATTTTGTAGAATTCATACTTAATAAATGTATCGTGATAGATAGCATGACCTTAAGAATTACCTTTCCCGGGCCCGGCGCGGTGGCGCAGTGGTTAAGGTCCTCGCCTTGCATGCCCGGGATCCCATTTGGGCGCCGGTTCTATCCCGGCAGCCCCGCTTCCCTTCCAGCTCCCTGCCTGTGGCCTGGGAAAGCAGTCCAGGACAGCCCAAAGCTTTGGGACCCTGCACCCGCGTGGGAGACCCGGAAGAGGCTCCTGGCTTCAGATAGGCATAGTATTGGCCATTGCGCTCACTTGGGGAGTGAATCATTGGACGGAAGATCTTCCTCTCTGTCTCTCCTCTCTGTATATCCGCCTTTCCAATAAAAAAATAATAAAAATAAATCTTAAAAAAAAAAGAATTACCTTTCACGAATAGTAAGGTTGTTATATTATAAAAGTATTTGGTAAACATTTATGGAAAAATAAAGTAAAACTGTCTTAATAATGTATAAGGATGTGCACTAACTCCGACCAATGCCTGTTTTGCTTGTGTTTCCTTTTTATCCATTTTCTTTAATTTGCCATTTTACGTGGGTAAAATATTATAATGGAAAGCTGAAGCAATTACTAGGAAAAGATATACTGTGTGTCCTGATGAAAGCAGACTGCTTAAGACATTTAAATGACTCAGTTACAGTGAACAAGTATTTCCCTTCTCGTCCAACATGCTGTTTATTGGTCACATAAACACTTGTCCATTGTTTTCTTGTTGAATTTAACATTGTGCAAGTAGTGAACAATTACAGCAAGAAATTAAACCAATTTGTACTACCATATCTGTTATCTCCAAGAAACTGATAATTCTCACAAATGGTTTATTTTTCACTAGAGTTGCTTTTTTATTTATTTATTTTTTTAGATGTATTTAATTTTGGGTCTGATTTCTGATATTTTTTTCTATATTCAGCTGAGGAAAGAACCTACTGCGCTATTCTAGTCACGGATGAAAAAAGACTTCACAGGTGGTGTGCCTTCCCTCAACTGGGACTGCACCCATGGGAGTGACCCTTGGCATCCCACGGCTCTCACAGTCACAGAGGCCCCTTGGCCTTGACCTTTCTGTGGCCAGACCTCCAATGAGATTGTGCTTCTAAGGAGGCACTGTTAGCAAGGGCAGCTGTTTAGGCCTTCGGAGGCTCTAATCTCTGACTAACTATTGGCTCCTTTCTATCACCTCCATTCTGCAAGGTGTGGATGCGTGTGTTCAGAGGATAGCTGTAGGAGAACTGAGGACATTCTGGCAGAGGACATTCTCCTGTGGGACTTGAAACTCCCCAAGTGGATTCCAAATGCCATTAGTGGCCGGGTACCCACGTGAGGAACTCCTCTTATGTTTCAGGCTGGTCTCTTGGTGGAGGGAGGGTGGGACTTGGGTACCCACACAAGTGTGCTGCTTGACTTTGATTCCTTAAAGCTATTCATGTGGAATCTTGGATGACCCCCTGTACACTTCCCAGGTGAGTTGACAAAAGACCATCCCCTTTATTCACTCCTGTCTCCATTCTACCACCCACATGGCTTCCCTTCTCTGAGACCTTAGCATCCCAAATCACGAAGAGTTGCATTCTGAGCTGCAGAATAGGAGTCTGTCCCTTAGAGGCATCAATAGTCACAGGAAGTCTTTGGGGAATTCAGGAGACTAACAGCTAAGCTCTGTCCCTGCCCACATGGTGATTCATAAATGCTTGCTGTTGGAAGAGGGAGACTTGTAATTCAGCTAGTGAGGCAGTTAAGATACTTGGTGTACCCTCAAGCCTGGCACAGGACATGCTCCCACAATTCCATCTCATACATACCTTGGTGTACACTCAAGCCTGGCACAGGGCATGCTCCCACAATTCCATCTCACAGATACCTTGTTAATTTTGAACTAGACTAAGATTACACTCATTCTGATTAGGTCAAGAGACGCAAATTCAGGCAGTGGCAGAGAGATTCCTGAGTTACGGAGTCTATTTTAAAATTTTCAGGAAAAAAATGGTCATGGGTAGATGGGATGACCTGCAGCTAATTGACAATCCCCATGCTCATAGATCCTGTCCTGGCAGACAGCAAGGCCGCTCCTACAGTGACCGCATTGTATGTGTTGGGGAATGTGGGTAGAAGTTGTTTATGTGAACACACTTTTCCATCTCTATGACCTCTTCAAGAACTGCAAAGTAAAACAAAAAACAAAAACCCTTAGTTTGGGCAACTGAGGAGCTTCCGCACTCTGATTCAAAGGACAAGGATAACTTACAAGCAGAGAAAAGAAAGACCCCCCCCCCCCCGCTTTTAAGGATTCATTGAAAGGCTTCCTTCAGCTCTCCCACCAGGACTTCACCCCTGCTCAGCTGCCCAGAGGAGACCTCCGTCCGTATTCTATTGCCTCTGGAAAAAGGCTTCCAAACCTTATCCTGGCATGCAGGTCGAACCAATCCTTCCACTTACAGAGGTGGATGCAGAGTCTAGTGCACAGGTTGGGTAAAAGCCTGTCTCTCCTTCAGAATCAAACCAGAAATGATCTGGACAGTTACACCAGCAATCCTCATCACTATGTGACAACCTTGAACAACTTCAGCCTATGTCTGACCTGGCCTGGAAAGCTGTGATGTTCCTGTTTAACAGAACCTTGACTCTTTGAAATGAGAGAGAGTGTTGGCAATAACTTGCGAAGCTGGAACAATTATTATGCAGCCCATGGGGAAACCTTGAGAGACAAGATGAGGCATCCCAGTGGAGCAGAGGCGATCTCTACAAAAATCCTAACTTGGGCCAAGAAGATGAAAGACATGATTAAGAGTGAAATCACTTCATTTATTATATTTTGGAGTGATTAAAAGGGAAAAGTCTCTCTAAATTTCAGCCAACTTATCACAGTTCATCAGGGAGAGACTGAGGCAGCAATGGAATGCCTCAAAGTGTGACTGTAAAATTCACTAACTTGTTCATGGCCACAGTGGAGGTGGAGCGATCCTCAAGGACAAGTCTCCTATTCAATCTGCCCTGAATATCCGCAGAAAGCATCAAACACTTAGGGCAGACCCTGATAGGTCCTCCTTGGACCAGTCGTTATGGAGCCAAATGCATTGGAGCCAAATGCATTTGGAGCCAATGCATTTTACTATAATCAGGAGATACGAATGAAAGGTAGAAAGACAGGTGACATAGTGAGATGCTGCCCGCTATGAGTTCAGCCACCTCAAGAACAAAGGCCCCATTATGCTGCTACAGCTGTGGAGAGCCAAGCCATTTTCAAAGAGAATGCCCTCCAATCAAAGGGCAGGAGTCTCCAGTGGGAGCACATGCCATCAACAACGAGAGTCATTGTGAACTGCAATGCCCCAGTTCTCCAAGGAGCAGGGTCTGCTGACCAGGACCCCCAGTGAGTGTTCCTGGGATCTCCTCTCCAGGCTGCCTCCACCAGAGAGCGAGAGACAGGTCTTCCATCTTTGGTTCCTTGTACTGAGACAGGAAAGACAGATCTTCCATCTTCAGATTCGTTCTCCCCATAGCCGTAAAGGCTAAAGGTATGCCATTCTGAAACCCAGAGCATGGAGCATCCTCCAGCTCTCCCAACGTGATTCCACGGCCCAAGTGCTTGCACCACCTCTGGCTGCCTTCCCAGACAATAAGCAGGCAGTTGGAGATGGGGTAACATTCAGTGAACATGTAGGATACTGGAGCCAAGGAACATGGCTAGTGTGCTATGCCACCATTCCAGCCCCTTCGTTCATGCAAGTGCGAAGCAAGGTTTTCATGGAAAAATTGGCAGACATTTTTTAAAATTACTTCCATAGTTTTGTGTTTTTATTAACACATGTTTTTAACTGTGTTTCGGTTTAACATGTTTTATTATCCAGTATTAATATGTATATTTGTTTATATTCAAATTCTTCATAGATATAGCTTTATTTTATTTTATTTTATTTTATTTTATTTTATTTTATTTTATTTTATTTTATTTAGAGATTTGTTTATTTCTATTGGAAAGTCAGATATACAAAGAGGAGGAGAGACAGAGACGAAGATGCTCTGTCATCTGAGGAGAAGCAAAGGACAGAGCTGAGCTGATCCTAACCCAGTAGCCAGGAGCAATTTCAGGTCTTCCATGTGGGTGCAGGGTCCCAAAGCTTTAGGCCATCCTTGACAGCTTTCCCGGGCCACAGGCAGGGAGCTGGATGGGAAGCGGGACTGCCGCAATGGAACCAGAGCCCATATGGGATCCTGGTGTGTGCAAGCTGAGGACTTTAGCCACCAGGCCATGGCCCCGGACCCTAGCTACATTTCAAATGTCAATATACTGTAGTTCCATGATTTGTGTTACTGAACCACAATTGCAAATAAAACTTCAAATATGCTTTCATTTTTAATAATGCTGAAAAATTAAACTTTGTGTCATAGATTCTCCAATGTACATCTGTTCTGAATACTGTCAAATATAATTTTTGTTTAGAGGAACAAAGAAATAACAGGTGTATGGAAAAGCAGCAGCTGAACAATACCGTCTGTGAATCTCATTAACTTCTCTGGTTAAAGTTGGTGCTCATTAACTAGAATCTGTTCCATTTTGATTTCTGAAAGTATGACATGTGGTAAATGCAAACTGTTTCATTTATTCCACAGTTTGATATCGTATGGCAAGGAGTGGCATTAGGAATAAAATCAGTGTCATGAACCGCTCCGGCCAACAGAGCCAGTAATGTGGGCATGGGGAGGGTCTGGGGATGAAGCACCAACAGGAGACCAGTGATGGTGGAAGTCTCTGCGAAGTCTCTTTATTGCTCCTTCATCTCTCCTTATATACTCTTCCGCCACATCCTCATTTAGCAGGATATTGGATACAGATGAGTCCATTAGGTGTTTTTAGCCACAAACCCAGTTCCTGTTCCTGTCCAGTTCCTATTCCTGCTCAGACCAACCAGCACTAATCAACTCCTTAGCCCACAACAATGAACCCATTCAGATTACAGTTTGTGGATCAGGCAAATTAAAGCTTGCATGGATAATTATGCCAGATCAAGAAAATGAGGAACGGTTTTGGTGTGGTGGGGAGCAGTTGTGGTCTGTGATAGCCTAGCGGCTAGAATCTTGCCTTCCATCTACCGGAATCAACCTGAGGTTCCCGTCCTTACTGCTCTACTTCGATCCTTTTTCTGTTATAGCGTGGAGTGACAATGTCCATGCTTTTATTCTTGTGTCACATTACAACCCGGAGAGATAGTAACACAGCTATCGGTCTGGGTGATACCCCTAAGGTTTTGGAACTGAGTCTGCTTTCCACACAGACTCTGCAGCACAGTGCTAAGTAACTCTGCAGCACGCTTTGTGATGTGTGTCAGTCTCCCTAGCCTTGACAATGCCTTGTGTCTGTGATAGCGGTAAATGATTTCCTTAGTTTCACTTCCATCTGCTTGACATCACACATTCTACAAAAAACATTTTTTTTTTTATCTTTGGACTACATTAGTCACATAATCCTGTTTTAAATATAACTTAATGACTTTGTACAAAAAGAAACTACAGATTTGAATCATAAATACTGCTTCACAATTACAAATGTGTTGAATGTTTGACACACAGAGCAGCTGAGCTTGAGTCCCAACTGTACTCCCAATTACAACTCCTTGTTAATGCTTCATCAGAAGTTAGCAAGTGAAGCCTCAAGGACTTAAGCCCCACCACACTCTTGGGAGATTCGTTACCGTCTTGACTTCTAATTTTTTCAGGGTCCATTCCCTGCAGTTTCTCACAGTTTGGGCTTGGCTCAACCAGCCATTGGAAAGTGAACCAATTGATGGAAGATATGTCTGAATGTTTCTGCTTTTCAAACAATCAAAAAAATCTTATCATAAAACGAAATAAAGCGTTACTAGTAAATACTGTGATATTTAAAATTCTGCTGTATTTTATTTTATAATCTCAGAAATACCACATATGGACATTCATGGCACTATCATTGGAAAATTCTATAAATATAATGAGGCTATGAAGCTAGAGGTTCTAGATACATGTTTGCAAAATTTTTTGAGGGCTCCAATTTGTCACTGGCAAAAAATGTTGCCAATTTTCTTTTTCTTTGAAGTGACAAGCTGTGATTATGTTTAATAAGACACTTAGCCAACATGCAGATCTGAATAACAAACGCAGTGGGTTTGCTGGTCACTCTTTGAAACGATTTTTCCATTGGAACAGATTTATAGTTTGTTCGGCTTGCTATAAACATTTGAGAAACATTTACACAAGAGGGCTTTGTTAAATCAGCCATCACACTGAGGGATGCAATAAAAACATTTTATGTGGATGGCCAGTCTAAAAATGCATATGTGTGATGATGGAGATATGATAATTTGGATAAATGTACAACTGTATCAAGGACATTTTTCAGGAAACATTACTTTTTAAATTTTGTACATTGTAGAAAAGAATATAATGACTGTAGTAACATTTAGTTTACTTCAGTGAAGGCAAAAATTATGAATACTCACTCTTTTTTAAAAATAAGAATTTATCTTTAATTGGAAGGTCAGAATTACAGAGAGGAGGGGAGACGGACAAAAAGATCTTTTGTTAGCTGATTCACTCCCCAAGTGACCACAACAGCTGGAGCTGAGACGATCCAAAGCCAGGAGCCAGGATCTAATTCTGGGTCTTTCACAAGGGTACAGTATCCCAAGGCTTTGGACCATTCTCTACTGCTTGCCCAGGCCACAAGCAGGAAGTTGGAAGGGAAGTGGAGCTGCTAGGATATGAACAAGCACACAAAGGGGTTTGCAGTGCATGCCGGGTGAGGACTGTAGGTGCTAGGCTACCATGCCAGATCCATACAAGCATTTTTTTTTTTAACAATCTTTGGAAATGCCAGTATATTGACAATGGGAAATTTTACCTTACATTATGCCAAGAATAGTGGCATGTGGAATCCCCTGAGCATAGACTGGGACAGACTACAGTGGACTTTTTAATAGAATAATACTTACTAAGTCTTTTCTCATGTCATCAACATAAGGAAAGTAATTTTTTTTCCTCTAAAATTAAACAACGGATAATTCTCAGTGACTGTATTTATTAGATAGTGTTGATATAGAATGCCAGTGAGGAAACTCGGGTTAATAAACAAAAGCAAATCTCCTCTCTTGAAACAGCTGGTGCTCCACCCGACTTCTGAATCTATGAGCCACTCGAAGTTGTCCCTATTTAAGCACCATGTTTATTGTTCATCCGGTGCTTGCATTTCTGTTTCACAGTGCTTCTGTGTAAATTTGGATGATTCTTTAATAAGTAATTAATTTATTTTATTAATTGCATTGCATTATGTGACACAGTGTTATGGGCACTGGGATTCGCCTCCACCCTTCCCCGAACCCTCTACCCATGGAGGATTTCTCCACCTTGCTGCATTACCACAGTTCAAATTCAGTTGTGGTTCTTTCATTGGAAGTATTTACCAAGCATAAAGTCCAGTGTGTTATTATCCTAGTGGGTTCAACGATTTCTTGGTGAGACCATCTCTGGTCTGAAGGTAAAGCCAACAAAGTATCATCCCAATCAATTAAAGGCCCCGACATAACATCAACAGCCATTTACAACCTTACAGCATTAATTGACATGGTATTGATTAATAGTATGTTGATAGGAAAATGCGGTTGCTTAACTACATCCTGTGACTTCTTCTTAGACGTTTCAATTTTGGTTTATATTCAACCTGATTCTATACAGTTATCAGTTTAGGTACAGTACATTTTTTTTTTTAGGATGGATGTGCAGAGAAATCCCCCATACCCCAGTGAGGTGTAACTAATCTTTGTGTCCCTTTTAAAGCAGAAAAATTTGTGAAACATCAGAATTTCATTAACTGTTCTGTAAAATATATTTGTTATATGTATCTATTCAATTATTTTCAATATATTATTATTTTTAAATTGGTGGAATAAAGTACAGATAAATAAGTAACCTATACTAGGAAAACAATTGTGTCCTTACTTGAGAAATCTCACCACCTAGGAAGTAGGAAACCAGTTTCATATAATTGTATCATTATCCACAGGTGGCTGGGAATAAAGTTTAGCAATAAATTGGGGAAAACTAAATGACAGTATCAAAGATTTTTAAATCCCCTTTGCCATTTGATGACGATTACCTCTGATTATTTCTGTGATGTAACACAAGAAATAAAACAAGATATATAAAACTAGAGGCAGTTTGAAGTGAAATGTTCAAACTCCATGATCAACTAATGTAGAACCAATTCAGTACTTTAGAAAGCAGGTGGAGACTACGTAATGCTATGAATGCTTAGTTTCTATCCCTACATTGCAAAACTGAGTGGAAAGAGATGATGCAGATGACAACCTGACGTAATCTTGCAAAAACAAGTGTTTAGGAGAAAGAGGGATACGTTTAAAATCCACCATAGCTCTTAGAGGCTTAGCCGCTTATAGAAAAAGCAAGAGTGGGATGGAATTTGCAGATTGTACAGACACAATAACACAGTATGAAAATAAATTCCAACTCCCTTCCTCTGTATCAAAAATACCTTATCGTGGAAATACAACTGAAAAACCTGCTATGAACAAGGAATTCTTAAAATGATTCTAAATCACCACCTTTATTTAAAACAAGTATGTTATCACAGGCTCATGAAATTATGGATTCTTTAGATAACCAGGCAATAAATGTCTTTTGAAAAAGACTATTTAATTGAGCAAGAAGAAACCATATTTGAAAAAAAAAAGATGCATATGCTCCAAAATGTTACCAAAAATACAAAATAAAAACTGCCTAAAAAAGCATAGATTCATAATGAAACCACTGGATATTAACTCCAATGATTGAACTTATATTGTTATATAACGATGCGGAGACAAGACTGATGGCAATGAGTAGCAACAGGCCTTATTTGTCTAATTAATTTTTATCTGAAACTATTGTTCATGCTGGGTCTTACATCTGTGGTATTCTGTGTGCTGAACTCTGCCTCCTCCATTTATGAAGTAAATTCCACTTGTTCTGGGTGGGTGATACTTTTAAGTTCTTTGGGGTTTGATTAGCTAGTATTTTGTTGAAAATTTTTGCATCTGCATTCATCATGAATATTGTTCCGAAGTTATGTCTCTTTCTCTCTTCTGTTTCTCTCTCATAATCTCCTCCTGGTTTGGGAGCTAAGGTGATTGGCTGCACAGAAAGAGTGGGAGCAATTCTTCCACTTCAATTTTTTTGTAAATTTGAATAAGAATTTGGATTAGTTTGTTTGTTTTGTTTTCAAAGTTGTGTAAAATTCAGCAATGAACTTCTCTAATATGAACTTTTTTCTGAGGAGAGGTTTTCACCACTTGGTTCAAACTTAGGCTTTGCTATTGGTCAATTAAGACTTTGTTTGGTGCCTGATCTTGGGTATACTGAATGAGTCCAGAATGTTATTAATTTCTTCAACTTTTCCAGCATTTAGGCATTAGCTATTTGTAATAATTCCTGATGATTTTTTTTTATTTCTTTACCACCTTGTAACATCTGCTTTTTCACCTCTAATTCCATTTCTTCTGCTATCCTCTTATTGTATGTCTTTGCTGCTTAAGTTTGTTCTTATAGGTAGCTTGTACAAAGGCTTTGGTTTTTACAGCATTCAACTAGTCTCCAACTTTTTTTAAAAAGATTTATTTTTATTATTTTTTTATTGGAAAGGTGGATATACAGAGAGGAGAGACAGAGAGGAAGATCTTCCCTCTGATGATTCACTCCCCAAGTGAGCGCAAGGACCGATACTATGCTGATCCAAAGCCAGGTGCCGGGCCCGCCTACAACTTTTTAAAAAATAATTTGGTTCATTTCCATTCAAGGTTATTATTGATAAGTAATGATCTTTGCAGCTGATTGTTATAGGTGTATATATCACATATAGAGCTAATGACTTTCTTCTGATGATTTATGCTCTAATAACTTTTTCCCACTAAATGAATGAATGAATGAATGAATTAGTGGAGCCTAAAGGTCTTTTCCTATTATGTAAATTGAAGTAGTATGTGAAAAATATTTAAAACCATCAAAATGTTTAGAGTTGCTGTGCTGTGGCAAAGTCAGTTAAACTCTGTTCTGTGTTTTCATGCATTTTGGCTGCCAGGACAAGTTCTAGGGGCTTCCCTTCTGAGCCAGCTCCCTGTTAATGTGCCTGGGAAAAACAGACGGCCCTCATAATGTGGAGACCATCGATATGCTCTGGCTCCTACCTCTGAACTTGTCCAGCCCATGTTGATAAAGCCACTTAGAGAGTAGAGCAACTGATGGAAGATCTTGTTCACTGTATCTTGCTGTCCATCTCCTTAAAAAAAATCTTTCAAAACTAATCAAGATGCATTCATCTCAAAAAGAAAGACCACAACTTGCTGAAGGGAGAGCAGATTTGTCAAGCATACTACAAGGAGTCTTGAGAACAATCATCAGTACAAATGGAAAGGAAACAGCATAATACATAATATACACATTCATTAATGAACAAAATGATTTGAACTGTTGTACAGAAAGAATAAAGAAGAGGAAGAAGAAATGAGGCAGGATAAGGGAGGAAGGAAATAATAGAGAAGAAATGAACTGAGGTCACATTGTATATCATAATTGATAATAGTCTCCAATACGAAATGAGAGTGAACATCTCAGCTAAAAATAGGCAATCTATGTGGATCATTTGGGTTAAAAGATTCAACTTTAAGTGCATTCTAGTGTGAAAATAAAATTCTAAAGATGCAGAATTCTAAAACATCTTATTCATATTGCACACAAAGTCAAAGTATTTATCAATAGGCAAAATAATACATTATAATATAATTTTTCTGAAACCTTAGTAATGTATGAGTCAAGAATTTTGAAACAACATCCTGTTGCATGAATCTATGGCTCAGTGGCTAAATCTAACCTCACAAGCACCTGAATCTACATGAGCATGGGTTAATCTCTCAACTGCTCCACTTCCCATCCAGCTCCCACCTTGTGGACCATAAAAGCAGTCTGCCCAAAATCTTGGGACTGCACACTCACAAGGGAGACTCAGAAGAAATTCCTGGATTCTTGCTGTAAATCAGCTCAGCTCTGGCCATTGTGGCCACTTCGGGAGTGAACCAATGGTTGGAAAATCTTTCTCTCTGAATTTCCTTCTCTCTATAAATCTGATTTTCTAGTAAAAAAAGATCTTAAAAATTATATAAAAGCAAGTCTATGAACTACAGAAAAATAAGCTCTTAAGATTTTAAGGAACAGTATAAATTTTTGACAAATTCATTGAATTCTTAAAATGTATTGAATTAAATAATCCAATCAAGAAATGAAATCAGGTTCTGTATGTACAATATGTATTTTGGACTTTTGATCAGTTATTTAAGATTTACAATGAATAGAAGTTGAAATAGTAGTGCATATATGATCCTGTTTAATAAAGTAGAAGAAATATACTTTAAAATATAGAAAAACTCATTTGCATCTTCAATCAGAATATATAGAATTCAAAGCAAAAGTTTTGAAGTTACTGAAGCAATATTTAAAAATACAGCCAATGTCACAAGCTTCATGAAGGTCCTAGCACAGTAGCCTAGTGGCTAAAGTCCTCTCTTTTCATGCACCAGGATCCCATATGGAGGCCAGCTTCCCATCCACCTCCCTGCTTGTGGCCTGGAAAAGCAGTCGAGGACTGGCCAAAGCCTTGGGACCCTGCACCCACATAGGAGACCCAAAAGAGCTCCTGGCTCCTGGGTTCAGATCAATGCCCTGCAGGGCATTGTGGTCACTGAGAGTGTAAATCATCAGATGGAAGATCTTCCTCTCTGTCTTTCCTCCTCTCTGTATATGACTTTCAAATAAAAAAATAAATAAGTGTTAAAAAACAGCTTCATGAAAAGATTCTCATAGAGATTAACTGGAGAGTGAAAATAAAGTCATCACTGTAAAAATAAAGATATATTATGAAGCCCCAATGAAACTAAATACTTATATGATGATAAGTGTAATAAATTCAACATTAACAGTGAAGTCTAGGGTAAAATAATGTGAAATGAGAATAAATGAAAGTTTTGTCTATAAAGGTGAAGGAAATTTGTGTATATTTGCAGTTAATCAGTTAATGTAGTAAAATATACTTTTCAGGGACCACTAGTAAATCAACGAGTCCTTTATTATTGTGCTTTGTGAAATCAGCTCCGCCTGCATACAGGCGTTTCCCAACTATGTGCTTGCCAGATGGCGTATGTTTGGCAGCTCGACTCTTTCCATGACTTGACCATAAATTCAAGTCTCTGTCTCATGCTATGCATCAAAAAACAGTTTGAAGTAAATTGTAATTATATTTCAGGTTAGTTAGAAAAGGAATCTAAAAAAAAAGAACATGAAAGGAGTGAGGTATAGTGGATACATTTGTGATAATGTAATTGGAAAAATGGGTTGATATCTGCCATAATCTAGTTTCAAAATTACTATATAATTAAATTTTTTATTAAAAAACAAAATATTTACTAATTTCAACTATGTCGAGCCCATTTTAGTATATAAAAGCTAAACAATTTAACCTTTGATCATTTAAAAAAATAATAATTTTTTTTTCTTGAAAGAATTGGAGACCAAGAGAGGCAGAGAGGTCTTTGATCCTCTGGTTCACTCCCCTTTTGGTCCCCCTGGCCAGAGCTCGGCTGATCTGAAGCTGACCTGGAGAGCTCTTCCTGGTCTACAATGCTGGTGCAGTCTCTAGAACTTGAGCCGCTCTCTGCTGCTTCCCTAGACCATTGGAAGGCATCAGAATCAGAAGAGAAGCTGCTGGGACGAAATAGCTGCCCATATGAGACACCAGCATGCCACAATTGGAGAATCAGCCTGCTGTGTCACCACACTGATCCTGGTTATTTATCTTTGACTTCAACTTCTGAGAATTCCTTATTTTACTGGAGCAATGGATGTCCTTGATGTAATAAGCAAAATTCATATTATGGTAAAAAAATGCAAAATCACAAAGCAAATGTGCTTTACATTCTAAAATTATTTTGTGACATTACTGTGTATATACACAAGAAAATATAATATAGGTTATATTTGTTTCGTAAATCAAGTGAATGCCTACGAACAGTTTGGAGACCCACTCCTGCATTTGCATTTTTTAAAGAAATACTATATCATGGAAATATACAAATATTTTAATTCAGTAGAGTAGATATATTTCATTCCTATACAGAATTCTTTTGCTGAAATACCACAAAAGATATTTAGGGCTCCTTTTTTGGGGGAGATAATTTTTAAATTTATTTCAAAGGCAAAATTAAGACACAAAGACAGAGATAAAGTGGATTTCCATCCACTAACCTAGCTTGATTGGCCTACACTCATTCTGGCTCTTGCTGATGGGTACTACAGCCTAGCCCAGCCTGGTCCACCTCAGACTGGCTCTCATGTGACCTGGTAGATGCAACAATCTAGCCTGTACTGTCCCATGCTCTGGCTCTTGCAAGCACCAGCAGGTGCTGTAAAACAGCCCACTTTGGCCTGACTCCAGACCCAGCTAACACACATGTGTCAATGAATGTTTCAGCCTTGCGCAGACTTGTCTGCCCACAGCACCAGCCAAGCAGGAGTATCCCCAAGCCTGGGACTTGCACATGCTGGCAGGCAGGTACTTTGATCCAGCCTGGCAACGGCCATCCACTGTCTCAGCTCTCATTGGTAAGTGTTGCAGCTTAGCTCAACCAGGCACAGCACGCACTTGTACTGGTTCCAGCTCATGTCAGTGGGTGATTTGGCCTGGCCCAGTCTGACCTGCTCCCAGACCTGGCACACCAAAAGCCACAACATGTTACAACCTTGCCTACCCTTGGCTCTTGTGCTCCCCACTGGGAGCTGTGACCTAATAGGGGAGTTCCCCAACATCCCCTATTGGTTATACTTCCAGCCCCAGGTACCAGCTGTGCTGGCATTGGCAGTTGCCCTGCTTGGCATGGTCTGCCATGATTCCAAACCTTTGCATGTGCTGACTAGCGCTGCAGCCTAGAGCTCCTGCAGCTACAAGGTGGGTCCCTGTATTTGAGTTCTGTAGTCCAGCCTGGCTGGGCCCTCATGACCATCAGCTCTCCGCATAAGTCAGATGGTAGAGCAATCCCACAAAGGCAAGCTCACAAGTCACCTACAGAGTCTGCTTCCAGATTTGCTTTTTTGTATATATATATACAAATATATATATATATTTTGTATATATATATATATATATATTTTCTGGTGGGTGCTGCCACCCAGTCTGGTATGTCCTTTTCCCCTGCTCTGACACTCACGGGCAGGAACTGTAGCCTAGCCCAACCAAGCAAGGCTGCCAAATCTAGCTTTTTAGTGTGTCAGCAGGCTGTGGACAATGCTATTTAGCCCAGCCCAGATTCCCCTTGTGGGAAGGTGCCCTGGTCTGGTCCAGTTATGCCCTCTCGTTTCATGCCTCTGGATCACGACCATTCTGTCTCAGCTTGCTCACCTACCTCCAAGTGCACTGCCCCAGTTCATGAAAGACCCCAGAAGTCATTGCTCCCTGTCAAACTTAGATGTGCCCACTGCAATACATCCCCAGAGTTGCTGCAGTGGGAAACCTGCAGCACCCATGACATCAGTGTTCTCAGACTTCCCCACATCTGTAAGTAAACTAATTAATAGTTAATTGAAATAAGCAAATATGCTGGCATACCGATGTAGTTAGCACGGATTTGGCACTAACAGGCCCAGAATGCCTGTCAGCTACTGGTTAGTTTTCTCCCAGTAGTGTAACACTTGGCTAGGTTAAAGGCAAATTAGGTAGTTTCCTACAGTTGGGACTGCACATGTATTTCACGAAACTCAACCACATATTGGCTATTCAGATCCATTTGACATATATCTTGAGAGTCATAATTGGTATGTAAACACTGGAAAATACATGCAATATCTCTTCTGATGTTGTTTAATTGACACTTTGGCATTATCATTTTGGGAAAGTTAATAATAGATGTACCATCTGATTATCTAAATCTTGTGCAGACATAATTGAACAATCAGACTGAAATCAGAGATTATTTTCTGGAAAAAAAGAGTGCTTAATTTGTTATATTGGTATTGCTTCAACTTCCTGTCAGGTTTAAATAATTAGATGATTCAGACTTTATTGCTCTGTTATACCATAAATGTGTATAGATATATATTCAATGCAATTTTCACATAGGAACATAGAATAATAGAAATCTCTTGGACTATCTGAAATAGCTGTAGTAAGCATTGGCAGGGAAGACAAATACAGATATCAAGTAAGCATGCAAGTTTGTTCTGTGCTTCTCTCTGCATTGATTTTCCTGGACAAAACAGTATGCATGTTCACCAGCATAGGCCCCATGATGATCAAACCTAGCATGTGCACTGAATGCATTACAAGCATGATTAATGCTCATACCATAACAATTAATCAGCACGTGAAGAGATAACACGTGCCATCAACATGAAGAAGAGTTCATTTCTGGATTAAAAGCAATGTTACATAGATGCTAGCTGTTTGAGTGAAGTAAAATAGTATTAAACATCTGAACAAAAATGTGGCCAAGAAAAATGAATGTACATATGCATAGTTAGATAGATAGACAGATAGATAGATATACATATACCTGTATACATGCATATGTATAAAGAAAAACAGAGAGATAGATTGTCCATCCACTGGTTTACTCCACAAGTGGCCACAGTGTCCAGAGCTAAGCTGATCTGAAGCAAGGAGCCAGGAATTTCCTCTAAGTTTCTCATGTGTGAACAAGGTCCCCAGACTTTGAACCATCCTCTACCGCTTTCCCAGGTCACAGGAAGGGAGCTGGACGGGAAGCAGGGCAGCCATGACATTAAGCCATGCTCATGTGGGATTCTGGTACTTATAATGTGAGGATGCAAATTTCATAAAGAATGGATTCTGAGTATATATAGATATATATTAACTTTTTTTAACTTTTACATTGTATTGCATTTATCTAAATATTTCAAGTATAGTAAGTTATATAAGTGCAAGTTGTTAAAAAGTTCAAATATATCATCAAAAGGAAAGACCTTTTTAACATATCTCATCAGAATACTAACACCTTTAATTGATTAATATGCCAAAAAATAATAGTCTGAAAGAATTGTTAAAAATGTCTAACTTGATAAATATAGGCTCATCAATGAATGTAAACATTTTCTTATTGTAACATTTAATACTAGTGGGGAATGGTTCTTATTTCTAAGAATTTAACCAACACACTCTTAAAAATAATTGTGACATGTAATTTGTACAAAAGCAGAACTAAATTTTGTTTAGCCATTCTTCATGGGTGTTGACAAAAAAAAAAAAAAAAACCACTCAGGCCTTTTAACTATTCTTTGTCTATTGTCACAAAAAGCAAATTTATTTCCTAAAGTTTATTTCTAGAATGTAAAAATCGATTTTTAAAGGAATTGGTTCAACATGCCTCCTACAGACATAAACTATCCATTGTCTTTTGATATGAGTTCTAAATAAATGACTCAAAATGTTGTATAAAAATCAGGCAGCAAATTAGTAAAAGGATGTAATAATATTTTTCAAATGCAATTATAGCTTTCAACATTATTTTCAGTTTTCAAATAAAATATTTATGAATTACATAAGAAAAAAGAATATCTCAAAATCATGAAATATGCAATAATTACAGCAGATTTCCATAGACAAGATTTGAGAATTTGCCTTTCTGCTGCCATATCTGTATTATCGTTTACCAGTCCATTAGACACATTAGAGTGACATTGACAACCTAAGAGAACATCCTGTCCCTAAATACAATGATGTAATACTATAAAGGCATTATTTTCTTTAAAAAAATGCATTGAAGAATTAAAATTCACGCCATTTACACTTATAATGAAAAAATTTTGAAATATCACAAAAATAATTCTGACATCATCTGGAAGAATAAGGAATTTAAGATAACAAAATTTAAATATAAAATAATTTTTAAAAAACTGATCTAAGAGCTGTTCAACTATTTCATAACCTGTAATAAATTAAAGAGGAAGTCTACTGGCACAACTTTTGAAAATGAAGTCTGGAACAAAGTAAAAAGCAAGATACCGACTTCCCTGGATTTCAGGACCTACATGGCTACTGAGATGCTTTCTATCGTGAAAGAAATTACACCTATCTAAGTTATATGTATTCTTACCATATAATAGTAATATTATATGGCAAATGTGTATAGCTTCTCTCTCTCCTCTCCTCCCCTTTTCCTCTTTCCTTTTCTGGTGGAAGTCAAACCATGAGCATCTTTTCAGGACATTTGTTATGCTCTTGAGACCACCAAACCCTACATTTTCAAGTTCAACAGCTAAGGGGGTATGACTGAGAGAAGCATGGAGATGTAAAAGGATTTGCCAAAAAGGGAGAGCTTTTCAATGATGGTTGGGATCATCAAGCATGTCTTTGGAATGGACCCTCGCTTCCCACTCACGGAAAGAATCCACGTACTTCTAATAAGTGTACTATCCTTGGGGAGATGAGGTCATGAGTGAAAATATGAAGTTAAATGATGCTAAATGTGAAATGTCTTAGGAAAAATTCACTCTGTGTGAAATGGAGAACAATTATTTTCTGCTTTAATTGGGAAATAGAGTTTGAAAATACTGAAAACATTCTAGAAAAATAAAATGTACACATCTTTTATGTCATGACATTATTTTTTTAGTCAGAGAGCATTCCTAACAAGCCTAGATTCATGGACACATTGTAACAATTTTATTTATAAATAAAAGTGGAAAACTTTTTTTGGCATGTATCTGTTTGTGTGCTTGTGTGTCTGTGTTTTTTGGTGTGTTAAAATCTGGTATGTATTTATCTGGAATATGCATATATATAATTTATATATATTTAAATTTATATATTATACACTATGCATATCCATGTATATTTGTATTTGCTTTATATGTAATATATGTATATATATGAAAATAACTTTTGGGAATTCAACATCTGAAAAACTTTTGGGATAAGAAACATTCTGATTTAATGACACTTGAAGTCCTATTAGAATGGAAAGCGACTTGGGTTAAGACTGTTAATAAGCGTGTCAGGATGTTTTAAACTCTCTGTTTAAAGTTTCTGCTTTGCATCACAAGCTTTAAAGAAATTTTATGGCTTAGATTAAGTTGTCTCATTTTATCTATTCCATGGACTGATGAGCTTAAGTTAGGCATGATGTGTAAGCCACAGGAAACAGTGGCTGCCTCATACCCCAGTGAAGTGAAGGCGGACCCCAGGGCACACCAGACAGGATTCTAAACTACCCACATGCCCAGCTCACCTTGGTTGCCCTCAAAGGCAACGGGGTGATGTAATGGAAGCTTTTCTACTTGTGGAAAATGAAGATTTGCCTAAGGCAGATATGTGAATCTCAAGAGATTTGTCACAACATCTCTTTGGGTTTTACACCAGTAGAGGCTTTCTTCAAAATATATTATCCAAAACTATATTCTCAGATATTTTAAAACAAGAAATACAGCACACACAAATAATATTTATTTTCTTGCATATTTCTCTGCTTGTTTTTAAATGTTTCAGATGAATGTGTGTTAATTTATCCATCTGTAATTATTTATTTTATAGAATGATTATCTACACCAGGCTAATATTTTTTTCTGCTCATGTATTTTACTAGTGAGTTTTCAAGACAAACATTAAAACAGAAGGTTTTGTCTGTCACTACTTTCACTGATACCATGCAAAATGCAACTTCAGACTTTTTAAAAAGGTTTATTTTAATTTACTTATTTATTTGGAAAGGCAGATATACAGAGAGGAGGAAAGACAGAGAGGAAGATCTTCCGTCTGAAGGTTCAGTCCCCAAGCGGCCGCAACATCTGGAGCTGAGCCAACGCAAAGCCAGGATCTTGGAGCTTCCTCCAGTTCTCTTTCGCATCTTGGCGGAGGCACAACAGATCTGCTGTCCATACAAGGAAATGAGAGCAACAACAGCAGACACACTTCCTATTGCTCATCCTGGGTTGGGGGACAACTCAACCAGGCACCAGAGCTACAAGAGAGGCCCACATCGATTCAAAAGAATTTTAGAATTCATGAGCAGAGAGGATGGCATAGATAACGGTCATGATTTCATAGGTCACTGGGATGCGGGAATTGCGACACCTTCAAATAAGAATAAATAAGTTTTCAACGGACATCTTTATCGCGTATGTCTGTGTTTTAATTACCACGTTATCACTTTTTCTTTTCTCTTGCACAGAAAGTGATAATGAAGAGTGAATAATGACCTCATGTCTAGACCTAAGCTTTTAACTCTACTTCCACTGCAGGGGGTTGATGCTTTTCAAAAAAAGCAATCAATTACATGCGAAAAGGTGTCTGGATGTGACCCCTGAGATTTTATATTGTTTTAAGAATATGGTTTCCATAGTATTCCTTTAAGAATGCACATATCAGGTTTTGAAAGTCTATAATATATTTGATAATTACGTAGCTCCATCTAGAATAAATATACTTTATTATCTTAGTTCAAAGAATTTCACATTCAAATATATAACTTAAGTCTGCCTACTCTTAAACATCTGCCAGAACCTATCTGCATGGTGTTAATAGTCTAAATCAGTGGTGTGCTGTGGCGTAACAGGTTAAGTTTCTGTCAGCAACGCTGGCATCTCCTGTGGCCTTGCGCCCTGTCACTGCCGGCTCCCTGTTAATGTTCCTCAGAAATCAGCAGAAATACTTGAGTCATTGAACCTGATTAGATTTCAATGAAGCTCCAGACTCCAGGCTTTCGTCTGGCTTACCCTTGAACTTTTTATCCACTTTGTGTGTGAAATCAGTGGATGGAAAAATCTCTCTCTACCACTTTCTATGACTCTGCTTTCAAATAAAGTAAATAGTTTAAAAATCAAAATTCAGAGCAATAAACTGATTTCACTAAGGAAAGAAAAATAAAATTTTACAAATGTCTTGCATTTGCATAGTTTTAGTAGATGCATTAAAACTAATATCTAGTTTAAACAATTATGCTTTCAATGTGCCAGTAAGTTGGTCACAGAATATAGTGAATTCATATTATAAAATCAACATTTGATATAATATACTAAGTATAATAAGGAAAGTTACATAACTATCTGTACTGCACTTGAAATTTTAAGTATATATATGCCTACTTCTTACGTATGTTGAATTTTTATTTTTAATACACTTATTTCTTTAGCAATTTTGGTGAGAGTCCATTTTTTATTCCAGGATATAGATGCATACTACAAAGTATGCTGACTTCCACATATGCCAGCCTCGATTAGAGATCCTCTAGGTGAATATATACACATACGTGGCTACCTATTTACCTAATAACCTTGTCTTTTGCATGAATATTGACTTACATTAGAGAAAGTATATGATATTTGCATTTTGGGGATTGGTGTATTTCACTAACCATGATTGATGGTCTTCATTTGAGATGATTTTGTTGCCAATAGTACACTAATATTCTTCGCATTGGGTGAGTAGTATTCCATAGAGTTGTGCCATAGAATATTTTTGTATATATATATATATAATTTTACTTCTTTTTATTATAATTATTTTATTATACAGTTCCATAGGCTCTGGAATTTCCCTTATGACCATTCCAATCCCCTCCCTCTCACTGAGTTCCCCTATATCATTACTAAAGTATAGCTTTTTGTACACAGCCATATGTCCATCATTTCGGGCATGGGTGATGGCAGAGTCCAGCATCCTATTGTCAAGATATAGTAAACAGTTTCATTGGGAGTTCATCTTTGTCTAGAAGTAGCGATGTATACTGCATTGTATCCTCAAATCTGGATATGATAGCCTGCATTACACAGTTACTGTACATGCCTTTAAAGGAAAAGCCACAAAACAAAATCAACATCAGAAAGGAAAACAGCAATTAACAACAGCATGAAGTTAAATAGCATGCTACTGAATGACTAATATGTTGCTGAAGAACTGAAAAAGAAAATCAAGAATCTTCTTGAAGAAAATGATGATTCTGTATGATTTATGACTCACTGAAGAATTTAATCAGAAGAAAGTGTTTTTGAAGAGATAATGTAAGACAATTGTATGTTCTTTCACTAGTTAATAAATTATAACTGATTGCCATGTAGTTATATTATGAGATTCTGGGTATATATTAATCGCACATCTTAACGAGTGAATCAGAAGAAATGGTTTAGAAGCTCTCAAGAAGTTGTGAATTCAAGTTGTGAAAATAAATCTGGTGCAATAACAATTATTATCTAATCAATATTGAGTTTTATACTGATATTACATCAAATCTTAGTTATGTGTTGCACTGCTAAGTTACACATTTTAAATGAACATTAGATCCTGATGAGAAAGCAGATGAAAGTTCAGGATATTTTGCATTTGCATTTTAGATTTCCTTTTTGCTATAATTGGCTCAAAGAGAAATTGATTTTAAGGAGTGTTAATAAGATATTTCCAAAATGTAGTTTCAAAAGGAAATGACTTTTATGTTTTTAATGTATTAACACTAATATGTAAGAACTTTAGATTCATAAATATGAATCTAACATACTAATACAACCATTAAAAATTGGCAAGATTAATGTATTAAATCAATCTCATTCTGCTCACCTCATCTTGACCCATGTGGTTGGCGTTACATACTGTTCTGCATTTTAGCTCTTAGAGTTTCATTACCATGTTGTCTTAGAACTTGGTATTGTTTCTTGACTCCCTGATCAATGTTATGTGATTGCAAACATGTAGTTTTATTCTCATTTTTTATGTGACCTGTTGCACTTTACAAATTCATTTAACATCTATAATTACACTGATTATGCTGGCATTGTATACATCCAGGTCTACAGACTGGCCTTTCCCTTAGTGCAAGGATGTGAAACTTTTCATTCTGTCTGATATATTTCTGAACTTCTTGAACGCAATAGATGTGTTTTACGCTATTTGCCTGGCATTTGAAGAGACAGGGTCAGAATCGACAGAACAGTCCGGAGGGTCAAGTGGATGGCAAATCGGAGTTTCTCTAAGTGCTTGAAGGGAGCAGTTTTTTCCATCTAACATTGCGTCTGAACATCACAGCACCTGGTGCTTACAGCTCAGAATCAGCCTATGTCCTTCCCTCTTCTCTCAGTACAGATGCATTTGTCACTGTGATTTTGCAGACACCGATGTTTTTGAAGTGTTTTTCATCACCCTGTTACTAAATGGTCATGACTAAATTCTAAATTCTCCCCACACAGGAGAAAAAAAGAGTATTTGACATAGAATTAGTATGTAAATATCATTCTCAAACCAAAACTAATTTTCCTTCTTAAAATCAAATGAATTTGTTCTATAATTTGATAGCTTTTCAAATATCCTGTTGATTATTTAAAAGTTATTGCATGTGAAGATTTTTTCTTATGTAATAATTCTTTGTGAACTTTTTTCTTTTTTCTTTTTCTACTCTTCTCCCTTCTTTTCTTCTTTTATTTTTTCTTACATAGAGTTACAGAGAGAGAGACAGAGAAATCTTCCATCCAGTAGTTGACTTCTCAAATGACAGCAATGGCCAGAGCCTCGCTGATTGGCTGCCAGGAGCCAGGAGATCTTCCAAGTCTGTCGTATGGGTACAGGGTCCCAAGGCAATGGACCATCCTCTGCTGCTTTCTCAAGCTAGATGAGAAGTAGAGCATGCATACATGGACGGGTGCCCATGTGGGATGCTGGCACATGGAGGTGGAGGATTAGCCAGTTGAACTAAAGATCTGGTCACTCTGCGCTGCTTTTCCCCCTAGTTTTGCTGTTGTCCTTGTGTCTATTTTACTTCTTTTTCTTTAACATAGCTTCAGATTCACCCATAGTGCTACCAATTGTGTTCTCTGAAGTGTAAACTCTATATTATCAACCAAGACTCTTCTTTTGTTTTTTTTTTTTTTGAAAACTCTTACTGTCAGTTTCAGTGTGGTTCAGATGGTAAAAAGGATTGCTTGAAAACTTAATTTTCTTGGTTTTCATTTTCCTATGTGAACATTGTGTATTTCCATAACTGATTTCTGATATTTATGTTTTCCAAAGTCTACCTTTCACTTCTGTGTGTGCTTCTTGCATTTATTCATTTCTAAGAGTGTTAATACAAGGAGCAGCAGGGGAATATTTACGTTTACACATGTATAGATTCATGTACAGTATATGTGTGTGTGTGTGTGTGTGTGTGTGTGTGTGTAAATGGACATATTTGTGCATGTATTTTGTGTGACAAAAATGCTGAAAGTATTATTTTATGAATCACAAAGTCTAGTTTTATACAGAGATTCTTTTGTTCCCTGCAGCTCACAAAGTGGAGAAAAAGGAGCAAATTTCACATGGAATACACTGTTAGATTGCACACATTATAGGCGGTGAGCTCAATGCTTATTTATCCAATCAGGTTGTAAGTCTTATCAAATTGTGAGGTATGTCTTTCTAGAAAACATCACCAGGACATGGATCACAGACTGTGCAAGGACTGCTCACACTAGAAGAAATGCCAAGCTTCTTGATCAATGGTTTGAAGTAGAACTCCATAGCAGCTGGAAAATGGCCTCATTGCAACTTGGGCACTCAGGCTTGGGAGACCTGCCCTGTTGCACCTCCGGCCCTGCTGTGACTGGGAAAGACTGCATTATAGATCCATGTTCTGGGTCTGGTACTTGACACAAGTAACTGGATAACTACTTCCATCACGTGAATTATCATTTTCATGGGAGGCATATTGTACTCCATGTTCTTGATGCAAGAAATCATTTATCACCTAGACTTATAGGAACAAAAAACCACAGTATTGTATAAGAATGAGTGTATGCATGTGAACTTACATTCACTAAAATTATGTATTACAATTCTGTATTTAAAACAATCTCTTCATGAGAAGAGTGATGACAATGCAGCTGTAACTTTTTGTAGCAAATGCTTTTAATGCCCCAGTTACACTGAGTTCTAATCTTTTAAAAGTTATTGCCATTGTGGATCTTAGGATTGATGTGGCAAAATCCCAAGTATTAATATGCTCAACAGATTTTCACGTTTTCAAATGTTACTTCATTCACATATATTTTTATTATTGTATTAATAAATAGTCTGTTTTTTATTTTTCAATAAAATGATCTGTTTTATATTTGATTAAGTTTTAGGTAGGTGACATCAAAACTAGTATTTTTCTCTTATATTTTCAGTGTATTAGCTTTTTTATTATTTTTTTTTTTTTTTGCTATATACTAGTGTTTGGATTAGTCTACCAACCATTTTTGCAATTGTTTTATATTAAGAATTTCACTATCTCAATTACTTCCAATTATTGTCTGTGAAATCTTCACTTAGACTGCCTTCATTCTTCACTGAATTCTTTTATGTGTGTGTGTGGTCTTCAAACTGTTGACAGACACGTACACTATGAATACAAATCAGACATCTATTTAAATATTTTGTATAAAATAAACTTGCATTTTAATTCCATTTTTCTATGAATGTCTGGGAATCCCCTCAGAGGCACAAATTGCTTAATCAACTGTTGTATTTATGATTTAAAAATTTATCCTTTGAATTTTGCACTATCCTATTAAACCCTGTATTGTTTTTCTGTTGCTTCTTGTTGAAGCACTTGATTTAAACAGCTGCAAACAGGAGTTTCCTTTGCTCATGTGAAAGACCAGGTTCTACCCCAGTTACAGTGAGCCAGATAACTAACAAGAAATTCAACAGGAATTTGTTGCCTGTCTTCAGTACCCGCCTGGCTTTCAGCTCTCAGAGTAGGTGAGCAACAACAAAACCCCGATTCCTCCAAATGCCAAAACAGGCAACTCCCTGAAATGCAAAAGCAAGGAGAGCCTTATACTGGGATATGCTTCATAAAATCACAAAGCACTGGAACAGTTCGATGATTCCTCTGAGGTTCTCTCCTGGGTATCCAATGGAAGCCTGCCGCTCCAGGTCCTGTGAAGGATAATGGATGAGCGTCGCCCTGCAGATCCCAGTCAGCTGTCTCACATCTCCTCCCTGCTTTCTACATCTCTACATTACATACTTTTCTAGGATTTTTCTGGAAAAGCAGGGTCTTCTCTTATCTGTTCTGCAGGATCACTTTTTGTTTGATTCACTTATGACTCAAAGTCATTGTTCATCTTTCTAAGCTGCGTTATAAAGAATAATGAACACTCTGGTGCCAACATTCATGCAATCTTGTGTTATGTGTTGATAGGAGATCTTAAAGCAAATTAGATTAAATTTGCAAGTTCAGTTTAGCATAGTGAATTGAAACATGAATGTTTGTAAATTCTCACAAACATTTAAAGCATTTCTTCTCATCCCTGGCCCTGTGACAAATCAGCTCCAAGTGACATATACTTGTTGTTCCTCATCCATTGGTTAAGTTCCCAAATTGCAACAATTTCTAGATCAGGCCAGAGCTGAATCCAGGAGTCAGCATCTCGCATCACAGCCTTCCACACTGGTGGCAGGAATCCAACCACTTGAACCATATTCAAGCCATACCCAAGTGCAAGGTGTGGGGACTGCTAGGGTGTCTCATTTCAGTTGGAAGTAGTTAGGGATAGAGAGAAATACGTAAAGTAAAAATATTAAGGATGGCATTCTAAGGACGAGAGTTTGATATGATACATGGAATATTTTTCAGCTCTTAATACTAAATGGACAGAATTATTATTTAATTTCTGCAGCAGCGGAAGAGTAGATTTGAAAATAATAATATAAAACCATATTTGACATTTTATAATTAGATTCCTGGAAAGCTATCCAAGAGGAGACATATACCGCATTTGTACATGAGCATTGAGACTCTGTGTTCTATGGTGAGTAAATGAATCAAGATTATGAATAATTAATTACACAATGGTAAATTAAAGAGGGAGAGAAAATTGTCTCAGACAAGGATAATCCATTAAACCCATCATTTAGGAGTCCATAGTTATTAAACTCTCAACAACACAGAATTAATTGTAACATTGAAAACATAAAACAAACTGAAATATAAAAATATTTAAGGAATTGCAACAAGGAGAAAAAATAACAAAATCTGAAACTTCTACTTTAAACAAGAAGGAAAGCATAAGGAACTTAACTAATCAAGAAAGTGCTTTCAGAAATTCTTACATTCTAACATTTTGAATAGGGATGAAATAGTTAAACATGAATGCTGCTGCCGGTAATTTGGTAGTGTGTGTGTATGTCTTGATAAACAAGAACAGGACAGACTGTGTCTGAAATCTTGAGTTTACTTGCTGTCGGTGCTGGGGACTGAGATCAAGCTTGGCTGGTAACGGCCTGCCAGTGGAGAAGCGTCTGAGCCAAGGAGAGGCCTGTGCATGAGGGTTTGCAGTTGGTCATGGTCCAAGGCCACTGGTCAGTGTGCTGCAGGACTGCCTGGAGATGGTCATGGGCTGACTTTTGTGTTTGGAACATGCTATTGCTTCAGGATCAATCATTGACTTATTGCTCACATCAATAAGGGATATAGCTACTGATGTCTGTGCCTCGTTAATTCTTGTAATTTGCTCCCCAAGCAAGCCGATGGAAAACTGGGGCAGTGAAATGCCTGGGCTGCCTTCCTTCCTCAGAGGTTGGGCTCCCCTCTGGCCACCCAATTTAGCTCGATTTACTCGTGTCTGTCTCAATTCTGATGTTCTCAATCGCCTGTTATCTCGCTCTCTAACTCTTCATGCCATGCTGATGTTAGCAAATGTAGTCATCAGCCTCACAAGCTTTAAAGTACAGTACAAAAATGGTTGTTGTACTTAGGTACAAATTGTGACACATACCTAAGAAGACAAGTGTGAGGGTGTGTGTTACAAGAGAGTGGGAGCATTATCTGATTGCAAAATCCTCATAGTCCTGTTTGTACAAGACATAGCACTTCAGGTGTAACTAACGGATGGTACAAATAAGTAGCAACTGGAGTTTCACAATGCCTTACTGCAAACCAAAAGAAAAGTGGAGCTGTAAATCAATGACAATTTTCAGATAAAATTCAGTAATTTTTCTATAGACAGCTTGAAAGAAGAAAAGCAAAAGTTAATATAGTTTTCTGACGTTCCAGAAATGGACATGCACAGCTGGATCGGCACTGCATGTTAGAGAGAGAGAAAAAAGACAGAAGTAATTTTCATAAAACTGATGTTTGAATATGTGCACCAGTTCATTTTGCCATGGCAATCCCAGAGCTGCCACTCTGGAATTGAAATAATCTGCAGGTCACAATTTTAAGTCTTTGCTAACTGTTTTAATTCATTTACAGTTTGGGATATTTCTTCAATTGAAGAAACCTGCCATTAAGTAAGAAAAATCATTTCAGCACAATTTCATTGAACGTTGTCGTATTATTTCACAAAAGAGAGAATGTTGAAATAACTCTGAAGTATTCTTAATAATTTCTAAAAGTTGGGGAATATTCATCATTTTAACTAGATCGTTTTCTTAGTAACAGCTCTTAAGATTAAGCATCTAACCTATAGAACTTCTTAAGTGTTCTCCGTAGTTTTCTTGACCTTTTGTTAGACAAAGTTTTCAAGGAAAAGAATGGGTAAGTTCTTAAAAGTCAAGAGGAACTTGAAAGGCTATTTTAAGAATTGGAAAGGCCAAAATAGTTAAAATCTCACAACATTGTGCCATTTTTTCTTTCACACTCTAGAAATTACTTTGAAACAAGATTTCAGTGTAAAGTCATTTTAAATGTGTCACTATGCAGCTAGTTGCTGTTAAAAAGACTAAATAACTTATTAAATTCATGTGTTAGACATATGAGAAAGAGTTTGTACATGACTTATTAAAAATATAGGTAACACACACATACATGGGACAGAAGAGCTACAGTTCAGGTTTTTAGCTATGACGCTCTTGATGGGTAATGCAAAATTTCAAAAAAATAATTAATACTCCAGAGAAATATTTCATATTCTGTAGTACTAAAAATAGGAAGGTTAAAAATAAAACCAAATTCTAATGAGGAATCAAAATGCGTATTAATGTACTGAAGATGTGAAAAGGGCTAGTAAATTAAAGATTACAATGATATTAATCAGAAACTATAAGTACGATCAAACCATAGGGATTGTATTGAAAATTTTGAGAAAGAAAAAAAAAAATACCTAAGAGTTATTTGTTTGAATTCTATTAAACAACACAGTTTTCTTTATTTATATTATTATTTTACTACTTATTTTTGAAACAAAGCACCACTCAGACATAACAATTCCTTTGCTAGTGGGGCAGAATTTTCACATTTTTATGACAAGAATATGACATTAGCAAATAACGATGTTTAACGGTTTTATTATTCTCAATTTCTTTACCTTATTCTCTATATGCCCCATGATTTTATGTAAAATCACTATTTCTCAAATAATGTAAAGTGCCACTCTGTTGTTTGTGAACATATTATGAATGTCTACAATATATATGGATATAAGAACCATATCGTTTAGCAGCTGAATGAATTCATCCATAACTGACAAATAGATGACTCTTTTATGTTAAATACTATGAAGGATTTTTTTTATAAAAACATAGAAAATAGCCTTGACTACATCATTATGGGCTTTCTGGGAAAGGGCAATATGCTAAAATCCACTATATTTTGTTAGGGAAAAAAATCATAGCCTAAAAATATATTTAATTTAATTTGGAAATTTCCATTGATCTATGCTTCTGAAAATGTTTTCTTTTCAGCTTACTTTTGAACCAAACAAAAAAGAAAACAAATATGATGAGTTCTTTCACTGAGAAGTACTGGATTCTTCACTGCAGCCATCTGAGAGTACCAAAGGGGCAGGTTGAAACACGATTTCAATAGGAAAAATAAAAATAAAGCCTAAGTCTTTGTGACACATGTCAGCCATGCTGACAGCTGTTGAAAGATCCATCCTTCTACGGATCCTATAAAAGCAGACAGCTTGCAAGATTACAGATGTATCTCTCCATCCGTGTTGCTGGCGGGTCATCGGCGGTGGACACAGGAGAGGTACTGCAGATGGCAAAAAGGACTCCAAGAATGCTTAACATCTCCATGACACAAAAAATATGATGAAAAGTCAGGAACTAAATAAACAAGCAATAGCAACAAAATCTGAGCCAACAAGTATGTTTTCCTTGATGTTAATTTAAGCCCAGATACTGCCTTGACAAATGCTTTCCAGTTTAAAATTCTGAAATTCTTGAACAACTGAAAAATAAAAGTCACTGAACATTGAATGGCACATAATAAATGCTGATGTTCGGTAGTCCACCCACACTTCTTCGTAACTCAGATCTCACCTTGTTATATCTTACCATCCATAACATTACTATGGACTAGTGATGATTTATCAAATTTTAAATACATACTTTCATAACAAATAAAACAAGGCTTCATTTCTTTTTCTTTTTTTGTTAATTTGTGTGTTTTGCAGTTGAACACATTGTATAGGTGAAGATCGCAAAAAGCTGTACTTGGTGAACTGGATGAAATAAAGTTTAAATATATACATGTATATAGAGAGACGTGATACTTAATTAACAATACATAGCTCTCTCATTGAAAATCCATTCTGTAAAAATAACAGCATATTTAATATGCACAAGTTCTTTTTCTGTATTATTTTTCTAATTCACTTCTTTGAGAGGTAGACATGAAAAGAGAGAGATGGCATTAGAGAACAGAGATGGTTCGGCCTGCACATGTCTACCGTAGCTGGGCATGGACCAAGTGAGGCTGGGCTGTAATACTCAACAGAGAACTGGAGTGGGTGTGAATGTGTTGGGCAAGGCCAGTATTCCTGCCAGTATTCCAGACCCACAGATCTACATGAGATTTGCCCCTGGAAGGAGACCTGATGGGGAGCTTGGGGAAATTTTCTGATAGGATGAAGTCCCTGCAGCTGAGTGCAGGAACCGAGGCTGGAAGTAGCCCATAGCAGGACTGGTTACAGTACCCACCAGCATACGTATCATTCAGGATTGAGACAGATGTGAGAACCAGGACAGGTGCAGGGCAAAGTGGATTGGGCTGCAATACCAGTTCACATCAGGTGCAGGACTGGGACTAGTGGCTGGCTGGGATGGGCTAGGCTGCAGCACCCACTACCAAATTCTGAGGTGAAGTGGGCCATGCCAGAATAAGCTGCAGCACCGAACAGGACACACAATACCTGTGATGGTGAGTGACAACCAGATGCGTGTGGTGCTGCGGGGTGGGTGGGTGGACTCCCCGCCAGGCCATTGCTCCCACTGTCTCTAAGAGGCTGCGAAATCCTTGCACGTGCAAAGCTCCTATTCCCTCAGACCCTGCTATATTTTATGCCTGGTTTAATCAACAGCAAGTCAGTGGCACATTTTTGTGTTCATCCATTTGGAGATACATTTTTATTAACATTTATTCAGTAGCTATCACCTGCAAATAAACACACAGTGAAGACATAGCAATGACATAAATAGGTGAAGTCTGATTTCCATGATTCATGTTAGTCTGTCTTCAGTGACTGAAGCAGAATATGTGAGACTAAATAGTTTTATGTAGAAGTAAGTTTTATTGTTTTCACAGATCCAGAAGTCCAGGAGTATAATGAGGTCACTACAGTGGAAAGCAGGAGAGCAACTGGAAAGAACTGTAAAATATTATGATCCAGAGAAACACATTGGGAGGACAGTTTTTACCTACAACAACCCACTGTCACAGTGGCCACTTAAACCCTGGGAGAATGAGACTTCCCTCTTCTGAAAAATGCAGTTCTGTTTCCTAGCATTCTGATCACCCCTTTAAGACCTCATTACCTCTCAACATTGGTGGCAAAAACCTTGAAATGATTTTTTGTGTAGCTAAATGATATTCAAATCATAGAATGTAAATTACAAATGAAAATTTCAATGCAAGGAAAATGAAAGCCATAAAATGTGCTGCTTGCAGCATTTGGACCCAAAGCATTGCCATTAGACAGTTAGCTGAGAATCAGAATGTAAGGCTCCACACTAGCCCTACAAAATGAGAGCTTCCATCTTACTAAAATTACTGAGTGAGTGTAAAGTTTAAAAAAAGCAGTAGAAAAAAATCTTTCAGCGGAAGACATCAGTCGATACGTCATTGTCGATGTGTAATATTTTCTAAATCAAGTTTAGCAATCATTTTAATCCAGGGTAGCATCCATGCTCTTTCTTTTGTTCGTTGCATACTAACATCATTTGCTAGCTAAGAAATCGTTTAATTGTAAGAGTCATGCACGTCAAAGTAGAGATGTAAAACAGGATTCTAGTTCAGCAGTTTCATGGCTTCCCTACTATTTCCTAGGTTTTGTTTTAAAAAAAAAATCAGCAGTGCTGGATGGCTTTTGTCCTCAAGCAAGAGGAGAGGGGCATAGTAGGCTCCGTCTTCATTTTAATCGTGAAAGTAGAAGCTCTCCTCAAAGCATCTCTATCAAAAAATATAGCTGCTTATTCACTATGTGCTCGGAGTGGCTAATTTGGCTACAACTAGCTGAAAGGCAGACCAGGAGTGTAACTACACAGCTCTCTGCGTAGTGCAGAGGAAGCCAACAGGAAGGCATAGTGCGAGATGTCTCGGGAGGAGAAAACCAGAGTTTCTGCCACAGGATCATAGATAAACTCTACCTTTTGAAACCTTAAATTGGTAATCATTGTATACTTTTCTAACTAAAACTGCAGCACTATATGTAATATCTCCACACTCCTTAACAATAACCATTACAGATTTTCTCTTCGTAGAGATTCCACAAACCTGTTAGAAACTTTTCATTTAGAGCAATCATTTATGTTAATTTTTCAGAGTCAAAAAATATGCAATAAAAGCAAGACATGTTCAAATTAAAAGCACAACAAAGTACTTGTGGTCAGACATATTGCTGTATTTCCAGAAATAAGTTGATATATGATGAGCTTCATCTGAAAAAAAAAAAAATGTCCCTTGGCAAAGAATTGAAGGACATTTAAAGCTGATAGTCATAAAGGCCCTGTGGCCTGAGGTCTGGGACCTGCAGTAACACCTGCTGGGTGGCAGACTTGCGGAAGACTCCAGTGTGGTTTTCCTGACTCCTGATACACAGAAACCATGAGGCTGTTCACACACGTCCTGGCAAGTGTGTTTATGTGTGGTTATCTGTATCCACTTGAAAAGCCAGCAAAGAGAGCGGGGTGGTTCTTCCCCAATGCCTGCGATAGCAAGAGCCTGAGCCAGGCCAAGGAAGGGTCCAGAATTCCATCTGCACTCCCCATGGTGCATCAGGGTCTCACAAACTAGAGGTGTCATCTGCTACTGTCTCCCCACCGTGCCTTAGCAGAGAGCTGGGTTAACAGAGAATCTGTGAACAGAACTAGGGCTCTACGATGTGGGATGTGACTGTCCCAATGATTTTATCCAGAACAACATTAAGACCTACCCCATCAAAAATACAGAGAGCTTTATAACTTTCCACTGATTTTTATATAGTAGACAAAGCATTTGATTTTTTAAATGTATGTATTGCTATATTTGATCTGAACACAAATTATAACTGTTAGAATTTCTTATTTATTATGTAAAATAATAAGACCATTAATATCAACATATCTATAAGATTCACTATATATTCTCTGCTTTGGAGATACTATCACTATTTTCAAGAGTGACTCCTTCAAAAGAAAACTTGAAAATTAGGACAGCAATTATGTATGTTTTTATAATAAGTGACAGGTTTTAATTTTTTTCAAACATAACTGTCATGCATTCCTATATTTGGATATGTGGGAATGTCATTTTGGCAACACAAATTTCAATTCTAATCTAAAATAAAGATTTTTGGAAATGTAGCATATATCTGTGATATCAAAAATGTTTTATACAGAATAAATGCTTACCATACCACATAGAAAAGGACAAGAAAGCATTCTATTGATGCTTTATCCACTCGTTAGAGCAAAAGATCTTATATTTTTAAAATATTCAGTCATTACTTTCAATTAGCAAATTATTAGAGTTAACCTGCAATTTTATTATTGTCCCATCTAAGAAACAATGCATTTTTCTCTTTATTGGCATTCAGACCACCCACATTGCAAATCTCACTGTAATGTGTGCTAGTCAGCTGTTCTAATTAGGTCCTTAGCACAATCACTATTTACATTTATCTAGCAGAAGGGGGAATGAAATCCTTTCTAAGTAAAGAACTTCTAGTGCCTCAAGAAAGTGTGAAACAAAGACAATGAGGAAAAAATCAAGAACATTAATGCTTTAGTTGTTATATTGTATGATTTTTAAAAAGGAAGAAGTTATTACCAGGAAAAAGCAAGAAACTGTCATATTACACATAGGATATAATTTAGGAAATTGGATAGTTCCACTTTTCCACAGATTCATTATTTTGTTTAAATTACAGTATGTCAGCAATTCCTTGTGCACATCCATGCAAACTTTAATAAAACACATTCTAGAACCATGAATAAAATTCAGATTACTAAGCAATTTACATTATCTCTTATATATGGAATTAGCCATTGTTCCCAAAGCTTAAAACACAGAATTTCTTCTGACACTACCTTCACTTACAATTGTGTCACTGAACAGAACTCTTTAAAAACCTTACCTAAGCTTTGGACCGATTTGCTGTAAGCACTTCTTAGATTGAATGTTCCAGTTCTAACATTGTTGAAGTATTTCCAAACTCACACTCAGTATTTACAGGTCAAAATCCAGCTTTCTCTAAGATAATTGGGATGTAAATGCTTTCCATCACAAAATTTAATTCACAAAATACCTAAAATCGGGGAAGTTTGCTTTGGCTCAGTAACTGCCAGAAACATATGATACTGAGATGAACTGGTGGGAACAGAGGGAACTGGTGTGGTATTTTTAGAGTTGTTTTTAATTGTTTCATATTTTGGGGTTTTACTTTTAATCTATTCTGAAATAAAACAGTTATTTTAAAGTCAGTTTATAATTCCCCTGTGTATTCATCTTGATGGCCGGATGCTTCTGTTCCATGCCGCTCTCGTCTTGGGGATCTGAGGTTAGAGCTTTAGTGACCTGCTTGTGTGACTACAGTTTGCTCACTGAAGCTTTGCCTGAACTTTTCATTCCTTCTTCAGCCTGCTCATCATCCCCTGTTTATGGGGTACTTGGCCCAGAGTTCCTCTGGTTTAGCCAGCCCCTTTGAGACTCAGAGCTCCACATCCTTGCACTGAAATTGGTAGGTTTCAGACGTGGCCATACCTATCCTTCCAGTTCTGAGAATGGCAGAACAAGACTGCCTGTTCTGTGTTAACAGAGCCAAAGTCAGTGTGATCATCGACTACCCTCTCAGAGCATCCTGGCTGCTGTGCCTGGCACTAAGGGCGTGTTGGAACTCAGGAGTTAAGCAGTGGCAAGGAGTCTCAGAGAGCACCTTGCTTTTCAACCAGAACAGGTCTTTTTTTTTTTTTTCAAGATTTATTTTTATTGGAAAGGCAGATATACATAGGAGAAAGAGACAGAAAGGAAGATCCTCCATCCCATCCTTCATTAAGCTGCGCCAATGATCAGAGCTGAGGCGATCTGAAGCCAGGAACCAGGGGCCAGCAGCTTCCTCCAGGTCTCCCATATGAGTGCAGGGACCCAAGGCTCTGAGTTATCCCTGACTGCTTTTCCAGGCCACAAACATGGAGCTGGATGGGAAGTGGGGCTGCTGGGATTAGAACAGTGCCATATGGGATCCCTGTGCATTCAAGACAAGGACTTTTAGCTACTACACTGTCACGCTGGGCCCCAGAACAGGTCTTACAGCTCTAGTTCATGAGCTGGGAATTGACTGGAAGTGCCAGGTACCTCCACAGCACAGTCAGTTGACAAACTGCATACTCCTGCCTCTTTGTCAGGAGAAAGGGAGACCTCAGTGATAAAACTGAATTAAAGGAACATCTTATGTCCCTGCTGTAGCTACCTTCAACTAAGCAAGAAAGATGAAAGGAAACTACTGCGCAGCACCCAACTAGAGCTAAAGCTAAGCACTATCAAATTAATACTCAAAGGCATATTTCCAGGAAAAAGTCACCCTCCAAAAGTGAAAGAAACAGATAATTGCAAAGATGCATAAAATCACCATGGAAACACAATGATAATGCACAGAAAAGGCAAGATGCTCCAAAAGAAACACAAGAAATACATTAATACTGAAAATATAAAAAGTCTTAGAAATAATTCAAAATAATGATTTTAGGATTACTGGTAGATCAAAGTGCATGCAGATAAATATTTAATAAAGTTAAATTAGAAATAAATATGTAAATCAAATGAGAAATTTAGCAAAGATAACGTTAGAAAAAACCCAACACAACTATCATTGATGAAGCATTCCGTAAGTCAAATAAATATACAGTAGAAAGACATAATAATATATTAGATTATGAGAAAAGAAAAAAAATACCTTAAAGAAAAATCTTTTGAAATATCTCACCTATAGGAAGCAGAAAACAAGGAATTAAAAGTAAGGAAAGCAGTACTCAACATCTGTGGAACCCTAGAAATATCCAATCCTTGAGTCATATGGATTCCTAAACTAAATGGAAGAAAACTAAACTTTGATGATTTGGAGCAAGATTTGGGAATTCAAACAAGAAGTTAGCTTATAGAGCCAGAAGTTGATGGATCAGAAATGAAACTCACCAGAACAGACTCCATGAAAAAATTTTATTTATTTATTTATTTATATGTTATTATTATTATTTAAGGTGATGTTTACACAGTTGATCATGGTGGGAAGCATCTAGAGCTAGGGAGAAGTGGGTGTAATCATTATATCCAAAAGTTCTAATTCTGTACCCTGTTTCTGAGGTGAGAGAGGGGATAAGGAGAGAGGCCATACCCAGCCTCCCAACCATCCCAGTAACCGAGGATGGGAAAGGCCACCTGTTATCAACCCAGGGCCATCATGTGGTGCTCAATCTGAGGGTTCTAACCAGGTGGATGTGATAGTGTTGAAATGCCGTTGATCTCGCTGATCTATGGATGAGGAATCCCTTCCAATATCATTGGTTGACAGAGTTGACCATAGAGTCTCCATTCATCCAGACATTTGTTGTCATTTAGCAGGGAGAGTTGTCCAGATATTTTATTGTCCATTCTGTGGTATGGTACCAGATGTCCTCTGCAGGCTCCACGGGGCTAACCTATCCTCTGTGTAAATTATGTCCTGCTGTCTAATACTCCATCCTTTCAACTATGAAGCACCAGTTTTTATAAGCGGGCCCGTGGACCCAGCCCAGGCCACCTGGGCCATACTGGACCCCTAACTCTGGGGCTCACAGATAGGTACCCACAATACAGGTAGACTCAAGAACCTGGGCCATGTGGCCTGAACTATGCTGTACCACCCATGCTCGGGGTTCAGGGATCCAGGATCCACTGTAGAGGTGGCCCAAAAGACTGGGACCAGGCAACCTGCCCCCCCCAAAGTCCCATTTCTGGGCCTCACAGATCCAACACTCACCATGCAGTCATGCCCAAGGACCTGGACCAGGTGACCTAGGTTCCACCAGACTGGCACTCCTGGGGCTCATGGATCTTTTAGGTGGTCCTAAGGACGTGGGCCAGGCGACTCAGTCCCTTCCAGTGCCCAAGACCTGGGCTCTGGGATGCACCCACCACGCAGGAAGGTCCATGTACCTGGGCCAGGCCACCAAGCCATGACCAGACATCCCTGACATCCCTGGCCCCGGGACTCACAGATATGACACAGGCAGGCCAAACTTTTATTTTTATCATTATTATTTTTTTTTTTTTATTGGAAAGGCAGACATACAGAGAGGAGAGACAGAGAGGAAGATCTTCCATCCGATGATTCACTCCCCAAGTGAGCGCAACGGGCCAATACTATGCCAATACGAAGCCAGGAGCCCCTTCCGGGTCTCCCACGCGGGTGCAGGTTCCCAAAGCTTTGGGCTGTCCTCGACTGCTTTCCCAGGCCACAGGCAGGGAGCTGGAAGGGAAGCGGGGCTGCCGGGACTAGAACCGGCACCCATATGGGATCCCGGGCGTGCAAGGCGAGGACCTTTTAACCACTTGCGCCACCATGCTGCGCCGGGCCCGGCCAGTCAAACTTTTAAAAATACAATACCGATCATCTTAAAATCTACAGTCAAAAAAAAATTGTCAGAAAATCCATAAGACTGATATTAGATTTCCTGGAAGAAATGTTGCAGACTAAGGGAATGGAAAGATCTAATACAAGTTCCAAAAAAACAAACAAACCAAAACAAAACAAACAAAAAAAAAAACAATAACAATGTCAAACCATAATGTATTACCAAACTTAGTTCTCATTAACAAATGAATGTGAAATAAAATATCCCAAGCTAAGCCAAACCTGGAAGAAATCACCACATGTTGAATCCTGAAAAATGTTTTGAAAGATACACTACACAGAGGAAGCAGAAAGACAACCAGCATTATAAAGAGTGAAGAAGGCAAATTGATTTGAAAAAGAATAAATAATAGGGAAAAGCAGACAGGACATTTAAAGGGAGAAAAGCAAGGAGCAAGCCATCACTTATCCACAGGATCCTTGAGTATAAATGAACTAAATTTTACAAAGAAAAGATATAGACTGAATAAAGGAATTAAAAAAAACAAAACAGAACACAAAACAAAAATTAAGCTGTATATTGCCTCAAGAAACATATTTCAATAAAGGCAAATGGTGATCGAAAGTAAAGTATAAAAATGCCAAATTATGAAAATAAAAATAAAAAATAAGTGTAGCTATATTATATCAGAAAAAAAAAATAGATTTAAAACAAAAATTGCTTTATCCAGTGGTCAACTCAACACGATTTTAGGATTACTTTAAGTTTATATGAACCTATTGCCAGAGTATCTTGTTTTGTAAAATAAATTTTAATAAATTTAGAGGAGAGTTAATACCCGCATCTACAAATTAACACATTGTTTTCAAAAGCACATTAAACATTTTCTAAGACAGAGTATGTAGGATACAATGTGATATTCAAAGTGGAAATCGTATCGTACATCTTTGCTGATTAATTGCAATGATGCTGAGAATTCACAATAAACACAGCCCTAGGAATTACGTGAATATATGGAGCCTGGGCAGCATGGCTCAGATGAGATTCGCTGCTTACAGCAATCAGAGAGGCAGTTAAAACCTTCATTAACGAAAAGTAAAACATGTAAACACGTATGATATTATAAAAACAGTATTAAGAGGAAACTATAGCAATAAATGAGTTTTTCAAAAAAAGGAAAGACATCTCAATGTCTGTCTTCTCACTTTGCAAGTTTTGAGGTCCCACGTGCATCCTGGTTCATCTTCTAGCTGTTGCACTTCCCATCCAGCTCCCTGCTTGTGGCCTGGGACAGCAGTAGAGGATGGCCCAAAGCCTTGGGACTCAGAAAAAGCTCCTGGCTCCTGGTGTCTGATGGGCTCAGCTTCTGCCATCACAGCCACTTGGGGGGTGAAGTGGCAGATAGATCTTTCTTCCTCTGACTCTCCTTGCTTCTGTAAATCAGATCTCCCTTTCCAATAAAAATAAATGCATCTTAAAGAAAACCTCAGCAATAAAAACAATATGTCAAACAAACAAACAAAAAGTATGAATCATGAAGAAATCAAGGCCAGGATATATATACCTGGTCAATAAACAAAGCAGCCCCTGAGAGCGCTATTGCCAATGTGCCAGTTCCACAAGGTCAAGTCTTACAGAAAGGCAAATAGTTATCTCATCTCTGTTCTATGAAATATTCAGAAAAAGCATAAACGTAGCATTTCATAAGGGGAAAATGTAAACTAATGTTTCATTCCCATTTAGAATAAAAACAAAAGTAACAGAACACTGATATACACATTTTGGCCCGCTGAAGACAATGATGACATCATTTTCATCTTTACCAACAGAGCCCTGTGGTTTTGATGGTCAATTATCGCTCCTATGTTTGGGTGTTTACCGTGCAGTTTTCCAGAGTAAACCATTCCAGTGACAAATTGTGTTTTCTTAGAGATTGTCTGTGGGTCACAAGTGTTTCTTGTGAATATTTGTTTCTAATCCTAGCCAAAGAGAAGAGAAGTCTTCCCAGATGGTTTTTCAGAAGAAAAACAAGTAACTGTCAAAGCGATCAGTGGTAGGAGTACAAATGTAGGTACAAATAGAAATACAATATAAATAAAGATCCATGCGTAAGTGTGTGGCATCTGGAACGGGCCAGGCCTATGCTGGGATTCAGGTTTAACTTGTTGAAACTCTTTTAAAAAAAAGAATATATACTTTTGAGGAAAGCAAACTTCTATTCCCTTCATCTGTTTTAGAATTAACTCAGGTTGAAGAATCCTTTTCAGAGTAGGGCTTTCAATTTAGTTTGAGCTACTTCCAATCTTCAGTCCTGTCACTGAACGAAAAATTATTTTATGTATGTTTCATAAATATTTAGTTATAAACTTACTTAATAAGAACTAGTTCTGGAACAATTGATTGACTTTTGTTTAATATCCACTCTGTGCTAAGTCGCATTCTTTTTGCTTTCTGTATACTACTCATGGTTTTTTGGAAAAAATAAATAAATATTAAGAATTAGCTATTTATCTTGTGAGAATATACAATTTGAAGATATCTAATAAAACTTCTTCTGTATTGGGTTCATTACAGATACTTTTTGTATTAAAAAATCAAACAGTGTAATAGTTTTGCATCATTATGTATTTTGCTTCACCTAGTATATTGAATTAAAAATTAGAGATATTTAACCATTAAGGCGCTTGCTTTGCTCAGTTTCATAACTTAACATGTGTCACTGCCCCGCAGTGACGGACTTGGTGCACGGAGCCGATAATAACATGCGTGGACCCTGACTGATGGTCAAAGCCGAAGTTTATTAGGGGCATCAGACTTTATACTCTGAAAGTCCCTATTGGGTAGGGGAGGAAGTATCGAGCTCATAAACAAAACCATCAACTGTTATCGCACTCTAGATTAGAATTCCTTTAGTCTTTACATTGTCCTAGGTGTTCTCATTTACATGCTGTTTACTCAACCCATGGGAACTATCTCCCAATCAGGTATGCAAGAGAGAGCCATTTGGTCGTTTTCATGCAAATACTGCCCAATGAACTGTAAACCTGTGCTCGCTGGCCTTCCAGGCTCACAATGTCCTCCTACAAACATGGATACAAAATTATAGTATCTTAGTTGACTGCAAAATGATATTTTAACAACCATATCAGATTTTTAAAAATCTATCAGAAATCCTAAGAAATTTAGTGATCTGTATTGTTTTCATACCATACTTGATTGATATTTTGAGCCCTGTTGTATCTGTATGTTCAATTGTAGCAATCGGACAGCATATATACAGAACAATTTCTGACTGATATTTTGAATAAGCAATGTTTGCGAAGCTGCCAATTTGTACATGTTGGGCTTTGTCTAAAACTTTTCATCATCAAAACTCAAAACATTCTGCTTAAACCTGCTTCTCTCAATTTGGTAAATTCTGACAAGGATAATGGCATAGATAATGGACAATGCAGATATTAACAATCTGGGTCTATATCTTCTAGAGATATCTTGATTGTATATATAATTTTCAACCAATGGTCTCTGCTTAGTAGCTCCAGTCAGCCTAATCAAGATAGAATGCTCAGACTTAATTTCTTGTTGCCAGCCGCATCTGTATGTACTGGCTACATGCCGTACCCAAAATGGTGCCGGCCGGAGAAGCCACACCTTGGTTCCTGGTGACGTAGCTTTTGCGGTACTGCGCAGGCGCCTAGCGCATGCGCAGTGAGCTGAGGCGTGGCCGGCGCATGAACACTGGGACTGACGAATCCAGTCGCCCAGGACCCTGCGTAATCATGACGCCGACCTATCATCAGCGGAGGCGGGGCCAGTCAGCACATAAGAGCAGACAGCCTTCCGGGGTCGGAGCTTTTCCCTCCTCATCTTGTGTGCGCAATAAAGATTACCACAGAAGACTTCACTCGCGTCTGCCTCTTATCGCCGGACGATAAGAAACGTGGGCGCGACAATTTCTGCTAGTTAACATCTCATTATTCTCCAACTCGTAATTTCCAAAATATACTCATCCAACATTGCTGGGTTTTTTTCTTTATTATTTTTTCTTTTTTTTTCAGCAAGTTATATTGTCTTCTTGTCACTTAACAAATCTTGTCTGTGCCTTTGTTCTATACCAGTGCTGCTTTTGGGGGAAAAAAAGGAATACGATTTCCTGGTCTACTGCAGTACTTAGCTTATTCGTGGGGCTGTCAGAGCCACTGTACTGAATTTTGCCATATGTCTGTGCAGAATGAACTAGTGATTAATATAACACTATACTAATGGCTGGGATGATCAGATGCAAGCTGAGCTATCTTTTCAATATTGCATATAGAAAATATGCACACCTGTGCCTTCAGCTGAAATGTCATAATTAAACCCTTTTAATTTGATTACTGCACTATTACATTCCTGTGCCAATGTCCTGAGCTACACTGTTCACTCATCAATTAAGCAAGTTCAGTTTCAAATTTTAATAAAAACAGCAATATTATCATCGCAGAGGTGATTTTATTGGAAAAAGATCAAATTTAATTTAAAAGTAGAATCACCATTAAAGCATTTGTGAAGCAGCATATAAAAAGTTGCCTCGGGCTGATTTAAATGTGGGAATCAAAGCTGCCTGGTGTTGCCTAAGGCTGAGTCGTTGTCTGACCATGTCATCAGAACTTCATGTAAGAACATGTTTTGATTTGTTCACAAAGTGAGATGGCCAAAATGCCTTGTTTTCATCATTTGTTTTTTCATTTCAGTACTCACCAACTTAACTTAGCTTTTTCTCTGACAGATTACAGTTTAAGTAGAGTGACTATTAGCTGGTGGACTTATTGATACTTAATTATTTGAACTCTGTACCTGCTACACAGGCAAGTTCCGTGAAGGTAATTTGAGGATATTGTGCTTTTTATTTAAACCATGGTGTCAATAAAAGTTAGAATTCATTCTTGGAAATTCATTTTAGTTTCACATTACAGAAGTGTATCTATGTTTTTTAACTAACGTAAACTATAAGAAAGCTTTTTCTGCCTTAGCCTTTATGTATTGCTTATAATTCTGTGAAATTAATGTTAATCTAATACTGAAAAACAATAAATAAAATTTACCTAAAGCTTACCATGCGTTAAGGACAAAAAGAGCATCTTATTTTAAAGGTACTATTATTGATTGAGCATAATTACTGGAACAAACATGGTTAGACGGCATTTGAAACAAGAGCTCTTTCGTATTTAAGCATGCTACACTGTCTCTGTGTATCAATTTATTTGGCACGTTATTTTGAAATAATGTCTCAAGCTTGGTTACCATCAACTGTACTATAATTTAAGCAAAAGTCTTATATGCTGCTGCTGAATGATAGTGTTTATACTACCTGGCACAAAAAGCTACATCTAAAAATTAATTAATGAAAGAGAACACAATATAATTCCAGTTAGGACCATGAGGGAAAGAATTCATGTTGCATTCCTCCAAGTTCATTCCAAAAAAGTATAATTTTAACACTTAAGTGCATCCATTTTATTCTTTTTCTTCAAGCATACAAAAATTACTTTCATATAAAAGTACATGAATTATCTTACTAATCTCTGACCATAATTATGAAATAAATTATAATTAAGTGAAATATTAGACAATACTATTTTTTATGTGAAAGTTCAATTCCTAAATACTGATAGTTATTACAATTTTTCAGTTAAAAGAAAAAATAAAAACAAAAGCAACAAAGGTTTCAGTCTGTGTACGATCCAATTGACGAGCCTTCCTTTCCCACACTAAGCTTCCCCTGAGGTGCAGTGGGTTTCCAGCGTTCAAATGGGTTTTTCCTCATCCATGGCTATTGAGAAATTTGCGGTGTGGCACATGGAGCTGCCAAGTTCATCCCACAGTATATGCCATGGCAGTTTACAGACACCAAACAGCTCTAGAAACTGTGCCATTTTTAGCATGTCTTGAAAATGAATGGTAAGTGTTAACTCAAAAAAAATTTTTACGAATAATTTTTATGCATGACAGAGTAACTGTACAAAGAATCAACTGAATTTTTGCTACAGACATATTTAAAAAGTCAAAACCCAAATACCAGGTCTATTTTAATTTCAAATTTCACAGGATACTAAAGCTCTTTACATTTTGCACCTTCTTGTCCAGGTAAAAATCCTTGGTGACTTTCATATATTGTACCCCAATATAGGTATTGTATCTTAGGTATTGAGTAGACACAACAAGAACATGAAAAAAAACTAATAAAACCTAGTGCGTATTACACCAAAGACAACTGATAAGATAATGTTTACATAGTTCATCAGCGTGGGAAGGATCCAACATTATAGAAAACTAGATGGGACTATTTTTTCCACATTTCTCTTATTCTTCCTGTATATGTGGGAAGGAGGGGATTAGGAGAGAAGCTGTACCCAGCCTCTCAGCCATACCATTACCCAGGGATGTAGCACAGTCACCAAAGTCATCCCAAAGTCTCCAATGTGGAGCTTGCTTTGAGGTGGTTTTAATAGCTATATAGTTCTAAAGTACTGGTTATCCCTCTGATCCAAGGATGAAGATCTCTTTCCAAAGTCCATTGGTTGACACTGTCCACCTTAGATCATCCATTCACCCAGATATTTATTGCCAACACTTGGCTGGGGTAGTTGACCAATTTTTTATGCCAATCTTCCTCCAACAAGTTACCAGACGTCCTCTGTAGGTGCCAGGGGACTGTCATATCCTCCATGGACACGTGGGTATGCTGTCCACAACACCTTTGGTTACCTCAGCCTGCCTCTCTGCTTAACACAGTTCATGTGCAGGTCAACAGGTCTGTGACCCTGGCTGGCCTGATCTATCCCCATCCCAGTTCTCACGCTCACCATGAGAAGAAAATTACATTCTTAAAAAAAAAAAAAAGATTTATTTTATTTTTTATTGCCAAGTCTGATCTACAAAGAAGAGAAGTGACAGAGAGATCTTTCATCCACTGATTCACTCTTCCAAATAGTCACAATGGCCTGAATCAGAGTTCTGTTTGAATCCCAGCATCTACATAGCCCACTCATCTTCCTATGGGAGACAGAAAATAATGGTTCATGTTCCTGGGCCCAGCCCACTTCACAGACCTGGATGGAGTTTAAATCTAAATTCAACTTTCCCAAAACCTGTCTCTTGTGGGCATTTGAGTAGTGGATTATAGGAAGAGTCTCTCTCCCCGTCTCTCTCTTTGCTTCCCACTCTCATTTTCTGGCTCTCACTCTGACTCTGCCTTCAAGTAGATCAGAATCAATAAATAAACGTTTAAAACCAAGTTCAATTCATGTAAGTTTGAGAGATGAAATGCTAACAGTGGAGCTAAGGAGTGCTCATGATCATAGCATCCCAGGAAGTCTGTTCTGAAACCATGGTCATAGTAGTAGTGCTCTCAATAGGAGAGTAGGGGTTTTAAAAGCACATAAGCTGGGGACTAGCACATTGCTCTACTGGCTCACCCTCCAGCCATGAGCACCTGTATCAAATGTGCCTCTAGGTTGACACTGGGTCCATTGTACCAAACATACTGAACAATCACTGAGAAGTTAGCTCAGAATGTGTAGAGATTTGTCACTGGTGCAACTCTAACCATGCAATAGCAGCATGGGGAAGCACAGCTGCCCTTCAGGGTCTTACCCAGCACTCCATCCAGTGAAATCCTGGCCAAGAATCTTTGCTTACATCCGTGGAGCCAGCCGGCAGCTTCAGGAATCTCTCCACCTTGTGAAGCATGTATACATCCATTGTGGCAAGTTAAATGCTACTCCAAAAACTGCAGACACTAGAAGAGATCCAAGAACTACAACTTAATTTAAACAAATATTCTTTACCTTGACACATTTCTTTACAATAAATACACTGGACTTGGGGAGTTCTAAGCCTGAACCCCAGTTTCTGCATGATATCAACTCTATAACAGGCTCAGACACTTTGCTCTAAGAAGTTGTTTCTTTTCTCTACCAAATCATTTCTCTCTCATTACTTTAGTCTCTTATAAAATGAGCTGCAATATGTCTCATTGCAAAAACAACTGAATAAAACCTGTCTCACCCTTTTATTGCTCTATCAAGTTAAGTGGCAAACTCCAATTTAGAAGCAATGTCCTTGAGAGTTTTCTTGTGCCCTGTTTTCTGGACATCTGGTCCAATCAGACTTTTATTTCCATCATTTGTCAAAGCTTACCAATTAGTTCCAAATTTTCAGACCACAGGGATGATTGGCTGGGAACATCGTAGCAGCATGCAGACCCTGAACTTTTGTCCTCAGACAACAACAGCAGACGCCACTCCAAGGGCGGAGGAAGTTCTTCTTTGATGCAAGCAGCCAGTTGTGTTCCACTGGGCAAGAAGAAATCTATCCAGGAAGCAAGTATGGTCACAAGTGTGCCATCTATGTAGAAGCCTTAACCAAAATGCAACAGAGTACTCCTCAGAAACGGCCTCTTAGAAGACTGATATGGTGATTTCGGATGAATAAATTCCAATAACCAAATATTGGATAACATTATGTAAGGCAGCACAGAATACAGAAAGTAGACCAAGTCTAATAAAAAATGCATTTTGAGAAAGACTGAATAAACAATCTCTCATCCAATGAATAAATGCAAGTTGCATAAAACAGTATAAAACATGCATTTTTGTGCCTCCAGTATAGTGTCCTCCACAAAATGAAATGAAAGAGTGATACTAAAGGCACTGGCCTTCAAATTCAGTGGACACCATGCAGAACTGATAATATTAAATATCCATCCGATTCGAATCTATAATTTCATGACTTCTACTAGCACAGGATTTTTTTGGTGCATAATACAATCTCTGCTGAAAGCATTATTTATGTTTTACCAAAACAAGTTTTCTTTTTGTCTCATTTCAGATTTTAATACTGCTTTGGTTAAATACATCTATATAACCTACTTTATGTTCATTATGAATATTTGTGATTCATGTCTGCAAACACGATGAATGCCCTAGCAGCTCCTTTCTTCTGATCTTGTAAGGTGAATGTGGCAGTCAGGCAGTGTTGTTAGCCTGTATTGCATACTCATGGGGAATATTTTATATAAATTCCTGTAATCTAAAACAATTTAAGTATAGAACATTGCTCCATTAAAAGATCAAATGGATTTACTGACACAAATCACTTATGCCAAAGAAGAATTTAAAATTATTTTAATTCAAGCCCGAACATCAACTGCTTGCTATACCATGGGCCTCGTTTTAGAATATTTTGGTTCATTTGGAATTGATAGTTAACAGTGCAGTAGAATGCTTGCACCAAAGATAGTATTCCTCTATTAAATTTTTTAAGTGTGACTTCTAGCATATTTTAGAAACAATCATTCTGGGTGGGCATTATTACTGTCTTATTTAGAAACACTTGCTTGAGGCTCAGCTACTCTGCTCTGCTCAACTCCCTGTTAACATGCCTGGGAAGCAAAAGTGAATGGTTCTAGTGCTTGCATCTCCAATGTCTTACATACCCAGAAGAATTTCCTGGCTCCTGATTTCATCCTGGCCCAGCTTTGCTGCTGCAGTCATTTGTGGAGTGAATCAACAAATGGAACACGCCCCTCTCTCTCTCTCTCTCTCTGTTTCAAATAAGACATATCTTACAAAAGTAATCATGTTACATAAACATTATAATATAATGTAAATTTTCCTTAGAATGCTGGGTTTCTTTTTGTATTTCTCTCATTTTAGAGCTATACTAACATTGAAACTGTTATATTATCTTCTGGAATATCTATCAATTTTTCTAGACAGCTCAACTCATTAAAATCATTACTGCCCTACACTACTTTAAACATCACATAATTTTCAATATTAAGCATTAGCACTTATGAGATTGAGGAGAGAATACAAAAATTTCAGTTAACAATTTTGACTCTAGCAAATGGAAAAAGTAGATGCAGCTTAATGCTGACAATACACATTTTTAGGCAAAGTGCATCATGAAATGTGTGGTGGATTATCAAATGAGAAAAGATTCACATTGTCGCTTCGCCCAGTAGGGATTGTACTGGACTTCCCTGCTATCTGAAAAGTCTTTTTCTTCCCTATCCACTCAGTACTTTCCACATTTTGCCTTTAAAAAAATCAATGTCAAAGAAGCAAACAAGATGCCTGAAAACCACTTCCATGCTTACTGTTCCATTAGCAAGCACTTCCCTTTTGTGAAGTTGGTTCAACGATATCAAGGAATGATACCATAATCACTCAGAATCAATTGTGGGAAAATGGCTTTGCCTGGCTCTCCTAAGTCAAGAGGGATGAACAAATTGGACTCCCAGCTGAGTGGCAAGCAGCCTCACAGATTGAAGATAATAAATACTTGTACTTGAAACTAAATCAATATGCGATGCTACATTGATAAACTATTTTCTGTTTCAGAATACAAACTTTTAGGTAGCAAAAGTATGTCTAGAATGGTATCATTGTCTGACTCAGAACATCATCAGGGAGGTACTTTCCTTCAGAAACTGAATCCTAATAAGGATCCTGGAATACTATAGTACAAAACAATATTCTATGTCTTATTTGATCTTCCAATAAAGTGGCAAAGCAATCTTAGTTAGAGTGAAAGACATTTTATCTACTAGTGTCTTCCTAGCATTGAATATGTCATATCTGGATTCTGAGCTTTTGCACTTTGAAAACGCAACATTCTAGCTATATTATTTTCATATAACATGTTAGACTCTACCTGAAGCAAAATCTACATATAAGTTTAAAATTTAAAATCTAGAAGATTTTGAAATCTGCTAGAAATACTTGTTTTTTAAAATCCCTGCATCTTTCAGGCAGAGATGTACCAGAGCAGTGAGTTAAAAAATATATTAAAAATAAGCTGATGGCTTATTCCTTTCAAAACTAAAGATTATGTAGTTTATTGATTTATTGTAAAAATGCTTTAAGTGGACCTGTTGAGGGCTTATAATTTACTAAGTGATTTGATAGGTTAGCTAAACTGTAATAAGTTATTTTGCAAAGCCACTCATATTTATTTTAAATAGACTTTCAAGGTAATCAATGATTTGTTGCTTACAGTTCTAGACATCGATTTACCCGCCAAATCTCCACTTTGTTCACTCTGAGTTTCAGCAACTCAGATGTTCTTGTGAGTATAGTGCAGGATGAAAAAAAAAAGAATTTGTATTATCAGAAATTTTAAAAGAGAATTTTTTAATTTAAAAGATGTTACGGAAGAAGAAGGAGCAACAGAGAGAGAAATTCTTCATCTACTGGTTCACTACCAAGTGTCTGTAAGGGCAGAACTGATCTGAAGCTGGGAACTAGGAGCTGACTTGGGGTCTCCCATGCAGATGCAGATCACCAGGACATGGACCGGTCCATGCTCCTTTCCCGGGCCAAACAGAGGGCTAGATTGCAAGTGAAACACCCTGGACACAAACCAGCACGCGGATGGGATGTTGGCATCATATCAAACAGGATCGCTTACTTTGTTACCAGGAGAGCCTCATTGAAATGTTTGAAGTTCCTAATGTAAAGATTCTCACATTCAACTTGATGCTGAGGATACCTATGTATACACACACAAACACACACACACACACACACACATAAATATGTAATTTTAAAATAATACATTGCTTCCTTTGAAAGTGGATACATACAATGTCAGGACAATTTAAATAGCATAATGGTGGACTTTGTGACCTTTGTGGAGGGACTAAATTTTGCAACAATATAATGAAAGACAGTAGGGGTGTGTGTGTGTGGGGGGGGGGGGGTTGAAGGGAAATCCCTGAGCCTAAGGAACTATATCATGAAACATAAAGAATTATATATCCACAAAGTGTGGACAATTCAGGCAGGGGGTGGGGACACATCACTGTACTCCTAAATCTGCATTGTAAAATACATGACATTTCTTCACTTTATATGAATCCATTCTTTTTTTAAAGAAAATGAATATAGTAGAAAAAGTATTGCAACCACAGATTTGAAGTAACAAATGGCTCTGAGGTTCTACAAAAATATTCTAACGAAGAAGTCAATGACACTCCACTGACGAGTGAAAGTCAGGTGTGCGGAAGGGGTAAGGAAGGAACGGTCGATGGATGAACATGAATGGATCTCAATGCTTGCTTGGACCGTGATCCCACAAAATGTTGTTTTTGTTTTCCAGAAATGTTGGTTTAAGTTACAAATTCAGCAATCGTTTCAAATGGACTCCATTTTTCCAGCCTAAGTAATTCAAGTAAATACTGATTTGAAAGATTTCTAGGTTTGAAAACAATCAATTGGGATCATTCAATCCAAAGCAAAGATATATAGTCTGGAGTTTCCCCTTGTTTCAAGAGTTAAATATTACTCCTGAGTTTAGGTTGTCACACATAGAGGTTTAAATGTATCATTCCAAATCTGGCAAAGCCTATTTTTAGAAGGAAGGAAACTATTTATAAATTTCATCTCACTTTCTAGTCATGCTATGAATCACTGCATCCCAGATCTGTTGTTTTCATGCCTTTTTCTTCCTAATCACTCCCGCGTAGAGCAGTTCCAGCAGAAGATGTGAATCCATATCTCTGTATTAAATTGCAGTTAAGTATTTTATAAGATCTCGCATGCCAGATTATCTAGTCTGATTCAGTGACATTCTCTAATATGCTTTTTGAAAAATTGTTAGTATCTGCTTCAGCAGTCTGAATTGATTTCTCAAGGGAAGAAAGAATAATAACATATTTAGAAAAGAAATGCAAAAATGAGATACTGTAATAAAATAGAGAAGAACAGTAGGGACAGGATACTTTTTATAGCAACACAGTATAGCAGTATGTTGAATTAAAACATGGGAAAGGTGAAATGTCCACAATTTTTTTCTTTTCCTTTAGCAGAGTCAGTGTTAAAAAAAACTGCTTCCTAAAAATCGCTTAAATATAACTACCATGTGGAGAGTTGTAACCCTGCAGAATTTTTACTGGAATTAAAAGAAATAAAATGCTGGCCCAGCGCGATACCATAGTGGCTAAAGTCCTTGCCCAACAAGCCCGGGATCCCATATGATTGCTGGTTCTAATCCCGGCGGCCCCACTTCCCATCCAGCTCCCTGCCTGTGCCCTGGGAAAGCAGTCGAGGACAGCCCAAAGCCTTCAGACTCTGCACCTGCATGGGAGAACTGGAAGAGCTCCTGGCTCCTGGCTTTGGATTGGCTCAGCTCCAACTGTTACAGTCACATGGGGAGTGAACCATCAGACAAAGAGCTTCCTCTCTGTCTCTCCTCCTCTCTGTATATCTGCGTTTCCAAAAAATAATAATAATAATAATAATTTAAAAAGAAATAAAATGTAATTAGATTTTTACGTATGAATTTTATTTTCCATAGCATTATTGATTATTTTTCTTAATAGCCAGATTATTACCATATTAAGTTATTCAGTCTGAATAATTCTGAGAAAAAAATATACACATTTGCTAATATTGGGGAAATTTCTTCAGCAGTTTGCATGGTTTTAGGATTAGGGGTTCTGTGAACCGTAACATGTCTGGGGATTTCCTGTTTCATACTTCAGGGAAATGCTTAAACACATTTACGCTGTGCTTTCCTTTGCTCTTCCAGGCTCACTTTGTACCGCTTCTCCCATTCTCTGGCTTGCTTAGTGCCAGGGCAAGCTTCTCCTCAGTGTCCACATCTAGCTTGGTCCTGCGTTTTCTGTTTCTTGGGTGAAATGAATGGAGGACAGGTCAGTAGGAAAGCAGCAAGCTCTGCTTTCCTTTCCAGCTCCTCCAGCTCCAGAACGCGCTTCACACAGCAAAAGCAAAAGTAAAACCCTCTTCGTCTTTGGTACCTTTCATGTATGGGTAATAACTGCTTCCCTGTGTAGCTATAGTTTCTTTTTTCGAAAGTGTTGAACACATTTTGTTTTGTAGTCCCGACATTAATTTCTGTCAACTCTCATCTCAGGCTGTGATGTATATTAATGCTAGGAGCTGGATTATCCCAACAGGTGTCAGTAATAGTGTAATAATTCAGAGCCTGCACTCTTAAGGGTTATTAGCCCAGGTTCTTTGCAGGATAAATCCTATAAGGCAAACCGTAAATGTATACCCTAACTCTGCCTTTTATCCTATCACACACTAGAAGGGCATGCCGGCCATATCACAAGTATGTTCACCCTGACTTTGTGAATTTGTTTCTATAATTCATGTCTCTGAATCAACACGATTTGCCATTTTCTAGAGAAGCAAAATGCTGCCACATGTATTACAGTTAGCACAGGATTACAGGAATTCAGGAGAGACATATTCTTAGCAGAGCTCAGAGAGGATTTTGTTAGATTATAGAATTTCAGCTCTAGTTACTTTTGTTCAAAAATGCATAATGGTAACTAAAAGAGCACCTAATAAAATTGTTCAGACTTACAGCCATGGCCAAGTAGATAAACTCCACATCATCCCCAAATTATGGCCGAAAGCACTGCCATGGACCCCCAAAACTGCAGATGATCATGCAAACGTTAGTAGCCTGGATTATGCTTGAGTGAAATTTCCTATCACCGTCCTATTTAGTTCGCCTCCTTGCTGTGAGGAAACATAAGCTGCATCTCCGAGCGTAGCTGGAGATTATTATAAATTCACTCAGGCGTGGACACTAAGCACAGCTGTGGCTCCAATTGCACTAATGTGACCATTTCTATTAACGTACCCCGTTCTGAATCTGTGGAATCACCGATAGCTTTGAATCTAATCTAAAATCCAAGAGGAGAAATCCGAAAGTATTGGGTTCAATAAATTATAAGAGGTCGATAGAGGGCAAGAAAGAGTGTACTTAAAATTCAGGGCATTCTTTAGGCTGCCTCTTCTTATATGTTTCCCCATTGCATATACCAAGCAAAATTTGCCAACATATCAAGAATTAGTGGATCATGGATTTCTAGCATAAGGACTTACAATTCGATTTTGAGACAAGGGTAGAAGTGGGAATCCCTGCAGCAAATATGTATTAGTATCTCCAACATCTCCCTGCTTCCTTCCATAAAGTCTGTTGATGATGACAGCTTAAAATTCCTCACAGGCATGACAAAATACATGAGATCTTTAGGTAATAATAATGATGATGATGATAAAATAGGACCTTTATGGTGGTGTGGGACACCTGGACCATGTTGAGGATGTCTGCATCCTATGACACTGGGCTGGATCGACTAGCACCCATCTGCTTCTGGTCCAGTTCTCTGTTATCACTCACGGGGAGGCAGCCAGGAGACTGCGATGCTGAAGCACATATGGGAGTCCTGGACTGAGTCCCACCCTCCTGGCTTCAGTGAGCCCAGGCTTGGCACTTGTGACCGTGCGCAGAGTGAAGCAGCCCATGCAAGATCTCTCTCTCTCTTCGTGTCCTGCTGTTACTTCCCTTTTCAAATAAACAAATAATACAAAGGTTAAAGACCTCTTTATGTTTCTTCTGCTTTGTTGTGTCAATTTTTTTAAAACTAAACTATAATTAGGCATAGATTTTATTCACCACAAACTTCAGGCAATTCCCTTCTAGGAACCACAATGGTAGGGTATTTTTCTCAAATTATTATTTTTAAAAAATTTTGAATATTATGGTACAATCCGTAGGGTCTGGGATTTCCCTACACCCACACCAAATCCCAAACCCCGACTGATTTACTACATATGATTGCAGTACCGTAATATCTCCACAGTTTTGATCAATAGTAGGCAAAATGATGAGATCGGAGTGAAAAAGAGGGTAAGAATAGTAAAATCTCTCCAACCCCATCTTTCTGCACTTCCCCTGCATTGTCAATGCCTACTCCTTTCCTGGCTTGTCTCCTATGAACGATGCTGTCCACTGACTGCCACAGTCCTTACTTATCCAGGATTAGGTGACACAGTGAAGGGCTGATGATGAAGCCGTTTCCATATTTATGATCCAAGGGTGTTTCATTTCTCTATGTTGATTTCTTGCATCTTGAATTTAACAAGTGGAACTTGATGGGCAGGTCTCTGAGTGATGTAAGCTCATTTGCTGGAGGAAAAATATGCTTTCAATTAGAGGCTATAAATTATGTTTTGTGAAGAATTAAGGATGACTATTAAGGCTGTATAAAATAAAGGATTCAGAGCCAGTATTGTTTGCAGACATTAAATTAAATATGTAAGTGGATTCCATTCTCAAAATGTGTTACAGGGCCCAGTGCAGTAGCCTAGTGGCTTAAGTACTCATTTTGCATGCTCCGGGATCCCATTTCGCACCAGTTCAGATGGCCCAAAGCCTTGGGATCCTGCACCCCTGTGGGAGACCCAGAAGAAGCTCATGGCTTCTGGCATAGGATTGGCTCAGCTCTGGCAACTGCAGCTGCTTGGGGAGTGAACCAGCACATGGAAGATGCTTTTCTTTGTCTCTGCTTCAGTCTCTAAATCTGACTTTCCAATCAAAAAGAAAATTTTGAGAATGTATTACAGTGAACATAAATTTTTCAATGTCATCCTTAATGCAAATTTAATTGCTGTGTAAAAATACGGAAACAAGAAAAATGTAGGGCATTATTCAGTCTTTCATTACAAATAGGATTTATTTTGCTTTCTTATATAGATTTATTTTATAAACTACATCTTTCACAGTTTAATATGTAACGTCTCTATACTACCCCATATGATAATAATCTATATTTGTTTATTAATTACATACCTGCCTATAATGGAAAGATTATTGTAAGATGTTTTCATCCTAATATTTAAGAAAGGATTAAAACTGATTTGTGGTCCATTAAGCAAAGCCAGTGTTTCTAACATTGGTTATCATATCAGATGGTCTTGGATGTGAATATATTATTATAAATTTACTGTAGCTCTCTGTCCTTTTCTTCAAAATCTAAAATGATAAAAAATGTCCATCTATAACTTCATCAACAGGAAATGACAGACAAAATAATTGGAAGCTGCATACACACTACTGTATCTGAGAAGTCAATGTTAGTTGGCCAAGCTTATAAACTTAGCTTGAAACAATCTCTTATGCTTGTGAATCAAAGTTTTGCTATGATTTATCATATGTGCTGCTGCAGTGAGCACTGCAATGATGTTAGCAAGTGTTTTGCTTCTGTTTTAATTGTTTCTTATCATATGCATTTTTCCCAACCAGGATCTTTTTTTTTTTTTTTGCAATAGCCCCCTACACAGTGCTGAAGATAAGTTCAAAAACATCTGAAACTTTACAATGGAAGTTAATAATTAATAGACAAAAATTAATAAGACAAATAGTTCACTAGGAGATATTATTTGTAAAGCTAAAGGTTCTGAAAACTAAGGGAGAATGAGCGTAAGAGCGAGAGACACACATGGAAAGAAGCGCCAAGGAATCATGATGGGAGGGAAGAGGAGGGAATGGGGAAGTTGGAATGGGAGGAGAGGTTGTAGATGTCCAGGGGAGTGGAAAGACCTTTTATCTGCTCTATCCTTCCCGAGTTGCTGCCACAGCGAGGGCTGGGCTAGGCCAGGGATGGCAGCCTGCAACTCCACCTGGCTCTCCCGTTCGGATGCCAGAAAGCCAAATCCATGAGACAACATCTGCTTCCCTCCAGAAGTGGAGGCAAGAAATTAGGGTACCGAATGGAATCATCACAAGGAGGGGCTTACTCTTGTACCAAAACACAGTCCAAGGGAGATTTCAATGATATTAAACAAGCAAGCAAACAAAAGTCCCTTCATGAATTAAAATAATAAACACAATGGACATGATTGGAGTAAAGTAATTATACAAACATATGTAAAATGGAAATCATCTAAAATTTATTTAGAGGAAGGTATAAGATGAATCAGAACCATTTATGTTGGATTTAGATGAAGTTATTAGTCAAGCCTCATAAAACAGAAAAAAAATTAAATGGGTAGTAAGTTTTTGGAAATAATGATTTTTTTACAAAGATAAATAAGCTTCCATTGTATTTTTTCAACAATAACAACCAAAAACTGCTTCTTCCAAATAAAAGAATTTAAAAAAAAAAAAGATTGGATTCCTTGCATATAGTTTCAGTATCTGTGCTGAAAGCAAAATAAAGACTTCTGATGGCTGGGAATATATCCAAAGGAAGTGAAATCTGCACGTGAGAAATTGACCTGCAAGCCTATACTTACAGCAGCAAAATCCACACCAGCAAACATGTGAAAACCACCCAGATGCCCTTTGGGAGAGTATTGGATAAAAATGCAGTGTTACATCTTCTGCCAGGAATATTACTCATCCATTAAATGGAATGAAATTCACACACACACACAAAACTTCCCAGCTTAAGACCATTATCCTCAATGAAATAAACCAATCCCAAAAGGACAAATACTACATGGTCTCTCTGATATAATGTAATACTCATGCAAAATACAGAATAGATACAGAAATGAGATAGAAATGGGTATACAAACATGCGTATTTTATGGATTAACTGTATAATAGAATTCTTACAGCAATTTAACTTGAAATGAATAAAAATGAATTTAAAAATCACTAGAATTTGTGTATATAAACAAATGCCATGGCCAAAAAGCAACTTACAAGATTAATTCAACTCAAACATTTACAGCAGCTACAAAAGTTATAAGGATCTTGAAATGAATTTGACCAAGGCCATCAATGATGTTTACAATGGGAATTGCAAAACATTAAAAAAAAAAAAAAACATAAGAAACAAAAACTAGGAAAATATGCGAGGTTCACAAATTGTAGGAATTCATATCATTAAAAATATCCGTATCATCCAATGCAATTTACAGACCTGATGTAATCCTTAACAAATTACCAAGGATATTTTTCTCTAATGAATTAACAATGACTTAAAATTGCATGAAAACATGAGACCCTGAATGTCTGAAGCAATCTTAAACAATATCAACAAAGCCAGAGGAAGATTTCAAAGTATATTACATGACAGTGATAATCTAAACAGCATAAAATTTGCACTGAAAGCCATGTGTGCCAACAGAACAGATTAGAAACCATAAAATTAATCCAGCATCTGTCATCTTTAGAACAGTATCTAAAATTACTCCCTAGAAAAAAAGCAAGTTTTTTCAACCAATGATATTGTGAAAATTAAATCTCTCCAAACAAAAGTATGAGACAAGAGCACTCTGTTATACCTTATATAGAAACCAGCTGAGAATGGAAGGGGAGTCTGAATAGGAGACCCACAACTACCAAGTTGCTAGAGGAAAGTATAAAGGGGGTTTGAAAAATGTTGACATGGGAAAGGGCTTTTGGAGAAAACCCCAGAAGACAAGAATATTTATTAAAAAAAAAATTGCTGTTGCTAGTAGCCCTTATTTCTACTCCTGACGAGCAGTGGTCCTTCTGCTTTCCGTATGTTGCATTCTTTCTATAGCAAAAGATTAAGTTTAGGATTTTAAAATAAATTTAGTGTTCTCGCAAATATTGAAACAAAAAGAAAGGAAGGAGGAAGGAAGGAAGGAAGGAAAGAAAGAAAAAGAGAGAGAAAGAAAGAAAGGGAGAAAGAAAGAAAGAAAGAAAGAAAGAAAGAAAAAGAGAGAGAAAGAAAGAAAGGGAGAAAGAAAGAAAGAAAGAAAGAGGAAGAGAGGACGAGGACAGGAAAATTACATTTATTACTATGTTCCTAAACCTACATATATGATACACATGATAGTGGTTCTCAGTATATACAAAATAAATGTATTAAAAATAAAATGTATTGGAGACAAATAGATATCATTATTCAGAAATAAAAACTTAGATTTCCTATTTCCAGAAATTGAAGCAAGTTAAGTATGAATCTAAAGGACTGAAATCACAAAACATTAAGAGAAAAGTGTATTTTTTATGATTAAATATATATTAGTAAATTTATGCTCCTTTGAGATAAGGCTTATTAACTGATATTTTGGAAGGCTCATGTTTTTTATTTGAAAGGCAGATTTGTAGAGAGAATGAAATATACAAAGAAAACGAGAGATGTAGCTTCCACCAGCTGTTTCACTTTCCAAATATCCGCAACAGCTGGAGATAAACCAATGCGAGACCAGGAGCCAGGAGCTTCTTCTCGGTTTTCCACATGGCTGCAGAGGCCCAAGGACTTGAGCCATTTTTCCTTTTCTTTCCCAGTTCATAAGAAGAGAGCTGCATTACAATTGCAAAAGTTGAGACAGGAACCTGCACCAATATGGGATGCCATGGCTACAAGTGGGCCGTTAACCCACGATGCCAACGCATCAGTTCCTGAATCAAACAATCAAACAAACAGAAACACAGAGGTTTTCTTGTGTTTTCCTTGTGCTATAGACAGGAAATCCTAGATAACCAGTGTTACTGAGTTTTAGTGAGGTCCTCGTTTCCTGTTTGAGAAATGTGATTGTTCCCTTATAATTTCACAGGGTAGACATATTCCTTTTATAAGAGCACTAATACTACTGTTCATTAAGAATTCGATGACCTAGTCACCACTCCCAAACTGTACCTACTGATACCATCACACAGATAGTTAAGATGTAAAGTAGGAGTTTTGGGGAAACAAAGAGGAGGTGACATTTTTTACGTTTTTAATCGGGGTGGGGGTATTTTCACTTTGTAAGACTTTCTCACACATGCAGAGAGAGAGATAGAGGGAGAGAGAGAGAGAGAGATTCCATTATTTGATTAACTCCACAAAGACCTATCAGAGCTCTGGATGGGTCAGACCAAATTCAGATGGGAAAATCTGAATTCAGATCACCCATCTCAGTGGCAATGCCACAAGTTCTTGAGCATATGCCAATATAATCCCAGGTCCACCTTAGCAGGGTGTTGGAGGCAGCACTGGGAGATGTTTTTTGGGGTTTTTTGTTTTGTTTTGTTTTGCTTTACCCTAAGTGGTCCAATATGGACTTGTACATTTTAATTTCCATCAACTATAATATTAAAGAAGTATTAACACAAAGATCTAACACATTTCATTAAAGAGTTTTCTTGATAGAATTATATATATAGATATTTGGAACAATGTCTTGAAGTTCATTAACTTTATCAAGCATTATAATTAGCTAACAGATTACAGATAATAAAATGGTTTCATCAACATTTTGCTGTTTCTACACACAAAATCTCACTTTATACGGAGTTTTACATATGAAATACTTATCAAATTATGAGTGTCTGGTTACCAGTAATGATTCAAAACTTTGCTATAAGATCAGTATTGTGGGGCAATGTCACCATTTATTGCAACCATAACTTAGATTGGATTCTTCTGTTCTACCTCTTTCTTGCTCCTGTTTTCCTGTTGATGTCCCTGGGCAGGGGAAGTTGTGTGGGAAATAGATAATGGTACGGGCCCTTCAGTTCCTGCTACCCTCATATGAGACTCAAACACAGCTGCTAACACCTGTTTTTGGCCTGACCCTAACTTTGGTCTGGCCTATTCCTGTTTATTTTAGCAGATGAACAAAGCATTAAAATTCATTCTGAATTTTAAATAAACACAAATTTTTAAAACTTTATTTAAAACATTTCAAAAACTCCAAAGTGTCAGATAAATAAGGATTTCCAATATTATTTTATTTATTTCACAACCTTTAAGGACAAGTTAATGTTTGGTTTTTACAATTACAAAGACAAATAATAAAAGAGACATCCTCTATTTAAAACCACCAAATCCAAATTAATATGTAAGTTAACCAAATTTACTCATTGGTCAAAAAAGATTACACAAATCATGTTAGTCATTTGAAACAGACAAGCTTGAAAAATCAAGATATCAATCTTCATAAATTCCCAGTGTTTCTTCAATTTATGTCTCAGATACAACTTAGCATCTTTTTTGGTTCCATTACTGCATTATCTTTGCTGCACATCTCATTGGATTTCCTACCAGAGGATCATCTCCCCGAAAATCACTTTGCTGGTAACAGCTGCTATGGTAATGTGGACAGCTGTGACAAACAGGAACAATCGTCATCAACCAGGCATAATGAGTTTATAGCAACGTCCTAGGAGTCACCAGCTGTAAGTTTGTCGAGCTTTCTAATACCTCTTCATCACCATTGTGATTTCATTTTATCTCATTTATACGAGACTCTCCACTATGAATTCCTCCGAGATGTAAGATATTTTGGTTGTTTTTTTCTCTGAACTAAAGAGGGAAAATGTTCATTATTTCTATGTTACTCCTCTCATTCCAAAGGTAAGAGTTAGAAATATTACAATAAATGATATAGGATTTTCAAATACAAAATGTAAAAGAAAAGCTTATCTCATAGCTCAAGCATACACAAACATTTATTTTTTCTAGTATAGGTTTCTCCTAATATCTTACATTTTTAAAACACAGCCTTAGAGAGTAGCTTTTTCTATATCTTTCCAGACGTTAACCTGTGAATCTATATGTGTGTTTCCTGAATGCTCAAGTTTGCATCTTTACTTATCCACTTAGGGTGTTGCATCTGTAAGAATTTAGGCTAAGTTTAAGTTATCTTGTTATGCCAAGTATTCCTGTTCTCTGATTTCTATTCAAATCCGATGGCAACATGACTAGCCAGATCAGCACTATATTGCACTCATTTGCTATTGGCTAAGAATTATAGTGTATAACTTGCAATGCGTTAGCAGTTAGAACAAATGATTATTGCATACGTTGACTTTGCAAGGTGAAAGAGAGGCTGATTCAAAACCAGCCTCTCTGGGGTCCTTCCAGTTATGAGAGATAAAGTACATTGGACAACACAAGTGATGTCATATGGCACAGGTCATTTTTCAGTGGAAAAGGACATTCCATTCTCTGTAGCCAAAGATGTAAGGTAACATTTTTCGTTCTGTAAAATACATGAGACAAACTAGTCAGTGAGGTGCCTTATTTGCTATTCCAGGAAAAAAATCATCTTCAGTTCTTGACATTGAACATCTATATAGAATTTTAAAAGGTTATCTGTGTGAAAAATTTTTAAAAAGAAATGTATATTTACATCATAATATATGTGTTTAACTCTTGGCACTACAATGTAATAATAATATTTTAATTATATTCTCCATAAAAAAGCATTCTAATTTTTCCCCCTAAAAGTGATCTGCAGTTTATCAGTCCTAACCAAGTTTTAGAATACACAAAGTGGGGCCCGGCGCGATGGTGCAGTGGTTAAGGTCCTCGCCTTGCACGCCCGGGATCCCATATGGGCGCCGGTTCTGATCCCAGTGGCCCTTCTTCCCATCCAGCTCCCTGCCTGTGGCCCGGGAAAGCAGTCGAGGATGGCCCAAAGCTTTGGGACCCTGCACCCGCGTGGGAGACCCAGAAGAGGCTCCTGGCTTGGGATCGGCATAGCATTGGCCGTTGCCCCAAGTGAGCAAATCATCGGACGGAAGATCTTCCTCTCTGTCTCTCCTCTCTGTATATCCGCCTTTCCAATAAAAAATAATAATAATAAGATGAAAGTTTTCTCCTGTTTTAGGTTAATGAAGAAATTGCAGTCTGTATTGAAATTAATGATTCTTTGGTAATCACAGTGAAGGAAGAAAGAAAGAAGAAAGAAAGAAAGGAGGAAGGGAGGGAGGAAGGAAGGAAGGAAGGAAAGAAGAATGGAGAAAAGAAGAAACTGACTAGGTAAAACAAGGCAGGATTAAATGGAAACATAACTTGAGGTCGATAGAGCAGAGGTACCCAGTGGTTTGAGTTAGAAAGACATCCAGTGGAACTCCAAGGTCATGACAGAGGGTAACAGCTGGAAACGGCTGCACAATGTGACAAAGGAGCAAGGGGGTAAAGGCAGGATGAGATTCATCCAATAAACCGTAAGAAATGACACATGGGTTTTCAGTCCAGCATGTTAAGATCAAATTTGTATTTTAATGTAGCTCCTCTGACAGCCAAGTGCAGAAATGTTGGGATAGAGAGATGTTACAGGATTAAAAATGATGTTGATTTGCATTGAAGTTGATTAATTTCTGTAAACAACTTCCACAGATGCACGTGTATGCACTCAAAAGTATAGCTTGTTAAATTGTAAAGAGAGAACTCAACAAAGAAATTGCGCTGGGAATCACAAGACCTGAATTTGGGTTCTAAGTTTGCATTTATTAGCCATGTGACCTCAAAAAAGTAAATTAAACTCATCTATGAAAGGAAAAACGCAAATTAGATGAACTTTAAGGTCTCTTCTAGTTCTACAATTGAAGACAATTTAATTTTTGAAGTAAGCATTATTGAGCCTGAAATTTTAAAAGGTCAATTAACCAAAGTTCTCGTGGGAAATCTGCCACTAACACAAGAATTTTCACGGTAATGAAGAACGGAAATCTGTTTTCTGAACACTGTTGGTAGTCTGAACTTCAGGACATGCAGTGACTTGTTAATTTGCAGTTCATAGAAAAAAAAGATTTAAAAGAAGTACAAGTGCATACACTGGGAAATTTGCAAATGCTCTCATCAAGTGGGAATTTAGAGTGCTAATTAAGACTCCACTTAGGATCCTGCATCCTGTCCAGGAGTGCCCGAGTCCAGGTACTAGTGAGGATCCAGTCGTTGCATCCAGGAGGTGGCAGGAATGGCTCAGCACTTCCACCGTTACTCTTGGGGCTGGAGAACCACATTGAGGTCTTGTCCTGGATGTATCCCGGCTCAGGACATTTGGTGCAAAAACCGAAGGATAGGAGACTCATTCTCTCTCTATTTTCAAAATGGGTGAAAATAAATAAATGTTCCATGTAGCTTCTTAAATTTTGCTCTTTTTTAATTAAATGGTTACTTTCCCATTTGATTAGTGCTTTTAGCTCTTGCCTGGAGATCTCATAAACTAAGGCCCAGTGCGGCTTTAAAAAAAAATTTTATGTGTGTGTGAAACAAAAAAGATCCTTGAATATAATATAAAATAAAAACACGTTATCTTAAAAGCAAAAGACAAGGTAAAAGAAAGAAAAGAATAAAGGAATGAAAAGAAAAGAAAAAGGAAAAAAGAGGGAGGGTAAGAGGAGAATAAGGAATAGAGGAAAGAATGGAATAAAGTCATGTTTTCACAATTCTTTGTGCAAATTGTACCAGACATGCTAAAAATGAGAAATAAAGAGCAAACATTATAATTTTTTTCTATAAATAACATTTAAATAAATAAACGTAATTTATTTTAAATTAAAAAATGCTTGATGCTTCATATGAAAATGTGAGGTGTACTCAAAATAACCTGACATAAGCCAAGAATGAGATTGATTACACAACATGATCATTTGTAAGGAAAGCATAGCAACGTATTATCGACTGTTTATTCTGTATGACATTAAGTTCATTAGAAAAATATTGGTAATAAGCAGCCTGAGGATCTATTTTTATAATCTATACTTGATTGACATCTGTCTTTTCAACTGTATTCTGTCCAGCAGCTTCAGCCTTGGGGAGGCCTTCCTCTGTCATTGTTTTGAAAGTAAAACATTGTTTGCAATTTACTTTCTAGCATTTTAGGTATTCTATATAATCTGCCAAAGGATGTGGGCAATATATCATCTCCTGTTGTAAAAAATACAAACCTACCCTTTCCCCAAGGTTTTAATATACAGTGCATTATAACTTAATCGTCATTCTTTCCAACTTTTCAATAAGCTTAATTCTTCTGTTTAATTGTTTTTGCATCTTTGATCAATATTTTTCCTTTCCTGTACATTTCTTTCTCTTGGGCCCTTGCCATCACCATTATGCTCTGCTGTATACTTAATATATACTGTTTCTCTTTGCCAATTGACAATCTTTTGCAATTTTATGTGTATTATCTCCACCATTTTGTAAATGAAACTTACAAAATTCTCCCAAAGAATTGATAATAATTGAATGAAAATTTATTAATTTTAAATGCCGATATCTGAAAATGAGAGAAGCAAATTCCGAAGACAAAAAGCTCTCCTCCTCATCATCATAGCTCGTGTGCTTATTCCTCTCTTGAATGCATATGAAAAAGTGAGAAACACATCACACAACTCCAGAACAAGGAGCTATGATCAACATGGAGCCAGATTTCCCTCTAACTTTATTGGAAAACACGGAGACAGAATATTGTCCAAACTACAAATATTTCTTCAAAGCTGCCAATACAAGGGGGTTTTGTTTATTTCTTATGAAAACTTTGGCTCTTGTTATAGCCTTTTCCTTCACATTTGCATTTAACTCTGCTTCCAGACAGCATGCAATCTGTAGCAAATTCACTTCAAGAAATCCAACACCAGCGCACATTTGATAATAGAAGTCATTACTGAGAACCGCCAGAGTTCGCCCAACGAAGGTATGTTTCTTCCTTTCCACGAGCAGTAAACAACATTTTATCTTAGTATGTCTGTCCCCGACGGATTTGGAGAGGAGTGGAGGCTTCGTGAAGAGACAGTGGCAAGCCTCCGCACTGCCAAGTCATACCTGTTGGTTTGCATGTACACAATCCTTGCGTTTGCTCCCAGACCGTGTGGTAAGTTTGTTTTACACCAATGTTCAGATCTTTTTACTTCAGTGTTTTATCAAGGAAGAAAGTATGCTCAGGGATGTTTGGCTTTCTGATTCTTCATTTTACTGATGAAATTTTTCTAACATTGCATTTGTCATATGCTTTGTCTAGTGATCGTTTGATCTGAGGTGGATTCACCGTTGTGTCTCCCAGTTGCAAAAGAGGATTGACTCAATGTTGATTGAGTTGCCAACATTAATAATGAGTTTATAAATTCTCACATCTGAGCCTTTGGAAGACTACATATTCTTACCAACTGAAATATGTTTTTTAATGAATAGCTGGAATATTAGATAAAACAGCGTACTATGTAAGGAATACCATATGATGTTGCAACACATCTATACGTTGCATAATATGCCAAGGAACATAAGCATAACTTTCATCTAACTATCATCTTTTGTAGTGAGAACACTTGATACCTTTCTTCTAGTGTTTTTGTTATAAACAGCACATTTTCATTTGTTATACATTACTGTTCAACTTAACATCAAGACTTGTTTCTCTGGGGTAAATGCTGATCAACTTTTCCTATCTTTCCCAAACAAGCAGCCTTTATCCACCATTATTCTTCTTTCAAATCCTTATAAAAGTCAAAAATTTCAGAATGTACATAATATTAAATATTATGTAATAATGCATTTTTCTTTCCTTGATTTACTACACTTAAAATAAATGATTGATTTCTGTTGTTTAAGTGACAGAATTGCATTTACTTTCTGGATAAATAGCATCCATTTCTACCAATACGGAATGTTCTTGATCATCTCCAGCTGATAGGTTTTTAGGATATGATATTTCAGTCTGCTGGCTATTGTGGATGTGCTGCAAGGGATGTGAAAGGAGACCTTGCTTCAACAGGACTTCATTTCCCTTGGATGTGAATCCAGATGGCCGGTTTGTCTTCAGTTTTGTGAATAAATTTCTTATAGTTTTCCACAACTCTGCTAATCTACTTCCCATCCAGAATTTCCAATCTTTTTTGCTTCCCAAAAATCTTCATTAGAATTTTGTTTTTTTCTTTTTGCTGCAGGCAATCTAACAGGATGCAGTGAGAGTACTGGTTTTGATTTGCATTTTCCAAAAAGATTAGAAATGTTTAGCATGTTTTATATAACTGTTGTTCATTTGTATGTTTTTTTTACCGAGAACTGTCATTCTCAGCACATTTCATTTTTGTGCACTTTGGAGGTGTTTAACAAGGGGGGGAGATTTCTATTTGTGTTATTTTCTCACAGTTCTTCCTCTAATTTGTAACACGTACAATATAACTTCAATTAGCATTTATTCAATCCGTGTTAGATTCCAGCAGTTAGATTTACTTGATAATTCAATCTAACCCACTTTCAAAATAGGAATTCAATCCAGCCTGCACAAAAGTGACTTGCTGAGTAATTCACAGCAAATTAAAAACAAAAATTATAGGCTCCATAAAATTGTTTCCATGCTTCAATTGAATTACTATTGTTTCATCCCTGAGTTTCCTGCTAATATTTGGATTCCATAAAAGATTGATTTGCCTTTCATATACTTATTTAGAATTGTTAAAGAGGAAATGATTCTTAGAGAAAAATAAATCAGAAAAATCAGGTAACATAAATTGAGTTTGTTGGCTCCCAAAGAAAATAGACTGTACTGTACTGATGAAGTTGAATCAGGAAAAATAACTACAAATAAAAAACGATAATAAATACAGGGAACAAAAAGTCCCCCAACCACAAAAAAAAAAAAAAAAGAAAAAGAAAGGAAGAGAGAGAGAAAGAGAGAAAAGAAAGAACAAAGGAAGTAACAGTATTATTTTTCTGATTGCATTGCTGTCTTTGGAACCACAAATTGGAGAAATGAACAAAACAGAAGACTCATTAACCATATAGGCATATAATACCAACATTTTATAAATTTAGTTAATGTTAAAATGTGAAGTAAAAGATTTTTATGCCTATTTTTTACTAATTAAACATACATATCCTTAGAAAAGTGGAGCAATTTGTCTTGATTTTTTTATTTAGTGAGTCAGCAATAAGCTCATAGCCCCTTCAAGCAGCTTCCATCTTCTGAAAAGTCAGAAACCCCTGCCTGAAGGAATTAGCAAGATAAAAGCATAGCAAAGGATAAATGTAGAAAAAGATGTGAATAGAAAATGTGAATATTGTTTTCTATCATTGCTATAGACAGGAATTTCAAAAGGGAAGAAAAAGAATAACAAGATAAAGGAAACTTCCAGTATCAGGCTATTGGCAAGTTCATGGTTTTTTCAGGCTGTTTGATCATGTTGATGTAAAACATTGCAAATTAAGTATCATCCTTTCCTTTGAACCTCATGTTTTTCAGATGGACATGAAAAGTTAAGTTTTCTGAAAACATTTATTTTGGCAGACAGGCAATCACTTTCATTTTTTGGTGTTCATTCCTTGAGGCTACAAACTAATTTAGATTGATCATGGGTAGATTTTCAAGTCTTTTATCTAGCCTAATGTTAAAGAAATTCAAATTGTTCTTTCTTCCGGTTTAAAACATTTATAGTCATTGAAAAGGAAGGTAGCTACCCAAGAAAGGGATTTTTAAAAATATTTCTGAGAATAGTAGAGTTCTTACTTCTTTCATCTTTTGAATTAAAAAAAAAAATGTGTTCCATTTCACACAAAACATAATGTTATATTGTATAACACTTTATGTTCTGTGATCATTAGCATTCTTCAATGTTCATGTTAATCAATGTAGTTATTGTCCATTCTCATACGCTTGTCTCCTGTGTCAGTCCTGGTAAGAACCCATGACCATTAATCCACAGTAAATGCCCAAAGTTCTGAAAACCTCGTAAAGTACGATAAACTGATTGACATCGGAGCTCTAGGCATTTTCTTTCACACCTTTCTTTCAAAAAAGGTCAGACTTTTGGTGTTCCTGGTTCCTTATTTTGCATTTCTGCTGCTCATTTTATAAATGTTTTTACTTTGGAATTGAGGTAAAATAACAGATTTCTTTTAACAAAGCAACCAGAAAGCCCTGCCTTCACAGATCCTGCTCTTACAGCAGAAAAAGCTGTGCAACAGACACGAATCAGAGCCAATGAGTAGACTACACTGTGTGCTTGACAGGTTCTGATAGGAAGAGCTGGAGAAAGAGCGTGCAGAAAACAATCCCAGCAATTTAAATGAAGACACCCGGGAAGGCCTTGTAGGAAACAGAGATGGAACCTTCAAGTGCTTTTCAGGTCACAGATTTTTGCGATTTCCACTGGTCTGTCAGTTTCCAGTCATTCTGTCAGGATCTCAGCTTTCACTAGTAAACAGATTTGCTCTATATCATTCTGCTGCTTATTTTGGAACAGGTGCCTGGAGGCTTGGTGCCAGGAAGCCTCTTCTATAACCCTGGCCAAAATTGCAAGGGCAGCATTAAACCTGCCCGACTCATGTACACAAACAAGAGAGAGAGAATACAAAGAGATATCTATTACACCTAATACGATAGATCACTAATTGCTGATCATTCTGATTTTGGATACTTAGTAAGAGGATATAGTATTATTTATCATCCTTGTGTCCCCTTCAAAAATTCCATTGTAATGTTATCTTCTCAAGCTGCTGTTTAGCTGTTGAAATCAGGGCACTTAAATTATTATTATAGTGGTAAAACTCTAAAATTGATCAAAGTATGTTACAACCACATAATCCAGGAGAATGCTACATTCATCTCTTTTAGGAGAGTGAAAAGGCAGTTAGTTAAAGAGCATTAGCCAACAATCTTGACGTAGTTGTAATGAGACATCGAGAGATGGGCTAACTGCTAGACACCAAAGGAGTGAACTAGCCAGAGCTGTGTCCATCAGTTGTGAAAGAAAGACAACGAATGTGGAAATTGGTTCTCAGTGTTTCATATTGTCCCACTGAGACTTAGGAAAAGCATCACTAGCACTCTCATGATGATTATCGTTGCCTGCCAATGTGAGTGGTTAAGATTCTTAGACTTGTATTTGGAAATCTATTCTCTTCCCCCACAATCTGTAACAGGTTAACCCATTACGTTGTGAATAAGGTCATGAAACAAAAGCCAAAAGGAAATGAGGAGCATACTTGTAATCACAGGGGGAAAGCTGTACCACTGTAAAAAATGAGATGGAAAACACGGTGTCTCCACCATTCACCCATGTTAACATGTCTGCATTCTCATTCTTGCGGGAATTTACAAGTTCTTGTGGGAAAGAGAAAAAGCAAATTCGCAGAATTCACAAGTTCTTGCGGGAAAGGGAGAAACACAGAAAATGAGAAATGTACCAGCAATTCTTCTAACAAGATAAATGGGATTTTGTTATTAAATGAGAATTCTAGGTACTGTCTTATGCTACATATACATTTTATCATATTTTTTCACTTTGGGTATATAACAAAGATAACTCAGTACCCAAATCAATCGTTTCTATACAAGATAGCCAATGCATAATTCAGAAAGCATGTGAGCTGGCACTCTGTAGGTAGAAATCAATGTTTGGCACTATGAGCCACAGAATCTTGTCTATTCAATCTGAGGACAAAATGCCAACATTGTGGTAAAACAAATCAAGGCTCTACCTACAGTGTTGGAATCCCATGTGGGCACGGGTCTGGTTTCCCAATGCTCCACTTCCAATCCACCTCCCTGCTAGTGAGCTTTGTAAACCAGCAGCAGATGGCCTAGTCTCAGCCCTTGCACCCATGTGGGAATCAGAAGAAGCCCCTCACTTTTGGCTTCTAACTGGCTCAGCTTTAGCTGCTTGTAGCTGTTTACAGACTGAAGAGAATGAGGAAGACCCGCTTCTGCCTCTCCTTTCTCTATATGTAACTCTGCCTTCTAAATAAATAAATAAATATATTTTAAAATGGCAAATGGGCTGGCAAGGTGGCATGGCACACTAACCCATCGGCCAAGGTGCTGGCATTCACAAGGGTGCAGCATTGTGTACTGGGTACTGTACTCCCAATCCAGGTACACGTTTACAGCCTGAGAAATGCAAGAAGGATGGCTCAAGTTCTTGATCCTGTACCCACGTGGGAGCTCTGGCAGAACCTCCTAGCTCCTTTACTCAGATCAACTTAACTCCAAATATGTTTGGTCATTTAATAAATGAGTGAATAGATGGACAATTTCTCTTTTCAGTCTCTCCTCTCTGTTAAAACATCCCTTCAATAAATATAAATGGACATTTATTATGTTTTAATGACAAAATCTGACATTTGCTTTCAATTCAGAAAGCAAAGTTAGGGGCAAAGGCACAGTGAACTAAGCATCTATAGGGATAACTGCCCTAACCTCACCCTATCCTGACCCTAACCTACATCAGAATACTTGGGGTTGAGTCACGCGTGTATGCGTCTGATTCAACTTCTGAATAATGCATGATTCAGAAGAAACAGTGCACTGCCTCTCTCCCTCTCCCCCCTCCCCAATTTCCAATTAATAAAAGTAAGCACATCATATTTAAAAGAAGAAGTAGTTTGAATTCAAGATGAGTATATTGAAAATCATTACATGGCAATTTTTTACACTGAAACATTCACGTTGGTCTGCTGTTTAAATGTGAGATTTTTAAGATATGCTTTTAGAAAATAAGGGAAAGTTAAATTGTAAAATGTGTTTAGAAAAGTTATTAATTGATCCTCCTTCTACTATTTTATTTGGAAAATGCACTGAGCCACTGCACTTAGAAGAATTCACGGGAAAACATTCTTTAAATTCCAAGTTATCCATTAACCCAAATTGTTTCTTATTTGTTACAATTGGGGACCATAATGTTAACCACTGCAGATTAGCTCTAATGCTTTTGTATTCACTAGGCAACTTATGTGTTTTTCTGTTTCTGTAATAATGATAAATGTGTGGGAAAAGCCCTTACTTTAAACACTTCACTAGGGATGGGTGCAAGTGTTACAAAAACAGGGAAAACAGAATTTAATTTGATGGTTCACGATACCTACAACAGGACGGCAATAATAACACGTGTCAGAAAACAGCTTATACTTAATTTATGCATTCTACAGGCAATGATATTACTAGCCTTCTTATAATAGTCCTGCTTGCACTTACTGGTTTATTACAGTTTAAATTTCTATAACTTTATCAGAAATATTTTTGAGAAAATGATCAACCACAAAATAAAGTGCTCTTGCTTCAAAAAGAGAATCTTTTAAAAAGCATCCAGCCAGGCCATTTTCACACCATCCACAGAATTCCAAGGAACGTCTGAAATCATAATCTACCTGTCACTTAGGACTTAGAACTTAGCAAGTTTTACTAGTTTTTCCCGCTGGAAAATGTTGTATGCTAGAGACATAAATAAATTCTGGGTATAAGGCTTAGGCATTGAAAGTAAATAATACAGCTACTTTCTGAGTGCAGAAATAGTTTTAAAAATAGTTTAAAAAATGGAAGAAACAGTTTAAAAAAAAAACTCTTGGGATTCCACTTTTACTGGAGAGTTTGCATAAATTGTCATTCAGGCACCATACTGGCATTATAGTAATGAATATGCCAATAATCATACAATTTATGTTATTTCAATTAGAAAATGGGAAAAGCATATATGAAATAAGCCTATTTAAGTTGATTACACACAGCAACAAACCAGGAATACTAGGGCCACTCACAGTTGAATACAGAATATTTGAGTACCTGAGGGGGAACAATGACTGAATATTTTTGTAATGGTTACTATTTTAAGCTTGCTAATATGCTTAATGTCATGAGTAGATTAAGATCATTCTTATGTTTTTGATTGCTTTTGTGGTCAAAAGTAATTTTGTAATAGGACTTTGTATTCCATATAAATTAAAATTTTGATAATTTGGGCATATGTTGATATATTCTTATGGCAACATAGTTAACTGATACACTGTGCATCAAAATGCAATATCACATTTGTTTTTAAAAAATGCATGTATTTTTATTGGAAAGGCAGCAATGTCTGGAGCTGAAGTGACTGAAGCCGGAAGCTAGGAGCTTCTTCCAAAATGGAGCCAGATGGGAAGTTGGGCAGCTGGGACACAAACTGGTGCTGACATGGGGTCCTGGTGCATGGAAGGGAAAAATTTAGGCACTAATCCGTCATGCTGGGCCTGTAAATCACATTCTTTAAGACTTTCCTGGCCTCCTAAGTTATTTCTGAAATATTAGCACTTCTTATTATATAAATGTGAGAATGAAAAACATGGCTCTAAGTTACAGCAGTCCCGAATGCTCCTCACTGACTTTAAGTCGAAGGCACGCTGTAGTTCTGCTACCATATTTGTGCTTCATGTGACGATCAATCGACTTACTCACCTTTGCCATATCTTATTAGCTTATATTACATCATTCATTATTTGTGCTTTTTCTCCACTGAAATATTCTTGATTCTCTGGAAGATTTATGTTGTGATTTTAGACATGTATTTCAGTTAAATTTGATAATGTTTTAAATGGACAGTATGGTGTCAATAGCCAATTCCAGAAAACCAATTTTCCAATTAATATATGTCTGTTTTAAATAGTGAGTGTTTAAGGAATTAATTCTGAAACCATTCACCTGAGCAACAACAACAACAAAAAGCTTTTTTTAAAAAGATGGGCATAAAAACAACGTGAGTAAACGCTGGTCAGTGGCCATTGTTTCAACCAACTGATTTTAACGATTTAGACTCATAATGTTATCAGCACTCATATTTGTGAGTCATTCAGAGCTCCTCAGCAGTATTTGTAGATAAATAAAACAAATTTATAATTAATGAGTTTTCAAGGTGATAGTGCACGACATTATTAATTACATCCACTGCAAATCTAGCGAGCTGGTAACATGATGCGCGTAAATTACATTGGTGAACAGTGATAAGATAATTTAACATCATATAGCACAACTTAGATTTAATAAAAGATAAGAAGGTCATAAATTTAACATTAAGATTGTTTTATACTATTCAAAGTTTCTTTTTGAAGATCTGCAAACACCCATAGAAACACAATAATCTGAAAATGTTTCTATCTCATTTTATTTTTCTTCTAGTGTGAATTATTACCCAAGTCTACATCTAATTGTTATTATTACATTTCATTCATACAGTTCTGAGGAAGTTAAACAAGTTACAAGTTCTTGAGAATAGATTTGAAACTTTTACATTCTCAGAAGGAGTAAATGAATAATAACCCATTGTACAACAAGCGTTACATGTTTGCCCATCATTAAAGCAAACATAATTGTTCAGTCTCCCCTAGCAGCAGGGAGGCTGAAACCCATGAAATGTAGCTTTGAACTTCATGCAGTAGATATGAACCCAGGCCTGAAGCGCAACTGGACCAACCTCTCCTGATTACATTGAGTCCAGTATGAATAATGATGATTTAAAACATTAGTAAATGCATTGATGTTTAGCTTGTCTAAAAACTTTCTCTGATTCAAATGTTATCTGGCTTGGAGCAGACTTTCCAAACTTCACTGTACACACTTATAATCTTATAATCTTTCTTATTGTGTAAATCAGTGGTGGAGCTAAACATTCTGTATTTCTACTTACACAGCTGGCCTTCAGGTGGGTGATCTAAAAGGTGACATCTTTCTGTCCACAGCTACCAGTAGTGAATGACTCACGACATCTAATCTTCTTCTGTGAAAAAGAACAATGTACGATTCATAAATGTGATAGTAAATCCTATCTTCGGCATTTTCATATTTTGTTTATTCACAAAAGCACACATCGTACAAAGGGAACACAAACCACGCAGACCTGTATACATAGTTATAAGCATCCTATGAGTACAATAAGCTTCAAAAAAAACCCCAAATAACTTAATCTATATCACATACAAACCTATGTTAAAACCAATGCTAAAATGTTTATTCAAAGCCTTCATTGTATCAATTGACACTTAACTATGGAAAAATTAAAACATGGAAAATTTTCAAAGCCTCATAATTGTACTTTAATATTACCCCTTCATTAATCAGTTCCATGCCATTTTTAAAGAGGAAATAGCATGGGCCTAGATATACAAAATGAGGCTGAGAAATCTACTTTTTCCCTTAGTTCCCTCAGTTTCTGTTGTTGTTGTTGTAATGAGACATTACATTTTGAATAAAAGCTTTAATTTCTCATGGCAACCTATTCTGAATGACCAAGAAAAAGCGTTCATCACGTAGGCATTCAAACTTAATTTGTAACGTATTGTGAATGAATAATGTTGGGATTCTTTAGGACTACAGTCAGGAATTACTTTTGTGCTACCTTGATAGAGCATTTTCTGGAATATTTTAATGCAGTGAAGATAAATGAACCATTATTTAGATTAAAGAAAGCTTATCTACCTATTATTTAAAAGATTAAACTTCTTACACAATTCATACCGACTGCGAATAATTGGCAAGACAGATTGTGTCTATGGCCTCGTGAGAAGCTTACTCAAATCCAAGATTAGACAAATTAATCAACGCTTTCACTCTGAACCAAGCTTTTCTTTTTGATTTAATTCCAGCGATAAATTTATTTTTGTGCTCACCAATGCTAAAAATCTGAAGTGTGGCCCTCTTGTAGTGACACCGAGAAGTGCCCATATTTGTTTCCGGATGGCGACGGGCAGGTGCCTCTCATTCCCGTTGGTGCCCAAGCCCGTCCCTGTCTGTCCATCAGCATTTCTCTTTGTTTCCCGATGGCGATGGACAGGAAGTTCTCATTCCCGTTGGTGGCCAAGCTCATCCCTGTGTTTTCATCAGCATTCCTCTGGAGTATCCCGGTGTTCTCTTAAATGATTGCTTATTTTCCTGTAAAATAAGCACACATTTAAATGTTTTTATTAGCCATTCCATCAGAAGATTTCTTTGGAAATACTGGATCAGTAGAAGAAAATGTATTGATGAATTTGGGTTAGTTCATTTCTCTTCTGCCCTATACTGATGAAACCAGCAAGCACAGAGATTTGTAAAAGACTACAGGAAGCAAGGGGCAGGAATACAAAATCTAAGGATTCCTCAAGCTCCACCGAATCCTATTGATCAAGAATTCTTGACACCCATGTTTAAAATGGTGTCAATATTTCAGTTCTACATGATATAGATTCCTATAAATATGCAAAATTCAGGAAAATCTATGATAGATGAAAATTAAAATTTAATTATTATCTGGGCGATAGTGAAAGAATCAGAGTCAGAGAGACAGAGAAAGTCAAAGAGAGAGAAGAAACTCCTGACCTGCACTGATTCACTTGCTAGCTGTCTGCAGTGGTCTGATGCCAGGAGCCACAACCGCGTGCAGGGCTCGCAATCCAGGACACTGCATGGCTAACAGGCACCTAATGTTTCATGAAGTCACATGATGCCTCCTGACAAATTAGCAGGAAGAGTTGGAAATCAAACACAGACACTCAGTTGGAATGGGTGTGTCCAACCTAGGGTTAATGAATAGCCCAACTCTTCCCCAGATGATAGAAACTTGAGTACTTTGAGTTACTAAAATATTCATAACATTTAAAACATGGTGTAGTCATTGCTGTGACCATCTGACCGACCAAGACTTTCTTATTTATGCCTACCAAATATGCTTTTGTATTATATATTATAATTTTTAAATGGTGCTAATTTAAGAATGGGTACTCAATCCTGAAAAATTGAATTCATTTTTTAATTGAGAAAACCAAGAAAAAATACAAGATTTTTTCAAAGTGTTCATATAATTGCTAATGTAATTTTTTCATCTTTTCATGAACTTCATGATGTAATTTTGTATGGATTTTTGATTCAGATTCCCCAAGTTCCAAATGTGTTTGGAAAAGAATGCCAAGAGTACAGTAACAAAACATAACACTTGAAGTTGATAAGCACAACAACCACTCTGTGGGTTAAATTCATTTCATAAAAGTTATAAAAACACACATCAAATTTATCTGTAAGTGGTTCTTAGTATATTAAGTCATATGTGAAGGAAGCCCTCCTACATTTGAATGACATTACCATTAGAAATTTACTAAATACGCATAATAGTATCTGAAGTAGAAACATTTATTTTCTTCTACAGATTGAGTCTACTGAATTCTAATCCTTTGATCCAGATGTGATTCTAGAAGGTAGGAGCAATTCTGAGACAGAGCCAGAGCTATACACAGGGGTATAATAAAAATCAGTCACTGAACAATAAAATGTATTCAAGTTTTCCCAGAAGGAATAAAGTTGCTTCACTAGGGGAGAGGCTTGACTACTCTGATGAAATATTACGCAGTGCAATATTCAACCAACTGGCATGGGTGATTTATGGAGCCTAAGGGAAAAGAAAATAATCTGGAAGCATAAATATGTGAGCAGGTGGGATAGTCATAAATATGAAAATATGTGAGTGTGAAAGTGACCATGAGTGTACTATGAACCGTCAGTTATGATTTAATGGAAATCCAGTTCAAGATTAACTTCACACGCAATAAAAACATAAGAAGTTGTATAGAAATTCAAACTCATGTATGGAAGAAAACAACTCTGAAGAAATCACTGCTAGCTTAAGGCTTCAGATATGTTTCATATTCATTAATATATAAATGCCTATAATAGAAAGAAGATAAGCTAATGGCAAAATATCATGGCTAATTCAGTTCTTTGATATTCCTCACGTTTAGTGTAGCTGTAGGCTGTTTCTCAAGGAATTATTTTGTTTTTCCTCATAAAGATACTCTGAACTTACTGGAGTTCATGGGAAATCTCCAACAATGCAAGGAATAATTCCCAAAACGAGATAGCATCATGCCAAAGAGATAGCAGCTCTATTTTATTTGTTACAACACTATTAATAACAGTGAAGTTCATGAGATGAATGGATAAAAAAGAAGGCCTTTTCATATATTGTAAGATTCTTATGTCATCAAACATAAAGGAATTGTAACATTTGCAAGAACTGTCATGGAAGGAACAGGAGGACATGACGTTGAGTGAAAGAAGTCATACACAGACAAACTTTATAGATGTTCTCAATTAGATGGGAATGTTATATATATATATATAATATATTCATAGAATTGCTAATGTAATGTAATGTTATATATATTATAATATATTCATAGAATTGCTAATGTAATATATCATAATATATATTACATAGTATATATATTATATTATAATATATAAAAATATTATATATATAAAAGCAACTCTAAACACTGAGTAGTTACTGCTGGAGGCCGAAAGTGAAGGAGGGACAGACAGTAGATAGTATGTACTAAGTCAGAATTAGACTGAAGGAATAACTGTCAGCATAGTTAGGTGACTTTGTGAGTGAGAGGAAAATGAGTGTACTATATCTATAATGAAAAACAATTTCCAGTGACAAAATTGTTGCTTATTCAGATAATATCAGTACACATTTGGGTGATACATAAAATGATGCATTGTGGCCCATAGACACGCAGAATTAATAAGTTTAAAAAAAATAAATCTATCTAAAGATTGCTGGAGAAGTTAACAAATGTGCTGCAGTTGTTATTAAATATTAAAGATAGAATGTATTTACTTACCTTTTAATTAATTAAATGAACGACATTGAAATACACTTCAAGTAGTAAGATGAACTGGTTTTAAGAAACACAATTGTATTTCAATGTAATATGCCTAGTGAGTTAGTCATCCCCCTTATCTCTGGTTTTGCTTGCTCAGTTTGGGTTTCTCACGATCTATTGAGATTCAAAGCATAAATGGGAAAATGCAGAAATAAATAGAGAGAAAGGAAGATATGAGAAGAGAACACTCATTTCAACTAAGTAAAAGATAGGTAGCATTTCTATTTTATTATTAATTTTGCTTTATATCATTCCTATTGCTTATTATCATACATCATTTATTATTTTATTTATTATTTACATGTTTAGATACACATACATTTACCCTAGGTTTAGGGTTATAGGCCTAATGATACTCTGAATACATTAGCAATTTTTTATTGTAAAAATTAAGCAACTAGTATTTTGCTGTTTACTTTTAACTATTTCTTAGATCTCTTTTAATTTTATAACTAAATATTTGATAATAGTAATAAGGCTTATAACGTTTTGTTTCCTAATATATCTTCATATTTATGCATCTACATAAAATAGGAAAATGAAGATTTTATTGATTTTCTGAGAGCATTTTAAAACAACCTTTTGATATTTATGTTTTTGTGTTGTGTGATAACCAGAAACAAATATTGTCTTTAATACCAAGTTTGAAAAATTCTGATAAATACACTATTTTGGTGTTAGTCAAGACATAAATCAATGTTTTTAAACGCTCTGAAAATATGTTACCTTTTATTATAACAAGAAACTGGGATTGTTTATATTTAACATGTCAAATTCATAATTTATGCTGTGCATTGTTCTGAGCTGCATGATGAAATTTTTGATTATGATATACTTTGACAATTGTTTTTTTTCTATTGTCTTTTGCTGATGTTGAGCGTTTAGCATGCCCAGTTTATAAATCAAACTTTATCATAGGCATGCATATGTGAGAAAAACACTTTAAAGCTTTCATTATGTCTTAGACCTTTGATGCATCCGAAGGGATATTTTATATACTAAGCTTCATTGCTCAATATGCCTTTTAAGCACTACATGCCACATCATAACAAAAATGATTTCTTCCAGGACTTATCCAAGGTTCTAGACCCTGCACAAAGTCCTTCAGAATCCTTGCTGAGACATCTATTTCAAGCCTTGCAGAAGAGAATGCAAATGTGATGGCTGTTACCTCTAGAGTGTGCAAGTTAATGGCAGCATGTGTTGGATGGGGATCATCAAGAGAGGGTCAGGCGGGGTTTGATCCAGCCACGCAGAGTGAAAAGGCAATAGAGGAACTCACCAAGATGGAGCCGAGCCTTGAAACAGCGTTCCCGTAAGCACACATGTCACAGAGAGAAAGTGGCTTTGCTACAAGGGACTCCAGGTACTCAGACCAGTGGCGGCACACACTTCAGGAAATCTTGGATGGAAATTTTTACATTAGAGCTCACAATTGGGAGACTAATAAGACCAAATAAACCAACACTTCTCACAGACTCACAGGCTCAGAGCAAAACAAACAGATGGTCAGATTTAGAAACCCCGAATGATCTTGGCTGTTCCGTGGGTCAAAAATTAAACAATCAAAATTCTGGTCTTCAGAAAACAGACAAAACAAACGAGGCAGAAACAAAGACCAGCTGACAGTCGGATCTCTGCTCTTCCTCCAGTGGGTGATGGTGGGCGTGTACTCCAAACAACCTTCAAACAGTCATATAAAATAAATGAACACGGTTTTGCATTTATGCTATGTCTGGCTTACCTTGCTATTCTGAGTGCCAAAATGCACACAATCCCTGACTACCTACCAGCAATATAGAGTCCACTTTGGCCTCAGGTTGTCTACGCTCACAACACCTTGAGATTCAACAGTTGTAACAGTGACTTATTCCTGAAGAAGAAACCTGAATGAATCTTATTAATGATTGAACCATGTTCTTACCTTTAGCTCTTATCCTAAAGTTATCAACACCAGTAATCCCAAATATGACCTTATTTGGAGATGGGTTCTTTATAAACGTATTCAAGTTAAAATGAGATAATTAAAGTGGGCATTGATTCAGTGTGGCCAATATTCTTTTACCTGGCTCACATTTGATCATAGGGAGACCCTCACGTGAAAATCAAGGTCTGTCATTTCTGGAAACCGAGGAATATTTAAGATCACCAAGAAACAAGGAGAGGAACAGCAACATGCTCCTCCTCACAACACTAAAATGGAACTACCTATGCCTTCAGAGCCAGGGAAACAGTACATTCTGAGATTTAGGAATCCTCTGTGTTCTGTTTTGCAGCAACCATAACAGTTGATATTGACTTTCACATATAAAATTTACTAGCGGAGTGGCTGTAGGCAGGACTGTTTCTAGCATTCAGCACCCCGCACAGCCATGGCCGGTGCCCTGACGGACCACACAGCTGGAGCAACTAGCCACACATCAAACCTATACTGCTCTGAGAAGCAGCCCTGAGGAAGAGGCCATGGACGTTGCTAACATATGCCCCTTAAATTCCTCTATGGTTTAAAGTATCATTAGTTTCCTTCATATCTCATCACCTTATTTGGTTAAACTCATGCACTTCATCAAAACAGTGGCTAAACCCCAGCCAGAAGGGACATGATGGTGTTTGTTCAGCTGTTACAGTGGGGGGGTGCACTAGGGAGTCAGTGATGTTTCCTGCGTAATAAGCATATTACATATTCATGGTGCTTTCATAAAGTTTCATTCTGAATATTTCATAAATATTCTTTGATAGATGAGTTCATTAGAGAGCCAATGCTTTATATAAATTATTAAGGGATTTTCTAGACATATCATTGCAACTATTTACTAATTTTTATTCACTGGCATCTGGAAACACATCATATCTGAGTTCAGTTACTTTAGCTGTGTTGATAACTGTTCCATGAGGAGATATTGGAAATATTTTCATAACATTCAATGTTAAAATGAAAAGAATGTATAACTTAAACATTGGGTACAAAACTCTTTAAGACATGAGAAGGTAAGAGGGTAGATAGTATTGAAGTTTCTATCCTTAATAATTGTTTGAAAAAAAATTGTAATTTCATTCAAGAAAGCATCTATAGTAACTCTTTGGAATTTTGGTTTGTCTGTTTTTACTTTGGCGACTTTGGAACTGTCATTAAGTTATATACATTAGGAGTTTTATGTCTTTTTTATGCATTGGTCATGTTTTAAGATGTTTATGCCTTCCTTTGCATGTTGGCATATTTTTTTTTTTGCCTTAAAGTCTATTTTATCTTAGAGTTGTATAAAGCATTCTTATAATACATACATACATTTCCATAGTGAGCAGAAAGTTCCATGTGTCTCAAAACGTCTTTCTTTGCCTTGGTTATCATTTTTTTATGTTTAAAAACACATTTATTTGAAAGGCAGCATCAGAGAGAAAAGGAGATGGAGACATGGAGAGAGAGAAAGAACTTTTTTATCTGCTCTTTCACTCCCAAATGGGACCCCAACCCATGTTTATTCAAGATGCCAATATCACAGATGGTGTCATCACCTCCAGTTCCACAATGCTGTATTAAAAAAAAAAAAAATGCTTGGGGCTGTGCGATGGCACACACTGGCAGCCCATAGGGCATCATCTACTTTCCAGTTGCCTCCACTTCTAGCTTTTTGCTGTGGCCTGGAGAATCGGTAGAATGTAATCAAGTCTTAAGGACCCTGCCCAGTCATCAGAGACTGAAAAAAATAAACTCCTGGCTTTCAGCTTTGGATCTGCTCAGCTCTGACCTTGTGGCTGTTTGGCGACGAACCAGCAAATGGAAGACCGTCTCTTTAGATACATTCTTCTCTCTTAGTAAAATATGCCATTGAAATATAAATAAACATATTTTAAAAATCATTTTTTAAAAGATGTGTTTTATTTTTAGTGGAAAGTCAGATATACAGAGAAAAGGAGGAACAGAAGGATCCTCCATCCTCTGATTTACTCCCCAAGTGGCTGCAATCGCCTGTGCTGAGACGAACTGAGGCCAGGAACCAGGATTTTCTTTCAGGTCTCCCACATGGGTGCAGGGTCCCACGGCTTTGGGCTGTACTTGACTGCTTTCCCAGGCCACAAGCAGGGAGCTGGATGGGAACTGGGGCTGCTAAATATCACTAAACATTTAGTAGGAATACTTGGAGAATCAAGATGGCAGAATAGGGTAAGGACACATTTAAAGGGACAGAAAAACATTTAATCAGGATGAAGCAGAGAGGACATGTTCCAGGAAATAGGAGAGGACAGAACAACAGCAGAGGGGTACCTGGAGACTGACAGACACAGGAAAGCAGCAGTCATAAAGGTGTGGTTTTGTAGTGACTGACACTCCAACAGCATTCAGCTAACAGCGATCTGAACTCCACCTGCAGCTGGCATTCCACGAGCAACCAGGTGGGAAGGGACTTTCACTGGGAGCTTGGGAGGAGGAGGAGGAGGAGGAGAGGACTTCCTATTCAAAGACTTGGAATCTAGGTGCCAGTATTGTGGCCTAGTGAATTAACATGATGTTTGTGATGTGTGCGTCCCATGTACGTGTCAAATTAGTCCCAGCCACCTGCTTCTGCTGTGGTTCCCTTCTGATACAGAAGAGAAGCTGTCAAAGGTAACGCAATAATTATGGCCAGTTTGGGGAAATGGATGAAGCTCTCGACAACTGACTTCAACCTGACTGAGCCTGCCTGTTATGATTGTTTGAGAATTAATCCACCAGATGAGAGAACTGTGCATGTGGTATGTATGTCTCACCGTCTCTCTACAACTCTTTCAAAGAAACAAGTCTTTAATAATAATAATAATAATAATAATGATAATGTAGTTTGGCAAGTGCCATGGCATCTAACAGCATGACATCTTCTGCTCCTCTCTGTATGTCCATCTCCCTGTTACTACATACTGATATGAACGGAAACAGCTTAGTCATGTGGCACGGGAGACCCAGACTAAGTTCTTGTCCCTCACTTCAGCTGGCCTAGGCTTGGCTTAACTGTGAAGATGACAGTTTCTCTCTCCGCCCTGCCTCTTCCTCTCACTCTCTCTTTTTAGATAATTTTTATTGAAACAATAAATTTACAGAGATAAAGGGACACAGAAAGGAAGATCTTTCGTGCACTGGTTCACTCCCCAAGTACCACAACGGCTAGAGAAGAGCCGGTCTGAAACCAGGAGCCAGAAGCCTCTTCTGGGTCTCCCACATGGATGCAGGGTCCCAAGAGCTTGGGTCATTCTCCACTGCTTTCCCAGGCCACAACAGGGAGCTGGTTTGGAAGCAGGGCTGCCTCGACGTGGACTGGAAACCATATAGAATCTTGTTGCTTTCAGGCCAACGATTTATCACTGAACCATTGCCCCAAATCCTCTGGCTCCATCTTTCAAATACATATTATAAACATTTGCCTATATTTATAGAAGGAATGTAGTCTGCAAATGGGTGACAGTGAAAGTTGGAGGTGTTAATTCTTCATTTCAAGAATGGAGAAAATGTCACTATTCAAATAATGATACTCTATGAGCTAGAAAACCAGTGACATAAATTCTGTTTGATCCACCCCCCAAAATAATAAGAAGAACAACCCTGTTGACATCTCAATTTTAGGTAGTGAATATCATGTAGACCTTCTCATTTTCACAGTATTCAGATAATGGCATTTTTATTATTGGTTCATTGAATTTGGAGGCAATAGTTACAGTAGAAAATTAATAGAAAAAAATGTGATGTGTAGTAAATGCTAGTGATCCCATTCTATGCATTGGTTGTTATCTTGAGCAAGTTATTTAACTTCCTTTTGTTCCATTTCAACACCTATATAATACATAATTATAACAATAATTATCTTCAAGAGTAAGAAAAATGTGTTGACATTTGATTAAACACTTAAACTAACGCTTGACGCTGAGCACTACATGTTGTTTGGAAAATTTATGCTAACAAGGTAGGACTTTTATCATAAGCCACTTACACAAACACCTCTTTCAAATTGGGAAAAACTGACAGTAGAAATCAATTATCTTAAGATTTGCTATAACTAAAGTTTTTAATCAATACTTTTTTACTTTCAAAAATCATCTGGATTATGTCATGCTTTCAAAAAAATAAGTGACACCTGGCTGGTGCTATGACCGACTAGGTTGAGCCTGTGCCTTCAAAGCTAGCATCCCTTATGGGAACCGTTGCTACTCCTGGCTGCTTAGCTTCCAATCCAGCTGCCTGCTAATGGCCTGGGAAGACAGAATGGTCAGATCATTTCGTGGGGGACCCAGAAATAACTCCTAGTTCCTGGCTTCAGATCAGCTCTTCTCGAGCCGTTGAGGGAGTCAATCAGCCAATGGAAGACTTTTCTGTATGATTCTTCTTCTATCTGTAATTCTGTCCTTCAAAACTTAGAAAAATAAATTCATTCATTTTTAAGAATGACACAAAATTAATGATGTAATTTGAAAAGCATAGAATTTCTCATAGAACTGATAATATAAAATCAATGAATTGTGCTGATTGATTCATTTTGAATATTTGAACTTTCAGTTAAAAGTGCTATGCTTTTGTGTTCTCATAGTGCTTGGTTTCATCTTTGTGTGATAGTTTCTTTCAATTTACTTTAAAGATTTATTTATTTTTATTGGAAAGGCATATTTATGTATTTGCCTTCCTAATTGGCTGCAAGGGTCAAAACTGAGCTGATCTGAAGTCAGGAGCCAGGAGCCACAAGGCAGGAGCTTCTTCCAGGTTGTCTAATACCAGTGCAGAATGAATCCCAAGGCTTTGGGCCATCCTCCACTGCTTTCCCAGGCCACAAGCCGGGAGCTGGATGCGAAACGAAGCAGGAGGGATGTGAACCGGTTTCCATATGGGATTGTCCTGTGAGCAAGAAAAGGATGATCTAATTGAGCATCATGCAGGACTCTTATTTTCAACTTTGATATAAGAGGTTTACATATATATAATTATATTATATATATATTACTATAAAGACTCCTACTACCAATTGATACCTCATGCAGATTTCATTAACACTCTTCTTATTTTTCAGTAACTTTAAATTGAGAGATTAAGATAAGTGAAGTGTCCCGTGATAGAAGTGGACAGGACTAAGAATCAAAACTCCATTTTTTTGCATGGCAACAGAGGGTGCTTGGGGCATGGCCGCCGTGTCCCAGGCTGTGTACTAATAAAAGCCCTGAGACACAAGCATGTATTCCCTGGCTCCTCATGTCACCTGGTCCAGCCAGGCTTACCTCGGTAACTTGGGCAATAAGCCAGTGGATAGACAATCTCTGTGTCCCTCTTACAACTTCTACAACTTTGCCTTTCAAATGTATAAAGAAATATTAAAAAGCTTCGAAAGTGTTCTGAAAAGCTGTGTAAATAATCATCATCACAGTGCACCATAAGTAGTACTTTACAAAAACAGATGGGAGGAAATAAACGCTATGATTTCAGATGAACACACTTCATTCAGCTGTGATGTGCTTCTCCCTTTTTATGATATCATGTCATATGCAATGAAAAATGGATTTTATTCCAGGTCTTAGACTTGCAACTTGAATAGGACTCAAAATGTGCAAGAGATTTACAGTTCTACTTCAGTTTTATGCACATGTGATCATGAGCATGTTGTTTAGATATATTTTCATAAAAATTTGCACTTGCTTCTATTTTATGTTATGAATTATGAGCTTTTCATATAATGACATTGAATGACAATGTAATGTATGTGAATTGTTATATCAATATTTTAAAAAGAAGGGTAATAATCATGTGTTAAGATTGTCTTAATGTATTCTGCGTATACTCAATAAGCAGAATATTTAATCAACATTCCAATGAGAAGTCAACAGATAAGCTATATGTTATAATCATGAAAAAGTCATTTTAAAATGCATACCTCTGCATACACAACATATTCAGCAGCCATTTCTTTAATTTTATCTTACTATCACTTTCTAAACCTTTGTTCTGAAATATAATATTCTAATTTATGAAAAAATAAAGTATGAAATGGTTTGTTTGCATGCAAAATATCTTGGCAACTAGCATAAGAATATCTGTGCTCAATGTGGGAGGGACTTCCTTAAAACAAACAAATTAATGAGAAGGAAAATACAAATTTTTTTTCTTTTTTTTTATTGGAAAGGCAGATATACAGAGAGGAAGATCTTCTGTCCGATGATTCACTCCTCAAGCAGCCGCAGTGGCTGGAGCTGAGCCAATCCAAAGCCAGGAGCCAGGAGTTCAGCTGCTTTCCCGGGCCACAAGCAGGGGGGCTGGATGGGAAGTGGTGCCAGCAAGGCACAAACCGGTGCCTATATAGGATCCCGGCATATTCAAGCCCAGGACTCTGGCACCTTCACTATCTCACCGGGCCGCATGTTAGGTTTTCTGTTTGTTTTAAAAAATCATTTATTTTTAGTGAACAAGCAGGTGAGATTGATGGAGAAAAGGAGAAAGAGCTTCCATCTGCTGAATCACTCCCAAATGGCCACAAGATCAGGAGGGGAACCCATCTGATCAGAAGCCAGGAGCTTCTTCCAAGTCTCGCATGTGCAGGGCTGTCCTCGACTGCTTTCCCAGGCCAGAAGCAGGGAGCTGCATGGGAAGTAGAGCTGCCGGGATTAGAACCTGCACCCATATGGGATCCAGGCATGTGTAAGGCTGAGATTTAAGCAGCTATGCCACGGCACCGGACCCAAAACTGTATTCTCAGAGAAAAGCAGACTCATGTTATTAATGCCTAATTTATTTATTCCATATTGATATTAATTCTTGATCAATAATTTTTATTTGTATACATCATTTTCAGTAGGTTTCGGTCTACAAAAGAAAGAATAAGATGCACAATGAATGTACAAGTGTCTCTCCCTCTTTTGTCAGGCATCTTTTTCCTATAGTGGCCATATTGATCTAATATGTTTTTACTCGATGAGCCAGTATTGACATAGTGACTAAAGTCCAGGGCTGACATGAACTTTCATTCTCAGTATACTGTTTATCCTACAGGTGTCACAAATGTCTAATGACACATATTCAGCACCTGAGAATCCTGCAGTAATTTCAGCATGGCCATCCTCCTCGGCCTCTGGAGTCCTGATGGCAGTGACCACTTCGTCATCTCCATAGTGACCGCTTCGTAGAGTACCACAGTTTGAATTACACAGTGTGTGGCAGCTTCAGACAGGCCTCGTTCTCTCAGCAATGTAAATGTAAAGTCATGGACAGTTTTGTCTTTATACGTGCTTAACATTGACTTTGCCACGGAATAAAAAAAAATATGTATTTTTCTATGTTCTCCTAACGAAGGATATATTAATATTTGACATATGTTGGCAGCTACAAATAAGTGTTCTGTAAACACCCACTTTCAAGGTTTATGTGACCTTGTTATCAGTTCTTTGGATAAATCTAAGAATGTATTCAGTGGGTCATATGTAAGATTTTACAGATTTAAATGACTCAGCCAGACAATCTTTCAAATAATGATAAATCTTTGGTCGCTATTTTTCCTTCTTTAATTGTAACTTATTTTATTCATGAAAATGGAAGGTATTTTACGTCTTCCACAGTTTCCACTTGGCAGTGCGGTGCTGTCTCCGTCTCCCCTCCCACCTGCTGCTTTGCTTAGCCACACTCCTCCTATCTTGTTCCCTTTTTTTAGTTTTTATTTTTGCAGCATGGAATTTCAGTTTACTTGGCAAACACCAACCTATCTATCCCATTAGGTAAAAAATTCAGCATATCCCAAATAGAAATTTTAAAAAGACCAATCTCTGGTGATCAATACAAGAAGTCCTACACCGAACTAAAACACTCAGTTACAGTAGCAATCACAGGGAGGTGTTGGATGATGGGTCAATATTATGCCATGATCTTACCATAATTTTACATAGAGAAAAGCTTTTTTGTTGTTGTTTAAGATAGCTGTACAATGTAGATAATAACAACTGCATTTATGTATGTTCAAAATTTGCATTTTCAGGGCATAGTTACAAAAGTTACCTGACATGCACAGCAAGACTTGCACTCCCAAGTCACAGCTCTAGTGATGGCTTCATCCTTTATCCCAAGGCACTGCACCCGATCACCTGGATAAGAAAAAAGGTTAACATAAAGTTGATAGCTGATATGACAGATACGTCCTAACTATGTCATTTCCCTCAACTGCCATAATGCCAAAAAGGCATCCAGTTTGTTTCTTTGGGAACTGGCTTGTTTCATTTGATTGATTCTTGGGAAAATTATTTTCAACAGCAGGAAGTAAAGTAATTTAAATTTGTGCTGAATGTAGAAAAATAATTCATATTGTTGAAGTTGTAAGAACTGAGATGTTATACAGGCAGATGTCATTTATCTTATTTTCGCACTGTGAATTTTTAGTGAAATGTGATTCTGTGTTGCAATCATTACCCTCACACTGGTCATTACCACCTTTAACACTCGGTAAAGGAACTCCAAAGAGGAAAATTGCTCAAATATCAGAAGTATGGAGTGTTGCACTTACCTTTAGCCATAAGAATGTTTTGTAATCTGACAGCTATTTGGGGTTTATTTCTTTCTTTGCTTTTTTCCCTTTTGTAGAAAGCCTTAGCATCTTAAATAGTATCTATATTCTGTTTTACATTTATATTGCTATGCAAATAAAAATATGTATGTTCAAAGTGAACACGGTGCCATCCTCGGAGCACAACCTGCTGGCAAGCTGAGTAACTGCAGAGCTCATAGGATCCGTTCTCACACTGACGTTACAATGACCTTACTGACCTTGCCACAATGTGAAAATTGATTTATGGCACATTTCTCAGAATGTATCCTACCATTAAGCAACTTATGGCTCTGTAATTGACATTCTTTGAACTCTACATGATTCTATGAAATCCAGTCAAATTAGGAAGAGAGCACAAAAGTACTAGATAGCTGGTTTGCCAGGTAATATGTAAACAAGGCTTATATAATGAGATCTTTGCTTGAGTGAGATTTCTGATAAGAACAGAAAGATAACTTAATGACTTTGGTAGGTGAAATAATAAATGTCATCTTCAGAAATGTGATTTTTGAATTTTATTCTCACCCTAAATTATTTCTTACTATAATGATTCAAAATTAGTTCAGTAGAGAATGATAATTGATCATTTTTGCATTTTAATCATGTTAATAACAAGACATATTTAACTCAAAAATTGTGTAGTTTTTAGGAGAAATTAGTATTAAAATCTGTGTTATCTGTAGAACATTTTAAAGCATGGTGAAGCAAAAAATAATTAAACACAGTATATAGTGAGAGTAATTTTATTGCAAATTCAAGACATATATATATATATATCATAACCACACTATTTTCATTGCATCTTCAAATTTCCTTTTTAACTCTTAGCCATTAGTTACCAAATGTGTGCAAATATTTAATTCTGAATAATTGATAACTTTAAAAACACAAAAAATAATTGCTTCCAGAATTTTTAAAAATTCATCAATTCATATTCTTACTTCAAAGTGCTATATTTTAAAACTCAGGGAATTAATAATTCAGAAATTTTAGACTGTGGCTCACTGCTGTGTTCATTTACGCTTAAAGGCTTCATTAATATGGCAAAATAAGAGTATGTTATTTATTGTCTTAAATGTTTAGTATGTCATTAGCTACTTACACTTAAAATGTTAAAGTTGAAAATGCTATCTAAAATTAGTTTTATATGTATACACACAATACACTCAAAAGGAGAGAAATCATTACATAATATTCTAAATGAAATATGTTTATTACATCTGTTACGTCTAAGGTAAATATGATCCCCCTCCACGTACATTAATCTGACTGTGAAGATAGCGTGAGTACATCGCCAAGAAATCTTAAACTGCAGGATGTTACACTAAATGCTTGAGTTCTGTTCCAATACACATATGTGACAGTGTTTGAGAAGACCAAGTGGTACTTGTGCTATGCTAATTTATTATTATTTTTTACAATGTGACTTCCTTATTGTAAAACAATGATTTACATGAACAAGAGTTTTGGAATTTGCGCATTAGTAGCAAAATTCATATCATGATTTCATTTACTTTAGACACACAGCATCTTCACCAAATAAGGTGTTATAAATAGGTTAATATTTCATCTTTTAATAACTGAAAAGCGTTTTCATACAGTACAATGCTTAGCTACTGAATATAAAACCTCAACAAGTTTTTGAAAATTACATACAAAAATGGGTCATAGCTTATAAATATATGTATATATATGACCTCAGAACATGCTGTCTGTCACGTCTGTTCTCAGCTGAGTTATCCCTGCCTCTATATGTTACTTTTTCACAACACCTCTTCTCATTTTTATCATCCTAGATTTGTCATGTCTGTTCCAGAAGTTAGAGTCGGAATAATTAAATACGTACTGGATATTTCTGCCTCTGAATCATGTTGCTGAGATCCAGTCCAGCTGCTGAATTTATCAATGGTCCATTTATACTATTGTTGAACAGCATATTTTTTAATTAATCACTTCGTTAACTTTTGCTAGGAAATTGGACTGTTCTCTATCTACCTGTACACGTCCTAATGCAGGCATTATTTTCAAAGTTTAAAAAGAAATACCTGAGGATGGAATTGTTAAATCCAGCACACGTCCTGACTTCTGCATTTCCATCCAGCCTCTTGGTCACTGTGGTCACTTGCACAGTGAACCAGCAGATGGAAGATCTCTCAGTCTTGGTCTCTTCCTCCTGCTTTCTGTTACTTTCTCTTCTTTCTTTTCTTCTTTTTGTCTGCCTTGAATTGCCTTACTCTCTCTCTCCCTTCCTTCCTTTCTTTTCCCTGTCATTTCTTTCTTTTCCTTCCTTCCTTCCTTCTTTCCTTTCCTTCTTTCTGTCTTCCTTTTTCTTTCTCCTCTAACTCTACATTCAAAAAATAACTAAATAACTCTTGTTCAAAATAGGATGGTAGTCTTTCCACCATTGTCTGTGCCTCCAGCATCATGATACACTTAAATAGCAGAATTATGGACTTGTGACTACTGCTGAAGGACTATGCATTGTAATAATATAGGGGAACAAGGGAGTTTGTGGGATGTAATAGGTGGAAGGCGAATTTTCTGTATCTAGGGAACCATAGCATGAAAAATAAAATAAAATTAACATTAAGGACTAATGTTTTTGTACGCATAATTAAACCACTACTGTAGTGGATGCCTCCTATGTTGGTCAACTCAACTGAGTTCAATTTCTCTACTTTCCATCAAACCGCATTCTAATGAATAAATAAGCTTATAAAAGTGTGGGGAATCATTTTTAATTTTATCTAATTTTTTTTTTACTTTAAATCCATCATTTGCTTTCAAATTGTTTATTTAATTACCAGTTGATGTCCATCCTTGTAGTTCAAGAACACTGTGTATGTTATATGCTTTTGGGCATTTGAAAGACAAAATTGAATTAATTATAATTTCAGTAAGAAAATTTTGACACTTAGTTGCTTCAGGGAAAATGATGTCCAACATTTTTTAGAATTAAATATGGCCATGGGACTAGTAGCAAGCATAGCCTTAAGCCTTGTTAATCCTCGAAAGGATATAATACTGCCACTTTGTGTTTTATTTCATGTCTCTCTTTCACGTCTTTATCTTCCTTCCTTTGCAAAAAAATATCTATTCTCATGAATGATGCATACAAAGCCAGTGACTTCGGAGACAGTAGAAGAACGAGTCAGCAACATGTGAGAAAAGCCGCTCACAAACAGTGCCATGAGTCAGGTACCCGAGTCAATCAGCATTTATTCATAGGACGCAACCAATCTGGAAAAAACTGCTAACTTGCTGTAATCTTCATCTTACTCAATGTATGTCATCAGCCCTTACTTGGACTCAAACAGCTGCAGATTTCTTAGGATTTGACTAATGCACTTATATTCATATCATAGATTCAGCAGTAATCTGCAAGATAGTAATTTCAGGAAAAAACTGTCATTTTTTATCTTCCAAACAAAAGGATGTATGTTTGGCCACAGTTAGCAAATATATAAACTTTACTTATATGTAAAAATTATTTTATCCAAGCATATACATTTAAACAATATTTTTCTCTGGGCAATTGTTGACGTACATATTCATGTATAGGTGCTTTAAATTAAAAAAAAGGTTTTCTATGTGGGAATAAGTTTTTATTATAAGGCTGGGTTTATTTATAACATCTGTAGATATGGGATGTATTTACAGAACTTGAAAGAAAAATTGTGAGATTGAATCATGAGGTTTTCAGCTCATAAATTTTTCAGTCCATGAATTGTACGTTATATTTGTATGACATAAAGAAAAATTCAGAGGTGACATTGCTTTTCTTGAGATACAGAAATTACGTTAGGTTATCTAGAAGAGTACTGAATTCAATCACGTGCATTATGAAATAGAGAAATATAACACAGCTGACTTCCACAAGCAAAGATGGTATGGCAATTGCACATCCTGGCGTGATACAGTTACAAGTCACTGAATGTGATCTCCTTGGAGCATCCTATCAGGGTGTGGCTTCCTACCACATGGCTATCCCACAATAATAACATGCACTCCATATTTATATTTTTATACTATGCATTTAATAAAACTTATCCACAAAAAGTCATTATAATTTAAAGATTCTATGTTGCAAGCAAACATAGATCATTAGAGATAAGAACTCTTGATTATGTGATTTCTATGATTTTGAAATGTCTTGCTGCATTATTCATAACAACAACATCAAATTGATACAATCTTAATTTTTGCAGGCTAAAAATGAGGGACTCACAAAGCACTGAGATTTGTGGAATACTTCCATGTTTGAATACAAGGCAAAGATATCTAAGGAATCTACAGATTGAGAAATGTTCTGTCATTAAGTAGAGAATTTAAGAAAATTTAGATAGTTGAAATGACTTGCATCTTTATATGAACTACTCTGAATAAGACGCCTGCTTAAGCAAATTTATTAGACAAGAAAGATTGATTCTGTTGCTTTTCCAAGTCAGCAATCTTACACTCTCAGTTCTGTTTTGGCATCAAAATTAACAGTGCCCATTAGTAAACTGTGCTACACTGCACAGTAGGGTTCCAGTCCATTATTTATATACTGGAGGAATTTGTAAATAAAATCAGCTTCCTCACATGAAATTCTCTTTATGGGTTTGCATATTGTAAGCGATAAATTTGTTAATGGGAAATAAAAGTTTATAAACATTTTACTGTCAAGCTCTGTTCCTAGGTAAAGAAATAAAATGAAGCCAACCTCATAGAGGATTTTGGAACCCAATAGGCATGATGAACCAGCCGATCAGCAGGTCAAAGCAGCAATGTGAAGTATTGTTGTGCTAAAACCCAACAGTTGTGAACATTAGAATGAAAGCTACGACAGTATGCAGAATCATACTCTGTCAAGTGACCAGATCCAGAGAAGATACAAAAGTTACAGGCAACACGCTTCTGGGAGAGATGTGTAGTGACTATATGAGTCAAAAAAGAGTGTTTACAAAAGCAGAGAGAATATATTACACTCAGAAAATAAGAAAAAAAATAAAGGACAGCTTAAAAAGTAGATAAACATGTGATGAATTTAGGTCAATGTTCAGATATATATATCACATACATGTGCACTAGAATCTCCTGAAGATTTAAAAACAGCAAGGGGCCTGACCACTGGGCAATGTGTGACATGATAGTCACTGCTTACAACTGTTTAATTTCTCCCAGTGATTCTGAATTTCAATCAGTTTTTGAGAAAACTTTTAGGAGTTCTAGTTGAAAATAAACTAGGTAGAAGTACACTGCTGAAGGTAAATTTTCTGCCATGGTAAAATAAAGATGTGGGAGAAAATTTTAGATTTCAAGGAGTATTCCAATAAGGACATTTGTGTAAAAGGATCGTAACACCATAATGCAGAGAGCTCACTTATTTAAACAAGAAAGTGAAAATCCTGTGGAGCTACACATCTTATCTAAATATCTTCAGACGCAAGATTTTAATAATGAAAATAATAATGTGAAAAGCTGCAATACTAAATCAACACGTAAGAGTCATGCACTAAGGGGACATTCCTTGGTTTCTATTTGAAAATCTGATTTTACAGAGAAAGAGAAGGAGATACGAGAGAGAGAGAGAGAGAGAGAATCTTCCATCTATTGGTTCACTCTGCAAATAACCATAATTGCCAAAGCTGAGCCAATTCAAATCTAGGAACCAGGAATTTCTCCCAAGTCTTCCATGTGGGTGTAGGGTCCCAAGGACTTGGACCATCCGCAACTGCTTTCCCAGATTATAAACAAAAAGCAGGATAAGAAGAGCAGCAGAGGGCCCAGCGCAGTAGCCCAGTGGCCAAAGTCTTCTTGCATGTGTCCATATGCGTGCCAGGTCCATGCTCCTGGCTTTAGATTATTTCAGTTCTGGCCGTTGCAGCCACTTGGGGAGTGAATCAGCTGACAGATTTTCCTGTCTTTCCTCTTCTCTGTATATCTGACTTTCCAACAAAACTAAGTAAGTCCTAAACAAATAAAAGTGGAGCAACCTGGATAAAAACTTATTCGTAAGTTTTAAATTTTGTTCTTGAAATGCAATTGTACATTCCATAAAAAAATGAGACTATTGATGGCAGCGCATACATGCTTGCAAGGATTCTGATTCACCGATTCAGAATATACTTTCCACATCATATTTTAATTTTTATTTGTAGATGGAAATAACAAATATTTTAAAAATTATTCCCTTTCCGGATTTCTAGGACATTGTGTCTAGTGTTGCAAAGCACAAAATCATTAAATTTCAAAACAGCTACACCATTTTTTTTTCTTTATAAATCGTTCCTTTATTACTTTGTGAGAGTGAAAAGCTTAGGTTTTCTGTTCACTAGTTTGGTTTTTCTAGTATCTATAAATACAAATATTGAAATGTATCTTTGATCACAAAATTTAATATGGTGTGCATAAAATAGCTATGCTTAGTTGCCATGCAGCAATATATACCTGCTTCCCTTTCAAGGAAGAAACGATTGCCATTCCTATCAAAACTCCTAAGTGGCCTTTAGCGGAATACAGCCCCACGTTTCCAGGAGAACTAAGCTGCTGATTTTGGTGGGCACTGTGCCATGCCCCAGTTACAAATGTTCATATGTGTTCATTACCCATACACAGTCATATTTATTTCCAAGTTTCATATAGATGTAATTAGACTGTACGTATTATCTCCTTCTTTTACAGTGCCTATCTCTGGGTTTCATTTGATTGTTCCTTTTTTTTCTTTCTTTCCCACACTACATGTACCACTTTGTAGACATTTGTCATGTATTTATAATTTGGTCATATGTCATCAGTAATAAAGAGTCCATCCGCCATCATCCTCAATCAGAACACTTCACACATATGTGCAAGAATTTGTCCCAACTAATCCTATGCTAAAGAATGGAACTGCTGATTTGTACAGTTGACACATTTAGCATTTTGTATTCAATCATGGTGAGTATTTGCACGTGCTTGGATCAATTTTCCTGTGTCACAGCACGAGTATTTGTCCTCCCACTTTCCTTCTGCCCTTAACATTTTGGGATTTAAAAACTTTTTATCAATATATAAAGTGGTTGAGGTTTGAACAAGCTGCAGTTTCTCTTGATGTTTTTTTTTTTGTGCAATTTACTATTGTCACTGAAATAGAATAGTAATTCAATGTTTGTAATATATGTATTTTTTAAGATTTATTTATTTTTATTGGAAAGTCAGATATACAGAGAGGAGGAGAGATGGTGAGAGAATTCTCTGTCCAATGATTCACTCCCCAAGTGTGCGCAATGGCCAATGCTATGCCAATCCGAAGCCAGGATCCAGGAACCTCATCCAGGTCTCCCACACGGGTACAGGGTCCCAAGGCTTTAGGCATCTTCAATTGCTTTCCCAGGCCGCAGGCAGGGAGCTGGATGGAAAGTGGGGCTGCTGGGATTAGATCCGGAGCCCATATGGGATCCTGGCCCATTCAAGGCGAGGACTTTAGCTACTAGGCCATGCCTCCGGGGTCAATCTATGTATTTTTAATGTTCCATCTGCTAAAGGTTTGTGTGAGAGACAAAAGGACAGGCAGACAACACAAACACACACACAAGCATGTATACACACGCACACACACCTGAGAAGGAGAGAGATACTGGGCCAGGGACAAGGAGGGTTTCATTCACTGGTTCACTTCCCAAGGGAGCTGGTTAAGAGGCAGCAAGGTTGGGCCCTGAATGAACACTTACACTCCTACAATGATGCTTCCCCTCTCATGGCAGAGTGCACGCCCCAGTGGTCAGTGCCACCTCTCCCATGGCAGGGTCCATGCTCCAGTGGTCAGTGCTATCCCTCCCATGGCAGGGTCCATGCCCCAGTGGTCAGTGCCACCCCTCCCACGGCAGGGTCCATGCCCCAGTGGTCAGTGCTATTCCTCCCATGGCAGGGTCCATGCCCCAGTGGTCAGTGCTATCCCTCCCATGGCAGGGTCCATGCCCCAGTGGTCAGTGCCACCCCTCCTGTGGCAGGGTCCATGCCCCAGTGGTCAGTGCTATTCCTCCCATGGCAGGGTCCATGCCCCAGTGGTCAGTGCCACCTCTCCCATGGCAGGGTCCATGCCCCAGTGGTCAGTGCCACCTCTCCCATGGCAGGGTCCATGCCCCAGTGGTCAGTGCTATCCCTCCCATGGCAGGGTCCATGCCCCAGTGGTCAGTGCTATCCCTCCCATGGCAGGGTCCATGCCCCAGTGGTCAGTGCTATCCCTCCCATTGCAGGGTCCATGCTCCAGTGGTCAGTGCCACCCCTCCTGTGGCAGGGTCCATGCCCCAGTGGTCAGTCCTTCCCCTCCCATGGCAGGGTCCATGTCTCAGCAGTCATTGCACATGTTCACAGATACTGTTTCTCTGATTTCCCGGTAAGGCTACCAAAACAGAAAAAGAAGAAAACAGGGACAAAACAAAACTAAACAAAAGACCACTTTAATAAATCGATGTGTAAAAAACCTCATTGCATATTGAAGATTATATATTTTTATTTTTTGAGTTACTTTATTTTACCAAGTTATTTATTCATAAAATAACACAAAGATAGATCTTTCTTTCTTAATTCATTCTAATACCCACATTTAAATTTTTGATTCAGAAAGTTTTTCCTTTTTTTATTTTTCATTTCAAATGCTTCAACCTCTTCAACACACCCCCTATTGCAGTTTTTATTTAAATTAGGTGTAAAATAATTGGGACAATTTGACATTTGAACTATATTAAATTATTGTAATCCATGACTATGAATATGAAGTAGCTATACTGCATAATATTCAAATTCTGAACATTATTTAATGAAACAATGTCATGCAATTTTCTTAGTCTCATTCTTATATCACTGTTAGATTTACTGCCAATTATTTTCACAGAATGTCTTGTCTATTTTTGGAATATAGAAATAAAAATAAATTTTATAAACAGAAATCATTCTCATAAGACTTTGCCGCAGCATGAGCTGGCAGATGCTGGCACTGAGGCATAATTCTGTCAAGCTAAACTGCAAAACCACCTGGAGGCCATTTGGGAGTGGGCCCAGGAGGACAATATTGGGTACCTTCCTCTTGAGTTACCAATCCCACTGGAGAGCATGAAAACCAGGACTGGGGCAGACATGACTGGACAGAATGGCACCTACCAGCATGTATATGGACTGGATAGTGGTTAGCTGACTGAGTTGAACTAGGCTTCAATGCCCATTGACATGTAGAAGAGCTGAATGGGATGTGGGACAGACTGGACCAAACTGCAGTACATATTCTATTTTCACTTAATGACTAAGTGGGTATGCACAGATGTTTGACTGTTTTGTTTTTTTACTTCATGGTCAGCCAGGTGCTCTTACCATAATCATTTTCTTCAAACAAGCCATTATTCATTCTTTGGTAGTAACCATTGGGGGCAATAGCCAGGACTCCAATTACCTACCACTCAGTAATGCATTCCTACCACATTTCTACTTCCGTTTCCACAACTTGCCCATCATTTAATGGAAGAAATATCATTTAAAATCCAAGACAAATTTTTCAAATATTAAATCCCCTACAATTACAGGCTCTATAACCCCATAAGCAAACAAACAATGATTAAAAGCATATCTCCACAATACTAATAAGAGCATCCTTTAATCCTGTAGCCAAAAATTATGTAAGAGGCTCAAACAGCTACATTTCCTATGCTCCAAAGTAATTGCAATAACAGGATAGCCTTTAAGGTGACAGTAACTATATTTATTGCCATAGTAGTTTCAGCTCATACTCCTATCACTTTCAGTAACATTTAAGATATTTATTAAGTCCTTTCCCAGAAGGTGTGCTACATGTCTGGGCCAGATTCTGAGGCAGCAGCTAGGCACACAATGAGGTGTCCAGAAATGACATGGGCTCAACTGTCCTTTTGTGTGTAAGTTGTTAAAGGACCACTCACTAAGACATTATCAATGGCATTCACGCCTAAGCTCACACCAATTGCAAAACCTACCTGACAGGAGCAAACAACAATGCCTTGATAGGTTACAGAATTCTTAGTAGGGTTGTTGAGTGTCCACGCAAGAGGGGGTGAGACAGTGTCAAGGTGGTGGGAGAGACATTTACTGGGCCTTGCCAAACAGCTGGGAGCTCCTTGTGGCCTTGCCAAACAGGAGAGCTGTACTCTCCACACCTTTGTGATAATATTAGTGTGGAAACAATGGTATTGCATGCTTTCGTGTAGCCCTTGATCCTTTGTACCCAAATCAACTAAGTAAGATTATTAAAATATAAATTAAAAAAAAAGCTGGACTAAAAATAGAGATGGCAACACTCAATTTCTACGGTAGACATTTCGTAATATTGCCAAAAGGGGTTTTATGTGACAAACATTAAAAAAATTTTGAAGAGTTCTTAGACACAGCATCGCAACATCGAATAGTCAAAGTGATGTATATACATACACATTCTATTTATAAAGCAGAGGGATTATATTATAATAGCAAAATATGTCTTATGATAAGATCCATATCATGGAACAGAAGGAATGAAGAAATGAAGAGCGATCTCTTTTCTACCAATTTTATTGTAAATAATAGAATTTGATTTATGTTCTTACTGAACTTTGATTTATTTTGTAAATGCACCACATTTTTAATCCATTCAAACACAGATGAACATCAAAGTTGGTTTGTTACTGTTGATGATACTGCAATTAAAGCTGCAATTAATGTGAGGGCGGAAGCATCCATTTCGCATGTTTATTCATTTTCTTTGTATCTATTCCCTGAAGGGGAAGGCTTGGGCTTATGATAGACCTATTTTCAGTTTTTGAAGAATCTCCATAGTGTTTTTTATAATTAAATTCTTCACATCCGCATTATGTTAGGCTCCCCTTTTCTGAACAGCCTGCCAGCATTTTCCAAGTTTTCAAATTTGAATAAGAACCATTGTTTATGTTGTATGTTTGTTTGACAGGCAGAATGACAGAGAGATGCTTCAACTAATAAAATCACTCAGTCAGGAATCAGAAACAGAATGAGTGGGAGGTGTTAGCTGTGCCTCCAGGTGCTGTTGACAGGGATTTGCATCATGCACTGCAGCTGGGACTCCCAGTGGCACTGCCTCTGGGACAGGGTGTTCCACACAGCTGCTTAAGCTGCAGCACCACAGGCTCCTCTGCCCTGGTAAGCAGATGAAGTAAGATGACACTTCATTGATGGTCAGCGACACGGAGCCTTTTTCTTGGGTTTACAGGCTAACTGTATTTCTTCTTTTGAAACATTGTCTAGATTCTTTGCCTATTTCTTTTTTTTTTAAAGATTTATTTTTATTATTTTTTTATTGGAAAGGCGGATATACAGAGAGGAGAGACAGAGAGGAAGATCTTTGTCTGATGATTCACTCCCCAAGTGAGCGCAACGGCCGATGCTATGCCGATCCGAAGCCAGGAGCCTCTTCTGGGTCTCCCACGCGGGTGCAGGTTCCCAAAGCTTTGGGCCGTCCTCCACTGCTTTCCCAGGCCACAGGCAGGGAGCTGGAAGGGAAACGGGGCTGCCGGGATTAGAACCGGCGCCTATATGGGATCCCAGGGCGTGCAAGGCGAGGACCTTAACCACTGCACTACCGCGCCAGGCCCCTTTGCCTATTTCTTAACAGATAGTTGATCTGTTCTTTTGAATTTCTTGGCATCGACATGCCTATTAATACATTATCAGCTAACACATGCACAGTTTATGAACATCCTCACTCACTGTCAACTGTCTTTTCAATTGGTGTGAAGAAGTGTCATCTTTGGAATCTCCTTTGTCTTTCATTGCCTGTATTGACAGTGGATTCTGGATTTTATTTCTTTTTAATGATGCCTTGTTGAATGTCCCCTAGTGTTTCACAGTTTCCCAGCATACATTTAGATCTTCTGTTTATATCTGATTTTTGGATAGCATGTACCATAGGGATCTTGTCTGAAACTTTAGCTCCTGGAACTTTAATTTTCCCAAAATTATTTTTCGAACTTGTTGTCTTTCTCAAGGAGTCTCTATGCTTTAAGCATTAGTTTCTTGATTTTGGAACTCAGAGTTACACAGAGAGAGGGATAGGCAGAGAGGGGGATAGTCAAGTCTACAGATTCACTCCCCAGATGGACACAGAAGTTAGCACTTGGGCAGGCAGGTCAAAGGTAGGAACCAGGAGCTGCGTCTAGGTTCCCAATGTGGATTGCAGACGCGAAAGAACGCCGGGTATGTCCCTCAGCGTTACCTAGGATCTTGGCAAGGTCCTGGACTGGAAGTAAGGCGGCAGACTTGGACCTGAATCCGTCCCGATGGCAGTGTCTGGCAGCAGCAGCAAGTGCTAAGCCACAGCGCAGGCTTTCCAGGGGTTTGCTAGGACCCCTCTGAGAGCTAAACTGGATAGAACTATGTGGATTCATTTCTCTTCTGTTTCTTTGGAAATGTGCAAATGTCATCATTGCTTTGGCTATGGCAGTCCAGTGATGTATTTTAGGAATCGAATATTGTGATACTGTAAGCTTTTTAGTATTATTCAAAATTACATCAGTGATTTGGATCCTTTTGTGTTTGATGTGAATTTTGTAATATCTTTCCTTAATTAGGCAATGCCGATCATTGATATTTTTATTGGGATTAGATAAAATTTATGAAAGGTTTTGGGTAGTATGTACATTTTTATAATATTTTCTTTGATAAACTTATGTTTTTGAAATTCTTTGATTTAACACACATTGAAATAAAAAAAGCTATTAACAGTTCTCAGGTCTGGTGCAACAGCATAGCAGTTGGAGTCCTTGCCTTGAACACGCCTGGGATCCTATATGGGTGCCGGTTCTAATCCCTGCACCCCTGCTTTCCACCCAGCTCCCTACTTGTGGCCTGGGAAAGCAGTCAAAGATGACCCAAAGCTTTGGGACCCTGCACCCGCGTGGGAGACCCAGAAGAGCTCCAGGATCCTGGCTTCAGATTGGCTCAGCTCTAGCCATTGTGGCCGCTTCAGGAGTGAACCATCGCATGGAAGATCTTCCTCTCTATCTCTGTATATCTGCCTTTACAATAAAAATAAATAAATCTTTAAGAAAAGAGTTCTGTCTTCTGTTCCTTATTCTTCAGGTATATAAAATCCATATATACATAGCTACAAATATGGAAGGATCTGTATGTGTACTGGTGACTGAAAAACACTCCCTACAGTGTGTGCACTTCTCTCCAATCCTCCTAGGAGCAAATTCATTCAAAAGCTCCTGGAATTTCCTCAGCTGTAAGGAATAGCAACGAGAATGGATCAAGCACTTAAAAGATTTGTTTTATTTTTATTTGAAAGACAGAGTTATACAGAGAAGAGCCAGAAAGCAAGATTTCTCATCCACCGGTTTATTACCCAAGTGGCCGCAATGAGCAGACCTGAGGCTGTCGGAGGCTTGGAGCCAGGAGCTTCTTCTGGGCCTCCCACATAAACACAGAGGCCCAAGGACTTCAACCATCCCTTGCTGCTTTCCCAGGTAAGAAGCAGGAAGCGGGCCAAACATGGAGCAACAAGGTTACAAACTGCAGTGTTGTACAGTGGCATTTTCTGTCATTATAACATTGTTATCAGTGTTATGTGAATCAGCAAGTAGGTTGTAGAAATTGTCTTTTGATCCAACAGAGGCAAGAATTGGATATTTGTAGTGTTTTAAAAAAAGACAATTTGAAAGTGTCATCTATTAGCCAAAATAATGCTTTCTAGAGCAGGTGTTAATAGTAACAGATGTTAATATCAATGTTTTAAAAGCTCACCAATGATAGTAAAAAATGTTGCTAAAATAGTAAAACGCCCTTAGCATTATGCATAAAAGATAAATTTTATTTAAGGAATTATTTAACAAAAACTTAAATAGTAAATCCATTTGAGTACTGATTCATGGGTCAAAAAGGAAAAGTCAAGGCTTATAGGAATAGAATATGCAGAAACTAGCAAATAATAAACAGAGCATTATACGTGAAAGAGAGAATGAAGATATTCAAGTTCCATCTCTGTGAACAAGTGCCAATTATGTGTTAGGATCACTAACTTTTATTGCCTAGGAAAGATATGAAATCTTTTGAAATTGGAGTGCATGATGGAAAATAACTTAACATTTTTGATTTGGGTCAGTTTCTGCTCTACCTAGGCAAAAATATGCCTTCATGAAGTAATTTTAATAAAAGAGACACATTAAAAGAAAGGATAAAAGAAAGCAACGGAGACAGTCTCCTCATTCCAGTGTGAATCTGCTGGACAGTCTAACGCACCTACCTAAGCCACTGACGTAGACACATTCAAGTCAAACCTGTGGCAACAGCCAAGCTGAGATAGTCCCAAGAAAAATAAAGCAACAGGCTCCATCTCTCTAGAAGGCATTTGATATTGAGGAGATACAGGAGACAGACTGTTTGGGGCACTGGTAGTCATGATAGAGCAATTTTGACATTTTTCAACCCTGTGCCATTATTACCCATGAACATGACTGGAAGTGGCTAGTTAGCAGGTATTTTGCCTACGGTCAAGGGGTTACTTAGGTTTTATGTACTGTATTGGGTTGCCTCGCGTCTTGCACTATAACAGCTTTAGTTCTATAAATATGTCCCTCCTGTTCCATCTGCCTTCAAATACACACTCTCTCCACCCTTCCCCCCACACACAGAATATTAGCCAATAGTGATGCAACATTTTTATTTAAAGTATGGTGTTCCAATTAGAGCTCACTGAACTTGTATATTCTATGGATTTTATAAATGTATCTTACAGAATAGATTCACTGGTGTAAAAAAAAAATCTTCAGTATTCTCCCTATTCAACCTTCTCATATCGTTAACTTTGGACATATTTTTTACTGTTCTCACAGTTTCACCTTCTCTAGAATGCCATGCAAATAAATTCATAATTATCTAGACTTCTCTGATTGACTTCTTTCATGTCATAATGCACATTTAATGTTCCTCATCTATTTTTATAGCTTGCTAGCACAGTCATTTTAACACTAAGAATATTGCCTGGTAAGGCTGTACCATAACTTACTTATGCATCTCCTCCACAAAGCACATTTTCATTCGTTACAGCTTCTGCATTTATGAATAGTGCAGCTGTAAACATCCATGTGTAGATGACTTGTGGAAATAATCCAGCTCATTTAGGTAAATACTGATGGCTGAGTGCTAGGCCGTGTGACAACTGTATTTATACTTTCAAAATGCTGCCAAGCTGTCTTCCAAAATGGAAATACCATTTCCATCTCCAACATCAATCAATGATGTTTTGTATTGATCTACATATTTTCCAGAAAATGACATCGTCAGGTTTTTTTTTAATTTTACGCATCTAAAAGGCTTAGAGCAGTATTTCATTGTTCAGATTTTTAATTTCCTAATGACATGCAATGTTGAACATATTTTCATCTTCTTCTTTGTTCCTATAAATCTTCTTGGCTGAGGTGCCTTTTCAGGCCCTTCTGTGCATTTCTTAATTCAGTTATGGATTTTCACATTGCTGAACGTTAAGATTATGGCCTGGCTTATATTCACACTTGATGATGTGATTTTAAAAAGTGAGCAAATTGCAATGGGAAAAATATATGCAATACATGTCTGTCTGAAAAAATTTTTTTTAATTATTTGTGTGCTTAGTGATCTTGGAGAAATGGAGGTTAGCAAATGTAATAAAACATTATTCAAATGCAATTGGTGTTTCTTTGGCACTAAAGTAAAATAACTACAAAGAAATGACAGAGTCAGCATGTTTTTGCAAAAATAAGGAAACACAAAACAAAAAAATAACCCATGGATACATTCACTGGCCTACCAGACATGACTGCTAGGATTGGAGTAACGCTCATGCAGGCTGGTTCATGTTGCTGAGCCGTTGTCATAGGATTCAGGAATTTATTTTTGCACATGTCTTGTTAAATTTACAGAGAAGAGTAAGTAAAAATTGAAAAGGAAAGATGGGACATTGTGATTTATCTGTAAGACCTGTGAAATGGGAAAAGATAAAAGCACAAACCTGGTAGGAAAATTGACATTTTTCCATTGCAACTTCAGGAAGTTTGGCTAAGCCAAAAGTGTGTGTTGGCATAGGCAAAAAATTTATATTACTTGAAAGCAACTGGTCATAGACTCCATTGAGTAAAAAATCAAGTTACTTTTTAAAAAGTAGACATATTATTCAGGATATATTTCAATAAAATTTGTCACAATGAAATTCATTTTTATCCCCATAGTAAGAAAAAAAGCAATTCAGACACAATTTTATCTTCTTCATTTTGATATTTCATGAAAAAACTTAAATTTCACTTTCATAAATGTAATCAAAAGAACACAGTTTTATGAGAACCGAAGGTAAATTCCCGGCATATTCACAGATGAACTTCAATAGGGAACAGCTGTCGTTCGGCTTGCCTGAAAAAATTGATGTTTCAACCAATTTTCCCCCACATTACAACAAGTGATCTTTTATTCTTGGCTGACTTTGATTTTTCATTTGTATGATAAGTGATGTGATCATTTTTCAATGTTACTCTGGAAATCAGGGTGTGGGCTCTAGCCTTTAGTTTGTCTGATAACCACAGCCTTTTGGTAAGAGTTATTTGAAATCATAACAGATTTTTCTGCAAAATGTACACTACTCTTTTTCTTCAAGTTAATAAGCCAAAACTTGATTCGGGTTGAATGATAAATTATGTGTTGGCAAAAAATGAACCTGGTTTCAGTTTGAAAGTCAGCTTAAAGAGGAGCATGATAGAAAGAGGGCATTAACACTTCTCATCCTTGTCACTTCTGGTTTATGAACTTTAACATCAATTTACAAAAATCAATTTTTCCAGCACAGAGAAATGTGTATAACTCCCTGCTTCTGATCTACAGTTCCAGTGTCATTGGGACTACAAAAATGCACATTTTTAGTATCATTTATTGTAGTCCTAAAGGGTGCTGAATTGAAGGTTCAACGTATTTTAAAACTAAAAATCCAATCTCTATGTGAGCTCAGCGCTGTGCCTAGCAGTTAAAGTCCTCACCTTGAACACACTGGGATCCCATATGGGCACTGGTTCTAATGCCGGCAGCCACACTTCCCATGCAGCTCCCTGCTTGTGGCCTGGGAAAACAATGGAGCATGGCCCAGTGGAGGACAGCCCAAAGCCTTGGGACCTTCCATCCACGTGGGGGACCTGGAACAGCCCTGGCTCCTGGCTTTGGATCAGCCCAGCACTGGCCATTGCTTTTACTGGGGAGTGAATCATCAAACTGAAGATATTTCTCTCTGTCTCTCCTCCTGTCTCTATATATACATATGACTTTGCAATAAAAGTAAATAAATCTTCAAAAAATGCAACCTTTGGGATTATTAAACTCATTCTTGCCAAAAAATTCAAGAGAGACTTTCTTCTATTTGCAATACAACAGTGTTTCTATGTTGTGTTAACAATTAACCAAGCATCTCAAGAATTTGGTACCAAATTCTACTCAATAGATTTCATCACACACACACACAAGCATACACATGCACACACACACACACAGAGCCAATGAATTTGGATATAACCTTAAACATTTTCAGAAAAAAATTAAAATTTAAATATGAGAAAATGACACCCATGAAAACCTCATTAATTTTATCCAGTAAGCTAATGACGGAAAATGGTCTGTCTTTAAATAACACTAAGATATGCATAATAATAATATTCAATAATGAAACTTCAGCATAATTCAAGGGACCTTTTGTGCTGTTTGAATTCTGTGTTGCAGGAATTATTACAAGTTGAAGATATGATAGAATAACATGCTGAAATGTAATCATTAAGTAGTTTTAATAAGTACCAAAATGCGGGCACACTTATTTCATCTTTAGAATCTTCATCTTCATATTTAGAGTAAATATTTAACATGAAATCCATTTTTCCACAAGGGTGTGAGTAAATTTATAAATCAACTGAATCGTCTGGGATGCTGTAATTCTACATGAACTCATGTGCTCACGGTTCATTCATTTGATTTTCTCAGATGGTAGTCTGATAAACAGGAACGATAGGGCCATACACAGTATAGATACCGACACAGATCTGGTTGGTTTCCAGAAAAGATGATGCTGTTGGCAGATGGAAGTGGAGGTGCTTCCGATTAGGAATCTGATGTGAGAAGGCTAAACTTGATGCTACAGCATTACTTGCTTCGGCTTTGACACATGTGTGTCTATATTGTTGTATCCATTTCTAATCATTGTCTTTTCCATCATAGCTACCCTATGTGTGTACCCAGAATGTCAGTTGTGTCGTGGTTGATAACAATAGCTTGATGCAAGCTTTTGGCTTTGCCATTTTTTAAACTTAGACACAGTATATACAATATCTCTTAGAAGCAATGAACATACAAAGTACTCACCCTTTACACTTACTGCTTTAAATTCATGAGTTTAATTATTCTAAAGACCTATTCTTGTCCCGCCTTCCAAATGTACACTGCTAGTTCAGTGGCTAATAAACCATAGAACACACCAACTTGTCCTTCAAACAGCCGTTTTCCCCTCTCTTCCAAGAGCAGTATTGTCATCCACCTGAACCTTGATGGAGAAGAGCTTTTGTAGCATTAGTGAATGACAGTGGAGTCTGCCTGCTGGCTCAGATTCTACTTGAATTGAGTATATAATGCTTCAATTTTAGAATATTCTTTTATTGGTCACATTTAAAGTATATGAAGTAATGGATGAGATTAACAGAACTCAAGATACTGTGGACATTTTTAGGAACAAACAGATCCTCTCCGAAAAGTTTTTCATATTGTGCAGAGTATTAACACACTGTCGATACACACAGAGAAACAGAAACACACATACAGAAAGTGAGTATGAATAACTTGCTGGTAAAACAATGAATCTTTCCATGGAGAGCTGATGATATCCCAAGCATGTTTCAGTGTAGATTATAAGAGGAAAAAGTTCTGGCTTGAATTTTTATTGTGGTTAAAAAAGAAAGAAAGAAAGAAAAACAAAAGGAGAACAAATGAGGTTTCCTATTGGTGTTAAAGGAATAAATAGATGATCTATACTAAGTTTTGCCAGATGTGGACATGTGGAGAATAGGGGCTGGGGACTGAATCTTAGAAACACTCAGCAAACCTTAAACAACACAGCTGGAGTCTTCATTATATAGGACACAACATGGTGATAACATCCTGTGGAGTTCTCATGCCTCGGAGGAGTACTAGAAGCTGTTTCAAATGGCACACCAACCGAACGTTTCTTGTTGACTTAAAGCAGCTTTTGTTCCGGAACCAAGCCTCCATGTTATTCCACAGGGTTCTTCTCAGCAGATTTATAATCTCACAGAATAATTTTTTTTCTCATGTGTATCTTAATTTTTTACAGGCTGGGAAGTATATGGTTCATCTAGCATGGTTGGTATAGACATCAGGCTGAACCCTCTAGTGGGAACGCACTCCATCTTTGGGCATCACATAGATACTTGACTGATAGGTGGTTCTGAAATTTTGCATTGGAAGTGATACAAATGTTGTTCAGTCAAAAGCTGCAGAGTATACATCTTTGATTGCAATAATCTCCTGTAAAGAATATTCTACCTCAGATACAGCAGTGACATTAATATTAACTGAGAGGAGGAAATGCCACACAGGCATTGAAATAGCAGGAGAAGGCTAAGAAACACCACATTAGCCCTCTGCGGGTCCCAATCTCTTCTGCTGTTTCAACATGTTTGTTGTGAAGGACGTGGATCAAACAGAAACAGTTTATCAGACTCTACTTGCTGTGCCCCTTGCTGATGGCTCTTCTACTACAGGCTAATAAATTTTGTAAGGATTCTGCCAACCAATGCTACCCCTTCTTGTTTTACATGTAAAGAGGCCAGGAATATTATGCATGTATCTCAGCGACCGTTTGTGATCCAGAACACATACAGTGTCTGGCTCCTGCACATCATCAATTCAGATAGTGTGTCATAGGGAAATTTAGTAACCCTTGGCACCTGTTGGACCACATATTCGACTATAGCTGACAATGCATATATTTCCATAATACACATGTATAAATGCATGGTAATGATACATAAATACATAATTGATTAATTTTATTTTGAATATTGTTTCTGTCATTGAGAGGAAGGCATCTCCAAGTAGGTCTTTGATTCGGCTGGAGGGGATAGAGATATGGAGGAAGGTGGGTGGGACAAATGGTTCAGGTCCTGTTTGCTTTCCATCCTGTGTCTTCAGTAGGGAAGGAAAGGTGAGGAAACCAGTTCCTGCTGTCAAACTATATCAGCACCCTGGGATGGGGGCGGGGTTGTGTCACTGTCACTTGGTGACTCCAATGTGGGGAAGAATGTTCCAAGGGTATTACTTGAATGGACTTGATAAATATCAGATATTGCAAGCTTTGTCGCCCCAGAGTGGAATAATTCATTCCAAAGTCTCTTGGCTGACCAAATCTGACAGTGTGTCCATAGACCTAGATGTTTGCTAAAAAGCTTGACCAGGGCAGTTGTCCAACTTGTCTGCATTCATCTTCCAATGAGGAACTCAAACCCTCTGCTAGCCTTGGTGAGCTGGCCATCATCTCCTCCATGTGCATCTCTGCATACAGGCCACTAGACAAGCATCTGAGGAGGCTCAGACCTCATGCAGGCAGCCCAAGGTTGGACCACATATCATGTCACTTTCCCTGTGGCTGGGGTTGGAGTCCAGTGACCTATTTGGGGAGTCCTCCAAGATACCTCATGTGGGGTAACTTCAGACTTGAGTAACGTGTGTGGCAGCAAGTGCAAGGTTGGTTATGATCTGTTACCTGCACAAGCCAAGGCATATACCAGGGAATTCAGCTGTCTAACCAGTTCTGCTCCACCAGGCACATTTCTCAGTCAACCCAACCTAGCCTAACCTAGCCCAGCTCACCACAGACCAAGTCTTCAAACACACCAGTGGGTGCCATGCTAATTGGGGTAACACCACCAAAACTCACACCAGCTCTTCCTCCAGTGACAGTTTCTGCATGTGCTGGCATGTTCTATGGCCTAGCCTGATCTGGCTCACATCCCATCTGGTTCTTCTGCATACTCATGGGTGTTGTAGTTTAGCTTAGTCCACCTCAGTCCCAGACTTGGCCCACTTTTATGCTGAAGGCTACAGCTGACTTTTCCAAACTGGCCTGTCCCCAGCCCTGATTCTCCAGGTTAACAGTGAGAGGTGCAACCTAGCAGCAGAGTTCTTTAAGATTTCCTACTGCATCCTGGCCCAATCTACATCCTCCCAGCCCTGACTCATGCATGTTTTGGTGACACCTACAATTCATGCTGACCTGGTCCATCACCTTCCAATCTCACCCATGCCAGCAGGTGTTTCAGTTTCACAGAAGCAAGCCCACAAATCTGCTAGAGATTCAGCCCCTATATACTGTTCTATGTTCTGACGTGACCCGCCACCTGGCGTGACACTCATGGATGCTAGCTTAACTATGCATGCCTCTCAGCCCCAGCCCTTGCATGCACCAGAAGGTGGCAGGTGGTGCTGCTTAACCATGCAAGCTCCCCAATGTGGTCAGGCGCCTTGGTCAACCCAGACATACCCTTTATTTTCCACTCTCTACATCACCCAGCCTCATTTCCCTTGCCTACTTGTAAGTGTGGTGGCCCAGTCTGTGGAAGCACACAGAAGTCACTCCTGCTCTATCAAATACATCCTCCGTAGCCCCCACTCTGACACTTTCCCAGACCCCTTTCCACAATCTGCATCTCCCACTGCTCCGTGGTGCAGCATGCCTGGGGGTATGGTGCCACACACCTTCCCCCTTACCTTCCGCATGTATCTTAACAAAAACGAAAAGGAAAAAATACAAGAGGCAACCGTGCTGGCCCACTGGTAGAGTTAACACAGATTTGACACTGATCAAACCCAGAGTGCCTGCCAGCATTGCTTGCTTTCTCCTACAACGCTTACCTAGGTGCAAAGTAACCTAAGAAATTGCCTGCCACAAGTGTTCTGTTACCTTTTAAAGACAGTTAGATAAATGGTCACAGGTTGCAATAAAAAGAAAAATTGAAGAGATCATTTACATATATAATACTCAGAGCATGCTGGTGATCACTTTACCCCATGGAAGGCCCTGTTTCCATGTTATTTGCTGGGCTCAGCTGTGAGAACTGGCTCAATTAGAAATTGGCCAATGAATGTTAACAATAGAGCCTTCCAATCATTTATCCATTATTTGTTTTGCCTACAGATTGAGCAACATTGTTGGCTGCCCATTCATCATGTTCCTTGGAACACTATGTTTTCCTTGCCGTAGCTCTCCCTGGCTGATCCCGGCCTCTCATCTAACTCCCTCTGTGCTGCAGTGAAGCATACAGCACCAGCACCTCATCTCTATCAGTTTTTACTCCTGCATTTCGTCACTCAGGAAGACCACATCTGTAATAACACTTTCTAACCTGGGCTGACATCAACGCTAGTCTACAAGTAATTTTCAGCTCTGAATTTGGCAACAGTTTTGATGTGGACATCAACAGTTACTTCTGATGAGTCTACTAAATAAACAGCGTTGATGGCCTCATGTGAAACCAATTACATTCCTTATAAAATGTATCAATGCTAGTATGTCCATATTTTATAATTTTATCAACAATTTATTATACAAGTAAAATTTATTCTTTACTTTGGATTGTGTGTTCTTAAAAGTTACAAAGTGCCAACTGTGAACCACATTAACATCCTTTCCTAGTAGGCTTGTATTAAAGTGTACTTTATGGGGGAGTGCTATTACTTATATTAATGAATTCATATTGCTCAAGTTTTGCATTATGTTCTGCTTTATTCTAAACACTCAGGGTCCAATTCTGTTTCTTTTACCCAGCTGATCCTGGTATATGAGGCTATGCCATGCTTAAGGGGTATGTATTAGCATATGGACTACTATTATTTCAGTAAGTATCTCAGCAGAACACTTCCTTGGTTTAATTTCTTTCTTGTGTTAATTTAAATTAAGTACTAGTGTAATTATAGCAAGTATGTTACCTCATTGTATGAGAAGCTATGGCATTTTACATTTTAACTACTTTTATTCCAGTGTTTAGACACTCAGATTGTTCAAAGCCCATTTCAGAACATACTTTCTGTGTTTGGGCAACATCTCCTGGAAAGTGACATTCTGGTAGCTGTGACCATTCCTGAGGGTGTTTTAAGGGAGTGCTAAGAACACTACAACAATATATAATGAAGATGCACCGCAACACAAATATAAGTGCTGCCAAACTCTAAGCAAGGTACCAGTGAGCTGGGAGACCAAAAATGTTCTAGCCAAGGTTGACGAAAACATAACTTGTGTGTCAGGCTCAAGTGATGCATTTAACAGTACAAAAAAATAGAGAGCATCCTAAAGACCTAGCTTAGAATCAGCAGGACCCACACATGCATCAATCCATTTAGAATCACTCACAGGATGGCGTGTTTGCATAAGTTCCACTTGATTCTTCAGTAGAAGGATCCTCTCTTTGCACCACTGGGTCTGAAATATAGACAACATGAGATGTGTCTGAGAGCTATTGGAATATATATACACACATGTTATGTATATATGCATAATGTATCCATACATAACACATATACACACATATATGTTATGTATATATTATATATACATATATGCATACTATACATATATACCATACATATTATACATATATTATGCATATACACACATATATACATATATAATATATACGTAATATATAATATCTATGCAAATATACATATATAAACATACACACATATATATGTTTATGTATATTTGTTATGTATATGTATATATGTTTCAAACCAGGTAACTCATTTTGACTTTAGAAATTGATGTTGCAAATATAAACTTCTGCAGAATCTCAGGTAGAGATGGCCACATGAATTTCGATACATGTTAAGCCTAAAATTATATTTCTCTTTTTCCTTTGGTATTCTTATGTTTTTTTATTATGTTTCATGACACAGTTATGTAGGTGTGGAAATCGCTCCCTTCACTTGCTCTTCTATCTCCTCTTCTCCACCCCACAATATTTCCCCCTATGTTATTATAATAGTATAGCCATGTGGTGATGGTCATTAAGTCCAACATTCTGTTATTTAAGTAAATCATGGCATTAGACAATGATCGAAAGACCAGTCTCTTACCGTCAAGCTATATTCAGCAGTTTCATTTGGAGTCCTCCTGTTCAGGAGTGGAGATGCATACTACAGCACACATTAACTTTCTGGTATATACCAGTCTCCTTTATGTAGTTTATCTATGAGAACATATGGATATACATGCTCACCTATACATCTATTTATCTTGTAATTGTCCAGAATGCTGCCTTATATCAGAGAGAGCAGGTTGTAGTTGCCTTCTAAGATGGCTTTATTTCATTGGCTATGATGATTTCCAGTTGGTAACATTTTGTTACAAAATGTAGATGTTTAGTCTTTTCAAAGTCTGAGCAGTATTCCATGGAGTAGATGTGTCAGTTTCTTTTCCTATTCTTTCAGTGGGCATCTGGGTTATTCCCGTGCTCTTCTATTTCTTATTCCACTATTGTGGAATGTGGGTTTTTCCCCAAATCCAGATTTTATCTCATTCTGACAATTGCATTTTGTCTCCATTTTCTTGACTTTCTGTGAAAATTTTAAATACTCTTTTCTGTGTTCTCTGTCTTAATCAACAGCCTTTGACATTCTTCAGGGATAAGATTATTGTTTTAAATCTTTACTTCTTTTTACATCAAACATTCAAGTTTAATCCTTAATATGAAATGCTTCAAAAATCGTATCATTGTACATACATAACATGATTAATATATTCAATATAATATTAAGTTATTTTAGCTTAATAAAAGATTATTAGTATAGTAAATATTTGCATGTATCACTAATTTTTATAAAGCATGAAACTATTGCTGTATTATTTAATGCATTCAGAAAAACAGTGATATGAGAAAAAAAATAAAGGGAACTGTGAAAATCTTAGAATCAGAAAATGTGAAACAAATGTCTTCCTTATTTCATTTATCAGAGTTTTCTGTGTTCAATTATGAATCTCAGGCAAATAATTTTATGTGATTTGACTTATATTTAAATTATGTTAGAAATCAGTTGTTTGTATTTTAATTGTCATATCAAGAATAAGTAAACTTTATTACTGCTTTCCCAGGCCACAGGCAGAGAGCTGGATGGGAATTGGAGCCACCATGATTAGAACCAACGCCCATATGGAATCCCAGTGAATGCAAGGCGAGGACTTTTGCTGCTAGGCTACTGTGCTGGGCCCACTGTCTGAATATCTTAACTTCTTTTTCAGTAAATGCTTGTTTCCTCAAATCTTGACCAAATATACACAAACATACACACACACACACACAAAATAACTTTGATTAAGATTTCTTCTAAAAAAAAATCTCAAAAATGATATGCAAATTTAAAATAATTATCCCAACGATTCCTGAAATCAAAATTCCTATATTATCATGTTTCCTTTTTCATTAACGGTAAAATCTTTTATTCATCAAAACATCAAAATGCTCTCCTAATATTTGTTGTTAATATGCTTTTTTCTAAATAGATCATTGCTTCTCATCGCGTCCCCCTCTTACATAGCTCCTCATTTCCACGTTCAGGAATATTGCTTTAGCTTAGTCTTTTCACCTCCTGTCTAAATTTCTACACTAGAGCTCTCGTTGACTTCCTAAGTTCCAGTCTTGTTTATTTCATTTCAACTTTCTTCTTTCTTCTACTGTTATTATTGCTTGCTTTACATGTATTTCCCTGAATTTTTATTTTTAGTATGATTAGAAAAACAATTACAATTGCATGCTTATTGAGGTATCTTTGAAAGTTACATGCAATTCATTGGCAAGTAGGGCCTAATTTTATTTGAGATTAAGTAAAATGTGTAATTATGACATTGATTTATTTGTGTGACACCAAAATGTTAGGAGACTTACCTCTTTTCTCTATGTTCAAATTAACTCCTGTATCTAATGACTTCCAATAATCAAGTTGTAACTACTAATACGAATCGGCTGCTTTTTATTCACCTTCTCTACCTCAGCCAACATTTTTATTGCTGTAGTTATCTATAATTACCACTGAGACACTAAAAAATTATACAAAGCAATTAACTGAGTGATGTCAGTTATTACAATGGCTAAACCTACTCAGAAATTTGAAAACATCGTTGTGGATCAATATCTTTAAAAGTATAAATTTGGGCCCAGCGTGATGGCTCAGAGACCAAATCCTTGCCTTGAGCCTTCCAGCATCCCACACAGGCACTGGATCGTGTCCATATCGCTCCACTTGTTTTCCAACTCCCTGCTTGTTGGCTAGGAAGGCAGTAAAGGATGACCCAAAGCCTTGGGACCCGGTACCCATGTGAGCGACCAAAAAAGCTCCAGGCTTTGGATCGGCCACTTGGGGAGTGAGCCAGCACGTGGAAGATCTTTCACATTGTCTCTCCTTCTCTAACTATGCCTTCCCAGGGAAAAACATAGATAAATATTTTTTGAAGTATGTTTTACAGAGGTATCTATGCATTTCTTGAGAGAGAAAGAGAGAGACCTGTTAATCAGCAAAATAGCTCCACAGCATAATCCTCTGCCTTGCAATGTCACCAGCCCATATTGGTGCCACTTCATGTCCAGGTTTCTTTCCTTTCAATCAAGTTCCCTGCTTATGGCCCATGAAGTCAGTGCACAATGGCCTAGGTTCTCAGGACCCCGCAACTATGTGTGAGACTCAGAATAAGCTCTTGGCTCCTGGCTTCAGAAGGCTCAGATGCCACCATTGACACATTCTGGGAAGTGAACCAGTGGATATTCACATTCTGACTCTTTCTCTCTCTTTTTTTTTTCTACTTTCACTTCTCAAACAAAAATAGGTAAAATGTTTTCATCCTCAAAATCTAGAGAGAACTTCTTGTCTGTAGAAATGTAGCTAATTAATAATTTTTTAAATATTAATTTTTTATTATTTTTATTAGAAAGTAAGATATGCAAAGAGGAAGATATAGAGAAGATTTTTCTTCTGCTGACTCACTCACCAAGCTGCGCAACGGCCGGAGCTGAACCAATCCAACGCCAGGAGGCAGGAGCCTCCTCTCAGTTTCCCACGCGGGTGCAGGGTCCCAAGGCCTCAGGCCGTCCTCCACTGCTTTCCCAGGCCACAGGCAGGGAGCGGGCCTCTGGGATTAGAACTGGAGCCTGTATGGGGTCCCTAAAGCGCAAGGCAGGACTTTGGCTGCTAGGTTACCTCACCGGGCCACTAATAAATGCTTTTAAATGATTTTTTTTTTTAATGTACTATGATATACGTTGTAGTTGTCCAGATCCCTGAGCTAACCTGCCGCCCACTGTATGGAGCCTGCAGCCCACACGCTACCCCAGCACCAGCACTGAACTGCTGCTTCCTCCTCTGGTAGAAAAACAAGTTTCAGGAAGTCTGCTGTGATTGGTCCAGGGGTGCGTGGATGGCTCGTGGACAGAGTGTGATCTGCGTGAGGATTGGCCTGCCTGCCTCGGGCGGAGGTGACCTTTACGTTGATTGGCCGGTTGCCGATTATAAGGGAGCCAGAAACTGGAACTGAGAGAGCACCTCAGGATGGTGTGGCTGCCACAGGCCAGTTTTGCTGTGTCATCTGTGCAAGAAAGGCTTTAGGGCAATGCAGTATCTCTGAGGTAACCATGCCGCCCTGCATTCCTGAGGAAACCTGCTCCCTACAACACCAACACCGGATCCTGAGGTAACCTGCCACACTCGGCAGCCAATCCCTGAGGTAACCTGCTCCTTATAACGCTCCCTGAGGTAACCTGCCTCCCCCTAGCAGGCGGTCCAGAGGTAACCTGCTCTATATAACAATCCCTGAGGTAACCTGCCTCACCCTAGCAGGTGGTCTCTGAGGTAACCTGCTCCCTACAAGAGGTAACCCTGCCGCCCCAGCATTCCTGAGGTAACCTGCTCCTTCTAAGGATCCCTGAGGTAACCTGCTTTGTATAACGCTCCTTGAGGTAACCTGCTCTTTCTAATGATCCCTGAGGAAACCTGCCTCCCCCTAGCAGCAGGTCCCTGAGGTTACCTGCTCCATATACCACTCCCTGAGGGGGCCCAGCGGGGTGGCACAAGTGGTTAAAGGTCCTTGCCTTGCACGCCCATGATCCCATACATGCACCGGTTCTAATGGCGGCAGTCCCGCTTCCCTTCCAGCTCCCTGCCTGTGGCCTGGGAAAGCAGGCGAGGACAGCCCAAACCTTTGGGAACCTGCACCCACGTGGGAGACCCAGAAGAGGCTCCTGGCTTCGGATCCGCATAGCATCGCCCTTTGCGCTCACAGGGGAGTGAATCATCGGACGGAAGACCTTCCTCTCTGTCTCTCCTCTCTGTATATCCGCCTTTCCAATGAAAAAAATAATAAAAATAAATCTTTAAAAAAAAAAAAACAATCCGTGAGGTAACCTGCTCTGTATAACGCTCCCTCAGGCGACCTGCAACCCCATAGCAGCAGGTCCCTGAGGTAACCTGCTGGATACAAGAGGTAACCTTGCCGATCCAGAATTCCTGAGGTAACCTGCTTCACCCTAGCAGCAGGTCCCTGAGGTAACCTGCTCCATATAACACTCCCTGAGGTAACCTGCTCCATATAACAATCCCTGTGGGGGCCCAGCACGGTGGTGCAAGTGGTTAAAGGTCCTTGCCTTGCAAGGCCAGGATCCCATATGGGCACCAGTTCTAATGTCGGCAGTCCCGCTTCCCTTCCAGGTCCCTGCCTGTGGCCTGGGAAAGCAGGCGAGGACGGCCCAAAGCTTGGGGAACCTGCACCCGCGTGGGAGACCCAGAAGAGGCTCCTGGCTTCGGATCGGCATAGTATTGGCCCTTTGCGCTCACTTGGGGAGTGAATCACCGGACGGAAGATCTTCCTCTCTGTCTCTCCTCTCTGTATATCCGCCTTTCCAATGAAAAAAATAATAAAAATAAATCTTTAAAAAAAAAAAAAAACAATCCGTGAGGTAACCTGCTCTGTATAACGCTCCCTCAGGCGACCTGCAACCCCATAGCAGCAGGTCCCTGAGGTAACCTGCTCTTTATAATGATCCCTGAGGCAACCTGCCACCCCCTAGCAGGCGGTCCCTGAGGTAACCTGCTCCGTATAAGTTCCCTGAGGTAACCTGCTTCACCCTAGCAGGCGGGCCCTGAAGAAACCTGCTCCATATAAAGATCCCTGAGGTAACCTGCCTCCTCCAAGCAGCAGGTCCCTGAGGTAGCCTGCTCAATATAAGGATCTCTGAGGTAACTTGCTTCCCCCTAGCAGCAGGTCCCTGTGTAACCTGCTCCATATAACACTCCCTGAGGTAACCTGCTCCTTATAACGCTCCCTCAGGCGACCTGCAACCCCATAGCAGCAGGTCCCTGAGGTAACCTGCTCTTTATAATGATCCCTGAGGCAACCTGACACCCACTAGCAGGCGGTCCCTGAGGTAACCTGCTGGATACAAGAGGTAACCTTGCCGATCCAGAATTCCTGAGGTAACCTGCTTCACCCTAGCAGCAGGTCCCTGAGGTAACCTGCTCCATATAACACTCCCTGAGGTAACCTGCTCCATATAACAATCCCTGTGGGGGCCCAGCACGGTGGCGCAAGTGGTTAAAGGTCCTTGCCTTGCAAGGCCAGGATCCCATATGGGCACCGGTTCTAATGGCGGCAGCCCCGCTTCCCTTCCAGCTCCCTGCCTGTGGCCTGGGAAAGCAGGCGAGGACGGCCCAAAGCTTTGGGAACCTGCACCCGCGTGGGAGACCCAGAAGAGGCTCCTGGCTTCGGATAGGCATAGTATTGGCCCTTTGTGCTCACTTGGGGAGTGAATCACCAGACGGAAGATCTTCCTCTCTGTCTCTCCTCTCTGTATATCCGCCTTCCCAATGAACAAATAATAAAAATAAATCTTAAAAAAAAAAAAAAAAAAAAAACAATCCCTGAGGTAACCTGCTGTGTATAACGCTCCCTGAGGTAACCTGCCGCCCTCTAGCAGGCAGTCCCTGAGGTAACCTGCTCCATATAATGCTCCCATGAGGTAACCTGCTCCCGATATCGCTCCTGGACGCAACCTGCCACCCCCTAGCAGGTGGTCTCTGAGGTAACCTGCTCCCTACAAGAGGTAACCCTGCCGCCCCAGCATTCCTGAGGTAACCTGCTTCACCCTAGGAGCCGGTCCCTGAGGTAAACTGCTCCATATAACATTCCCTGAGGTAACCTGCTCCTTATAAGGATCCCTGAGGTAACCGCCGCCCCCTGGCAGCCTGTCCCTGAGGTAACCTGCTCCGTATAAGTTCCCTGAGGTAACCTGCTTCACCCTAGCAGGCGGGCCCTGAGGTTACCTGCTCCATATAAAGATCCCTGAGGAAACCTGCTCCATATAAAGATCCCTGAGGTAACCTGCCTCCTCCAAGCAGCAGGTCCCTGAGGTAACCTGCTCCATATAACAATCCCTGAGGGCGCCCGGCGTGGTGGCACAAGTGGTTAAAGGTCCTTGCCTTGCAAGCCCGGCATCCCATATGGGCACAGGTTCTAATGGCGGCAGCCCCGCTTCCCTTCCAGCTCCCTGCCTGTGGCCTGGGAAAGCAGGCGAGGACGGCCCAAAGCTTTGGGAACCTGCACCCGCGTGGGAGACCCAGAAGAGGCTCCTGGCTTCGGATCGGCATAGTATCAGCCCTTTGCGCTCACTTGGGGAGTGAATCATCGGACGGAAGACCTTCCTCTCTGTCTCTCCTCTCTGTATATCCGCCTTTCCAATGAACAAATAATAAAAATAAATCTTAAAAAAAAAAAAAAAAAACAATCCGTGAGGTAACCTGCTCTGTATAACGCTCCCTGAGGTAACCTGCTCCATATAACGCTCCCTCAGGCGACCTGCAACCCCTTAGCAGCAGGTCCCTGAGGTAACCTGCTCTTTATAATGATCCCTGAGGCAACCTGCCACCCCCTAGCAGGCGGTCCCTGAGGTAACCTGCTGGATACAAGAGGTAACCTTGCCGATCCAGAATTCCTGAGGTAACCTGCTTCACCCTAGCAGCAGGTCCCTGAGGTAAACTGCTCCATATAACACTCCCTGAGGTAACCTGCTCCATATAACAATCCCTGTGGGGGCCCAGCACGGTGCCGCAAGTGGTTAAAGGTCCTTGCCTTGCAAGGCCAGGATCCCATATGGGCACCAGTTCTAATGGCGGCAGACCCGCTTCCCTTCCAGCTCCCTGCCTGTGGCCTGGGAAAGCAGGCGAGGACGGCCCAAAGCTTTGGGAACCTGCACCCGCGTGGGAGACCCAGAAGAGGCTCCTGGCTTCGGATTGGCATAGTATCGGCCCTTTGAGCTCACTTGGGGAGTGAACCACCGGACGGAAGATCTTCCTCTCTGTCTCTCCTCTCTGTATATCCGCCTTTCCAATGAAAAAAATAATAAAAATAAATCTTAAAAAAAAAAAAAAAACAATCCGTGAGGTAACCTGCTCTGTATTACGCTCCCTCAGGCGACCTGCAACCCCATAGCAGCAGGTCCCTGAGGTAACCTGCTCTTTATAACGATCCCTGAGGCAACCTGCCACCCCCTAGCAGGCGGTCCCTGAGGTAACCTGCTCCCTATAAGTTCCCTGAGGTAACCTGCTTCACCCTAGCAGGCGGGCCCTGAAGAAACCTGCTCCATATAAAGATCCCTGAGGTAACCTGCCTCCTCCAAGCAGCAGGTCCCTGAGGTAGCCTGCTCAATATAAGGATCCCTGAGGTAACTTGCTTCCCACTAGCAGCAGGTCCCTGTGGTAACCTGCTCCATATAACACTCCCTGAGGTAACCTGCTCCTTATAACGCTCCCTCAGGCGACCTGCAACCCCATAGCAGCAGGTCCCTGAGGTAACCTGCTCTTTATAATGATCCCTGAGGCAACCTGCCACCCCCTAGCAGGCGGTCCCTGAGGTAACCTGCTGGATACAAGAGGTAATCTTGCCGATCCAGAATTCCTGAGGTAACCTGCTTCACCCTAGCAGCAGGTCCCTGAGGTAAACTGCTCCATATAACACTCCCTGAGGTAACCTGCTCCATATAACAATCCCTGTGGGGGCCCAGCACGGTGCCGCAAGTGGTTAAAGGTCCTTGCCTTGCAAGGCCAGGATCCCATATGGGCACCGGTTCTAATGGCGGCAGTCCCGCTTCCCTTCCAGCTCCCTGCCTGTGGCCTGGGAAAGCAGGCGAGGACGGCCCAAAGCTTTGGGAACCTGCACCCGCGTGGGAGACCCAGAAGAGTCTCCTGGCTTCGGATTGGCATAGTATTGGCCCTTTGCGCTCACTTGGGGAGTGAATCACCAGACGGAAGATCTTCCTCTCTGTCTCTCCTCTCTGTATATCCGCCTTCCCAATGAACAAATAATAAAAATAAATCTTAAAAAAAAAAAAAAAAAACAATCCCTGAGGTAACCTGCTCTGTATAACGCTCCCTGAGGTAACCTGCCTCCCTCTAGCAGGCGGTCCCTGAGGTAACCTGCTCCATATAACGCTCCCATGAGGTAACCTGCTCCGGATATCGCTCCCGGATGCAACCTGCCACCCCCTAGCAGGTGGTCTCTGAGGTAACCTGCTCCCTACAAGAGGTAACCCTGCCGCCCCAGCATTCCTGAGGTAACCTGCTTCACCCTAGGAGCCGGTCCCTGAGGTAAACTGCTCCATATAACATTCCCTGAGGTAACCTGCTCCTTATAAGGATCCCTGAGGTAACCGCCGCCCCCTGGCAGCCTGTCCCTGAGGTAACCTGCTCCGTATAAGTTCCCTGAGGTAACCTGCTTCACCCTAGCAGGCGGGCCCTGAGGTTACCTGCTCCATATAAAGATCCCTGAGGAAACCTGCTCCATATAACGATCCCTGAGGTAACCTGCCTCCTCCAAGCAGCAGGTCCCTGAGGTAGCCTGCTCCATATAACACTCCCTGAGGGCGCCCAGCACGGTGCCGCAAGTGGTTAAAGGTCCTTGCCTTGCAAGCCCGGGATCCCATATGGGCACCGGTTCTAATGGCGGCAGCCCCGCTTCCCTTCCAGCTCCCTGCCTGTGGCCTGGGAAAGCAGGCAAGGACGGCCCAAAGCTTGGGGAACCTGCACCCGCGTGGGAGACCCAGAAGAGTCTCCTGGCTTCGAATCGGCATAGTATTGGCCCTTTGTGCTCACTTGGGGAGTGAATCACCGGACGGAAGATCTTCCTCTCTGTCTCTCCTCTCTGTATATCCGCCTTCCCAATGAACAAATAATAAAAATAAATCTTAAAAAAAAAAAAAACAATCCCTGAGGTAACCTGCTCCTTATAACATTCCCTGAGGTAACCTGCCTCCCTCTAGCAGGCGGTCCCTAAGGTAACCTGCTCCATATAACGCTCCCATGAGGTAACCTGCTCCGGATATCGCTCCTGGACGCAACCTGCCACCCCCTAGCAGGTGGTCTCTGAGGTAACCTGCTCCTTTCAAGAGGTAACCCTGCCGTCCCAGCATTCCTGAGGTAACCTGCTTCACCCTAGGAGCCGGTCCCTGAGGTAAACTGCTCCATATAACATTCCCTGAGGTAACCTGCTCCTTATAAGGATCCCTGAGATAACCGCCGCCCCCTGGCAGCCTGTCCCTGAGGTATCCTGCTCCGTATAAGTTCCCTGAGGTAACCTGCTTCACCCTAGCAGGCGGGCCCTGAGGAAACCTGCTCCATATAAAGATCCCTGAGGTAACCTGCCTCCTCCAAGCAGCAGGTCCCTGAGGTAGCCTGCTCCATATAACAATCCCTGAGGGCGCCCAGCGAGGTGGCGCAAGTGGTTAAAGGTCCTTGCCTTGCAAGCCCGGGATCCCATATGGGCACCGGTTCTAATGGCGGCAGCCCCGCTTCCCTTCCAGCTCCCTGCCTGTGGCCTGGGAAAGCAGGCGAGGACGGCCCAAAGCTTTGGGAACCTGCACCCGCGTGGGAGACCCAGAAGAGTCTCCTGGCTTCGGATTGGCATAGTATTGGCCCTTTGCGCTCACTTGGGGAGTGAATCACCGGACGGAAGATCTTCCTCTCTGTCTCTCCTCTCTGTATATCCGCCTTTCCAATGAAAAAATAATAAAAATAAATCTTAAAAAAAAAAAAAAAAACAATCCCTGAGGTAACCTGGTCTGTATAATGCTCCCTGAGGTAACCTGCTCCTTATAACGTTCCCTGAGGTAACCTGCCGCCCTCTAGCAGGCGGTCCCTGAGGTAACCTGCTCCATATAACGCTCCCATGAGGTAACCTGCTCCCGATATCGCTCCTGGACGCAACCTGCCACCCCCTAGCAGGTGGTCTCTGAGGTAACCTGCTCCCTACAAGAGGTAACCCTGCCGCCCCAGCATTCCTGATGTAACCTGCTTCACCCTAGGAGCCGGTCCCTGAGGTAAACTGCTCCTTATAACATTCCCTGAGGTAACCTGCTCCTTATAAGGATCCCTGAGGTAACCGCCGCCCCCTGGCAGCCTGTCCCTGAGGTAACCTGCTCCGTATAAGTTCCCTGAGGTAACCTGCTTCACCCTAGCAGGCGGGCCCTGAGGTTACCTGCTCCATATAAAGATCCCTGAGGCAACCTGCCACCCCCTAGCAGGCGGTCCCTGAGGTAACCTGCTGGATACAAGAGGTAACCTTGCCGATCCAGAATTCCTGAGGTAACCTGCTTCACCCTAGCAGCAGGTCCCTGAGGTAAACTGCTCCATATAACACTCCCTGAGGTAACCTGCTCCATATAACAATACCTGTGGGGGCCCAGCACGGTGGCGCAAGTGGTTAAAGGTCCTTGCCTTGCAAGGCCAGGATCCCATATGGGCACCGGTTCTAATGGCGGCAGACCCGCTTCCCTTCCAGCTCCCTGCCTGTGGCCTGGGAAAGCAGGCGAGGACGGCCCAAAGCTTTGGGAACCTGCACCCGCGTGGGAGACCCAGAAGAGGCTCCTGGCTTCGGATTGGCATAGTATCAGTCCGTTGAGCTCACTTGGGGAGTGAATCACCGGACGGAAGATCTTCCTCTCTGTCTCTCCTCTCTGTATATCCGCCTTTCCAATGAAAAAAATAATAAAAATAAATCTTAAAAAAAAAAAAAAAACAATCCGTGAGGTAACCTGCTCTGTATAACGCTCCCTCAGGCGACCTGCAACCCCATAGCAGCAGGTCCCTGAGGTAACCTGCTCTTTATAACGATCCCTGAGGCAACCTGCCACCCCCTAGCAGGCGGTCCCTGAGGTAACCTGCTCCGTATAAGTTCCCTGAGGTAACCTGCTTCACCCTAGCAGGCGGCCCTGAGAAACCTGCTCCATATAAAGATCCCTGAGGTAACCTGCTCCTCCAAGCAGCAGGTCCCTGAGGTAGCCTGCTCAATATAAGGATCCCTGAGGTAACTTGCTTCCCCCTAGCAGCAGGTCCCTGTGTAACCTGCTCCATATAACACTCCCTGAGGTAACCTGCTCCTTATAACGCTCCCTCAGGCGACCTGCAACCCCATAGCAGCAGGTCCCTGAGGTAACCTGCTCTTTATAATGATCCCTGAGGCAACCTGCCACCCCCTAGCAGGCGGTCCCTGAGGTAACCTGCTGGATACAAGAGGTATCCTTGCCGATCCAGAATTCCTGAGGTAACCTGCTTCACCTAGCAGCAGGTCCCTGAGGTAAACTGCTCCATATAACACGTCCCTGAGGTAACCTGCTCCATATAACAATCCCTGTGGGGGCCCAGCACGGTGGCGCAAGTGGTTAAAGGTCCTTGCCTTGCAAGGCCAGGATCCCATATGGGCACCGGTTCTAATGGCGGCAGTCCCGCTTCCCTTCCAGCTCCCTGCCTGTGGCCTGGGAAAGCAGGCGAGGACGGCCCAAAGCTTTGGGAACCTGCACCCGCGTGGGAGACCCAGAAGAGTCTCCTGGCTTCGAATCGGCATAGTATTGGCCCTTTGCGCTCACTTGGGGAGTGAATCACCGGACGGAAGATCTTCCTCTCTGTCTCTCCTCTCTGTATATCCGCCTTCCCAATGAACAAATAATAAAAATAAATCTTAAAAAAAAAAAAATCCCTGAGGTAACCTGCTCTGTATAAGGCTCCCTGAGGTAACCTGCTCCTTGTAACATTCCCTGAGGTAACCTGCCTCCCTCTAGCAGGCAGTCCCTGAGGTAACCTGCTCCATATAACGCTCCCATGAGGTAACCTGCTCCGGATATCGTTCCCGGACGCAACCTGCCACCCCCTAGCAGGTGGTCTCTGAGGAACCTGCTCCTTACAAGAGGTAACCCTGCCGCCCCAGCATTCCTGATGTAACCTGCTTCACCCTAGGAGCCGGTCCCTGAGGTAAACTGCTCCATATAACATTCCTGAGGTAACCTGCTCCTTATAAGGATCCCTGAGGTAACTGCCGCCCCCTGGCAGCCTGTCCCTGAGGTAACCTGCTCCGTATAAGTTCCCTGAGGTAACCTGCTTCACCCTAGCAGGCGGGCCCTGAGGTTACCTGCTCCATATAAAGATCCCTGAGGAAACCTGCTCCATATAAAGATCCCTGAGGTAACCTGCCTCCTCCAAGCAGCAGGTCCCTGAGGTAGCCTGCTCCATATAACAATCCCTGAGGACGCCCGGCGCGGTGCCGCAAGTGGTTAAAGGTCCTTGCCTTGCAAGCCCAGAATCTAATATGGGCACCGGTTCTAATGGCAGCAGCCCCGCTTCCCTTCTAGCTCCCTGCCTGTGGCCTGGGAAAGCAGACAAGGATGGCCCAAAGCTTTGGGAACCTGCACCCGCGTGGGAGACCCAGAAGAGGCTCCTGGCTTCGGATTGGCATAGTATCAGCCCGTTGAGCTCACTTGGGGAGTGAATCACCGGACGGAAGATCTTCCTCTCTGTCTCTCCTCTCTGTATATCCGCCTTTCCAATGAAAAAAATAATAAAAATAAATCTTTAAAAAAAAAAAAAAAAACAATCCGTGAGGTAACCTGCTCTGTATTACGCTCCCTCAGGCGACCTGCAACCCCATAGCAGCAGGTCCCTGAGGTAACCTGCTCTTTATAACGATCCCTGAGGCAACCTGCCACCCCCTAGCAGGCGGTCCCTGAGGTAACCTGCTCCGTATAAGTTCCCTGAGGTAACCTGCTTCACCCTAGCAGGCGGGCCCTGAGGTTACCTGCTCCATATAAAGATCCCTGAGGTAACCTGCCTCCTCCAAGCAGCAGGTCCCTGAGGTAGCCTGCTCCATATAACAATCCCTGAGGGCGCCCAGCGAGGTGGCGCAAGTGGTTAAAGGTCCTTGCCTTGCAAGCCCGGGGTTCCCATATGGGCACCTGTTCTAATGGCAGCAGCCCCGCTTCCCTTCCAGCTCCCTGCCTGTGGCCTGGGAAAGCAGGCGAGGACGGCCCAAAGCTTTGGGAACCTGCAACCGCGTGGGAGACCCAGAAGAGTCTCCTGGCTTCGGATAGGCATAGTATTGGCCCTTTGCGCTCACTTGGGGAGTGAATCACCGGACGGAAGATCTTCCTCTCTGTCTCTCCTCTCTGTATATCCGCCTTTGCAATGAAAAAAATAATAAAAATAAATCTTTAAAAAAAAAAAAAAAACAATCCCTGAGGTAACCTGCTCTGTATAACGCTCCCTGAGGTAACCTGCTCTATATAACGCTCCCTCAGGCGACCTGCAACCCCATAGCAGCAGGTCCCTGAGGTAACCTGCTCAATATAAGGATCCCTGAGGTAACTTGCTTCCCGCTAGCAGCAGGTCCCTGTGGTAACCTGCTCCATATAACACTCCCTGAGGTAACCTGCTCCATATAACGCTCCCTCAGGCGACCTGCAACCCCATAGCAGCAGGTCCCTGAGGTAACCTGCTGGATACAAGAGGTAACCTTGCTGATCCAGAATTCCTGAGGTAACCTGCTTCACCCTAGCAGCAGGTCCCTGAGGTAACCTGCTCCATATAACACTCCCTGAGGTAACCTGCTCCATATAACAATCCCTGTGGGGGCCCAGCACGGTGGCGCAAGTGGTTAAAGGTCCTTGCCTTGCAAGCCCGGGATCCCATATGGGCACTGGTATAATGGCAGCAGCCCCGCTTCCCTTCCAGCTCCCTGCCTGTGGCCTGGGAAAGCAGGCGAGGACAGCCCAAAGCTTTGGGAACCTGCACCCGCGTGGGAGACCCAGAAGAGGCTCCTGGCTTCGGATCGGCATAGTATTGGCCCTTTGCGCTCACTTGGGGAGTGAATCATCGGACGGAAGATCTTCCTCTCTGTCTCTCCTCTCTGTATATCTGCCTTTCCAATGAACAAATAATAAAAAAAATATATATTAAAAAAAAAGATGTAGCTTTCTATGACGAACATGACATTCATCACGTGAAGGAGGTTCTTGGTATAAGGATTTTTTTAAATGCCACCTTATCAGTGCACTCACAAATGCATTTAAAGGCGGAAAAGGAGTTTGAGAAAAGCAGATGTGAGAATGGTAACAGACACGAGGACAATGAATGTATGGGATTGTTGCAGAAGCCTGGGGGTGGAGACAAATGCTCAGGTAGGTACAGAGCAGGAAAGAAAGCAGAAACTGCAAGGAATACAGCTTTGCTAACACCATGATTTTCATCCACAAAATCTAGAGAGAACTTCTGGTCTGTAGAAATGTAGCTAATTAATTTTTTTTATTTTTTATTATTTTTTTTATTGCAAAGGCGGATATACAGAGAGGAGAGACAGAATGATCTTCCGTCCAATGATTCATTCCCCAAGTGAGCGCAAAGGGCCAATACTATGCCGATCCGAAGCCAGGAGACTCTTCTGGGTCTCCCACGCGGGTGCAGGGTCCCAAAGCTTTGGGCTGTCCTAGACTGCTTTCCCAGGCCACAGGCAGGGAGCTGGAAGGGAAGCGGGGCTGCTGGGATTAGAGCCGGCGTCCATATAGGATCCCGGGCTTGCAAGGCAAGGACCTTTAACCACTTGCGCCACCGTGCTGGGCCCGCTAATTAATATTTTTTTAAAAATTTCTTTTTATTATTTTTATTAGAAAGTAAGATATACAAAGAGGAAGATATTGAGAAGATTTTTCTTCTGCTGACTCACTCACCAAGCTGCGCAATGGCCGGAGCTGAACCAATCCAACGCCAGGAGGCAGGAGCCTCCTCTCAGTTTCCCCGCGGGTGCAGAGTCCCAAGGCCTCAGGCCGTCCTCCACTGCTTTCCCAGGCCACAGGCAGGGAGCGGGAGGGGGAGCGGGCCTCTGGGATTAGAACCGGAGCCTGTATGGGGTCCCTAAAGCGCAAGGCAGGACTTTGGCTGCTAGGTTACCTCACCGGGCCGCTAATAAATGCTTTTAAATGATTTTTTTTCAATGTACTATGATATACGTTGTAGTTGTCCAGATCCCTGAGCTAACCTGCCGCCCACTGTATGGAGCCTGCAGCCCTACCCCAGCACCAGCACTGAACTGCTGCTTCCTCCTCTGGTAGAAAGACAAGTTTTAGGAAGTCTGCTGTGATTGGCCCAGGGTGCGTGGATGGCTCGTGGACAGAGCGTGATCTGTGTGAGGATTGGCCTGCATGCCTCGTGCGGAGGTGACCTTAACGTTGATTGGCCGGTTGCCGGATATAAGGGAGCTGAACCGGGAAGGGGGAGAGCGTCTTGGGATGGTGTGGCTGCCACAGGCTGGTTTTACTGTGTTGTCTCTGCAAGAAATGTTCTAAAAAGACAACGAGTGTCTGCGTTTGACTTGCTGTCTGAGGGACCCGACAGCCCACAACGCAGGATCTCTGAGGTAACCATGCTGCTCCTGCATTCCTGAGGAAACCTGCTACAGACAACACCAACAGCGGATTCCTGAGGAAACCTGCTCCCAACAACACCAACACCAGATTCCTGAGGTAACCTGCTCCCTGAAGTAACCTGCTCCGTATAATGATCCCTGCGGTAACCTGCCTCCCCCTAGCAGCCGATTCCTGAGGTAACCTGCTTCCTACAAGAGGTAATCATGTCGCCCCAGCATTCCTGAGGTAACCTTCTCCATATAACGATCCCTGAGGAACCTGCCACCCCCAGCAGCCGGTCCCTGAGGTAACCTGCTCCATATAAAGCTCCCTGAGGTAACCTGCCTCCCCCTAGCAGCCGATTCCTGAGGTAACCTGCTCCGTATAATGATCCCTGAGATAACCTGCTCCTTATAACGATCCTTGAGGTAACCTGCCGCCCCCAGCAGCTGGTCCCTGAGGTAACCTGCTCCGTATAATGATCCCTGAGGTAACCTGCCATATAACGCTCCCTGAGGTAACCTGCTCCTTATCATGATCCCTGAGGTAACCTGCCTCCCGCCAGCAGCCGATTCCTGAGGTAACCTACTACCTACAAGAGGTAACCATGCCGCCCCAGTATTCCTGAGGTAACCTGCTTTGTATAAGGATCGCTGAGGTAACCTGCCGCCCCCTAGCAGGCGGTCCATGAGGTAACCTGTTCCTTATAAAGATTCCTGAGGTAACCTGCTTTGTATAATGAACCCTGTGATAACCGAGCCGCCCTTGGCATTCCTGAGGTAACCTACTTCTGCCTGACACACCACATTTGCATGTGTGGTAATGCTCTTGTGACCAGGAATATAGGATTCAGCAGAGGAGGGAAATTGAGGCCGAAAAAAAGGCGGACTGCCTGAAACCGCGGACAGACATGCGGGAGGTTTTGTATGTTTGTTTGTATTTAAGAAGTTCTGTGAACAGCTCATTTTACATCTTGTCAGCAAGGGTCAGCCTGCTGCAATCCAGACAAGCAGCGGGAGCCCACCGGAGTCAGACTTTCCAAGCATGTAGTATCTAAAGAATTACCTTGTTGCACAGGAAGCGCCTGGCTGCTCTGACTTTGCTACTCTATGGACACTCCATAGTCCCGGCTTTAAAAACCTCACCACTGTACTTTGGCAAAAGGCAGGGGCTTAAGAAACTCTTTTCCCGCTGGTTCCCTTACTTGTCATGGTAAATGAAGCATTCCTTGGAGCTGCTTCCACCGGGGACCCATTTCTTGGTGACACGCAAGACCGACTTAACCCTGTGTTTGCCAACATTGTCGGGCTGTGATCTGCATCACAGTCTCTGGGGAGCCTGAGCAGGAGCCTCCCCAGAAACTAAGCACTTACTGTAGCGTCGGAGGGAGGGCTCAGAAACAACCACTGAAAATGTCACTTAATACCGTCCGCTTGATTCATTTTAACAATATGGACCTTTTTTTTTAAGAAAATAAACTATTGTTTCAATTGAACTGTGGTTATGCAGCAAGGTGGAGGAATCCACCATGGGGGGAATCCCCAGTGCCTATAAAACTGTATCACATAATGCAATGTTAATAACAATAAAATAAAAAAAAAAAGAAAAAAAAAAGAAAGGCAGAGTTACAAAGATGGAGAGTAAAAGTGAAAGAGAGAGAGGGAGAGAGACAGATCTTCCATCTACTAGTTCCCTCCCCCAGTGGCGACGCTGGCTTGGTCTAGGTCTAGGTCTCTGGAAGTCTGGCCCGGAGCTTCCTCAGGTCTCCCACGCTCGTGCAGGGGTCCACGCTCCTGGGCCATGATCAGATGCTTACCCTGATAAATTAGCAGTGAGCATGATAGAAACTGGAGGTGGGACCCAAACCAGTCCTCTGATGCAACCGTGGCACCGCAGGTTGCAGTTTTACTTGCAACCCCACCACGCCAACCCCATGTACCCTCTTTTGTAGTATGCATTGTAAACTCTTTCATTCTTATCATCTTGATCTTATGCATGTTAATAACGAAGATTGGATATAATCCTTTCCTAGATCCAATACTTTTAGTGATCAAGTTTCCAAATTTGAAAGGGAAAGGCGCAGGAATAGTATTTTAGTCATACCAAGTTCTGTCATGTATATGCAATAGTAAGAAGATGATCTGATTGGGAGAATAGCCGGGGAGTGGGTGTGTCATAGACTACACTAAACCAAAAATGTTTGCACCCAGTACACTGGTACCTACTCATACAATGCAGGCCTTCAGGTTCAGTAAATGATTCACTGGTTCTCAGACTCCATGGGGCTTGGTAGGCTCATTCATAAGACATTCACTAAACAAAACTTACTTTGCTTGAGGGTAAAGGTTTCTGTGGGAAATGCAACATAAGCATAGGAGATATACCTGCAGCTTTCACTGCCAGTGAGCGTTCCAAAAGACCCCCACAACCACAGGATCATACTCATCCTGTAAGAGCAAGTGCCCCTGGGCACAGGGTTGCAGAATGCTCTCTCTGCCTTTTAATTTTTACAGTCACATAGTTTTAATTCACTTTAAACTCATGTGCTTAATCCTCCACTAAAAAGAATTCAGTGAATACAAAATAAAAGGACCATTGTTCTGTAGCACATAGAGCAAAAGCTTAAATAAGAATCCGATCTCCAGATGGCAATTTGGCCACACATATAGCATTTTCTTCTTAATAGCTTGACAGCTATTCAAAGAAATGATTTAATATTTGTCTCTTTTGGTACTGGTTTATTTCATGTAAGGATAATGATCTCCAGTTGCATCCATTTTGTTGCAAAGCAGGATTTTACTCTTTTTAAATGATGAATAATATCTCATCCTGCAGATGTCATATTTGCTTTATCCATTTATCAATTGATGGCAATCTGTATTGATTCCATACCTTCATCATTGTGAATTAAGCAAATGTATACAAATATATATATGCATATATATATGCATAGTACAACTAATGCTAATAAAATAGCAATAACAGAAATACAATTTTTTACCATATAGTACTTTGAGGTTTGGAAAGTTAGTAAATATTATCAAAGCAGGTAGAGATTTTATAAAAATAGCTATTTTTTTTTACAAGTAGTGCAGCTTTATTTTTTACTAAACACGTTCTAGAAATGATTATATTGCTGTGGAAATTACTGTTGTTAGATTTTTTATTGTTTTCAATTTTTTATTTTTCATGCTTTGATTCCAGAGACACAGAGATTAATCACTCCTCCAAACTCCCACTCCTCCACCTCCACTGCATCCCACCATATTGCTACTATGGTATATTCCTTCAGCAACAGTCTCAAGGCATTCATTCTGCACTCGAAAGGTATCATGACATTGTAGTCACTGGTGACAGTTAAGATTTCAGTAGCCTCTTGGCAAGATATATTGAAGAGCTTCCGTACGAGTCCTCCATTGCACAGTTTCTCTTGGTGAATACATGCATGTACGTGTTTACTTACACATCTCTATGTGAGAAGTTTTTTTTTTTAATTTTAGAGGAATTAAATAGGATGCAAAATTGTGAATAATAGAAATTTTAGAAATATATTTTCTTGTACCTAGAAGATGCAACACTTAAATATAAAACTAAAAATATTTTATTGATCTGAAAAGAGTCAGAAATCTGTGTTTAAGTAAATTGGTTAATTATTTAAACAGTCAGCTCTTTTTGAGCATGACTTACCAACGTAAACAGAGAACATAAGAAATCACATTAAATAGATCCCAGAGAGACCAAGCTAAGTATTACATTACATGTGGTGAGACTCTGCTGGAAAACAGCTGTGGAGTCAGAGTTCCTCACTGGCCTTCCATGCCCAGAAGCAGGTGAATTTCCCCAAGTCAGCAGTGGATCCTGGAGAATACAGGCAGAAACTCTGCACTGCTCGGATGAGCTGTAAGAGGCCAGGGGCCAGGGCGACACCTTTAGCTGGTCGTAGTGTTCTCTCAAGTGTATCTCTTGCCTGTGTCCTAACTTTAGGTCAAGACTTAGAGTTGTTGGTGCCACTTACCTTTCAGTGTTATTATCCTCAATGTGGTGCCCTGCTGGTACAGAGTAGCTGAAGTTTCAGCTGCATAGATGTGCACCAGATGGCCTATCAGCTCTGCCACTGGATCATACGCACCTAAAATGACTTGTCTTGGTTTCAAGGATGGAAAAATTCACATTCACCATCCCCTGGGAAAATAGAATAAATTACCTATATCCCAGAACAGAATTAGCTAGGAATAGAGGAATTCCCCCATACTGGCATCAAGATAACATGTATTTGATGGGGCAAATCATGCACAAAAATCACAATTCTTCAGCAGTCATTTGTTAACAAAGCAAAGATTTCCTCCACAGAGGAAGGGTAGTGGAGGGTTGTGTTTTTATAGGCAGCAACACAAGAGGGCATGGAGGATGTGCTTATATATTAGTGTTATGTGAGTTCAAACTAGGCATGGTGTCTTATTCCTGTGACTCCATTCACTAGCCAAGAAGGGAAAAGGACTTCTTCGTTTGCTGGGGCACATATTCTCAGGGTTGGGGGATGCACAATGTAGCATGATTTATTTTGAAGTGCTTTACATGATAACCAGATATGAAGAGTTCTTATAAAAGACATCTCAGAGAAAGTATTTAGCTGAAAATGCAATTTGTTTTGAATTGAAGTTGAAGAGATCCTTAGACTCTAGCAAGCTCTTTTAGAAAAAAAAAAAAAATCCAATAGTGCTGGACTCACCTACAGGTTATTACGTATAGGAAAAGCTTTATTCTGGAAAAAAAAAATCTGAAAACTACAAGGATGCTCTTGTTATTTCTTGAACTCAAACAGTTTAAAAACTCAAAGTATTTTCCCAGATAAGGCCCACATGGCTTAATAGGGCATGGTAGACATCCTTGATCATTCTTGAATACAATCTTAACTTTCTTAACTCTTGCTGGTTTTGCACTAAGCCTTTTATACTGATCACAGCATGGCCATGTGAGTATTTTGATTCACCAGATTTGTGAGTCTTTTATTTGTTTGTTTTGTAAGTATCAGCACTCTTATCAAACCATTCATTTACTTTTAACAGTATTTCATAAGCCATGCCACTTCATGTAAGAAATATTAGCATTTTTATTTTTAAAATTTATTTGAAAATAAGAGAGAGAGATTTTCAATCCCTTGGTTCACTTTCCAGTTGGTTGTAATAGCAAGAACGGGGCCAGGTCAAAGCCATGAGTGAAGAGATTTTTGAGATCTTCCAGGTGGGTATATGAGCCAAGGCAGCGTCTGTTGCTTTGCAAGCAGGATTAATGCAAAATTGAATCAGAAGTGGGGAAAGCAGGTCTAGAACTGGTGTTCATGAGGATGCTGGTATCCCGATGTGTGACTTTGCCTTCTCCAGTAATGAAATAGCCTGGCAAATTTATTCCTTAAATACAGTTTTGTAAAGATTTATTACTTACTTTATACTTGTTGTATCTAATTTAAATGTCAGAGTCACATGAAAGAAGGAAGAAGAAGGAGAAAGAAGGAAAGAGAGCAGGAGAATGAGAAAGCAAAGTGAGAGAGCAAGGTCCCCCATTTGTTAGTCTGTGCCCTGAATGACCAAAGCTGGAAGCCAAATGGATGAGAGGCCAAGGACTTGAACCATCTTAGCATGGAATGGAAGGGAACTACATAGAAAGTGGAGCAGCCTGGACACCTACTGGTGCCCCTCTAGGATGTCAGCACTGTCAGTGACGGTGTAACTCGCTGTACACAATGCTGACCCCTAAGAATATAATTTTTTAAAATTTTTACATTTGCATAAGGCAAGCAAACTTCCCATTCTTCCTATGTACAGATTTGTGCATATGTGCATTTCATATATAGATATTTATTAAGCTTATTGATACTTCTTTACCCACTCTTTATTCTATTTGGAAGACAAAGACAGATAGATGTTCAATCTGTCAGTTAACTCTTACAGCAGTCAGGCTTGGCTCAGGCTGTAGCATGAAACTCCATTGGGTGCCTCACAAGGGTGGTCTGGATCCAAATATTTGAGACATCATCTGCTCCCCTGCAAACTCCATGTCAATGGGAAGCTGACTGAAAGCAGTGTAGCTAAGCTTTGACCAGGAACCCTGATAAAAGGTACGGGTATCTTAAGGGGTGATTTCAACTGTTGTAGGAGAAGCCAGTCTCCCAAATTAGCATTTTTAAAAACATTGTAAGTGACACATTGAAAACAAATATTGTTATTATTTTATTTTAAATGTTTTAATTATTATTAATATTTTCCATGATTGGTTTTTATAGTTCTAGTAACCCACCCTCCCTGACTTTTCCTCAATCCCCATTTTCCCTCCCAGCATTTTCCCCACATTATTACATCAGTGTAGTCCTTTACTAACATTTACAAGTTTCACATTCTGCCATTTAAGTGTTTAATGGCATTGTAGGCATAGGCAAAGCTAAAACATTCAGTATCACATGGCCAAGGGATACCTAACTGTATCATTTTGGTTAAGTAATTCTTTAGTGGTTTCATGTGAATTATAAGGATTTTTGTCCAGTTATTTAAATAATCCAGTTCAGCATCTTGATAAAAGTTTTTTTTTTTTTAACATCAACAAACATTAATACATTTGTTTCACAATTTACTAACACCTCCTGGATATGTATGACTGACTTATCACATTGTTAGTGCTGTAATTGTCTCTGTCTTTAAAACTGTTCACAATTCTAGCATTGATGCCATTGATGCATAACATTATAAAGCCTGGAAGTTGCTAAACAGTTAATACTTCGCTTCATAACCCTACTACCACCAAACTAATTGGTATGAATGTAACAAGACAGCATTCAATATGTTTAATTAAAAAACAGTTCAGTAGTTATATCACAAATTGTTAATATTCAAAACGCAAAACAGAAGGTTGCTTATCTTTTAAGGGTGCAACAATCTTGACCTTGATTTTAACAGAACTCTTTACCTTAGAGTTTTATCAATTTATTGTTTTGGGAAGTAGGTCCATACAGGGCAGAGAAACAGGTTATATGTCAGAGAGTTAAATATTCCATCTGTGTTTCACTCGACCAAAGGTGACAAGAGCCAGATCTGGGCCAGGCTAACACCAGGAGAGAGAATTACGCTCTGATTCCTTACAAGGGTTTCGGAGGTGAAGCCAAGGAGCTAATGTCCATAGCAGGAAATTGGAGCAGATCACCTGAGACTCAGCTGTCCCTCCTGTTTGAAATGCTGGTCCATGTATTGGCTTACCTGGCTGAACCACAGCAGAGGTGCCTCAGCAAAATTCTTCAGCTTCAGACAAGGAGAAATATTTGTTTGTTGCAATTAACTCTGTATAAAGTAAAATTGAATATAAATTTAATATTTTTATATTTTTCATTCCCCAATATTTTAATCATGTTGCCTTCTTACAAGTAAACAATGTAAACAATCTTTTTAAATTGTGGTTATAATTTTCAGTGCATTTTATTAATGCAAAAACACACATTGAAATGTGAAGTGACAACTATGTAAGAATTATAAGGAACGTACATATACCATTTGCATAACAAATGACAGCAGTGGCCAGTGCTCCATCGGTTCTCCATTAACTTAAATAAGCTCTAAAAGGATTTTCTTTGGACACTGCTGGCTACATGCATTTCTTACATTCTGTTCTCTGCAGAGTACTGATTTCACATCTGTAGGACATTTTTTTTTTTAAAAAAAGCAATCTCAAATAGCCGTTTTATTAAAATCAAGTTTAATGGGATTTTATAGCTAAGTACAGATAGATCTATCTCTAAGATGTGCAAAAATAGCTAATACCGGGCCCGGCGCGGTGGCGCAAGTGGTTAAAGGTCCTCGCCTTGCACGCCCGGGATCCCATATGGGCGCCAGTTCTAATCCCAGCAGCCCCGCTTCCCTTCCAGCTCCCTGCCTGTGGCCTGGGAAAGCAGGCGAGGACGGCCCAAAGCTTTGGGAAACTGCACCCGCGTGGGAGACCCGGAAGAGGCTCCTGGCTTCGGATTGGCATAGCATAGGCCCGTTGCGCTCACTTGGGGAGTGAATCATCGGACGGAAGATCTTCCTCTCTGTCTCTCCTCTCTGTATATCTGCCTTTGCAATGAAAAAAAAAAATAAATAAATAAAAAAAACTTAAAAAAAATAGCTAATACCATGAAATAGGGTTGATTTCAACACTTAAAACTTGAAGTCATTACAGTTGGAACTAGACATGAGAAAATAATCTTGTAGATCATTTTTCTGTGTTAACACTAAGTTACATGTTTAAATTGGACATGTATGTCTTATTTGTTTTTAACTGTTTTTAAGTCTGAAGTTATTGCATTGAGTGTACTTTAGCTATAATCAGGGTAAGCTAAACACCTAATTTTCATTCTCTTTATAATTTTTATTTGTAGAGAAACAAGATTGCAGGTATCAGTAATTTTTGTGAACAAAGTATAAAAAGTATAAAAAGTAACCAAAGGTTCTAGGGAAATCTTATAAATGAGAAGAGAGGGAAACATCAGGTAGCAGACATAGACTAATGAAGAATAATATATTAATACTATTAGACATTCATTATAAAGTAACTTTGATGTTGTATATAATATGACAATGGGCAAGATTGAAGATGTTGGAGAGACAGGGAAGATGGCCGACATAGGAGAAAGGCTGTGAGGGAGAGCCCAGTGAGAGAGGGATAGAACGTTACAGAAGCAGCAAAGAGGAACAGCAAAGAGCCGCAGGGAGAGGTGCGTGAAGTTCCCTGGACAGTGTGGAGCCAAAAAGATCCACACAACTCGGAAGAACAAAATAAAACAAAACAAGACAAAAGGCAGGGAACACAGCATCCCGCTCCAGACCTGCTGAGTCACCTTAAAGGGCAGCCGACAGGAGATTCAGCCAACCCAGAGACAAGGAAGCCTGGAGGGATCATCACTGGCAAAGGTCTTCAACAGCAGCAGAGGCAGACTGCAACAGCCTGAGGTTCGAGGAAGGGTTAACAGCTTTTGGAGTCTGCCATCCAGGAGCAGGGACAAAGCCCAAGCCTCTTGGGTGCTCCTCTTACCTCCCCCCTTCCTGCATAGGTTCCAGCTTCTGAAGACACAGGGCAAGTGCCTTGAAACTGCCGAATCTGTGCCTTAGAGGTGGCACACAGTGAACCTGTGTGCTGAAGAGAAACAAAGAAAGCGCCCTGAATATTCCCACACTGTGTGGACCAGTGCATCTCAGTGTACAGAAACTACCAGAGAGTGTCTGGAATCCCCCCACACCCTGATATCCTGTAGGTGGGCGACACACCAGCAGGGCTCTGAACACCTCCAAGCCAGGCTGTGTGGTCCCGCCACACAGAAGCTGCCTACACAGAGCACCTGGCTAACCCCTTGCCGCATAGTTTTGTGTGCAAGGGATATACCAGGAGGGCTCTGAACACATATGTGCAGTCCTGTATGACCCCACCACGAGGAAGCCACTCCCATAGAGTGACTTGCCCATTCCTTGCTTCCCACCCTGCAGTTCTGAGTGTGGGCGACCCACCAGGAGAGCTCTGAAAACTCCCCTGCCTCACTGGCACTGTGCGAACCCACTGCACAGAGTCACTTTAACAGTGCACCTGGGTCACTCCACCACAGTCCTATGAGAGGGAGTCACACCAGGAGGGCTCTGAACACCCCCATGCCACGCGTGGTGGAACCGCTGTGCAGGAGCCACAGCCAGAATGTGCCTCACCCACAGTCCCATGTGTGAGCAACACACCAGGTGGGCTCTGAAAAACCCTGCAGTCCCTGGCACTGTGAACGCACCAAGAAAGCACATAAAATCTTCCACGTCCTGTGGATTTCCATGCAGGGGGCACACCCAGAGAGCACCTTCATCCCTCCACGCCCTGGGGTGCCACACCTGTAGAGGAAGTGCCCAGAGTGTGCCTAGAATCCACAGGGCCACGGACATGGTGCCCTACAGTCCCATGCACTGAGGATGCCCAAAGTGCCTTGAAAATTCCCATGCCCTCCAACTCCACACATGCAGGCTTCAATCTCTACAGGAAAGCACTTGAAGAACCCTCAACACACGGGTGCCTTTGCCTCTCCAAAAATACAGCAACGCAATGGGAAGAACTATCAGAAAAAGTTGTGCTCCAGATGAAAGAGCCAGCACCCCAACAAATAAGGGCCAAAAGCCATTATCAATATCAGAGATGCGAGATGAAGACATGGAATATTTACCAGACAAGGAATTTAAAAAAATAATGCTAAAATTCATCAGAGACAATGAGAAGAAGTGGGAAGACTTCAAGAACCACATAGTCAGAGAAATAAAAGTCAAAACCAAAATGGCTGACTTGGAATTCAAAATTGGAAGTCTGACCAACAGAATGAATATGGCAGAGGAAAGGATCTCTGAAACGGAAGACACACAAAATGAAGATACCCAGCTAGTTAAACAGATGGTGACAGCCTCAGCAAAGCTAATAAAATGATACAGGAAATGAAAGATCACCTTAAAAAAAATCAAACATTCAGATCATGGGCCTTCCCAAAGGAGTAGAAAGAGAATCAGGAATGCAAACGGTGCTCGACGAAAACTTCCAAAACACTCGGAACATGAATCTAGCCCACATACAGGACAGACAGAGAACTCCCAACACACACGATCCAAAGAGATCTTCACCCAGACAAATGGTGCTCAGGTTCTACTCCAACGAAGACAAAGAAAGAATCCTGAGACAAGTACGAAGCAGAGAAAAGATCACATACAGGGGAAAGCCAATCAGAATCACTGCTGACTTCTCCAAAGAGACCCTACAAGCAAGGAGAGAATGGACAAAGATCTTCCAAGTCCTGAAACAAAACAACTGTCAACCAAGAATAACATACCCAGCAAAGATCTCATTTGTATATGAAAACGAAATCAGATACTTACATAGCAAAGAAAAGCTAGAGGAATATGTCAACACAAAACCAGTTCTGTAAAATCTCCTTAGAAATGCGCTAATCCCAGAAAAATAAGAGGCAAACCATAAACAAAGATGGCAAACAGGAAGGTCTCCACACAAGGAAGGGCAATTACACAGATAACAATGCACGCAAAACACAATCCCATGGCAGGGCAAAATTGCAACCTCTCAATTTTAACTCTTAACACAAATGGTCTAGATTCACCAATCAAAAGACAGAGATTAATGGAATGGATCATCAAACAAGACCCAACTATCTGTTGCCTACAGGAAACACATCTAACCAGAAAAGATGCAAAGAAACTGAAAGTGAAGGGATGGAAAAAGATATTTCATGCCAGTGGACGAGAAAAAAAAGCTGGGGTAGCTGTCCTAATTTCAGACGAGATAGACTTCAATCTAACTAACATCAAAAGAGACAGGGAAGGCCATTTTATACCGGTGAAAGTAATGATCCATCAGGAAGCAATCATCATCATTAATGTTTATGCACCAAATTCCAACGCACCTAGTTATGTGAAGCAAATGCTTACATACTTAAGGGGAGACATAGATATGCACACAATATTTGTAGGTGATGTCAACACACCTTCAACATCAATGGACAGGTCTATGAACCAAAAACTCTGCAAAGAATCAACAGAGCTCACACAAACAATAGAACAACTGGACTTAGTAGACATCTATAGAACTTTTTATCCTAAGAACACCGACTATACGTTCTTCTCAGTGGTGCATGGCACCTTCTCCAGAATCGACCATACGATAGGACACAAGCGAATCTAAATAACTTCCAAAAGATTAGAATCATACCATGTACCCTCTCAGACCACCATGGAATGAAACTGGAAATCAACAACTCAAAACTCCCCAGGAAATATAGACACTCTTGGAAGTTGAACAATATGCTATTAAATGAACAATGGGTCAGAGAAGAAATTAAAGATGAGATAAAAAAAATTTATGGAAACCAATGAAAACTCCAATACAACATTCCAAAACCAAAACCAAGGTAGTGCTACAGGGTAAACTCATCGCAATCGGAGCCCATGTCAAGGCCCAAGAAAGACCCCCAAATGCAGGAATTAACCACACACCTCTAGGAACTGGAAAAACAGCAGCAGAAGAGCCCCCCACACAATAGGAAACAAGAAATCATCAAAACAAGGGAGGAGATAAACCAAATAGAAATCAAAAAACTACACATAAAATACACAAATCAAAAATTGGTTTTTAGAGAAAAGAAACAATATAGACACTCCACTGTCCCGACTGACGAAAAAAGAAAAAAAAAAAAAAACAAGGGAAAGCGAGAATCAACAGCATTAAAGATGAAAAAGGCAACATAACAACAGACATTGCAACCATTAAGAAAATAATTAGAAATTACTACAAAGAACTGTACTCCAACATATTTCAGGATCACGAAGAAATGGAAAAGTTTTTAGACTCCCACCACTTACCAAAACTTAGTCCAGAGGCAACAGAAGAATTAAATAAACCCATAACCGAGGCAGAGATTGAAGCAGTCATCAAGGATCTCCCAACAAAGAAAAGCCCAGGGCCAGATGGCTTCACTACAGAATTCTACAAAACATTCTGAACAGAACTAACGCCAATCCTCTACAAACTCTTCAAAACAATAGGGAAGGAAGCAACCCTTCCAAACTCATCCTATGAAGCCAACATCACCTTACCAAAAACCGGATAGAGAACCATCAGAGAAGGAAAACTATAGACCTAGCTCTCTGATGAACATTGATGCTAAAATTCTCAACAAAATCCTAGCCAATAGAATTCAAAAAATCATCAGACACATCACTCATCCAGATCAAGTAGGATTTATCCCTGGAACGCAGGGATTTTTCAACATTCAGAAATCCATAAATGTAATACACCACATCCAAAAACTGAAAAACAAGAACCACATAATGGTATCAATAGACACACACACACAAAAAGCTTTCGATAAAATCCAACACCTCTTCATGCTAAAAACTCTAGCCAAGGTAGGCATAGATGGAAAAATCCACACCATACTCAAAGCAATTTATGAAAAACCCAACGCCAGTATCATACTGAATGGAGAAAAGCTAGAACCCTTCCCACTGAGATCTGGAACAAGACAAGGATGCCCGCTATCATCACTGCTATTCAACATAGACCTAGAGGTACTTGCAGAGGCCATAAGACAAGAAAAAGAAATCAAAGGCATACGAATGCGAAACGACGAGGTCAAGCTTTCACTATATGCAGATGACATAATCCTATACATAGAAAAACCAGGAGACTCAATACAGAAACTGCTAGAACTTATACAAGAGTTTGGCAGAGTGGCAGGGTACAAAATTAATGAACGAAAATCAACAGCCATAGTGTACGCAAACAGCCCCAAGATGGAAAAAGATCTAACCAGCAAGATACCATTCAAAATAACAGAGACGAGCACGAAGTATCTGGGAATACATCTAACCAAGAGTGTAGGAGACCTATTCGAAGAAAACTACAAACTATTCAAAAAAGAAATTGAACAAGACCTCAAAAGATGGAATAACATCCCATGCTCCTGGATAGGCAAAATCAATATCATTAAAATGTCTATACTACCAAAAGCAATATATATTTTCAACGCAATTCCAATCAAATTGCCCAAAACATTCTTCAAGGAACTGGATACAATGATTCAAAAGTTCATCTGGAAGCACAAAAAAACCACAAATAGCTAGAACCATCCTAAAGAACAAGAAGTTAGCAGGGGGAATCACAGTTCTGGAAATCTGAACATACTATAGAGCAGTGGTTATCAAAACAGCCTGGTACTGGCACAAAGATAGAGAGGAAGATCAATGGAATAGAATAGAAGCACCAAAAGGGAACCCACACAGATACAGCCAATTAATCTTTGACAAAAAGACCAATGACAGTCCAAGCAAATGGGAAGGCCTCTTCAGTAAATGTTGTTGGGACAACTGGCTGATAGCCTGCAGACACAAAAAGATAAACCCACATCTATCACCATACACTAAGATCCACTCTACATGGATAAATGACCTAAACCTACATCCAGAAACCTTCAAACTCTTGCAAGAAAATGTTGGAAATACCCTGTAAGACCTAGGAGTAGGTCCTGACTTTCCAAGAAGGACACCAAAAGCAATAGCAGTTGAGAACAGAATAAATGTGACCTCATCAAACTAAGAAGCTTCTGTACAGCAAGGGAAGCAATCAGCAAAGTAAAAAAGCAACCCACAGAGTGGGAGAAGATCTTTGCACACTACATAGATGCTACATAATGCTAAGGTGATAGGGGGCTAACCTCCAGGATATACAAAAAACTTCAAAACAACCAAAACACCAAAATAAATAAACCACTCAAGAAATGGGAAACATTTCACAAAGGAACAAGCCCAAATGGCAAACAAACATATGAAAAAAATGCTCCAATTCCCTGGCAATAAGGGAAATCCAAATTAAGACATCGATGCAGTACCACCTAACACCAGTAAGATTGGCCCACATAAAAAAGAGCACCAACGACACTTGTTGGCGAGGATTTGGGGAAAAGGGAACCCTACTCCACTGCTGGTGGGGCTGCAGGTTGGTACAGCTTTTATGGAAATCAGTCTGGAGAACACTCAAACAACTCAAAATCTGCATACCATATGATCCAGCAATAGCAGTCCTAGGAATATATCCAAAACACCTGTTTCATGACAAACCAACATTCACCCCTATGTTCATAGCAGCACAATCAGTAATTGCAAAAACCATGGAAGCAACCGAAATGCCCATCAGCAGAAGATTGGATAAGAAAGATTTCGTTCATCTACTCCATGGAATACTACTCAGCTATTAAAAAAAAAAAAAACAAAATGCAGTTCTTTGTGGCTAAATGGGCACAACTGGAAACTATAATGCTAAGGGAAATGAGAGAATCCCAAAAGGTTCGATACCACATGTTTGCCTTGATTTAACCTGTGATTTTTGTTTGGTTGTTTGTTACTTTTTGAACCTGTCATTGATACTGTCTCAACCCAGGTGTTTTGAAGAATTGAACTTGAATTATTTTTAACATATTGTTTACTCAATACTATGTCAATTAATTCCATAACATTGTATATTGATGCTGATGTTTTGTTGGGGCTTTTAACTGACAGGAACTTTACTCTGTTAGCTCTACCTTCAGACCAGAGAAGGTCTCCCCAAAAAGCCACTGAACTTATCTGGACAATAAGATGCTGGACTCTATGCTAGGTATATGCTTGCAATGAAGGAATCTCAACAGAACTTGAACTGTGGTTATGCAGCAAGGTGGAAGAATCCACTATGGGGGGAGGGTTGAGGGAGGGGTGGGGGGAATCCCAGTGCCTATAAAACTGTATCACATAACACAATGTTAATAACAATTATAACAAATTATTAAAACTTAAAAAAAAGTAAAAATAAAAATAATATATTATCTTCCATCCTGCACCATTTTTAGACAACTACCTTGCTAAGAAATGCAGATAAAAACCATTAGTTTTGATGTTAAGGAGATCTGGCTTCAAGTTCCAATGCAACATCTTAATGGTCAGCCAGTATTAGGTGAATTATGAAATGTCTACACACTTCCTCAGTTCTGGCGTTGGGAATGGCCAGAACGTAGTTACAGTGTTGTAGGTGTTATGTTAAAATAGCTCAGGAAAATCAGCTGCAGCAAATCATAAGTTTGCATGGGCAATGACTTTAGTGTATAATTTGACAGACCTAGTAAAATCTTCCTTTCATAATCTTTTATAAAAATCTTGTAGCAACCTATTTGATGAAGAGAGCCATGTATGTATAACCAGTTGCTACACCCAAACATTATTTTAAGAAACTTAAAGAGAAAATAACACAATTTGTAGAAGACAGATCTGAACAGCTCAGCTTCAGAGCTGATCTGGGCATTGTCAGCGCCAGTGTGCAATCACCAATGCAGCCAGTCTTGCTCAGCAGTCAGTGAAGGCTTGCTGCTAACTAACCCCACCCCCAGGGATTCTGTTGAATTGGACCTGGATTTTCTGTACAAAAAGTTCTAACTTAGAATCCTGATTTGGCTTGTTGGAAATAAATAACATGATTTATTTACAGAGAATGAAGTGACATTTTAAGAAATGTATTGTTCCTTATGTATTGTGTTTTCTAAGTGCTACCCAATTTTGGAGAAGTCTGTACTTTGAATGAACATCTGGAGTGAATTTCATTCAGTGTTAAATATTCACATTTGATCACAGATGTGCTACTACTGAGTGAAATTGGTTAATGCTTTCTATGGTGACCATGTCATCTTTAACATCCGTACCAAGTGTGATATTTTATTTTTTCATGGATATATTCCTACAAAAAATAGGTAGAAAGCTTACTATCTTAAAAAATAGTACTCAGTAAGTTTAAGTTAAATGGTATTAAAAATACTGTGTGTTTTAACATTATCGTTATTCAAAAAATACCTATTAAATAAAAGTTGAACACACCATGCATTTGTGTTATCAGCTGCTCTTGTTTAGCAGCTAGCAATGACTTTAAATAGGTGGTCCTATACATGAGCTTCTACGTAACACTACGTAAGGGCAAGTCCAAATTGTTACAGAGCATGTTGGTGAGAGAAAATGATGACACTGGCCAGAAAAATTCACCTTCTTTTCCAGGATTTCAATATGGGAAAGTTCATGTTGAGTGGAATTCACCAAATTGAGTGTGTGATAATGTACTGAAAGGAAGATATAACTTCACAATCTGAATCAGCAAACCTAGTCAGATTTGATTACACTACTACAGAGAGAGAGAGAGAAAGAGAGAGAGACAGAGAGAGAGAGAGAATCTTCCATCCAAAAAATCATACTGCAAGTGTTGGCAATAGTCAAAACTTGCAGTGTTGGGAACCTGTCTGCATCTTTGACCTGCACAACAAGAAATCAGCTGCTTAACCTTCAGCTCTTGGCTTCAGGGTGTGTGCTAACAGGAAGTTGGAACCAGAAGAACAGTCAGGACTTCAGGTCCGACCACGATGAGGACGCTGGGATCCCCAGCAGCAGGAAACATGGAGCCAAACTCGCGCTCAGTCATGACTTAAGTTTGAGATCAAACCATGTTTTCCTAGGAGTAACTTGTTTCTTCAAACTGAATGATAATCTGTGTCATGTAGCTGTGTTTGTAATAATTCAGAGAAAAACAGGTGCCAAAGAGGAGTTCTCAACAGCTTGAGTCGGTACAGATAAACTAACTTCCTTATCTCCTCTAATATTTCATCTCTGTCCTCAGACAAATAAATTTTATAGTGCCAAAGGCATATAAAAGCTTACACTCTAAATGTTTCTTAAAATATTGTTCTAAAAAATCTGAAATCACTTTTTTTAATCTTCTATTAAATATGTTTGCTTTTAGTTGTCATTTTGAGTGTAATTTCTCGGTCTTTTAAATGTGCAAAATTAGGAGCATAGCTTTGGGATTTCTTCTTGTTGAGATTGAAGAACTTTTTAAAGATTTATTTATTTATTTATTGAAAAGACGGATCTATATTTAGAGAGGAGGAGGAACAGAGAGGAAGATCTTCCTTCCGATGATTCACTCACCAAGTGAACACAATGGCCTGAGCTGTGCTGATCTGAAACCAGGAGCCCGAAGCTTCTTCTGTGTTTCTCGCATGGGTGCAGGATCCCAAGACATAGGGCCATGATCTACTATTAAATTATTATACACACTCTCAGTGCACTTAAAGTGATTTAAATCACATAGAGTATAATCTTAGATGAAAAAGATGCTTAACTGGATTATAGCACAAATTTACACACACATGCATGCATTCCAAAAATTTCAAAGGAAACTGGGATTAAAAGTGATTTTGCTGTGGCAATTTTGAAGTACACACAAGTGAGAAATGTCCAGATATTTCAAGCCTGTAAGATTTGCCTCACATCCATAAGAAGACATCTGACAAATGTTTCTTTTTTAATATTTATGTATTTATTTATTTAGATTTGAAAGTGCCGCTAGAAGGATGGGGGGTAGTTAGAGAGCTCTTCCACCCAGAGGGTAATGGACCCAATGTCCAGGATTGGGACATACCAACTCAGGTGCCAGGAAGTTTGTCTGCATCCCTCATGGGCTCAGCAGGGTCCCAGGCAAGGGGGCCACACCACACTGTTCTCACCGGCCATCACAAAGGTGTCGAATCAGAAACAGAGTAGCCAGGGCATGAACAGGTGCTCATATGGGATGCTAACATTGCAAAAAACAGCTTGGCTACCATGCCGAGTCTCCTGACCTAACACAGACTTCCTATTCACTTTTCATGCTAAGAAATAGAAAATCCCTATGCTTGATATAAGCTTACAATGAAAGAACCCCAACTGAACTTGAATGGTGGCAATGCAGCAAGGTGGAGGAATCTACCATGGGGGGAGAGGTAGGGGATGGGTGGGGGGAATCCTAGTACCTACAACTGTGTCACATAATACAATGTAACAAATAAAAAAGAAAAAAAGAAACAGAAAATCCATGTGGAGTGTTAGCAACTTTCACAAAAACACAAGTTGAGCTAAATTAGCTCCTGTTGAGTCATCTCTAATTGCAGCTCAATGGAGAGATACAGCAGGCACCAATCATACCAGGTGTCTTGATCATAATAACTGTCTTTGGATTGATACAGTATGATCTTGGAAAACAGATGATTTCTTCCTAATGGTGCCCAGTAACACTATTATCTTTGAATTTTACCTCAGCCTTTCAGATTAAAGTCTAGACGGATGTTTCAATTGCATCTAATAAGAATGTGTGCTTTCCCACTGTTGTCGCTCTGATTATCTGCAGAAACGATTAGAGATTAAATTGGACACTAAGTGAATTCAACTTCCAGCAAAGAAAACATAAAGACAGAACTAATAAAAACTTTTTAATAGAAGTCGTATCTTCAAAAATTAACTATTGCTAAAATCTTTAACTGAATTACTGTAATAATTTGTGCATTTTAACTAGCATTATGGTAATTTCACAATTTTTTTTTTGTAAAACACATGAGTCTTTGTTATAATTAAAATACCATGAAAGGTGGTTTGAGTTTTGATATTAACTTAACCACAGTTTCAATAAACAGAAACATCAGGGGGGATGCAAAAGAAAATTATCATAGGAAACTCAATATTCACCCTAATTGTTATTCTACCGCAAACACGTTCAGATATTAAAATGTGATAGTTTTCACACTCTTTTTTTTTTTGTATAAGGTTAGCTTTCTTTCCTCTTTTAAACTGTTGCTGCAGTAAAGACAGACTTATGGCGTTCGATTCTGGATTATTTTTTCTGTCCCCTGAGGATGACGGTACAGCTTGCAGAGGCCACCAGTCTGTGGCTGCGTGTACGCTCCATGCTCATGCACATATTCCTCATGTCTCCAGGCAAATAGTCACTCCGATGTATTGTCTGACTAGATTGCCACCGAAATCTCAGAAGTATCTCAAAAGTTCCCTTCCTTTCATATATACTTTCTAATTTTATTAGTATTATCTTCCTATATCAATACTGAAAAATGAAATTTCCAATTTTAAATGTCATTAACATTAAGTCGTAAAATGAGACAGAAATATGAAGCTGGGATTTGAAGAAATACATGAATTTTAAGGAGATATTGCAGCCTATCGCTCAGAGGTGACATCTTGAGCTTTTACAGGAGATACATTACTGTGTATTTGGGAACAACTCAGAGACCCACAGTCTAAATGAAAAGGATAGAAGCAGAAAGTGGCAGAGGAGCAGGCCAAGGGGTATTTTCTTCATTTTTCACTCAAACTAACTTTCTGTATTAACTGTATTTTATGTATTTATGTCTTGTTTGCACATGATTTGGTCACTACTAAATTGCAACACTTGCTTTTTGAATTTTTATTATCATTTTTTTTAAGGTACAATTTCATAGATTCTGGTATTGCCCCCTTTCCAATCCCAACGCCCAGCAGAGTGTCCCCATGTTACAATAATATAGTCCTTAATAAGGAGTCATCATTCCTTCAGTCTGTTATTTAAGTAACAGAGGGAGGGGAGGGGAGGGGAGGGGAAAGGAGGGAAGGGAAGGGAAGGGAAGGGAAGGGAAGGGAAGGGAAGGGAAGGGAAGGGAAGGGAAGGGAAGGGAAGGGAAGGGAAGGGAAGGGAAGGGAAGGATACAGGTTAATAGGCCATGGGATCTCCCTTTCGCTTCCCCAACTTCCCTGCTCTCCCCTCTGTTCTGTGCTCCAGTCTTACAGTGTATGTCTTTCGTGAATTTATATAAGTCTCCAAGCATTTCTTTGTAGATTAGATTGTATAGCAAATAATAATTCAGGGGTGCATCGATGAACATTAATGTTTTAGATTCCATTACATTTTGTAAATATTCATTATTGAACTGTGAGGGGTTAATTTTAAAGAAAAGCAAAAATTTCCATGACGTTCATTTTTATTGGCACTTCTGTTTGGCATATTTGAATTTTGGGGCAGTTGATAGAAGGACAAGAAAAACGATAGACAAATCTCTAAATAACTGCAAGTCATTTATCACAAATTTAAGGCCATGGGTTTGCATATTGTGTAATATACTGCAATTACTGTACAGATGAAGTTCATTGTGTGTAATACCATATAGTTTAGATAATCCTGCATTTAAATATTCTAACCCAAAGGAGGTTCACAGTTAGGGAAATGTGGATCCATTTCACATTCAGTAGACTTAAAGGTACATGAAAGTGAAAATAATGAAAAAGGGATAAAAAATGTTTGCTAGGGAACTATGGAAATAATGATCCAATACATGGCAGAAATTGATTCACAGTAGTATAAAGATAGTCATTTTCCCCTTAGGTAACTAAGGGTTCAGTAATAAGCAGTTTGAAAAAATGCCTAATAATTAAGAAGATGTGTGTGTTATGATACATATAGTATCATCACATTTCTATATTTCACGGATTCTTTTTCTTAATTAAGAGGGAAGCACCAGTACAAACTTGATTATGATGTTTATCAACATCAATTTTGGATCATTATATTGTCATTTTAGATTATTGTTGATAAAGGAAAACCCTTCAAATAATAAAATGATGAACTAAAAAGAGTTAAAATGTCATTCTGAAATGTTTTCTTTGAAACCACTCCAAACACAATTATTATGGCTTAAATAAATTGTGCATTCCATGAACTCATGAAAGAGATATTGTTTGATTTTTTCATTTCTTACGTCAACTTGATGGCTTGGCTAGGACTGTATATTTTTGTACCTTAATTTAATCCTAATTAATTTTGAAGAGCATATCCTCACTTACACAAGTTAAATCACTTATGTTACATTTTTATCATTTTTATTTATAAAATAATGGCAATCATAAATGTATGCATGCATATACTTTAAATCTTTCCTGCTATTATATTTTTAAAAAGAAAGAAATTCTGTCTTTCACTAGAGGAACACAATGGGAGACCAACACATTTAGTGAAATAGCCAGTCCTCAAACAAAAGTATCTCATGGGGCCCAGCACGGTAGCCTCGTTGCTAAAGTCCTTGCCTTGTGTTAGCCAGAATCTTATATGGGAGCCAGTTCTTGTCTGTGATGCTCCACTTCCCATCCAGCTCCCTGACTGTGGCCTGGGAAAGCAGTAGATGAAGGTCAAAATCTTGAGACTCTGCATTAATGGGGGACCTGGAAGAAGCTCCGGGCTCCTGGCTTCAGATCAGCTCAGCACCGGCCGCTGTGGCCACTAGGGGAGTGAATCAATCGACAGAAGATCTTCCTCTCTGTCTTTCCTTCTCTCCTTCTCCTTGTACACTTAACTTTCCAATAAAATAAAACAAAAAAGGGAAATTGATTGTGGGGGGAGTCTCAACCTCTACAGAACTGCATCATAAAATTCAAAATAAAAAATAAAATTAGGTTAAAAATCACATGATTTCCCTATTTGTGCTAAGTAATATATGAAAAATAAAATGTATACTGTACATGAATGAAATTGACATGTTGAAATTTGATGATTGCTATAGCCCTTGTATAAACACTTCAGGAGTAATATTTTTTCTACTTCTTATTGATTATTTTTTCCTGTGGAGGTTAAGTGTGTGAAAATAAACTAAACACATCACTGCAAAAATTTTAAAAAATATATTTATGAAAGGACTGAGTGTGAGGGAGTGAGGGGGCTGGTGTGCAAATTTCCAGTATTAACCTATTTTATATCAAAATACATACAACATAGAAAATTGCCTATGTTAATGCGATGTTTTCCTGGATATGGGCGAGATTCACTTTACTCCTTCAGTGTTCAAGAACAAAACCTATACAGAAGACACGTTTTCAATATTCTAATCATGTAAAACGACTGTTCACAATTTGGACAACACTAACCTGGGCATTTTGAGATGCTAATGAGCTCCTGGTTTAACAGAGATTCAGTCCGCGACATGTAGCTGAGTCACAAGAAGTTTCAATGCTAAGTTTTGAATTTACATACTTTGTATATCTCTGCATAAGTACTTTGTGTATCTCTGCATACATCTTTGATAACAGTAGCTTAGTTGGGGGGAGGAATGCAATTATATCACAATTGACAGTAAACACAATTTTCCATGGAAATATTCTCGTTTTGTTTTCTTGAGATTTTGGTGTGCTGTGTTTTTGTTTTTACAAGGTATGGCATGATTAGGCCTCACAGACTCAATTTTTGAATAATAAGCGAGTGGCATCGTGTAACTTGTACCATCTGAAGCAAGATTCCAGTTATAAATATGTAAACAAAACTGAACAACAGTGTTCTTGCAGCCTCACCAGATGAGATTTCAAAGGCTGTTGGGGCTCTTTTATGCTTTTCCCTTTTTATTTTTTGCCGTCTCAAATATCAGGGAACGGGCAAGTGATTGCCTTGCATAGTTTTCTTCAACATATGAAATATGCATGAGATCTGTTCTTACTGAAAGTTTACATTTACTCAGCTGTTCTAACATCTTTTGGGGTCTTAGCCATGATAGCTTCATTAGGCCTCCAGGAAAACAGATTTACACAGGATATGGAAACTCAATTTAAATAATACATAGGTCTCTTAAGAACGTTTTAAAATGAATTTTTTTAAGATTTATTTTTATGTGAATGGCAGACTTACACAGAAAAGTAGAGAGAGCGAGAGAGATCTTCCATCCGCTGTCCCTTTCCAACGACTGTGCCGCCTGGAGCTGAGTTGATCCAAGAAGGAGGATGCCTCCTCCAGGTCTTCCAGGAGTGCAGGGGCCCATGGCCTTGAACCAGCCTTTGTTGCCTTCCCAGGCCATAAGCAGGTAGCAGGATCAGAATGGGAGCACCTAGGAATCCCAGTGTCCCAGTGGGGTGCCGGGCAAAGGAGGGAGCAACAGCCTACTAGGCTGTGGGAAAGCAATTTTCTTTCTTAATGGCATTCCAATGGAAATGAATTTAAGATTTATGAGTAAAACCCCTTTGCACTCAAAGAAATAGACTTTCGTGATCATATTCTATAACTGTAGATTACACAGACTATTAATACACCTTACTCATGTGTATCCTAATCTAAGGTATCTTTTGATTATTTCACACTTTGATTTCAATTCAAGACATTAATAGCAATGTCCTCTTAAAATGGCATGGCAGGAGCACTATGTATATATTCATGCAGAGTACACTGCAGTGTATGTGCTGTGCAATATTATAACAAGTTCAAAATGGTATCTGCTAATAATACATTTTTGTCATGTATAAAATCTTACATACTATATAGTTTAATTGAAAACAGAATGTATCCAACCTTCTTCATTATAAAATATTTAATTATTATTATAATTATTAATTATAATAGCACTTCATCTAATATATTATAAATAATATAAGTAATATATAATACATAATATGTAATAGTACTTCATATTGAAGTATCAGCCATCCAATTATTTTTATAGGTTTTTGGGTGTGGCACCTTAGGTTAGTATGCAAAGTCACTTCTTGTGTCATCAGCATACTGTATGGTGTGGCTCAGGTGCCAGCTTCTTTTTCTTTGGATCATCTCCCTGCTGAGGTCTCTGGCTTGGCAGGTTAGGCTGGCCCAGGTGTTAGACCCTGTCACTCACACAGACAATGGACAGTTTCTGGCTTCTGGCTTTTGACCAGCCTAACAGGACAAGAGGTCTATGTGTGTGTGTGTGCGTGTGAAACTGTGTTCCAGATAAATATTTTTAAAAGACAGTGACTACTGCACTTGGAATTAAAAAAAAAATGAAGATATTAAACTTTATGTAAGCAACTAATGTTCGCGAGTTTTATAAAGGACTATGCAAGAAGTATTTTATGTGGATATTAAATACCTCCAGGCTATAATTACTTATATTTGTAATTGTTTCAGCATAGCTGTAGAAGTTATGCAAGCAAGCAGGTAAGACTGAGCTTGTGTGTAAATCTCTTCATGTGAATTCATTGTTTTCTTGAACATGTCTACTACTTTCTAACTTCAAGTCATATGCTGCATATACGAAATGTGTTTTATATGTACTGATTATCTTCTAATACTTTCTTTAAAAAAAATTGTTTTTATTGGAAACGCAGATCAGATTTTATGGAGAGGAATGGCAAAGAAAGATACTCTGTCAGTTCCTGCCCAAATGGCTGCAGCAGCTGGAGCTGAGTTGATCCAAAGCCAGGATCCAGAAGCCTCTTCCAGGTCTCCCATGTTGATGCAGGGTCCCAAGGCTTTGAGTCATCCTCTACTGCATTCCTAGGCCACAACAAAGGAGCTGGATATAGAGTATGGCAGCTGGGACAAGAACTAGCACCTACATGGGATCCTGGCGCTTACAAGTCAATATTTTAGCTGATTGAGCCATGACACAGGGACCCTAATACATTCTTAACAGAGCAAAAATAACAATGTTTACTTTTCAAAGTAAATTAATGGAATTCAAGAAAGTCTCATAAAGATGAATTCACTTCATATATGCCACACCAAATATTAAAAGGATAAAAATATGTAATATTCATCTCAATATGAGTTGGCCGTTATCTCTACATAAGCTTTCTTTTTTTTTTTTTTTTTTTTCTCAGAAGATGTTTGATTGTGGGCTAACAACTTCACTATTTGCTTTAGGAAGTTTTCTTCCACTAACATATTTAGATAGGTAAATGCTTCTCAAATATGACCCAGCATTTGTTCTATGAGATCAGTACATTTCTAGCCTGGTTAAACAGCTTCTTAGTCAAAAAGCAGTTTACTTATCAATATTCACTTAAAGAACTTCACATAGATGTATTCCAAACTTAAATCTTTAATCTAGATTTTAGCAATTCTAATCAGTGCCTTGCATCAAACATCCTGAGTTTATAATCTAAAATCCCATAAATGGTGTTTTCTGACTTCTTGATAAATTACCTCAAACGTTATTTAAAGTTCCCTCCCTTATTTTGGTAGGGCTAATAAATTTAACTGTTCTTGGCCAGCATGTTTTTTGATGGCTTGAGGAATTAAAAGTCAATATAAAAATAAGGAAATGGATGATGACCCTAAATCTGCACCCAGAAACATGAAATGACTAGAGGAAAATACAAGGAGCTCTCTACAAGATGCAAGCCTTGATAAAGATTTTTTAGATCCATTTTTAGTTGTCTTAATACTCTCCATACAGACTTCCATGGCTGCCGACTCTGCTCCCAACTGCAGTGAAGTAGGTACCTTTTGCTCCTCATCCATGCCAGCAGGTGTTGTTAGCAGAGTTCTGAATGTAGGCCAACCTCTCCGGAGTTACAATATCGACATGGTGTTAGTTTGCATATCCCTGGCAGCTGGGGGTCTGAGTATTTTTTCCCTATGCCTATTAGCCATTTGGATTTGTTACTTTGAAAAAGGTACATTTTATACCTTCCAGCCATTTCTTCACAGGGGTGTTTATTGTGCTAACACTGCGTGTCTGAAGTTCTGATCAATCCAGGGTGTTAGTCTTCTGCCTGCTGTGTACTGTGTAAAGACTTTCCTTCATTCTGCTGATTGATTCTTTGATTTATTAATTATTTCCTTGGCTTGATCATTTCAAAACATGCTCATGTCTTTCTTCCAAGTATTTCAGTATTTTGCAGAATATGAAAAATCACCACTGCTACAACCTGTATTTCCAAACCTTCTAAATGTTACCTTCCCAAACAGCATTTCATCATCCATACAAAGAATAAATACAATATCTGTTGAAAGGAGGCATACAAAAAATGTTACATACAATCATACACAAATATTTTATGATCCATTTTTCATTTGTTAATAAAATGTGAAATTTTAAATTATTAGATATGGTTTTAATTAATAACTATGTGTGAAACACATAAGAGAGAGATATGTAGGAAAACAAATATATACATAAATCCTGACAGATTTACTCTGTAGTGGAAACCAGCATACCAGGAAGTGACAATCCTAGCCTTTGCTAACTACTGATACAAATCAATGATCATTGATTTATTTGCTAATAAAAATATTTTTATTTTATATTTATTAAACATTTCTCAGAAAAAATTTTGAAGAAACAATAGAACACATAATCCTTCTTTATCTAGATATATTGTATGTTTTTTTTTTTGCTTTTACCAAAGAGTATTAATATTGTAATGATGAACTTTTCAATTCAAATGTGATTCCAGTAACATTTTAGAGAAAAAAAGTAAGTATATTCATGAAAACCTAAAGTCTAAGCAGAGCATGTACTTTATGTAGAAATGAAATTCAAGAAAATACAACATTTTTAAATTTTTATATTCAAAATAATTGGCTAGTCAAAGTAAGGAAGACCGATCTGGGCAAGGTTCGAAAGATCCATACTTTCTGTATCTGAGTTTAGCCTGAAGTTCAGAACAATATACTGCACATTCACATATTCCCTTGTTTTTCTTTACTCTGAGAGTAAAGTTTTGTAGAATCCATCTTTATTCAACAGTACCTTATTGACTATGGATTTACATTCTTGTGAGTAAAACTAAATCAATGTTTTATGCAAACATCAGTAATGTTTCCTCCCCATATTTATCCTTCTACATGCTTACATGTAAACATGTCTGAGTAAAAGCAATCCTGTTTTCATGTAATTGAGCTGGATTCACATTACTATGTTGTAGCATACCTATACACTTATAAACTTGTTATAGTTTAGTTCATTTCTGCACTCAGTGTAAATTTTAATCCTGAGACATGTAATATTGGTCAATGTGCTTTGAACAGTGGCTGCTTTTCCAATAAGCAAGTAAACACATTGAAATACATCATTCTTTTGTACAATATGATAATTCATTAAGATAACATAATAAGACTAGGAATGATAAGGATCACAAAGACGAACTTTTTTCTTGTACTTACTATTTAGAAAAACAGAGCTGTATAACTTGCTTTCTTGATTTCTCTGATACATATGAATCTAGGAAATAAACTTTGTCTTCATTTTTTGTAAAATGGCACAATAATGTTTCATTAGTAAGCTATCAAATAAATTTTTTAATTCAATGAATCTTTCAAAATTTATTAAAAAGTTTATTGTAAATGTTATGACAATGAAACCGAAAATAAATGTATTAAATATACAAAATAAGGCAGTTAACTTGAGAGAAGAAAATGTATATAATTCAGAATATGAAACTGGTAATTAACATTTAAATTTAATTATCTCAGTGCTGTAAATTTTTCTTTTCATACAAAGTTCATTTTAAAATGAAAAAGTTTCTATTCTTGCTTTTTTAATAGGTTAATTACTTTAAAATGCTGACCAAAAACCAATCTGGAAAAATACAGAGCAATACTAAGTCACAATTAATTTAGATTATCAAGTCTCCCTTTCTCCTCTGGTTGAGTAACAATACATTTTAATTTTTAAAAATAGTTCATAAAACTTTATAGTAGAAAAATTAAGTAATACTTTATTCTGTAAGAAATATTTAAAATACAATGACGCTGATACGAAGTTATAATTTAAGAATTATTAGGAAAAAATTTTCACATCAATAATTATTCAGACTTAATGTAAGAAATTTAAGTATCTGAGTTTCACATACTAAACCAGCATTTTATTATATATTCTGAAAGCTATGGAATACAAATTTACATGCAATTATTATTTCAGGATATTTTAAATGCATTTATTTATATAGAGATATCAGCTTTATATATTTCACAAATGTCATGTCCTGAACATATTGGTATGACTCTTTTCCTTCTTTCTTCTTTTTTTGTTTTGTATTTGTTTAACTTTTACAGTTTACTTTCACTGTACTTTGTAATCACAGGCTTAACTCTTACACAAAAAGTTCAATAAATACTTAGTACAAACACAATTGTTTTGGAGTGGTGTTGTGACATAGTGGGTTATGGTGGCATCCACTTCATATGGGGCCCTTTCAAGAATGGGGCAATCCACTTCCAGTCCAGCTTCCTGCTGAGGCATCAGGTTCAGTACAAGAAGTTCCAAGTGCTTCGATCCATGCACACACAGACTTAGCACAAACTCTGATAAGGTGGTTCCTGTGTGGCCAGGCCTCATTCATTGCAAATTTTCCGGGAGTTAACTCTCAAAATGGAATATCTGCCCATATGCATCACATTTTCATGCTCTGTATTAGTTGCCACAATTCAGGGGAAGCATACCTGCTTTTATTTGTCTCTCTTATTTGACTAAGCAAAGCGTTCTCCAGCATCCATTTTGTTACACAAATAAGCAACAGGTTTTCAGTTTTTTCTGTGAGAGAGGAATGTTCTTGCACACAGAATACAATATATATTTTTTACTTATTATGTATGTATGTATAACACTGAGTGTGTTTTTTTACTTGTTTTCATCATTTGCCCTTCATGCATTGAAGAAAGCCTTTCCGTGTCCTTGTACATTTTTTAACTGGATCATTTATCTTGTTGTTCCTTCATTTCTTAAACTATTTATATATTTTGATATTACTTCTTAATCCTCTCTCATGCTCTCAGTTGCCTCTTCACTCCCTTTTACTGATAAAATGCAAAAATCCCTGCATCTCATACACGCAATTTTAAGAACATTGCAGTTCACTTTACACTGTATCAACACTCACATCCATTTTTTATGAATGATTCTGATATCTGACAGCTTAATTTGAGGACATCTGCTCATTGATATCCAAGATCGAAATATTTAGTAATTTAGTGTAAAACAATCCCTGAGATGATTTGCCCGTATCATGTGATTTGTGCATTCTTGTTAATAATAACCCATAGTTTGTGTCAGTAGAAATATATTTCCTTTCCTGAAATTTCAAAAAGTTTTTTTTATTTTAGTGAAAAAAAAAATAGAAATAGCCAATTACCTAAAATTTGGTTTCTGCTTTAATGTTATGTTGATTCACAAATAAATATTTTTATGAACAGTGCAAATCACATTTTTATGCCAAATTTCAAAGTATTTTGTTGGTGAAAGTATTGGTTGTGCTTATTTGATAATATTCCATAGATCATGAAATGAACTGGGGATTAAAATTCTGTTAGCTATCTCTACCCCGTCAGTGTATTTGTGGCCTCTTCCTTCTTCTTTCATATTAGTGTTAAGGGTCAACTATTATTAAGGATTAAAGTTCATGTTATTCCTTCTTTGTTAGAATCGTTGCATTATAACATATTAAAATCATTTTATATCTAACATAACCAGTTCATTATTCTTCATATAATACTGAAGCAGTTTTCACAGCTAATCAAAAATATAAATTGTTTCTCATGCCTCAAACTGCTAACATCAAGGAACTAAGTCTTTGATGCCCATGTTGCTTTTGAAATCATGCTTGGTGTTATATAATCATATACGTTGCTCGTGTTTGAAGAATTGTTGAGAATGGTTTGAATTTGAAATGTTAGTTTGAATTGGTTGTAAGCACAGAGAGCTTCGATGGGAATGAAAACTTAATCTTGGGGGGGGGGCGCTGACTGTTATGTGAACTCCTCATGATTCATCATTATGTTCTTATTGCTTGCATTTGAAGGTTAGACATGTCAAGATTCCATCTGAGAACGTTTGGGAATTATTAATGTACAGAAGTTCCAATTTATGCCGCCACAACCAATCATAATTAGACTGTAATTTGCACACATGGAAATCAGATGCCAGAGTTATAGATGTAAAACATTTACTGAGAGGCTGGTAAAAGGGAGAACTCACGTTTGGGTGTCATCACCACCATCATCATCACCATCGTTACAGAGAAACAGATGCAGTGTACAGCTGCCTGCTAGCAACACTTGTAGGAAACTTCAGTTCTTGCTTTTTGCTATGTAAATGTTGTAAAGGACTCTGCTACATGAGACAAGCAACAATTTCAACAGACCCGGTGATCACCTGGCTAATTTGTGCATGCTTCAACAATTTGGTCCAGCAGTACAAAGAGGGCAACCTGAAGCACTGAACTTAGGCTTAAGAGCTAGGAGGAAATGCTGACGTTATATCAGCGGTGGGTAAAAAGATGTTTAAACTACATTTAAAAGAAAAATGTTGCTCACACAAGGGTTTGTGTAATGTTCCACTGGTTCCTGCATCATCAACTGGAAGCTGGATCAGAGCTAAATCAGCTGGGACTTCAACGTGCATCCATGTGGCATGCTGCCATAGCAAAGAGGCAAAGTGTAATCTACTATTGTTGCCAATGTTTCCATGCAGGCATTATCTGATAACAATTCTTAGATTTCTTCACTCATTGATCATTGAAATTCTGGACTCCAGTTTTTGTTTGGTTTGGTTTTTCTAGAGCTACATTTTTTTAAAGATTTATTTTATTTTTATTGCAAAGTCAGATATACAGGGGAGCAAAGACGGAAAAGAATATCTTCGATCTGATGATTCGCTTCCCAAGTGACCATAACGGACAGTGCTGTGCCCATCCTAAGCCAGGAGCCAGGAGCCAGGAGCATATTCTGAGTTTCCCACATTGGGTGCAGGATCCTAGGCTTTGGGCCGTCCTCGACTGCTTTCCCAGGCCACAAGCAGGGAGCTGGATGGGAAGCAGGCCTCTGGGATTAGAACTGGAGCCTGTAAGAGATCCCAGAGCATTCAAGGTGAGGACTTTAGCAGCTAGCCCACCATGCCGGGCCCTAGAACTACATTTTTAAAGGAAATGTTCTTAACAATTTTTTTTTATTATGTGCTTTGATTTACTTGAAGTGTTTATCTTAACTTTCATGCAAGATTACTCTTCCCATACTTAACTTTAGATTGGCAGTTATTTATTCTGAGCTTTCAAATTAATTGTTACATTTTCTTTTCTTTCTCATATTAATGTCATTGAAGAGTTTGTGTTCTTGTAACTCTACTTTCTAAAGGAGTAATGTGTCATCTCACAAGGCTACTTTTCAGATAACAAGAAAAACAAATGTTCTAAAAAAAGTAGCAGCTATATACAAGGTAGATTTCTTTTATTCATCCCATATGCAATTTATTTTTACTTCCTAAAATTGTTATTAGTGATTCTCAGCCCTTAGTATATTTCATATACTTCTAGCAACATGTAATCAAATGTCCTGGATTCCTGCCCGCCCCCCATTTTCTACTCTTGAAGCATTCGCCTCGGTAAGAATTCTCATAAATAATGGGACAGAGGCAGAGGTGGGGTATACACTCCCATTTCTCCACTTGATTTGTGAGAATGGATGCTTTGGGAAGTATAAACCTAATCATACAATCGTGAAACTGCTAGATTGAATACTTTTGTACCTAGATTAGATATTTCTCTTCTATGCCCCAGACAATTGTAGTCTGCATTCTGTAAGCATTTCATGAAGCTTCCTGAGCTAATGCCAATGTTCTGTATCTTGAATGGGTGATGTTTTTATTCTGTATCCACACACACACACACACACACACACACACACACATACAAACTTATTGCTGAAATTAAGATAATACATAAAAGTCCTATACATTAAATTTACCTCATCCGAGAGAAGAATTATCTATATTTCTGGCTTTTGCTAATTAGATTTCTTTAAAGATTTATTTATTTTATTGTAAAGTCATATATACAGAGAAGAGGAGAAACAGAGAGGAAGATCTTCTGTCCCATGTTCACATCCAAAGTGATTGCAATGACTGGACCTGAGCTGATCCAAAGCCAGGAGCCTGGAGCTTCTTCTGGCTCTCCCATGTGGGTTCAGGATCCCAGAGCTTTGGGCCCTCCTTGACTGTTTTCTCAAGCCACAAGCAGGAAACTGGATGGGAAGTGGAGCTGCCAGGATTAGAACTGGCATCCATATGGGAATCTGGCATGTTCAAGGCGAAGACTTTAGCTGCTAGGCCATTGCTCCTGGCTCATTAATTGGCATTTTAGTTTGAGGTTTTACAATAGACTTTAATTGTTATTGTTGACGGAGACAAAAATCCTAACTTCTAGATGAACCAGCATTATGATGGAAGCCCAGAGGACATGGTATCACTGTCTCCTGAAAATGCCACCATTATCATGGCATTGTGGTTTTAATATGAAAATTCCTATACAAAGCTGAAAGCTGGAGAGCTACTGCTTTCAGATTTGGTGCATTGGTATCACTGATAGCCATAAATTGCCTCCTATGTTCAAAAAAGGTCAGTAACCTATACTTACAGCTCCCAACATTATTAACAGATTCAGAACTGACCAGAAAAGCCCTGGGGCAGCTTTGCCAGTTCCAGTTGAAGTGAGAACGAAATGGGGTATCATTTCCTGACCTCCTTGCATTTCCAGTCCGACATGTATTATTGCAGAAAGATTGCACAGCTGTGAGATGTTCATTCTGCCCCTCATCTTCCATTCGTCTCGCTGAGGTGTGTGCAAAAGAATGCTAGCTGTGTTAAAAGCATGCCTTTGCATATTTTTTGATGAGTAAATAGGTAAGTGTGTCTTATTGTGTCAATAAAAGTAAGGCTTGGAGGGGAACAGAAAACAGGAAAGGCATGGATATTAAAAAAAAGAAGTGTTTAGGGGACAAGGAAATGAATATTAAACATTTTCTATTTAAAAAAACAAAAGATATATATCAAAAACACTTGAAATGATTTTAGAATTTGTAGGCATCTTAGACCTCAATCTTGCACCTGATTCAACATCTGTTATTGGATGCGGGTAATCTACACATCAGTTAGAGTTCTCTTGCAGGGACCTGTGTTGTGACACAGGAAACAAAGCCGCCTTTTGCAACACAGGCATCCCATACTGGACTGCCAGTCCTAGTCCTGGTTGTTCCGATTTCTGTGGAACTTCCTGCTACCACACCCGGGAAGGCAACCGATGGTGGCCCAGTGACCCAAAAGCTTTATTCCCTGTCTGCTTTCCTCTCAAGGAGGATGGAGATCCAGACCCCTAACTTCAGACTGGCCCAGTCCTGGTGGCTGCAGATATGTGGAGATTGAACCAGAAGATGGAAGACCTGTTTTCCTGTATTCCCTTTATTTCTGCTTTTCAAATACATCAATTTAATTTTTAAAATGAATGTTTTACTGACCCATAGATCATATAATAACACTATTTTCTTTAAGAAAGTTTTTGTTTTCTTGTTCATTTCTTATTTGACACATTGGTTATTCAGTAGCATGTTATTTAACTCCATGGTGTTATATATATTTTTTTTAACTTTTCCTGTTGTTGATTTTGTTTTATGGCTTTTCATTTAAGGAAATGCATAATAGCTGTGTAAGAGAGACTATAATATCCAGATATGAAGATACAATGCAGTATGCATCTCTAATTCTAAATCGAAGATGGACTCCCAATGAAACTGCTGGATTTATCCTGACAATTGTCTGTACCAGCAATGTCAGGCCACACTTAAATAATAACACAATGATGGAATTATGACTGCATATGAAGGGCTATACTATTGTAGTAATATGGGCAAAATCGTTTGTGGGGTGCGAGTTTGGGTAGGGGACAGGGGAATTCCCAGAGTGTATGGAATTGTATCATAAAATGATAAATAAAATAGAAGAAGAGTGTTTTGCAGCCTAATATTATTTTTTTAATGCCCCTATGATAACAAATGATCAACAGGAACAACAAGTGATCAAATATGTAAGTCAGTATCGTGAGGTAAAAGGGATGTTTGCTGAGTCCCACATGCTACTTCTTGGAAGATGTTGAAGAGCACAGCTGTTACCTGATGTTGGAGTCAAGGACAAACCCAAGGTCAGCATGCAGCTTCATGGTCTCACCACTCTGAGGCAGGATGGAGTGGGGGAGCAGGCATCGTTCCCAGGGAAGCGCAGCAGGTGATAACCCTCCAGGATCTCAGGTCTGCATACACGCTCCAGGAACTTCTCACTTCACTCAGGGCAGAAGCTGAAGGCCTGGCATCACCCACCAAGCCCTGCTGGGAGAGGTCTCCTTTTACCTCTCTGTCCTCATCCTTTCCACACAAACACACTTGCCTTCCTAATATCCTTAAAATCAGCAGCCATGCCTCTATCTCAATGTCCATTACATCACTGTGCTCTCAGTGAGGATAACTAACTCAACCATGGCGCCACTCACCCTCTCACTCACATCCCAGGACTTCATCACCAACAGCATACCGTGTACAAAGGAATGATCAGAACTTTGTGGAAAAATAAAATTAAAATCTCATATGCATGAGAAACAATTGAAATACATGCATTTTATTAGCTTCAGCAGGGCATTCATGTACACAAATTTCAAAACCAATAATAATAATAGCAACAATAAAAATAACTCACGTTGGACCAAACAACAACACTCATTCGATTGCGTTGTCCACAAGCTTTTTGAAGTATGTTTTGTATTCCTTGGATTTGAATCCCATTCCCCCGACTGTAACACAATTCTATGAGTGGTATTTTTTCTGCTGCTTCGATTCACTGATACACCTTATTGGTTTTCTCTCATAGAGTGGATGGAGAAAAGTGCATTCCTGGCTTCCTGGACTGCAGGGCACATGCTTGCCCTTGCCACCATCTGTCCCTCCTGTGACACACGCAGCCAGCTCACCTGGAAGTGCACAGTATGCTCAAGGAGAACTCTCTGGGAATGCTCTCCCAGGCCTGCTTGCGACAGTCACTCTGGCCCCATTTCTCTGATGCTTGGCTTTATGTCTCAGCATCACATATCCTTTCTGGCCTTCCGCATTGATGATTAATTAGGACTGCTCATGGAAGGCTTGTCTTCCCTTCTGGATCTCTATTTGAGTATGGCATCCTGGCTCTTCCTCCATGCAAATTCACCTCTAACGTCCTTCCTTAAAAAGGAGGAAAAGACAGCAACATGCTTCTCATTCCCATCCTTAGAATATGCAGCCCTCAGGAGAGCAATTTGCCACCTACAATTCTGCACTTTTGACTGTGTCTGGAATTATTTTAAAAGTCCAGATAAGCATGTAGAACATAAAAAGGAATGTCTTTTCTTCCCATTTCTGTGATTTTACCGTCCTATTTCCTCTGTTCTTCAGTCGACATTCCACTGCTTTCTAGTGAGTTATGCTCTCCTTGCTTGGGCACAGGGATCCTCTCTCAGTGTGACGTGGGTTTGCCTTGTTCAGTTTCAGAAGCAGATGTGGAGCCCACGGCTTTGAAGCACAGACTCTGCCAACAAGATAGAGGGCGAGCATTGGGCAGAGAGCAGGCACGGAGCAGGGAAGGGGACCACAGCCAGGGCTGGGCGGGCTTCTGTGACTAAGCTGCTCAGTAGAAGTCGAGAGCCAAGAACGAGAGCCAGGTTCACATTTATCATCACATTGAGGTTTTAACTTGAAAACAAGGAAGATGTATCTTTAAAGGCTAAATGTCACTGTTAGTGATGATAAAATTTGAGAGAAATGTGTGCTTCTGCTAATTTCATATTGATCTGATAAAATCTGTCTACACTGGAAATAGCTGACAAACCCAAGCTGCTCCAGCTTCCCTGCTGTGATCTATGCAATATGTTCTCCTTTATTTTTGTATATCATATGTGACTTGCTTCTCATCAATAAAATCTGGTGAAAAGGAGATAATAAAGGGATGTTGTACCTGCTCTTAAGCTAGATAGAATTTGTGTTGCCAGCTAACTTGCTCTGGAGCCGTCTCGCCCTGCTTGATGAAGTCAGTAGACATGTTGGGAAATATGACAAGAATTACAGCACCCTATAAAACCAGGCCTAGCTTCAAGGAGTTGAGGTGACTTTCAGCCCCTGCCCATTCAGAACCTGTTGCATGGAAACAAAGGCTAGGAAAAGCCCAATTAGCTAGTTTCTCATCCTAGCTGCAGAGAATGTAATCGCAAATGCCATTTATGACAGTCGTATGAGCCTCTCCGGAAGCAAGCTGCCTATGCTGCACATGTCAGACTCAGAAATCGCGAGGTAAGAAATGTATGCAATTTTGTAAAGTCTTTCTGTTTTTTGTAATTTGCTGTATAACCACAGAAAGCCAAGTTTTCATGATCTCTCCTTGCCAGAAAACGGAAAGGATGCTTTCATATCAATTGGTCCAATGACAGAGCTGTTTTATCAACTTTATCATTTCTATTACTTAGCCAGTCACTTTCTTTTATACAGGGAACATATCACAAAGCTTGTCCGGGAGAGTGGTCTAAGCTGTTCTGTTTTCCATTCTCAATGTTCAGTCCTCGTAGAGTCTACATGAGCAGACTGTCACGTCCCACGTGTTCATCGGGGCATGCTGTGCACTGCACGGGCATCTGCAAATGTGGAGGCTCAGCCCCGATGCATACAGTCCAAGGTAGGACCACATATCTTGTGATTTTCCCTGTGGCCAGGGTCTGAGTCACGTGATCCAGGTGGGGAGTTTCAAGAAACCTCACCTGCAGTGACCTCAGACTCCAGTGTTGTGTGTCCAAGTGAGTGCAGGGCCAGGTAAGGTAAGTCCCCTGCACTAGTCAATGTGCATACCAGTAGATGCAGCTGCCTGGTCAGTCCTGCCTCCACCCCCTTCTCGCACGTGAACTGATGCGTGTTGTGGCCTTGCCCAGGGGGCACTGTGGTCCAGCCTGATAGGAATTGTACCTTGCTGAGCACTTGCAGGTGGGTGCTGCAGACTCGCCCTGCTGTTCTACAACCAGTCGCTTCTCGAGTGCATCAGCAGGTGTGGCAGCCTAACGTACCGTGTCCTCTCACCAGCCAGAAGTCTCATGCTCACCTGTGGAAGCCACAGCTCAATCAGGGATGCCAGTGAGAAGCTTCCTCATCAGGCCCGCATCTAGCCAAAGTTTCATGGGTGACAGCAGATGCTGCAGACCAGTCTGAAAGGGCCACCCCCAGTCTTCGCATTTGCTAACAGCTGCTACAGTCTGGCTCAGTTCAGCCCACCTCCAGTCCCAGCTTTTGCTGGCAGGAATAATAGCCTAGTCAAACCTGGCCCACTCCCACATGTGACCTGGCAGTATTATAATACAACTCAGCTTTTCCTGTCTTGTGCTGGCTCTAACTTGTGAGAGTGTGCTGTGGACTGGCCCGTCCCAGCTTTTTCCCAGACACAGCTTACACATATACCATTGGGTGCTTGATCAATGCTACCTGCAGGCCTGGCCCTTGCACTCACTAGAAGGAATTGCAGCCTAGCAGGGGAGTTACCTAGAATCTCCTCCTAGGCCTGCTCCCAGTGCCACATCTTGCATGTCCTAGTGGAGGCACTGGCCCGGCCTGACAAGTTTGGCCACCATCCTGGCAGGTACTGAGTTGTAGTCTGACTGGACTACACTCATTTCAGCTCTTGCCACTGGGTGCTACAGCCTGGCTCAGCCTTGCTCACCCTTGATCTGGTTCTCACATGAGCCAGCAGGTTCCATGCCCTAAAGTGGCTGTCCCACACCTATTCTGGCTCTTAAGGGCACTGTGGGTGCTGGAGCTAGCTCAGGCTATTTTGCCCTCAAGAGCACTGCTGGGTGCTGGGGCTAGCTCAGGCTGTTCTTCCCCCAGACCAGCCCAGAGGCATGCCAATGGGTGCTGCAGCCTTTACCAGCCCAGTTCGCCCTAGCTTTCACACTCATACTCATTAATAAGAGCCCTAGCCTAGCAGGGGAGCCCCCCCCCCAAAAAAAATTTCCGTACCAGGCCTGTTCCCAGCCTCAGGCTTGGCATGGGTGTTTGAACCCAGCTTTGCAATGGCCCACCTACCATCTCAACCATTGCTGGGGAGTGTTGCAGCCCAACCCAACCAAACAACCCACACTCTATCCTAAATCATGTACACCTGCAGGCATGGTGGCTTGGCCCAGCCTTACCCGCACAAATGCTGACAAGCATCACAGCTACATCATACTGGCTCACTCCTCTGCTCTGGCTATTGCGTTCCAAGTGGGAGGTACAACCTAGAAGGGGAGTTCCCCAAGTTCCCCTACCAAGCCCATCCTAGCCCTGGCTCTCATACATGCCAGCAGGTGCCATTTCCCTGCTTCGGGTGGTCTGCCTCAGTCCCACTGTTAGTGTGTGCAGGCGGATGTTGCAGCCTGGCCCAGCCCAATCTCCTCCCATCCCTAGTTCCACCAATGTCAGATAAGTTCAGCATTCCAGTTTGGCTCAGCACATCACCAGTGCATCTTTCTACACAAACCAGCAGGTGCTTCAATCCCATAGAGCTGAGCCTAAAAGCCCCCTACAGAATATGTCACCAGATCTGGTTCCTTTATAATCTGGTGGGTGCTGCTGCCCAGCCCGGAGCGGCCCACCTCCTGCTCCAACAATTATGGGCAGGCAGTGTGGCCCAGCCGGCCAGGCATGTCCTGCAGCCATAGTTTCTATATGCACTGGCGGTGCCATAGCCTTGCCCAGATCTCCTGCATGGGGAAGGGACTTGCCCTGACCCAGGCATGCCCTCTGGTTTCCTTCCTTTAAACTACTCTATTGTATCCCTTTGTCTCCCCTAGAGTGCAATAACCTGGTCTGCGGAAGACTCCAGAAGTCATTCCTGCCCTGTCAAAAATGCCCTCAGCTGCTCCCACTCCAGTACATCTCCAGACCCCCTTCCCCGGGCAGTCAGCACACCTCTGCTCTGCCTGGGCAGCCAGTGTAACCATTCTGGCCTGGTGTTCCCCACTTCCTCCACATATCTTAAAGAAAGAAGAAAAATAATAGAATGAGTACTCATGCTGGCACACTAGTATAGTTAGCAATTTGGCATTAACCAGGCCCAGGGTGCCTTCCAGCCACTGGCTGCTCTTCTCCCAGCAGTGTGATAGCTAGCTGAGAACAAACCAGTTTGGGTGCTCACCTATAGCTGGGGCAGATTTCCTTTCATAGTGAAATATTCGACTTAGAACATTAACAGTATAAACATTTGTAATAAAGATATAAGTGTATTACAATTTTGAAGTAGAAAATAATATTTATTCATTTAAGCTTGAAAACTATGTTACAGGAGGTCGGCCAGACATAATTACAAATAATTACCCTGAAAGCTAAGATGAATGGAGCCATCAGCATATAATTAGAATAATAAGTGAGGCTGGAGATATGTTCAGAGAATGGACCTCAGTTGAAAACAAGAAAAAACAGTGAGAATAAAAACACAGACTCCCCAAAAAAGTTGCAAAAAAGTTGTGTACTTTTCTAACAATATTTCATCATCCAAAGTACTTAAAATGTTTCCTTTCAGAGTGCTGGTTTAAATATTATAGTCATTACTATGATGAATGTCCATGCTGTTTTTATACAAAACGAAACTAGGAATAAAACCTTTCTTGACGTTTTATACCCAGTATGAAGATTTACACATTTATATACTTACTGTGTTGTCTTTTATGCTAGAAATGCTGAGTTAACTGAAATCAGGATTTTACTTCAATTTTTCAGCTACCTTTTTAGCAAAAATCATTGGGCACTCTCCATTGGTGGATTCCACATTGCACAGATGTGAACACCTGGCGGGGAGTACCTGTTCCTAAACTTGCACCTACTCATGTTGTCATTATTTCTGAGGGAACAGAGAACAGCAATGGCATGTGTTGATTTTACATTATGTTTATTACACAGTCTCACCATCACAATGTATGTTGGGGAGTGTGGAGAGGTTATATGCAAATGTGATTGTATTTCATGTAAGGAACTGAGGTACCCTCAGGGGGTGTGATGCAGAGAATTTCCTGTGAACACTCAGATGGGCTGTGCTCTGTGAGGACACTTCCCTACTGAGTTTCTTGAATGAAGAGTGATAAGTGACAAACACACTGGAAGAAGACATGCAAAACCCCCAAAGTTCCCCGTGTTTGGAGTAACAGAATATTAACAATGTAGTATAAATTTTAATACGGTGTTTAACATTTTATATCCACTTTACTAAGTCATAGCAACACTAGGGTTATCTGTAAAAGAGCTTTTCCTGAATATATTTATTTGAAGACATTTTTGGACTAAACATTTAAATGGCTAGCTTTTGTTTAATTGATTTCTATAAAGTGGATATATTTCACATACATCTCAATACAGATTTCTGGGTTTAGCGTCACTTCCCGATCTAAAGTCCCCCCGCCCTCATCCCCCAACCACTTCCTTTCTCCCTTTTTTTTTTTTCAGTGTTTTACAATAGCATACTTTACTTTCTCTTCCCAGTCACAGGTTTAACACTACATTAGGTAACAATATCAACATACAGTGAGTAGAAGTAACGATAACAAAAGAAACAAAAAAAGAAAATTAAGCATTGAAAAATTAAAAATCTGAACTACTTTTCCTAAGGCTACACACAATAATCAAATTCCAGAAACAACACTTGCAGCTATAGATTACATTGCTTTCTAAAAAAATGTTTATTATTTTTATGGCAAGGTCAGATATAGAGAAAGGAGGAGAAGCAGAGAAGAAGATCTTCCATGCGCTGATTCACTCCCCAAGTGGCCACAATGGACAGAGCTGAGCTGATCCGAAGCCAGGAGCCTCTTCTGGGTTTCCCACTTGGGTACAGGGTCCCATGGTTTTGGGCAGTCCTTGACTTCTTTCCCAGGCCACAAGCAGGGAGCTGGATGGGAAGTGGAACTGGCAGAATTAGAACTGGTGCCCATATGGGAACCCGGCATGTGCAAAGTGAGGACTTTAGCCACTAGGCTACCACATCAGACCCAATGTTGGGTTTATAAGTAAAGCAGCTAACCCCTATAGTTGGAAGAGTTCATCTAATCAGCGAAATGCCTTCATGGAGTATAGACTGATGCTCCAGACAAGATGGAATTCCGTGAGCAGAGGTGAAATGCAATTCCACCCTGTGAATGTTGAGCGTTGTGCCTGGAGCCTCACCTGAATAAACGCCTTCAAATCACAGCCTTACAAGCTCTCTGTCACTATCCTGTCTCTTGCTTTCATTTAGTTTATATTTCATCTGCACGATTCCTATTCTGCCCCGTCTCTTCCCACGTTATATCAATCCATTTCCTTGGAATAGGAAGCCGACTCTATCATCTGGAACACTTAGTCATTCTGACCAGGAATTGCCCTTGCCTAAACTACGGAAGTTGGTTTATTTGACTTAAAATTCCTTTGCAATCAAATTTTCCATGAACCACAATTAAAACTTAACCTTCTCTAAGAATTCTGGGCAGTAAAAGCCACATCACCTAACTACTATTGCCTTTGTCGTTCACTTACAGCAACGACATACAGTCAATTACATAAAAACAATATTTGAATTGAATATTGTTTTAATTGAAAATTTTACTTGCAAATTAAACTACATGTATAGATATTACTCTGTTCCTATGAAAATGTATGCCTGAGTTATAGTAGAATGAATGATTGTAGAAAATAAGCACATCAATCGATTATTTCACATAAAATTTACCATCTCCCTATTTTTTAATGTATTAGCATACAAACTTACCAAAAATAAAGAGAAACCTGATAATTAATATTTAGTTAAAATGTATCCATTTATTTGACACCATGGTTATTTTTAAGAGTTATGACAGCTTTACAATATTAAATGCTAAAATTCCATACAGGATATTTATTCATACATCATCAGAAACACTTACATGAGACACAAGATAATTCACTTTCACGATGCCCCGTTGAAGCTATGAATTCAAGCAGATGGTACCATGATGCAGGACCCACATGCACGAAGCATGGATGAGTCTGGGAGGTCTGCATGGATGTCTGCTGAGACATTCATCACCACGAGCCTCTTCTCGCAGTGACAGTTCCATGGAAGAATGCATTCGCTGTTAAGATTTCCTTTAGCAATATTTACTGTGCTGCTGAGTGCCATGGGCTTGGGATCAGAGCAAGGTGTTCTGTTGTAAATATATTCACTATATTTGAAGGTTTCAATATATTAGATAAAACATTTGTAATAGCATTTTGGTGAAACTATACACATATTTAATATATTTATTTTTTGTCAGAAAAGGATCCCAAAGTTTTCTGAACACTAAAAGTTATTAAAAGAAATCACATTCTAGATCTCAGAACAATTTTGATTTTCAGCTGTAGAACTCTCTAGGCTATCAGGAGAAAAAACTTTTTTTTGTCTTACCAAGAAAATATCTTAGCAAGTGAATCAAATGTCAATATCAGGATGCACGAACTATGGTGCTATGTTGCCCTTTGAAATACAGTGTATAAAAGAAAAGGCAAAAGGGTCTATTCAGTTAAAAAATGCTTTTCTCAAAGGCACAGACTAACGACATTTGAGTTGTCAGGACTCTAAGCTAATGTAAATAGTGAAATAGTGAAGTGGAATGTTGATCGCGATCCCTTTCACGGAAGGCCGGTAACTCACTGATGTGAAATGAATAGGAATGCCTGGGAGAAACACTGCATTGTAAAAATATAATCTTAATTCTTTAATATTAAAATGCTTGGATTTATAATATTTGAATACGTTAATATAAATTCTGAATATAAATAAAGTTGCTTTCTGATTTGCATATGGAGAAAAACATACATGGACGAATACGTATTTCCCTAACTTGTTGATTTTTAGTTTCTCTGTGCATGTGTGTGTTACACCACCGTGTTTATGCAGACATACTTTTTAAAAATTCATTGGAAGGGTTTTGGCAACTTTTTGGAAGATGAAGAAATGTGTATAGATATTTTTGTGTTGCTTTATATTTTATATTTCCGTAGTATATGCAATAAATTTCCATTTGTTTACAAATTTATTATGTTGACAGTGTTTGTTGAACTCTAAGTCTATAAAAGTTCTCATGAATTACATTCCAAATTATGTGCCATCTGCTTGCCTCTGTTTTTACTTTTATATTTCCAAATTGGATTGTGAATGTTTCACCTATGCACATTTGAGTATTACTTGAAATGGGTATAAACGTGACGTGTACATAATAAATCTCGTGTCCTCACAATAAAAAATCTGTTACCAAGGAATTTGTTGAAAATAAATGAGGTAGTCGCACCCAAAAGTAGAATTTATCAATTCTACAATATTTTCATTCTTCTTATAGGACCCATAAATGACTATAATCTCATGAAAAAAAGAATTACTCATTATTCATGCAGTAATTCTTTACTATATTCAATCCACAAATAAAGGAATTGCATTTTCTTTGATCAATGTGCATTTTACATTAAAAATACCATTTTTTATAAAACCCTTTACATATACAGCACCTTTTGTGGAAATTGATTTTAAAATATTGAAAGACCAGTTTCCCCCTGTATTTTCCTCTGGTTCTATTTTTATTGAATTTCTTTCATTTATTTTCATTTCATTTCATTTTATTTTCATTTCATTTCTTACCCATCATCACCTGGGACCTGAGGCGGTGCTGTTGCACACCACACTCCTTCACAGTCCCTACATACGTAAGCCAAGGAGCATCCCTCGCCTCCCACACACAGATGTCGACCCCGCAAGACAGCCATCTCCTCTTCTTACACCCCTCCCTGCCTTCCTCTCCTTGAGCCTTGCCACACGTGTCTGGATTCACCTTCTCAATAAACCTCCCTGTGTTCTTAACCAAGAGGTGAGAACCCAGGAAATTAATGTTAAGCTCAGAGCTACACCACAACAGAAGGAGTTGGAACAAGCTAAAGGTGGTTTTCTGACACAGGTTGCACTAACCCGACTACATGAGCCATCACCAATTGCCTCATTGGACGCACATTATTAGAAAGCTACAATTGAGAAAAGAGACAAACTTTAACTCAGCCACTCATGAGATGCAGATATTCCTACTGTCATCTTAACCTCTTGAGAAAACTAATATTTTATCATTAAATATGAATTAGCAAATGTTTTCAAAGTGTCTTTGTCTTAAGCTCTAATAATCCAAACTAATAGATTTTTTTAAAAAAAATCTATTTGGCATTGTTAATGATTTCTAAGTTTACATGGCAGGTAAAAATCCTCACACCTTGAATATTTCTGCCCTAAATTAATTGTCATTATCTGAATTTAAAAACCCAATGTATTCGCATGCATTTCTTTTCTTCTGTTAAGCTACTCATTACAATTTACAACTCTACTACAACTTTAGTACTAAGTTCACCGAGATAAGTATAACAGCTGGGATAATCGAAAAGATCTTGTTTCTATCCGCGAAAATGCAAATCTTTCTCTCTCTTTCTCTCTCTCTCCCCGTCTCTCTCTGGTTCTCGCACATGCCATGTCTCTCATTCTCTATAACTCTGCCTTTCAAGTAAAAATATACAAATATTTTAAGAGGGGTGGGAGGACAATGGCTGCACTGCCTAATCTACCTGCACCTGGGAATGTGGCTTAGAAATCTGTTCTAGTATCTTTTTAAAAAATTATTATTATTGTTTTTTTTTTTGATACAGTTTAGTCGGCACTGTGGTCTCCCTCCCCTTCCCCAAGTTCCTTCCCTCCCCTCTGTCTCCCCTCCAGTCTCACAATGGATGTCTTTTCTGAGTTTTCACAAGCCCATCATGTTGCCACTGGGGCGTCTCCCATCAACGGGGGAGGTTGTCAGCCGTTTCATTCTGGGTTCATCCTTTGAGTGTGTATCCCCTTAAGTACTTCTTTTTGTATCCCCTTAAGTACAGTCCATCATGGACAGAAGAAAAACAAACGAAAAAAAGAAAACACAGTGAGCCTTCATCCACGCGAGGTTAATGAACATCTCATACTTTTTATGGTTATTTCTGTTGCTCAACTATTTTGAAGAATGTAGGGTAAACCATATGCCCTCTAGTGTTCATTTCTTAGAATAACAACTAGCCACCAGAATTGACTCATGCTTGGGAAGAGGGTTGGTAAATGATGGGAAAATCAAGTTTGAGAGTACGCAACTGTCCAATAAATGCTTTCTTCATGGAAGCGATAGTTTTGTGAGGTGAGAAATAATTGTGACAAAATTGGGCTGACGCTGTAGCTGAACAGGCTAACCCTCCACCTTCAATCACTGGCATTCCATCTGTGGCCAGTTCGAGTGCCACCACTTGGGTTTCCAACCCAGCTTCCTGCTTATTGCCTTGGATGACAGTGGGGCAAGACAGAAGTACGAGGATCCTGCAACCTTGTGGAAAACTCAGGAAAGGTTCTTGACTCCTGGCTTTGGATTGGCTCAGCTGGAACAATTACAACCATTGGGGGAGTAAACCAGCGGATCTTTTTTCTTTATCTTTCTCTAAGTAAATCTGCTTTTAAATGCAAGTAAACTCATCTTTAAAAAAATGACAAAATATAGCATGTCAAAACAACCAGAGTTCATCCTTGTGACCTCAGATCCTGATATTGAAGTACAAAGTACTATCAAATGTGGCCCACCCAGCATCCATTGTTGCAGTTTGAATTTCTCCTTAGTTGCTTCATGTTATCCAAATATTGGACAGATACTGTTTTTCTGAAAGTTTTATTCTCCTTTTCAAACATCAAGTTCAAATTTAGAGGAACAAAGCTGGGTTAATGTGGCTGAGCATAAAGTAATAATTCAGATTAAGATAGCTACAGTGTAACTTAGAAAAGAAACATATTTGAGTGTTTACAAGAATATATATACACAGAAGAGAAACTTACTAAAAGATGAGACAGGTCCCTAGTAAGATCCTCAAATGCCAAGCTGAGAATTCGGAGAAGATAATGTAAACCCAAGACAGGGCATGGGGAATGCCAAAGACGTGTGATAATCACAGACTAGACATGCCAGCATGACTGCATACGCAGAAGACACTAAGGCAGTTCCCCAGGGTGCCAGAACTTCCCGAAGAAAAGAAACAACTTAAAAAGGTGTTTATTCTCTCTTTGAGTTATCATTTGGTGATGCCACAATGCTCTGAGACATCACTCAAGTTGGAAAAAAGAAACTATTGAAGCTAGAACTCCATCGGTGGCAAAGGCCAGCTACATAGAGTCAGGAATGTCAGTGTGATGTGTTAAAACTGGGCAGAAATAAGGCCACAGCAGTTTGCACTGTCCCTGTGTGTGGGACAGTGCAAACAGTGGAACCAGGGCAATTTTAGTGCCTTTCCCTTCTACAGAGCTGGAACAGTCTCAAATTTAGGCAGTGACAGAAACAGAACCTTTGGAGCAGAAAACGGCCTTGAGACGATTTTGTAACTAAGACTCGCAGAATACTCCAGTGAAAGCAACTACTCCACCTAAAGAGATCAGACGATATTGAGTAAGCACAGCATCCACTTCTCTGTCACTTGCATCACCTGACTGTGTGGTTACAAGTGAATATGTGGTTAGTTTAAGGAAGTCAAATCACATTATTAGAGCTATAATACAAAGAAGGAGTTTAGAATGCATGTTTTTCTTTATGGGCTTCCAAATAACACCTCGTTTGCACCAAGGGGCTGGTCGGGTAGCGGCTCAGACAAGCTGATAAACTGTGTGTTCAAAGCAGTGCTATACCTGCATTTGAGTCAATGGACCCCTTTATCAAAAACAGCAGTTATGGGCAATTCATGAACTATACAAAAGTAGGAAAATTGTTGAAATTGAATTTTTCTCTCATTTCAGCTTCACTTGAAGTAAATTTGACAAAAAGCTGCAATACAGGAGTTTCCTGGGAACATACATATATATTTCTAACCGTCTTTCAACATTAATCTGAATAACGTAACTAGCATGTGTATTTTCAACATTGGATAGAGCGTACCAGATTTCAGTGCAAACAATTCGAGAGTTCTAGAATAAAATAATGTCAAATGTGATGACAAATGCCTTCTACAAAACAGTACTTATTCATAAGAGATATTCTTTGTGTGCAGAAACTTCAGCCTGTCAGCTTATGAATTTCAGAATTCTTCAGGTAGTTTTCCCACTGGCTTTTAATTCTTTCTCAGAGTGAACTACAAATAGCATTAACTGGTCATCACACACACACACACACACACATACACACGAATGGTTAGGGAAACATTTTAAAGCAGCATTTGGATTCAAATTTTGGATTTGCTGTGGGATATGCAGTTTCAACATGATGCATTACATTGCTATATATATAAGTAAGGGAAGAAATCTAAGCTTTAAGATTCCAGCAAAACATACATGCATGCAGAAGCGAGATTGTGGCCTCCTCCATAGACAAATTTTGTCAAGGAAATAAGTTTTTTTTTTTTTTAATACAAACATATATTTGTTTAAAGGACTTTTTCATTCAAACTTGCAAACACAGAACTGATTTTTTCAATTTAGCTCAAGCCCATTCTGCTGGGTGACATTGTTCTTTAGTGGGAATCGATTGACGCTTCGTGCCATCTCACATTCTGCAGCTAAGTGCAGCTGGGGCACTGGAAGAAGTGTGAGTGACAAGAACATGGTTTATGTTTATTACTGTGTAACAGAACAGACTCTCCACTCAATAAATCCTTCCTATGCCAGGCTGATGCCAAAGCAGCCTCATCCCGATAGGAGATGAAGTGACGTGGCAATTCACATAAACAATTATCATGACAAGTAATGACTTCATTGAGATGTTAGATATCTTGGTTCTGTAGTTACATCATAAGGAAAGACACTGTCCTTTTCTTGAATTTGATATTTACAAATCATGAGCAGCCTTATCGGCACACAAAAAAGATGCTACTGAAAATTCTGAGCTCATATTTGTTCTTCATCAATCAGAAATACTTTTTCCATTTTCTCAACGATCACTTTTTATCTACTCGGGTCAAATGATTTTTATTAATTTTGTTATAGTAAAGGAAATAATTGTTAGTAACTCTGCAAAGAAAACAAAAATACATCAAATGTATCTCAGAATAATGAAATTCAATAATGCAAATCCATGATGTTTACTCTGCTAAATGCTGTGAAGTTCACACAGCGAATTTCTGGCCTAAACAGTTCTCAGCATACTACTGACTTGTTTTTGAAATAACAAAACTTCAGCGTTACTCTTTCTCAATGTGGTGAGACTGAAATTTTCCTATAAGCAAGAAGAGAAAGGTGTTTATTACAATTATAATTACTTTTGCATTATTGTATCTTTTATCCTACAAAATCTCTCTTTGCAGTCTTTCTTGCCTCCCCATTTTAGCACAACCTACCACAGGAAAACTTGTGACTACTGGGGGTCCATCTTTCTGAATTTGACTTTCCACACTGCCCATTGCTTTTTCCAAGATCAAGCACTTGGAATGCATTAATGTATCCAGTTGGAATAAAACTAGTTTAGAAAAGAGCTTGGGGAAAGATGCTGACAAATTCGTGTGGGAAATAACTACGTATAACAGATGAATGGCTTCAAAAGAGTGAGGAGAAACATTTTTTAAATGCTTGCTTTGTCTCTGTAACACTAAAAACTCTTAGAGAAAATAACTCACTGTGCATTCAAAGTAGATTTAAAAATGGTCTACCTGTATGGTGTACTCATTTATGTATTCCTGGGACAGGAAAGATACTGTGAATACAAAAATGAACAACGTGAAATCCCTTCTAGAAAACCTACAGGAGTGTGACAGAATAAAATCAGAGTTTGGGGCTGTCACTGGGGTGCTGCGAGTTTAGACTGCTGCTCTTCGTATTCATATAAGAGACAAGTTTAAATTCCCATTGCTTGATTCTAATGAAACTTCCTGAAAATGCACCTGGAACAAACAGCAGAGACTCGCCCGAGTACCTGGGCCCCTGACACAACCCTTGGTGACCACGACGGAGCACTGGGTTTCTCTCTTGAGAAGCCCTGGCTGTTACAGCAATTTGAGGAGGAAACCATTACATGGAAGGGCATCCCCGCCCCCCCGCCTCTCTTGTTCAAAATATTTGTTTTAAAAGTTTCCAACATTGTTATAAACACTCCAAGATAGTTTCAAGATATATTCCAATCCTTGGATCTCTCTTTACTGTCCACATGGTCATAGCCATTGACTTATAAATTACTTTTCTATTTTAATTACTATACTTTTTAATGTTACAGGATTTCATTTATTTATACTTACCAGTATTATTTTGTTGTCTGATGAAGAATTTGCAACTGTGATTATGAACATAAAATTATTTACTCCTCGCTGTGTAGCTCAGATGCTTAAAGGATGTGTGACAGTACTTTGAATTCTTAAAGTTCTGGAATACCAGATATTTCTCCAAATTGCCAGCCATAATGGTTATACTGTTTTACATTCCCATCAATAGTAGGTCATCACACTTTCTTCCCCCAAATCTCTGTAACTTTCATTGCTTATTGATTTGGAAATCAAAGACATTTTTACTGGAATGAGGTAGAACTTGTGAATTTCATTTGCATTCCTGGACAGTTAGTGGTGCTGAGTATTTCTGCATGTGTCAAATGGCATTCTGCATTTCATCCTTTGACATGTGTTCATGCCCATCAACAACTTTTTAACTCGGTTGTTTGTGTAGATGTCAAGTTTCCTGAACTCTTAAAGATCCTGGATATGAATCTTCTGTCCGTTGCATGATTGTCAACATTTTCTCAATTCTGCTTTTTCATTTGTTTGTTTTGTTGAGGTTTTCCTTTCCTGTGCAGGTGCTTCTTAGTTTGATGCAATGCAACTTGAAGATTAGTATTATATATATGTATAACCTATTATATATAATATATAACTATATTAATGTTATATATTCTGTAATGCATTGCATGCTATAACAGTTATAATATCTTATAATAAGGCAGTAGTTGGTTATACAAAATCTATTATATAGACATATTAAATCTATAATTATTTTATATGGTATATAATATATGTGATATGCTTTATGTGTCATATAAAGTGTGTGTGTTTGCATATATGCCTGTGCTTATGTGTTTCTTTCCAAGAAGTCTTTGCTCCCAACATGTCTTGTAGTTTTCCTAGTCATTTCTTTGAGTGATATTATTATCTATGATTTTACAGGTAAGCTTCAAGGCAAGGCTTTGTTGTTCATGCTTGTGCATGTAGACCCAGTTTTCCCTGCAACAGTTGCTGACCATACAATGACTTGCCCCTGACCTGATTTTAGTTCACCTGTCAAAATTGGTTGGCAATGGATGTGTGTGTTAATTTCCGGGATTTTCATTCTGCCCCATAAATCTGCATCTCCTTTTCTTTTAATTGCCAACACCAGGCTCTTTCGATGAAAACTACATTGTATTATCTTTCAAAATCGGATATAGTTATGCCTACAGCTCATTGGCTTGTTTGTTTCAGATTGCTTTAGATATTTTTTTAAGATTTATTTTTATTATTTTTTTATTGGAAAGGCGGATATACAGAGAGGAGAGACAGAGAGGAAGATCTTCCGTCCAATGATTCACTCCCCAAGTGAGCGCAACGGGCCGATGCTATGCCGATCCAAAGCCAGGAGCCTCTTCTGGGTCTCCCACGCGGATGCTTCATTCTTTTAACTTTGGGTTAGTTTCTTCCCCCAAGTTTGAGGTTCATTGATTATTTATACTGTGTGTTTTTAATTTATTGATTTAGAAATTAGCTTTCCTTTTATTGCTGATTTTGCTGTATCCTGTAAGATCTGATTCACCATGCTGTTACTCTATTTTGCTTCCCAGGTGTGTGTGTGTGTGTGTTTTAATTTCTTATTGATTTCCATGTTGAGGCTTACCTTATGGCCTCACATATGGTGTGTCCTACAGTGAGTTTTATTTGCAGAATAAAGTAATGTATGTTCTGCAGCTGTGGGGTGCAATGTTCTGCAGGTAGATATTTGGACCATTCGGTCCACAATATAGATTAATGCTGCTGCTTTTGTCCATTTTCCATCTAGCTGATCTGGACATTATAAGAAGCAGTTTTTTAAATTTCCCCATCAACGTTAATTTGGAGTCTGCAACACCCCTTAGACTCATTATCAATTATTTCTAACAGGTGCTATAGCATATATTTATTACAGTCACATATTCTGATGAATTGTTCCCTTCATCATCTTGCAAAGCCCTTCTTGGTTTATGTAAACACTTTTTGTGTTGAAGTCTATTTTGCCAAAATAAAAATTGCTATGCAAACATTTTTCTTCTCCAATGGGGTAGAATCATTTTTACATTTTTTTTACTCTCTGTGTGGATCTTCGTTGGTGAGGTGTGTTTATTGTAGACAGCACATAGGTGGATATTATTTTCTTATATTTAGCTAGTATATTAAATTCTGTGAAGAGTGTTTAGACCATTTCACTCAGAGGGATTATTGATATGTAATGATTCCATCTCTCATTGCTTGCTTTGGACTCCCACTTTTATTTTATTTTGTTTTGTTTTTAAAGATTTATACATTTTTTATTGGAAAGTCTAATATCCAGACAGGACACGAGACAGGAAGATTTTCCATCTGCTCATTCATCCCCTTTTGGTGACTTCTGCATTGTGCTTTCTTCGTTTTCCTTTAATACCTTTCCTCTCATGGTTTCTGTTTGCAGATTTAAATCTTTCATCCATTCAGTCCTTTTATTGAAGGTTGGCTGGCTGTACACTTGTGGGCTTGCTTCTGGGGCTTCCAATCTGTTCTATTGATCTTCTCCATTTCTGCACCAATGCCGGATCATTTCTGTTATAACTGCCCCGTTGTATGTCTTGAGGTCTGGAGTTGTGATTCCTTCAGCTATTAGCTTCTGTAGAAAAAGGCCATAATCAACAAAATGGAGAAGTCAGCAGAATGGGACACAATCTTTTCACACTACACCAAAGATGGGGGCTCCTACCCAAGATTTACGAAGCGCTTCAGAAACTCAACAGCAGCAACACAGACACCCTGTGAAGAACCAGCGGAAGAAAACAAGCAGGTGATTTTTCAAAACAACAAATCCAACTGACTAGTAGACATAGGAAGGCGTGCTCAGGCTCCCTAGATACCACAGAGATGCAAATCACGTTGATGTTCCTCCTAACTCTGATGAGAATGTCTTCTTTCAGAACTCTACTAACAACACCTGCTGGCAAGGATATGGGGAGAAAGGCATGCCACTCCACTCTTGGTGGGGGTTCCGGCTACTATAGCCACTATGGAAGTCAATATAAAGAGTGTTAGACATAAAAGTATGATAGGACCCAGCCATTTTAGTTCTTGGAATATATGCAAAAGAAATGGGAAAAGAAACTGCAACCTTATATTTGCAGCACCACAATCTACAATAGCAAAGACATTGAAACAACACAGATGTCCATTGAATGAGGAATGGACAAAGAAACTCAATTAAATGCTACACTCAATAAAAAAAATAAAATTCTCGTATTTGCAAAATTAAAAAGGTCCAAATTAGAGACCATTATGCTCAGTGAGACAAGCCAATTCCAAAAGCACATGTGTCACATGTTCTCTATAATAGAAGACAACCTTCGTGTGAAACACAAGATAGATGCTTAGGCAAGCATGTGTATAGATATATTCCATTAGAAGAATTGTATGCTGTGGACTAGCATACTGGTAAGTGAAGAGATGCAGTACACATACCCCCCCCAATAAAAAAAGGGCATTGAATGATTCTGTAAAATATAAGTTGAAAATAGCATGTTGGAGTTTCAACCAGTGTCTTTACCTACCATGTCATGATACATTTAAATAGCACAATGGACAACTTCTGACTGGGCCTGAAGGACTACATATGTTAAAATAATATGTAGGAAAGCCATGAGGGTGGGGAACAGTAGGGGTGGAAGGGGAAATCCCTGGGACTAGAGAATTGTGTCATGAGAGATAAAAATAAAAATGAACAGAAAAGAAAGCTTATCTCTGTGCTTTGGAAGCTGTGACTGCCCCCCAGGATTTTCTTGGGTTTTAGATAATACCCAAACCTACTGCGGAGGCTGTGTTTTCTATTTGGCATCTTGAATTTAGTTCTCATATTTCAGCTTGATATTTCTTAAATATCTCAAAGCCTTTGCATGCTTTTTTCTGTGTCATGTGTGAACTTTTTAGCTCAATAATTTGTTTGTGTGCTTTTCAGTAATCCTGTGACCATTTTGGCTTCATTTGATTTTCAAGCATTTCATCAATTTTGCATATTCTAAGTTTGAAAAGTTGTTGCATTGCTTTGGGGAGGTACAAAGTCACCCTTGAATTTGTTTCTTGTATTTCTGCACTTACTTTTGGCATTTTGGGGAGTACTGTTTGGTTTTTTCCCTTTAGTGGTTTTACACTGTGTCTGCTGATTCTGTGACACTGTTAAGAATCTCTTCTTCAGTGGATGTTGGGCATTCTGTGCTGCTAAGGGCCAGCATACTCTGCTCAGTTCCCAAGTTTTCGGTGGAAGTTCCAGGTGACACTCAAAATCAGAGTAGCAGATATACTCTTTTGTCAGCATGGGAGGAAATAATTAAGATTGTTATCATAATGAGAGCCTCACTTTCACTCTCTCAAGTGACCAATGCCTGCAGTTGGACAAGACTGTCTACAAGCCCAACCCATGGCATGTGGTACTCTGTATGAGGACAGAGTGCTACAGTGGTCTACCTTGGGCAAACGAGTGTCTCCTGGCCTCCAGTGTGCCATGTTAGCTGCCAGGGAATAAAAGTGCGTGTCATACACATCCCAAAGGCCTCAAATTCCTACAGACTGTGTAAGCAAGACCCCAGTAGTCACAGGCAGCTGGGAATCCACTCAACCCTGCTTGTTTGCCCTGCCCACAGAGACAGCGCATTTGTTCAAAGTCCCAGATGCCTTTGAGTGCTCTACCTCAGTAGCTTGCATTGCAGAGCTTGTGCAACGTCTGGAACAGCATCATGAAATACATGCAAGCATATATAAAACAAAAAGAGGGAAAAAGAAGAAAGAAAAAACCAAAATGATAGGAATGCATGGGCTTCTCACTGTCCTAGATGCCTGTGCAGCCACCTGCTGTGCCACTAAGCAGAACTCAACTCAGATGGAAACAACAGAGTAACCAGATTGTGTTCATCAGTGCAGACCCAGACAAGCGGTGCAGCTGCAGCCACCACAGCCCTGCCGTCTTCACTCACCTGTGTGTGTGAACTCCCAAGGCCTCTGGGTGCTTTTACCACACTGGTCCAGAAGCCAGAGAGAAGCAAGCAGGGAAGGAAGCTTGCTCCTTCCTAACATATTTTCTTTGCCTTATCATTCTTTTGCTCTGTTTCTGAATGAAATTCATGTTTCTCCGTAAGTTTGTTTTCAATACTTCAGTGTACAGATTTTTTCTAATGCTAATTCAGTTATAATCCATTAACTATTATTGATGTTATTGATATACATTAAACATTTTATCATATCCAATTTTCTTCTTCATTAATCAAAGAATCACTTAGATTTGGTTTTGAAATCTTCAATATTATAAAGTGATTATTTTGTTCTTATTTTAGAGTTTATTTACAATTAGACTGAATTACTAGAAGATGTAGCAATCTGTAATTGATGTTAACACAAGCTATGTCTTGCTTTGTGATCCGGTATGAACTAAATTGTAGAAAAACGTGTCACTAATGTGAAATCTTATTTTGTATATTTTTATTGGGTAAGCTTATTCATTACTCTTTTTGAAATTATGAGGATTTTTATTTTCTTTTAATCTAATGTAAGCTCACAAGAAACGTGTATAACAGGCTTTATTTGTAAAAATATCCTTGCTAATCCTGGTGTATGATATTTTTAGAAGTAATGTTCTTGGGCCTAGGGATTCTGAACATCTATACAGTCATATAACATAAACTTTTCTATGGTTCTATGCTTGTCTTCTTTACTGTGAAATCTGTTTTTTTCACTTTCTTCTGTTTGCTGTACGGCTCCAATTTAACGTGTATATTGGGTAAAATTTTCCACACTGTAAATTGAATATATTTAATTTCCCTCCCCCCCCATCTTGTTTACTTTAAATGCCACATAGCTTGATCTTAAAAAAACACAATGTGTAGGGGCCGATGATGCAGTGTTGCCATTTCAGCCATCGCTAGCAAAAGCAGCATCTAGTCAGGGCCGATTGCAGTCTCAGCTGCTCAGCTTCAGGTCCAGTCCCTGCTGATGTGAGGATGGCCAAGCACCCTGGGCCCTCTGCTCCTGTGGGAGACCAGAGAAAGCTGCTGACTGCTGGATTCCACTTGCCCATCCCTGCACATAGCAGCCAACTGGGGAGTGAGCCGGTAGATGGAAAACACTTCTCTCTGTCTCTGCCTCTCTTTGTGTAACTTAGCCCTTCAACCATTAAAATGAAGCTTTAGAAAATATAATCAAAGGAGCGCATGATGGCATTCCAGTGTTTTTATCAGCTTTTGGGGATGCTGACATTCTTTACCAGCCTGGCGTTGAAATCTACACTAATCCTCACAGCTTATTATTGAAACTGGATGGTAGCAAGCGATGACCGAAGGACGTGGGTTCTGCCACCCATATGGCATGTCTGGAATTTCTGGATCCTGGTTATCCCTGGCCTTATCCCATGCTCTGGAGAACATTTACAGAATGAACCAGAACATAGAATCTGTCGCTCTCTCTCTTTAATGTAAATAAATAAATAAATTTCATGCATATATATTTTTATGCAGGTTCTATTATTAACTTTATTGTTACTTGATCCATTTCTTTCAAATAGATGCAGATTCTTCATCTGGTTTAAAGTCTCACATGCATTTGGTCTTATTTCGGGCAATTAACTACATGTGTCTATGTCCATATGTGTGTGTGTTTAATGCATTTCCTTTCCTTTCTTTCTATTTGATTTACTGAGTTTTCTTGGTTAATTTTGTTGCCCTACTTATATGCTTGGAATGTCACATTCTTTTTATTTATATTTTTTATAGCTTCATCGCTTAAACACAATGCATTTTCAAATTATTAGATGTTCTACATTTGATAAAGTATCAAATAAAGTAAAACACAGTTAGTATATTTTATATTAATATACCTCCGAAATTCCATTACTATGTAGAAGTGTTAAAAATGGACATTATTTTAATCTTATCAAATGAATGCATGCTAATATTTTGTCATCATGATTTTTATTCAATTTTTATGTTACTATAGCTGTTCAATTGGGTTCAATTATTCTCTTCATTGATTTGACATTTCCATATCTTACTATTTACTTTGGATTCAGTATCCTTAATTCACAGGCTGTTCATCAGCAATTTTTTCATCAAGAGTCTGATATATAAAATAGCTTACTTATGGAGTGGCTTATATTACCTTTTAGTACTCTTAACAGTAAAATCTCACTTCTCAGGAAAAATAGCTATCATTAATATTAATTTAGTTTTAGAAAAATGATTATTGATTTTCTAGTATATAAGAAAATGATTTGAAAAGCCTACCGCTAACAAAATAGCAAATTAAAAGACAAGAAAAGAACATAACATGAATTTCTTCATTAAGATACAGAAATGGCCGCTAGGTGTATGAAAACCATCGATGAGCAAGAGAAAGCATGTCAAGATAACAATAAACTCTCATTTCATAAATGCAAGTGTTGGAGCAAGTATAAGAAAACGGACAATCCTACATGAGGCAGAATGATCCAACCAAATATTGGGAGCATTCTAGAAGCTCCTCAGAAAATTTGAAGTAAATAAATTATTTAATCCATAAATTCCACTTGCTTAGTATGTGTCTAGAGGACAGAAGCCAGCAAGCCGGGACATTGTTATTCTTACAATACGGCTGCCCACAACAGCCGAGAGATAAAACTAAAACAGATACAATGACATATTTTTAAAAATATGGTCATTTATATGCAGTGGGTTGTCATTTTACTTAAAAAAAATTCTGCTTCTCATATCAACGTATTTATCTGTATGTCAACTGAAATGAAGCAAATCATTTGTAGGAGAAAAATAATGCATGATTCCACTTAACATATCATACGCTATTTGAATAACAATAACATATCACTGGTTAAGTCATTTATAATGAATATAAACGTACGCTTCACACTTCCCATGACCTCATCGTTTAGCATTTAGGGAGGGCAGTTTTCTCCTTTCAGCATATAATCTTAAGGTCTGACACTCCAGAGGGAAGCAAAGCTGAGTTCTCCCTTAGCAGCTGGTAGGAGGAGAAAGAGAGAGCGACTTTTAGAATGACGTTTACAATATAATCAACATTCATGAATCAGAACTCTCCTCATCTGAATCCCCCGCATGCTTTGACCTTGCAGTGCCGTAGGATTGAAGAGTAAGGATTCGGGGGCACATATTCACTTCGTAGCATATGAGGAGCCTACGATTCTAAAAGCTCACGCTGTAGATGGCTGTAGGGTTACTTCCAAGAGGGCAGCACGTCGAACTGGTAACAGAAAGCAAAGGGTCCTCGTCTGCTTTCCCAAGGTGCTTTACCATAAACCTGCAGGCAGCAGTTAAGCCTACTGTGCCAGAGCACAGGCCCAGACTTTCCATGTATTCAACAACCATTTAAAAGGTTATTATTTTCCTGATGCTGATCAGCTTAAATGGGTTAGTGTTGAACATTTCTGTTGTTTTATAGCAAATTGGGTTTCACTAGACTTTACCTTTCAACATGAGAAGCATAGCAATCTATGGTGAAGCACTTTCGAACTTAAAAAAATAGATATTTGGGGCCCGGCATGGTAGCCTAGCAGCTAAAATCCTTTTCCTGCACATGCCGGTATCCCATATGGGTGCCGGTTCTAGTCCCTGCAGTCCACTTCCCATCCAGCTGCCTACTTGTGGCCTGGGAAAGCAATCAAGGACGGCCCAATCAATCAAAGGCTTGAAAGCCTGCACCTGCGTGGGAGACCCAGAAGAGGCTCCAGGCTCCTGGGTTCAGATTAGCTCAGCTCCAGTTGTTGAGGCTTCTTGGGGAGTGAATCAGTTGAGAGAAGATTTCCTGTCTCTCCTCTCTCTGTATACCTGACTGAACAATAAAAATAAATCTTTAAAAAAAAATTTAGATTGGAAATGCAGTGTGGGAAACTTAAGTATTAGGTGGGTGTTGCAGTGTGAGTGTTGAAGCCGACGCTTCAGTCATATCAGGATGCTGGTTCAAGTCCTGGCTCTTCAATTGGTTTTTGTTTCTGCTTCCTGGCAATGTCCCTGCAAAGGTGGCACACTGTGTTCTAAATCCAATCCTTTCATGTGCATGGAGGCTCCAGTGAGCTCCTGGGCGGCACCCTGGCCCAGCACAGCTGTCCTGGGCATTTGGGAAATGATGAAAGATTCTCTCTCCTACTTTCCCCCGCCTGCTTTTCCCTTAGCCTCTGCTTTACTATTAAATAGATGGTTAACAAATTTAATTAAAATAATTTCAAACTCCCATCATTAAATGAAAGTCTTATTGGCAATAGAAATTTAGACAATCACCCTTCATAGGTGTATGTGCTGCCTTTTTATGTATCTGTATTTGAGTAGCAGAGAGACCGAAATAGAAAGAGAGCTTTCCAATGCATTAGTTTACTAGCATAATTCCCTCCATGGACACAACTGGGCTGAGTTGGAGCCAAGAGCTAAGCCTGCCTCTCCTACAGAGATGACACCACCCTAGGCTATAATAATTGTGGGGTCTCAACGGGTAATGTATGTCTTTAGAACCTAAGTAGTTCGAATATATGGCTACCTTGACTTTTTTTTTGGATGAAAAATTTCATCCAATTAACTTATTTCTTTAAATAATAGTACTTGTATTTTCATGGTTGATTTATATTTTTTCCATTTCTGTGGGTTTGAAATTTTCTTTCTGTTTTCATTCATTCAAAATAAAGTTTTTGTTTTCTTATTCATGTCCTCGCTGACTCATTGGTCATATAATAGCGTCACTTCCTTCAGAACGTCTTTTGTTTTTCCTTTTCATTTCTTCAGTGACACATTGATCTTTCAGTAGCAGGTTATTTAATTTCATATTGCAAATTTTTCGCTTTTCTTCCTGTTGTTGGTTTTATTTTATGGCTTTTTGTTACGGGGATGTATAGTAACTGTGTAGTGGCATGTATATGTGAAGATACAATGCAGTGTGCATCTATATGACATTTCCAATGAAAATGTTGAAAGTGTTTGATACTAGGATGCTGTACTCTCTGCCATTGTCTATGCCTACAATGTCAGGATATGCTTAAATAGCAGACTGATGGTCTGGTGACTGATTGAGAGGGACTACACTATTTTAATATATGGGCAAATTTAAAGGGGAGTTGGGATTTGGGACAGAGGGAAGAGAGACTATGGAGCCTAGGGGACCATATCTTGGAAAAAAAAGAATTAATTAGTTTAAAAAATAATACCAAATAGCCAAAATGATCTCTTTATGTGGTTATTTTCTCCTGGAACCCTCTTGGGATATATATCATAACTTTGATTTATGGCTTTAAAATTTATAATTATGTTCCAATATCTTGCTTCTTTCTTGGTTTATATGTTAATATTGATCTTTCAGTCCCCACTTTCAAATTTTCAAATTCAAATTAATTTTTCCATGCATTTATAGAAAAAACTAATTTACTTTTATGGTAAGTCTATGATACTAACAAGTTATAGTATGTGTTTTTTATATTTTGAACTCAGTGAGACAAATTGTGTTTTGAATTCTTCAGCAGACGCATCAAATTCCTGGCTTTATTTAAGAATCTTAAGATGGTAGCTGATTAAAATCCTCTGGTGTTCAGCTCTAGAGACACCAATTTGAACAGTCTAACACTAAATGTGTCACCTTAATTAGAGTTCCAGAAACCCAATGATACTACAGTCCATTGTTTTGTTATAATCAGGAGAAAACTCACTTGGAATAAAGAAGGAAAAGGTGCCTGAACCCTACTTTCTCCTGCTGCAAAGTAAGCCGTGTGGAGAGATAGCTGGTTATCAAAGAAAGTAAGTGTGTTTCAGGGCCACAACCCACACACACACACACATGTGCACACACACAGAGGCAGGTGAGTTGAGCCTCTCACACTGAGTTAGGTAGTAAAAATTCCAATCATCATATGCTCTCTGCATTGTGAGAACAAGAATGCATTCCTGCCTCGATGGTGACCACACTGTCTTTTCACTATATCATACGAATTTGTCAAGCGAACCCACAAATCAATCATTGGAAAATGCAGTTATTTAGTAACAGAGAACTCAGCAAGTGAAGAAGAGAAGGAGGAATAGAATAAAGGAGTCCAATATTTTGGAATGTTTAATCACTAAAGCAGATGTCAAAGTCATTGAGATCGTGGTCTCCCCAGACTGGATTGTTCACAGATTCTCTGATGTCATTTGCCCTAACAAAAGCTATTTCATTTCATATTTCATAATAGAGAAGCATTGATCAACTTTGCCTATGCTTCATACACTCTGCTACCACTTACACAGCTTCTGAAAAAAGGGAGCTGGAAGGAGCTTTAAAGCTAGTCAGTATCTAGTACAGTGTAAAGCTTCTCTCCATCTAGTTAATGTGTACAGGCTGTCTATACTTGTCCAGCACTGAGGAACACCTTCAGTCTAACAAGTCAGACTGATTTTGGCTTGTGTCACTGCTCACTTTGGGTGTGCTTGGCTCACACACCAGGACTTTATGCTAACTAATTATTCGGGGAAACAAGGCCAGATGAGCAACATGGGACCAGACTGTTGCTTTATCACTTCCAACCAGGTCTGAGCAGAAAATAGGCTGTCTTAGGACAGTGCCATGGGATTCAAAGTTGTGATGACAAACCCAATAATAAGCAGATTCTAAGACCAGTGCTTATGTTAGAATCTTTGGACTTGGCTTAGAATCAGACACCTGTGCCCTGATGAGACCTAATGTGCAAAACAGGATTGTACAAAACCTGGTGAGTTGAAATGCTGGTGTTCTGTTGCAAAAGCTGCAAGCTACCTATACAATCCATTCCACTATCTTAGCAAGGACTGATGAGTCGGTTTTGAGATTCATTGCTAGGCTGATGAAACTCAGGCTGGATCTGCACATTGTTGTGGGTTGCATGCACATTTTAACAATACTAATTCTCCCAAAGCATGAACATGGAGTCTCTCTCCACGTCTTTTTGTTCTATTCATTCCTGTTTTTAGTTTTAGAGATAATTCTTTTCTTTGGTGATAATTTTAATCACCAAATACGAACAGACTGAAAAACAATGTTAAGATACAGATTGTACTAAGACATAGCAAGATTAATTATTATTGGCCTGATTATATTTAGTAGCTGCTGTAATACAGCAGCAATCCAGTGCTTAGCTAAATGTCAGGCTCTTCGGCAGCCACTGCTAATCCTTCTCCAAAACAGGTGGATTTCTTAACAGTTCTAAACTTTTGCACTTGGGATTTTTATTACTGCCCCATGACATAAGATTTAGACTTCAGAAACTAAAAAAAAAAATAATAATTCTGAAGTAAATTAAACAGCATTTCATGGAAATAGTAGATAAGTATCTGGAATTCTGGCAAAGAGGAAAAGAAACAAGATAAAATCGGTAAGAGGCCAGAACTATCTGATGATACAGCCAGGTTATCCTGGAGTTCTAGGCGAGAATCTACCATAGAAAATAGTCTTTATGTCTTAGGTTGGAAGTCATGGCGAGACTCAATGGGATGCTTCTAGGATAACTACATTTATTTCACAAACAGGTTATTTTTATATAAAACTTGTATGTGCAAATTAGCAACATTTTCAAATTATGGTAATAGAGAAATAATTCAGTGTCTGAAAGTTCTACTTTACAAGTAGCGTGACAGCTTGGTTTTCATCAAATATAGTTGACCTTTCGCTTATTTCTTAAGCCCTTACTTGCTTATTTTTCTAGCCAATATCTGTACAAAACAATCTCCCCCCCAAACACACACGACAAATATGTGAATACCCAGAGCCACTGAAAATCACGTGCTATCCTTTCATAACAAAGGTAAGGGTTTTCAGCGTCTTCCTTTAAGTCAGTGCATGTGTCACTCAGCCCTCGCTTTCCACATAGCACACACCGGGAACACTCCTCTCCTTAACGTGTATCTAGCTTTCACTCTATTTTCTTTGTCCCTTCTTAACATCTATGTTCCCCAGTTTCTTCCTTCCTCTTACTATCTGTAACTTGTTTTACTTCTGAAGTTTATTTTATTTCTGTAATGTGAATTGGGCAAAATCGCATCTTCTTGCTTTTTCAAATCATAGAAAACATGACTGTTTCCATATCCGTGCATAAGAATTCATTGCTAATGATTCTTTATTGTTCAGTTGAGAGGGTGAGGGAGCCAGAATGAGTTTCCATCAACTGATACACTTACCCAAACACAGGAGATGAGCAGTGGGTAGAAGTCCAACCGGGACCGTATTTGAGGTGTCCCATGCATGTGCCAGTCACTCCTTTACTTGAGCCATCCCTGCTGTGCCAACATCCTGTATTGGTAAGATAGGAGAATAGAATAACAAACAGAGGTGTGCACGAGACCTGGGCATCCTGGGATGGGGTGCTGATGTCTTCATTAGCACATACAACATTCATACTTCTAGTTAGCTTAATGTGAGAAGGAAGTGAATAATTGAAATGTTTGAGTTTTTCATTGAGAATATGGCTTTCTGTTCATTTTTGTAATTATAGGGGCAGTGCATTGCAATAAGGAAATTGCATAACATAACAAATGCTTAGGAACAAATTATTGTGTATAAATACTATCCAGCAATAGTCACTTTCAACATTGTAATGCCTAGCCTGCCAAATGAAAGTGTGTGTGTGTGTGTGTGTGTGTGTGTGTGTGTGTGTGTGAATGCTTGTGTACCACAATACAGTCACATTTTTACCAGTGTTCTGTCATTTCCTACTTTCACTCTAGATTTTTATGGTGGGTTAGGCATTTTATATAGTCATCAATTCGCATCTGACATAATCTCTCACATAACCAAAGCGTCATGATTTTAGCTGCTGACTCTGCTTTCAACATCATGTTCCTTTACATATACATGTAGTTTGACATATTTTGATATAAAATGCTTCTCTCAATAACAGGGCTAATTAATTTCATATTTTGTTGGCCATACCTCTGATCGAATGGATTTACTATATTTGCAAGTAGTGAACAGGTGGAGTTCCACAAATATAAATGGAATGCTTAGGCGTAAATGAACATGATGCCTAAAATAGTTGAAATATTCAGAAACACAAATTTTACATGCATAGAAAATATAAAAATAATACTTAAGTGATGATATGCGTACACAATTGTGAGGGTTGCACATGCACATTGGTTGATGCCCTGGCTGCTAAACCCTGATATAGCTCCCTGCCAATAATCCAGGCAAAACAGCAGAAAAAGCACCAAGTTCTTGCTCCACCAACAGCTGTGTGAAGGCCCCTGCTAAATCCCATGCAGTCTGCCTGGTATCCTACCAGGCAGGGCCCGGGGGGGGGGGCGTACAGGCCCCCCCCCCCCACCGCGTACCACCCCCCCCCCCCCACCCCACCCCCCGGACCCCCTTCCAGAAAAAAAAATAAGATAGAGTATAAACACAGCACAGTAACCACTTCCTCAGGAGCCAGACTCTGGTCATCGATTCCTTTTCCATGATTTCTCACCTTGTAATCAGATAAAAAAATCTATGCTCAAACTGAAGGCACACGGCCTTGGACTCTGAATTTGTAAGATTACATCTGATTGACACCCTAAGGCTTGATTTTTCTTAGAGTGCTATATCCCATGAAAGAGTTGGCAAGAATCTGCTCAAGTCCATTTTGCAAATCAGATTATATACAAAATAGCTTGCCTTTTTTCCCTTTCTTTTTTTGTAGGCGTATTTTTAATGAGTTCTTCTTTATAATCCCTTTGCAATCTCATTTAAGCCTTTGTTTCTTCCTTCTGATCCTGTGTTTCTGCCCCTCCTCCAAAAATTCTGTTGCTGTTAGTTTCCCTTAAAAGCAAGCGTGAGTTGCCTCCTTTGACTAATGTTTTACAAGCTGGTGATCTAAGTTCTATAAATCTCTCTAGATGCCTGTAAATCTCTTCCCATAACTACTTTGCCCAAACCACATGCATCTTCAGATGACACTCAACAAAAACTTCCATTGGCAACTTTCCCTTTGCTTGGTAAGCTCCAAAGGTCATCCCTTGATGATGAGGCTGCAGGCTCTTTCCTCATAGCTGCCACCAGATCTTCACAGAATTATATTACTTGCACATCCAGAACCACGTCTAACGTCTGCTGAAAAATGATTTTTCTAAAATGTAAGTTATAATTAAATATGAGTGTCTAGTCTTTTCTCCAGAGGTTGTTCAGATTCATTCTGATTAACAACAAATGGAAATACTTCTATTCAAAGTCTGTGAAGGGGTTCAGAAGGCTGAAAAATCAACTTGTACATATCATAGTTCACTACTGGAATAAAAATTAAATAGAAGGAAAAGATGAATATTGTCAGTAAAATACGCTTTGCCATTAGTTTTAGTATGACTATTAGAAAATAACATTGACATATTTATGACTTAAAGCGAATTACTCAACCCTTTTGTAAATTAAGTACAAGACAGGGATAATGACATGATGACTTGTGACTGTTGTCGAAGGTCCACAATTCTGTAACAATATGGGGAAGCAGGAAGGAGAGGAGGAACGTTGAGGGCAGAAGGGCAGCTCCCCAAGCCAATGCAAATGCATCATGAATAATGAAAAAATTCAAAAAACGATCGTGAATTTTCAATGAATTAGTATATTTGCAGAACTTCAAAGAGTGTTTTTAAATAATGTTTATTGTCTGACATCATTGCTATTGTATACATAATGAATGTACAACAAAATATAGTTTATATGATGACGAGTCAATCATTAAAATATTTAATGGAAAATGTATAGCCTTAAGGAAAATAACATGAATCAGGTAAAAGCCATTAAACTACTATTATATAAGCTATGTAAGATATAGGTACATAGATTTAAAAAAACCTCAAGAATACATCAAATGATATTCCCCTTGTCTGTGATATGTAAATTGTAGAAATAGTCTTCCCTTTCTTCCATGGCTTGTCAGAGAATGTGTTGCTTCTATATAAAATGAAAAATATAAATAAGAGAACAAGACCATTCTGTGGTAATGACATGTCTAAGGGATACACCATTACACAGGATTAATGAGTTGTGCATCGACTCAAACATCCTTGAGCGAAGCTATTGACAAAACGGTCAGCGTAATAATGGTGGGTAACTGAGTTATAATGAAATCTTCTAAGCAAAAACCACCATGACTGGCTAACAAAAAGTGATTCCCGGTGCCAAGGCTGCCATGGCTCCCCTGCCCAAACCTCAGCATATATGGTTGCAAAATCCAAGCAGTGTTAATGTCGTGTCAAGAGCCTTGTGATTCATCAGTGTCGCTTCTAAGGCTCCCTGAGCTTTGAAGAGTGGGTTCATTAACCACCAAGGCTGGGAAGTCATGGAACAGTGCTTGCCTATCAACCCTGCAGCGAGCTGAGTGTGTGTGAGCTACATCCTCTTGCTGGATGAGTGGGACAATCACGACACCTCAGAAGCAAGACAGCTGCTGTGTGTTTAGCCTCAAAGGAAGAAACTCTCCAGTAAGACAGGAAGAGGGAAGGATACACAGAAATAATGCAGCGAGTGATGTGGCTTAACTGAGAAACCAGTGAAAATGTATTAAAGGGGCAGTAGCTTAAGGTGTTTCACTGGAGTCAGTTCACTTAGAAGAAAAAAAAACATGCCAAGTTTTGTAATTATAGCTGGTGATGGTGGTTAATGTCCAAAAAAGGAATTAAGCATAGAAATTGGCTAGTGAATAATTGCATTGTTAAGCTTCATTTTTAAAGAGGTAAACACAATTTGAAATAGTTTACACAGTAGTAAGTGAGTATGAGGAACAAGCAGTGGGCTCTGCTGTATGCACTGACATCAGAACACATCACTCCACCTGTTAGTGCTTCGCAATGAGATTGGGAGGCTAACATGAAAATCAGTGCAGTGGAAATATATTGGAAAGAATAATTTTATGTTTGTATGGAAACTTCGCATACATCGGGAATTTTCCCCTGGGGGATACTGTATTCTGGAATGTTTGTGTCACTATGACATATGCAAATATTATAAATATGCTACAGATTATTTTGTTTCTGAGGTCTGCCACCTCTAATAAATATTATCTAAGTGACAACGCCCACAAAACAGCTGATTTTATTTACTTTTTCACATTTCAAGGAAATGTATTTTAATAGGATATGCTTTTGGTTCTACTTTGTTATGAAGTGGTAATTTTTCCAAAAACGAAGAGATTTAATGTCTTTCTTTTTCCTGTTTTATTTTTCATAGTGCAGTTCCTCCGGCTCAGGGATGTCCCCTTTCCATTTTCCCAATCCCCCCGCTATTTTTGCCTATAACAACAGCACAGTCCCTCTACAACAATCACAAATCCATCGTTGTGCTACTTGAGTACCCTGACTGACACTGCAGTTACAGACCATGGTACACAGCCCAGCATCCTGCTGTCAGGATGCATTTAACAGTGTCATTGGGAGTCAAGCTTTTATTCAGTACAGCTGTGTCTGGGCATGGCACTTTTCTCCATTACACAGTTCCAGAAAAGATGATTTTAGAAAACTGGCATTCTCATTCTCCTCAAGTAGGAGACAGGAAACAACATCGGATAAATCTAGTTTAAAATTGTGATTCCCACAATAGTTGCCACAGGGATTAGAGGAAGTTTCTAATTTGTATACATACATTTCCCAGAGCCAGTGAAGTGGGATTGCAGCCTGTCTGCTTGCAGAGCCAGCTAGCATATGGGTTCCAGTTCGTGAGTTGGTTACTCCACTTCTGATTCAACTCTGTGCTTGTGGAGAGGAAACAGTACAACACAGCTCCCGTCCTTGGGCTCCTGCACCCACACTGGAGGCAGCTCCTTGCTCTGTGCTTGGGATACGCTCAGCTCTGACATTTGTGGCAACCTGAGGAGTGAACCAGCCAATAGAACACCTCTCTCTTGGTCTTCTCTTCTCTTTCTGTAAAATCTGCATTTCCAATAAAAAAATTAAAAATTATTTAAAAAAACCCCTTCATTTAGAAATTTGCATAATATCTAATTCATATTTGTTTGAATAGCAAAGCTATTCCTTATAAATTGTCAAGGAAGATGAACTTGAAAGGCATAAGCTATGTTCAAGGGGTTATTGGCTGCTTGGTGATCAGCCTGCCCAGTGCTATGGTTATCATTTGTTGTATGTTCGATCAGAAAAGTGGTTTTCTCTTTAATTGCCTGCAGGATGCCCTAAATAGGAAATTACCAACAGAAATTTTTATGAGCCAAACAAGTATTAAGGTACGGGAGTGGGAAAGAACATCAGCCCAGAACATTAATTTGTCATATACACTCCTCTTGATTTACACAGTTTATATCTACATTGCAATTATTTTCTTTTATATTTTCTTTTACAACTGCAAACTTGACACAAAGCTATGCACCCTTCCATCAGCATTTTTTGAACAACAGTGTAAATAGTTATATCCTATGACAAGAATAGAGAAAAACATCATTCTATAAAAGTTGATTAGAAAAAAAAAAGCATGTAACTTCTGCTCAGTTTTATCTCCTTTAAAATAAACTAAAAAGGCTCTTCTGACTTCTTTTTCCTTGGTCTTAGAACAGCGTCTGCAATCATGACCCGTGAATCTGGCAGTATCTTTGTAAATGAATCATTAATATCGTTAGCCTCAGAACAGATGTCAGAAAGTAAAGATTGGCTACGTCCAGATGGAGTTGCGCTGCCAAGTCTCGCGAGCTTTGTCAGTAAGAGTTGATTGTAATGTCACTGCAGTCCAATTCCAGGCTGGAGCAGCAGCTGCATCCTGCACTTTCCTGAAGTATTACAGGCTGTGCAGCCCTTGCAAACTTTATCATCTTTCTTGCAGCGGCGGGTAAGTTGTTCTGATTTTACTCCTTTTAGGAGAGGTACAAGTTACAGAGACGCTCATTCTGTGCAAGGGGTGTGAGCTCTTCGCATGTTCGCTGTGTGTCTAGTGCTCCGTGGAGAACAGTTTAGTAAAGCCGGTAAATGGAACCGATGAAGCGAGCAGGCACATACATCCAACCTGCTGTTGAGGGAACGCACACACAGCCTATTTAACTGCTGAAGAAACAATGAATGCATTCAACTCTGCACAGAAGGACGTGTGGAATCACTGTCATGGATGTTTCTAATGTGCCCCATAAGGAATTACATTTTACACAGTTTTATCCTAAATGCTTTATGTATTGAATTTGTCCTTAAAGGACCAATTACAATAGTCTTGGCTCTATTTTCCTCTTTAAAAAAAAAAAACTGAGATGAAACTAATAGCTCTCTTATTTCCTTGTTGAATAGGGTACTTTCCTGACTGAATATTTTGTCATCAGGAACGTTAAGATGAATTGGCAATTAAAAAGGTTAAGAATCATTTATGTAAATGGAAAGCACTTCTTAATTTGATTCACAAACATGTCTGCTTTGCCATTTGCCCAATTTTTTACATAAGTATTTATTTTGTAGCAAAATGTGTTACAGCTGTTGTTACTTGTAGCATTCAAACAACCACAAGCAAACTGAAGCTTTCTTTTAAACTATTTCTTATACTTTTTTTTCTGACACTATTTTGATGATATCAATTCCAGTTTTTTCAGAGGATTAAAATTAAATTGAATTTGATATTGAGTTCTATTATATCTATTTTATTTAATTATGTGCTTTCTCTATTATGTGATTATATCCTCATAATAAACTTGGTTACACCATCCTTTGGCTATGTAATGGCTTCCTTACTGTAAAGCATCTCATGGTTATGACAAATACAATTATTATAAACTTCTCTAAAGACTACTTTTATCTGGGGAAGCATGAGCTTTCAAACTGTGGCTGCTAAATTGAAATTGAAATATTAGAATTCTCAGTGATATGGAATAAAATGAGCTTGCAATAACAAAGAAAACACTGATCAAATTTAAAAGTTCTGCTTTACACTCCTAAATTGTTTATGTTGCAATGTCCTCCTCCTATTGAAAAAAATAGTTTAAAACTATTAACTATTAAACTAAATAGTTTAGTTTTGTAAAAATTAAGCGAATAATGTCTTAACAAATCACATCTTACAAAAATACTTTCTATTTTGATTGCTTGCCTGACATTACTTAGTAACACATTTTCTGAATGCTATCATTTTTGTATTGATAGTTTTATGATAAAAACTGGTTCTTGACAAAAAACATTGATTATCTCAGATGTTAGGAATCAGAATTGAGTGTATACAACCTATGCTCAGATTCACATTTGAAAAGAGAAACCAATCTAGTACTAAAACACTTGTATTATCCACACAACAAAATGTATGTGAATGGTGTTTCTGGTTGGTAATAGGAACTCGCTAATACTTTGTCAACCTGATATACTAACTTTTATCAACAATAGTGGTGCCCTTAGAGGCTTCCTCAGTTCTCCAATCCAGTGAGTTTGCAGCAAAACAAACCTTTCATGTTCTGTATATAGCTTAATTTTCTTAATTTGATCAAATACATTTTAGCTGTGCTTGCTCTAAATCATATTAATGTACCCACTAAACAAAGCTACATTTTCAAATAGAAATAAATGTGTGTAGACACACATAACTTTTAAAAAAGAAGATTTGCTCTACACCCAGGAAAATTATGGTAAATACTCCTTTGATGATTCTTTAGGAAGTTTCTGGCTGACCCATCAACTTGGAAACTTGATATCCAATAATCACAGATAGATAGCAGACAAATGGCCCTTCGTGTTGATTTTTTTTTCAATATCCGAATCTTGCATACAAGCATTGGCTATTTTCTAGTAAATTTCGCGTAAGAACCTATACTTATTTCAAAATTGAATTAATAACACAAAAAGGGATTCGATTTTTTCCTTTCTTATTTTGAGAGTGATTTTTTAAAAAGTTTACAGATTTTCAAAAATGGCCTGTATATTTAGCTTTTTGCCATATTGGCCTCTCACAGTCACAGTAAATGTGCAATTCCTATAAAATCAGTTCTCATGTTACTCTAATGTTAATGCAATAAGAGGCTCCACATAAAATTTTCAGAATATAACAGCTCTACTCTCTCCCTCTCCTCCTTCCTTCCTCCCTCCCTTGCTTCTCTCTCTTTCCTTCCTTTTTAAGGTTTTTATGACAGTTTTAATTGGCGTTGCACCCAGAGTTTTAACTCTCCACTGCACAGAGTTTAGGAAGTAAACATTGATATCCTAATACAGTTCATAACTTGGAAGGCTACAGTATTTACGAGTTACCAAATATTTTCTCCTCGTCCACATTCGTGTATATGTGTGTATATACACACACATACATATGTATAACACATATTATAAAGCTCCACATAAAAACTTGCACTTTTCAATCAGTAACCATCAGTTCAGGAGCAGACACTTGGTGTGAGATGTTTTTGCTGTTTGGGGCATGCACACTCCATCTCAGATTCCTTGAACACGAGTCCTGGCTCTGCTCCCGAGTCCACATTCCAGAGAATGCACATGCTGGGAACCGATAAATGAAGGATGACCCATATGTATTTTACTTCTATAAATATAAAATATATTGTATAAATATAAGGCATATTGTAGAATCTTTTAATATAGGAAATAAAAATGAGAAATTTAAAAATAATTTCTATTTAGATAGATCCAAATTTAGATATCCTGTGAACCTGCTGTAAAAATTGGCCCAGCACTTTGTTAGGAGTGATATATTACATGATTCAAAAACTTAATCATTGATTCAATGTCACAACACCCACTGGCTCAGATTTATATAAGGGAAAGCAGTACAATTATATTGAATATTTAAATATTTATGGTGAATTTAGGCTAACATGAATCTCTTGATATCCTTTAATATTTGTATTTTTTGTTATTTAACCAGGTGGTATAAAAATACAAACCAATAAACAAAAAGAAAAGAAAAGAAAAGAAAAAAGTTAACCAGGGTTGGTGTGGTACAATAAGTAACCATTTGTACCACAAACATTTCCATATGAGAATGTTTATTTAAGTCACAGCTTCCCAAGTTATGCCCTAGCTTCCTGCAGATGTGCCTGGGAAGGCAAAAACAACTCGAGCCTAAGCACCAAAGACCCTGCCATTCACATGGAAACCACGGAGGGTTCCTGACCTTGCCCACATCCGGCTAGAATGGTCCTTAAGGAGCAACTCAGTGGATGCGAGGTCTCTCTTTCTCTGTATGTTTCTTCCCCCTGTCGTGCTGGATTTTACATAAGTAAACAAAAATAAATTGTTTAAAAATAATGTAAACTTGGGCGCAGCATGGTGACCTAGCAGCTAAAGTCCTTGCCTTGAACGTGCCTGGGTCCCATATAGCCCCGGTTCTAACCCCTGTGTCCCTGCTTCCCATCCAGCTCCCTGCTTGTGGCCTGGGAAAGCAGTCAAGGACGGCCCAAAGCCTTGGGATCCTGCACCCGAGTGGAAGACCAGGAAGAAGCTCCTGGCTCCTGGCTTCATATCGGTTTAGCTCTAGCCAGTGGGGTCACTTGGGGAGTGAATCACGACAGAAGATCTTCCACTCTGTCTCTCCTCCTCTCTAAATATCTGACTTTGCAACAAAAGTAAAAATAAATAAAAAAATAAATAAAAAATAAATAAAAAAACAGCCCCCAAACTCTAAATTCTATATAAATATAATTTCTGCTTTTAGTTTTTAAGATGATAGCGTTTTGCACAAAATACATGGGAAAGATGCACGTTTGTTGAATTAGGTGCAGATGGAGACAAGTTTAGATACGCTCAACATATTGATCTTTGGAGAAAATACTGCATAAACACGTGGATTTAATCAGGCATTTCCTTTGATCAAACACACTTAATCATCACTAACTGTCCCATTTTCAGCAGTAAATGTAGTGGTTTTAAGTGGGAGCACCTGAAGGTTTGGTCTTTTCAATAGGAGAATCGTTATTTAATGTAAAGCAACACAATTAAAAACAAAACAGAACTGCCACAAATGTTCGATTCTCTGATGATTAAGATTTCTGTTCATTTAATTTGGTTTTACATTTTTGCATCCTAAAACATAGTAAAGGAACTGAGCTTGACATTCTGGACCTTTTCGTTATTGTACAGGCATGAGTGTTTAATTGAATGTCAAAATCAGTTTCTTATTGATATTCCAAATGACAACTTTTTTTTTTACACTTTTCTTTCTCTGTGGATCTTCCAAATCTGAAATATTCTATTATTCAAGAGAAACTCATATTTGCCTTATGAATTTTGATAGAATGTGGCTTACCTAAAGCATTCTCATTGTGATTCCAAACAAACGTTGAAGCAGGTGCCAGCTACTAAAGCTGTCACTGGACACAACAAGAACGTCCTTTTCCCAGTGTCTTAGAAACTGTGCAGTTTAGTTCTGTTTTCAGTTGTTTGTTGCATTGTCAGAATCCCTTTCTGACTACATTGAAACCATCACTTATTGTATGCATTTTAATCAATTAACAGTAAATATGTGCCATGAGAAATCACTGAGTCTACCTTTCATCTAAGACGGTATCTTCTCTCATGTATCTTAGTAGCAACCGAGAGTTCTCTTTTCTGCTTTGGGTGCTGTTAGTTCTCACCATCAAATAGAGAAACCTCCTACAATTTCTAAACTTCAGAGGAATTGCCCAATGTATATCCCAGCACCAGTTTTTCCCCCTCAAGTGCTAGCAAGTTTGTTCACAATTTGCAGAAGAAATGACATCACACTATTTTTGTCATTTTGTAGTGTGAGAATTACTTGTCTGCATTTTCTTCTAACCATGGACCGCACTGTGCAGAGAAGGGAACCACAAAACAACAGACGGAACTGTGAGACGGGAAAGGCCAACACTGCAGCTTGTTAAAACTCCTTAACTCTTCCCACAGTTCTGTTGAGCACTAGTCAGCCACGAAAGTTCAGAAGATACATGAGTTTGAATTGTCTTCTCTACTGCAGATGGAAATTATATCTCACCACAACTTGACTCCATGTTTGCTGCAACTGTGTATAGTATGTAGCTTAGCATATCAAAACCCATGGAAAATTCTGGGTCATGGGTGTTCTGAAAATAAATAAATAAATAAATAAAACTACCAAGCAACCAACCAAACAAAAAATTACAAATGATCTGAAATGTTTTTTCCACCAAAATAATTCCATTTCTATGATATTTAATTCAATTTTACCTAACCATGTTCAAGTCCGCTTGCATTAAATTTGTCTAGGACAAATTTCCTCCTTAAAATACTAAATCTCATTTACATATTTATAATAACAAATATTCCCCAAATCAGATTAAATTCTTCTTCCCAATCCACTTACTTTTCTTCTAAACTGATAACTGAAATGCCTCAATTTTCTTTTTTTAAAAAAATCTAGATTGGATTTCATAATGTTAGTGGATTTATTAGTCTTTATAATTTATAGGATTCAAGAAACAGCTGTATTTCGGGGAATTAGAGTCAGTATTATGTAATATTAAATTTTGTATTGATCTCTCTTTCAGAAGTCAGCATGCAGAATCAGGACACGATCGTATATGTCCGATTTCTTCTGTGGCTTGTTCTGTTCTTCATGGTTACTAGGAGGGCACACACTGAAGACGAAGTGATCATTCCAACCAGGAATGGGAAGGTCAGAGGGCTGAATGTGCCTGTCCTAGGGGGCACGGTAACAGCCTTTCTCGGCATTCCCTACGCACAGCCACCTCTGGGTAGACTGCGATTCAAAAAGCCACAATCACTGACCAAGTGGTCTGACATTTGGAATGCCACAAAATATGCAAATTCCTGCTATCAAAACATAGATCAAAGTTTCCCAGGTTTCCATGGATCAGAGATGTGGAACCCAAACACTGACCTCAGCGAAGATTGTTTATATCTGAATGTGTGGGTTCCAACACCTAAACCTAAAAACGCCACCGTCATGATATGGATCTACGGTGGTGGTTTCCAGACCGGGACCTCATCACTGCCAGTGTATGATGGCAAGTTTCTGACTCGGGTTGAAAGAGTTATTGTTGTTTCAATGAACTACAGGGTGGGTGCGCTAGGATTCTTGGCATTGCCAGGAAACCCTGAGGCCCCAGGCAACATGGGTTTATTTGACCAACAACTGGCCCTTCAATGGGTTCAAAAAAATATAGTAGCATTTGGTGGCAATCCTAAAAGCATAACTCTCTTTGGAGAAAGTGCAGGAGCTGTTTCAGTCAGCCTGCATCTGCTTTCTGCTAGAAGTCAGCCATTGTTCAATAGAGCCATTCTGCAAAGTGGATCATCTAATGCCGCTTGGGCAGTCATGTCTCTGCATGAAGCCAGGAACAGAACACTCACGTTGGCTAGATTTGTTGGTTGCTCTAGAGAGAATGAGACTGAAATAATTAAATGCCTGCGAAGTAAAGATGCCCAGGAAATTCTTCTTAATGAAGTATTTGTTGTCCCGTTTGATACACTCCTGTCAGTAAATTTTGGCCCAACTGTGGATGGTGATTTTCTCACCGATATGCCGGAAACACTACTTCAGGCTGGACAATTCAAGAAAACCCAAATCCTGGTGGGTGTGAATAAAGATGAAGGGACGGCCTTTCTTGTATATGGTGCTCCTGGTTTCAGCAAAGATAACAACAGCATCATAACGAGAAAGGAGTTTCAAGATGGCTTAAACATGTTTTTTCCAAGTGTAAGTGAATTTGGCAAGGAATCAATCCTGTTCCATTATGCAGACTGGCTAGACGACCAGAGACCTGAGAACTACCGAGAGGCCTTGGATGATGTGGTCGGGGATTACAACATCATATGTCCTGCTCTGGAGTTTGCTGAGAAGTGTTCAGAGATGGGGAGCAATGCTTATTTTTATTATTTTGAACACCGATCATCCAAACTTCCATGGCCAGAATGGATGGGAGTGATGCATGGTTATGAAATTGAATTTGTGTTTGGCCTACCTCTTGAAAGAAGAGCGAATTATACAAAAGCTGAGGAAGTTTTGAGTAGATCCATTATGAAACACTGGGCAAGTTTTGCAAAGTACGGGTAAGTATCACTGATAAATCATTTTTGTCTGGTTTTGTTTGCTTCGTTTAGCATATCTGTTGCATAGTCTGACAGATTTCATGCATGGCACAAAGATTTAATTATTCTGTTTGTACAGCAGTTACTTTCTGTAACAGTGAATTTCACTTAAAACTTTTAATCATAGAAATGCAATGAAAACTATTTTCTGATTTAATCTTCTAAATATTGTAAAATGTCAACAATGCTGTTCAAACTTTGTATGGAAATAGATATTTCCCTTGAACACTGGCATTAGTAATACAGCTGCTTTTTAACCTGAGACTTTAAAATGCTGTTAGAGTTTTTCAAGTGTAGGGTATATTTTGAATGCTTTGTGTGTAGCTTGGTACAGTGTCATTAGATACGTGCGGAATTACATCTCTGACCAAGAAAATCATAGGGCAACGTGCTAGTGGGCTTAGCCTGAGGCAGAATACGTGCAATTCAGCACATCATTCTTTCTCTATTAGGGGTTCTCAGAGTTCTCCGATAATCTATGATTGGCACGTTCTATGAAGTCTTTCCATTCGGTTAAATGTTCTGAATTTGACCAGTCTGATGCCGGGATTTAAATAGTCGGAGTTCACACTAAATCATGACCTTCCCTGATATGCAAAACATGTTATGATATTATGTCCTCAAGAGAGAGAAAATATGGACAGTTGCAAGTCATGGTGATTTGGCTTCTGATTTTTCAACTTTATGATGCCATGGTAGAAATCTAATTGAAAGTTGGCATATTGGTTGTTTCCTGGATGTCAGTCTGTGATAATATATTCTCTGGTGATGAGAAATTCCCAGTCTACTACATAACAGCTAAATGATGCTGCTAAACTACAGTGTTTAAAAGATGGATGTGTTACGTGTAATCTGAACATTGTTTATTTAAAATGTTTTTATATGCTTGCAAGTTCACTTCTGTGTTTAATACATTTCAATAAATGAAAGTTAACATTTAATTTAAAATGAGAAGTTAATGTACAAAGGTTAAAGCTTAAGGGGTCAACGTAAACTTTATGTCCTTACCTTACATGTACCCCGGGATGCCATATGGGTGCAGATTCACGTCTCTGCTGCTCCACTTTCCATCCAGCTCCTGTTCAGCATGTGGCTTGGGAGAGCAGTGGACAATGGCCCAGGGCTGTGGAATCTTGCATCTCTTCGTGGGAGATGAGGAAGAGGTTTCTGGCTGTTGGCTTCAGATTGGCTCAGTCCCAGCAGCTGAGGCCATTTGGGTAGTGAATCAGCAGATGGAAGATCTTTTTGTGTCTGTCTTTCCAACAAAAATAAATAAATCTCTAAGAAAAAAAGAAAAGTGAATTGTTGTTAATGGATGGAGGGACAAAGATTAACTATGATTCAAAATGATTAGCTTGCATTTAATTTTATTGGACATTAACCGGATTGTCTTTATAAAGCATTGTTAAAAGCAATAGGTAAGAATGGTCATAGCATTCCAGTGTTCACACATTAGATGTTAGCATGCTGATGCATGCCTAGCTAATGTTACAAAGGTAAGAGCAGAGCATGATCTAAAATTAGATATCCTTGGCTATAGAGACAAGTTCCCGTTCATGAAAAATTGTCATCTGGTCATCTAGTCCAATTATTATCAGACTTGTTAATATATTTTCTGACAGATAATAGTTATGGGGTTTCCTTAGTGAAAGAAGAAAAAAAAAACTTTACCTCTGCTTCTGTAATTATTTCTGGTAAGTTATTATAATGGACCCATGAGCACATTTGATGACTTTGCAGAAGGGTGAGGACTAACCCCATAGGATTAATGTTATTGCTATCATGAGAACATGCACATTCCATTTAAATCCTTATGCTCCTTAGTAACAGGTGAAGAATGGCTTTGAAAAGAGTTAAACAATAAATGCTAACTGGCATTCTTGTATCAGTTTAATCTTTAGAAAAAAACACAAATGTACCGAAAATGCACAATGCGAGAATTCATCAGAAAAAGATGAATTTCATTAAATTGTCCAGACAATTATTTGCCGAATCAAAGATCAGTACTCTTCTAGCATTACTTATATGGAAAGAGATATGGACTCCAGATGCTTATAAAAAAGACAAAACTTATGAAGAGATTCCCAAAATCACATATTTGACCAAATGTTTAAGAATTTTGCGTCCTTGAAGTTAGTAATTTTACTTAACATAACAAGAGTCATTAGAACAGAAAATTGTACTTATTGAGTCATTAAAAAAATAGAATGTGATTTATTTTACATTTTTTAAATGTTTCTGTATTTGAATAAATTAGAATAACATATAGATCTTCTATTCAATCTAAGAATTATTCCCAAAACTGTTACTTTAGAAATCAGTAAAAATTGAATGATATATTGTTAAATGGCATGTTTCAATAGGACAGTGACATCAAAAGACTGGCTTCAAAAATTGCATCTATTAATATATAAAATATCATATTTCTATGATTCTTCCACAATTCCAAGTGAGGAGGTTATTTTTTTTCAGATTACTATACTCCAAGAAGTTATTCCTGCTCTAATTTTCTATCCCATTAATCTCAAATTGCGGTATAGAAAAAAAATGAAATTTTTAAAATTTGTGTTTTAATAATTTGTAACACATTTTATACTAAAATTGAATATTTCATTGCTGTAATTGGGTGATCTGACTAATTATAAATTAAATATCAATGTTGAATATTCCACACACAAATCTGGAGTTAAGGAAAAAGTGGGGAGTAGCATTATCAGTTTGTATAAGAAAGCCAGAGAAGCAGTGATTATAATAGTTGTAGAAATTGTAGTGACAACGGAGATAAGAGAGAAGAGGAGTGGAATAACCAAAAATGCTAGAAGGGGAAAAAAATCTGAAAAAAATGTGTCTCAAGAAAAGAGTTAATTCATGTCACTGCTATAGAATGAAAAACACAACTAAGCAAATGTGTGCTACAAATGTGGATATTGCCAATGGCAAAGCTCTCATGTTTTGGTGGAATGTCAAGAACTGAAACTTCTAAGAAATTCAGTTCAGACTAAGAAGGAATTACCATATGGCATTTTGAAAACGGGACAGTCATTCAGCAACAGCCACGCAGCCCCAAGTCATTCTACAACAGTCACGCAGCCCATATTCTATTTAACTGTGTGATGGCATTGTGGGTTAGACAATGTTTGAAAATAAAGTATCCTGTTGTCAAAATATACTTAACAGTTCCATTGGGAATTCTTTTATTTGGGAGTAGAGATGCATGTTACAACAATTATCTTCACTTCCTGGCAATCTTATCTCAGTTATACACTTCATCTAAGAGAATATGTGTCAAACATGTAGTAGGATTTCAATCATTTAAATGACTAATATTCCATACAGCAGATGTACTAGATCTTGTCATCTGCTTCACCCATTTTTTTTAAAGATTTATTTTAGCTTTATTAGAAAGTCCGATTTACAGAGAGGAGGGGAAGCAAAGAGGAAAGCTCTTCCTTCTGCTGATTCACTCCCAAGACGTTGGACCGGCCTCTACTGCTTTCTCAGAATACAAGCAGGGAGTAGGAGGGGAAGTGGAGAAACCAGGATCAGAATTGGTGACCTTACGGGATCACGGTGGATGCAAGTCCAGGACTTAGCCACTAGAATACCGCACAGCGTCCTCAGGCAACAGGATTTTTGTTTTGATGCTGTTGAGTTTCTTACCCTCTTTGTAAAGGATGGATATTGGTCCCTTATCTGTCATGTAGCGTGCCGAGATCTCCTATTCTGTAGGTTGATTCTTCCTTTTGCTTTTCATTTCCTTTGCTGTAGAGAAGCTTCTTGGTTTGCTGTTGTGTTTATTCCGGCTTTGACTGCCTGTGCTTTTGGTGATGTTTTAATTCCTGTATCTTGGAGTGCTGCTTATGTTTCCCTCCAATGCTTTGATGGCTTCTGAGTGCTGGTTAGGTCCTTAATCAATTCAGGGCTGGATTTTGTGTATGTGAGGTGAGCCCTTCTTACTTGTGCAGGCTGCTACCCAACTGCTCTAACATTTGTTGGAGAGATGAGTATTTTCCCCTCTATTAATTGGTTCTCATGTCGAAGATTAACTGAATGTACATATGTAGGCTCAGTTTTGGGATTGTCATTCCATTACACTGGTCTAATCCCTTGTTTCTGTACTAAAACTGAATATTTTGATATCTAATACCAAATGGCATGTCTTAAAAAGTGTAATTGTGATTTGTTCAGCTTTATTTTTAAGATTCACGATAGCTTTGGCTACTTGTGGTCACTTGCTTTTCCAGATGGATTTTTGTACAATCTTTATTATTTTTTTTTGAGAGGGATATTGTGGTAATTTTGACTGAGTTCTCAATATATATCACTTACAGTAGTATGGATATTTTGTTTATGTTAATCCTCCCAACCCAGGCACATGGTAATTTTCTCCCTCTTTTATTCCCTATGCCTACAAAACTATATCAAGGTAAATGATAGTACTTTATGTGTAAAGGTATTTTATTAATAGTTTCTTATAGTCTATATATACTTTTTACTTTTTCTCAAAGAACAATAATTGCATTATTTTAAAAACTATAGCTTCAATAACCAACACAGTTAGTTTAAGTGATAATACATGCTGGTGGGCTCAGATGTAATTATGGCTGAACTCAGCAATCTAATAGGAATGGAACAAGTTTGTTAACAGCTAGCTGTACTTTCGGCACGACACTTGGTTTTCTGCATTTACCTTACCCTTTCGTGTCATGATACATTTAAATATCAAAATGATGATGTTGCTTCCTTTTATTTAGGGACTATACTTTTGTAAAAGTTTGGGGAATAATGGCGAGTGTTTAGGAAGTGGGGAAGGGGGAACCCCTACATCTACTAAACTGTATTTTATAAAATACATACATGTATGTATACTTCCATGCATATATGTGTATTTATATACATACATATGTAATACATGTATGTGTGTGTAAATATATGAAGTTGTACATCAAATATAAAACACATTTTGAGGTAACCTTTCTGAAGAGATTTATCCTAAAGGACATCGCAGAAATATATTCAAAGGCTATTATGGGAACACCACTCAGGATGTTTTTACTCTTTCTACTGTATTGTGAGAAGCATGCTTGTCTGTGAGCTCAGAGTACTGATGAAGGTGACTCATTTTTATCTCTCCAGCACCGTTATTATTATCCTAATTTCATTTTCTATATTTTTAGAAACAATAGTTATAAATGCAATACAATCTATTAGGCTGGAAATTTGGCTGTCAGTAACTTGTAAAATGGAGCACAAGCAAGGAAAATCAAGAGACAGGAGACAAAGCAAAAACAGACAAAATAGCTAATCATGAATTCTAAACACTTAGCAAGCTATCACAGAAATGTCTGTGGCTATTTATTCTACATAAAAGTCTGTTTTGGGACATAATCATTTATAATGGATCCTATATTCTAAAAAGAATGTTACTGGCAAACCTTCTTGGGTATTTTTCTCAGCTTAATAAAGAAATAAAAAATAGGCAATCAGTTGCAGAGGAATTTTATTTGTCAACTGAATAAATGAAAGTGAGAGGCAGGAGGGGAAAGTACCTCACGGGATGGAATTGGGAGATGGGGGGGTCGTCTGGGAGAGACACACCGAGGTTTCTTGAGGTGTCCTGAATTTTTCAGGGTCCCCTGACACCCCCTTTGTCAGTGGAAGACATGCAGATTTTCTTCCCAAATGATGGCCTCTAATCACTCAATCAGTCAGGATATGGCTGGGCAATTCCTGTGCTGGACACTTGAAGCCTTTATATTAGGCAGCTGACAAGTGATAAGTTTCCCAATAAACAGCATACATTCAAAATCAGGGCAGTGAGATGGTGGCCCAGGGCGAATGGCCTCAAAGGGTTTGTCTCTGGACCTCATTTTAGCATGCTCGAACAACTTCAGCAAATACCCCTTTAGATTTGCAAAATAAGAGACAAATCAGAAATTGTGTTTGTCTAAGACATTTTTTAAAAAGGTAAGGGTCCAGTGTGGTACACGGAAGGCTAAAGTCTTAGGCTTGCACATGCTGGGATCCCATATGGGCACCAATTCTAATCCTGGCAGCCCCGCTTCCCATTCAGCTCCCTGTTTGTGACCTGGGAAAAAAGTTAAAAATGTCCGAAAATCTTGGGACCCTGCACACACTTGGTAGACCCAGAAGAGTCTCCCGGCCCTTAGCTTCGTATCAGTTCAGCTCCTGCTGTTGAGGCCACTTGGGGTGTGAATCAGCGGATGGAAGATCTTTCTCTCTGTCTCCCCTTCTCTCAGTATATCTGATTTTCCAATAAAAATAAGTCTTTTTTTTTAAAGAAGGCAAATTATTTTGAAATGGAACTGACAGGTCACAGATAAAAAGCAATATAAGAGTTGGGGGTGTAGGTTGGGACAGATAATTTTTCCTATGCAAAGTGTGATATCTAGTAATAAGATATTGACCTAAAAATCACAAAATATGGTTTTCACTAGCTTTTGTGTGCCTTTGTCCTCTCTCTGTATTACCTGAGTTTCTAATAAAAATAAATCTTAAAAAGAAGAAGGTAAAGATAAAGACAGTTGAGACTGTTCGTTGAAAATATATTACATAATGGCATTCACCACCAACATTTCTAGATCCTGAAGTGATAGGAACCAGAAGGAGATCCAGAAAACATCTATTTTACTACACATACAATAGCATACCCAGGGCGAGCACGATAGCTTTGCATCCGCTGGAATCCGATGTGGATATCAATTTGTGTCCCATCTGCCCCACGCCCATCCAGCCCCCTGACTGTGGCCTGGGAAAGCAGTTGAGGATGGCCCAAAAACTTGGGACCTGCTCCTGCCTGGGAGATTCTGAGGAAGTTCCTGGCTCCTGGTTTCAGATGGGCTTGGCTCCAGCCATTGCAGCTACTTGGAATAGTGAACCAGCTGACAGATGGCATTTCACTCTGCTTCTCTGTAAATCTGCTTTTGTAATAAAAAATTTTAAATCATGTTGAAGCACTTGTATGATTATGGCAAAACTCCACACATTAGGATGCTAAGACAATGTCACACATACACCGACTACCTTGCTGAGTAGATATAAAATCACAGCATTGTCTGTCTATTTTTGAAAAAAAAAATCTTAATTCTGAAACAGAAAACATAAAATTTTTGAAGAGCAAAATAAAGTACCCATTTTGCCAGTTGAATTCTGTGGTAAAGGTAAATACACAGATTGAGGTATTTCTGGGGCATTGTTGATGTTTATTCTTGCAGGACCTGTTTCAGACTGTTTTATTGCAAATTCTTGCATTTCTCACAAATGCCTACTTGTAGGGTACATTTGCACATAGAAATATGTCTGATGACCAGTGTCAACTCCGACATCCTGTAACTGAGTGCTGGAAAGAGTATCTGCAAAGGCATTGCCAGGTACTTCAAGCACTTGGGCCCCTGGACCAACCTTGATCTCTGAAGGAGTCCAAGGATCCTGGTTACGGCACGGCCTACAAGGAATGCCGCAGCCGCTTACCATTCTTTCAAGTCTTTCTCTTTCTCTACATTGCTCTGCCTTCCAAATCAATAGAAATACATTCTGAGAAGAAACTAGAAGTGCAGATACAGACATAGGCTAGTGGCCTCTTGCTTACTTAATATCAACAGGAGGAGGAAGACACCTAAATCATTTCTAAGATTTCTTAACTACATACACAAAAGAAATGTTTCATAACATAAGCAAAAATATAATAGAAGCAAAAGAAGTACAGCATAAAAGGAATGGTTCCAATTATTAACTATAGCATCCTTATAAATATAACTAGAATTACTGATAAGTAAATATCAGTAAGATATTTCTGAAATGACTTTAAGCAATATATATATACTAAAAGGGTTATATCATTGTATTTTGATTACTTTTAAACCTGATTGTACAGAAAAACTTAACAGTAGAAGCTTCAAAAATTGAAATCCACACTTATGTATATCTTTCATGCCTTCTCTCTCACTTTCACTAAAAAATGTTGCCTTCAACTTTTGGAACACTGTGGTGTAGCTGAAAGAGCCTACCATAAGAGTTTGGCACATCTGACATCAAAATCTGTTCAGAACATGGTTTCCAAGTTATATCCCTGGTGAAATTATTTAGTATGACACCTTATTCAGTGGGCAATATATCCCATTATAGATGCATATTCATATGAAAGTATGGTGGATAAATTTTCCAGCAGCATAGTATTACTACATACTGGAGGGGAATCTAATTGCTGTCTTCATAGTGTCATTGTCATTCGATGCCATGGGCTTACTCTTTGTCCCTATGGTTTCCATTGATGAAACTGTGCCTGTGGTTCAATACATACTGCATGTATATCATGTGAGATTTTTATAACCAATTCCCTGAGAATGTATCAGTGTTTCTCTCTTGCAAACCAATCAAGTGATTATGACAGCGTAAATTTTGCAAGAGTGCTCTACTAAAAAAAAATTTTCAACAAACATTTGTATTGTCAATTCCTTGATTTTAACATAGTTTCTACATGATAGTAACTAAAATAACAACTTTTAAGCCCTGTTATCAGGAAAAATATATATCTAAAACATAAGGTATATCGTTGCCTATTCTGTGATATCCCTTCAAATTTGCAATTCTCCAACAGAGCAAATTTTTTCCATTTATAAGATTGAGGACATTTCTGGTTCTTTGTATAAAAAGTGTATATATATATATATATTATATGCGTGTGCATGTATACATTTACTTTAATACTTCATATTTCCTCCTTTATCTTTTCATAATGCTACATTCAAAAAGTTCTAGAAGCCTATCTGGTGATAAAATGTTTATATTTCTCTGTCATAAGACAGAATATAACTTAATAAATAGAATATTTTTCTCCAGTTTCATAAATAGAACTTTGCACATAAACCTCCTAAAACAGTTTCCCAGGTGAGGGCTTTCAAATACACACATGATCGAATGGCTTTGGTTTGTGTAAAATCATTATTCTGGCAGGCTTTACGATGGCATTTGCGTCTCGGACCCTGAGAAGTAAAATGCTGTCAGCGACCTGGCTGCAATTAGCGTCATTCAGAAAACACGTTCACCAGTGTCATCACAGGGAAGGAATGACCGGATCCTGTAGTTAACCTCTGTGAGAGCCACAGGCTGCAGGCTGCTCACCCTTCTCACGTTTCTCTTGGGAAGTAGTACCAGGGCGCTCTAAGCAAGCCAGGGCAGGGACAGCTGCTCTCAATAGGCTTCCTCAGTTCATCTCACTCTTCCTTTCTGTGGCTCACCAGCCAATGTCAGACAACCACATGTTCATTCAAAGTACGTGGTCATCCTTCTGTGTTCTGTCAAAAAGCATTATGACATGTATTTATAACAGCCGTTTAATTCCTTTTAATGTCTGTCTACACTAATTAAGTCAGCAAGTTATGAGATCAGGACAATTTCAATCAGTTCTGTTTTATTTGATACGCATTGCTCAGAGGTCACTTCCTGGCAATAAAATGTCATTATTGTCATATTATTGTCATTATTTAATAACACATTTTTTTTTGTAAAAAAAAAATACCTCAAACACTTTTTAAAACATTGAAATAACAACAACTACAACCACCACCACAACAGGGCTGGCATCCACGAAACACCAAATGCAAATGTATAAAATATTCCAGTAAAATAACAACAGAAGACTAAAGCAAACAGGGAACAGCACATTGCTAAAATGACAGGGCAAAACTACCACCTATTCATGTTAATTCTGAATGCAAATGGCTTAAACGCATCAATCAAACACCACAGAGTAGTAGCCTGGGTTAAAACAGCAAAACTAATCTATTTCTTGCCTACAGGAGGCACGTCTCACCAACAAACATCAGCGGAAACTGTAACTCATGGATTTGATGTCTCTGTTTTATTTTAATTTTTTTCAAAATAGTTTTTTTTTTCTCATATAAAATTCTTCACTCACAGGTCATATTGTAGCATCATTTTCTTCATGACAGTTCTTAGTTTTCTTTTTCATTTCTTCAGATACACATTAGTCATTCAGTAGCATGTTATCTAACTTCACAGTGTTGTAAATTTCTACTTTTCTTCCTGTTGTTGATTCTGTTTTGTGGCTTTTCATTTAAGGGGATGTATAGTGACTATGTAATAGAGACTATCATCTCCAAATATAAAGATACAATGCAGTATGCATCTCTACTTCCAGATCAAAGATGGACTCCCATTGAAACTCTTAAATATATCTTAATAATAGGATGCTGGAGTCTCTCTCATTGTCTATGCCAGTAATGATAGACTTATGACAGTTTCTAAAGAACTATAGTATTGTAATAATATAAAGAAAATCAGTGAGGGGTGGGATGGTTTTGGGGAAGGGATAAGAGAAATCCGAAAGCCTATGGAACTGTATCACAAAATAATAGTGGTGATTATGATAATAATAATAAATGCAATTTTTTCAAACATCATTGGCATCATTAATGCAATTGCATATGCTACTTCTCACAAATTACTTAAAAATGTTTTTTTGTTGGTAAATAGTAGCTTAATATTTAATGGTCATATCGGGATATTTAGCTAAAACACTTAAAACACCACGTTTATCAATTTTGTGATGTGGGCTTTGAGATGTACTCAGTCATCTGAATGCCCTGTAATGGACAAGCTACTTTCCTCGCCTTAGCTTCTTCTATAAAATATGAAAAAGAAGATCACATAGTTTAAAGATTTATTATGATGGTTGATTGTTACTTCATAAAAAGCACTACAGCCTAAAACATTTGCAGTAAATATGAGCTAAAATGCATTTTCCTGGGATTGGGCCTTTGGCATAGCAGTTAAGCCATCACCTAACAAGACTGCATGCCATATTAGTGTCTTAATTCCTACCTCTATTCTCTTTCTCTCTCTCTCTCTCCCTCTCTCTCTCTCTCCGTCTCTCCCTCCGTCTCTCTCTCCCTCTCTCTCTCTCTCTCCCCCTCTCTCTCTCTCTTTTCATCTCTCCCTCTCTCTCTCTCCCTCCCTCTCTGTCTCTCTCTCTCTTCATCTCTCCCTCTCTCTCTCTCTCTCCCTCTCTCTCTCTCTCTCTCTCTCTCTCTCTCCCTCTCCCTCTCTCTGAAACATAACTCAAGTAACTTCAAAATATCTTAGCCAGCATACACATCGTTTTTTAGAGAGAAGCAAAAAAAAAAGTTCTGTTTTTCATTTAGAAATAACATATAGCCATAGATGATGTATTTACAATCCACTTGCACTGCGATTACAAAATTGAGCTTTCAGGCCTCCTTGGCAATTTTTTATTCATTTCCAAGACATGAGGATTATGGACATCAACAGACAGCACCAAACAAACAAAAACAGACGTAGCTAATGAACACAAGGACAAAAGAATGCCGCTTTGTTTCAAGTTTAGAAGATTTTCTTGATCATAGTTCACATAAACTTTGGCCTCTTGTTAGAATGAGAAATTTCCTCACATCATATATGTAGAACATTTGAGTCATTTCATCAGGCAATAGCAGTTCAGGGAGTTATATAATCATATCCAAGTGACTACATTTGTGTGTTGCCCTTAGGGGGAAAAAAGCAGGTGCAAATATAATTATTCTTCACACTTAGAAATTAAGCAGGATGGATTAGCACAATAGCAAACTCATGAAACAGGAAGCAAGGAAAGAACGGAATGGAAATAAGTAAGAAAGGAAGAAAATGTTCTGATTCTATTTAAATGGATCGAGTATTCCATGCAGCTTTGTGGAAAGCTGAAGGAGGTGGCCGTGGCTCAGCATTCCTCTTTAACTCCCCAGCTCATTAGGCAAACTCTTCTGTCCAAACAGTGCAGAGCAAAGAAGGAAGAGCAAACCTGCAGACCATGGAAACTTTGCTCCTCGTATGAAAAGTGTCCTAAAGCACTCAGACATATTTTGACAACCTTGTATTCTTTCAACCTTTTGTTCAATGTGAACTGATTACTTAAAGAGAGCTGTACACTGGTATCTAATCTCTCTTTGGCACCTATCCATCTACTTGTGGGAACATTTAAAGTCAGTGAATTAAGACCACAATGAGGTTTTAAATACTAATTAAAATTAACTATTCTCACAATATATCAAAAAAAGTTTCTTAAAGTAGGCAGTGGATTCCCAGCTACAATTTTATAACACATACTGTAAGACAACACGTCTCAACAAAGGTGAACATGTGTTGGGAAATTTTGATATGTGTTAGTAAAGAACACACCTGTGTGTCCTGCAGGTACTCTGTGTTTTCGATTAAGTATAAATCAGTTGAATTTGTCTCTGTCTTTTGTATCTTAACCATTTGGTCACTCAGCATTTCAATGAAGTAACTCTTTAGAAACATGTAATTGAGGTCCAGCACTATGGCCTAGTGGCTGAAGTCCTTGCCTTGACAGCACCAGGATCCCATATGGATGCTGGCTGCTTCCCATCCAGCTCCCTGCTAATGGCCCAAGAAAGCAGTCGAGGACAGCCCAACGCCTTGGGACCCTGCACCCGAGTGGGAGATCCAGAAAAGGCTCCAGGATCCTGGCTTCGGATAAAATCAGCTCCGGCCCTTGAGGCAGCTTGGGGAATGAATCAGTGGATGGAAGATCTTCCTTTCTGTGTATCAAACTCTCCAATTAAAAGTAATTAAAAAAAAGAAACATGCAATTGTATTAATGATATCTACTGATCATTTTTTCAAAAGCTTCTGTCAAGGGCTAATAAAAGTAATAGCAACAAAAGTGGTTAGACTAAGATAAAGTGTATGACAACAGGAACCGTTTTAGGAGAGTCATGTAGGGGCTGGCTTGATGGCATTGTTTATGAAGCTGTCACTTGAAAAACCAGCATCCCATGTGAGCACTGGTTCCTGTCTCTGCTGCTCCTTTTTTTTTTTTTGTTATTAACATTGTATTATGTGATACAGTTTTATAGGCACTGGGATTCCCCCCACCCCACTCTCAACCCTCCCCCCATGGTGGATTCCTCCCCCTTGCTGCATAACCACAGTTCAAGTTCAGTTGAGATTCCTTCATTGCAAGCATATACCTAGCATAGAGTCCAGCATCTTATTGTCCAGATAAGTTTAGTGGCTTCTTGGGGAGACCTTCTCTGGTCTGAAGGTAAAGCTAACAGAGTAAAGTCCCTGTCGGTTAAAAGCCCCAACAAAACATCAGCAACAATATACAATTTATTGAGTAAACAATATGTTAAAAATAATGCAAGTTCAATTCTTCAAAACACCTGGATTGAGACAGTATCAATGACAGGTTCAAAAACACACAAACAAAAATCACAGGTTAAATCAAGGCAAACATATGGTATCTAACCTTTTGGGATTCGCTCATTTCCCTTAGCATTATAGTTTCCAGTTGGGCCCATTTAGCTCCTGCTGATGGCCTGGAAAGCGACAAAAGATGACCCAGTACTTGAGTCTCTGCCCCCCATCCAGGAGAGCTGACAGAAGCCCCTGTCCCCGGGCTTCAGCAAGCCCAGCTCTTGCAGCTATCCTGTGAATGAATCAATGGACATCTCTAATTCTGTGTTTCAAACAAATTGATAAAACTTAAAAAAAACCATGCGTCACTCATGTACAAGGCTTAGTCATACCCACTGGCCGTGCTTCAGCTGGTTGTCTCTGTTGTGATCATGAATCGTCCACTCTCATAGGATGTCTCCAGCCGTGCTCTCTTAGCTGACCTCTGACCTCAGTCATTGTTAGTTATTCTTAGACATATTCTGTGTGCAGCTAAATATAGCTTGCCTTCCAAATATTTATGTCAATGAGATGTAGTGGCTTATTAGTGTTAAGTCAAAATACGTCTTCGTTTCTCTTTTCTCCCCTCCTGGGAAGTTTAGCAAACTCACATGTTTTGCCTTTTCATGACATTTTATACAATTGTACCAGTTTTGCATATTCTTTGTTATTTATCTGTCCTCCCCTCGCTTGCTCTCTCTTTCCATTTTTTATTTACGTCCCAGAAAACTCAGAATACCTATCTGTATGTGAAACTGAGAATGGATTCTAATCCTCTTTTTATGAATAAGCAGGGAGAAATGATGGGGAGTAATGTTTTTTTTTTATTTTTAAAGTTATGTATATGAATTACATGAAGTCTGTTCTTTTTATATGCAAGTACATCGTTTAATTTAAATAATATAAATAAAAAAACAGAAATAAGTATAACCTATAATGAAACTTAGCTTTAAATATATCACTGTGACAGAAAATTCCTCTAGAAAGAATAAAAACTATTTGGAATGGATTTCATGCTCTTGTTAAGTCCAAGAATTTTCTTTTATGCAAAATGAATCTCAGAACATGACATTGAGAAAAACTGAATATCGCTCTGCATGTTCTGTGTTACTATTTTCTGTGTTTCTATACTTTCCTTCAACTTCATATTATGTGTGAATGCATAATAGTGCCTGTATAAGACGAGTCATGTGCTCACGCTCTGTAAGTGTCGGAATAAAAGCAGCCACACGTGAACGCGTCTGGTCTCACCACTGCTGGAGGTGGTGAAACTGAACGCCCATTTACAATTTTGCTTTTGCTAAACTGACTGCTATGTTTTCTTGGGATGCTAAATGTCATCATCTCATTTGTAAAATTTGAAACATTTTGGCACACATTATTCTACACATTATGTAGAATAACATTATGTGTTATTCTACAAATTACTTACATATTGAATGTTCATTTGAAAAGGTATTGTACGTGTGACACACATGTTAAGTATTAGTTATTTGAAGCAGAATTTCAATCATTTGAGGAAAGACACTGTTTTTTCCTAAAATAAAGGAATTATCATATGTCAGTTCTCATTTTTCTTTGTAGCATTGATGTTTAAATGCAAATATTTACTAGAGGCAAAAGAGGGGCAGTGTTTTGGTGTTCGAGGGAAAAGCCAGCTCATACAATGCTGGCACCCTAATATGCTCTGCTTCTAGTGCTGGCTGTTTCACTTCAGACCCAATTCCCTGCTAACACGCTTGAGAAGGCCAAAGAGTGTGGCCCAGGCGCCTGTGCCCCAGGAGCCATTTGGGAGACCCAGTGATCACTGCTGCCTCGCAGCTTTAGGCTGGCCAAGCTCCAACTGTTACAGCCATTTTGGGAATGAATCATTGGGTGCAAGGTGTCTCCTCTTCCCCTTTTTAGATAACTCTGCCTTTCGGATGAATGAACAGACCTTCAAAATTAACAAAATAAAAACAGTCTTAATACAAGCAATGTAGTAACTTAAAATATCAGCTGTGATGGTTTGTATTTATTCCAGTGTCTTTCTTGTCTTATGCCATGATATATGCAAAGTTTCCATTTTCAACAAAGCAACCTATTTATCCTCTAATCAGAAAAGGGAAAGATGACAGCAAAAGAAGATAAAAGAGCAGTAAGAGATAAAATGGCGGCTTCCATCAGGACATCAAGGAAGAGACTGAACAAGATAGTATAGTATGATGAGAATAGGATAGAGACAGGTACTGACATCAGATCAATTAATAGATTTTTTACAGATTTTAAATGTCATGTTGAAATTTGTAAAATGAATCACATTTTTCCTTCTACAGAGAGAACACTGTATTGAAATGTTTGAGCAGAATCCAGACTCCATCAATAAAGCTTAACCATGACGTTCTGACTGCTGTTTCACAACACCATTTGTCTCTCAAATTTAATCTGAGATGCTAACATGGGAACATCTCTAACATGTAAACTGTTGATATATTTTTCCAAACACATTATTCTTTCCAGGCTCAGTGAGGGGAAAAAGAAATCCATTCTTCCAGTTTTTCAGTCCCAAATCCTCACCATCATTGGCTTCACTCTTCGTATTTGATATATTAGCCACTCTTACATTCTCTGTTTTCAATATATATGCAAGATTTGATCACTGTTTTTAGTTTAGTCGAGGAAACCATAATTTCTCACCCTAATATTTCTAGTAGTCTCCATACTGGTCAAATAATTTAAAGGAGATCATTGGTGCTACTGTTGAAATCTGCTAACCACTTCCTTTCTTTCTCAGAGAGAACGCGTGCACACATTTCCAACTCTACAGGATCCTGACTAATGTGACCTGTCACCTCTCTAAGTTCATCTCCCAGTAGTCCTTTCATGGCTGGAGCTCTAAGGGCCACATCTGCTTTCCTTGGAGAGTCCCAAACATACGATGTTCCTGTAGTCTTTGTATTGCCAGGAAAATACTGTTAGTTCTTTCCACAGTTTATTATAGAAGTAAAAGTCTGTGAAACAGTTTGAAGTAGAGGAGAAGTTTTATTTGTGAAGTGAAAGTGAAAGAACCTTTCCTGGCAGACTGCAAGGGGCAGTTCCTCCAGTGAGACTGTCATTTTCAGGAAATGTCTCAGGTTTGTAGGGGTTCCCAGGCCCCTCACAGGGCTACTCAATTAGGCAGGATGCCTACCTGGGTGGGGACCTATGAAGACATTTTCCATGGGTGTTCTCTAATCAGTTGGTGAATGGCTGGACGATTCCTGTGCTGTCCTCTCACTGAGCACTGAGAGCATTCGCTTGCAGAGCATCTGGTGAAGAACAATGGTTAACTTCTCTTCTGGTTGCCTGAGTGTCCCAGGGTTTAAGTAACACCTTGCTTACTAACATGCATAGCACATGTAAATAACGGTCTGTGGAGTGATGGTCCAGGCAAAATGCCTTCACCAACGCTTGCCCTTGGATCTGACACAAAGCGTTAGCAGCCTATTTCCTTTGCATTCCTCGTGCTTTTATATAGCTGCATGATTCACTCCTCATTCTAAGTATCTACCACAAGCTTTGTTTTATCTCAGTTGCTAAATTCACATTTATTCAGCATCACATAAAATGTACTTTCAGAAGATAACCTTCCAGATTGGCCAGTGGGACCAAGATTTCTGACACAGTGTCAACGAAATTCAGGGTCCTTATTTATATCACAATACAGATTAGGAGGTTGAAAATCTAGAATCCCATTGAAATTCATCACATTCCCCAATTCAATACATCTACTCATATAACTGAAGGAAGCTCTATGTTAGCAATCACAGCTTTATTGTAAAATCACAGAAATCAGAGCCAGTCAAGAAGAGAGACACATTGAACAGGAACTTGGACTCAATGGTTCCAACTGCACTGCTCTGTCCTCAGAGATACAGTGTCCTCCAGGGATAAATTACAGCAATCCGTGTGTGAGTGATCCTCAACTCCAGCAGCTGAGTCTTCAGCTACAGGATAATAATTGGACTCCTATTATGCAAGCATTTGATTAAATCATTACTTGTGTATTTTGGCTTGGTATTCAGCTTCCTCCTTGCCTAGAAGTCAGGCTTCTATTAAGATGAAAAATGTCCTTCCTGTAACCACACGATATTCTCCCAGGCAGGGAACGTTTGTATTCTGAGGATTCCAGTAGGGCTAGTCCCACCCGGAGTCCTTGGCCTGAATTTTAGGCACGGTGTTAGATTCCCATGTTTCCTTGGATGAATGAAATGGAAACACCAATGGAAATACGTGCTATGCACTTGCCGCTGAGCTCCCCACACATGCTGGTGCTGATCGGTTTTTACTATCGGCTTCATCGCTCATTTCTTGATCGTCTCGAGCATCTACTAACACAACATATGTTTTCTTCATCAAAGTGTTTATTGGCTAAATTCCCTCACAGAATGAAATATTCAAAGAAGCATTAATTTCTATTCTATTTTTGCTGAATTACATGTGTTTCAAATATGTCTGACATAGTACATACTGAATAAATGTTGATTGAGTGAACATTTGTTTTCTAAGCTTAGATCCTTTGACAGTCTCTGTGGCCATTAAATTAAAACACAATCTTATTAAAGGGTGAGACGACATGGATTGTAAAACTGAACATGTACATGCTTAAGACATTGCCAGTACAAAATAGCGCCGATGGGCCTTCTCATCTCATGACACTGGCTTTCAATCATTATCAATGATTTCAGTACCAGATTTTAGAAGACACTGAAATACATAGACGTAAAAATTGCTCTGTAGCTTCCAGAGAGATAGCTCTTTGACTCAATTAAAATTCATCTTAAATTTTATGTTAATACCAGGCCAGGTAATATCAGGATTCTATAACCCATTGAAAATTTATGCATTAAGTTGAAATGAATATTTATTCATAATAAAACATTGTTAGTCAATTGGTGGCTTTTCTTTAACTTGTTCAGAAAAGAGTTTGTCACATATGTGATCAATATCAACATTGGGTAGTTAATTTCCCAAGACACAATTGTTAGGAAAAAAAAAAAAAATATATATATATATATATATACATGTAATGCTCTTTTTCTTTCCAACGTGCATAGCAGTAAAATTGTGTAGGTTATCTTTCAAATTTAATATATCACAATGCAGAAAAAATAGCCTGGTCTTATAAACAGAATATGCACTTTCCTTTTTATGAAGAAACTTTAGATATTCCATTGTTGATGTCTTATGTTTGACAAGAACAGAAAATGTTTTGGAGAAACATAAAAGTCAAGATGCTGAGATTTGTGGTTGTGAAATTAGAATTACATAATATTTGAGAATTGTGTATCTGAGAAGTAAATTATACATTATAAAGTTTTTAATTGATACAAAGAATTATATCCTTGTTATTGCTTAAATCTTTGGAGTTTTCCTCAAATTATTATGTAAATCTTTGCATCAACTCAGTAGTTATTGCGATCATTTTTGAAATGACACACACACACACATAAAGGAATGTTGTTTTCTTGAGATTACAATTTCGAATCAGAAGTTATTTCATAGAACACAATTTGTTGGATGAGCACTAGTAGTGTTGTTGCTGCTTTGCAGGTGAGCGCAAGATACAATCCAATTCTGTGTAAGTCAGGATTTGCTCAAGTCAGAAGTGAATGTGCGATTAAAATGGTGCTGTAAGTTCATCTGATTAGAACTAGAAGGAAAGTGGGCAAGGACTAAGATAATTATTATACTGAATAAGATCAGTGTCTCTCCTAGTTTAATATGCATCTCCCAGCATCTCTTCATTCTTACATCTCTGGTTAGAAAAGAATGGAAGGAGAGCACATAATTCATGTAGACAAATGCACCACCTTTCAAATAATTCTGTTCCTAATGGTATTTCAATCCTGCTATGATGTTGCTTTAGCTGAATCAATTTTTATTACTTATTTTAATAAATCATTCAATTTCTGTTTATACATACCTAGGTTATTATAAAGCAACTTATCTCTAAAGTTGATAAATTCACAGTTTAGTTGGTCTGATTAAATAGGAATGAATGGATCTAATTCAGTACAACTTATTCATGCAAAATCTCCCACTAGAAAACTCTGCTGAGTGAATGTCAGCTTTCCTCCCCAGACTCTATAGGGTTCTGAAGGTCTGGAGTGAAAAAAGTGTCTGATTTTGCGTTTCAAATAAATATAAATCTTAAAGGAAGAAAAGAATGTGTTAAATGAAACTAAATATAATTCCTACAAGTTTAATTGGTAAAGCTTTTTAATATCTTAAAAAGTGAACTAGATAACATATTTGATATGATCAGTAGATAGACGTCTGTTGTGACTGCTGGGATGATCTTGCTAAATGTTTTAAGAGAATGAATATTTTTGTTAAACAATAATTCCAATTGAAATGTAATGTCTGTGTCTAATCATTTAGGTATCCAAATGGAACCCAGAACAATGGAATGGCATGGCCACTCTTCAAAAGTACTGAGCAGAAATATCTGACCTTGAATACGGAATCCCCAAGAATATACACTAAACTGCGTTCTCAACAATGCCGATTCTGGAAAATATTTTTTCCCAAAGTCTTGGAAATGACAGGTACATGTCGTTTACAGTGTGCTTAGTGAGTAGAAAGTGGATTATTATGCAAACGGAAGAAACTGCAGACTATGAAAGGCGCAGAAGTGCTGCTAATAAGTAGTTACCTTGAACTACAGCTACGTGATTTCAACAGAAACATTTGATTAATGAATTTCCTATACCAACTATTGTAAGTGTTTGCTGTAAGAGTATATGAAGCAGATTAGCAAATAATATATATAATAAAATATAAGATATGTGAGTATAGTTTCATCTTCATATTTGATTATTGTTTGTAGTTCTGTCAATACCCCCAGTAATGGTAGTCTTTGTAATTACTACTTGTTGAATTCTTTATTTAGTGGTGGATTAAGCTTGAGATTACAGAATAAATTGAAAGTAAGTCATTATAAAAATTCTAAGAAAAGGAAGAAACAATGAGGCAAAGGTGGGGAGAGGGTGGGAGGGAAGTAAGCTTCTTCAAGTCCGTACATAAAATACAGGAAATGTTTTTTCCTTATGTAAATAAAGAATGAAAATGTTTGAAAAGAAAATTTCGATATATTTTTCCCAAAGATAAAATGCAGTAGGATAAGTAACGTCTCGCTACATCCTAGACAACCAATCTTCGATCACTTAATGGGTAATTAACATGTTTTACTCGTTAATACTAAGTGTATGTCCATTATCAGAGCAACAAAGCCATTCATTTGTCTTCTAAGAGTTGATTTGTTCTGCTACGACATTCAGCATGACAGCATCTGGTGTCCGTTAGACTATCTAAGAGGAATCCCTCTTTCCTGGTAAGGGTAAAAACTCTGAGAGTGTGTGTGAAAACACCCAGTCTGAACATTCTGAAGAAGCCGAGCTTAGAAACACACAGACATGATATGGCACATAATAAACAGAATCATAAATCATAGAAACACTCACAAGAACAGGCTACAGCTAAAGCAAAATTAGGGGAATGGACTCATATTATGAAATAATTCCGATATTAATTATTAGGGAAATACTTTAATGACCTTGCATATTAAACATGGATTACAGTACTATTTTCTTCTCTGTGGAAAAAAAGGCACATGAATCCAACTCACTCTGCTTAAAATGCCCTGCGATTGAGAGCTCAAGTGCTTTCTCAAGTCTGTGTTCCGCTTTTAGTTTTTAAAACACTAGTGGATTCACTGGACAATTGCTTGAGGATTTACCCATCTGTTCACAGCACCCTGCCACACTGAGGCTTTGTGCTGACTATCACAACCTGGTAGATGCTTTTTTGTTTCTTGCTTGGAAGCCTTGGGGGATAGTTTCAGAAAATGTGAAAATTTCGGAGATTTACTCGACTGCTTAATATGACTCTGGATCCTACTATATTACTGTCCAAAATTACAATTATGTTCTTCATCTGTTTGGAAGATGTGCCTTGTACACCAGCGTTATGTGTGTGACCAAAGTTCTGTGGCAAAATCTATACCCAGAGACAGGCTTCTGCAGCCACTGCAGAGCAACAGAACTGTCCTTGTGTGCTCTGCGAATGAATAGCAGTGAGGTCATAGGTTAACTCTGCCAAGACAGCCAAAGAGGTAGCTTTCAGCCTCTCATTAACTATGTATTCTTCAGCTGGGTTTACTGTTCTTACATGACAGGGATTTGAGCGGAAATGAGCGGGGATAGCAGAGATGATTTCAAATGAACAGATTACAATAACTCAGTTATTTTGGTTCAAGATCTGGTGATCAGTTCTAATTTGTCTGTTGATCAAATAGAGTTTCAATACAAGTAATGTTGAACACAAGCTTCAAAAATATTTCTCCAAATACTTACATTCCCTTAACACACATACTCCAGTGTTTTAGGGCAGCTGCTTCACCTTCCTTCCTAAAATATGAAATAGCTATTTTAAAAAAATATTTATTTATCTTTATTGGAAAGTCAGATATACAGAGAGGAGGTCAGTCAGAGAGAAAGATCTTTCATCTGCTGATTCACTCCCCAAATGGCCACAACAGCTGGGCCACAAGACACAAATTGGTGCCTGTATGGGATTATGGTGCATGCTGGGAAAGGACTTTAGCCACTAGACTACCACACCAGGCCAATGGAACAACTTCATAGCTTGAAAGATTTATTTTTTAATTTTTATTGGAAAGCCAGACAGCTTGCGCAACAATGAACTTTATAGAACACATCATGCTCTGGTTTATTTCTCAAGTTTCAAGAAAGCAAGATCTTACATCTTATCAGTGCTTTAATATGTAATTTATCCCACCAAAAAGAAGTTTTCCTATTAAAAATGATTCATGTATTTCAACTTACATGCATATGATGACATAGCATCAGTACAAGTCTCTAATAATAAAAATATTACATTTAAACAAGCAAGAACAATAGATTTATATTTTGTAAATAAATAAAAGGTTCTAGGTATCAAGAATCATGTTCACACTTTTTTATATTTGTCACATTAAATATTTTATTATTTAATATTTTGAATATTAGTATTATTCAGATTATGAGGCATGGATTATTAATATTTTTCAAATGTTCATTCATTCTTATGTTTGAGTAATCAGATTGAGACAAAGAGAAAGAGGGAGACTTAGAGGGGTCATTCTTGCATAGACTGGTCTGCTCCCAGAAGACAGCATTGCCCAGGTCTGTGTTGGTTGTATCCCAGAGGCTGTGGAGATCTCTGTGTAGAAGCCAAGGATTTGTGAACTGCATCTACCGCCTACCACACTGAAGGGACACACGCTTGAGGTTGCAGGAGAAGCAGACGCAGGCCTCTATTGCAGCAACTGAGATGGGATGAAGGCTTGCCCTGAGTCACAAGGACTGCTGCCACTTTTGAAAGTGGTTCTAAAATGAAGGATATTTGTAAAGGAACTACTACCCGGCTTCCTTTGAAAAAGTTTCACACTCTTGAGATAGAAGCCCAAGATGTTTTATATATGCCGCTTCAGCAGTAATTTACAGTTGATGAATATTTTCAAACAAAACATTTCTTTAAATGCACTGATCTGGCACTTAACTATATTGCATACACCGACAAGAAAACAAAGTCTATTTGTTTCATGTGTTATGAAATTTAAATTTTCCCTAAGAATGTACTATAGATATTATCTACCTGATTATAAGAGAAACAAAGCCAAATGAAGGACTCATTATTAATGACATTAACATTTTTCTCATATGTAGTATAATACAGGTATCAAAAGTTTGGGTTAGTGTGAAGATGCCAGTTTTGTTGTCCGCATTCCACATCAGAGCATCTTGGTGCAGGCTCACCTGAGTCCAGCTTGCCAGATGGTCACGAGAGGATGCATCCATTCCACACTTATATTTTCACTTTAAACTTGTACTGAAAGTCTCCATGAAACCCAACCTGAGTGTAGCTTTCTACTCAGTACTTAAAATTATAACAGAGAAGGCATTATTTACTATCTAATGTATAAGGTATTGTACATTCTTTCATAAATTTAATGCATTTTCAAAACACAAGGATGCAATAGAAACAGAAGGGATTTCAGTAAATTTTGTAACATACGACTTACAATACTTTTAATATTATTCAAAGCACATTTCAATATAATCTCTTCCAACTTTACTTCCTCTAGCAATTTGAGTGTATCCATTTGCTTTTTGTTCTGCCTGAACGTGTATATCCCCTCCAGATACAAATGTTAAAGCCCTGGTCCCCAAGATGATGTCAGCAGATGGTGAGCGGGACTCATGGACAGGGACTCACAGATGGAGTACATGCTGCTCCAAGGAAGTGGACCACTCCAGGTCAGGACAGAGCAGTTAGATTGCCTAGAGAGAACCTAGTATCCCCTGCAAGCTGTGCGAAATATGGTAGCTTGTGACCACAGCCTGAAAGAGCTAAAACATGGCTTAGCTCCTCACACTTAATTTGTGCAGCTTCAATGAAATTTTGCTGATTATAAAAATGCAGGGATAAATTAAAGGTTTTGTAATTGTCATCCTTTTCATAGAGTACAAAAAAATCCGAGATAACTTTAGTAGCAGAACAAACATCTGAGAAACGTGAGCGGATGTGTTATGCCAGTGAGTTTATGAGGTTGTTTGGCACAGTACTAACCCTAACTATTCCTCTCTTGTCAATCAACAAATAGTTAAAACACTGATTCAATTCTATGATGTTTTCCTAAAACACATACTTAAAGCATATAAGCTCTGTCTTGTATTAAACAAAATTTTGAGTGCTATTTGGAGAAATTATAAATTATTTAATCATAAGACTGAGAAGGCTAAAAACAAAATTTGAATCCATGGACCTAATAAAAGGCATAAAGAAATTAATTATTTATATTAATAAAGCATGTATAAATAGATTGTAATTTGTATGCAGATTCTCCAAACTCTTAAAAGGTGTATGCCCTACTCAAGAGTCTCAAGTATTAATATTAAAATTGTTATTCAAACTGTAAAGAATTATTTTCCAAGGAATATTCTGATCATTAAAATAATTGAAAAATTTTAATCAGTAAATTTCTGTCACAAATGGTCATTTTTTTCTGGATGCATTGTTTGTTGTACTATTAAGCAATGCTTTTTTAGAAAATAAAAATCAATTTTACTTTTGCATATCTAGAAATTGATTTTTTTACTGGAATTGCAGATAATTTGTGTTTTCTTACACAATACGAAATACGCTTGTATCTATAGGATGGAAGCGATATATTGCCAAGATGCTACACGGCCATGAACAAACTTGGTAAAATGTTCTCCTGCAAATGGCATTTGACATTCTTGTCAAGGCTAATGTTGGTGGATTGTTTGAAGAGAGGAGTTGAAATTCTGATTGGGTGAGAGAAAAATCCCTTTAAAATTGGGATGGAAAAAGTACGTATGTACTTGAGAGGCAGATTAACAGAGTGACAGAAAGAGAAAGAAAAGAGAAAGAAAAAAATTCTGTCCAGCAGTCCATGCCCGAATTACCCCAAGACAGAACTCAATGCAAGTCCCATACTTGCATCAGAGAAAGCCAGTTATTTGAGACATTATATCTGCCTAACAGGTTTCATTAACAGAAAACGAGAGTCAGGACAGTACTTTATAACAGCTTGAATTAACGATGAAAATTGAAAGACAAACAAACCAATCGTATCTTTCTTGGTCCTCTCTTAGGCTTGCGATAACCTGTCCAGAAATGTTGCTTTGAAGTTTTATGTATGCACTGCCTAGGAAAAGTAATTAAACAACCACAAAAGTATGTGTCCAGTTGTTTAGAAAATATTTTCCATTCCTAATTTCATTATAATGCCATGACTAGTTGATATTAGGAAATCTGCTGTTTGATTTTTAGTACTGAATATATTTTATTAGTATCTTTAAGATGTTACTATCACAGTCAGGATTTTTAATTTTAAAAAGGGCATCTGTTAAAAGGGTTGCATCTCTATCAGACTACACACGTTCAATACCTGGTTGTGACCATTGTGGATTATCATGCACAGATCACTTTCTCACATGCAGATTTCACTTCCTTTGGGTTTATTCCCAGGAGTATGTTAGCTGGGTCATGAATCAGATCGGTTTTCACTTGTGTTAGCACTCTCCATACAGGCTTTTATAACACCTGTACTGACCTACATTCCCACCAAGAGTGAAATAGGGTACCTTTATTTGCCATGTCTATGCCATTCTATGGTCTTAGTAGATTGTTGAATATAGGCCAATCACACCGGTATTAAAATGGACCTCAGTGTGTGTGTGTGTGTTTCCATAGTAGGTAGAGAGCCTGATTATTTTTCATGTCTATTAGCCATTTGAATTGATTATTTGAAAAAAAAAAAAACGAATGCTTGGGGACCCAGTATGATGACTCACTGGCCAAGTCCTACCCTTTCATGTGCTGGGATACCATATGGGCACCAGTTGGTGCCCTGACAGTGCCACTTTGCTTCCAGGTCCCTGTCTGTGGCCTGGGAAAGCAGTAGAGAATGGTCCAAGATCTTGGGATTCTGCACCCAGGTTGGAGACTTGAAGAAGCCCCTGACTCCTTGCTTCAGATTAGATCGGTTCCTGACCATTGTAGTCACTTAGGGAATGAACAAAGGATGGAAGAGCTTTCTGTCTCCCTTCTCTCTGTGAATCTGCCTTTCCAATGAAAATGAATAAATCTTTTAAAAAAATGTCTGCTCGTTTGTTGTGGTCTTTGGTTTCTCTATTGCTGAACTGCTAAACCCCTTTTAAATCCTAGATATTGGTTTCTTATCTGTTGTAGTGTGTGCAAAATGTTCTCCCATACTCTGGGTTGCCTCCTCATGCTGTAAATCCATTTCCTTTGCTGTTTAGAAGTTTCTCAGCATGATGCAGTCCAGTGTGTTTATTGCAGTTTGGGCTGCTGTACTTTTAGTGACTTCTAGAATTCACATATGTTATACAATGTATATGTTATTTACTTTGATTTAATACCAAGTTTTAAATAGAAGGTTTTCCAATAAGAAAGCTAATAAAATAATTTTAAAATTTAAAATAATACTACAAGTCAACTTAGAGAAGGTATAATTTATAATCATACTTATTTTTCAATGAAAGTAAACAGATTAAATTTTCAATTTATGCATGTTACATTCATGTTTTACAGGAAATATTGATGAAGCAGAACAAGAGTGGAAAGCAGGATTCCATCGCTGGAACAGTTACATGATGGACTGGAAGAGTCACTTCAATGACTATACCAGCAGGAAAGAAAGCTGTGCAGGATTCTAATGAGCAGATCCACCCTTCATGAAAGGCTCCTTTCTCTGTTGCTCAAGGCTAAACACCAGCAGCTCTCAGCCACAGATACCAAGGAAGTTATGACACAGCTCAAAGAAAAATGCTGGAAGGATTATATCAATTTCTTGCATCTTTAACTTTGTATTTTGCCTAACATATAAGATTCAAATGGCTATGGTATATTTACTTTAAAAATCACAACATATAGTTTGACAATTAATTACATGTGGATTAAAATGAAATGAAGCTTTAAAACCTCCTAAAGAACTTTGAGATAATTTTCCTCTGAAATATAAGCTATGGTTTTTACACTACATGTGCTTTCATTGCCACACATGGAAAGATAACTTTTCCAAGTGAATTAAACCTCCAAGATGGGCCATTCTGCTGAACTGGAATACATTGCTCTGCAGAATGCCCAATTCCAAATAATAATGTGAGTTGGAATCCTGACTCGTCTTCCAGGTCTGCTTCCTAATCATTCATTCTGGGTGACAAGACAATGGCTCTTGCATTTGAGCCCCCGACACACACGTGATTCCTGTTCTGGCTTTGGTCCTCTCCACCAGCCTCTGCTGATCTGGGGAGTGAAGGAGTGATGGAGGGACACTGTGTGTGTCTGCCGCTGATGCTCTGCCATTCAAGTAGGTGAAAATAGACCAATCAGCATTTTAAAGAAATTACATCTTAAAACAACCAATACTAAAATTAACATTAGATATTTTTAAAACACATAAAAGTGTCCCTTCTCTTATATGTGAAGGCAAAAGACAATCTTAAAACAAGAGGCTAGCCATTTCATAGTATCTTATGTTATCAAATGTTGCTTCCAAGAATAAAACTATAAAGACTATATTTCTGTGACTTGCTTTTTTCGTAATATGTACACTTATGCTTCTTAAACTATATTCTTCTAATTCTTTCTGTCTCTTATTTCCATCCCCTCAGTCCTCTACAAACATACATGTGTGAATTTGGAATTCAAAAATAATGAAGATAATGAGAACAATTTGAAATCAGAGATATTTACATATTGGAAGAGATTTAGTAAATGTACAATTATTAACCTTTTAATATAGAAAATGCTGAATTCCAGAAGAGCATTAACTATTCTCTTTCTTTGTTACAAACTTTATGGTTTTTATAATTAGAAAAATGTACAATACTGCATTTACCAACGTGTCTGTCCAGAGCACACACAAGATTAATTAACTCATTGAGTTGGTCACTAAAACGTAGGAATCTCAGCATTACAAATTCAATAATGTGTCTGCACTTTCTATGCTTATTACATCTTCAAGATCAGCAGTCAGGACAGAAAAAGCTGTGTGCTATTAGATAGAACGTGCTACATTTTTCAATGATCATAACTTTGTCTACACTCAGATTCAGTGTCAATTTGTCATCTTCATAGTCACTCAGAAGCCAGGCACTTTGCTGGTACTCAAGTGCTAGCACAGCCAAGGCGATGCTTCAGGCTCTCGTTTGCAGGCGGCGCATCCCTCATCATCGCAGAGATTTAAGGTGCAACAATGCAAAGGGCGTTTCTATCTGACTCTGTCTGTTTCTCAGATAACAGTAAAATGAATAACAGCCAAAAATAGTATTTACTGTGGTGGAATCTTAAGAATATGAATCTTAATTAAGAAATTAACAGATTTCTGAAAATAGACACACAGCATAAACACAAATTTCCCTACAATTATACGCACAGGAGTCTCCCAACGTGCAGCAAAACATTTGAGCAAATTCACTAAATAGTTCCACGATGAGGAAAAAAATAAGTTTCACTCGAAAGGAAGAGTGCTCACCTCCTTACGGTGGCGTTCAGACTGAGCAGCAAACATACACATAGTACACTTTGTAAACATAACGTACATTTATTGTGCATTTCTATAGTTATACATATATTAAAATGCAAATTACATTTTTAGTATATCAAGGACAGTAGTGATAAACAATAGTTGTTTTGATGTCATTGGCTAGAATTGTAACTGTAAAACATAGCTTAAAAGTTAATTCATTAGAAATATTGCACCAATTATAATTTTAGAACCTGAGTAAAGACTAGAAAAAAATCAAATGAAAGAAAGAGGAAAGTGGTGAGGAACAACGAAGCGAGAAGAGAGCCAACATTTTAGCTACCTGTGCAGGGATTCATCATCCAAAATGTCATCTAGGCACGTGAGTGTCAGGATAAAAGAAGTGGTCAGAAATGACAGACAGATGATGGATAGATGGATGGATAGATAGATAAATAGATAGGTAGATATGCATAGACAAGACCAATGATTTCATGTGCATATATATGAATCATTTCACAAATTTTGCATGAACAATTTCACCAGATGAATGAAATATTTAATTCAGTGGTTATTAATCTTGATTCCTAATTACACCTTAGAATTTGCAGGGGAAAATGTAGCTTGCTACACCTGCAGCCAGTTCAGTTAGAATATTTACACCAGGAATACAAAGGTGATTGTCCCCAGGCAAGGCTTTCCCACTGCATTTTAGGGTGTGCTGAATCCCGAGGTTTCCCCGAATATGGGAAACTTCACTCCATAATTTGTGATAGCAGGGCACTGATTTCATTCTCTCTTTTAAAGAAAAAAAATCTTGCAGCAGAATCTATTCTCTGACTCCAAATTGACTTTAACTTACTTATGTATGGTAGTGCTCTATATCTTGAAAAATCATGTGAAAGATATTTTTAGAGGAAAAAAAATATTATTTCTATATTAGCGGTTCCCAGACTGCTACATTATAAAGTTGTTTTTGAAAGATACTAAAATTTCAATATATATTCCACATGTTAAAGGGTAGTTAAGTCACAATATGAGGCTAGGGTACAGACATTAGTATTTCTCAATGGTCTTTATTTGATATCATACAGGGAACAGTTTCGAAAGCAATGACTCATTCTAAATGGTTTATTTAAAGAACTAGATTAATATTGTTTTGATACAAGTACACAACCACAAAATCCTCAGTTTTTGCAAGAAAAATTATTTTTACTCCTCATACAAAGAAACTAGTTACTTTCTGCTAAAAAATGCAATTGGAACATAATTTATGGAATGTTAAGGATAAATGTCTGACCCGCTGATTTTTGTTTTCTGAAACTTCTACATTAGAAACCTCTACGTTAATCAGGATATCTTTTTAAAGAATTATTATTATTTTTTTTTATTGCAAAGTTAGATCTATAGAGAGGAGGAGAGAGAGAAAGGAAAATCTTCTGTTTGTTAATTCATTCCCCAAGTAACGACGTCAGGAGCTAAGCTGATCCGAAGCCGAGAACCAGGACCCTCTTCCGTATCTCCCACGTTGTGCAGGGTCTCAAAGCTTTGGGCCATCCTTGACTGCTTTCCCAGGTCACAGCAGGGAGCTGGATGGGAAGTGGAGCTGCCGGGATTAGAACCGGCACCCATATGGGATCCTGGTACATTCAAGGCAAGGACCTTAACTGCTAGACCATTGCATCAGAACCAAGGAATCTTTATTTTTAAGTTTTACAATAAATACCTTCTTTGAAGTAATGTACATTTGAAAAATGATCAAATAAATCAAATAAATATTGTACACGGCTTACATAGTATTAATTATTGGATGTGAATACCATTTTATCTGAGCTAACCTGGAATTAGGTAACTGTTTAAGGAATGGTTTAATAATGATGTACAATATAAGGAATAATCATATTAACTCCTATTTTCAGATACATTTATCCTGTAAAAACACTGGGTTTTTTATTTGTCAGCTCTCAAAGTACACCTGAGCCTTTTGCCCAGATGATAAAAAGATGTTAGCATCAATTATTTATGATTATTAAGTTATGCTTAGCAGTGCTGAGAATAGCTTGTCATCCCAGAAGCATTAGCAGAAGGTTTTGCTTGAGGCAATTATTACTTTTTTTTTTTCTTGAAAAAAGACCTTCCATTTTCTTTTGTTATTGTTTCAATGACTGAAAGAGAAGGGATGAAAAAAAAAACCTTTTTGAAGACCAACTTGTAAACACATATTACAGAATATTAACACTCTTAGATTATTGAAAATGAACATGCAAGGAGGATCTATGTACTTAGCTTTCTATCCACAATGGCCCTTTCTGATACTATTCAAAAAGAATGCAATAATAATAATAATAAAGGAAGTGGGGTACTTACTAGTCTAATCTGTTGATATAAATTTATTAGCATTGATCAAGATGACCTCAACTTTTTCCTATTTTTTTCTTCATGTTTTATCCTTAATATAGGTTGCTCATGTATCTTTCCTTCAATCAGTTCCATTAGAAACTGGCACCTGTACATGACTCCCCTGTATTTCTGTAAGTCCCTCAATTTCTGTAAGTCTTCCACTGTCATCATGCATCTTTTGCTCTCCAACCCATGCGGTATCTCTCCAGAACCCAGGAGAGAACATTTCTAAATCAAGTACAGAACGATGTAGTGCACTTTTTTACCAACTCAGTGAGAAGAGCCTTTCTGCCTTTAACAAACAGTAACTGTGTAAAACAGGCGTCCTGATGTCAGAGAAAAAGGGGAACCATTTCCGGTGGCAGAAACACTGGGGCTATTGGTTTATGTTCCCGTTGATGCAGTCCCTCCATCCTTTACTTTTTCATTGATTGTGTCGTCATGTTTGTCTCAACGTGGTGGGTGTCTGTCCCTCTCCTCTTTTGCAGCGGTCTTTACTAAAGTCTCCCTCACCTGTTTAACTCCCTCACGAGTCACTCTGATACTGAGTGAAATCCATTGTTTATTAAAATAGCAAGTGTACACTCCAAGTTCCAGCAGACTTTAATGAAAATGTAAAGATTGTGTGCACAGTGGCCATCTCGGTAACCTTGAAATTATAGTAAGCGTTGAACACCTAATTTCTATGACGGTTTCCTGTTAGTTTTCAGGCCCCAGAAATATAATAATCTTGCAATATTTCGGTCTCCAGTGCTTTCCTCTTCATTCCAGTTTGCTTCTTCTTTGCTTTGGTATCAAAGTTAAATTTTCATGATCATTTTGGTTGTCTAACAGAATGAGCATGAAAAATGAATGATTTTCTTTCCTATATAGATTTGCTTTTATTTCCCCTACTGCCCTTTTTTTTTCTATTTTCTCTTTCCTTTAATTCATAGGAATAGTTGGGAAACCCTGTGATATGATTTTGAACTCAATTCATATATGATTTTACTTATATGGGCATAAATCTCACTTGTACTTTGTTTCATATGAGAAGATGCTGGAATAAATACGGTTCTCTCATAGAAAGTTTTGTTAAGACATTAAGATAACTTAAACTTCAGGAGTTCTCACTTGCAAGCAACCCCTTCAACAGTAATACATGTCTTGTTATACTGCTTTTTAAAAATTCTTTTTAAACTTTTTATCCTTGTTTTTGATGATGTATACATAGTTGCACGGTGGGAAGGATTTAGCATAAAGGAAAAAATGGGTGTGATCATTGTTTCCAAATCTTCTTTATTTCTTTTTCCTGTTTCTGGGGGAAGGAAGAAATAAGCAGAGCAGCCATGCTGAGCTTGCCAACACCCAGTACTCAGGAAAGGGAATAGAAACCCAATATTAACTCAGGGTCCTCAAGGTGGCACATATTTCGAGGGTTCTTCCCAAGTGGTTTTGATAGTTCTGAACTGCTGTGGATCTCACAGATCCAAGGATGAGGAAACCCTTTCAATGTCAATTGGCTGACATAGTCAACCTTGGAGTCTCCATTCATTCACAGTTTTGCTGTCATCATTGGACAGGGGTAGTTGTCCAATTTGCTCTATTCTCCTTCTTCTGCTATGGTATCGGATATCCTCTGTAGGTCGCAATGGATTGTCTTATCATCCATGTGTATCAGAACCTGCTCTCCACTGTTCTTTTATCTGAGGAGGACTGGTTTTTGCAGGTGGCACCAATGACCCAGACCAGGTAACTCAGAGCCTGCCAGACTCTCTGCCAAGAGCTCACAGACCCAGCGCCTACCAGGCAGCTAGACCCAAGGACCTGGTCCTGGCAAGCTGAGCCCTAGTAGACCCCTTTCCCTGGAGCTTACAGATTTAGCACCAACTGTCCCTGCTAGCCCAAGGATCCAGGCCAGGGAACCTTGGCCCTGTCAGAACCCCTGCACATGGGCTCACAGACCGATACCCACTGTGCCTAGACTGGCATGGTTTGCCTCACCTCAGCATCCACCAGCTGGTGCTGCAGCATGGCTTGTTCTATCTTACCTCCAATTCCAGCTCATGTTGGTAGGTTCTACACCTGAGGCCTCCAATATCGACCCCAATGTAAACTGGCTGATATTGTGACCTGACCTGGCATGCCCCTACCCTCCGTCCTGGTTCTCAGATAGGCAGTGGGTATTCTGAACTGGCCCAACTTGGTTCACCCCCATAGCTGAAACACTTGTAGGCTGCTGGATACTGTAACCTGTCCTGATCTGGGCTGTACCTTGCCTTGGATCTTATGCTCACCAGTAGGAACCCCAACCTAACTGGGTGTCACCTTACCACCCCACCAGGTCTGCTCCCAGCCACAGAGACTGCAGTTCCACAGGGGGGAGTACATACATACTCCTTACAAATTCTGCCCCAGACCTAATTCTTTCACATTCTGGTTAGTACCAGGTCCCAGCCTAACCTCACTCATCCCCTGTTCTAACTCTCACTGGTGAGTACTATGATCTATCCCTGCTATGCAAACCACCAGCTCTAGCTTAATCTGTGCCAATGAGTGGTATGCAGTGATGTTCGATGCTACCTACCCCAGTTCATGTCTCCCTCTGGTACTTGTACGTTGGTCTGACCCTTAATGTTCCTCCAATTGCCCTCTCCAAATCACTGGGTCTCAGGACCCCGCATTTACCTGCAAGTACATTAGCCTTGACTATGGAATTCCCTCAATGGTCCTTCATCAGCAGACCTTCACCGGTGCCATCCCCCAGATCCCCTGTGAGCCCACAGATCCAAATCATCATAGCCTGCAGCCAGATGACCTTAGGATATGGCCCAGTGACATTGGTGCCCAAGTTGCCTGACCCGGTGCCCACCTGCCACAGCAATGCAAGAGGGCAACAGGCAGGAGCAATGTCCCTGGTTTCAAGCACGAATAGACCTGGAGTGAAACGTGTTTCGTGTTTTTGTTGTTGTTGTTATTTTGTTTACTTTTTATGAGAATTTCAAACAGGATGATTTTCAGGATGTGTGAAATTCTGTTTACCTATTTTTCCAAACACAGGCATGAATGTGTCTTTGGTCTATTGCCCTACACAAAACAACACTTTGAATCTTACAAGATGTTTCTCATTCCAATGATCTCAAAAACATTCCATGATTTGCTTCAGTTGAAATGGCCTATCTTTGTGTTACAACAATAAAATATGATAATTTTGAAGTTACTAACTTTATGCAAAGCAGTTAAGCATATGAACATCGCAAATGCTGACATCTGCAGCGTCATTTCAGCTTTAAACCAAATGTGTATGTAACATTCTCTTTGATAAGTAAGTTAACCAAGAAGGATAATATTTTAATAATCTCACTCATACGTGTCTCTTTGAAGTCATGTACAAAATATTAAGTGAAAGTTACGTCAGAATGTTTTATCTTCCTGCTTTTCCAATTCTGGAAGCTTTCACAGGCACAGAGAGGGCATCATGACTCTGTCCCAGTTCGCTCAGTCTCACAGCCAATAAGAGGCAGCCTCTTGATTTATCTGACCGAGGATTGAGAGCTAACAGGGAAGCTTTCAGATGCTCAGCACCCGATGAGCTTTTGTCACCTCTGACTGGCACAATCAAAAGACGTCCTACAAATTCTCACACATTTTCCTCTGCTGAGACACACTGCAATTTTTCCTGAGACATTTTTCTAATCAACTTTCCAAAGTCTCCTCATCACTATTTCAAAAAAGAAGATATTTAAGCCATTGATAAAAGGGTCCCAGTTATCACTATTTGGTTTATCACATCACTGTTAGTTTAATTAATAAATTGTGTGTGTATGTAATATGTGTCTAGCCCTGATTCTATTTTAAAAAGAGAAAATGTGCATGTTTACATGCACACACATTTATGTATTTCATTTTGCACTTTTCTGATTCATGCATGTATGAATAGTGTTAATAGTGCTACATTCAAAACTATTTGTCTTACAAATATGTAACAAGAACAGAGTAATCTTGTTGACAGAGACGTTCAATTTTTGTATTAGTGTATAATAATATATTAATCCATATTTTGGTTTATAAAATGCATGCATATATAATGCCTAAAGATGCATATATTTTTAAATATCCCTCAACATACCTTAGGACACATTTTCTTTTTCTTTTTGCCATCAGTTATTAGTATTATTATTTTTGCTTTTAATTTTAGATGTTGGGGATATAGTAGTATTTAAACTAGAAGGCAATTCTGCTTCCACGGAACTATTCGGACAATGTGCGATAAACACTGAAATAACATTCAAAGAATGATATCATTACCCAAATAATGGGCATGAATAAGATATAGCAAAATAAGGAAATATAGATTTATAGTGTATCAAATATTATTTGCTGATTTAATAGGCCCAACTAAAGGGTATTGAGATGAAGAGCCATGTGAGTTCACAGGGAGTATCAGCTCAGGAGGAACAAACGAGAAGGTCCTGGGCAGGTCGTCCCTGCCTTTATCATGCGTATGTAGCAGCAAGGATCAGGACTGTGATCATACCGCATGTTAGAAAAGCAGCTCTGGCTTCCTGTAGACAGTAAAGAAGGGGAGAGGAAATTAAGAGAAGAGAGAAAACAATCCAATTATCCCAGACAAGTGGCCCAAGGCAGGAAGTCACTGTGGAGTGGCAGATTTTACATTTTTGATAATTCTGAAAGAGCAGTTAGCATAATTGGCAAACAGATATAGACACTGACAATGGCTGTTAAGACTTTCTGCTGGAAACTTAATTGAATAGAGTTATTATTAATTTTTAGAAATGGAGAATTATTGGTGCAATAAATAAGCACAGGTTTGGTTTGATAGTTGTTAATTTTCATGTACTGTCCAGCTATCTAAGGAAGGATACTCTGTTAAATGAAAACTAGATGAAAGAAGCTATCTTACTTGGGAAATTTTTGAAAAGTGGTATTTTTAGTTCAAACATGTTACAGAAATAACTGAATAAATGATATTACTCAAAGATTGAGTGTAGCTGTGGCCTGAGAGGAGCCAGCACCCATGAGCCAAGACTCAATTTGCTGCCTAAACTTCAGTTAAGCCTTACGTTATGCCTTCAGTGTTCCTGCTCAAAACAACATCCCCATGAAGTTTTCTACTTTAACTCAGCCTCATCTTTCACTAAAGGTAAATGCAAGCTTTTGATAACTGAGAAAATTTTTTGGTTTTCTTCACAAATAAATGACCACATAGAAGATTTTGTTTATTTGTTAAATATTTATTTGTTTGAAAGGCACAGTTGCAGATTGAGAGGGAGAGAAAGAATAGATCTTCATACCCTGGTTCACTCCCTAAATGCCCAAAAATATCAAGGCCCAAAATCGGCCAGAACGTCCACGCTGTTCTCCCGCGTGGTTTGCCCAGCGCATCCTTCATTGCTCTCCTCAGACCATCACTAAGGACTCAGATTACTTAAACCGGCTGAAATGGTGAATTCCAAACTATTCTTGCCAAAATTCGGGAACATCTCACAGGTCTACCAAGAGAAATGAAATAAATTTACTTTGATCTAGTTGTAAAATGTACTATCATATAGCTGTTAATAGATAAATAACTAAAATGAACAAGTCACAAACATTTTTAATTAAATATGCAAGTTAGTATGCTTAATATTGTTTCTGTATTAGGACCTATAGTTTAACCCTTAGAATGCTTGGTTTATATACGTGTGTAGTTTTAAGTTATCGCTGGTGGAGCATATTTACAAAGGAATAGCAGTGAATCATCATGGAGGGTGCAGAATGGCTATGGTGCACATGGGGGCTGAGCACGGTGTCTGCTGTTCTGTACTGGAGCACACTTCATATTTGTATGCTATGAATAGATTATCTGTTGTTTAATTATTCTCATGGAGGGAGAAGAAACAAGTGAATACCCTCACTGTTTGTTTTTGCCAAGAACTAGTCAGCATTGTAACACATAATGCTAAATCATTCCATCCAATATGTTAACACTTTCAAATACTTGGAGCAGCATTTTGCTATTAACTAATCCTGATAGGTCCCTTAATGCAGTAACATTGAAAATTGCACTTTTGGCAAGAGCTCTACTGAAATTCCCCACTAACTGCTAACACCCGCCCTGAACATTTACAGGCCAAAAATGATTCTTTGTTGCTTTATGGCACAGGGTTCTGGGAACTCAACCAAGGTACCAATTCTCTTACATAAAAGAAAAACAACCCATAGGTCTCCTGAGCTGTAAATACAGTCATGTTCTTTAATCCTCATAATGGAATGCTAAACTGGCCACTTAGAGTTTGCTTTAATCCCTCTGTATCCGAGCCTGCTGGAAAACGTAATGTTCATATGTGGATCTGGATAACACTCAGGGCATCTACCCTTCAATTATGACAAAGGAAAGGGGCTGACTTTTTGGCGCCGTAGGCACACCCAACAGAATTACTTTCATCTTTGCATCACACATACAAACTGTTCTTTTTCCTGTTGATGAAGAATAACATAAACGTGTAACAAAAGAAGAAATGTGAGAATCAGATGCAGACAAAGCTTCTATCAGAGAACCAAGTCTATTTGGCATCAAGATAAATTAACCCCTTATAGATTCTGTACCATGCTGGCCTCTGTAGTTTCTAAATAAATTATGGCTGTTGCACCTAAAAATATTAGAGTGCATATTTTCTTTGTAAGACTTACAAATAAGTTAAGTAAGTCTATGATTCATGCCCCAGCTGATGTCACTTATTTCAATTTCCAAACATACTTGGGGAAACATCATGATAGTTTGTGACTTCAGTATTGATGGTCAGCAATCCTTAATTCTGAAAAGAAGTGGCAAAAATCAGATTACCATTACTGCAGAAAGAATATGCCACCAAGATCTAAGGAAGAATGTGGTAGCAAGCACAAAAATCCAAAGAAAAACACATAATATTTGAGAACAAGATGGAAGGTTAGACAGAAAAAGAGCCACATGAGATTAAGCTGAGTAAGGTAGGGCATTATAAGATTGTTAGATACCTGCATATTTTATGAAGTTCATAGCAAAAAAAAAAATAAATATCAGAAGGATACAAGGAGTTGGAATGACATGAACCTGTTTAGACACCACATGATGCCGTGAATGCCATGGGAAAAATAAGAGACACAGCCCAGGGATAGACAGGTAGAGTCCACCTCTCAGATCCCGACTCCACACTAGCCCATTCCTGATCCCTGTAAACATTTGAGAAATGACCTAATACATCTCTGTCCCCTTTTCTGTCCTTCCTCTTCTCGTGACACTGCCTGCCTCTACCTACATTTGTGGGTGTATCACCGAGACAGTGGTATCTGTATCTTTGTCATTAAATACTCAGGTATTTTTACCCTACCTTTGTGTCTGTCTGTATTTCTACCTCTCTGTCTCACTCAGATCTTTAAACTATTCATATTTATAGATATATACATATATGGTGGGTATGGGTGTGTCTGTGAACAGTTAAATAATCAAAGTACACACGGAGTGAACATTCCAAAGACCTACAAGATTGAAACAAAATTAAATACTATGAAAAAAGCGGAAAATGAAAGTAGTAAGAACAGACATTCTTTTTGATGTGTGAAAATACATTTTTCGGTTTATGTGCTTATTTGAAATCCAGGATGACAAATAGAGAATGAGAGAGAGAAAGAAGAGAGAGAGAAAGAAAAGAGAGAGACAGTGCCTGCCACGCTCATGAGTAAGACAGGCTAAAAGGTTGAAGTCAGGAGCCGGGAATTCTGTTCAGGGCTCCCACATGCACAGGGGAAAACCAAAAACTGGATCATCATCCACTGCCTTTTTTCAAGTGAATTACTAGGAGCCTGAATGAGAAGTGCCGCTTTGGAGAATGAACCAGTGGTACGGTTACTCCAGTGGACATTATGACAGAAGGACAGCGTCCCAGGTGATGGAATCCTTAGCTGTGCTGCAACACTCCATGCTGCATGGGAAAGCGGATTTGGAATGCACTTTTCTTGTTAAGTCATGCTAATTGAGTAGATGTTAACATTTTCCCACATTCTGTTAATAAAATCTTCAAAAGGAAAAGTGTACATAATTTACAGAAAGCATTCATTCATATTATCAGACCTAGAACTAATATTACTTATTTATCCCAAATCTTTTTATGTAGATTCTGAGGAACACTGCTCGGATCATTTATTTATATATTTTTTAAAGCAAAGGAGGAACATGCAGGCTGCAGTCTGTTCCTCCACATTCTTTAACACACACACTACCAGCCAGACTCCAACATCTTCTGCTGTTGTTGCCATCGTTGTTTTGAGGTACATTTTGCATAAAATGAGGGCATATGACATTAATTTATTAACAAATTCTTTGAAAGAACCTGGATGTTAATTTCAATTTAAAAAGGCGAGAGAGACAGAATGCTCCAATCCCCCAGTCCATTCCCCAACACATTCAAAGGCTTAGCCAGAAACCATAAACTCAATCCAGGATTCTCCCAGGTATGGCAGAGTCTCAGTTATCTGAGCCAAAACTCACCTGTGTGTTGACATGTTAAATAGCAGTGAGCTGGAGACAGACATGAGCCAAGACTGTAACTCCAGATACAGTTGTGCCAACGGGCATCTTGGCCAATGTTCATCATAAAGATGTCAGTTTTAAAAGGGCATGGCTCATTTTAAGTTCACCTAGTCATTGTTATTTCTTCCAATGTCTCTACAAACTGATAGACTGGAGGCCATAAAAATAAAGCATTTGGGGGGAATCCAAAATGGCTTTGTAGGAAAAAAAAATGCTCTGATTTTGATCATGAGAAGAACAGTAGAAGTAAAAGAGAAGAAATGCAGTGGCAGTTGATAGATGGAGGGGATTTTTCAGTGGACATTCTAAAGAAAGAAGAGAGACACGATGAAGCAGCTTGGAGGGTGCAATCACACAGCAGCTGGCAGCACTGGTTTTACCTATGGCACCTAGTGGCTGCAGGTAAGAGCAGCATGTGGCAGCCCCTGTCACTGATGATGTTGCCTGAAGGAAGCCCTTGTGGATCATGCTGACATTGTGCGTAGGTCACTGCATCCAGTGGGCTGTAGAGGGCCCAGTTAAGCTTTGGTTAGGAAAGCATAGTGTTTCCGTTCAATGTCCCCAGTAAGGGTACCCACTGACACACAGGAAGGACACGCTATCTAAGGTGAGTAGAAGCTCACAGGAATTGCATGCAATGTGGGATCATAGTTCTAGTGTGCTAGTGACATGTCATAGTGCATATCGGATTGATGGTTTGGATTGCTGATGCTCTTCCAATCTGTTTACCTGCCAATGCATCCAGGAAAACAATGATGATGGTTGTTCTTGGGCCCCTGTCACTCAGGGGAGAGATCCTGATGGGGTACCATTCATTGTGCCTATTTGGAGAGTAAACCAGTGGTAAGACAGTCTGTTTTGTTCACTCACTCTGTCCTCTTTGCTTTACAAATAAATCTTAAATGTCAACAACTGACAGTAATGAATTTTATTTTAGGGATATTGCCTCAATATTTCACAATTCTAAGTTGAAAACAACAGAAATCAACCCTGCTAGAGCTTTAAGTCTTTTATGACTAAGCAGAATACAGCCTAGGGCATCACACCACCCACCTCCGCCACACACACCCCTTCCAACAGTCAAGAGATAAAGTAGACATCATCATCAGAGATGACAGCGTCCACCACCCAAGTGAGGATACTCTACCACTGCACACTGTGATTACATACTGTTATGCAAAACCACTGATGAATCAATATTATGATTCCCTTATGCCAGATGTTCATGCCCGATGTGTTGGGGAGATTTCAAATGTAGGAATATAGTCTTTGTTCTCCAGTTTCCACAGTGTGAATGGGAAGTTCAATTTTCCAAGAAGAAGCACCTATCTTTGAAGACAGTCTTCCGTGGACATAAACTAGGTGTCCAACAACTCGGTTCCAACACATTCTACTTGATGTTAGTGTCAGACTCTATAGGTTGGAGCCTCAGTTCCACGAGACTTTGTCTCTTCAGATATCAATCACCTGTACGTTTGAATGTCCAGAATGTGATTTGCAGAACCACTTACTTACACTTGTTCAGTTTCCTAAGGAAGCTAACAGAAAAAGCTCAGAGAGATGCCTTTGTGTCTTAATGTCAACAACGGATGAGATATGGGTGAGCAGAGAAGTGGACACATGGACCAAGGTATAGAATGAGCCCTCACATATTAGCATAAGTAAATCACCATGGAGCCGGGTGCACCACACTCATTTCACACAGATATATTGACCAACCGAGAAATTCTCCAAGATGAGTAATTCAGAAATTTGTGTTGAGTTTCCAGCCTATGAGTCTGACCAGTCAGTAACCATGCTTCTACCTTGCCTTTCCTCTCCAGTGAATTCAGGAATCCACTTTAAAATCATGACTTGTCCTCCCGGTGAACACTGCTCACCAAGAATCCACCAACAGTCTCTATTAGAACGAATCTGCCCCATCAAGGAATGCCAGGGTATTTAGGATCTTTGAGTTAGAAATAAATAATCCAAGAGATTAAACATTGCATCACATGATTCACCTAGCACTGTTATTGCTCGGGAAATGACAAGCACTTGAGGAGCTCTGAGCCAAGAAGAAGTGCCAGGAAGAAGCACACAAATGCTGGTGTTACATCTAGAGGAAGACAAGCATTCATGCTTTGTGGATGAAGGAAATGCTAGTAGACAAATAGCACATTGTGAGGTTGGCACATTTTTCAGTTTGACTTGCGAGCTTCTCTTAGTCCAGACTTGTTCTCTTACAAGTAGATGTTTGGATCAAGGGGATCAAAAAGTGAAGGAAAAACATCTCACCTACATGTAGACTATCCCTGTCGTCTTCACATTGCTTCTCTGGAACATTCATCAGACTGTAACTGCAAGCTCTTATGTCATTGGAACTCTTCGGAGGTTTTGGATTCCCAAAGAGATCGACTCCAAATATGGCATTTTCTTGCTACAAGTAATGTGCATGAGAAGCAATAAATCATCCTGGCAAGCTCTAATTCCAGAGTAATTTATTCCAGGGCCTTGGCAGCTAATGCTGCAAGCCCTATTAATAGAAAACTGCACAAGCCGTGTAGGTGGTACTTTGAGTTTAGTAATGCCGCAGTTAATTTCTTTAATTTATAAAGTATTCATAAATCCCTTCTTTGCTGAATTGTGTAGGCAGAAACCAGTTATCACGTTATCGCCCAGCTTTCCACATTGTTTCTTCATCTGTAGCCTGCACAATTACTTAGAATTATCTTACTCACCCTGTTATGCCATCTCTACCTGGTCCTCTATACCTTATGAAACAGATGATTATTTGCCTGGGTCAAAAATAGGAATTATTTTGCTACCGCAATTCCCCATTAAGATTTAGTTACATGGGACTTGATTGACTCGTGATACTGTTATGTTCTAAAAAAAATTCTCAAGTTGAGATTTTATAGCTGTTTTAGTTGCCACCTATTATTTTTTCCTATTTTTTCTATGTATCTTATTTTTTCCTGTTTATTTACATGTAAGCATCAGTTTCAGCTTGTGAAATACAAAAAAAATTATCAGTTGGTCAAACTTCACCTATTGCAAAAGTTTTCCAAGGTATACGCAACATCACATAAATTTATCTATTATCAAGTGCACAATTGCACAAAAGTAGTTCATTTTTTGACATGTAGTAATTAATTTTGGAAGACACATAAACATTGTAAAAGTAAAAATGGGACGTATAGAATCCAGGGCATTAATTTGAGACATTGTTGAAGTAAAATTTAATGGCTGAAATTATTAAGCAATACTAGCATTATTTTTCTCATTCCCTCGCCTCCTTGATGGGAACTATGTATTTTAGGCTTCATTTTCTAGACTGTAAATTACTGTAACTCTCTACTTTCAACTTGTTTCTTCTATCTATTTGGATTAGTCAGGGTGGAGCCAATAAGGGAAATTGTAGATGAATAAATATGCATAGATGAAAGGTGATAGCTAGATAAGACAACATGTATTGGCAAATCTGTCTCATGTGTATCTAGCATTAAGTCCAGTGGTGTGCATTCTGAAATTCTGAAGTCATGGGTTGTGAATAGCATGGCTCACTTTACCTTCAGATGTCTCAGAACCACCGACGCTAACGCCCTTTCGGTCCAAGGCCGAAGGCCTGAGCATCTATGGCACATTGGTCTAAGAACTAGAGGCGAAAGCTCAGAGACCTGGAAATCTGATGTGCAGGGTACGTAAGGAAAGTGGCTCAGGACTAGAAGATAGAGCAATACTTTGTGGTTCTTTGCCATGTTTCCTGTGGGGATTGTCAGCTGATTGAGTGGTGCCCAATCCCATTACCTGTTGGTCCTCTGATCTTGCATAATTAAATCAAAGGCCCATGTCTTCTGGAGTAACCTCATAGGTACACCCACATCCAAGGCTTTTCCTGTTTTTTTTTTTTTTTTATCACCATTCATGCTATCAAAATGATGCCTAAAGCTATCTGATCATGCCTCAGCTTAACTTCAAGTAAAAAGGCATAAGGATATCAGTTCCTTTCTCTAACGTTCTAATATGAATTCCATCCAATAACTTGCTCTTAAAAATTATGGATTTTTGTGGCAATATTTTATTTTAATGGATAACAATGTTCTCACCCAATTTCCCCTACTCCTCGATCTTTCCCACCCTGATAAGCTACGCAAACGTCACCAATTTCAGTTGTTTCATTAATCTCATACTGATTTCTATAGTGGCTGCCCTCGCCTCCACTCCTACCAACAGTGCACCTTTATCCCCACATCCATGCCAACAGGTGTTATTAATAAATTTCCCAATATAGATTAATATCACTGGAGTTAGATGAAACCTCAATGTGGTTTTTATTTGTATTTCTGTAATACCCTTGGCGTCTGAACGTTTTCTTTGAAACATGAACATTTTCTTTGTGTGCCTATTAGCCATTCTAATTTGTACTTTTGAAAGGCTCATTTGCTTTAGCACTTCCTAACAGTGTTGTCTGTTTTGCTACCAATGAGTTTCTTCAGAAGTTCTTCTTCAGTCTTGGATGTCAGTGTCCTAGCTGTGTCCGTGCAAACTGCACAGACCTAACATCCATACTCTCACTTTCTTTGCTAAGGAGATATTTAAATCTTTAGTCACCTATGTTGATGTTGCTCCTTTATAGTAAGCATTTCAATCTTTAACTTTATTGCTCAATATTTTGCTGCTATTTCACCCTTTAAAAGTAGTTCTTATTTCTCTTTGTAGTTAGCTATCTATTATGTATTTGGTTCTGCCTACCCATAATTTCCTTCGGTGTTTTCGCATTCATTAATGTTTCTTACTCAGAGAATTACAATTTTAATTAAAGTGTGCATAACCTAATAATATTCTAATTTTGGTCCCGTTTAATATATACTTTCTTTTCTAAAAAGATGAGCTTTCCCATCAGATTATTTTTAAAATAATTATTGTCTTAAGAATTACTTTTCTTTGAAATGCAATGTATCAATGCATTATATTACTTTATGATATTCAAACTGTCAAAATACTTTTTAATGAGTTGCTAAGGTGTCTTTCATATGTTCCTGTACCTTCATCATATTTTAAGTGGCTGTAAGCTTTTTACTGTAACCATAATTTCCAGGATCATTCCATCTTACTTTTAAAATAGCTCATCTCTCAAAAGTATTCTGGCTCATTTTTAATGGTTAACAGCATTTTAAAACAAAGATCTGGGTGCTGGGTATTGCAATTCCTTTGACATGTCATTCTACCTGAACTTATTCAGTAGAAACAGATAGAATATTACTATTTTTTAATGAGTTCAAAACTATTTCCAATTTTTCAATTACATACTTCAGTGAGAATGGTCCTATTGCATTAAAGAAACAGAATACCAACTAACTAACTGAATAAATAAACAAACAAACAAACAAACAAATAAATAAATAAATAACATAGATTTCAGATATTGGACAAGAGCCTACATAGTGCTTTGACCCATGAGAAGTAAAGAAATGAGACTAAAGGTTGACACATAGAGTTCTTCGTCAATAGACATACGACTGAGTATGAAGAACCATATGTTAGTAATGATATAGAGGAACTAGGTGGAGGGCAGGGATTTGGTGAGGGGATAAGGGAGTATGGAACTGAATCATAAAATGATAGTAATAATAATAAAATGTAAAAAAAAAAAAAGATTAAGTGGAGTTTATTCCAAGAATGAATGTTCCACTTTTGCAAGTACATCACTGTTTAACACATTAGATATTTAAATGACTATTGTTGATAAAACTAATGTTAATAAGATGATTAATTAGGTGATGATAAGATTATTATAACACTTGGTTTTTCTTCCACTGCCTTGTGGAGGCCATCAGCAAGGAGCTATACAGGAACAGGAACCATTAAGACCGAACCTGGTACACACTCCCACCACAGGTGACTGCTTTACCTGTAATATCACTGTTAGCTCGAAAGCAAACATTCTGAAGTGGATTCATACTTACACCTATAATTTAAATTCTTAATCATGTAACTCTTTTTTTCTGTTTCCTATTTGCATTTCATCACAATGATAACTGTGGTTACAGAAAAACAAATAATAATCATATATTTTCTCCATAGACACTTTATAACATTACTTTTGAAACAAATCGATTCAAAAAGTCTCAAAATTTCTTATTGGAAAATTTAATTTCAAAAATAATTTTAATGTACACAATCAGAGTACCACTTTGATTGCATTACTTCTTGATGAGAAAAAAAAGTCTCATATTTTCTTCAGATAATATATGATCTTCTTGTGAATATTTAATGAGTATTTGAGACAAAAGAATCTATTTTGGAAGTACCAATTTGTATTTGCCTCTTTGTTCTCTCTGAATAAGCTAATCTGATCTAAATTATTAGTTAGACTATTTAGAAATCATATATCCAAACATGTTTGTTTTCTCCACTGACCTGCCTGAACCCACTGGGGTCTATGGCTTGTATGTAAAATGTATGCATTTTTAGCATAGTTCTCTCCCCTTCATGTCTTTACCCACTGTGATGTTGATAGCTCTTGCCAAATATGCTTCTGTGAAAATTAAATCAATAAGTGTTTCCAGTAAAGTTTCCGAAAAGGATCCCTCAACATTTTTTGAGGAGGTGTTTCTCACCCTGGAGAGGCAATGTTTATTTAAGCTGATTTGGATTATATCAAATGCAGTGTCAGGTCATAAAATGATGCCAAACTTTAGGTTATGTTTACATTTCTCTGTTATTTATGCCTTATAAAAATGTTAAAGGTTATATATACTACATAAATACCCAACGCTCCCAGTGTGTTCTTACCTTACTTGGTTCTACAGGCCATGGGATGGCTGAAAATCAACAGGTTCCCTGCATAGGAAGCACCTCTGGGCAGGATGAGGTAAGGTTGTGTGGTAAAGCCTGGTTGATTCTGGAAACTCAGAAAATGACGAGGTCTAGCGAGGACAGCTCTTCCCCACGTAGGGCGTGAACAGAGATACCTGTCTGCTCCTTCATTTCTTGTAAGGTTGAAAGCTAGATTCTGCAACACTAGCTTTACTTAATCAACCCCTGAAATCCCATCATAAGGTGGAGTAAAAACATCTGCCATTGGGCCCTGCATGGTAGTCTAGAGACTGAAGTTCTCACCTTGAATGTGCCGGGATCCCTAATGGCTCTCTCTGTATCCCAGTGGCCCTGCTTCCCGAATTCAGCTCCCAGCTTTTGACCTTGGAAAGCAGTGGAGGATGGCATGAAGCCTTGGGATCCTGCACCCATCAAGTAGACCTGGAAGAGGCTCTTGGCTTCGGATGGGCTCAGCTCTGGCTGTTGCAGCCTCTTGTGGAATGAATCAATGGATGGAAGATCTTCCTTCCTGTCTCTCCTCCCCACTGTATATCTGACTTTCCAAGGGGGGTGGAAATCGTCCATTGCAGTACAAACCCCAATAAAACCTAAAGATTCCTAAATCCATTAAAGGATTCCAGGGTTCTTATAAAAATAATGCTTATCTACACTCTGCCCTTCCTGACATGGAGTTGGCTCCCTCTTATCATGGTCTGAATGGGCTCGTCAGAATGGAAACTTTCTTTGCTACTCAGAATGTAAACCAAATTAAAAGACAGATGGCAATGTTTACTGATAACCCAGGAAGTTACACATGTAAAGTGATCACCATGTCTGACCCAGCCTGGAATGGTGTGATTATTCCTTATGGGCGCCATCTTAGTCCTTGGGAAGTTAAGTAATGGTACGATAGTTCAAAGACTGTATGAATAAAGTAGAGGTACATAATTTTGAGTGTAAGCTTTCAAGGGTTAGCCCTAATGGGATTGTGATGAAGGCATAGGAATCACACATCAGCTTGTATACTGGCAGGATTGTACATCAGCAAGATGTGCAAATCCAGTTAAGTTAGTAATCATAGAACTGCATTCTAAAAAGGAATGAAGCAGTTCTAGAGCGATGCTTAAAGAAATCTAAATATGCTGACATAGATCCTCACTCTGCTCTGTGAGATAAGCACTACAGGACCATTTCTACCTCACAGCACACAGGTTGTATAAAAGAAGCTTCAAGAAATGTGAATGGAGTGAATATCTCCTTGGCTGCCTGACCATCTACTTTAATCAAGAGCGAAAGAAAGAGGCATAGTTTTTTGCCACCTCAATGTAGTCATCTGTCATCCATGAGACTTTTTTTTTTTAGTGTGTGCTCTAAACTTTAGCTTTAAACTTTAGTATATGTGAGAATATGCATCATTTGCCTTGCTAATTTCCACTTATTTCATTCAACATGATGCCCTTCAGTTGAATCCATTTTGTTGCGAAAATATTTATATAATCACATTTTTATGTGTACACAAAAATCTTCTATATATTTCTAGGAATGTTACACTACGATAGATTTAATTATCTCTGGTTGCATTAAAGCTTTCTCTGAAATGCTCATTTTTCCTCACATTCATACAGTTATTGGTCAGAGCCAGTACCTGTATTACCACTAAGTAATGTCTGCTTTTTATGTTTTAATCTTTCTATTCCATAAAGTATTTAACCTTTTACTGGAGGATAAGTCACAATTATGATTGTTTTTAAAATATAAACAGAAAAAAAAGGACTTGAAGGTAGAGAGGAAGGGACACATTGGATTTGTTAAAACTAAATAAAGTTAAAATAGAAATAAAAAAACCAAGCTACACATATTAAAATTACAATGACAAGGTAATCAAATGCTAAGTATTTCTACTGCAAACTGGAGATAGACAGTAAGAGATAAGATTAATCGAGATACAGACAGACTTAAGCCATGTCAGTGTCCTTGATACAATATTGTGCCTATAGAGCTCTCCGTGTCTTGCACAGCTTTGCCAAGTTTTGCTGTTTGAGCCCAATCTTCATTTCTCACATTTAGTCTTTAATTGTTGCAAGTGGTACTGTCAGATACAAGGAAAATGAAATTGCAAAGTAAAATATAAATAATTTTTATTCCAGAGCTTTTTGGAAGAGGGAAATTTAGGAACTCTCATTCAATTGTTTTTATTATTGTCAAATCACATACAATCTTAGAAACTGTTTTAAAAATCGATTTAAATGCATACTATGAAAATCTTCGTATCACCATGTCAGTCATCTAGAACCCATCATGTGCCTGAATATGCATCGATATCTTTACAACATATTCCATTCAGACAAAAAAGTACAAAGAAAAATTTTAATTCTAGCATTTCAAACAGATAACTATTTCTATTTGCTAGCAATTTATTTATTTTTATTGGAAAGGAACATTTATAGAGAGCAAGAGAGAGAGAAAGTTCTTTTATCCACTGATTCACTCTTCGACCAGGCACAGCAGCCGAGGCTGAGTCAATGCAAAGCCAGGATCCAAGAGCTTCTTCTGAAGTCTCCCATGCAGATGCAAGGTTCCAAAGCTCTGGGTCATCAGGCCGCAAGCAGGGAGCTGAAAGGGAAGTGGAGCAGCTGGGCATCACCAGGTCTGCCTCCTGGAACTTGCAGGCTGTTGAGCCACAGCCTCGGACACCGATTCTCCTATTTATAAAATACAGTTTTAGATATAAAATAGAGACACTGGCCTTTAGTAACTCTTCCATCAGCCGTAGGCTCTGGTTTTGCATACAACTGAATGCATCCTTATGAAAGGCTTTCATATATTTCAATTGTGCCATCGCTTTATATATTTCACATTTAATGAACTTTTGCAATATACATTTGTAAGAATATTATGAAAGTGCATCACCATAGATATTATATATATATGCATACATTTACATATGTATGTACACATATAGAAGGAGGAGGTAGATGAGGAACATTTGCAAAAGGGAGGGCACATTGGAACTTACAGCTATGCTTCTAAATCTGTATTGTGAAATACACACAATGTTTCTTCTTATAAAAACAAAATAATTAAAAAACATATTAAAAATTAGACTGATGAGCTGATATAAGAAGAGTTAGAGAACAAGAGCCTGGCACAATAGCCTAATGGCTTAAGTCCTCACCTTGAACGCTCCTGAATCCCATATGGTTGTCGCTTCTAATCCTGGCAGACCCGCTTCCCATCCAGCTCCTTGTTTGTAGCCTGGGAAAGCAGGGAGGAAAGCCTAGGAACCCTGCATCCATGTGGGAGACCTGGAAGAAGCTCCTCCCTTCGGATCAGCTCAGTTCCAGCCATTGCAGCTGCTTGGGGAGTGAACCATCGTGTGGAAGATTTCTCTCTCTGTCTCTCCTCCTCTCTGTATATCTGTAGAAAACAATAATAGCTATATATTTGCATTTTATTCAAGTAGCACAAATATAATGCAGTGGCACTAGGGGTTTCAATATTTGTCTCTAAGATGCTCCAAAAGCACCAACATCAAAAGTGAATTAAATGCACAACACAGCTCACCTTTATGTTTTATTGTTTCTGTGGTTACAGTTTAAGTATATTTTTACCTGTTCTGTTTTTGACCTAAACAACGTTCTTAGCAGCTCACTCCTCAGGATTCTCTTTGATAAGTCAGACGATTCTTCTGGCCTTCTTTCTATATACAATTTTCCAGACCATTTAGTATTATTATCCTTCAGTGCAAGGCTATCTGGATTCTTTAGTGATTTTTTTTTCTTAAAGTATAAAACAGAGAAGTTTTAGAATAACATGAACTAAACACAAAAAGTTTTCGAATGGGGACATCACGGTGTCTCAGCAAGGTGATCCTCCACCTGCAAGAGCCAGTATTGCATAATATTGCTTCTTTCTATCCTTGCTGCTCCCTTCTGATCCAGCTCTCTTCTTACAACCTTAAACTGTGGAGGATGCTGCAGTCCTTGCGACCCTGCACTCATTAGGGACCTTGGGAAGGCGATACTTGCTCCCAGAATCAGATCAGCTCAGCTTTGCAGGTTTTGGCCATTTGCAGAGTGAACCAGCAGATAAAAGATCTCTCTTTCTGTCTCTCCATCTCTCTCTGTAAACCTGCCATTCAAATGTAATCTTTTGTTAAAATAAGTTTCCATGTGTACAGATATTTTTGTGTGTGTGAATAACTGGTCACTATTACTCAGAGTAGAGATCCGGTCATAGGGATAACATCATTTGACAACTATGACGTTTTCTTCTTTAAAGGTAATATTGAAAATATGATGCTGCCATGGCAGTATGAAAATGCATTTGGTAATATTGTTACTTTTCCACAAACTTCAGAGTGAATCCAAATACATTGAAATCTGGTCAGTGATTTGGCCCAGGGACTTTTACACATTTTTGTAGGGATGTTCAGTAAATGTCAGACACACACTTTGCATTTTTATTCTATTTTTAATTGTATTAAATTTGATTTAAAACTTTTCATTTATTAAATCAATGTTATATTCATGATTCAGAATTGGACATAAACCAGCCCCCATCTAGAATGCTGATGCTGGCAAGCCTGTTTACAACACTCTCACTGCCCCTACTGATTGATTGATTGATTCTTATCTCCCTTTGTTCTCTATTTCTCTCTCTCTCTCTCTCTCTCTCTCTCTCTCTCTCTCTCTCTGTGTGTGTGTGTAATTTACTAGGTAAAAAGTAGGATTTGGGATATTCTTTCAAAGTTAACAAATTCTTACTCTTAGATTAATTGATCTCTCTGACCTTAAAGTAGATGACAGCCAAGTGCCCATCTCTGTGGGATTTGTTTGGTAATGACTGTGAGCTGTTCTAATCTTGTGTTTTTTTATATTGTCTATGATGGTATTCCAAAGTTCTTTTTGCAACTCTAGTATTTTGACATATTTTATTAATAGTAGTTTCCCACGCCAATTAAATTTTGGGTATCATGGCATGTAGAGTATCACTCAAGAGGTACAAATCGTCCATTAATATCCTCAAGATCTTTAGTGATACTGAAATAAATAAATAGATGCTTTTAATAATTAGGAACAAACGTTGCTGAATAATGGTGTGTGTGTTATTTTTTCACAGAACTTGCGCAGATAATGTTCTGTGGTAACCCATTTTCAGAATGTTTCCCAACACGAGTGAGTCCCAGCTTCAGCACCACTGAGGTTTTAGAATGGACTACCGTTTCTTGGCAGACAGGGCCTCCTGCCTTGAGCATTGTCAGGATGTTTAGCTACATTCTGATCTGTAACCTCAAAATTCCAAAACCCACCAAACATGCTTCCAGCTATTGTGAGCTGTAATGAGTTGCTACCAGGTGAGGATAGCTGCTGAATGAAGACAGAGAAAAGGTGTGTGCAAACAACCAGCTCCTCACTCAGATTTGAACCTGGTAAAGGACGTTTGGACTATTGCAAGCAGCATTCTGATAAAAAAGCTGAGAAAAAAAAATGAAGAAGACAGAGGATGTTAAATGTTTGAGGAATGAAATGTGGATTCCTTTCTGGTCTTAATTTTAGTACAATTTGCTGATATCAAACACATGCATTTAACACTCAAAGAATCAAATATTCTTTACTCTCCTAAGTTTGGTGTTTTTATCCAACATTCTCCCATTGAAAATGTGTTAGTATTCTTTAAACATGTTCTTAACTCACAACTAAATTCATCTAGAAAATTTAAACTGACTACAAACAATAGCACTTTCTGATGCATCTAAGCCGATGTGGCATCTGCCTTCATTTTCACCCCGACATTTCCATATGGACTGAACATTTTAACCTTCATATCTGCCCCCTGTATCATGTCCCTCATTGTTTTATCTACTGGATTACTACCTTGCTCCCTGTTTGCCTCTCTTTTTTCTCCTCTCCTCTGCTCCCCTCACCTGCCTTGCCCTCCCTTTTCTATTCTCTTCCTTCCCTTTCTCTTTCCTTTCCTGTGCTTTTATAAACCATTTCTTTTCTAAACAAGAGGCAATTTATCCCAAATTCATCCCTTTTTTTTTAACCTCCCTGAATTATTTCATGTTTATTGTTCATGCTAACTTATTGCATGCCTTGATTAATTTCAGTTTTCCCTTATTTGTTCATTCTCCAAAAAGTGTCTCCTTAAATCCTTTGTTCTAAGGTCTTCAAAGAGACTCTCGTAAATAGAATAATAACAAATCTATTTATTTTTCATTCATGTGTGCACAAAACTTTGCGTTGGCTCTCTACCATGCACCAGGAACTCTGGCAGATATCGAAGAAGTAAAAAAGGATGGACACAGCTCCTTCTGTTAAAGGTTTTATTTGTTACTAGTATGGGTGAAAATATAAAAACAGGCTATATGGGTAAAAGTCATGTAAGTGATGATACGTTCTTTAAAAGAAATAAACAAGATAGAATATAATTAGTGGGTCCAGCGTGATGGCTTAGTGGATAATGTCCTCGCCTTGAATGCCACGGGATTCCATATGGGCACCAGTTCCAATCCTGGCAGCCCTGCTTCCCATCCAGCTCCATGCCTGTGGCCTGGGAAAGCAGTCAGGATTTCTCACAGCCTAGGAACCCTGCACCTGTGTGGGGAACCTCAAAGAACTCCTGGATCCTGGCTTCATATTGGTGCAGCTCCAGCCATTGTGGACATGTGGGAGTGAATCATGGCGTGGCATGGAAGATCTTCCTCTTGTCTCTCCTCCTCTCTATATTTGACTTTGCAATAAAAGACAAATAAATATTTATAACAAATTATATGACTAACATCAGGAGACTCCTGAGAAAACATGGTTAACCTGACTGTGAAAGAAGAGGAAAACCTAGCTTTATCAGTTAAGATGGAATTGAAAACACTGATCCACTTTGTTTTGGGGAAATGACCTCACACAACTCCACATGACAGTGAGAGTTTGATCAGTGTTCTTTGTAAGTTCTCCTTTATTACATCTAATGCGGAGACTGAAATAAATGGACAGAAAACTGGGAAGAAAAGACAGGAGTGAGGGGTAAGAGCAAGGAAAATCAAGGATGAATAAAAATGAAATAGAACTTACCCCAGTTTCTCATCACCTCTGAAATAAAAAGTTTAACCATTCAATTGTTCGGAACTGGAATCTTATGGGACAGAGTGTACTTAGTTCAGAGACTAAAGAATTCCAATGAGGTTATGATAGCATCTGCGGAATCGAGAGCCTCGGCTTCTCTGTATTGCTGTAAAATATTGACCCGATAGACATGAAAAGGCCTGTGCCACAACAGCAGCTGCAAACATTTCTGTAGTAGCAGTGTAAAACAGAATGTGCTACTTTGCTTCAGCTCTCAAGTCTAATGCCAAGCAACTTTTGCACAAACTGCTCATTCACATCTACCTTGGGAAGGGTTTCTAGAAAATATGAAATGATGCTAGATAAACTGACAGAATAAAATTCTACTTACTGGTTTGTCAAGAAGTAGGCACTGTTGTATCCTAGAAGTTAGCACTAGTATGGGTGAAACTCCTCGGCATTAAAGTGGCTGTGTTTGGGGAAATGACAAGTGTAGAAGGTAAACAATGATGCAGGAGTGGGAGAACATGCAAAGATATTTCGGTGATAAGTAAGTGCAGTGTCACATAAGTTACGTTGGTGTCAAATCGCAAAGTATCTGTCAAACTCATATTTCCCGACAATGTAAGCTCAGCTGTTATTTTTGTGGAGCTAAACATCCACAGCAGTTATCTAAAATTCTGAAGGCATACCTGTAGTCACCCAGAGAGATGCTAACACTGTCATTTGAACAGTAAGTAGCACAGGCTCTGGTGGGCAGCAGGTACTTCTGCTGAAGAGTTTTTCCTTAGTAATTAGAATGGTTTCGCTTGTATACTAGAAGACAACAAGGCAGGTATGAAAAAGAGGGCCAGTTACTTGGAAATAAATTATTGATTATTTTTGTTTGATAATACACAAGAATATAAGTTATCAGATGTTTGCATTCTGAGAAATCTTGAAGACCACAGTAGTTTCAGAGGTTTTATGGTAAGAATATATTTGCAAGGCTGCTTTCTTTAAATGATTCCCTTTGTCTCAGCTTTTGAATAATGTACACTTTCTCCTTTCTTTCAATTCCCTTCTTCTAATGGAAATAAGTCTGAATATAAGTTGTGAGGAGAACCAAAGCAATACTACCCTGTCCTGGACATGTTGATATTTGAAAAATAAAGATTTTTGGGGGAACAGGTTATTCAAACTCTGTACGCACTGAACTTATAGCCAAGGGATGCTCAACATTTGATGCTGAATAATATTGAATAAAAAGTTTAGAGTTATTTTTTACTTTACGAACATAGTCTTCACCTTTACCAGAATAAATCGAGCTACCTTCACTGTTTTCTACCCTGATTTTACCCCCTACATCCACATGATTTAATGTAAACTTTCTAAACCAATACTGTTTTTTCACTTTTTAATATTCATAGATGATGTTTATGTATGATGTGCATATTCAAATCACATATTTATGGAATAAATTTATCTGTGTTATAAAAATAAGCAATAATATAAAGCAATAGCTGTGGATTCAAATGGTTTACTTTATCATTTTACATGTTGCTGAGTCACTTCAACAATTAGTGCCTTAGATTCGTAATGAAACGATAACATTGAAAGTGATTAAATTACTTACTGTTTATTATGATATGTATTTTTATCCTCAAAAGGGTTTGTTGAAAGCTTATCCCAATATGAAATCACAGAGACCTGGGCTCAAACAGGAGAGCTCAGACCAGGAGAGCCAGCCCTGTTGGGTCACTGAAGCTTTGGAGAAGGCTTGCGCCTTCAAGGAGTTTGCTCCTATCACTTATTAAATGTGTCCTTTAATGCCTTCTGCCAGATTACAGTGCTACAATAAGGCCCTCCCCAGAGTGGCCTCCAAAATGTGGATCTTTTAATTTCCAGGACAACACCACGCCTGAGCTGATAATTACAATAATACAAAAAGGATTAACACACTGTATGAAGCATATCCAATGGCATCAGACACTATATAAATTACCATTACTGTACTTGGGTTGTGTATACACACATGCGTTATATCTGTTACAGATAGAAATATGCTTTTACTATTCATGTGTTTTACATATATTTATAATATTTTATGAAAATGTTTCTGTAAGAAGTAATTATGATTTTTTGAAAAACAACAGATAATGGGCCTGTTGGGGTAGCCTTGCAGGTAAGGGCCTTGCCTTGCACACGCTGAGGTCCCATGTGGGCGCCAGTTCTACTTCTGGCAGCCTTGCTTCCCATCCAGCTCCCTGCTTGTGACCCTGGAAAGCAGTCGAGGACGGCCCAAAGCCTTGGGACCCTGCACCCGCGTGGGAGACCCGGAATAGGCTCCTCGCTTCTGGCTTTGGGTTTTCTCAGCTCTGGCCATGGGAGAGTGAATAACAAAGATCTTCCTCTCTATCTCTCTTCCACTCTGTATCTGGTTTTCAAATAAAAATAAATACATCTTTTAATAATAGCAGATAATGTCACAATATATTATTCTTAAGTATCTCTGATGTGGGTCTATTTAAGACTCTTCATGGGAAGGAAATCCAGCCACAGGGATTAAAATTATGCTTTATGTGAATGAGAGATGCTGAGGTCTTGTGCAGAACAGAAAGAAAAGTGAGATTTTTGCAGCTACTATGTAACAGGACAGCATTTCACTTACACTGTTTGGAAAAGGTTGCAGTCTCAAAAAAGGTAATTATATTCAGTGTTATTGCAGGGTCTGCTATTGATTTCATTCATTTCAATACAGGGGATCAGAATCATAGGTGATGAATGTATTTTGAGAGAAAAACATTTTCAGTCTAGGAAGTAATTGATGAGGCTCTATTCCTATTTTGATCAGACTGTGGAGTGGATAAAGAGATACCCTCGTTGCCTGCCGAAAGTTCCCTTTGAACTTTTCTTTGATATCAATTAGTCCAAGAAGTGGTGTTTATTTTTCTTCCTTCTTGGGAGAAGAATAATTGCTTCCCTCCTCTACCAAAGGTCATGTTGGCCATCTCCATTCCTCTTTTGCTCTTTTTCTGCTGCTGCTAATTGCACACACACACAATTTAGTACTGCCAGAAACATCAATCAAGATAAAACTTCAGGTCAGAATTATCTTTATTTTACTTTATTTCAGAAGATGCTATATTTTCAGTAGGAAGAACAGTTACTTATCACGTCTCCAGTTATTCTGGGGGGTCAGGAGATCCACAGAATCACAGCCTTTGAATGAAAGCAGGCATGAAAATCAAAATAATCCGGAGCAAAGAAGTGTGAAATTGACCCGAATCACGTAATCCGCATTCCTACTAATTCACCCAATTGCATAATCAAAACATAAAATCTTCATTATCATAACTGTATACAGCTGATCATATTCTCTGGTCAGCAAAACAACTGTATCAGGACAGTGAAATCATAGATTCTAAAAAGAAAGAAAATAGTCATTTCAGAAAAAGAATCTGAAGAGATACACAGCAAAGGTGAACCGCTGATTCTGCTAGAATGTGCTGCTAGATTCTTCTACTCTATTAGACAAAACGTGATTAGTACCTTAATTTATCACTTGCAGATAAATGAAGAATAAAGAAACTACAGCAGGCGAGTCATGACTTCAGAAGTTCTAAATGTTTGGTTTATAAAGGAAAGGATGCCCCGGGACACAGTATTGACTTCTAATGAAAGTGGTGCCAACTAGAGAACAAACAAGAGAGACATGTTGTCTTAAACGTGAAAGAAGCAGAAAGTGAGGAAGCATTGGTGGGGGCAGTATAAACAACGGGTAGAAGAATCAACAGAAGAAATGCCGCTGTTTCCTGCACACAATAAACAAAGCACAGTGCTTCCAGAAGTCGTGCAGGAACTTTCCCTGAGACTGTGAATCACGGCCCAAAGCGCGCATTTCTCTCCATTAGGAGGTGGGTAGTCCAAATGAATCATCAGAGTGATAGAAAACAAAGTGGTTTAAAGTATCAAATGACCTTGTTCCTATTCTTCTAAACAAGAAATACCATTCTTTAAAAATCTATTCTAGAAGCATTGGAGATTTCCATTTTCTGCTTACTTACAGTGATCCTGGCATCATTAGATGAAAAATGGACCTCGGAGTACCTGTGAAGTTGCTTGTTCCCTTCTGTGAACACTGAGCAAATGCAAGGTGCCAGCTGAAGTTAGTCTCCGTGAACAATTACATTTAGCTCCCTCTCATTCATAAAAATTAAATAGATATTTCTGTGTCCTCCATGAGCTGGGGTCTCCTTAAACACACAGTTTTGAATTCATTGTCTCCCCAGAAGCTAGCTGTGTTTGGTAATTTGCAAGCATCCAGTGAACATTTGCAGATAAACGGACTGAATGAATATATAAATGAGTAAATAAATAATAGCCGATCTGACAACTTAAAAGTCATCTTTATAAGGTCTGAGCAATATTCTAAAAGGTTCATATCAAGGATTATTTTTCACAGCACCCTGTTCTTTGACTGAGCTGCATGGCAGTGAACAAATACAAATATTGCATGCCAAAATTTAACTATCTATTCCACTGTGAAATACTGCAGCAACATGTTAGATTACAGTTTATTCTGATCTATAGATTTCACAGATAATCCTATCTCACATAAAGCAAATTTACAACTTTACTATTATAGGATCATTATATTTTATAAGTTTAGCTGCCTGCATATTGAAAAATTGTTACCCTTAGGTCACCCTGGTCCTATATTTAGTGTGAGTGTAACAACTCACATAGACTCATGTTTAATCATTAAGCATGTATTAAATATTCATTCTACAAAAGGATTGTTAATGGTAGAAAAAGAAACAAATAAACGTTTTCTATTCTATTTTCTTATGTAAATATCACATTAGTAAGAACTAGCTGTGGACAGCAACATGGAGGCACCGTGAGTTAAACGTGCTTTACACATCATTGTGGCGGCATCTTTCCATGGTGGACTGCGGATGGATGGATTCTTAGGACCTGGGGAAGTGTCAGAGGGTGCCCCATCTTTCCATGGGCCAGAAGGTGAATCCATCTTTCCATGATGGATTCCACTAGCTCTAATTATGATCCAGCTCCCTTCTAACATGCTTGGGAACGCAGTCCCTGGGACACCCATCGGAGAGATGTCGAGGGGATCCTGGCTTGCTGCTTCAGCCTGGCTCAGATCTGGCTGCTGTGGACAGGCATTGGAGAGACATCTGTCTCACACACAATTAGGTAAATGCATTCAGTAGCACTTGCGGTTTTGCAAAGCATCATGTCAAGTTGAGATAAATTTTCACATACAATTTTCACAGCAATTGAATGAAGCCCAGTTTTGTGGATGAGGGAATTGAGAATACCAAGTTAAGCCACCTTTGTGATGCTGTGGCACCTTAGGGCTCGCCCTGTAGACTGATTTTGCACCTGATTCACAAAATCTCCAGGAAACTCAGCATTCACCTCCACTCACATCATGCAGCATAATCTATATGGTAAAACAACAAAGTTTTATTATTTAATAGCAGGAAAAAATGTCCTATCCTTCAGACACAGCAAAGGTATTGTTTGTTTGTTTGTTTTTCAGGTGCACAAGGGAAAAAATCTTTTACGACAGATTTCAAAACTCCAAGAGATGACAAAGAGTGAACAAAGGCATCAAACAACTCTTACATGATCTAGAGCCACTGAATCACATCCCCAGGTCACCAGTGTGTCACAGCAACATATTCAATGCCACAGGATGACGGAGTATCTTACATCTTAGCCCGCACCCCAGGACACAGAAAACAGTTACAATTTAATAGAAAGCTATTATCTTACAAACCATAGCTGTTGGAAACATCTACCATGATTGGGTGTGAGGAAAACAAGCTGGTAATAATGAGTAATTAGTTGATAAGCTTTTGCATTTTAGTGAAAGTGAAGAAAGAACCAACCTGTGGTCCCCAAAGGGAGCTTTTATTTAACACATACATTTTTTTTTAAGTAATGAGTGTGGAGAAACATAGTGTGTGTAGAATTCTTACCCTTCCATTAGTAAGTTTTGTAAATAAAATTGCATTAACTTAATTAAAATATTTTGATCTAGACTGTGAACAAATCATATAAGTAACTAAAAATTGAATCATCAGCCTTGCAGAGTGTATCTGGTGACAGTGTCAGATGCGATTATAAAAATAATCTAGAAAAATGTTTCCTAGACAGATACTGAAAATATCTTTCGATCAGGGCTGATGTGAATAAAACAAGTCGGGTCAGGCCAAACAGACGACTGAGACATTGACATCTGCCCAGGTATTTCTTAGCTGCTAAAGAAACTCCGTCGTAAGTGAAGCTCTGTTCTCTAGGAAGTTCATTTCACCCTAGTCTCTCTCTTTTTAAATAGAATTTCGAATAATTACTTATTTTATTTGAGAGACTTTTACAGAGGGTCAAGGGAGAGAGCTTCCATTTGCTGATTCAACCCCCGAACAGAACAAATGCCAGAGCTCGACAGAACTACAGCCAGGAGTCAGAATTTTCCTCTGGATTTTCCAAATGGGTGCAGTGCCCAAGGCCATGGGCCACCCTCTTACACTTCCCCAGGTCCTAAGCCAGGAGTTCAGGCAAAAGCAGAGTCTCCAACACACAACCTGGCACCAATGTGGCGTGTTAGGATGCTCAGCTACCACACCAGCCTCCACCCCATTCTCGCAATGAACTGAAAACAGAAGATGAAGTCTGGCCCTGCATCATTTCTCCAGATGCCTCTTTGGGACCCATAACTAACAAAACAAAACTCTTGAATGCTGGCTGCAAACAAGTCAAAAAAAAAAAAAAAAAAAGAAGAAGGGGGGGAGTGTCTGGAGGGCCCAGCACGTTAGCCTAGCAGCTGAAGTCTTTACAGTCTTTGCCTCGAACACACTGGGATCCCATATAGCCGCAGGTTCTAATCCCGGCTGCCCTGTTTCTCATCCAACTCCCTGCTTGTGGCCTGGGAAAGCAGTCAAGGATGGCCCAAACCTTCGGGATCCTGCACCTGTTTGGGAGACCGAGAAGAGGCTCCTGGTTCCTGGCTTCAGATCGGCTCAGCTCTGGCCATTGCAGCGGCTTGGAGAGTGAATCATCAGATGGACGATCTTCCTCTCCGTCTCCCTTCTTTGTATGTCTGACTTTCCAGTAAAGATAAATAAATCTTAAAAATATAATGCTAAGGGAAATGAGCGAATCCCAAAAGGTTAGATGCCACATGTTTGCCCTAATTTAACCAGTAATTTTATTTGTTTGTTGGTTTATTTGTTTTTGAACCTGTCATTGATACTGTCTCAATCCATGTGTTGTGAAAAATTGAACTTGCATTACTTTTAACATATTGTTTACTCAATACTATGTCAATCAATTTCATAACATTGTAAATTGTTGCTGTTGTTTTGTAGGGGCTTTTAACCGACAGGGACTTTACTCTGTTAGCTCTACCTTCAGACCAGAGAAGGTCTCCCCTAGAAACCGCTGAACTTATCTGGACAACAAGATGCTGAACTCTATGCTAGGTATATGCATGCAATGAATGAATCCCAATTGAACTTCAACTGTGAATATGCAGCAAGGTGGAAGAATCCACCATAGGGGTAGGGTTGTGGGAGGGGTGGGGGGAATCCTAGTGCCTATAAAACTGTATCACATAATACAATGTGATTAACAATGAGAAAAATAAAAAAGTAAAATAAAAAAAGAAAAAAATAATAATTTTAAAACAGTATTTCTTAAGCATACCAAGTACCTCTGAGAACGAAAACTGCATAGCCCTAAAATAGAATACAAAGTGTCTGTATCATTTTCTCATAGACAATCAGTATCACAAATATCAGGGGTCTTACATGCACATGTTTAGCATATGACTATGGTCTGACGTTAGGAAGAGCTGAGGAAAATCAGTATACTGTATGATTTTCTTGAGTCTTTAGGTGCTTTTCTCTGCTACCTGAGTGCATTCCACTCGATGAGGATTAGGGATTCAAGCATTGAGCTTTACTCTCCACTGAAAGGTGAAGCTTGCATTTTGCTTGGTATTTTAGAAGCTCGCAGGAATCCCTGGCGCTTGGATTCCACTGACACTCGGTCCTTGCTGAACACTGCGTGCACTGGACTTGTTCATTACTTTACAGTAATTTTTCCCTCACCTTAGCCACTTAGGACTCATTACAAATTCATTATCATCTCAATACTGTTCAGATTTCTTAAGGCACAAAATTACTTTAAAAAATCCATGATTTCAGTTCAAACTCTGGATTCCATTGATGTACAGCTGCAAAGTGTGCTTCAGTCAGCTTTCACATGGGAAACATTTTTTTTTCTGCAAGATAAAACTTATATAATTAAAAGAAAATCAAAATGTTGATAGCCAGGTATCAATTAATTGAACTCTAGCCATTAAAATTGCACACCAACAATGGAAAGACGTTGAGTATTCTCCACAGTGCCCTCTGTCTACACCTCCAGGTTTGAAAGACTTTGTATATACCCTCTTAGATTTAACAGGTGTTCTGCAAAACAAAATGACAAAATGAAAAGCAAGGGGTGAAAAGGAATGGGAAGTAATAGAAACGAAATACTCTGCTATCCCTTGATGGGTCCAGAGAGAGGAGTATGCATTTAATCATCATTAAAAATTGGTTAATTATAATCATTGTAATCCTACAGTGAATTTTACAAAGCAAAGTCACTCCCTATTCATGTCCCAAGAATTCAACAACGTTTCCTAGTATTGGAGCTGGAACTCTACCCTGTGGCACTGGCTTCCCACTGCCTGCAGGTTTGTGTCCCAGCTGCTCCACTGCTACAGACCGGGACATCAGATCAGAATGGCCCAAGTCCTTGGGATCCTGAACCCATGGTAGAGACCTAGACAAAACTCTTGGCTTGTAACTTCACATTAACTCAGCCTTGGTTTCCAGTTCTAATTTTCCTCACACAATGTAATGCATTAGAGTAAGTATTCTTATTAAATTTTCTACTCTATGTAACCAAGAGTCTTAAGTGAAAATTTAAATGCAATATAAATATGCAGGTAGGATAACACAGTCCTTGGGGGTTTTTTGGACACTGCCATCCCAGTGTAGTTTACTGGAGTGTCAAGCAGGACTGGATTCATTCTCAAATGTAAATGAAATGAGAAGGCCATTGAATAACAGTCATCACCATTTCCTAAACATGCATTGCTCATATCCTTTCTTTGCACTAAGGAATCTAGAAAATCAGTGATATTGTAAAAGAAAAAGAAAATAGAAGAGCATCTAGAAAAAGAAAAACACAGTAAACATGAATGAAGGCCACTATAAGGGAATATGGATTACATTGCCTGGGTTCAAAAGAATCCTAAAGTTCATCTAGAGCTAACACTGGTGTCCTAATGTTTTACAGTGCTCACAGGCACGTTTTTCTGAAAACTTCCCTCCTGAAAAGTCAGTTGTAAAATAATTGTGTATCACAGGTGTGAAGATTTTTATTTTATTTATCCTTGATAATGTTATATACTTTCATCCTTCTGAGTAGTGTGTTTGCCTTCCTCTACATTATTGAATAAATGCTATTTGAGTTATTGCATCTCACTGTAGTTATTGAAAAAGATGATAATGCGTTATTTCAAATCTATGGAAAACTGAATGAAAAGTTCTATCTCATGCAAAAAATGAGATATATAAGCTAAGTGCATCTAAAATATTCATGAAAAAACATAATATCAAAAATATTTATGACTTCTATATTTTCTAAGCAAAATAAGCTCTTTTAACTCAATGTTCCCACAAAATTTTGAAGTACTCTTGTTGGTTAACAGATATGGCTAGAGCAAAGGTCCTCCTGTTGTTTACATAAGAAAAGAAAGTGAGGGCCCAGAGCAATAGCACAGTGGTTAAAGTCCTTGCCTTGAACTCATCAAGATCCCATATGGGTGTCGGTTCTAATCCTGGCAGCCCACTTCTCATCCAACTCCCTGCCTGTGGTCTGGGAAAGCAGTCGAGGACGGCCCAAGGCCTTGGGACCCTGTACCCATGTGGGAGACCCAGAAAAAGCTCCCAGCTCCTGGGTTTGGATTGGCTCAGTTCAGCCATTGTGGTCACTTGGGGAGAGAATCAATGGATGGAAGATCTTCCTCTGTCTCACCTCCTCTCTGTATATCTGCCTTTCCAATAAAACTAAATAAATCTGAAACATGTCTTCGAATAAGCCTAACAAAATATGTCCAGTCTGGGCACACATTCATTTTTAGGATAAGTTTATGCTTGTTTGTTTGTCTGTTTATTTTTAATTGGTGGTTTACAAAGTGGATGAGAGACAAGAGCAAAGAGCCTCCCTCCACTGGTTCCATCTGAAGCCCATAGTGGCCTGAGCTGAGCCAATAGAAGACAGCAGCCCCAGGTGAGTGTGTGGGTCTATGGACATGTCCCATCCTACACAGGCCACCTACAGGGACAGAATCATACGTGGACCAGGAAAGAAATGAACTGGTGCCCATGGGAGATAATTCACCAGTGCCACAGGCTACTGTGCTGCCATGACTTATTTATCTAGATATTTATTATATCTAGAGTGAATGAGAGGTGGATTCGGGGCACATGTACCTTTACAGGTGTCTATGTTGTCCTCACTTCCCAGCATTTCTCTTTCCTTTCACTCCCATTCCTTCCTGGATGAAGTGACTCCTGGCTCTGAAATTCCTCCCAAGATCCTTTTACCCAGATGAGAAAGATGATGCTGGAGTGCTGCCAAGGGAAGAGCTGGAGGAACATCCAGGAAGTGATTAGAGCAGGGCAAGACTTTGTGCAAAATGTGGCTGGATGCCAGGAATGCTTCTCCAATTATTACATCCGTCCTGCAGGAATATTTGTATTTCCCATTAATCCCTTTCACAGAGATAGCCTGATACCTGTCTTCTTTCCTAAGACTTACATATAGTTAAGCAAATCTCCAGCAAGGCAGGAAGAAGCGCTAGCAACAGAAAGTAAGCCAAAGTAATCAAGTTGAATTATTTTATGATATTTATTAATTGAGATTGTTTTAAAATAAACAGATGTTAAATTCTGGTTCTACCACTTAGCAGTTACATATAACACGAACTTCTTTGGCATGTGCTGTGCTGGGATGATTGAATAATAGCTATTAATTTACTACTTACGATAAGGTCAAACAGTGAGCATTTTTAAACAAGTTATTTAAGTCGATTTATTTGACTAACTCTTGAGAAGTTTAAATAATTTGTGAGAGGATATAAACTATTAAATGCTAACTTTTTCTTTTAAACGAAGTTGATTTTGTAGTATGAGCTCTATATTACAGGTTTTAAAAACTTGAGAATCGTCAAAGCAAATGAAGGAATGGACATTTAAAACAGGCATTCACACTAAGCAGGTACAAAGCTGGAATTAAGCACTCGGAAGAAGTGCGATGTTGACAAGCTTTAAAAATACAGCAAGTGCACTTCACGATCAGAAGTAGTACACCGTGTGGTCCACTGGAGAGTGTGAGCATAACGCACCAGGTGCAAGAGTCTAAGGGAATTAGAATATCACAAATGGACTTTTGTTTTTGTGAATGTGGCAGACTGGCCAGATGGATACCAATGAGTGTTGATGGAAAGTGTTAAGAAAGCTGGTGGGTCTATAGAGGCTCAGTCATATCAATCTATTAGATGCGTTTTGAACATCATCCTAAGATACCAAGGATGACATAATCTATGTTAAGATATGATAGAGGGCCTGCTGTTGCTAACAGTCATCATCATTTAGGATTTAATTCAGAGGCCAAATCCTCATCTTGCAAACTCTGGGATCCAATACGAGGATCAGTTCATTGCTCATGTCCTGGATCCACTTCCCATCCAGCACCCGGCTTGTTGCCTGGGAAGGCAGTGGAGGACATTCCAAAACCCTGGGATCCTGCACCTAAGTGGGACACCCAGGAGAAGCTCCTGGCTCCTGGCTTGGTATCAGCTCTACACGAGCTGTTGCAGCCACTTAGGCAATAAACCAGTGGACAGAAGATCTTTCTCTCTGTCTCTCTTTCTCTCTGTAAACCTGCCTTTCCAATAAAAATTAATAAATTTAAAAAATGATATTGTAGAAAGTAGTTGCTAATATTTAATGTTGCTATACTGAATAGTGCATTTAGTTAAACATTAAGGAAAACAAGTTATAAATTTAACTAAATGCACAAAAATTGAAACACTAAAATAAACCACTTTTAAGCATAAGTTTCTAATAATTTGATGAAAGTCCAAATGCAGAAAATAGAATAATAATTCAAGAATTCTTGAAAAGTTTGTGGAATTCCCTCTTTCTCTCCTCCTCTTTGTATATCTGACTTTCTAATAAAAAATAAATACTTTTTTTAAAAAAATTTGTGAAAAATGAAAAGGGAAATTAATATTGGCTTAAAAATGAATTACCTATTAGAAGATACTAGAAAAAAAAAAAAGCCGATGGGAAACAATTGGTTCTAAAAATACCCTATGTGACAGCCTTCCCTTAGTTTTAAATTTTTAGTTCTTGACAGTTTTGAAATGCTCTGGTTTAATTTTAGGAACAACGGGGAAAATGAGAAAAAATAATTGTACTGTAAAGCATAAGGTAATAGCTACATGTATTATTTCAATTTAAATTTTTGCTTTTTTTCCAGTGACAACGTGTACGTACTATAGGGAATCGCATGCTCCCATATTGAACATTTAATTAAAGGTTCTTAGGTCTTCATTTAGAAATAAAGTTACTTCGAGAATATTGAGATTTGAAATTTCAATGGTTATCAGACCTTATCTCAGGTAAGGGAGTTATGAATGATTTGTACTGCCTGGTCTCATCGTATGGAAATCTTAAGGGTTGATCTCTACTGCTTTCTCATTTTGTGCTAAGTGTTTTTGAGCATTAGACAGGGTTGCATATTTGCAAGGATTATAGTAAACGCCTGTGAAAAATGGAGGCTAGCAGGAGAAGTAGATAAAAACAGCAGTACAATATCGTAGGATACATTTCTAGTGATGTTTGTGAGTCAGAGAATTATAGATTATAAATATGAATGTCCTACTTTAATTGTTTCAACAGAAAGTGGAGGAAAAATATAACAGTTGATGCAGATTCGTTACATTTGTGAAAAAAAAAAAAACACAAAGTGTAAGGTGAAATAATAGAACTGACCCTTCCTAATATTTAGTAAGTACTAACAAAGAATACATGATACTGAATAATAGATCGGACTAAATTTATCATTTCTAACATTTACTATTATTGACAATAAATGAATTATTTTAGTTTTGTTAAGTAGTGGGCTGCTGGAAGTCATGCATTAATTTTTCTTTTCAATCATCTAAGTAATGTGCTATAAGTATCCATTTTAGTATTTTTTAAAATGAGGCACAGTCCATTAACATAACAAAAGTACTTAAAGTAGATACATATTTAATCCAAATTATGGTATATGAAACTTCAAAATCATAGCACATACTTATAACTTTCCTTAATCCCTATTTCCTTGGCACAACATCTCATTTTAGAAAACAAAACAGAACAAAAATACAACAGACCTCTGCATCAGCCAAAAACAAACCCTCCTTGGTAGTCAAACCCTCCTAAAACTTACCTATTGCTTAACATAAGCGCATAGTTCATTACAGATGTTAGGGAAATAACAGCATCAATATTAAGTGATCACTTTCAGAAGTAAATTGGCTAATTAATATCATGAAACATTGAAAACAATGTCTGTGGTGTAATTAGCACTCATCATTTGAGCTAATGTTTTTTGATTAGCAATTAATTTTTCTCAGCTTAAACTATTATTCTCTGATTTCTCTCAGGCAATTTCATCATGTTTAGACATTAACTTTTTTAAAATAACATTTAACTGTATAAACATTTAAAGGGTAAAATTTATTGCCAAAAATATAAACGATGTTAAAACTATTTAAAAAGTAGCCTTGGACTTTAAAAGTTGAAAATAGATGGTGTTTATATGCACTTATTGTTATTGATTATTATGATTGAATATTTAGATGATGTTTTCAAAATACTCCTTCTGTTCTTTGATAAATAATGTGTAACAGGTATGAAATTGACCCTCATGCCACAATGTGCAACTCCTGCTTACCCATGCTTATTTTTGAATGCAATATTCTCAAAGATAGGAAGAAATAAATGGGAAGTCTTTGAGGGGCAGGGATTATATACAATATCCCTTTAAATAGACACAATGAGCTTGGCTTGGCCAGGCAGAAGCTGCATGCCTGGAATCCACCCAAGCCTCCCACATGAGCGGCATGGGCACAGGTACCTGGAACCCTTCCCTGCTTCCTCAAGCACGTGAGTGTGCAGCCAGGCCAGAGCAGGAGCAGCCTGGACTCCAGAGTTCACACCGCACCCCTGTATGGGAGCTAGCTGCTTAACGTGCTGTGCCACAACTCTGGCCCACAATCTGTTAACCTTTTTTGTATCAGATTGTCACTTCCACTTTCATCTTTATTAATTACTCTCTGATAGAAAATAGTGGCTAATGTTCGCAGTGATGGGTTTTAAAAATATTCCATGTAAAGAACGAAAGATTTCTGGATCATTACTTATGGCGATTTTCCCAGCACGAGCTTACTTTGTACCACAAAAATCTGTAGTGTATCATTTTACTATTTGTTTAACTGACAATTATTGCAGTTGTTAAATGTTCAGTTATAATATTTGCAGTACAGGCTTGTCAACTTCAAACCTGCTGGATGCCAGGTGCTGCTCACAGAATGTATGCTTTCAATACACTGTCCTCCAACAGAAGCAGCTATGCTTCGTCAAGAAGTCTTAAATCCATGAAATTCTGTTCTTATTCCTGCCTGGAACTGCACACACACTCTTGTTCACATGTAGAAATCTGAGAAAAGGTTCATACTGATAGGGAAACATGACAGGGAAAAGCAAGAAAAGATTGTCGTTGATTCAGAGCAAAAAAGCAAACACTGTTGTGGTTTATTTTCTCCTGGTTTGCTTCTGTATAAATTATGGGGAGACAAGAGACATGACAATAACTACTTTAATTCAGCAGTTATTCCCACTCTTCCAAAAATAGTGCAAGGCCAGAAGATACAACAAAAGCCTTACCATGTGCAAACAGCTCTGCGGCTGGGAAGCAGCATGGAACATAAGCAAAGTAACCAGGTACCTGCAGTGAACCTAACCAAGGACAGAGTGGTCTCTGCAATGGAAACCACACAATATTAAAGAAAGAAATAGAAGAAAACATCAAATCATGAAAAAATCTGACGTGTTCTTGATTTGATAGAATCAACACCAACATCAAAATTTTGATATTGTGAAAATTAATCTACAGATTTAATGCCATTGCAATAAAAATTACAATATTCTTCTCAGAGCTAGAAAAAATGGTAATATTCATATGAAAATGCAACAGATTCCAAATACCTAAAATCTTGACAAGAACAAAGCTGCTGGTATCACGATTCCAAACTTCAAGATGTAGTGTAATCGAAGCATTTTGTCTCAGAAGGTGACATGAAGATTGGAAAAACAGACAGCAGAAAAGTGAAACCACACATCTACAACCAACCAATACCTCACAATGTATCTGAAATGAAGTCAAGCAAAAGGAATAGTGTATTAAACAAATGGTCCTCTGAAAATCAAATATATGATGGCAGATGTTAGAAGCAAGACCTCTGACACTCGCTTAATACAAAAATGAACTCAGAATGACTTAAGGATACAAACGCATGACCTGATACCACAAATGACTAGAGGACAACACTTGGAGCACTCTGCAAGACATAGTTATAGGGAAAGATTTAGGACCACAAATGTTCAGGCGATTAAAACAAGCTGATGGGACTACATCAAACTAAGGAGCATATGTACTGCAAGGGAACTAGTCAATAAAGTGAAGAGGCAACCAACAGAGTGGCAGAAACACAAACTACACAACAGAGGACTAACATGCAGTGTTTACAAGAAACTCCAAAAACTTAACAGCAAAGCAAGCAACCCAGTTAAGAATTGTGCAAAGGACACAAACAGATGTTTTTCAAAAGATGAAATTCAAAAAGCTATTTACACATGAAAAAAATGCTCAGGTTCCCTACATAATAGGGAGATAAAAAACCACAATGAGGTTCCAACGAACACCAATGAGAATGGTTTAAACATGCAAACAGATAGACAAAACAGAACTACTGATTAAAATGTGGGAGCAAAGGTACTCTAACCCACTCATTGTTGGTGGGAATGGAAACTAGTGTAAACATCATAAAAGTAAAATAAATAAATAAATAATGGAAATAGCATGGAGAGTTCTCAGACACTGAAAACCGGTCTGCTATATGACCAATCCACCCCACGCCTGGGAATATGTCCAAAGGAAATGAAATATCCATTTGAGAGAGTGATCTGCAAGCCTGTGTTTATAGCAACACAATTCATAATAGCAAAGATATGGAAACAACCCAGATGCCTGACAACAGAAGAACGATAGCAAAATTTTGGTGCACCTGCTGGAAGGAACTCTAAGTAGCAAATGAAATGTTACTGTTGCAAAAAGGAAACTACCACGCCTAATGAAGGAAGCAACAACATTGACAGGTTGTTATATTTAACATTTGATTGTTTAACTTGCGTATATTTTATAAAGACAGCATCAGAAAATGTTTAAAAATTTTCAAAAATACCCAATAATAAAATTTATCTAAAATCTTCATGGGCTTCTCATTAAGGAAGGCAAAAGGAAACTTATTCCCAGAAATCACAAAAAACAGGATTTAAATATATTTTAACTACAAAGCCCTTAACAAGAGATAGAGAAAAGGAAAGGAAAAAAGCAGAAAAAAGAATTCTTAACACGCTAAAATTTGACAGCATAAAACAAGGAAATGTGTTTCAAGGGTTTCAAGAGTGACAGCAGTTATGGATAAAAAGGGTCTGTGATTGGCACTATGGCTTGCTAAGCCATGCTTTTGTCTGCAATACAGGTGTCCCGTATAGGCTCCCGTTTATATCCTGACTGCTCCACTTCTGACAGAACTCAGCCCTAGCAAAGCAGCAGAGGATAGCTCAGGCCTTGGAGCCATACACACCTATGCTATGTTTCGAAGATGCTCCTGGCTCCTAGTTTTAGATTGAAAAAAAAAGGGGAGAAGGGTGGGAGTAGACAGACATGAGCCTATAGCTGCATTTGAAGCTGAGAAAAAAAAAAAAAACCTGATAAAAAGCCTTCAAAATTCGGAAGGATATAACACGGACCCAAACTTTACAAACAACCAATTTGCTAGCTTAGCAAGTAGACTAAAGGGGGTGGGGAAATTGTGATATTTTGCTTGTGTTTAAGATGCCAACTGGAACACAAACATCCCACAATGTATTGATTAAGTGTCAGTCCTGGCGCCCCTCCTTACTCCAGTTCCCTTTGGATACACACCATGGATAGTTTATGACGATGGCTGGTCAGCGATCCTTGGCACCCATGTAGGTCGTGAACTGAATTTCCAGCTGCAGATTCAGAGCAATCCCGCCATGGGGAGTGAACGCATGCATGGGAATTCTGTGTATCTTGTTCTCTCAGCCTCTCTTCTGATGGAAGCAAAAGGAGGACATAAAACATTTCCAAAGAGTTAACTAGGATATTTTCTGCTTAAAAAAAAAAAATCCTGAAGGACCTACATTTCTTTCTCAGACTCAGAGAAAACAAAGAGAGCATGGATTATTTGTTTACTCAAAAACCTTCTTAATTTGGGGAGAATATGAAGTCAAATTACTGTTACCTAAATTGTCTCATTAACGATAATCTTAAACATCACCTGCAATTGCGGGCATCCCAGCTGCGCACTTCATGTCCTGCGCTGCTTCTGACTGAGCTCTCTGTTTACAGTCTGAAAACAGACAGAGGCCGGCTCAGGGTTTACGACGCTGCGCGCAGGTGGAAGACCCAGAAGAAGCTCCTGGTGGTTGGTTTCAGCTTCACTCAACTCCAGCTGAGACGCTTTGGGGGTTGACTAACAGATGAAAGAACCTGTCTTTCAAATAAAAATAAATATAAAAAAAAAAAACACACACTCAAGTATTATCAATTTTTCATAATTTCAGTGATTTTTATTTTGTTAATGTGATACAGTGATAAGAAAGAAAGAAAGAAACAAAGAGACAAAGAAACAAAGAAAGAAAGAAAGAAAGAAAGGAAAAGTTACAATTTATACAAGCTAAAACATGGTAAGGAGGACCAGAGGAATTGACTTTTAAATGATCGGACTTTACCCTAAAATTAGAGTTGAATTTTCTCAGACTGATAGGACCCATCCTAAACAAGATATATAATTCAAAATTGTTTATTCTAAGACAAAGCGAATTGTAAAGACGGAATTTTTCTAGCATTGAGAGGGAGAAATAATGCAGGTTCAGATCTATGTTGATTCATACTGAACCTGTTAACACAACGGCACGCGTGACGTCTGAAAACTCAAGAAACGCTATGAACGAAATGAAACTCATTTGTTCTTGCACTGTTGGAAATATTTTGAAGATTATTTATTTGAAGGGCATGATCATGGGATGTCAGTGTGGAAAGACAGAGAGACAAGGGCGAGAGAGAAACTGTCTTCCATCTGCTAGTTTAATACCCAAGTGACATTTATGGCCAGCCTGAAGCCAGCAGCCACAGCTACATTTGGGTCTTGCCCTTCTAAGTGTGTGGTCCAAGCTCCTCAGCCGTATTTTTCTGCTTTTTCAGGCACATTGGTAAAGTAATGAACTAGCACTGAACAACCAGGATGCGACTGTAAATCTTAAAACACAGCAAATACATTTATTGGTATAGAGTTTTTAATCTGTTTCTTATGAGGTTCTAATTCAGACAAAGGAGATTATAATTAAATCAAAGAAACAAAAGCAATTACTAGATAAACAGGCTACTTCTCTGTTTATCCCAAGACATTTCAACAAACCACTGGCCTTCCTGATCCTCTTCTGACTAGCTAGATATTTAGAGATATTAAAAAAAAAAAAAACTAGAAAATTATGTCTATATTCTGGAGGAGGAAAAATATAAGGGACTAATTATTATTTTTGAAGGACAGTTCTTAGTAATGCTATTAAAATGACTTTCGAGTTTTTATAGTTTTGTTTTCTATTGGTTGAAGCTAAGTAACCCTTATTGCAAGGAGACGGAGAAATGCATGCAGACTTTACAATTTTTAAAAATAAATGCAGTGTTCTGTTTGAATATAGCAAATTTATAAAAACAAAGATACATTTTCCTCCTTAAGGCAAAGATAAACACTAGCTGATCTCTGCTGTACAAGTAATCTATAAAAATATATCTGCAGCTAGAAAAATGGCTGGAAAGTGACTATGGGAGACATAAAACTGCTAGAATTGCTGGTGATCATGAAATTGGTGCTTCCCTTTCATTTAAATACTATATTAACATTTTGTTAGGGGCAGTTACAGAAAGGAAGAAGAGATCCTGACATGTCCCATTTTTTTTTCAAATTCTGTGGTGAACATTTTTCACTGAATGACGATTAGAGCCTTTGGACCATTGTGGGTCTTATTGATATGGGCAGGAACATACGTTGCAAAGGTAAGCTGAAGCTACCAGTTTCTCCTTGTGGATTTTTGCGCCTGGCAGCTCTCTCTGCCAGCCCCACGCAGTGGAAAACCACAGCTCTGCTGTTGAACTAGCTCAGACCTGGCCCAGGCTATAAATAGCCAACAAGGCTGCCCAGAGCATACCCGTAATGGCTTTGGATAAATCTCACGTCATTGTAATAAAATTACTGTTGCTCACACTCGACTTGCGTCATGAGGTTGACATCATGACGCTTGCGATATTTCCCAAAGTATAACAAGGAAATGGGAGTGGCACTGAGGGTTGCTAAATCCCTGACCCAACCACTACAACTTTTAATCACATAATGGAATACACATAAACCGTGTTGAACATGTCCACCTACCTTCCTGAGTCTGCACTTTAGCTTTTCATGTAAACAAAGCTTGCCTCTGCTGACCTTAACCTATTATGTGGGTACAAATATTACATAGTGAAAATTGCATTTTGTTTTGTTATTTTGTTTTTTTTTTCTGTAAGCATGAATAGCTGGAATTTTGGTGAAGGTAGAAGAGGCTTAAAAATCCCTTTAAGTAGTAAAATAAAATTGATAAAATTCATTTCCAACATTAGCAAATGGAAACCTGACTGCATATAATCACTGACATATATGGAAACTCCCACAACGTCAAGGTGTTCATGATCTTGATTTCCCATCCATTAGCTCTGCCATTCAACGATATCTCAATCACCTCACTGACTCTCCAGCCATATGGAAGATACACTGCCTCAAGTGGCATGTGTGCATGTAATTGATTCTGATTAATGATCTGTGTGCTGAACCCATCTGCTCGGGGATTGTGCATGTCAGAGCTAAGAGTCAGGGATGTTATCAAAGATTCTCACTTGCGTGGCAGGATCACAGAGACTTGCGCAATCACCCACCGCCTGCACAGGTGCCTTTGTCTGACACTGAGTCTGAAGTTGGGCAGCCAGGATTTGAACTGACACAATGAAGTGGGACATCATCCTAGCAAACCACAACTAAACACCAAGTCATGCAACTGAAGATTTAACTTCCAAAGGCCATAAAGTCTCATTTTCTCTATTTTGGTCTATGAAAGAATCATGATGAAAAGATTCTGCTGAATAAAGCTGCTCTGGGCTGTTTCAGACAGCTGTGCCTGGAGAAGAACAAAAGTGAATTCTACACAGTGACTGAGCATCAGGAGAATTTGTGCACACAGCACAGACAACCCACCCTGATGTGTGAGAGTTAAGCTAGAAATCAACAACTGTGTTGAAGTTAATACTTAATAGTGTGGTGGGGGGAAACCTATGTTTATTTCTCTGTGTAATAAATTTCCACTAATTTTAGCAATACTGACCTGTAGTTATACTTTACATTTTTCTTTTTGAAAGGAAGAATCATGAGCACAACTATCTTAAATGTATTAATGGATTCTTAATATTTAACCTTGAGCCTCACTGTAATTAAAGGTCCTTGTTTTATTATTTATGGAAGTTAAGTTGCACACGAAAACTGCATACAATTATTAGGTACCTAGTATTGTTTTGAAATATGTATACCTTGTGGGATATGTAATTAAGATAAATAAATCTACCTTCTCAGACATGTAACATCTTAAATGGTGAGGCTATAAAGATTCTATTTTATATTTTCTTATTTAATACAAAAATGTGCAGATCATTAACATGTATTTGTATAATCACTATATTGTGCAAAATAACTACAACTTTTTAATTTTATCTAACTGTACCTTTTGTCTTTCTGTGCTTGACTGATTTTTGTTTTGTTTATTTAAAAATTGATTCTATTTATTTCATAGAAGAATGGTGGATCCGGCACAGTGACGTGTCAGGCTAATCTTCCACCTGCCAGCTCCAGCATCAAAGATGGGCACCAATCCATGTCCAGCTGATCTACTTCCTACCCGAATTCCTGCTTATGGTATGGAAAAGCAACGGAAGATGGCTCGAGTCCTTAAACACCTGCAGCGCTGTGGGAGGTCTGGAATGAGTTCCTGGCTATCAGCTTTGGATCAGTTCAGCTCCAGCTGTTGAGGTCATTTGAGGAGTGAACAAGCGCATGGAATAGCCTCCTCTCTGCAAACCTGCATTTCAAATAAAAATAAAATAAATTAAATGAATGAACAAACGAAAAGGACAGAGCAAGGAAGAGAGAGAGAAAGAAATCTTTGATCGCTTGGCTCATTTTCCACTGGTACAATGGCTAGTGCTGAGCCGGGGAGCCTGGAACTCCATCCTAACCTCCGCTGTCAGTGACAGAGTCCAGCATAGGTGCACCGCCTTCTGCAGCTTTTGCAGGCACATTAGCAGGAAGCTGTATTGGAAGAAGAGTGGCCAAGCTTTGAAACCATGCAGCAGAGGTCACGTGCCAGCATTTAAAGCATTGGTTTATCTCATTCTGCCACAATACCGGCTCTGCTCAGCATATCCCCTTCAACATAGCGATCTCCAGTTCCATATATATCATTTAAAGCATACTTTGGATGGCCCATGTGGATGAATCACCTTTATTGAGCTGTTTGTCAGTAGACAGACACCATTCCCATTCTTGGCTCTTGTGAACAGTGCCATGACCACACACCGATTGACTTTCACTTGAATTTACACTCCGTCGTGGTTTAGTTGATCAGATAATATTTGTAATTTTAGTTTTTTGAGGACTTTTCATGCTTTTTCCTACAATGGCTATACTAACAATGTACTAAAGTTGCCTTTGTATTTCCACCATGTTTTCTGTATTTTGTCCATTTGATAATAATCTGGTGTGGAATGTGATGTGTGTCATTTCAGTTTTTTTTGCATTTCCTTGATTAGTAAAGATACTGAGCATTTTTTCATATTTATGGTGACCGTTCTTTTTATATGTCTTAATTAAGAAGTGACTCGATTAGCTACCCACTTCCAGATTGGATTATTTGATGTTTTGCTCTTGACTGAGCTTCCTGTTTGTTCTGGTTTTAATCTAGTGTTGGATGTTTATGTTTAGTATCTTTTCTTCTATAGGTTGTGTGTTTGTGCTGTGTGTGCTCTGTGGGTGATCCGTTTTCCCTTCATAGTTTCAGTTTCAGACCCCAAACAAGTTTAAACTGAAGGTCTAAAACATAAGTTTAATTCTTAACATTATGTTATATAAGAATATATAAAATATTATATATAGAATAACATGACATATTTTATACATGAGAATATATATTATATAAGAATATTTTATATAAAATATATAATATACAAACAATAATATATAAGACTATTCTTAATTCTTAGAACAGAGAGGCTTGAGTTCGAGTTCTGAACACTTCTATAAGTGTGTTTATGCTCATACTCCAGCTCCGATTAAAGCGAAAAATAACTAGAAAAATAACTAAACCAACTTTTAGTTTTAGTTTATTGAGTTCTAATAATTGTAGAGCTATAACCATCACCAAAAACAAGATGAAAACTAGGTTTGACATCCCAAGGTATGCTACTTTCTTTTCAGTCACTTTCTCTTGATCTCCAGAAAACAAGTATCCATTGCTATGATGAGAGACAAACTTACCTGTTCTTAAGAACAAATAAGTCAGGCCACCACATCATCCCCTTCTAGGTTCTCAAAATTGAATTCTGTTGTTACTGGATTCTTTTGCTCACCATAATCGTATTGTTTCACTTATTATTTTTTTTATTGTTACACAACGTTACACTGCATGAGTGTGCAGTAGCTGGTTTCATCTTTTTCCTCTTAAACATTTGGGATTATTTTCTGTTTTCATCTGCTGTAAATGAGTCTGCTGTAAATATCTTATATAAGGATTCTTTTTTTTTTTGAGTTTGATTTTACATCTTTTGGGTGAAACTTTAAGTGTGAAATTTCTTTATCACACTTTCATGATATATTTAACTGCAGAATTCTGAAGTGAGCATGTTGCATACATACCTCCTGTTGACTGGGTGGAATGTCCACAACTTCATGCACTGAGTCCAAATCTGTAGCAGCGTAAGCATGCCCTGCTTTAAAGGAAGGCTTATGATGTGGGCAATAAGTTAATCAGCATCCAATATAGTACAAAATTATATCTTTTCACAAAGCAGAATTTGGACAGAATTACAGGTGAAGACGGAGAATGTCAGGAGCCTGTGGATCATCCACAAGCTAAGACAGCAAGCCTCGGGAAAGCCTTCCTGGGAAAATATCTTCAATCATTTACATCGGACTTCTAACTTCAAACTGCTAGCCAACAGAACTCTCTCCTTCTTTTGTGCCTTTCAGAGATACAAATATTTGGGGATAAAAATTGATATACTATGCATAACATTTATTTCTTTGCAAAGTATTTTATATTGTAGAGCAATTCTTTGATAATCAGTGTTTCAAGTAAATTTACTCATATAGTCTTAACTCCAAAATTAATTCTAGGGAGTGGCTTCAAAATAATTGTAACTAAGAATAAATTTTTATTTTAGTTTAGTTGACTTCACTAGGATAGAAGACATATGCTTTCAAAGCAATTCAGCATGTATTTATTATGCCTCATATTTTAAAGGGTTTTCCATTTTCAAGTGTGGCAAGTAAAACACTTAAAGAAGATATTTTTCATATAAAAATTTGATAAATGTTGAGATTTCATTACTTGAAGGGTGAAGAAAAACAGGAAGCGTGGAGGTGAAAATTCTGAATCTATAAGACTATAACATGAAAAATAAAAATTAAAAAAAGAAAGAAAACAAAACAAAAAGATAACTGTTTTATATCATAAAACATTGTGATGTTAAAATGAACTGGTTTGCAGTAAATCATCAGTATAATATCCCAGTTCAGCAATAGTGCTCTCTCAGTCAATCATCAATTTATAAAGCAAATACTTTGCCATCCTCATAATCAATTTTTGATGTAATGAAACAACCCTTGTGGCATCATCATAGATTGTCACACTATTATAAACAGTTGTACTATAAGTAATTTTTACATCATAAAAGAATCCCTGTGCTACCATAATAAATTTTGATGCAATCAACAAACATTGTGTCACAAAAGTTTATCTGAGATCCTACACTGGCATTGTGATATTAGAAAAGATCATTCATCTGTCATTTTCTATGTCATAAAGCTCCACTAAATTTTCATGAACAATTACTATATTTCATGATCAAATGGTATGTGATAAGCTGACTTGTTGAGATCTTAATCTTACCATTGTGATGCTAAAATTTATTGTTGAGTCATAAAATCGATTGCAATCTCAAAAACTCGTGACATCAAAATTAATTTTAATATCAGAAACCACCATCGTATTGTCCTAAAATCATTGTGATGTCATCATCATGGGTTTGTGATTAAGTGCTCTAGGTATCATTCCATAACGACAGTATAATCTGTTGTACTGTCCTAAACCTTTTCATGACTCTTAAGTACGTCATTAAATGCTCATATTTTAACTGTCATGTCATAAACCAATCACTGTAATTTCATAACCAGTTCTGAATTCGTAAGTACCATCATGACATCTTAAGCATACAATTGTGGTATTGTAATCACTTATTTTGACGTGATCATCATTGTGGTTCCATAACCAATTGCTATATTATAACTGCTCAATTTTGTTAAACAATTTTGCGATATCAAAAATCTACCACGGCTAGGTCTTAATTGATTGTTAATTTATAAGCATATTGTGATATAATATATTTAATATTGCAATATCATAATAATGTAGCTGAAAAGCTTTGTGATAACATAAGCTTATAATGATGACATAGTTGATTGTAATGCAATGAACCACACTGTGAAGACACTTTCAGGTTTGAATTTTGAAAAAGGTTACTAAGCAGAGCGCATAGATGGGGTCATTTTTCATGCAAGATCAGCAGTCAGCAGAGGGATAGCTCAGGAGTGGAGGGATTGATAAGTGCTAAGCAATGTTAGAGCTTCCAGAAATAACCAGCTCTCTCGAGAATCACATCGATCTCTTTCCTGCTTCTTCTATGTTCTTGGATGTTGGCCAATTCTAAGACTGTTTTTGAGTCTTCTTTTGATCTCTGTCAAGAAAGATGTCCCTTCCAACACATGAAGGAAATTTGAAGGGTTTATTTCCCATACTGAGAGGCTTCCGAACAACAGCAGTACTGGCTGCTCAGCTAGCATTAGGCTGAACAGAAGTGGCTCCTGAGGAGCCGAGTGCATCAGCGGACAAGGAAGTTATCACAAGCCAGGAACACCTGGTGACTTGGGAACAGGAGGCAGCAGCCCGAGCCCTGGTGCTCGCTCTACTCCCTGCATTCCTCCTGCCATGAACCACAGTGGAGAGCTTCCCTAGCTCTATGCTATCTCTGCCGGAGTCAGACACTCCATCCAGAAATGTCTTAAAGGCTGAGTCTGTGCCGTAGCGACGCAGAAGAAATACATCCACTGGTCTACCCGCTACCACGGAAGACATTCCTAGAGACCAAATCTCTTCACCAAAACTGACCCTCAGATCCTGCTAGCCTCTGGAAAGACTCACTGCTTTCTAAAATTACTTCTGATAAGTAACTCCTCCCTGCTTTGATACTGCTCTTCATAGGACTCATAACAACCTCTTGCCTTATCTCTTTCTTTTAAAAATGTGTTCATTTTCCCATGCAGGAAATTTCTAATCAAACCTTTAACCAGCTCCTCTTACAGGCATATCTGCCTCCCCCGGCTCCCCATTCCTCCCCTGACCACCAGATCATCACCTAGATTACCCACACTCCTGTTCAGCCCAAAGAAGCTTTAGAAGAAAACAACACCCCCTTTTTTATATATAGCAAAAGGGAGGCATGTAAGGAGGAATTTCGAGGACTGGTTGAACCGTTCTGTTCTCCATGCCACCTTGAACGCCTGTTTACTCAGTACTACGTTAAATCTACTAGGTCATTAAGGTCCACTTGCCTAGGTGGGCTTACAGACCTTCGGGTTTAAACTATGCCCTCCACCACTCCCCTGAGGCATTTATCCGAAGGTCTACCTACAGCTCCATCTGCCAGTCCCTGACCCCCACTCTCCACACCCACCTCAAACCTGGAAAGAAAAGAATGCTTCGTTATACCTGATTCAAGAGAAAAAAGAAAAATAGGCCAGATGGGTAAATACATTTTTGTTTTTGCTTTTATTTCTTTGTTTTATCTAATCCTAATATTCTTGGGCCAACCCAAGTGTGAATATGCAGGGGAGTTTACGGCCTTGCCAATGACTTGACAAGGACAGCATGTCCTTTAACGGACACCTGCGTAACTGTACCATTTCTGCCTGCTTCTCGAACTTCTACCTTTCCATCAGATCTCTGTTAGGGACATTAGTAAAGAAGAAAGATGATTTTACCCTGCTCATATCCAGTTTGCAAGCAACTAAAAACTTGGGCAAAATAAAGAATTAGGCAAGCGATCATTGAAAACAATATAAAAATGGATGAACACAGGATAAGAATAGTCTCTGGGTTAATACCATGTGCTAAAGCAGTGTCTTGGACTCAGAAGCTTCTCAGTATTTCTCAAATTGATTGTATGGATATGTTCCTGAAGTGCTTTGGTTAAAGAAACAAAGTGTGTATGGAAAGCAAACAACCCTCTTGGTATCAAAGCCATATTTCTATAAAATGTGCAGTCTTTAATCCACCACCCTGGTCTTCACAGCATTAGAGATTCCATAAGATGCACAGGGCTGACTCTGTGGCATAAGGTGCAGCCATCGCTAGGTGTCAGCATCCTGCAGGTGCTCTGGTTCACGTGGTGGCCATTCCACTTGTGATCCCTGCTAATGTGTCTGGGGAAGCAGTGGGAGGTGGCCCAAGGGCTTGGACCCCGACACACACATGGAAAGCTCCCATGGTGCTGCTGGCTCCTGACTTTGACCTGGGCAACCCAAGACCATTTTGGCCATTTGAAGAGTGAACCAGTGGTGGGAGACCTACCTTTCTATCACTCGCTGTGTCTTTCCCTGCCATTCAAATAAATAAAATAAACCTTAAAACAAGCAAACAAAAATTCATAAAAGACTCCAACATGAAGAAGGGACCTCGTATAAATTTAGAATATTCAGGTTTAGAGTCTCAGTGTACAAATAAATGAGAACATTGTTTTAGAGGATGCTTCAACTGCTTGGGAACCAGACACCGCACAGGGAGATTTGACTGCTGTTTGCAGGCCTGCTTTGCCCTGACTTAGCACTGGCCATTGCAGTCATCTGGAAGGGAATCCATATATTATCACTCTTTCTCTATTCCATCTCTCTCTCTAACTCATATCCTTCTTCCCCCTCTTGCTCTAACTCTGACTTTAAAGTAAGTTTAAAGTCTTTTTTAAAATTAGATTTGCTTAAATAACAAAGTAGAACTTTTAGGGATAAATATTTTAGCATTCTAACATCATTATTATTTAAAATGTTCTAAAGATAGATCAAGCAACAATGACGCAGAGTTAAATCTGAATTAATGAAAGGAAAATGGAAAAAATAATTATGCAGAACATAATCCAAGGGGAAAAAAACTTAAGGAAAATATTAAAGACATTGTATGAAGCATTAAAATTTAGTTTGGTCAGAAATATCTGTTTTGAATCCAAGAAGTTAATAAAAGGAAAAAAGATGAAGTAATAAATGATGACCATAGGAAACACTTACCTGATTTTTCTATGATTCTGAATAGAAAGCAAGCATCAAAATCTAATTCAGGATCAGGAATTTAGCCTAGGAAGCAATAAGCCTCTTAAGATGCCCAAATTCCACATTGGAGTACCGGGACTTGACAGCCGAGTCCAGGCTCCTGTTTCCAGAGACAGCGAGAGATCTGGGGAACTTGGAGTGTTCTCCGTGAGAAGTCTGCACAGTCCCTTCCATTCAAGACATGCAAGAGACACGTGCAGGACACCAGATGGAAGGATGCCTTGCTTCCCCAAAGGCAGGCAGGAATGAACAGCAGTTAGAACACGCAAGAAGACCTTGATGCACCAACAAGCAACTCATCCGGGACTAAGCACTGCACAGGTGCCACGCTAAAGCATGAGAAGCAGCATTACTGAGCTCTGTGTTATTGCTATATCTTGATGTTTTCAAAAGACGCTGCTTTTGTTTTCTTTCAAATCAAACTTCCCAATAGTCATAATAAAGTGGCTGAAAAAAGAGAACATACTGTTAACTCATAAACTAAAAGGTATTAAAAGTTGTTAAATTCCACTGGTAGTCATGAATAGAGACATTTAAACTGAAAAAAAAAATTACTTGACAACCAACAAATAGATAAAAAAATCACATTTTTGATTATTTAAATTCTGATGAGCATCACAAGCCACAAGCATTCTTGTTCATCCTTATTTTTAGTTTTTGGAGGGCAGTTTGGAATCACCCAATAAAGTGGCATAAATATAGGTTCTAGATGCAGAAGTTCCATTCTCTAACATTCTAGAACCAAAAGTCCCACCAGATACACCAGAATATTAAGAAAAGATTTATAAAATTCCTTAACATCACTGGCTCTAAATAAAAGTGGAAATACAATAACTGATCATCAAAAGTTTTATATAATGTATATTCTGCATATATTATATATACATATACATAATTCTTAAATAACACATTTATACATTTATGGTTGTAATATAAAACCATAAAGAATGACAACATACCTATTCAATTGCACCTAAAGTTGAGTGGGATAAGTGATCAAGGAAGACGTTGGTGATTATGTGTTAGTGCTGGAAGTGCACATGGGCCTGGCTGAGAAAGCAATCGTCACTTGCAAACAGGAGCACACATCATCAGCCTCCCGGAGCCACACTAACTTACAGAGATGCAATCACCATTCAATCCCCAGGCCTTTCACTCAACTGTAACGTCTCTGGCAAAGCATCACACCAGACCAAGAGCCAGGTATTGCCCTGCTGTAGTCTCCCTATGATATTCTAGCTATGGATTTGCTAAGATGCGTAATTAATGGAGCACCAGTATATTTCCTGGCACAAATTGTAAAGGTAGGAATACCACAAAAGAAATAAAAAGGAAAACACAGCACATCAGAAACTATGGGATACATAATCCACAACAATTGAAGGAAAGCTTTAATTATGAAAACGTATCTAAAAAATTATCTAGTTTCATACCACAAAAGAGCTGTACAAAAAGGCCCAAAATAATAAAAATGCACACAATAGAGAAGAAATAAGGAACAAAGATAGTAAAATTAAGAATCATCATTATTTATGACATTATTTATTTATTTTTATTGTAGAGGCAAGGAGGAGGGCAGAGATAGAATGCTCCCATCTCTAAGTTCACTTCTCGAATGCTCACGTTGGTCAGTGTGGGGCCAGAAGCTGGAAGCTCTGTCTGGTTCTGCTTGTGCCTCAGAGTGTCAGTCACTTACTTGGCACATTGTCACTGTTTTCCAAGGTCTGTAACAGAAGGAAGCCTTTAAATAGCTGATTATGATTAAATAAAATGGAGCCCTGGTTCCATAAATAAAATAATATTTCTATTCCAGTGACACGGAGATTTGTTTTGGTACTGTGAGGACACGCTGGGATGGTAGTCTGTGAGTCAGAACCCGGTGTCAGTTAACACCTTGACCAAACACGTGTAAGACTCCAGGACTGTGAGGACTGCATGTCTGCTCTTGGCCCATTCAGACTGCTCCAGATGGGTAGGAGTGGAGTATACATTCGCATGGCCTGCAGGTGTGACAGCTGTGGCTATCACTCAGGAACCGTGCCATCTGACTCAGCTGTTCAGGAAGGCACTCCCCCAAGCACAGCTGCTGTCTTCAGAAGAAGCAGGGACGCTGCGGAAGTGGAGAGGCCCCCCAGCATTGCCTCTCACTCAGCTCGACAGATCTCAAATGTCTCACATGGCTTTCAACCAGAGAAATTTCTAAAATCAGTTACCATTTTAGATTGAATATTTAAGACAAATATGAAAACGTAACCTAGGCTAAAAATACAAGGCAACTTAGTAATATGGAAAAAAATTATGTTACAGTCTAAGTAAGCAAATTAAATGCATTTATGTCAAGCACTAACCTGGAGACTTGCAATACAGATATGAATATTTTCCCTATTATTGAGCATGCTTTAAGGTTGAGTTTAAATCTTGAGGAAAAAGTGCCCAAGAAGTGAATGCAAGAAAGGAATGATCCTAAGAACCAGTCAAAACATAAAGCATGTTTATCCTAGGAAACATTCTGAAAAAAACCATGAAGAGCACTGGAGAAGGAACCAAGCTTTATAAAATCAGGATGAACCAAAAACAAAGACGAAGCAACAAACAGGGGCTTGCTGTTGTCTCCCAAAGGAAAAACTCCAGGTGCTTCCCGAGAGGCCCGGGGCCAGCCTGGTTGGTTGAACATCCCAGCACCGAACTGCCTTGCAGACACCACCAGGTATTTGCCAGTTCTTTGTATATTTGTTGAGTACAAAATGTTTGGGTGTATTTTCTGTGTACAAAATAGCCCCCTAAGCCATAAAATGGACAGACATAAAGTGTAAGATTGAGTCGTTCAAGTGGAAGCCATTTGATAGTCCACAATAGAGATAAACTGTTTGTTTTTGTGTGATTCAAATCCAAAAAGAATTACACACAGCTTATAGCTAGTCATACCAAAGACAGCTCTTACACCTGTCCCATTGATTTTAGAGGCAGTCATGGAGAAAATAAAGGCCACCAAATTTTTGGACATGAAGAAGGAAATTACATTTTTGGCTAAATAACAGCAAGACTCAATGATTCTTTGATATTTACTCCGAAAGGAAAATTTTTCATAGTGGGTCAGCAAGTTAAGAGATGGAGTATTCCAGGGCCCAGCATAATAGCGGAGTAGTTAAAGTCCTCGTTTTGCACACCCGGGATCCCATATGGGCGTTGGTTCTAATCCCGGAAGCTCCACTTCACATCTACCTCCTTACTTGTGGCCTGGGAAAGCAGTCGAAGTCGAAGACGGCCCAAAGCTTTGGGACCCTGCACCCACATGGGAGACCTGGAGGAAGTTCCTGGCTCCTGGCTTTGGATTGGCGCAGCTCCGGCCATTGAGGCCACTTGGGGAGTGAATCAGCAAATAAAAGATCTTCTTTTCTGTCTCTCCTCCTCTCTGTATATCTGACTTTCCAGTGAAAATAAATAAATCTTAAAAAGAGAGATTGAGAGATGGAGTATTCCAAAGAGGCTAACAGACATTAATGAAAGGAATGAAGCCATCCACCATCCACGTGGTAAATGGTCAGTAAGATCACCCAGGCTAGGGCCCGGCACGGTGGCGCAAGTGGTTAAAGGTCCTCACCTTGCATGCCCGGGATCCCATACGGGCACCCTTTCTAATGGCGGCAGCCCCGCTTCCCTTCCAGCTCCCTGCCTGTGGCCTGGGAAAGCAGGCGAGGACAGCCCAAAGCTTTGGGAACCTGCACCCGCGTGGGAGACCCGGAAGAGGCTCCTGGCTTTGGATCGGCATAGCATTGGCCCTTTGCGCTCACTTGGGGAGTGAATCATCGGACGGAAGATCTTCCTCTCTGTCTCTCCTCTCTGTATATTCGCCTTTCCAATGAAAAAATAATAAAAATAAATCTTAAAAAAAAAAAAGATCACCCAGGCTAATGACCTTGAAACAGAGGACACAACATTTCTGTAGATGAACTTTGAAAAGGGCAGCGAAAATCATGATTATCCACTGACTACGGTTCAAAAATTTGGAATTGAAGCCAATGTCAGCAGCTGGGATATTTCTTTCAGCACGATGCCTTCTGTGTCTTTATTTTCACAAGCAGAAGGATTGTTTCTGCTTTGAGGTATGAAAAATAGTTTCTTTATTAAAAAAGATTTATTTTTTTATTGGAGAGGCGGGTATATAGAGAGGAGACAGAGAGGAAGATCTTCTGTCCGATGATTCACTCCCCAAGTGAGCGCAACGGCCGATGCTATGCCGATCCGAAGCCAGGAGCCTCTTCCAGGTCTCCCATGTGGGTGCAGGGTCCCAAGGCTTTGGGCCGTCCTTGACTGCTTTCCTGGGCCACAGGCAGGGAGCTGGAAGGGAAGCGGGGCTGCCGGGATAGAACCGGCGCCCATATGGGATCCCGGGAGTGCAAGGTGAGGGCCTTAATCACTTGCGCCATAGCGTCGGGCCCGAAAAATAGTTTCTATTCTAAATTTACCTCATCTGTTTTTCTGTCACTGGGCATTTGCGTGTTGGTGTTTCTTAGCCTTGTGGGTACGTGTGGGTACTGCCGTGGCGGTTAGTGGGTGTAGACGGCGCTTCCCCACGCTGCCTGCTGCCCCTTGCACGACACTTCCAGAAGCCTTGCTGGAGTAGATGGCAGCTTCGTTTTCTACTTTTGAAAACAGGCTCCGTAATAGTTCTAGAATGGTGACATATTTTAAATTTTACAATCCAAGTAACAGTGTGCACGAGATCCAGTTTCTTGCCAACACTTAATTTTCTCTTGTCGTGAGAGCCATTCCAAAGGGCATGAAGCACAATGAGCTCATCACTCTGATTTTCAATTTCATGAACTTCGTTAGTGAGCTCGGACAGATTCTCACATCTAACTCTAAGATTTCTCTGGAAATATTTACTTGAGTGTTTTTGTTATTTTTATTTAGTTTGTCAAAGGAGACAAAAAGAATTGCATGACCCCACTTCATGAGAAATGTTAAGTGATCAAATGCATGTTGGTTACCCTGGTGCCTCAAGGAATCCTGCAGTGGACTGATGCGATTCTATTTTGAATTACATTAAATTAGAGTTTTCATGATGCAATGGTCTTAATGTTCTTGACAATGTTTTTGTTTGTTTGAAAAAGTTCTCTCTCTGCCTCTAGAATGGCGTTAGCTATGCACCTTCTTTGATAAAATCCACAGAGCAGCGATCCTTACTCTGCTCAGAAGAGTTGCTGAAAACCACGGAATATCTGAGACTGTGTCAGGAGCAGCAATGCCTTCATTTGACTATATCATAACACAGCCAATTTGGCCAAAAACATATTAAGTGTGTCAAAAAATGGCCAAGATCTATTGAGCAACTAAGAGCGTTGAGTGTTTCATGGGGCTCCTCCAAGGCCATATGACTTCATCTCACTGTGGTCGCTTCTCTTTTCTCCTTTGTCGTATGTCCTCATGCCATTTCACCGCTTCTGCTGAACCAGCAGAGAAGTTAATTAAAAGAACTGTTTAGTGTTGGGAAATCTTAGCCCTGCTTTAACGAGTTGCCTTCGAGGTGAGTACAGCTGGAAATGGCTGACGATTTCTTGCTTTGCTGCACTCATTTCGTTTCTTGATTTTCACAAAAAGAGACAGTGACCATGAAAGCTTGTTCTAAATTGTTTCTGTTGCTGAAGTAAATGTTGCGATTAAATAATTTGCCAATATTTGAAGTATTTCATTGTAAGACATTAATTCACTAAATGATGTATGTGCCTATGATCTTCTCACTCTAATTATTAAACTTTGCAGAGAAAAGATTCCCGTCTTCCATGACTGTATACTTCCTGTCGCCATTTCTGGGTGGAGTGCAAATGCCTTGTGCTTGTTCTGAATTGTGGTTTGTGTGTAGCCTCCTGAAAACTCCATTTTAGTTCCATTACTTGCACATTCTAAATGAAATGTGAGGGATGATCTGCCCTCTGAGCCTGGCTAAAAGGCCGTACCACAAGCCTCAGCGATGTGTTGTGGTTATCGCTCAGTAGCTTTTTGAGGCACATCCATTAACACCAAATATATTTCATTTTTAAAAGGTTTATTTAATGTTATTGGACAGGCAGGTTTACAGAGAGGAGAGAGAGAGAAAAAAAATCTTCCATCTACCAGTTCTCTCTCCAGATGGCAGTGACAACTGGATTGAGCTGACCCGAACCCAGGAGCCAGAGTTTCTTCCACATCTCTCATGTGGGTACAGGGACCCAAGGCTTTGGGCCACGCTCTGCTTTTGTCCCAGGTGATAAGCAGGGAGCTGGATTGGAAGTGGAGCAGCTAGGACATAAACCAGCACCTGAGTTGGATCTCAGCAATTGTCAGGGAAGGATTGGCCACTTCAGCCACCATAACAATCCTCAAAAAAAAAAAAAATGTATTTTAATATCTGGGGGTTAAAACTTCATGCCCAGAGCAGTGGCCTAGCGGCTAAATTCTTTGCCTTGAATATGCTGGGATCTCTTATGGGTGCCAGTTCTTATCCTGGCAACCTCATTTTCCATCCAGCTCCTTACTTGTAGCCTGGGCAAGAAGTCGAGGATGGCCTATGCCTTGGGATCCTGCACCTGCATGGGAAACCTAGAGGAGGTTCCTGGCTCCTGGCTTTGGATCAGTGCAGCACCTGCTGTTATAGCTGCTTGGGGAGTGAATCATCTTCTTCTCTGTCTCTCCTCCTCTCCGTATAGCTGAATTTGCAATTTAAAATAAATAAATAAATATCCTATAGAATTTAATTATTTTCCCCACTATTTGATCTGTGAGTACTTTCGGTCTAAATTTATGCGAATTACTCATAGTATGATATTAATTAATCCAGGAGCAAAGTTGTACATAAATGTTAAATCAAAATCTATGGAAATGATATACCTGTGGGTTTTTAGATTAAGACGCTCATTTAAATATCCACATTTCCTTAACTTCAAGTCATCAATTTAGAAGAGTGGATTGGTATTCTGATCACAGGTATTTCAAATACAAATATGGTGACTAGAATAACAACTACAAACTAGTAATTATTTCACACTAAAATTTACTCTTCCACTATTTATCTTTTTACTTAACTTGGGACTGTTGCTAATAAATCCGATCTGCATGCACAGATCTCAATATTGACACAGCCCCTATTTCATTTTATCAACAAAGTTACAGAGAAGTGGCAAAACGGAAGATGGGGAGGAATCCTTCATTTACTGATTTACGCCCTTAATGTCTGCAGGACAAGGTTAGTCCAGGACAAAGCCAGGAGCCAAACGTTCAACTGAATCTCCCCCTATCATCTGCAAGGGACCAAAAGACTTGGGCCATCTTCTACTGCTTTCCCAGGCTCTCTAACTTAGCATGCACTCTAAGTGGGGCAGCAAAACTTCAACTCAGCATACGCCAGGTAATAACTTGACACACAATGCCACAACACCGGGCCTAGGTACAGCTTTTTATTTCTCTTGGATGGCAAATGTAAGATGGAAGGCCTAGAATATAGCATAGGGCTAAATTGGGCAATTTACAAAACATACCAAATAATCTCCCAGGGAAGCTGTATCATTTCACATTCTCAGTATCACCTTTGAGAGCTTCATTTCTCAACATCTTACTACAGGAGATATGGGTGCACTTTCAAGTTTCCACCATAGAAATAGTAACAGTACTTAATGACAATGTACGTGGTAGTTTTCACGTTTAGGGACCCCCACCATCTTGCCAGGCACATATGTCTCCTGTATATAATGTTTGCTAAGATGTTACTTCAAATCTCTAATTTTGAATGCACTTAATACCTTTTTATGTAGTTTCGAGAACTTTGAAATGTTCGTAGTATGAATAGGATTTCCTTATAAGTTAGAGGTATGGGAAACTGTAAAACCCTCTTTATATCTTCAGATATTTGTCAATCTGTTTAAAAAAAAAAGCACTAGGATGAAAGCAGTTTATGATTTTATTGTTTTCATTTTTGAAAGTCTCTTTTTTCCATAATTTTTCTCTTTTTGGATCACTCTTTTGGTGTCACTTAAAAAACCCCTAATTGAACCAAGATCACATGTATTGTCTGTTATAGCTCTTCTGGCACTTAAATAGTTTTCATTATCGTATTATGTTGCAAGCCGCATCTGTATGCACTGGCCACATGCTGTGCCTAAAATGGCGCCGACCGGAGAAGCCACACCTTCGTGCGTGGTGGAGAGTCATGTAGCCTTCGCAGTACTGCGCAGGCGCCTAGCGCATGCGCAGTGAGCTGCAGCGTGGCCGGCACGTGAACACTGGGGACTGACGAATCCAGTCGCCCAGGACCCTGCGTGATCATGACGCAGACCTATCATCGGCGGAGGCTGGGCCAGTCAGCACATAAGAGCAGAAAGCCTGCCGGGGTCGGGGCCCCCCTTTCCCTCTTCCTCATGTTGGTGTGCACAATAAATTTTACCGCAGAAGACTTCACTCGCATCTGCGTCTTATTGCGGGACAATAAGACACGTGGGCGCGACAGTATTATCTTCGACATCCCATTTTTATGGAATATTTGAGATTAAACTTGAGATAAGCTATCTTTTCCAGCAACATATTTGTTCTACCATTGCAATTTTTTTCACTTTTAAAATTTTCTCCTGTTGACATTAACAATCCAAATATGCTATCAGTGGAATGTTGCATTTTCCCCAAATTTACATGTTAAAATCAATTTTCTACAATAGAGGTGATTAAGGCACAATGCAAGAGATTTTAGCAAGAGAATCAATGTACCAATTAGAGAAGACTGAGGTGTTCTGCCATGGACAAGGCAAGTGTCTCTGAACCAGGAAAGAGGAATTCACCAGGCACTTACATCTTCATATTGGACGTAGCAGATTGTAGAACTATGGAAAATTAATTTATTTTGTTTATACTAGACCAGTGTAGTTTTAATAGCATCTCAACTGTATTAAATAACATATCCACTAGTTTATATCTATAGTCTAATCTGTTATGTTGATTTATTTTTATTTTGGAATCCCAAAAATAATTGTCATTATTAGAATTTTATTAAATTCCTAAAAATAAAATATCATTGATTTTCAAATATCATTCTTTCTTTAAGATTTATTGTATTTTATTTTAATTGGAACATCAGTTCTACAGAGAGAAGGAGAGGCAGAGATCTTCTTTCTGATGATTCATTACGTAAGTGGCCACAATGGCCGGAGCTGAGCCTGTTTGAACCCGGGAGCTTTTTTCTGGTGTTCCACTTGGGTGCAGGGTCCCAAGTGATTGGGGTGGCCTCTATTGCTTTTCCAGGCCACAAGCAGGAAACTGGAAGTGATGTGGAGCAGCTGGCACAGGGACCTATGCCCATGTTTGATCCAAGCAGTTATAAGGTGAGGATCTGGCAACTAGCTGCTGCTCCAGGCCCTGTTTCTCTCTTTAAACCAAAGTTGCTTTGATCATTCTAAATGCGTCTCTAGATAAACTTTGAAATCTACCTGCCACTTCTGCCAAACTCATCTGTTGGAATTCTGAGTAAAGAACATTTCTATAGGTTTGGAGAATTTAGCACACAAACACCATTTAACATTCAACATTTATTTGCATTAATTTAGATTTTCTTTCATTTATCTGAACCATGTTTGTGCTGTTTTCACTTAAAAACTTTTACATTCGTTTTGTTAAACCTTTGCCCGAGTATGCCGTTTCCGTATGCTATCCTAACTGACATTGATTTTTAAATTTCACCGCCTACTTGTTCTGACCTAGTATTTTCAAGTCCTACTTGACAGTTTCTGTATCATTTCACCTTGACAATTTAATGCAAAATGAATATATTATTTAAAATATCAAGTTTTGAACAACTAGTATGTTGGCCAACTACATCGCACATTGAAAATCTTGCATGACCAGCAGCATAGCGCTGCACATCAGAGCTGGCTAACAGGTGCTACCTTGAATTGGTCCAATATTTGAAAATGTCAGATATCATTACTCTTTCTGAACAGAAGTTTGATAAGGGACAGAGAGGTAGCTGGCATCAGATCAAAACAAACTGATCAATAATCTTCATAGATGAACAAAAATGATTTGATCTAAATCACTACCTGTCTTTGTCTAGAAAAAAAACAATTGAATAATCAGCAGGAAAACAAAATCACAATCCCACTCCAGTAATAAAACACAGCAGGGAGTGTTACTGTTACATTGGGCACCTGAGGTGAGTTAATGTGATTATAATGTGGTTTCTTTAAACAAACCAACTCCAGCATGCACAGATAATTATTATCAGATTTAATGCCGGAGACTAGATCTTGTCTTTCATTTTTTCCATAAATGAATATTTATGTGGCTACTTTTACTTCATGTTACTTTAAATGCTTTACTCTTTCTTTCATTAGTAATTCTTTCACACACATGTTTTCTTTCTTCTAATTAGGGTTAAATGTGGAATTCAACTACGATGTATGTTTTCCATTTAACATATTGTGAATGACAATTGCGTTGCCACACTAAGTCATATTATAATCATATCAACTCACTGGTCAGGGGAGTAGAAACAGATAAAATAACAGAAAGATCTACCTTTCCTCAATAGTGGAGTTATACCCAAATAATTTTTAATCTAACAGGGAAAGAAACTACAATCAGAAAAGTAACTGTAATGTGTGGGGTGGTGGGCGAGCACCTTGAAGTACACACGAGAAGCTAGAAGGTGCACATGGCAAGTAAAGGGATGATGATCCAACGTTTCCTCGGAGGAATGAGGGAAACCTTCCCAGAGATGAGAGCATCATATGTGAATTATGGAAAGTAAGTAAAATCCTTATAACCATAGATGAGCAGAGTTGTTCAAAGGGGACAGACAGATAATTAACCTCAAAAAAGCTTAGAAAGTGCTAAGAATCCTGTTTAAGATTATATTTTCATCAATAATAAAGTGTAATATCTGATTAAATGTGTATACAAATGTCACTAAAGTAATATTCACTGGTCATTGACTTTAGAGATTGCTTAGAGTGTTAACTGCTGTGTTAGTTGAGAAAAACAGATAAAATTAAGCTTCAGTTTAAGTTAAAATGAGCAGATTTTGGTGGTCGATTAGAAGACTGTAGTTGAAACAGAGACATTAAAACCAGTGTGCTAGTTTGTCCAGTGAATGGATGCTGCTGTCACTTACTAAGGACCTAGGAGATCCAGAACAGGTGGACCTGCCCCGTTCCTTACATGAAGTGGGATACTCAATGTCCTTCTGCTGAGAAATCTTAGTTCATATTTAAGAGACTGCAAGCACGAACAGGTGTCTCTCTCTTATGATTTGGGTTCTAAAGTGTGTTGCATTGTGCCGCTGTGCCTGTCCATCCTTCCAAGCCCTCTTTTCCCTGACATTTCTGTTCTGCATTAGCAGACGCAGCCTTGCAGCATACAGATTTGCCATACGTGTCAGAAATGTGGACTACTCTCTCACACATGCTTTCCCTTAAGATGTTGAATAGCAGGTTAGTGATGTGTCTCCTTTTCTTGAAAGCAAATCACATCATTCTTGATGAAACGTTGCTTCATTATTTCCTTTTACCTTCATTTTAAAATCATTTTGGCCACTCTGGAGAAAATGATGACTCCTGTTTTTTTAAATTTATGCTTTAAACATGTACCATTTTGTGTTTCTAGGGATGGTTTACACAGGGCAAAGACAACACTACTGAGAAATTGATAAGAGCAGAAAAACATCGAGGACAGTTTCCCCTCATGTATGTTTCTTTATTTGCAGAGAAAGCAAATGCCTTTGAATATGTCTTTATTCCAAAGTTTGTGTATTTGCCTTTTAAATAGTGGTCAGCTGAATGGCTTCATTCGATTCTACTAGTGTAGTCATGGTTTTGGCCTCAGGTCCACTCCTCTTTATCTGATGTATATCATCATTAGAAGTGATTTTCTGATGCCAAAAGAAAAAGGATAATAAAATAATAATAGATTCAATCAAATGTTTGGTATTCAATGGGACACATGAGCCTGAATCCTATTGAAGTGATGCCTGGTTATCTAAATTAAAAAAAAATCTTTGGAATAGATCGGAGTTGGTTCATGAGAGGATGTATAAAAAGATGTGAGCTTATAAGAAGATTTAAATAAGAAGCACAGGAGGGGCCAATGTTGTGCTATAATAGGTAAAGCGTCTGCTTAACGTGCTAGCATCCTATGTGGGTATCTGTTTGAGCTCTGCCTGCTCCACTTCAAAACTAGATACCTGTGATATGCCTGGGAGAGAAGCAGAGGTTGGTCAATGTTTCTTGGTTCCCAATACCCACAGAAAGGATCTGGATGCAGCTACAGGGTCTTGGCTTTCGTTTCAAAAATGAGTAAGAAGAGAGGACAGATATCACTAAACTATACTGTAAGTGCAAGAGAAGATGCAGAGAGCCAAAGAAAACCATTTTTGAATGGATGTAGAGAGTGCTGAGAAACAGCCTGGAGGAAAACTGGGACCAAAAGTTTCCAGATACTTTAAGTGGTTGCAGGAAGAAGAATACAGTAGGGAGAAAATTCAAAGATTGTTGGAAAATGCCAGTCCAGCCTCCTGGCAGCCAAGGCTGGTGAGTTTCTAGGGTCTGATCTTTAGGGAATTCAGTTTCAATTGCATTTTAGGAGAGAAAAAAATAGTAAATTACTTAAATGACAGGTTTTATGTTTCAGATTTGGTAGTTTAATCTTTGGAAATGCTTATCTGGCGGTAGCAGTTGTAAATGCATAGATAATATAGTCATCTCCAGAGTGACAGCAAGGGGCCTCATGGAATGAGAAATTTAATGGAAGTAAAGGAGACACAAAACTACTTTTCTGTAAAAGCAAAGTATTACTAACAGAAATGTTCAGGCAGCGCTACATACCCAGTGAGCATACATGTGTGTAGGGAACCCTCTGCTCAGTCAGTGAGTGTAGTTAATGCTTTGTTACCCAGAAGAATTTATTTGATGTTGAACGTTTCCCAGCTCATGACTCAGAGGCAGCAAGGAGTGAGAATAAAACCAATGACAAAGGGTATAGGCATTATTTTTGTTCAAATAATTAAGTTGTCATTTTTTACACAAGGTAGCAACTATAGTTGGCCTTGGAATCAGAAATGTGTATTTATTTTCAGCCTGAATTAATTATTATTTAAATACAGGTGTTGGCAAATAGGTAGCCATTTTTCTTTGAACTTCTAGGAAGGGATTTTTTATTGCAGTGAAAATGCAATTCAGGCTTTGTAAATGTTATGTGTGTGTGTGTTTGTGTGTGCATGTGTGTGTGTGTGTTTATATTGGAAAGGCAGACTTGAAGAGAGGAGAGAAAGATCTGTCCGCTGGTTTACTCCCCACGTGACTGCAAAGACCTGAAATGAGCTGATCTGAAAGCAGAACCAGGATATACTTCTGGGCCTCCCAAGCAGGTTCAGGGTGTCAAGGGTTTGGGCTGTCCTCTACTGTTTTTCTAGGCCACAAACGGGGAGCTGGATGGGAAGTGAAGCATCCAGGACATTGACCAGAACCCATATGGGATTGTTGCATGTGCAAGTTGAGGATTTTAAGCCACTGAGCCATTGTGCTGGGCCATATGCAAACGTATTCTTACATATTCTGTCATATCTTGTCTGTTGAAAGTGATGCATACTTACATCTAAGAATTAAAATAATAATTTCTAGAGGCTTGTTACTTCCCTGAAATTATAGCCTTTGCATAAATAAGATTCATATAATTATGTTTAATCTGATTATATTGTAAAGTACAGCTTAAATTTATCGTTAATTAACAGCTTTCTGAAATCAGAATATTTGGGGCTTCCTTAGTCTGTGGATAAAAATCTAATCCTATTAATGATATGCCTGAACCTTAGTAACTGCACCCTTTCTTCTGTATAATCATAAGCCACCAAGTGTTACTCAACTTTACCCCTTCTAGTCATATTTCTGCAGGTGTGTAAGAGCATAGGCCCTTGTTCCACTGGATATCATTCTGTAATTCTCCATTGTCGCTGCCATTTCCGCAATGCTTTCATAACTGAGCTGCCCGCCCTGCTTCCCTGGACCACCTGTGCTGCGGCAGAGTGATTTGCAGTGTTGGATGCTTGGCCTGGGTTTATTTCCAACACTTCTTCAAACTATTGGCTGTGTCCTCTGTCCCAGCTGAAGTATCTTGTGTTATATTCCATTCCTTTTTAGGTCACACTCCGCTCCTAATCTGAATTCCACTTGCTGACACGTGGCCATATGGGCCTGCATTTTCCTGCTGTAATTTTCCTTCTGAATTTTGCTATGGAATTCCCTCAAATTACCTCTCCTACTGGTTTTCTTGTTTTGGACCCAAACAGGACAGTCTTCAATGCTAGTTGTCTTACCCCCCACTGTTTCGTAGCTGATGACTCACACTGCTTATATAACTTTTCCAGTAATAACTCCATCATCTTTCTTTGGGTAATGGTAAAAATAACTTTATGCATGAGTCCGAAGAGCAATGCGTGACCATTAGTTGTTAGAAGTCTTTAATTTGTAGCTAGATCATGATTGTTTGTTTTATATTTATGTGTGTGTGTTTCACACACATCCAAGGATACCAACATACTATAAACTGATTGAATCCGAGGTAATTTCAAACACACTCATTGGGTTCTCCTGGTAAACTATTGTGATAACTCATCCAAGCCACTTGCTCTAATGATTGTCTCAAACACAATTAATTTACTCTGGTAAACAATATATACTTTAAATATTTTAGTTTTATTCATTTTCGCACTTGTACTAGCATCAAAGTCTCAGGAACAGCATTTCTCATAAATAATGCCATTATAAGACTAATGTCATACTGTGCTCACAACTCCATTTATTTCCTAGGAGGCACTGTGGCACCAGCACTCCAATTTGGATACCAGTTAAAATTTGGCCACCCCTCTTTTCCAGTGAGCTCCCTAGTTGAGTGCTTAGAAATCAGTGAATGGCCCAAGTCCTCGGGTCTCTGCATCCATTTGTGGAAATGATAGAGACAGGAAAGCGTAAAGGGAGATGCAGCTCTCCCCTCCATTGATACACATGGAACAGCCAGGTGTGGGCAAGACCAAAGCCAGTGAAGAATTCCACCTTAGTCTCCCACATGGGTGACAGAAACCCAGGTACAAATGCATTTTCCCACTATGCATTAACTGAGCTGGATAGGAAATCAAGCATGGGAGACCAAGACTGGCAGCTGGCTATGGTATGCAGGGATCCCATGTTGGGGCTTAGCCACAGATGCCCCAAAGCCTGCTCCATATTCCTGATGTTTATGAAAATTATTAAGTACTACTAAATCCTAGGATCAGAAAACATTATTCAGTTGCAATTTCCATCCAGCTCCATTTCCAAATGCTTTAATAATTCAAACTATAAATTCAAGTTGGTGGGAAAAAAAACCTGTAATTCCTGATACAGGAGGGTGGCTATAAATATTTTTGCTACTTTCATCATCAAGTCTGAGATGAGAATATACTCACAAGGTAGCATGTATAATTTTTGGCGACATGCCATTGGCCAGAGTCTTGTAACATCACCACATCTTGATACATGGTGTGCTAGGAAGGGTGGTTTACATTCTACACAGGCATGAGCTTCCAAATCTTAGGTTACATTTCTGTGTGAGAAGAGGAGATAGGTGTGACAAAAGAGCTAGCAATTTCTTCTACAGAAAATAATCACATGTGTTTAATTTGATATGGTGTGAAAAAACCCATTAAGAAAACCTCAATAGTATATAAGTTTTCCCAAGAGAAATAAATACTCAAAATTCTGCATTGATATAGCACTTATTTGGATATGAATGAATGGGAAAAAAATCTCAACTGGGAAGGAATTAGATAAAGTATATACTGTTGAAAATCACTTACTCTTTAAAATTGTCCAGGAACATGTACTTGAAGGAGTTGAAGGATAAATATGTTTGTTCACTGGTAATTTTTTTTTTTTTACATTCAGGAACAAAATGACCTCTGTCCTTTGTATGCCAGAAGCACAAGAATTGATAGATCAGTTCACTCAGAATGTATTTTTCAAAGGCCCTGCCATATATGTTTCCACTTGAAGGGGAGTGGGATGCATGTTGCCTACGGAAATCTGTTTAAGACTTGCACATTGATGATTCTGACACAAACATGTGCATCACTCACAAGAGGCAGGCCTGCTGGGGCCTGGGGGACAAGCACCCAAACCAGGTCTTTGGCTTAAATATGAAAAGAGCTGATAAAATATATCCACAATGGGGGCTGGGAAGTTGTGGGATTTGGACACTCTGCTAGTGCCACAGGAAATAGCTGGTGTGTGTTTTTTTGTTGTTTTTTTGTTTTGTCTTGTGCTTATCAGCATCATTACATGTGTGGAAACAAGGAAAGTGTAACCAAATCACAAAATGGAATCAAATCCTATATTATACATCTCATTTCTAGGTTTAATGTGATGGATCTATAACCTTGGTTTTTAAACATCTGAATCAAAGCTCATCCAGTGAAATGACCTGATACTTTAGTCAATTTTCTATGACTAAAAGTAAATATCCAAGGCAGAGTAGTAACTTATACAAAGGTTTAGTTAGATCACAGCACTGAATGCTGAAAAACCCAGAGCGTGAGACTCTGCCTGTTAGGTCTCTGACTCTCTGGAGCAGCTGTGGTGCTGAACAACAGCACAGTGAGACACCAGTGAGGCAGGGATCTGACAGCACACGGAGACACATGAGGCAGGGATCTGACAGCACACGCCACTGAGAGGGGGATCTGACAGCATGCACCACTGAGGCAGGGATCTGACAGCACAGCAGGACACCACTGAGGCAGGGATCTGACAGCACGGTGAGATGCCATTGAGGCAGGGATCTGCTCTGAATTTCAACCATGACATAATGCAAGATGTTGCCCTCTTGCTCTATAGGTAATGGTATGGCTTTTAAGACTTAATATTTAACAAATCTGGAAAACATTTTGGTATATGATATACCATGAGAAATTTTAAAATGTAGTAAAATATATTACTCCTCTCACAAACACCATTTGCTTAAACATTCTAACTTAATGGTTTGCATGTTTTCCTATAAATCTATTCTTCATTTAAATTATTGTAAATGATAAATTAGCTTTGGCTTTAAAATCATCCTTTAACCTTGGTTCTTTAATCAAATACATAAAAGTGCAATTTAAGTGTATAAGCAATTTAAGTGTGATGCTTTCTTTTTTTAAAAAAAAATTAGATCTACAAGTTATTTATTAAATTATCTGATTACACAGCGTATTTACAGTTTCATCATGCATTTTGCCCTCAGTCATCCGCAGATGGCTGTAATGGAGCTGAGGCATTCTGAAGCCAGGAACCAGAAGCTTCCTCCATGTCTCCAAGGTAAGTGCAGGGTTCCAAGGCCTTGAGCCACTCTCTTCTGCTCTCCCAGGCCATAAGTAGGGAGCTGGATCCAAAGTGGAGTAAGCGGGACCTGAACCTGTGCCCCAGTGTGATGCTAGTGTTTGCAGACAGTTACCCTGTTGAGCCATTGCAATCAGCCTTATTCCACCCACCACCGTTTTTTCATAATTTGTTTTTCCTGTAACATTTTGAAGCCCCGTATGCCTGAAAACTCTCTTTGAAAATCTATTGTTCAGCAAACCCATCTTGTTCATATTTGAGTCCAGGATGACTTAAATAATCGCAGAGTAGTTCCTAGAAGGGTTCCAGGAAGAAAACTATCTGATCTGATAAAATGGTAAAGTTTTTCACTGAAATATGCAATTATACAACATTTAGAAATACTAAAGCCATAACTAAATTAATTTTAAGGAAAAGCATGTAGCCAGCATGAGTGGTCACTAAAACACACCATAATCGATGACCTCTAACTGTTCTTAAAATCACCCTCCCACATCAACGATCATTCTTAAGCTGATTCATCAAGTCACTGTGAGTGTGAATACTCTTGATTGGGGCTTGGCCCCATGAGCCCATCAGTGCCAGGGCCCGGCTTGCCTCAGGCTGTGGCAGGGGGCCTGGGGTGTAGGCTGGCAGGGGGACAGGGGGACGACAACAACAGGTGTATATGGGTTACTGGGGTTCACATTCAGGCAAATAAAACTAGCCTGGGGATATTCCCATGTGCTTGGTCCGAGGGTGGGGGCAGGAAAGAGGATTCTGGGTGAGTTTGCTGGCCTGGCATGCTGGAGGCCTGCCTGGAGAACTTTGAACGGGCTTGGTTCTTGAGTATGTGAGAGGTGAAGTCCCAAGCCAGCACATCTGCCAGGAGCTTGGGACTCTAGCGGGTGGACAGAGCTCCAGGTCAGCACAGCACCCGCTGGGCTCTGAAAGGCAGGGCCGGGGACCCCTGCTCTCTCAGGCTCAGGAACTGTGGATTGGTCAACAAGAGGGTTGTGTGGGAGGCAGGACAGCTGCGGGAGTATGTTGGAGGTAAGGAATGCCATCTAAAGGATTTCCATCAACAAGGCAGCTGTACTTGCAGGTAAGCGAGGGGGCTGAGACCGAGCGGTCTGTAGAGAAGACGCTGGAAGACATCTATGAGTCAGACTGATGCAACAGCCCACATGGGAGACGTGAGCTGGGTCAGTTAACATGGATGATCGCCGACTACCACTCATTGGTGCACACCACCACTAGGGGTGGAGGTGTAATGGGAGGGGTGGACCATGGCACCCACCTGTGAGAAAATTGGAACAGTGAATGGGCAATGTTAGGCTGGGCAATGACACTAACCAGCATTGGAAACCAAACCAGCTCTGGAGGCAGATTCTTTGGGAGACATAGAGCCCACTGCTAAAGCTGACAGGAGGTGGACTGAGTCAGTCTGGGACAAATTCCCACTAATACGCTCAAGATCTGCCATTGTGAGGAGGCAGACAGAGGAGCTTGGGGAACTCCTTTGTTAGGCAAAATCCTAATAGGTGAATGCAAAAACCAAGGCTGGGGACAGCCCAGACTAGGCCAGATTAAAGTACCACCTAGCCTACATGGGAGTCAGATATAGGGGCAGGCCAGGCTTGGCCTGTTGATAATACCCAGTGGTATATCTGAGAACCAGGACGGGGTGAAAGACATGCTGGGCTGAGTCAAAACACTAGCCAGTTCACTTCAGGACAAGGACTGAAAGTTGGCCAAAGTGTGCTGGGTTTAGGCTGTGGCACTCATGAGCATGAAATGAAACTGGGGGCTGATTGAGTTGAACCTGGCTACAGGACCTGTTGGTAAATGCCAAGGTGAAGTGGGCCGTGCCAGACATCGCCACAGCATCCACCAGCACATGTGAGTATTAGAGGGTGGTACAATACCAGTAGGGGACTGTGAGGTGGCTTCTCTACTGTCCCATTGTCACTCCTTGTAAGTGTGAGAACCACAAATGGGGGCCGAATAGGCCAGGCAGTCTACAACACCTGTTGAATTGCATGTAAACTGGTTAAGGGGGAGATCCAGGCTAGGCTGACCGACTCTATCCACTGCTGCATACACGAGCCAGAGTAAATACAGGTTGGCTTGGCTTTGCCACAGTGGCAGTGGCAAGTGCTGGGACTGGGGGAAATTTCTGTCAAATTAGTTCACAGACTCATCTGAAGAGTGCTAGATATAGGGCTGAGAGTGGACCTACCAGGAAGAATGTGAGTACATCTCTGAATCACTGCAGCCCCCACTGGTGAGCATGAGAACTAGGGCTGGGTGCAGGCATGGCTAGACAGGTGATAATACTTGCTGGCATGTATATGGTCTGGACAGTGAGGTCAGTTGTGTTGAACTAGGTTTCAATGCCTACTGATGCGTACGGGAGCTGAATGGGAGGTGGAATAGACTGAACCAGTCTGCAGCACATAGTGGCAAGCACAGGAGCCAGGACAGGGTGTGTATTAGTGAGAGATACTGGGGTTTGCTCTGACTAGGCTGCATTCAATGCTGGTGTAAGTGAGGGTCCAGTGTATGATGGGCAGGGTTGGGTTGACTTGCATCATCCGTCGGTTTATGTAAGAGGCAGCTCTGCATCCCAGTGGGGACCCTGCACCCATGTGGGAGACCCAGAAAATGCTCCTGGCTCCTGGCTTCAGATTGAGCACAACTCTGGACAATTTGGTCACTCGGGGAGTGAATCAGCAGATGGAAGGTTCTTCCTCTCTGTCCTCCTCTCTGTATATCTGACTTTGCAATAAAAATAAGTAAATAAATTTTAGCAAAAATTACATTGTTTCTTAATTTCTAGTGGGTATTTTGATGTAACAATAACCAAATGTGTTGGGGTCACACATTGGGATGGGCTCATTGAGTTCATGCATATGCTGGTCTAGCTACGTGAGGCGGTTTTACAGGCAGGAGGCTTCAAACATATTTTGCCACCATAAATGTCTGTGACACTTACAATGCAGTCTTTGAAATTCTAAGCCTTAAATGTTATAGTTCCAAAAGGTGATTTTACCATAGTGTGGTTTTCCTCCTGCTAATGCCAATGTAATTCATATCCCAAGCAACTCAACCATGTTATGCCATTATGAAATCATTTTGCTAAATCAAATGACTCATAGGGAAATACTCCACATAAAGGTTTGTGTCTAACAATGATCCTTTTTCATATGTTCACAGAGGTCAATAGTGAAGTCTGCTGCTCAACCCGGTGACGTAAATGGGTGGAATTTAACGAGAGATTCTTTCACAGCCTCTGCTGTCAGAGTCCCTGAATTCAGACTATGCTTACAGGTGTTTGAGAATATCGAAAAGGACCTTTAGGACCTGGCTACTCTGAGGAACTTGGACTATGAATATTTATCTGCTTACTTTAGAATCAAAGTTTTCAAAACCTCTGAATGATCAAGTCAACGTTTCATGACGATATGAAAAATTGTGAAAAACAAAGGCATTAGAAAATGATTTTCCTTAATTATGTGTAAGAGAGAATAATAAATGAATATAAGCAAAAAGTGGTAAACATTTGCTCTTGCAATTAAGAGCAGATAATTGAAATGCCTGTATTCTATCCTCTACTTCTAGATTTCCCAAAGCTGCTGATCCCAGTTGCCTACTAACTCAGGTCCTTTTAGTCATCAAATGTTCATTTAAGTGAGTAGATTCTTCTAATTCATATGAGGACCAAGGCTGAGCTCCTATCACCCTGCCTTGCCCAGCTCTAACCCTATACAAATGAAGTATTTGAGGATTGAACCAGCAAATGTCCTTGACTGATTTCCCATGCCACAAGCAGGGAGCTAAATGGGAAGTGGGTGGCCAGGACACAACCCTGAGCCCATAGGGGATTATGGCATGCACAAACTGAGGAGTTTAACCACTAGGCTGCTGTGCCAGACCCTAAGTACATAATTCTTAATTTATGAAACTGAGCATTAGTTTTTAGCTTTTAAGTAGGCAGTAAAATATTATATTACAATACCAATGGTTTTGGTGGTATTATAATTCCAAGGTGCCATATTTCACTAGAAAAAAAATTAACCAGAAATAGCAAAAGCAGGAGACTAGGATGGTATGCTTCTAGTTCCCTGAATGCCAGGGCTTTTAGAAAACTTTAAAGACACAGAAAAAAATGGTCCATACTTTTTGAGATTATAGGCTAATTAAACTCAAGGAGGAGGGTCTCTCCAATGTAGTTTTGACAAACATGTCTCTTAATTTTATCAGAGAAGTGGACTGAAGAAAGAAAAGGATTCTTTGTCAAATTCAAAGAAATATCCACTTATCTACCTGCAAATGCTGTTAACAAAAATGAGAGACAGCTTTCACGCAAATGCAAAACTGGAGAATTTTGCTGTATATTGATCCTCTAAGCTGTGCAAAACTCTCACGCAATCTCAGCTGACTTTCCGTGTCTCTAAAATCCTTACTATACCCTACTGCTCATTAAAAAAGTAGATGGGTGTGGTTATCATTTTGTACAATATGCATGGCCCCTTATGGGATCACATTTTCTCACTTCCTGTAGTTGTCAACCATGCTATAATCCTATGTTTCCTCCATCTCTGAAGCAGCTAAAATTGGAAAATTGAAACAAAAGCAAAAATCAAAAGGATATGCTTTTATCTGCAGATATTAGTAAAATTCTGAATGTAGGCCAATCTCACTGGAGTTATATGAGTCATTTGAATTTGCTCTTTTGAAAACTGTTCATTTTCTTCATCTGTTTCTTCTCAGGGTTCTTTGTTTTGCTGTTGTTGAGTTTTGAAGTGCCTTGTAAATCCTGGATATCAGTCCCCTATTGGTTGTGTAGTGTACGAGGAATTTTTTTTCCCATTCAGTTGGTTGCTTCTTCACTGTATTTACCCTTTCCTTTGCCATACAGAAGCTTGTTAGTTTGATGCAGTCCCATTTGTTCATTTTTACTTTGTCTGTGCTTCGGTGACTTTTCTAAGAAATCTTTCCTAATTCCTATATTGTGCAGAGAACCATATCAAAGCCAGAGAAAGATGCAGCAAAAAAGGAGAACTACATGAATTTAGATGTTAGATACCCAACAAAATACTAGCCAACAGGATTCAACCACACATCGGGCAGACCATCCACCCAGAACAGGGATGCACAAGACCTACACAATAAAAATTATAAAACATTTATAAAAAAAGAAATACAGGGCATTAAAATAAGAAGAAACTTACCATGTTCAGGGATCAGCAGAATCAACATAATCAAAATGTCCATAGTACCGAAAGTAATATAGAGATTCAACACAATTACAATCAAAATCCCAACAACATTCTTCTCTGAGATAGAAAAAAATATACAGAAGTTCATCTGGAAACACAAAAGACCACGGATATCCAAAAGCATCCTGAAGAGTAAAAATCAAGCTGGAGGAATCAAATTTCCATACTACAAAGGAGTGGTCAACAAAATAGTCTGGCACTGGTACAAAAACAGGAAGATCAATGGAACAGAATGGAATCCCAGAAGGGAGTCCACACATGTATAACCAACTCATCTTCAACAAGAGAGCTGAAGTTATCCAGGTACAAACTCTGCTCTCTTGAGCAAATGCTGTTGGGACAATTGGATAGCAGAGGTAAGAAGCAAGATCTCCACTTATATAAAACTCAGCTCTAAATGGATCAAGGCTTTGAATCTGCCCCCAGAAACCATTAATTGCTACTTTGTAAAGAAATCTGATATTTTAAAAAGTATAGATATTTATGTCTGTCTGTTTGTTTGAAAGGTAGAGAAATGGTTGTTTGGGAAATCATAGATAGGGAGAAAAGGAAGGAAATTTTTCATTTTTGAGTTCACTCCCCACATGCACTCAAGGATTGGGGTCAGCAAGGCCAAAATCAAGAGCCTAGGACTTCATCTAGGTCTTCCATATTTGTAGTAGAAATCCAAGTGTTGTGACAAATTGTGTGGCATGCCAGAGGTTGTATTAGCTGAAGGCTGGCTGGAAGTTTGGACAGGACTTGAATCCAAGCATCATTATATCAGATGAAGTTGTCTCAAGTGGCAGCCTTTCAGCCACACCTCGATGCCTGCACCTGCTCCAAAGCAGTAACTTCTGAAAACAAACAAAAAAGAATCCAGCCTTGAAAAGAATAAAATTACTTAGTGCCCTTGGCATTTCTGGTGACAACAAGATAGCTCTATGTACGAACTGATCAAAAATATTGAACTGGAGTCTCAGTAAAATATTTCAGTTGGTAAAAGAATGTTAATTTTTGATAAGCTTTAGAAAATGCCAATATATTTCAAAGGATACCTGCTGTGTACATGCTATCTAGGAAATGGATGCCTTGAAAGAATCTGTAAATATGAGTTAGAAACATAAGCTACTCTCTTCACTGTCCTTCAGACCTCTATGGATGGTTGTCATATGACTATTAACACATTGTTAAAATATCCTCTAAGTGTTCTTAGTAACCAGTTCTCTAAGTAACCAGAGCTTTACTTTATTACAAAGAACCTGCTTTTGTTGTGCAAAAACAATTTTTAGGCTTTGCATTTCAATCATGTACACATTCAAATATCTATTTAGTGATAGGAGTGCCCATTCTACTTGACCAAAAATCAAGATGCCTGAGAAGCAACTCTCTTTTGCTTTGATGCTTTAGTAGTTCTCAGGGAAATTGGAACAAGTGATGGTGTACTAGAACTAAAATGGAGAGACCATTTTAATAACTCCAGTATCTGTGGCTGAAGACTTCACCCTTAGCTCCCATATTCATTCACTCTATACCAAGAATAATTCATGAACCATTTTCATACCAGCTTCTTCTAATCATGCCATCTCCACTTTCACTCAGAAGCCTGACAAAAACAAATTTTCTGGAAGTTTAATACCAATGTGTTATGTACAAGCCCTAGAAACTTAACCATGAATAAACCTGCAAAATCATCTTTCCGGAGCTTGATTTACCTGGATTAATCGCATCTTATAAAACTGCCCTTGAATGTCATTGGAGGGTATCTTATTAGATGCATTTATTATAACTGTGCAGTAAAATTTAAGAAATTGATCTTTGGATTCCTGTAACCCGATTAATATTACATCAACATCTTCCGAGATGAATACTAAAAATTTTTCTTAAGAACGTTGAATCTAGGGTGTGTATTGTGGCTCAGTGGAATGATTTTTGAGTACTCACATGCTTTATCAGTGTGTCTAGTTGAAGAACAAGATATTGGCAGTTTCTGACTCAACTTCCTTTCAACCTGAGAGGCAACAGATGATGGCCCAATTATCCTGACTTTTGTCACACAGGCGGAAGAAACACGGATGAAGTTCTTGTCTCCTGAATTCAGCCCAGCTGATTCCCACCTGTTGTGGGCATTTGGGGTTTAAATCAGCTGGTAGAAGATTCTCTCTCAGTCTCTGTCTCCCTCTCTCTCTCTTTGTCTCCTCTCTCTCTCCTTTCCTGCCTTCCCTCTCTCTCCCTTCTTGCCTTCCCTCTCTCTTCCCACTTTTTCATTCAAATAAATAAATACTTTAAAAAGGAATTGGAACATAATGCAGACAGCTAAAGCTTCTACCCAGATCCCTCAGAACAAAACACTGACCTGAACATGAGTGAAAAAAACCATTGACATTTTCAAAGTCTCAATCTCTGTATTTTGGTGGTTTATTTTCCCTCTTGCCATGAGTATAGACTTCTTATATATTCAAACTAGTTGCCCCAAGTTATTTCCTCAACCTTATTAGTGAAAGTACCAATAATTAAACATTGGCATTGGATGATACTCAGTGTCAGTGAGCTCTTTCTAGCTGAAGTGTAACTAACCGCATTCCTAGACTTGCAACATTTTCCCTAGGAAACTGCATGTCGGTATAACATCACTTTACCCACATTATACTCCACTAAAGATATTTCAGGGAAATTCTTTTATTTAAAAAAAAAGAAAAACAAAAACAAAAACTCTAAGGAAAGACACTTTTTCCATTACTCTTCCAAAAGATGCCGCATGTGTAATTCTATCTGATGATTTAAGCTAACTAAGCCAAGCTTTGACATAGAAACCACAAATGAACTCCCTTCTTTTCTAATTTCCAGTAACAAATTAGAGTTCAACCCTGCAACATTCACTCCCATTTCCCTTGCTGTTAGTCTCATTGCCATCTCCACCAAGTGGCAGAGTGACACTTACAAGTTCGGAAGACAAACAACATTACTCATGTTTTGAAAATGCAGGCTCCTATTGCCCCAGCCCCACCGCCAAAGTTTCCATGACTCATAGAGAACTGCATATTTCTGTGACAAATTGTTATGATTTTCAGGGCTCCCAACAGACTCAAAATATACAATAATAAAAAATGCATTTACATTTCATCTGAGAACCTTTGCTCCTACAAACCATTTGAGATTAGAAAAAAAAGCTACCTGATTAATATGTTTGGGCATTTAAATATAGACTATGAGTCACGTTGTTTGAATATTTTTGGGTCTCCAGGACCCACGGTTACTAGAAAATTCCAACTAATTAGACAGGTATTACAAACTATTTCAATTTTCTGGTTTTCTAATAATAGTACACAGTTCCTAATTATATGCAAGAATATTGCTCTTGTTCTTACTTAAAATTATGGAAATCCTAAATGAGTATACTCCTCCATAAAAAAAATATGTTGATAAATTCATTGTAATATCAAGAAGATACTGAACCTGAAGAAAAGTACAGCAATCTATCTTCCAGTGATTCCTCGGTGGTTTCTTCTTTCCGAGTGTGAAAATTTGACAGTCAAACAAAAGCTCAGGAACAGAGTTTGTCAGATCAAAAAGAAAACTGTTGTTAATAATCTAGGACTAAGAAAGTCTGTCAAACTTAGTAGGAATCCGACAAGCTTTAGTGCATTGGAGGAAATGCATTCAATACCGTCCACACGACAGTGCAAACGCAGCTTCTACCTACCTAGAAATACAGTGGATGTGTTTCAACATAGGTAAGAAAATTAAGAAAACTAGTAGGAACATTGCCCAAAGCAGTCTAATAAGTTCATGTTAATATTTGTTTTCTACAGGTTTATTTGTTCTGTCATTAATAGCATCCTAAACGCTTCTACACACCAAACCATTGCAGATAATTTAACTGAAACATCAAAGACACAGACGACAAGCATCTCAGAGGCTGACCAGGAAAGGTGCATCTGCGACTGTAATCAATAAGGGAATTTCAACCTATAAGTCTCAATTAATCTATATATATTCAAATTATAACACTTACTTCATTGAACTACAGTATGGACTGTGAGAGAATCTAAACATTCACAAATATTTAGTTTGAGGATTAGTAACTATCTTTCTTAGTCTCTATCATTCTTAGTAATCTGTTCATTTCAAAATGTCCATATGACCAAACATTGATTATTCATATAATTATATCACAATAGTAAATTTGAAAGAATTGTTTTTTCCCTCTTAAAATCTATACAATTTTATTTGCCTCTAAAATTCAGAACTCTTATTTTGAAAAGCTGTCACTCCACAGTAATTTAAATCGTGGTTTATGGTGCTGTTGATGCCGTACAACAGGTTCAGTCCCTGCTTAACATCGCACATCAAAGCACTGGTTCAAATCCTGACTACTCCACTTCCAATTCCTCCCTATAAACAAACCTTACCAGTGGAGGATGATAGCTGATATATTAAATTTCCTGCTAACTATGTGGTTAATGTGCAGTATCCTGTGTCTGACCTAGAATGGCATTGGTTGTCTGTAATTTGGAAGGTGTACCAATAGATAAATAGTCTCTCTTTCTCTCACTGTCTCTAACTCTCTCTCCTGCTCCAAATAAAGCAAATTGTAAACTACAAATAGCATAGTACGCAGTAATAACAAGTTCTCTCTATGATTTTGTCACCAAACCAGAGTGTTAGTATTCAGTCTGCAGCTACTGTATCCGTAGAGCTTGCTCACTGTTTATAAACACTGCTTCATTCAACTTCCTTACACTTACAGGAAACATTCTAAAATAATATTTGCACTTTTCATATTGAGTAGTGGAACTCCAGGGAGATTAATTATCATGTCTGAGCAAGTAGAAAGTGATGAAAATTTCATTTTCATGTAGAAATTCCAAAGATGGCCATCTTCCTACTTCTGTCCTAATAGGAGATAATCACCTTAGAATCAACTTGTGCAGCATATAGCACCTGCTTACTACCAAAACCAATTAATGATAGAGTTTGGTACATATAAAAAATTTCGTAAGAAATTATTTTCTTGGCTTAAAAGAAAATAAAAACAGTTTTTTAATTTACTTCTCCAGAATGACTTGAATTTTAGTTTATTTGTGAATGTAAGTGAGGACGTAAACTGAAGGAAATGGTTGACTATCTATTTAGTGGTGCATTCAATCTTTGACTGTAATATGAATTTTTAAAAACATGTTATCCAAAAAAAGGTAAAAAAGGAAGAAATGAAGGAAGGAGGAAAGGAAGCAAGAAGGAAGAGAAGAGAAAGAGGGATGCTCAAGGGATAGGAAGAGAGAGTGAAGGTGGAAGCAAATCCTCAGAATTCGTCTAAACTACACTGAATCTTTTCTCTGTGCCAGCATTAGCATGAAAAAAACATAGTATCATTAGAAACTTCACATAAAATGACTATTTTTAAGGTCAAGCAACAAATGATCTTCTAAACATTTCTTCAGTAACTAGTGATTTATAATGCATTCATTGTTTAAAAGCTATTTTCTCTGTGATGAGAACACTTTGACATTTGTCCTGTTCAATTCCTTTGCTTTTCTTTAGGAAAATTATACTTTTTTATTGAAAATAATAAATGCCATTGCAACTTTCACATAATTGAAAGGCAGTTGACTTAAATAATTTACTACAAAAGACAGTTTGTTATGGACAATGCACTAATTGTAACACATCATTTTCCTCTCCCAAATTCTACAAGACAGAAAAATCCTAATGGCATTTCACGTTCTTTAACACACTCTTTCACTGTTGTTTTGAAGTATTCTTCTCAGGAAATGAGTTGGTTTATATAACAGATTCTCCTTGGGAAATACTGCAATTCAAACTCTGTGAATGCCAATTTTAATTATGCAATTCAATTTTCTCTTCAGCTTACCTCTTTCTTCTATTCTTTATCTTACTATTCCATGCAACCATTCTGATGCTTAAACATAAGCCATGACTTGAACATAACAGTGGAAAACATGTGTTTTCCAAGAATATGTTAAGAAAAGTGTTAAGAATATTCTAGCCATGCCTTTGTTTTTATTACTCTGATTATAATTTATGCCTTAATCATAATGATTTTAATGGATTCCATATTCTGTATAATTTTTAAAGTTTGCTATCTTTTGGTCTTATGAATTGTAATTGTTTGTTCAATTATTGTAAACCTCGTCATCAAACGTTCTTTATAAAATGAGACAAAATGAATAGGACTGCATTTTTTGAAATTAACAGTGAAATTGACTGCAAAAATTATTTCTGACAATAAATTAGATAACGGCTTAAAAATCTACATTGACACATTGGAAAACTTGATATGTAGAATTTTCAGGTAATAAAAAATGATCACATGCATTTATGAGAAATGTATACTGACATACTTAATTTAAAAATATACAGCAAGTCTCAAATGGTGTTAGTCTTCTCCAATTATTGGTTATTGTTCAAACAGTTGGTTCATTATTTGTCTTTCTGAAACATAGTACTATGGTTTCAGGAAAAAGTTAAAGATTTTTCTGGTTTAAGTACATCAATCTGTTGCCCGAGTACACTAGCCATTATCAACAGAGGCTTCCATAAAATGGCTTTTCCTCCTAAGAACAAAGGCAACAAGATGCACGGGACAATAGCGACTGAATGATGAGGCTTGAATCCAAGCTGGAAAAGGCTGTATCTGGTGCCACTTAGCAAAACCTCGCCGGGTCTACCAGTCCTCAAAATGTCTCTATTTCTCGTCTGGTATAATTTCAGATATGTTATATAATAAATATAAAACTTAAAAATACTTATTTACAGGGGAGTAAACCAAAAAAAGTCCCTGAACGAATAATCAGATAAAATTAGTGATTAGTTGCTAAATTTGTGGAATGAAAAAGAAGAAGAAGAAGAAGGAGAAGAAGAATAGAAATAAGAGGAGGAAGATTAAAAGCAAACAAAGAAAGTATTCTTGGGTAGTATGCCCATATATGCCCATATTTGCCAAACTTCAAGAATTGGTGTAGCATGGTACTCCCAAATCTCTCAAGGGAATACGAAAAACACCAGGCAAGTACATGTGAAATGAGCCATAGTAATTCTACCACCTTTTATGTGTGGCCCAGTGTCACCCTTTGTGTGTGTTTGTTCTGGGATTCTGGACTCTCCACTGAATAGTGGATGCGATGAAACGCAGCTTCCAGCGTTGGGTCGTACATAGGCTTGCTCTCTTGTAAAGCAGCTGCTGCAAGGTGTAACAGTGCTGTGAGCAGGTCCATGTCATGACAGATAAAGTCCTCCGTATGAGGCAGATGTTCCATGAAGAAAATCTTTCAGATCAGACAGAGTCCCAGATGTCAACCTGAAACTCCTTATAGTGTTTATTGACTAAATAATCATGTGCCTGGCTTACAGAATCTGTACAATAATTAACATTTGCTGATTTCAGTTGTAAAGTTTGAGATCAGGAGTTACAGTAGAGGGGCTTGAAAAGCTGTTTCATGAAAGCAACATATTATTTTTCAATTTCAATTAAAAATATTTATTTATTTGAGAGAGTTACAGAGAGACAAAGAAGAAGATGTTGCCTCTGCTGGCTCACCCAATGGTCTTAAAGGCCTGAGCCAGGCGGAACCGGAAGCCAGGAGGTCCTCCTAGGAGCTCAGTGTGGGGGCAGAGACCCCCGCATTTGGCCCATGCTTTGCTGCTTTGCCAAGCGGGTAGATCTTCCATCCGATGGTTCACCCCCAAAGTGACTGCAACAGCTGGAGTTGAACCAATCCGAAGCCAGGAGCCAGGAGCTCTTCCTGGTCTCCCATACAGGTGCACAGTCCCAAGGCTTTGGGCCATCCTCGAGTTTTCCCAGGCCACAAGCAGGGAGCTGGATGGGAAGCAGGGCCTCCGGGATAAGAACCGGTGACCATATGGGATCCTGGTGCGTGCAAGGGAAGGGCTTTAACAACTATGTTATCGCTCTGGCCCTAGATTAAATCTTTAAAGCCGAAACAGAATAATATGAGTTGGTAGAGTGGTTAGGGTCAGTAAGGCCTGAAGCGTATACAAATGCTGAAGGAATCTGCTGTGTCACAGTTGTGTATAATTACAAATTCTTTCCATGGCTTTTTGTCTTCATGAATATGTCTTGGGAAGCCCAGATTGAATTGAATTTTATGGTTTTTTTTTTAAATATTATTTTGACAATGAAAATTACATGTTGCCCTTAGACTCCTTGCTCTATTATTAAATCACTAAGGATTATTTGAGAAAATGCATGTATATATTACTTTCTTATGATTTAACTCTTGTTTTATCGAAGTAACTTCATTGGTGTTTCCTTTACTGTTCATGTAATGTTTTGAGAATCGTTGCCATTACAGCTATTTTTTTAAAACAAGATACACTGAGACCTGAAGTGTTTGAATAGCTTATATGGCAATATCTCAATTTATAAGAAATGAGCTGGAAAGCAAACAATCATGGTAGATTTCAAATCTCATGTACAAAATGAGAATTACAATCCTTTATATCAGATTTAAAAACTCAATTTTATATGTGTCTCCCACTGTGATTTAGACAGAATGTGTTATGTGTGATGTTAAATGAGTTATATTGAAATTAAAAAATGAGTTGTAGATCTAAAATGAGTTTTGGATCTTGGTGCAAAATAAGTTTGAAAAACACTCATTTATGAATATTGAACTTATTCTGTCACTTAGGAAATCTTAGAGCTGTTATCCACATTGAGAGCTGCATTTGCTACATAGAAAGTCCATAAAAAAAAGGCAAAATACTATAAAGCCTTCTGCCAAAAAAATGAACATATTGTACCAACTGAATCACAAAACAATAAAAAACCAAGCATGAGGAAATGCCTGTCATTGACTTCCATTCCCACCCTGCATGCTCATGGCCCACAGACATAGGGCTGACCATGCCTAGTCCCATCACCATCTCGATGCTTGCCTATGTATGGCTTCCACACTCTGTACCATGGTGTGAACACATAGCTCTGTGTGTGTGTGTGTGTGTGTGTGTGTGTGTGTGTGATGGCAGTTCATTTGTTTTCACTGCTGTGTAATATTTCAGTTATCCATGTATTAAAAATTGGAAGTTCTAATGTTGTAATAAAAATTTGAATATTTGTGAATGGAAAGCATTAGGAAACTGCTGCTGGAAAATTTTCATATTGTTACATATTTTAAGGTATGTCTCTCTGTGTGTATGTGTGTTTTGATGGTCATATCCATTTGTGATTTTAGGACGATTTGATCAATAGAGGAACTGCCTGCTATTGTGGTGATCTGAATGTTAGTGTTTCTCTAATATCCCTACCTTGAAACTTTATTCTCTATGTGACACTAACAGGCAGGTCCACTGAGAAGTGATTAAGTCATGAAGGCTTTATTCTCTGGAGAGTAGTACCAGTGCCGTTCAAGAAGAAGCAAGGCTCCAGGGGATGACATTTCAGTTCACTTGACTAATTTCCACCAAATGGTGCCGGTGGCTGCCCTGCTGCCCCGCTGCCCATCCAGCTCCCTTCTTAGGGCCTGTGAAAGCAGTGGAGGACGGCCCAAAGCCTTGGAACTCTGCATGAATGTGGGAAACCTGGAAGAAGCTCCTTGTTCCGGGCTTTAGATTGGCTCAGCACCTGCTGTTGCTGCCATTTGGAGAGTGAGCCAGGAGATGGAAGATCTTTCTTTCTGTCTCTGCTTCTCTCTGTAACTCTGCCTTTCCAATAACAAATAAATGGATCTGAAATAAAACAGGAGCCAGAGAACTGACTTTTCCCTTCAGCCAAGTAAGGATGCAGCGAAAAGGCACCAACAATGAACTTGAAAGTGAGCTTTTATCAGACCTTGGATCTAACAGCCTTTTGTTCTTCAGCTAGACTGATGTCAGAACTGTGAGAAACAAATTTATGTTGGCTCTAAGGACTCAATCTACAGCACTTTACCATAGCAGCCCGAGCAGACTGATGACTCTTTCTAGTAAAAGTGGAAACTGCCCTTAGCCTCTACCGCTGCCCAAGATGATTAGAATAATGTTTGTTTCAATGACAGAGATCAAGAAATACAATACAGGTAAAATAATAGCAGTTTCAAAGGGTCATGTATAAATATCCAACAAACATTTTCAGGATGACTAGCCATCAGGGAACTCCATATAAAAACCATGATGGACAATCACTGCACTCCAATTAGAAAGGCTATCATCTGAAAACTAGTTAATCAATCAACCAACCTACACTGGCAGAGATGGGGGTTGGGGGGAGGCTGGAAGGCCCAATCCACTGTCAGTGGGAATGTAGACTAGCCCCAGTGTTACAGCATACATCGTGGAGATTCCTCAGAGATATGAGAGCACATCCATCGGATGACCCAGCCCTTCCACCCTCAGGAACTTACCCCCTAAACACTGAAATCAGCATACACAGAGAGCTGGTGAACCATGCTGACGGGCACCGAATTCAGAGCAACAAAGTGTAGAATTAACCCTGATGCCCATCCACAGACATCTGGATAAAGAAAATGTGGTAAATGTACACTATGAAATATTGCTCAGTCATAAAAGGAGTGAAATCCTATTTTTGCAACAAAACAGGTGCAACTGGAACCATTATTCTCACAAATTAAGCCAGTCACCAGAAGATAAATATCATATTTTCTGTGATCCATGGTAATTGATACACTGTACAAAAAATGTCATCTATACAAACAAACTGACACTTTGAGATTAATTATTATTCACAATTTTTCTTTATATCCTTAAGGAAAAATATGTTTTATACTATGCACTTTGACCTAATGGAGTGTTAAGCCTGTTATTGCCAAGTGAAATGAAGTATGCCATTGTAGGGGGCTAGGGAAGTGGGTCAACAGGCTGATCCTCCACCAGCTAGCACCTGAATCTTTTATGGGTGCAGGTTTGTGTCTTGACTGCTCCTATTCCAATCCATCTGCATACTTACGGCATAGCAAAGCAGCCAAAGATGGCCAAATGCTTTGGACTCTGCAACCAGGTGGGAGACACAGAAGAACCTCCTGGCTACTTTTATCCTTCTTACATTTTATTAACTCCTCTTGAGCATATTTGACATTTTATTGCAGTTTTGTTTGTTATTTCTCTGTTTATGTCATTATTTCCCATTGGATAATCCAATTACACCATCTTCTAATGAACATATATTCTTATTTGTAATGAAGCCTGATTTTCAATTTTTCCTTAGCAGCACTATGCCTGTCATTTAACTAAATATTCCTTAACATTATATATATTTAAATATACATATAGTCCCATTGTTTGCTTTCCACATTGAAATCTTCAGTTCATTAGAAATTCTTTGATGTCTGCAGTAGTTCCCGAGGTTATTTTCTTCCTAATGGATATGTAATTTAGCCAGTGTTACTTTTAAAATGCCCCTTTTCAGTTTATTGTAGCTCTTACTGGAAATCAAATAAAAATATATTTCAGGCATACTTCTGAAGTTTATATCTTTTCATATTTAGTTTGTATATCCTTTTTCCAATACAATAGATACTTTGCTATTTCTTACATGCACTTTAATATGTAAATTGTGATATATTTAGTATCTTGTGTAGTTGAGATAGCTGTATATCCATATTAACTCCAGAAACAGCTTGTTAAGAACTAAGAAAGAATTGCCTGCTGAGAATTTGATTGAGATTGAATTTAAATCAACTTAGAGGAATACATGTGTTAGCAGCATTGAGTTGTACAGTTAATGAACATTTCAGCACATTGCTTACTTAAATCTTTGATCTCTTAAATATACTTTGTAATTTCTAACACAGATATCTCACACAAACTTTGTTTATTATTAGATGTTTAGAGCTCTACCACTGTGGCAAAGAGTACACTCAAAAATGGTGTTATTAATTACTGATATGCAAACCCATATTTCTACCTGTCAGTTTTATAGTCTGTGGATGTGTTTGAGTTTTCTGCATAAAATTCAAAGTATATGTTCTACAAGAAATCAAGCTTTATTTTTATTTCAGTTTGCATTTGTGTTTTCTTCCTAAACCTGCTAATTTTGGTGCTGAAGTTTTGCTGATTCCATAAATGAATAGGAGATGATTCCTAATTTTCTATTCTCTGGAAGAGATTGTTGAAGATAGGGGAAATGAATCGTTTGAACATGTGGGAGCATATATGTTGGACCAAGTAAACCAGTGCCATTTTTTTCCAGGAAAGGCATCATGTGAAACTATCCAAACACATGCAGATAAATCCCACAGGCCCAGCGCAGTGTCCTAGGGGCTACAGCCCTGTCTTCAGCACGCTGGGATCCCATATGGGCACCGGTTCTAATCCTGACAGCCCTGCTTCCCATCCGCTGCCTGTGTGACCATGGAACGACTCTGTCTCTCCTCCTCTATGTGTATCTGACCTGGAAAAAAAAAAATCTTCAAAAAAATATAAATACCATATGTTCTCATTCATATGTAAAATGTAAAACGTACGAGTTTATTAAAACTGAATTGAATGGTCACTAACCTATTCTTACAGAGTAGAATAGAAGGCGTCAGCTAAAGAATATCGAGACTCAGTTCAACAATACAAGCATTTTTGTATTGTGAAAGCAGAATAACTTAATCCTAAGCTAGAGCGGTTTATTATTTATTTTAAGAATAGATAGAAACGTATTAGCTACAAGAATAAAATTACTCTCTTCCATTTTGTTAAGCCCTTAGCTGGAGGTCTTTAAAGCATTTGTCCATTTTTTGAGTGAGTCAATTTCATTTTTTCAGAACAATGTTTGTGGAAAATGGCTAATGACAAGTTAGATCAGCAGAGCTGAGATCACAATGAGTATTTTACCTCTTTTTTTGCTCGTTTTGTTAGTTTTTAAGGATCAATCTTAATAAAACTATCAATGATCTAACTTTTCATTTTATTCATATTGTTCAGATAATTTTCTATTTCATGTTTTTCTTTTCATTATCATTTATTCTTTCTATATTAGGTTTAGTTCAGTTTTTTCTCTGATTTTGAAATGGACATTTTTGAAAATTTTATTTTCCTTTTGAAAATATTAAAATTTAAGCAGAAACTAAAATGAAGATCATCATAGAATTTCACAAATTTATACCAAATTTCATTAACATTTACTTGGAAATATTGCATTTTTGTGCCATTGATATGTCTTTAATATGATCATGAATTAAATAGTATAATACAACATTAAACCATTAAACATTTTCTTGAAATAAAACATCAATTTTTAGATGATAGAATTTTCACAAGGAAAACTAAAGATGATACAAGTTCATATTCTGTGATTTTAAATGCTTTTTTATTGTTCCTATTGTATCAGAATTTTCATCTATTGCCATTTTCCTTCAGTAAAAGAGAAGCTGTCAGCTTGCTTTGCCAAATACATTTTACTCATGTAAAATCTCTTTACTAGAAAATATTGTGAGATTTCCAAAACAGACTTATTTGGTCATTTTATTTACTTGAAAAGCAGAACACAGATCTAGCAGCTGATAGTTCACTCCCTGAATGCCCTGATTAGTTAATTTTGTTTAGGCTAACGTCAGGAGTCTGGCTCTCACCTAGGCGTCTGAGTGGCAACAGAACAGCTCCTCTAACCATCACGGCTGCCTTCCGGTTGCGCGTAACAGTCAACCTTCACCAGGAGCGGGGCCAGACATGTGGAATGGGATGGGTTGGGAGGGGACGGCTCTACTTCACCAAATGTCAAGCCCAGACATAGCTACTTTCATTTTTAATAAAACTTTTCACTCAGTATAAAAAAATGTTGTTTTTTTTTTTTAATTTTCCTTCAGGGTATTAAGATTCCATTGCATTCTTTCATTATTTCTTTAAGAATGATTAACATACTTTCTGATTTTCATTCAAGGTGTAATGTACAATTTCTCAGGAATTTTCAAAGGCTTGATTTTCAGAAATTTAATTCAAATGGACTTGTGTTTGCTTTCTATGTTTTTACTTGTCATGATGGCTTTTCAAGTTTCAAAGAGGTTTAATGAAGTCTTCACTGTATTGGGACTATTCCAACTACTACTTAACATTTTTCTGCTCTATCGTTTTAATACTACATCTTTTCAGTTTTTTTTTTGTTTTTTTTTAATTATTGTTTTGAAAGAGTTACAGAGAGAGTGAGAGATCTAGAATGACCGGAGCTAAGACAGACTGAAGCCAGGAGCCAGGGGCTTCTCCTGTGTTGCCCATGGGGGTGGCAACACTGCGAACTCTTGGGTTTTCTTCTGCTGCTTTACCCAGGCCCCTCACAGGGAACTGGAGTGTACAGGCCACAGATTTTCACCCACGTGATTCCAGCAACACAGATGATGGCTTTACCCAAAACAACCCCCCCCCCCGCTTGCTCTCCGTTATCATAACTTTAGTAACGCTAACCATACCTAATTTTCCAGCATCCCTAAATTTGGAGCTTTTGGTCTCAGCAGTTGAGTACTTCATTAGTGTGCCACTGACAATATACTATCAGATTCACGTAGTAAGTGTATCATTTCAGAAATGTGCCTGCTTTCTAAAGGTGACTTCATTTGCTGACACCCTTACATATATTAACTGTCATTATTATTTTTCACTAAGTCTCTGAAGGTACCTGAAAGACTTAGGGACCACCAGTGTGGTTTAGGGGGTTAAGCCATCACTAACTTGCCAGTTAAACTGCGTATATTTTAGAGAAAATCCAGCTCCCAGGTGTTGCACTTTAGATCCAGCTTTTCATCAACGTATCTGGGCAGTAGCAGAGAATGGTGTAAACACTGAGGCTTTTCCTCGCCACCCTCATGGAAAACCATAGCAGGCTTCCTGGCTCCAGCGTTTACCCGTGCTGGACAAGTGTGTCGCAGCCATTGGGATGTAGATGGCCCATCTCTGTCCCTCTTCCACTTCAGGAAATAAATAAATAATAAAACACCTGAGTACAGCCCATTATTTGTCTTGCTGCTTTTTTATCTTATTTTTTCGGATTGATTCATGTAACAGGCCCCCACTTTCTTCACCCATGTAGTAGTGTTGATGGCTCATTGGGATTTGCATACTGTCTATGAGAAGTAAGCCGAAAAGCTTCCTTATTGCCTGGAAAACAAATTAATTTCTCCTGAGGGTAGAAATAGAATTATTGACTAGAGGTGTTAGCTGTGTACAAACTTGCTTTTCACCACTCTAAGAAGAGTCTTGCTTGGTTTGTTTTTTTTTCTTAGTGAAAAATCGCTGACTTCGGCCGCTGACTCATCCCTCCTGATGCAAGAATATCCTGACATGTTTACAAACATCTCACTGTGTGTTAAGCTTTAATTTATCAACTCGGAATATTATGTAGTAGAATGAAGTGTAATTTTAACTTAGGTTATTTTAAACAGCTAGCTTTGGCTCTCCACTGGGCTTTACGAGACTCCAAGCTACAAGTATACTCAGGGACCAATCATGAATTTTAAGTTTGTCATTAAAAATTTAATCTCTCTGTGGCTTAATTCTTATTTACTATTGTTCACGCAAATCGCATTGATAGAGTGCAGCGTGATCATTGTTACACATATTCACTAATGATCGAACCAGGATAGGCAGCATTTCCATGTCTACGATTTTCAATTGTTTTTATTTGCTTGTTTAAGGTTAGTACTGTCATGTGATGGATTTCCCCTGTTTCCATGCTATACTAGAGTGCTTCTTTTAGCTCAAGTTGCTATATACATATTTTTAAAATTTATTTATCTTCATTGAAATGACAGATTTACAGAGACAAGGAAAGATAGACAAAAAGGTCTTGCATTCACTGTTCCACTCCCCAAGTGATCCCAATGGTTGCAGCTGAACTGATCGGAAGCCAGGCGCTTGCTCCAGGTCTCCCACGGGTGCAGGGTCCCGAGGCGTTGTGCCGCCCTCCAGGTTTTCCCAGGCCACAGGCAGGGAGCTGGGTCGGAAGTGACTCTGTCGTTTTTCCTCTATCAGGTGGAAGCTAGCTTGTTGGGGGTAAGCTGTGTGTTTCTTTCTTTTTAAATGTTTTTTTTTTTTTTCTTTTTCTTTTTGGTTTTTGTTGTCAATGTCTCTTGCATATAACCTCAAAAGATCTTCTGCACTGCCATATGAAATAGCTTTTCCTATCTTTTTGTATAAATAATTCAATGTGCGGGCTGACATTTAGGCCTTTGATCGTTTGGGGTTAGCACTCCTCCACAGTGATGGGCAGAAATCTCACTCCATTCTTTATAATTTTGAACAGATTCCTTCTATACCAATTTTCTTGAATATTTTTAAGATGGTGGAATGTTGAATCTTACTGTGTTTTTTCTGCATCTATGGGAATGCATATATAGATTCTGCTCCGTGTTCTGATGTGATTTATTATACTTGCAAATATCGAACAACTCTTTCATCCACAATCTCCTTTGATCATTAAACGTGTTCTATTTTATGCCGTTACATTTGGTTTACTAGAGCTTAAGAATTTCTGTACCTAGATTCATTACGTATATCAATCTCTAATGTTCATTTTGTTTTCTTGTTTCCTTGGCTGTGATGTGACATTTTTGTTCTCACAAATAAAGTTTGAGAAGTGTTCTTTTTTTTTTTTTCCTCTGAAGAATCTGAAAGCAATTACAGCTAATTCTTTAAAGGTTGCCTGATGTTAGCTGACAAATCACACGGTCCTGTACCTTCCTTTCATCTATCTCATTACCCAAAATTGACCCATGTAAAAGTTTAATACATTGTGATTCAATTTTAGTAGGTTGCATATACCCAATAGTTTATCCATTTCTTTGATGTTTTTTCATTTTATCTTAAATTATTTTTTCATAGTGGTTCATAGGGATACTTGTATTTATGTTCCATAAATCCCAAAGTCCCATCCTTCATTACCATTTTGTTTATTTGAAGGCGCTTTTCTTTTTTGTTATTATACAGATTTATTTATGTTGCTTATCTTTCCGATTTTTAAAATTGTATTCATTTTTCTGATATACTGTTTACACTTTTTAAAACATTTCTGTATTCTTGTTAAAAGACAGATTTTTTTTAAAGATTGCTGTATTTTTATTAGAAAGTCAGATCTATAGAGAAAAGGAGAGATGGAGAGGAAGATCTTCATCTGCTGGCTCACTCCTCAGTGGCTGCAATGGCCGGCGCTTTGCTGATCTGAAGCCAGGAGCCAGAAGCTTCTTCCAGGTCTTCCACACAGGTGCAGGGTCACAAGGCTTTGGCCCATCCTCGACTGCTTTCCCAGGCCACAGGCAGGGAGCTGGATGGGGAGTGGAGCTGCTGAGATTAGAACCAGTGCCCACGTAAGATATCTGTGCACATAAAGTGAGGAATTAGCCACTAGATTAACATGTGGGGCCCTAATAACACTGAATATTTTTTAAAGATTTATTTATTTGCATTGGAAAGTCATATATACAAAGAGGAAGAAAGACAGAGAGGAAGATTTTCCATCTGATGATTCACTCTCCAGGTGAGCAAAACTGCCAGTGCTGCGCCAATCCGAAGCCAGAAGCCATTAACTCTTCCTGGTCTCCCACACGGGTGCAGGGCCCCAAGGCTTTGGGCCATCGTCAACTGTTTTCCCAGGCCAGAAGCAGGGAGCTGGATGGGAAGCAGGGGCGCCGGGATTAGAACCGGCGACCACATGGGATCCTGGCGAGTGTAGGCGAGGACTTTAACTGCTAGGCTATTGTACTGGACCCTGAATATTTTTTTTAAACTTAATTCTTTTTTGTTCCCTACCAATTTCAAGCTCCAATTGTTCTTTCTTTGCTAAATCTGTGAGATTCATTAATAGATTAGGTGAGATCTTCTAAATTTATAGACACGTGTACTGACCATGGTAAACTTCCCTTTTAACACTGTTCTTGCTGTGTCACACAGGTTTTAGTGTCTTGTGTCATCATTTATGTTTACTTTTATAAATAATTGTAAACTATTTTTGTTTCTCCAGGGAACAACATGTTGGCCATTCAGGGGCATGCTTTCTGGTTGGCAGCTACTTTTTCGCTTTCCCTTGTTCTTTTGCAGCTGAGTCCGTCCCGGCCAGCACTAGCCCAGGACCAAGCAAGCAGACAGGAGCTTATCCGGGTCTCTTGGATGGCTCTGGGAATCCACACACTTTGAGTGCTTTCACATTCATGCTTATCATATTTTCGCTTCTAAGATTCTATTAAGCATTTCTTGTAGAAACTAACTGATGGTGATGAATTACCTGTTTCAATTTATCTGGGAAATACTTTTTCTTGATTTCTGAAATAGATGCTTGTTAGTGATTTTTTCTGCAAAACCTGTAAGGTGTTTGCCAGCTTGTAAGGTTTACAGCAGTAAAGGTTCACTTGGTGTCACAAGCCTCTCCTTTCACAATTTACTTTGAATACTTGTTTTAATTCAATAAAACACACAGTGACAGTTAGAGGGAAAGACCAAGAAAAAAATCCTCCCATTCTCCAATTCACTCCTCAAAAAATCACACTGTCTGAGCTGCACCAAGATGCACAGGCCGCTGCTCGCCCCCATGGGGGTCCAGCACTTCGTGGGCCTGGAGCCGTGTCCTCACTAGGCCCACGGGGGAAGGATGTGCATGGAGCAGAGAGGGCTCTGTCAGTGCTGATGTAGGATGCTGGGCTTCTGGGCGAGAGTTGAGTCTACCACCCCACAGCACAGCCCCATCTGTTCGTGTTTTCAAATTCCCTGGTTGTTTTTCATTTGATGATTTGCTTATAATAATCCTTGAGAAGCACTGTTTGTGGATGAGCCAAATTGAGGGTCTATTCAACAGCCTGAATACAAATATTTCTATTCCCTTCCAACCTTGGAAAGCTTCACTTATTGTATTAAATGCATTTGCAATGTGTTCTATTTGCCTTCTTCAGGAACCTGCACAATGTGACTTCTTGTACTTCATGCATTCATAGGATTTCTCCACTATATATCATGTTAGGATCTATGTTTGCCTAGTTATTGCATTCCTTTGGAGACAACTTATTTCCTTGCCCCGATTATTTGTTCCCACATTAATAACTACACATCCAAAATAACATTGGTCTTTCTATTTTTGTAGAAAAACTTCCATTGGAATTGTGTTTTTATTTGCATGGAGTATAGTTTCAGTTGAATCATCACTTTGGCTGTGGTTGTAGGTGCAGGGACCAAGCAGAAACTTTACCAGGGTTCAGACATCACGAAGCTAAGCCCACAGATACCAGTGTCTCAAAATAAGGATTTCAAGCATTGAGGGTCACTAGTAGGGACAACAACCCGAGAAGGAACATACTAAACCAGAGCAAGGTGTCTGGGAATGAAAGCTGAGGGAAAGTCCTCTATTCCTGAAGATCCTTTTTGGCAAGGCCAAAGCCTCAGGCAGCACATATTCCAAAGTCAATGTCGGTTCAGGAATCGGTGTCCTTTGTGCGGGTACCCTACTTTCCTCTTCCCTCTTGGCATCTGACGGTTCCTCTGAGAACTCGCAGTCATTAGCATTTCTGAACTTTGATTTCATAGACCAGATGCATCTTTTGACAAATAGTAAGAAGAAAATATAACTTAGAAGAAATGAGAGATGTGATTCCTCTGGGGAAAGTTATAAGAAGGAATCATTTTTCTGTTGGAAGGAAGTAGGTCATGGGTTGGAGGAGCGAGCTACTAGTGCTCAACTCAAAGCCAGACTGTTGATTCTGGTGAGATTTAGCAGTGCTCAGCAAGGAACTGGAACTGAAAGTGTGGATCAAGTCAAGACTCCCCGCCAGGGCCCCATGGGAAATCCCTGCGGCCCTGTTGGCGTAGCCCCATTCTCCAATCATCCCTGTCTTTACGTTAGAGGTGATAGTTCATTGCCTCTCACACAGGATTATTCTCATTTCCAAGTGGCCATTACTAAGATCCATTGTATATATAAAAAAAATCCTCTTACTGCACAATGTCCAAATAAATTATACATTTCTCCAGATTGAATAAACTTCAAATGTATAAATTAAATCAGGATGTCTGGACTTCCCAAGATTATTGCGTGAGATCCTGTGTAATGGCTATTTATTTAGCACATTATTACTTTCTCAAAGAACAATTAAGTCCACAATCTTATTTACTCTCCATAATAGAACCTGACAGGGAAGTACGATTGAATAATTCTGGCCTAGGACACAGGAATTTCAGGATCTATTTGGCTTTGTTTCCCAAGTCACTTAATTTCACTATGAAGAGGCACTTACAATTTAGCATTCACAGAGAGCAAGATGAAACTGCCTTGCCTTGCCCTCACCAAAATGCACGTCCACTTCTTTTGCTGACAGAGCATCCTTTTCCTTGGGAGAGACGCCTCTAATCCAGCAGGAGATGAGTGCCTCCCTGAGGCTCTGGAGACGGCAGCCTTAGTCTGGGGCGTCAGCGTTTCTTCGAGTGTGGAGAACTAACCCACTTCCCACCAGTCCCTTCAGACCTACCAGTTTGTGTTAGAGCTGCGGAAGAGATGATCTTGCCCCTGAGGGGAACAAGCTGGCAGAGCAGAATCCCCTGTGCAAGTTCGGAAGACCTTACAGTGGGCCACTGCCAACATATAAGGCCAACGCGGAACGCCAGGGAGTGCTGGCTGCACCGTGACCTGGATGGAGCCATAACGCCCGACAAGGTCCATTTTAAGCAGCTTGGAGTTAGGGTTCTTTCATTTGCAAGAGGACGAGTTATCAGTCAGATACTCCCTTCCACGATAATGTCACAGAGGTGACTAAATGATTCCCAGTGTTAGTCCTAATGCAAAACTGGAAACAAAGTGGTTACATATGACCTCCAAATTCTGCATGTCCATGCATTCAGTCTACTCACATGGTTGTTATCAACACCACAGAGAGGACCCAACCAATAGTACATGCTAGAAACACAACAGATCTTTTAAATAAAAGGATTCTCATTTTAAGAAGTGAAAGTTAATTTCCAGTACTTTTCTGTTTATTGTAATAGAAAATAAAATTGGTTTATGATTGATAGTTAAGTGAAACTATGTTTCTAATTGACAATTAAAATCCAATAATAATTTTGAAACAAACTTCTTTCTTCATTTTTTCATGAAATTGAAAGGCTCAGTCTCTACTATAGTATTGGTGTGCCTGGTTATAAAGTTAAAATATATATATTAACACAATTAAATATTTACTTGGACACAAATTTTTCACATGAGATATCTCATCACATCAAATATTTATTAAGCACTCATTATATTTGTGCTATTGCAAAATGTGTTAGAGGAGAAATGACAAGGGCTTGTCAATTTCTCTATATGTTCAACAGGAACAATTGACCATGTACTCAACACATGGTTCCCTTAAGTCACACTGGCCACAGTGACCACACTTCTCTATTGTCCACTCATTTTTTGCAACCTAGATGCCTGTTAAAATGTTTCAAGTCAAGTGCATATCCCCCCAAAATGCATTACGCATGCTGTTAGTGCTGCCAAGATGACTGTTTCAAAGCAGTCAGCAGGGCACTTGGACTTACACCCCGTGCCCTAGGAGTAACCATCTTTGCCAGGCTTTGCCAGTACTTTGACCAACCTAGTTCAGTGCCATTGTCACCATCACCTTCCCTAGAAATTTTCACTGACTTTCCTTCTGCCAGATACGTTTATCTCTTATCAGATGAACAACTCAGAAAATCTTGCAGAAAATGTAAAATAACACACAAAAACAAACCCAGTAGTGACTGGGGCTCTGTGCGGTAGCCTAGTGGCCAAAGTCCTCGCCTTGCACGGGCCGGGATCCCATATGAGCGCCGGTTCCAATCCCAGCAGCCTCAGTTTCCATCCAGCTTCCTGTTTGGGGTCTGGGAAAGCAGATGAGGACAGCCCAATGCCTTGGGACCCTGCACCAATGTGGGAAACCCAGAAGAGGCTCCTGGCTCTTGGCTTTGGATCGGAGCAGCACCATTGCACACACTTGGGGGGGGGATGGTTGGACAGAAGATCTTCCTCTCTGTGTATCTGACTTTCTAATAAAAAGACTACTATATATATATATATATATATATATATATATGTATATGTATATATAAACTATTAGTGGCTGAAGGACTCCAGCGTCAGTGTCTTCTTCCTGCTTTCCCAGGTACAGTACCAGGAAGCTGAATCCGAAGTCACACAGCTGGGACTCTAACCAGTGCTTTATCAGATGCTGTCACTAGACTAAAGGGCTGACTCTCAAATCTCGCTGAAGAACTAAAACAAGGGGGTGACTTGGGAGTGCCCCATGGAGATCAGCGTCTTCACAGAGGATGGCCAGCAAACTCTGGTTATATCCGTGACGGTTAAAATGCTTGAAAGGTTAAAATGCTTGAAAGGCACAAGGAAGCGGAAGTGAATTATGAGGCAAGATTATTCAGGGATGCGAGGTTCCAGATTTGGTTGATGTTGAGCAATTAAGTTTGATACTAGTTATGGAGAGGAACTTCTTATTGTCAGTAGAAATTCATCACATCAAAAGAGTGATCACATCACATCAGAGTTGAACACTCTGATCCTACTGGGTTCTCTGTGGGCATTAGGGCCAGTGTAAATAGAAGAATGTTTCCTGGGCCCAGTGCGATAGCATAGTGGAGAATGTTCTGGCCTTGCACGGTCCAGGATCCCATATGGGCACCAGTTCTAATCCTGGTGCCCCTGCTTCCCATCCAGATCCCTGCTTGTGGCCTGGGAGAGCAGTTGAGGATGGCCCAGAGCCTTGGGACCCTGCACCCGCATGGGAGACGTGGAGGAAGAAGTTCATGGCTCCTGGCTTCTGATTGGCGCAGCACCAGCCATTGTGGTCACTTGGGGAGTGAATCATCAGATGGAAAATCTTCCTCTCTGTCTTTCTTCCTCTTTGTATATATGACTTTCCAATAAAAATAAATAAATCTTTTTAAAAAGAAGAATGTTTCCTTGTATTAGCAGTTGTGTTTTATCACAGAGTCACGGTGAGTCTTAGTGCATATTCCTGGGGTGCTCCAGAGGAAACAGATGCACATTTAAGGACATCTATATCTGAGACTGATTTTAATAGGTACAATATATTACTCCATATCATCCTTGCTTCTGTGGGCAGAATCTTTTCTTCGTCCAATAACATCACATTTACAGTACTGCAGGCCTAATCCCCGGTGCCTGGGATGTGACAGTGCTGAAAGAATGGGGTTTAAAAAAGCAGATTTATTTACTCATGCAAAAAGGTAGAACTAAGAGGAGAGGGAGTCAGAGAGGGAGAGAGCGAGGGATTCCATTTGATGGCTCACTTCTCCAATGGGCACAGTGATGTGAATGGAATCAGTCAGAAGCCAGAGCTTCTTCCGAGGCTCCCACGTGGATCCAGGGGCCCGAGTATTTGCACTATCCTCCACTGCACAGGCACATAACAGGGAGTTGGATTTGCAAGCAGAGCAGGCAGCACTGGGACCAGCACCCATCTGTAATGCTTCCACAGAAGCAGCTTTGCTACCCCACCTCATGGACCCTGGAGATTTGTTTTTTAAAGAGTCAATTAACATAAACGAAGTTCACTGTCATGGGACCTAATGCTTGAAGCTCTAGGAAAGAACGTCCACTGAAACAGTAATTGACTGCATGGCACAACTGAACGTGCTTCTACTTCTCACTGAATTGGTAAGTTCATTGTGATTGATGACACATTGTGCAACATTTTGCAAAGTTGGAAAGAAAATGGAATGCGCGTTGACTGCATCCTGATAAAGGCTAGTGGCCTTTCTGTTGTTGATTGTGATTACAATCTTGTTGTGTTAGGCTAATCCCCTTTTCCTCCTTGCAAATTAATAGAGTATGAAATCTGAAGGTAAACAGACATCAATTCAAATATGCATTCTTCTACTTAGGATTGTGGATTTCTCTCACACGTTTATCACAAAAATGCCTCATCTGTTCCCTTGGGATAGTAATGCCAATTCCACTGAAGCTGGGAAGATCATTAATGCATAGCGCTTGGGAAGGTGTAAATATCCAATAAAGCTCGATTGCTTTCCGTAATGTCAGTGAACAGAAGCAAAACTGTGACCATTAAGAATACAATTAAGCTGAATATAAATGGGCCTACATTCAGGTTTATTTAAGGAAATATATTAACTTCCTAGTTCTACCATAATGGTGCAACACAAACAGGATGATTAAAAACAAAAGGAGCTTATTGTCTTGCATTCTAGAGACTGCAACTCTTAAGTCAGGTGCCAGCCACCCTGGTTCCTTATGGGGCACTGAGGCAAACAGGAGCTCATGCTTTCTCCTCGCATCCGCTGGCTTCTGGCTGGTGGTGACATCCACGGACTCCTATGCACCTCGCTTCAGTGTCTGCCTCTGTCCATAGAAGGCTCTCCTGCTGTGTTTCCATGTGGCCTCTGACGAGGGCACCACTCATTGGACTGAAACTTCAGCACAGCCCTGTATGATCTCCTTGTACCTTCAATACATGTATCTTCAGACCTCTATTTCCAAACAGGGTTATATTCAGAATACTCAATCAAACATAAAATGTGAGGTAGCAGCACTTTAAACAGACCCCTGACTTTTCAGCCTCCCCCCCCAAATCTAGATCTGTCTCACATACAGCACAATCACCTCAGGTAGCATTCCTATTTCCCACTCATTCTATTATTAATTGTAGATCCCAGATTATCCCTCCCAGAGTTCTAACTCACATCATTCACATGATTGAAACCACACTCTGAACTCAGTGCCCGCCAACGCATGCCACTAGAAAACAACTTGTCTCTTGAAAAATATAGAAGTCGGAGGGAGTGAAGATGGCCGACGTAGGAGGAAGGCTGTGAGGGAGCGTCTAGTGAGAGAGGGATAGAACGCTACAGAAGCAGCAAAGAGGAACAGCAGGGAACCGCAGGGAGAGGTCCGTGAAGCTCCCTGGGACAGTGTGGAGCCAAAAAGATCCACACAACTCGGAAGAACAACAAGAACGGAGCAGGGCAAAGGCAGAGAAACCGACATCCCACTCCAGACCTGCTGAGTCACTTTTGAAAACGGCCTGACGGGAGACGCGGCCAGCTCGGAGGCGGGGAGATCAGGGGGATCGTCGCCGGCGGGAGGCCTTCGGCAGCTGTGGAGGCAGACTGCAGCGGCCGGACGTTTGGTGAGCTGGGGGTTGTGGCAGCCTCCGCATTTCTCGCCCCCTGCTGAGGTTCCAGCCTCTGAGAACGCGGAGCAGGCGTTGGGTCTGTGTGCAACTACGCACAGTGGTGTTGTGTTGGTGGCTGAGGGGGCCCGCGGGAAGGCGCCTCGGATGTTCCTTTGCTGAGGGGACCAGTGCGGCTCGGTGCGCAGAGACAGCTGGCGAGGGTCTGGAGTCCCCCACATCCTGCCTGGTGAGTGCGCGAAACCACCGAGCGCACTGGTGAGTGCGCGCCGCACCGAGCGGGCTGGGAGCCCTGCCTGCAGCAGCAGCACCTCCGCAGCGCAGGTGTCAGGTGTCAGGAGAACTCTGAGATTTGGGAAGTGTAGCGCTGTGTGTCCCTGACACGCAGGTACCACTCCCATAGAGTGAACTGCTCACTTCTCGCCTCCCACCCTGCAGTTCTGAGCGTGGGCGACCCACCAGGAGAGCCCTGAAAACTCCTGCACCAAACTGACACGGTGCGAACCTGCCGTGAAGTCATTATAACAGGGCGCCTGGGCCACTCCTCCACTAAGGGCCTGTGTGGGGGAGCCACACGGGAGCAGGGGCTCTGAACACCCACACACCACGAGTGGTGGATTCACTGCACAAGAGCCACGCCTGGAAAGTGCCTCACCTACAGTCCCGTGTGTGGGAGACGCACCAGGTGGGCTCTGAAAAACCCTGCAGTCCCTGACACGGAGAACGCAGGGAGAAAGCACATAAAACCTTCTACGCCCTGCGGATTCCTGTGAAGGGGGCACACCCAGAGAGCGCCTCCATCCCTCCACGCCCTGGGGTGTCACACCTGTAGAAGAGGTGCCCAGAGTGTGCCTGGAATCCACTGGGCCCCCAAGGTGGTGCTCTACAGCCCCGGGCCCTGAGAACGCACCAACGGTGCCTTGAAAATTACCACGCCCGGCAACACCACGCCTGCAGGCTCCAATCTCTACAGGAAAGCACCTGACAGCCCCTCAACACACGGGTCCATTTGCCTCACCAGAATACACCAACGCAATGGGAAAAACCACCAGAAAGAGTTGTGCTCCAGATGAAAGAGCCAGCACCCCACCAAACAAGGGCCAAAAGCCATTATCAATATCGACGATACGAGATGAAGACATGGAAGTGTTACCAGCAAAGGAATTGATGAAAATAATGCTAAAATTTCTCAGAGACGTGGACACAAGGCTGGAAGACCTCCAGAACCGCATAATCACCGAAATACAACAAATCAAAACCAAACTGGACGCCCAAGATAATAAGATTGAAAGCCTCATCAACAGAATAAATGCGGCAGAGGAAAGGATCTCTGAAACAGAAGACACACAAAATGAAGGTGCCCAGCGAATTAAACAGCTGGAGACAAACCTCAGCAAAACTAATAAAATGATGCAAGAGATGAAGGATTACCTTAGAAAATTGAATATTCGGATCATCGGCTCCCCGAGGGAGTAGAAAGAGAATCTGGGATGCAAGCAGTGCTCGATGAAATTATACAGGAAAACTTCCAAAACACTTGGAACACGAATCCACCCCGCATACAGGATGGACAGAGAACTCCCAACAGACATGATCCAAAGAGATCTTCACCCAGACACACGGTGCTCAAGTTCTACTCCAATGAAGACAAAGAAGGAATCCTGAGACAAGTACGAAGTAGAGAAAAGATCACATACAGGGGAAAACCCATCAGAATCACTGCTGACTTCTCCGAAGAGACCCTACAAGCAAGGAGAGAATGGACAAAGATCTTCCAAGTCCTGAAACAAAACAACTGTCAACCAAAAATAATCTACCCAGCAAAGATCTCATTTGTATATGAGAACGAAATCAGATACTTCAATAGCAAAGAAAAACTAGAAGAATATGTCTACACAAAACCAGCTCTGCAAAGTCTCCTTAGAAATGCGCTAGTCCCGGACAAAAGGGAGGCAAATCACAAACAAAGTTGGCAAATAAGAAGGTCTCCAAACTAAAGGCCGCACAAACAAGACAATTACATAGGCAACAACACACACACAACACAATCACATGGCAGGGCAAAATTGCAACCTCTCAATTTTAACTCTCAACACAAATGGTCTAAATTCACCAATCAAACGACAGAGATTAATAGAATGGATCATCAAACAAGACCCAACCATCTGTTGCCTACAAGAAACGCATCTAACCAGAAAGGATGCAAAGAAACTGAAAGTGAAGGGATGGAAAAAGATATTTCACGCCAATAGACGAGAAAAAAAAGCTGGGGTAGCTATCCTAATTTCAGACGAGATAGATTTCATTCTAACTAACATCAAAAGAGACAGGGAAGGCCATTTTATACTGGTGAAAGGAATGATCCATCAAGAAGCAATCACCATCATTAATGTTTATGCACCGAATCTTAATGCACCTACTTACGTAAAGCAATTACTTACAGACTTAAGGGAAGACATAGACACCCGCACAATTCTTGTAGGCGATCTCAACACACCTCTAACAACAATGGACCGGTCTACGAAACAAAAACTCAACAAAGAAACAACAGAGCTCACACAAACAATAGAACAACTGGACTTAGTAGACATATATAGAACTTTTTATCCTAAGGCCACAGACTATACCTTCTTCTCAGCGGTGCATGGCACCTTCTCCAGAATCGACCACATGATAGGACATAAAGCGAATCTAAACAACTTCCAAAACATTAGTATCATACCATGTACCCTCTCAGACCACCATGGGATGAAACTGGAAATCAACAGCTCAAAACTCCCCAGGAAGTATAGGCACTCTTGGAAATTGAACAATATGCTATTAAACGAACAATGGGTCAGAGAAGAAATTAAAGATGAGATCAAAAAATTTATGGAAACGAATGAAAACTCTGATACAACATTCCAAAACTTGTGGGACACCGCCAAAGCAGTACTACGAGGTAGATTCATCGCAATCGGAGCCCATGTCAAGGCCCAAGAAAGACGCCAAATACAGGAACTAACCTCACACCTCCAGGATCTGGAAAAACAGCAGCAGAAGAGTCCCACGCACAATAGGAAACAAGAAATCATCAAAACAAGGGAGGAGATAAACCAAATAGAAATCAAAAAAACTATACATAAAATCAACAAATCAAAAAGTTGGTTTTTTGAGAAAATAAACAAAATAGACACTCCACTGGCCCGATTGACCAAAAAAAAAACAAGAGAAAGTGAGAATCAATAGCATTAAAGATGAAAAAGGCAACATAACAACAGACACTGCAATCATTAAGAAAATAATTAGAAATTACTACAAAGAACTGTACTCCCACAAATTTGAGGACCACCAAGAAATAGAAAAGTTCTTGGACTCCCACCACTTACCAAAACTCAGTCTGGAGGCAACTGCAGAATTAAATAAACCCATAACCGAGGTAGAGATAGAAACAGTCATCAAAGATCTCCCAACGAAAAAAAGCCCAGGCCCAGACGGCTTCACTACAGAATTCTACAAAACATTCCGAACAGAACTAACCCCAATCCTCTACAAGCTCTTCAAAACAATAGAGGAGGAAGCAACCCTCCCAAACTCATTATATGAAGCTAACATCACCTTAATCCCAAAACCGGACAGAGAACCATCAGAGAAGGAAAACTACAGACCTATTTCTCTGATGAACATTGATGCTAAAATTCTCAACAAAATCCTAGCCAATAGAATTCAAAAAATCATCAGACAGATCATTCATCCGGATCAAGTAGGATTCATCCCTGGAATGCAGGGATGGTTCAACATTCGGAAATCCATAAATGTTATAAACCACATCCAAAAACTGCAAAACAAGAACCACATAATAGTTTCAATAGATGCAGAAAAAGCTTTCGACAAAATCCAACACCTCTTCATGCTAAAAACTCTAGCCAAAGTAGGCATAGATGGGAAAATCCACAACATAATCAAAGCAATTTATGAAAAACCCAACGCCAGTATCATACTGAATGGAGAAAAACTAGAACCCTTCCCACTGCGATCTGGAACAAGACAAGGGTGCCCGCTATCACCACTGCTATTCAACATAGTCCTAGAGGTACTTGCAGAGGCCATAAGACAAGAAAAAGAAATCAAAGGCATACGTATAGGAAACGAAGAAGTCAAGCTTTCACTATATGCAGATGACATAATCCTATACATAGAAAAACCAGGAGACTCAATACAGAAACTGCTAGAACTTATACGAGAGTTTGGCAGAGTGGCTGGGTACAAAATTAACGAACGAAAATCAACAGCCATAGTGTACGCAAATAACACCAAGATGGAAGAAGATCTAACCAACAGGATACCATTCAAAATAGCAGAGAGAAGTATGAAGTATTTGGGAATAAATTTAACCAAAAGCGTAGGAGACCTATTCGAAGAAAACTACAAACTATTTAAAAAGGAAATTGAACAAAACCTCAAAAGATGGAATAACATCCCGTGCTCCTGGATAGGCAAAATCAATATCATTAAAATGTCTATACTACCACAAGCAATATACATTTTCAATGCAATTCCAATCAAATTGCCCAAAACATTCTTCACGGAACTGGATACAATGATTCAAGAGTTCATCTGGAAACACAAAAAACCACGAATAGCTAGAACCATCCTGAAAAATAAGAAGTTAGCAGGGGGAATCACAATCCCGGACCTCTGGACATACTATAGAGCAGTGGTTATCAAAACAGCCTGGTACTGGCACAAAGACAGAAAGGAAGATCAATGGAATAGAATAGAAGCACCAAAAGGGAACCCACACAAATACAGCCAATTAATCTTTGACAAAAAGACCAATGACAACTCAAGCAAGTGGGAAGGCCTCTTTAATAAATGTTGTTGGGACAACTGGCTGATAGCCTGTAGAAACAAAAAGATAGACCCACATCTATCACCATACACCAAGATCCAATCTACATGGATAAAAGACCTAAACCTACATCCAGAAACCTTCAAACTCTTGCAGGAAAATGTAGGAAATACCCTGCAAGACCTAGGAGTAGGTTCCAACTTTCTAAGAAGGACACCAAAAGCAATAGCAGTTGAGAACAGAATAAACAAATGGGACCTCATCAAACTAAGAAGCTTCTGTACAGCAAGGGAAACAATCAACAAAGTAAAAAAGCAACCCACAGAGTGGGAGAAGATCTTTGCACACGATATAGGCGATAGGGGGCTAATTTCCAGGATATACAAAGAACTTCAAAACAACCAAAAAACCAAAACAAACAAACCACTCAAGAAATGGGCACGGGAAATGGGCAAACATTTCACAAAGGAACAAGTCCAAATGGCGAACAAACATATGAAAAAATGTTCCAGCTCCCTAGCAATAAGGGAAATCCAAATTAAAACATCGATGAGGTACCACCTAACACCAGTAAGATTGGCCCACATAAACAAGAACACCAATGACGCTTGCTGGCGAGGATGAGGGGAAAAGGGAACCCTACTCCACTGCTGGTGGAGCTGCAAATTGGTACAGCCTTTATGGAAATCAGTCTGGAGAACACTCAAACAACTCAAAATCTGCATACCATATGACCCAGCAATAGCACTCCTAGGAATATATCCAAAACACCTGTTTTACGACAAACCAACATGCATCCCTATGTTCATAGCAGCACAATCAGTAATTGCAAAAACATGGAAGCAACCGAAATGCCCATCAGCAGAAGATTGGATAAGAAAGCTTTGGTTCATCTACTCCATGGAATACTACTCAGCTATTAAAAAAAACAAAATGCAGTTCTTTGTGGCTAAATGGGCACAACTGGAAACTATAATGCTAAGGGAAATGAGAGAATCCCAAAAGATTAGATACCACATGTTTGCCTTGATTTAACCTGTAATTTTTTGTTTGGTTGTTTGTTATTTTTTGAACCTGTCATTGATACTGTCTCAACCCAGATGTTTCGAAGAAGGGAACTTGCATTATTTTTAACATATTGTTTACCCAATACTATGTCAATTAATTCCATAATGTTGTATATTGATACTGAGGCCTTGTTGGGGCTTTTAACTGACCGGATCTTTACTCTGTTAGACCTATCTTCAGACCATAGAAGGTCTCCCCAAGAGGCCACTGAACTTATCTGGACAATAAGACGCTGAACTTTATGCTAGGCATGTGTTTGCAAGCAATGAATCTCAACTGAACTTGAACTATGGTTATGCAACAAGGTGGAGGAATCCACCATGGGGGGAGGGGTATGGGAGGGGTGGGGGGAATCCCCAGCGCCTATAAAACTGTACTACATAATACAATGTAAGCAACAATTAAAAAAAAAAAAAAAAGAAAAATATAGAAGTCCTCAGGACTGAGGTGATGGCACAGTGTGCTAGCCTTCACTTAGGGAGTCAATGTTGTGGAGCTCAAAAGCATACTTTAGCACACTTTGAAATGTAGATATCCACGTACTCATTTTTTTTTCTGACTCTATTTTGCTCAACAGATTCTTCATGATCTCTTTAACTTGTATGTGATTATCAACAATTAAAATATTGCTAAAAATATTTTGGCTGAAAATAAAGGTTTATGGGGCCTGGTATGTCAGTCTAGCCAGATATTACTTCCCACATGGTCATGGGTTCATGTCCAGGCTGCTTTATTTCAGTTCCAGTTCCCTACTTATGGGCTAGGAAAGCAGCAGAGCTGTGGCTCAGGTGCTCGGGCCCCTGCACTGATGGGCAGGACCTGGAAGACGCTCCTGACTCCAGGATTCTGGCTTCAGATCAGCTCAGCTCTGATTGTGGAGACTACTTGGGGAGTGAACCAATGAATGGATTGGTACTCTCTCTTTCTCTTTCTGTCTGTCTATCTATCTATCTATCTATCTATCTATCTCTCCTTCCCTAAAAATCTGACTTTCAAATAAAAATAGATCTTTAAAAATATCTTCAAAATCATTTATTCCAAAGTTGTATTTTCCCCAAAGTTCTAAAATGCTCTTCAGATAAACCTTCTACTGCTTCGTGACAACAATCAAGAAAAACCTTACTTACACTCAGTGTTGAAAAAGATTTCTGATTCCCTTCTGATGTCTTACTAGGAGCAGCTTTAGCATCTGCGTGTCTACCAACGTCCTGCTCATGACAATACACGTGCTTTCCACAGTAGTAGAAGCTTTGTCCACGCTCATCTTCACTCGCATCTGAGCCTTCGCTAAACTACCTGTTGAGATCAACCTCCCGCCAACTCTGTAGGACAATAATGGTTTTTCTATCAAATATGCCAACCCATCACTCAATTCCATAACAAAGCTTTAAATGTTCCTTTTCGTAATAAAAACTGGGTCACTTTTTTATGATAGCCATAACAAATACAATCAACTGCATAGGTATAACAAAATAAACTTTTCCAGGTTCTGGAAATTGGAATTCTCAATCAAGATATTATCATTATCAGTTTCTTCCAGGGATTCTGAGGAAGAAATTGTCCAATGCTTACTATCATTTGGTGATTTTTCAGTCATCCTCCAAGTTATTTTCACTTGATATTTCTCTCTAGTTTCTTTGTTAGGCCTGATTGTAAAGGCACCCATTACTGAATGTAGTCATTCTAACACCATTCTCACTTCATTTTATCTGATTATATCTGCAAAGCTTTTTTTTTTTTTTCTTCATAAGACTCTATTCTGTGGCTCTGCTTGCCAAAATCTGTATGGGGCACTGTTGAATCCAACACATGAAAGATATATAGTTCAGCTCAGCACATACACCCAGCTGAAAAACGTCTGAGTCAGAAGGAACATAAACACCTTGATTGGACTCTGCACGATAACGCTTTGGCTAAAGTCCTTGCCTTCCATGCACTGGGGTGGGTACAGGTTCATATCCTGGTTGCCTCGCTTCTCTTCTAGCTACCTGGCTGTGGTCTGGGAAGGCAGTCAAAGATGGCCCAAAGCCTTGGACCCTGCACCCCCGTGAAAGACACAGAACAAATTCCTGGCTCCTGTCTTTGGTTCAGCTCAGGTCTGGCTGTTACAGCCACTTATGGAGTGAACTAGCTGGTGGAAGATCTCTCTTTTCATTACTCCTCCTTTCTGAATATCTGATTTTTCAATAAAAATTAAATTATGTTTTTAATCGTACTTTGATTATGACAAAATACATTAATACAAAGTGTTATTCTCCTTCTACTTGCTTCATAACAAGTTTTTAAGAAAATATACTTTGAAATTAACTTTAATCATGGTTCTAAAATTTTATAGCGTCCCACACATAACTGATACTCAAAATACAATTACAAACATATGAAAACTCACTTTACATAATTGTAGTATGACTGTAAATGCAATTCATGCTAAAGAAATACAGAAAATGAAAATTAACTATAGGTTGAAGTGATCACTCCATTGAAGTTTTTAGGTTATGTGTTACAATACAAGCCATAATGTAATGTTTACATGATCAGGAGTTAATTTCAAGTTCCTTACTGTTTATGTTTGAAATTAGCACTGATTCTCAGAGGATGTTGGCTGTTTTAGGTTCTGACGTGACTCAGACATCAGGTTCAAAGGGAAGGTGATGCGAAGGGAGAAGTGCAGTTTCCTCAAGTGTCAGGCTGCTTTGAAAAGTTCCCTGCAGCTCTTGGCCTGGTCCTCCAGCGAGCAGCAGGGCTGGGAAAAGGTGCCCCAGCGGCTGCTGCCAGCCACAGTCCCTGCAGTCAGCGAGGGTAAAATGACTTTGGACAAGGGCTCTGAAGAATGGGAGGACCAGTGCAAGGAGTGTCTTGCTAGATCAGAACAGTGAAGATGAAAGTAACATGAAGCTGACTGAGCAGGCGAGAGTGGAGGAATCGATGCAATATTTACATGCCATCTGTTTCCTGTCCCTCACACCACCAACTCCCTTGTTCATGAAGGAGAGTTATGTAGAAGCACTTGGTTGGAACTTGGTGTTGAGCCTTTACATGAGACTATCCTGAACTGTGTAGGGTGCTTTGTCTACTTGTAACTGGGCACTTCAGCTAATGATATTGACATCCATTAATATACGAATGTTTTACCCCAAGCATTGTCTCTAGTTAACTCAAACACACCTACATTTTCTTAGCAGTCACGGGAAAAGACTTGTGATGTGTTCTGATTTGTTCTCTAGCCATGACATCATCCTATGTCCTGGTACCCTGCCTCGAAGTACACAAGTATAAGTAATACACCCCAACCTATTTTTGAAAAACCTCCAGTTTTCTGCCAAGGCTTTCACAGACTTAGGGAATGTCTAGGTGCAGGGTTATGCAGGCATCTTGACCATGTTAAAACAAATATTGAGAGTGTCACAGTTAGACCTCCTTCTTGCTGGTTTCCAGTTGTGATTATGTCTTTGGCTTCTTAGTTAATTTCAGTAGTGGCGGTTTTTCACAAATTTAATCTAATTTTAAGTTGTAATTTTCAGGTGGAAATCATAGCATAAAGTCATACTTCTCTACCAATATTATTTAAAGTTAACATAAGTTAGATTTATATTTTTGCAAGTTCTCCTAATTTTACAAAAGTTGTTTGTTATCAGGATGTCATTTGAATGATCACATTGGATGGTATTCTATTCTTAAATATCTGCAGTCCATTTTCACTTGAGAAGTTTACAGACAATGATGGAGATGCAGAGAGACTGAAATATCCTATCATCTGCCTCAGCACACAGGTGCCCAGCCAGGGCTGAATCAGGATAAACCAGGAGCCACACCTCAATCCTGGCTTCCCGCCTGGGTTAGCGATCAAAACACTTAATCGTTAGCTACTGTCTCCTATGGTGCATGGTATCAAAAAACTACAATCAGATGTAACGCCAGGCCCAGCTGTTTACAGATGTCCAGGTTGTCTTGTACCTAGGCAAGTGTTTCATGGCTGAGGGAAAACCAGCGAACAGCTAAGCCCATTCTGGACCTGGCTACTACCAAATCTGTGTTAACTATCAGTGTGTTGGTGCAGTTGCCTATTTTTCTTTTCTTTTTCTTTTAAACAGACCTATGAGGAAGGTTGGTGATGCCAGGCACACACCACAATATCCCCCAAGCATACTCCACTCTGCGGGACTGTGGGAGAGTGGAACTTCGCACTGCCTGATGGAAAGTTCTGGAGAAGCATTGGAGTAGAGACTGCTGAGGCTTGTTTGAGAGATGTGGAGTAGCTTCTGTGGGCTTCCACGGAAAGGCCACTGCACTGGCAGCTAGGCAAGGGGACTGCAGCTGGGTGATTTCAAAGGGGGAAATGGATGGCATGACTGCTTCAGGCTAGGACATCTGCTCACGTCAGAGACCTGGGCTGGACTAAGCAGTATTTCCCACCACCTGCCAGTGCATGTGAAATCTGGGGCTGGAATGCATGCCTGTCTGGGTTAGGATACAGTCCATACCCATGAATGTGCAGACAAAGCGTGTGTCCTATTAGGCTGGGCTGCAGCACCCACCAGAACATAAGATAATCAGATCTGGGTCAGACTAGACTGGCATGCTGCTTCCACGAGAGGGAAGTGAGCAGGAGAGCTGGCACTGGGGGGTGAGTGCTGGGCTAGGCTGCCACACAGGCCAGCATAGGTGTAACAGAACAAGTACAATCTGGCTGGACTAGGCTGCCACACATGCTGGCATAGGTATAACAGAACAGGTGCAGGCTTGCTCAGCTGGGCTGCAGCACCCACTGACAGTTGCTGGGACTGCACATCAGTCTGTGTCAGGCTAGACCACAGTAACCCTGGTAAATGCAACATCGAGGAGTGGCAGCGAGCATGGAAAGGAACTGTGGGCACTCTCCTTCTGGGCCATACTTCCTGCTTGTGAGCATGAGAATCAGGACTTGGTAAGGCCAGGCTGCTCACAGCGGTCTCATCCATTCACATATGTGTGGACTAGGTGTAGGGGCAGGCTGGGCTGATTTAAATCTCAACACCCATGAGTATGCACAACAGCCAGATGGCGTATAGGATGGGGATTAACCAGGCCACACAGTACAAGCTGGTATGAGCAAAAATTGGGATCACAGGATGCTTGTTTTGGGTTTTTAGGAGCCACTGTATCCAAGCCATGGCATCCACTGGTGTGCTTGAAAACTACTGGCAAAGCTAGGCTGAGCTAAGCCACAGTACCAACTTGTTTGACACGAGAGATGTGGTTGGGGGGCAGAATGGACTAGGAAGGGAGGCATATGCACCAGTATGTGCATTGATTGATGTGGATGATGGTCTAAAATTGGGTCACACCAGGCAAGGTTTATTGGTGGATTTTCCAACCGAATCAGTCAACTCACATCCCATCGACAGGGAAAATCACAAGACTTAGCTTCCAATGTTGGGGTGTTTTTATCAGGACTGAGCCTCCTCAGCTGCTCACACCTGTGCAGTGGTTAACATGCCCAAGTGTACACATGGGACATGACAACCAGCACAGTCAAGCCAATAGAGAATGCTCAGTGCCTCGTCAGAGGATGGAAACCAGAGCAGGTTGGACAACTCTCCTGGCTGAGTTCTGCAACTAGTGTCTGGGGCTGTGGATGCCCCAAGATGGACTTGATTAGCTAACAGTCCCTGCAATGATTTTTCTCAACTCTAATGTAATGAAGCCAACAATGTCTCAGAACTAGCAAAATCACTCAATTAGTAATCTTGGAATATTCTTTCCCCATCATGGTTTCTAAGGTGCTTTTGAATGTCGGTCCCTTATCATTGAGCTGATGTAGTTTGACAACAACGAATGGTCCCCTACCCTTCCCATTTAACAGACCCAAGAGGAAAAAAAAAAAATAAAATGAAACATTTGTCCCACCTGCCTTCCTCCATACCTGAATCACCCCACCCTAATCAGAGGCCCACACGGCTGTGCTTCCTTCTCAACTATGTAAAGGATATTAAAGATAAAATTTTAAGAACAGAAAAACAGGTGTGGCCAGGACTCAGATTGAGACACTCCAGCTGACATGGAATTCATCTATACTAGGTAGCATCTTGACCGTTACATCAGCTGTTTGCCAGATTAATACACATTCTTATTCTATCATCATGGTCGTCATCATCGTCATTACCAATGTCATGATCTTTTTGCCAGTCTGATAGCTAAGAAGTTGTTTAATGCTCATGTCTGGTATTTTGCTTTTTCCATGTGTTTGTAAATCTTCTCTAATTTGATGAGAAATTTCCAGACATGTTACACTTTTAAATTGTTTTTCATTGACTTATGAAGGCAGCTCAGTGCTAAGGAAAATGTAATATGTCTGTAAGTATTATGAGATATTTCCCACTTTATTTTCTTTATGACTTAAAGTATTCAGCTGTTCATAACGGACGTGCAAAAAAACTTTACATTAGCAGTCTGCATCAAATTTAATGAAGAAAGCAAAGGTCTGCCTTTAAAGATTCTGGCAGTACTTTTCAAAGGGCATGATTTTCAGAGAGTTTACTGTTACACCTTTAAGAATATTAAATTTTGAAGAAGGAGAAGTGATTGGTGCTGGGTAAAACAGCATTTAATGGGTTTAGAATTGGTGGATACTGGGTGGCAAGGGTTTTAAAGCAGTCTTCATGATCCAATGACTACCCTGGTGAGCTGTTCCAAATTACTTACCCAGGTAAGTCGATATGCGTGAATTTTCTAAAGCGAACCGTGAAGATAGTTATTGACATCAGTCTTATCTTACTTGGCAGATTTTTTCTGTAACAAATCATTAGATCATGATGACAAATGTGGTCTTTATTCTCAATGCAATTAAGTTTGTGGATACAGGTGGTCTTAGTTTGGTGTTTATTTATATGTCTAAAAATCTTTCTTATTTCAACTTAATTTTAGAATTTTTACAACAAAAAAACCCACATATTTTTCTGATTAGTTTTATCTGTCTCTCCTGTCTTCATCCTCCTTTTTTCTTAACTTGTCAAATTTATTTCAACCTGCAATTAAGTTGTAACACAAGACCAGAGTTTAAATTTATATTAAAAACTACATTTATTAGTTTCAAAGGTACAGCAGAAGAGACAAGAAAAGAGACCCCCATTTGCTGGCTCCTACCCAGATGGCTGCAGCATCCAAGGCTGGCATGGCCAAAGCCAGAAGCCAGGAACTTCTTCCAAGACTCCTATGTTGTGCTAGGGGCCCCACAACTTGGGTCATTTAAAAAAAATTTTTTCGGGACATTAGCAGGGATCTGGGTAGTAAGTGGAGTATCCAAGACAAAAATGGGTGCACATATGGGATGGTGGACATGGCAGACACTGGCTTTACCTGCTGTGCCATAACAGCAGCCCCCAAATTTACAAGTGACTTTCTACGTTATATTGTAGAATTTATTATTTAAACTACATGTATCCACCACTATGCAATTAAATTTGTCTAATAGTACATTCCAGTATATATTTTCATATGTATCTGGAGTTTTCTTTTTTTTTTTTTTAAAGATTTATTTTTATTATTTTTTCATTGGAAAGACGGATGTACAGAGAGGAGAGACAGAGAGGAAGATCTTCCGTCCGATGATTCACTCCCCAAGTGAGCGCAACGGGCCGATACTATGCCGATCCGAAGCCAGGAGCCTCTTCCGGGTCTCCCACGCGGGTGCAGGTTCCCAAAGCCTTGGGCTGTCCTCGACTGCTCTCCCGGGCCACAAGCAGGGAGCTGGAAGGGAAGCGGGGCTGCCGGGATTAGAACCGGCGCCCATATGGGATCCCGGGCGTGCAAGGCGAGGACCTTTAACCACTTGCGCCACCGTGCCGGGCCCTGGAGTTTTCTTTACCAGCATTCTATTTAGGAATTATAATTATCTTGCATTTTAACCTTTTTGGTATTTCATAATACAACTACTTAAATGCCATCATCTTTGAAATTTTTGTGATTCTTATCTTATTAAGTTAATGTAAATATTTATTCATGTATCTGAAATTTAGACTTTGCGAAGAGCAAAATATCAAAATGATATATTACCATTATTATAAATTATTCTTTGATAAATAGATGTATTTTTTGACACACACAATTTACCAAAATTAAATCATGAGGTAATTAAATGCTTAAATGAACATATAACCAGGATGCTGATGGATGTAGCTAAATTACTGGCAACAAAGAGGATGCCAGGACCATTTGGTTTTACTGCTGAGTTCTACCAAACATTGCAAGCAGAAGTTACTCCAACCCTGCACAAAAAATTTCAAATAATAGAGAGGTAATCCTTCCAACTTCTTCCTATGAAACCAAGACCACTTTAAAAACACAAGTATATAGAGACGCAACAGTGACAGTGAACTAAGGACTGACATTCCTGACGAACATAGAAACAAAATCCCTCAAGGAAACACTTGCCAACAGATTCCCAGATTATGTTAGGCAGTTGGTTCACCCACAGCACGTGGGGCTGAACCTGGCATGCGGGCATGGTTGAACATATGCACATCAAACAATGTGATGTACCATATCAACAAACTGAAGAATAAAAACCACATGATCATCTCAGTAGATGTAGAGATGGCATTTGGTAAAACCCAATGCTTTTTCTTCTGTCTTGAGTTCAGCTGTTCCTGCTCCTGGCATCATTCCTAATGCCGTTTCTGTTGTTGCTAATCTGTTAGCCAGGTAATTTTGTCCATCTTTTTCATTTACATATGCTCAAAGATTATTATATAAATATATATATGTATGCGTAATTTCCCTGAAGGCTATTAACGCCGTGTATCTTTATGTGTCTTTTTTTACAGTTGTATTTCAGCCATTGAAAACTGACTATTCATTTCCTTTCCCATTTTTTAGCTGGATTGTTGTTCCTGGTGTCTTGCATGCATTACATATTCTGGATACTAGCGTTTTATTGGATGCATAGCTTGTAAATGTTTTCTACATGTTGTCTCTGCATTTTGTTGTTTCCTTTGCTGTGCAAATATTCTTACCTTGGTGTAATCTCATCTATTTTGTCTTTACTGTCTGTGAGTGTTATCCAATGTTTTGCAGTGCTTTTTAAGTTTTGCTATAGTAATTGCATGGTTTCAGGTCTTAGATTTAGGTCCTTGATTCCCTGAGATTTCAGTGAGTCATATTTTCTTTCTTGTTCATTTTGCTTATATCTCTACATTTATTTTCACATGCCTGGAGAAACACTATTGGTATTTTCTCTGGATAAGCAAAGGCTCAAGGAGAGAATGCACCTTCAGTAGATAGCTAGGAATATGTGCTTGGTGGAACCAAGAAGCATTGATGAACATTTGTAGGTGGGTGGGGCAAGAGTTCAGAGTGTTATGCAAGTTGCTTATGATAGATTTGCTTTGTCAACATTAGAGAGAGGACCTGGTCATTGTTGCTGGGTTTTTTGTTTTTTTTTTTTGTTTGTTTGTTTGTTTTTTCAGACTCTGCCTATGGACAGCTCACAGTACCTGTGCACGCCATCCACACAGGTACACCAGAATCTAAAGACTCCATTGCATCAGCCACAGGCTCTCTGCAGGTCCATCCCCAGCACTCAGAGATTCAGAGGCTTCGGAATGTAGATCAGATCATGGCCCAAAGACCCAGACATATCCCAGGGAATCCTCAGTTACATAGACTATGAAAAATTCGCAAACTCATAGAGATCTCATTTTCACAGATTACATGGCCTCTACAATACCAAGGTGCAAAGAAACTGCTCCCTGCCCTGTAGGCTCGCTGTCCACAGAGCCATCAGCCCACCTGGCAGAGGTTTGTAGGTGCTGTCAGAACAATCAGCGTCTTTGGTGAGAAGAGGGAGGGCCTTCCTTCACAAAGCAAAGTGAGTATCCCGCCCTGCTCCCCAACCAGCCCTCCAGGTCAGACTGGAAGTTTGTGGGGGCTGCAGGGTTCCGACAACACCAGTAGTGTACAGCCTGCTGCAGGCTCCTCTACCCTGTACCGAGAAGATGCTGGCTACATGAGCAGTGATTGCCTTCTGCCACACACCACGTGTCTGTACACCGTCCTTCTGCTCCAGATCCTTCTGATCTGTGTGCTTTCCCCTGAAAAGTTCTCCTCTGCTGCTCTCTGGAACAGGATCCCTCCCCTGTGACGGTATCTTCAAAATCAGCAAGCCTTTTCCTATTCAGATACCTTGGGTCTCCATGTAAATGAGAAATTCTGCTCTGAATAAAAATGAATTTAGATTTTTATAGTCCATTTGAATTATTTCCACAATTATATTAATTTTTCTACTATCAATTGGACATAATTATCACTGTCAATATTTTGCTATAATGTTTGCATTGATTATCAAATTGGCTAACCTGTTCTCTAGAAATTACTTTTGAAAACTCATAAATGTTATTTCATGTGTTCTGATATGTTTTAATTTGTCTGTGAGAAATAAAATAATCACTGAGCAGAAACCTCTCAGCTTCTTATCTGGAATATGGTAAAGCACTGGAGAGTGCATGGCTTCCTTTTCTGTAGCTTGTGTTAGTTTTTTAATAGTTTTGGAAATTTTTAAATTGTATTTACTACTCTTTCACAAGGATATAAATTGCATTTGTTTTGAATGTCACTTGGATATCTTATTTGCAGATCATTTCTTTCTGAGCCTTTTAGATCCAGCCTTGTCATTCTGTTTCCCAATGGGATTTTCCGTTCCTCTTGCACGGTAGTCTACTTGGTCTGATGTTTCCCGTGTGGCCTACTTCTCTGAATGACCTATTTCTCTCCTGCCTTTCCGAATTCTGACAGTCCTTGTTTAATTTGTTTTCCCTATGACTTTCTCATCCTGTTATAGCTCGACTTTGCGTTCTTATTCAAAGCCGGTACATCTTCCGCATGCTTTAGTAAAGCTTTGCTTTTTCCACACCAGAGTTTTCCGGCTGTGCTGTACCTATTTTCTATTAATCATTTTCCTCATTCTTTTTTAAAAGGTTTATTTATTTTTATAGGGAAGGCATATTCACAAAAGACAAGCAGAAAAAGATCTTCCATCTGCAGAGTCACTCCCAGATGGCTGGAATGGCCAGGCCTCAGGTAATTCAAATCCAGAAGCCAGAAGTCTCCTCCAGACCTCCCACACGGTGCAGGGTCCTGTGGCCATAGGCTGTGCTCCACTGCTTCACCAGGCCATGAGCAGGGAGATGGATGCGAAGTGGAGCAACCGGGACATGAGCTGACACCCATATGGAATACCAGTGCTTACAGGTGGAGGAACAACCTGTTCCGACTTCATGTCAGCCCCCTAACTTTTATTCTTTAATTTGTTGAATCTTTTTAGAGATGATAAGCCAAATGTGTTAAAATATTACATAGCGTTGCATATCTTACACATATCATTGGTTATCGGTAGAATGTGGTGTAGAGTATTAGAGAACATGTCACCCTTATTTATAGAGACTTTTCTCACTATGAAATGTCTTGGATTTATCTATGTGCATAGTGTCAAAAATTGAGGGAGACCCAAGTTAGAGATTTAAGAGATTTGGGGCCCTGTAAATCTTCTCAGCCTAGGAGATCCCGAAGGCTGTGGTGAGAAGTTCACTGCGGAGCAGTTTACAAAGCACAGCAGAGCACACGCTGTGTCCTTTCTCATGATTGGTTGTTATTTGACTACCCTAACATTCTTCTCGAAGCAGCAGAGCTGGTTAAGCTCAGTTTTGTTTTCTCTAGCTGATTGGAGTGATTTCACTCAATCTTGCTGACAAGATGCAAAGCCATATCTTGTGTTTCACTTACGGATAACGCTAACATTTCAGGGAATTTGGGATAGCTTTTGACTTTGTGGCTGTAAGTAGTTGGCTTTGGGGTATACCAAACTTTAGGATATATTTAAACTCTTTGCTTTAGCTTCTTTAACAGTGTGCATATGCATATGGTTTGTACAAACCCACGTGCACACACACAGACACAGAAAGAATTATAAGGAAACAGATTATTCGGCCTTTGTTTCTCCAGCTGAAAGCAATCAGCAGCCGCTGGGTTGTTCCCAGTGCAGAGCCTTCTCTGGTCTGGCCTCCCGGCAGGTCATTTTGCACACAGGCTTAGGGTTTGCCTGCTTCCTTTCTCAGCTCCTCTCCTGGCTTCTCTGATGCTAAAAATGGTAAAGAAAGGTTGTCTTGGGTTGGCCTCCCAGCCTGCAGATTCAGTCTCTAATGATATTTTATCCCTCTGGGATGCCCAGCAGCTTTGAAGAGTTCTCTCTGCCAACTCTTTGATGAAACAGAAGTAGATTCTTTTCTCAGCATTTGCTCCTATCGCATTTTGCACTGTATTCAAACTGTCATTGTGTATTTTTAGGTGTATAAATGGTTTGCGGTTCCATCAAAGTTGGGGTTGTATTTTCTGCAACTATTATAATTTACATTTTTGAGAACAGTTTCTAAAATAATAAAAAGCAATATACATATTATTATTATGTCTTATAAAAAGAAGTATTTAAAATTTTATTTTTTTGTTTGTCTTTGATATCTATTATCAATTGTAGAATTAGCCATTAACCTAGCGAGGATTAATGTGTAGGGAAAGGCAGGGTGGAGTAATACAAATGCAAAATCCTCTCAAATCAGTCATTGCCGTTGGCTTGATGAAATATCATCAAGATATTTGGGATATAGTTTTATCGGGAGGCTCTAGATGACATGATCCTAATGTCACATTGGTTCTGCCAGCAGAGGGATAACAGCTGTAGTTTAAAGTGAACATACTGCTGTTAGGTGGGTACCCATACAAGAGTAACTGGGGATGGACTGCAGGACCCTCCTGTGCGGGTCAATGCAAGACCCTGCTCTCCCGTGGGACCCACATAAGACTACCTCTTTTTTGGATTAATTTAAGGTATCCTGATTAAATTGGATCTCTGTCAAACTATTAAAAACAAACAAACAACAACAACAACTCTATTTTGTAACCTCATGCACATATTGCCCAAAGATGCTTAACTCTGGGATGTCAACATAAATGTCAATCATGAGCGTAAAGCTGTGTTACTGGCCAGTTATCCCTTGTATTTTCAGGAAGAGGCTGTGCTGTGTACGCTCCTGACTGACCCAGGCTCCTGAAGCCTGGAGAAGGTGCTGCCTTCTTTCCTGACTTACAGAGACACTTGCTTATCTTTACTATTCCTACAGAGCATCAAATACTCTTTAAGACTATTCCTCCCTTAGAACCCATTTCAATACACGTCTGCTCTATTATCATTGAATCTGTGTCTCGGAACTATGATTTGTCATTCTATCATCAAAAAAGGAATTGAAATAGTCAAGCTACCACTAGTGACACCCCTATCTTCATATAAAAGTCACAAGAAAAGGGAATATCATAGAATAGTGGGGAAAAAATGAGGGATTAAATGGGAGGGGGGCGGGCATGAGGGGATGAGTACTGTTCTGCACAAGGATCCTGGAAGAACATGAAGCATGACTTATATGACAGATGGGTTGAAGTCGACGTGCTGCCAACACTGCTTTGCAGGAGATCTTAGATCTTAGGCATGATTCTAGTACAGGAGAGGGATGGGTATGCTAGCTAACTAGCAGACACTTGATATCCACTATGCAATAATATGTGAACAAGCCTTCATAGGCAATAGAGCACTAACAACAGATTTTAAGTGGGAAAAAAATCTTTGTTATTCCAATAAAACAGGGAGAAATTCAGCATATTTATAACCCTAGAGAAATTTTGGCTGATAATATTGAAGTGACCCTGGATTGATCTAATAGAAGAAAGCTTTCATAGGAAATTAGATTAGAAATTTTGTCTGTGGATATAAAGGAAATACATTTCAGAGACTGAAGGCATTAAAAAATGCTTCTATATTCATTATCTTCTATGTACCAAATACCATTGTAGACACATGATTAAAAATAAATATATAGTTTTCGGGGAGGGCAGCAAGGGTGGAGCCCCGTAGGTTCACATGCCCAGCTGGGGTTTAGAGGCGGCCCAAAGCCCACCCTGTCTTGGAGGGCGGTCTTCCAGTGAGATTACCGAGTCTTGTGGAGTAGAAGCCAAGCCAGCCCGAGCCCATGTAACGGGTGGTAAGGGGTCAGCGCTCTCTCTCTCTCTCTTTCACACACACACACACACACACACACACACACACACACACACACACACACAGCTTATGTGGGAGAATCTGGTTAACACAACTCACCTTTCCTGAAGCTTAATTTTATCCTGTGCTCCTTCTCAAGATGTGATTTCTTTTTTAATTGAAAATTGACTATCCTTCATTTTCCCTCAGAATAAAATCCTCCATTCTTTCAGAGTTGTTAACTACGAAATCTACTGAAGATGTTCTATTAACATTATGATTGAAAAATAGCATAGCAGCTATGTCTAGATCTAAATAATATACAAATACTTGAGATAATAGAAAGTTCTTGCTTAACTCCCAGAAACAATGATTTCATATCTGTTGTCACAATTGCATGTCATAATTTCAATGATGTGTTTATAATAAAACAATTAAGCATATCATAGAAAGATGTTTGAGTCCTCAAGAACTTTCCCATTTTATCTTTCTAATTTATGTTTTTACAAAACCCAAAGCTTACATTAAGTCAGTAAGTTCATTCACTTTAGGCATTGCCAGTAATGCAAAGGATTTTTTATTTTAAGGCAGAAAATAACACTATTTTTAATCATGAAAAGTAACCAATGGCCTGCACTTTTTATTTAGCCAATCAAACATGCATTCTTCAAAGACTATAGTGGGAATGTTGCATTGTACAAGTCCTTGCAAGTTCTCATGTGTTCCAGAGTACAAAGAATGCCTCATCACAGGCTGTGAGGATTTCTCCTAACCCCACATTTCTGTGCTGAGTTTTCCTGTACCCACACTTCTACTCCCCTCATATTTCCAAGTGTCTTGTCTTTTATTGTATATTCCATTCTAATGTTAATATAGCAATCAAAAGATCTTCAAACTTTATACCTTCCATTCTTATTTTCTGTTATTTAAATAAATCTCTTATGTTTAACTGAAATGGATAAATATTTTGCTTTTCCTTCAAGGTTGAGAATTGGTCATCTGTTCTATACATTATTTATGTTTTTTTAAAATACTTTAAGCAGACACCTAGATGTAAAAAAAAAAAAAAAGAAAGAAAAAGTTATATCTAAAAGTGATTCAGAGAAAGCATACATAAAACTGAAACGTGCCAATACATTGAGGAGATTACCAAGAAACACCAAGTTCAGTATCCACTCACTATTAAGATACACTGAAGGTCAACATAAAGCCTTCTTTTCCCTTTCAGTAACATCTGAAAAGAATACTAAATATTTCTCTTCATATTGGCAAAAATTCACTGAAAGCATTAAGCCCAGATATTTTGAGTCTTTATGCATTATTCCCAAGATAACAAACAGGCATTTAAGTAACTGTCTCTCTCAATCCCAGTGTATGCGTATATTCTGGAGACAGAGTGTAAATATAAACGGTCCATTTCCACAAGAATAAACATAAGTCGGTAGACTGCTCTCAGATGCTGTCAGAGTGCCACAGGTACTAGCATGATCACAAAATACATTCCAGTATCACACTTCAATGGAAATGATTGCAATCAGAAAAATACGCAATTTAGACTGCACCGATTTAGTGATGACTACAAGGAGCTAAATCTGAAGAGATTTCAATAGATGGCCTCGCACAAAAGCTGACACTACCCACATTGTCACATGTAACTAGAACATATTCATGTTGTATAATATTTTCATCTTGATGGCTTTTTATCTCTTGAATGGTATTTTAATAGAGGACTGTTCCATTAGTAAACAGACTGGTCTTGCTGACATATCTTTCCTTTTAAAATATACTTTGGCTGAATTCTAACAAAACTCTTTTGAATGCAATAAAAGTTGCTTTTCAAGCCAGATGGTTTATCTAATAGGAATGTTTTCTGATTAGAGAAACAGCAGTAGACTCATGATCACAGCAGGTGCCAAACTGGTTCTGTAGTTTACATGAATCTGAAACTGAACAAGTCATGAACTAAAGGGAATCTATTTCTCAAAGTGCCACAGTCTTTTCAAGAACAAGACAGAATGCCAAAGTTGCTGCCGTGGTCCATGGGTTTTAAATGTCATTCTTAATATGAATGTAACCATTAACTCCTTTGTGCTAGCAAATTTCTTTGTATACAAGACTCTGTGAAAATGCTATAGAAAAAAATTAATAAAATGTCAAAATCATTAAAATTCTTTAGGGCCTTCTGTTAGCATTATACTCTAGATTTTATTTTATATAAAAATAATCAGAAATGTTTTATTGGAAAACAATGCTACAGATTTTTCTTTCTTCTTATCACTGTTTCATGTACCTGGATTCGCCCTAATATCCTCACCTTGCATGCATAGGTGTCCCGTATTGGCACCAGCTCATATGTTGGATGTTCCACTTCCCGCCCAGCTCCCTGCTTGTGCTTAGGGAAGCAGAGGAGGGTGGTCCAAAGCTATGGACTCTGCAACCACATGGGAGAAGCTCCTTGTTCCTGACTTCATATCGGCTCAGCTCGGGATGAAGTGGCCACTGTGGAGTGAATCGGCGGATGGAAGATCTTTCTCTCTCTGTCTCTACTCCTCACTGTAAATGTGACTTTCCAGGTAGAAAGAAAGAAAGAAAGAAAGAAAGAAAGAAAGAAAGAAAGAAAGAAAGAAAGAAAGAAAGAAAGAAGGAAGGAAGGAAGGAAGGAAGGAAGGAAGGAAGGAAGGAAGGAAAGAAAGAGAAAGAAAGAAAGAAAAAATTTTAAATGAAGAACAGAACAATATGAAACCCATAAACCACTTATTTATTTCCTAATTTATTTCCTTCATCTGCTCCTTCACCTCCTTTACGTAACCCTTTCTGAATATTTGCTGCTTTAGAAGTTGAGTCCAAGCTGCGTGCTCATCGTCACAGCAATAGAGTTCACAGCCCGCTCAAGCACAGTTGGTTTAACAGTGAACACTCTTCATGCTTAGAACAAGTTCTAGTAGAGAACCACTTCTACAAGAATCAGGACTTCCTAAATAAAAACAATAATAAATAAATTGGAAAATGGAATCAGATTTCTATAGTAATATACATGTGATTATTCAAATTATTTGTTTCTCAAAAAAGGTTCAGTAAGCCTCAAAATATACCTAAATGTAAGTTGAAAGTTAGACTATCATTTTATAAATAAGCATTTGGTCAAATGTATAAGTATACATATTTATCTTTCTAATTAAACTGATTCAGAAGTTTTAATGTGTTCTATTTGTGCACTTGTTTTGGTAGTTACTCACACAAAGAGTTGAAGCTCAATTACACCTCCCTGTATGACTCATCTTCTTCATTTGGGTTGACAGCAAGATTTTATCATGTAAGGACCGTACATCTTGCAAAAGCTATCCAATCCGTTTGCAACTCTTACTATGCATGACAGATTATTAATGTGTTTACTTCATTAAAACTCTGAGGTCACTTAGGAGAAGGTAGATTTGGCCAAATCAAGGGGATCTGGATTTTAACTCCGGCCAAGTTTTATGGCATCTTTCTTCTCCGCGTTAGCAACGCATTGAATGGTGATTAACCCAAATTTACTTTCCTGGAATCTTTGCCTTTTTGCTGTTGGCATATTCAGGGAATCTACAAGTTCTTCGTGTGAATGGAATGATTTTCCTTCCCGTTTAGGAGCTCATATCAGATCACCATGTTGATTTTCCAGAGTCTGCATTGCTGGGGTCCGCGCAGTGGGTGTGGATGACACGAGGGTGTGATGAGAACAGCTCCCCTGTGCGGCAAGGCACGGGGGGGGGGGGGGGGGTTTCCAGCTGTGTGGCAAGGCCCGGCGGAAGTCTCTCTGACCACCCTGATGCTGTTTTACCCCCTGGCTGCATGGACACTCAAGCACCCCACTAAGAATTCAGTATTCTTTTGAGGCATTGTTTGTCCCTGTGGGATGGCTTTTATCACCAACGTGAGCTTGAGAGTTAATGTCACTGATAATGTCTTGGTGAGTGGGCCTTTGACAATTTACACACAGGAGCACAATTAAACCCATGCCATTTCTGGACACCTTATTGTGTACCTACCCATTGCCCTGAAATCGGGCCCAGACATATAGCACACCTTCTGGGAAGGGGCCTGAAAATATCCTAAATATTAATACAAGTGATGGGAGTGAGAGCTGAAACTGCTATGGCAATAGATATAGTTATTGTTATCTCAAAGGCTAGCCTGTCTTTGCAATTTTTTGGAGCCTAGAAAATGTAATTGTTTTAGCTGCTTTTATAATTTTTAACTAGAGGAATTAAGGATGCTTTTATTAAAGAAAAATGCTTTTGATTATTGCTTTATTGTTTATGGGGTTGTAGGAGTCTATGGTTATAGGGAGATTTAACATTTGAAGTTTCTATTTTAGATTTTAGATTTTTTTTCCCTTGTAACTTATTTTCCCATTAAATGATGGGTAAATTGTAGAAGTAAAAATGTGGTGGGAAAGTACTACTGATTAGTAGATAATTGCATGTGCCTTGGCCTTGGAGTCCTGGCTGTTGCTCCATGGCTACTGTTGAAGAATAAACAATAGCTTGCTTTGAAGAATATGAATACAGTATTTTGCAAAATTATCTTCAGGAGCACCTGCTTAGCCTTGAAGTGCAGACGGAGTGACCAAATGTCTGTACATGCCCCCTTAATTTTGAAAAGAAAAAAAAATAGAATAGTTACTTGTGCGGAAGCTTGAGAAGGGTTTTGAGTAAATAAAAAGGACAGTTTTTTCCTGAGCTGTTGTGAGAATGCACCAAACGTCTGTGTCTGTGTCTTTCTTTATCGCCGACTCCACGCACCCTTCCCAAGCTCCGAACTCAGCTGGAGCTGGACTCCGGCACTGCATGCCCACAACACATGTCTGTTTGGGCATAAATTGATGTCATAATGGGACATTTTAATTTTCGGAGAAAATGAAAGCCACATTTTCTGAGAAGTCAAGCCATATCGATCCTGGAATGTTCTGTTCTAGTAAATTTCTGGGCAATGGGAATGGAGGTGGAGAATCAAATCATCTATCATAGTGAGTGCAGTGGCATCCATGTGCCAGACTGAAGTCAGCACGGATCCCACGTCAGTCATCGCCATTATGTGGGCTGAGTGCTGACTTAGTTTGGGCACAACAGGAACAACATTGATTCAGCTTAATGTTAGCACTGTTCTCATATTTTTACCATACTTTGGGAAAAACTAGGTACAAGTTGAAGGAGAACAATCCTATATGTGTGTCTATTCAGATTTAGTAAAGTGTATAAGAAAGGATATTACAATCAGAACAGCTGGTCTGGTGGGATACCTTGCTTCAAAAGGCTTGTTTACATTTCTTAAGCACGAGAATTGCCTTTGAGGTCTACCTGACTTGTGTGGTACAAGAAGTCAGGTGAAGTAGCAGATCATTTCTGCAAAGGAACAGTGAGTAAATAGTTTAAGCTTCAAAGTCTGCATAGTCTCCTCTGTAACCTCTCACCTCTTCTACTAAGAGTAGCAGAAGGAAATAAATGTAATCATTGGCAATGCTCACATTGCGGGATTATACCTGTGTTCACAAAATTATGCAGTACACCAGCCTGAATGTGTAAACTGCTGCTTGTTGACCTCTGAAATGATTCTATGTACTGTAAAAAACAAACGAAACAGACAAACAAAAATGATATGTTGTGTGGTACAATTAAAAATAATTTGGGACCTGGTGCAATAGCATAGTGGTTAAAGTCCTTGCCTTGCACGCACCAGGATCCTATATGGTTGCCAATTCTAATCCCGGCGGCCCTGCTTCCCATCCAGCTCCCTGCCTGTGGCCTGGGAAAGCGGTTGAGGATGGCCCAAGGCCTGGGGACTCTGCACCCGTGAGGGAGACCTGGAAGAGCTCCTGGCTTCAGATCAGCACAGCTCCAGTTGTTGCAGCCACTTGGGTTGTGAACCATCGGATGGATGATCTTCCTCTCTGTCTCTCCTCCTCTCTGTATATCTGACTTTCCAATAAAAATGAATAAATCTTTTTAAAAATAATTTGACAATGCATGAATTATTTATCTAATTATATGTTATAGTAGAACCCATGTGATGGCATAGCACACTGATCTTCCACCTGCTAGCCCCAGTTCGTGCCCCAGTTGTTCCAGTTCTGATCCAGGTTCTGCTTATGGGCTGGGCAAGCAGAGCAGGATGACCCAGCTGCCTTGGCTTCCACACCCTTGTAAGGACACAGGAAGAAGCTCATGGCTCCAAGGCTTGGACCAGCTTGGCTCTGGTCATTGTGGCCGATTGTGGAGTGAACCGGTAGATGAAAGATCTCTCTTTCTCTCTGCTTCTTCTCTGTAAAAACTGCCTTTCAAGTGAAGAATAGAACATTTAAAAACAAACAAAAAAATCCATTCCAGGAGTCAACATTTCAATTTTATTTCCTAAACACAAATTTGTTCAGAAATCCCAGTAATAATTTTTAGTAGGGACTTCTTTTTTTAAAGCACAAATTTGGCCAAGGAACATATTTTAGTTTCAGGAACAAAATATGTCAGCATGAACCTGTCTAACGCTTTCTAAGTACCCTGCATTCTGAACCGTGAGTTTCAGATCTTTTGAACAATAATTACCTTTAGAAGGAGCGAATTTAACACAACAGGCATTTATCTTTCTTGCCAACTCAAAGGTACTAATTGAAAAGGAACAAACAAATTACTAAGGAAAGTACATAATCTTTTTAAGTGACAGGGTTTCAAATTAAATATGATTAGTGCTCATTAGTGAATAGAGATATTTTAATTATTTGATGAAAATACCAATTATTCTACTTACAACACACTTCTCTATAAAGCGATAGCAATGCTTTGAAGAAATCAACGAATGGCATGTGGTATTATAACTACAGCGATTTCATAGTGAAGTTAATTTGCTGAATTTTATAATGTGCAAGATCATGTTTTAATTTATTTTTTTTAAATAATCATGGAAGACTTCGCCATTTACACCAGGTCATATGGGTTATGCCTAAATTTTAAAATGTTGTTTTCTTATCTACACCCTAAAGCTCTGAATTACTCAATACAATTTGTGAACAAGTGGATGTGCAAAATTAAAGCATTGCATATGTATGAATATTTCTATGGGTGTTTTGATAGGTATATAGGTATTTTGCATACATGCAGGAGAACCTGAGTGTTTTTACAAAGTGAAACTGAATCCTGGATTTTCTCTCTTTCTCTACTCAACAAAAAGAGCCTGGCCCTCCTGCCGTATCAGGGCATCTTGTTTCCACAATAGCCAGTTACTCCACACTGTGAATGTGTCTTTGTTTAAAATGTATCTTCATTTTTCATTCTGAATAATAAAATATTAGTAGACAACTCAATTGGAGAATTTCTATTGTACTGAACTCTAAGAATTTTGGTTTTATTCACAGTGTTTACACATTTTAAATATTAGTAGGAGACGGAATTTAACTTCCAATTTGTTTCTAGGAAGTCTGTATTTTTCCCTACAATATCACAATCACTAAATCATTTTCTCATCAATCCAACTGAGTAATTCTGAAATGCATTTTTTCAAGTAAGTTTCCTGCTCAATAACACAGTTTAGCTTGGTACAAAGTTACTATGTTTATTCTTGGTTCTCTTTCTTGATTTGCTTTTTATTTCATTGCACATCGCCATGGGATGTTTTTGAACATTTTTCTCATTGCGAACAACAGATAGATAGCTCCTCCCTCAGCAGCTCACACAGACTGGGCTGGGGTGAAAGCGGTAACTGGAAACTCAGCCTGACTCTCACTCTCCCTGGATGACAGGGACCAAAATACCTGGACCACCCCCATCTTCCTGGGTTTAAACTAAAGATTAGAAATAAAGTCATAAACCTGAACTAAGCACTCTGGTATAGCCTGTAGTCACCCCAAATAATTTCTTAACCACTGCTGCACTAAACATCCATCCCTAATTTATCTTTAGTAGTGTTTTCCATTAATCTTTTTTTTTTTAATGGTGTGAAACGTGTATCCAGAATTACAACGTGGATACAGTTTAGATGAGTCCGCTTGGTTGGCGACGTCCAGAGCTGGTTGGCGACGTCCAGAGCCCCGTTATCAGGAGCTGGCTGCATGTATCTCTTCTTTCCTCTGTCAGTTCTGATCCGGGCAATGACTTTGACCACATCAATGTTCTGGAGCTTCTTCACAGCTGGCTTGATGTGCTGCTTGTTGGCCTTGACATCCACAATGAGTGTGTTGTTGTCTTTCTTCGCCCTTGCAGCCTCTGCTGGAGAAGCTGATGACAGCACAGTGGTCAAGCTTGTTCCTCCTGGGGGTGCTCTTCCGAGGGTATTTGGGCTACTGTCTCAAGGACCTGGAAAGTGGGCGACCTGGGGATCTTCTGTGGCAGTGGACACCTTTCAGCGCCACTTTCTTGGTCTTTGGAGACTTTGCTTGGGCTTCATTTAGCTTTTCATTTGGTTTATTTCCCCTGTTATTGTTATTTTGAGGCCATGTATCTTTATTAAGAAACTGTGTCTCATGAAAGTATTGTGATTAATATATCATATTTTGATGTTTTGCATAAAACTATTGTGAATTGTTTCATGGATTTAGAGTGCATTTTCCTTTTGTGTTCAATCCCTACCCAAAACCAGACTTTGCTTAAATAATTAGTGTTGTGGTATTCCTTGCTATCATTTTGAACTAATAAGGGCACAGTTCTATTACTGCAGACTTGTGACTCCATGGGCACAATTGTGATAATTCTAATTCAATACAGTCAGCCATTTTAATGTATCTAGGCCATAGTACCCGATTTGTTCAAACAGTATTCCAGGAGTGTGTGTCAAGATATATTTTGATGAGATTAATATTTTGATCAACAAGGGGTGGGAGGTTAGTAGCACACTTGAAATTTTGGATTTGGGGATTTTCAAGTGAGTCTTACCAAATGTAAACTGATTGGAATGACACAGTTTAAGTAACAGTCTCAGATTAACAGACACCGTGAAGCCAGGGTCTTGAAATAAGCCTTGCTAAGCAGGCTCCTTGTCTTCATGAACTGCTGCTTTAACTGGCTCATAGTTTTATCTTACAACAGCAACATGTACAGAAAGCAGTGATTGTCTTATTTTTGTTTTCAATCTTATTTTAAAATTATATGGAGATATTTTCTTGCTTTCGGCTTCCTTAACTGGATTCCCAAAATGTATAATCATTTCAGTTCTCAATTTGTTGTTGTTGTTGCTGTGACAAGTATGAGATATATTTTTCTGTGAAGTGCTTTTCATATGGTTGATTTTCAGACTTGAAGCTGCTGCCTGGAACGACAGCATGCTGACAGTGGCTGGATCCTCCTGGTGGCTTGCACAGCTTCTGTTTTGCTCCAGTGATGGCTCCTCAGAGGTTCTGATCCTCTCAGGAACAACTTCTCTGGAGTTGCAGGAGGATTCTTGAGAAATGAGCTCCATTGCAACTCAGTTCCCCAGAGAACAAACTGATGTTTTCGAGATCAGCCATGTCACATCCTATTAGCAAACAGACACCCAGCAATAACTCAGCAGCAACAACAAGGTGTAAGAAGAGTGCTACAGTGGTCACAGTTTCCATTATGATACAGACTTGTTTTACTTCTTTTCATCAAGAATTTGAAATCTTTTCCTGATGTCTGATATTGCAATCTGCCTCGTTGTATAGCTTGTTCAAGTTCTTTTCCTACGGTAAAGGGATCTGCACTAAAGATATAGCTATCACCTTTACTTGAAAATAGGAACCAACTATTTCCTTTGAAGCATCACAAGAGTGATTACAAATTCTGCTCTTCAAGATTTCAAAGAATCTACGGGCCATATCAGAGTTCAGTTTCAAAGCCACCAGTCACATAATCCTAGATGTCTCAAAGGAAAGAAAAAAAAACTAACTTTTCCAAAACTAGGGGAAGCATTTTAATAAAGGATGTGAGGACAGTCGTTACAGTCAGATAGCATCTAATTGACTATTGTTCTGAAGACTCAGTTCAGGTCGTATTTTATTTGCTTATAATTAAATGTATTGAAATACAATAATAATGATAATACTGATCTTGCCTCGTGCCACTGTTGCGAGGATAAAATCACACTGATATGACCTGGGATGTGCAATGCCAGAGTTTGCCACAGAACGTAGACTCGGGCACGAGGGTGATTATTAGCAATGCAAGCTCAGGCCAGAGACCATAAATACATGGTAAGCTTGCATATCCTGTTCCTGGGATCATTACCTCTGCTATGGGCAGAGATCACTATTACATCCAGAAACGAGGGCCAAACACTCATCGGTATCTGGGAAGGCACACGGGGAACAGGGCACAGGAAACAGGTGCTGAGTGATCCACTTAATTTTGATGGATGACATGTGTCTGGCTTTGGGTTATTTTTAACAAGCCCAGCACAACTGCAGCACATCGTATTCTATCGTCTCTTCCAAGTACTGCCAACGCCTTCCAGATTTCAAGACCAATGGTAAATCCGTGCAAATAATTTGCTATTTTTGGTCAATATTTACCTTTGATTATACCTGAAATCACTTGTTATATGAAGACTACATTTCATTTCCACTGTCAATCTATACATTATAAAGAAAACAGTAGAAATTCATCTAAAGCACTAAATACTTTGTTATCCTCTGGTTGTTATTGAGTTACTTTCTCACACCAGCAAGGACTGTCAGCATACACAAGCCCTCATGTGCACACTACATTATCTCAAAAGAATGATGCGATCTTTTCATCGTCCTTTTTGTACAGTAAGAAGCATTTGGCTGCTGCCCTAGGTCTAGGTCTGCATTCCAAATGTCTCATGATTCATCTCTTATGATTCATTTAGAACTTTTAATTGAAATGAATGTTAGGAAACAGAATTTCAAGATAGTTGCTTCAATGCAAACCACAGTAACCTTTAATCACACGCCATTTGAGCATGTCAAATTCAGAATCTGTAATACAGGCCGGACACTTGGCACAGCTGGAGGGCATGCATTCCACACTAGCCTGCATAGGTTCAAGTCTCACTCTGCTTCCAATTTCAACTTCAGTAGGCCAGCTGAACGTAGGAGACGACAGGTGATGGTGCAAGTCTCAGGTTCCTGCCCTCCACGAAAGAGACTGGTATAGTTTCAGGTTCACAATATCTGGCTTTCCCAGACCCTGCTGCTGTGGGTATCTGGACAGTAAATCACTAAAGAGAAATCTCTCCTCCCCCTCTCTCTTGTATTATCTTTCATATATACAAATGTATATATAAGACATGCACAATAAAAATAATACACAGAAACAAGAATAAAAGCACAAATAAAACAGAGAACTCAACTTTTTCAGGCATGATATCTTACCTCCAATTATTTTCTACTATTGGATATTCTCATATTCCAATATCTGCCCCTCCAAAGGAAATTACATCATGATTTAGCAATCTATGTCTCCCAGGGACCCAATTCCTTGTGATCATACCCTGTCTCTCTATTTCTCTTAAACCAAGTTCATATACACTCACCCAAGAATGTCAGTCAGGAAACAGATAAGCCTAGCTGGCAGAATGTGTTCTTATGTTTACTCTTTCAGCTACATCCCTTCATACCTTCCCTCAGTGCGGTTTGTAACATCCTGACATGATGCTTTCCTAACTCTTTTACACATTAAGTTAATTTTCCATCTTATAGGGAGAATTAGGGAATTTCTCAATCATATCATGACTTGTTTTTTTTTTTTTCTGTTTTATTCATAAAGATAATAGATTTTGTACGTTCCGCAGCTATGGTTACAAGAAGACATAGAAACACCCCTTGATCCCAGGCTTCTTCCCCACTACCCCTTCTTCCTCCCCCTTCAACAGTATTTCCAAAGATGTAACACTAACACATACAGTATTCAAAATGCTAAATCAGATAGTTGAACTTCTTTTCTAAAAAATTTATATTTCATCTTTATTGGAAAGTCAGAATTACAGAGAGAGACAGAGAAAGAGCTTCCATCCACTGGTTCAATTCCAAAGTGGGCATAACAGCCAGAGCTGAGCCAATCCAAAGCCAGGTTCCAGGAGCCTCTTCCAGGTCTCCCAGATGGGTGCAAGGTCCCAAGTCTCTGGGTTGTCTAGGCCACAAGCAGGAAGCTGGTAGGGAAGCAGAGCAGACAGGATACAAAAGGACACCATATGGAATCCCAGGTGTGCAAGGCAAGGATTAGCCACCAGGCTATCATGCCAGTCCTGCTCTAACTTCTTTTGAAAACTTCTTCAGCATGTCTCAAATTGTTGGGCTATAAGCCTCAAGAGAGTGGAACTTGCTCATCATTATTCACTTCTGAGTTAACAATACTAGTAAAACAACCTAGCTCATTGCAGACACCCATTGCAAAGATCCGCTGTTTATTTTATTTTATTTTATTTTATTGGCTTTAGTGTGCTTTCATTTTGTGATAACTTGGGTGTGCATTTCTGAATATGAATCTATTTTAAAATGGAGCTGATACAGCGTCATTGGATATGTTTTTGCAGCTTATGTTATTCCGATTACTGGGGACACCCCTTGGAACTGTATCATGTATAAATTCTGCAGCTATTCCTGGTTTCCCAATTAACATGAAAAAAGAAATGAAAATACAAGTATCTAACCTTGAGATTAAAAGAGAAGAGTAGCAGCAACTGATAAATGTGCAGCCGCTAGAGCCAAGAAAATCTTAAATCTAACGTTGTTGATCTCATCCTGCAAATAATAACACTGGGGGTCATGATTTTATTGAAAGTGATCTTTTTTCCAGGGAAATTTCAATGAATGCACTCACATATCAGTACCTAAAATGCATGCAAAAATTTTTAATAAAAGGGGTATGTCAGCAGAATAGTTTCATGTTAATGAAATATGGAAAGCAGCAGAAAATAATGGATTTCCAAAATGTGTTTGGAAGAATGACAATAATGCTATAAGAATCAATTTTTTCACTCAATTTCATAAGAATTTGGGAAATTGCAGGGCTTCAGTAAGAGAGTATGCATTCTGTACTAATTTGCTTTCATCTGTTTATGCAATGAGGTGATGTAGATTTTAACTTTACACACACTTTGAAGTTAGTAGTTTAGAGAAGTTATCATTATTCCTTATTTGTCTTTGTATTATTTATCGAATCACTCTCTGCACTGGTATTAACTTCCACTTCCACTATCTTTGTTCTCTATTACTCAACTCAGCTCTCTGACTTCCCTCTTCTGACATTCTATCCCGGCATTTTTTGTCACTAAACCACTACAAGACTCACGGGTTACTGCCTCTGTAAGTCATTTATCTGCCATTCTTCAGCTTTATCATCTATGAAATCAGAACACTGCCAATCTTTTGAGTGTTTCACACATATGGTACAACATAAAACGTAGTAAAATATATGGAAAGCAATGGAAGATGCTGTGAAGCTACGACAAAGCAAAGAAGGAAGTTGGATCCCAAAACAGCCATAACTAACAGAAGAAGCAACTCGAGCAGGATTCTAAATAAAATGACAAGGAGTTGATAAAAGGAGACAGGTGGTGGAAAGATTGACTGCACATAATAGCCTAGAGGAACAGGATGGGTATTAATGGGACATCTTGTGAAACTGCAAGAGAAGCATAAGTAAATATAATCTTTTTGCTCATCGGGGAGAGTTAAGCACTATGGTAAGCTAAATGTGTCCTATTATTTAGAAACATTGGAAATTGGTTAGTAAATGCTGGGTTGGCTTGTTTACAATGAGGAATTGCAATTAGGCACTGATTTCTGTTGCTGTGTTTCTGCATAACTGGAATTGAGTTATTATGTTAGTGGAATAATGCATAAGTCCAAAATCTGTTGACTTCTCCATTTCTCATGCTTATCAGAGAAGTAAAATCTTGAGCAAGAAATAAAGGCAGGTGCAATACCTCCATTGGCTAATCCTCTACCTGCAAGCATCAACATCCACTACAGGTGTTGGTTTGTGTCCTGGCTATTCCGTTTTCCATCCAGCTCCCTGCCAGTGGTCTGGCAAAGCAAGAGAAGATGGCCCAGGGCCTTGGGCTCTTACACCCACATGGAAAACCTGGAGGAAACTAGTCAGTCGGTCAGACCAGAAGCGTGCAGAGTCAGTGCAGGAGTATAAATAGCAAGCCAATTATTAAGGTTTGTATACTTTTTAATGAAAGAAAAATGAGATGGAAGTAGAGCAATAGAGAGGTCAGTGGGGGTTTCCATCTGCCGTTTTCCTTCCCAAATTCCTACAAGAACAGTGACTGAGCCACTGTGCAACTGGAAGCGAGACAAGCACCCAAGTCTCTCCGGTGGCTCGCAGTTCCCCCGCTGGAGGCAGGAATCAAAGCCAGGCGTCTGACTGAGACTCAAGGATTGAATTACTGGGTAAAGGTCTGACCCCCAACAGACTTTTACTGTCTTACTTTATAAGTAATCCTTTGGATCACGTGTTGACCTTAGATTTCACCATTAGATTTCAAATTTCATGAAAGTAGAAAAAGGCTTTTTCTTTTTGTTTTCTAGTTTCTTATAAAGTCCTGAAACCTCATAGCAAAAACATGATATGTTACCTGTATCAATGCATACTTTCAGTTAATATAATGATGATGTCAATTTGCTGTATCCTGTAATCTCAGTATTTGAAATCTAGTATTTTATACTACAATATTTTATAGGTAAAATTTCTGCTTCAATTTATGAAAGCACTTAGAGCTTAGCTAGAATCAAAACACTAATACTTTAGATGTGAAGTATGTGACTTTCACTACTGATTTAACTGGCTCCTTGATTATTGATTATAATGTTTAAGAAAACGATGCTGAGAATTTTGTAGCTGAGCCATAATTAAACAGATGAGGATTAACTCTAAGAATTCAATGCTTAACGCATGGTAGGAGACAGTAATTCAGAGAAAATTAGATTGTAAGTGGGCTCGTGCAACCAGATTACAGCAGTGACAGAGGCTGTGTCTGAACCAGCACTTTTTTGAGACAAAGCTGTGCATACTGTCTCATTCATGCTATCCACAGTATACGATCAAGCCAAACTTGATTATCGAACAAACTCACCATCTTTCATAATTATTAAAAATAAAAGAAAATGTGGGCCCGGCGCGGTGGCGCAAGTGGTTAAAGGTCCTCGCCTTGCACGCCCAGGATCCCATATGGGCGCCGGTTCTAATCCCGGCAGCCCCGCTTCCCTTCCAGCTCCCTGCCTGTGGCCTGGGAAAGCAGGCGAGGACGGCCCAAAGCTTTGGGAACCTGCACCCGCGTGGGAGACCCAGAAGAGGCTCCTGGCTTCGGTTCGGCATAGTATCGGCCCTTTGCGCTCACTTGGGGAGTGAATCATCGGACGGAAGATCTTCCTCTCTGTCTCTCCTCTCTGTATATCCGCCTTTCCAATGAAAAAATAATAAAAAAATAAATCTTTCAAAAAAAAAAAAGAAAATGTTATCCTTACATCTAGCTAGACTAACATCACATTCAGTTTATAAGTAAAAACATAATATAGTCGCTTAATTGTATTAATCAAAATATTCTGGATGGCAAGGCCAAAATCACATACACACACAAACTTCACAACCTTAATCAAAACTTATACAATGTAAGACTAAATTTCAAATATCTTTTTTTTTTTCAAAAAATATTTTATTTACTTCAGAGGCAGTCACAGAGTGCTCCCGCTCTTCTTGGTCTATGTCCCCATGTCCATAGAGACTCAAGCAGAACCCACAAACCTAGGGCGCGCCTGGCTTCCCACGTGAACAGAGCCACAGCTAGGACACGTCCTGGCTTCCCACATGAGTGACAGGAACCCATCTACCTCAGTCCACCACCAGAAACTAACTCTGTCTTAAATGCTAGACTAAATGCCCACTGATGAGTGGGCTTAATTTTAGTTTTGCACGAAGTTGGTGAGGATCCCTCACACATGCATGCATGTGAGTATAGATGGTAGTGTGTGTGTGTGTGTGTGTGTGTGTGTGTGTGTGTGTAATAGGAAATTTCCTTTAGCTTTTAACAGAGAAGCTCCAAGATCTGAGGTCAGCATGCTGGAAACCCATCTTAACCCAAGTGGATTGAGATCTAGGAAAGTTGATGGCCACATAAGGCCCAGTTTGTCTTTAAACTCTACAAGGACAAGTTTGAAAGATTTCAAAGGCCGAAATCCCGAGCACAGCAGCCAGGCGGTTGGAGTTTCCTCCAATTAAGCCTTTGGCTTGTATTCAGATAAGCCTCTGGTTGCATTATGCTCACTTGCATTTGAGGAGGCAACATTCTTTAGTCTCTTTAAACCATCCAAATATTAACCTTTCCAAGAAATATCCTTGCAGACACGCTAGGAATAATGTCTGTCCAAATATGCGGGCACTCTGTAAGTCAGTTTAACTGACACAATCAACTGTCACAATAACACAGTGGTTTTATTTAAAATTATTCACAAATGTATTTTAGCAACCATGCATATACAAGACAGAGATACTGTCAATTTGTTTAGACAAAATTTTCATATTGTTAAGCACACAGACCCTACATACAAAATTTGATCATCTCAAGAAAAAAGTTAATATTCATGCAGAATTTACATAGAATTCATTCAGTCTCTCTCAGAGTCAACCACACCCTTGCTAGACAATCATTTGCTTATCACAGGTGTGCTTTGAGCATCATATGATAACACTATACAATACATACTTTCTTGTCACAATTGCGGGATATAATCATAGTTCTTACTCTATTACTGAAAAGAATTTCATTTGGATGGTCCATCCCACTTCATTTACCCAATTGTCATTTGATCGAAAGATTTCTGCTGTTGAGGGCCTGTTAAGGAGAAATTAAAAACATAAAAAAAGTTGGATATTATTTTGTACATGGCTTCTCACACACAAATATCCCACTATCTTTGGCTAAACAACTCTAAGGAAAATCGCTAGGTCAAAGCCTACATTTATTTTTATTAAAAGGGAATTTTGAAACCAGGGCATTTACCACAACCGTTAAATTGTTATTGGATATGCTCATTCCATATCTGAGTGTTTGGTTTCACTTTTGGATCCACTTCCATTGCAATTTCTGTTGACACACACGAGTCATGACTCGAAATTCTGGGTTCCCGTCAGCCACGTCAGAGATACAGACTGAATCGCCAGCTTCTGGCTTCAACGTAAACGGATCCTGGGTTCTCCAGGCACGGGAACATTGAACAGAGAATGGATAACCTCTCTTCATCCCTCTGCCTGTCAAATGCCCTGAATATGGATTTCTAAAACATTAGAGTTTTCTTTTTTTAAGATTTATTTTATTTGAGCCTGGCGCGGTGGCACAAGTGGTTAAAGTCCTCGCCTGGAACACATGGGATCCCATATGGGCGCCGGTTCTAATCCCGGCGGCCCCACTTCCCTTCCAGCTCCCTGCCTGTGGCCCGAAAAAGCAGTCGAGGATGGGACCTGCACCCGCGTGGGAGACACGGAAGAGGCTCCTGGCTCCTGGCTTCGGATCGGCATAGCATGAACCGTTGCGCTCACTTGGGGAGTGATTCATCGGATGGACGATCTTCTTCTCTGTATCTCTGACTTTCAAGTAAAATAAATCTTTTTTTTTTAAGATTTTATTTTTATTATTTTTTTTATTGGAAAGGCGGATACACAAGGAGGAGAGAGACAGAAAGGAATATCTTCCATCTGCTGATTCATTCCTCACGTGGTCACAGTGGCCAGAGCTGCACCAATCAGAAGCCAGGAGCCCAGAGCCTCTTCTGGGTCTCCCACACAGGTGCAGGGTTTCAAGGCTTTGGCTGGGCCAAAAAATATTTGTTTAAAAGAAAAAAAGAAGACAAAATAAAAAAATATGGAATCGGTAGTACTGAGAACATTTCCCTAATCACAACTTTAGATTTGTAAGAAATATGTATCTTTAAAGCTTAATAAATAAATACAAAACTGTGTGGCCAAATATTATCAGATAATTTAGGATACATACCGAAGGCCTTCATATGCACCAACAATATTTCTGTTACCCCTTTCTGTCTTCCTGTCTCCCTTCAACTTCTTTTTTTTTTTAAAGATTTATTTTTATTATTTTTTCATTGGAAAGGCAGATATACAGAGAGGAGAGACAGAGAGGAAGATCTTCCGTCCGATGATTCACTACCCAAGTGAGCGGAACGGGCCAATACTATGCCGATCCGAAGCCAGGAGCCTCTTCTGGGTCTCCCACGCGGGTGCAGGTTCCCAAAGCTTTGGGCCGTCCTTGCCTGCTTTCCCAGGCCACAGGCAGGGAGCTGGAAGGGAAGCGGGGCTGCCAGGATTAGAACCGGTGCCCATATGGGATCCCGGGCATGCAAGGCAAGGACCTTTAACCACTTGCGCCACAGCGCCGGGCCCCCTCAGGGATTGTTATATGGAGCAGGTTACGTCAGGGACCTGCTGCTACAGGGTGGCAGGTCCCCTGAGGGAGCGTTATATGGAGTAGGTTACCTCAGGGAGCGTTATGTGGAGCAGGTTACCTCAGGGATGGTTATAAGGAGCAGGTTACCTCAGGGATTGGCTGCTGAGGGCGGCAGTTTAACTCAGGAATCCAGTATTGCTGTTGTAGGGAGCAGGTTTCCTCAGGGAGAGTTATTAGGAGCAGGTTACCTCAGGGCCTGGCTGCTTAGGGGGCGGCAGGTTACCTCAGGGATCGTTATACGGGGCAGGTTATCTCAGGAATGCTGGGGCGGCACGGTTACCTCTTGTAGGGAGCAGGTTACCTCAGGGACCGCCTGCTAGGGGGAGGCAGGTTGCCTCAGGGGTCATTATAAAGAGCAGGTTACCTCAAGGGAGCGTTATATGGAGCAGGTTACCTCAGGGACCGGCTGCTAGGGGGAAGCAAGTTACCTCAGGGATCTTTATACAGAGCAGGTTACCTCAGGGATGGTTATATGGAGCAGGTTACCTCAGGGACTGGCTGATAGGGGGCGGCAGGTTTCCTCAGGGATCCTAATATTGAGCAGGTTACCTCAGGGACCTGCTGCTACGGGGTGGCAGGTCGCCTCAGGGAGCGTTATATGGAGTAGGTTACCTATGGACCGCCTGCTACGGGGAGGCAAGTTACCTCAGGCAGCCTTATAAGGAGCAGGTTACCTCACGGACTGGCTCCTAGGGTGAAGCAGGTTACCTCAAGGATCGTTATAAGGAGCAGGTTACCTCAGGGAGCGTTATACTGGGGCAGGTTATCAGAGGAATGCTGGGGCGGCACGGTTACCTCTTGTAGGGAGCAGGTTACCTCAGGGACCGCCTGCTAGGGGGAGGCAGGTTGCCTCAGGGGTCATTATAAAGAGCAGGTTACCTCAAGGGAGCGTTATATGGAGCAGGTTACCTCAGGGACCGGCTGCTAGGGGGAAGCAAGTTACCTCAGGGATCTTTATACAGAGCAGGTTACCTCAGGGATGGTTATATGGAGCAGGTTACCTCAGGGACTGGCTGATAGGGGGCGGCAGGTTTCCTCAGGGATCCTAATATTGAGCAGGTTACCTCAGGGACCTGCTGCTACGGGGTGGCAGGTCGCCTCAGGGAGCGTTATATGGAGCAGGTTACCTTAGGGGCCTGCTACGGGGAGGCAAGTTACCTCAGGCAGCCTTATAAGGAGCAGGTTACCTCAGGGACTGGCTCCTAGGGTGAAGCAGGTTACCTCAAGGATCGTTATAAGGAGCAGGTTACCTCAGGGAGCGTTATACTGGGGCAGGTTATCAGAGGAATGCTGGGGCGGCACGGTTACCTCTTGTAGGGAGCAGGTTACCTCAGGGACCGCCTGCTACGGGGAGGCAGGTTGCCTCAGGGGTCATTATAAAGAGCAGGTTACCTCAGAGAGCGTTATACAGAGCAGGTTACCTCAGGAATTTTTTTTTTTAAAGATTTATTTTTATTATTTTTTCATTGGAAAGGCGGATATACAGAGAGGAGAGACAGAGAGGAAGATCTTCCGTCCGATGATTCACTACCCAAGTGAGCGCAACGGGCCAATACTATGCCGATCCAAAGCCAGGAGCCTCTTCTGGGTCTCCCACGCGGGTGCAGGGTCCCAAAGCTTTGGGCTGTCCTAGACTGCTTTCCCGGGCCACAAGCAGGGAGCTGGAAGGGAAGCAGGGCTGCCGCCATTAGAACCGGTGCCCATATGGGATCCCGGGCGTGCAAGGCAAGGACCTTTAACCACTTGCGCCACCGTGCCGGGCCCCCTCAGGGATTGTTATATGGAGCAGGTTACCTTAGGGACCTGCTGCTAGGGGGTGGCAGGTCGCCTGAGGGAGCGTTATATGGAGTAGGTTACCTTAGGGTGCGTTATGTGGAGCAGGTTACCTCAGGGATGGTTATATGGAACAGGTTACCTCAGGGACAGTCGGCTAGGGGGAGGCAGGTTACCTCAGGGATGGTTATAAGGAGCAGGTTACCTCAGGGATTGGCTGCTGAGGGCGGCAGTTTAACTCAGGAATCCAGTATTGCTGTTGTAGGGAGCAGGTTTCCTCAGGGAGAGTTATTAGGAGCAGGTTACCTCAGGGCCTGGCTGCATAGGGGGCGGCAGGTTACCTCAGGGATCTTTATACGGGGCAGGTTATCTCAGGAATGCTGGGGCGGCACGGTTACCTCTTGTAGGGAGCAGGTTACCTCAGGGACCGCCTGCTAGGGGGAGGCAGGTTGCCTCAGGGGTCATTATAAAGAGCAGGTTACCTCAAGGGAGCGTTATATGGAGCAGGTTACCTCAGGGACCGGCTGCTAGGGGGAAGCAAGTTACCTCAGGGATCTTTATACAGAGCAGGTTACCTCAGGGATGGTTATATGGAGCAGGTTACCTCAGGGACTGGCTGATAGGGGGCGGCAGTTTTCCTCAGGGATCCTTATATTGAGCAGGTTACCTCAGGGACCTGCTGCTACAGGGAGGCAAGTTACCTCAGGCAGCCTTATAAGGAGCAGGTTACCTCAGGGACTGGCTCCTAGGGTGAAGCAGGTTACCTCAAGGATCGTTATAAGGAGCAGGTTACCTCAGGGAGCGTTATACTGGGGCAGGTTATCAGAGGAATGCTGTTGCGGCACGGTTACCTCTTGTAGGGAGCAGGTTACCTCAGGGACCGCCTGCTACGGGGAGGCAGGTTGCCTCAGGGGTCATTATAAAGAGCAGGTTACCTCAGAGAGCGTTATACAGAGCAGGTTACCTCAGGAATTTTTTTTTTTAAAGATTTATTTTTATTATTTTTTCATTGGAAAGGTGGATATACAGAGAGGAGAGACAGAGAGGAAGATCTTCCGTCCGATGATTCACTCCCCAAGTGAGCGCAACGGGCCAATACTATGCCTATCCAAAGCCAGGAGCCTCTTCTGGGTCTCCCACGCGGGTGCAGGGTCCCAAAGCTTTGGGCCGTCCTAGACTGCTTTCCCGGGCCACAAGCAGGGAGCTGGAAGGGAAGCAGGGCTGCCGCCATTAGAACCAGCGCCCATATGGGATCCCGGGCGTGCAAGGCAAGGACGTTTAACCACTTGCGCCACCGTGCCGGGCCCCCTCAGGGATTGTTATTTGGAGCAGGTTACCTTAGGGACCTGCTGCTAGGGGGTGGCAGGTCGCCTGAGGGAGCGTTATATGGAGTAGGTTACCTTAGGGAGCTTTATGTGGAGCAGGTTACCTCAGGGATGGTTATATGGAACAGGTTACCTCAGGGACAGTCTGCTAGGGGGAGGCAGGTTACCTCAGGGATTGGCTGCTGAGGGCGGCAGTTTAACTCAGGAATCCAGTATTGCTGTTGTAGGGAGCAGGTTTCCTCAGGGAGAGTTATTAGGAGCAGGTTACCTCAGGGAGCGTTATACAGAGCAGGTTACCTCAGGGATTGTTTTTTTTTTTTTTTTAAGATTTATTTTTATTATTTTTTCATTGGAAAGGCAGATATACAGAGAGGAGAGACAGAGAGGAAGATCTTCCGTCCGGTGATTCACTCCCCAAGTGAGCGCAAGGGGCCAATACTATGCTGATCCGAAGCCATGAGCCTCTTCTGGGTCTCCCACGCGGGTGCAGCTTCCCAAAGCTTTGGGCCGTCCTCGCCTGCTTTCCCGGGCCACAGGCTGTGAGCTGGAAGGGAAGCGAGGCTGCTGCCATTAGAACCGGTGCCCATATGGGATCCCGGGCTTGCAAGGCAAGGACCTTTAACCACTTGTGCCACGGCGCTGGCCCCCCTCAGGGATTGTAATATGGAGCAGGTCCCTAGGGACCGCCTGCTAGGGGGTGGCAGGTTACCTCCGGGAGGGATATCCAGAGAAGGTTACCTCATGGGAGTGTTATATAGAGCAGGTTACCTCTGGACCGCATGCTACGGGGAGGCAGGTTACCTCAGGGAGCCTTATAAGGAGCAGGTTACCTCAGGGAGCGTTGTACAGAGCAGGTTACCTCAAGGATCTTTATAAGGAGCAGGTTATCTCAGGGAGCGTTATACAGAGCAGGTTACCTCAGGAATTTTTTTTTTTTTTAAGATTCATTTTTATTATTTTTTCATTGGAAAGGCGGATATACAGAGAGGAGAGACAGAGAGGAAGATCATCCGTCCGATGATTCACTCCCCAAGTGAGCGCAACGGGCCTATACTATGCCGATCCGAAGCCAGGAGCCTCTTCTGGGTCTCCCACGCGGGTGCAGGGTCCCAAAGCTTTGGGCTGTCCTAGACTGCTTTCCCGGGCCACAGGCAGGGAGCTGGAAGGGAAGCAGGGCTGCCGCCATTAGAACCGGCGCCCATATGGGATCCCGGGCATGCAAGGCAAGGACCTTTAACCACTTGCGCCACCGTGCCGGGCCCCCTCAGGGATTGTTATATGGAGCAGGTTACCTCAGGGACCTGCTGCTAGGGGGAGGCAGGTTACCTCAGGGATGGTTATAAGGAGCAGGTTACCTCAGGGATTGGCTGCTGAGGGCGGCAGTTTAACTCAGGAATCCAGTATTGCTGTTGTAGGGAGCAGGTTTCCTCAGGGAGAGTTATTAGGAGCAGGTTACCTCAGGGCCTGGCTGCTTAGGGGGCGGCAGGTTACCTCAGGGATCCTTATACTGGGGCAGGTTATCAGAGGAATGCTGGGGCGGCAAGGTTACCTCTTGTAGGGAGCAGGTTACCTCAGGGACCGCCTGCTAGGGGGAAGCAAGTTACCTCAGGGATCTTTATACAGAGCAGGTTACCTCAGGGATGGTTATATGGAGCAGGTTACCTCAGGGACCGGCTGCTAAAGGGGAGGCAATTTACCTCACGGATCATTATAGGGAGCAGGTTACCTCAGGAATGCTGGGGTGGCAAGGTTACCTCTTCTAGGGAGAGGGTTACCTCAGGGACCAGCTGCTAGGGGGCAGCAGGTTACCTCAGGGAGCTTATCCTGAGCAGGTTACCTCAGGGACTGGCTGATAGGGGGCGGCAGGTTTCCTCAGGGATCCTTATTTTGAGCAGGTTACCTCAGGGACTTGCTGCTACGGGGTGGCAGGTCGCCTCAGGGAGCGTTATATGGAGTAGGTTACCTCAGGGAGCGTTATACAGAGCAGGTTACCTCAGGGATTGTTTTTTTTTTTTTTTTAAGATTTATTTTTATTATTTTTTCATCGGAAAGGCAGATATAGAGAGAGGAGAGACAGAGAGGAAGATATTCCGTCCGATGATTCACTACCCAAGTGAGCGCAACGGGCCAATACTATGCCTATCCAAAGCCAGGAGCCTCTTCTGGGTCTCCCACGCGGGTGCAGGGTCCCAAAGCTTTGGGCTGTCCTAGACTGCTTTCCTGGGCCACAAGCAGGGAGCTGGAAGGGAAGCAGGGCTGCCGCCATTAGAACCGGTGCCCATATGGGATCCAGGGCGTGCAAGGCAAGGACCTTTAACCACTTGCGCCACAGCGCCGGGCCCCCTCAGGGATTGTTATATGGATCAGGTTACCTTAGGGACCTGGTGCTAGGGGGTGGCAGGTCGCCTGAGGGAGCGTTATATGGAGTAGGTTACCTCAGGGAGCGTTATGTGGAGCAGGTTACCTCAGGGATGGTTATAAGGAGCAGGTTACCTCAGGGATTGGCTGCTGAGGGCGGCAGTTTAACTCAGGAATCCAGTATTGCTGTTGTAGGGAGCAGGTTTCCTCAGGGAGAGTTATTAGGAGCAGGTTACCTCAGGGCCTGGCTGCTTAGGGGGCGGCAGGTTACCTCAGGGATCCTTATACGGGGCAGGTTATCTCAGGAATGCTGGGGCGGCACGGTTACCTCTTGTAGGGAGCAGGTTACCTCAGGGACCGCCTGCTAGGGGGAGGCAGGTTGCCTCAGGGGTCATTATAAAGAGCAGGTTACCTCAAGGGAGCGTTATATGGAGCAGGTTACCTCAGGTACCAGCTGCTAGGGGGAAGCAAGTTACCTCAGGGATCTTTATACAGAGCAGGTTACCTCAGGGATGGTTATATGGAGCAGGTTACCTCAGGGACTGGCTGATAGGGGGCGGCAGGTTTCCTCAGGGATCCTTATATTGAGCAGGTTACCTCAGGGACCTGCTGCTACGGGGTGGCAGGTCGCCTCAGGGAGCGTTATATGGAGTAGGTTACCTCAGGGAGCGTTATACAGAGCAGGTTACCTCAGGGATTGTTTTTTTTGTTTTTAAAGATTTATTTTTATTATTTTTTTCATTGGAAAGGCGGATATACAGAGAGGAGAGACAGAGAGGAAGATCTTCCGTCCGATGATTCACTACCCAAGTGAGCGCAAAGGGCCGATACTATGCTGATCCGAAGCCAGGAGCCTCTTCCGGGTCTCCCACGCGGGTGCAGGTTCCCAAAGCTTTGGGCCGTCCTACACTTCTTTCCCGGGCCACAGGCAGGGAGCTGGAAGGGAAGCAGGGCTGCCAGGATTAGAACCAGCACCCATATGGGATCCTGGGCGTGTTAGGCGAGGACCTTTAACCACTTGCGCCACAGCGCGGGGCCCAAAATGTATCTTTTAAAAGCTGAAACTTTTTTTTTTCCTTTGGACTTTAGAAAACTAAGTTATTTAATTCATTAATAAATATGAGCTGAGGAATGCTTACATAAGCAATTGCTTTGTGATGTTTCAAAGGAAAGATAAGTATTACACTGCAAAATCTTGCTGGAGGCAAAATATCAGGTAAAGGACAAATTGTGATTATAAATATGTATTAACTTTCAATGATATATTTTTCCTGGATTATGTTATTTAGCTCTTTTTCTCTGCAAAACATATCCAAGAATCAGTGGTATAGTTATATGTGATAAAATTCTGTAACTGAATTTTTTTTATTGAATATTCTGAATTCAGACAATAATGACCATGGGAAATATTTTGAGTATATCTAAGGAGAAGATTGAGTCATGTTGAAAACCGCTGGCATTCGAGTGGGTTGTAATATTCTAGAGAACAAAGCAATATGATAAAAAGTAACCAAGTTTTTTTAAGTTGCTTTTTTTGGGGTATTAGAAATATGCAAGTATGATTTGATACTTAATGAGGAAAAACAGACCCAGAAAACACATTACAACCCTCATGATATAACGTCTTCAAATTCCATGTGTGACATGGCCAGTGATAGATGATTCTGAAGAAAATTTAAAAGATCCACAACTTGGATAATATAATAAGGCTTGTCGTCAGGGAAATTCCTTTACAACTAAAGTTTATGCAGCAAACCCTGGAAACAAAAATCTTACCTTCTTCTAACTATAGATATAATTTTACTTTCTGCAAAACATTTATCTCTTCAAATATTTTGTCTTAATAATATTAGAGCTTATCACAATGGCTTACAGGAATGCCTTAATCTTTCCAAAAAACATTGTATTTCAAAACTATGATTTTAACGCAAATCCATAGAAAATGTGATAGAAGCAACACAACTTAAGCATAGCTTTTGAATTCCTAAAAAAGTAGACACAATGATAAGCCAAATATTCAGTATGAAAAATAATATGTATAATACAGTATTACATTTAATTCTGTCATCATTTAAAGCATTTTTTACCTCATGATAGATTATGTTTCTGATTTCTAGATACTACCTAATAGTGAGAATATCTAACTTATAATCATAATTCTTTTTCTACATATTTCTCATAAAATGATAGGAATGCATGAAAGTTATTTCCTCTTAAGCAACCTTTTTAAACATACCTGCTCCATTGTTTAAACACCAGTGAATTCACACTAACAAATTTGCATTAATAAATGCTATGCTATAATTTTCACTGTAGCAAAAAACATTGATTGACCTATATTAAATCACAGACTTTATGGTCAATTATATTGAGATATTTATTGCATAGAATTTATTATAATGTAATATTTATCTGAATGCATCTACTGCACTTATTAGTCAATATATGGCAAAACACATGAAACAGAACAATGCATCGCACAGTAAAGATTTTGCTAATGTTTTTAAGGTTCAAGCTCTGAATAATTGCCAGATATTTTAAAATTTTTAATAAAGCACCATTATGCTTCACATTCATAGTTGCCTGTTTATTGAAGTTGCCAGAACAGAGTTCATGAATATGAACCTGAAAATGTTGGCAGTTCTATCAACATCAGGGCCACCTCACCCATGTCCCAGTCCTTGCTAGCACTGATTCTACAGGTGGAAGTATCTTAGTCTACACAATCTAATACTACTTTTCTGTAAAAAATATTGTAAGCAACTCAACTGTGATGAGCAGAGGTTCTTTGTTACATTCATTCAGTCTTTTCAAATTGGTGTGCCTTTTCCTTTATGATAAATGTATACTTCATTCTTTCACAGTCTTCAACATAAACTTAGAAATCTACAAACACATTTCCACAAGGACTTTTATTCTCATCTTAAACATCAACTAGAAACTACACATGTCAACATTATTTCTACTTGCAGCATCAACCCAAGTTGTATTTTGGAGACAGAAAATTAAAACAATTTTTTTGTTCTCATTACACATTTGAAGTGTTTTGAAGATGTGTTAAATATACAGAACCATCAGTTTGTTTCATAAAATCCAATTTCTTTTTCAAATATTCCTAGCATAATGAACTGAAAAACCACAAAATTTTGATTTCTTAATTTTACATATTTGAAATATACACATATTAATTATTCCACAGAGCTAATGTTCCATACAGTATTGGAAAAGTATCATTAAATTGTTTGTTTTCCTATGTAAATAGCTGGGTTTACACAAACACTTGAAGTCCAGTTGAAATTTCTGTTTACCTGGAAATCAACACCTATTATTACTCCCAACCCCATGATCATACGTCTTTGTGAGTCAAAATTGTACGTGGCTAGTAAAACCCTAACACAGATATATTTTGCTTCTTATGAGACAGTGTATTATTATTTTATTAAATTGTGTGACAGACACTAATTTATTTAGTCTTAAAAGAAAATTGCCCAGGTTCTGGTCTTTTACCTATCACATCATCTCATCCTGATGAAGGATGAACTCACAGACTCCTCATTGCTCCGTGATGCTTAGGCTATGTCAGTGACTAGAGAAAAGGAACCTAAAGTCCATCACGGTGCATACGGATGCATGAGACACAAGCATGTGTTTTGGTGCCTTGACATACTAGAATTGATGAAAATAAAGGAAACATTACAGGCATTAAGAAAACTAGGTAGCATTGTTAAGCAATTTTCTACACTGTGTTCCTTTATGAATCAGAGATTTTAAAAATCATTACCTTCTTTTGTGCTAACGATAAAAAAAATCCCATTAACCCCTGTGAAGATTTTATCCTATTAGAGTAGCTACCATGTATTTGCTATCTATGAGATAAAATTATTTCTCAAAATATTGTGAATTCAGGTAAGACATTTATTATCTCAAGAGATCTTAAGCTAGGAACCCACATGCTTATTGGCCTACTAGTTCTAGCTCATCCTTTTAAGAAAGCATGATCTGACATTTCAGTCATTTCCAAACTCATTTCAGGATGAATCACTTTCTAATGTTTTCAATCAGTTGTCAGGGTAGAGGTCTTCACTGGCTCTTGGTTGAGAAGGCCAGTTCTTTGTTGTATGGGGTCGTGATAATCTGGCATCGAGATTTCTTGAGATGAAGCATGTAAGAGCGTTAAAGGGAGCATCCAAGTCAGAAAGAGCCTGCCCAGAGTCCGACCTTTGAGATGACAACCGATCACTTCATTAAAAGCAGATCAGCAAATCTGCCACCAACAAGAAGAATTACACATATTACAAATTCAAGAGGAGGAAAGCATGCAGGGTCACTTTGCAGCTTGCTTATCACACCCACGTTTTCAAAAAGTAAGTTCTCCTTTCACCCCCAATTATCAGTATCAAATGGAAAATTGACTTATTTTCTGAGTATTTCTGTGTCTAATGGCTATGCTTCATAAAAATGATGGAGATATGTCAGACTTTCATTTTAAAGGGGAAAGCAAGCGAAACAATTAGGAGACAGCACGTGTGTTGCGAAGGACAAGAGAAAAACAGAATTCTAGAAAAGTGATTGAAGGAGAGACTAGCTATCTGGATTAGTCACAGGATTATATGAGCACATATATTGAGATGAAAGGTTAGTGGCAAAGCAACAAAAACAAAAACCCTTGCACTTTAATGTTACATACTGAAGAATAGTGTAAAGAAGCAAGGGAGGAAAATGCTTCACAGCAACATTATAAGCAGTTTCTCCAATTGCTTCTCAAGTTTAAGTAATCAGCTCATCCTGGGCCATGGAGGACACAGTAAGATTTTAAAATAAGTGGAAGTGCAATGCAAAGCTTTCCAGGACTCAATGTCAGCCTTGCAGCATAAACGCTGACCTGCAAGGCAGCATTCCATGTGAGTGCTGGCTGGAGTCCTGGATGCTCAACTGCATCGTGTAGCTGAGAGAGCACCTGGAGATAGGCCGTACACTTGAGCCCTGCAGCCCATGGGGGTGATCCAGATGCAGACTTGGCTCCTGGCTTCAGTCTGGCCATTGCTGCTCACTGCAATTGATTTGAGAATTCTGTCTCTATCTCTTATTGCCTTTCTCTGTGTCTCTGCCATTCATATGAATAAAGAAGTATCTAAAAAGAAAAACATAGTTATGTGTTTGAAACCGTGGAACTGCAGAGTATGTGTAAAAGATCGCTCTTTTTCCTAGAGAAAATGTGAACATAGTGGCAATGGAGGCCATAGAAAATCACAGAGCAGTTCCAGTATTTTAGACAAAATATGGCAGTGGCTTCAGCTAAGCAGTGAATACAAAGACACAGAGGTCTACAGCATAAATATTGAAGATAAGGGAAGCAATGTCTAGCAACGGATGATATTTAGAAGTGCTTGTCTTATTTTTAGCTTATAGTACTTTTCAACTCATCTTTATATTTATATAATGAATTACTTATAAGTACCATTGACCAAAAGAGAAATCTAAAAATCCATTTTCCCACCCCATTTTGGAAGTAAAGAACAGGCAGGTGAATGAAATTGTGTCAATCAGAAAAGCAGAGGAGCACAACCTGCCACAGCAAGGATAAATTTGTCATCCAAGTATCAGAAGGTGAGTGTAGTCAAAACTCAGGAAGAACTCAGTGAAGCTGAGGCAGATTACTGCATTCCAAATCCTGCTTGCTGTAATTAATGTGAAGTAATAATTAAAGCAGAATTTTTACTGAAGTTCCATTCAGTATCTGATGTCTTTTAAACTGATCTAAATTTTGACAAATTCGTATGTGTGTGTGTATATAAGAAATGTATTATCGACTGAATATATTCAAAAGTCTTGAACAAAATGTTAACAAATGATGTTGAACAGTCTGTAAGAGAAATGAGATTGCATCAACAAGCTAAAGATCAAGAAGATCTGTCACTTCTCTCTATAAATCTGCCCTCCCAATACAATATTATTAGTAAAATGTTATTTTATTAAAATATTACCATTGTTCTGCTCACTTGATTATGTTTAAAAGACACACTACTTTCCTGGGCCCAGTGTGGTAGCCTAGCCTAAAGTCCTCACCCTGCATATTCTGGAATCCCACATGGAAAGCAGCGCACCTGGTGGCCCAAGGCCTTGGAACCTTGCACCTGTGTGGGAGACCCAGAAGAAGCTCCTGGCTCCTGGCTTCAGACTGGCTCAGCTCCGGCCATTGAAGACACTTGGGGAGTGAATCATCAGATGGAAAATATTTCTCTCTTTCCCTCCTACTCTCTGTATATCTGAATTTGAAATAAAAATAAAAATGAAACTTTTAAAAAAAAGACACTATTTCCACCTTTTTCTTGGGTCTTTCCTCTCTTAGAGCCCCCTCCTGATGCTGAACAAGGGCTTTTCATTTTTAATATCATTAATAAACCTTTCTTTGCACACTAAAATTGTCCACATGAAGATTCTTGTTTTCTGTGTGAGAATTCATCCTCTCGCGTAAAATTATCCACTTATTTGAAATATCTCTGTTTTTTCTGTAAGTGCCTGAGTTATAAATGTCCTTCTCAATACTGTATTTGCTATGTCTCATGGGTTTTCATAATTTTGTTTTTATTTTCATTTTTTCAAAAGAAATGTTTTTTCATATTAATTTTTTCAGTGACATGTAGTCAAACAGTAGCATCGGTTTCTTTAAGAAGGTCTTTGATTTTCATTTCAGTGACAGATTGTTCATTTAGTAGCATGTTAATGAACTTCATGTTGCTGTGAATTTTTAATTTTTCTTCCTGTTGTTGATTTTGTTTTATGGATTTTCATTTAAGGCATGTAATAGAGACTATCATATCCAGATGTGAAGAACAATGCAGTGTGCATCTCTACTTCCAAATCAAGGATGGACTCCCAATGAAACTACAAAAGATATCTTGACTTCATTTTCTTCCCTTCTTCCAGTGAGCAGAAGGGCCATTTGTCTCCTTGCTGGTTGTCAGCACCCTGATTAGCTGCCAGAGATCATTACCCTTCCTTTTTCTCTCTCCAAAGCCATCAGCAGCTGACACAGTCTGTCCCTAGCTGTCCCACCTGGTTTAGTGCATGCTCTCAGAGTCCCTCTGGCCCTCATTAGGTCAAGATTTCGATTTTTGAGGATTTACATGAACTGGCCAGGCCCCCTGAAGATAACCCAGGATCTATACCTGTTTTAGGTTCTGTAATCTTAATATCTGCCACACCCCTTTCTGTGTGCAGCTTCATGCATGCAGACTCCAGGGGTCAGCACAGAGCAGGTTGAAGAGTCCTTGTGTTAACACGCACCTGCGGTGTGGGATGGCCTTATTTCAGTCAGGTGTATTAGTCATCAGAAGGCACATCTGAGTGAAACGGAAGAATAACTGATCAAGAACAAAAGCTCACGCTCAGAAGTTTCAGAAGAGCCAGATAAGGAGTAATATAGTAAGTATCCTCGGGTGTGTTTGATATTTGTGAAATTTCCTAACAACTCAAGATCTCGCTGCAGAGCGTTGCCCTCTGTTATAAACCCTGTGTTCCCTGTAGAAAATCTTACATTTAGCTTAGAAAGAATATTCAACAGTGATTTATATATATATATATATATATATACACAATGTTCAGAATATTCTATAAGCAACATTATACCTTATTATTAACCTTTATTTCAGAATGATCATTTGTGTTTCAATGGGAGGATGTAGAATATACTGTCTCATTTTATCTTTCAAATATAGATGCTAATACCTGTGCAAGGAATAAGGTTTGGAAAAGGCATAAATACTTCATTGGTTATTTTAATTCAGCCTAAATGCAGAGTAAAAAGGGGACTTAGTTTCCCTAACAAATCATTCAAGTATTGATTTAGGATCTGAGACAGACATCTGTTCAAATCAGATCTAAAAGTTTTCCTTTACAACAAGAAACCATTTTCCTCTGAAGTTGAAGTTACAAGTTCAGTGGGAAAAGAAGGTTTTCTTGGAAGATCTCATTTTCCCTGTGAGAATTAAATCAATGCCCCTAGCCATGAACTCCTTAGGATCATGATATGCAGTAGAAGCTGTAAGTTACAGATATTTCCATAAACGACAAGCTGTGAAAACACAAGAACAAGAGATTTGATAAAGCTACCCCTTATGTACAGTTTATTCAATAGCAAAGTTTCAATTCACGAAGACATGTACGCATGAATTCCATTCTTAAATTCTGTCACTAACAATTTCAAAATAGTTCCTGAGAATGGAGGCAGCAATTTGGTTGAATCTCGTTGCTTCAGTGACTAGATACATTGGCAGAAAAATATGCATTATATTATTCAGGATTACTTAAATATTTTACATAATTTAAGATGTTAAAGAGCCCTTGCTTTGAAGGGAATCTTCTGCTCAAGTATTCAAAACAAAATGTTCTGACTTCAGAAAGAGATGTTTCTATTCTTTCCATTTGACAGTATATTCATATTTGAAAAATTATGTATGGATCAACCAGTCTAAGAGAGGGCGATTATCTCTGTAAGGACATGTGAACAAAGTATTTTACCACAATGACGTTGAGCCTAACTTACGTACATACTTATGTAGTCATTGCAACAAACTCTAGAAAAACTGTCTGTCATAGTAACTATTGATGATGAATTCTTTCACAGCCTTGCAGTGAGATTTTTCTCCAATTAGTTTCTGTGCTGCTCCAAATCTGCATGAATTTCATAAAATGTGCTTGTTTCCATCGTGATTTTTCTGAATCTGTCTTTCCTGGGCGAATCTCCAGATTGGCAAGCTCAAGCAGATTTAAAATACCCTCTCCACGCAGCTCCCACACTTGTCCTGCCTGGGGATGGATTGACGGCCGCTCTGATGGTCCTAACTAAGCTGCTTTTCTCGGCAGAAAAGTTTTTGCTTCAGCTGCTGCCGACGTTGCCTGTCCCTCCCGCTAACTCACTGTTTCCCATTGTGTCAGCCTGCTTCCACCTGCTCCAGCACACCATGCATGAATCTTTTCCGAGAGGAGAGGTCCAAAGATACATTCCTCTTGTGACACATTATGTAAATGTTCCAAGAGGATGAAATATGAGCACCTATTTTGTTTCTCTCCCAGTCTAGGCAAGGGACCACTGCCATACTACCTGAGGTCAAAGCGGCTCTTACAATGTAAACATTGAGTTGTATTATCTATAGTCCTCATAATCAATCTTGCTAAATAATCTTAAATTGTTCAAATTAGGGCCCTGCATGGTGGCCTAGCGGCTAAAGTCCGCGCATTAAACGCAACAGGACCCTATATGGGCGCTGCTCTAATCCTGGCAGCTCCACTTCCCATCCAGCTCCCTGCTCGTGGCCTGGGAAAGCAGTCAAGGACCGCCCAAAGCGGGCGCGTGAGACCTGGAGGAAGTTCCTGGTTCCTAGCTTCGGATTGGCTGTTGCTAGCACTTGGGGGGTGATTCATCGGACAGAAGCTCTTCCTCTCTGTCTCTCCCTCTCTCTGTATATCTGACTTTAGGATAAAGACAAAATGAATCTTTAAAGAAAAAGTTCAAACTAGCTGTACTCATGCCATGTGTTTTGATTCTTTGATAAAAGTAAAGTTTTCTGAATGGACTTAGAGAAGGATGGCGAGGAGCCCAAAATGGAACTCAGAAGGGTAATGATTAACCCAGCAGCATCTCTCATATTCAAAATAGAAACCAAATAATTAATATTTGGATATAATCTATTGGGGTTAATGTGATTGTTGGCATATCAGTCACCTCATGAATGAGGTGCTACACCACAGAAGCCAGGGATGTTATAATAGACAGAGGGAATCCTCAAGTTGATTTAGGCCAAAACTCTAACCTCTTCATTTCATTTTATTAAAATTGCTATTATTTATGGATGCATTTACTTTTGAGGCACAGAGGTAGGGAAAGGCAGCGAGAGAAGAAAGAGAAAGACATCCCCCAAGTTTCCTGATTCACTTTGCAGATTACCACAGCAGCAAAGGCTGTTCTGGGAGCCGGGAGCCCCAGCCAGGAGCCCCAGCCAGGAGCCCCAGCCAGGACTCCGCAGACACATACATGTGTGGGAACCTGAGAATGTGGACCACCCTCCACTGCTTTCTAACGTGCATTAGCAGGCAGCTGGTTAGGAAATGGAGCAGCCAGGACTCAAACCAGCACCCAGGAGATGTTGGTGCTGCAGTTAGAATCTTAACCCACTACCCCTCAACACTGCTTTTCCTTCTGTACTGTTGGAGAACAGGAAGATCTCCATAGAGCTAAATGATTTGACTAAAATTAAATGGCTTCTTTCAAAGCAGAAGTAAAATGCTAGATTCTGACTTTCATGTTGCTGTTCTTTCTCAGGAATGGTTATTATAACTTGTGTAATCCTTCATTAACTGTAGAAAGATTCCCATGTTTGCATGTTTAGACCAAGAATCAGGTCAACAGCTTTTGAGTAAACAAAAAAACAATATTATTCAAACACTACTTAAGACCGTTATTAAAGCACATGCTTTTCCACTTCATCATTAGACCACATCTAATAATCATCCATGATTTTATGAACATTGACAAAGCAAGGTAAATAATCAAACAGTATTCACATTATGTAAGCCTTGGGCAGATATGTGTGAAAACGGTTTCAACGTGTATTAAAGTGTTTTAAATAGTTATTAGGAGTTCAGCAGTTGCAAGTTTATTTTACAGAAGAAAATTTGTGAGCCCCAATGACTTACTCCAAATTCAGCAAATTCTTACATGTAAATTAGGGTTATAAAGTAGGATCACAGGGTTTTTTGGCGATGAAATATGTTCTTATTGCAGTGTTGATGTTGTTGCTATTGCTGCGATCATCATTATTTCTTCTTCTAAGGATTCTTCATGATAAAGTATTTTTAAAAATCATGGCTATATTTTGTTCCTAATAGCTAGTACTCCATAAAGAATACATTACTTTTAATAAAACATTTACTGGAAGATTGCATCCAAAGCACTTTTCGAGTTGGATTTGTAGCCACCAGCAAGAAGAATTCAACATTAAAAATGTATTGTATATAAATGATTTCATACTAAACTCCAACTAAGAGTAGTTGCTGATCAAGGTGTTAAAACTTAAAAACATAAAGTGTTTTTTTTTTATCATTCATGCATCTCTTTTCTATTCCTCAGCTTACTTTACTCCATAGTCACATTCAATTGATTTCAATGGATATAAGTCATATGAAATATAATGTTCTCAAGAAAACTTCTGTTCTTGAAGATTTGACTAAATTCCTTAATTTTTATCTCAGTTCCAAAAGGAACTTTTGTACTCTCAGATATAAGTAACAAGGAAATCCAACCTCTGCTTAAAATTAAGTGTTTAGGTTTCAAGTGATAGACCTTTTGTCTTTTGGGTTTTCTAAAGCATTTTTATTTGTGTTTCTAAATGTTAGGTCTTCAGAATGAATGTTGATTTAGTTTGCTACTAGAGTGACTGTTGGACATAAACAGCAGAGAACACATTTAGAAAAAAAGTAGCTTTAGTATCCTGGAAATTATTTTAGAATACATGATAATATTAAACATGCTCAATAGAATAAAATTCAAAAAGAGCAAATATTAAAGATGTGCTTTAACTTCATAGAATCCAGGCTTCTGTGAAGGGCTGGCTGGAGAACCGGTTGGGAGAGATGACGCACAGATGCGGTGTCTTTCTGGCAGTGCCCTAGAAAGCCTGATGAGTCAGATGTGCTGTGGATCGTCTAATGGAGCAGCATGCTTACTGCTAACAGAGGTTGTTGGCATCTCACGTACTCTGGGAGTTCTACTGTGTCACAGGGTGCTGCTGCTTCTTCATTTTGTTTTTTTCTTAAAGATTGGTGTCTATAGACATAGTTATTTATTTGAAAAGCAAAATTATAGAGAAAAGCAGAAACAGAAAGATAGCGAGAGATCTCTCATCTGCTGATTCATACTCAAATGGCCACAACAACCAGCTATGAGCCAGGAGTCAGGAGATTCTTCCTGGTCTCCTAAATGTGTGCAGGGTTTCAAAACCTTGAATAACCCTCCACTGCTTTCCCAGTATAATAGCAGGGACTTGGTATGGTGGTATATTATCCAGGTAAGTCTCCGGTCAAGCACCATCCTAGGGTACTTCTGTTAATATCTCTCATTGAATAGTATTTATAGAGCATATCAAGCAGGTTGTGAAAAGCACTTCTCATTTTACAGCAGAAATACAACTCACAGAAGATAGATGACAGATAGATAGATAGATAGATAGATAGATAGATAGATAGATAGATAGATAGATAAAAACTAGGTAAATAACAAATCAATGGATGGATAGATATGCTTTACATGATTATATCCATGGAGACTGCAACATTCAAAAACCCTGCAGTCGCTAGCCCAAATGAAATCAATGTCATGGCTTCATTTTGAGTCTGAAACCTATAGAACCAGAGAAGTTGACAATATAGAAAAGGCAGTAATTCAATTTGTGTTGGACAGCAGAAAAAACCCAAAGGAGATTAGCAATCAGGTTGAGTATCCTCCCTAACTAATGAGAGAACTCTGTTCTTTTCAGGCCTTTAACTGGATGAAACTCATGCCACAGAATAAGGAAAGATACCAAACTAGCAATTCAAATGCTAATTTTCAAAAACTACTCAGTTATGTAATTAGGTGCTTGTCTGTTTATTGGAAAGTCAGAGTTTCAGATACAAGGAAAGTCACACAGCGTGATCTATCCAGTGGTGTGTTCCGCAGATGGCTGCACTAACCAGGGCTGCACGACATCAGGCCAGTTACTTCATCTGGGTCTCCCCTATGGGACGCAGAGTTCCAAGCACTTAAGCCATTTTCTGGTGCCTCTTCCACTGTGCTAGAAGGCAGATGGGTCCCGTGTGAGTGGCCTGGCAACAAACCCATCGCTCATAGAGGAAGATGATAAGAGAAAGCAGCTTCACCAGCTAGGCCACGATGCTAGAACCAGAAATGCTGACTCAATCCAGGAACACCGTTACAGACATGCACAACCAATGTGGGCACACCATGGCAACTGACATGTAAAGGTAACCATTATACTGACTTTCCTGGAAGCAATGAGAAGTTACACCGGTTTGCCCTGTGTCTCCTTCCACCTGACAATACATGTGAAAATAGCACGGGAGTCAGTGGTGTGTTCACTTTCTGCTTCTTACTTCATTACATCTAGTAATGACTAGATGTTTGCTTTATATTCTCCAAAATCCCCAGATCCTCTACTTGACACCGCGCCTTACATATTTCCTTACCTTTCTCTATGTCACTTTTCTGATTCCCTTACTGATTTCTCCCAGTATATCACTTTAATAAATCATAAGAATAAAACATGAATCTCTATCGCCAGGGAAATACAGATTTGAAAATAGTCTAGCATGTAAATTTCGGGGCAGCTCATAAAGGTAGATGGGTATTTACAGTTTCTTCAGCCACCCCTCAGCCAGTCTGCAAATCCAGCCTCTGACCTCACTGTGGCCCAGCCTCAGCTCCTGCCCACATGCAGACATCACTCCAGCCATTGCAGAAGTTTAATGTATAAACCAGCTCTCTCTCTCTCTCTCATAATGCCCCCGCCACTTTCTGTTACTTTTTCTTTTTAAGTTTTGTTTTACTTTTATGCAAAAGGCAGAGTTACAGAGAGAAGAGAGATACAAAGTCTCCATTTGCTAGTTTTCTCTTCCAGTGTCCATAATGGCTGGAGCTGAGCTGTGTTCCAACCAGGTGCCAGGAGCTTATTCTGGGTTTCCACAATGCATAATGGGGTTCAGAAACCTGACCATTCTGTGTTGCTTACCTAGGCCATTAGCAGGGAGCTGGGTTGGAAGCGGAGCAGCAGGGACCCAGATTGGCTCCGGTGTGTGATGCTGGTGGCGTTTATGGGGACTCAGTCTACTACGCCATGGAATTGGACATATGTTTCTCTTTCTAACAAGCAAATACATGCATGAATCTTTTAGAAAAACACAAGTGATTGATCTAGTCAGTATTCTTTTTTTTAAAGTTTTATTTATTTGTTTTAATTGTTACTAACATTGTATTATGTGATACAGTTTTATATATGACTGTAACGGCATAAACTAGTAGAGGCATAAATTTCAGCAATTAAGGGCAGCAATTAAGCCTATCAGTTCAGATGAATTAGATAAATATGAGATGAATTATTTGTACAATGTGTCTCAACTCATAGAATTGCAGCAGTCAGAGACTCTTATAGGGGAAGCATTTGTTTTAGGCTAAAACAGATTAAAGGATTATTGCTTAGTGAGAGTCCAATTTTATGGTCACATTGGCCATCTGTTTATCAAATATTCTAATTTACTCTGTGTTTAAAACAATGCAAAGCTAAGCTAAATGAAAACTAATCATACACCAAAATGCCCTCTTATTTTAGCTATGTCTTACCAACAATTCATTCTGATTATACATGCAAAAAGTGCAAGTGCTGTCAGCCACATTTTCCGATAGTAAAAGTCTTAGTTGAAGGTCAAGTTTAGACAAAATCTAAGAGTTAATCATGTTTACAGGATAAACTAATATCAGTATTAGACCATCTTTGAAAATAGTACCTCTTTAATGTAGGACTTTTTGACATCTTATGAAGAAAAAGTGAATTTTTAGCTTGCTGGGTAACAAAGCATAATTCCTTCACTATTTCTAGTTGATCATAAATGTGTGTTTCAATTCCAGAGTTATAATAATAGGTAGCCAGTTAGAGTTTTCAGTTGATGAAAAAATAATTGTATAATTAACACTGTTATATAGCTAATAGAAACCACACACATTCACGTTAAAACTCCAAGCTGCCATATTTTGTGTTTATCCAGTGTTAAACTTTCATTTCAGTTTATTGGGTGCAGAAATTCATTCAGGAACCAGGAGATTTTTCTGAGTCTCCTGACTGAGTGGAGGGGCCGAACGATTCAGGCACTTCTCCTCCACCGTCTCAGGCGGACAGAAAGCTGGATCAGAAGTGGAGCCGTTCAGGAGTGAATGCTGGTGCTGTAGGCAGAGGCTTAGTCAGCTGTGCTGCCTTGACCACAGATTCAGGTTTTGTTTGTGTTTGTTTTGTTTGTGATTTATACATTTATTTGTTTGAAGAAAACGGTGCATGTGTTTGTGTGTGTGTGCAAGTGCTTATTCCTCTCTCTCTCACACACGCACATGCATATGTGTATATATATATATATATATTTAACATATATACACACTCAGTTGTGTACAATAACCAGGGATGTGCCAGGTTAAAACCACTGGCCAGGAAACAGGCCCAAGTCTCACACATGGGTTGCAACGATACAAGTATTTGGGCTGTTGTTTCCTGCTCTGCTAGGTACACTAGCAGGAAGCTGGATCAGAGCGGAGCAGACACCACTTGAACCTTGATATGACATGGTGGCATCTCAAATGGCAGCTAAAACCACCACAGTGCCACAAGGGAAATTCTTACCTAAAAGAATAGAAAGATGAAAACATGAAAACTGCCTGTTATAAAGTTCATGTAAGTCACTAAATACTAACCTAAAAGCAACTGAAAACAAATCTTTATATGAATTAAATGTCATTTTGAAGAGGCAAACTTCTACTATGATGTATTCTCAAGATGATTAGTTAAACTAATCATGGATGTAAGACTTATGACAGAATGTACTCAACTAATATTAAACTCATCAGGGCAAATAAAGCAAAAGATGCTAAATAAGTTCACTAAAAATCATTTGCAAAATCTTAAAGTTAGAAATTGTATTAGTTAAGCTAATGAAAACTTTGTGGATACACACCTTTTTCCCTCCAGAGTTGGCAAGTAAAGACTGCACAATGCTTGTGGTTTGTCAATCAATGATAATGAATGCAGGGCAAAATGACATCACTTCTAATATCAGTCCAATAGGGCAAATTCTAAGAGAATGTTTCCAGTACAATTTCTATTTATTTGGTGCAGGGTAATGTAAAAGACCACTCTGCAACTGTACATTGCTTTATACCAACCATCAGAAAGGGGACAAGTTCCAGTGTGTGACAGCTGAACATTTCTATGACGCTCTTGTTTTTCACGGCTCAATTATTGAGTGCCTTATTTACAGAGAAGGGGGAAATATATTAGTAAATCTTATGTACACTTAAGAAAATCACGCATACAGAATAATGGAGAATGTGCTGTTAACATCACCCACCTGCGCAAGTCGCAAAGTGAGCAATGTTGACCTTCTGCCGTTGCAGTCAGGCAGCTCCAGGTTTGATCTGGGAAGCTGCTATCCTGAGAGCAGTCAACACAATTCAGAATCATATAGAGCCAACCCTTTAGCTTGTTTGTTTCTAAAATTTCAGAATCTTGTAATGCACAGATTATTTAAATATAACGCAAAATTAAATGTGTGAGTCAATTCCAAATGTTGCTTATTTTTACCTAATGTAAAAAGTTTAATGAGATGGGCACTTAGCTAAGTGGTTAAGACACCCGTGTCTCATGTAAAGTTGCACAGATCTGAGTACTGGCCCATCTCCAGCTGTTTTCTGGTGCAGACTGTGCTGGGATCCAGTCCCTGCCATTGAATAGGAAGCCTGGAATGTGTTCCAGGCTCACAGCCTTTGCTGTTCCTAGTCCAGGCCATTTTAGGTCCCTCTCTGATACTCTACTTCTAAAATAAAGGAAAGACACTAATTACATAGGCAAAATGGATAAATAAAATAAATCAGGTAGTATTTAATAGTATAAGGAAAATAATGTACTTTCCCATGAAATATATATATATATATATATTCATGCTTTTTAATGTACACGTGCATTGTATAATGATCTAATGAGCATGCTTATCTACCCTTTCAGATATCAGTCTGTGATTTACTATGAGAAAATTCAAAATCATTTATTTTAGTAGTTAGGAAATATAGAAACAGAACTAATCTTTCAATACCAGCCTTACTTCATTTCTCTTCCCCTCCCAGACTCTGATAACTCTTAACATGCATAAAATCAGCCCCTTTAGATGCCATCAATTAGTGAAACATTCCCTCTCATGTGGATGTGTTTGGCTTATGCCACTTAACCTGACCATCTCCAGGTCTCAGAAGGCAACATTTCCTTCTTTCAAGGTTACTGAGGAGTACCTCACCATGTATGTTAACACATATCCTTGCGCATTCAGCGAATAGATTCGGAACTTGTAAATATTTTTTCTGAACATGGTCATTGTCACTAAACTTAGGCAATGAAACTAAAATACTGATTGAAAATTAAATAAGGCACAAACAATGGGGCATTATTCATGCTCACGGATTAGAATAATTAATGCTGCAATGCTAGTTACACTATCCAAAATTACATTCATATTCTACGTAATTTGCATTAAATAACACTTTGGTACTTCACCAAGGAAGAACAGAAAAATCCTAAAAATCCACAAAGCACTCAGGACAGCTGAATTCATCTTAAGTTTAAAAAAAAAATAATTAGCAAATCTGGAGATGTCACTCTACAAACTTCAAATTATTACAAATTTAGTTATCGGAACAGCATGGTGGTGGCACAAAAACAGATAACACCAATGGAACTAAATGAAATATTATTAAATAATCACATACGTTTCCACCAACTGATACTTGGCAAAACACAGAACATTCACTCAATTTTTCAGAAAGTGGTGTTGGCAAAATTGGAAGCCCACGTGTAGAAAAATGAAAATAGACCCCATCTATAACTATGCACAAAATTCAACTCAAAACATGACAAAGTTAAAACAATAAAATGACTAAATGAAATTTTAGACAAAATCATCTCTAATCTATGTCTAGGCAAAGCGTTTTGGAACAAGAAAGAGTTTTGGAACTGGAATCCAAAACAAAATTAGACAGCAAATAAAATCTTCAAATAAAGGAAAAAAATTGCACATTTATGTTCTTCATTTGGAAGCACATTTTTACAGTAACTCCAGAAACTATACTGTTGATTTCGGGGCAAATTTCATAGTTAACTTTGTGGATTCTGAAATATCTTCATGTTAGTCACCACCTGAATTTGAGAATCCTTGGGCCACACAGCCTTCTTGTCAACTTGTTATAAATCTGAAGTTTCAACACGTACCCAGATTCAATCATTCTGAATACTTCATGGAAATCAGAAAAAAAGAAAAAAACTTAGAATTATAATTTTGTAAGGAGTTATTCGAATATCCCACCCCGGACACGGTGCCATTTCTTCCTCACAGCTCATGAAATTCGCACCAGTCCAGGGAAGCCAGCATTTCACCTGAAAATCCCACCTCCAATCTTCCAGCCCCTTCCCCAACCCGGCTCACTTACCAATCACCCCTAGGCATTTACCTGCAGGCACCAATCCCCTGGGGCCTACCCTCCATCCCTCCCAATCCCCAACCCCCACACCCTTGCAGCTCTCCCCAGGTGCGGCTCTCTCTTTCTTCTCCTTCTGGCCTCCCTCCCCTTCCCCTTCCCCTTCCCCTTTTTCCTCCTCTCTTCTCCACCACCTCCACCCCGTTCCTGACCCACTGGAATAAACCTCATAAGATATCTCATTGTGTCTGGTGTTTTCAGCTCATGGTAACAAACCAGGTTGTGGGAATTAGCTGCGCGTAATAATATCGTAATAGCCTATGAACGAGAACTCTAACACTGTTTTAAATAACTAACAAATTTCATTATGAAAAATATTTTGCAAATCAAATGCATCTAAAAGAAGAGATATCTAAGTGATTATAGGGATATCACCAAATGAAGACCTATTGTCCTCTTCTGCTGGCATTAGAACTAATACTTTGCTGGCAATATCAACATGTGGCCATAGGTAGAGAAGTATGAAGAGAAATCCTCCTGAGCTTTTGGGCCAGAATTATTTAATCAGTGCTGGATTTTCACCCCTCCTCCCCCCACCTTCTAACTGTTTGGGCTGACATGTAATTCAAGTCCTCTGTGTCTCAAATCAAGTGGTTGATCTCCATGGCGGAGAAACCTCTGAGTCATTTCATTAGCACAAACCATTTAGGAGCACCTGTGGGTTCTCTTCTAAGTATAAACTTATCAGAGTATATCATGGAAGATAAAGACACTCTTCTTGGGAAATTCCAAGCTTTGATACTCTGGCTATCAGAAAATGGAGACATAGATCTGTAAAGTTGATCAAATTGATCATGCAAATGTAATCTTGAATTTTTTCCAATCAAATGTGCTCTTAAAATATTATTTTACATTTCCATCATGTTTATTAAAAGTGTGATTAAACACTGACAAAAAATATAAATAACTGTCTTTATAAAGATTATTTGGGGGGTCAACATTGTGATGCAGCACATTAGTAAAACATCACATTCTCAAAAGACTAGCATCACATATCAGAGAACCTGTGGGAATTCTAAGTGCTCCATTTCTGGTTGAGTTTCCTGAAAATGCTTCTGAGGGGGCAGAAGACCATGACCCAGAAGCATAACACCTGTCAGGACCACCCCAGGCTCTTGTTTTTAGCTAATAAAGCAGTCAACTTTTGTCTATTTCAGAAAATTATCTTTTGACATTATCAGAAATATTCCAAAAACATTTTTAAAATGGTTACTACGGTGGTTCGAAGAGCAAGGGGTATGCAATACAAAGAGAGCCTTTTTTGGCTTGTTTTTTTTTTTTCCCTTTTTTTCGGTTAAAGTGTCATCTTTATTGAAAAGCAATGATGACAAGAAGGAGCCATGTACAATGCGTGGTGCTTGTGAGCACATATTGCACAAAAAGCCATGCTACAAGGAAGGCAAAATGAGAAAGAGACTGCTCAGTCATTCACTGCAAAGAAAGCTCGAAACCCGAACTCAGGAAAATGTACTCCAGGATCTGATAAGAAGGACAATAGATCGCCTGCCAGGCAGCGCAGCAAATGCTGCTCTAAAAGTCCCAGGGACACTGGAGGGAGCAAATGGGAGAGTGATAAGACATAATCTCCCTTTACAAATGCAGAACAAGGTAAACCGCAGAGGAAAGTCAGCCAGAGGATGAATAGAAACAAAGAAGTCACATTCGTTTACATATAAACTACTTCAGATTTACTCATCCTCTCACTTTCAGACGTCCTTAAGTTAAGCACGCCTTTAATGCCCTGGGCCATTCCTCTATCTTCCTCAGTCCTCTCAATTCTTTTTTCTTTCCTCTCAACTGCAAACATCACAAAGAAACTCAACATCAGTCTGTATTGCACGGTAATTCAGTAAGCCATCAGTTTTTTGAGAAGTCTGATTCTGAAGAAAAATAGTCTTGGCCTGGCGTGATAGCGGAATAGTTAAAGTCCTCATTTTGCACGCCTGGGATCCCTTATTGGCGCCAGCTCAGCTCCAGCCATTGTGCTCACTTGGGGAGTGATTCATTGGTTGGAAGATCTTCCTCTCTGTCTCTCCATCTCTCTGCATATCTGACTTGGTGGTTAAAAAAAAAAAAAAGGATCTAAAGAAAGATTCTAAAGAAAAATAGAAAGGCACGTTGCAGAGTAACACATTAACAAGGATAGTACTGTTTCCTGCCTTTTAACACAAACATAAAACCAGCATAAGCCTACTATCGCAATGGTATCTTTGTAAATAGTTTGTGATAACTTTTCTGAATACTAGCAATACAACTCAGCTGGTCTAAACAGGTTTGCAGTTTAATCATGTGTTACTTGTGATAAGCAAAGATGTTGTAAGACTTGTCTGGCTGCATGATTTACAGTCACACTGAGAAATTATTGTGTGTGTGTGTGTGTGTGTGTGTGTGGTGCAGCATTAAAAAGCGGATGTAACTAAAATCTTTCTACATTTTTTTCAAAATACGCATTTTATAATAGTAATACGAATCTCTCAAATGTTGTCCATGATACAACATGAACAGAAATCATGATCAATTTTTGTTTCAAAATTTAATTTTCAGAAAGGGCACTTTGCAGAGCAGTTAAGACGTGGCTCTCCTGCGTTGGAGTGATCACATTTTCCTTCAGTTCCAGCTGGCTGACACTGAACAAAGGCCTGGCCTGGGAGGCAGGAGTGAGCCTCCTTCAATGAGCTCTGGACCCCTGATGTCTGCTTGGCTGAACTCTGGCTGTTGCATTTGCTTGGGGAGTAAACAAGTAACCAGAACATTTTTCTGTCTCTCTGGTTTCTAAATTAAAAAAGTAAGTAAATATGTAAGAACGTTTTTTAAAAATAAATAATGTCTTAGATTTTGAAGGAAAACTATAAGAAGTATAGTAAAATTTAGAACATCAACATGTCACATTTCTGGCTTAATTATGCTTAGGTGTAGAAGACGCTAGAATGTGGCATCTTAGCACATTAGGTGTTTTAAATGGAGGTTACCTGAGGGAGGAAAAAAAAAACCCTGAAGCAAGAGGATTGCAAGAGGATTCTCTTTAGGTTCTTCCTCAAGAAGGCAGTAGGACTTTAAGCTTTTCTGGCCTTCCCCTTAGACAATCTCCAAGGGCCGCAGGTGACAGACTGCCTGTAACCATGAATCGGAGGGTCACAGAGATGAATCTGAACAAATAGGCCTTCCCTATGCCAGATGCATGTCATCCTGGACATAGAATCAAAAAATATTGCAGCTGGGTGTTTGCAAAAATATCGCACTTGAAAAAGTTCCTCTCAGCTTACTTTGTGTTCATGCCTTTTGTCTTCTAATATTGCTCCATTAATATTTACCATCCATCAAGTCTAAAGATAAAACACAAATGTGTGCTTTCTCTGAGGTTTTGCTTTCTTATAATTTCTCCCAGGCCATGTAAAATCTATTTTTCTTGAATTCTTTTATCTTAATTTTGGAGACCTCACCAACACAGCTAGGATGAAAAGAAAAGCTACCTGTTTTTATTTATGAGTGTAACTTTTAGCCATCTTCTGTCTCTCCTTGATAGTGCATTCTACATCATGTATCGTGTGAACACACTTAGGGATGGGGCTGATATCGTGGTGTAGCAAGTGAAGCCACTACTCGCAATGCTGGCATTAGACAAGGATGACAGTTCTCGTGCCAGTTGCTCTACTTCCAATCCAGATCCGTGCTAAAGCAGTAGAAGACAGGCCAAGTGGTTAGGTCCCTGCCATTCATGTGGAGGACCCAGGATTCAAACTGACCAGGTTCCTGATCACCCCTGTGGCCATCTACAGCCTATGCCAGCAGCTGCCAGAGCTGTCCTCTCTGTGACCCTGACTTCAAGTAAATGAGTATTTGTTTGCTTGCTAGTTTAGAGAAGTAGAAACACTTTGGGATTTCTACTTCCCGTTACAGGCTGTTTTTATCACACTGAAACTCAAATAGATTTCCATGATGTTGTCTCATTCATCTGCCATTTGTCCTAAGACTTTACCTATCAATCTGGGATAACAATATTGAGTCTATTTTCATACCCCTTAGCACCGAACAGCACTGTACCACAAACCACTTCATGTTTAGTATGATGGGAGTGACTGTTGTCCATGGAGTCTACAGGAAATGCTAATTATCAAAATACATGATTCACTAATACAGAACACACATTTAGACATTCAATGCTAAGGTGAGGGCTGTTAAAGAGACAGTCCTCAATGCCACATTTACGAACATCTTTAACTATGTGATTAAAATTAGTACTTATAAATGTGAATGAAGAATCAAGGATAAATGTTCATTATGTGGGAGAAGGAGTGTAAGGACAAAAAATGCAATAGGGGATATCAGGAGACAAAAATCATCAACATACGATCAATAATAAAGCATTTATACTTTGTGCACTCAAAATAATTTAGGACACTTTATCCATAAAGTGAGAAAATGAATAATGGAAAAGAAATAATCAGTAAAAAGATTTTTTTTTCTTGTGAAGGAATGTGTCCAATACAAGAGTTGAATTCTAAACTCATTTTAATTTTATATTTGCATCAGAATATATAATGGTTCTTTGTTTTACATTGTTCAGAATTTCTGAAGAGCTCAGATTACTTGCTTTCTTTTTATTTACATGTAACAATAATTGCAAATATGAACTGTGGTATAATGTTTCAATAAACATGAACTGGATACTGATCAAACCAATATAAACAACATTTTCTCTCCATTTGTATTATTGCATGATGATAACTTTGGCACTTCTTTGTTATATCTGCACATTGAATATCTGTTGTGCTGTTTTTGAAATCTATATTTTTAAAGTCTTAAAGACTTCATTTGATGTCTAAGTGAATGTACCTGAAGAACTCAGGTAAATCTGATTTTCACAACACACTTCAGAACCTACACAAAAGAGCAGGCTTTCACAGGTAGGCCCAGAGCTTTAAATTATAGCACTCTAGTTTTTTTGTTTTATTTTGTTTTCCCCTGCACACACACACACACACACACGTTGTTCCGCAGGAGCGTAAACAATGGCTGTACACAGGAGATTTTTTCAGTAGTATGCTGTGCCAGTTCCTGTAGATCTAGTAAAATTTTGTCATCGATATTTGCAATAACTGGGAATTCTGTTTCATGAGTTAAAACATGTGAACGTCCAGTAGCTGGATGGTAGCGACCTGTTCTTTCAACAGACGAGGGCAGACTATCTGATCTGGCATATTTTTTTGCTATCTACTGATGAACTCAAACCTCCAAATAACCTTCTATCGGGGAGACGGGAGACAGCGTTGAGATGTCTGATTTGGCTCACCTTAGAATTTATGATTTTCTTCTGGTCTGTGACACGACGCAGAATGAAAGCTGTAAACTACGGAATCCAGGAAGTGAGTACCTTTCCGGAGAGCCGTGTTTTTTTCCTACCACCAGAGGGCATTAATAAATTAGACTTTTAGCATTGTAAAATAAAAGGGGCTTTGCTCTGTCTATTTTATATGTACCTATAACTCTTAGGTTTCACAGGAAAAGAGGAAAGTGAGTTTGCGATACCTTAAAGAAGCTAGAAATCTTATGAAAAGCAAGTTATTTTTACAGATCACCATCTTGCAATCGTTTTAAAAATCTAAGCTCACGTAACTAAAGAAAATCTTGGGGTTAAATCAAATTCAACTAATTCTTGGTATTAAAATGTACTAATATGTCTTTCCCTCGTGTTTATCAGGATGGCAATGACGTAAACCAATGTGACTTGTAAGATTGATGTTTATATTTGCATTAGGGGACTAGCTAAACCATACTCGCTACCTGAGAATGCTATTATTGCCTATGTAGTGCTCAAGATTGTAAAAGTTATTTAACCTTTGTTAAACTAAACGACATCACAATTTCAACAGACCTCTATAATAACTGTACATTTCATATCACGTCAGCCTAAAGGTGCCTTTCAGAATTCCTGGGAAGCCTTCGCTGAATCTTTGTCTCCGTCGATGAAAACTAAGCATGATTGCAAGTGTACACAGCTTTTTTGATTGTTGCCTACAATAAGATGACTATATATCTGGGACCTGATATCCAAAAAAATTCATATTCACAGCTGAACAGTGTCAAAATAAATGTATAGACCAAAGCTTACCAGCACCGGTGGCTTGTTTAAGCACTGCTATAACACAGCGCTCAAGAATCAACTCCCTTTATTGTTGTGTGGAATTGAAGGTAGTGCCGTGGGGAAAAAAGAAAGGAAACAAGGAACCAGGCAAGGAAGGAGAGGAAGGGCTGAGCGGGGGCGTTGAAGAGGGAAGATTAAAGAAGGATGAAGTATTAGATTCTTAGAATTTTATTTATGAGGGCCCAGCATGATAGCATAGCAGCTAAAGTCCTCACCTTGAAAGCACCCAGATCTCATATGGTCTCCAGTTCTAATCCTAGCAGCCCTTGTTTCCAGCCAACTCCCTGCTTGTGGCCTGGGAAAAGCAGTCGAGGACAGCCCAAAGCCTTGGGACTCTGCACCTGCTTGGGAGACCCAGAAGAGCTCCTGGCTCCTGGCTTTGGATTGACTCAGCTCCAGCCATTGTGGTCACTTGGGGAGTGAATCATTGGACGGAAGACCTTCCTCTCTGTCTCTCCTCCTCTCTGTATATCTGCCTTTCCAATAATAACAAATAAATTTTTAACAAAAAAATGTTATTTATGAACTCATATCTGTGATCTTTTTATTAATATCGCATTGATAAAAATGATGAGAATTATGTGGTAGAAATATTCTGCATGTACTGTGATCTTGAGAAACTAATGTGTGAATAAAATCCTTGAAAGTAGAAAAAGAGGGGTTACCACCGGCAACCCCAGAAACCGGTAAGGACACTAGTTCAAGTTGCTCTTACTCCACTTCTTTTCCAGCTGCGTGCTAATGTCCCCGGGAAGCAAAAGGCAGTTGCAGTCCTTGGGCTCCTTCCACCCTTGTGGGAGAGTAAGAAGAAGGTTCTAGACTCTGGCTTGAGAACATCGCAGCTCCCACCATTGTGCTCAGTGGGGAATTGAAAAAGTAGAATGAGCTGTGTCTCCCTCGGACACAGTTTCTGTTTCTGTGACTATGTAAAAGAAAGAAGGAAAGAAAGAAGGAAAGAAAGAAAGAAAGAAAGAAAGAAAGAAAGAAAGAAAGAAAGAAAGAAAGAAAGAAAGAAAGAAAGGAAGGAAGAAAGAAAGAAAGGAAGAAAGGAAGAAAGGGAAAGAAAGAGAGAAAGAGAGAAAGAAAAGCAAGAAAGAAAAAGATCTGTCAAACATTTTTGAGATAATAAATAATTTAAATATAATTTAGTAAACACAATCAGTATAAGTATTTGGGAATATTGGAGGCAGTTTCTTATAAATGCATAGACAAAATAATTGAATATGTTCTTTCCAAGAAGAAATTAGAGTAGGTTAATCTTAAGTTGTCAGTGGCTCGTAATATGAACAAGCATGCAGAAACAGAACTGAAGCAGCTGTACAAAGTTGTAGAAGGCTGGCCAAAAGTGAATTTTTATTTGCCTCAGTTTAAAATGCCAGCATATATTAAGATCTGAAAAAATCAATGATGTATGTTAAAATGTTGTCCAAGATGGTTTTGTTTTGAAGGGTTTAGTGGCAATGAAATAAAATAAGCCTGTGTTTCTTACTGCCAAATAACATTTGACTGTCTCTCTGTTAAGGAAACTTAGCGTCATGGTGTTAAACATAAAAGAGTTAAGGAGTATAGGATAGACATGAGATATAACCATTTTTGCTTTCTGTTAATGTTTCTATGTCTTGATTTTTTTAAGCAACAGCAAAAACTCCAAACACAAACATGATAAGCAAAGCTATCTCTTATACAAGGGACGAGAGTTTTTTCCCACCACTTTTTTTTTTCTGTGTTTATTTCAAAAAACTTCCTCTTTTGGATTTCCTAGGTGCACAGTTAGTCTCGGAGACACCTGGGATCCTGTCTACGTTAATAAACCAAACCTGCTTTGATGAGCTGTTTGACTATTCCTTTCTAACAGCCGGTTCTAAATTAAAGCCGAACTAAAGTAAAATTGTCACATTATCCTTTGCAGCAAAAATTTGCAGTTTCCCAGAGAACCCTGGGAAAATTACAAAACAGGGGTTTCTAGAAATGACTAAATGTTTTTGTCATATTTCTTCAGCCTGTCAATACTGTTGTAAGAAGCACATGGAAAGACTCACACATCAAAACTTGCCTCACAGTTCCTGTGTTAAATATACATGGAAAATGGCATCCATGTCGGTATCGACACATTGTAGCATTTTCAGGAGGGCCCTGGGAACTTCTAGTACACTCACTATTCATAAAGTATGATTATTCTTAAGAGAAATGCTGATTAATTCTTTAGGAAGTAGTTATGCATTATATCTCATTAGAGAATTTTCTTGTCTTTATTCTCCTATTTATGTAATTATAATAATCTTGATATCAAATTCTCTTTTCCTGTGTTTGTCAAAAGGCTTTGCTCTAAGTTACACAAAATAATCTGTGTCTTCAATGAACATTCTCAAAATCTCAGAAAGAGCACAGCAGGTGGGCCTGGTAGGGGTTATTGCAGGTTGCTCTGACTAGGCTGCAGCTCTTCTGGTTTGCAAGGGGGCCAAGTGTGCCTTGGGCAGGATCAGGCTGCCCTGCAACACCCATTAGTTTATGTAGAAAGCAGGGCTGGAGACAACTGACCCAGCAGCTGCAACTAACAGTGTTCACGTAGGCCGGTTTGGGCAGTGGGCTGTGCTGACCTGTTTTGGCACGCACACACAAGAATGAGATCTGGGATCACCTCAGATGAAGTCTATTTGGGAATCCTCCAACTGAACCGCTGGACTCAGAACTCCAACCATGGAGGAAAATGCAGGATCCATCATCTGACTGTGGAATGCATGTGTCAGAGCTGGGCTCCTCAGTGACTTAGAGCAACGGAGAGCATATCCAGAAGCACATGGAGGGCCTGGCAGTACACTGGAGCCTGCAGAGGACACCTGATGCCATAACTGAGGATGGAGGACAGAACAAGTCAATCAACTAGCCCAGCAAAGAGCTGGCAGTGAATACCTGGGCAAACAGGAACTCTCAGGTGGACTGTGTCAGCCCGTGGCGTCTGTAGAGATTCCATCTCAACTGGAGTGGCAAGACCGACAACAATGCAGAACTGCTGAACTATCAAAACCACCTGAGCAGGATCTTGGCGCATGCCCCACCTCAGAGATCCTGGGATGGTTGGGAAGCTGGGTGAGGCTTATCCCCTTATCTCTCCCCTCTGCTCAAATACAGGCAAGAAAGAAGAGAATGTCAAAACAAAGGCCTCAATTTCCTCTGTTCCTTGACCTATCACACCTTAGTTAAATATGTAAAAATAGTTAAAAATAAAATGTATACAATGGAAAAAAAAATACCAGCCCCAATAATCTAGACTTTTTTTTTTAATTAAATTGCCCCTAGAGAAAACCTAAATAGGATGCACAATTCAAAATCTCATAGAAAGAGGGCAGGACACAAATATACTGAGTTCATTGTCAGTATGGAAATGATCTATTTTGTGGTGATAAGAAAAAAAAACCTCCATGAAATTTCATAGTACAGAGTAGGTTTGCTGTTGTTGCAAATCTTTTGTGATGCTAGTCATTTGAGATGTGAAGGGCTTTATTGTTATTCAGTAAAGAAGCAGAAAATATGAATAAAACCCACTTCTTGGACAAGAGAGTTTATGAAATGCTGGTGGCTTAGGTCAAGGGAGAAGAAAGCATGTGGGAATTTCCTGAATTGCAAGTTCTAGGTGAAGGGGCTTGGAATCATGCCAGGACCATAATCTGGCTTTTATTTCCAGATTTCTGTATTTCAGGGAGTTCTTATTCCTGAAATAATAACTATCATTTAGATTCTAGTGTTCATGGTTTACAATGGCAAGGTCTCTTAGATTTTAGACACGTCTTAAAATGTAGGGTGTTAAAGAATGTATAATTAGACCTACTGTTAAAGATGAGGAAAGTTTAAAAAGAATAAGGAAATTATATAAAATGCATGTGATCTGTTAACATCATGGTAAATAGACAATCTTGTGATCTTTACTCATTTCGTAGTTTTTTCTCAGCTTTGAAATAGAAACCTTGCAATTGCAGGCAGCCTTACAGGTTCACCTTTCCTCCTTGCCTGGTCTATTTCTTTTTTTTTTTTTTTTTTTTTATTGTTGCTTACATTGTATTATGTAGTACAGTTTTATAGGCGCTGGGGATTCCCCCCACCCCTCCCATACCCCTCCCCCCATGGTGGATTCCTCCACCTTGTTGCATAACCATAGTTCAAGTTCAGTTGAGATTCATTGCTTGCAAACACATGCCTAGCATAAAGTTCAGCGTCTTATTGTCCAGATAAGTTCAGTGGCCTCTTGGGGAGACTTTCTATGGTCTGAAGATAGGTCTAACAGAGTAAAGATCCGGTCAGTTAAAAGCCCCAACAAGGCCTAAGGCCTGGTCTATTTCTTACTGGTCACAGGCTACCTGGGAGCGACAGGGGTTAACCACTCCAAAACCACAGAGCTGTCATCACAGGCCACAAGCCCCTACATGTCTATTTACCAATTAACTTACCCTTTTCTGGGATGTGTTTTTTCTCCATTGGGAAGAAAACTTCCTCTCCGACTGCATGAAAAAGTATGACAGTTGGAAGGGCCCTTTTTTATGCTCTGTGAAGACCACAAAAGGAGGAAAAGCCGACTTGCCCTGTATCTTTACTTTCTTCCCCAAACCCACTCATCCTTCTGACCCATGCCACTTCGCACATATTTGCTTTCTCCACTTTGAAATAAAACTTGTGACTTTGTGCACAATGTATGTTCCTAGCTTTATATTATTACTTCTCTTAGACATAAGGCTAGATAGGCAAGAATCTGGAATGCAGTTTAGAATAATTATCCCATTTCAGAAGCCTTTCTGTGTTTGAGGGGTTGGGATCAGACAGTGGTGAATCTTGAGAAAGGTGATACCCTGTTGGTAAGACTGTGCAGCCATGTGTGCGTACAGTTCCAGGAGGTGGGCAGTTCAGTCATTTCTTTTCAGGAAAGACACTTCCAAGAGTGATTTCTTCAGTGAGTCCATTTTCAGAGTTACCTCTCCACTTGCTTACGTGGGACTGATTTCTGCACCTGATTGATGGAGACTCTCTCCTCCGTGCTTCCACTGACTGAAGATGCAGTTCCAGTTTGGATTGACCATAAGATACTAGCAAGACTTTTTTCTAAAGATGTCCACATTCTTTTCTGGGCTTGCACTTGGCTTGGCGAATGCAAGAGATCAGAACACCCAAGGGCCCTTGTTGCCTGTCCTGACTATGCAGAGAATTTAGGCACCATTGCTTGCTTTGCCTGAGACTTTTCAGTCCTTCCAACTCAGAGACCATGTACAAACTTTCCAGCAGGTTCTTTGAGAGCTGTCCTCACTGGCTGGAAGTGAGTGGGGAAGTAGCAAGCAGGAGAATGAACCACACTGAGTACTCCCCATAAAAATACCACGCGGATCTCTTCCATGTATTCTATTACTGCCTGTAGCTGGGCGATACCTGTGAAGATATTGGAGATGTCATTAAAGATAATTTACCACCATCTTTAAGCTGCGACAGTCCTGAAAACATTCTGGGACAAAGGAACTAACAATTGATGTAATGTTATATTGGCTCTCTTACGTCTCTACGAAATCAAATGATCTGTAATTATTTGTAGCTACCGATAAATGCTATAGTGTCATTGTAGTTACTCAGCCATGCAACTTCTGTCTCCAAATCGCTGCCTAAGGCTCTTTGATGAACCTAGGACATATATCCTTTCTTTTTAGATATTATTATCACTATTCACATGGCTGTAGTAACTAGAGCTGAGATAATCCTGACCAGGAGCTTCTTCCCATGAGGGGACAGGGTCCCAAGGCTTTGGGCTGTGATAATCCTGACCAGGAGCTTCTTCCCACGAGGGTGCAGGGTCCCAAGGCTTTGGGCTGTCCTCTGCTGCTCTCCCAGGCCACAGGCAGGGAGCAGTGGAGCAGCCAGGACACCAGATGACACTCTGTGACATGCCACCTATGCCACCATTCTGGCTATGGAATACATTTTCATGTGGAATGTTTATTCTTTGATGGTCCCAGGTGAGTCTCCACAAACCAGTTGATTTATATATGAGTGTATTCAGTGAAAGATTAAGAAAATACAAGCTCATTACTTTGCACTATTCTGTTGGAGTATACTTTTGTGTAGTTTTCTCTCTGTCTCCTGAACATGTTTATTTTTCTCAGTGAAAAAGTTCAGTCTGATCTAGAATCTGCAACCTTAACTGCCATCTGCTATCTTTAATCTGCTTGAGATCAAATAGCCTTTGATGTGGAAATCTGGAATGATTTTTTTCCTCTTTTCTTAATCTCAGTTATTTTTCTTTTGTTCAATGTTATTCTGGGATTATCTAGGGTTAGAAATGCAGAGAAGGCAGGGACTATTCACCAAGGCACGTTGATGACTCTAGAGAACAATCCAGTAGGCCTTTTGACTTACAGCGCTTCTGTCATTTCAACTTGAATAAAAATAAAAAGCGGCAGAAATGCCCAAATAAACTCTTAACATCATTGAATGGCTGTGCTGGCCTTTTATTTTGGGATGAGGGACAATTTGCTCCTATCTTATTATTATTTGGCCTTACAGATGTTTGCTTAAACTGTGAAACACAAAAAATCAAAAGTTAGCACTCTGGCATCTTCATAGATATTAGAAGGTATCAAATGAGAAGCACTTACTAAATATATGTATTAACTCATGTAATCTTCAGCCATACCAAAGTGTTATATGGCTATCCCCATTTAAATGTAGCTAAACTGTGATACAGAAACAACAAAAATGTGACTTGGGTGATTGAGTGGCAATGCTGAATTAAAACTTCTCCCTATAACAAATCTTAGAGTAAAAAAGCTATGATATAATTTGGTCATTTTGATCACATTTTCAATATCCTTACTGTTTTGTTCTGTTTGTTTCCTGCAAACAAACAAAGGAAAAATGCAAGGGAAAAATAAAGCTATTGTGATCTACCATGATCAATAAAATATGAATGATACTGAACAAAATTAAATGAAATATGTATTCTAGCTTTATAGTAACAGTTTAATGTACATGTTAGAAATTAATGGATTAAATGCTATAAATAGTAAACATGTTTGAAGCATCTTATTAACATATCAAATTTAAAAGCATAACAATCAACTGAGTTAAAAATTTCATAGCAATGCATTGCTCAGGATATGCTGCTATTGTTAAATGACTAAATGAATTTTGTGCAAGAGTCAGGAATGTGTAAGAGGGGCTGAAAACCTTCATCAGCACTCTAACTATTGCATCAGATATGTAGGCAAGTAATAACTATAGTACAAAAGTACCATAAAATATGGGAAATATAATTAAAACATGTTTATTTCTGGGCAAAATGTCTGAAATATATACATGTGACGATAGGTCTTCAAAAAAAAAACACATTTCATAAAATAAAACTATTAGTAAGTTTCAAATATCTCAATACCAAAATTATCTTTTCCTTTTCTTTGGATTTATTTATTTAAAAATAAGAGTTACAGAAAGAAGGCAAGGGACACATACACAGATTTTCCAATCAATGGGTGATTTCCAAAATGGTCCCAACTGCCTGGGTTGGACAAGGCTGAAGACAAGAGCCAAGTTCTTCATCAAAGTCTCCCAAGTAGGGCAGCATTTTCCAAGGCTTTGAGTCATCTTCCACTGAATTATCCACATTATTAGCAGGAATCTCAAGTTGGAGTAGTTGGGACAGACCAGAAAATATCAAGACACAACTATCTTCTTTTATGAACTATAACTCTAAATTTGAAGATTGTGGTGGGAATAAAAGGATATGGAAAATGACATAATATGTAATATTGGGGACAGTATTCCTAGTGAGGTTATAATATTAAAGAAACAGATATCAAGGGGAAAATATGTTAAAGCAATCATTCTCTGATAACCATATAGTACACTAAGAACACATAACAATCCAAAACAAAACAATATGTATGTTGACAATGTGATCAAAGCTTCCAAATCACTTTGCCTAGATGTTAGAATGACAATATGTATTTCAAATAACTCTCATCCTATAAAAGAAGAATGCACGTGTTGCCAATGATAGAATATGTACATGAGAGAATCACATGGTGGATCATAAAAAATGTATCAAAAAATTCTGAAGAGTTCAAGCAATAGAGAATATGTTCTATAATCGCAGCAGGGTTAAACTAGAAATCAATTGCAACAGGACGTAAAATTCACAAATAGGTTGACAGCCTATTTTTAATTTAGCATAAATCAAAAGAATTCAGGCTAAACCAGAATATTTCTTGAAATAATGATAAAGAAAGCGTAGGGTAAGAGATACAAAGTTAAGATCGTAAACGCAGAGTTCAGCAATGTGCTACAGCAAGTTGAGCCATTGTGAGAAAGCCCAGAATTCCCTATCTGAGGTGTTTGCATACTGGTTGCTCTTTCCCTAAGCCAGCTTCCTCTTGGTGTAGCTGGGAAAGTAACATGTGATGGATGCAATGCTGGGCCTCTGTCACGAGTGAAACTAGGATAAAATTCTGGACTCCCAGCCTCTCACTAAGTCAGCCCTAGCTATCGAGATCATTTGGGGAGTGTTGCAGTTGCGGGAACATCTCCGTCTGTGTCTCTCTTTTTGACTGTGTGTGTGTGTGAGAGAGAGAGAGACTTTGTCTTTTAAAAAATAGGATCTTTAAAAATAGAGTAGAAATATAAACAGAAAAGTGCAAAAGTTTAACATCCTCAATTAATAAAGTTGACGAATTCACAGAAAGCTTGCAAAACCACACAGCAGGAGGAAGCGCTTTGGATCTCTCGTTTTTCTCCCATTTTCATTCTATGTGTGTTTCTCTGTCCTTCAAAGGAAATGACAATAAATAAACAAACAGAAACAATAGCAAAACTCACTTAATAAAGAAAAAATGGGAAAACCAAGATTCTTGTATTGGTTAAAGAAATTAAAATCACAATCATGAACTATTCATGGGATCTGGCATTAAGGTACAGCTAGGGAGCACCCTGGCGGTCAATGCAAGAGAGGATGGGGATCCAAAGTTGGAACTAAGTAAGGACCAGAGAAAGCGCCTCGCCCTAGTCACGAAGGAAATTTACTGTTTTGTTTCTGCGGACCGCTCAGGGTTCCCCCACCAACACACACACCACACACACATACAAATTAGAATAGATAGACAGAGAACAACAAGGAAAGCTTAGAAGCAGACAGGAAATGTTCAGCATGGACTCACACATACCTTACTAGGTAGGACACAAAGATTAGTTACTCCTCACTAAGGTATTGAAGATTTCTCTGCACACCCCTCCTAAAACTGTTCTGCACCTCAATCAATTGTTGACATGTGGCTTGTTACAGTCATAACCCAGTTTAGACTTTCCTAAAATCTGCCAAGATAAGCAAAATCATGCTTCAACGTTATAAAATGCTAAATACTCTAATGAAAATAGACACAAGACAGCTGAATAGTACCCTATAGCCATTTTAGGGTGTATAGAAGCCGGTTGTATATAAACTAAAATTGAAATGTCAATGAAGTAGTCACAGGATGTGGTTAAGAACATGCATTTTTTTAACATATTGGTTACTCAACACTATGTCAAATAATTCCATAATGTAAATTGTCATTGATGTTACGTTGTTGCTTTTAATTGATTAGGATGATATTCTGCCAGCTCTGCCTTCAGACCAGAGATGGTCTCCCCAAGAAACCGTTGAATTTAACTGGACAATAAGATGCTGGACCCTATGCTTGGTATATGCTTGCAATGAAAGAATCTTGACTGAATTTGAATTGTAATACAGCAACAAGGTGGAGGAATCCACCATGTGTGGAGGGTATAGGGAGTAATTGGGGGAATCTCAGAGTCTATGAAACTGTGTCACATAATGCAATGTAATTAACAATATATATATATATATTAAAAAAAGGTACAACTAGGAAAGCTATATGGACTGTGACGTTGACATCCTAATTGGGAAACCCTTTAAGACTTGTCGCATCACTGTCATTTGAGATCCTAGTTAAGTCCGGGGAAAACACTAAAAGATGGCCCAGCTCCTGCTGCCAACATGAAGCCCTAGATGAAGCTCCTGGCTTCTGGCTTTACTTGGCTCAGCTCTGGCCCTGGAAACTACGGCACTGTGAGTCAGAAGATCTCTCTCCTCTCTTTCTTTCTCTCTCCTCTCTTTCTCTCTCACAAGCAAATAGATAAATGTTAAAAAAGAAAAAAAGAAAAAGAAACTTTTCCCTAAAGAAACTTCAGGCCCATGGGATTCCATTGCAGATTTTTATTACTTATTACCTAGAAGGTACTATCAATATTAAAAAGATGTTATCTGACAAATGCAATTTTATTATGAGGAACCAGAAAAGGCATACTCTTTTGGCTTAAGTGTTGATTTGAGCTGAAAGTAATAAAAAGCAGATGCAGGGAAGCCTTCTGGCTTCCATCTTTTAGCTTAGAAATAGAAACAGAAAATGTAAAGATAAAAGCTATACCATGCCTTTTGACCCTTACCTGCCTGGAGATGTGACCAAGAAACTCGCATTTATCTGCTATTTGTTTACCTGTCCACAATTTGTCCTCAGAAACTCAAAATTATTTGCCTTTGTCTCACTGCTTTTGTACACACTTACTGCCTTTTGTTGAATATTTTACATAAAGTAAAATTTAAAGCCATCTTTTTAGAAAATAATAATTAGTATGTTATGTACATACTAATCTGTCTTTTCTTACAAGCTAACAAACTGTTAACCTATAACTTATTCTACTAAGGACTGCTAGTCTGTAAATTATTCAAGCTAATGGTGGAAAGAATTATTTTCCTGAATTACATCATGAGGAGACACTGTACAAAGCATCTATCATTAACATAGGCAAACATCTTCAACATTACATAGGCCTGCTTTACAGACACTGAGAGCTCAGTTCCACACTCTGTAATAAAATATGTTACAGTAAGAGTCACACAAACTTTTCATTTTCCATTATATACATAAAACTATGTTAGCTTGTACTAAATTTAGTAAATATGCTATAGTAGCACACATAAACCTTAATTTAGAATTATTCTGTTTATTAAAATGCTATTCATCATCTAAAACTTCTGCACAACAAAATAGAGAGGTCCTACTTGGACTGTGGCACTACGCACTGCTGGAGGTGGCATGGCGATTTTTCAAATTAAAATGATAGTGTTTACCATTGAGGCACTTCCTTTCATGAGAGAGTCCTCTCTAACCTATCATTTTGTCCACTGTCAGGCTGTGCCACTGCTTTATTAACAGTCTGCATGTTTTAGCGTCATTCTGGCAATATTCAAATACCTTTAACGGGAATAGGTTCCAACTCCAGAAATGAATTTCCTTGCTCATGCAAAAGAAACTCATCGTTTAAAATTCTGTCATGAGATTCATAAACGGACGCTTGTGTCAAAGCTCCACTCTGCTTCCAGTTCTCACGTCTTCAGCTACTTCACTCACTGCAGTGTTACAGTCCTCAGAAACACCCTTGAAGATTGACACTGAGACCTTCCACATCTGCCAATTTCTTCAAGCTTTGATCTCCCCCATGGAGCATGCACGCACCCAATCATGTCTAAATTCATCTCCAGAAACCTGCAGTTGACTTTGCTTTCATCCATCACGTGGAATCACTATCTGTGGCTTCTATAACCTTACAAAATGCATTTCCTTTTTTTAAAGAAATTATTTATTTTTATTGGAAATGCCGATATACAGAAAGAAGGAGAGACCAGGAGAAAGAAATTCCATCTGCTGGTCCTCTCCTCAAATGTCATCAACAGCCAGAAATGAGCCAACTTAAAGTAGGAGCCAGGAGGCTCTTCTGAGTGACCCACATGGGTGCAGACTCCCCAGGCTGCATGCGATCCTCCTCTGCCTTCCTGAGTCAAGAACAAGGAGCTGCATTGGAAATGGAATAGCCAGGGCAAGAACCAGCACCTATAGGAGATCTTGGTGCCTGGAGGTGGAGGATAGCCAGTTGAGTCATTGTCCTGGCCCCAGTTGGGCATTTCCTAAATATTTTTGATTAATACAGAGTACTTTGTGATAAATATTATTAGGAAACTACAATTAAAAAGCTTCCAATCCCTTGGGGCAAATATTAAGAAGGTTGCTGGCTCTTGTGAAAAGAGTAGACATAATTCTGTAGGAAACTACCGAACTGTCTTCCACAGTGGCTGTACCATTTTACACCCCAAGGGAGTGAATGAGAACTCTTGGAGCTCCATCTTTTTTCCAGCACGTGGGAATGATGTTTTGGATTTTAGCCATGAGCAATAGTATCACTTTACTTCAGTTTACAACTTCTTAATCTCATGATGTTCAGTGATTCAGTGATTATAAATGATTGTCCCATTTATAAATATGTGCATATGTAGTTTATATAATACATATTATATATCTCACACATATTCTATATATATGTCACATATACTATATATGCTTTCAGAAAATAGCAAACTATTGGAGTAAAACTTAGGAAGCATTTCCCAATAATATAAGCACTGGGAAAGACTTCTTAGAAAATTTACCAAAAGCTTAGGCAGTTAAACAAATGAGACTACACCAAACTAGAAATTTCTGTACAGGAAAGAGACTGATCAAACAATTGAAGAGGCAATGAGCGGAATGGGAGAAAATCTTTGCACACTACACAATTGGCAGGAAACTAATACCCAGGATTTATGAAGAGCTTCAGAAACTGTTTCTACTTTTAAAACTATCATGTGATTAAGAAGCATTATAGACATCAAATGCATTAAGAAATGCTTCTTCTTCTACTACTTCTTCTTCGTTTAAACAGGTTTACTTAGTTTTATTGGAAAGGCAGATTTATAGGGAGGAAGAGAGAGAGAAAGATCTTCTGTCTGCTGTTTCACTCCCCAGGTGGCTGCAATCGCTAGAGCTGAGCTGATGTGAAGCCAGGAGCTTCTTCTGGGTCTTCCATAAGGGTATAGGATTGCAAGACATTGGGCTGCCCTCTGTTGCTTACACTGATGATAAACAGAGAGCTGGATGGGAAGTGGAGCAGCTGGGACTTGAACTTGCAAATATATTGGATCCCAGCACTAGGCAGGTGAAGATTTAACCAGAGCCATCATGCTGCCCCAGAAATTCTTATTTTCAAATCATATGCTAGTTTGCATATCTTAAAAACTGTGTGTAATCAATAATAAAAAAAAACAGTAATAAATTTGGCCTAGAGTCATTTCTAAAATTTGTTCTCTACTATAATTTCTTAGAATAATAACGAAGGTAGAACTCCAGGGAAACAGGCTTGATTTGAAGGTGTTTTTATTTCCCATAAAAGTAGTATTGTTTAACTTTGATCATAGAAGATAAATCCCAGACTTGAGATGTTATCTCGGCCAAAGCTCATCTGTATTTTATCTTGCCCAGTTTAACTATTTGGCTGTAGGAAAATAAAAACTTCAGCTTATTTTATATATTCTTAAGGAATGAAGTTCACTACTTTCTACCAGGGAAAGAGATTTAGCACATAGTACAGAAAGTGAAAAAGGCACAGCTCTGTAAGTACAGTGCCGCCTCCATGAATTGCACATTGAAATGCCCCTCTTGAGGGCGAAGGCCTCAGCTAGAGAGAGCATTTCACAGTGTCTTCGGCAATGTGTATCTCAGCCACCCAGACTCTAAGGTCTTATCCACTAATTTAGTTTTATTACACACACAATAATAGGGACAATTGTACTTGTTCATTAGGAAAGTCAAATTTCATATACACACAGAAATGAATAGCTTATAATAGTCATATAGTCATTATTTTGCTTTATTTGAAATAAAACCACCATGTTTAATGTCATCAATGAGGAACTCACATTCTTTGGACGATTTTCAGAGTGTCACAAAGTTACAATTGATTCAGGCATGTTGATGATTGGACTGTGTGAGGCTTTTCTAGCTTCACTCAGATTGTTGTTCGGACTGTATTAGATATTGTTTAAGGAATTTCAAATTTTTCAATTTGTATGGAAGAATTTATAACTCGAAAAACCTACTCATCGAAGGTATGACCACATGGAGAGGAGACCATATCATATATCATAAACTCATTTGAGATGGAGGGGAACTTTGTTGTAAGTATCTGAGGAACTAAAAAGGAAAATCATTAGTTAAGAACCTATTTGATTTCATGACAGGGACAAAATAAAAAATAGATTTGAAAGCCTATTACCAAAATATATTTCAAGTAAAATTGAACTTAAAATAATCCAAAGTGAGGGCCCGGCGCGGTGGCGCAAGTGGTTAAAGGTCCTCGCCTTGCACGCCCGGGATCCCATATGGGCGCCGGTTCTAATCCCGGCAGCCCCGCTTCCCTTCCAGCTCCCTGCCTGTGGCCTGGGAAAGCAGTCGAGGACAGCCCAAAGCTTTGGGAACCTGCACCCGCGTGGGAGACCCGGAAGAGGCTCCTGGCTTCGGATCGGCATAGTATCGGCCCGCTGCGCTCACTTGGGGAGTGAATCATCGGACGGAAGATCTTCCTCTCTGTCTCTCCTCTCTGTATATCCGCCTTTCCAATGAAAAAAATAATAAAAATAAATCTTTAAAATAATCCAAAGTGATTACAAAACAATAGAGAAAAAATGGTGTTAACATGAGGAAAGATTACTCTGTGCCCCTAAGGTCCCTCTACATGCTTGGTGTAATTAGAATGTATTCCATGTGTTGGAAATTGAAACCTCAAAATCCTGAAGTACTAACATTTGCAGATGAGGTGTTTAGAAAAGATGCTGATTTGATTGAGTCGTAAGGTTAACGGTCACACGATCAATTAGGAGCTTTGTGAAAGAGAGAGCAGCCAGCAACCTTTCTTTGAGTTCTTATATGATTTCCTCCAACACTAAATGATCCAGCCGTAAATCATTCTTCAAATGCCGTATGGCTCCCAACACGAAGTTCTTGGAGATCTCAGCCTCCAGAACCATGCGCTGTTGTTTTTGTTTGTTTGTTTGTTTGTTTAATAAATTACCCAAGCTCAGGTATTAAGTTGCAGCAACAGGATATGAACTAAGGTTTCTTTATGAAGCAATTTCCTAACTCCATAAACATAAATCAAAACAAATCATAACTATGGTAAACATTAAGGTTCAATGCTGATGCTGGGCATAAAATGCACCAAGTCCAATTTCTGTCCATAAAATCTCTACTTATTTTTTTTCCCTCAGAATAGACTTGTTTTATTTTTGATGTTGTTTATATAGTGAGACAGATACATGCCCATGTGAACCCTGGTGAGGATGGAAAGAGTCAAGGAATGGGGAAAGTGGATGAGACACATGCTTACAATCTTTCTTTCTATTCTTCCGGTTTCTGGGGGAAGAGAAGAGAGAGGGGAGGAGAGGGCTGTGCCCAGCAGTCTAACCACACCGATGGTTAGGTCCACTCGAGAATGTGAGATGCTCCTCCACTTCCTTCTAGGGTCTCTGATGTGCAGCGTTCTGAGGGCACTGCTTACGTGGTTTTTATAGTACCGAGATGCTGTTGAATTCATTGCTTTAATGTTTAGGAAATCCCTCCAAAGTCCATTAGCAGACACAGTCCACCTCAGTCTCAACTCACACAGATAGCTGTTGTCGAAGCTTGGTCAGGAGTGTCTTAATGCCAATAATTGATAGGGAGACACTGTGGGCCTTGCCTTAAAACATTACCAGTTTCCATTATTGGAGCACTAACGCCTAGCTACTTTGTTTCTTTTGTTCTTTTTTTTTTTTTTTTCTTATACAATTTTTTGTTTTTGAATTCTAAAATCTTAGAAAAACATCTATCCTAGAACGTAAAACACAGTAACAAAATCACAGCTCTAACAAACCATAAGTTAACAATTAGAGAACAGAAGAGTCTTAGCTAGATAAACAGAGACATCCTCAATAAGTTAACAAATGAGGAAGACATGAACTCTGCATCAAAGCAGTTAGGGCGTCCTTGCTCAATAGAAGCGCAAGAGGAGGTGCAGGAGGCAACATCAGATTAATTTATAATAGCTTAGTCTTGTGAGAACTGTCCGTGAGTCAAGTGATGTTCACTTCCAAAGATGTTGTCCCCAATGACCTAATTATCTTTTAGTACCATCCTGTCCATTTTTTTTTCATTTTAGTATTTAGCAGTTTATTGTGTTGAAGCATAATTTTTACTGAGGCATAGAACACTGTTGGGAGGTGTGTGCAGAGAAATCCTGCATACCCTAGTTAGGAGTTGTTTATTTTCATGTCCTACCCAGTAAGGTGTGTGTGAGTCGCTACTTTGTTTCTAATTCAGCTGCCTGTTAATGCATTTGGGGCCAAGCACTTGGACAACAGCCACATCTATAGAAGATCTGGAGGAGATATGGGAGACCTCTTTCTCCTAGTTTTCACTTGGCACTGACCAGGCTCTAGTGGCTCTTTGAGAATCAGTGTATGAAAGATCTCGTCCCTCCCTCTCTTTACATATTGGATAACTTTCAAATAAATACATACGTATCCTCTTATGTGCAAATGCATTATTTGCCCTGCCTGTAAAGACAACTGTTTTACTGTATTAAGCATTATAAAACTGCGTTATCTTCAAATAGATTATTATTTAAAACTCATATTAAATGTTCCTTATTAATGAAAATGATTAAATAAGTACTGAGAAAATGAACTTTCCAAATAACAAATGACGTATTATTTTAGATGATGTAATCTTCCTTTTAAATATTAAAAAGTAACCTAAACATTTTACAGTCATAGTTTGCAAATAGTATGCTACCAGTTTTTTTAAAAAGTATCCTGATATGCCCATACTATTTATGTCAGCAATATTTGATGTTAATAAGAACATTTATATGAATACAAATATTTTTTTAAATGTAAGCTTCGCTATGTTTTCAATGGGCTATTTATGGAATTTAATAATTGATGTTTACTTTTAAAATCAATCTGCAGTATTCAATAGCAAAAGCATAAATATATACACAGTATAGAAATTATACTGACTCCTGAAACTCCTAGGGAAAAATTTAGATACATTATTCAACCTACAATTTTAATTTTAGTCAAAATTTGCATAACTCCACATATGCAAAGTTTACTAATCTAATGTATCCTATCTGAAATGTATACATCCAAATATTTTCACAGGGAGAAAATATCAACTGCTCAGTAAAAACACAATTTTGTGCAAAATAAGTACCACTTTAACAGCAGTATGATTTAAACATAATATGTCATTTACTGAAGGAATGGGCAGGATTCATTAGGGGTGAATGTAGTAGAGGAGGTGCACAAAGAATCCATCTTTAGAAGGGATATAGATTCAAGCCATGAATTTTTTACAGACATCTAATATAATCAGACAGATGGGATTTTACTGGACAGAACAATGGTTATTAGTTTTTGATGCCATTTTAGTAAAGAGCATGTGCAGAGTTAATCTTTCGGCTCCAGGCTTCATGTTAACAGTGATAACAAAAAAGCACCAGAAAATATAATTCCAAATAATCTCACAGGCACACATCTGTCAGACACTTAAATGACACGTTGCTAATCATTACTTTAACTGTTGATTGACAATATGCTGTCTAGCATTTTATTTTATTTTTATTTTATTCTATTTTATTTATTTTCAGTACTGTGTTGGGAAGAGTAGAATAAGCCTGATGGTGAATTCAACGTGATTTAATTGTTAAGGAAGGAAAAGCAAACAACAACAACAAAAAAACACAGACTACTAATAGAAAACAAAAAATATTCATAACTCAAGGAAGTTATTGATTTGATACAGATGGGGGTTGGTTCATCCAATGATTTGTAGAAATATTTGGGTGTTCATTCCAAGTATATTTTCCTGCATTTAAAAAATTCTTGTTTTTTTTTTTTAAATTATAGCATTGACAGACAAGGAGGAAATTGAACTAGGCAGTTTAGATATAAAAGATGCATTGTACAGTTGACCTTGAAAACAAAAAAACGTTTTGATGTTGGGTATCCTCATCCTAGCCTTAGCAGTGAGCATAGTGAGACAGTTAACTAGGGAATAACAAGATGTCAAAACGAGATCAATGGTCTGTTTTATGAATGAGACTTAAGGCTTTTGTTCCCACATAATCCCTCCAGTTAGCCAGGCTACAGGAAGAAGTTGCAGTGCATAAAACAAAAGAGAAACTGTGTAAGTGATTCAAGGTCATGTACTCAATGGGTTGTCAGTGTAAAATAAGGAGCCAAGATCTGCTACAAAGCTTCCTCATTCATAAACCAATGACTACTGTACAAGCTTAATCAACCAGACACATAACACGTTAGCTGTACACACTTACATGTCATACATGTGTGCACACACTTTAATTTGTCAAAGCACGGTAACATCTACAATTAACAGAAGTTTGAAAGTAAATTGTTTCATAGATGAGGGCACTTTAAAAATCCACAGAAAAACAATATCAAAAAATGGGATTTTTCCATAATCATTTGAAGCCCATCATATACTCTATATACAAGCAAACATACACATACCCACACCTGTTTAATGTGTGTTAGATTAAGTAATATTAACATACTTTTCCTATGTCACCAAATTTACAAGCAGTAAATTTGAATTCACAGTTCTAATTCCAAAGCTATTCCTTCTGTCTTCCTATCTTCAATTTGCACAAAAAGAAACATTTCATAACAGAAAACTGCATTCCTTTATTTGTTTCAAATATGCAAACAGACTGGTCTGCAAGTATTCAGAAGGTAAGAGAGTTGATCTGTAAGTCTAGACAAACTTGAAAAATAGATTTCTACTCTAAGCATGTTCTTGAACAGCATAGAGAATTGGACAAGAAGCCGGATGTTTAGAAGATGGTGTTAAAGCTGGAGGAATGCTATTACTATGAAGCAGGTTGACCTGCTGCTTGGAATTCCTGCAGCCCATATTTAAGGTCCTGGGATCAAGTCCCATCCATTCCACTCCTTTTTGTTACTGCACACAGTAGGAAGCACTTGATGGTGGCTCAAGAATGTGGGTGCCTGTCATCCATAGCAAATGCCCAGAGACAGGATTCTTAGCACCTTGTTTTGGAGTGGATCAGACCTGGCTGTTGCAGTCACTTGGGGATGAAATGAAAAACAGAATCTCTCCCTCCCTTTCAAATAAATAAAAATTGAATGAATAAAAGAATAATAAACATAGAGAAAAGCACCTAACTCTGTTTCTCCTCACTGATACACTTTTCAGAGAAAGCATGTGCAGTTACAGATTTTGATTCTTTTATTTATATAATGAAAGGGAAACATGACTTTACACAAAAGCTATAATTCAAATCTTGCTACTTACATTTAAATTACTTAAATAGGCATTTGCAAATTTTTCACACATATATGTAAGAGAGAATAAGAGAGAGAGTAAGAGAGAGATCTCCGTTGACTCACTTCTGAAATGACTGAAATGGCCAAATTTGAAGCAGGCCACGGCCAGGAGGCAGGCATTTTATCCAGATCCCATATTGGTGTAGCAGTCCAGTTACTTGAGCTTCCTTCTGGTGTTTTCTCAGCTACATTAGCAAGGACTCAAACTGTTGCCTATATGGGATGCTGACGTGGACGATACATTTACCAACCATGCCACAATACCGTTCCAATACCCTGCTTCTTAATCCAGACCTTGCGTATGACCTAAGAAGATAATAAATGATGATCTGAGGCCTAGGACTGCAACATTCATATGAGAGACCTGTAAGTGCTCCTGGCATCACCTTGGCCCAATCCTGGCTGTTTTGGCAGGTTGTAGGTATCCAGCAGATGGAAGATCTTTCTCTTCCTTCCTATAACTTTGCCTTCTGATAAAAAGAGAGAGAGGAGATGAATGTCAAAACTTTGAGAAGAGGGTTGTCATTGTGCACAGGAGGTAAAGCCATTGTCTGCAATGATAACAACCCAAAAGGGCACAGGTTCATGTCCCAGTGGCTCCACTTCTGACCCAACTTTCTGCTAATGACAGATAAAAGCAGCGAAAGGTCCAAGTGCTCAGGATCCAGCTATCCATGCCGACGTCCTGGCAGAAGCTGCTGTCTTCCACTTTGCTGTGTCCTGGCCACTGCTGCCATGTGGGTGGTGAGTCAGTGAATACAAGATCTCTCTCCATTTGTCCATATTTGTTTAAGTAAAGTAATACATACTTCAAATAAATTAAATCTTTCAAAAATGTTTGATGATAGATATATTTATCATGAGTGACTATTTTATAGCATTATATATGCCTTGGTAGGTATGCAATAGATGCCAAAATGTCACAAGATATAAATATCCATAACTTATATATCAGTGATGAAATATTTTGTTAAAAAAAAACTTAGGTGCTTCTTCTCATAAAAATAGAATGAAGAGACTGATACTTCACAAACTTTTTGGATCCCTTAATATGTAGGTTTTGCTTCCAGATACATTAAGTCCTTCCCCAGTCTCTCTGTGAAGTGACAGCTCTCAGATGTGAAGATGGCATTCCCTGTTTTAGAAAATCCATTCTATCTTTTCATGTTCTTTTGCAGTTATACCTAAGCATTCCTAGTACGATCTTTTTTATTTGCTTTTAGCTTGGTTTACCTTAGAAGTAACAAAATGAGATTCCGCAAAGAATTAATACAATTTTCCATATTCTATCCAGTATGAGCTAGTAGGGCATTGGAAGGAATGAGACAGAAGAGGGATACCTAACTGCTGAATGGTCACTGAGATGGACAGCTGGATTTGATTTCCCTGGGGACTGTCTGATGAGCCATGTGGAATGCATTAAGGATTATCCACACCAGGACATGAAGAGGGTGATATATTTGCTTTCGGCTGCCTTGCCTGTTAATTAAAGCTATGTTTTGCACTGTGGAATGTCAAATGTTTCATACATTCAATTCTGTACATGTGTTGAAAAGGCTAAATGAATTTTTGGCAGCTGTACCTTCAAAATCTATCCTGTGTATTCACACTGATACAAAAATTAAGGATGGTCAAAATAATTTATAATAGTGTAAGAGTAGATGAAGTTACCTAGCTCGAGGGAGAGTGCTTTAGAAAAGGAACACACAGAAGCTATTTAGGATAAAGGACATTCAGCATACCTGGATTAGAAAGGTGGTTACACAGCTACATTGTCAAAACATGCTAAACTTTGTTTACAGAGGATACGGTTCATTTTATCCAGTATATTCAAGAAAAATTTTCATTGAATTCACAGTAAGGAGGGAGAGAAGGAGGGAGTAATGTTTAATTCCTACAACTGTGTCCGTGAGCTACCCTGAAGCTACTCTATGTGTATTGACATCACATTAACATGAAAAAGCATTCAAAATTAAGGCAGGGCAGAAGAGTCGGGTCTAACTGAAAACTTAACAAAAGATCAACTTTAATTAATTTTCACAAGAAATACAGAAAGCCAGTAGCAGGAAAAAAAAAAAAAGCCAAGGAATGAGAAAGCAAGGATATAAGAACAAATTAATTAAATAACAAGAAATATGATATAAAGGTCAATGATGATGAAAGTTGGGTCAGGGATCAGTCCAGGAAGTAGATCAATCTCTGGGAAGATTAGTTGAAGCAAAATCAGAGACGGCAAAGGGGAAAAAAGCACAGATGATACAGAAATTAATCATCTGAAAACATTTCAGGCCAAGTGTATGTCAACACATTTGAAAAGCTTAGATAAAATCAATAAATTCTTACATAAACATCACTTATCAATTAAATAATTAAATACATTAATTAAATAATTAGTTATCTCCTAATCATTCAAATCCTGAATAACCATCAAAATGCTATCCAGGTAAACATCTTCCTACACTCAACACCTAGCCCAATTATATTGCAAGTCAATTCTATCTATGTCCAAGAAATATTCATCCTATTCTCTCAATGTTCAATAGACAGCCATGGTACTAATCACGTTAGGGTTTAATCAGAAAAGGAAAACAATGAAAAGTGAATCAGAAGAAAAGATTTGTTTCAGGAATTAGATCAGGAGAGCTAAGTTATTTTGAGAGCCCAGAACAAGACAAAAAATGTAAAGCATCTTGTCAGAAAAGCAGTAACAAGCTTTCTTCCTTTCCCCCAGTCTTTCTACTTGCCACGGCATCCTTATTTGCTACTTAATAAATAACACATAACGTTTTCTACCTAGAATGTAGAGATTCTTGAGACTGAGTTGTTTCTTTCTTTTTTTTTAAGTATTTATTTTTATTGGAACATCAGATCTACAGAAGAGGAGAGACAGAAAGGTCTATCCACTGTTCACTCCCCAAGTGAACAACGGCTGGGGCTGAGCCGGTCCAAAGCAAGGATATAGGAGCTTCTAGTGGGTCTCCCATGCAGGAGCAGGATTCCAAGCTTTGGACCATCCTCTACTGCTTTTCTAGGCCACAAGCATGGACCGGAAGTGCAGCAGCCGGGACATGCACGAACCAGCACCTACATGGGATCCCAGCACTTGCAAAGTGAGTGTTAGCCACTGAGCCATCGTGCAGGAGCCTGAGTTCATACGGTCTTCACATTTCTTACATGGGGTATACATAGCAGTTCCCACTATCCCTGCTTCTGGGTCCAGAAAATAGCAGGAATTGTTGCACAGGTCTGTGGAATGGACATTGAAGAATCTTCCCAGGGAAGGTTTCACCAAAACTCCGTCTCACACTCCACTTTCTTATCAAATTTTCATTACATCATATAAATTGAAAGATAGAGCATTAAGTACTTTCAAATGGCAACTACAGTATATGGTGACATTTAGGAAAATAATTCCTTGACACATACTAGAGAAAAACAAAGATCAATCATAAGCTTTGTAGACAAACCAAGAAGCAAAAGGAAATTGGGGAATCTGTGTTTTTGTTTATCAAGACAGTTCTCTGCAGATCCTACAGCTCTTAGCCGCAATGATAGTCATCATAATTCAGATAATTTGAAGGAAGATGGTAACTACAAAAGCTAGAAGAGCTGAGGTTCCAATAAGTTGAGCAAATGAGCAAATACACGTGTAAATTGCAATGACATATGGTTCCCTCCAACAGCCTTCAAAAATCATGACTAATTTCATGTTCCATTGTAAATACATATGCTTGTTTCTCTTATGGTATCTCTGCCATGGATATATACTGGATCCAACTTAACTAAGTTGATACAGTAGAAAATCACTATTCAATGTTTCATTAACATTCTCAAACTGGCTGTTATCTTATTTCTAAACTTAATCATAACAGGACAAATGGAATTTATTGGACTCTCATCCGTGAAAGGGGAAATCTCTGTCTATGAAACTGCCTTATGAAAAATAAAAACTAAAAACTCATCTATGACTACTGAGGCAAAGTTTCTATTGAATACATTTACTGAAACAAGGATAACATTAAGAAGGCAATATTAGATCTGCTTCATAGATGAAATCTCATTTTAATTTTAAAGAAGTAGGGTCTGGCAGGATAGTCTAAAGGCTAAATGTTTGCTTTGCACATGCTGGGATCCCATAGGGATGCTGGTTTGTGTCCCAACTACTCCGCTTCCCATCTAGCTCCCTGCTTTTGGCCTGGGAAACCATTGGAAGATGGACTAAGGCCTTGGGACCTGGAGGAGTCTCCTGGCTCCTGGCTTCAGGTTAACTGAACTTTGACTATTGCAACTACTTGGCGAGTAAACCACCTGATGAAAGATCTTTGTCTCTCCTTTGCTCTGTAAGATCTGACTTTCCAATAAAAATACATAAATGAATAAATTTTAAAAATGTGTTAGAGAAGCAACTGACTGTACATATGGTCATGGCAAAGGAGAAATATATAAATATATATATATAATATATATGTATATATATACACACTCATATTTCCAATGCACTTAAGAATATAACAGAAAAAGCAAGAATAGATGACATTGATTCCAAAGGTTATATAATTCTTAAGTGAAACATGTAAAACATCCAAGTTATTTCTAATGTTCTCACTCAGATTTCATAGTGAAACAATGATGATTTCATATTAAATTCCATGTATTTTGAGATCTCATTTGTAGTATATATATCATCATAAAACTAAATAAGAAGATGGAAAAACAAGAAGCAGCATGAGAGATTCAATTGGTTAGCAGACACAACAGATCACTAAAGCCTGAAATGAAATAGAAACTGGAATGTGAAGGACATTATCCAAGAGGTAATATTCCACATAAAATATTCAAGAATTTCATCAGTATTCAGAATGGAACATTATATAATACATAGACATATGCGTGTAAGCCTAGAACCGCTCAGAGAACACCAGGTCAGAAATAGAGTAGCTCCAGCTTTCTCATTGCCATGGAGCTCTAAAAGCTGCTGAGGTCCATTCTGACTTTGCAGATAAAGCAAACCATCCTTTCTCTTTATACTTTCTTGCTTCCCACAGTGAAGCGTGTCAGAGGAGGAGTTAGCTAGCTGGTGACTTTTATCTATGCATCTGTTTGTGTGCACACAAAGCCATGTTCTCGGGAAGCTCACACAGGGCAGATACTGCATCTTAATCTCCTTGACATAGCTAGTTCTTCAAACAGCACGTGGTATACAACACATGTTCATTTAAAATATCCTCAGCAGGTGCCTACATGGTGGCTCAATCGGCTAATTCTGCATCTGTAAGCACCAGCATTCTAAATGGGTGCTGGTTCTTGTACTGGCTGCTTCATTTCCTATCCAGCACCCTGCCTGTGGCCTGACCATGCAGCAGAGGATGGGTGAAGGCCTTGGGAGCTGCACCCCTGTGGGTTACATGGATGAAGTTCCTGGCTCCTGGCTTTGGATAGGGTCCCATCTAGCCATTGCAGCAATTTGGGGGCGTGAACCAGCAGATCGGCAGACATTGCACTCTGCTTCTCCTTTTCTGTAGATTGCCTTTCAATTGGAAGTGAATATGCTCAGTAGCAGATGTTGGTGAGCTGTCCGTGTAATTAAACAGGCCACAGCTGTCATTGTTTGAGTCCTACACGGGAGACCCAGGTACTAGGCTGTGCTTTGGACTGGCCGCAACAGCGTCAGGTTTGTGGTCATGAATGGTGGATGGGAAATCTCTGTCTCTGGTTCTAACTGCGCAAAAAAACGAAAAAAAGATAAACTCTTAAGTATGCTGGAGAAGCGGCATTTGTCTGAATTTCAATGGGTGAAGTGATTGCAATTAGCATTTTGCAACAATTGGATCTGCAATGGCAGGAAATTGCCAAATGTTTAGATATTCCTTCATTTACATTAATCCAACCCATGTGATTAATTTATATTGTTTTATAGGAAAAAAAGATAGTATTCAATTTCAGAATCCATACATATATATTCTTACTAATACACATGTTTTGTTTTTCATTGATGAGAAAAGATAAAATCTGTAATATTGGTGAAAGGATTATGGTTTTTCAAGTAAGCAAATGAAATAACATGTTCTTTATGTGATAAGCATTTCTAACTGTATGGTAAATATAAATTAAATGTCTCCTTTATTGTGGTAGTCAAAATAAATCTCTAGCTATTTTAAAACATCAAGCAATGTTTTCTTACGGATTCTCTTTCAAACTGAACAATAATCCCCAGAGTGGCAAGCTATCTTTTTTCCTCTCATCTCAGGTGATCAGAAGTGATCTTTACCCAGAGGTCCTCTGGAAGGTTCCGAAATGGCAGCAAACAGTAGCGGTTAATGGGAACACAGGTTACTTTCAGCTGACATATCAAGATTTGTACAATGAAAATAAAGCAACACAATATCAACCCATTACCTACTTCCTGTTTATGCATTTCCTCTAGAGCAGTATATAACTCTGCTTTTCAGATAAACTCTCTTTTCTTGATCCTGTTAACTGCTCATTTGTTAAATCCTCAAGAAACATACTTCACTATTCATATATTCCAGAACGCTTATTTTATTAAAAACCTCAAAATCTTTAAACAAACAAACAAAACTCCAAAATATTCAAAACTATCTGTCATTTCAAATTTTGGTATTACTAAGCATTACCTTTTAATCAAATCTGAAGAGACAAACATCTCAGTCTTAATTCAATATTCCTCAATGTGAAAAACAATTAATTTTATATTGCTTATTGATTCCTGTAGTTACAACAAAAATGCCACTGAGAGATTATCATACTGAGGATTTATTGGTGAGAAACAGAGGATATGACTTGAAGCCATTTAGATATAATCCAATGAATTACATGGCGTCCCACCATTTTCATTGACAATCTTGATGACCAAGTCATTATTAAAAGTAAGAGTTGTTATGAGTATACTACTTACTTTGCAAATCAATACTCAGTATATATTTAAACTGCAATTATTAAATCAGTGGAAGAAGCATTATTTTTTTCTACCACATGATTGTATCTACACATTCTTAACATACAGTAACTTGCATTATTTATTCATTCTTACTTTTCTGAAAAGCAAAATAACAGAGACAGATTGGAATTCGTACCTGCTGTTTCGCACATTCGATGATGACAACAGCCAGGGGAGGCTAGGCAGAAGCGAGGAAGATGGGAGCAGTTTCCAGCAACACGGCAGGGATCTGACCTCAGATTCTGATGAGGGTTTCAGATGTTTCACCTGCTGAATCAAACATCTAGCTTGTAGCCATTAATTCCAATATGATTGATTAAGCTGAATCTTGTATAACTTGATAATAAAAGGATTTTGTCACTTGCATTTGTGTGACATAAAGCAATGATCTTGTCATAAGGATAACAACAAATGGGCTTCAGGAAATACGTCAGTAGACAGATCCAAGTTCTTCTAATAGGTAGGAATACACTCAGGAGACATTGTAAAGTGGAAAGCAGTACATAGCACAAGTCAAATGGATAACACATATTCAGATGAGGGTGAGAAAAGTTTGTGAAGAAATGTTGCCATCCAGTCCCGGTGTGTCCTGTTGTCTGCCAAGGGGTGCTGCTCAGGACAACTTGGAGTGATTTCTAGGAATGTGTCATGGACAGAGATTCTCAGCTGCATGATGGAGTGTGGCTAGCCATCTTCTACGAGATGGGAGGTGATGTCATTTAGGTGGTGCACAACGCCAAGGTACTGCAATCTCTTGGCTCCTTGTAATTCGTTAGCTAACAGCTTCCTTGTATCCGCCTCATCTCCTTAAACTTCAATGTTCTCATTCGTAATGTTTGCTTGATTTTGTATTGTTGTATAACGTTGCTGTGATAGTAAAATAAAGCATGATTTAGAAATTTAGCATACTGTTGCATATAACGATTGTGAAATAAATGTTGGCTCCTATTTTTGAGAATCAAAGAGAAATATGAAAGAGAATCATGCATGTTTCACTTCTTACTAAGCACATCAATTATACACAGCCACGGTTTTCCCAAAAATGGCAACCCTTAGTGTACTACAAAGCAGGATCTATTTCTGAGATTTGTTTCCTTGCCTGGTGCCTAGATGAAGAAAAATAGACTTGGCCTCAGGCAAAACTGTGAGGTTTCATACTTTCTGTTCTGCCCACAAATCTTGTTTTGTGGGTTACCACACCATTTTACTTTCTGGCTCACTATTTTTATTGTCAGTAGGCTTGAAACAATATCTGCACCTGTTTGTACCATGTTCATTTCCTAAAAACAAACATGAAAGAGTGAAACATCAGATATTACATGTTAAAATCTTTCCCTTGCTCTATGCTCTCTATCGTTACTTATTGAGAGGCACAGAGACAGATACAACGAGAATGCAAGCGTTCTTCTGCTGGACCACCAGCAACATCCCTGCAGCACCCAGTGTGGCCAGGCTCAAGGCAAGGACCCAGAAAGTTCAGGTTCCCATGGAACTGGCAGAATCCTCGGTGCTTGGGCACCACCCATTACCTCCTTGGGTGAGCATGAGGAGAAATATGGGAACAGAAGCCAGGCCCTCCAGCTGGAGCCACAGGCAGCAGCCCAGACATCTTCACTACTTAGCCAAATAGTGCAGAAAGTCTTAAATTCAGCATAAAACAACCCAGAAACATTGCTTGTCCTACTATGTAAGAAACCAATTCAATATGACAAACAATAACATACAGCTTTAAGTCTTTCGTCTGAGCATTCTCTGATATGTGCTAGAACAAGTGCAAATGACCAGGCTGATCATAAAATACATGGTCAATGGACAACTAACTAAACAAAGATTTTGTTGTGTTTTCCTCAATGGAAATAATATTAGAAGGCTCAGAACATACGGATTCGGGGAGGGGTAAGCTCTAATATTTTAGAATGCAAGAGAAATAGTTTAACATGAAAAAATCATGCAGAAAGAATATTAGATAATCAGTGGTCATCTAACGTGCTCAGAAACAAGTCACTATATAAATTCACAAACTTTCAATTCAGGCAGCTGAATTCTAGATGAGAAACAGATGGGAGATTATGACAAGTTCATTTGAAGCTGGATGGAAATGACAGAGAGGGAAGTAAGAGGACAACTAAAAGAATTGGCCTGGCTAAATGCATAGTTCCAGAAAGAAGTGGCAAGGCAGTGTATGAATAAAAGAATTACTCTAGTATTGATTTGATGTGATAACTCAATTTTAATTCAGTTCTGTAATCCTATTAATGAAAGATTATTGTGAATTATATACACTAACGGATAATACATCAAGGATTACACCATGTATTAAAGACGCAACTATTATTTTTTTAATCTGAACTGTTTCACATAGCAAAACAAATCAATACTATTTTTAACTTTAAAATAATTTGAGAAAATTGTACCATCCATTTCTTTGTCTATGTTAGTGAAGGGGGGTACATAATAACTTGTATACATTAAAAATGATTCCAAGTCTATGCTCATGATAAAAGAATGTAGTAATATTGAGAGAAAGGAGAAAACAATCTCGATTTCAAAGCTTTAAAGTAATAATGCAAAAACTGAAATATTGTAAGGTATATAGGTATATTTTAATCTGGAAAACACAAATCAACCAGCATAATAAATATATAAGTATTTAAATATAACACACAAAAATGTGATGCATAAAATAAAAAAAAGTTCAAATGTCTGTCATTCCCTAGACATTGTTAAATGACAATAATCTAAAAATACTTGTCCTAAATAACTGTAATACCAATGCTTAGTATTAATGTATAAGGAACCTTAAACAATATTTAGGGGTCAATGTGATATTGTTATAGGTTAAGGCACTGCCTGTACATCACTTACCATCAGTGTGAGTCCCAGTTGTTCTGCTTTTAATCCAACTTCCTGCTAATACATCTAGGAGAGCCATCTTTTTACCACATGGAAGACCTGGGAGAGTTCCTGGCTCCTGGGTTCAGCCTGGCCCAGCACTGCATGTTGTAGACAATTGTGAAGTGAACCAGCAGATGAAAATCTCTCTCTCTCTCTCCCCTCTATAACTCCATTTTTCAAATAAATTTTAAAAATTTAAAAATGCAAATTTTGCACTGATTTGTCAATAAACAAAGATAATTCAAAAATAATTGTTGATTAAATACTGAAATGCTTGCTAGATATTTAAATTTCAATTACAAAATTCAATAAAGGTCATTTGAAAGAAAAAAATGGCATATCACTTTCCCTATTGATTTACCAATAACTAAAAAATAAAATAACAATGATCAGGCATATAAAATGGAATCAACAGAAAAGAAGAAGAAATTAAAGACAATGGGTGATAGAAAGTAATTAACCATTCTGAAGCGGTTTTTGCTTTAGATTCTAGGGAAGGAGAAAAACATCTGTGCATAGAGCTTGTTACCTGATCGATCGAGATGATCAGACAGACTTAGCCAAATGTCTTGATTTTGACTAAATGAGCTGCAAAATTACAACTAGAAGAAAGGACATTGAGAAGACAAAATAGGAAAAAAATCAGACAAATTCATGAAAGGAGGCTGTCAGAACGCAGCCAGAATCAAAGTATGTTTAGACTGTATAGATTTAATGTGAGTCACAACTATTAAATCATAGGAGTTTGTTTCTCTCCCCAGTTCCCACCTTCAACCTCCTGCCAGCAACAGTTGGTCATCTACTCAATTTTGTAATCCAATTTGAATCCTTACAGATTTAATGGTTAAAGCATTATAAACCAGCAATACAACAAGAGAGGGAATCAACAAAACAGTTTATTCCAGAGTTCATGAATGGCGAGGTTCACTGCACTTAGAGGAATGTCAAAATTTGAGAAACAGTGTTGAATTCCCTAAAATTCTGGATGCAATAATCATGAAACGATTTCTAGAGGGAATGGCTTAACTTGAAAAGTACAGAATCAACAATTCTGAAATGATAGGTGCTGTCATGATTTTTTTGGATCCCAAAGTTATGTGCAGCAGTAAACCTTTAAGTGCCATAGTATTTGATAAATTAATTTAATAAAACTCACAATGAAGCCATTTAGTTATAGTTCCATCACATTTTTGAGAGGTTGATGAGTAGGGAATTTTTCCAGTTTAAACCTTGATCAGATATAATACCAACCAATATCCCCATTCTTTTCCAGACTTTCTTAGGTTTTCATTCCATAATTATCATAAACTCTTCAAATAGAAGCATTTTCTATTTTGCCTCTTCTTTGCTTCAACCCAAATCACCAAACAACAACAACAATACATTTTTGACTTAATCATAGTCATTTTCCAATTTTTCACCTTCCAGGCTTTAACTGTTAGTGGTGGAGAATCTTTCTTCTCCATAGAGCCAGCTGGAGATTTATAATGTTATGTGAGGATCATGGAAAAGATCACTTTCTATATCTAAGTCAGCATCCATTTAAATAGAAAAATGATGGACTTGTGATTGTTGTTGAGAGACTAAATAATGTTTTACAATATAGGAGAAAACAGTGGGGTGGAGGGGTTGGAATAGGGTGGATGGGGGAAATCCCTGAGCCTAAAGAACTGTATCGTTAAAAAAGCAAAAAAAAAAAAAAATCATCCTGCTACAAATTTGTTGAATTTCAAGTTCCACCTGCGGTTGTCCTGGTGGGGTCTGACCATCTGATGCTGTGTGCCTAATGCAGTCTGAGGGCTGGATGTTGGTTACTACAACAGTTCAATGAAATTTAAATTTTCCTGATTAAGTAGTTGTGTATCATGGTGCAGTTTATTCAGTCTTTTTATTTCTTAACTTATTTTCCATGTGAAGAGAAATAAACTGGATCTAAACAGCATATCTGACACTTGGCAAGTTGTTGACTGCAGAATGACCCTGGTAAATACACAATGTCCTTCTTTCATTTTCCTGCCAGCATACTTCCCTGCTCCAAACCTTCCGGGATTTTCTCTCAGAATATCCTAAAGTGCAGCATCTTCCTTCTGCCCAATTACAGTAAAGAGGGACATCTCAACCTCTTTCTCATAAATTCTTGAAATCTTATCCACCAAACACTCTCAATCTGAAATGCAGGCATCTCAAAGGGGCATCAGCTGTTGTTGTCAAATGTCCTCCAATCCTTACTCATTCCTCATTACCTGGTCTCTTTAGAGACTTGAAGAATCCAACCACCCAAAATCACTCATTTTTTTTCTCTGAAGCCCAAAATGGCACCAATTACTCTGGTGCTGTCCATGTAGGGCTATCTAGCTGTCAGGGAGATACAAATGAAAACCACATTGAGATGTCACCTAACTCCAGTGTTATTACTAACAGCACCTGGTGTTATGGATGTGGGAAGAAAGATACCCCCTTTGTTGTTGGTGGGAGTGTAAGCTAGTAAAACAACTATGGAAGTCAGTATGTAAAGCTAACAGAACTGAAAATCGCACCGCTGTATGACCACCTATCTCACTTCTGGGAATGTATCCAAAAGAAATGAGATGTTCATATGAGAATGAGATCTGTAGTCCTATATTTACAGCAGCACAAGTTACAACAGCAGTAAAGATATGGAAACAATTCAGATGTTCATTGAAAGAGAACTGGATAAATAAACTGTGGTTCATCTACTTTATGGAATATTACTCAAACATTAAAAATCACGGAATTCTACCATTTGTAATCAAATAGCCCAACTAGAGACCATAGCCCCAAAGGACACAGGTCACATCTTCTCTCTGATATATGGCAAATTTCATCCAAAATATAACATCCCTTTCAATACTGTTTATGCTGCATATCATGTTTTTTATATCCATTTCTTCATTTAAAAAAATTAATTTCTTCAGTGACTCACAGGCCATACAATAGTACCATTTTATTAAAGGTTTTTGATTTTCATTTCTTCAGGGACACATTGGCCCTTATCTATTATTATTTAACATCATGTTGTAAATTTTCTACTTTTCTTCCTGCTGTTGGTTTTGTTTTGTGGTTTTTCATTTGAAGGGATATATAGTATTTGTACAATAGAGACTGGCATATCCAAATGTGAAGATGCCATGCAGTATACATCTCCACTTCTAAATCAAAGTTGGACTACCATGAAACTGTTAGATGTATCTTGACAATAGGATGCTGGAATGCCTGCCACTGTCCATACCCACGATGTCAGGATATACTCAAATAGCCGAATGATGGACTTGTGACAGCTTAGGAAGGTTATGCTATTATAATATAAGGAAAATCAGAGGGTGTGTCTGGGGGATTAAGGAGGGGTAAGGGAAATTCCAGAGTATATGAGTATATGAAACTGTATCATGCAAACAAAAAGTAATAAAGTAAAAAGAAAAAAAAAGTTAAGAGAGGGGCTGTGGATTTTTATGGGCTTCATTACATCATTTTTTTTTCATTTTAAAGCTTCATTTATTATTTGAAAGGCAGATTTTACAGAGCAGGAAGCAAGAGGGTCTGAGAGAGAGAGCGTGAGAGAGGGAGAGAGAGAGAGAGAGGCTTTCCATCTGTGGGATCACTCCCCAAATCTGGAGTTAAGCTGTTCTGAAGCCAGAATCCTGCAGTTTGTTTCCAAAGCTTATAGGGTGCTTTAATATTCTGGTGCCTAGAATTAGGAGCTAACAAGACAGGTTCACAATGTATTTCTATTGGATTTACTAATTGTAAATATGTGTGAGGTTAAAAGTCTTCACCTCATGGATAAGTTGCTGTTTCATGAATAATTAAGATTTCTGCAAGTTAAAGACTCTATAATGTTTATTCGAAAACTACACAATATTATAATCCGTGCTTGTCCAAATAATTATGTGACTATTTTCCAACCCACAGAAATACACCTCCAGAATTTTCTGTGAAGTCATGAGCATCACATAAGTCAGGAGGTGGAAGATCTCTCTATATGTCTCTCTCACTCTGTCACTCTGACTTTAAATAAGTAAAAATTTATAATAAAGAAAAAAGTCTTAAATTGATACACATATAAATAATAATAATATGTATATTATTAATAATATGCATATTGTATACTAGCAAAAAAGCAATTAAAGATGAAATATTTTACACCACTTCTTTTTAATTGGAAGAGCAAATTCAGAGAAAGAAGGTGACAGCAAGATCTTCCATCGGCTGATTCACTTCTCAAATGGCTGTAATGACAGAACTGAGCTGATCAGAAGTCAGCAGCCAGGAACCACTTTCAAGTGCCTTCCGTGAGTGCAGGATTCCAAGGTTTTGGGCCATGTTCTAATGCTCTACTACTTTTCTAGGTCAGAAACAGGGACCTGCATCGGGAGTGGTGCATCCAGGGAGTGGTGCATCCAGGACATGATCCTGTGCCCATACAAGATCCCAGCACTTGCAAGGTAAGGATTTAGCCATTGAGCAATCACATTGGGCACTACCATTATTTTCTTACAACCAGTCTTCCATGTATGACATGCATTTTACATTTGCAGTGATTATCAAGTCTAATTGGCCAGATTTCTCATTTTCCTTATTGTAATGACTCTAGTGAGTAATGTGATTTAGACACAAAGAAAATGGCAATATAATGGCGATTATGTCTCTCTATATATTTGAAATTCATTGAAGATGATAAATGTACGATGACAAATCTTCATGCAGTTATGACTTAGAAGCATAGAAGCTAAACTAGATATGCACTAGCCCCCAAACCCAGGAGCTCATGGATACTATTAGAGTATAAAAGAAAAGAAACTGCAGATGTAATTAAAACAAAAATCTGGGGATGGCAATGTTCTCTTAGAGCAGCAGAATTGGAATCAGATGCATCTTTATAAAAGGGAAATAGGAGGTTTTACAACAGTGGAAGAAGAGAACATGGTAATGGAGCCAGTGATGGCAGAGACACGGTTACAAATCACTATATATCGGCAGCCTGCAGAAGCTCGAAGGCTAAAACACAGATTCTCTCCTACAGATTCTCCCCTCTGGACAGAGGCAACCCTGTCTCCCAGAGATGTGCACTGCAAACTCCAAGTATCCAAACTATTAGAAAATGAATTTTTGCTATTTCAGATCACAGAGTTTGTGGTCAGTTGCAACCTAGCCAATGAGTACCGCAGGCTACACAGTGACTTGTTTTTATAAAATAGTGTTTGAGTTAAAGATTTTATTATAGCCCTGCTTATAAAAGCCATTCAAGTTATTTTAAAAAAATCATTGTCAATGCTACAAAATTTTTATTGGCTTAGAATATGCTTTGATTTCAGAAATCTGGGCGTAGCTAACATAATCAAATAGCTCTTTTACCCAAAGCTGAAATCAGAAAGCCTTCTGTAGTTTTCCCACCTTCTCCCTGTTCTGACATAATGTGCGATAATCTACTGCTGCCCCCTTTCTAGCATGTTCTCTTATCTGTACTTCATTAGCTTTGTTTAGTACATGACTGAGTCTCATAAAAGTATGTGGTCACCCAATAGCTGTACTATTTCTCTTTATCTTTGCACATTATATATATATATAATTTAAATATATATATAACATTAAATATATATACATATATACATATTTTTATTCCTCTTACACTTAACAACTCTGTCTCAGTGTTTGGAAATTCTCCCAATTTTCAAAATCAAATTCAAATAAACTTTTGTTCCTCTAAAAATGTCCTTGTTCATCTGTAGAAGCTGGGACAGCCCTGTTCCCCTATCCCACACTTGGGTACATGTTTGTATATCCAGGTATAGAACATTTAACATACTAGGTTTTAAGTATTATTTTCAAGTCTGACTTTCATTCTGGACTTTAAGACATGTATAAATCACACTTAAGTTGTCTTTTAAAAACAGATACTCAGAAAAAAAAAAAAGATATTTTTCCCCAATGGTTGGACTGAATAACTGAATGGCATAGACACAAACTATTCAAATTTATATTTTATCATGTTATGAGTTTCTAATATGTGCACAAGTACAGACAAAAGCAAATCAAATATCACAAAAATAAGCCATGCAAAATTTACACCGATTAAAGTGGCAAATGATTTACACAGCTTTGTTTGGCATATTGTACTTTCCATTTTATTTTAGTTCCTACATTTGGAACTTTGCCTTCAGCAATGTTTATCACTGTTTTTTTGCCAAGGACACCTGCATTTGTGTAGTTAAATAGAAAATGTCTAGATTACTTAATCTAATTTTACATTAGGATTTTATTATCACAAATGCCATCAAGCATGCTGCACATCAAAACGAATTTTTATATCTAAAATATATTTCATTTTGTGTTAATGTTATAATAACTCTATTGTGAATTTAATTTCATTGTCAGGCTCTTTATCCAACTTCATTACTTAAAACAAAATATGTGAGGATTAATTTTCGATGAAACTGTTACTTCCAGTATGATCAACCAGATCATGCCCTGTGGCAATCTGGTGATGAAACAGCTTAGAGCTATCTAATAATTTATTTTTCTTGAATCAAACATTGGCATTTCTATAAATAGACTTTCTGTACCTCCATTTATTTGCCCAAGACAACTGTTTAGGAACTTTGGCAGATTCAAAGAGTCAAAATTATATTTGCTAATCAATGGCATGTTAATTATGATTTTTGCCTTCTAATCTCATGAAAAGCGGATTTGAGTAGTATAAATGTTTGTGCTTGGAATATTTTTGAATCTATTGTGATGATATATTTGTCGCTAAATATGACATAAATGGATGAAGATGATAATATAAGTGTTCTCTTTTTTAAGACACTGTTTGATAGAGACACGTTATTAGACTCAGATAATCCATCAAAGAACTAGATAGAAGAGCGTGAACACCATGCATCTGGCACGGTGGTTAAGCCCTCACTGGGAATGCTGTAATGCCTTGATTCGGTTGTGGCTCAGCCTTGGATTTCAGGGGCTGGTGTAAAGGTGGGGATGCAGCAGGTGAACGCGCAGGTCCTTGAACCCCTGTCACCCAGTGGGAGTCTGGCTTGGGTCCTTAAATCCCCGTCACCCAGTGAGAGCTGCAGATGGAGTTTTGGGATCCTTTTGCTTAATGCAGTCCAGGTTCTTGTAGACACTGGGGAAATGAAGATATCTCTCTTTCTCTTTTCTGTGTGTGTCTGTTTGTCTTTCCATCTTTCAATAAAAGAAATATCTATAGAGACTTCTTTAAAGGAAAAAGAAAATGGGTACTAAATCAGATAACCTTTTTAAGGAAAAGCAGGGTGCAATCACAGGTACCATACAATGCTATTTCCATTGCATATGGGTAAAACGGAGGCTATTGAACTATACGTCAAGCTAGCAAAATAAATTAACAGTCCCAAATGGTATTTTTTCAGGAAAAATATGTGAATGAATTTTATGCTAGCTGAACAACAGAATTATTCTGCAAAAATTATGTAGTGCTAAAACTCCATGGAGTGAGCCTTTGCTACAGCACTATGGTGGCACCTGGATCCTCTGCAGCCCAACATAGCTTGCCTGGGGTCACGTCTCAACGCTGTCGCTGAGTAGTGGGATTCTTGCCACCTGTACGAGAGACCTAGATCAAGTTTCAAGTTCCTGGCTTTGGCTGGCCAAGTCTGAACTGTTTGTTGCAGCTACTTAGGAATGGAAATCTCTGTCTCTCTCTCCCCCTCTGTGTGTGTGTGTGTGTGTACTCCCTAGCCAGAACAGCCTCTGCCTTTCAACTAGATAGAAAGATATAAAATTCTAAAAAGACACATTCCCCCAGTTTCAAGATAGCAGATTTCCTTCCTCACTTTAAGATGTGATTTAGTTCATTGAGTATAGTTCATTAGGATGAATACAGCACATATATATGAAAGAGACCTCCCAAATCCTCCAGGCCCTAGTGCACCCCTCAGCATGCAGCGACATCCAAGGCTTGGGCAGTCTGAAGGCAGGAGCAAGGAATCCCTCTTCCACATAGTGTAGACGCCTAAGCAAATGGGCCATCATCCACTGCTTTCCCTGTCACACCAGCAGGCAGCTGGATCGGAAGTGAGGGAACTGCACTCAAACCAGTGTCTTTATTGGATGTTGGTGTGACAGAAAGCAACATTGGTCAATCTGTTATAAATTTCAAAACTATACTCCCCATTTTTGGATTCAGACGTGATATATTTTATAAGAAGTAACATAATTGTTTTTTAAGATTTATTTATGTTTATTACAAAGTCAGAATATATATAGAAAGGAGGAGATACAGAAAGGAAGATCTTCCCTGTGAAGATTTATCCCCCAAGGGGCTTCAGTGGCAGGAACTGTGGCTATCTGAAGCCAGAAGCCAGGAGCCAGGAGCTCTAATGGGTCACCTACATTGGTACAGGGTCCCAAGGCTTTGGGCTGTCTTGACTGCTTTCCCAGGTCACAAGCAGGGAGCTGGATGGGAAGTGGGGCTTCTGGGATTAGAACTAGCACCCAGGTCCCTATGCGTTCAAGGTAAGGACTTTAGCTGCTAGGCCACTGCACCAAGCCCTGATAATTATTTTTAAAGTAAGGAATATCAAAAATCTCAGCAAATGCAATTCTAGTAGACACAATGACCTACTAAGATGGTATTTAGAAAACTGTCTCAGGCCTATGGATGATTATTCTTCAAGTGTCCCAAGGACATGCTCAATGGAGGCCAAAAAAAGATGAATTATGAAACTGCCAACCAATGCAACAGCTAAACTGGAGATGCCAGCTTTAAGCTTAGTGAATGTGTGTCAAAGCCTGCAAAGAAAAAAGATAATAGAACTTAAAAAAAATGATGATTAAACAAACAAGCTTTGGAGACCAAGAGGCCTGGTTTGAATTTAGTTATATGATTTTGATGAAAAAATATGAAATGAACATAAAGAGGCTTTGCCCAGCTGGTTCTTCCAGGAATGCCATGTGGGCCCATGTGTTGGCAGTACCACTGTCAGGACATCTACAATTGTTACTGTAAGACCTGAATTGAACGACAGATCTCCACTCCCAAGGACACATGTGCCTGCTGGCATATTTTGATCTTAGCTCTGGCTAATGCTACTCCAATGTGTCCATTTGGCGTTGGAGCTCCCTTTGGGGTCCTCTGAAACTGACCAGCCAGAATCTAACCTGAACCATTCATTCTCTTTGCTCATGTATCCATCCTCTCTTGCACACAGTTGTCAGTCTCAAGGGCCATTCATAAAAACCATTTTGCATCATTAACTTTATCTCAGCTACTGCTTCCTACTAACCCGACTTGAGATGCACTTCATCCCGCAAGCCTTAGCTATTCCCATTTGAAAAACTGGAATATCAATGCCAACAGCAGATTCCCACTTTTGTGTTTTGTTGACAGGTCTAATCAAGGTGTATTATTCTGATATTATTTTATTTCATGTTTTGTGATTGTTTCTCCAAGACACTTAGGTCTGAAAGAATATTTACCAGTACAATACAGAAATAAAAATTTGTCTAATATGTCATCCACAAGTATTTGGTGTTTACATTGACATAAAGACATCATAGTATAATGCCAAATGCATACATTTGCTTACTTTCATAATTTAAAATGAGTATTAACATTAATTTTACTCACCTTGGTATTTATAAGCAGGAATTATGTCAAGATTCCATGACATTTATATTTAATAGATCATTTTCCTAAATTTGCTGGTTAAAAGAGTTTCTTTGTTGATCATTTTTGAGTAATAATTTTAATTATGGCGTTATTATTTACCTTTAAGTGTAATTGACATTTTATTTTATGATTAGATTGTATATGCTTGTCTAATGTATGGCATCTAAGGTTTTCCCACTTTCAAACATCCTATGAGCTATTTTTAGATTTTTGTGATTTTTATTTAGGTCTATTTGCGGAAAAAATAATGAAGCTCTTTGAGAGTACCTAAGACAACGCCTCCAGCTTCTGAAAAGCAAGCTACAGAATTTCTTCTAACAAATATCACAACAAGCAGAGGAAAAAAGAAATCAAAGGCTTATTGTTCTTAATTAAGCACAAAAACTATCTCTCATATGTAAAGCCCAATTCCTAGAGATAAAGAAAATAAATGAAATCGTAGGAAAATGTTACAAAAATGCAGCATAATCTGAAATACAATATAGTTGAGTATAAAAAATGGCTTATCACAATAAAATCTGTAGTCAGTATGTTAGCAACTTTTCAAACCTTAAGAATATTTTTTAAAGATTTATTTATTTTTATTACAAAGTCAGATATACAGAGAAGAGGAGAGACAGAGAGAAAGATGATTCATTCCCCAAGTGACCGCAACAGCCGGTACCGTGCCAATCTGAAGCCGGAAACCAGGAACCTTTTCCAGATCTCCCATGTGGGTGCAGGGTCCCAAAGCATTGGGCCATCCTTGACTGCTTTCCCAGGCCACAAGCAGGGAGCTGGGTGGGAAGTGGAGCTGCCAGGATTAGAACCGGCACCCACATGGGATCCCGGGCGCGTTCAAGGTGAGGACTTCTGCCTCTAGGCCACGCTGCTGGTCCTAAGAAGCATACTTTCTACACAATGCTTTGCTAAAGTCTAAAGGAATTGAAATAAATAAGTTATACTTAACTGTTTCATTGGGAGTCCATGCTTGATTTGGAAGTAGAAATGTATACTGCATTGTATCTTCACATCTGGACACAATAGTTTCTATCACACAGTTACTATACATTCCCTTAAATAAAAAAAACATAAAACAAAATTAACAATGGGAGTAAAAAAAAAAATGCCATGAAGTTAAATAGCATACTACTGAGTGAGCAATGTATTGCTGAAGAAATGAAAAAAAAAAAAAATAGGGAACTTTCTTGGAGAAAAATGATGCTATTGTATGACCCATGAGTCAGTGAACAATTTTCTAAGAGAAAAAAAAAAAACTGTTGAAAAATGAAAATAAAAACAAAAATATCAAAATTCATGAGTTGCAGCAAAAACAGTAGTGAAAAGGTTGTTGGCTTTATATTTTGTGTTAAAGTTGCCTTATGTCAGAGAGAGACCAGGAACGAGGATAGGCCATGCAGGGCTAAGGTGCAGCACCTACAAGTGAGAGTTGGGAATGGGGGTGTGTTGGGCCAAGCCAGTTTGCAACACCCAGTGAAAAGGGCCAAGAATAGGGGTAGGCTGTGCCAGGATGGGTTGGAGCAACAACCAGAATAGATAAGATCGGTGTCCAGGAGCAGACCTTGTAGGGGAGCTAATGGGATGTCCCAGCTGGGCTGCAGTTCTCACTAACAAGCACAAGTTGAACATGGCTGCAACATCTTTCTACACGTGTGTGTGCTGGATCTGGGAGTGTACCAGACTTAGCTAAGCTACAGTATATGCTGGTGTTCATGAAAGCCAGAGTAGGTGTGGGACAGGCTGGGCTAGAGCATGAAACCTGCTGACATATATATATATATATACATATATATATATATATAAATGGCTGCTGTGTCTGGGAGTGCACCAGGAACTCTTGGCTGAAGCAGCCACCAGAGATAGTCAGAATGTATGTTGGGTGGTCTGGCAAGCCTACTATACTTGCCAGGGGATGACAGGACTGGAGGTAGACCAAGTCAGGCTGAACCAAACATACATGAGTTTGCATAAGATCTGAAACTGAGAGTTGGTCTGATAGAGGAACTTGGGGAGCACTCCTGTTGAGATGTATCTCCAGCTCCTGCGCATGAGAATCTAGATTGAAGGCAATGCCTGCAATGCCAGGTTATAGTACTCAACGGTGTACAAGTGAATCAGGTCTGAGGTTGGACCAGGTTTGGCTGTTCTGCAATACCTGCTGGTAGGTGTGAGATTCATGATGGAGTGCAAGACAGCACGGTTTGGGATGTAACACTTGATAGTTCACATTAGGGCCAGTACCGTTTGCTGCCTGGGTTGGGGTAGGCTGCAGTACCCCTTTTAGCATGAGCTGGGACTGGGGGCAGTGTAGATGGAGCCAGGCTGCAGCACCCACAGTGAATGCTACATAAGATAGGCCATACCAGACCTGGGTGCAGCACCCTTCAGCGCACACAAGACACTATGCTGGGAGGAAACCTGGTAGGGGGGCTGCAAGGGCTCACTTGCTGGGTCACTACTCCCAGTAGTGATTGTGAGAGCTGGGACTGAGGGTAGAACAGGCTAGGCTGCCTGCGTGCAAGCTGTGACTGGGGAATGGCCAGGCCAGACCACCTTGTTTCCTGATTACATAAATATCAACTTACCAGTGAAATAAAATGTTGCTCTCATCAGTTTAAAGAATGACATGAAGCTGTTAGAATTGACATCTCACAATGCAGTGATGTTTATATTGCATTTTGTCTCTGATACTAGCAACTCTGTAAAAGGCAAGGGGAAAAAAGCAACATCCCTGAAGAAGTGACAGTATCAGTGACCGTGACCACCTGGACTTAATGACTCAAAATTCAATTGCAAACACAAACTTAGTGCAGATTAACCATGGCAATGTTTTTCTGCATTTTTATGTCACTGAAATCTCCATGGACAGCCTCATGCTTCATTTACTCCTTCTTTCAGGCTGCAGAGAATTCACAGCCTCAGGTCCTTTCTCTAAGCCACCTTATTTCTCATGCTCTATCATGCATTCTTTGGCTTTTCTGAGCTTGCATTTCTAAATCAAATGCTTTCCCTAAAATGACACAGGGCAAAACGCCAGAAAAATAATATTTTTGGCGGGGGGGGGCGGAAATGACTGGAGTAATTTTTGAGTGCATTAAAATTTTAAAATATTCTTCTGTGATCCTAAAATAAAAACCTTTTCAGTAGAGCGTGTTAGTTTTATTTTTTAATAGCAATAGGGTGCATCAATTGCTGAGCTAAGAAATGGGTTGTTCTCCTTATTTCAAGAAATTAGCACAAAATGTGTCAACAAAAGAGTACACAATATACCAACCCATAATAAATTTATTTTTTAAAGATTTATTTTACTTTTATTGGAAAGGCGGATATACAGAGAGGAGAGACAGAGAGGAAGATCTTCCATCCGATGATTCACTCCCCAAGTGAGCGCAATGGCCGATACTATGCCGGTCCGAAGCCAGGAGCCTCTTCTGTGTCTCCCACGCGGGTGCAGGGTCCCAAAGCCTTGGACTGCTTTCCCGGGCCACAGGCAGGGAGCTGGAAGGGAAGCGGGGCTGCTGGGATAGAACCGGAGCCCATATGGGATCCTGGGTATGCAAGGTGAGGACCTTAACCACTGCGCCATTGCACCGGGCCCCCCATAATGAACTTTTAAAATTAGTCTTTTTTCGGGCCCGGCGCAATGGAGCAGTGGTTAAGATCCTCACCTTGCATACCCAGGATCCCATATGGGCACCGGTTTTATCCCAGCAGCCCCGCTTCCCTTCCAGCTCCCTGCCTGTGGCCCAGGAAAGCAGTCGAGGAAGGCCCAAAGCTTTGGGAACCTGCACCCGCGTGGGAGACCCGGAAGAGGCTCCTGGCTTTGGATTGGCATAGCATCAGCCGTTACAGCTCACTTGGGGAGTGAATCATCGGATGGAAGATCTTCCTCTCTGTCTCTCCTCTCTGTATATCCGCCTTTCCAATAAAAAAAATAATAATAAAAAAATCTTAAAAAAATTAGTCATTTTTCAATAGTCTCTTACCTCAAGATAATTATGGAATTTTAATGTTTATTATTATCATCACTATTATTATTAAATATTATTATCATTTGTCAGACAAACAGACGTAAAAAGAGATGGTGTCCTATTTGTATTTGTTTACTTTACAAATACATGCTAGGAATGCAAAGCAGGTTTTCTACATGGGTGAAAGGCAGTCAGATATTTGAGTCATTCACTATTGCCTTCCAGGGTACAACTTGGATGCAGCTATGTCAGGAGAAAAGCAAGGAGTTGAACCCCAGTGTATGTGGGGTGTGCTGGTGTTCTAAATGATGTCTTAGCCAATGCACCAATTTTTTTTTCTTGTTAGTGCTAGTATTTATTAGTATTAGTAATATTAATACAATTTGAGAGAGAGAGAGAGGGAGTGGGCATTGCCATCCACTGATTCACTCTCCAAATGTTTACAAAAACCAAAATGATGTGAGGTCAAAAGCAGAAGTCAGAATACAAACTCATTTCATATCTGTCATATTGGATGCAGGGAACCGATATTTGAACCCTTCATTATTGCAGCTTAGATTCTTTATCCTCAGTAAGCTGGAAGCAGCAAAGCTGGGACTCAGCCCAAGCATATAGATATGGGATATGGAATCTGAAACAGTGCCTTAAAAGCATGGCTTATTTTAAATATGCGTAGTAAGTCACTAAACACATGGCTAAATCATGACTAAATCAAACTCAGTGCAGATAAAGACTAAATAAAATCTAGACAGGGTTTGGCTGTCAGTAGGGTTTGATGTTTCTCTTAGACATTTTAAATTTGAAATGTATCATAGCTGTCAAAGCAAATAATGGATCATATTCTATTGCACATTTCACATTTCCTACAAAATAAGCATATCAGTTATTTAAGGAAAGCAGAAGTTGGTTCTTAGGAATCAAATATATGACAAAAAAAGAAACACTACATAATGCAGCTGATATGTTGTCAACATCTCTGCAGTACACCAATAAAATGCCAAGTTTTATAACATTGTTTCTTAAAATACCTATGAATACAACTGCAAGAGGAAGTAGTGCAGAATTATTTTAACAATATTTTTCCACATTACCAAGTATATGATTTGATCTACATTAATGTAAAGAATATAGAGCACACATTTTCTTGGACTGGAAAAAGGAAAATAAAATGGAAATAGGTTTCAAGTTGAAAAATTCTGACATGAGAAAGATTTTTTTAAAATGTATTAATTCTTTATTTCTTCAATTTCTCATGCTCATCTAAAGGAATATGACCTCAGGTATAAATATTCAATCCATGAGCAGAGTGTACAGTTTAGGAATTTTAAACGAAAAAAAAATTAAAATGTTGAGAAGCATTTTTATGTAGGCCAGATCTTAAAATGTCATTGTTTTACTACTACACAGTCAGGCACACATGGGTAGGAAAGAAAATATCTCTAAGTTTAGTAATATTTTAAGGCCAAAAAAGTGTCAGGTAATTCGGAGTTGCATTTATGAGTCAGTCAGCATTAAGGAGTGACTTAGAGAAGAAACCATGCAGAACGATTATTTAGATTTAAATGAAATGAGGGAAAATCACCCGAGATCTCTGCTCCTAAATGGAAATAATAACGGAACCTCCCTAACAAAGCTATTGTAAAGGTTGCGCAATATGCTAAAAATAATCTATCTAGTATATACTGTTTTTTGTTCATTTACAAATTCCAGAAAGCCCAGAGAAGTGCTGAGCCTAGTGGTAGTGATGATCCTTTATCATCAGGGGGCCTGGGTTAAATCCTGTGTAAGCTCCTGACTCCGACTCCCTCCAATGCACACTCTATAAAACTGTGTCACATAATGCAATGTAATCAATAATAATAAAAAAACACAAAACAATTCTCAAACTCACTTGTGCAAGACAGTAACTATCTGTTGTATTGTGTGTGAACTATGCAGACCTTTTAAGATGGATACCACTTAAACGGCTCTACATGGTTCAAGGATATGAACAACTTCTCTAGCCGAGTCCAGATGCCAGTGTCCACCTTGGCATAGGTGCCTCTTCTTCGTGAGGCGGAGATGTGCCCCCCCCCTTTTTAAAGATTTCTTTCTTTTTATTGGAATGGCAGATTAACAGAAAGAAGGAGAGACAAAGAGTTTCTACTTGCTGTTCACTCACCAAGTGGACACAACGGCCAGAGGTGAGTTGATCTGAAGCCAGGAGCTTCTTTCAGTCTCCCATGTGGGTATAGGGTCCCAAGGCTTTGTGCCATCCTTGATTGCTTTCCTAGGCCAGGACACCGCCACCACCCACATAGAATTCCGGAATATACAAGGTGAGGATTTATTCTAGGTTATCATGGAGGACCCTCGCCACATTGTTTATAAGCAGTTCTGAAATCAAGATTCACTCACATACTGATCTTTCTCTAGGATCCCCACCTTTACCCTTCTTTCCATGCAACCCACTACTCGATGGCCAGATTTTCTGTCTGAGCAAACTTCCTGATGTGACTGGCTTATCACTCAAGTACCCAGTGTGCCTGTGCTGCCTGAGGCTGTATTCAGGGATACCACACCCTTCCTATGCTGACACATCTGGATTCATTGCACTTTCCGAGTGTTTTTGGACATTCTCATCACTAATTTACTTCCTTATCAGTTACTTTCATAAATGTTTCAGATGAATGCAATGTATTACAAATAATTCACAATCTTTTGTATGTTTTCTGAATAATATCAGACTCTTTCTGCTGGAACATCTAATTGTTCAACTTCAGTTCACTGATACATCAGGGTGTCATTTTTGATAAAATATTGGCTCACTTACTGTATCAAAATAAAATCATTGTGCCGTAATCTAATGACATAGCTCTTCCCTTTTATGAGCTTTGAAAATATCTCATTAACAGATGCACAAATTACCACAATAACTTATGCTGACATGCTCATTTATTCTCATTTATGAATAGATCTGGTTGACAAGCTTAATGAAATATTATAGGGAATTCCCAGCCTCTTAAATGGCTCAGGCATCATTAGTGAATTTCAGAAGGGGCACGGTTAAGTACAAACACTTCACTCCAAAAGGGGATGAGCAAGCTGCATCAAATTTCACACTAAAAATGTTCCTGTCAGCTGACGCTCGTCCATGGTACAATGTGGCCTGTTCTTACTTCCCACTCTCCAAGAAGCACAGTGATCCCCACCATCTGCCAGTTGGTTCAGAGGAAACAACCCGTGCTTTTGGATTTTTCTGGGACTTAAATATATTATTTTGTGATGTTTTTCCAAAATGATGATTTTTTTTTCAGAAAAGAGAAAGAACATTAACTATGCAAAACATATTTGAAGGTTATCTAAATGCACTTTACAGAAAATAGTAGGAATTACTAATGTTCATATTGCCATGAAATGACTCATAGAAAACAAGTTATACTTACATTTTGACGGTTTTTCAAATTTTTTTTTCTTTCAGAAAACAAAAACAAATGTAAGTTGCGGTACATGTTTTTCATTTACTTCAATATCCATAAGGTGAGAATTAAGTACCATATGGACATGATATAACTACTGTCCATTATCTGCTTATAATGTCATGTATGTTGAATATATTCACATAGCTTCATGCATACACATCTCCCAATTACTTTCCATATCTTTCACTGATCCCTCTCTTTGACAATGAGGATGGTTTTATTCTCTGTTTTACAAATATAGTTTAGTCACACATAGAGTGTATATCTATCTTACAGTATTTTATAAATTTATGGTATAAAAGATGACATAGTTCTCCCAAGGAATGTTGTATCTATGATACAACTTCATTTGTAAATTTGGCTTAATAAGCACTTAAAAGTAACAACAAAATATGGACAGAAACTGTAACAAAAGACCTGTGAATGTAGCCTTCAAAATATCGTATTGTATTATTACTTATTTTCACATTGTTACTCATAGATAACAGAAACCACAGCTTGAATCTCATGTAGAAAACATGCTGCAAAGTACTGTGTTATGTATGAAAGCTCTGTGGGCTAGCACAGGCTGGTCATTCACTAGTTCCAGATCTGCCTGTTCCACTGCCTAATTCAGCTCCCTGCTTATGGCCTGGGGAAGCAGTAGAAGATGGCTGAGTCCTTGGGCCCCTGAACTTACGTGGGAGACACAGAAGCTCTTTGTTCCTAGATTCAGATCAGCTCAGCTCTGGCCACTGTAGCCATTCAGGGAGTTAACCAGCAAAGGGAAGATTACTCTCTGAATCAATCTCTCTCTCTGTAACTCTGACGCTCTTATTTTCAAGTTAAACAAATAATTTTTAAAATACTCTGGCCAGTATAAGATTAAAGATTTTTAAGTTTTGATTTTTTTTTAAAAAAATTTCTTTCAATACCTAGAGCCCTTTAGCATGTAGTTAAAATATTTGAACATTTCAATTCCAAATGCTAATTGAAGGCTTACAAGTGTCTATTAACAACCTAGTTAATAAAGTTTTTGACTACCACTCCCATCCTGCTTCTTACTATGTTGTTCTGCCTTTTGGGTTCATCTTGTTCGTCGCTCCATTCCAGCGCCACCAGTGCATTCCAGGCGGTCGGACACAAAATGTGTTGCTTCTTATGCCATGAGCTACATTCCATAGCTAGTGCGTTCTTTTCTCTCATGTCTCATGGGTTACATCTCCACGTGTCAAATTTCTGTGAAATATTCACACCAGTATTGACTAAAACTGGGAACGCTTTGTTATTGCATGTTACATGATATTTTTTCTAACAAAATAAATTCATGTACTTTCTATTTCTTTGCAGATTGTTCTCGCTAGAGAAAATATAATTTAAAAACACAAAAATGCAAGTCTTCTTTGTTTTTTTCACCAGTGTGAGATACACACAACATGATCCTTAATCTTGTGATTGTATCTACATGCCAAGAGAGGGGACAAATACAGGAATAAATGAATATTTATAAAGTGCTCGTATCTAAGATCAAACTTTTTAGAACAAAAGGGATTGTGACGTAAAAAAGTTCACAGAAGTTTTGAGTGTTGTAACATTTTACTTTAAACTTACATAGCACATAGACAAGAGAATAATGCTCTGTTAATGGAAACTTAGAAAAACTTCACTAATACATGATTCAGGACCTGTATCATATTGGCAAGAAGGTGTTACTACTCCTTGACTATATTAGCACACATGTAAGAGAACAGAAACCACAGGCAGGGAACTAAAAACTCCAGTTTGTGAGAATAAGCTTAGATGAGGGCAGAAAAGCTGAGGGAGAAACACCTTTTTGGAAAAGTTTTGGGTCAGATTATTAGCTGCATATAAAGGGCTGAAGAATTTGTCCCAGATGCAGTGGGCTCTATTATATTGAAAGTATGCAAACAATAACATGGACACTGGTGTCTTCCAGATGAACAGATGTTCAAAGGCTATTAAACTCTCCCTAAATTCCCATAAGCAAGTTTAAGAGTCAGAGAGTGTAACTGGGCAAGAAGGCAGGGATAGGATTGAAGCAAGACTTTGTATCACTGTAGCGGTGAGGTGAACCCTTTGCACAGGCCTGTGGGTCTTCCCCAACTCCTAAGAGTCTCCAGAGTGCACTGAGAAGAAGAGCTTCCACAGAACATGACATTCTTGGGAAACTGAGTGAATGAGAGGGCAAAAAGAACGCTTTAAGCCTAAATAAAGCAATTCTGCAACACTATTTCTAAAAGTAAAATGGGAAGATTATATTCAAACAGTGAACACAAAAAAAGCCATAATTTTCTAACCCATTTTAGACTTTTCAATGAGGGAAAAACTATCAGCACTGACATAGACATGCTAAAAAGCAAATGTAAATTTGTTGTATGTTCGGGGAGTTCAATAAACAAATATAAACATGACTTGTGAGTTTGTAGTGTTACGATATGCACACATGTATATATTCACATAACTTCTGTTGGGAAGCTAATGAGAAACACAAACATAGAGAATTTTTGTCATGCACACACTGAGTGCCATTGATATATAGTGAGCTGGGAGCTCCTGAGGTGAGCTGGGGGCTGGGAGCTCACTGCCAGTTTTTATCATGGTGGTGGGGCTTCAGATGCTTTAGCAGTCACCACTGCTTCCCAGTGTCTGCACCATCAGCTAGCCATGAGCTGGACCCAGGAATCCATCACATACGCTAAAATGTGGAAACAGGTATTTTATTTGACATCTTAAAGCTAGACCAAAACCACCCCTTATTTTCTATTTTAAAAATGTGTTGTTACTGTTGAATGAAAATCCATAATCAATGTATATTTTCTTGGCATCATTCAGCGCAATAAAGTCAGCTAATGCTATAAAAGAAACAAAAGAAACTATAGGGCACTTTGGGCCATGTATATTAGCTTGAGAAGGAGGCGCTATTCTCGTCTTACACACCTTGGAGGAATGTTAGCATCTTTACCGGATGAGTATAAAGCATTATTTTCTCCTTCTGTTAAAATGCAGTCCTTTTCAGTTCTGCTGAAACAACTTTTTTGCAACAATGGTTTTACCGATGGAAATGAAAATTATTTATCTAATAGAAAATTAGAATGCTATAGGTAGGCTGAAAATAATTACCCTTGATACAAACTAGCCTCTTTCCTGAGAACAGCATCCATATCTTTATGAAAAGTGCTATGAAATTATTCAGGACAGGAGGATCGGGCTGCTCATTTCCATCTTATCTGCACCTCTCAGAGCTCTACAGGCTGCATAAATAGAGCTAGAGTTAAGTATGAACAGCAAGCAATCCTATCATTACATTCAGCACTAGCAAAATCCTATTTGGCTAGGATCGCATGTCATATCCCAGAACCTAAGGTTGAAGTGAACTCAAGATCAAGGAAAGTAAATAGTTGACGGGTTAGAAAATAAAAATTGTAATCAACTTTCAAAGGCTGGAAAATTGTTTAACAAGTCTGTGTTAGTACTCTTCAGTGAAGGATTATGTCACACATAGTAACACCCGGGGATTTTCCACTTTTGTCAAAAACGTAGCAGAGAAAAAAATGATTTTTAATGGAAAAACAAGGGAAGGAAGAAAGAAGCATTTGATAAGGGAAAAGGCTGTTCAGTACTGAACGAATTCTCAGGGGGATTTCAGAACACGGCCACTGAGAAAACTTTCAAAAACTAAAAGTTCAAGTGTCTGAGGTTTGGCGGTCACAGGAAGGACAAGATGACCTTTACAAATGATTTCCATTCCTGCAGTTCAAAGACCGTACGAGGAGTACAGGATACCCAGTAGTCACTGTGAAGCATGCCTTAAACAGAAGAAGCAAGAAGTACAAAATGCAGAGGAGTGTGACAGCTCTTCCTCAAACGCTATGCCCAAGTTGACAGCACGAAAAAGATTTAGTTTATGTGAGTGTAAGATTAGCAGTTAACTTTTCTATTTCACAGACGTGTGCATGTATATGTTTTCTTCTTTGGAAGAAAGAATTGCTTTCAACAATGAGATCTTTTTTTCCTCTCAAGGCAAACTTTTTCCTAGTTCATATTTGAAAATAACACCCTACCGTACATAACAGAATCAGAGAAAAAGCCACTCATAGTTGTTAAATTAACTCTTTGCTATCAGTGTGGAACGTCATTGGACAGATAGATGACGCCGACGGCTTCTCAGCCTTAGCATGCCTAGAAACCATCAAAAGACTTGCTGGGATTGTGCATCTAGATCAGACCTCAACGATTCTGCATAAATTTTACTGAGTTGGCATCAGGAATCTACATTTTCAACAGCATTTCTGGTGGATTACTGTGCTGAAACAGGAGAGCAGACATCAAATTTGGATTACAGAACACACATACTCATGGTCACATATGAATGCATAGATTCATCTTATTTTTAGATATCAGAAAAATCCTGCTACCAAAAATAAGCCTCAAGTCTCATTTAAGTCATTGACAATAAAATATACTAGGATATAAAAATCTGCACATTTATAGTAACATAGTCATATTCCACAGTTAAGAAGTGCTTCAAGGGACCAAGTATATCTTTCTGAAGGTCAATGTTTTTTTGTCAAAGCGTTAATGTTGTGGAATTATATCAAATAAAAAGTTTAAGCACTTCCTAGGAAACAATCAATAGTATGAGGAGATAACTTATGAAAGTGAAGGAACTATTTGAAAGCTGTGTCTGGTCAAGAGTGGCTATGATACCACCCTCTGTCAAGTGATATTGAGTTATTGCTAAATGTGATGATGTTAAGACACAAGAATTGTCAGGGTCGACTAAGCTATAAGGAATAGATGGAAATAGAGCTTTTATGAAAGTGACTACAGGGAACTTGTATGCACTCTGCTCTTTCATTGTGTGAGTACAAAATTAGGAAATACAATCTGGTACACTCCTGAATCAAAAGCAAAAAATAAACTTTAAAGCATTTTGTTGTGGTTCCTGGTGCACTCCAGTGGCTCAATGCTTGCCTTGCACATACCACACCGGGATCCTATATAGGCACGGGTTCACGTACCGGCTGCTCCACTTCCCATCCAGCTTGCTGCTTGTGGTCTTGGATAGCAGTAGAGGATGACTCAGTCTTGGGATCTTTCCCACATGGGAGAACTGGAAGAAGCTCCTGGCTGTTGGGTTTCTATTGGCTCGGCTCCAGTTATTACAGCCACTTGGGGAATGAACCAACAGATGGAAGCTCTTTCATGAACAGTAATAAGTCTATTATTGCAGGCATGGACAATGGCAGAGAATCTAGAATCCCACTGTCAAATCATATTCAGCAGTTTCACTGAGAGTCCATATTTGATCAAAAAGCAGAAATGCATACTGAATTATATCTTCACATCTGGATATGATAGTCTGCTTTACATAGTTAATACACATCCCCTTAAATGAAAAGCCACAAAACATAAATAGCAACAGGAAGAAAAATAGAAATTTACAATGCCACAAAGTTAAATAACATGATACCACATGACCAGTGTTGGGGCTTTTGATTGATTGGGTTTGCTCTGTTGGCTCTACCTTCAGACCAGAGAAGGTCTCTCCAAAAAGCCGTTGAACTTATCTGGGCAATAATATGAGGATCACAATGCTTGGTATATGTTGGTGGTGAGGGAATCTCAACTGAACTTGAATTGTGTCACGCAACACGGTGGAGGAATCTACCATGGGGGGGAGGGTTTGGGGAGGGGTGGTGGGAATCCCAGTACTTATAAAACTGTGTCATATAATAAAAAAAAAAAGGAAACCTGAAAAGAAAAAACTAAGCAATTATTGTAACCATGGATTTCTTGTTACTATACCTATAAAGCGCATTGTCTGAATATGTTTTTCATGTTTATTCTCTTCCTTTTCATCAGTATTCTAAATACATTCTTTCTAATCTTCACTGTGTTATTTCTATTCTAACAATTCTAACAATTTTTCATGAAGGTCTCTTTTTATTTGTAATATAAACATATTACCAAATCTTTCAGTTTTAAACAGATTGAGAAAAGGAAAATGAACCTATCAATGTTTTGTCTTCCACTGTGTGCAAATTTTCTTGGGGTGATAAAACTCTACAAGGTCTGATATAGGCATGTTGTTTCATGATGTTATCATCATATCCATTGTCATTTCAATGCATGACATCAGGTAGGCTTTCAGAATGTTCTTTCTTAAAAGCTTCTGTTTTTGTTATCAAGATTTCATTTTCCAAAAGCATCACCATTATTTTCTCTTTAATAATTTCAATGGTATGTTATTAACCACAGACTCTGATTTTGTAGACTCTCCAACATTGTATTGAATCCATTATATTAAAGGTGGGGTGAATAACATTGTACTAACACAGATGCAAAATTACAGACAAGCCAGAATTTTCACTATAATCGCAGCATATTTTTCCTTCATTGTCTGTTCATCGGTGTTCTTTATTTTTGGAAATTTCTTTACAAATTGTTGTTTATATATACATATTGGCCTGCATAATGTGTTTCATCTACAGGAAGATTATTGTTTACTTAATTTTCCACTCGTAATTTATCCTTTTAATGTTTTAAGCATTCCTTACTAGCCATTTATATTAACTCATAGCAATAAATATTTATTTCATTTTATTTTTCTGTTTTTCCTCCTTCCTTCAGTTTGGTTTTGGTATGCACATAAACACTGAGTACTTGCTGTGGAAGAGAGGGGTTTGTTAGTTCTATTGCCTATGCACAGTAGAAAAAAGAAAAAAAAAATCAAGTTTACTCCCTAAGGATTTTTTATACGTGGCCTTAAAGCCAGAGCTGAGCTGATCCAAATCCAAGAGCCAGGAGCTTCTTTCCAGGTCTCCCAGAAGGGTGCAGGGCCCCAAGGCTTTGGGCCATCCTCTTCTGCTTTCTCAGGGAGGGAGCCAGATGGGAAGTGGAGCATGTTGGACATGAATGGGCACCCATAAGTTATCCCAGTGGTTGCAGGGCAAAGATTTAGCCATTAGGTTATAGCACTAGGCCCACAGATACTCAAATTGACACTGTGCTTTAAACACAGTTATCTATGTTCTTTTCTGTTTAAATTTGCATGTAATCAGTAATCAGGGGCAGAGATAATATACTAAATAATTTCCACAATAAATCTTAAAACATTATATATTTTGGCTAACGATCAGCAACTTGGGCAACCTCCTATCTCCACATGTAATATTTTACACTGAAAAGAGGTTTGAAGCAGAATCACCCTGAAATGCCTTAGCTGGAAGTTGTTTTCACTAAGGAACGCATGAGGGAACCCTCAGCTTTCCCTTTCCAGCACTCCCAGTTCAGATTGAGAAAACACCACCATGAGCATCTATCAGTCAGCATCCATCAGCACAAAAAATACGTCCAAAGATGCAGGCTTTGCAATACAAGTGATTTATTGGTTGCCCCCATGACACGGTTTTGTCTATGTAAAGATTCCCCTCGCCACTTTCCCTTCCTCTTTCCCATTCTCTCACCTCCGACTATTTTTCCACATATTATAACAATAGTATAGTTCGTCAGCAACATTCTCAAGTCCAATATTCTTTTTATGGGCATTATGGCATTGTAGTCTAATATCATATCATCAAAGAGTATTTAAGAGCTTTATCGAAAGTCCTACTGTTAGGCATGCATAGAGATGAATACTGCCATGGATCTTCAATTCACAGCATTTTCTCTGATACAAAAAAAAAAACTTCATGCAAGATACAAAGCAAATACATAGGTGGACACGTACATACATGTATTGTCATAGATGAACTGTATAATACAAGTGACTCTAAGTGGTATACAGCATTGATAATTATTAGGTGAGCAATTTTCTGCTAAGATATATTCTCTATAGAACTATTCATAAGCTTACTTCATATCATTTTTCAATACTTGAAGAAGTAAACATGTTTGAATTTGCTGTGTACATTTGAATTTAAAAAGAAGTGTGCCTTATAACTATCTCAAGAGCTTTAATTATATGTTTCTATTATATACATTGCATCCCAGTCATAATTCTGCAAAGTTATAATTCTTTAACGAGTTAACAATCCAAATAAAGAATGTATCATTACATTTCTTGGAACTTACTCTTTCTTCCCAGGTGGAAAACTAATTAGATTCAGTGGGAAACATTTTTTCTCAATGAAAAAAATGTCAAATATAAGATCCATTATGTGTCCTTACAGAGTATGTCTCTGGGAGGCGTTATTTCAAGGATCAATAGAAATATTCCTATTGTATAACCCAGCCTATACTCTTATAAACAAATAATTCCAATATCATAAGAAATCATTAAAATAAAAAAAAAAAAATAGTCTTTCATGAGACTAAAGTAATGCCGCAGAGCTTCTGCCCTTAGGACCCTGTACTTGCAGTTGGAATGAAGGAACCTAGACTGTTTTTCTCTCAATACAATTGCATTACTGAAACACAGGGGTGTTAATTTTGGGGGGGAGCAGAAGTGTACCAATACCTCATAGCAGAAAAAGCTCTGCCTCTGGTACATGCACAAAACAGGGAAGATTTCATTTAATTAATAGTCTTTATTATTGCAAGTTATTTTTTTTCCTCCTTTCTCAAACCATTATTCATAAGCTTCTGTTCACCTTTGTTTTCCATCTTGACAATTTGAGATTTCTTTCTCTTTGTTTCAGGAGCAAAACAACAAACATGATAACAAACTTGGCATTCGCATAACACACATCCCTTGAAAATGAATGAGCACCTCGCTCTCTATGCCTCCTAATGAACTCATCAATTTAGCAAACATTTCTATTGGAAATTATCCTATGTCAGCTATGAATAACACCCTTTATTTGTAAAGCAAACTGTTTACATTGCAAATGCACTTAGGAAGGGATGCAATTCTACAAGCTCATATTCAACAAAATAAGACATTCTGTCACATACTTTTAGCCAAGGAGCAGATTTCAACACATTTTTCTAAACTCTTGTCTTGTAATAATAGTGATGTCCGAGATCTTATCTCCCAGCCAACTCTGATGTAGTACTTAATACTTATACTAAAACCTGTAACAATCTGAGTAAGTTGAATGCATCCTCTTCCCAGGTTCTCAAAGTATGTCTCCTTAATTATTCCACTTATTAGCATTACATATTTCTGTAAGTGGAGGGTGGATCCCACATTGCAGTTAGTTTTAGACTACACTTTGGCTAACGATGTTTAGAGGATCTTGTGCAATCTGCAGGCTTAAAGACAACTGGCGGAATGCCTGGTCGGCCAATAACAGCTGGGTTCTCAAATGGGAACCTTAGTGCTGAGAGAAGAATGACTTTATAAGGAGGACAAAGTAGGCGATTGTTCATCCAAGAATGTTGACTAGAGCCTGGAACAAATTATATTCACATAATACATGATCATATATTCTGCTTCTGTGGTCTTTTCTACTTTAAGATTAATATGCTGACATATCAATTATACACATTTATATTAGTATTTATATAATAAATGATTAAAAAGATATAGTATATTAGGGAATTTTACTATTATTGACATTGCATTACAATTATAAACGCTGATGCATGAGTGTACCTCCTCCTAAACACAATAAAGAATTGCATCATTAGTTGCAATTGTGACCATGATATGCCAAAAGTATCGTCCTTCTGTTACTACTGCAGGTAGTGCAAGCACTGCCCAGCAGTAATTATTTTATCAATACTTTTATTAATTACTAGTCTGGAATAGAAGATCAACGCATCCATCAATTGTAGACAGGGAAAATAAAGTTAATATTTCAATGAAAATAATTAGCCAAGTTACCACCTATGATTGCAATGACTGTGATTCAGAAATAGCAGAGCAAAGGGAATGACACATTCAAGCAGCCATGAGGGTTCCAGAGTTTTGGCTTAGTGGCAAGGAGACAGAGGACAGAGCACAGCAACGAGCATGAAAATGTATCAAAAGGAAATATGAGGAACATAAACTATGATTTTTATCAGTTTTGTATATGTGTAAGAGATAGATATGAGCTGTCACGAACTCAGCTTCATACATTACTCTAGACTTTAAGGTTCAGCATTGAACTCTAGAATTACCACAAGGAATTGCTTTTGGCTGAACTCATAAAATGGAACAAATGAACTCATGACTCTAAACGAGTGAATAAATTCTAGAATATGATCTATGCAGTTCTGGCTCTGGCTGACAACAATATCCACACGTTTTGGAAGTTGACCAGAACAGAAGCACATCATTAGGGAACACAGGCTGCTTCCATCCATCAATGAAGGCTTAGCAATACTATTTCTACCATAATCAGGGGTATCAGAATTACTACAAACATTTTTCTGAATTTTTTAAAAAAAATTTATTTTTTAAAAAAACATTGTTTCATTTTATTGGAAAGTCATATATACAGAGAGGAGGAGAGACAAAGAGAAAGACCTGTACTTTGATTTACTCCTGAAGTGGCCGCAACGACCAGAGCTGAGTTGATCTAAAGCTAGGATGTTCTTCAGGGTCTTCCCGGGGGCAGGGTCCCAAAGCTGGTCTTGGCCATCCTCAACTGCTTTCCCAGGCCGCAAGTAGCAAACTGAGAAGTGGGACTGTTGGCACACAGACCAATGTTCCCATGGAATTCTGGCATGTTCAAGGTGAGAACGTCAGGTGTTAGCCTACTGTGCAGGGCACACATTTTTCTTTTTTAAATTTTCTTTCTCACATAATTGAGAGAGATGCACACAAGTGGCCCTCTGGTTGCTGTCGGAGCTTCAGGCACTAAGGGAGGTGAGTGGAACAAATGCCTCCGTCCCTTTTCCTTTGTCTTCTGTGTCCACAGGGGAAGGGAAAGGAGAGCCGCCGCTTGTTGTCAAACCACATTGACACGCATAGACAGGGAGGGTCAGTTGATGACCCCCCAAGAGCCCAATGTGGGAACAGTGCTCTGAGGGTGTCATTCAAGTGCCTTTGGTAATTCTGAGAAGTCACCAGCCTCACTGCTGCAAGATCAAGAAAAAATTTTCCATGGTGTATGAACAGAAAACGCCCACCTTAGTGCAGCCATAGACCCAGCAACATCCATCCTACGATGAAGCAGTCGACATTCCCTCCAGACCCAGATGAGCTGGGTCTCATTTCCCTTTGTGCATCTGGACCTGCTGTCTGCCTCACAGGCATCAGCTACTCAGGAGGCCTGGATCTGATACATGCACTCCAAGGTTTGACCGCACATCTTTTGATTTTCCCTTTGGCCAGGATCTGAGTCTAGTGGTCTGGTTGGGGTTTCCACCAAGGAATCTCACCTGGAGCTACCTCACTTGTAACCCTTGTGCAGGCAAGCTAGAGTAGTGTCAGGTTTGCTGTGTCACCTACACTAGCCCATGTACACACAGATGGATGCAACTGCCTGGAAGTTCCACCAAAGTCCCATAACTCATGGTAACTGGCAAGCACTAATGCTCAGCCTTAGTTGGGGTGACTCTCAATGAACCCTAGAAGGTAGCCTAGCTTTGCCCAGTGTGTATCCTATCCAGTTGTTTTGCATACCAATGAGTGCTGTGTCTTAGTACAACCTGACCTGACTCCATATCCAACCTTCATATATGCCAACAGGTGCTGCTGATTTGTCCAGCCTGACCTGCCACCAGCCCTCATTTCTGTGCTCACTAGTGATAAGCACAGCCTAGCAATGGAGTGCCCACAGCTTCCCTGCCAGCCAGGGAGTACTGCAAAGCAACTTGATCTGATTGCACCCAGTCTCAACATTTGCCAGCTGGTGCTGCGGCTTAGCAAAGCAGGCCTACACCCATTCTTGTTCTTGTGCATGCCATCAGGTAGAGCAGCCTAGCCCAGTCTTACCCACATCCAGTTCTAGCAAGGGAATTCCTAATGTTCCCTTATCAGGCCCACTCCCAGACCTGAGGATTGCACGTGCCTACAGGTGCCATGGCACAGTCTAAGGTGACATGCCCCCAGTTTCAGCATTAGCCAGAGGTGCTACAGCATGGCAAGCCTGGTCCACCCACAATGCCAACTCCTGTTGGCAGGTGCAGCAGCCTCACCCAGCCTGGCCCCTGATAGCCTTCATGTGAATTGCTTGGTTTTGTGGTCCAGTCTGGGTTGGCCAGCATCCTGTCCTAGCTCTTGCACCCTGTGCTGAGATGTACTGTGATTCAATCACATGCCCATCCTACCCCCAGACTCGGCTCACACATATGCCAATGGGTGCAGCAGCCCAGCCTGGCCTACTCTTTTTCCAGCCTCAGATCTCACACTGACCAGCAGGAGTTGCAGCTTTGCAGGGGAGTTCCCCAAGTTTCCCTAATGGGCATGCAGTCAGCAATGGATCTCACATGTGTTGCTGGGTGCTGCCACCTAGACTGCCAAGTCTGGCCCCCAGTTCTGGCTTGCACTGGTGGGTACTATAGCCCAGCCTGATTGACCCATACGCAGAACTGGCTGTCAAGAACCAGAGGGTGCAATGATCGAGCCCAACTTGCCACATACTCATTGTGGCTCTTAAGGTCCCTAGTGGTTCTAGAGTCCAGCCCAGTCTGGCCCAGCCACAGACCAAGCCCACACATACGCTGAGAGTACTGTATCATTGCACAGTCTGGTCAACCCACAGCCTTGGCTCTTACATTCACCAGTGGAAGCTGCAGCCTAGACTTGGAATTCCTAGAATTCACCTATCAGGCCCATTCCTACCATGGGGCCTTGCAATTGCTGGCTAGTGCTTTGAACCAGGCTTGCCTGGCCCAACCACAGTCCCAGCTCTCAAGGAAGAGTGTTGCAATCTAGCTGAGTCAGGCACAATCTACACCTTATTCTGGTTCTCTTTCGTAGCAATGTGTGCCGAGGCCTGGAACAGCTTGACCTGTGTGCAGACCTCGTCCACAAAAATACTGATGCATGCTGCAGACTGTTTCCTTACCATAGCTCTGCCAGCCCAGGATCTCACACACAGCAGCACGGCAGCAGCTCTGCTTGGTGTGGTCTGAAATCAGTCTAAGCCCTTTCATGTACCGGCAGCTGCTGCAGCCTGGCCCCACCTGGCCTCCTGCCAGCCCCAGCTTTCCTGACTGCCAGGTGGGTTTCTCTCAGTTGATTCCTATGGTCCATCCTGGCTGGGCCTGTCACCACCTTCAGTTCTCCATGCAAACCAGCAGATGCCGTAGTCTCACAGAGGCAAGGCCACAATTCCCTACTGAATCTGCCCCCAGTTTCAGGTCTTTTGCACTCTGGTGTGTGCTGTGGCCCAGTCTGACATGGCTAACCCTCTAGCTACAACATTTTCAGGTGTGTATTGCACCCTAGACCAGCCAGGCCTGCCTTCCAGTGATTCTTCCTCCTCTAACTTTTTGATGGCAAAGGAAACAGACGTGAATGAAGTCAGGAACTTTTTAGATTAGCTATATATACCAACTTTGTTTCCACCACAATATTCACCATGGGGACATAATTTCACTCTCCATAGCATTAAGCTCAACCCATTAACAATATCAGTGTTTATCTCTGAACTTACATTCTGGCTCATCTAGTCATGTCATACAGAAAAGGCCATTTAAGATGACAGAGTTAACACGATTCTGAAACAGTATGAGCATAAATTATTTTGAAAAGTACTTGGGATAGTGGTGATCACAGTAAGTGCCGTGTGAATGGTGGCTTCCTCCTTTTGCTTCAGTTAGAGGGATTATACCACGCATTTTGAAAAGCTAGGTGGTATGACAGGTAAAGCTTTCAGTTTAATGTGGGAAGATAAGAGTCACATGTTAGCACTATCATTTCTGAATCATCCTCAGGCTAGTCACTCAGAAATCCTTCAACTTGGTTTACCCCATACAACACATGGATAGCCTTTGTCTATATCAGTGGACTGTTGTGAGCAAAAGGCATTTGAGAGTATTTTTACATATATAAAGTGTGCCTGTTGTTGTCCCATCCTGTGCTTTTAACCCTTAGGCATCTCCAAAGATTACAAAAACAGACTAGACCATTGATCCCTGATAGAAAGCATCTTAGAAGCAAGTCTCCAACAAGCAGCGTTATCGGCAAAGATAATAGGGGATGCGATTAAGAAGACCACTAGCAAGCTTCATCACCTTTGACGTTGGGGTGTTGTTCATCTAGGAGTCATCTTTTCCCATGAATAAAAGCTATCATGGAAGTCATTTTAGGGTTCTCATGAAATTCTATGCATCTGCATCTACAGTCCTGTGCAAAGGTTTTTCCTCTAGCTACAAAAAAAAAATGCAGAGGTTATTTTTTTTCATATTGCTATCTGACTGCCAATTTCTGAGACTCACTGGAACACTGTCTGAGATCCTCACAACTGCTACACTTACGGATCTGCAATGTTTATTGTTCATGACATCTGGTTGGGCCATTGCCTTTACTTGCATTCAACATTTATGTATTAAACTGCCCAGGCATTTATCTGGAGCCAAAGCAAGAACAGTAATATCCGGGAGATATCAGGAGGTCGCCACCCATCTAAGCATCTGTGTTGAATTTTCGCCACAGGGACCTGCATGGATTATCATCTGGGATAAATCCCAAAACGCTGTGTTCTCTAAAGAGAACTAGAACATGGCTTTGAACTCAGTAGAAAAGATAGCAGAGCTTTTATAAAAATTATCATTCATCTGCAGGATAAATGCTGATATTTTTGGAAAGAACATTCTTGGGCTCCTTTTTTTCTTTTGTGTGAAACTATGAAAAGTGAAACGCAAGATCATTTGTTTCTGTGACTTAAATAAATCATAGGTTTTCAACAGAAATATCATGTGGTTTAAATAAATGTTGTCTAGTATATATATGTGGCTATTATAATAAATTTGCTTTAGTTTTTTTTATCATATTTCCTTTAAGCTTTTTGTAGTTTATTTTAATTATTCTATAGTACCCTCTAACAGTTAACAAAAATCACTCATAATTCACTATTATTTTATTGAAAAAATGTGAGCTTTATAATAAAAGGACTTACCCAACATGATTCTTCTAATTAATTGAAAAATTCTGCTTACTGAGGATAGGGATAATTTTTTGTCATTTTCAATATGGTTTATTCCTCTCTCTTCATTTTCTCTAATGTAAATAATAAAATAAGTATATTTAGGACACATATGCCTAAATTTTGATCAAGATTTAAATAGTTGAAGGAATTTAGGAATGTTGAATTACTGGACAAATGTTTTCATGCATTTTAATTAAAATATCCTGAATAAATAGACATGGGGATTACATTTTGTAAACATTGATGAACATATAGTTATTTTTGTTTTCTGGATAACTACTATCATAAATGCTTTGATTGTCCTTCTCAGGGAATTCTGAGTAGGTAGAAATAAACAAAAAGCAGTATTGCCATGAATGATCACTTTTCATCCTCATAGAACTTCTGTTCTCTGAGGACAGATCCAGAACAAATACTTTTCTTTGTTATGTGTCATCCACATAAAATAGGTTTAGAACCACTAATAAACCTATTTTTCTATTTTAAAAAGTAAATTAATTTTTAATTTTCTTTTAGGATTTCTTAATTATTTTTAATTGTTAAGGACATTTTTAAAATTATACATTTATTTATTTACATTTCCCTGGAGGGGCCACAGTCATGAAAGGTAGACAGAAATCACTCCACGTGCTAATTCACTCCCGAAAACGTGTATACCAGTCAGGAGTGGACCTGGCTCAAGCCCATCCAGGGCGCCCCACGGATGGCAAGGGCCGAACACCTGCACCTGGCTCAAGCCCACCCAGGGTGCCCCACAGGTGGCAAGTGCCCAACACCTGCGCTGTCATCTGTACTCTCCAAAGGTGCTGGCTCACAGGAAGCTGGGTGAGAATAAGAGCTGAGACTCAGAGCAGGCACTTTCACATTGGGCACAAGTATTTCAGAAAGTGACAACTGCTATGTAAAGGGCCCACCCTAGCTTCTGTAAAATTATGTTCATAGGACTTCAGAGACCAGTGGTCTAAAGTGGATAGGAATGTGATGGCACTTCAAAAGCTTAGTAGGAGATTTAGATGACAGATAGTACTTTTTTTTTCCACACAAAAATTGGAAAACTTTATATTAGTACAATTATGAAGAAGGGCCTAAAAGAAATCACTGCATTTAATTTGCCATCAAAATTCCAGAACTGTGAGACACTTGTCTGTCCTTATCCACAAAAATATTGTGATAGTTTGTCATACTTCCATCAAAAGTATTTTTTGACCATTTCATTGAGATAATAATTAGCAAGCAATAGCCACCATCTGAGGCCAGAAAACACATGGCTGAGCTTAACAGAGACAGAGCTTCAGCATTTCAAAGAATGTCTCCTTCATAATAGTGGATATGCACTACAGTTAACTGAAAGAATTGCTGCCTGAAAACATTAACAGTCATGTTAGGATAGGACTGCTCCATTTAGCATGCAGTCCTTTTGGGAGTGAACCTGCAGCAAAAAGCACTTTCCCTCTCCATCTGCATAAATCGGTTCAATTAAAAAGATTGTTTTTAAAATAGGAAACATAGCATAGTATAGCATGATAGAAGTGGACCTGATCATTTAGCAAGACATGAGTTAGATTTCAGGTTTTGGGGAGTTCGAAATTAATTTTTCACATCTTTGAGGTATGTTAGAAACATGTCAATACCATAATCTTTTAATAAGACAGTCGATATCTCAGCAAAACCTGAATTCACCGGAGTAACTGTGTCACTAGAGCTAATCCAACATGTTTTCCTAATATTCCTCTCTGATAGCCCCAGTGCTAAATCTAGGATGAACCAAATCAAGACACAAAGCCAAATAACAACAAGGGCTTGCTTCATTCCTGTTTTAGGACAGAGCAGTGCAGCTTCCATTTCATTAATAATGTATTTATATCCTGTTTTTCTGTCATTACTGGAAAACAAAGAAACTAGTTAGCAAAATTAAAATATAAGGCAAATAAACTTTCTCATTAAGTAATTCTGAACAGAAATCTACAAAAAGTGTGTTCTGATCACTAAAATTTTCTGTCTTAACAAAATAGCACAAAGGTTAAATTCATTAAAAATATTTAATTAAAATTATATTTGGACATTGTTTAATACCACAGAACCACAGGCCAGCCTAATATTTTCCAGTATCAAATCCTGGAGTTTTTCATTCATTCATTTAACGGTGTTGAAATATCAGGTTAGTAAATGAGAGTTGTAACTTTTCCAATTAAGATCAAATATTGCATCTTAAATAAATGGAAATGTAGCTTGCAAGGAACACAAGGTTTCAAAAGGTGTATGGAAAATCAATGTTATGGAAACAATGAATTTTAACATTTAGTGAACCAAAATACACTTAACTTCTAATTCCATTTCCAATTTATTTTGAAATCTCTAACATGTTGATGAATGCAAGACACTTTCAAAGTGCATTAATTTTAGAAATAAAGGAAGAATAATTTTTTTAAAAAAAACTTGTGTTTTGAAGAAAAACAAGCATTGTAGGCCCAGTGTGTGATATAGGAAGCAAAATGACTGCCTTGACCCTGAAACCCGTAAGGGCATCTGTTCTTGTCCTTGCCGCTCCACTACCAAGCCAGACGCTGCTGAAGCACTACGAAGGCAGCAGAAATGGCCCAAGGAGACAGAGAAGCTCCTGATCCTGGATTGGGCCTGGTCCATTCCTGGGCATCAGAGCCATCTGGGAAGTGAATCAGCTTACATCCCCCTTGGTTTCTCTTTCCCTTTCTGTATCACTGACTTACAAACAAATAAGTAAATCCTTTTAAAAAGAAAGGAAAAGTGAATGAAAAAAACAAGACAAAATACCGAAGACTATTTCAAGAAAGACATAGGGAAAATTTTTATGAGACCATTTGGGCATTGAAAACATAGATAACAAAGGAAAATTAGGCAAAATTCAATGAACTCATACTAAAAGCTTTGACAAAAATCATGAGGTGAGGAAAGACCAGTGAGTTGGAAAAAAATATTTGCAAACTATATCTGTGGTAAATGTTTATATCAAAAATGGAGCAAGTTTCATGTGAGCACTAGCCCATGTCCCAGCTGCTCCACTTCCGATCCAGCTCCCTGCTAAAGGCCTGGAAAAGCAAGAGAAAATGATCCCCAGTGTTGAGGCCCCTGCCAACTATATGAAAAATACCAATGAAACTTTTGGCTCCTGGTTTTGGAATTTTTGTTCATTGAGGCTACCTAGGGAATGAGCAGTCAGATTGGGGATATCTCATCTTGCTCACCCTTTCCTCCAACTATGATTTTGAAAATAAGTAAATCTTTACTAAACAATTCCAGATATACAAAAAGTCTATAAGCCAGCAGCCTGTACTTAGTCTGTCAATTCTATTCACGACAAAGTTCTCATGCAAACTGAAAGTAGTCAGCAGAGAATTCGGTGAGCAGCTTTTGTCATGTATTTTCTGTCACATTATATTAATGTTGTTTTGACTGTCATCTAGATGTACCATGGAGCATGTAAAAAAATGAAGCTCAAAAATAAGAGCACATCAGAACTAAACACAATTAAATCATATTCTATGTCAACGCTTGCTTTTAGACAATGTATCCCAAAGTTAAGATGTTCTATTCATCCAATGTAAACACGATGACCTTGCAATTGTTTTTCTCTGTGTAGTGCTATAATACTTCCTTTGCGTACAAGTGAAAGTGCCTAAAGATGGTACAGACTTAAATTCTGAATTATGTTGTTGGATTTATGAAAGCCACTTGCAATAAATGCCTAAAGCTCTGGCTGCTGGCGCTGTGGTATGCATCACGTATAGTTGCTGTTTTTTACAATCCTGGCATCCCTCATGGAATAGGTTCTTGTCCTGGCTGCTCAAAGTCTTATCCAGCTCCCTGCTGATGGCCTGGGATGAGCATCAGAAGACAGAACCTGTGCCTGGACCACTGCCACACATGTGGGAGCCCAGGGTGATGCTTCTCGGCTTAACCCTAGTCATCCTGACTGCTTGGTGAGCGAGCCAACATAAAAATTCCAATGTCATGCCTTAATTTGAATACACTAAGATACAAATGTTTCAAAAAGATAATTAATGAAAAATAAAGCAGTAATAACATTCTAAAGAAAGGTTGAAAACACATACTTAGCTTTAACTCAAAAGTCATGAAAGAAAAAAATGTTGAACTTTATATTAGGGTCTATTTAGTAAAAAACAGAATGAGGGGAAATATGAAGATACAAAAAAATGGACTTTGTTTCTGTGAAAGAAAAATTTTAGAATGTTTTTGAGGATCAAGATGCTTATTCACATCTCCTCACTGGATTTAATAAATTAAAAACTCTAACCATACTTCACTAAAGAAATTGTCATTATTTTTGCTATGTGTCATATATATGCTATAACCAAAAATGAGATTTTATATCAATTACTTGTAAAAAATTCCAAATAATTATGGATTGGATGATTATTTTCTTGTGACCCCCAAAGTCAACATTCCCGAAGATACTTTAACAGGAATTTAAAATCAGAGTGGGCAGCTGTAGGATCACATTCCCTGGAGACATGACAGAGCATGCTCAGTTAGTGAACCACCTGCACTGGCTTTCCATGTGGAAGCGACTCTTGGGAGGCATCCAATGGCCTCCTCCTCACTGTGCCAGAGGGAGCCCGAGTTCTGGAAGGCCAGGCTCAGGTGCCTGCTGTCAGAGGCCTCGATTGAAATTTGAAACTTTAAACTCTGGAAATCAATCCAAGGTATTTAAACTCCGTCTTCCGGTTTACCACCTGTAAAAATGTTAATAATGAATTTTATAGGGATGAAGATTCAGTGTGATATTGTAAATAAAAGTCTTGGTACAGAATTATAAATCAGCAGTCAACAAACATAGCTATTTTTATATTAACTTTCTTAGTATAGTGTCAATCTGCATAAAAAGTACTCAAAAACAGAGCACTTTACTCCCACAGTGCATTAATCGTTTAAACTATGATTTTTTTTAAAAGGGCTACAGGTGAAGACAAAGATGTGTGGCTTTAAAGTGAAAGTATAGAGAAGAGGGTCAAGAAAAATCTCCAAGACTACAGCAACAGGGACTGGCCTTCTGTGGATCACAAAGGGTGATAATCAATCAAATCAGAATCAAATATCCAGAGCCGTGCTCTCCTAAGAAATCCTTTGTGAAAATATTACATGATGCTGCAGTGTATAATAACTAGAGGGTATATAAAATTATATCCCCAAGTGCAGTACTTCTAGAGTTTCAGCAATGGTATTTAGGCAAAGTTCAGAGGCAAAAAAGGCAGAGATGCAAGTAAAGATGCAAGCCCCAAATATTAGATAGCTTTGATTTTTAGGGCAGGCTTGCCATGGCCTCCCCAAAATGAAACACAACTGCAGCTGAACTTTCTCTGAAAAGTTTTTTTTTTTTTAAATATCTAACACCTTGTCTATGATAATTATGGGGTATCATTTCCCACAGGAGTGTTACCAAGGCCCACATGCTAGCATCAAGGTACTTGAATCTCAAATTCCCCTGAAAGCAGCCCTCAGCAACTGTCAGATGAATGTCAAAATATCATCTTAACATTCAGTTATTGAAGGCCTTGGGGAAAGTAACTCCTGTCCCCAGTGTAATCTCTTCAAGAAACTCCTGGATAAATTAGTTCCTGAATTTGTGTAAAATAGACTTATGGACCACTATTTACTGGCAAATGTGGGGTCATATTTCATATTCTGTTACAGGAAATCTAGGTACCTAAATTAATGTTAAGAAGAAAGTGATAAATCAATTTGGGATGCAGATGGATATAAGGACGCAAACAATAATTCATTGTTATATATTTGCTGGAAATTTAAATTTCTTTTAAAGCTATAAATCCAGCTTGTTTCCCATTGTAGAAGGCAAAAAACTGAACGGTGTTGGTGGACTAAATTTTGGAAAGCTTTTTTTATCCTGAAATCCAGTCAGTATCTATCTATATTTTACAGATACATCACAGAATCTGGAGGTATCTATTTTTTCAGATATCTTAAATAGAATTTTACTCTGAATTCAAACAAAAAGCAATGGAAATGATGACTCCTACAAACAAGATTTCACCATTAGCTAGTACAATGATACTGGTAGCAGTCTTACATTTGAAACTTCAGAAGAAATTCACTGAGTTCCAAAACAGCTAAATATGAATGTCCAAAAATGAAGGTGTATTTAAAAGTAGGATGTTCACTCGGAAGTCCATAAATTTCTGCAGCATCCCACAGATGAAGTCCCTGTAGTGGGGGTGGCTTGTGTATGGCACCTCTGACTTACTGCACACTTACCTGTAAGACTAAGCTTCTGATCCAAAACTCCAACTCCACTTACTCACAGATCCTTATCGTCCTCAGAAACAGAGGTGACCAAGCAACCTGCAAGTAGGTTCACCCTACCAAAGGCAATGCAGGCTCTACGACCATTTGTGGTCCAGTTCATTGCCACACCTTATGCAGGGATGATTTCACTCTGACATACTAAGGTTTCTATGCCAGTTTAGACAAGTCCTATTCAGTAGCACAGGATGTCACAATAACCACTAGGATGGCAACCTGGGCATGGGTGACTCAGCCTTCCCTCAGGCCACTAAACTTCTCCTGGTTGGCTGGGCCCCAGACATTGTGCCTGATGGGACCTGAAGAGCAGGTGGACCTCAACGCCAGGATGGTTACATACTTGTCAGCAAGGTGGTGCTTCATGAAGCTCATCTTCCCAGTGCCAACACAGCCTCCCAGAACTCGTCTGAACTGCACATGGGAAAGTCCTTGCAAGGTCACCAGTGCTGTCTTCCAGAAGCATCCCAGCACCTGTCAGACTCGGGGCGGGGGAGGGGGAGGTTGGTGCTCACTATGTACTTAAGCACCATATTCCATATCTGAAAGCCTAGGTTTGGGACCTGATTCTAAGCTCAACTCCACAGCCCTGCCATTGCATAGGCTGGGAGGCAAGGAATGACCCCTCAAGCTGCTCGTCCTTCCTTTAGGAGATCCAGACTGGGTTTCAGGCTGCCGGTTTTGGCCTTACTCAACTCTGGCTGTTATGGGTATATGAAAAGGAAACAAGTGGATGAGAAATCTGTCATTCTTGCATTCTCTGAGTTTTTTTTTCTCTTTCAAATAAATGCAATTAGAAAAAATAAATAAAATATCCATCACATGGATTAAGTACTTAGAATTAAGTTCTAAAATTTGGAAACCATTAGAAGACAGAAAAATTCCCATAATCTGGATTTGGAATAAATTGTTTCTCTGAGATGTAAGAATCATAGACAAAAATAAAAATAGATAAATGAGATTTCCAAAACTACAACATTGCCATATATTTATGGAACTAATCAATGAACAAAATTGTAGACTACCAAATTCAGAATATACCTGCATGTTGTGTAAGTGGTCAATATTGCAAATATATTATAACATACAACAATAAATAGAAAATAGCATTAATTGTTTAATTCATGAATGCAGAGTAGATGAAGACATAAATTTCTCAAAGGGTGACATAAAATGGCCAGTAGATTATGAAAAACTTCCCAACAATACTGTTTCAGGGAAATGTGAATGAAACCACCTTGTAACATTGTCTTTCTTCTGCAGTCTATCATCAAAAGACAAAATAAAACAATGATTGACAGATGAGTGAATATCGGGCATTATTTTTGTTGTCACTATGAAAAGCAATATGTGTAATCCTAAAGAATTTAAAAATAAGACAGTCGTACTGTTTAACAGTGACACCACTGGTTATATAGCCAAGGGAGCCAAAACCATCCTGTGAAGAAGACCTTTGCAGTGCCCTGGTTACAGCAACACAATTTGTCATGGCTAAGATACAGAACAAATCTAAATTTTTATCAATGGATGTATGTATGAAGAAATGGTGTTTCCATATAAACCACAGACTAGACCTCAGCCACAAGAATGATGAAATCACATTAGAGATGACATGGAGGAACCTGGACAGCACTATGTTAAAGGCAACGCATTAGGCAGCAAAAGACAAGCAACGAATCAGCTGCACTCATATGGAATTTAAAATGCTGAACTGAAGAAAAGGGAATATTGCTACAGATGGGTATAAGGACGTAGTCATGTGTTGCTTCTGAATGTGAAGATGAACACAGCTAAAAATAATATACAAGTATACATCAATTAAAAATGACACAATTATTTTTTTAGAAAAAAGAAATAAACTCAATTAAGATTTAAAATGGGTTATCATTAAAGGCAGACACAGAGAGAAATGGATTGTCATCCCTCGTATTGTTTCCTAAGCGACTACAATGTCCAGGGCTGGACCAGACCAAAGCTAAAGTCAGCAATGCCATCCAGACCCTCCACAAGGGTGATGTTAGCCCAGCTGTCTGGAACATCAACTTGTATCTTACCACGTGCATAAACATTGAGCTGGAGCTGAAGCAGATGTGGACTGAAACTGGCACGCTGGTAAGGCATGGGCTACCTCCCAAACAACGTCCTAGCCCACTGTGCCGTAACACAGGTCCTTCCAACTATATTTAAAGAAATCATCTGAATTGGAAACAATTATTATGAGTCTCCTATTTTTGTAATTACACAACTCACAGATTCTGGTTTTAGCATCAAAACGGTTTTAGGATTTTTTTTGTTCGTTTTTAGAAATGTGAAAGGATAAAGTTCCCATTCGCTGATCTATTCACCAAATACTTGCAACAATAGACTGTCCGAGGACAAAGCCAGGAGACAGAAATACAAGCCGAGTGTCCCTTGTGGGTGAAAGGGACCACACTGTGTCGAAGGGTCAAACACCCTTGCTGCCTGACAGGGTGTGTGTGAACAGAAGCTGACATCAGAAGCAGAACCAAGACTCCATGCCAAGCACTCCAGTATGGGATGTTGGAATCCCAACGAGAGGATTAGCTGCTGCACAAACGCCTGTGCCCAGTGCTAACATACTCTTTTCAGTTCTTGTCTCTGCCCTTTCAATTTGCCATCTCTTCAAATTTATACTTCTGCATTTTTCTTACGACAGAGCTTGGCCTACTTGCTTTGTTTTTCTGCCTTTCATTTATAACTTATACCTTTTAATGCATTAGGAGTTTTAGGTCATTTTGTTGAATGATTATATATCCATACAATCAAGGTGTGAAAAAATATTTCAAATAGATTATAGATGATTCCCGGATTTGGAGAGGTTGTTGGCTTAATTTTAAGCAGAAAATGACCTTCCTGATAAATGCAATGTCACTACAATTAACTATTATTAACAAGCTCTACCAAACTGACCTTAATAAATGCTATCAGATATGCAAAAAAGAACAAAATATCTTGCTTCTAGCATTGTTTAATTGCATCAATGAGCAAAATTGTGATTTGTCTAACATACAATTTAATGTTATGCCCAAGTTGAATACTGAAATATTTAGTGTCATTATTTTCCAGTCAGTCAATTCTACTTTGTGTTAATCTGAATAACATAAGCCATAAGCCAGTGATAGACTCCTTCATTCTACTGATTAATACAGGTTTTTAATATTTTGTATCAGTAAATCTCTTTGGCCGGATTCAATACAGCATTATCTTTCATTAGAGAGCAGGATTTGATGTTATCATAGGACACAATGGTAGGAAGGGACCTCAGAAATCATTAGTCCATTCTCTTTATTTTAGAGATTAAAGAGGGATTTTAGAAGGATACTGCCTTTGGAGAAATCTCCTGTGCTCCGATTAAAATGTATCCTTTTTTGGTCATTTAAATTTCTTATATCTTCTTTATATAGACAATCTCAATCTTACGTAAGATCAGCCAACTGCTGCTGCACTTGATCTTCAAGAGACACAGGGAATATATATATTATATATATATATATATACATATAGTTTTAACTATTTGTCATAGGCTATAATATTTGTACCTTATGTCTATAAGTTATAGTTTTATTCTGAAGCAGTGTAAGTGGTAATGAGATAATATCTTTCATGAATTTTTGTTTCCATTTTATATACTATATCACTACTGGGAAAGAAAGAGTAGTTCAATGAAATACCATTTTAGTAGAAACTCTAAGAAAAGGGAATTTTTTTTATTCATTTTTTTCTGACAAAACTAATACAAAGTATTACAAAGAACAGATGTACATTTATTACGTTCACACATATACAGTCACTAACTAGACAGAAGTAGAATAGATTGTAATATTTTATGTTGTCTTTTTATATGCATTTTTGACATGCATGAAGAGGGGTGTGTGTGTGTGCTACACAGATTATTAACTTCAGGCTGGCATTGAACTAAAGCAGACAAAGCTACTACTTAAATGCCAGATTCTGTCCCAGCTGCTCCACTTCCAATCCAGCTCCCTGCCTTTGGCCTTGGGAAAGTAATAGTAGGTGACCCAAGGATTTTGGCCCTTGTTACACTAGAGAGAGAACAAATAAATGGATTCTGCCATCTGCATATTGAACCAACAAGTGAAATCTCAATCTCTAACTGTAACTTTCAAATAAATCAACAGCTCTTGAAATAAAAAACAGAATCAACTGAAATTTTGTTATTTTTCTGATGTAGTCCAGCCAACACAAGCTTGCATAAGAATTCTCAAAATTTCTCTATCAGTGTCCACCATTAAGACCTAGCTCAACCTGAGAAGGAGGTAAATATAGGTAGAAGAGACAAAAGCAATCTGTCCCCATTTTCATCTTGAGAAACCTCATCAGAAGAATCAATACTTTATTGGAAAGGAGTGCTGGCACTGAGAGCTCTCCTTGCGACTGTGCTGGAAGCACTGTCAGGAGGTGACTGTGCATGCTGTCTCCTATTCCGTCTACACACGATGTGAATAAGCTAAGACACGTTTTGACATTTAGCTTTACAGGCCGAAGTGACCTTCCTCCATGTTCTGGAAGTTAATTAAGGGCCGGAAGCCTCACCATGTGTGCACAGGGATGTGGTGAGGTCACCCCTTCGGAACTCGCGCTGACTGGCAGCGGCTGGCAGATCAAGTGTGCGGATCAGAGTCAGCACAAGGTAGAAGCCTGAGAGGCCTCAGGGGCCACAGAGGAGAAGACGTGAACTTGTCAGAGGAGCAGAGAGAAGAGGTGTTTCGCTGGAGATCAAAGGTATCTGCCTTCACTTACTAGAAGACCAACGTAAAATCCTCTTATCCCCACATTGACAAAGACCTAGATCCTTCAACCCTCTTGCTCATAAGGGATGATCATTTTAGAGGGTAGAAAGTATAAGAACTTTATAAAATCCAGATGTAAACGCTGAACGCTTAGATAGGCTTTGACAGCATCATTGGCAACACTAACTCGTTAGGGGTCCCTCCTATACAGATCACCAAAAATCAGTGTTGCAAGAACAAATTAAGTCGCCTTTTCTCAGTGCTTTCACTTTACAGCTAAAATTCACATATTGGCTTGACTTGCTTTGTTTTCATCCAATTACTGAGGAAATATGGGCTTTAGATGGACATGCCTCCAGTCACTTCAGCCTTTGCACTGTAACCAAAGGGTCAGAATGTAACTCATCGTCAACTGATTGGATATTTGCCTGTTTCATTTTTTAGTTGTCCTAAAAGCAATACAAAAAAAAAAAAAACTACTATACAACTAAATGTACAATATATTTTAAGTTTTATTTTCTCCTTATTAAATGAAGTGTTCTGAACTTGAATAGAACTCATCCACCACTTTGTAACTGCAATCAATTGATATTCCAAGATGTAACTTTTCTTTACAAATTCAGAAATTGCAAACATAAGCAAGCATACTGAACAGACTTTATAATATGAACTCTTGGAAGAACATGGACAAAGGAAATCTTTAAAAAAAAAAAACCTCCAAAGACTTTTCTTTCATATCTTGTACAATGACCCACTTTTTAATGGATTCATTCTTTTTTGGAAAGGCTGATTTACAGGGAGTGGAGAAACAGATCTGTCCACTCGTTCACACCCCGGATGGCTATAACAGCTGGAGATGAGCCCATCTGAAGCCAGGAGCCAGGGATGCCTTCTGGATCTCCTGTGCAGGCACAGATCCTAAAGCTTTATGCTGTCCTCTGCTGCTTTTCCAGGCCACAAGCAGGAATCCCAATGGGAAGTGTAACAACTGGGACATGAACCAGAGCACATATGGGATGCCAACAATTGCAGGTAAAAGATTAGTAGAGAATTCGTGAATTAGCCATCATGCAGGCCTCATCGACCCACTGGCCTTTTTTTGTTTGTTTCTCTCTCACCTGGTGGATATTTTGCCTTTCCAACTCAGGATTGAAGCTTAGAAAATGGAAGTCATAAAACAAAATTATAACAGGCATAGAAAAGGAGGGAAATGGACATGGTGCCTGCACTATGACTCTGACAGTCGTGTATTTTGTTTGGTTTAAGCTACACAGAGTATTGAGCACCAAAGACAAACATAATATTTAATTATTTTTTTCATTTGGTGCTGGCATTTGGGTATAGTGTCAAAGCCACTGCCGGTGACTCCAAAATCCAGAGGGGTGCTTATTCATGTCCTGGGCATCAACTCCGATCTAGCTCCCTGTTCATGACCTAGAAAAAGCAATGCAAGATGGCCAAAATATCCGGGCTCTTGCCACCCATGTAGGAGACCTTAACAAGCTACTCACTCCTGGCTTTGACCTGGCCCTGCCCAAGATATTGCAGCCATCTGGGGATTACACCAGCAGATGGGAGATCTTTGTCTCTCCCTCTCTCAAAACAATGTCAAGTAAAAATATCTGTAAAAAGTACCATTGATAACATATCTTGCAACATGTAAAATAAAAAGTGACATGAAAATCTCAAATGCTAGTTAACAAATAGCATTTTGCTTCATGTTTACTTGGTGCTATGCAGTCCTCTGTTTAGAAATATCAGTGGGCCCAGTGCAGTGGCCTAGTGGCTAAAGTCCTTGCCTTGTATGCACCGGGATCCCATATGGGTGCCAATTTATCTCCCAGCTGCTCCACTTCCCATCCAGCTCCCTGCTTGTAGCCTGGGAAAGCAGTCAGGACAGCCCAAAGCCTTGGGACCCTGCACCACAGTGGGAGACCCGGAAGAGCTCCTGCCTCCTGCCTTGGCACAACACTGGCCTTTGTGGTCGCTTGAGGAGTGAATCATCGGACAGAAAATCTTCTCTATCTCTCCTCCTCTCTGTATATCTGACTTTGCAATAAAAAGAAAATAAACCTAAAAAAAAATTCTTGATAGTAACATGTATTTACATCCTGTATATGGGAGAGAGTTCAGACCTTAGGTTTAAAAGTAATCAAATTTGCAATAAAAATTAAGATAGAAAAATTTAAATCAGCATTTATTAGCAGATTTAAAGATTTATTTTTATTATTTTTTCATTGGAAAGGCAGATATACAGAGAGGAGATACAGAGAGGAAGATCTTCCGTCCGATGATTCACTCCCCAAGTGAGCGCAAAGGGCCAATACTATGCCGATCCGAAGCCAGGAGCCTCTTCCGGGTCTCCCACGCGGGTGCAGGTTCCCAAAGCTTTGGGGCGTCCTCGACTGCTTTCCCAGGCCACAGGCAGGGAGCTGGAAGGGAAGCGGGGCTGCCGGGATTAGAATCGGCGCCCATATGGGATCCCGGGCGTGCAAGGCGAGGACGTTTAACCACTTGCGCCACCGCGCCGGGCCCTATTAGCAGATTTAAAAAACTAACTGATCTTAAATCAACTTTAAAACATGTTTGTAAGAAGCAAACGCTGTTCCTTTCCTGGGATAGCCATTTGGCATTGCAGTGCAGACACTGGCCGGGACACTCATGTCTCCCAGTGCCTGGTTCCAATCCCGACTCTGCTCCTGTGTCCACCTGCCTGCTGCTGAACTCGGCGAGGCTGCGGTGCTGTCTCCAGGTGGGGCCTCATTACCACAAGGGGGCATCTGCACTGAGCTCCTGACTTGGTTTCCGCTTGACCTGCCCTTGGACGTGGTGTGAATTAACAGGTGGGGCGTTAGCTCTTGGTCTCACTCTCTCTCCTCTTCTGTCCCTCTTGGCTAAAAACATTTACTTAGTGATTTTTAAACTGAGATTTTTGCAGAAAAAACAATGTTGAGAATCTGGTCGTTATTTTACATCTGTGTGAATATCTTTATTTGCTTAATGGAAATAGCTTGATACTAGCTTTAGCTTTCACGCCCGTAACCTGGAGACATCTCCTGCAAAGTATGGAAGTGGTTCCAAGCTTCTAGTATCCACTGATTCTCCAGAAAGATTAGATTTCAATAACCTCAGACTGCAACAAGTCAACAGGTTTTTATTCCTATTCTGTAATACTAAATCTTAATTTGTGATGTTCATCTCTGCAACTCAGCATTTACTTTTTTTTTGGTAAGGAATCATAAATCGGACATTGAAGACAGGAGGCTGAAAACAAGAAGAGAATTCATGAAGCTGCAATCATAAAAGATACACAGCAATGATAAAAAGAACACAGAGTAGAATAGATTCAGAACCAATCTAAATAGAATCAGGCGCATGCTTGAAGCTGAACTGAATGCAGATGGCAAAAATTCATGATTGGATATTGATTAGCTCAAAGTCATCAACAAGGAGCTGACAGATGATTAAATATTTGCCAATGTAACTCCAGTTCCATGTCATCCAGCTAAATGAGGACCATGATATTTGCCAATGAGTTGCTGTTAGAAAACTCTACAAATTTTCTTAGACACGCTAAAGTAATTCCAAATCAAGGGAAAGCAACTGACCTAGAAGAGATACACCTGCCAAACATCCTATGCCCAGAATAAGATGATATGGATCGGTAGAAAAGTCCTTGAAGCAAGCACAGAAGTTTCACATCCTCAAACTAATCGAGAGACAATGGAATACAGTGTTTCCAATCATGAAGAAACAGGTCTTTAAATATGTATATATATAAACATATATATATATATATATATATATGTTATAGGATGTGAGAGAGATCACACCAGACATGTCTAAGGTTATTAACGAGTCTTTATTAACCAAGCTTTGTGACAACAGAACATACTAGAAATAACAGATCCCAAGTCCATATGGCAATCCAACCAAACATAATCCAACCAAACATAATCCAAAAGGAACAAATGGTCATTACCCTTAAGTCCATCCATTAAGCTGAAGACCTATGTCCCAGCTTCCCCAACAATATAAATTATCCTAAGAGACATGCAATGCATAACCTGGACACACTCACACAGAACCTGGACACACAGAGCTGCAGACCTTCACCTTACCCTGGCTTCTCTGCCCACCTTCCACCTCTGCCAGGCCTCACCTCTCCTGGAACTCCTGATAGTACACAAACCAGAAACAACATCACTATATTCATTGTCCCATCTAAGCAGTACAAAGGGACCATGCATGCTCAGGGGATTACCTGTCCAGGGTCAGCCAAGAGTCGACGTGTCAGAGTAATGGAAGCACCTGGTCAGAAAGAGAATGAGCCCCTGCTTCACAGGCCTTTTAAAGGGGCTTGTGAGGGGCGTGGTTACACAACAATGTAATACCGTTCCCTCTCAGTTGATAGGTGAGTCACAGGTCCTACATGTTGTGAGTTAAGGAGTTAATTGGCGCTCACTGGGATGGGCAGGAACAGGAACTGGGCTTGCAGCTAAAAAGACTAATTGGACTCATCTGTGTCCAATATCCAGGCTGAATTAGGAGGTGAGGGGAAGAGTATACAAGGAGAGGTGAAGGAGCAATCACTGGTTGCTACATATATATATCTATAAATATATTTATGCATGTGTGTGTCTGTGCGTGAGTGTGTGTTCCTTTTCAGAACTTATATTGAGAGTGAAGTGATACAAATCTGGGAAGTTAAGTTATAGAAAGTGGGGCATACTAGATATGTTCAATAAAACCTGGACCCAGCGCAATAGCCTAGCAGCTAAAGTCATCATCTTGCACTTGCCAGGATCCCAAATGGAAGCCAGTTCTAATCCTAGCCACGCATTTCCCATCCAGCTCCCTGCTTGTAGCCTGGGAAAGCAGTTGAGGACTACCCAAAGCCTTGGAACTGTGCACTCACGTAGGAGACCCGGGCAAGGCTCCAGGCTCCTGGCTTTGGTTTGGTTCAGCTCCGGCTGTTGAGGCCACATGGAGAACGAATCATCAGATGGAAGATCTTCCTCTCTGCCTCTTCTCCTCTCTATTTATCTGACTTTCTAGTTTTTTTAAAAAAAAATCTTAAAAAAAAACAGGAGTTTTCAAATGTTTGCAGCAAAATAAATATATTATTTAATTCCATTTTCCATATTTTCATATTCACTTTTCTGTCTTAGTTAACTGAAAAATACAACAAAAAAACAACAATGTCACAAAGCAAGTACAATTTTTTTAAAGTCACAAGGCATAAACCTCAATAGTAGGCATATATATACAAAGCAAGGGAAATTGATTTGGTAAGGAATTAAGTGAAGCAGAGAGATCATCTGAAGTTATTACAGCTAAAAAGCATTGACAGAGCCTCTTAATGACATCATTTGCATGGAATCAATGAGAGGATTCCACTTTAGACAAATATGTTAGTGTCAGTGCAAATTTCAAAATCACATTTGCAGATAGATTATAATCCTAGCTGATTTCTCATGCTACCTGTGGTTCTGTGCCAAACGTGGGCAATTGTGGCCCACAAAAGTCAACTTTGTTAGGTAATGCTATTTTTCCAGAGCACTAGTGCCATTATTGTTTATTATGTCTCAATTCTATTATTTTACTAAAAAATAAATCCAACTTTTAAACAATTAAAGGACAGCAAATGTTAAAAAGTTACCAATAAAATACCAAATTAACATTCTGTGGTATTTAGTTCTTCAGGTTTTCTTCTGCCTGTCTCTGCCTGAAAGGCCAGTGTCGTTTCATGTAATTCATGGACTTATTTATTCTTCAAAATATTTTTCAAATCTTCTAGCAGGTTTTCCTTGTTAGTGAAAAAATTCTGTAACATATTTCACAGAGCAGCTTCTCTATCAGACATGTAAAATGCCCACAATATTTCCTTGAAGATAATTAATTAAGCGTTGATGACAGTGGATTGCTATATTTCACAAGAAGATAAACATCAATTTGTGGTAGAAAATTAGCATCAAAATATGTGAGTTTCTGTGGGGAATGGGGTGCCAAGGGGATAGGCCAATGCCCCCGCTACGATTATGTCATTGCTACTGGCCTATCAGGTAGCACCAAGTGGACCCACGAGGAGAAGTGATTGGTGGAGAATGATATAAAAGCAATATAGACCTATGGGGAGGAGGAGAGGAAGGATGGAGAGAAGAATGATGGACCGAATGAGAAGAATGGGGTAGCAGAGAGGGTAGAAAAGCTAAGATCCTCAGGTGGATAAAGCTAAGGCATACAGGGAGAAAAAGCAGAGAGAGGTTACAAAAGCAGTAAGACCCACGGAGAGAAAAGTACGGGGACAATAATGGGCAAAGCAGCAGAGAGTGGTACAAAAGCAGTAAGGCCTACAAGGAGAAGAACGGGGAAAAAAGCAACAGGGAGAGGGCTAGAAAAGCAGCAGAGAAAAGCTAAGACCTACAGGGAAAAAAGCAGTGGAGAAAGAGTATAGAATCAGCTGCTTTTGGCAATAAGGGGTGCGGTTGCTCTTCTGGCTTTTCCAGACCCTCAAGAGTGTGCCTCGTAGGTAATGTCACTGCTGGCCAGCAACAACTTACCCTTTTCATGAATCCTAATTAAAACTCAGGCACACACACAAATTTTCTTCAAAATTTTTTTTTCATTCTGCATATACTCACTTAATAGGCCTGTGAAATGAAAGGCAAAACAGATTTAGAGTAAATGCAAAATACAGAAAAAGAGAGCCTGCGTCATGGCACAGCTGGCTTCTCTTCTGCCCCAGCTCCCTGCTAATGTCCCGGGGAGAGCAGAGTCCTAGAACTCCTGCCAACCACATGGGAAACCAGGATAAAGTTCTGGTCTCCTTGCTTTGCAATGGTGCAGGCCTAATATTTGTGGCCCTTTGGGAATGAAACGTTAGATAGAAGATTTCTTTATCTCTTACTTTCCCTGTCTCTGTCTAAACTCTGCCTTTCAAATGAAGTAATAAATAATACATCTTTAAAATACAAAAAAAAAGACCAAACAATGGAAGAAAGATAATATAAGACAAAAATATTCTAAATAATGACACTTTAAAAAATATTTATTTTTATCAGAAAAAAATGGAGATACAGAGAGAAATATTTTCTCTTCATTTGTTCACTTCCCAAGTGGCCAGAAGGGCCAATCTGTGCTGATCCAAAGCCAGGAGCCAGGAGCCAGGAGCTACTTCTGGGTCTCTCACATGCAAGCAGGGTTCCAAGGCTTCAGGTCATCTTCTACTGCTTTTACAGGCCACAGGAAGGGAGCTGAATGGGAAGTTGAACAACCGGGACATGAACCAGTGTCCATAAAGGATCGCAGTGCTCGCAAAGTGAGGATTTAGCCGCCAAGCCATTTCACCCAGTCCATTCTAGTACATATATGTTTGTTTGTTTTGAAGAGTGTCTTTCAGACACTGTATATTGGATTAGAAACCATATGCTTTAACTTTTTAGATTGTTGTTTTTAATCTGAGTTCCTGGAGAGAATTAAATTTCATTTACTAAAAAACAGTTGTTGAAAAAAAAAGCAAGTGATTTCTTTCTTTCATTTGAAGTTAACACTAACTCTATATCACCTCTCCCATTCATGGGGCAATGGAGAAAATTGTCTTTAAACGACTGTGTTCTGTGGTTCAGAAAGAATCCAGCTCCAATAGGAAGTGATGCTGGGGAGTGACTAAACTGGCACATCATCTAACAAAGACAAGGACACAGACGCAGTAGGCAGAGAGTCCATCTACAAAGAGACTACCGAGCCACATCGCACTATTTCCATAACACAGCACTGCATTCATACATGTGAAACTGGACAACCACGCAAAACAGCAAAGGCATCTTGAAAATGCTTCTATGGAGGCAATAGGAGAATGCCAAGGAAACTGCTGTAGTATGGATGGCTTTTTAGAAAGGAAGAACAGGAATAAAATAAAAACAGGTGAGCAATCACAAATAAGAGAAATGAAAATATGACGATAAAAGACAAAAGTACAGAATTGAATCTTCGTTAATTTCTTTCATAAAGGAAACAAGACATGTGGAGGAGGGAAAAATGAAGTCTTTCAGTAAACAGCATAAAAGCAAATAAAAACAGGATTTATAGAGAAAATGATAGAAAACTGTTAGAGCAGCTCCAGCCAAGTTAAAGAGCTTGGGAAGGGTGCAGGAATCGGCAGGAAAGAAGGGACATGGACTATATAGAGAACAACCCCGGAGAAGTCGCCTTCTTTATACAGAAATCATCTCAAGCTTTTGCACAACATCCAATTGTTTCGTTTTTACTTCATTATTAAAGAATGATTACAAGAACCATCCTAGAAACATTATTATTTTACTTCAGAGAAAATGTTTTCAGCAAGCTATTACTCATTCAGACCTGCAGCCATCCGGCTGAAGCCAGGAACTCCACGCTTCACAGAACATGTGGTTACACATTGGAAGATGGTTATTTTATATCCAAAATCAATTTTCACTAAACCAATATTACTTAAAATATCAAAAATACAAGATTAAAAGAAAAGCCTATCAATGAAAGAAATTTACAAAGGAATATAACATAGATTCTTTACTAAATCTTATAACCAATCATGCATTAATTCCCATCATCTTCACCTAGAGCTGATTCAATTGTTTTTTGTTCTTTTGTTAAAGAGCAGTGAAAGGGATCAGGGCAACTCATCCATGCTACAAACAGAAGGCCTTTACAAGAAACTTCCTTTTATCTTTATAAACTGTTTTCTTTCCCTAAATATAATTGCCAGTATAAGTTAGAAGTTTCAAACCATTTTTCTTTGGGAATTCACATTTGACTCTCTTTATAAGAGGCTCCCCTATACTTTCTGTTTCTCATGGTGAGAAACGAAAATGCATCATTTCATGTGTCGTAACAGTACAAGGCTGCCTGGCAAATAAACTCTTTGTACCTTCATGACTGCCATCTGTTCCAAGATATTATCAAGCCATTTCTTAGGGAAAGCATTACTTACATTAGGGCAAGCTCCAGGACAAAGGTGGGCACATGACAGGATATTTGGACACATTGTGGGCTCAGTTGTACTATTGTATGCTTTCAGCTGTGTCTTACCTCACGTTGCTAAAGATGCTTTTACCATACATGATTGATCTGTTTGAGGTATTATACCAGTTACAGGAATCATTTCACATTTGCAGAAAAACAACACCACCACCCTCAGGAGAATTCTATGAAACATCAGAGAGGTGACTGAGCGTCCATACAAAGGGGTGAGGCAGCAATGAGTTGAGCAGAGACATTCTGCCCATCCTTGCCATGCAGGCACAAACTCATAGCCATGCTAACTGAGGAGCTGTACTAGTCAAGCCCTTGCTCCATTTGTCCCAACTGCATGGCTTCCCGCAGAAAACAATGAAATTATTAATTTTTCACTAAATGTCCCTATTCATGAACCAAGATGAACCCCATTGGTCCACTGTGGTTGCTCAGTGGTTAAGTGCTCGCCTTGCAAGCCCTGGGTTGCCTTAGGGACCCTGAACCCACATGGGAGACCTAGAAGCTCAGAGCTCCCTGCTTCCAACAGACTCACCTTTGGCCCTTACGGCCTCTTGAAGAGTGAAAGCAGGTGGAAGTTCTTTGTCTGTTGTTCTCTCTGTAAATTTGCATTTCCAATAATAAATAAATAAACATATTTTTAAAAGAAATAACAATCTACATCATGAGTGATTTTAATAACTGTAGGCAGTCAGGATGGTTGTGCTATATTGGATTAGAAGTGTTGCTCACAACCCTGGCAGCCTTTGTGGCACTGGTTCTGTTCAGGTCCCAGCTGTGGAAGTAGGTGAAAATGGCCCGAGTGCTCTGCACCCAGATGGGAGACCCAGATTCAGCTGCAGTCTCCTGGCTTCTGGCTGTGCTGTCCATTTGGAAAGCAAAATTAGCAGAGAAAACAATGTGTGTGTGTGTGTGTGCATGTGCATTTGTGCCTCCTCTCAAATTTCTAAAATGTATATAAGCACTAGCAATTAAGACATTCATCTGCTTCTCTCTCTGCTTCTGAAATGAATAAACAAAGTATAAGCATTATTTTGATTGCAGGAACTGAGGATACAAACTGAAGCCCTTACTACAATGAAAATAAATCAGTCTAAAAGAGACTGATACCATACATGTACCAGCAGAATTTCAGCTATGGATATAAAAGATAAAACATCCTAGTATCTTCAGGTAGGAAATGAAATACATAAAATGCAGGATCCAGATATTTGCTTTGCAGAAGACCGTGAAATGATGTAACAGAATATTAGAAGAAAATGTCAAAAACCACAAGTTATATATCCGTTCCACTTACTTCCAACCTTTATACCAAATGGAAAGATTTTTTTAAGATACGTTAGGGAATAGACTTAGTGGCACTGATAAATATTCTTAAATAAAAATTTTAAAAAATTACTGAATCTATATTCCTGTGGTACAAATGGATTACCAAACCTATTCAGAATAAGAAATCCACTAGATACAAAAATCAGTTTCTGATCAATTGTAAAAGGTCAAATACTGAAATACTTCTGTTTCTTGGTCCTGAGCACACACCTTACATCAGAGTGCACACGGGATCTCTTCCAGGAGGCGACAGACGCTTTAAAGATGAAATAATCCTTTAACCTGCAGACACGGCTAATAATACCGAAATTTCACAGTTGTGCTATCAGGCTCAGAGAACTATATACCAAAATGCTGTTCTATTTGCTTCTTACAGTTATTAGTGGATAAGAAAGACATCAAGGCCACTCAGCAGCCAAAACATTCATTAATGCTTTTCTTCCTGGTTAAAGCTCATAATGGAACATTTGACCATTGAGTTTCCGTGATTTTAGAGATAACATCGCATTTTAACTGGTTTATTGTTATCTACCATTTAGTCCTTGTCACGTGTCGTCTGGAATGTCAGAAACGGTGACTTCTCTAGCATAGAAATTCACATACATACGAATGTAAGCTATATTTAAAAACTGAAAATCATTATTATTTCAAATCTTTCAACATATTAAAATTTTGCACAGAAAATATAGTAACAATTTAATAACCTTGATAACTGAGATATTAGTGGTGGTTGTCTATTTAGAATTTTTTTTAAAGAATTATCAATTTTTCTTGAAAGTCAGAATTACAGGTAGAAAAAGTAATGAAAAAGTAATGAAAAGACGGAGATAAATCTTCCATCCATAGGTTCACTCCCCCCAATGGCCACCTTGACCAGAGCCAGGTCAGTTCAAATCCATGATCCAGGACTTCCTGTGGGTGCGCTGTGAGGATGCAGGGTCCCAAGGACTCGGTCCATTGTCCTCAGCTGCCTTTCCAGCCATAGGCAGGCACTGGATCAAAAGTAAGCAGGTCTCAAAACAGTGCATTCATTTTTATAAGACAGTTAATGCACTAAAGAAAATGTTCACTTTGTCAAGTTGGTCTACATTTTAGTCACTATGTGCAATGTTGGAGATGTTAAACTGAAGTGTAGCCTCTAAAGGTATAAGCCCAGCCTGTTCCCAACATGAGGCAGGACCCAGAACGTGAGTTCAGATGAAGATCCCTGTGCCGTTTTTAAAAATTTAAATCTGTGAATAAAATAATTCCCTTGCTTTATCAGATCGCATTCCAATGAAAAAAAAGCTAAATAAATAATGTGTGAAGCTATCGTTTTTATGAAACAAGCAATATTGCAATTTGCGAAAAATGAAATGCACTTGAATATTATGTTGCTGAGATTTTGATTTTAGGACCCAGATACATGCACAATCATACATATGACACAGTGTTGGGTCAAAGTTTTAAGTGAACCAGTGGAGCGAGAACCTCTCTCACTTTCTCTCTCATTCATTATCTGTAAAATCTGTCAGAAAAAAAAGGTCTTTTTTATAAAAAAATAGTAAAAATCTCCATCTAAAAAAAAGCTCGATCAATTTTAGCACACATTCTGACATATTGATACTATACTGCCAGCAAGTGATAATTAATTATAAATTAATTCAGGAATAATGGCTAAATTTAAACAAAACATGCTTCATCAATCACATTGAGATTGTTATTTTTTATTATGACTATAGAGATGGATATATTAAGGAATATACATTTAATGTGTATTGGTACACATTCTTTGAGGGACAATTTTAAATGTGCACACGAAAAGGCAGCTGTCATATACAATTCTTAATCTATATACACCACAATATTAAACAGAGCAGTACTGATAAAATAAAAACTTAAAATATTAACTTTTTAAAAAATATTTTAAATGCTTAAATTAAGTATTCAACACTTAGCAAAAACTGAAAAACTTTAGGAAGTACACTGCAATTTCTATAAAATAACTATAAAATATAGTTCAAGTTTTAGATTTATGTAAGGTTATTTGGATTTTTGTTCCCTAATTCCTCTGCATGATGGATAATATTCTTTTAATTTCCTTGAATTCAGTGAAGTCTCCTTCTGAGCCCACAGACACAAAGAAACAAAAACTAAAACGGGAAGAATACAAATCACACTGTTAAAACTAGGATGGAATGACAAAGCATAAGAAGCACATTCCATCTCTAATGCTCTTGTCACAAAAGTCCCAAGCTCAGAATTTCCTGCCATAACAATGGCTGCTGTTATTCATAAGGAGTTGTCTATTTTTACATATTTCTTTGTTTACCATATTGAGCTCATATTAGTGAAGTAAATTAAGTTAGCTCTCCAAAAATCATCTGGTACCATGGGAGATCAGAGGATCGAAGTGGGGCACTTGTGGTTCTCCACATGTGCTTCTCCCTCCCTCTTCATTTCGCCCCGTGTTATTACCGTTATATAGTCTGTTAGTAACAATTACAAAAATAGCATTCTGTTATTTATGTGTATCATAGCATTGTAGTATAAGCAATGATGGAAATATAGAATCGAACTGTAAAGTTATGTTTAACACGTGTATTAGAATCTTCCTCTTCATCAGGAGCAGAGAAGCATGCTGCATTGTACTTTCACTTCTAGGTTCCCAGCCTCCATTAAACAGACCATCCATGAGAATATGTGTGCGTATACATATATATGTATATAGAGAGACTTGTTCATTGCCACATCTTATATTTTGCATGAATGTTGTCTTATATCCGATATAGCATACTATATTTGTGATTCTATGGCTGGTCTATTTCACTGAACACAATCACATCCAGTTGGGACCATTGTAGCGCGAATGGTAGAAGTGCCTTCTTTCAAGTGGCTGACTAGTATTCCATGGATTGGATGTATCACCGGTTGTTTTCCATTCCTCTTTCGATGGTCACATGGGTTGTTTCTGTGTCTGCTACTGTTGATTATGCTGCTATAAATACAGGGTTACAACTCAGTTTCTTGTATGCAGATTTTACTTTCTTTGGCTATATTCCTGGGCATGGGATAGCTGGATCATATGGCAGGTTTGTTTTCAGTTATATTTTGTAATGTTTCAGTCTTAGCATTCTCTATATTGACTTCGTGGTAGTTGCAATAGTTTGCGCTCCCACTAAGAGTGCAGTGGGGTAATTTTACCACACATCCACTCCAGCAGACGTTGATTTCTGAATGTAGCTTGTGTTCATCAGTTAGGTGGAACCTCAATGTGGTTTTCATTTGTGTTTCTCTGAGAGCTGGGCAGCCTGAGCATTTTTCCATAAGCCTATTAGTCATTTGAATGCGTTCTTTGGAAAAATGCCTGTATATTTTCTTCACCTATTTCTTCACAGGATTGTTTATTTTGCTGCCATTGACTTTCTGAAACTCTTTGAAGATACTGTTTATTAATCTCCTGTCTGATGTGTAGTGTGCAAATTTTTCTCCCATTCTGTTGGTTGCGTCTTTGTTGATCATTTCCTTTGCTGTACAGAAGCTTCTTAAAGTTTAGAAAAATCCTTGCACTTGTTTTAGTTAACTAACAAGCTGTAACACTAATAGTATATCAACATGGTGGAGGGATGGGAGGCCCAGACAGAATCTTCCTGAATTCTTTTGTCAAATTTCCTGAAACTATGAGAGGGTTGTAGGAACCCTCGGTTTTTATCAGTAGTTCAGGATTACGGGTGAACGAAGACTGCCTTTCATTGACTGACACAGGCAATCTTGGAGCACTCAGCCCTTAAGCCAAGATCTGCATTAATCTGGAGTAAATCAGCATCAAGTGCTGAAGGAAATTGGTGACTGGGGATACAGAGAATTGATTATTGATTTTAAAAGAGTTATCAAAAAGAGACTTACATACTACTCGGTAATCAGTTATTTTGTTCTGTACCTACTTAGGAGCTTTTCAGGACCAAGAGTGTATTTGCTTTTTATTTACTTAAAATATATAAGTAAGGGGGGGTGTAGCTATTAGTCTTTGATGCCTTTGCCCATAGAAGCATGATTATATTGCTTTAGTAACAATTAGCTCAAAAAGTGAGAATTATTTGGCAGTGCCTCAGTGGGCATAAAAAAGAAAAAAAAGCAGCCAATGATTATTAAAATGGCACAAAAGGTTTAAAAGAAATGAAGAAATGAGCGATATTCCCAAGGAACTAAAAAAATGTGTCAAAAATTGACCAAGAGTCCAGACAAATCAAAGAAGCAAGGTCCTGTCACACCATCGACTAAGCTGCACATTGTCAGACCGTTGTCATAGCCTCCAGTTTGTCACTGGTGATGTCAGGCCAGCAACAGAGACAATAAAATTGAAAGAATTTCCTTCCTGGTGGAAGTTTTAAGTCATGATCTAAAGTCTTAAAACCATAGGAGATACACAGACAGCAGACATACTTGGAAATGTCATTACATGAGAAGTTCAGGGAGTCTCTCGTCCTAAATCACCAAAGAGGCATATATTAAAAGAAAGTTATAGTATCAGAGATTCTTCTGCATAATGTTAATGATAATCAATAAAAACACACTTATAAAATTCCTCATTACTCTCTCATAAACATTAAGGGAATAGTATTAAATGATTTCTAAAGCTGAACTAGATAAGTAAGAACTAAACATTTGTCTGCACATAAACTGAAACCTTGAGCAATATCTCTTATTGCCTGAAACAAATTTAGAAATCCAATCTCTGTATTACCATGTAGTAATCTCTCCCCAGGCGAGAGAGGCAAGGCACCCATATCTCATATTTCTAATCTTTTAGGAGGGAGAAAGCTTTGCAAACCCAAATTATCCTGCAAAAACTTCTGAACTTGATTTTTTTTTTTCGCACAGAAAACTGTCAACTATCAGAAGAAAATTTGAACTAAAGGATTCGTAGAACTCAAGCCAGTTTAATAACTCGCAATGTTCAAAATTCTTTGTCTGAATAAGGAATCATAGGCATTTTCAAACCTGAGTGCTATGTAGGGATATAACACCATTTAACACCTTGCATCTGGAAAGCAGCATTATCAGCATGGGTAGTTAATAAATTTATTAAACATAAAATTTTATGTATTCATAGGACACATGTTCATCCTTACATTTAAAGATTTTAGCTAAGCCATACGCTTTTCCTTGGAAATTTCTTTCCTAACATTTTAAAAATCACAATGTGCATTATATTAAAATAATGACAGATTATATATGAACAACTAAACAAGTAAATGTTAAAAGACAATAACATTATTACCTAAGTAACCAACACGTAAAAGACAAAATGTAAGTATTTCTTAGCCTTGAGTACTTTGAATAGATAAATCTGTTACTGCATTGATGTCATTTTTAAGACCTTCTGTTTTGCACATGTTTTAAAATTTATTTTCATTTTATTTGAAAGGAAGAGTGAAAGCCAAAAAAGCAGAGAGATCTTGGTTGATTGTTCCACCTACCCGCACTGCATTTCAGTACCGTCCAGTGTAGGCAGATCTCTGCCGTGAATGTTACGATCCAAATGCCTGAGCGCCCTGTTGCCCCACAGTGTGCATAAGAGCAGGAAGCTGGCGTGAAGTGGAAGGGCCACCTTGATTGTGACACCCATATCCCAAAGGATGATTCAACTTCTCAGCCGAAGCCTGCTCCTTGCTGTTCATCTTGATGCTATTTCCTAAGTCAGCAACACCTACCAAGAAGTATCACAAAGCATGTTTTTAAAAAGTGGAAGCCTGAAAGGATTAGATGTTAAAACTCATAATTAAGTCAATTGAAACGTGATGAAGTTGCATAACTTTCACTGCTAGAAAGAAGACAATGCTAAAGCCTAGTGTGTTGAGTACCTGTCTGTGCCTTGTCTCCTTTCTTCTGTACTGTCATGTTCAATGCAGTGCTAGCTGTGGAAAAATGTACCTGCTTGCAGAAATTAAGAACAGATGACTGAATATTGTGTAAACTAAACACTTTTTATTTTCACCAGTAGTTATGATCATGAGTGGTCTCATTAATATTCAACCATTCTGAGATATCACAAATCCCATCAAGAGTCATGGAATCTAAATAAGGTGGACAGATGCGGCATAATTTTAAACTCTCAGTTTAAAGGCAAATATCAAACTGCATAAAATTAATATTCTTACTTTCTATCTGTCATCATTAAGTATTATTTATTGTTCACAAACCTGGCCTTCTTTTGAGTACTGGAAATATTCATCAATCCTGAAATTCAACTCTCGATATATTTAATCATCTAAATCTGAGTAGATGAAAATAAATTCAGATGAATAACATCTATTAAAATAAACAATCAATATCTCTGGAATTCCAAAGAAAATGTGACTTGAAAAATAAATGGAATTGGGGTAACAGGACTTTTTTTTATTTCCTTTCATTTGAAAGCTAATTGATACTGTAAAGGACTGAAATCCTCAAATTTGCTTACTCATAAGGAATGGAAACATCATTGTGCAAATAGCCATTTTCTTATTCCATCATCTCGTCTCACGCCCGAATTTCAACACATTGCCAGTTACTTGAAAAGAGAAAATTTTCATTAACATGAAGTTAAAGAATATGCTACAAAAATAACAATGCATCACTACAGTGATGAAAAAGAAAATCTAACAGCTTCTGTGGGCCTGGTGCAGCAACCTACCAGCTAAAGCTCTCGTCTTGCACGCACCAGGATTCCATACAGGCACAGATTCTAATCCCGGTGGCCCCGCTTCCCATCTAGCTCCCTGCCCGAGGCCTGGGAAAGCAGTCGAGGATGGCCAAGAGCCTTAGGACCCTGCACCCACATGGAAGATGCATAACAGGTCCCGGGCTCCTGGATTTGGATTGGTGCAGTTCTGGCTGTTGCAGCACTTGGGGAGTGAATCAACAAACAGAAAATCTTCTCCATCTCTCCTCCTCTCTGTATATCTGACTTTGCAATGGAAATAAATCTTAAAAAAAAATAACTTCTTGTAGAATTTGATGCTACAGTATGTTGCATGTGGTGTTGAAGAAATGCGAATAGCAACAAGAATATCATTACCCACGAGGTGTCACAACAACAGTGTTGAATGGGACATTTATAGCCTCAGGTGCTTTCAAGAAATCAAAAGTCTCTTACGGTTGATCAATTAATGAATCACAAGAATGTACTCAAAAAGAAATGAGTAGAAAGGGTGAAAAGGTAAAATTCACAGTAAAAATAATTAGATTTCTCACACACACACACACACACACTAAAGGATTCGTAGAACTCAAGCCAGTTTAATAACTCGCAATGTTCAAAATTCTTTGTCTGAACAAGGAATCATAGGCATTTTCAAACCTGAGTGCTATGTAGGGATATAACACCATTTAACACCTTGCATCTGGAAAGCAGCATTATCAGCAACTGCTCAGCCACACTAACATTGTTACTACTCCATTTTTCAGTGCAGTATGCTGTTATTGCCTGGGAGAACTGGTAGAGGATGACGTTTGTTCAGACCTCAGCCACCCATACGAACGAGTGTATAAACCCTCCAGCTCCATGGTCTGACCCAGCTCCGCTTTTCCTCCGTCTCTGGCTGGGTAAATTGCATTGTTTCTTTCTTTGAGATTTTCTTCACTGACAAAAGCTTTACCTGCTGATATCACCAGAAAAAGACATCCTTAATACTCTTGCTTGTTTTGCCTTTCAGAGTGACCCTGCAGATACATTTTCTTTTGTTTCCATGGTTTTTGTTTTACTTGTATTAAAGTTGAAGAGAATGAAGAATTTAACAATTTCAGACTTTTTGATAACCAACAGAATTACAGTTGAGCCATGTGTGTCATTAATGATTTCCATGTACATTCAAGTTTGGGTTGCACGCTAACTCATTCTTCCACATTCCTTCTGTAATGTACAGATCGTTGCATTTTCTTTTGTTTTCTTGCTTCTATTTATATGCCTGATTCTTTTTTTCTATGATTGGAGTAATTTCACACTGAATAAACACAAGTTCCATCATTTTACCAAAAAAATCAGGGTATTTTTTCTCTCTTTTTTTTTTCAACCTAAAATGACCTCTGCGTTTATCAAAACTCTACTAATTTATTTAAAAAGCACATTTTACATAACTTTCTCCTGCAGAGAAATAGAAACACTCTGGCAGTTGAGCATGCCTCTGTTGGTGCTCTTTTTACGTCTTCTCACTGGCACATAGGAAAATGACTGGGATGTAGTTTGTCTCCACCTGTGTTCCACTGGTGACCTGATCTGAATGAAGAACAGTAGGAAAATGAAGTTTACTCATTTACTTACCATGGATAGTTACGAATGACCTAGCAAACACACAAACGTTGTATTTACTATACACATTGAGAAATCAGGAAAACATAGAATGGTTCTCATAACTCAGGACTTTAGGTGATGATCATTATTTCAAAGGAATGTCAACTATGAATTTGATTAAGTTGATAGCACCTGCTTTGAATAGAAGATACCTAAGAAGAGTGGATATGTGAGCTGAAACAGAGAAGTGAAAGATTTTATAGACACATCTGTATAAGCTTTAAGACGGTGTGTAGTAAGCACAGAAAATATCAAACAAACAATAGAAAGTGTTGTATTTTATGCACATATATTTTTATTCTTTTATGCACACATATGCATGTATTTATATGTGGTCATATATATATATATATATATATATATGAGACAGAATAGAATGATTGTTAGCCCACTAGCTTGACACTTCTGCTGAATCAGTAGTTCTGAAAGGATAAGGAGATATGTCCTCAAAAGATAAAAGATAAAATAAATTACTGATTACTGCTTCAAGGCAGCAGCATGGAATATTAAATTACAAGTTCATATTTCTTTCTCATGAAATGAGTCTTTCGCACCACTGTAACACATATTGTAAAATGTATAGGAAATACCAGGGACTCATATTAATATTCAGGTCAAATTCGTTAATGACAAAATAGTATTTCATTTTGTGGATTTTTAGAAATGTGTTCTAATTGAAATGCAATGACTGCACATGCTGTGGAGTGTGGTATTCTAACACCTGTGTCGAAGCTGTAATAATGAAACACACGAGGAAGCATTGCTTCAGCGTCTTTCACTTCTTTATTCTTTGAACTTTCAAACTCTTCTAGTTTATGAAATGTGTAGTAGGTCCAGCCCATAAGCAACTCACTGTGATGTAAAAAATAGAGTTGATTCCACCTATGAGAGCCAGTACTGATACCCATTAGCCAAACTTCCACTATTTCTCCCCCTGACTGTCTCGTCACCACTGTTGTACTCTCTTCTGGACATTAACTTTTTAATATCTACATATACATCAGTCTATACTTGCCTTTCTGTACCTTGTTAATTTACTTGATATCATGTCCTGCGGTTTATTTATATGTTAGCACATGACACATGACACTAACTACATGTTCTTTGCCTGTTCATCCAAAACACACACGTTATTTGATTCTCTATCTTGAATTTTGTGAGCAATGATGCGGTAAACATACAAATGAAGTTACCTCTTTCATACGCTAATTCCATTTCCCTTTAATATATTCTTATATTAGGATAACTGGATAATACTTATTTTTCTATGTTTTAAGGAATATTCATGCTCTTCTCTGTGATGATTATTCTAAATTATGTTTACGAAAGCAATGCATGAGTTCTATGATAATAGCCTTTCTATCTGGGGTGAGATTGTGAAGGGAAAATTAAATATTTATATAATGAAAAATCAAACTGGAACTTTGTATCTCACCACAGAAACAAAATTAAGTTCAAAATGGTTTTAAAAAACTAAATGTAATATCTGAAAGTATGAAAGCCCTAGAATAAGAACATAGACAAAACATTCTAGATGATCGTAAGGGCAATTGACTTTTGAATTAAACTCCCAATGCAAATAAAACAAAGTCAAGTGTAGACAAATTGTAATATCTCAAACTAAGAAGTTTCTGCACAGCGAAACAATCCACAAAGTGTTAATGTATAAAAATGGAATTGGACAAAGGCACTTGAAAAAACATTCAACAACTGTAATCGTTAGGAAAACACAAGTGAAAATGTTGACGAACTATCATTTCACTGAAGAGTTTAGTCCTGCTGATCTGTTGAACAATATTGAGCAATGTTTTAGAAAATATATAACAGAGGTTAGGGTTTAGTTAAGGAAAATGCGAAAAAATTGACAACAAACTTGAAGACTTAATGAAGCATTTAAAGAACTCTACTTCGGTATTGAAGGGTCAAGCACAAGGTATACGCATAATTCGTATTTATAGATGTTCAGTAAAATTATTTGTGGAAGACAATTCACATGAATCAAAATAATTTATTTTAAAGAAATATAGAGAACAAATCATGAAGACACAGTCAGAGACTATGGGTAATTTATATATGCAATACTTAAATGTTGTTCAGATCATAATGATCTTATCAACCCAGTTTTTCCTAAAACTAGATGCTCCTTTAATTTTGATTTTATCAAACAAAGCTAAAGAGGGACATTAACCAATAGGTCTTCGGAATTAAATGTTAGAACCTGGAAAACTGCATTTAAGTTATTGTATTTCTCCATCATTGAATGTCGTGGAACTAATGTAATCTTCAGAATTAAAGCAGTGTATAGTTGTAGGATTTTGTGTTGCAAACTCTTGCACTGACACATTTCAGTGTGGTTTCTCAGTTCGTAATACACTCCTCCATGTTTTTGCATTTTTAGTTTTAAATTATGTTGTAATTTTGAGCCTATCAGAACATTTGTAGAGATAAAAAAAAATAATGAACAAATGGTAAACACTCTCACTTTTTAATAAAATACCTTTTTCTTCTGATACTGACTTTGCATATTTTTAGAATGAAAAATAAAAATAAGAATCTCAGAATGGATTAGAAATTGATATTTTCTCAATAATTCAGCTCAGTTATTTGGGTTTATATCAAGATATCTTAATATTACAGTGTTAATAGTCAGAAAAAGTGTTCAGTTGCATTTTATTTTAGCATTCCCTCCCATTAGTTGAAGGTGATAGCTAAATAAGTGGTTTCCAGTTTCCATTATTGTGTTTTGAAATTTCAGAATATGCATTTTCATACCCAGGTTACACTGATAGCTATTTTTGTACCTAAAATACTTTCGTGCTACAAAAAATGATAAATATTTTAAACAATACATACTCCTGGATATCTCTGGGTAAAAATTTCAAAGCAGTTCATTGGAGACACACAGATTAGCAGGTTTCTATGTTTATCTAGCACATTGGGAAATGATGCAGTTAAAAATAACAAGCTCTCATTTTCAGTGGCACACAGACATACAAACATGCTATAACAGAGACCACAATTAATACTATCTTGCAGCTAAAACAGTGTTGCCTTAGGGACATATAATTCTGACAAAAAGCACTACATGGATTATTCTGTTCTTTATAAGGTTAGTACACGATATTAATGTGTTGCATTTCACTCTTTCATCTCGTATTCACTCAATTTATGAAGATATGCACAACATATCTCCTCTTTACTTGCTGTTCAGAGAAACTAAAATTCATTGTATTTGTAATTTTTGGTTTTCCAGTATTTGCTCTCAGGTTTACTTTCAGTTTCTAGAAAAAAAAAAATCTTTTCTCATGACTTTGCAATATATCTGGTAATTCATTTATTTTGCAAGGATAATATCAAGATTTTCATAAAATGTGTTATAGAGCAACATTTCAATCCAGCTGGAGGCACTGCTATTGAGCCCCTTAGCCAGGTCCACTCTCCCGTCACACAGAAACCAGTCACTGATGATAGATGGTGGCAGAAAGCGCTTATCGAGAAAACTTGAGAGGGAAACCTGGCAGTTATCATTTAATCCCATAGGCTCTCTTTTCTCGTAGACTGAAATTCGGGCTTGCAGGTACATGATCAGCTTATTTCAGGTGCCTGGGTCATCAGTGCTGCCCATGAGTGTTCTTTGAGTTGGCTATTCCAGTGTTTTTATGAAATGTGTGATGGCCAGGTGGGTCTTGACATTTTATGAAAGCGACACATTCTTCCAAGATCTGGAATTCCTCAAAAACAATGACGCTGGACAATATAGACCACCAATGGTCTTAAGTTCTGAAAGGTAATGATGCTTCCAGTAGTATGATGAGAACTGAAGGACCAACCACATCACTCCTTAAGGCAGCGTAATCCTTCTGATAACAAGGACCCCTTGCAATAAAGGAGACAGGAAAAAGGCTGCATTTGGGTTGTATATTATTGGAGTTCATTTGAAAATACAATAAACTAAATTGTAACTTGAAATTTTCCATCAAGATCACACATAGGTTACCTAAAAAGACATCCAGTTAGCTTAAAAAAAAAAATCAAGAAGATCCAATTGTTAAAAAAGAGACTCAATCTTAATCCTGATAACGTGGACATACATACCAGGCATGCAGATGGTTGCACGACAAATTCTTTTTTTAAACATGCAAACGTAAGCATGATAAATTTAGCATGATAAATTGCTTAAGAGGAATAAAAGAATATGTCCTTGCAGTGACTGGTACATAGAGGAAGTTTATTTGTAATGCCCCCAAATGAAAATATTCCAATTATCTAAAACAAGTTGAATGGCTGAATAAATTTTGCTATATTTATACAATGAAATTCTATTGAACAGAATGAGATGATTCATACTATGACATCAATAACCCTGAACCAACATGACTAGAGAAAAAAGAACTCACACTGCATGGGTCCATTTTTGTTAAGTTCTAGAAAATGAAAACTAACCTAAGGTGACAAAAAAAGCGTAGAGTGGATGCCTGCGACAAGGAGAGAGGGGCAGGGGGTACAGATTACGAAGCGGCATACAGAAACATTGGCATGATGTTGATATCCGCTACTCCAATTGCTGCAGTTCCCATGGGCACGTGCATCTGTTAAACTTACAGCTTGTACATTTTGTATATATGCAGGAGTGTGTCAATGGAATTCCCAGACAAAAACTCGCACTTATTTCTGGTTTCAACTCGCAGTGTTCCAAACATTCCATTTGTCTCACACACACTCAGCACACTCATCTTCATTTAAGGAAGCACGATTCCATCTCCCATTAAATGACTTGAACTAGTTACCTGTGGGAAAAAGGCATCGACATCTTACCCCTCCAAAAAAAGAAGCTGCTGTTTTTGAAATTGCTATGTAAGATTGAGGAACAGTAAGATATGCATAATGTTAACCTCTAATTGCCACTATTGTATGATGGATTGGCAAACTTTCAGGATGGTAAATTGCTAACCTAGCATTACAGCATCTCATCTGTGACTGTCAGAATTTACAACACACTTGAAATGCGATTATAATAAGAGTAAACTATCCACTTATTCATAACACTTAATTTGAAAAACCAAGACAAAACATATCATTTCTTCATAATTTTCACTAAAAGATTGAAAAGAAAGTATCTTACATTATATTTTAGGTTAGGAAAAGATAATTTTATATTTTTCTTCTCTGTTTAAAAAATGTGAGTGCTAAAAGATTCAGTGTCACATATACCATTCACCATGTATTCTGTGGAAAATCGTTACTGAAGGGACTCTCTCTTAGCAATTCCCTTGATTTTGGCAATACTCTTCCTTTGCCTAATTCCTTGCAGTATATACACCTTCATGCTCCTGTTCGACCTCCCCACTTCTGAAGACAAAAGACTGAGGCATAAAATTCTTCCGTATGATGGGATTTTTACCAAAAACCCTGGAATTGGTGATGAGTAGGCAAGATTTCTGTTCATGACGAACTGGTTAATTCTCCAGTTAGTGACTCTCAGACATCCACTGGTGGGCATTATTTGTTTCCTCGGCGTTCCGTGTTCAAAAACTGATTAACAACAGATTTAGCACCTTTCCACAAGTAAAGTAGAATTGCAAAGTGAACCACCAACCCAGGTCAACTACCTCTTCTCTCCCATTCCCAACTGCTGTTTTATTCAGAGATTTGTTCATTATTTATTTATTTATTTACTCACTTACTTATTTTGCAAGCTAACTATTCTGTGTCCCAGAGTTGGCCTCTGAAAGAATACAATACATGAAGACGTTACAGGAATTTTACTTAGAAAATAACGAATGTAGGTTCATTCAGAAAAAATACGTTCACCCTGTTGACACTAGTCCTTTCAGCTTTCTTGGTGTCAACCAGAGCACAAACCCACTGAGCCTCTCAATTGCTGAAGACACACATCAAGTTGTCAAAGTCATCTCATTGAAACCCTTTTCATTGGGTTTAAGGTTAAGGCAGAAATTCTGCTTTTCAGCACACTACATCCCAAAGGAATCTTCTTCAGAAATCATCTTCTCATTTGACCCTCCTGTTTCTTCCTTATCCTCCTGCAGAGTCACTCATTCCTTTGTCACAAGATTCTCAAAAGTCGCTTTAAAATGCAGCATTGCTTTTTTCTTCATGCCTCAGCCGAGACTCAGGCAAGAAAAGGACACAGAGTTCAGCTAAACATTGAGCTGCTTGTGGAAAGTCTGAGACCACGAAATGCACCCCAGCCTTACACCAGAAAACACAGCAAATAGAACATTGTAAGACCATCATAGCTACTCAGTGTAACAAAAACCTGTATTTACTGTGTAGTTTATAGGGTTAAACTTGTTTAGCCATTACACATCAGTCTTGTCCCCTCTAAAGTTTAATTTCACACCACTTAGCATTTGATCTTATACTAAGAGTGCTTACTAAATTCTCATTATAGTTTAGATACTTTTTCCCAAATTGGTTTTTTATCTTCCAATTTTCTTTATTGTCAGACTTGAGCAAATTTAGTACTATTTCCAAACAATTATGTTTCTACATTAATGGATTTTTTAAAACTAAGCATTATAAATAAGATTATATACTAAGCTTTTTAAATAAGACTTAAAAAATTAATTGTCTCCCATTATCAAATGCATACTCAACAAAATCATCATTAGAAACCATTATGAAAAATGACACACACTTACTAAAATGTCATTTTGTGACTTAATTGAAATACAAAAATCTTTTTAAAACATTGAATTTGTACTAAGTAACTTGGTGAAAATTAAAATTCAGTCCTCTAATTTTAATGATTGTAAAGCCTTTGTAGCATTTTAGTATTTTTCTAGTCTTTCTGTTATATAGAAAAGATCATCATTCCTATTTGGTGATTGATCTTTCATTTTTGAACAACGGAAGGAGCTCAGGGTTTTACATCATATTTCCATCTCTGTGCATGTGAACTACTGGCTCTCTGAACCAGGCTTATCATTTCAAACAGCATACAGAGGAGTAGTTCCACTGCTAGCAGAGTGTATTTAAAAATTAAGCTTGCTTGCGAAGTATTTCAAGAAAGAAAGAACAATTACAACATGTGTCGAAGTAAAATTAGATGATTACTGAGGTGAGCTGTGAAATACTGACTTTTCAATGTAAAGATGACATTTTTGACACAGTACAAGTAAAGGATGAACTTTAAGGTTTCTTTCAAAGAGTTAACAATAGATTTGCACAAACGGATCCACATGCTCTCACAGAGTGTTTCTTTAAAGGTGTGAAAGCTGTCCGGACAAATGTCGATGTGTATGAAAGATGAGGATGGCAGGGTCAAATCCCCCTAGCATATGTCTAAGATGTGGACATGAGGTTCATAATGTACTAACATTTTACAGTAGCAGTAGTAACATGAGTCATATTAGTCTGCTTTTCAGCTTGCAGGAAGCTGTGACAAGTCTCTTGTAAAGTGCATCTCCCTTTTCTAATGGACTAATGTATTTTTAAACATTTGAGACACAGAAATATTGCTTAATGTAGTTTTAAATGTTATTTATTTGACTCGCCAGAAAGAGAGAGATGTACACGTATAAACAAGAGAAGTCTCTTGTGCACTGATCCAGTCCCTGACTGCCGGCACCAATGCTTCATCAGGTTGGAGATCAGGAGGACTTCCAACATGACTCGCTGTGTTCCATCTGCCTCAGCTACGATCTGTCATTCAGGGTGCTTTAATAAGATTCTAACATTGGGAGTAGAACCAGAGAGAGAGGGAGAAATTGCTCTTCTATCTATTGGCTCATGTTCCAAACTACCATAATGGCTGGAGATGGACCATGCCAAAGAGTCAGGAGTCAGTAATTTCTTCCACTTTTCCCATCTAGTGGTTTCGTGAGCCCAAAGCAAATGGGCCATCCTCTGCTGAATTTTCCTGGCACATTATCTGAGGACTGCTCTGGAACTGCAGTGACCAAGACTTGAAAAGGTACCCATATTGAAGGCCAGTACTTCAGGCTAGCTTTACTCACTAAATCACAGCACTTATCCCCGAAGTTGAACATCAAGCCATTAAACCATTTGCCTCCCCGTAATGTGTTATTATACTGAGTTCCACCAAAGTTACAAAAACTGTGGGCCTTCTATCCCCATAAACTCACTGGTTCATTAGGAAACAAGTATATATACCAATAATCTCAAGTAATATTTGAAGAACTTTTACATTTTCAAATAATATGAGATGAATGTTTTATAACTATGTTTGTAAAGCTCAGGTCAATTGATTTATTTGCATTGACCACAGTGAAATGGGACAAGCATTCTTTAGATGGTAAATAGCATACGATATGCGTATCGATGACCTCACTGATCAAGCTCCACATTACAGTGCCTCGAAGCTTATTGATGTGAACTGATGTGCAAGAGCTACTACATGCAGAACTTCTACTGTTCACTCAGCCCTTGCTTACACATGACCTCCATTATGAAACAAAAATCCTCTAAAAAGGATTCATTAAATCTGATCTTAGCTTCAATAAATTCTCGGAAATTTCTTTATAAAAAACATGGGGTTTGCTATTATGTTACTCTTATAACTAACTTCGACTTCTACCACTTAGTTTATATGCAGTTTAGACAAAACACTCACTAGCTTAAGCCTCAGTTTCCTCTAAAAAAAAAGCTTTATTCATTTTTATTGTAAAGGTAGATTTACAAAGCAAGAGCAAGGAGATATGGGAAAAGGTCTTCTGCCTGCTGACTCACTGCCAAATGGCTGCAGTGGTTAGAGCTGATTTGATCTGAAGAGCCATGAACATTTTTTGGTCTCCCAGACGGGTTCAGGGGCCCAAGATTTTGGGCCTTCCTCCACTGCTTTCCCAGGCCATAAGTAGGGAGCTGGGTGGGAAGTGAGCAGCTGGGACATGAACGGGTGCTTATAGAGGATGCTGGTACATGCAGGTAGAGAATTAGCCCATGGAGCCACTATACTGGCCCAAGTCTCCTCTTTATAAAGGAGGGGTAGCTATTTGATAAACCTTATTGAGCTAATCTAGATAAGGCACAATGTCTACTTTATGGTGAAGCATATGAATATATATGAAATGTTAGTTTACTAAAAAAATACTATTAAGAATGAGCCTTTGGCTAGGTTTAGGAAAAAGATTAGAATGCCCATGCCCCACAGTGCAGTCTGGGTTTAATCCCTTGTACTACACATGATCTTAGCCAGAAGGTCGAGAAGTGTCAATAATCTCTAGTTCTGTCTCATCATTTTAGCTGCCTTATTTCACAGGCTCTTGGAGGTAGCAAAGTCTGTTCAAGTAGTTGGTTCCTGATACCCCCAGGGGAGACCTGAATAGAGTTTGGTTCCCAGTTTTGCACATCTTGCTACTGGCCCAGACCCAAGATGCTTTCAATATTTGGGGGGCAAATCAATTTATAGGAGTGCTTAGTCTCTCTCTCTCTCTTTCTCAGATAATCAGATATATTTTTTGTTGCTACAATGTAATAGCTGCTCAATGATGCTATTGTATAATAACAATAATACAAGTAAATAAAGTGCAGAGTTTTGTTTCATTAGCCTGTGATAAAATTAAGGACTATTCTGCCTTCTTCTCAGCTATGTGTCACACTAACAGTAGGTGTTAAGTGAATATCGGTGTAATTAACAAGCCAATTAATGCATGCACAAAATCTGAAGTGATATAATCTTGGGCACACAGAGCATTTGTCAAGAAGCAATGTAAAAAAAGTTTTTTAAAAAAATAGTAGGTGGGTAACTTGAAGATAGGTAAAGTTAGTGCCATTAGTTTTTTTTTTTTAATTTTTCACATTTTATTATTATTGCTATCATTTTATGATACACTTTCATATTCTCTTATCCCCTCCCCAATTCCCTCCCTCCCAGTTCCTTTATATCATTATTAACATATAGTTCTTCATACTCAGTCATATGTTCATCATTACAGGCATGGACAATGGCAGAGAGTCCAGAATCCCATTGTCAAAATATAATATAAACAGTTTCACTGTAAGTCCATCTTTGTCTGGAAACAGAGATGCCGACCACACTGCATCCTCACATCTGGTTGTTAGTCTCCATTACATAACTACTGTGTGCCATTAGTTTTTAATCTAGAAATCTCTTTGACAGGGAAGAAATGCATGTTCATTGTAATATAGCAGTTCCTTATTTTGCTCATATCTTCAAAAGGCACCATATTCTCCAGTCACTTTCTAGATATTGCAAATTGTATTGCTTTCCTGTATTTATTTTTGATATTTCATTGCCAATACATAGAAACTGTATTGATTTGTTTACACAGAAATGATGCCCTCGCCAATAATTAATGTTAGGAACACTGGTTATCCACCAACAGAAGCTTAACTATTCTATGTGATACACAAAAATCGCCTCAGGATGGACAGAATATTTAAATATGAAACAGGAACTAAAGTGACTAAAAGAAAACACAGGTGAATACTTATACAAATTTGGTCTGGTCAGTGTTGTTTTTGTATTGGAGACCACCAAATTGTAGTCAACATAAACAGAAGTATATGACGGTGATTGTGTTAAACCAAAAATTCCTGTGGAGCAGAGGAAACTGTATATAGCCATAGCAGGTTGGAAGAAAACATTCAAAGGGCATACATCCATGAAGGGTTACTTTCCAAAAGATTTAATATATTTAATAAACACAAAGAGCAAAAGTTTAAAACTCAAAAATATTCAACCAATCTAAGTAGGCATTTCTCAGAATAAGGCACCCAAATGACTAATAGCTATATATAAAAGCAAGTTTAGTGTTTCACGGGGAAATGCAAATTATATCCACCATGGGATATCATCTCCTACCTGTCAGAATGTCACCAGGAAGACAGAGACAAGTGTTGGAAAGGATATGGAGGAAAAGAAACCATTGTCTACTCTGGTACCCTGGAGATTCACCAGGCCATTACAGAACAGCTTCTATCCATGTTTGTAGCAATAAAAATACAGCTTTGCATATTTACCCAAGATATTCCAAATCAATTTGCTGAAGAGATGTTTGAACTCCTGTGCGTAATGGATCCTTATTGCACATTAGCAAAGGTCTGGTTAAAGAAAGGGCTTTATAATACATGGGTAGATAGATGATAGATGTCAGATATGGATAGCTATAACATGATACTGTTCAGCTTGGAAAAATAAAGTAAATCTGTCTTTGGCTACAACATGCTTTGCCTTCACAAGCATCATGGTAAAGGAAGGAAGTCAGATATAGACACAGAGGCACAATCACTGCTTCCTTACCTACCTGGTAACCACGGAATCAACAGAGAATGTAAAACAGTAATGACAGAGGCTGAGGGGTGCAGGAGTTAGCCATGGGCAAGCAGCCAGGGTGCAATACTCAGAGAGCACAAAGGGTTGTTTCCTTGTTGGGTTTTTGGTGGGGTTTTGTTTGTTTGTTTTTGTTTGTTTGTCTTGTTTTGGTAGGTTACTGCACACACCATGACTCTCATTCCAGCTCAGAGAAAAAAAAAAAATAGCTTAAGAAAAGGAAGATACTAAAAGGAATTAGTAACATTTAGGAAATGGTTACATTAGTCACTATAGGTTAGATGCAGAACTTGTAACCAAAAAAAAAATGTTTGATATATATTAATGCATTTAATATAACTCAATCATTAGAAAATAAAGGCAAGATGATATGTTCAGTTTTATCAAAGCGTGTTGCACCTGAACGTGAGTGCTGTAAGTGCTGATATGGATCACACCACTGACGGCTACCCACATGCTCATCTGACTCCACGGCTTGAACTGGCTTTCACATATGGCCTGATGTTAACAGAAGAAGAGTAACGGGGCTTACACAGTGATGCTTGGCTAACCCACACTCCATGTAGGTTAGAATCCTGGCTTTAATTCCAAAGGATGATGAGCTAAGTAGTTGGGCCCCTGCCAACCACAAGGGGGAGACCCAGAAGAAGCTCTTGGTGCCTAGTTTCTGCCTGCACCAGCTCAAGCCATTGGCGTAGTCTGGGGAGAAAACCAGCAGATCAAAGACCTCTCTACAGATCCCTGGCTTTCAAATAAATAAGTACTTTAAGATACTTTCAAGTCAGGGCACTACTAGTAATGTGAAAAGGAAAGCATTGGCAGAGAGAAAGAAACTGGCTGAAAAATTTGAGTATAGAAATTTAACTGAGAGCAATATGTTATTTTTAATCAAAGCCTTCTGGGTTAATTCATCTACTGCCTACATCTGATACCTTAAAATATTCTCAAATTGCACCAGAATTGCTAAGAGGATTTGCCGAGCCTCTGGACTTTTTCCCAAGGGATTTAAGCATAGTTTGTCTGGGAATGACACCTAAGAATTTGCCTTAGACAAAAGTTTCCAGGTGATACTTAAGATTCTAGTCCAGAAACCTCACTTTCATACTCATCATGCAAGCTGTTGAATCTGGATGCCCAAAAAGAATCATGCAAAAGACAAGTTCAAATGTGTAAAAATACTACATTTAAAATACTTATGGAGTATTCTGAAACTTAATTTTTATATTTAGTCAGTATTACCCAAAAAGATTTGCTGTAACTCATAATGAAAGCTGAAATTAAATAAAAACAAAGGGACGTGGGATGGTCCCATAGAATTTTTCTTGTTTTAATTTAATCTCTTTAAAAGTAAGATATCAGGCAATAAAGAAGAATATCATTGATGAAGGGGCTACAAGAGGAACGTTGAACATCAGAAAAATAAAAATCAGTCATTAATGAAAGAAAACTGCCACTCACTGAAACCATGTGGAACTATGTCTTTCTATACAAAATCAGTTTATACTGCTTAAAAGATTTTCATATAATCATACAAACTATAAAAGTCCTAGTTATTCCATGCCTATTTGAGACCAGTGTTTGAAAGCAGAGAGGGCAAGGAGAACAGAAAGAAATAGGAAGTGGTGTGGTGGAGGCAGGAAGCAAGAGAGGCTTTTGTAACTCTTGAGGGAGAAGCTGGTATCTGTACAGCACATCAGCTTATCCTGTTACTCTGACTCTTGACCTTCATCTTAAATTTATGAGCCAATAAGGTAAGAAAAATCTTGAGTATAAAAGTCTAATTTGGGGGGAATGCATGGTGGTAGCAAGCTAATCCTTTGCCTCCACGTGCTGGCATCCCATTTGGGTGATGGTTCTGATCCTGGAAGCTCCGCTTCCTATCCAACTCCACACTGAGGTATCTGGGAAACCAGCATTGGGTTGCCCTAGGGCTTGGAACATTGCACTCATGTGGGAGGTTGGGAAGAAGCTCTTGGTTCCTCACTTTGAATCAGCTCAGTTCTGGCCATTGCAGCCAGCTGGGGAGTGAACCAGAGAATGAAAGACCTTCTCTCTATTTCTCCTAGTCTCTGAAAACGTACACTTTTCAAAAAAAAGTTAATAAATCTTTAAAAAAACAAAATAGTCTAGTTTCATCTAGCATTTTCCCTTAACAATACAGAGCTACTAAAATTAAGCAGAATCGATAAATATTCAAAAAGAACTTCTCTTTTCAGGTGAATTTTAAATTGGAGGTTTATGTAAGTGAATTTTGCACAGTTAAGGCAACTGAAGGACCACTGTGGCCTTTCTCATGTCTGCTCTTTTGTAGCCTGTGAAGAATTCCTTGGGTAAAGAACTCCATCGGCTCATGATGAAGCTCTTTCCTCATGCTTTCTGGCTGCTGTTTCCTGTATGTTTTAAACAACATTGAAGAAATGATGTGAGGGAGGAGGAGCTGAATTTGTAGGTAAAGGTAGAATGTCATTTGCAGTGGCTTTCAACCTGAATTTTCTTCTTGAAAAGTCCCTCCAGGGGTTGTATTTGAGTCATTCCCAGCTTTAATTTTTAAGTCCTATAGAATGAAGAATTGGAATGAAGAAAAGTTTATATCTGAAATACATGAATTCTGTTCTTTTTATAAATATAAATAAAAACAAAAAAGAATGAAGGATGCAAAATGAAAAGATAATTTTGAAACCCTCGTCTTCTACTGGATTTTGGCATGCACTTGAACCTTCTAAGCTCCCTATGGCGATGAGAGCAAGAAGCACGATGGCTAGAATGTAGCAGAACTGAGATCTCTACTCCAAAAATTTGATTTTACCAATAAACACCAAAGACAAACACTAAATGCAGAGCTCAAAATCATCTGGTGTTCTAATATCAAGCTTGCATAATAATTACAAATAGTCTCTAGGCTTTAATTGCAAAATGTACCTAATGGTTAGCATTAGCTTTTCCTTTCATCTCCAAAATGATGAAAGACAAGACTCTGGGGTATGTCTATCAACTGAACTTTTAGGGAAGCCTTTTCTTTCTTACTTCATGTGTGCTTTATGTTAACTTTTTAATATTTAGAAATGTAGAGACAAATGACCTCATGGTATCAGAATTTTCAACTTGTTAAAACAGTCATTTGGACTCAAATAATAACCCATAAATTCTATTTGAAAGTTTGTGGAATTCATTCCCAGAAAACAAAAACAACACATCAACGACAAACCACTAATATATATTTTTCCCTAATTCCTTTGGACAATAATGGGAAACAGTTTCATATCCACAAATTCCCTTTTTTTTTTCTTTCCTTTAAATGTGACATGTGGCGGGGGGGCAGTGTTTGGTACAGGTTGCACATGCAATGCGTGTGTTTCTCAGTGGGAGTGTCAGGGTTGGCATCCCAGCTCCAGGTTCTGGTGCTGCTAACACTGCGAGTTAGCAGGCGGTAGCCTAGATAGTCCCTGTAACTTACAGAGACTGTGGTTAAGTTCCAGAGTGTTGGCTTTGTCATGATCCAGCCTTAGTTTTCACAGGCATTTGGGGAATAAAAGAGCTCTTCCTTCTTCTCAACAACTTTAGCACTGACAACAAATTTTCACCCAGCAGAATGAGGTGTCACCTGGTTCATTGGGAAGATTCCAGTTCATACAGGTTGAATTTGAACAGATGGGACATGACTAGGAAAGATGTTCAACAACACACATCACACTGCAGGACTGAAAAAGTCCAGGTAGAATTAAGTCACCAACGCGGCTGGTAGGCAGGGTGTGAATGGACACGATTCAAATGAGAAAGGGATAAGGAAAAACAGGACCACGCATGGACTCCTAGAGTATTTCACATTTACGATGCATCAAAGTCTATTACTCAGCAGTAGTGACAACAGATGGCCTGCCATGGCAGCTTACAGCATTTCATACTGTGGTGCCATTTACCTTAACAAAAAATTGAGATAGGTACTTTAAAAAAAAAAAAGATTTATTTTATTTTGCTTTTGTTAGAAAGTCAGATATACACAAAGGAGGATAGAGAGGAAAATCTTCTATCCGATGGTGGCCACAACAGCCAGGACTGCGCTGATCCGAAGCCTGCACGGCAAGGACTTTAGCCATTGGCTACCACTTAAGCCATTGCCTAGCCTAAGTTAGTTACTTTTTATAGTGGTTTAGTTTCTCTTTGGGATGACTGCATCCCATATTTGAGTCTTTGATTCCTTTCCTTTGTTCTTGGCTTCCCTTCCCACTAGCAGTCATGTGACTCTGGGTAGATATAATTTGATGGCTCAAGTTTGATCCCTGGCACCCAGGTTAGATGCTAAGACCGAGGTCCAACTTCCTGCTGTGTCCTGGTCCAGTGGCAGTTCTGGTAAGCATTTGGATAGTGAGGCTGCCGATCAAAGGTCTCTCTGTTTTGATCTCTCCCAATGAAAAAAAAATTCTTTAAAATCACTAACTTTTGGAAATAGTGGCATCAATATGATTCTATATATATATATATATATAAAATAAGACAGAGATGAAGGAATTTGTTACATACATGGAGATATATGAAATTTAATATAATTTCATTTTAGTTCATTTATTTAATTGAAAAGCAGTGAGATAGAGGGAGGGAGAGAGAAAAAGGGGCTTTCCATTCACTAATTTATCTTCCAAATGGCCAGGAGTTCTGTCGCTGTCTCATGTATTGGGAATACTGGCCCAGGTACTTTATGCACCTTCCCTGCTTTTTTAGACACATTCGCAGAAACTTACAAATGAAGTGGAGCAACCAAGACTCAAGCTGTCACTCCAACAGGGAATGCCGGCATCACAGACTGTAGCTTAAACTACTGAACCACAACATCATCCCAGAGGTAGCATGGTTGAAGAGACTTATTCTGTCGAAAGATAAGAGTCAACTAGATATTTCTAAATCCACCATGTTTTCAAAAGGAAATAACTACAGTATAAGTTCCTTTTAATCAGTAATTTACATTTGAATAAAATAACAATTTTCTGCACTGATTTTTCCTGTTTGCAGCTTACTTGATCCAATAAAAACACTGTGAAGATATCTAAGTGTAATTCCTCGATTTCCTCCAGACACTCATGGTCTGTGCAGCCAGACCTATCATCTCCCCAGGAAATTTTCAGCTTGCTGTGTGTGCGCTGATGGGAAAATGTGGTACAGAACAGCCTCCACTTTTTCCTAAGAAATGTGGAGAACTCTGGGTTTCTTCAGGAAAGATACTCTTATCATTAGAAGTCAGACTTTTCCTCATCTCCTGGTCATCATGGACATACTTATTTTTTCTTTTTTTATGTTTCATTAAAATATATTAATTGAACTACAGATCAATACTTCCTGAATATAAAGATGACAAGATAATCACATAATATTTGCACATTACAAAATTCAATATAAAATAATCAGTCAAAACAACCATTCAGATGCCAATATCCTGAAGATTTCGATGTTCTTTCACGTTTTGGTCTGTTTATAAACACATCCACTCTATACTGTGATGCCATATTTTGCATTCAAATTGCTATACTGCTTTTATTACTTAACAAGAATATTTTGCCCCTGGCAAAATTCCATTCTATAAATGGAATATAATTCCCCTTACCATGTTACATTGGACTGCATTGTCTGGGAAAGATGATATGTAATGTATAGAAATGAATCTCATTTCTATATCATTTTCTAAATGTAGAAAAAAAAATAAGTATAAAATAGTTGGAAAATCACAGAAGAGAAAAATCTAGAACAAAATACAATTCTATTATTTCTGATCTTAACCTGCTCACAATTTTATGAACACCTTGGATATATGTGTCTATGGGGTACCTTGCTCAACTATGCTGATGGCATGAGACTGACAAAAATGACAAACATGTTGGATGATGAACTCGGAATCCAAAAGCTTCAACCTATTGAAACAATGTTGTACTTTAAAGAATCAAACCACTAGCCAGGAAACAGACTTAAGTTGTCACTCAGTACGTTAGTTGAAATGTAAGATACTAGCAACTTTGACACCAGATAAAAAAAAATACACAATGATATAAAGTTTTGATTAATGCAACATTTTGATTACAGTTCTTGGATGAAAATCTGAAGCATGAAGTCTTAATATGTTCTAGATTGGACAAGTGAAAGGAATTTGTCCACCCTATTTTCCCCCAAGTGATTATAGTAGTGTCATTGCTCAGTAACAGTTACAAGATTAACTTTCTGCTATTTAATTGTATCATGATTCCTGCTCTGTATCTTAATAGGAATATTTGAAATGGGATACTATTAAAGAATAAGCACCCTGATGCAAGGTGTCTCAAAATGGAAGCTGAAAATGTTTCTAAAATTAACCAGGGCATGATATCACTGAATTATAGAAATGAATTTGGCAGCTGTGTTAAAAAAAAAAACAGGCAAATACTTAGAATCACTTGGATTTTTCTGATTGTCTTATTGTAGATACAATGAAAGCAAAACTAGAGCCAAAGAATTACAATTTTGGATGATTAATTTAGGCTCAATGCAAGCAAGTGGATGTATATGTGGCAGTCCATAACAAGAACATACAACATTTGGAACTACCCATATATAGAAATCACTGCCTCGCTTTAGCTGGTGAGTATAGGAATTGTACTCTCTGCACTTATTCAAGCAAAAGATACATAACAGTAATATATGTCGAGTCCCTTCACGATTTTACGTATCACATCGCCAGGACTGTCATCAAGGAAGACTGTAAATATTGACTCAAGCTTTATTTGTCCCTTAAGTTCTAGACGCACAATTGCAGCGAGCTTGTTGCCTCTGTCATTGGTGTTCTCTACCGGGGTTATTTTTATCCCTGCCGCAGGAACATTTGGAAAAGTCTGGAGATTATTTAGGTTGGTACAACTGGAAGAGGTGCTACTGACATCTAGTGGGTGCAACACAAGGATGTTGATGCCTGTTTCCAAAACCAGTGTTTACCACGACTCGTGCCCTGGACACCGGATCGTGCTGCATTTAAATGCTCTTTAAGAACTGAGGTTCAATAGCTGTGACATATTTCACATACTTATGAAAGAGGGAAGTTTTTATATTAAGTCCATTTCATTATATTGCTGTTTTTCAGGTTAACATTTAGCATATTGCTTTCATTAGGCTTTGCTTTTGATTAGGCACTGCCAAACAGGATAAAGTATTCACAAAACAAAATTGTTTAAATGCCTTTTCGGTGCTACAGCGACTGCGGCTGTTTGATATTATAGGGACAGTTATATTTACTGTATGATATTTTAAAAATATTTAGGTTTTGTGAATGACAGTGTCTGCTACATTCCCTCCCTGGAGGAGTCTGTGGAACAGCATGTGCGTCCATAGTGGGAAGGTTAAACTTCCGCAGAGGGGCCAGGAGCAATAGCCTAGCAACTGAAGTCCTCTCCTTGAACTCACCAGGATCCCATATGAGTGCCAGTTCTAACCCTGGCAGCCCCACTTCCCATCCAGCTCCCTGCCTGTGACCTGCCTTGGGACCCTGCACCTGCGTGGAAGACCTGAAAGAGGCTCCTGGCTCCTGACTTTGGAGTGGCTCAGCTCCGGCCATTGTGGCTGCTTGGGGCATGAACCATCAGATAAGATCTTCCTTTCTGTCTTTTCTCCTCTCTCTATCTGCCTTTTCAATAAAAATAAATAAAGCTTTAATAAAAACTTCTTCAGAGCTTAAAAAGATACCAATTCTTTGAGGGCAGAAATAAGAGGAAAACAAATGTTGGACTACCAAATATCTATAATATCTATGAACATAGTAAAATAATTGAGCATATAGATGCTTACATGTGCACTGTAAAGTTAAGAAAGATAACATGAAACATATTTGAGAATGCACTATGATGAAATTACTAAGATACACAAATCTCAATCAGTTTTAAAATGGTAGCAAAAGCAGTGCGCACAAACTCCATATTTGCTTTTAAAATCTAAACCAATTTATCCTCATTTATATACATACACAATCTCTAAACTGAATTCTTCCCAAGAAGACCACACTGCCAGCCATGTAAGAGCAAAGTTAGGTGACCCGGAGAAGCAAGTCTGGGGTTACAAACATATATCCACAATGCAGAGTTCTCTAAGTAATAAAGAGCTGACTGTAATGGCGAAAGTCTTCTTGCAGGCGCAGACTCATGTTTTTTGGAATACAAATCTAAACTTCAGCTGTTTCTCCTATCTGAAACCACCACCTGGCTACATACAGTGCTCTAATATTTTTAAGGTATTTATTTGAAAGATGACATGACAGAGAAAAGAGAGGAGGTGAGAAAGAAGTCTACCGTTTGTTGCTTCACTCTGCAAACAACTGTGAGAGCCTGATCAGCACGAGCCTGAGGTTCACCCAGGTCGCTGGCGGGAGGGCTGGAGTCCAAGTACGTGGAAGGCTGTCTTCCACACCTTCCCAAGTGCACAAGCAAGAAGCTAGATCAGAAGCAGAGCAGCCAACATACCACCCTGTACTCCATCTCTGGGTGCTGCAGTTAACTGTTGTCCCATACCCTGCCCATCAGCACTATTCCTTCTGGAATGTTCACTATGAGCCTCTTTACTCCAACCAGAGTCAAATATGGGATGCAGAAACCAGAGAAGGGCAATGATAGAAGAACACGAACATAGAAAGATAAAGGTTGGTGGAAGCAGAGATTAAACGCCCTTCTGCTGAAGCTAAAGGGTTTCAGGTCTGCCTGTAACATCATCTTATGTTGTCTGCGAAGATTTGAAATGTCAAAGTGAGCATTTGTACAAACATCCTTGACCCTGCAGTAGTAATTGACTATTAAAAAAAAAGTCCAGGTATGAACCGATGTATATCAGCCATCAACGCATCTGAAAGATGCTTTCTTGAGCATTAACTGGCTGAATACTTTTCTTTCTAACCATCTTCTGCAATTCCCTTTTATCTTCGCATAAATTAAGTTTGCTATAATTTAGTGTCTGGTCCGATCCTAAGAAAGCATGGCGCAACAGTGATTTGAAACATTGCTTTCCTACCTGCTAAACAGGAAATGTTTTCCTAACAATTCTTTTCATAATAAAAATCCAAATCAGGAACTGATATGCTTAAGTACTGTTTTAGGCAAAATTAAATTGAACAATTTCTCAAGCTCTTCAAATTGCTTATCAGCAGCAAATAAAAGTTAAAATGCAGCAAACTAATTAGCAAAGCAGCATTTTCCTGATATCAAGCCTAATTATTCACATAACCGTAGATTTTTCTCTCTAGACCATACAATCGGGAAGCATCTTCCTGATGGGCAAAGTGTTTCATGTCTTGCCAGTCAATGTCTGATTGAATCTGGATGGTACAAATTCATGCTGAAACTACTGCAAGTGACATAAATTACAAGAACAGAAACATCAGGCTAAATTTCTTCAGAATAGACTTTCTTACTCAGACAAAAAAAAAATCTTACTAACAAATCAGGAGAAAGGGTCGACGCTATCATTCGGACTTGTCTTTAATTCCAAGATATTCACGTTGCCAACCTTCAGGTCTGTTACTAAAACTCAACACAGCAAGCAGATGGTATGGCTGTTGTCGCTGCCACCTACAAGCGGGGTCTTTCACAAGGGCAAGGTTTACTCTCTTACATTATTTATAAATCCAATTAAAGTTTGGTGAAGAACTCTGAATTTGATTACCCCATGCCAGAAATACAACGCTAATCGGTGCCTTTGAAATTTGTTTATGAAATCATACTCACACAGAATCTTACAGTAAAAGTGCTACATCTTTTTTTTTTAACTTTTTCTTTCTGAATATTGCTGGTCATGGATAATAAGTAAAAAGATAGCTGGCAAATTTTTTAAAATGTAAAAATTAGAAACTGGTTTCAGCAGGCAGGGTAGAAATGGCCCATCCCATGGTTCCAGGACAGGGCAAGGGACAAGAGCCCTCCCTACAGAGGGAAATATTTCTGAGATCACAGGCAATGTGCATAACTCACCCGTTATATTTGTTGAGAAAGATTTCGATAACAAGAGCCTACTATCTGAATTGTGTTAAAAGGACATCAACCATCTTTTCTCAGTGCCCAGGAAGATCAATCGCAGACACGGGGCTTCTGTGGCAGTAGGAAGGATTTAGGAAAGGGTTTAGCTGAAAGGCTCACCACAATGCAGCCGACTGTACGGTGGCGGATTAGCAGAGGAACTGTGACACTGCTTTTTAAAAAATGCTGGTAAACTGTAGAGATTCTCATCTCATTCTGAGAGCCCACTTTTACAGCTCTTTTTCAGCCCTCTAAGATTTTAAGATAACATGTGAAGGATCAGTACAAATATGCAATTAAAGAGAACTTGAAGATTTATCCAGGGGGGAAAAAAAAAGAAAGCAACACTGTTAATAAAACAGTAATGCCACGTTCCCATCAGTCCAAATATGTAGCTTCCAATAAACATATTATATACCAACAAATCTACAAAACTGGTTGGCACAACTGGAATTATTTGTAGCTAAAGGTACACCAAGGAATGTAACAGTTTTAAATATCACTTTTCAAGATATTATTGTCAGGCAGTTAGCTAGTTCCTGATAAAAGCACATTTCCAGAGAACATTGGTCTCAAACGTTAGAAATGTTTTCTTGGGGGCAGCAGTTTAAACACCATTTTTGACACATGTATGTCCCTCTTGAATTGCCTGGGATCAAGTCAGGGCTGTTCCTCCAATTCAAGTCTCCTTCTAGTGAGCATTCAGGAAATAACAGCTGATGGTTCCTACAATTAGACCTCTGTTACCCACATGGAGGTCTGGTAGACAGTGTGGCCTTTGGTTTGAGATGCTCAGTCAGGGCAAAGGCAGGAACCCAGCGCTTCATCAGGTCTACCACACATTTGCCAGCACTCCAACACTCGGCCCATCTTCTGCTACTTTCCCTAGGCAACTGACAAGCAGGGCGGTCAGGAAAGCAACTAGGAACACATGGGGTAGTTGCCTTGTAGGTAATGGTTCGGCCTTTATGTCATAATGACAGCCCTTATATTTGTGTGTTTGGATTGTTCCTAAGGTTTCTGCAAGCTTATAAAATCCCAGGGCATTTTTAAACTGCATCAGTATACGGAAGTACTTTATAATTTATTTATCAACTACAGTGAGAACATTGAACTCTAGGATAAATTCTTGTGGAATTTCATCAACATATATTATTCAAAGTAATCAAAACAAAGATCCTGTGCAGTGTCATTATTTTGGTTTTATGGTTGAGGAAACTGAGGCTGAAGGAAATGAGACCTTATGTGGAGCTATGAGTCCTGCCAGCATGTTGTGTAGACTGCGTGGAAGGCTGAAAAAGACAGCAGTGTTCTGGAGTGACACTTGTGCTGGGATCCTTGCAAGTGTCACCAGAGCAGCCTGAGTTTGTCAGTCATCTGCTTCGAGCTCCAGCTAATCACAGAAATGGGTGCTTACACTGTTGCTCTCTGTAGGACATAGCATACCATGCTCACTTAGCAAAGACCGATCCATTCCCAATCGCAGTTCTCTTTTTGCGTTCTTATTTTCTTAATCGTGAACATAATTGTAAAATCTTTATTGACCTGTTTGTTTCTGAGTAGAAACACAGTTCTACCTTTAAAAATCTTATTATTAAAGGTTAGTTACTCATTTAAGTTTGATTACTTGGGAGATTTATAAAAAAAAAATGTAAAGTACCAAAGAAACCGCTTAAATAGCCTAAAGTTGGTCAGATTAGAAAAATTTACAAAATTGGAGGCGTGCTAAACAAAACAAAATCACATCTCAGAACATTATACAAAGAGTACAAACATAATTTAAACATGACTAAATGAAACAAGAACTCATGTGTATATAACATGATATACAAATATATGTGCATATAACGTGTTAAAGAATAGAAACCCAAGTGTTACGTCTTGAAGTGTTACGTCTTATTTACATGCTTGTATTTTATAATCTCTACTTCATTTATATTTTAAATATTGTCTCTAAAACGTCTATTGTAGTGAGAAAAAATAGGCAATATGTGAAATAAAATTGAATTTCTAAATGAGACATTTATAAATAAAGACAGAAGATGCAAATCAGTAAAGTGTCGCGCTCCTATCTGCCTTGATTTGAATCACTAGCAGGAACACAGTTTTTTTTACAAGCATTTCCTTCGTTTCAATAAATAATTTCCAGAGAAACTCCCAATGAAATATAAAGATTCTCTAAGATTGTCCACATTTCAAAATTGTCCCCGATCACATTTGCTTCTGTGGGAAGTCTAGAGATGAAACATCTGTAGCAGAAGGTTCTAAAATCATGGAGCAAACTGTTCTTAACTTTGTGGAGTAATTTCCCAACGATACAGGAATCAGCCTTGCCCAAATAAAGCTCCAGTAGCCTCCAACCCAGCACTGACTGTCTGTCTACCCTCTGGAGTTACTTCACATCCTTTCATTATTGTTGTTCTGTCCATGACCTTGTCCACGTAACACATTATTCGTTGTTTTATTTCTTTTCTTTTTTTAATACCTCTATTCATGTGTACCATAGGAAAATAGTAATACAAGCTTCATACTGATAATGGTTTTCTTTTGAGGCAATAACTCAATTAACATGTGGAATTCTCATGGGAAGACCTTCCAAATATCGCTGTAATAATAATTAATTCATAATGGCAATAGTTATTATGTTTAAACATAGCAACCCGCCTGAGAAGCAGGTGCACCGTTTCCCCAGATCCTAGATAAAGATGCTGTAATGGAGTTGTTACTTCCCAACTTACACTAAGACTAAAACACCACTGTTGCCAACATCAAAATCCAGCAGTCATAAGACCATCATGCAATGGACAACACTTTCATAAACATCTAAAATCTCCTCCTCTTTTAAAGACACACTAAGAAAAGTTGAACGGGACTTCCCTTTCACCGTCAAGCTAAGCAAGAAGACAGGATGGTCTGCCAGACAGGGACAAATGTGATACAGCAAGGGTGAAAATGTAGGCCACAGAATCAGAGAGAAGATGCAAGGTGTATTCTTGTCAGGGTCAGCCAGTGCTACATGTAGAAAGCAGAGATCTTAAAAAATGAGACAGCCAGCGGGGGTGGGACAATCAGCTGGCATTTGTTCCCTGATGTTCTAGGCTGGCATTCCAGAGCTGGCAACAGTAACATGCTAGGTGACAAGTCATCTGACTGCCCATGGCTGCGGCTGCCACTCATGGGCTTCCCTCCTATTTCCTTTGATAATGAGCCCAAAACCAGGAAGCATTACATCTTAGTAACCAGAACCTCTGCTGCTAGCCTTGGTCCAGCGAGGCCAGAGGAGATTCTTCACTCCTGTTAACAGTACATCCACAGATCTCCTATCGCTTTCCTTTAGCACTAGTAAAAATAGTAACTTACTGCCACTGCCTCATTTTTGCACATTCTGAAGGCAGAATGTGGTATGCTCATAAATATGTTCATTACAAAAATATACACCCCCCACCACAGGAATAGCCCCAAAATATGTCAAGGCTTCTAGTCTTCCTTAAGGTTTATTTTGATTCCTATAAAATCTCCTTATGCCTAATTATCAGCAGTTTCGATGCTGCAGTGTTCTACCTACAGTTACACTATGCCCCAAAGACACAGAGATGTTCAAAGACACCTGTTTCACAGGACTACGGCTTTAAAGAGTGCAAGCTAGCTTTGTGACTTTGTGGTCATCTTCACTTTTCAAATATTTAAAAATAAATATTTTTCATTTCAAGTGGCAAAGGTAAAGGAATGTTTCACCTTTCACCTTGTATCAGGTGTAGTATTACCAGTATATACTAGGAAGACCTCCATTGTGCACCATCAGAAACCACTACCGAAAAACTACATTTGCTTATTTTGATTTGGGTGAAAAGAGTAAGAATGTATGCTTTACTCAATTTTTCAAAGAGAATGAACAAACAGAAGTGATATTTGTGGCCGACAGCATGTTTAGTATGCTTAGTATAATCAGTAATTTCAAGAAAAGTAGGGATCTTGTTTCCTGCCTTTAAGAAGTTTACAGTAAAGTTGGAAAGGCTAACAAGAAATAACATTACATCTATTCAGTGAAATCCACTGCAGAAAAGAGTGAGATAAGAATACCCAGAGGGAGGAGAAAAATTGTCCGTATATACCAAGATAAAAGAGTGTAGCTACCTGGTTCTACAGAATTTTCCATTATTATTTTACATATATTTTCTATTTCTGAATGTTTGTGATGCCCAGTCTTCCACAGAATAAAGAAAAGCTCACTGGCTGTTCTTGCAGGGTAATTCATTTGTGTTTCTCAAAGTGATCATTGAAAAAAAAAATGTTGTATGCTGTCTGAAATAAGTTTTTATATGTTAGAAGAATCTTGACCAGCTATGAGAAGAAAGGTCCTTTCTATTGTTTTCAGAAGCAGAATAAAGCTTCCAGTCAACCACTAGGGGGAAAATCTGCAATGTACTGTGCAGTCTACTTCTGCAAGGCTGAAAATCCAGCGTCATGTAAGCAATGCAGGATTCCCTGATCCACCGTTCTCTACCAACTCATGCTCCAGGTTTACACTGCTGTGCAAATCTTTGACAAGGGCCTGTGTCTTAGCACCTCCTCTTGGATGGCTAAAAAGACAGCATTAGTTGCAGGTTGGTTGGGAAAATGGGGCTGGCGTGAGAATTTGTCATACTTCACTGATGAAAGAAAAATTTTGACGCTGTGAAAATCAACTCAAAGATAGTCTGTACCTTCCTTCTGAAAATGACATACATAAATGCAATTGCTGCATGATTTCAAAGTCATAAGTAAACCTATGTGTATTTTAGATGTAGAGCAAAATAAATTACGATACATAAACTGCTAACACAGACAGAAAGTACCTCCTGCACAAGAGGGATTTCCAAGTGAATTCTGAAGTTGTTGGATAACATCGCTTATTTGCCCTTCTTATTTTTGTAAGACACTACAGTCATTCAGGATTTAGTTTAAAGTTGCATTTATGCATTTCTTTCTTATTTGCCTTGTTCCCATCATATCAAATGACAAAACCTCTTTTCTTCACATTTTATTTGTCACTGCCCAGAAAATGTGTGCATACAACAACACAGGAAAAGAGGAGAAACACAACTGTACGGTCCCAAACAAGGTATCTCAGTCTTCCCAAATACTTTGGGATGAAAGAGCTATGATTCTCTTAAAGGATCCATTTTTAGTGCCAGAATTATTGTCAATAAAGTTTCATTCAAACTGACTTGCAAATAATCAAGTATTTGAAATGCACTGCCACCAGTAGGGCTCTGAAGGCAAACTGGTGAATTATGTCTGGATAACCACAATTTACAATTGACATATAACCCTTTTAAAAAAAAACGTGAAGGAAAGACTATTGATTTAAAAGATGGACAGAAGAGTATTAAAGCATGACTATCTACCAGGAGCAGGGTTTCCAGGGACCTTGCTCGGTGGTCTAAAATGGATCCAACTGGAACGATAGCATCAAAGGCTTGTAAGAAGATATTATTTATTACAATCTTGGAAACGAAATGTGAAATATATAATTTTGGTTTATTTCCATTTTTCCATTTATTCATAAATTCAGTTAGGAAATTTTTTTAAAAAAAGAGTCTGAAGATTTGATTTTGAAAAAAGTGCCCCAAAGCTTAAAACTTATGTTCTTATATCATGCACAGGTAGTAAATAAATGTGGAAAATTACTCTAAAACTTTCTCTGGCTCTCACTGTTGTGCATAGCATCAATGTTTCTATGAGCACTCTGTGTATTGCTTTTGGCTCTGTGCCTGAACGAATCATGCTATGCAGCCAGGGTCCAATGGCGCTCAGTCTCACATCTTACAGCTGACATCAGTGCCCAATGAAGAAGGCAGTGTTAGCACAAACTGACTGCAGTAAGTCCCCTGTGCGGGACCTCATCTTACCTGCCTGGTAAGTGCTGATATAACAGCATCACTTAGCAAAGGGACTTTGTACGCAAAGACCTTACTAACGCCCTGTGGTCTCTTGCTCCATTTAGAGGCTGCCCTTGCTGTAGCTCTTCTCCCTAGAGCTATTTCTTTCATTTGTATCTCACTGTGCGCCTATGTTCACCAGTAAGCCCAGCCAAGTCATTTGATTGGAAACTCCTGGTGTGTGTGTGTGTGTGTGTGTGTGTGTGTGTGTGTGTGTGTGTGTGTGTGTGTGTGTGTGTTGGGAGAGGTGGAGGGGCAGAAGTTCAAACGTCTCAAACTTTTCTTGGAATGTTAGATGTTACTCAGCATGTTTTCTTACACAGCTAGCCCTCAATCCACACTCCTGGTATTTAACCATGTTATGTTTGCATTTACACAGGGGCAGAAAATAAAGATCAGCTGTTACAAGATCATCCATGCAAGGTTGTAGGTAGTCTAATATGATTAAACTTGGAGTAATGGTGAGTAAAAGGCAGCTTCACGTATTTCTAGGTTTGTGGTTTATTTCTACATAAACTCTCAGCCATACACTTAAGATTTCAGCATTCTTGTCAACTCCAGATGTAACTTCATGTCCATGGAACCAACATTTATTTGTCTTTGCATCCTCTTCCCACATAATCACAATCAATATTTTTTTTTAAGAAACAGGGGATTTAAAAGGATTGAAACATTCATACACAACTGAACAAAAAAATTAAAGACATTATAGACTATAATATTGAAAAATTCAATTTTAAATATTCAAGATTTGGTAATAGTCTACATACTGAATTATTCAGATTAAAATATTGCATGCAAAAGTATAAAAACCCATTGATCTTCCATGTCTTTTTAACTGTGCAATAATAATAGATCTGCAACTAGGTCACAGACACATTCCACTGTTTACACACACAGCTAGCACATCCACTCGGAGTATTAGAGCACACACACACACACACAGGACGAGTGTTTTTCACAGCCAGTGATTCCACAGTTGTGCAATATTCTTTCCAACACAGGTGAAAATGTGGAGGTTTCACAGGTGTGTTTAAAGCTGCACCTCTAAGCAAAAGTGTTTTAATACCTAGTTCACAATAGTAAGACATATTTGTTTGCCATTGTCTTTTAACTATCATGTCTAGTAAAACTGAAAAGTAATATGATCTGAGTTGATCACTTCCTTTCCTCTGAAACAAACACGAAAGTATGAGTCTTCGGACCCTGAGTCTGGTCACATTTCTATCCATCAACAATATCATTCTTATTTTATATTGAGAAGAATGAGTGATCACGACCCCTAGGTCCTGTGCACTTGATGAAAATGGAATGCGTGTATACACATAGGCACAATCCCGACATAGACGCTGGGTACACAAAGGACAATCAGACGGGTCCTACCCAGCGCGGTTCCGTCCAGGAGTTACTGCTGCACGCACCAGCTCAGTTGCCCACGATCCATGCTGCTTTTAAATACTACCCAGCAATTGACACTCCAAGTGCCGCCCGCTGAAGTTCTTCCTTCTGCTCCGGGAAATGGAAATGCTGCGAATGGTGCCTGGAGTCCTGCAGACAGCACCTCGAGCCGCGGGTTAAGCCCTGCCGCTCCAAGCTTGCACTCTCCAGCAGCTGCAGCTGGCGGGTCCCTGGGTGGGCAGGACGAGCGCGGGGGCGCCATCTGCAGGGGCCTCGAGGCAGCTGCCGAGAATGTGGAACAAGTGTGGGCGGAACCAGAATGTCAGCAGATTCTTTGTTAAGTAAGCCTACTGGGTTTATTTATCCATTCCGGTGCACATAAAAAGAAAAAAAAAAAAAAAAGCGAGGGGGGGGGCAAGAAAAGAAAAACGCAGCCAAAGCACCTCCCACCGCCTGTGAGATTTCGTACTTCACATACAAGTGTGATCTCATGTATGTATAAGCATGAGTCTTTAACTCATTTTGTTTCTGGTGACTCATCTAACACGAGAACAATGTATGCAGACTATTAAAAGTTTCCTAGATTTTTGGTATTTAACTCAAGTAATGCATCCCGAAAGAGAAATCTGCACCTCTCAACTGACACAATACAAGCTGTGATTATCAAAACGCACAAGCCTTATCCTAAAAGCGCTTAATGGGTTTCAGATCAATGCATTGTAATACAGCAAGGAAAAGCCCTTCGGTTGTGGTTCCTGTGATCAGGTGTGCATATAAGACCGGAACATTTTTGCGGAATTCTTAATTCCCTTCCCTTCTCTCTCTCTCTAAGCTTCTTTCCTGTAAAAGTGATTATTAGTGCAACTGAATGAAATATAAGTTTTTTTAGTTAGTAGGACACGTGAAGGCCTGTCCAGTGGGGTAAGTGGTTAGAAGAATGGTGATTGGACATTTTTTATTCCCCAGAGAGCACCTCTTCCTTAAGCCACCCCAGTTTAATCCCTCCGTGTCTCAAAAGTTGGAATATGCCATTTCTCCAAAATGAAAATCCCACTTGGAAGCACGTTGCCAAGTGCTCTGCGTCTTGCCTTGGAAATATCAACCGGAGTTTCTCTGCTGGGAGAAGGTCCTTTTCAGAAATTCTACCTTAAATTTTTATTCCCATGTAGGAGATAAGTAAATAGTGTTGTTTTTCATACACATGTTCTCAAACTCTCTTGAAAAGAAAAAGTTTCCTGTTAGAAAGAGCATGGGCCATGTATTTAAATCACACTTCTCTGTGAGTTTGGAAAGATTCTGCTAAGCACGTGTTTTAACAGAATGGAAATGAGGCCTAACTATGCATTCCTCATTCATGCCTCCAAACATTTGGAAATTGAAAATATATTTATAAATAAGTAATTCCTAAATTACATACTTAAACTATCCTATGGTGAATGATGTATAGAAATAAGTTCTTCGAAAGCAAAACATTAAGTATATATTGATTAAGATTGTAAGCGGAATTAATAGCCTTTGGAAACTCTTAAATATATGTCTGATTAAGCACAGATATGGCCAAAATTTACCAAGAAGTTTATATGAGCGTTTAAATAAAATATGCAGATAAGTTGGGAGATAATTTTTGTTATAACTGTTTAGGCATTCTTCAGCATTTAAAATGATTTTGATGAAAAAATAAAATTAAGCACACAATAATATTCTGAAGGACCTTGGATAAAAATTTGCATTAGATTTTTATTATTCTTAACAAAACAAAATGAAGGCTACAGGATAGATTATATATTTTCTTACAGTTTCTTGCAATAGAACAGACATGGCTTAAATGAACAGTCAGCTCAGGGTTTGACATGGCTGCATTCAAGCGTAAGTCTCAAGTGAGCTGTATTTTGATCAGACAGTCTGAAACAACTTGTTTCTAAGTTATATTAATTTTCCGCAAAATTAGTCTCCTTGAGGCTATAGAACTCATCGTGTGCCCCTTCTTCAAGGCCAGTAGGAAAATGTGCATTCATATCATCAAGGGACCAAGTCATTCTTTTAAGCACTTTCACTTGATTTTGGCCAGATCCATCCAGGATAATCCCACCTGTGGCTGGGACTTTAGTTATAACTGAACAATCCCACCACCATTGTCATATTTTGCAGAGTAGAAGCAAGTGGCATTTCTACCAACAGAATATGTCTGGAGCAGGATCTATGGAAACTTGGAATCTCCTGCTTACCAATTAAATGTCAGGTAAACAGAATGAGAATGAATTGCCCTTTTATGGTCATTAGGGTCAAGGTAAGGACGTGGTCTTCTTATCACATTAGTGCTGTACGCGTGTAGCTGTATCTATCACGAATAGACTATCCTAACGACAAACACTGGAGAAGGCATTGAGCAGGGCAAGCACTGCTGCAGCAGGGAGAGGCACAGAACTGAGAACTGACGTCAGACTCATGAACAACACACAGGACGAGGAAGTCCTGTGCTGCACATCAGGCTGAAATGTTTATGTTGCCTGGCTGCCTGCCCAAAATCCGTTACAATTCATCAGCCAAGCTTTCAGGTTGCTCGGTGTTATTAGACCAGGAATATACATCTGATCAAAACTAATATATCCAGAGGTTGGCCGGTACTCTGGTTTGTTTGGCCTCACTGGAAAAATAAGTCTATCTAATTACATTTTTAGGAAATTGCACTAATGTAAAAGAGGGAAATTTCCAGTGAAGAGGGATGTTGCAACTGACATGCTAGTGAATGGAAAGAAAGTCACCTAACAGATTCAAAAGGAAGTAGAAACTCAAGCTAACCTTTGGGAGGCAAGGAGAAGGCCATGGGAGAGTGGAGGAAGGGAAAAAGGGAGTACTGTTATATTCCTAATCTTTTGTCTTTTCCTTCTGTTGTCACATTAACATGAAAAAGTACCAGATAATAAAAATAAACAAAGTTAAATAAAAACAAATAGAACTTGCACTAATTTATTTCTTGATACATCCATGTGAATTTGGTATTATGTACTTCTCCACGTGCTAAGGATATCACAATGGATTAAACAAAGTCCATATCCTCATGAAACTTATTTTTGCAATGGGCGATAGATTGCAAATATACACAAGCTAAATGTATTTCCGACTTTAGCTGGAAACTTGTCAAAAATGAAGAATGATGAGGGAAGTGTTACTTGGGTAAGATGGTGAAGAAGGTCTGTTTGATCACGTGTGAATGTGGCGATGGTGAAGACTCGCTGCTGTTGCTGGAAACAGGTGTTGAGCAAAGTTGCCGAGACACATGCTTTATTTATGAGTCAAAGGAAAAACAGGATGGAAAATCTGCCTGTGATAGTTGGAGTAACAAAGTAAATAATTATTATGGGTCATATACGGAGTGAACAAACCCTGTGGCGCTTGTGTAAAGACACTGGCTACAGTGGGCGAGGCAGGATGCCACCAAAGGGCTACCAGAAGATTATATAATAACTATATTTTTAAGAGTTACCCTTACTGCTGTAAAGAACAGATGGGAAGTGAGGGAGGTGACAGGGAGGCCGTGTGGACCCTGAGGGAGACAAAGAGTGTCCTAATTTCCTGTGAAGTTTCCCAGAGGTCTGACTGCACTTGTGTCAGTCCTTGGCTTCCCCAGAATGCTACTGTACATTCCCGATGGGGTATGGGGGCAGAGATAAAGCAAGAGAAAGATTGACGGTGTCTCCATTTTATTAAAGTAAATCTCTTGTGTCTCAATTCCACACAAAGGGAAAAGTAAAAACTCTACATGGCAAAAAGACAATGGTCTGGACTGATGTGTAATGACTACCAGGTCACTGCATGTCAGTTGCTTCTCTCCCCCAGGTTGAGTTGTATGTAACAGGTCCGTGCAGACATTTGTATTGAAGAAAACCTCCAAGAAATCTTGGGCACATTTGTGACTCGGATATTCTGGGCTTAGTTTATGTATTTTTCATTAGGCAAAATATATTCTAATATTTTAATATGCTATCTTTTATTAATGACAGAAAATGCAAAAACCGTACCTATGCGGGGTGGATGTCATCTATTATATTTTTGAGAGAACTTTTTATAAGGGACGTGTTTCTGAAGTACTAGAAAAAATTCAGCCTCTAACAAATTCTTTTGTGGCATGAGAGTAATACAAGTTGCTAAGTAGTTGAATATTTTCTTCAATATCAATGAAAACGTATTTAGAATACATAGTATAGTACTTAGCATAGAGCTATTTTTTTTTGCATTTTATTGCAAAATATGAAAGGGGTGCTGTCCCACCTGACACACAATAAAACATTCAAGCAAGTGTTTTACTAAGAAATCAGATATTTCATGTTCTCAGTACCAACATGCACATAAGTATCACTGTGTATCTATGGGGATATTTTCAATTTCAAATGATTGTAATACAAAATTATAATCAACCATAAAGTCTTTCAAAGTGAGATAGAGCAGTTAGCAGTTGCCATTGCCATCTTGATGAGATTAGACATTCGGCTACTATACTGTCGATGAAAATACTCAACTAAAACAACAAAGAACAATAGTTTTGATGTCATTTCCCTTTAAAATATGTGCTCAACATTAACATAAGTGCTCAAATGTAAAACTGTTATTTTTCTTTTGGCTATATATATATATTTTTTTTTTCTGTTTCTGGCAGTTTGCTGATTTTTCATGATGTTTCTAAGCATAGTGTAGTTTTTCTTAAGATGTTATTATCTATTTTTATTGGAAAATCGAGAGACAGGGAGGAAGATCTTCAATCCGCTAATTGACTCCCCAAGCAGCCGTAATGGCTGGAGATGTACCTATCTGAAGCCAGGAGCCAGGAGCTTCCTTTAGGTCGCCCACACAGGTACAGGGTCCCAAGGCTTTGGCCGTCCTCGACTGCTTTCCCAGGTCACAGGCAGGAAGCTGGATGGGAGGTGGGACCACTGGGATTAGAACTGGTTCCCATATGTGATCCCAGTGTGTGTGAGGCAGGGACTTTAGACACTAGGCTATTCTGCCGGGCTTATCTTCTATGACTCTTTCTAGAAGATTGCTTATAGTTTGGGGAGGAGTGGTAAACTCACTGTATCAGGGGTTCACAGAAGATAATTTGTCATTAAAAATTGTGAATGATGGACTGCCCTAGGGCCTAGCAGAAAAACAAACACTGCTTGCAATGACAGCATCCTGAATGGGTCCTGGCTTTGGGTACCACTGCTCTAGTTCCAACCCCACTTCCTGCCCAGAAAAAGCAGTAAAAGACAGAGTAAGTGCTTGGGTCCTTAACACCCACATGGGAGCCTAGATGAAGGTCTGGCTGCTGCCCTCAGCCTGCCACAGCCCTGACCCTTGGGTCTGTCTCTCTATCTTTGATTTTCAATTTAATTGAAAATATTTTTAACTACATGAGTGGTGTCTTAATCATATCACATGTGCTTATTAATATTTCTCAATATTATTAAAATATATTTGCAAACTATGAGCATTTCCAAACACCATTTTTAAAAAATCTCCACTATCTGAGGAAATAAAATTCGCAATAATATTCTATCAAAGAAGAGTATTCTGTCTGTCTTAATAGGGAAATTAAAAGTGGCACCATATTGGATTGTACGCTTATGATCACATGCCAAATGTCAAGCAAAATTCAATTTCAATATGCAAAAGACAATGGTACGGACATTTGAGGATGTTTAAGAACTTCAGAACATGAAGGGACATTTGGAGAAAATGCAGAGTCTAAAATGAGTTGCTTGCCAAAGTCTCAGTACAGTGATAAAGAGACAGTGGTTAAGTTCAAGGCAACTTCAGAGAGGTGGATTTAAATAAATCTCTTTAGGAATTGCTGACATTGACAAACATATCCAGTGTTTCATAACATTTTTTATTACAATTTAAATGCAAGGCTGTCCAGAAGCATTCATTGTCTGTGAATTTTAGTCTGTAAGCACGTTGAAATCCTTTATCTTACCCCATCGCTGGGAGGGCATTAAAACTTCTCATTAAATTCTTTACTAAAACCAGCGTCATTTAAAAGCATCCATTTCAGAGGTAGGTACTAAGCATAGTGGACTGAGCCAACATCTTCAGCATGGGCATTCCATGGGGGTGCATGTTCTTTTATCAGCTGCTGCGGTTTTGATCCTGTGCCTTGATAAGACATCAGGTAAGGCAGAGGGAGAAATCTGTGCTTCGGCCTCTACAGCCACATGGGATATCTGGAAGCAGCTACCAGCCCTGGCTTCAGTGTGGCTCTGCCACACATCCTGCAGCCTGTTGGAAGGGAATGAGCCATCAGAAGCATTCACTGTCTCTCTCTCTCTCTCTACTTTCCAAATAAATAATTGAACCTAAAACTCATTCTACATTTGTGTTCTTAAATAACTGAAAAATGTAAAAGAAAAAATAGAACTTTGAATTTATAAATATGCTTTCATGATTCTGGCCCTCTGACATTTTAGCTCTTACCAGTACTAATTCTCTATTATGTCATAGAGATCTATTTTTATTCTTATTTTCAAGTATGCATTTACTTGTTTGAGCAAAAGAGTGAAAAAGAGAGAGGAACAGCAAGAGCAATGAAGACACCTTTTGCCTTCTGGATCACTCATCAAATACCCACAGAAGCTAAGAGGCTGGAACTCCCTCGGAGTCTCCCAGGGACAGTGCTTGGGCTGTCCTGCTCTGCTTTCACAGCCCAGCAGCCAGGTCTGGAACCAGCCCTCCAACTCAGAAGCTTTTCATGGCTGTTAAGACCCTGACTGCCCACACTCTCCATTACAGTTCCTGGATCTGAATCCCACTAGCAATCCCAATTCCAAGAGCCACTTTCTGCATTTTCTCAGTTTCCTGTTCCCTGCATGCCCTGGACCAGGCCACCTGTTACAGACATTTAAGGAATGAATTAGTAAATCGAATTTCTTGCTCTTTCTCTCTCTTTTTTTCTTTCAAGTACATACAAATTTAACATTCTTTCATAAATATGAAACAATTGCATAATAATGTAGGGAGCTAGAAAAAAAACACACATAGGATTCAAACACACTAGTTAATTCTTCCCATCAAATTTATAAATGCTTGGCTTCACTTACCAACTTAGCATTTACTCTTCCTCTAGCCCCAATTTGTCTCTTCAACCATGAATAATTAATGCTTTTCTACATAACAGGTAAGTGTCTTGGCAGGAATATGCTTGTCACCCACATAAAAAGAAAGCTCATCGTCTTAGAATTTTTTAAGCAAGTCTGCGAGTGATATAACCAAGACAAACTAACACAAACATATTTTTTTTATCAGTTCTGTTTGTCCAAACTTGAAGTGGCAGTCTTGAAGCACGCTCCATGTCGTGACAGCAAAGCTCAGATTGGTGGAAGTTCTATAGACTTCGTGACGTAGACATTCAGATATCATGGAACCTCCTGGTCTGCACAACCCTTCCGAGGCTCTGCTAAGCCTGAAATTTTATTCTACAAAATTATTCTCACTCTTTTCTCTCATGTCATGTATGTTTAATAATCTGCCTTCCCTGGTAAAGTTGATGTGGTTTGCTCTTACGATTCAATCATCAGTTTACTTCAACAATGCATTTGATATGGTTCCTCTTCATGTACTTCACAACTTTTTTAATCTCAATAATTTCCATTTTAGAATTTCTTGACTATCAATAAAGCTTAAAGTATCCAATAGAGGAGGCAATACTTTACTATGCCTAATTCAGCCAACAAATTTAAAAAATTCATTGTGTATAGATTTATTTTTAAGGTCCGAAAATTATTCAATTGCCTTTGAGATTAAAAGACTTGTTTATTTCAAAAATAAGCTGAGGTTTTCATTTAGTGGGTATCTGTAGAGTACATTGAAATGTTTTAGTGAAACATGATACTAAAGATCAATGTCTAATTGGATATCTGTAACTCCTCCATATTTATAGCTTATTAGTTATAATGGTAATGCAGTTACACAAATCTATGCTGATTCACTGCATTTTCCACAGCTTTTTAAAAACATAAATATAGTTTCAGATTGCTTCGCAACTTTTCCATGTGATATAAAATATTTCTATCATATCTCTTTAATAGATGTATAGGAAAATCTATGTGTATTGCAATTCTGCAAGTACATAGCACTCTATCTAGAACTACTGTTTAGCACTTTAAATTTCAGTAAACACCAAAAATCTCCAAGCAGAAGAAAAGTGAAACAATACTTACTGATTTACCATATTTTTATTTGCTTCCTCCAACAGGCTTAATTTATGGTTAGACAACTGTGTGAAATGTTATTTCCAGTTGCTTCAACAATAGTATTTCTAAAGAGGATACAGATCGCCTTCTCATGATTATCAAAGATGCAATTTGTTGTTGCCCTAAACATTATTTGGAATAGACAAAGGAACAAAAGTGACATGCTTCATGAATGTCTGGGAAAATGTTAAAGAGATGTGAATTTAATTTGTTGAAGACCTGCTCATATTGTACATAACAGCATTTAGAGTTAAGAACTTCCCCAGCACATTTTCTACAACACAATAAACAGTTATCTATTGCTATTGTAATGATAAATATTTCCAAAGAATGAGGGAAATGTATGGTAGACAGGAAAAACATGCCTACTTTGCTCATTTGAAACCACTGTTTCTCCAGGGAAACACAGAAATGTTGGAAAGAAACTGCATTTTGCAATGTCTTGCATAGGCAAACCAGCAATATTGATGTATTTTGTGTTGAACAGTAAGTTATATCCTATATACTATATCTATGATTTTCTTTTTATCTATTCCATAAATTTTAAAAAAAATTCTTTACAAGATTTTTCCCTTTTCACAAGAAAGATAGTTTGTTAACACAAAGCTGTGGACATAAATGTCATGGCAAAAACACCAAAACATCCCAACATGAAATCAAAGAGTCGTGACTGTCAACCTACTGTGCTTTTGTCTGGCATTCAATGTTTGTGTCGGAGGCGGCCGCTGTCAGGGGTGGCAACACAGTGAGATCTTCCGTCACCATCAGGCCATGCCAACTTCTGCTAAGAACACACATAGGTGTGTTCAAAGTTGCTTTCACCAACAAACAGTGAAAATATTTGAAAAGGTAGAAATAATTCAGCTATTTTAGGATCGCTGTTGTCTGATCTCTTCCAGTGACTCTGATGTCTCTAGCACTTAGGCTCAAGGGCCATGTGTGTGATTTCGCACTTGCCCACAGAGAATATGCTGTACTCAGGGATGATTTGCCTCGAATTGAGCAACCACCTGAAAATTTCTGTGACTCATCAGCCTCCTGGTGCCGCTTGCCTTCTTCTAAATCACACTGATTTGTTAAAGGGATGAACTCCTTTGATTTCCTACATCCGGAGACCTAGTGGCGAAGCACGTAGGACAAATATTTTTCCATATCCATGTCCTCATAATGAGTAAATTCACGGGCAAGAATCATTTACCTAGAAAATTCTGAGGATATGTCTAAAATCAATGCCAGCAGTTGCAAATTTATATATATAAAGAGAGAGAGAGAGAGAGTCTTCATTGCATGGCACCTTTGCCACTTTCTATGTCGTTGTAGAATAACTCACTTATTGTCTTAAATAATATCAATTATTTTGAAAAACAGATTGTATCACTATAAGCGTTATATTCATACACACACATATATATGTACATACATTAAATTAAAAATGTTACATAGGCCATTGCTTATCGCCATGACCAGTTTGCACTTCTCTGGTTTAGTGAATCTAATGGTATAACTTAGAGTAAAGAAAGCTCACAAGATAAAGGCTAAAGTTGCATCTTCAGGCCTGACTTTCATAGATTTCATATTTACATTCAAATGTGTTTCTTTGTGAAGGGTGAGCTAGAGATCCTTTGAAAGTTTTCAAAACTAGGGTCAAGCTCATTCTCAGTCTACACTTAGAACTGCAAACCTTGGCTTGTGTTGAACCACTGACCACTTTCACTTTGGTCAGGAACAACCAGAGATGCAGAGATGATCGCCAGGCCAGGCCTCCTCAGCTCAGCTGGACAGGAAGTGCTGGACTGACCTCTCTTCCCACCATCGCTGATGAAAGGGTTCCACTACAAGAATTGCTTTGGTTTGCGCTGCAGACTGAATGGAACATTAAACAATCGCATTAATATGAGTGCAGTAGGGTAACAGGCACCTTTATAATGTTATCATAATACTTTGTCATGGATGCAAGTACCCTTATCTAATTTGTCACCGAATGGTGTGGGGGCTTTTTCCAGGGAGTGTCTTCACTCTCGCCCTGCAGTTCTGTCCCCCCACCCCCAGCAAGTGTAAACACATGAGGAAATGCGTGTACTCTCAAGTTGTCATGAAGCCTCATGAAGGTGGGAGATTACTGCAAATGCTTGGAAACGCTCATGCGAGGAGGCTGCTGAGACCGCCCACCAATACAGCTCAGATGTTCCTAATTTGATCTCCCAATCCCCCAGTTTGGGCTGTAATTTTCCAAACAGCCGTCTACCAGTATCTCATTTGCAAAAGTTAAAATCAATCCAGAAAGAAAGAATGCTGACTTCCTGGTGCTTGGTTTTGTAGGATTTCTCCTGGTGGAGCTGCCAGACTGTGACCCATGAAAGAGAGCGAGAGGAGAGAGAGACTGAGAACAGGAGCCAGGGAGAGGGGATGAGAGAGGAGCAGAAAAGAGGGGAAGAAGAAGAAGGAGAGAGAGAGAGAGAATGAGAATCCCTTGCTTCCTGGCTTCCTAAGCAGGGATTTGCCTGCTATGCCGGGCCAGAGGACTGCGGCGGCTGATTTACACAGTTGGCGCGGAGGAGGGGCCGGGGGTGCGGGGGGGGGGGGCCCAGCTGGCGGAGGCTCCGGCTATGGGGGCTGATCTGGGGGCTCCTGAGCGCCGCTCCCTCGGTGTGCGATTTGGGGGCGGCTGATGGATTTGCATTCGGGTTCCAGCCCTGCGTTTCCAATCTTGCCTCCCTAATACCCGACCGGGCGCTCCCAGTTTTAGGAGCAGACGTGGGTAAGTAACGTGTAATCCGATTTCAGTTCTTTCCTCAGGCCATCAGAGTGGCACTTTTAAAGCAGGTCAGTCTTAAAAGATGCCGCCGCCGCCGCCGAGCATCTCCTTGGCCTGGGCCGGTCGGCCGCCCCCTCCCCCCGCCCGGCCTGGACCGGAGAAGTGAGGATGTCAGGATGGTGTGCAGGCAGGGCGCTCGCTCGCTCGCGGCCAGCGGGATCTCTGCACCTTGCAGCGCCGCCCGAGGTCTCCCACACCCGAGGCGCGTTCGGTGTGTACAGCCATACTGTTGTACTTGGGTCTCCTCTCCTGCCTCCCTCCCGCCCCCCAACACTCCACCCTCCACCCCTCAACCTTAGCGGTCTGACCAGTGCTGCTATCGGAGACACTGCCCACCGCCACCCCCCCTTCCTGCCGCCTTTCCGCCTCTTCACTCCTTTCTTCTCCGGGCCACACAGCACCACGACCCCCCACTACCGCCCACCCGAAGGGCAAAGAGCGCAGCCACCCTTGGCGAAGGCGAGGGGCGCCTTCCATCTCCCGGATCGCAGGAGGCCTCGGGCAGGGAGTGTGTGCTGTTGAGTGACAACCTTTCAGGGAAGGCAGAGTCCGAGAGAGCAGCCAGGCTCGCCGCTGGGAATCGACAAGCCGGGATTGTCAATGCGAGGAAGGCAGACGCGGGACGCTCGCGCGGCGTGCCCGCCATCGGGGACACCGCGAGCTGTGCTGGGGAGCCACCCCCAGACCTCGGCCGCGCTGCGCTAGGTGCGCGCCCAGCTCCAGTGGTATGCAGCGACCATTTCCCTGCAAGTCTCAGAGGTGGAAGCACTTGAAAGGAATACAAGCGGGATCCGGTAGCCTTCCGGAAAGTTGCTAACCAGAAGAGGATAAGCTACCAGGTTCCACTAAGATGGATACAATTGAGCCTGCTCGCAGAGTTTGCCGGTGGCGCTGGGAAGCCCCCTCGCTGCAACCCACGGACATCGTGAGCGCTCTGCTCCGCTAGGTACTCGCCGCCATCCTTTCCTAGTTTGCTTAATTGAAACCAGTGCATCTCGCTTGTAGGGTGTGCAGCGCACATCACAGCAGAGTTCGGCCGCCCTGGCTTTGGTTCCCTCAGGTGCTAGGGGTTGGTTGCATCTCGGAAGCGGATCAGTTAGGTCTAAGGACGATGGTGGAAGGAGGGGTCCTGGAGACTAGCACACCCTCGGACCCCCGTTTCTGGGGAAAGAAATCGTAAGTAACTCCGATAAATAGGCCAGGTGGCAGAGAGAACGACCCCTCCCCCGCCCCCCAGCAGATCGCTCGCTCCTGTTGTGGGAGAAAGAAGCAAAGCCGCTAGAGCTTTTCCTAATTTTCTGTTTCTGAACAGCCCTATTGTGCGTTCCATCTGGCGACAGCGGATTGGAAAAGGATCTGAGGGAGAATGAATGATGCAGCATTTTAATTATTTGTTCTAGAGGAGGTCGTTCTGCTTCCATATTGGAATATTTAATCTTCGATTTGGAGAGATTAGTGGGCTGGGAGAGCCTGCAGTGGGAGAGGGAGGTGGGTAGGGGCACAGCTGGGAGAAAGGGCTTCTTGTCCTCTCCCTGCACAAACAAATGGTGCCGGGCGCTCCCAGCAGGACGCGGAAGAAGCCGGGCCCTGGGGCCCTATGTCCAGGAACTTTTGGAGTCCCCCGTTTACCCCTTAGGTACCTGAAACACGCTATACTGAAATGAATGAGAGGAAAAAGATGAAACAGCCTTTAAGACATGGCCTAAGTCTGGACTTGAGAAGTGTTGGGGGTGGGGTCGTAGTTATTGGGGAGACAGACTGATTTGCAGGGAGGCCAGTTCATAGGGACAAGGAAGTGCAGGACAGCCTCCCTGTCACCTGCTCAGGTTATTAAATCATGGGTTCCGATAAAATCCATGCAAACACCCCCCGCCTTTGCACAGAGTACTGAAGGCACTGGGTGTTGGGTGGGGGTAGCAGGCGGAAGGCGTGGAATTGCTCTGGCTCTGCGATCGGGCTGTTGGTGTTGGCTTGCTTCTTGACTGAGCCCTGTCTGAGAATAGGGTGGGTCTGGGATCCCAAGAGTATTCTGCCAGCTGCTCACTTATTTTCTGGTTGCTGTGGCAGTCTTGCCTACTGGAAGCAGTGGACACATTGAAGATCCTTTTCAATGTACAATTTCATGTGAATCACTTGGTGACGTTTGAAACATTTTCCAGTTCTGTGATGCGTGTTTTGGTGGTCAGTAAGAAACTGATAGAAAAGCTGCATTTTGCTTTAAATGTTGGTTTTGTAAGCAGTGCTTCAAGTGAAAGCCATGACTACCTACTAACTCTGAGCCTTTTTGGCAACTGAGGTTCAGCTAGGTCTTTGGTGACCAGTAAGTCCCTCCCCTCTCCTCTCATAGGGAATTGATGATGGTACTGATGTGTGTTGAGGTGAGGGGGTATGGATGAGCCACACACCATCCCAGCTAACGAGACACTCTTCTGCACACTTAAGCTTCCTTCAGATGCATTTCTTCCTGACAGGACTGTAGAGCTCCACTTGAACTAGTCCTATTATAGGATTGCTGCCAACTGAAATTTCGTGTCCCCTCTACACAGCACCATCTTTTTCCAGTTCCACCCACCCCTCTGCTGCCTACCTTATCCTTTCCAAAAATTCCATGGACAAATATTTGGATTTAAAAAAATCCAAACTCTGAAATTCTAAGCCTTGTGCCCTCTGAGGGTTTTCCAGGTCGAACAAAGTGCAGCCTGCTGTCATTTATCCAAGGGGTCTACATATCCTCTCTGAGTAACAGCTTATTCCTGGTTTGAAAAAGGTAGAAGATAGCATGGAACTGTTCAAGTGGGGCAAATGAAAGGCTTTGAGCTGCAGCACGGGGGCAAGATTCCTGGTGCAAAGGGATCGAAGCAAAATGCAGGGGCAACTCAGTTTCAGGTGCTCAGGCTGTATGGGCTCTTATTCAGGACACTCAGAGGGAACCAGTCAGATTCAGCCCTTCTGCCTGGGGCACCTGGAATTCCTGTCATCTTCACCTCTGGACACAAGAATTGTCAGGGATGGTCTCACTTTCTTAACCATCTGTACTTGAGAGAAGAGTGTGAGAACTGAAGCACCAAAACAGTCCAAGGACGATTTACTTCAGAGAAAGGAGGGAGGGAGAGAGAGAGAGGAGAGAGAGAGAGAGAAAAGCAAGAAGAAAATGTCTACCCCAGCTCTTCTTCCCCACCAAAGGAACATTTCCTAAGTCGGTCTCATCTCCCTTCCTTCTTGCTTCTTATTTTGTCAATTTGTCTTCCAGACTCTTCCACTTCTTTTTTTCCCTTGTCCTTTAGCGCACGCACGCACACACAAGCACACACAAGCACACGGCCGCATACACAGGCACACATTAAGGAACAGTCAGGGCTTCCTAGTGCTCGCTCCCGACCACATGCTAAGCGCGCCCCCCTGCTTGGAGCTCAGTCCGTGACGTGGAAAGCCAGATCCAGGGTTACAGCACACACTGTTATTTTTTTTTTTTAAGGGGGTGGGGTGGAATCCAGCAAGAGAAAGTCCGAAATTCTGCACCGTGATTGAGCCTTCCTTCCCCGTACCTTCCTCCTGCCCTTCCAGTGCACAGCCACCACCACCGCGGCCACGGCGGAGCTGGAAGCCCGCTTCGGCCCCATCTCCTCCCTGCCCTATTGAGTGTGCCAAGCGGCAGTCCGAAAGCCCATTGAGGAGCCTATTGCATTCCTTGCACGTCTCCAACTGGCTTTCCCTCCCCTTGCTTGTGCTGCGCGCCCCCTTCCCCTTTGCTTTAGTTTCAGCAAGAGGAGGGGAGAGAGAAGAGATAGAATTTATATTGAAGCTCCACCCTCTTTCAATGTTAAGCACTAAAAAAAAAAAAATCTGCAAAATAGGTAAGTCAAAAACATCTGGAGCCTGTCTTGTCTAAACCTTAGGGAAATTAAAAAAAAAAAAAAAACAACACACACACACACATTTAAGAAAAGAGTGGTGAAGAGGAAATAGCTGAAGCAGATTTTAATATTTTACAGAGAAAGGGAAACCTGACTGATGGGCAATAGAGCCTGGCCCCCTGGTTTCCTTCCAGCCTCATTTGAAGTTAATTGTTTCTAAAAACTGTGACTTTCTTGCCTGAGGCAGATTCCCTTTGCTTTCTGGCAGTTTCCCCCTTCCTCACAGCTGTGTGCATTATAGACCAGTTAAAAGCGAAGGTTTATTCTTTTCCTTTTTCCATAAAAATTATATCATTGTATGGTAAATTAAAGGGCAGGTGAAATACCGCTTTGAGGTATGTATGTCTGCTTAGGCAGTAAATGTATGCCCAAACGTCTGGTTGATTTTTATCGATTAAAATCAACCATTCAATTTTGATTGATATCTCAGTGACTCATAGGGCTAATCTAGTAAAACTGCATTCTTATAATTTATTTATGTGCACATTTTTATATACTGATGACATTAGGCAAGGAATGAATGCCGTGGGGAAAGGTTTGGTGTTGAGAGGAGTGCACTGCATGGTTCTTCATATGGGGAGAGTTAAGTCTTCTGAAATATATTACATGTGGTAGTTTAGAACTGAAAGAACTGAATCTCGTTCTCTTAGATCTAGCTTCCCTACTAGGCACCTGCCCTTCCAGCTTCTTAGCTTTCATGAAGGCACACATACACATTGCAAATGAAGCTCCAAAACTTTCAATTCAGACATTCCCAGTTTCAGCATCCTTTAGCTGCCGCTATCTTTAGCTCTGTCACTTGCATAAACTTATTCTTCACAAGGGTAAGGACTAGTCACTTCTAGAAGATTTAAATTGGAAAAAAAGGACGCAAATATATACAAGTGAGCTAACTGAAGCAGTTGTCAATGATCCGTTCTTGGGCAAAAGCAAAAGAGAACATGGAGTGTTAGGGACCGTACATTGTGATTCAATGTGTCACGATTACCAATTCCAGGAATCTGACAATTTTCTGGGATGTCAGTCATTTCACATACTTCACCATCTGATGTTCAGCTAAAAGCTCATCTTTATCATATTCTCTTTAACACTGGAACCCTGTACTTTGAAAGGCACGTTTTTCCAAAAGAAGTTCCAATTATATTCATAATGGACAATGCCAATATGAGTTTTATCAGTCAATTAAGTTTAATGACCGGATAATTTGCCTACACCTAAAGGGAACAAACCATTCTGTGTCAATCCTATTATTTTTAGTAAGAGAAAATGCAACCTTATTTTGTTCATGTGATATGCCATTTGTCAAATAGAGCATGGGTCTGAAAAATATCATTGTGTTCAATATTTCATTATGTCCCATGTTTAAAAGATAGGACACATTGTCAACATGAAGTATGCTGAATTTAAGTACCAGTTCCACAATCGCTTCTATTTTTATAATGCTCTTAGAAAGTCTCACGTGTAAGAGACAATTAAAACCTTGACTACAAGCTAAAAATCTGCATTTGATTTCTGTTGCAGATTTGTAACCCACCACACATGATGGACCCGTCCGTAGCTGAGATGCTTCCCAGAGGGAGAATGTTGTGGATCATTCTTCTAAGCACACTTGCTCTAGGATGGACTACCCCGATTCCCCTGATCGAGGACTCGCAGGAAATAGATGAACCCTGTTTCGATCCATGCTACTGCGAAGTTAAAGAAAGCCTTTTTCATATACATTGTGACAGTAAAGGGTTTACGAATATTAGTCAGATTACAGAGTTCTGGTCAAGACCTTTCAAACTTTATCTGCAGAAGAATTCCATGAGGAAATTATACACCAACAGTTTTCTTCATTTAAATAATGCTGTGTCCATTAACCTTGGGAACAATGCATTGCAGGACATTCAAACAGGAGCTTTCAATGGTCTTAAGATTTTAAAGAGGCTATATCTGCATGAGAACAAATTAGATGTTTTCAGAAATGATACTTTCCTTGGCTTGGAAAGTCTAGAATATCTACAAGCAGATTACAATGTCATTAAACGTATTGAAAGTGGGGCATTTCGGAACCTAAGTAAATTGAGAGTTCTCATTTTAAATGATAATCTTATCCCCATGCTTCCCACGAACTTGTTTAAGGCTGTGTCTTTAACGCACTTGGACCTGCGTGGGAACAGGCTGAAAGTTCTCTTTTACCGAGGCATGCTGGATCACATTGGCAGGAGTCTCATGGAGCTCCAGCTGGAAGAGAATCCTTGGAACTGCACCTGTGAGATTGTACAACTCAAGAGTTGGCTGGAGCGCATTCCTTACACTGCCCTGGTGGGAGACATCACTTGTGAGACACCTTTCCATTTCCATGGGAAGGACCTTCGTGAAATCAGGAAGACAGAGCTCTGCCCCTTGCTGTCTGACTCTGAGGTGGAGGCTAGCTTGGGTATCCCCCATTTGACATCAAATAAGGAGAACGCATGGCCAACTAAGCCCTCCTCCATGTTGTCCTCTGTCCATTTTACTGCTTCTTCTGTTGAATACAAATCCTCAAATAAGCAGCCTAAACCCACCAAACAGCCCCGAACCCCAAGGCCACCATCTACATCTCAAGCTTTGTATCCGGGTCCAAACCAACCTCCTATCGCACCTTACCAGACCAGGCCGCCGATTCCCATTATATGTCCTACAGGGTGCACCTGTAATTTGCACATCAATGACCTTGGATTGACTGTCAACTGCAAAGAAAGAGGATTTAATAATATTTCAGAACTTCTTCCGAGGCCATTGAATGCCAAGAAACTGTACCTGAGTAGCAATCTCATTCAGAAAATATACCGTTCTGATTTTTGGAATTTTTCTTCCTTGGATCTCTTGCATCTGGGAAACAACCGCATTTCTTACGTCCAGGACGGGGCCTTCATAAACCTGCCCAACCTAAAGAGCCTCTTTCTCAATGGCAATGACATAGAGAAGCTGACACCAGGCATGTTCCGAGGCCTACAGAGTTTGCACTACTTGTACTTTGAGTTCAATGTGATACGAGAAATCCAGCCTGCAGCCTTCAGCCTCATGCCCAACTTGAAGCTGCTTTTCCTCAACAACAACCTGCTGCGGACCCTCCCCACAGACGCCTTTGCAGGCACATCTCTGGCCAGGCTCAACCTGAGGAAGAACTACTTCCTGTATCTCCCTGTGGCTGGCGTCCTGGAACACCTGAACGCCATTGTTCAGATAGACCTCAATGAGAATCCCTGGGATTGCACGTGTGACCTGGTCCCCTTTAAACAGTGGATCGAGACCATCAGCTCGGTCAGTGTGGTCGGTGATGTGCTGTGCATGAGCCCTGACAACCTCACCCACCGTGATGTGCGCACTATCGAACTGGAAGTTCTGTGCCCAGAAATGCTGCACGTCGCACCACCTGGGGCATCCCCGGCCCAGCCTGGAGACTCCCACCTTGGGGGCCCAACAAGTGCATCGCCCTATGAGTTCTCACCCCCTGGAGGCCCCGTGCCACTGTCCGTATTGATTCTCAGCCTGCTGGTTTTGTTTTTCTCGGCGGTCTTTGTGGCCGCAGGCCTCTTTGCCTATGTGCTCCGCCGCCGAAGGAAGAAGCTGCCCTTCAGAAGTAAGCGGCAGGAGGGCGTGGACCTCACCGGCATACAGATGCAGTGCCACCGGCTCTTCGACGACGGTGGAGGTGGAAGCGGTGGTGGCGGTGGCAATGGCGGTGGAGGCCGGCCAGCTCTCTCCTCCCCAGAGAAGGCTCCTCCCGTGGGCCATGTGTATGAGTACATTCCACATCCAGTTACCCAGATGTGCAACAACCCCATCTACAAGCCCCGTGAGGAGGAAGAGGTGGCTGTTGCGGCAGGCCAGGAAGCAGGGGGTGCAGAGCGTGGGGGTCCTGGGACACAACCGCCTGGAAGGAGCGAGGTTGTCCTAGGAAGTGAGCAGTTTACGGAGACGCCCGAGGAGAACCGCGGCAACTGCCGGACTTTGCTGGAGAAGGAAAAGGAGTGGGCTCTGGCAGTGTCCGGCTGCCAGCTCAGCACCATAGTGACGGTCAACCACCACCACCATCCTCACCACCCAGCAGTGGGCGGTGTTTCCGGGGTAGTTGGGGGGTCCGGGGGAGACTTGGCTGGGTTCCGTCACCGTGAGAAGAATGGCGGGGTGGTGCTGTTTCCTCCAGGGGGAGGCTGTGCTGGTGGCACTATGCTACTAGACCGAGACAGGCCCCAGCCGGCCCCATGCACGGTGGGATTCGTGGACTGCCTTTACGGCACAGTGCCCAAGTTAAAGGAACTGCATGTCCACCCTCCTGGCATGCAATACCCAGACTTACAGCAGGATGCCAGGCTGAAAGAAACCCTTCTGTTCTCAGCTGGAAAGGGCTTCACAGACCACCAAACCCCCAAAAGTGATTACCTCGAGTTAAGGGCCAAACTTCAAACCAAGCCGGATTACCTCGAAGTCCTGGAGAAGACGACATACAGGTTCTGACAGAAAGCTGAAAATAAATCAGTGTTTTGGTTTTTGGTTTTGTTTTGTTTTGCTTTTGAAAAGAAAAGGAAAATAAAAGAAATCTGCCCCTTCCTCCCTTGCCATTGGTCCCGATAACTCCATCCTCACTCTCTCTGCCGGTCACAGGACTGACATGGCATCACAACTCGCGATACAGATGTCTGCTCTCCTCTCGCAGAAGGGTTCTGGAGGAAGAGCCACACTCAGACCATTAATCAATGAAGTGCCTTCGCAGACTTTTGCCAGCAAATGTTATCATTATTTTTTTACACTGAAACTTGAGACTTTGACTGTGCCATGTATAAGGTATACTGGGGATCGTTGTATTGATCCTAATTCAGAAAAATTCAAGTGTCTTTTATTTTCAGTAACCTTTTTTTTTTCTTTAGTTATAGTTTTGTTCAAAAGGGAGGGGGGGGGAACAAATAGATACTTGTGGCTTTCTTTCCTCTTCCAGTCATGGCACAGTTTCTGTACATGTATTAACGATGCAGTTTGCGCATGCCTGGAAACCGCAAGATGGGGAGGGAGGGGGCGGGTCTTGCTCGAATGTTCTCACTCTCACTCTTGTCTGTCATGCACATAAGCGTACTTACATACTCAGCCTGCATAGTAAAGTCCTCCTTGCTCTTACGGGTGTGCGTACACACACACACGCACACACACGCACACCACTCCCATGCACCCCAACTCAATCTCCTTAGTTTCGATTTGATTCTTTTGTTTCTTTCCATAGTTCCACCTGCCCTTCATCCGTAGTGTACAGTTCACAGCATCTCTCCTCCCACACTGGAAGCGTCACACGCGAGGCTGGCTCCTTCAGAAGCGAAAGCCTGGTGGTCTGACAGCCAGAGACACACACACAGGGACGAGCGCCCTCTTTGTGACAATTCCTCCTGACGCCAAGACTTTTTGGAGAACATCTGCACTTTCTTATATATATAAGTATATATAATATTAAAAAATTAAAAAGCAACTCGGTATATATCACTAACAGCTTTGTAGGAAGCACTTTCAATGTTTTCTCTCTCACACTCAAAGATTCGAAAGAAATGTGCATATATTTATTCTGTAATTTCAGTGATTATAAATTGTAAAGGTAATGTTTAATCATTGTATAGTGATTATGCGTCTGGTATAGCTTTCCTAATAAAAAAAATTTTTGAAAAACATAATACATTATATATAGAGGATACAAAGCTTGAACCTTAAACTCCAGCTATGCCATGCCTTTCGTGCTCCCATCTTAAAAATATGTATTTCTTTTATTTGTTATACAGAAAGCTAATTTATTAACAGGTTTGATACACTGTGATGTTGATAAGTCTCATAACCCATTATCCCCACCCCATGCTAGGACACAATTAGGGCCTAATGAAATCGGACTTACACTTCACTTCTTTTTCTTGGATGGTGAATTTCAAACAGTATCCCAGTGATGCATCATTTAGGGGACAGGATGCAATTGGGAAAGAATTAATTAGATTGCTAAAAAGTACAGGATTAATTAGGAGAATGGAGTCAAAGAGTCATGCATTTGAAAGGAGTAAATGGACCAGAAGGGAAAGGCAGTTAAATTGCTGTTATGTAGAGCAAGGCTCTAAAATCACACACGCACACTCTTACCCCACCTCACCCACAGACACCCACAGCACCCGATCAGAACCCAAGCTCGTGGAGCCAGCTTTGCTGCCAGAACGCTGACCCTGTTAAATGTAGGAGATGTCAGAGCTATTTGGCTACATGTTTTCCCTAGTTACTCTCTTCCACTGGGCCCAGAATGAGGTTTGGTGTGAGGGCAGAGAGGTTTCCTTTTTGTATGGCACTAAAGTTATGTTGCAAAATCAATCTGATAATAATCCAATTTCTCATCTATTTCCATGTGAGCAAAACCAAAGAAAACCGTTATTTGTTACAAAGAACCCTGTGTTTTGTGTCAGGCATGCGTTAAGCCAGAAGAGGGCAGCAGAACTTCAGGGATGCGCAGACCGGGCGCTGCAGAGCAGGGGAGGCTGCTGGGATTCTGCACCAGCAGTTGCTCCATCTGCCCTGAGGGGAATGAGCACAGCGTGTTGAAGGTAGTCAGAGTGTTGCTGGTGCCTGACGTCACAGCATTTCTTTCCCACAACGAACTAGATTGGCAGCATCTAAGTGTTCTATGGCTGATTCACTAAAGCACTGTACAATGAAAGGTCCTGTAAATGTGTCGATGAACACACAGACATATAAATGCTGAGAGTGTTATGTGGAGAGTGGCATGTAAGCACCAATATGTATGTTTGAATTAACAATAGCAACAATAACAAAAGCTCAGCCTAACAATTTAAAAATCTAAGCTAACTCCCTTGCTGACACATTGTATCTGCAACTTTGCCCTCAATGATTTTAAATGTATCTTGAAATGATTTCAGAAAAAAGAAAAGCCTCCATGAGAATGGTCACTTTTGCTTTTTTTTTTTTTTTTTTTTTTTTTTTGTACAGTATTTGAGTGATGCTTTTCTGAAGCCAGGAGTTTGCTCCACTATAAAACAGGTGCCATTGTGTTTTTCTTTTTTCTCATATTGCTTCTTGTGTTCATTTTCTCATAAATCACCTTTTCTTCATCGACTATTGCACCTTCCTTAACATTACCAATCATCTCTCCCTGTTTCACCAAATTCTTTTGGTGGGGCACAGAAGTTCAGCACTGTTCTCTAAAAATTAGGGAGCCTGAATAATGGAATCTGTCAATGTGTCACATTTCATTTCTTCCATTCAGACATCTTAGTGAATGCGTGGCCGCATGTGTACAGTGCAAATACAATGTAGAACTAGACACTGCTCCCACTATCATCATTTTCCTAACACGCACACATCCTAAGATGGCATTTCACTCCGATCGGCTTAAAGTGCAATCCCTTGAAGACTGCCCTTGGTGCTTTCAACACTGGAAAAAAAGTTTCCAGAAGACATAGTACATTACAACAAAACTTGGTCATTATAATGCTTAAGTTTATTTATTAAATACGGAGAGTAAGACTGTTTTGTCTTAAATAAAGCTAGTAATTTTTCCCTTGAATAAGGAATAAATTTATTTATTTAATGGAAATAAATTTATATGAGAGTGAAATTTTGTATTCAAGAAGATTTTTTTTTTCCTTCCATGGAGTTTGTTATCCTGCGTTCAAGCCAGTTATTTCACCTGTGCATTAAAATTCCTCAAGTTAGTTTTCAGTTAGAATGCCATGTAAGTTTTCATGAACCATCATGGATATCAATACAGGTACTATGATTAGGATCTGTTTGAAGTTTTGCTACATTGAACTATTTATTTGTTGGAAGAAAATAGCGCACTAATTAACTAACTTCACGGTGATGATCATTTTGATTGAAGCAGTACCAGTTCTTATATATATTCACCACTACTCACTTATTTTTGTTATCGATTATAGTAATAACATTGGAGATAATCAACTTGTTGTAATGTCCCTTCATCTATGACATGGTTAGTGGAAAAGAAGATAAAAAGATCCAACGCTTTAGCTGAAGCCTAATAGTTTAACATGTTATGTATCATATATGCTATTATTTATGTGTATAGTTTTATATTTTTTATTTAGAACGATATATTATTTCAACTAATTGCAAAATACTTAAGAAGTCAGAATGATGAACCCCTTATTTTTAGTAAAATTTTCAGAGAGAGAGAGACTCACAAAGTAAATCTTATGACACAATTTGAAAGGCTTTTTTAATTTAATTTATTTGTGAATGTTTTTCTACACCCTTGGTATCTGAAAAGAATGTGTTTAGAATTATGAAAAATCACATTGTGACAAAGACCAAAAGGACTCTTCTTTAACCACGGAGACGTGTTTTTATTCATTTAGTGAAAATGACTCATGTGTGTGGTCCCATGATTTTTGGGCTCATGGTGTCTGAGCCGACACAGGCTGCACTCTGGTGAAACGGTTATGACAAACAACATAGGAGATGCTTCCCACAGGAGCGTGTGTGTCTGACTTCACGATAATGTGAGAGGAAATGGTAATTAAAGGACCCTTCCTCTTTTATTGTTTGAGCTTCTTTAATTTGAATTTATGCATTTATAATTTAGCTCCAAATCCTTACGTTTGAAGTTTCAGGTGAACAGGACATAAATTATATCATCAAAGTCATTGTACGTGTGTTCTGTTTAATACGTAATAGGCCTTTTAAAAGCAAGCAGAGCAATAACATGTGTGTCATTGGGCAACGGTGTGTGTATATACAGCACTATTATATATGTGTATACATTGTGTATACAGGTATATAGTTTATAGATGCTGGGTCATACGTAAAGTGTGCATTAATATTAAGTACATAACAGTTTCTGTTGATTGCATTTACTTCTTTCTGCTCTGTCTAGACCTCCTCCAAGTGAGGCTGGATGAATATTCACCTGTAAAAATGATGCTGTAATTACTACTTCTGAATTTAAAAGTTCTTTTGTCTTCTATTTGGTTTATTTTGTTTTTTAAGTCATGGGGGCAAATTTTCATCAAATTGTGATTTACTGAAATTCAATCTTCATAGTAAAGGAACTAATTTATCACAATTATGAAACTTAAGTCAAATGAAAATCAAGTGCTTCTTTCTTTCATTTTTATATTGCTAGAATAAATTTTGCAGCTAAAACAATTTTAGTAGATGTATTGATTAGACAAAATCTTTGTAATTTGTCTACATATTTAGAAAACATGAAATATGAAAGTCAAACAATGAAAAGAATAAATGAAAGACATTCACCATCTTTATTGCTTCTTTTAATATTATCCATAATTTGAAATGTTTAATAATAACTAGAGATTTCTATGTTTAGTATGTTTATAGGAAATCTGACTTGAGGGGGCAGATTTTTCTTGTCTAAAAGCAGATATACACCAGGAGCTTTTGGTTACAAAATGGTGGTGCTCTGACCAGCTTCTTGAAATCTGATAACATTCGGTCCTGAGACTAATAGACTTGCTTTTGAAAATATGTATTATTAAGCATCTATCATGCTTACATAGATTTTAAACTTTTAAATTCTAAAATATTAATGTGTATATATACACATGTGTTTATGTGTGTACAGACACACATATATTCATGGTGGACTCCTAAGATGTACAACTAATGAGGCCTTATAATAAATATGAAATGATAAGCATTGGTAAAAGGACCACTGAAACCTGTTGTGCTGCTGTGTAATTCAACAATCAGAAAATGTTTTTGAAATGTGAAATCCGGTGCTTTTTGTGATGTTCCTTTTTTTTTTAAGAGTTATTTTATTTATTTTTTTTTTATTATTTTTAATTTGAAAGATGGAGTTTGAGAGAGAGAGATAGAAAAAGAGAGTGCTTCCATTTGCTGGTTCACTCATATAGCCACATTGGCTAGAATTGAACCAATCTGAGGCCAGGAATCAGGAGCTTCTTCTGGGTCTCCCATGTGGGTGTAGAGTCCAAGGCTTTGGGGATCCTGCACTGTTTTCCTGGGCCACAGGCAGGGAGCTGAATCAGACCTGGAGCAAACAGGATAAAAACGGTGGAATGATAAGCCAGTGGAGGATTAGTCCACCCTGCTGAGGGACTGGCCTGGTGACATTCCCTTTATCTTTCCATGGCCTTTCAAATAAAAATAAATAAATCTTAAAATAAACTGAAATTACTACACAAAATATTTATAGAAATACACTTGCCTTCAGCTGGAATTCACACTCTGTCTCCCGTCTTTAAACATCTTGAGTCAGAGGAGCATTGTGAAGGTTGTCACTTCAAACTCTGAATATTTTAGATGGAAATGTGATTAAATGATTTACCTAAAATACTTTTTTTTCTCCACCACCACTACCGATACAATCCTGTTTTTGTTTGGTTTTGACGACTATTTTTCAATGTTATTTTGTTAGATATGTAAATTATTAATCATAGTTGTGAAGAAAATTTTTGAGGACATTCTACAAAAGTATTTTAATGAAGGAAGGAAACGCAGTAGTTGTATGTAAGTTGGACATTGAACATATGATAAGTGCATATGGGGTTTTCTCTTCTGTCTGGGATCTTTGTCAATTAAGACTCAGAATCGACGTGTGTTCCTCAGTTTCAGACTGACAGTTTTATTTCTTGGTTTTACCTTTCCAGCTGGTTGTAAAGATGGAATGGGATGGGAGATGTTACCTATGGGGATAAGTGCCATGCCTTTACAATTACCAGGACCACGGATCTCTCAGGAAATCTTTAGCAAAAAGAATGATGGACACAAAATGGGAAGAAATGCCAATGTTTTCCTTTTCTGAAGACTTAATAAAAGCTTAACGGGAAAAAGCTGAGCCGGGTTATCAAAGTGATTTTGGTTTCGATGGAAGAGTTCCTGCTTCAGAAGATGTCCACCGCATCCCTCGACATGGTTCTAAGCCACTTCATGGACTAGGTGAAACAACACCAAACGGACATGAAACCAGACCTTTTCCAGTAGTCCTATCCACTAATGCCCTAAGTTAGAACCATCATTAATTTTAAAGACAAAAATTGCTAAGATAACATGGGATAATGATCCACCCTAAATTCCTTAGTATTGTTTTATGGTACACTTAAGTGTAGTTACTAACTCGTCACTAACTCATCTATCTCTTGCTTTTTCAAAAATTGGTTAAATAATATCTTATGAATTGAATGAATTCTTTATCCACAGAGGAAACTTGGGTATTAGTTTGATCTAACCTTGTTCTGGCTTTCCCACTTGAGTATTCATTTTAGGAACACAGGCCAATTATTTAGTTACACAAATATTTATTTAAATAATTGATCATTTAACCTATTTAATAACCATGAGTACTACATGCATATTTAGAAAATGTTATATGCTATATTGTTCTATTTATATTTATAATTTGAATTTTATTAATATAAATGATATTTGGATCATACGTTCTTCTCTCTTTAGACAAGTGGAAGATTTATAGCTAAACATTGTTCAAAGTAGTTCCAGATGAACATATTCCCACAAATGTATTTTCTTTAATAATATTTTGATCAAATACATGACACTTTGCTTCTCATATCATCACATTTAAAAAATTCTGGTAAGATGCATAGTGAAGCCCCGCACTAGTAATATTTAATTTATTAAATGAGCAACAGTTGAGTTTGATAATCAATTTCTATTTCAATTTAAACATGACTAAGTAGTTCTTTTTTATATAAAGTTTCAAAATTTGGGTTATAATTCCTTGAAAAAATTGATTATAGCTTTTGCCATCCTTTGTTAGAAATGGCAAAAAATGAAGGTAGGTGTGCAAGAGAGGTGGTAAGAAATATGATATACAAGATGATTACCTGACAACATCTCTTTTTTGTCTTAACTTTATAAGTAATACACTGAGTTCAAGAGATCAAACAATGTGAGAATGACTGTTAAACCAGTGGGGAAAAGAGAAGGACACGACATTGCAAGCAGGAAAGCAACGGCTTATGGAGGAAGCTGAGCGCCACCTTCCCTGGCAGCAGGAAATGCAGAGAAAGGAGCTTTACAAGCAGAATGCACAGGTGACGGTTCACAAGACTGTGCTCAGTCCACCGGTGATCCTGCAGGAGGTCTGTTGATGTCTTCATGATAACTGCTTAGCCGTTCTAGAACTTCACTGGAAATTCTACCAGAGTGTTAAGCCAGCCAGCCATGAGTATTGGAATCAAGCAGGGCACATCTGTAAGTACTAAATGAACCACTCTCCATGAGCGTTATTATCATTTCAAGTAATTTTTATATCTTCCATTATAACCACAGATGCTCCAGAGTTCATTAGCAGCGGTAGGATGCAATGGACTCTGTTCCTTTATTTCCATTTCTGACTCTCGTGAGCAAGAACGAGGGATGAACAAAAAGATTGCATGTGTGATCATGTGAACAAACATGGATGTAGTAAAAATGTTGACCATGTCCACATTTTAGTACATGTGGAACCAAATGTTTGGTTATGTATTGTGAATCTTAAAAAGGGAGGAAAAAAAATCTGTGTTTTTATTGAAGTTTGGATATTTTTTTTAATTTTATTCAGTTAAAATTCAACAATTCAACTGTATAAATGAGAACAGATTTTAGGTATTTCATATGTATAATTTTAAGAACATAATGATATTTCCAAATCTTTCTTCCTTTCTTATTTTCTTTTATGATTATACATTTTAAACTTATTTTGAAATCAGCAAATTAATCCTCCAGTACCTATGAAATTCAAAAAGTAGGAGGTAGAACCACTGTTGTTTCTCAAGAACATAAACAATGATCAGATCTTAAGATGTCAGTTTCACTCATATACTTTGTTCATTTTCACCTAAATATTAGTTACTATAAGTCAAAGAATATATACATTTGTTTTCTTGAAATGCTACTATGTCCCACTCTATTTCAATACAGGTAACAATTACAGTTTACTGGATTCTGAACCTAGCTCAATAAGAAAACTTTAAGGCTGGTAAAACAGCCAGTCTACCTTATTATTTTAATATGAACTATTGGCCCTTATTACGTATAGCCATTTGAAAATTCAGAGCTTTTTGTATTTTTGTATTTATCCTGCACACTAGCTATTTTAATGTGACTTTGTGTTGAAATTGTATTTGATGTTGGCATTTTATGCTGTCCTTGAAATATACTTCTGTTTGAATGCTAATCCTGTTAGGAAAAAAAAAAGTCATCCTAAACAGTACATTTACATCTTGTGACCCTTTTGAATATAATTTAATTAGTCTAGTTAAATGCTGTTTAGTGAACACTAACATAATGGTATACAAAATATCCACAACCTGAAAGCAGAGTAATCATATGATTTCAGTGTAACTTAATATATAGAAATATATCTTAATACTCAATAGAGTTAGGGCTATAAGAATAAGTTTACCCTCAAACATAAGCTAAGCTTAAATTAAAAATTGGAAATAAGATATTGTAAGATGTTTTAGCTGACTGAAATTGCTAGGTAAAATATTTGAATTTGTACATATGCATGTCGATATTATAATTTTACCAATATTTTCATTAATAACATGTTATTAAATATATAAAGATTAGTATTCATCTTGAAAAGTTCACAAAAATGAGATGTGAGTTGTTTCAGACACTAACCCAGTGTAAGAAAAAAAGTCAGTGGAGATATCACTTTGGATTTTTATAAATAATTATGTGTATAAAGAATGTTAGACTAAGAACAGTTGTGGTGATAATCAATAACTCACAGGAAAAGTTTCTGGCACCTGACAAAACCACACCATGAAAGCACGAGTTTCATTGGTGCTTTAAAGAATGCTGATTCCTAAGAACTATGAAAAGGATTTCATGACATACTGAGATTTTCTGTTTTATTTGATTGTTTAGAGCTCTGGGATAGATTTTTTTTAAGAATTATTTAAGAACTGAGGGCCTCCTGTCATGGCAGTGTATGAATTCCACATTGAGTCAACAGTGTTTCATATAGGTTATGGTCATTCTGTGAAAAGACAAAGCAACAAAAACAATCGAACAATCTGGAAACCAGACTCAGGGACTGTGAGCTCTCTTTAGTGTTTCTTACAGCAATTTAGGTTTTCTCTATCTTCTGCCATTATGAAGTGAATGAGGGGCTAGACGGGAAAACACGGAAGCAGCATGTGATACATCTAAGTCCCTGCCTCTCCACTAAAGCTGTTGAAAGGCAAGTTAAACTGGATCCTATAGACAAGCACAAGCGTTGTGTCTCGCTTTGAAAAACATTTACCCTGTGAATGGAGGAATGCAGATGTCCAGTTTCTCCTTGTCCTAACATTAAGATGACTACAGCAATGATAGAATGGCTTAAGAAAGCTCAAAGCATCTTTCATAGTTTGAATTTACTATTGCATTCAAAAATATGCAGGGAGGTTACACTGCAAAAGGCCGTCTTCCTGATCTAACTGTTGCTTCCGGTGAAAAAGATGAAGTGGCCAGTGTGTGGCACAGTGGGTAATGCCGGTGTTAGCAACACCTTTGCATATCGGAGTGGCGATTCCAGACTCCCCAGGGGCTGCTGCTGCTTCTTCTTCAAGATTTATTTATTTTAATTGGAAAGGGCTATTTCCTGAGAGAAGGAGACACAGAAATATTTTTTCTTCCATTGGTTCACTCCCATGGTTGGAGCTGAGCCAGTCAGAAGCCTGGAGCCAGGAGCTTCTGCTAGGTCTCTCACTTGAGTAAAGGGTCCTCGAACTTGGGCGATCCTCTACTACTTTATCAAACTATAAGCAGGGATATGGATCGGAAGTGGAACAGCCAAAACTTGAACTGGTTCCTATATGGGATGCTGTGGTTGCAGGTAGAGGATTGGCCGGTTGAGCCATTGTGTCCTGTTCTCCCCCAAGCTGCCCAGCTTCTTACCCAGCTTCTGGTTAATACGCCCTGCAAGGCAGAAGGTCGTGGTTCAAGTACTTGGGTTCTGGCCACCCATCTGGGAGGTCAGGATGGGATTCTTGGCTCTTCAGCTTTGCTGAAATATTCCTGTCGCAGTTGTTTGTGAGTCAGCAAATTATATATATACACATACATAATATGTTATATATATATCCATACATATGTTTTATATATATATATATATATATATATATCCATAGGATTCTCCTTCTCAATCTGTCTTTTAAATAAATAAATAAATAAATAAATAAATAAATATCTGAATACACCGATGTTAGCACAGAAAAAAAACAAGACATTCCGTATTCTGAACTCAGTCTGTGCTAATGGGCACTCAGCTATTACATGCATTTACATGTCCAGCTCTGTAAGATACTGCAATGAAAACAACTGCAACTATTGCTGAAATCCCACTGGAAGATCTTTCCCCTAGCTAGAGAAAGGCCCCAACCTCATAATATGCTGAACCTTGAAAATTGAATTGTAGTTAAAGACAAACCAGCATTGTCCTGGTGTATTAGTTCCTTTGCTGTTGATAAAGGTTTCCTAAGTATAAGGAAATAATTAAGAAATGTATTACATGGAAAAATTGAATTCTGTATAACCAACAGTGATTGCAGTAAGTAATTAACTTTTTGTGGCCTTGTATAAGCCATTGGCAACACGATATATGTGTGTGTACTTCATGCTTGGAGAATAGCAGTGGGAAATATCTTATGTTCAAAGATATTCCAATGATTCTGGCATTTACTTTTTAAAGATTTATTTTGTTTTATTTTTTATTGCAAAGTCAGATACACAGACAGGAGGAAAGACAGAGAGGAAGATTTTCTATGCATTGATTATTCCCCAAGTGGTCACAACGGCCAGAGCAGAGCCAATCTGAAGGCAGGAGCCAGGAGCCTCTTCTGGATCTCTCACACAGGTGCAGGGTCCCAAGGCTTTGGGCCGTCCTCAACTGCTTTTCGCTGCCACAAGCAGGGAGCTGGAAGGGAAATACAGCTGCTGGGATTAGAACCGGCACCCATGTGGGACCCTGGAGCATGCAAGGCGAGGACTTCAGCACTAGGTTATTGCTCCAGGCCCACTAGTGTCTTCTAATATCAACATCATTAAAGTGATTCAATATTCCTGAATGTCCAGTATAAACTATTACAACCTTCCTTCTTACACTCTGAAAGGCTTAATCACCACTATAGATTAATTAAAAAAAATGTATATGATGGGTTTTCTCAGCTATTTTAGCTTTATCATTTACTCTTTTTTTTTAAGATTTATTTTATTTTTATTGGAAAGGTGGATATACAGAGAGGCAGAGAGGAAGATCTTCCATCTGATGATTCACTCCCCAGGCAGCTGCAACGGCTGGAGCTGAGCCAATCCAAAGCCAGGAACCTCTTCCTGGTCTCCCACGCGGGTGCAGGGTCCCAAAGCCTTGGGCCGTCCTCGACTGCTTTCCTGGGCCACAGGCAGGGAGCTGGAAGGGAAGCGGGGCTGCTGGGATAGAACCGGCACCCATATGGGATCCCGGGCGTGCAAGGTGAGGACCTTAGCCACTGCACCATCACGCTGGGCCCTATCATTAACTCTTAAATTACACTTAAAAATCATGTTTCTATGTTTAAAATGATAGCATTTTTAATGCATTAACTTCGTGGATTCTTACAACCCCTTATTACTCATATTTGAATGAAAAATATGTAAATCACTGGTTATTTGATATCTAAGTTAGTGAAGAAATATTTGCTTATTAAATGACAGATATTTTTATATTCAACAAGAATTTTGATATTATAAATCATTTTATTATAGATATCTAGAATGTTGATATTATAAATAGTTTTATTATAAATATTAGAACTATTTTTCACATCAAAATGACATTTTGACATTAAGAATAGGAACATAGATATGTCATTTCCAATTTCTGAAGTAAGAATTGACTTAGAATAAATAGGGTTACTGATCTTCATTATATATTCACTAATACATTGTAGTAGTCCTCTGAGAATTGAGTTATGTTAAACCATTTTAGAGTATGACTCTAAACTGTTACTACTAATACCAAAATTTGCCTATGTTTGGCATCAGCATTACATTTCAGAGAAAGTTTAATTGTAATTGAGATTGATAAGTATTTAGCCATCATAATAGCAGTTGATATGTGTCCATGCTTATATTTAATGTCAGTAACTGAATACTTTAAATATGATTCATAGAGAGCATATTGTGAAATTGAACAAAATGATGGGTTCAGCTCAGCTGTCTCATGTTAGACAGGTTGCTCAAGCCTTCTGAATTACACTATCAGATTTAGGCTCTTAAATTATCATCATGAAAGCTGTGCAGAATGTATCAAATGGAACTAGGAGGGGTGCTAAGAAAACAGTTAGGTTTTGGGTGTTTTAATAAAATGGTTATAATTTTAGGAGTACATAAAAATGGCAAAGATAGTACAGACAAGGTTGCTTTCATCCAGGCTGTTCTAATATAATAACTCTTATAATGAGGGGGCATTAGCAAAAGCTAGGAAAGTAACTTTGGCAGAAATTCACTTGTTAAACTCTAGAATTGACTCAGTTTCCCCATTTTCTATTTTCTTCTGTTTCAGGGTCTTATCTTGGCTCTGTCATAGCATTTATCTTTAATTTATTTTTGTATTGCAGCCCAAAAAATACTATATTAGAGTAATGTCAGCAAAGATAGAAGAAAGTAAATATAAAGTATATTTTCAACTTAGAAGCAACTAGAAAGGTTACTAAAAGCAGTGAGCCATGAAACAAAGAAAATAATCAAGGATGAGTTAGAGATTCCTCATGGTGGCTGTTTCCAAGATAGAATTCATAATGGGATAAGAGGAGGTTTAGAAGGAAAATCTTCCTTTCTAAAATAGTTAAGAAGGGAATATCACCAAGATATATAAGATATTTAAATGTAAAATTTAATATTTGAACATTCAGGTCAATGACTGCCGCTTAATGAATGTTGAATAAATGACAGTTATTGTGCAACTGATATTGCCATAATCGTGACAATCATTACAGTCAGAGGGAAATCTCAATGTTGCTTCAAGTAGCAAAGCAATTTGTCACAAGGTGCCAATACTAGAAGATATGTCTGCAATTCTCTACTTCTCTGAGAAAATGCTTGGGAATATATGAAGGCCTAAAATATTTAGGAAATGAAAGCAATTTAGTATGTTTAAGTGGTTCAAGATGAAATTAGGGGACCATAAATTTCTGAAAAATTTTAAATACATTTTTATAGAGGCGAGATAATGCAATTTTGTAATATCAAGCTTCTTATATATAACAGCTACACTAAAATTATTGTGAAACAACAATGTCACAACTCCTTATGAACAACATGGTTCCCATTGCTCAGTAAACTCCTAATCTCAGTGTGCTGCAGAATAGAGGAAAGGCAGTTTTTGAAGTTCAGAACTTGGAATTAACAAAAATATTCTTAAACCTCCCCCTCACCACCATCTCGGTAACTATTTCACATCAATAAATAGATCCTTAAAAAAGTAAAAGCAGTAAAATATGTTGTATCCTGCCATTTGTTTTAGCCAGGGGTTGGGGGGAACAACAGCAATTATTCTGGCTGAGCTAAAAAGAAAAAAAAAAAAAGAAAGAAAAAGGACCATCTCTGCTAGGTATGGAATGAAAACATCTCTTGAGAACACTATGGACAATGTTGTTTTGTTCATAGCCAAAAGAAATGACCCAGACTTTGCCAATTACCTAATTTTACAAGTGTCAGCATGTTCCTAGGAGCCTTTGTGCTGATAATAAGCTATTCTGACCGGAGTTGTACAGCTTATATTTATTCTTTAGGTAGGTTCATTTATCAAGTGCCTTGAATGTCAAGGAGGGACAATAAAGCGGCTTTAATGGAATGTTGGATTTAAAAACAGAAAGTGAGTTGTGTATATATTCACCGCACTTAACATACAGCCGTTCATGTGGTCGAGGATGGCTACGTTTTGTTTTGTTTTGTTTTTGGGGGGGGGGTAAATGGAAATTAAATGATTGCTTCAAAATCCAAATATTCATTTATTCTCCATTCCTTTCCCCCCAGCACTGGCATTATTGGACGTGGTATCTGTTATGTAGAGTTATTTCACTGACCAGGCACGAATTCTGAGACTCAGACTTTTCTATACGTTCCTGGTGAGAAGTACAGCAAGCATGTCAACTGACTTCACCTCCACTTCTATTTCTGGTCTTATAGGAAACTTGCTTTCTTGGGGGTCTTATGGATATCCTGTGTTCAATCTGCCTTGAATTTTATTATTCTGAAGAAGGTGCATGATAAACCTGGAGAATAATAAATACAGTTTAAAAGCATTCACAAGGAAGACAGTGTTATTAAGGAAATGAGTGTTTTTGTTGAAAACTAGCATCGCAGACCTCAGGCCATGAATTCTGTAAGTTTTATAGCTCCGCTGGAGTCTCTGGGGATGAACAAAATGCAAGCATTGACTTCACATAGGTAATAATAAGGATGTGGATGTGAGAAACACGCCTATGCCTCTTTCCATGGGATTACTTAATTTTGCTGGTGGTATTTGAGATAATGTTGCATTGCTTTCCCAGTGGTAAGCAGAGAATCTACTGCTTGCCTATATTAAGTATGTGTTAGATTAGCAATTGGAAAAAAAAAGTTTGCAGTAATAGATAAGCAATTTTAAAATAATCTAGAAAGTTCTCTTGATAAATATCTTAAGCCTTCTTTCTTAGAGAAAGTCAAGTATTTGTAAAGGCTTAATTTTGAGTAATTTTAACATTCCTGTCTATGATATTGATTGTTCCTTTACGTAATTCCTTTCTGTGGCCCCAGTATCTTTTCTTCCCTTTTATTTTTACTGAAGAATTTAATCCTGCCACCTTACATTTTAAACCTAATATAAAGTAGGCAACTGGAAAAGCATTTAATGTTTAAAATGATATTAGATGGTGTTTGAAAGTGCTTACTAGTTGTATTCTAGAAGTGATGCAGAATTATTTACCAACAAGTTGATCAGTTATTAACAAAAATGTGAAGCATCATATCTGCATAGAATTATTAGACATCTGCTTCAAAGTAAGTCATTGGGAATAAAAAATATGGATCAAGGAAATTAAAGATGAATTTTAGGAGTTGTAAATCACACAATTATACTTACTATAAGATATCAAAGATAATTAGCACCTTAAAAACCTGCAACAGGATTTAAGAGACTGTTTCCATTTAGCAAAACCTCTTGTCATGGTTCTCTGAGGTTCTCAATGAAGAGACACACGCCAAGGTCACGCTGAACTCAGGGAGGACGCAGAACTGGACATGCGGCAGTCACTTTCCATGGATCACCTTCATTAGTCTGTGCTGACCCATAGCAATGATCATGTGTATAGAACAGCGAAGTCTGGAAACTATTGGAAGGAAGAGTAACCACAACTCTGTTCTTCAAATTCTTTAGCTGGAGGACCGCTTAATGATACACTTACTGTTCAGACGTTTAAATTTTTTTTTTAAATGATTCTGGATTTAGCAAAATGCTGGCTTGTTCAAACGGCTAAGTTTGAAGACATTGAAAACTCCTGCTGAAAGAAAAATCAATCTCATATCATGTTTTTGAGTTAAAATATGTGTTTATACATGTTATAAAAAACAACCTCTGGCTCCTTGAACTTGACTGTGCTTGCAGCTAACCTCTGGATGTATCATGATACATACACTGACATCATATTGTGAATGATCAGAAAGTACCTACCTACATTGATCTTTGGGGACGTATGTGGTTTTGGCAGCTGTGGGCATCAACTTTTCCATAATCCTCCAGTTTAATGTCAGTGCTTTTAACACTCTGCATAAATGAATCCTATTTGCGGTATAATGTCACAGGCATAATGCTGCTGTAAGACAATGAAGACAATTTCCGTTGGTTCCTGTCTCACATAGAATAAGAACCTCCATGTCAACAAGTACAGTGAGGGAAGTAAGAACCACTGAAAACAGCAAAACTTCTGCTACAGCAGTCAGGAGTGCATTCTAGGAAAGAAGTTACCAAAGAAGCTTGCCAGTGCTGGCTCCTTTACACTCAAAGTGGTTCTCTCCAATTGGCGCGTTCTTGAAAACCGGATACAAATTCAACCAATTTTGGAGGGACAGAATAACAACCAATCATCAGCCAGATGTAACAATTAATTATATGCCAGGTAAACAGTACATCAAAGAATTGAAAATGTTGCCACTGAGGTATATACAGGAAGTGATCAGGGAACTGATGTTGGGTACCTGCTGAGCACAGCTGTGTGAGGAGCTCTCAGGTTCTCAGCATCATCTGGACAGTTCACTCTGCGTGTTTCCAGTAGCTGTGTTTCTAGTGTGCCCAGACACCCTCTCCCTTAGTGCTTCCCAGCAGTGACTTGATGCTTTGTTGTTGCTGTGGTTTTGTTTTGTTTTGTTTTGCTTTCCTTTGATTACTTTTCCTTGAAATAGAAATTCCTAGCTATCTGTAAGAGTAATAGTGCACTTATTTCTGTTGATAACTTCCTTATACAGCCATATTTGGCCACAATGATTTGGTCCCATCTCAGTATTCCACAAAAAGAACAAGAAGTATTGTTCATTCTTTGTGTGGGTGCCTCGGAAGGGATCACTGAGGTCCACTGTGCTGTCATGAAGCAGGATAAAGCACCCATTGTGTTGATACACTCATTACCCTTGCTTTGATTCTCTGTTGACCAGGTTAATACCATCCATTAAAATACAACCTTGTGGGTCCAGTGCGGTGGCCTAGTGGCTAAAGTCCTCACCTTGCATGCTCCAAAATCCCACACAGGCACTGGTCTATTCCTGGCAGCCCTGCTTCCCATCCAGCTCCCTGCTTGTGGCCTGGGAAAGCAGTCCAGGATGGACCAAAGTACTGGGATGCTGCACCTGCTTCGGAGACCCAGAGGAGTCTCCTGGCTCCTGGCTTCAGATTGGCTCAGCTCCAGCTGTTGCAGTCACAGGGGCAGTGAATCACATAAGAGATGAGACATGCGAAATTCATAATACATTGTTTCATTTTAAGCATATGTTGAGGATAAAAACATAACACATACTATAAAGATCTTTGAAGGGAGGTTAGTGTTGTAAAAGCCCCCAGTTGAAAGGTTCATGGGAAAAAAATCCATGGAAGGAAAGGTCAAAGGTTGAGGTAGACATGGTTTTTATCAAATGTCACAAGGAAAATGTTAAAGTAATTTCTGATCCTTACGCTGCTTTTTCTTGCTTCACTATGATCTTTTGCTTCATACATTGTTACTTAAATGATAATCAGCAAGATGAATAAAAGGAATACTTGAGATCAAGTATAATACGATTTCTGTATCTTGAATTGTAAGATTTCACAATCTCAAAAATGGTAGATAATCTGTATATTTGTGTCTCATTGTACATTTGTCATGGAATAAGATATTGTACATACATTTCTTCAGAAAAAATGTATATATATATTTTATTTTAAGGTATTTATTTCAGGAAAAAGAAAACTGAGTAATTTAAGTGTTAGCTGGTGATAAATTGTTAATTCATATGGAAAAAGAACTCTGAAAATGACGAAATGTTATTTAGGATTAGTAATAGGATTGGGATAGTTCTTCAACTCTCTCGTGGTATCTATTGATGTTAAAAAGATAGATTTGTCAGCATGATAGATATTTGTGTTTTTCCCTAAAAACTAAAGTGGAAATGTGGCAAGGAAAGAGTAAGCATATTCACCTAACCTCAAGACATTTCCTTCTTTCTCGTCGGAGGTCAGGGTTAAGGACTGGACAGCCCCTTGTCAACTGGGTGTCTGTGGCCAGTATGAAGAATCAGACACACCCTCGTAACTGTAGGCTCTGCAACACCCCGGATGCCTTCAAAAAGAGAAGAATGGCATATTCCAAAGGTTTCATTTGACAAGTAGATTGAGAAACACAAAAATTACTGAACATAAAATATGGAAATATTGATTTAATCTGTTCATCCTATTTTTGTTTTTTAATGATTTTAAAGATTTATTTATTTTCATTGGAAAACCAGATTTACAAAGAAAAGGCGAGGCAAAAAAAGATCTTCCATCTGCTGGTTCACTTCCCAGTGGCCACAACAGCTGAAGCTGAACCCATCTGAAGCCAGGAGCCAGGAGCTTCTTATAGGTCTCCCATGCAGGTACAAGTTCCCAAGGTTTTGAGTCATCCTCCGCTGCTTTCACAGGCCACAAACTGCATGGAAAGCAGAACCACTGGGACATGAACTTGCAGCTATGTTGGATCTTTGAACTTGCAAGAGGAGGGTTTAGCCACTGAAGCATTACAATGGGCCCCCAAATTTTTACTTCCAATAGGATAAAGAGTGGGAGAGATGAGAGAACCTTCCTATGGTTAAGAAGTCTAAGATTGAAGCTGCACCATTTCACATCTCACTTACTAGGTAACATTAATTCTAAAAGCAATTCAGATTGATATGTTTATCTTTTTTCAAAAAGGAAAAACAACAATGAGATGTTTAGCTTAGTGACTAAGACCTGCAGGCTCCCCATCAGAGTGCTTGGGCTGAATTCTTGGTTCTCACTTCTGCTGATAATTTCCTGCATGTCAGATTCTGGGAGGCAGCACTCATGGTCCAGGTAGGTGGATTCCTGACGGCTGCATGGGAGAAGTGGATTGAGTTCCTGACTTCCTGCTCAGTTTCTAGTGTGGCCAAGGTTTTGAAATATTAAAGATTCTTTGAGAATAAGCTGTGATCAGGAGTGGAAAAAGTCAAGGATTATTAGATAGTGGTGGGTTATGGGTTATGGGTTATGGAAGAAGCATTTGTCTCCAGTTGAGAAATTCAGCTTGGCTGTGCACTGAACGACAGGAGCCGCAAGACATTCCAGTTCCAAGGCCGGAGAAACAGCTGCAATCTCTGTTTGTAGAAAATCTGGCTAGTTGAAGATGATAGTTAAAATTCAAAACTCTATCTTAATGATATCCACCAGAGATTCTAGGTTAAGAAAAATTATGATTCTGGAAATATGATTTTAATGACTGAGTAGAAAAATAGAATTTTTGGAACTGGGAGGCACATCAGCTGATTTTTAAAAATATTTATCAATAACAGAGGGAGGAGGCATGTGCTTTGCTGTATGAGGCTCAGGCTACCTAATCTGGGATACTTTTATACCATAGGGGTTGAAACATTTACTATTATTATTATTATTTTGGCAGTCTGACATTTTCAAGCCATTTGATTTAAGTCGAAACTGAAGAGAAAAAAGGATTTCCCTCATTAACAGTTAAAAATCTGATCATGCTTATAGAACCAGTAGTGGGTGGAAATTTGACCATAGACAATTAAATGATCGATTTTATTTTATTCAGAGTTTTTCTGTGATTGCTTAAGTGACATTTTAGGAGATTCAATCAAACACTGTGAGTTTTCTGCAATGATTGGAGGGATCTGACATCAGAAAGAGGAGTCTGAGTCAGCAGGGTTTGGAGAGAGCCACGATGAGCGCTTGAGCAAGCCAGGGAATCTTGTGAGTTTCATACTGTGGAATGTGTCAAGTGATACCACGGTCAAAGTGTGGGCTGTACACGTGAGCTGTGACTGCTCGGAGCTCTGGCTGACAGTAAGGAGGAGGTGACAGGAGGGCATCAAGGTGAAGCATGACAACACCGTGATAAATGTAGTTAACTACCTTTTAATGATAGTGTTCGGTCCTTGGTATTTTCACAGATGTAACTATATCATACATTGGTATGAATCATAAAAGCATAAAACTTAAAGTTGAATGATGTTGAGTGATATCTGAATTTGTCTCACAGTGGAGGAAATGGAGAAATGTAAATATCTGAGGTCACACTGTACATAAAGAAGCTGTTCAGGCTGTAAAAGTGACTTAGTACTTTGATTCCACATAATTGAAGTGTACCGCATTGAACTGATAGTGAAGAATATCTCCTGTCATTTGAAGAGTATCTATGGAGTTTGTCCTTTCAATAGATTCAGCTTTTAATGTCCTTTTCTTCTCCACAATTTATTTGATTAGAAATAATAATAATAATAATAATTTCTAAGCAATTTTTCATTATATTTATTACTTACATTGCTTAAAATTTTATCCTTTTTTATTTTTTAATATGTCATCATTTGTGAACCATATGTTCATTGCCAAATTAAATATTCACAAATTTCATTTCCATAAACTTAATGGAAATTTATTATTACTTATTCTTGCTTATACAATTATATATTAGAACTATACAATTACAGTGCTATGTTAATGAGATTAAACAGTCTTGTCCCTTTCTTCATTAGATGAACAAGCTTAGGATTTGGGAAGTTTAAATGAGTTTTCTACAGTCCAATATGAGTACTTCAAAATTTCTTGGAAAAATTGACATTAAATTGTGTTTATTTTTTCTGAAAATATGTTAGTTTAATATAAAAACTATGAAATACATATTTATTTTTATGGCATACTTTTTAATATGAAATGCTTCATGAATTTGCATGCTATCCTTGTGCAGGGGCCATACTAATGATGCTTGCATCATTCCAGTTTTAGTATATGTGCCGAAGAGGGCATCACACACATTTTCTACTCTCTTTTTGAAGACTAATGCTATGTACGATTTAAAATTTTCAGCAAAATAAACTTATTTATTTATTTAAGATTTATTTGTATTTCCATTGGGAACTCAGATTTACAGAGGGAAATAGACACAGAGAGAGATTTTCAGTCCACTGAATCACTGCCCAGGTAACCACTACAGCTGCACCCACCAGAAGCCTGGAGCCAGGAGCCTCCTCAGGGTTTCCCATGCAAGTGCAAGGTCCCAAGATCTTGTGCCATCCTCGACTCCTTTCTCAAGATACAAGCAGGGAGCTGGATGGAAGTGGAGTAGTTGTGACATGAACTGGCTCCCAAGATGAGGACTTTAGCCACTAGGCTACTGTGCCTCGTCCCAAATACTCTCATTTTAAATTCAGTTTTCTAGCAGCTTTTTGAAATACTCTTGAGTGTACTAGAAAAGTAACTTTATGAGGTTCCTTAATTCCCTTGGACTTTGCTTTTCATACTCGCCAACTTCATATCAGATTTTTATAAGCATCATATTTTTCTTTGGACAAGCAGATACCAAGAATGGGAAAATCTAGCAATACTAGAAAGTTTTAGATAGCAATTACTTGACTACTATCAAATGCTATGAAGAAAAACATTGTTTTCCATGCTAAAACACCCATATTAGCAAATTCTCAATGAGTTATATAGACATAAACTTTCACACAAAGTTAATTTATTGCCCTTAGAGCTCTATTGCAACAGTGTCAGCAGTAACCACAAGAAGAACCTTGACTGTAAATCCTTTCACTGGGGAAATAACTGAGTGTTCTTCTCCTGCCTTCTGGAACAGTGTCAAAGAAACTGACTTATCTAACCATCATGTCCTGGATTTACTGACGAGCCAGGGAACCTACCATGATAGATGCGAGCAGTATGCTCTCTTGTGTGTCAGTGGAGGCTGGTGGGAAACTAGGCAGGAAGCGAGGGTTCTTGCCTCCACTTGGTCATGTTAAACAATTTACCCTCATGTTCCATAGTGGAACATATCAGAAAATGCCATGGATGTTTGAATAGAAAATGTTAATTGCATGCAGTTACAATACACAATTCACTTTGCAATGGAAACCGACTCAGATATCAGGCACTAGGAAAATTTGCACCTAAATGAGAAGCCCAATTGTTAGATGCTAATACTAAGATGACAGAGGTGCTAGAATTATCGGCCAAAATTTTGAATATAGCCATACTAAAAATGATTCAACAAACATTTACAAATAATATAATCAATAAAAAGCTAGAAGACCTACAGAAAGGTTTAGAGTTTCATTTAAAAAAAAGAACAGAAAAATATTAAATGGAAAGTTTAGAACCTATAGGCCTAATAATCTAAATAAAAATCTCAACGGGTTGGTTTGATGCAGAATGGAGAAGGTAAGAATGAGTCATTGAAACAGAGGATGGAAAAATTTAGATTTTCCAGACCCGACCAAGAGAGATAAAACAGACAGTAAAAGAACAGAAGTTCCTCAGGGAGTTATCGTGTTATAATAATGGAACTAGCACTTGTGTCATTAGAGAGCTAGGAGGAGAGGGGAAAGGAAGTGATGCTGGAAAAAGACAAAGTGGTGATTGAATGCTAACAAAAACGTAACAGTAAAACAAAATCAAAACATTTAAAATAAGTGAAATAATATAGAGCATGGGCTCAATGACAATGCAATAAACCAGAAAAGACAAAAATTGTCATTATCAGAACTGAATCTTCAGATATCTAAAGAATCATAAAAGAATCCTATGAACAACTTCACATGGATAAGATGGGCAACATATACAAAGTGCATAGCTTTGAACTACAAAGAATGTTGAGCTCAGATATGAAAAATCCCCTTTTTTTCAATTTGTGAAAAAAAAAAACATGGCCATGCTAAAAACTGTTTAGCTTGTTTTAAAATGGCAGAACATAAATATTTTGGAGACTCACTCTGGTTTTCCTGGAAATGTCTCCAAACCTTTGACATGCATCATCTGTGTTAGGCCATCAAGGTGTTTTCAGTAAATGACTTCACAGGCACCAATTTCTATGCAAACTGCTGGTAACTGCTACTCTGCACTGCTGCCTCCACCCCATTTTAAAAGTTAAGACTAGAAAAAAATGGAATGGATTAAATAAATATACTATGTGCTTCTTTTACTAAAATTTATTCAGAAATGCATTATTTACCAGCTGCATTTTGTATTTGGGGGCGGGGCTTTAATGAGCACGTTGCTTGGACAAGCACATGTGCTCCCATGTGAAGAAAAGCTGATCTAATAGCACTGTGTGCTGTTGAACCGTTTTTATGGCACTGATTAGCACGGTGTGGGTGCACTGGACAAAGATCAATTTCAAACATTTTCCGGAAGATTCTGTTATCATGTGTCTTGTTGGTCACTGACCACAGCTTCATATCAAATATACTCCAAAAAATATAAAGTGCATACTTTTATAACTTGGTGGACTTCATAGCTTAACACGAAGAGGCAGCACAGAAATGAGGAACGTGTGCAGAGCGAGAGCCAGAGGACTATTTTTTGGGAGCATTCAGGCGATTTCTCCATAGTTTGTTTAATAAGTCTGTGAGAGTGAAGGGTGCCACCTGCCATGAAGCTTCCAGTAACTCACTGACATGCAAAAATGCCAGAAACAGTAGGCTGCTCAATTCAGACAAAATTTGCCAAACTATAATCAAAATGATTCCATAATTTAGTTATTTATGAAAACGATGTGTACCATAATTAAAAATTTTAGAAGTAACTTTTTTCAAGACAGCAATATTTATACATTAAATCTCAGTAAAACAAAACCGGTGCATCATGCATTCCTTAGAACTCAGAAATATATAGTCTGGCATGCTGAATTTTAATTTTAAAAATATACAAATTTAGTTTCTCAAAAGAAAAATAAAATAATAAAACCTTGTTTTGTCTTTGTATTGTTTTTTCTTTCTTTTTTAACAGTTAAATGACCTTGAAAATGCTCACAGAATTTTTTTTTACTGTAATAAAATGCATAATTTTTTGAGGTAAGGACACCAATATAAAAGTGATACTGAGTTTAATAAGGTGACTTCTGGAATATTGGCATATGAAGGAGTTCAAAAGGTTCATGGGAAAATTTTGGCTAAGGATAAATTTATTTTGATGCAAACATTTTCTAAACATATGCATTGTTTTTTAAAATAGTACACAATCCTATGAGTTTTCTGAAGATGTTTTATTTTTATTTTCTTTCACTTCATTATCTAAAATAGTAAATCAAAATTAAGCGTCTTTATTTTTCTTTATACTTATTCTTTTTGAATTCTGATTATAATATCACCAATATATACAGCAAATTCTTGAGTTTCAGAAGAGTTATCTTTAAAATCAAGCAACACATGATAGCACACACTTTCGTAGAAGAGAGTCGATGACTGATTTTTTAGGAAAGACTGTGGAAAAGAAAAGCACCATTTTCCATAGCTGTGTTCATCTTGTCAACGATCTGGTATCGCTCTTAAGCATACAGAACAAGCCGATTGGGAGCAAATCCGGAATATCTGGGGTTCGTAATGCTTATGTCTTTTTATCATCAAGAAACTTTGGTAAACACAGACACAGCGTCAGTGATACATTAATTTAATGATTCCATTAGGGCAAGCATCTCACAGCTATGGCAGGACTTATGGGCCTGGGCAGCAAAATTGGATGAGGCTTTGGTGTTCTTCACACTGTCTCTATGTTTAGTTAGAATCTAATTTGCATATGATAAAATGTAGCTACTTTAAATGTATCTTTGAATGAGTCTTTCCTATGTAGTCCTAGTGATGTAGTAGTAGATAATAATTGATGTTTCGAGATGGTATGCATTTATTTTTCTTTTGAAAAGAAAAAAATATTCTCTTTGTGAAGCAGAAGTATGCACATGGTAGAACTATATCATATAATTTATACACATAAACAAGTAGTTAGAAACACCCTCCTGTGGGCTGACAATAAGGTACAGTGGCTTAAGCTAGTATTTGCAACGCTGACATCCCATAAAGAGTTCTGCCTTGAGGTCCATGGTTCTTCTGAACCAACGTCTATACAATGCACCTGCAAATAGACAGAAGTCATGCAGCTGCTTGAGTCCCTGTGACCCTGGCCAGGGACAAGCTTGAGTCCCAGTGACCTAGGCCAGGGACGAGCTTGCGTCCCTGTGACCCTGACCAGGGATGAGCTTGAGTCCCAGTGATCTAGGCCAGGGATGAGCTTGAGTTCCTGTGAGCCTTGCCGGGGACCCAGGTTAGGAACAGGCTTGGGGCACGGCCCAGTTTGAACTGTTGCTGTTGCTTGGGTAGTGGACCAGTAAGTTCTCTGAGCTGAAAATCTCCTTCTCTCCCTATCTCTGTCCTGGTCTCTCCCTCTCAATGTTACTCTGCCAAATCAATCAACACTTATTCTGATGCTGCAATCAATAATCCTTCGTTGATTTTGATTTTTTTTTCAAACATGTTTCCAAATTTGGTTAAATTTAGAAATAAGGAATATATTTGTATTTAATATATTATCTAATTCTGAAATATGTACTTTCTAATTGTCCCCCAAGTGCTGATTATTTAATATCCATTTTATTTCACTTACATTATCTTTTGCCTGAATGAAAATTTACACCTCACTGCATATGTTTGTTCTAATAATTTATTTCTATTTGAATCTTTAACAATTCCATATATATGTATATTTATTTGTTTATGTATGTATTATGACATTTTCAAATGTTCTTGTTTTAGTAAATATGTGAGCACTTTCATCTAGTCTATTTTTTTCTCTTCGTTCAAATAATTTCTATAATATTGCTGGGTACCAGCTCTGGCTGTTTTGGGAGCTTGCAAAGTATGCATGGATCAGCGAGAAGACAAGAACGAAGAAAAATCATTACGGATCATTACGGCATGGTGATTTTCCCCAAAGATAAACTAATATTACTTAAAATATCAAGAATACAGAATTGAAAGAAAAGGTCATAAATGAAAGGAATTTATAAAGATGCATATCATAGATTCTTTATTAAATCTTATAATCAATCATGCATTCATTAATTACCATCATCTTCACCTAGCACTGATTCAATTGTTTTTTGTTGTTGTTTGTTTTTTTTTTTTGTTAAAGGGCGGTTAAAGGTATCAGGGCAACTCAGCTTTTCTATGAATGGAGGGTTTTTAAAAGAAACTTCTTTTTATCTTTAAAAACCGTTTTCTGTCCCTAAATATAATTGACAATAAAAGTTACAAATTTCAAATCATTTTTTTTTGTTGGGGGTTTCTCATTTGTCTCCCTTTAGAAGATGCCCCATATACTTCCTGCTTTCTGTGATGAGAAATCAAAATGTGCCATTTCATGTGTTGTAACAGTTCAAGGCGCATGGTAAACAAGCTCATTGTACCTCCATGATTGCCATCTGTTCCAAGATATTATCAAGCCATTTCTTAAGGAAAGCATTACTTACATTAGGGCAAGCTCCAGGACAAAGGTGGGCACATGACAGGATGTTTGGACACATTGTGGGCCCAGTTGTACTTTTGTATGCTTTCAGCTGTGTCTTGCCTCACGTTGCTAAAGATGCTTTTACCATACATGATTGATCTGTTTGAGGTATTATACCAGTTAAAGGAATCACTTCACATTTGCAGAAAAACAACACCACCACCCTCAGAAGAATTCTGTGAAACATCAGAGAGGTGACTGAGCGTCCATACAAAGGGGTGAGACAGCAATGAGTTGAGCAGAGACATTCTGTCAGGCCTTGCCATGCAGGCAGAAACTCATCCTTGCCTTACTAACCAAGGAGTGATGGTCATCACACACGCATGCCATCCGACCCAACTTCATGGCTCCCCACATTATGTTACCATGTTTATTCATGCTTCTGGGCTGCTACATTTGTTTTTGTGCAACTGCTGGGTCAGCGGTCTCAATAATTTTATATGAATTTTTTCATAATAAAACTTTCAAATGGTGAGGTGTCCTAGGGTAATGGTTGGATACACTGCATCTCTTTTGGTCCCAAGTGAGGTCCATAATGTAGTGCCCATGTTGCATACTTAACAGCAGTCAGTACTGGCGATATTTTTTTCTTCACACCATGTCCTCACACATATGTGCAGACAAATGCAAAACTCACATAGTAGAGACAGACATCAGTATTCAAAGAAAGACTGGCAGATATTAAAGAGTTCACCAAAAGTGTGAAATTATATAAACTTTACTGTAAGTGACGAATTACTTTGAAAATTCATACGGTCAATGAAACAAAGACAAATTACTAGATATTTTGGATATGTCAAATCACTTTCAAGTAACCTTGTTTCTAAGGGAAAAACTCTATATTAAAAATGGGACTTTACAAAAATTGATTTTAAAAGCTGAAAACTTTAAAATGTAAGCAGGATGTTGGAAGAGTTATCGTATCAAATGTTTAAGTAAAGCTACATATACTATGTAATAAAATAAATTCCAATATAAGATACAAAAAGAAAGGAAATTTACATTTCCAGCCCTTTTAATAAAGCATTATGGCATATATATTATTTTCTCTTTATTTTATTTCAACCTCAATCAAATGAAAAACACATGAATAGTGGAGGTGTTCTAGACTTATCTACAAGGAAAATGAACTTCTATAATTATATCCAGTAAAATGCCCAAGGTAACTATCTTAATACATGGTACTCCCTCTGTTAGAGCATGCATGGTTTTGGAGCTTAGCCTATCATTTAATTGGAATAATAAATAATAAGTTCACTTACAATGTGAGCATTAATAATCTAGGCCTCTTCTGAATCACCTGGGTGAAATCCCAAAGTTCATCAAGTCATTTTCCTTTTTAAGAATATGTTATCTTGATTGCGGTAGTGCACATGCAGGGGTCACATGTCATAACAGAGGAGACCAGGGAGCCTCCTGGATGAGTCAGACAAACTAGTTCCTGTCATTGCCGTTGGAAACGCAGACGTAGCAGCAGTGATGGTGTCTGATCGAAAAAGGCAAAGGATGAATGCATACAAATGCAAATACTATTGTATCTTCAGGGGTGACTGCATAGACTAAAGACATGCAAGACCCATCCATTTCTAGAAATGTTAGCACTTGCATAAACAACATTTTGATAAACCCATACTTTTCCTAATAGGACTGACATTTTTATTTTTGTTAGTAAATGCTTCCAAGGAAGATGTGATGTCAGGTGTCTAGGCTATCTTTCAAGATTTTTCATGGTCATGATGTCCATCCACTAGATGATTTCCATCTCCTAGCTAACTCAGAGGTTATGACATACTACAGATACAGAGAACAGGAACATTTAGTGTTTCAAATATGTAAGGAAAATTATGTTGTCCAATAAACAATGTAAACAAGTTAATAGCTCTGAAGAAACAAGTGATGACGACTTCTTCCCTCACCAAAATAACAGATGAAATAAGCGCTCAATCAAAATTAAACTTAACAAAACTACAAGGAAACACAAAAAATTGTGTTATTTACTTACAAAGAAAAAAAATCCCTGTGTAAAGAATTACCTGAATATACTTTGAAAACATATAGCATAAATTAAAAAAAATCAACACCTTAAATAGTAAATAAATGTCCTTGTTCAAAACAAACAAGACTGAAGTGTATATTATCCTAATGATTAAAACTCCCACCTCCCATTACTAACAGTTATAACAAACATTTTCTATCAAAATAGCTCTGGGTTAAAAGAGTAGCCACCTGTCAGCATTTGAACTAATAAAGTGTGAACTAATACTTACAAATAGTTATCTTGAAAACTCATATTTAGAGGTGCAGTACAATATGTGGCCAAAGTCAAATTCAATTTTATTAAATACTGTTTAAATGTTTCTGTTCTATTTGGGCATTTGGACTAGAGTAAGATGTTCCATGCCACAGTGCCTGAGTTAATTCCTACCTCTGGCTGCTGTCTCTCGCTTCCTGACATCACCGTCTTGGGACTAAACTGGTGGTGGTTCAGGTGGTTCATTCATTACCACTCATGTAGGAGATCTGGGTGAAGTTTCTGACTCCTGGGTTGGATGTGACCCAGTTCTGGCCATAGCAAATGTGTAATGAGCAAGCCAGCAGGTGGGTGCTCGCATTGTCTTTCTGTTCTTTCTGTCTTCTGAGTGAATAAAAGAGACTAAGCACATTCTCAATGTAATTATGACACTTGTTCCCATTGTTATCAAACTTAACCAGCATGTCCTTTTTATCAAGGTAAACTTCATGTCTCATTCTCACTATCAGAAAGATAAAGCTCTATTTTCTTTACATAAGCATTTATTAGGAATCATGTTATGGGGGAGGGGCAGTGCACTTGGGGTAGACAGCAAGGCTCCTTGGTTAGCAAGGCTACAAGGAATTTCTGGCTGAATGGCAAGGCCTGGCATAATGTCTCTCTCTAATGACCTCCTTGCCAACCATGGAGTTCCTGGTTTCACCTGGGTGACTGCAAGTTTGAATGAGTAATGGTTTACTAAAAATGTTTTGTTTGAAGTAAAATAATAATAATGTTTTTTAGAATTGTTTTTGTAACCATGAAGTAAAAATGAAACAACTGGATATTGTGCAAAAGCTTTTGATATTTCTGTATAAACAAAGAAGGCAACTTTTCTGAGTTGTCCATTATGAGCATCATGACTTAGTGGTCTACCCCTCTCCTCTGCCTCCTTCTTTTCTCCTCACCATCCCAGGCATCCTTTGTAAGCTCTCGAGTAAGCTGGAGCATGTCTCCTGTAACATTTACTGTCTTAACAAACTCAATAGCTCTCTAGGAACAGATCACAAAGAAAGGGGGATCAATGAATTAATCGCGTAACATATGGATTCACAATATTGATCTTTAAGGCAGATTAGTGAGATATAGGAGAATATAGGCAATTCACCTTCAGAAAGATAATTCATTGTTAGTGAGAAGCTTGCAGATAAACCAGTAGATTATTGACATGTAGCTTAAGAGCTAAATAAATAAATGTAAAAGTCCAATTGAAATGCTCAGCAGCAGCATTAACCAGGGAGAAAAAAGTCCATCTGCGCTTGAAGTCTTGTCTTTTAAAATAATCCAATGAGACCAAGGAATAAAGAAAGAAAGAAAAAGACAGAGTTAATGAAGAAAGACTGACATTTATGGAACATGAAAAGAGATGATTGGAAAAATGATGTAAAAAGCCCAGTCAATTCTTCTCAATCTATTCCTGGAAATTCACTCAAAAAAATTCTGAAAACTTTAGAAATCTTGGGAAAGATACAGACACTCAGAATCAGAAATGTCAAAGATTATATGACTCCCCCCCCTTCAAAAAAATGAAAGAAAGAAAGAAAGAAAGAGAAAGAAAACCTGCCCATGAATTATTTAAGTCAAACTGGTTTGATAAAAAGGCAAAGAAAATCGTTAAAAGAGTAACAGAAAAGCATTAAGGCTCTTGTAATGGAAGCCCTAACATATGAATGTCAGGTTGATTGGCTCAGTTCTGCCAGTCAGTTGAGAGCAAGGTGAAATAATCAAAAAGGAACAACCACTTTCTATAAAGGAAAATTGACGAAGCTCGTCACCGCCCTAGAGCAGAGGCCTCAGTCACTGGTAGGGACTCACACATCACCTGCCATGGTCCAGGTTCCATCATTGCAATTGCTTGCTTCAGATCCAGCTAGAGGGAATCATATTTTAGAGATGAAAAGATAATACTTGCCATTATTAAAACACATGAAAGGAAACAAATTTAATTTGGATTAGATTCCAAAACACTGCAGAAAAATTATGATGTTCTACAAAGAGCTTCCTACTGGTGCATAGAACAAAGAAACAGAACAGGAAGTGGGTGTGCGTGGAAGAGGAGGAGCCTGCGGGATGATCTCACTTTCCCACAATCTACTCACGCAGCAGCGCATCTGAAGATATGTATGACATTGAAACCCACGGCCTTCCTCAAGGATTAACCCAACACAGAAAAATGTCATGAAGCTCTGCCCTCAAGCACAAACACATCTTCAGGGACTCATCATCTCTTAATTGTGCTTCGCTGTAGACCGAATTCCAACATGACTTTTATAGGTGATAAAATAATTTAAAATTACAGCATCCATTACCCAAATACATTGTAATTTCAAAACTAAATTTCCATAATTTGGAAATCATCTTCTCCAAAAATTTTTGTCAACAAAACATTTGTATATGCATTAACATTTTCTTTAAGCAAAATTACGATTTTCTTGAAAAGTATGGAAGGTGATCCCAGATGTAGGAAGCTGCCGAGGTTGCCCTGTACCTCGGTAAGTGTCACACTGCTGAGACAAAAGCAGCCAGGAGCTGGTGCACATCTTGGACCTGGCTAATGCCAAATTCGTGCTAACTGTACCAGTATGCCAGCAGCTGGTAGATTATTTTTTATAATTTTTATTTACTTATTTTTTCATAAGATAAGTGGAGAATACTAAAAACCGTCACCCAGGACATGCCACCCCTGCCCCCAGGTTGGGGGTTGCAATTGCCCAGGGAAGGTGACCTGCAGATGTATTGGAGTGGGAAGGGTTTAGGGAATGTTTAAAAGGGAAGGGATGATTTCTGATGTCTTCCATGGACCAGACCACTGCACTCACAGGTAGTCAGTGGAGCTGAGACAGTGTGGTTTAAAGGCGAGGGGACCAAAGGGTCAGGCCAATGCACCCACTCATGTAGGAGACCTAGGTTAGACAAAATGGCATTATCTGCTGCACGCTGGCACACAATCTGAGGTTGAGAGGGATGTGTGGCTGGGATAAGCCTCAATAGTAACCGGTGAGTGTTTGAGTAGGGGGTGGGCCACGTCAAGGCTGGGCCTTAGCACCCACCAGAGTGCATGAAAACTGAATCTTGAGATAGATTCTGTAGGGGACTTGTGGGTTCACTTCTGTAGGACTGCAGTGTCTACGGGTCTATATGAAGAGCTGGTGACTGACTGAAGCAGGCTGGACCACTGACCTCCTTCATAGGAACCCATCTGACACTTGTAGGAGTTTTGGCTGGGAGATAGTCAGATGGGGCCAGGCTGCAGGACCCACCAGCACATGTAAGAGCAATGCCAGGGCTGGCACATGTGAAGTGGAGCTGTGAGCAGAACTTGGGGAACTCCCTAACTAGGCTGCAGTTCCTTCTGGGGTGCATGGGAGCTGTGATTGGGGGCAGGCCAGGCCAGGCAATCCTGCAGCATTCATCAGCATTTATGTGGGCTGGGTTTGGCACAAGCCAGGCTGGGCTAGACCTCAGCACTTGCTGGTACACACAAGAACCAAGATAGGGTGTGGGTTGCACCTGGTTGCACAACCATCCATCAGGAGCTGAGACTGCTGTAGGCTGTACCAGGCTGCGCAAAGCACCTGCCAGCATGCGCATAACCCAGGGATGGGAAAGGCCTGGGAGGGAACTCTGGGGACTCCTTTGCTATAGCTCCCATTGGTGAATGTGAGAGTTGAAGTTGTGGGCAGAGCAGGCATTGCAAAGCTGGAAGCACTTCTCAGAAAGCATGTAGGCTGGGTCTTGAGGTGGGTCAGATTAGGCTGAGCTCCAGCACCTGCTGGCACTCACTAGAGCCAGTTAGGTGTGGAGAAGGCCAGACTAGCCTGTAGCACACACTGGTTCACATGAGAGCTGGGTCTGGGGGTTACCATGCTGGATTAGGCCTTAGCAGATACCTGTGGGACGTGGCTTAGGTGCAGTCAGCCGGACTATGCTGCAGTACTCACAGGGAAGCAGCATGATGGGGGCAAGCCAAGACAGATTGGATAGCAGCGCCAGCCAGCACACATGAGATCTGTTGCTGGGGATGAGGCTTTTAAGGAAACTTGGAGAACTCTGGCTAGGCATGCTCCTTCTGGTGAATGTGACAGCCGAGGCTGGGAACAGACCAGACAGGTCGGACTGGAGCATCCTTTGCCATACACGTGAGCTGGGTCTTTGGGGTTACCAGGGAGGGTCAGGCCACAGTACACACGGGCGTGGTGAGATTCAGGACAGAGTACAGGCCAAGCCGGATTAGACTGAAACACTGCTCAGTTCACATGAGGACTGAGGATGGCCCAGGTGGAATGAGGCTGCTGCAAGTACTTGCTGTTTACAAATAAGTAAACAGGTGAAGTATACACATCACTTAAATAAAAACCAACATGCATTTTACAGAGTATAGTGCAAAGAAAGATACTTCTCATTTTTTCTTAAATAAGGCTATTATTATTTTCATCATAAAACTAGAAACATGCACAGCAGTAACTTTCATGAAAGGGGCAAAACTCCTCAAAAATGTTGGCAAATTGTTTCTAGTGATACATATCCAATAAAAATTTGTAGAACCTTAAACCTCTATACATAAAGGAAGTTTATCTGAGGAACACAGGGACAATTAAACATTCAGAAATCAACAGTTCATGACATTCTTACATTACTAATATATTTGATCACATTCAGTATCCACTTAGGATGGAAAGTTACAATAAATTTGAAATACAAGGACAGTTCCTCAATCTGGTTACTATCATTGGGAAAGCCCGTGCAATTCACATCTTGCTTAGGGTCAGAAAGAAAGCAGACTATGTATTCTTCTTTATTCTTATTTTACAATATTCCGAATGCTTTTCCAGGTCATAAAATAAGAAAAAAAATTCAGATTGGTAAGCAAGGAACATAAATCTTCTATTAACATATAATAGCATCATCTATTTAGAAGACACTCCCAATGTGTGATGGTTGTTTTATGTGTAATTTTGCTCGCTCGCTATCTATTATTTGGTCTCAATCAAATATCCATATAGATTTGTCAGTGAAGGTGTTTGTTATACATGATTAGTACTTGTAATCAATTGGCTGACTCTAAATACAATAAATTATTCTCGATAATTTAGTTGGCACCCATTTATGAGTTGAAAGCCCTTAAAAGCCAGTCAGATCTCCCAGAAGAAGAAAGTCTGTGTCAAGGTTCCGTTGTCCACTCACTCCGGCTCAAGAATTCTCATCCTGGTGGATCACCCTATGGATTTTTGACTTCTATAATTTCATAAATCAATTCCTTAAATTAAATGTAGCTTGCTGGGCCCCACACGGTAGCCTAGTAGCTAAAGTTGTTGTCTTGCACGCCCGGGATCCTATACATGTGCCAGTTCTAATCCCCGCAGCCCTGCTTCCCTTCCAGCTCCCTGCCTGAGGCCTGGGAAAGCAGTTGAGGACAGCCCAAAGCCTTGGGACCCTGCAGTCATGTGGGAGACCCGGAAGAGGCTCTTGGCTCCTGGCTTCAAATCAGCTCGGCTGGCTATTGTGACCATTTGTGCTACAAATCAGAGAACAGAAAATCTTCCTCTCTGTCTCTCCTCCACTGGATATCCTCCTTTCCAATAAAAATAAATAAATCTTTAAAAAATGCAAATTGCTTTGTTTCTCTGGACATTCATGACAAATATAAACAAACAAATAAACAAACAAAAAGCGCTGATTTAGAAATGAATGAGTTTAGCTAGGGTACAGTAGGAAAGGTCAATATATTCACACAGTTGAAGGCCAAAATTCCACATTCAGAAGCGATTATATTAGGTGCAGGAGTAAATACTAAGGTATAAATCGAATACAACTTTTATAACGTATACACTTGAAACAAGTAAAGAACAAAAATCAAAGGAAACTAAATACCTGGAAAAAGACATACTGTGTACGTGGATTGGTTTTTATGAACTTTAAATAATAAGTCAAATTTCTCCTTTTCAACAAACAGGCTAGTAGATGTTTTTGTTAATATTTACAACCTATTTCTAAAAGGTATGTAAATCAGGAGAATAAAACTTCTGGTGGGTATGCTAAATGACAAAGTCGTTTAAAAACATATTTTTGCAATTCCTTTTTAACTGAGATATAAACTTGCAACACACTCAATAACCTGGAAATTTCATGCTGGCAATGCAAAGTTATTTTTACAAAAGCAAAAGCAAAAGCAAAAACAAAGAAAAAGAAAAAAAATACCAGAAAAATCACAAATAGATGCAAGTATTTCTAGAAATTGTATTCAGAATTGCAAAAAGCTGGAAAGAATAAAATAAAAACATACTTTGAAATACTTTCTTACAATAGGTCACCACTCAGCAATTTGAAAGGACAGAATATTGTTGCATGCTACTATTTGAATGAATCTCCAATCCATTATTTTGAGAGCCGAAAATCAGGTTTGAAGACGTGTTTTCCGTCTGTTTCAACTTAGTTGGTGGTCCTGAAGTTACGAAGCAATAGAAATGGAAACTGCTAAATGTTGTGTAAGATTAGGGCTAGCATGAAAGTTTGTCCTGAGGAAATCAGAATTACTTCTTGATCAATGCAACTGCGATTATTTCAATAGCAGTTATGGTTATGCAAATGAATACATGTGTTAAAATTCATAATATAAACACCAATAAAGTTTGATTTCAATTGCCATTTTATGGCATAAAAATAATAAAATCATTGATGTATCTTGACACACATAATCAGCTTCCTTCCTATTTCTTATACAGTTCTATGGTCCAACATATGGTCAACTAGACTTGTTTTACATGCTTACTTTGTATTGTCTATTTTTGCCATTAAAACTGAAGTACCATTGCCTAATAACAGTTATTATTTTTCTTGTTTCTTGCTACTAACTTAGTCCCAATACTTTAAATGAGCATTGCAAACAGTGGGCTCTCAATGAATATTCACTTACTGGATGAATAAAGGCACATTTGACTATAATATAGGGTAGTTAAGATCCTTCCATTTGAACTGAAAGAACAGATGAATAATGATTGTTGGAAACTGGGACTTTCTTAACACATTTTTCTTAAAAGTAGTAGCAAAATTTATGTATAACAGGAGAAAGTTGTTGTTGAACTTTGAGCTTCTTATCACAGAGAACTGTGTGTTGCTAATCTACTTGTACTCTATATTTTTTCCTTACTGGGAATCAATAAAAAGTTCAGATATCTTTTGATGATGTATTTTATCAATTTGTATGAACTTGAAATATTTAAATGGAACACAGTGTTCTGTTAACACTACCAATAAACTATCTTCTAATGAAAAAATAACAACTTCAAAGAATAACAATTTATCGATAATTGAACAATATTATGCATTATTTAGGATTCTCTTTATAAAATGTCTAAGGCATTCTTCTATATAATAATATAATAAATTCAGATTAAATATGCAGGATAGATGTATCCAGCTATATGTTACGTATGCTTAAAATAAATACCAATTTTCCAAATGTTTCTTGGCTTGAAAGGAAGTGAGAGACAGAGAGGGAGAGAGAGAGACAGAGATAGAGAGAGAGAGAGAGAGACATCCCATGTGCTGGTTCATTGCACAAATGTTTGCACCACTTGATTCACAGCAGGCTGAAGTCAGAAGTTAGGAAATCAAAGCAAGTCTCTCACATGGGTGTCCAGGAACAAAGTAATTGTGTCACTGCTGCACACTTTGAGCTTTAGCAGCAAACTGGACTGAAAGCAGAGTCAGCGCTCAAACTAACACAGTCTGACTTGGGATACATGGATCTCAAGTACTATATTTTTATTGTTACTGCTTTTTGGCTGTAAGGTTTACTTATTCTTATTGAAAATGTCATATTTACAGAGACAATACAGAGACAAAGATGTTCCATCCACTGGTTGACTAGAGTTGAAACAAGCTGAAGCCAGGAGCCAGGTGCTTTTTCTGAGGTTTCCTATGAGGACGGCTTTGGGCCATCCTCTACTGCTTTCACAGGTCATGAGCAGAACCTGGAAGGGAAGTGGAGAAGCTGCCAATCCAGAGCCCAAATGGGATGCCAGTGCTTGCAGGCTGAAAAGTGGCCAGTTACGCCATTGTGCAGGCCCCGCAAATAGTATTTTAACTAAGAGCTAAGAACTCACAGAGCTAAGAACTATGGTTCCCCCAAAGAAATCAAAGCCCCTGGGGCCAATATTGAGTTGTTCCTCTCTAAGAGGAAACTCCTAACCTGCCATTTTCAAAAACTTCTGTGTTTCTTTCCTTACTACCCTGGTTCATGCTGTGCAGGCTGCAGCAATTGCTACCAATATTTTTAGTTTTAATATTGATATTTTTTGTTTCATGGCTTCTCAACTATGGAAATGTATAATGATGGAGTCCTGGGGTCTACCATATCCACATGTGGCGGTATAATGCAGCATGCATCCCTGCTTCCAGACAAAAGATGGATTCCCAATGAAACTGTTGGACAAACGTAAACAATGGGATGCTGGACTGTCTGAATTTGTCTGTACCAGCAGTGTTGAGATACCCTTAAATAAGAGACTGATGGAATTATAATTTCTTATGAAGGATTATACTACTGTGGTAAAATGGGGAGAATCTGTTGGGGGTGGGAATTTGTGGGGGGGATCCCAGTCTATACAAAATTGTACCAGATAATTCAAAAATTCAAAATAAAAGTATATATCTAAACAAAGTTACATACTTGTAAGAGGAAGAGCACCCAAACAGCCCTGAAGCATCTGCCAAGATCAGCAACAAATAAATAGTCAAAAATGATGTCTCCTGGGGGGGGAAGACAGATTTTACTTATCTTTAAAATAATCCTCATTTCTGTTCTATTCATCCTAAGCATAGCAGTTTAGAGAATTCTGCATCTTAAAGGAGAGTAAAAGCATCACTCGTGAGGGACACCTGAGTGGAGTCCCCAGCTCCTGGCTTCAGCCTGACCAGTGCTGGCTGCTGTGGCATCTAAATAACTGAAAAGTGAAGACAATCTCAAACAGGGAAGAAACGATTTAACTTTTGTCTTCACTCTGTTTTTTATTTCCACCTAAATGGCACTTGGAAGATATTTCTTGTTGATTGTTGGTCTTAGTTAACATTATTAAGATTGCAAGGAGAAATTATCACCAAATATTTCTTTAAGGAGATACATGTAAGGACAGGGAAAGATCATTATTAAATACAATTGCTTTCATTCCACTATATTAAGGGGAAACCTTATGTTAATGATTAACTACCGGTTCAATTGAGTTGGAATTGCATCCTGAATTATTAGCCCAGGGAAGGGTGCAACAGGTGTTCATGCACTTTGTTCCTGTTAACAGCTGCATCACCTGAATCCGCCACGTGACTTTGAGGACACAGGAATCAGTACAACCAATCAAAGGGAGGCTGGAGACACAGAAACAATATTTTCCAATTCAAACTGTTATTTGGTCTTTGAATATTTGTAATTGCATTTACTCTGATGTTAACAATAATACAGGCTTTGAGAAAAAAAAAATGGTATTCTGACATTTATGCCTGGATAGTGGCTGAATTGTGCAAGCTTTTAAAAATATTATTTTGAATCTCTAAATGTATTGTCTCCTTTCAATCACGTAATAATCAGTTTATTTTATTATAATTTGACACAATTTTTAAAATTGATTCAGGTAAATTTTTCAGGTAATCCCATGGAACAGATTGCTGTCATGTTAAAACAAAATCTTGGACCCAGTGAGTTGGTTCAATTGGCTAATCCTATCCTGTAGTTGCCAGCCTGTAATATGAGGGCCAGTTCATGTCTTAGCTGCTCCACTTTGCATCTAGCTCCATGTTGATGGCCCAAAAAGCAGTGCAGGATGGTCCAAAGGCTTTGGACAATGTGCCCACGTGAGAGGCCAAGGTTAAGCTCCTTGCCATCTTTGGTAGATTTTGGTATATGCGTTGACCCACATAAACATCATCATCCAATATGCTCATCACGCTCCAAAATTTCTTTTTGTCTTTCTGTGATTTTTCTGTTTGGCTACTACCCTTCTCCCTCGTCTCCTTTGATCTATACTCAGTTAATGACTTTGGTCAAAATTATTGGATTGCTTTTAAAATAGTTATCGGTTACTGATAAACTAACTTTAGAGTTTTGGTCATAATAAGTGTGCAAATATTTGACAATATTATCTGTATTAACACTTTTCTGGAAAAGAAATATCAGCCCGTTTTGATAACACCATCTCTTCATTGTTTGTTGCTTTTACATATAGTAGTGCATGGTTAACTTTTTTTCCTTTTTATGAATTTCAAGTAACCCGAGTTTCAAGTCGTAGTTCAGAACACGGACTTTAACTTCATGATCTAGAAGTCAAGTACGGCTTTATGTCTTTACGTATCGATGAGTTTGTAGTTTCACAGACCCCTTCCAAGTGGAGATTCTGGTATTATTCATAGGAGGAATGAGGTAGCTGTGCTGTCTGTACTCTGACATGATTTTATCATTTGTCAAAAGGAGTAATATTCTCTTCATTAGCTGCTCAGCCCAATTGTGCTTTGTGAACCCTGTTGATTCTCACAAACTTTCCATTGTATCATTATGAGATTCGATATTGATCTTCATGTTGCTTCATTTGTCTTGTATGATTTTGGTTTTACCTTCATTCTTATCAGTTATGTTTGTGCTTCACAGCTTGAGTCCTTGGGACTGCGTTACTTGAAGTCAGCCTTCTGATTTTTCTCTTCAATTGCATGTCTATTACAGTTAATATGACTGCTGATATCATGAATTCTATCCCATTTTCTTCATTGGCAGTAACAGCTCATATTTCCCATGGTGACATTCGCTGATGACATCATATACACAATTTAAACTAAAAGGGATATGCTTTCAACACACTCCAATATTTTATTTTACAAATTTTTATATGATGACATTTGGTATCTTGTCATTTTACCGCAAATGACTACTTCCCTATATTACTCTATTATTCACAATTCAATGGATTTTTATTTTGACTATAAATAAACCAAGAATACCCATTTACAAAATACCTTTTACGTATTTTCAAATACAAGTTTAATTTTACGATATCTTTTCATTAACTTAAAATTCAATCAGCTTTTGTGAAATATGTGCTCTATTTCTTTATAACTTCTGCTTAGTCAAATTTGATATGGATTCCAGTTCTTGCACTTGCCAGGCGTTAGTGGTTGAAGGGATTGCTCTCTGCACCAAGGATGTAGACCTGGCTGAGTGGCTTGCTCCAAGCTCGGACCTGCACAGAGTAGCCCTTGTTAACATGTGAGGAATGACTCAGCTGTGGGAGTGACCAGTCTCCCCCACTCTCCCTTTCTGTGACTCAGTCAAACACATAAAATAAATAAGGCAATCTACTGCAAAGCCTTTTACAATTAGTTAATTTATTAACTTGTTTATAATTTTTCATGCTATGTTTCCATTGGCACAGGGATTTGAAAGTCTAGCACTCCACTGCCAAGGTGCATCTGAAAGTTTCACTGGGAGTCCTCTTTTGACTCCAGGCAGAGCTGCACACTCTAACACGACTTCACTTTCCCGTATGTCAGTCTGTAGGTGCATATATGTGTATTCATGCTTACCTATGTATCCGTTTATCTTGTACTTTGCATGCTTAATGATTCTATGTTTATATAATTTAGAATATGGAAGTTTTTATGGTGGCCATTTGGAAATTAAACCAGCGGATAGTCACTTGTCTTTGTACCTCTCTACACTTTGCTTTTCTTATTTGCTATTCTCTGTCTCAAATGAATAAATACACTTATTTAAGTACAAATTGCTTATAGTCTTGCACTACGGCATCTCTGGTTAGCTGACACTGGGATCCTGAATGAATGCTGGCCCAATTACTGACTCTTCCAACCACCAATTCTCCTCTCTAACAGTGTAAAGGGAAAGCAGAGGAAAATGCCCACAGTGCTTGGGCCCCTGCACCTACTGGGACATCTGCAGGAAGCTCCTCGCCCCCGGCCTTGGTCTCAACCCGCCTGGCCCTGGCAGGCATTCCCGAAATGAACCAGCAAACGGAAGACCTCTCTCTCTCCCGCCCGCTGTCTTTCTCTCTCTCTCTGTGATTTTGCCTACCAAGTAAACTAACCAGACCTTTAGGAAATGTTGAACAAGATGAAATTGTTAAAACATTAAAAACAAAAAAGACCTGAGAGAAAGGGTGCTAAATTCGATTTTAGAACAAGCACCTGGAGTGATATGACTACATTCAAGCAAAGATACAGCACATAACAGAGGCGTATTTTAGTATGGGGAAAAATAATTTGGAGGAAACATACAATATATTTAATCATACCTAAGTTTATGTGAGAAGAAAAACCAGAAAAGCAAAATTAGGAGTTTCAACATAGAGAAAGCAGTTGAAGAATGAGTTCCCCGAGGAATAAAATTCTAAGAACAGAGGTCCAAAGTAATTTTAAAAGTCAATAGAACATATTATGTTTTGCCGGTCCCATCTTTCAAGATGTAGCTCAATATTCCCTTGACAGGAAGAATCTGAGGAAGAGTCCATTGTCAGAAAGCAAATGTTGCCTCCTTAAATATATATCTGAAAATAAAGATGGAAATGTAAATTTCAATGTTACACTGGTTTGGAGAAATACTTAATTTTGTAGATCAAATATATATTTTTTTTTATTGAAAAATGCTTGTCTTCCGAGGATTCTATCCCTTTACCCTGCGGCATGATGAAAGTATTTTTATTTTCTAAATGATGTATGCTTTCTAAAAATGTCGAAGACAAACTGACACTTTTTTTTTTTCCAGAAATAATCTTTAAAACAATTGTTTTCCAGAAACCATTACTACTGTTGAGAGATCAAGGGAGAGGAGGGGTTTGGGGAGTGGGAGGGGCAACTCCAAGAGTGTGGAATTGTATTATAACATAATTTTATGAGGAAAAGAAATGAAAATAAGTGTGAGTCTTCTGTGAAAATCATGACATTTATTCTTTAATCCTAAGACACTGTGACACAGTGATAATCAGACCATATCCTACCAGGACTTTAGCCTGCCTCACTTCTTACAACGTGTTGGTATGGTGCCCAGCACGATGGCCTTGTGGTGAAATCCTCATTTTGCATGTGCAGGATCCCATATTGGTGCTGGATCCTGTCCTATCTGGCTCGCTGCTTGTGACCTGGGAAAGCAGCAGAGACTAGTCCAGCGTCTTGGGACCTTGTGCCCACAGGGCACACCCAGAGGAGGCTCCTGGCTCCTGGCTCCTTGATTCAGATCAGCTTGGCTTCGGCCATTGTGGCCATTTGGTGTCAACAACTGAATGGAGTATTTTTCTCTGTCTCTCCTTTTCTCTGTACATCTGCCCTTAAAATAAAAATAAATTAATTAAAAAACATATATTTGTTATAGAATTTGCCTGAAATTAATTTAATTTTAGCTTTATTTTCAAGTTTTGTGAATTTTTTCACCCTCCCCTCCACCAGTTCTGTCCCATTTTTGTTTTCTTTGTTCCTTTTTTTTTTTTTTTTTTTTTTTCTACATGTTAAAAGAAGTTTTTAGGACTGTTTTGAGGAATCTTACAATCTTACCTTTTGATCATAGTTCTGCATGTGCAGAAATGGTTTGCTTTTTGAATGTTTCGCTGATGTTATATGTTAGAAAAAATAAGCAATTGAGCTATAACATTCTTCCAATTTTATTTTCCTTCTGTTTGTTTTTTCAATTAAAAGAGTTTTGCACTATTTTGGTTTTGTAACTGAAGAATAATTTTTATTCTTTAAATGAATGTTTATCTGGTCTTTGTCATCACTGTTTCAGTAAAGCAAATAATTTTCATTGTTTTAAAGCTAAAATAAGCTGTTCTTACATTAACAAAGGAGGATTGGGAAAAAAATAAGCCTGTGTTAAAACATTGTGTGAATACAGCTATTGTCTTATTTGAAAGACGTCAGTCTTTGAAAGAAAATACATGAAAAGACAAAGAACGACTATTTTTAAAACTTTAAGATCTGATTTTGAAGCAATTTAATTTAGTAGTTTTTCTTAACGAAAAAATCGACAGGTTGCATTTAGTTGTAGGATGTGCTTCTCAGGCCTGTGCTGTTATGCAGCCTGGAAGCCAACCGTGAGGACTCCAGTGGCCAAGGAGCTGCCACCCACTGGGAGACACAGCAGGTGGTTCTGGCTGCTTTTGTGGTCTGGCCCAGTGTACCCCACAGCAGGAAGAAGCTCTGTCCCTATCTCCATCCCTGTCAAATAAATAAATAAGTAAATACTCTTTAAGGATAGTGTACTCTAAAATAACTAGGCACAAAGATTTACTTTTAGCATTTCAAATAGGCGTGACAGCTATATTGATAGGTAAAAAATCACCTTGCTCATTGACTTTCTAATCCAGGAGGAAAACATGGGCAAGGAAAGCGGAGCGATGGAAACACCTGCATCTAAGACCCCCACTTGCTGTATTTAAGAATCAATTTAAATGTCACTCTGTTTTGATCACTGCTTAGTTGTGTCTTTAGCTTGCCATGTCATACAAGGTGAAATATTCTGGCTTTCATTATTGTATCATTTGTGCCTCAATTTGTCTCTAATACAGGCCACATGCAAAGGAATAGATGAACACAGAGCCGCACGACAAATCCAAAGTCTATCTGTGAACAATTACTTTTTGGAATTCTGAGAATGCTGGTAACACATTTGTTGTTAAGAAACATAGTTTACAAATTATTCAAAATCTGGCCAATTAATTTTGTTGATTTTCAAATTACATCATTTACTCACTTAAATGAATATTTGTACTCATTTGGAAGAATGCAGAGAGAGTGAAGCTATAAATGAAGTTTTTGAGAGGGCATTCTGCACCCCAACAAGCAATGAGAAAACTTAATAAGATCATTTTGATTTAAATAATAATTTCTATGATTTATTTAAATGCTTTTATATTTCTTCATATTTAGATTCCAAGATTGAAATCAAAGTGAATCAAGTTTTATCTTCAGGTGTGTAGGGCCTGGCACAATGGCTCAATAGCTAAATCCTGGCCTTGCATGCACACGTGGGTTCCAGTTTGGACCCCTGGCAGCTCTGCTTCTGGAAGAAGCTCCTGCCTGCTGGCTTTCCGCTGGTTCTGCTTCGGCTCTTGTGGTCACTTGTGGAGTGAGCCAGGAAATGGGAGATCTTTCTCACTGTCTCTGCTTCTCTCTGAATACCTGCCTTTCCAATAATTTGGTTTTTAACCTTTAAAAATGAAACCTGCTCTGTCAAATGTTTCACCTTCCTTAGTTTTGAGATATTTTTCTCCCCTCTGCTTACCTGAGCTGGATTATTTGTTTAGAATTTGTTTGACTTTCCTTTTAATCATTTTATTGTTTATATTTATATTTTAGGTATATTTGTTTATATTTCTTTTAAAATATGCTATGTATAGTATTTATTAATACATATTTAGTATTTATTACTTGTATTTATATATGTATCACTTCAATTGTTTTGCTTACTTATTTATGATAAACATTTATTTGAATTATTTCATTCTAGGTTTTGGCTGTCTTTGATCGTTTCACAAAACCATTTATCCATCATTTAAGGATTGTTTCCTTAGGAGACACAAATACAAATAAGAAGTAACGAAAAGAACCAGTCTTTGCAAATTTGTAGTTTGTGTTTTACTTCCAGCAGCAATTATTTGCTTTTATATCCTTTAGGGGAAAGTGTCAAAGCTGGCTCCTCCACACACTCTCACTCAGTCCTCAATCACTTGTAAGGGGTGAAAATTCCTTTCTGTCTCTGGATTCCAGAATTTTCAGTTATGATAGCCTGCACTCAACTTGAGCAACTGACTGTGAATTTTAGTAGGAGTCTCTTTATCAAATAGGACCTAGCAAGTGTGCATTGCTTCAGGTGAGCAAATATAATGAATATTTCAGGTTCATTTCAAGTTTGAATTAGTTGGTACACCATGACTCCAACTGCCTAGTAAATTTAACACGTAATTTGTTGCAGGAGAGTCAGGTGTTATTTTTTTTTTTTTGTAAAACCCAATGTGTTACATCCTTCCTTTTTTCCAGACTTTTTCCATAAAATCTGGAATGTTGGGTTTTTGTGTTTATTTTATAACAAAATGCCAAACACAAGCCATTTATAGAAGAAAACATAATTCAGTTTATTACATTGAAGAATCAAAATTCAAAATCAGGTAAGCCGCCTGTGTTCAATTGTGTGGAGAGAGAAAAGATTATAAATTGCTGGCACCTGTTCAGAGAAAGCATCATGTGGTCGGCCAGGGAGCAGCATCGGAGTGATAGGAGCACAAAGCTCAGGGAGTCACAGTAGTTCACTTGTGAGAATGTCATTAAAGAGAATCTATGATGACCCAAGGACATAAGTCCACCAATAAGCTATATCGCTGGATTGTCTTGGTAGCATTAATTAATGACTTAGGGATTTATACAGGTACATGGATTTGGGAGCAACATCTATTCAAACAGAACAACCAGGATAACACAGACTACATTTTGAGAAATCATGTTGATAGGATAGCTGGTCCCCCGTGAAGTTACATTTTAAATCTTGCTTCTCCGCATTTTTCACCCTTCCAAGTCCAGGTTCTTCCTAGCTTTGCCCCTCAGGCCCCTTGAGGGAGAATAAAAGTCACAGTAGAATATAGACTTCCATCACTTGGAGATGATGTTCAGCCCAGACAATAGAAAATGGAGATGGTAGTGCTAGGTCTTGTGCAACACTCCTGGGTCATGTCCATCACCTGACCATTGCCATCACCTTGGGTTTGCGGAAAGCCCCACAAGGGGAGTGGTGATGTTATCAGCAGATGGTTCCTCATTCCAGGATAAGATCTTACTTTTCTTCTACAGCTCAGGAAGTAAGCACATTGCCCCGAATGATTTTGTGTAAACTGGATCTGAAGGATCTGTTTAGCTATTCCTTGCCTTGCACCCACCAGGATCCCATATGGGTACCATGCTTGTGGCCTGAGAAATCAGTTAAGGACAACCCAAAGCCTTGAAACCCTATACCCACGTGGGAGACCTGTAGGAGGTTCATGGCTCCTGGCTTCAGATCGGCTCAGCACTGGCCATTGTGGGGAGTGAATCAGTGGATGGAAGTTCTTTCTCTCTGAACCTCCTCCTCTCTGTAAACCTGATATTCTAATAAAAAATAGTAAATGATGTTTAAGCTGGGTGTTTGTTCTCCATGCCACTACAGTTGATTGGGTCATTTATATTGTACACTCATGCAAGTTTGGTTGATTGAAAGTTTTGCATCATGAGCCAGTGTTCTCTTAGATTATATGACGGTTGCTTACAACCCCTGAACGCGGTTGCTCAGAGTTGTTGCCCTCTTCCACACATGGTGGCAGGAGACAGGCTATCAGTTGGCAAAAGCCAGTGAGTGGGGACTCGTTCGCTTCTCGAGATCTCTCCCTTTTTGTCCCCTCCTGTCTCTAAGGCAGAAGGCATCTCTCTCATTCTTTCTTAAACAAATCCTGCTCTGAACACTGAATTGTCTGCATGAAAATTCTTCCATGTGAGAAAGTGGCGGAGTGGCTAGGTGGTGAAGGCTCAGACCAACACCGGTTTCTGCATTGACTGCTATTTCATCGTCCTGAGAGACAGAGCAGGAGAAGCTCTGAGTCTTGAGTCCAGGCAACCCACGTGGGAAAACCAGACGAAGCTCCTGGTTCCTGGGCTGGCCTGTCCCAGACAAAGGTGAACCAGCAGAGGAATCCCTCTCACCCTCTGGTTCTCCTTCTCTTTCTCTCTCTATGTGTGTAACTCTGATGTTCAAACAAACAAACAAAAAATACAATTTTAAAATAGTTTAAGTAATGGTCTAAACTAAAATGAATCCCAATTATTAATGTGAATTATATGATAACTGGAGAGTCTCAGAGACTTATATGAATGCTTAAATGATTGCATTGTAAACTTTGTGTTTTATATATTTTAAAGGTATATTTATTGTTCTTATTGAAAAGTCAGATGTACAGAATGAAGGGGAAGACAGAGGGAGAAAGATCCTCATCACTAGGTCACTCCCCAGTTGGCCTCATGGGCCAGAACTGAGCCAATCCAAACCCAGGAGCTTAAGCATAAGTGCAGTGTCCCAAGGTTCTGAGCCATACCCTACTGCTTTCACAGGCCATAATCACGGTGCTGGATCAGAAACGGAACAGCCAGGATGTGAACCCCTATGAAGGTAGAGGATTAGCCTCATGAGTCATGGCACCAACACCCTATTTTTTTTTTTTAATATTTCAAATGAACGGCAGCAAAGTTTAAAAAGATAAAACGTCTTCAGTTTTCCATTTTGTCAAAGCTTTGATAAACTGAGACTTTTGCACGCAGTGCAAAGTGTCACATAGTTTATGAGACAGGAATTATAGACACGAGGGTATCAATCATCCGTTTATCTTCCTTGGTACACAGTTGGCATTTGTTAACATATCAGTAGGTTACAATGGTCATAAAATATCAGCAAGTAGTGATCATGTGCATTGGAGCTGACCAGGACCTTGTGGTTCAATACCTGCTCCTTGGCTTGGAAACCTAGAAGTTCAGTGAAACTTTGGACCGTATTTTCATCCTAAAATTCTTGTTCCTTAAAATTATTGCTGATATGCATGGATATTAAAAATGCATTTCAAAACATTTCAGAAAAACCTTGAGTGAATACTTACAATGCTCATATTTTTGAGTTGTTTACTAATGAAGCCAGTTTTATTATTTTCAAATAATTTATAACTAAATTTGAATTCATTTTAGTAATTGTTATTAGTTAATAAACATTGTGTCAACTCATTTACAGGAGAGGAATGACAGGTTGGGAAACTAATATTTAGACCTTGTGTTGTGAGAATTGTTAATGTCAAAATCTGTACAAAATTTGTATTCAAAATTAGTTTGAGTTTTAGGTACACAGAACCACATGTTATTATCATTATTATTATTATTGTGTTTTTTTTCCTGATTATACTTTTAGCAACATACAAATCATTTTGGTAGAACTGGAGAAAGAAAGTTTCTGATTTGATCTTTTTATTCTTCAAGTATTTGCCAATGAAACACAGCTGTGTTGATTGCAGCTGGATCTCATAGCACTCCAACAATCAAACTAACTTCACGGTAATGCCTAGTACCCTTTTATTTCACAAGGTGTAAGAGGCAAGGGCTCCTACTTTTTTCATTCTTATGAAGGATCTAATCTCATTCGTGAGGTCCTTGAACTGTACCCCCATAATCAGTGAAGTGCATAATTTCAATGCTACAATATTAAATTTCAAGATGAAAGAATTGAAAAAAAAAACAATGAAAATGCTTCTCATGAAAAAGTAAGCTGCAAGAATCCTTTCAATTTTATGTTTTGTTTTACCATTCTTTGTAGTAATTGTTGTGGTGCAAGAATATTAGACCCATGCATTTGTTATTCTCTTATCTTCAGGGAATAAGTAATAAAATTGATCAATACCAGGGTGTTTTAGACACGCACATGCATGCTTGCTTCAGGCAAAGAGTTCAAGAGTTGTGAAGAGGTGCCAAAAAATCTCTTCGTTTTTCTGGGGAGACAGAGAGAGAGAGAGAGAGAGAGAGAGAGAGAGAGACTTATTTCATCTGCTGGTCCACTCCCCAAATAGCTGAAATGGCCAGTCTTAAGCCAGGAGCCCACAGCCATGTTTGGGTCTGACACATTGCTGCAGGGACCCGAGGACTTGGGACTTGTTCTATTGCATTTCTGGTAATATTAAGAGGTAACTGAGAGGGAAATGGGGCACCCGTTTTCTGGCGCCCATATCTGATGCCCGCATTACAGACTGAGGCTTACTTAACCCAGCATGCTACACAGGCAACCATGGGACATTTCTTCTTAAAATGTAATGTGAAAGTTACACACTTGTATTCTGAGTTCATCCTCTTTACAATAATTAATTTATACCAATAAAACAAAGGAATAAGCCTCCTTAAATGAAGGTTATTCCATCACTTAAACAAAGAGAAAAATTAAAAAAAAATGGTCACTAGTGTGGATTAAACACGGGCAAGCAGTGCTTTTAACAAAACCACACTGTTATTGTAAAAATTGACTTTTGAGTGTGTTTCTGCTCTGTTACCAGCAGTATTTCCAGCTTGGCTTTGCTCCTCCCAATTCCCTGAGCAAGGATTATGACAGCCGGCAACAACATTGCTGACCTGTTCCTGCACATTATCCACCCCAGAGCTAAGCTTCCTTGCTTTAATCTGTCTTTACAGATACACCAGCTAACTATGAGTCCTCTAGTAAATCTGTCTAGCTTCCTTGTGTGAGTACAGTTGTGTTCAACATGGGTTGGTGCTGGTGGGATTTACAATAGAATCATGATAGAGTCCCAGTTGTCAGTTGCTGCTGTATCCTGGTATGAACAAGTCACCCTGTGAAGTATTGTGCAATAAATAAAAGGAGGATGCCACTTTGCTGGGGTTCTTCAAGCTTCCTCTTTCCCAGGGCAATCATAAGCAAGCAGGCCTGATACGAGGCAAGCGAAACTCTACTGTATAACAAGTTTAAAATGCATTTCTACGTTGTGTGTGTGTGTGTGTGTGTGTGTGTGTGTGTGTGTGGAGAGAAAAAGAGTAGAAGTTAATGCTTTTGAATGTAAGTTGGATTTGAGGTGCCCCTAGAAGAGGAACAATGCTAACTGGATTTTGAAATATAGAAATATTTTATGTTAAAATAGTAGTACAACATGTGTTCAAAGTAAAGACAGGAATGGGATTGCGTGGAGAGACGGACTTAATAGATGCCTATGTTAGGGAGTCAACTTCATTTTTTTTAAAGATTTATTATTATTATTATTATTATTATTGGAAAGGCAGATATACAGAGAGGAGAGACAGAGAGGGAGATCTTCTGTCCGATGATTCACTCCCCAAGTGAGCGCAAAGGGCCAATACTATGCCGATCCGAAGCCAGGAGACTCTTCCGGGTCTCCCACGCGGGTGCAGGGTCCCAAAGCCTTGGGCCGTCCTCGACTGCTTTCCAGGGCCACAGGCAGGGAGCTGGGAGGGAAGTGGAGTTGCTGGGAATAGAATCCATGCCCGTATGGGATCCCTGTGCACTTAAGGCAAGAACTTTAGCCACTAGGCCGCCACGTTGGTTCCATGTTCTGATGACTAAATCATCATTAGGAAAATGAACTTTCACCTGTTGCATTTTTAATTCAAAAATATATACAAAAGCATATAAAATTGTGTAAGTATTACGCATTATTTAATCACCATGTGCTTCAAATTCCATACTGCATGTTAAGAATTCTAAGTACATCACCACCCATAAACAGAGAAGTTGAGTGTGAACGTTTTCTGGATGTCAATTACTGGATGACAAAGTATCACTCAGGTTAAGTCATGGTGTTCATAAGTTTTATTTGTGCTTTTTCTACTTAAGCATTCAATTTGGGGAATAACTTGTTTCAATAGACCTTATTTTTGCATGTGAAATATGCATGTAATTAAAATATTTTATTTGTATTTTTCAAAATGGAAATTATGTAAATGATACATTCTGTTTCCATTACCATATATCATCGCCTTATGAGTAATATATATTTGTTTCCTTATGTTTGTAATTGTGTTCACTTATATTGTGATTCTGAGTATTTATGAGCAACCCACAAGATAGCCTAGCAGCTAAAGTCCTCGCCTTGTACGCCAAGGATCCCAAATGGGCACCGGTTCGTGTCCCGTTGGCTCTGCTTCTCATCCAGCTCCCTGCCTGTGACCTGGGAAAGCAGTCAATCATGGCCCAAAGCCTTGGGATCCTGCACCTGCCTGGGAGGACTGAAAGAAGTTCCTGGCTCCTGGCTTGGATTGGCACAGCTGGAGCCATTGTGGTCACTTGGAGAGTGAATCAGCACACAGAAGAGCTTCCTCTCTGTCTCTCCTCCTCTCTGTATATCTGACTTTCCAGTAAAAATAAATAGTTATGACCACATTGTTTCCTTGTTTATTTTAAATGATTTATTTATTGATTTGATTGTCAGAGTTATAGATAGAGAGGTGGCGATGCAAAAAGGCAGATTTTAAATCTACTGCTTTACTCACCAAGCAGCCTCAATTGCAAGAGACTGCCCGGTCTAAAGCTGGTAGCTAGGAGCCTCTGCTGGATGTTCTGTGGAGGTGTGGGTGATCAGATGCCTGGGTCATCAGCAGGAAAGGCGATGGGGACTCTTTACCTGGAATCCACAAAGGATGCTTAACATACTATGCCACAGTCTGGTGCCTGCCCCAACACTGACTTTGCAGAAATGGAGTGAAGAAAGCATACAGCTAAAATATACTCTTCAAGATAAAGCCAAGCTCATTGCACCAGGAATTATTAAATTAAATATATATATAAAATCAGTAAAATTTTAAAATTACACTAAATTTTGTGGAAGAGACAAAGTATTTCAATATATAATGCATAACACAAATAATCAAAGCTAGTAAATCACAGATTTAGTTCAGAGATGCAGGAGCAAATGTTTTCTCTTCAAAGCAGAAAAAAGATGGACAGTTTACTAATGGGAAGATCCCCAACTGCTTTTCTATAACTCACGATAGAAATGCAGTTGAATGTATAATCTTCAGTTTGAAATTTGAAACCGACACAATTATGTTGTTCACTGCCTGGTAACTTGTTCCTGCTGAGTAGTTGGTTGGTTGCATGGATATGTCAAAATGGTATATTTCTCTAGATGCTCGTTGTTTTCTTGGCTTCTGTTGTCATATTGAAGTTTTCATTATGTATAGAATATGTAAGAATATATGCATATGTCTTGTTAGATTTATGCCCAAGTACCTTATTTAGGTATTGTAATGCATTATTACCTTTTATTCATTTATAACTATAATCGTGTGTGCAAAATCTGTTTCAGTTTCCAGTTCTCTGCTATGACGTAGGAACTTGAAAGACTTTTTGCATGTTGACCCTTGTATCTTTCATCCTGTCACCTTATCATACACACAAATACTTCTAGGCAATTTGCTTATTTTAATAGGATTTTTGACATATATAATTATTTGATGTGTGAACATGAAGTGTGTAATGTTGTCTAAAGCATTGAACTTACTTGCACAGATTGAGATCATTTTTACATTATTTCAACTAAATTCCATGTTACTATTATTATTGGGATGGCAGTCCTCTTTGGTGTGACCCCCGAGTCTCACAGTAACGCCTTAAAATGTCCTTTCTTTAATACGTGTGGGCACATTACTGTGCAGTTTTTGAAAAAGCGTTGCCCAGATTATGTGCAGCGCTCTGATCTTTGCAGTTCCAGGGTGAACCTGGACTCTCTTCATGATGGTCTGTGTGCAATGATAGTCCATCTGGGATCTGAGTAAGCCAATAAATGTGACTATTTTTTCTTCAGGTGGATGTAATACATTTGCCATTCATACTCAGACCTCTGGAATCAAACCCTCTGTCCCTAAAAGCTATTTTTTGCCGAACTAGTGAAACTGATTCTTTCAATTTTACTATACAACACAGAAGTATACTAAATTGATTTAAACTGTTATTTATTCATTTGCAAAACACATTGAGTCAGAGAAAAGGAATGAAAAAGGGAAGAAAGAAGGAGAGGGAGAAGAAGGAGGGAGAGAGAAAAAGAGACAGAGAGACCATAGCCTTTAAAAATCAAAAACTCCATGCCACCACAGTTAGCAATCAATTAGTATTTCCAGGGAATTTATGTAAACTTCTTTCAGGGCAAAGACTTAACAATCAATCACATAATCGCATGCTGGGCAGAAGTTTAGTAAGTACTGATAAATTGGTAAGGTGTAATAAAATTTTATGACTAGGTCAATATATACCTAAGCAATATTTTCTGATCCTTACTTTGGCAACCTCACTCAGGCCTGTTACAACGTAACAACAGAACAGGCTATGAAATAAGGTAGGTCTTTGGATCCTGTTACTTTGTTCATGTTTCTAAGTATTTGTATTTAAATTTACATTAGCAATTTCCACATGTATCTGCATTTCTCCAAATTAACAAAATTATGTATTATGCTTTACTATTTAACATGGATAATTTCTTGTACCCAAACTGGAAGATATACTTGAAAAATTTTAAGTATATAATATTATTCTTCATGTGACTCATTGTTTCAGGTTTTCTCGAATTTAGGTTGTATCATTTAATAGCTCTTTAAAGAAGCAAATACATATTGCAAGATATTTTGAAAAATAGAGGAAATATGTTATGAAATTCTACACAGGCAAAAGGCAACACTGTGTATAAAAATGTAATACTTTCTAACCTTATAAATATCAGTCATCACTTTGTTATCTTATAAAACATTACACATTTTGATAATAAATATGCAGAGAAAATACAACTTTGTGTAACTCACAAAACAAATTTGCTTACAATTGCTGCAACTACAGAATGCACAGAGTGTAATAATCATCTATAGCATAAACAATATTTTAGTATTGATTAGTTATGAGTGCACACATGACCAATGAAATTTTGGTACATTGCCATTTTTATGATATGTCTAGATTTAAAAGATTTTTTCATGATTAAATGCATGTTTTTGACTTTTGTATAAAAATGAATGTGCAGATCGTGTCACTGGTTTCTTAAAATTAAAGTGTTAGATTGCTTGAAGTACATAATTATTTAAAATGAAATGAAAAAGGTGTTAATGTCATTTCTACATGACATGAAGCAATTCATTTTCCATTTTATATGTAACTTAGTTTAGCACTTGTGATTTTGATTAAGTTTAGCTGAAGATTAAACTTTATATCTTTGATAATTACTGCTTAATATCTGTTACAGCTAAAATGTATTTCCAATCTTGAACCACACATCTAAAAGGTGTATTAAAAATATGCTTATCCTTGAATGATGTCTGTTTGAAATATTGTCATGATTTCTTACCAGTAAGAGTGTGCCAAGCATGGAGAAGTTTTACGTTTGTATAAATAATTTTAGAGGGATTGCGTTTTTTGCAGTTTTTGCAACTGTAACGTAATGTATATTGCTTTTTCTCTCCCTCAGATGGCAAAGAGGAAATTTTCTGCCTTAGAAATCACCCTCATTGTTCTTTTTGTGATAGTCACTATAATAGCCATCGCCCTAGTTATTGTACTGGCCACAGACACACCTGCAGTTGAAGGTGAGTGATGCACTTGGTACAATAGTATACAGTGAAGAAAAACTCATTACATTGTAGCCATGGACTCACGAAGATGTGAGAGGGAAAAGTCACACATTTACTTCAGTTTTTGTTTTAAAGAATCTGTTTATTTTTGTTGGAAAATCAGATATACAGAAAGGAGGAGAGATAGGGAGAAAGATCTTCCATCCGTTGATTTACTCCCCAAGCACCCACAGTGGCCAGAACAGAGCTTATCCAAAGCCAGGGGCCTCTTTGTGTCTCCCACTTGGGTGCAGGGTCCCAGTGCTTTGGGTCATCCTCCAGTGCTTTCCCAGGCCACAGGCAGGGAGCTCGATGGGAAATGCAGCAGCTGGGACACGTACTAGTGCTCATATAGGATTTCTTGTGCATGTAAGGCCAGAACTTTAACTGCTAGGTTTACTTCACATTTTTTATTTCTTATTTTTCAGTTTGAATGAAAACTCATTCTAACTAAGGAATAAATGTCTTGATACATTATTGTTCCTTAGTTAATGTTGCTTTAAGAAAGGAAAGAGGTCAGGAAAAAGTTAATGTAAAGAGGAATCATTGCTTCTGTTACCAGTAAGATTCTTTTCGTTGGTGGGAAACTGTGGGTTTTTGCTCTATCAGATACTTAATAGGGTTAGGGAAATTCGGAATTTTCTCTTTCTCTCTCTCTTTTGAGAATAGACATTTTATAAGAAAGACAGCTGAAAGAAAAGTGGAAAAGTGCTGAGATATTTCGTTATTTTTTTCTGAATATTTATATTTCAAGTTAAAGTTGGTGCCTACCACCTTGACCATTTAACCTATTTCTCTGCTTTCATCATGCTTGTCAATTCAAGTCAGAGCTTGTTTTCTGTAACTCTTGGTCCTTTGCTCTTGTTATCTTTAATCTTTGAAAACTTAATATATTATGAAGTAATCAATCTTATATAAACACAAGTACTAGAATATGGATCTATTTTTCTTTTTTTTCTTTTCTATTACATTCATTCTTTAAGAAATTTGTTATTTCTCTGATTTTTTTCTTTTGTGAATTTATTTGCTCTCCCTCTATACCACTTATCTATTAATTTATCCATGTTTCTCTGCATTCTTTGTTCTTCTTTAAGTGACTAATTATAAATATGGTGGCAATACACAATTTGTTTCATTTTCAATATTTGCCAACACGTCCTCTGAATACATTTTAGTTTTTGAAAAGCAAAGAGCTCTACAGAAGCATTCAACAATTTAAAAAGAGTCCTCGAATCTTTGATTTTACTGAGAATTTTCCTCTCCCAGACGATAATGGTTCTACCTTTACTCCAACTACAGATCAATCACCCTCAAACACAGGAACTTGTCCTAGTGTGCAAAATGATCCTGTCAACGAGAGAATAAATTGCATTCCAGAACAATCCCCAACCCAGGTCAGCAGCCACAATTTTTAATCTTTAAAAGCAATATATAAAGCATGGTAATATTGGTTCAAATTGTTATGATTAAAGATGCAGAAATAATTTTGGCTATTTTCTTTAATAATAGTTCTGCATAAACAGATAATCGACAATAAAGATCCCATGATTTCCTTTTCTCTACTCTATTGAATTTACACTTGATCTTAGCCTAAAGGCCGAGAAGTGATACTCTACTGAAATTAAATGAATAAGTTAGTAATCGTTGATAATTAAGAAGTGTTTAGTTATTTTATAAGAATCCCATCTTCTTAAACATACTCAAGAAGTAGATCACTAGATGGGATGTTTGAAGGAAATATCTCTTCCACATTAGAGTATTTGTAATGAAGGAACTAACCACATTTGTGAAATATAATATTACTTCCATTTGTGAAAATCATTATTTTTATTACATTTAAATTAAAAGGTAAGAGGTATAGAGAAATGTAAGATGAACGGAATGAAAACGGTGTGTTGGTGTGTGTGCCTGTGTGTGTATAAGCATTTTGTGCACGTTATAATATGCACACTCAAATCTCATCTTCTCTTAGGCAACAATATAGAATGATTCAATAAACTGTAAAAAATGGTATTGTCCATGTCCTGGCATTGCTGTGTCATAGTCAATAAAATTTTCTGATTAAATCTCCATGTAGAATCATAAGCAGATATGATTTTTCCAAGTGAAAAATTAGGAATCTCAAGTCTTATGAATTACTGATTTAAGGTTATCACGTTGCATTTACTGGGTTAATATGAAAAAAAAAGTCAAATGTTTTCTTTAGTTAATATTCTCCTTAAGAAATATTTTAAGCAGCATAGAGTTCTATTAGAAACTGTATAGGTGGTAAGGATCTTATTGGGAAAACCTTGACAATTGTTTTGCATTTTAATGTTATTATTATTCTTCAATGTCAACCTCAGATTAAATTGCTAAATAATTACTTTCAATAAGATATAAGGTTATGGATTAAATAAACTAAAGTCCAATCAATATATTTACATTTGTCATGCAATAGAGTAAATTTAACTTAAATTGAATGTATACTTTAGTATATTTCTAATATATTTCTCTTTTTTTACTTTCTAATTTAGTTTTATTTTGAATTTTGAATTGTATGGTACAGTTTTGTGTAAAATATATTTATCTTACTGACATTGAACTAAAAGATGAACTTTAGAAAAATTATTTTAGAGATACTGTAATTTTAAATGTTTTGTATAGGAAATCAGCTTGTCAAAGCTAAAGGCAAATGTCAGTCTCATCGTTAATTAAGATGCATGGCTGAATTCAAAAGTGGAGTGTGGGGCCTGTGCCTTGGGCTGCTGGGCTAAGCTTTCACTGCTGCAACCGTTTGGGGAGTGAACCAGAAGATGGAAGATTTTTCCCTGTCTCTCTCTTCTCTGTGATATTTGCCTTTCAAATAACTACATCTATAAAAAGAGGTGTCGTGTATGGATCTCCTCCATCTCTGTAATTTAGCCTTTAAAATAGATTAGATAAATCTTAAAAGAAACCAACAAACAAAAAACAGGTCCAGTGTTGTGGCATAGTGTGCTAAGCCATTGCCTGTCTGGCGCAGTTCCAGGCAGCACATACAGGGAGCATTGCAGGAAGTTCTGTGTACTTCAGCCTGGACCGCGGCTGATGGAACCGTTTGAGGAGTGAAACAAAAATAGGAATTCTCCCTCTCTCTGTTCCTCTGTTTTTCATGTAAATTAAAAAAAAAAAGTGGTGTGGAATAAGCTAAATAAATGTTTTTGTAAATCATATTTTTAATCAAGCAAAATGTATTCAAAATAAGAAATGAATTATAAAAAGTACCTTCCTCCTTAAAAAGGTGTTACATTTCCCTCCTTTTCCCTTGCAGGAGATGTTATTAATTTCAAATAAAGGTCTTTTTATTTAAGATTTTTTAAATGCTTATTGGAAGGGCATATTTATAGAGAAAAGGAGAAACAAAGATCTTTCATCTTCTAGTTCACTCCTCCAAAAATTTGTATATAAAACTTGCAGTTAGTTAACATGTAATATATTTTAGTCTTCATTATATCAAAGTACAATCATGTTTTGGCAAGCTCTAAGGAAAGCTACAGCTCAGTTGCTTTTCTAAACGGATGTTCCATCTTTCTAGAAGTTTTAGAAATAGTAATTTTTCTAAAAGGTCAGAATGAAGATACTCCTTACTTCCTCTAAGCTGAGGTGAATTCCAAGTAAACAATCTTCAACAGGAGGCTTTTTTTTTCTTGCTTGTTAAAGTGGTTGTATAAGAATATACATGCAGATATAATATATGCAACATTAATAAAATGCAGAGTTCTATCACATATATGGTTCTCATATTTAAATGTACTACATGAATACCTATTAGAAATTGTAATATACATTGCAATTGTTCCTATCCATGTATACATCATAACATTAATAGATACTTCTATTCCAACATGCATAAAAATATTGAATAAATGATGCAATTAGAAAGATAAAAAAAACCTTGCAGTTAGGAAAGACCTGCATGTCTGTACCAACCTGAACACGCCTGATCTCAGAAACTAAGCAGGGTTGGGCCTGGCTAGTACTAGGATGGGCGAAAAAACCTAGATTCCGATTGCACAATGATGAGAAAATAGGGACGCAGTCAAGAAGATAATTTTAAAAGCTATTACAGTTTTCCTAGAAGGCAATAATTTGCTTTAGATACCATTGTAAAATCCCACAGCATGAATGACTTAAGCAGTAAGCTATTTTCTCAAAAGTTGGAAGTGTCGTCATGCTGGGTTTACGCCAAGGTTTCGTTCTCGTCCTATGTTGTAGTTTCCTCCATGCAAATTACAGTTGAAGGTGTAAGTTTTCCATTATGTGTACAACACTCAATTTTTTAAATGCTTTTATTTTTCTAGTTGAAGCTAAAAGTTTCAAGTCATCTTTTAGTATGTCATCTATTAGAAAAAAAAGTTTGATTCCAAAGCATTCATTTCAGAAACCAAATGTCGCACATCTGAGAGTAGCACTCATCATTGTTTGCTTTAATATATCTGTTTCTCAGGCAATCTGTGCCCAGCGGAACTGCTGCTGGAGGCCGACGAATGACTCGGTGGTCCCTTGGTGCTTCTTTGTTAACAATCACGGCTACACTGCTCAGGGCGTGACAACGACAAGCACTGGTGAGACACATGCTCAGTCTGTTAAGGACTGAGTTCAGAATTGCTCATTGTTGGTGATAGATTATGACATTATAAAAACATAGACGACACGGCGATGATCCATGCGAGCTTTCTTCTGCAGGACTTCAGGCTAGGTTGAACAGGATAGCAGCACCTAGCCTGTTTGGAAACGACATCAACAATGTTCTCCTCACCACTCAGAGCCAGACGGCCAACCGCTTACGCATCAAGGTCGGTTGTCCCTTTTTTCTTTCCTTCTTTTCGGATGATTGCAAATATTTAGGAATGGAAGACATTCTGCTGTCACATCTTCTACCTGACAATACGTGCTTCCTTTGAGAAGTATTTATCCCCAAATAATTAAGTAATGATAATATTTATTCTTCCCTAAGCCCGCTTACTCAAATGGCACATAATGATTAGTTTCTCTTGAACCAATTTTGTACTATTTCAATATTTTAATCTATGTAAAATATTTTTGAGATTAATGAACGTCTAATACATGTTAGGAAGTTTTATCATTTCGGCTATGGGTAGGGATGTAGGATTTAAAGGTGAATAAAGACAATTTGAATTTACTAACATTTGTACTGATTAAGTTATAAATAATAATGTTAAAGAGATCTATTTAGTTTATTCGCAAACAGCTTGCTTGTTAGTTATATTTGAATTTGGAAGTGAAAACAATATTAAGCTTGTGTGTGTGTGTGTGTGTGTGTGTGTGTGCTTTCTTTGACACATTTATGCAGGCACTGTGATTGTTTTAACAGTAAATATCTTTCGACTAAGGTGATGAACATTGAGAAAGCAGAGCCTGCCAATGAATGACCAATGTTTGGCAGTGCGGCTACTGGCCTTACATCACTGACTGTTAACTGTTGAGTCATCTGTAATTGTTTTTGTAGCATGCCGATTTTCTGTTTTCTTCGGCAACATGGAATTCTGGCATAGCAGTTCCATAATGTTAAAATCAAGTTTGTGACTACATTCATAACTTTTATAGATGTTCCACATGCATTATGTTCCGTTTAAATCTTAAAATCAATAATTCAGACTCAGAAAACTAAATAATAATCTTGAACAAGTATTATGGAATCAATGAAATCTTTGCAGCTTACTGATGCCAACAATGCCAGATACGAAGTCCCTCATCAGTACGTGACAGAATTCACTGGCCCCGCGGCCACTAACACGTTGTACAATGTGGAGGTTACACAAAACCCCTTCAGCATCAGAGTGACCAGGAGGAGCAACAACAACATTCTGTAAGCAATCATATTGTTTCACAGATATAGAGCTGAACGTCTCATCCAATTTCATTGTATTATTATGGAACAGGAATATCAAGGTCAAGACATTGTAAAAGATAACAGATTTCCTCTTAAAATGCGATGGCTAAACATCCTTGTAAAGGTGACAATCGTAGGGCAGCTGGTGACCCCAGGATTATCAATGTTAAATATATAAATTGGTGTTGACCAAGGGTGAGTTTGGGAAGCAATTATAAGCCAATTACAACGTTTGGATAACTAAAACCACTCCTGCATCTTGTCTTGACAATGCAGTATTCTCTGTAATTTGTGGGACCAACTGATTACTATTCAGAGATGTGTTCTTATAATACAAAAATGCTCCCATGTATTCAAATAAACACAAACATCAGAATTCACCTCCTAAGGACACATGTTAGGCATTTAGTAGTAAAATAAAGCATATGGAATGCCATTGAAATTTTCTTGTAGCATGTATTTGTTCTGCATAAAATGCTAAATGCTTTTCTGTGATCAAAGTTGATTTTGGACTTCATTAGCATGAAAATTAGATGCACACAAATTGAGACATTGTATTATCTATTTGTGTATTTATTTTCATTGTATTTGAAAGTTGGATTTGTACACAAAGAGGAGAGGCAAATGTCCTCCATTCCCAGGATCACTCCCCAAGTGGCCCTGAGGATTCGAGCTCAGTGTCCAAACCAGGATCCAGGAGCTTCTGCTGGTCTCCCTCGGGCACGCAGGGCTCAAGGCCCTGAGTCATCCTGTAGTGCTTTCAGTGTGGGGTTGGCACGCAGTGCCACCACTACACCAAGACAACACTGTATTTTGAAAACAGGATCTGAAGCAGGCAGAGTACCTCAGCTTCCTTTTAGTTTGTGGCCTTGAATCAGTTTTCAAACATGTGCCATCTGTGAAATGGAAGTGATAATTATGGTTACACTTCAAATTTTTGGTAGAAGTTAGGGAGAGAATGTGAAAAACTTATGAATGATGAACCGAATTGTTATTTCAGTGAACAAATTGTGTGGTTTGCACATTCTTAAGCATAAACACAGGGAAAAGAGACTTTTTTTTTTAAAGTAAAATAGTAGAAATGATGCTATACTCATATTTAGTGGTGTTTTTGAATATTTGATCTGACTCATTTTCTTTAATGACCCAGATTTGACACCAGTGTTGGTCCTCTGGTGTACTCAGACCAGTATTTGCAGATCTCAACCAGACTTCCCAGCCAGTACATGTACGGCCTCGGCGAACATGTTCATAAGAGGTTCCGTCATGATTTATATTGGAAAACATGGCCCATCTTCACTCGGGATCAACATACCGCTGATGTAAGAAATTATTTTTCTGTTACAAACAAAATAATTGTATTGGAGCAAATGACAATGTTAACTATTTCTGGTCATTATTTAATTAAAATACTGCTTAAGGTACTCGGGCATAGTGACACCTTAATGAGAAGTATGCTTACAGTACAGTGAGGTTTAATAAGTAAACCTAAATCCTCTCAGTCACTAACAGATTTAATCAACCTTTGAATAGCATTTCCAGGTTTGGAACGCTTTCTTTTAAATATTGCTTTTATATTTCACCGTTTCTTTTTCAACCATCCCTCTACATCAGCCTTCTATGAGTGGCCATTATCATTTCATCATGCATGTTCTACGTATTTTTGTATGAGAATGTGTCTTCTATACTGAACATCAGCTCATGCACCTTGTCCGTTTCCTCCTGTTCCGTGGTAAAGCATCATCCTTCGCAGCTTCATGCCCTTGCACAGGAGGCTGGATCTTTATAATTAGACATCTTGGAATTCTTGACCATTTCTACCATCTGTTATTGAAGGTTCATTTGAAGATTCATGTCAAAAGAACTCACAAACTCTTATGCAGAACTATTCTGTTCCCAATTACCTGTTTAATCTAGAGCGACAGTCTTGACATTGTATTAGTCACACACGTTTTCTCTAATTCTCAAATAGAAGATCCTTGAGGATAAAAACTACAGAATTAAAAATTGTTTTTGTTAGTGCATGCCGTTTCTTTTCTCATGTCAGTGCCAAGCATTTAATGTCCCGAACTCAAGTGAGTGAGTATGGGAAAGAGGCTCACAGACCACTAATATTGCCTATAAATCTATGCCTTACAGCATCGTTTTATACAGTAACCATGTTAAACACCTCATAGTGAATGCCCATAATTTCTTTCATTAATCAGTCAGGAAATACTATGTTTTTGCCATGTCAGTATTTTTTCATTCTCCTTCACTTGTAAACTCATCACCTCTCACCAATTATGCTGCAAATGTTTTAGGAGGGTAGGAACTATCTTCTAGTTGCCTGCTCTGCCTTGACACACATGGGGCAAAATGGATAAAATATCACAACCTTATAACTGACTTGCCATTCAAATATATTTAGTTACAATTTGACACAAAGGAAAGATAAGTATCTACTTAAATAAAGCATTTAACATGCCTGCATTTTCTGTATATAAACTCAATTATGTAAGAAAGACACACTCTATGGTGCAGTGTTGTACAGTTTCAGGAGGTATACACTGTGAAGAAACTTAATTTGTATTTTGAAAAATAGCATACGGAATAAGTGCATTTGTAAAGACAGTTTTGAAGTTTATAATCTATAGTTTATAATGTAAAATTTATAATGTATATGTATATGTATATGTAAAATGTATGTATATGTATGTATGTATATGTATAATGTATATGTAAAATTTATAATCTATAGTTTATAATGTATAAGTTTATAATGTAAAATGGCCTTCAATTATGATTTTTAAAATGTTTTCTTTTCAGCATACTGATAATTTATATGGTCATCAAACATTCTTTATGTGCATTGAAGACACCACTGGAAGGTCTTTTGGTGTTTTTCTAATGAACAGCAATGCAATGGGTAATGACATTTTATATTGTACTTGTCTTAACAAAGGTTTAACTTAACATGTCTAAATTGAACTCTTGGTTTCCACCATGACTCTCTATGCCAGAGAAACTTGTGGCTTTAATAATGCTGTTATGTGAATTAGTTATAAGTAGTTTTTGAATTTAATTAGACAATTGAATTCACATTTCACGGGTTTGAGAATAAGGTGTCCAATAGCAGGCAGGGACTTTCTTTTCCCTTCAGCGCTACGTGAAAGTATATCCTTCCAGACACGTGGCCCCTTTTGATAACTTCCATTTATCAGAAAAGATGAGCACACCGATACAGATTTGGATGACAAAGTGTTTATCCAACAAGAAATAAGAAAAAAATATTTTCAGTTAATGTCAGCTTCAGAATCTTTAAAAACTATTGAATATACTATTTACCAATCAAAGAAGTAATCCTTTAAAATGTTTAATACTATAGCTGAGGCAATATATTACGTTACAGCAGTTCAATTACCCTTTCAGACATAGAAAATGTAGATACATTGTTTTATTAATTTTAACCTATGAGTTAACATGTAAGAATATATTGTATATCAGACTATGGTATTAAAATGATCACTTAAAATGCTGTTTTAGAATTTTAAAAATTGCCAAAGCAGAACTAATTTTTGCCTCTTGCTCCAGCTTGCAGGGGAGCATTTGCTAGACCCTTTGAAAGTATACTTATCAGATCTCTTGCATAAAAAATTACGTCGTAATGAAATTCTTTCTGATTCATGTGTTCACTGTCATTTTCTACTTCATTGCTTGAAATAGCAGAAAATGATGACTAACTGAATCAGGTATAAACTATTGGACTGTTTCAGGCCATAGCACTCATTTTTCACATTTTCTTTCTCTAGAGGTCGTCATCCAGCCTACTCCGATAGTCACATACAGAGTGATCGGTGGCATCCTCGACTTCTATATCTTCCTTGGCGATACGCCAGAGCAAGTGGTCCAACAGTATCAAGAGGTATGTTTCCAGACTCAGAAATAAATCTTATTTTCCGCCAACGTTTCTTGTGAAAATATGCATATTTAAATGATAAGAACTTGGTGAACTTTTTCAGAATATGTCAGATTCCTATCCATTCTTAAGATAGGTGTAACAGTGAGCTGACTTGCTGGTCTATGCGATGATGCCTTTTTACGTGTTAATTTCAAATGGGTTTTCCTGGCAGCTAAATTCAGAAGTACATATTGCGTAATCATTTAATCTGGATCTATTTCTATGGAGCTAAGCAAAAGAAAGGAAGAGGAAGATGAAAGAAACTCCCTGTTTGAAATAAAAAGTCATAATAGCTTCTTGACATAGTCTTCTGTTTTAAAAAGCATTAAAATGTGAAACTTGATGTGAAAGATCAGAGTACTTTAGCATTTTTAAAAATAAAGTATCTACACAAAGTAAAACATGACATTGGTATACATTGATATGACATACATGAAATCATACTTTAGATAAAAAGTAAACATCACTATTAGTGAAAATATATATATTGTACATGAGGCATAGACATATGTAAATAAAATCACATGAATAAGAAGAAACCTCACACAATTTAATTTTTAGAGTATTTATGGACCAGAGATGTTTAGAAATTGAAATGGAAATATTCTGATAATTGTGATATTTGATATAAAGTTATTTTTTAAAAGTTAAATAATTGCTTTTAATAGAAAATAATAGCTAAGCATGAGTAATTTCTCTACAATTTTGATATAATACCATCATAGATAAGTCATTAAACAAGAGTGTCGTCACCCTCATTACTCTTTGCCTTAATGGTACCTAATACTTAATTTTTGCTAAATTTTTTTTTCAATTACTATTACATTATTCATATTTTTATATGCAAACTGTGTGATCTTTGTAATGTAATCCTGGTAGTGTCTGGAACAGGAGCGGAAGGGAGTCCTTCAGCTTCAGGGAGAAGAAGCCCCGCACCCTGTGCGAAGACACCGGGAAACACTGGGGGAGGGTTGCAGTAGCCCTCAAGGTTAAGGAAACCGAAAATGTGTGTTTTTAAAGGACAGTTCTTCCTTACATATTAGTTTTGTATTTGTGTTTGCAATGAAGAATGGTGTGTCAATACACAAGAATGAAAAAAAGATCATAAAATTGCTCAGGATCTATAACAAAATTCTAACAGAATGTTCCACAAAACATCTTAGAAATAATTAGCACCAAGGGCCAGAGCTTGTGGCGTAGCAGAGTAGGTGCAGCTTAACAATGCTAGCATCCCAGCTGCTCCATTTCCCTGTTAATACACGTTTTGTCTTTCAAATGAAAAAGAAACAGGTGACATTAAAAATTGTAAGTATGTGATTAAACTTGATACAAGAGATGAAATGCAGTAAGAAACATGAATAGTAGTTACTAAGGTGAAATGTGTTTAAACGTGCAGTTTTGTTAGTAACTGTTCATTTACTTGTAGCTCATTGGCCGACCAGCAATGCCAGCATACTGGAGTCTCGGATTCCAGCTCAGCCGCTGGAATTATAATTCCCTCGACGTGGTAAGGGCTGTGGTGGAAAGAAACAGAGAAGCCCGCATACCCTATGTAAGTAGAATGGAGGATTTATGCAAGTATATATCAAGTCAAACACTGTCACATTAGCATGTATGGAGAGCAATGTGTTGGGAATATATATGCACATATATACTATATAGGTAATGTATTTGAATGTATCTGATTTTCACAATATTTATGATTATAAGCTTATATTTATCTGTTAAGTCTATTTGATTTCCCTTGTTAATAACCACACCTACTTCAAATTTATATAATATTTTATAGATGATTAAGACTTACACCAGAACAGAATACTGTTAACTATAAAGAAAATTGTATTCAATTTTTAGAATATACTTTTTAATAGTGCATGTATTTTAGAATGTTCATTTTGAATTGTAGAGGATTTGATTTTTTATATTAAATCTTGTTGAAATAAAAAGACAAATTGACTGTCATTAAAAATCTAACTACTCATTTAATGATTTGTAGTTAAGCGCTAAATAAATTACTTTCACAACAGGTATAGTTTTTCTTAATGAAATAAGAAGGGAATGAGTTACTTTATTTTTAATCATCATATTTGTAAATTCACTGGACTTGAAAGTTGAAGGTTTCAGAGTGTTCTTTCAGCACTATTTATTGAAATATCTGATATTTTTCAGGACACACAAGTCAGTGATATTGACTATATGGAAGATAACAAAGATTTCACCTATAATCGAGTGACATACAACGGGCTCCCTGAATTTGTTCAAGATTTACATGACCATGGGCAGAAATATGTCATCATCTTGGTAATGGAGGATTTTGAATAGATACAATTTGGGGTTGACACATTTGTACCTTAATAAATTTTCTATCGATCCTTGTTTATATTGTTAGGATCCTGCGATTTCTGTAAACAGGCGTGCCGATGGAACAGCCTACCTGCCGTATGACCGTGGGAGTGCTCAGCATGTGTGGGTAAATGACTCCGATGGAACTACCCCGCTTGTTGGAGAGGTAAATGATGACGTTCATTAAAATAGTGTGGTTTAGTTTTTCTGTTCCCCAGTTCCAAAGTTGAGATAAATCATGCCTTGGTGTGAATGTGTGTGTATGTTTGTTTATACTTTAACTGTTGATTTTATATTCAATTTGTGAATAGAGAAATTTTAATTCTCGAGAGGAATCACTAGGATCATGCAAATGAAATTCAAACAGAATAAATAATAACTAATAACATTCCCTGTTATAAGCAGAGCCAGGGTGAGCAAGTCATGCATAACTTACATCATGGCAAAAATTCTGAGAACTTTATGCAAAAGTAACAGAAAGTGCAATTTTGACAATAATATATTAGGCAGAAATTTTAGGATTTATACTCAATCCTTATAATAAAGCAGTGAGTTTGTTATGATTAATACTTTTTTTCCCAGGTAAAATATATCTGAATCTGAGTTTTTCTATTAAGGAACCAAATGAGGAAAATGCTTAGCTCTGGATGTACATTTTAAGGCAGAATAAACAATGTATTTGGGGGAAACCATTTATATATTGTAATTACAGTAGTTTTCATAGAAATTTATTTGGTAATTACACTTATGTGATTTATTCAAAATAACTAAACATGGGATGGGTACAATAATAATTTATGAAAAGTATGTTTAATTTAGCCTTATACGGAAAAATGAAATCATCCTAACCATTTCTCAATGCATTCCTAAAATTAAGTTCTCTAGAGAAAGCCTTAAGCACTTCACGGAGCAGTTACAGTGTCACATGCTTTCCGACCCACAGACACTATTTGTCTCCTTATGTGTCTCTGAACATGTCATCTCCGTGTATGTCAAGAAAACATATCATTATCATACACTGACATGACAGGGCAGACTGACAACATGGATTAGTTGTACATAAAACAGTGCAACTGATTCCAGCTTATTTGAAATTGGATTATTTTTTACTTATTATAAAAATAGGTAAAATAATGTGAAACAATTGAGGAAGCATTAACCACAAAGAGGTGACAGAGTCTTTGCAGTATTTAATAACGTGGACACAGGCAGAAGATCGTCGTGGTTCAAACTGTTTCTGTAGTGGTTAGTAGTGCTCATATGTTGAGCAACTCATTTATTTTCTTGATGGTTTGCTTTGCTCATTTGTACAATGAGACCTACTGTAATACCTCTCTCATTTGTACATTGTACTAGAAATAACCCCTACCTTCCAAAGTTATTATAAAAACTATACAATAATCATTATAAAAAACTTGGGCCTGTGCCCAAGCATATATCATATATATCATATATATATGATTTGTTAAGATTTTTGTATGATTTGTTAATGAAAAATAATAGTAGAAAAGAAGGTATATTTACTTTCTTGGAAATAAATTTCTTTGTAAATTGATCGAATTACTTTTTTAAAGTTGAAGACTATTTGGAATTTCTGGTAATTTGTTTTTTATTGACATGGACATTCAGAAATAAATTTAATTGATGTCACAATACTTGGCTTGACTATACTCGTACAGTCCTCCATTTCTTACAATGATGTCGTCTTTTATTTTCTTTATTTACAGTCTTTTTTTTAAAAGATTTATTTATTTTGTTGAAAAGGCAAATGTGTAGAGAGGAGGAGAGACAGAGAGGAAGATCTTCTGTCCGATGATTTACTCCCCAAGTGGTTGCACCGATCCGGTGCTGCACCGATCTGAAACCAGGAGCCAGTAACTCCTTTCTGGGTTTCCCACGTGGTGTAGGGTCACAAGGCTTTGAGCTGTCCTTGACTGCTTTCCCAGGCCACAAACAGGGAGCTGGATGGGAAGTGGAACCACTGGGATTAGAACTGGCGCCCATATGGAATCTGGTGCATTCAAGACGAGGACCTTAACCATTACTCTATTGCATCAGCCAGTCTTTTTTCTTAAATACAATGAAAATTAGGCCTGACATGATTAGGAATGTGGATTGTGTATGAGTCACAAAGATCCTTTAACAGTACTACACTGGCACTTTAATAGTATTATTCTGTTCAAAGGATGATGCTTTAGGTTCCGTTTCCTTGTGTTGTCTGCTTTTACATATGGTGTGATGTACTTTAGGTCTGGCCAGGAATCACCGTCTATCCTGATTTCACCAGTGAAAGCTGCAGGGCATGGTGGGCCAACGAGTGCAACATTTTCCATGGAGAAGTAGCATATGATGGACTATGGATTGTAAGTAGTTATTTCATTAGCTATTCCAGTCGATGAACACAGAACCCCGTATCCACAAAGATTAGTATAAGTGTATTTTTCTGATGTAGTAGCTTGAATTTAAAACATCTTCTAATTTCTGACTAGGTTGTATATATATCATAACTCATTTTTTTCAGAAAACAGTAAAGTCTTCTCTAGTAAAACACTGTAAAATAACTTTAATTTATTTAAAGTGTTATGTATTTATGACCAAATGTTTATCTATAAACAAGTTATTCCTACAGCAGTACAATTCCCAAAATGAATGTGAATAAGTTGCTGTCCCTTTCAATTCCTTTTTTCTGTGAGTTCTGCATGAAAGAAATCAAAGTTGCTAATAGGTTTAGTGCTATCTCAAAAAATAAAAGTGACAATCAAAACCCTAGGTTATTTGTAATGTTAAATAAAACTTGTAGTATTCTTCTTTCATTTGAATATAGTTGGGTATTTTTATTGAATGACTGCTGACAAGCTTAGGATATAGAATAAGATTGATACATATTCAAAACCTTGTGTCTTTGGGGGAGCATCTCTGTATATAGGAATGAAACCATACGATAATTTCACAATTACATATTTTAGAAAAACTGTCTAAGAATTTTGAACACAGAGAAGATTACAGGGATGGATTTTTGTAAACATTATATCTGTACAGAACTTTGAAAGGAAGAATAACAGGTATTATAGGGATACAGATAGGAGGTTTAAGGTAAAAATGTACGGGCAAACTTAAATAAAATGGAGGACCTGTGAAGGTAAAAATTAGTTTGGATCTTAAAGTATGTACATGAAGAGAGTGAGAAAGTGGAAGGGTAATGAATAGCATGTATTTCTGAGTGCAAAAAAAGTAACACAAAATGAGGATCTGCTTCATGGCGATGTTTTATAAGATCAAGAACAGTACACATATGTTGTGAATAAACATCAAAAACTTATTAAAGCCTATTAGCAGGGAAGGGTGAATATTGCATAACATCCTTGGCCATGCATGGTTTTGGACACACATACTGAGTGGTTAGGTTCACTCAAGCAGTGAGACGTGAGAAAGACTGAGACCTAAGTTGAGGTGTCTAAACCATTGATGAGTGCAGCAGGCCACAATTGGTCTGAAAGGATTTTACTTCACTGGTGTAGTTTGTACAATGTGGTACACGTTCTTATAGGTTGTATCAGTTTATTTGGAATGTCAGTGAATGCTTGCCCCCCTTCATTTTTGCTCTTGAACTTTTCATTTGTTTAAGAGAGAAAGGGAGGCAGAGAGACAGAGATCATTACTCATATGGCCATAATGATCTGAGCCTGGCCTGGCCAAACGCAGATTATGGGGGCTCAATACAGGTCTCTAATCAAGTGAGGCATCGCTATGAACTTCCAGGGTCTCCAATAGCAATAAACTGAAACCAGGATTTGAACCAGTCACTCCTGAGGTAGCATGGATGTCTTCTCCATGCTTTGGCATGGTGGTTGAAGCCTCTGCCTGGGATTCTGGTAGCAACCTATGTGGATACTGTGTGCCTCCTGGCTGCTCGCCTTCCTTTGCTCTTGGCTATGGCTTGGAAAAAGAAGTAGATGATGATCCAAGTGTTTAAGCCTCTGCTACCTATGTGGGAGACTCAGCTGTAGCTCCTGGGTCCTGGCTTTATCCTGGAACAGCACGGGCCATTGCTGTTATTTGGGGAGTTAAATAGCAGATTGAAGATTTCTCTGTTTCTCTTCTCTCTGTGTCCGACTTAAAAGAAATGGATTGTTGTTTAAACATAATAGTGGTTTAACATTCACAATGAACATGTTTTACATATGCCATAATAAGTAAATGAATGTATTGTAATATATTTTATAAACTCTCTCCGTCTTATGACATGTCTGCTTTCTGGGGTGTGTTCTCCTGTTCCTGATTTGGCAAGGATGTTGTAGATGTCTACTACAAATGAAAGAATATCATGGTTGCCTTATGTAAAACATTTTCAATCTGTTAGAGAGTTTCTGTTTATACAATTTACAACTATTTTGTATTTGTTCTTCTTCATTTTAAATCCACCAAGGACATGAATGAAGTATCCAACTTTGTTCAAGGCTCAAATCAAGGATGCAATGACAACACGCTGAATTATCCACCTTATACTCCTGGTAATCACATTTCATTTGATATAAAATTATCATTGGCTCATTGTATCTTTCTTAACCTGTAAATTATATTTCTTTCATTTATCTATTTTTATTGGAAGCACAGCTTTACACAGAGAAAGAGAGGCAGACAGATAGATCCTGCAATGGCTTCAATGGCAGGAGCTGAGCTGATCCAAAGTCAGAAGCTGGGACCTCCTCTGGGTCTCCAGCATGAATGCAGAGTCTCACTGATTAGGGCCACTCACCGCTCCCTTCTTACGCACAGTAGGAAAGCAGGTGGAATACCTAGCGCACAAACTGGCGCCCTTATAGGATGCTAGCACATGGAGTTGGAAGATTAGCCAGAAATTACATTTCTAAGGTTGCAATGCATGGGGTAATTTTGAAATCTCAAAATCAGTGTTGCTATTATTATAACCCAGAATATTTTTGACCTAATGTTTTCTGTTTAATGAGAATAGATACACTTGGCCATAGCTTGTTTTCTAGAAAGTAAATTATTAATAGAAATAGAAACAGTAGTTATTGATGAAATTGATTACTCCAAGCTCATCAGAAGTCGTTAGTGGAAACTTAACTAGAATTTAGAGCTCCATCTCTCATTATATCTTGACTAAATATGATATTACATAGCACAACATTTGAAGAGATATAAATCCTAATATGGTGAAATATTTCTATGTATTTTCATAAGCTATTCTTGACAAGCTCCTGTATTCCAAAACCCTTTGCATGGATGCTGTACAGGCCTGGGGGAGACAGTATGATGTCCACAGTCTGTATGGGTACAGCATGGCCATAGCCACAGAAAGGTAAGTGAACTTTTATTCAAAAATTTTTTATATTTATTATCTCAGAGTGTTTGCATGAGCTTATCAATGTAGCGAGAAAGGGAAGAAAGGTAAGTATTATCATGCTAATGTCAGGGTTTTCCAAATATCAGTTCCTTTACTAACATACATGAACTTGGAACTCAGTTATTGGAAAAAAATCAAGGAATATGTGCTGTACTCAGATTCTTTTCTAACTTGTGCACTTATAGCAGATGGCATTGATTGTATTTGCTAACTCTTAATATAACTGTTTTCTAAGTGTGACAGTTGCACCAGAAAGTTCATGGAAAATTGTACCGCTAGAGGAGGTCTCAACTCTTTTCCAAATAGTTTCTATTACAACACAGCTTTTTACATAATATTTCTCCAAGTAATTTCTGATACAGTGTGAAATACTTACTTGAAAATGAAGCGTGACAAAACAAAGATGGGAACCGAGATATCTGCAGTGCCTGTCATTTTTAATGTATTGCTTACTGGTCTTTTCATGCAATTTTCAGTTTTGTGAGCAATGCATTTGTATTTCATACTTAAATAATTGTTATCAAGTGTTAATTAAAATATTGATTTATGGTTCAAAATAACACCATGATATAAAGAAAAAAGTTTATAGTGTTAGCTACATGTTTTTAAACTCAGGAAAGTAGTGTATATTAAAATACTTAAATTAGTAAATTCTAAGTGAAAAGCATCATCCTGTGATTCAATATATAAAGATTATAAAAATGGGAGAAGTATCTGTGACATTTTATTTTTAACAGTATAGTGTAATTGATTTTGTATGTTACATTAAACTTTTATGTTTGTTTTTTCCTGGTGGCTTGTCATTTAAGAAAAAAAAAATTAGCTGATACACAGGTATCAATTGAAGTAAAAATAAAATTACCAGTGATTGTGGATGCTTATTAGCTCCCAGAAACAAACAACTCTAAAATACTTTTTTTTATCAAAAGTTCCAGATAACTTTGATAATTCAAATATTAAGATACAATTGAGATAAATTTCATATTACTATAACTTGCCAAATTTTGTGTTCAAGCTGTGTATTAAAAAAAACCTGCTGAACAAATACAGAAAAATATTTTATCTAGTGTGATAAAGTATTAAGGAAAGCATTTAAAATCTCAATCATTTTAAAAGATACTTGATTAAAATGTTTTTAAATAAATGAGTGATGAGAAAAAGTATGAGGTTTGCAAAATTCCATTTGAATACATTTTGGTATTTGTATCATAAAAAAAACATTGAAATGAAGTACTTAAAATTTATATAGAGCAATTTTATATTCAAAGCAAACAGTTTTCCCTAACTTGATTTTGTTTTTAGAGCTGTAGAAACAGTTTTCCCTGGCAAGAGAAGTTTCATCCTAACTCGATCCACTTTTGCTGGAAGTGGACGACATGCTGCACATTGGTTAGGAGATAACCATGCCACTTGGGAGCAGATGGAATGGTCCATCACCGGAATGCTAGAGTTTGGCTTGTTTGGAATGCCTTTGGTAAGGCAGTTTCATGTAGTACTTTTTATGTATGTATGCATTTATTTATTTATTAAAAAAACAATTTATTTATTTTACTGAAAAGACAGAATTACCCAGAGAAAGAGAGACAAAGATCATTAAAGTGATGGTTCTTCCTCCAAGTGGACCCACTGGCCAGACCTGAGGCAACCGGCAGCCAGAAGACTCTTGGGTGTCCTATGCCAGTGCAGGGTCCCAAGGCTAGGTGCCACCCCTCTGCTGCTTCTTCAGGCTCTAGCAAGGAGCTAGAAGGGGAGGCTGGAGCAGCCAGGACACAAACTGGCACCTACATGATTGGTGGGCACTTGCAGGAAGAGAATTAACCATTTAATCCATCACAGCAGCCCATGTAGTCTCTTCACACTGTTACTCATAAACAGGTGTTTTCCGATTTTAGCCATCAAAGGGACTTTTGAAACGTAAGATTGTTTTAAACAGCAGGAAGAGGTAAGCAGAGTTGTAAAATGTACAAGAAAATGAGGATTTGCCTTTGCTAGAAAAAACTACATTTAGCTATAAAATAATATTGTAGTTGACACGCAAGTAAAATAATGTAGGAGACGCCAGAGGTCTATGGATACAGAGCATTTTGTTAAAGCAAACATGCTGGGCATCACATGCACAACTGGTTAACCACTGAACACGAAAATAAAATGCATCCACTCCTCACACAGCACACAGAATCAGTCTGAGCCTCAGCCTGCACCACTTTTCCTAGGGAATAAGAGCTGGATCAGAAGTGGCACAGCCGGGACTTGAGCAGGCTCTCACAAGGGTTACCAGCATCTAAAGTGCAGATTTACACTGCAATGCCACCAGATCCGCAAATTAATTTTTAAACTGTTCTATTCCTTCAGCATTATAAGTGGGAAAATTCAAATCAGTGGCATGCTTTTATTTTTTTTTTTGGGGGGGTTAAGTGCCAACAGTTTTTGATCTCACAGCTGATCTTCACAGAGTGAGTTTCCTTGGGTAGGAATCTAGGAAATATGTGCAGAGACAATGAAGGAAACCACACATGAGGTTGTGAAAAAGGAGCAAGTGTGGAAGGAATATTTAAAAAAAATGGTTTGGGAAAAATATGACAAGATTGTAAAAAAATGCAGATTAGTCAGCTGAAGTATAAAATGCATCATTGTACACAGATGTAAAAAGTCTCTGAGTAACGGCTGTGTGCTTCTCCAGGTTGGGGCAGATATCTGTGGATTCCAGGACAACACCACAGAAGAGCTTTGCAGGAGATGGATGCAACTCGGGGCATTTTATCCATTTTCCCGAAATCATAATGCTGATGGATTTGAGGTAAGAGTATCTTGATTTTGTTTTCCATGGTTAGAAATAGGACACAATCGTGTTTCAATAATATGTTTAGATTTATGTCTATACATGACATGCTTTGAAATCCTCATTATAATATATAGTTATACGTCCTTTTATGAATAGTGTAAATATCTCATATGCTCTCTTTAATTAATATCATATTCATTTGAGAATTGCTGAAAATTGTGTTATGGTGATTATGACCTAATATGACCCTGTTAATCTAGTGCATCAATGCTTTCCTCTACAATTTTTGAATGAATAAGGAGATCATGACACAAAATGTATTCACAAAATGAAATCACATATATCTGTAATAAACTGACATTTTTTTAAATTAGAGCCAAACCTTTTGATGTTCTCTAACTATGTAGGTTCCAGGCAAACTTTTCTTTCATAAACAATATAACATGCTAGCAACAATATTCAATTTCAGTTTTTTAATAGGAAAATAACAAGTTAAAAACAATTCCCAAAAAATTTGAATCCAGAATAATTTGGTAATAAATAAACCTGGAATACATTGTTTGGTGAAAAGAAAAGCTAACAGATATAAAACATGGATTTTAATAGGTGAGGAAAATGCAGAGGGAATAGAAACTCTTCTTTCTGAACTTGAAATGTGTGTATGTCATGGCTTCTCCTCAGATATTGGTGATAAGGTCATGCTGTGGTTGAGTTAAATCATTAAGTCAGCATGCATTTGATAACATTTTGATTATTACCATTTTAATGCCCCAACGTTTGTTGCAAGCAGGGCTGTATTTGAGAAGAGAGACAGTTAATCAACTGGAAGGGGTTCCAACTCTTGGAAGGAGATATGACAGTAAAATGAAAGTGCCAAACTAGAGATAGGTCCCTTCCTGATCCCTTCTGAACATATGCTCATTGCAAGAATTACATTACATGATTTATAGGTTTCAATTCTCCATTCAGCAGATGGCAGGTTAGAATGAGGGATACTGAGATTTGCTGTTGAAATACTTGTGGAGAATGCGAGTGAGAGAGCATGATAAAATGTGTGCACAATTTATTTAATTTTTAAAGACGTACTTATTTTTATTGGAAAGGGAGAGGAGGAGAGACAGTGAGGAAGATCTTCCATCCACTGATGCACTCCCCAAGCTGCCGCAACTGCTGGAACTGAGCCAATCCTAAGCCAGGAGCCTAGAGCCTCTTCTGGGTCTCCGACACACATGCAGGCTCCCAAGGCTTTGGGCCGTCCTCAACTGCTTTTCCCAGGCCACAAACAGGGAGCTGGATGGGAAGTAGGGCTGCTGGGATTAGAACCTGTGTCCATAAGGGATCCTGGTGTGTTTAAGGCGAGCACTTTTGCTGCTACACTATTGCATTGGGGATAGACAGTCTTTAGACCAGAGTTCAGGTCAGAATTTGTTAAAGACTAAAGAGAAGGGGGCCTGGAACAGTGGCCTAACAGCTAAAGTTGATGATTTAATGAGAAATTTCCACTCAAAAGTAAACTCCAATAAAACATAGTGAGCGTATGTTTATTATAAAGCGGCTACTTATGGGTATTCATTTTTTAATGAAAATTAATTTAATATTAATATTTAATATTAATTTTAATATGCTTATGTAGTCAAATGAAAATATCAAAACTGAAACATTTAGACATTCCAATAATAAAATATGACTGATATTAATATTTTCTAGATGAATTAATGTTTAGACAGCTTGTTTAGTAAAATAATCTATTTCATTTTTGTTTGTATATATTAAGATGTTCATTTTGAATTGTGTTGTCGCTCCACAGCATCAGGATCCTGCATTCTTTGGACAAGATTCCCTGTTGGTTCAGTCATCGCGGCACTATTTAAACATCCGCTATTCCCTTCTGCCATTCCTCTACACGCTCTTCTACAAAGCTCACAGATACGGGGAAACAGTGGCAAGGCCAGTTCTGCATGAGTAAGTACCAAGATGTATTACTTCTAAAGTCTAGCCTCCCATCTGAAGAAGCATTAACAGAGAGAAAACATCAAGCTCATTTTAGTGTTTGCTTTTATACTTTTAAAAGCAATTGCATGAATTACAGAATGACAGCACTAAATATAATGAATTTGATGTTGATTGGACAGAAATAAGGTAGAATTAAACAGAGATTTGTGAGAATTAAATAGAAATTTGTTAAAAGATATATTAAATAAAGTTATGAAAATGACTTCAGTAAAAAAAAAATAAAGGCAGAGTTATTGAAAACATATCATGCCTATGTTGTGAAAATCCCCCAAATGTATCCTATGAACTCTACAAAGAAAGCAAAATAGGATTATCTTTATGTTACATTAAAGCTAATGACTTCAGGACCCAATAATCCCAATTAAATGAGGAGATTGGAATGCACAGGTTTATATGCAAGGAGAAAGGGAAAATAAAATATTCCTGACACTTCCAGAATTGCTCATTACTGATGAATCACAGCTGTGGTTTTTTTTTTTTTTTTGATTGCTTCTATGGAGCGAACTTCCGGTTTGTTCTGCGTCTCTGTTCTCCCTCCCCAACTCCCTCCTTCCCATCTCTCTTTCTTTTTGACTGTCAGATGAACATATGAAGAAATCAAGATATGTCCAGGCCTGGTTTCTATCAACAAGTAATTAGTGCTAATGATAATTCTAAAAACCCTGAAATAATAAAATGAGCAAAGATGGTTGTAACCAAGTTTTACAATTGTATCTGAAGTGCTTGATATTGTTGCTAGGTTTTATCAGGACACCAACAGTTGGGTTGAAGACTTAGAGTTTATGTGGGGCCCTGCGTTACTCATTACTCCTGTTCTGACACAGGTAGGTTTTATACGTGTAATATACACATTGTTTAAGGGGGAATTTATAAAACCAAATTCACCTCAAAATGTGCTTAGCAAATCTTGCTAAATGATCTACTTCAAGGTCATACATGTCTACTTCTACTTGATTTTTAAAATGCTAAAACCAAAATCATATGTAAATCTAAGATTGACAATGAAATAATATACAGTTCAGGTCAAGAAATTATATAAAGTTAGTAGTCTCTGGAAACAACTTCACTTAATCAAAGTCAAATTTATAATATAGCCAATGGGCTCTCACTAAAGTATAAATATAAACATTGACATTTTGCTAAATTTTGAGTAAAAATGAAACTTTCAAATCAGCAAAAAAGAAAATGAAAAAACAATGGAATTGGTTATGTAGGCCTTATTTTCAAACATTTTAAATGTGAGACCTGCGTATCGTGTATTTAGAATAACAGATGGAGAAAGAGGGAGTTTCCATCACTTGATTCAGTGTCCAGCTGACCACAGTGGTCAGGGCTGGGCCAGGCCAGAGCTCTGCACATCATCTGGGTCTCCCACATGGCAGTTGCTATCTTCTTTCACAGGTGTCTTAGCAGGGAGCCGCATAGCAAGCGATGTAGGCAGGACTCCACCTGCCACATTGCTAGAATGTCTGGGCCCCAGGTTTAAATTTTTTTTTTTTTTTAGGTGGAGGCAATCATTTTTGTTTTATTTTAGTTTTTATTTTTTATGCTGTCCTTCATTAGCCCTGGCATTTCTCCTCCCACCACACCTCACTCCCAGCCCCTCTTTATCCTACATTATAACAATAAGATAGTCCTTCAACGGCAGTCGCGATTCCATCGTTATTCAATTTAAGTGTGTCATGACACTGCAGATATAGACAACTGGAGGAAGTCCAGTGTCCTATTGTCAAGACATATTTAACAGTTTCACTGGAAGGTAATCTTTTTTTCAGAAATAGAGATGCATACTTCAGTGTGTCTTCAGTTGTTGACACCAGATACTGTGTACAATCACAATAATTCACGCATGCATTATTTTAATTTTGACCTAAACTAACTGTAACTTTGGCTCAGTTTTGGGTTCATTATTATGATATCATCTAAACTTCGTAAAGCTCTCTGTGGAATCTGATCCATGGGAAATATTGGAGATGAATAGCCCGGAGGACTCCTCTCTCTGTAACTGTGGAGAGCCAAGATCTCACTTTAAGAAGTGTATAGTTGTTGATGATTATGCGTTGTATAAAAACAAGGGCATACGCACTATCATTTCTTGTTTAATTTTAGGGAGCAGAGACAGTGAGCGCCTACATCCCTGACGCGGTCTGGTATGATTACGAAACAGTAAGTGCTTCTGTGTACCGGCGGCCTCTCAGTAATCACACTCCCAACCACTGGTGCATGTCACTGCAGAATTTCTAATACCATCAAATAACATCCAAATTGTGAGACATTTACACAGAGCTATGTGAATATACCCTTCATATGATCTACTCTTCAACGGGAAGTTACAATTTTTACTATGGAAAGATAAACTTGTTAAAATTATGGAAATAAAAGGAGTACTTTTCTAAGGAGTACTTTTCTAAGGAGTGCTTTTCTAAGGAGTGCTTTTCTAAGGAGTACTTTTCTAAGGAAGAGTTTTTTAAGGAAATGACTAAGTGAAAACAGATTCCAAGTTGAATGAGTGAAGGATTTTGATAATTATTGCAGAAAGCAGTTGATTCATGTCAACACTTGGTCTTTTTAACAAAGTTGAATCACTTTCCTCTGCTTTATTCCATAAGCTTAAAAGAAAAATGTTGTATGTAAGCTAAAAAGGAGTAAATTCATATTCATTCAGGTGACATCAGTTACCTATGACTGAGATTGTTTCAGTTTGCAAATTTCAGTTCTCATGATATGCAGCTCAAATTCCTAGCATTAAAAATCACTTTGTCTTTCAACATTTAGGGTGCAAGAAGACCGTGGAGAGGACAGCGTGTTGAAATGAGCCTGCCAGCAGACAAAATAGGGCTGCATCTTCGCGGAGGATACATCATCCCCACCCAGGAGCCTGACGTCACAACTACGGCAAGGTACACGGAGACTATGAGCAGAGAGATCAAGCCTAATGTGTGTTCCTCTTTTACAGCTTCACTAAAAGTTAGACATTAATTTATTGTTTTACCAGAAATACTGGACACAGAGTGCTAACAATTATAAATATCACAGCATATGAAAACATCAAGTTATACAAATGTGTTATGAAATTGTTAAAATACGTACTTTTTCCTTTAGTTTTGTTAATGGTGTTGCGTAGTTGAGAAAGATGCATGCCCACTGGGGCATCTGATTAGGGTCAAGGTCTGGAGGAAAGTGGGTGGGGCAAATGTTTTAGTTGTTTTTCTGTTTTTTCTCTTGTGTCCAGAGAGAGGTGAAAGGGAAGGCCCTGCTTCTCACTGTCAAACTACATCCACACCCAGGGATGTGGGGACCCCAAGGAGGGAAAAAATGTGCCACACCATTACTTGAGTGGATTTGATAGTTCAGAGCAATTGTCAGCTTCTTTGTATCGTGGCTGAAAAAAACAAAAAACAACAACAACAAAAAAAACGCCTTTCCAAGGGCTGTTGGCTGGCCAAGTTCACCTTAGTGAGTTAGGAGACCCAGACACTTGCTGCAAAACTTGACCAGCAGAGTGGTCCAACCCGTTCTGCCTTCCACTGGTGACCTAGAGGAGCTGACTCTCACGACCTCCATGTGCATTTGGCCTGCAGTCCACTGCACAGACATCTAAGCAAACTAGCCCTATGCTTAAGCACCAAGGTTGGACCATATATATATATCGGATTTTTTCCTGTGCCTCAGGTTTGAGTCCAGTGATCCTGTTGGGTAGTCCCCAAGAAACCTCATCTAAGGTGATCTTAGACCTGATTCTTGTCTGTACCAGCCAGTGAAGGGTCATGTTCTATCAGCTACATCAGCCATCAAACTTACCAGTGGATGCAGCTGCCAGATTATTTATGCTCCTACCCCCTCTGTCACACAAACTGACAGTGCTGCTGCCTAACTGAGCCCTACCCAGCATTCTTTGTAACATTAGGACTGTCCAATATTATACATATAGTTCTTCTTTTAATTTTTTTTGCATTTGTTCATATGCCTATACCTATACCATAAGGCCTAGGGAAGCATTATTTCATTTTGCAATTTTATCTCCTACACTTTTAAATGTGGCTGTTGCACAATGAGTGAATCAAACTGTTGGTAATCATTTTGACATCATTAAACTGAGTAGTTATACTATAGGATAGCATTGAATGACAGAAACATTCACACTGACAACTACATTCTGGAAAGAATACATTCATTATCAAATAGTTCCCAGGATCTTTTAGCTTCTGGGACATTGTTTCATGGTAATATGAAATCAATGATAGCATATTAATCATATATCTATTTTATTATAATTTGCTTCATTTGTGGTGTTAAAGTATCTCATTACACATCCAACATATTTGATTTTCATTTTTATTATTGTTCATATGAAATTTGGAATAAATGCACTATGATTTAGTATTATTCAGGTTTAATTGTATATTTATAAGGCTCCTTTAATTTTCCCCATATGAATTGAAATATACTGTTTAAATTTTGCACCTGTATTGACTTTCAAAAAAAATCAGTATTAAATTTACCATGTTTCTTTCTGCTATTATCTAAGTGTATAATTTCTTTTAACCTAATTTTGATAATGATACATTTATTAATGGAAATGCAAGTAATTATGTACTAAAATAAGTTCTTAAATAGGTGCAGAACCTGTCCCATTTAAGTTGACTTATTTTCAGAGTATTTTGCTATTGTGTATGTAATTTTATTTATGTATGCATTTCATTTTGCAAAACAGCCGTTTGAATCCTCTGGGACTTATCATTGCATTAGATGATAGTAACTCAGCAACAGGGGATTTTTTCTGGGATGATGGAGAAACTAAAGGTAAACCTCAAATCATTATTCTTCTGAATATTTCATTTTTTTTCAAAGGGAAAATTTGCCATTTTTTATGATGCTTGCATTCATCTGAAAATTTTTTATTTTTAATTGCTGAATTTTTGTATTTGCTTTGGCTTTTAATTTACTTTATGAAATTTACACTTCTAAATGAGTTGTATAAAGTATCTATTTTTGTGTATTTGTATGTTGTAAAATTATTATTTTATACATATATATGTTAAATATGAATGTTTTAAAGTGGAGTTTATTATTCTTTCTCGCAAGTAGAGTTGCTATGATTTCGGTTTTGCTCTCAATCAATACCTCCCCCAGTGTCATCATTATATTTAACTTTACTTACCAAGGTAGATCTCTGGTCATAGGTGCACAGTTTTTGTCAGTATGAGATTTTTCTCTTGTTTGGATTTATTTATTTTCATTGGAAAGGCAGATTTACACAAAGAAGGAGAGACAGAAAGAAAGATCTTCTGTATCGTTGTTCACTCCCAGCGTGGAGCAGATCTAAGCTACAAGTCAGGAGCTTCTACTGAGTCTCCCACCTGAGTGCAGGGTCCTAAAGCTTCAGGTGGTCCTCTACTGCCTTCCCAAGCCACACACGGGCAGCTGGATGGAAAGTGGAGCTCCCAGCACATGAACCAGCACCTATATGTTGTCCGGACTCTTGCAAGGGTATCATTTAGCCACTGGGCCTTGTACTGGGCTCAGTGCAAACTTTTAAACATTCATTTTGTTAAAAGTTTATCAATATAATACTTTAGAAAAATAATAAGCCATTGTTATTTGTTACATTATTATTTCAGAAACTATAATAATCCCGAGCAAGATAATACTTTAGAAATATATAAGAATTGATTACAATTTTATTCAAAATACTTCCATGAGTCTCCATTTATTCAACTAAAAGTATTTACCAAGATTGAGAGGATTTATTACAACCTGTTTATTTACACACACACACACACACACACACACACTTCTCTGTTACTCTCTATTTCCCCATTCTACTCCGAGGACACGAACTTGAAAGCTCTTCAACTCCTTGAGGCCTAAGCACACATGGATAAGCTCTCTTTAGGATAGTATACTCAAAGCATTTCCTGCTTAGCAGTATTCAGTTGACTGTCACGCAAACATGTGACTAAGAGCGTGAAGAATATGATTTGATTAGATATGTGATATAATATCTATATGTTAGGTGCATTTAAGGACAAATAAAATCACATGTATCTGATAATAAAATCATACATATAGAAATAATTATATTTCTAAACAATTATAATTGTTTCTGATTCTATTTTGAGTTATTAATGTTGATTAGAATTATTAAAAATGATGTTACTGAAATTATTGCATATAAATTCTAGGATTCTCTTACTTTTCAGACTGTATGTTTTTCAAATTATACTAATGATAATCTTCAATTTCTATTAAACATGCTGGTAAAATACCATTTATATGGTGCAGAATATAATTTTCTTGCATTTTGCTTATCAACCTCTGTTTAATATTGATTTAAAATTTAACATGTGTCCAGATTAATTATTTTCTGCGCAAATTTAGAAGAAGATCAACCAAATGATACAAAAAAAACTGTGCCTTGGCATGACTTCCTAAGGCAAATTTATTGTTGCAAGATTTGCTTCTATGGAAAGAATAAGATATGGACACTAAACAGGACAACCAATGATAAACATTTCCCTTCCCTAGGTTTCTGGAATATTCCAGATGATGTATGGAAGGTTGAATTCCAATAGTGTATGGAAAATTAAAACATGTCAACATTTTCATTACTTTCTTCGAAAAATTAATGACAAATTTATGTTCAGTCTAAGTGCATGTGGTCACAATGAGTAAATAATGCTGATTTTTACATCTCGGAATGTAGAATAACTGTAAACAGGCAAAAAAAAAAGATAACATTACGTTTTGACTAATGTTGATTTTCTCTTCGATTTCAGATACCGTAGAAAATGGCAACTACATCTTTTACACGTTTTCAGTGTCTGGGGTAAGTATTCTCTTTTGACACACCGTTAAATGTACATTTGCATATCTCACCTTCTGTTTTATTATGAAATTTTTGAGAGGAATCCCAAATTCCAATTCCAGTGGAAAACAAAGTGAACCTTAAAATATGATATTTTAAATAAATTATGATATTACAACTTTATAATTAAATGCTGAATTCACAACCAAGCAGTTGCTGCATGGAAGGCTTTAGACTTTTGTATCTGATTAAAAAAAAAAAAGTTAGAAAAATAATTTTATATATTTGAAATGTTTTTAACATAACAACTGTAGCAGTAATTCCAACAAATTGAAGATACATAGGCTATGTGGAAAATTAATTTTTGCATAGTCCATAGAATCTGTTTTATTACATGTTGCAGTTATTTGTATTTTTATCAAAGCTAATATTCTCCATGAATATTAGGAATAGATTATGAAGGGGTATATAGAAGGTTCATTATGAGAAACTTAAAGCATTTCAGAAAATAAAGTTAATGACAATTATGCCAAAAAATGTACTACTGCTAATGATTATATTAACAGATCCAGTTTGGGTGAGGGAGGGTCAGGTGGCACAGAGGCAGATGATCCGTTCTATTTATGTATCAGGTTTACCTCTAAAGACCTATTAGATAATACTCAATGCTGCTTTTTCTTTTTTGGTCTAGAACACTCTAATTGCCACATGCACACAGTCATCATACCCAGAAGGACAAAGCTTAGCATTTCAAACTGTGAAAGTTCTTGGGTTGACGCAAACAGTTAATTCAGTTTCCGTTGGACTAAACGCACAGGCCATGAATACACACAATAATTTCACCTATGATCCCTCCAATCAGGTGAGTATGGTGTCTGAAAATGTCTTAGCAGTCAGATATTGTTATCTTTAACATTATCTAACAATTTCAATTTTTATCTAACAATTCTTTTTTGTCCTCCTTCAACATGGTGCCTTTTTCTTCCCTCCTTCCCTCCATCCCTTCCACCCTCTCCCTTCTTTCCTTCCTTAATTCTTCCCTTCCCTCCAACTCCCTTCCTTCCTTCTCTTGCTTTTTCAACTTTTCTTCTCTTCCTCCTCCTCTCTTTCTGTTAATTCCTCTTATTTATATCTCTTCCATTTTTTCTGCCAAAATTACATTGCTGCACACCCGAATTTATATTTAGAGTTCAGTATTAAAAAGACCCTAAGTTATTTGTCTCTCCTAATTTTATTTTCTCCTAAGTATCAGTCACTAACGCTTTTTCACCATCCATATCAAAAATAAACTAAGCAGAAAAAAATATGTTGCCAGGATATTCTTTCTCATTTTATTCCTAAGATATAAATGCAACAATCAAAAATCACTTTATAATATGTCAATAACAGAAATAATTACATATTATGAGAGTATATTAATATAATTACAGATGTGACCTCTTCTTTGGTGTAATGCATATTATGTCCATCAAAATTGATCCTTAACATTCCAAACAGTGATAAAATTAGGGAAAGAATGAAATAAATATAATCTGTCTTTTTTCCTTCTTTGGATATGTTAGGAAATGATCTGTGTTTTTCAAAAGCAGGCTTCAGGTGTTTTAATTTCCACATCTTGTTCTGTGTCTGCGGCAATCTCTCTTAGGTTGGGTTATTATCCCCATTTTACAATGGAGGAAACAGAATAATTCAGAATATAAATTTCTACAGAATGTCAACAGCGTTAGTTGGCAGATCTGAGACTCATGCTAGTGTCTAGATTTTAAAATAATGCTGCCTAACGGTGTTTTAAAATCTCCCATCATCTTCCTATTTTCCGATTGTAACCAGATGAACTGGAGAGAGATTGTTCTGCGTTATACTCTATTCTTCATGGATTTGTAAAAATGTTAATAGTTTGTTTTAAAAATTCATCATGTGTATCCCATTTTGGACATTTTTGAACTATTTCAAAGGTTGTCCGATGATCAGAGATCAACATTCATTTTACTTTGTCTTCAAAGGTTTTGTTGATTTACAATCTCAGCTTTAACCTCGGAATCAGTTTTCGCATTCAGTGGAACCAAGTTTTCTTAGAAAGAGAGAAGATTACTTGTTATCCAGATGCTGACATTGCAACTCAAGAAAAGTGCGTTGCACGTGGATGCATATGGGAAGCGGTAATGAGAATTTTAATTCTATTTCATGATATGTTTTCACACAGCCATTTCAAAGTGAATTTTACTGTTCATTCTGCATATAGAGAACCCATTATAATAAAAAATCTGCAATATTAATTCATCATTTTCTTTATAAATTCTCATAAGAAACAATTTAGTGAAAACCAGGCTAAATAGAAGTAATAAATAAAAGTTGCTTTCCAAACCCTCTTGACTTTATTTATAAAATATAATTTTGTTGCACTTTGTTGTACTAGCTGTGGTTAGCTGGCTCATATGTGTAATATATTATACAACTAAAATATTTATCTAATGTTACAAAGAAGTTGCGTTAAAAATTATTGAGAATTCAGTAACATCCCACAATTATCTACATTTGTATGAACTCATATGCATTCATTCTTCCTTCTTCCTTGGTAAATCAGTGTACTTTTAGCCTCAAAAAATATTCGGGAACTATAGGAAAAATGTGATAAATTAAAAAAAAATTCTGAAATCAAGGGACCAAATAGAGAAGTTTATTTTTTTATTCTTCTCATATATTCCCTTCAAATTGTAGAACTTCAGTCAAATCTATTTCTTATTGGGTTGACTGTATGTACACATGCATCTAAGATGTGAATGAATTTGTAGAATGATGAAAAAATTCATCCTAAACTTATAAGTGTTTTTTAAAACAATGCATATTTAACTCAGACAGAAGAGGAGAGAGAGAGAGAGAGATTGGTTTTCTGGTTGAGTCCCAATGCCTGTTACTGTCAGGGCTGAGCCAAGCTGTAGCTGAGCCCTGGGACATGAGTACAGATTCACTATGTTGATGGAATAAATTGAATATGATTTCACTGCTGACTCCCATTTTTGCTAGCTATTATAAAGTTCAAATCAGCAATATATTTCCCAAATGTGAATAATATCTTAAGCACTGAGCCAAATATCTGATCCACAAACACCTTCTAATATAAATGTGTATAAAAATTGCCTTTCCTTGCACTGTTAGTTAGCATTTAAGTACACTACAGATTCTTAGGTCAAATAATGATTAGGGTTTTATATTAGGATGCTTAGCATAAGGCTACTGAATTATTTATGTTGTAAATAATACTCTGTCATGTTTCTGTGATCATAGCTACTTTAATTGATTCATTCAATAGACAGTCTAATGATTTGTACAGTGTTCTAGGTGTTCCAGGTAACTAAAATATAAAAAAAAATATCCTAATGGAATTTGCATTTTAGTACAGGACACAAAAAATATTTAATAAGAAAATTAAATAGAATGCTAGATAAGCATGGTAAAAGAAATGGCAAGGAATCTGGAAGGAAGGAGACATTCTGTTGATGATTGTTTAAAAAAAAGAATGACTGATGGGAATGAAATACTATTTGGTATGGAATGAAAACCTAACTGAGCTACACAGGAAGTAAAAGAAATACATGTGGAATGACAGACCAGAAGAAAGGAGGTCAGTGCATACAGGAAAGAACACCAGCAAAATTTTGCAAAGGAAACAGTGTGTAGGTTAATCACTTAAGCAAGCAATAGGATTATTAATGTTCCTCTGGGATAAAATGTTAATAGAGCATTTTGGAAGACAAGTGACTGTGCTAAACACTATTTCAATGGACAAAGCTTGATGAGAGCGGGCCCGAATGAGAACGAAAAGACAACACATCTTTAGTGAAGTAAGCAGAATGCTAAGCCATGGCATAACAAACCAAGCTTCTGCATAAGGCACTGTCATCCTACCGCGGCATGATTATGACCTAGGAAAGTAGCAGAGTATGCCCCAAGTCTTTGGGCCATTGAACTCACATGGCATAGCAGAAGAGGCTCCTGGTTCCTGGCTCTGGACCTTCGCAACTCTGTCCCTTAGGGACATTTGGAAGTTAATCAAAGGGATGGAAAACCTCTTTCCCTGCCTCTCCTCTTGAAAACTCTTCCTTTCAGATAAAGATAAATATAAACATTTTTTTTTTTTCTGGGAAAAAGTATATGGAATAGTAGTTAGCAAAGTCATTGACACTTTAACATGAATAATGCAATTTTAATGGTATTAAGGGTAATAATTTTAATATATTAGTAATTGAAAAGAGGGGAGAATTGAGAGACAAATATACTTTAAGGCAAGGAGATGTGGAGGTGGTCACACCTGGTGGTCTTCCATCCACTGGTTCACTCCCCATGTGGCCACAATGACTGGAGCTGAGCCAATCCAAAGCCAGGAGCCCAGAGTTTCTTCTGGGTCTCCCAGGTGGGTGCAGGGTCCCAAGGCTTTGGGCCACCTTCGACTGCTTTCCCTAGGCACAAGCAGGGAGCTGGTTGAGAAGTGGAACAGTTGGGACATGAACCAGTGGCCATATGGGATCCTGGCTCATGCAAGCTAAGACTAAAACTGCTAGGCTACTCTGCGAGGCCTTAAATATATTTAGTCCTTTGATTTTTGTTCTAGCTCTTTGGTGCTTCTATGTCAGAATAACAAGAGAAAACATTTGTTGATGTTAATAACAGTGATGGACATTTTGTGGAAAGAGAAGAAATTAAAATATTAAGTGGAAAATATAGTGAAAGAACAAAGAGGGTGAAATATGATTGCATCATTAGAAACTACTGAATCTTTAGGTATTATCAAAGGAGAGTTCTATACTTCAGTGTATTTCATAACCCACATTTAATGGCGTAATTACAGATTTGATTTGTTAAGTAGAGGACAATATTTTTTCTTCAAGACTTGTGGTTTTGAAATTGAAAACAAGAGATTTATAGAAGTCTTTCTTTTTCTTGAGTATTAGTTTCCAATTCTGTGTAAACTTATCCAGTCTGAGACCTAAGTCAGGATTCTTATTTAAAAACTCTGTCAGTGTATAATTGACCAATATGAGGATTAATGATTGCTGTGCTATCCTTATAAGCAGATGAAAAGAACTCCCAGGATTGTACAGGGCAGTTAATGTAGGCAAAAAGCAAACAAACAAACAAATAAACAAAAAAAAACCCCAGTTTATACAAAGTAGAAAGAAGCATGGAATAATAGTTTGAGAACGATGGACTTTTTTTTTTTTTAAATCAACATGTCGTGTTTCTGTCATTTGAGTTGAAAGCATTGCTTTTGATCCTTTTGATGCATATATATATAATCAAATCATAAATGTCTTGTATGATGTTTCAGTGTATGGTGTCTCACCATATAATATATTTCCTGTTGTGATTGTTATTTCATTTTAGTACTAACCTGTAAAATTTACACATTAAATCATGCTAGTGTATACACACACACACACACACAAAGATATAGTAGTTGAATGCTATAATCTTGCGATTTCTGGCAATGTCTGTGTGCTGTCATTTTAGGTCCCAATAAACTCCCAGGCACCTGAATGCTATCTGCCTAGAGACCACAACCCTTATTCCGTGACCTCAATTCAATATTCACCGACGGGCATAACAGCTGATCTCCAGTACAACGCTGCAAGTGCCCGAGTAACTCTACCTTCTGTACCCATTTCAACACTTCGTGTGGAGGTGAAATACCACAAAAATGAAATGGTGCAATTCAAGGTATTGTTCCTTCCTTGGTGTTGATGTGTTTTGACAGAAAGAAGCAGCCCTCTCTCTCCATGCTCCACTATAGATACAGTTGGGAAAAAAGAGAAGAAAAAAGAAATGTTTGTGCCATTCATTTTACTCCATACCTGACCCTCCCCAAACTACAGAGAGACCAATATGAGGATGCATCTCACTCAACTATGAAAACAATAGTCAAAAGAAAAGAAAAAATGAAAAATAAGGCATTGCATAAAACACACAAGGAAAAATTTTAAAAATGGAGTACAACTATAATAATAATACAAAATTTATGAATTATGCCAAGACTTCATCATTCTTTGAGACAAAGATTTTACAAAAATTAGATGTTTGGGTCTTTATCATAAAGTCAATGTTAATATTAGCTTGATGAATGCCATCCTATAAAACTGTTTACACAGTTTATATTAACTTTTTGAAGGGTCACTGGCACTTGCTCATATATCTCATATATATATAATTAAATGCGTATAATTATTCATACATAACATGTGTGTACAAAAAGCATTAAATAGAAAAAATGAGCAATTAGAGTCAGTGGAATGATAGATTATAGGATAACTCATAGAAAAGTTGATTGCCTCAAATTATATGCTGAAAAAATTTAGACTGAGTTGCATGAAAAAGGAAATCAAACATTTGTAGAATAAAATTTAGCAGCATTTTTGGCTAATAAATATCTTTCAGATAACAGAGCCAAGATTGAATAAATCTCATTGATAAAACTCTAAAGTGTTTTAAAGATTTATTTATTTTCTTATTGTAAAGTCAGATATACAGAGAGGAGGAGAGACAGAGAGGAAGATCTTCATCCGATGATTCACTCCGTGTGACCACGACAGCCGGAGCTGAGCGCCGAAGGCTTTCTCGCATACAACTTAATCACAGTGCCACACTAAAACGAAGATAGGAGAGGATGAGGGAAATATCATTATATTAAGAGAATTTTAACTATAAACCATAATGAACCTGTTAAAAACTAATTATTTTTACATAAAAAGAATAAAACAAAGTATGTTTTAATATAATTTCATGAAAATAATTTTCTGGTGTAGTTTTGACATAATGCAATTGAACTCGGTCAAGAAATGAATAAGACTTCTTATTTACAGAAAAATAAGGCTGGAAATTAAAATATCCTAAAAACAAAGAAAATATGAATATCTAAAGAAGGGAAAGTGTGAATATTGAATGACCATATAGAAAACAGTTCCTTCTTATCAGAAATAAAATGCAGTCATGAATGACTTAAATAGGAAGACCCATCCTGCAGACTGTATGGCTAGGCAGTGTTGTCATAGTGTCAACAGCAGTCAATGTACCTCTACTTTAAGACGTTACTATACAAGATGCTCTGTTGTACCAACATCATAAATGCCATAAACATCATTAGGTGAGAAGAAACAAGATTAACCAGTTAAAAGCAGGCTTTTAAGGTAATGCGTTAATGTTAGAAGATGCATTAGTGGAACTATTTATTAGTACAATAAATAAAGCAGTTTTCTAAAAGCTATCAAGAATTTTAAAATAATAATTATTTCTCACCCAAATGCCATTGCTTCTAAAAAAATTGCTGAAGAAATAGACATGAATGAACATAAAATAACATTAGCACTTGTTTTAGAATAATATATACGACAAATACGATAGAGTAACTTCTGTGTCTAGTATGAAATAAACAATTGTCCCATTTCTATCAAATGCAGTTTTTACTATGAGTTTTGCTTGTGATTTTTTCATTATCTGGAAAATGAATCACAAGTAATTTTAAGTAGGTATAATCCTGAAAGTCAATATGATGTCATTATAAATGACTGTTTGCAATTCTACACAAATGTGTGATATTTAAATGATTACATGGGAAGCAATTTTAAATATGCTGATTCGAAGCACTATTTGAACCACTTTCATATTTTCATGCAGTTGTAACAGACAAAACCATACTTATTTTGATCATTTCTGCACAATAGATTTTTGATCCTCAAAATAAGAGATATGAAGTTCCAGTGCCGTTAGACATCCCAGCCACTCCAACCAGCAGTCAAGAAAACAGACTCTATGATGTTGAAATCAAAGAAAACCCTTTTGGCATTCAGATTCGACGGAGGAGCACAGGAAAAGTCATGTAAGTGACAGAAATGGTTCACCTGTAGTTTTCTTTAATGATTATCAAATCTTTCAATATACTAAACTCTTTCGTATTAAAAACTAATAACTTTTGTAATAAATAATGCCAGTTTAAAATTTGCTAAATTAGGGGCCTGGCAGCGTGGCATAGCGGCTAAAATCCTCACCTTGAACACGCCCGGGATCCCATATGGCTGCTGGTTCTAATCCTGGCAGCTCCACTTCCCATCCAGCTTCCTGCTTGTGGCCTGGGAAAGCAGTGGAGGACAGCCCAAGGCCTTGGAACCCTGCACCTACGTGGGAGACCTGGGGGTGGTTCCTGGCTCCTGGCTTCGGATTGGCATAGCACCGGCCATTGTGGTCACTTCGGGACTGAATCATCAGGCAGAAGATCTTTCTCTCTGTCTCTCCTCTCTGTATATCTGACTTTGCAATAAAAGTAAATAAATAAATGATTCAAACAGGAAAAAAATTTAAAAATACATTATATACAACAAAATTCCTCACATACACCAATTGCATAAATACAAATCAAGATGAAAGCCATTGAAAGTAGTAATTGGTGAAGTTTTGAAATGAAAATATTCATTATATTTATAGTTCATTGTGGAGTTGGTTTTATTTCCTATGTTGAGTAAATGTATTGTGATCATTTCATGGGGCAGGATAATCAGGATTTAAGTTTCTGGGTAAATAATGTAATAGCTTCGTTTTTGAAAGTGAGAGAGAACAGACAGAGGGAATGAAATATTACTTTTGCAACTTCACCAATGTCTACAATGGCTGGATCTGGGCAAGGTTGAAATGAAGATTCTAGAACTCCATGCGTGTTCTTGACTTGTCTGGCGTGGTTCCCAGTGCCAGGCCCATTACCCGGGACTTTTCTGAGTGCATGAGCTGGAAGCCTGATTAGGAATGCCCCAGGCAGGTGCAAACTTACTTCAAGATTACTTACTACAGAGTGCCAGTGAAATGGAGAGCAGTTTAGTGCGCTGCAGCACAACACAGGCCCTAGTTGTATTATTTAAGAAAATACTTGTCAGAAGAAAACATGTGAGATAAAAATCACGCTATGGTTCAGTATTCACATTCAAGATATGCTCCTATAGTCCTTAATGTTGCTAAAATAACATGGACTGAAGTATTATTTTTTTTTTTCAGTTTGACATCTTGGAAAAAATATTCATGTAGGGAAACCATTGATTTTTCTGATCACTTAAGAAAATTATTGTTATTTATGATACAACTTTGTGTATTTTTGTAATAATTTACTTATTTCATGTTGCTTTTTAGTTGGGATTCCTGTCTGCCTGGTTTTGCTTTTAACGATCAGTTCATCCAAATATCTACCCGCCTGCCATCAGAATACATCTACGGTTTTGGAGAAGTAGAGCACCCAACATTTAAGCATGACCTAAACTGGCACACTTGGGGGATGTTCACAAGAGACCAGCCTCCTGGTGTAGGTATCAACATTGGCCTTGCCCTTAGGCTAGTAACGCTGTCACTAAGACCCAGCCAGTCTCTGTAGGTCTGTATTTAAGTGTTTAAATATATAACAACAAAGCAATCAGTGATTTCCAGAAACACAAGAAATTTCTACAAAACAGAAACAGAACTTATCTTAAGGTGAAATTTGGAGGACAGGATGCATAATTTACTTGACACGGAGAAACCGGGTTTTGATCTAATTGCTTAACTATTTTGGCTGTTTGGTAAAATCAAATCGATTAGTATTCTTCATCATGTCTATAGTTCTTCCCAGTTTTTGGAAGATAACAGCCAAGGTTTTCCATTGATTTTTCACTTCTTAAGGAATGATTTGGTTTTAACGTTTTATTTCATAAGTCACAGCTATAGTTGTCTGTTTTTAGTTTACTTCTCAAGTAAACCAATTAGGTTTGTATGCTACTTTTTGTTTGAACATATGTTGTGAATTATTTTTTTTTCTGAATTTCAGTACAAACTGAATTCCTATGGATTTCATCCTTACCACATGACCCTGGAAGATGACGGCTACGCACATGGAGTTCTGTTACTGAACAGCAATGCAATGGGTATGCTCACCATTTGTTGAATTTATCATATTGTAGATGTTGCAACAAATTATTATATACAGATAAATGTGTAACCATATTTTTGAATTTTCAGATGTCACATTTATGCCAACTCCAGGACTAACATATCGTGTAATTGGAGGAATCCTAGATTTTTATATGTTTTTGGGCCCAACTCCAGAAGTCGCAACCCGACAATACCATGAAGTATGTCTGCATATTTCTTTTATAGAATCATAAATTTTCTTTATGATAAAAATAATTATCTTAGTTAACAAATACATCTATTTTTTTTAAGGTAATTGGCCGTCCAGTGATGCCACCTTATTGGGCTATGGGCTTCCAGCTATGTCGCTATGGCTACAGAAACACTTCCCAGGTCCAGGAGGTCTATGAGGGGATGCTCAATAACAGCATACCCTATGTATGTATATCATTTCAACAGACAGTGTGAAATTGCAATTCATCCAAATCAGAACGATCATGTTGTGACCTAATAGCAGTGCTTGGTTTTCAATTAATACATTAATTCTTGGATATGAGGTTTTTCACAAAGCACATTCACATACTTATGAAAGAGGCGTTTTAATAACATCCCTTCTTTTGTCTCCAAGATCTATGATCCTGACTCATATTCAGAAAGTTGCTTGCATTTTATTCATGAATTCTGGGTTTCTTAAGTAACCAGACATATTATATAAATATATATATACGTATATATATATTCTTTTTATGTTAGAGAAGAATTCAGAGCATTCTATGTGGATTGATTAGACAAACTACAGCAAAGACATTGGAAATAAAACTGAGTACTGAGATAAATTTGATGGCTTAGTAACCTGAAATATAAAATAAGTGGTTTTGCAAAAATGATAACTCAGTGTTCTGAAACTAACTCTTCCTTGGTCCACAAAAATCAAATCATGCAGTTGTATTATTTTTCAAGTAAAATTAAGAAATCCAGCATATCGTCTTGATAACACTTACATTTTGGAATCCAGAATTCATGGCATATAAGAACTTATGCTTGGAATACTCACGATAAATTACAAATTATATTTGTAACATAATTAATATAATTCAAAGTTCAGAATGTGTTATTATGGGAAATTATTTGTACATATTGATGATATATAAATATGCAAATGAAAGTATATTGTAAAGGACAGGGTTTTCATTACAAGATTGACTACATCACCAATATAACAATTAGAAGGAATCAAACCGATGTAAATTAATAGAAAATACATACCAGCTTTTTTGAGACCCCATCATAAAGTCAGTATTCATCCATTTAAAGGTGTTTGCAACACTTATTTATAAGCAATACTTTGCTTATTTATTAGAGCAAGGTTGTTATGATACAAGTGATTTTGGCTGATAATACAAGACATAAACACCATAATTGATAGGTTTGCCTATATTTATTTCTTGCCAATAACAAGCTTATGTAAAATTATCTCACATTTATTTTAAATTTTTCCAAATAGAGCAATGTATCTTACTGTAATTGTTATTTTCCAAATAGCAGAGTTATCCTAAATCCTTTTATCCTGTTCTTGCTTATAACGTTTCAAAATCACTTAAAAATACTTAGAAGAATTTTCAGTTGGAATAAATACTGTTTAGGAAAGAGAACATTTAGACAGAGTTGTTCTTGTCTGTTTTCCATCTTCACATGATGAATGTTTTGAGCACCATATTACTTGATGACTTCATTTTTAGAGTGAAGTGAATATGAACTAACATTGCTGTGACTTTCCTAAGTGTTATGGACGGTAATGCACTCGTGTTTGCTTGGTTCTCACCTGTCTACAATTCTCATGTATTCCAGGATGTTCAATACACAGATATTGATTACATGGAAAGACAATTAGACTTTACAATTGGTGATGAATTCCGTGAGCTTCCTCAGTTGGTTGACAGAATAAGAGCAGGAGGGATGAGATACATTATTATCCTGGTCAGTATGTGTATTTTATCAAATACTATTTTTGTTTTATTAATTCTTCTACAATGCATGGGGAAGTGTTTGAATGGAAAAAATGTAGTTGGCGGGCCCTGCACAGTAGCCTAGTAGCAAATGTCTTCACCTTACATGAGCCAGGATCCCATATGGGAGCCGGTTCCTGTCCTGGCAGCCCTGCTTCTGTCACCGGGCTTGTAGCCTGGGAAAGCAGTCTAGGATAGTCGAAAGTGTTGGGACCTTGCACCCATGTGGGAACCCAGAGGAAGCTCCTGGCTCCTGACTTCAGATTGACTCAGCTCCGGCCGCAGCGGCCATTTGGGGAATGAATCAGCCGATGGAAGATCTTCCTTTCTGCCTCTCTTCCTCTCTTTTGTTCCCAATAAAAATAAATAAATCTTAAAACAACAATGTAGCTGGCTTCTACTCTCAAATCAAATTCATTCTCCCATTACAATTTCATTTTGTTTACATGGACAATTGCTCTGTGCTTGGCAATATGCTTACAAATCTTTGTGAAAGCTTAATGTCTAGGGCACGGTTCTTTGTAATTTTCACTTAGGGTACTAATTCAACTCTTTAAAGACATGATAACACAGTGATGATAGATATCTTTTTTTTTCTTAAGATTGATATATTTTTATTTGAAAGTCAATGAGATATCTTCCATTTGCTGGTTCACTTCCCAGTGGCAGGAACTGGGTCCAATTGGAACCAGAACTCAGAAGTATCTTTTGGGTCTTCAAGTGGGTACAGGGGCCCGGCCATTTAGGTAATCTGCTACTGTTTTTTCCAGAAACAGCGACAGGAAGTTGGATCATAAGTGGGGCAGCTGGGATTGGAACTGTCATCTGTGTGGGATGCTGGAGCCATAAGCAGAGGGTTACTCTGTTAATCTATGCACCAGCCTCTGATAATACATTTTTCTGTTCCAAACCATTTTTCAAATAATTCTATGTGTTCACCTCTGATGTTTTCCATCTTTTAAAAAATGGCCTAATTGAGTGATATAGTGGGGAGAATATTCTTTCCATGCGTTGTGGAAAGTAAGCTGTACAAACAGTGCTTACATTGAAGAAATTAAAACAAAAGCAAAGCAATAATGCCATTTCAAATAAAAATTAATGTGTTTATTCAGAGTTCTTAGACTTACTTCTTTCAAGAAATTAGGATGATAATCTATCCAGAGCACTATATTTAGGCCGCTTTACAATTTCATTAAGAGTACGATGGTAATGTAAAAATGGAAAGTGAAGTTGATCAACAGCAAGCCAATGTTTGTAGTTTTGCTATATGTGTATTTTTTCATTTTAATTTTAGGACCCAGCAATTTCAGGAAATGAAACACAGCCTTATCCTGCCTTTGAGAGAGGGGAACAAAGGGACGTCTTCGTCAAGTGGCCTAATACCAATGATATTTGCTGGGCAAAGGTATTGAATCAGTATTTCTGAAATAAGTTTTAAAATAGGTTTTATTGAAGGGATATATTTTATTGTAAAGCATTAAATATATGCTTGGAGGGATATATAGTAAATGGACTTTTTAATAACATTGTGTACCATACTCTTGGGATGAAACAAGTGTCAGACATACAAGAGTCATAGAAATCATACTGATATATTGCTTTTTTTAAAAAATGTATCTTGTTACATTTTAGTTTGTTTTGTTGTTTTTGTGAAACTGCTATTTGTGCCATCAGTACAATTGAATCAATTGTAATTCTCTCAGGAGCATCGAATTAACAATAACTTCTTTCAAAAGTTGTACTTACATTCCTGACAAGCAAAGAATGTAACTCGTTATGTTTAATGTAAGAAGTACTGTTCAGGCCACAGCATGTAAAGGTATTATAAAGACTTTTGTTTGACCTTTATGAAATGTAATCAAGAAACAAAACCAGTTAGAATTTTTAAAATCTCAATTTGGGAGATATAATTAAATATAATGTGGTATCCTTATTGAACCTTAGAACAAAATTTAGACATTACTTGTGAAAGTGGTAGCATTCAACAGTCTGTATGTCTATACGCCAGTGAATAATTGTCAGTTATTTTTAAAAATTGTGTTAGAGTTGTTGAATTTGTTAGCTTTGAAAGCAGCTGAGTGAAGCATACACACAAATTTGAATAACAGTTTCCACAAATTTTCTGTCAAATGTTAAAATATTTCAAAATAATATACTAAAAATAGTTCAGAGAAACCATGATAAAAATAATGGGATGTATTAATTTAACAAACACGAAAGCTGAGAATATTGACGACTGATTGCGAAAGTAGCTTCTTCCTTTTCTTCTGCGTCCTCTTTCCGTATTTCTGAATATTTCCTCAGATTCTGCCCTCTTTTCCATTTTGTTGAATGCCATTTCCCATCGGCAACTAAGCCCTCATAAATAGAATTCGTTGAATATTTTACATTTAATTTTTTTAATGTATAGATACTGAACAGACATCACAGAATTCACGGCACAAATCTAGGTGTGCAGCAATGCTCCTCGCTCTGCCGTCCCTCCAGCCAGAATTCCCCAGCCGCTCTCACCCCAGTATCCGCTATAGTCCTCGCTGCTTTTTATTTCTTATTTTAATTTTTAAAGTGGAACAATTTGAATTCCATTAGTAAATTTAGGTCAATACTCCACTAAATGAAAATTCAGCTGATAGCAGCTAGGAAAACAAACAGCGAAACAAAACCACGACAACACTGCTGATCCTTAAGAGTAAACAATAACACATCATAAAGTGTGAATCTAGCTCGAATGGATTACCTTGTTTACACTCTTTCTTAGCTTCAGCACATCAGGGAAAGCATATGATCTGTGCCCTTTGAGAGAACGTTTACAAGAGAACAATCTGAACATTTCTCAGAGATGTGAAAATAGATGTTATCCAGTTATCCCACTACTAGGAATATATCCAAATGAAATGAAATCAATACACAGGAACTTTGAAGAGTCAGGTTTATTACAGCTCAAGTCACAATATCCAATGTATAGAAACAACGTGGGCATTCACCAACAGATGACTGGATAACGGATATGTGATATATATATATAATCTCACATGTATATGTATACATTTATATATACACTATGCAATACTACTCTGCCATAAAGTATAAAGAAATTCTGTATTTTGCAACAAAAACGAATGTAACCGAAAGATGTTATCTTAGTAAAATAAACCAGCTCCCTGCCCAAGATTATGTAATTATTTATGTAAGGCTGTGAGTTCTGCAATATAGACCCACATCCTCAGCTCTGTCACCATTTGTACTGTTCTGTGTGTTTCATGTTGAACTAGCGAGAGCACAATGACAGTCCTGAAGAGATGGTGGGAAGGTGGAGGGAATGAGGACTTGGTGCCAACTCAGAGTCAGTAGAATATGTTGCCAAGCATGTCATTATTCAGTAAGGTCTTACATATCTTTTAAACAGATGCTGCTTTTGAGTTCTAAATCCTGGAGCAATTCCAGAAACAGTTCAGATATACCTCATCGAAATAAATCTGGAATATGCTTTTCATATCATTTCACAGACAAAATTTTATTTATAGATGTCATATTTTAAATTGCTAATTACATAAAGTTTTGTGATTTCTTTTCCAACGTGTCATATTAAAGTTAGTGTGAAAAATTAGGAGTTAGTAAACTGTACGGATGCAAGAAACTACTGAAATCAATAATTGCAAGGACAAAGATGTGGCTATCTTGAGTCTGTACCTTGGTTCACATATTCCTGTAGACTCTGTTACATCTCAGTCAGTTCCAATGAATATACTCTTATTTTCCCATTTTTATTTCTTGTAGGTTTGGCCAGATTTGCCCAACATAACAATCGATGAAACTCTAACTGAAGATGAAGCTGTTAACGTATGTTTATGTTTCTTAGTTACGTAGCCACTAGAAATCAATTCCAAAGTGTAATTTAAATAGTGATCATTTTGGTTTCAACACTTTCCTTAAAAAAGTAGGATTATTTAAGTACTTCACATCAGGCCATATTTTGATCAAATTTAACTGTTTCCTAAATATCAAACTGCATAATGATTATTATGATTGTATATTTCATGCTATTTAAGACACATAATATTATATATTATGTATTAGCATATATGTTAACAATGACACTTCATATGAGATCCAGTATGAGTGGCAATAACACTCAATATGAGATCCGCATCCTTAAGTTTTTAGTACAACACAGTTTCGTAACTAATAGGGAGAATGATGTACACTAGATTATTGTAAATTTTCTAGAATGTATACAAGATTATTGCATCATATTATCCTCCAGTTCTGTGATGGTCATTACATGAGTGCTACATTCTATTTAACATAATATCTTCAAGGTTAATACATCAAAGCAGGATGAAGCATGTTTTGTATAATGAATAGGAAAGTGGAAGAATCAGACACCTTTTATTTAAAGATTTATGTGTTTATGTTCCTGGCAGAGTTACAGAAAGATCTTCCATCTGCAGACTCACTCGCCAAAGGGCCACCGACAGCCATGAAAAGCTGTCTGTAGAGCTTATTAAGTCTGGTCTTTCTGGATATAAACCTGAGTTTTGTGTTTGTAGGCCTCCAGAGCTCATGCAGCATTTCCAGATTTCTTCAGGAATTCCACAGCAGAGTGGTGGACAAGGGAAATTATTGATTTCTACAACAACTACATGAAATTTGATGGCTTATGGATTGTAAGTTAAAAATTTTTACAATGCCTTGTTATTTTTGTGTAATGATTATGCAAAATTGGCATTTTACTGCAAAACAAATCAGCAATTTTTTTTTATGAAAGCAAGCCTTTTTTTTTTTTCAAATAAAGCTTCTTTACGCTAAAGGTTAATAAAGTATATTCAACATTCCAGTTTAAGAATAGAGGTCTTTCTTAGACATTTTCAATTGGATTGAAGAACCAGAATGCTTTTCCTGTTTTAGCAGTTAATAGGTACTTAAAACTATTTAATTTTATATTGAATACACAAATGACCACATATTAAAAGTCTTTTGAGCAAAAATAACAAATTTTAATAAATTTCAGAACAAATGACTTTCAATTTTCTTGAAGATTCTTCTAGTGAAATTTTAGTAATATGATTTAGAAATCACATTAATCAAATAAGGATAGCATTTAAAGGAAGTTTCATTCATGTGTTTATAAGCCACACTTATTTTTCAGAGAAATTAATAGGGCATATGATCTTTTTGATGTCCTTACATACTTTTAATAATTATTTCAAATTTACCCTGATAATATAGTGATCTTGTGAAGATAAACTATTTTAGGTTACAGGAAACACCATGTACATGGTAACTAATTTGTGTATATGGAGTATAATCCCTTTTTATATTACTGCTGATATTCAAAGTTACATGTTCAATAGGCATTCTCTGGTTTTCTGTGTTTGTAAACTACATGTGTGATTTTAGCAATTAATTTTGAGCTGTAGTATGGTTGGAAAGTGCAGGTGGCACTAAAGAATGCACATTTATAATTTTAATTTTTTTCTTTGAAACTTAAAGATGTACAACTTTTATGTTTGCAGTTTATAATACAGGGAATGTGCGACGTGTCTCTCAAAATGAGGAATTGATTATAAAATTTAAGATACATAAGCTATATTCAAGTTTTTATTGTACTTTTGCTGCATTTTATTTTAAATTTTATTATATACATGATAATTTTCAAATTTTAAAAAAATTCACGTACTGCTCACATTGGTTATTTTCAAATATAAGTTCTATATATATGTTTTTGATCACCTTTCTCCGTTTTCAGGATATGAATGAACCATCCAGTTTTGTGAATGGAACAACTTCCAATGTATGCAGAAACGATACGCTAAATTATCCACCATATTTCCCAGGTACACTATTGTTGCAATGTCTTTGACAATGCCACATTATTATTATTATCATCTATCAGTTTGTATATACCAGTGATGTAGAAGTTATTAACCATATTTCCCAGGTACAATATTGTTGCAATGTCTTTGACAATGCTGCATTATTATCATCATCATTCAGTTTGTATATACCAGTGAAGTAGAAGTTATTAACCATATTTCCAATTTTCATTACTTATCCACACATTGGGCCATACTTTGATGCATTTGCAATATAATGTATTCCTGTGCAGAGTGGAAAATCATTCCAGGAACAATTTTATATCTATATGAAAATATTTTAAAATTATTTTAATTTGTGAGTTGATACTTTGTCACTATTTGAAATTTGTAAGTACATTTTTAAGAAAATATGAAAAATTTCAAAATTATTTGTAGGGAGGAGCATGGTTGTACAGAGTGCCAGGTGGAAATCTCAGGGACACCGCTTCCAGCCTGCTTCTTGCTCTCACGCATAGCGGGGAACACATGTGGTAACTGACATGGTTGTCCCAATCATGGAAATTGAATCCTCGTCTCCCGGCCATGGGGTGACCTAGCAGTTAAGGAATGGGCTGCCATATCGAAGATCGTTTTGTCTGTCTCTATATGGAATAAAAAAATGAAGATTAATAAACAAAAACAATAAAACTCTTTTTGTAAATTTTCGTTGTTGGTAGGTACAAATGAAAGAAAAGTAACCACTCCTTCTGACCTAAGAGAAGGGGCTACTGTCCAGAATTCATCTTGCTTGTGTGAAATGAACAGAAAACACTTTACTATTAACACAGAGTGATAGTTATTAACATGAGCTGGGAAAAAAAAGTCATCTTGAAATGAGAAATAGTGAATCAAAAGATGGTTTAACATTTACCTTGCTCTTAATTTCAAAGATTTATACAAGTAAATACATCTTACAAAAGTCTGCTTAATTGATATTTTCCATCCAAAGATAAAGTAGTACACACTTTCAGGCTTTCATTAATGCAAAAAGTTATGTTCAGTTTGCATTTCAGTTTTTTTGTTATATCTGTCATGAACAAAGCATCGTAAAATTCAGTAATAATTTCCAAATGATGACTAATATTGTGTTGTAATAAGTATTTACTAGATCTGCAAAGCGAGATGGGGAGTTTTATGCTGTCCTGATGTTTTCCCTGTATTCTCTCCAGAACTCACAAAGCGGACTGATGGGCTTCATTTCAGAACCATGTGCATGGAGACGGAGCACATCCTCAGCGACGGGTCTTCGGTTTTACATTACGACGTGCACAATCTCTACGGATGGTCACAAGCAAAGCCCACTTACGAGTAAGCCACGTTTGTCATTGTCCTCTTCGGCGATTTTTAAAGTTTTTGCATGTTGACATTTCCTGTAACATTTGGGACCTGACTTGGGAGCAGCGAGGCTCCAGCCTTTGCGGGCATTTAGGGACTGAACCAGAAGGTGGAAGATCTTTTTCTCTTTCTATCTGTACATCTTCCTTTCCAGTAAAAAAAAAAAAAAGCTTTATAATTATTTTTAAATGTTAAAATGCAGTTTAACATGTATATTACATGTTTATGAACTATAATTGAAAGAATTTGTGTGATCAATACTCACCGTTTAGAACATTATAAAAAATAAGGTGTTTCAAAAGACTAAGAATGTGCACTTGATTAATTATATGATGTATACTAGTAATGTTGACATGGCTTGTATTCATTTTTCAAATGTCTTAAAACCACTTTATATCATTCCAAGAGGTTTTAATAGTGCCACAAGACTCACTTGTAAAGCACTAATTGTCGTAAGAGTCAACCTAAGCTGAATAAAGCAAACATATTTTTCTCATTCAATAGTCATGATTAGAAATATTTGAATAAAATAGCCTTATTTAAAAATTCTAAATACCTTTTCCTCCATCTCAGTGCCTTGCAGAAGACAACTGGCAAACGAGGCATAGTTATCTCCCGCTCTACGTATCCCACTGGTGGACGATGGGCAGGTCACTGGCTTGGAGACAACTATGCACGATGGGACAATATGGACAAGTCAATCATTGGTATGGGAGAGTGGCATTCTTCCTTGCTATTCTTTAGAGTTTTCTATTTACTATTGCTAGTTCAAATAGCTGATAAGTCTTCAAAAGCGTGCTTCTCTCAGTGTGTTTTAGGAATCATAGCACCTTAAAAATCGATTGAATCAAAGAATATCAATGAAGCCAGTGCTATTGGCTTATTTTTCCTTAAATGGTTTCATTATTTTTTTTTTCTCTTGGAAAAGAGAAGATGTAGAATTACAAAGTAGATCAGAGTAAGGATTTTAAGGAATAAAAATCATCACAAAAGTATGCTAAAGAATGAAACAGTTCCAGACAAAAGCTTAAGGGATGTTTGAAAATGGCTGACTACACTACATATACAATTGACATTTACACTCTGAGATCTGACTATTGCTTTAATTCCTGTCTACACGCCTGGGGAACCTTACTTTTTGTACCTAAATACTTCTGGAATTTATTTATTGTTTGATAGCAGAGCTTTAACCTTGTGACTACAAAGTTCATTAAAAGCATATGTTTTGCAAAAATAAGTAAGAGAGGAAGTAGGTGAGAGGGTTGGAGGCAGAGATGGAGTGTATGCAGGGTGAGAAGTGTTAGATTATCAAAACTGTGTTCATGAAATGCATTAAATGCACTCCAGTTATACAAGTTTTCAAAATGCTAAAAGGCATGATGATTTTAAAGAAGAGGTAGATAAATGTGTTTCATCTCCTGTCTCTAAAATTAGAATGAATAGAATAAAAAGCCTCAATGTTCATAAATGGGATTATAATAAGTAAGGAAAGCATGTTAGTAGCATGCAAAATATTTCACTCAAAGGTAGTATTAGAAAGCCTTCTCATCAATAAAGGTAAAACATGCTGAAATATATGAAATAGTCATTTTAAAATCTTTTCCTAATTTTTTTAGGTATGATGGAATTCAGTCTTTTTGGGATATCATATGTAAGTAATTCTGGGTTTTGTTTTACATTCATAAAATATGATGTAAACCATTCAAAGTGCATTAAACGTAACGCTATCTTTCAGACTGGAGCAGACATCTGTGGTTTCTTCAACGATTCGGAGTATCACCTCTGCACGCGCTGGACTCAGCTCGGGGCGTTTTACCCGTTCTCAAGGAACCACAACATCGCCAACACCAGAGTATGTCATTTCTGCACTTAATTTCTTTTTCATCAATCATCCTTAGGACTTTGGAATAGAATGCATTTTGTTTTACTGATTTCCAGATCAGAGTTTTGAATCTCTACCTATTCATTGGTAACTTCTAAACGCATCATTTATACATCACATTCATATAGTCTAAAATGATAGAATCTAATACTATGCAGGGTATTAGTATGGAAGGGATAGTTCCGAAGGCCTGGATGAAGTGTCATTTGAGCAGAAATTAGAATCAGAAGAGCAATCAAGATAAATCTGCTGAGGAGAATTCCAGGTGGGAAAAATGGGAAGATCTCTAAGATGTTAATGTCTTTGGAGGTTTAAAGAAACGTGAAAAGGAAGAGGAACAGCGTTGTGGCTCCTTCATTCCTGACTTGGGTCCAGCTGATGGATTGGGAAGAGTAATGAGAAAAGCAAGGCTGTTTGGACCCTGGTTGATGTGACTCCTGGCTCTGGCTTGTCCCAAGCCTGGCTTTTGTGGTCATCTGTGGGCAGGAGTGGCTGACAGGAACTCTCTCTCCTCTCTCTTTTTGTAACTCTTTAAATATATTTTTTTTTAAAGGAGGAGGAAGAGAATGGGAGAACATTTTTTTGAAAGAAATATATAACACAAAATGTTCCCGTTGTTTTAAATATGACTTGCATTTAGTAATGTACATTTTAGAAGACAGTCAACATGTATCAGTATGTTTAAATGAAACATCAATGCTGTGAATAAGCCACAGCTTACTTGCCTTTGCAATTAGTAATAAATAAATCACATATTTCTCGAACTTTTTTTGCCTATTCTAGCATGACATACCAGTGTTAATAGAACTTCTTATTCCTGAAATTGACAAATGGAGGAAATTTCAGAAATAGGACAACAGTTCAAAAAGACCCTGGCTCTGCTGACATCAATAAAAATATTTCTCATTGAAATTATGCAATAGCTTTGATTACACCTCTGGTACAAATTAACATTTTAAACATGAATATGGGCTTCTGAATGATTCTTACTTTTTGACCTGAAGGGTGCATTTCAGAGCAGTGTGAAGGGTGTAATTTTCTGTCATTCAGTGTAAGATCACTTCTCCCTCTGCACTACAAAGTCAGTGGCCCATGCTGCTTCTTTCCCCCACGCACACAGAAGGTGCCAGAACTCCGTGCTGAGCTGGGCAGGGCTGTGCGTTTCCGATCACCTTTGTGCTGTACAGCATTTCATGTTCTTTATTTCTAAGAATTTTAACTTCCAACACTGAATATCTCTAAAACTGATATAAACGTTTGAATGTACTAAATCAAGCCATAGGCTCAGCTTGTATTATCTTATTCAAACATGAATGCTATGTTTTCTCTCTAATATGCGGTAGGAATATTACTGCCTAAGGATTTCTGATCAAGGCAGTTGCTGCAAGACAATGCATTAATTTCCTGCCTTTTATTTTCTAAATAATCATGTGTTCTCAACTTATCACTCAAAAAGAAACAAGATTTATGACTAATTAATTTTCATGTTTCAGAGACAAGACCCTCCTTCCTGGAATGAAACATTTGTTGAAATGGCAAGAGACATCATCAATGTCAGATACACTCTTTTGCCGTTTTTCTATACACAAATGCATGACATCCACGCAAATGGCGGCACGGTGATCCGACCCCTGATGCACGAGTGAGTACCAAATAACTCTTCTTCCTACCGCAAGACAGCGTTCATTTATCTGTCTCTTACAGTACTTTATAACAGACCATTTTAGACTAGAAACATTTTGTTGCTGGTTTAGCATACACTAAGTTTGCAAAAATAAACTTTTCAGGGAGACTGCATTGTAGTGTATCAGGCTGAGCCTTTGTCTGTGTCACCGATATCCAAATTGGATATCCTTTCATGTTCCCGCTGCTCCAATTCCAGTCCAGCTCCCCACTAATAAGCCTTGGAAGGCAGTGGAAAAGGTCCCCAGTGTCTAGGCCCCTGCACCCTCGAGAGAGTCCTGGGTGAGACTCTGGGCTCCCAGCTTCAACCCCGTGCCACCCTGGCTCTGCAGCCCCTTGGAGAGCGACCCAACAAATGGCAAATAATCTCCTCTTTCCTCCTCTCCCTGGACCTCTTTCAAATAAATAAATTAACCTTAGAAAGCATTCTTGGTAACTTTGAACAGTAGACTTTAAAACAAAAATTAAAATTAGCCTAAAATCAGAATATCACCAGCTTTTCTGAATAAAAATTATCACTTAAAATAATAATTTTTAATAAATAACATGTGCCATTCATCAGTCAGAAAATTTATAGACATTAAATACATTGAATATTTGCGAAAATTCCTGGAAATAGATCATGTTACTCTTCAAAATTTACTTAATTGATATTTATTGCAGTTAAATCTACTAAACATTTATACTTAACTGAAATTCTTTCAGTCTATTCCTTAAGTGTTTTAAAATAATTTCTCTAAAGCAATTTGCACATTGGGAAATTGATTTTATTTTGAGCTTCGCAATTTAAACTGAGTGAGTAGACGTTTATGTTATCAGTTAAATATAACATTATAGTGTCTGGGTTGTTTTCTCAGCTAAACTCCTGACTCCAGAGTTCAGCTAATATAGACCCTGGACAGACTTGTAGTAGTGCAAGCAATTGTGTGCCAGCAACCAATGTGAGAGGCTTGACTCTGCTCTGACTCCTGCCTCTGACACTGGCGCATCCTAGTCTAGCCATTGTAGCTAAGGAAGTGAACTAGTTGATAAGGCATTTTCTCTCTCTCTCCCTCTCTTTCTGTCTATATTTTTGCCTCTCCGTCTTTCAAATAAATAAAATTAGTAATAATTTTACTTAATAGAGAATATATTAAAAGATTAAGACTGCTACAGGTTAAATTAGTACATGCAACAAAACAAAGTGCAGAATAGAACAGCAAAAAAAAAAGGACAAGATTATTTTCTTTTGAGCAGCCTGTATTAGCAGCATAATTGAGTGAAATCATTCTTACATTGCTCTATTGACAAATCAGTCAATGGCATTTCAAATATTTAACCATTACGTAATATTGTATATTTGCAATTTTTCAGGAAGTGTGAATGTACTTAGATTTACCCATTGGGTATTAAACTGCTGAGTTTTGCAATCCAGGTGATGGAATTGTTTTTACTGTTTGTTTTTCAGTTTCTACAGGTTTATTTATCTATTCATCTACCTGTTTATTTATATATATGAAATACACAGTCACTGGGAAAGAGGAGCAGAGAGAGAGGGGAGAGAGGGAATCTTCCATTTGCTCAGTCATTCCTCAAATGGATACAGTGGCCAGGGTTGGGATCAGGTTGAATAGAACAATGAGCCATAAGTTAGGGGTTCTATCTGTATTTCCCACACGGGTGGCAGACACTCACACACTTGGGCCACTTCTGCTTTACCGTATGTATTAATGAGGAACTGAGACAACACTGGACCAGTCAGGACCTGAGTCAGTGCTCCTGGGGGAGGTGTGCAGAGTGAGCACGACAGCCTCTGTCTCTTATTTGCTTCTTGAGTCATTAACGAGATAGATATAATGACAAAAAGGAGAGAAAAGGCCGGGGTGGGCGGGGGGAGCTTCCAGCAACCATTGCATTGTGTATACAGAATGGCAGCAACAGCCAGGTCCAAGCCTGAAGAGGAACTCTCTCCAGAAGTCTTCCTTTGGTGTCATGGCCCCCCACAGTTGGTCTGTCACCTGCTGCTTTTCAGGCACATTAGCAGAAAACTGAATATGAAGTGGAGGGTCTAAGATTTGTACTGACGTGCTGATAGGGATGCAAGTGTCCAAAGGCATGGTTTAACTGCTGAGACAGAACACTGACTCCTGTGCTTGGGCTCCCATTCTAATTCACTAAACCCATGTCACGGACCGTGGAGTTGACTGTTTTTATGGTATCTAGATGAGATAAAATTATTTTATTTAATTATTCTTAATTCTTTTCTCAAGGTTCTTTGATGACAGGGCAACCTGGGACATCTATAAACAGTTCTTATGGGGTCCATCATTTATGGTCACCCCTGTCCTGGATCCTGTAAGTCCTATCACTATTTTGTTCACACAGTTGTGGGGGTGTTTGGTTTATATGTTTTTAATGATTACATGTTTAATTTGCAGTATACGACTACTGTGTCTGGCTACGTTCCTAACGCTCGGTGGTTTAACTACCATGATGTAAGTACTTAGTGGTATTCTGGGGATTAACTAAACAGAAAGGGGTAGCTATTTGTGTGTCCATTAATACTAACCAATGATATACATTTGATTAACTTTCTACTTTAAAAGAGTAAACTATATCTGGCTAATTATAACCAAATCATATTGACATGAAGGATTAATTCATTCTGCTAGGATTTGTTTTGAGGTCATATATTATATCAAATAAAATTAAAATTTCATATTATATACAGCAAATTCATTCCACCTTATTCGTTACACAAAAAGATCATTCAAGCTAAGACAGATCTTGTAAGAATACCTAACATTGCAATGACAGAAGAGCTTTGTGACTTCAGAAATCTACCTGCGTGTCAGTTGCACAGAAATGAGTAACTATAAATCACTTCATATAACATAAGCACTTATATTAAACTGCTGTGAGCTAAGGATATGCATTTAGCTGCATGGTTTCCTGAATGTGTTTGTGCAATTTATATTTTTAAGTGAAAATTGTGTCATTTGGTCTAATAAAGGTGCCGACTCAAACACCGATGTTACTGATTACTGAAAACGCCATCGTTTAACCTGGCCCTCCGTTTTGTTTGTTTATCTCCATTTGTCTCACTTTCAGGGAACAGATATTGGAGTCAGAGGACAGTTTGTTGACTTTCACACTCCTTATGAGGCAATAAATCTACATGTCCGTGGTGGTCACATCTTACCATGTCAGGAACCTGCTCAAAACTCAGTCATCAGGTACGTGAACTGTTATTGAGACCGTACTGAAGTTTGTGATACACCATGCCAGAAATGTCAGGACTGTTGACACAATTTACAAGCAATTAACTCAGGCTGCCAAAGTGTCATGGATACAAGGTGAATGGCAAAGGGTTTCATTATTTATGGCACAGCACACAACAGAAGCTTCGTGTGAATTTCCGTACTCCTTGTTCCCAGTGTTGTATGTCAGTGACACAGCGTCGCTCAGGTAAATACTACACGGGAAGCAGGTTTGGCAAAAGCAGATAATCTGTGTATTAGTCAGCATGTCACGCTTTTAAGTAAAACAGGTGTAAGAGGTTACTGAGAAGCACAGACAGCTTATTTCAGTTGAGTTTTAGATCCATTGTTCCCCTTCGGGCAGTCTGGCATTTCATGAGCTTGATAGTCGTGGAGCACATGTGGCTAGCCACAGAGAGAGACCAGCTGGCCCAAACTACAAATATTTTCCACAAGTTCTGTCTCTCAAATGCTATAATTAGAGATGTTTCTACCTTTAAGGCTTTTATGCAGGCGGGTAATATGCAGAAGTGACAACAAATGAGGACCTTGTAACTTGAATGAGTGCCTGGATTAACTCATCATTTTTTTCAGCCACATATATGTGAACACATGTATGATAAAGCATGGCATTTTATAAACCTCCTTGTAAAATATTTCTTTGAAAGAGTTAACAGAGAGAAGGAAGAAATGGATACAGAAAGATGTTCCATCATTTTGGTTCACTTCCTGAAAACCTGCAAAAGCCAAATTAGGCCAAGCGGAAGCAGGAGCTGGGAGCTCTGTCCTGTCCAGCTGGGTGGCAGGAGTGCCACACATGGGAGCTGGGAGCTCTGTCCTGGTCCCCAACTGGGTGGCAGGAGTGTCACATGTGGGTGCTGGGAGCTCTGTCCTGTCCCAGCTGGGAGGCAGGAGTGCCACACATGGGAGCTGGGAGCTCTGTCCTGTCCCAGCTGGGAGGCAGGAGTGCCACATGTGGGTGCTGGATTGGAAGTGGAGCAGAGGGGGCCCCAGGCAGTGGCTGAGACTGCGTCATCAGGCTGACCTCAGAACCTCATGCATACTTTTTCTTTAGAAGCAGTTTAGATTCACCACAGATGTGAAAGAAATCCAGGTAACCTCCAACATAACCCCCAGATCCACAGAGTTCTTCATTAGTGACATAGCACAGGAGAGTTGGACATTTGTTACCAGGGCAAACCTACATTCATGTATCAGTTGCTACACAAGGTCTGTAGTTCACATCAGGGCTGTAGTTACATTGTCCATGGATTTTGACAAGTGTATCATGCACAATTACAGTATCATGCAGACTAGTTACACTGCCCTACATGTCTTCTCTATGCAATCTTACATTTAACTATAAAGCATACTTCCTGTTTATCAGCATTGATAAATAATTACCAGGCCAGCATGCTCTGTTTACACAAAGCACTTCAAACTGCTACACTCCAACCACACTGGCAAAACAACTTTTACTTGTTAGAAAGGCTGAATCACGTATGAGATATGTTCTAGCAAATCATAAAGAAACTATAACTTGCTTTTGTGAATTCCAGGGGCCTGGTGCAATACCCTAGTGGCTAAGCCCGGGATCCCATATGGGCACGGGTTCCTGTCCTAGCTGCTCCACCTCCCATCCAGCTCCCTGCCTGTGGCCTGGGAAAGCAGTCAGGACAGCCCAAAGCCTTGGGACCCTGCACCAATGTTGAGCCCTGGAAGAAACTCCTGCCTCCTGGCTTTAGATTGGCTCTGCTCTGGCCATTGTGGCCACAGGGGTGAACCAGCACATAGCAAACATATATATGTATTTGTTTCTCCTTCTCTGTGTAAATCTGTCTTCTCAATAAAAATAAATTTGTCATTAAAATGGGATTTTTATTTCATTTATCTAAATCATTTTGGATTTTCTGTAGTTATATTCTTTTACTTATATTCATCTGGTTACTATAGGGGTGAGTTTTCATAACTAGATACATGCTATTGCAAAAACTTAAGTAAATTGTCTATTTTTTTTTCAAGTCGAACAAATTACATGAAGCTCATTGTTGCTGCGGATGATGACCAAACAGCACAGGGCACGCTCTTCTGGGACGACGGGGACAGTATAGGTGAGTGAACAAACCTAATTGATTCCATACAAAATCTCACATGGCTTGCATATTTTCTATTATACATTGAAAAAGTAAAATCGGTGAAAGCCTGTATTAGCATATAAACCTGAATTACATACTGTTTCTTTTCTTATAAAAATTGCATACTTTCTCAACTTTAGTGAGGCACAAGGTGAAGAATTCAGTGTCTGTTTCTGAAAGCGCTTGCTTTTCGGCCCAGACCTTTGTTAACAGGCTAGGCAAGGCTTCAGAGTCTGAATGGGGCTTTTGTCTCGCCTGCGCCTGAAAGCATTTGCTTTAACTCTGTTGCAGGTGAGTTTGCAGGGAAGTGAAACTGTGTTTGCTATCTTTGATTCTTAGTATTCACCAAACGGGGTTAATTAGTGACAACAACCAAGGAGACAGAGCTATTTGTAAAATGTTTCCCTCAGCTCTTCCTGCCACAGTAAAATGCCAAGGCACAAGCATATGCAATGGGTTGGTTTCTTCATTTACTGGATCAGGATTTGCACAGAAGTTCTCGCAGAATACACAGCACTGAAGTGTGGGCACATATCTAAAGGGATTCTTTCTTTTAAGCAAATGCATTCAAATGTTTGAGCATGGCAACAATTTGGTGACAGGTTATTTCAATGACATTAAAAATTTAAGCCAAAATGAAATTGTCATAGACATATGCATTAGCTAATTTTTGCTCATTCCAGCTTACAAGTGTAATCTGGCAAAGTGTTAATTTGCCTTATTTATTTTTGTGCAGTGTCAGCCCAGTTACTGCCTTCAATCATTCATTTTACTGCACTTCTCTTTCCATCACTCACATGATTTTGTTTTAAATACAACTGCAGATAAAGAAGAAACAATCTTTTTTTCATTTAAATTGCTTTGAGACTCATTTTACTCCTCTATATAATGGGACTAACACTATTTTAAGCAGTTGTGACATCTTTTGAATTTGCCAAATAAAAAGTGCTTAGTTAATGTTTTTGTAAAAATCAACTTTAAATTTGGCAAGATTATGTATTAAAATGTTAGAGATTAATAAGAACCCATAGTAGTATTGTTTGATTTTTAATTGGCCAGTAACAACTTCTAATAATTGAATATGTCTTCCTTTGGCCAAATGTGCATGTTAATGGTGCTTTAGATCTGAGGCTGTTTGAATATCATCTGCTATACACAAACACACGTGCATGCAACTTTTTCCTTTAGGACACTCCGCAGTGACTTATGACTCTCTCAGTGTTGCTTAGACACTGTGTGAACAAATTGAATAAAGGTTGAATGACATCAGATACATTATGTATGCATGCATCTGTGTGCGCGCACACAGACAGTACCTGGGAATAAAAGCAAAGTATACTACATTCCCCGCTGTTTTTTGGAAATAAACAAATGTTACCTTTTTCCTTTCTACAGATACCTATGAAAGAGACATGTATTTATTGGTACAATTTAATTTAAATCAGGTATGTAAAATTATGTGTAATTATATTAATACTTGAAGCTTATTTTATGTTTTCCATCAAAGAACTGCATTTGAAGTAGAGCAACAATGTTATGTACTAGGGAAGACAATTTCAATTAGCATGAATACATGTTTTAAACTGTGTTGTTAATGAAAGGATTACATTTTTTCTCTATTTTTTCAGACTCGCTTGACGAGTACTCCGTTGAAAACAGGTTACATTAATAAAACTGAAATAAGGCTTGGATATGTTGATGTATGGGGAATAGGAAGCAATGCAATCAATCAAGTTACCTTAGTATATAACGAGAGGACTGAGCCACTTAACTTTGTCCAAAATACGACCATAGAGGTAAGTGACATAACATCTTCTCATATGGCTATTCAAAACATCCATACATGCTGATATTTCTCAGCCTTAAGTAAGCATAATTATGAATCAACTATGATGTTTCCATATGGTTATATATATATATCATATGTATGTGTGTCTGTGTATTTTACATTATTTTATTTCACAGAGAAGGAGGAGAAACATATAAAACAGTCTTAGATCTTTTGATCCATTCCCTAAATTCTTCTAAACAGCCTATGCTGAGCCAGGTCAAAGCTCTCAGCCCAGGACACCGTCTAATTCAAGTTAGAGAAAAACAGGAAGAGAAAGAGAAGGTCTTTTATCTGCTTGTTCACTCTCCAGATGACTACAATGGCTGGGACTGGATGTATCCAAAACTTGGAGCCAGGAGTTTTATAAGGGTCTTGCGCATGGTTGTCTAGGGCACAAGCACTTGGACCATACCCCGCTGCTTTCCCAGGCCATGAGCCAGGAGCTGGATGGGAAATGGAGCAGTGAGACTAGAACTGGATGCTCAGAGCTGCCAGTGCTGCGTGTGGCAGCTTAACCCACTGTGCCACAGTACTATGCCCTGCTTCACACATTTGATATAGAATAGGTCCACGTTAAGGTTTACTGATAGTTATTAAGAAAATCCTCTAACTCCTGTCTTTTAAACTCACTGTAAATATGGTAAATTGATTAAACATTCCAGTGTTTTAGTAAGCATTACTTTTATAAAATGCTCAGAACATTCACTGGTGTATACTAGGTAACAACGAAAGGTTAAATGTCCCTCCCCCCCTCCCCATGCTGTGTATTAGATGGTGAAGTCGGGGTTTTATGAGCCGAGTCACAGAAAATGATGTAGGTGATCAGAAAATCAAAGGGTAATGAGGAGGTCTCATAAAATCACGACAGATTTCAAGGCTTCTGCATGGATTGTCTCCATGCTTGACCACGTGAAGGTCTAACAGTTATTCTCCAGACAGCAAAAGGAACATTCAAAATTAAAATCCCAGTTGGTAAATTAAGTTTCCTGTGAAGTCACTTTGAATGAGGAATAATAAAATATAAGTCTTAATTCAAACTTTGAGTTCCAATAACTAACATTTGAGGATAGGGAAATATATTCAAATAGCATAGTTACATATAATTATATTTAGGAGTTATATAGAAAGACAAATGAAATCTAAGTGATTCCTTGTCTTTTCACAGATACTGAACTTCTAGAATTCATTTTCATCATCTAAAAAATAAGTGGATGGTGTGAATTGTTAATGAAAGAGTGTAAAGTCTAAAATAAAAATTTAAACACAGAGCAAAAAACTTTAGCACTTTGCTCACAGAATATGTTTCAATGGAAACAATACTAGTTTAAAAAATGTGGTGTTGATCAAATGATTAATTCTAATTTTCCTTCTTTGTAGACATTAAACATTGATCTGAGACCAAATGGTGTTACTCTCGATGACCCAATAGAAATATACTGGCTCTGAAGCTCACCTTCAGCATTCAGCTCTCAAGATGAAATTAAGAACTGGATTTAATTTCATGGCATTTACAAATTTTCTGGCTTTCTGTAGTTTATAAAATGTAATTTTACCATGTTCTTCTTGTAGTTATTGAACAGTGTACATCAATAATAATGCATGGCCAGAATTCTTTATTTAAACGTATTTAGTAGGATTTGAATAGTTCCATTTACTCCTGCTGATAATTGTAACCAGTTACTGGATATGTATTTGTATGACTAGAGTATAATTAAAACATCTGATTGTTAAAATAAGTAAAATGTTGTGTAAGTATAAATTGTATATAATAGGTTCTTTGGTAGATTTAAGTTATGGATCAATACTTGTAACAAGATTTAATTACTTCTTCAAGTGTATGCATAATGATAAAACAGAAAATAAATGTATTTAAACATATGAAAATTTATTTTTGAAATTGTTCTATTCAGTTTAGGCCGCTTTTGTGTATTGTTGAAAACTGACATCTTTAAAAAGAAGCGTTTATTTCTCAGAGTTTCTAAAGCTGAGAAACCCAGTTTCAAAGTGCCTGCCTCTGGTCCTCACAGCGCACTGTGGGAGGGGACGACTTTGACAGCATCGCCTCTCATCAATGAAAGAACAAAAATGATAATACATTTAAGGTGTTTCTAAGACATTTTGCAGTCATTGAGGGAATTCACAAATAAATTATTGAAAATTAGATGCTGACAAGGAATTTGCAGTTATCACATCTCTAAGTATAATTGAGATGCAAATGCTTTTAGAGGGCATTAATTTTACATTCAATGAAATTAAATTTATGTGCATTTATATTCATGTATCTAAAGTTACTCTTGAGTTGTTCCCACAGTCATAAAGAGTTATGAACAAACATATTTGCTTTTTATTGAGAATTGAAAATATTAGAGATTGTACGACTATTGGAAGTTGGAAGTTGCCTTGACTCTAACAGCTGGATCCTGTTGCTTTCTGTTTCACATAAACACTGCTTCGTATCACTCTCAAATACCACTCAACAGGGAAAACAACTGGACCCACCCTATTCATGACTGATGGTTAAAAACAAGACAGGATGATACTAATCACTTTGGTGAATGAGTCTTGCTTTTATAGTCTGAAAACAAGCAAATAAACAAATTGAAGCACCAAGCATATTCCATTCTTCTCAACTTCTCAAAAAAAGTGCACAAGAAAAACCCAGCCACAATCCGCTGATTTCTAAGAATATGTGAGGCTGAGCAGAGCTGTGCTTTCTTGCACACTGCCCCAGCCAGCTGCACGAGCCGAGCGCTCTGCCTCTCCTGGTGATTCGTGCTTCTCCTCCTCCTCAGTCAGTAAACATAACTTTGATAACAGATAACTTCTAGTGTTTAATAGGTATGCACTCTTTCATTTAAAGTTTATTTGAATCTCCTTGAAAGAACAACAGAAAGGACAGACTTTTCCATCTGCATCTGTACTTAGATCAAAGATGGACACCTAAAGAAACTGTTTAATCCACCCTGACAGAAACATGCAACAATACTTGGCTTCCCGTGATTCTATTACTTCCTTGTTTCTGCGTCCAAGTGTTTTCTACTAGAATATGCACTTAACAGATTTTATTTTAAAAATTTCTATCTTAGAATTAAGTTCACCAAAGAGTAAGTGCTTCATACACATTTGGCAAGTAAGTTAATGCCACCTAAGGATTTGGAAGACATGAAATGCAATTGAATAACAACTATGCTTGGATTCATTCTAGTGTTTTGTTAATATTGACCTTGAAGCTTTGGCCACAATGGCTAAAATGGATAGTATTTGAGGCAGTTTCAACATGGACGTATCATAAACAAGCATCCACAAGGAATTCTAAAAACAATCCTAGTAAATAATATCTATAATGAGCACTCTAATCAACATAATAGTCCATTAATAAGAAATGACTGAATACAGGACATTAGGTATTTAATGTATAATTTGGCACATTTTTGGTATGAGATCTTTTTTCAATTTTCTTTTTCTAAATTTAATTTTTCTTTTTTTATTATTATTATTTTGTAACTCCATAGACTCTAAGATTTCTCTTACCTTCCCCCCAAATCCCCTCCACCACTGAGTTCCCCTATATTATTACAATAGTACAGTTCTTCCTACACAGTCATATGTCCATCATTGTGGGCATGGACAGTGGTAGAGAATCCAGCATCCTATTTTCAAGATATATTTAACAGTTTCATTGGGACTCCATCTTTGATCTGGAAGTAGAGATGCATACTGCATCGTATCCTCACATCTGGATATGACTGTTTCCATTACACAATTATTATACATCCCCTTAAATGAAAAGTCACAATAGAAAATCAAAAACTGAAAATAGAAATTTAAAAGGCCATGAAGTTAAATAACATGATACTGAATGACTGGTGTATCACTGAAGAAATGAAAAAGGAAATCAAGAATCTTCTTGAAGAAACTGATGTTACTGCATGACATATGAGTCAATGACGAATTTATGAGAACAAAAATTGAAGAAATGAAAGCAATAACAAAAATATCTAAATCCATATGGTATAGTTTGCACTGATCTTTGTTGGTGAGATGTGTCTTTTGTAGGCAACAAATAGATGGGTCTCACATTTTTTATCCAATCAACTAATCTATGATGTTTGATTAATGAATATAAGCCATTTGCATTCAGGGTTAATATGAATATGTGGTAACTTGCTCCTATCATTTTAGTAATGTGTTGTTCACTGAATTAGTCTTCTCTTGTTATTTTTAAAATATTTATTTTATTTTTATTGGAAAGTTAAATATATAGAGAGAAGGAGAGCCAGAGAGGAGGATCTTCTGCCTGGTGATTCATTCCCCAGGCTGCCAAAATGGCCGAGGCGAACCAATCCAGAGACAGGAGCCCGGACTGCTTTCCCACATCATATACGAGGAGCTGCATGGAAACAGGGCCGCCAGGATTAGAACTGACACCCACATGGGATCCTGGCACATGCAAAGCAAGGACTTTAGCTACCAGGTTACCATGTTGGGCCCTTCTGTTGTTATTTTACTGAGATGTTCTTCACATTTGCCTTTAGTTTTGGTGCGTACTCTTACTTTTCTCTGTCAACAGAACATCTGCAGGTATCATTTGTAGGGCAGGTTGGAAAGAGGCATATTATTTTAGCTTTTATTTACTGGGGAAGAATTATATTTCATGTTCATCTTTTTTTCTTAAAGATTTATTGCTATTGGAGAGTCAGATACCCATATAGGAGGAGAACAGAGAGGAACATTTCTGTCCAGTGATTTCACTCCCCAAGCTGCTGCAAGAGCCAGAACCGAGCCAATCTGAAGCCAGGGGCCAAAAGATTCTTCCAGGTCTCTCACATGGGTGCAGGGTCCCAAAGCACTGGGCCATCCTTGACTGCTTTCCCAGGATGCAAGCAGCAAGGTGGAATGGAAGCAGGACTGCTGGGATTAGAACTGGTGCATAGAAGGGAAGATATTAGCTGCGAGGCACTGGTTGCTAGGCACCAACAGGGCCCTTATTTCATTTTAAAAGAAAAAAAGAAATTTTTTCTGAGTACATTTTTCTGGACCTGAGTTGTTTTTGTTTTTACTTTTAGAAGCTGGGATAGTTCACTGCCTTCTCGTCTAGCCTGTAGTTTCCCCTGAGAGGTCAGCTGTGCATTAAATCTGCTGGGCACAGCACAGTAGCCTAGCAGCCACAGTCCTTGCCTTGCATATGCCAGGATCCCATATGAGCATCGGTTCTAATCCCAGCAGCCCAATCTCCATCCAGCTTCCTACTTGTAGCCTGGGGAAGCAGTCAAGGACAGCCCAAAGCCTTGGGACCCTGCACCCTTGTGTGGGAGACCCAGAAAGAGGCTCTTGGCTCCTGGCTTCAGATTGGCATAGCTATCTAAGCTATCTAAACGGTCCTAAGGTTGTTTAGAGAGTGAATCTGTGGATGGAAAATCTTCCACTCTGTCTCTTCTCCTCTCTGTATATATCTGATTTTCCAGTAAAAATATAATGACTTAAAATAAGTTTGTAAAACATGTGCATGTGTAAAGAGCAATTGAGATATAGAGGAATGGAAATTAGATTCACAGTTGAGCTCTCATAGACATTTCTAACTAAATTCAGATGATGATAGAAGTTTAATATGAATTAACAGCTATATCTTGGGAAGCTAATATTTAAGATTAATTCTAAAACAGTTCAGAATAAGTATTATTCTGAAAGTTAAATTTGTTCCTTACATATACTATATGCTAGTTTAAAGAAATATTTCTTTTTTATCTTAAAATATACTTATTTATGTGAAGTGGAAATTTTAACTTACATCACGATAACGATTTAGACTGTTACTGGTACTTAGCAGCCTTCCCCATCTTCAGCCCACATTCTCCATCCATCCTCTTCCTTCATTAATATGTCAGCCAGTGGGTGCTGGAGAGATTTCATCGTGCTTGGAATGGCGAGACTGGCAGCAATTCAGAACTGTTGAACTATCAACAGCATGTCCCAAACTGGGAACCCTGGGATGGGTGGGAGGCTTGGTGGGGCTTCTCCATTTATCGCTCCCCTTATCCCCGATATAGAAAAGAAAAAGTGGAAACAATGGTCTTACCCACTTTCCTGTAGCTCTTGATCCTTTGTGCCTTAATCAACTATGTAAAGATTATCAAAATAAAATGAGAGTGGAGCAGGTGGGATTAGATCGGGGTGAGCTGAGTCAGTTTGAAGCTGGGTACCAGGAGCATCCTCCGGGTCTTCCACGCAAGTACAGATCTCATAGCTTTGGACTGGCCTTAAGTTTGTAGCTTAGTGAATATGTAAAGACCATGAAACAAAAACATGCAAAATTTTAAAATATGATAAATGTGAAACTACAAATTCTCTCCTACATTGCAGGAAAAAAAAATAGAGTTTTGGCTCAAAGTGTTTACCAATTGGCATCACTTTTTAATAATACATTTCTTCTGGACTCTTTAACAGATAATCTTTAGTGAGAAATTCTGGGAAATATTTATAGACTCAATTCCTCAGGAATGACAGCTTAGAAGAACAATGATACCATTTTCTATCAACAACCATTGCTGAGAATACCAGCTGTGCTAATATACTGAAACTGTGCAACTATTTTTATAACTTCAAAAATTAGCTGATAATAGAATATGCTTGGTTTGATGTATAAACTAGAAGAAATAATCCTTGGGAAAAGCTTAAGCTTTGAGTTTTCAAAGTTAACAGTAAGCTTGTGCTTTAAACAAATCTACATGGGATGTCTTAAGGTGTCAGACTGCTGTTTATTGCTGCTAAAACAGTTTCCATATAATGTTCCTGAGAATCAGCACGTGATGGGTTCCTGACTGTCAAGTTGGAGTCCCAGATGGAGGCCGTGGCTGTGGCAGTTACATAGAGCGAAGGACACACACACACACACACACACACTGAGAGAGAGAGAGAGAGAGATTTTCCAACTGTTGTTTTACTCCCTAAGTGGCCACTAATGGCCAGAGCTGGGCTCGTTTGAAGACAGGAACCAGGAGCCACTTCTTGGTCACCTATGTGACCATGGGCCATCCTCCAGTGCTTTTCCAGGCCATTATTTGGGAAGTAATTAGAAGTGGAGCAACAAGGACTCAAATAGACACCTAGATGGGTTGCCAACAGCACAATCCTGTAGTAGGATTAACCTACAATACCACTAAACCAGCCCCTGCTTGTTTATTTTTAGAGAGTGGTTTGTTTACTATATATATATATCAGAAAATTAAATTTTATAAACCCACTTGTAAGAGTCAAAGGTCTGAATTTTATACATACAGAATATAATTGAGTTATTTAAAGACATCTTTTAGATGTTCCTTAAGGTTACCAAAGGAGCATAACCAAATAGAGAAGAGTGAAATGGCATCGAAATGTGAAGTCTGTGCAGTGAGCTAGGCTCACTTCCTAAATAAATGCATCCCTTCCACTCATAAAATTTTGACTGTCTGTATGATTAAAATGTATGCCACTGCAAAGTTGCAAATTATCATGCCATAAACTTTTCTAGGTATTCCAGAATTGTACAAATCAAAGAATGCAAATGAAAGTTTTTATGGCATTTTGATTCATATATTTATATTTTTCATTTCTGGCATGAGTTTCAAGGAGTTGCTTTGAATTATTTAAAGAATGTCATAATTTTTACTTTTTGGACTGTTTGAAAAATAAATCCACTCTTGATGACTGTATAGTATTAGAAGTTTGTAGTCTTGCTGGACAAGTCAAGGTAGTCGACTAGTTCAATAAAGCGACACAAACTTGTGGATACACATGCTGGTTTCTTTGAAACAGCAAATGACCATTTCTTACTACCAAGTGAAAAGCATGCATTTAATTTTAGCACTCTAAACTGTCAGCCAAATTTATTCTGATGATTGAAAATATTTCAGTGCACCTGAAATTAATATTACTTGAGTCCTTTAAAGTTTTGAAATCATTTTGACAGTTTCTCTATATTTTATTTTACAGAAACAAATGTTTCCAAGGCTATAAAGATTAGCTGTACAAATTCGAAAAGTTCCATCTTTACTTCTTTCTGTTGTTTGCAACTCATCAAAAGCAACAGCAGCAGCCATCTGTCTTCTGCTGGAAGAGCTGGCTCTTTAGCTGCCTGAGTGGATCTTTTCTGAGGTTTGGTTCTCTAGAAAGATGGCAATCCCATTAATTAAGGTCTGAGGAAAAAAATTGTGGAAATGTGGTAATTTTAGATAGATAGAATTGTTGCTGAATCCAATAGGTGTTTACTACAAATAATAATTTGTTGTTGTTTTTGTTTTGGGGAGTATAAGAGAAGTCAAGTGTCTGCCTGAGCATGAGGCTGGAAGTCATGAAGTTCAGTGCTCGAAAACAAGTCTTTCAGCCTGAAACACCAGTCTCCTAGCTAGTATAGCTGCAAAAGCCGTATGCATACCAGCCTACAATGGCAAATAATGTATTGGAGATGAAACTGGAGGAAAAGGAAAGACTTCATAATTCAGACAATGAAATAAATTAGATCAAGACCAGCCTGAGGGATGTGAAAAAACAGATCAACCTCTTGAGATTAAATGGTGTAAATAATCCCATGTTGAAATTTGCAATTGAGAAAACACAATAGTTTGTCAACTTCAACGGTGGGATGGATCTCTGGGGTGAAGTGACTGGGCTGACTCACCAACTCCCCTCACTCTGTTTCCAAACTTCCACAGGACCATTCCTACGACTGAGCAGGCTTACAAGATGCTCAGAAAGGATGGAAACTAATGTTTGAAGATACTAGAAAATATTGCATTCAGTTTAATTATGGAGTCCGAGAATTGTTAAGATCAGTAACTCCCTCTAATTCAAATTAGAACTACAAAGATATTTCAAAAGTTTTGCACAAAATGCAATGGAAGGTCTGTATTTCAATACCAAAAAAAAAAAAAAATCCATTTGTAGTTTTCTATCAAGTTCATTTTCATATGCTATTTGAATACTTTTCTCTCTTTTTTTTGCTGACAAGGAGAATTCTTTTAGTAATAACAAATCAAAATTAAACCCAAATCAAATAATACAAGAAAAGAAAAATCTCATTTTTCAAGATTTTATTTTTATTATTTTTTCATTGCAAAGGCAGATATACAGAGAGGAGAGACAGAAAGGAAGATCTTCCGTCCGATGATTCACTCCCCAAGTGAGCGCAACGGTCAGTGCTATGCCGATCCGAAGCCAGGAGCCTCTTCCAGGTCTCCCACGCGGGTGCAGGGTCCCAAAACTTTGGGCTGTCCTCGACTGCTTTCCCAGGCCACAGGAAGGGAGCTGGAAGGGAAGCGGGGCCACCGGGATTAGAACCGGCACCCATATGGGATCCCGGGCTTGCAAGGCGAGGACCTTAACCACTGCGCCACCGCACCGGGCCTGAAAAATCTCATTTTTAAAGAATGAAAACAACTCTCTAACACACAGGTACATAAAAAAAAAAACTTGACTAGAATTTCTACTAACTATAAACAAGTAGGATTGTCTTCTCTTTGCTCTTGCTCGTTGCTGATCTACTTTACAGATTTTTCTTAAGACTGGTTTCTGAGCTGTGTTGCCCGAGGTCTACAGGACAACTTTACTGATTGTGTTCAACACTCAATTCCTTGTAGCCACTTGTTCGACTCCCTCCAGTGAGTTTCAGTCTGGGATCTTGAGCTAGGGTTCCATCGTGGTCTCCGTCATCCCATGTCCTGGCACCCTACTCTCAAACCCTGTGGTGGTGTGCAGGCACCAGTTGGGCTAAATCACAGATTTGTCAGCAGTGTAGGTCTTGCTGGGACCTGCTGCTGTCAGCTCTGCTCATCACCCAGACCTTTGTGGATGTAGGACGCCTGGTTAGTATTGTATTTCCTGTGGAGCCAGCGCATTGTGTTAAGCCTGGAGTGAGTTTTCTCCTGGCTAACTGCATGTGCAGCTCACTGTTCTTCCAGTCTCACAGTTTCTCCTTGAGTACACAAAGTGATACCAAGTGTGGTTCTGGAGGAGGTCTGAGCCTGCTGGTCATTAGCTCTGGGGGCCACCTTGACCTACTTTGGATGGAACCTATCGGATACCAAGTTGGTATTGCTTTCCCTGTGGGACCAGTGCACTACCTTGAGCTGGAAGTGATTTTACTCCTTTCCTAGCACATGTGCAGATCACTGTTGTACCTGCAGGCCCACAACCCTTTTCTCAGTATACAAAATGGTAGTCCATGTGACACAGGTTGGCGTGTACACCCACCTTTTAAGCTCTGCCACTTGGCTTTTGATCATGGTCAGATTAAGCAAATCTAAAGGACAGGCAGTCCTGTGCCTGGGGGCATCACCTGAGTTCCTCACTCCCAGTCCCACCTGGTCACAGGTGGAGCTCTGAGCTCTGATGAGTTCCCTGGTCACTACAACTTTGCTCTGTTGTCTGTGCTGCTTCCCTGAATCTTTGGGTTACCAGCTGTCCCTCTGCTGTTGTCCCGTCCTCTCCTACTTCCTGGAATTGCACCCTCTCAGTTTCATCTTGGGTAATAATTCTCCATCTATTTAAACCTGTCCTAACCCTATTCTGTCATTTTTGCCTCAACTTATTTTGTGATGCTTTAGCCCATTTTACTAAAAACATAAGTTTAAAGTATGCTAGCTCAATAAATAATTTAGAAACAAAAAGGACAGAAAGAAAAAATGAGGGTGGGAACAAATGAGTTTGATGGAAGGAGGTGTCATGTGCCAGCATGCAATAATCATAAGAAGCAAGGTCGAGAGATGAGCACTGAATCAATTATAAATATGGAAGAATTTATGATGAACAACGAAGATGAAGAAACAGTGGGGATGAGGGCTGACTCTTGGAAGTGTCAGGCACAACAAAAGCAACTCCCTGAGTCGAATTCTCGTTATACATGCACAAGTAAAACATGGCATAATTCTGAGGATCTGAGATTATTTACTATGTATTGTCATTGCAGGCTACAATAATTATTTTTTAGGATTTATTTATTTATTGAGATGTAGATTCACGGAGTGAAGGAGACACAGAGAGAAAGATCTTCCATCTGCTGGTTACCACCTCAAGTAGACACAGTAGCCACAGAAGAGAGGATCCGAAGCCAGAAGCCAGGAGCTTCTTCAAGAGCTCCCATGCAGATGCAGGGTCCCAAGGTTTTGGGCTGTTCTTTACTGCTTTCCCAGGCCACAAACAGGGAGCTGGATGGGAAGCCAAGCAGCCAGGAAAGGAACCAGTACCCATATAGGATCCCAGGCATGCAAGGACTTAACCACTAGTTTACTGCGTTGGGCCAAGCAATGAATAATTATTAGCACTCATACTCATTTTTGGTTGTTTTTGTTTCTGACCTCCTGGGTGTAGAGCAGTTTGCTGTAAAGTGAACAATTCCTGATGAACATAGGCCTATGACCCATTTCTGCATGGTCTTCATGGCCACCAGGCCTTGAGTAAGCTGGCGTTCCAAACATGTATGCCTGTGCATGGTGGAGCCTTATCAAAGGGAGCTATGCCTCCAGCATGATCTCCTTCCCCTGAATAACTGTGAGGGACTTTCAGAACCTGGTCTCCATCAAGAAGGCACAGTCGCCTAGGAGGCTGACTGCGTCCTTCGCCAACATCAAGCCTTAGAGATGCCTGAACCTAGCTAAGGCTAAAGATAAAAACCCAAACAGGGAAGAGGAAGGAAGTATCGTGATGTGTGTAGACTTGTATCTGTAAATCAGACGGATCAGTTACAAACAAAATATTTTAAAAAGTAAAAATAACTTAAAGTGTAGATTCATTATAACTACGATGTTTTATACTGTATGTTTGAAAGACAAAATGAATTTCTCCCTGTCATTGGGTAAGAAACACATTTTTTAAAGATTTATTTATTTTTATTGGAAAGGCAGATATACAGAGAGGAGGAGAAACAGAGAGAAATAGCTTCCATCTGATGGTTCATTCCCCAAGTGTCCCCAACGGCCAGAGCTGAGCCAATCCGAAGCCAGGAGCCAGGAACTCGTCCAGGTCTCCCACATGGGTGCAAGGTCCCAAGGCTTTGGGGCATCATTGACTGCTTTCCCAGGCCACAAGCAGGGAGATGGATGGGAGGTGGTGCACCCTGAGACAGAACCAGCACCCATATAGGATTCTGGACGTGCAAGGTGAGGACTTTAACCACTATGCTATTGCGCCAGGCCCAGAAACACATCTTAATATAAGAATCCTTTACCATGATTTAGCGAAGGCACATTGTGAGGATATATCCCATACAATTTGAGTTCATTGATTAATCACTCTATGAAATGTCAATGCACTTTAGTTAGAATACTTACTATAAAAAACACAAGAAATAGTAAATGTCAGCAAGAATTTATAAGATTGGAGAGGTTTACACTCTGTTACTGAGGGTAAAAAATAATAAAGACACATGGAGTATAGTGTGAAAGCTCCTCGAAAAGTTGAAAATATGTAACATTTGACTGATGTATCCAAGTTAAAGAATAAATCCGTGTGTTTATTGACTAATGGAAATCAAATAATGTGCATGTACAAATACACACTGGAATACTATTGAACAAGATGAAACCCTAGCTTCTAGAGTAAATTGGATGCATTTGGAGGTTATTTTGTCGTGAAATAAGCCTGACACAGAAAGACAAATAACTTATGTTCTGCCTCATTTTGATATGTTAATGAATGCTGACCCAAAGTTAGAAGAGTGATGAATCCAGGCATTGAAGGGTGCAAGGGAAAAATAGAAGGGCGTCAATAAATGCATCCTTCATCCCAGTCAGACAAAACAAATTCACTGTTCCACAGTGACTGTAGTTCAGCATAACATTATTCCCCTATAGTAAATTTGATGCAGGAACTGACAGGCTCCAACACCAGAAACGATGAGAGAATGAGAAGGGTGATTCACTATATGGATAATAAGGCTACAAATACATGAACCAATGCTATTTGATTCTATCAATAAGATTGTTTTCAAATCAACTATTTCAAATACATCAATAAAATTATCAGAAGTCATTATTTAACATTTAAATGAACTGCTTTGGAAAAATCAAATTCCAAAAACCATTTGCCAAGGGAACAGGATACCTTCAGAGAGAGAAAAATAAAGGGCTGTGGTTGGATAAATTTATTAAGGATCTACAAAGGTTTGGACAACCATAGGAGAGATTAATCTATGCACCACAAAGCAAGGGAAAGAGTGCTTAGTAGAAAAAGGTGGACTGTGGCTAGCCACAATATACCTGAACTTGTCTAAGAAATATTTGCAATCCAGGCAGGAGAAAAAAGAGACTGCTTCCGTGGGAGACATGGACTGCCTGACAGATATTCTTCCTGAGCCTTGTTGATCCCACAGGATGTGGGGTGTCTTACAGGTGCACCTAAACAGAGAGATGGCAGTTATCATCAAGAGGGTTCGTTTGATAAACACTACTTAAGGTGTTCTAAATCTGCATCTATAATTCTCTTTAGTTGTTGGAGGGGAGGGCGGTATTTGGGGCAGGGGCGGTATTTTTGTACATTTAATTCTACTATCATTCTTGTTACCATACTTTATACAACTTCAGGAATTCAAGCTTCATTACTCTCCAAGATGAAGAATATCCAAAATTGTTTTAGAGAAATATTTGTCTTGTGGACTATTTCTTAATAGGAGAGTAAATGTAGAACACACCTAGACTCAAATTGAAGCCCCTGAAGCATATTTAATTTTCCTGGAAGATGTGAATTCAAAACGTAGCTCATTTGAGCCTTGAAAACATAACATACATACACAACTGGAAGCAACTTTCTTCAGATGATGAAAGTAACACTTTTATATCTACAGTATAAAGTTATACTTCAAAAACACACTGAGGGTCTTGGGAGTATTGTTGAGGGACCCAAGTATTGCTACAATATAGGGGAAACCGGTGAGGGCTAACTAGAGGGAGGGTTGAATGGGGAAATTCCTGAGCCTAAAAAAAACTTTCAGGAAAAATAATTTAAAAGTAATAATAATAATAATAAAAGGATGCAGGAATGAGCATCGGTGTGTTCACTTACACTACAAATCTGACATAGAACATTTCATGAACGACTCTAGACTACTTATAGAGTTGACTGTTCTACACATGACCTTGTCACGATAAAATCAACCGCATTGTTCTATTTTCTAGCTTGATATTCTTTGTCAATGCAAACATTTTGATAGACTACAAAGGGAAAACATCTCAAGTCTTAGGTATAGAGTAGCTGTGGGCTTTCAAAATTAGACATGATTTTTGTTCTTTAAGATTTATTTATTTTTACTTGGAAGGTAAATTTGAAGAAAGGATAAAATACACCCTCCCACACACAAACAGATCACTGGTTAATGCCCCTTGCAGCCACAATGGCTGAAGGTGAACTAAACTGAAACGAGAATCCAGGAACTTCTTTCAAGTGTTCCACATAGGTGCAGGGTCCCAAGAATGTATGCTATCCTCCATTGCTTCTCCTGTTCGTGGGAAGGAAACTTGGTCAGACCGGGAGTGGCTAGGACTGCAACCGGGGCCCATGTAGGGATGGAGGAACTGTAGGTGGAGGGCTACCCTTTTGAGCCACCATTCTGGCTCCCTAGATCTTCCTATTGTGGAAATGGTTAAGTAGATGAATCTTTGACAACGGATTTGTATGTCTGGCATATAGTATTTGGTGTGCAGGAAACTATGCTCATCCTTTCCCTAGCTTTCTATAATTATTCCATATACTTTTATAACTGAAATAATTACCACTTTTATTGTGCTTGGTTAACATACACAATTGTGGACATTGTGCTTGCATCTTGCAGAAAGAAAATAAGGAAAATGTTTGGCGTAATAGGTATTATATGCAAAGTTAACTTCTTTCTTGATCCAGCATTGCTCACACCAAGTGGAGTCTTTGATGTATTCGTGTTGTGTCTTGATTCTGTAGAACTGCAATCCATCAAAAATGTTGTATCATTAATCACAATAATTTGACACCTAGAAATGGACAGGACTTTTACAGGCATATGGAAAATGTGGTCAACTGATTTCATGCCTATAGGCACAAAATTAGCTAAAATATGCACCCTTGTTATTTTTTATTTCTTTCTAAATATATTGAGTCAATCAAAACATATTAAAAATATGAAACGGTTTAAGATTCAGGAGGACTTTCATTATTACCTGCAGGCTAATCAAGTGGCTGAATGAGGCCACAGAAATAACATTAGTTTTTATACACTGTATATGCACCCCTTTAGTTTTTAGGTGTGTGTAAAACTTTTTTGTGTTGTCACCATTTGCTGGAAGCCCTAAAATGACACTGAGCCACTGGAGAATCTCCTTACTTCTGAAAATACTCTTCTCATGAGCATAACCCTCTCCTTCTAAACATTGTGAACGATTTTCATTCACAAATTGTCTTTATTATTTCCATTATATTCAATTCTGAAGCATAAGCCCCATTTGTTTCTTCTAAAGTCATTCCTCCGATAGCTTCTCCATTGCCTTCAGACCAAGAGCAGGCTCTACTGCTCTGTCCTTCAAGCACTGCTCCGTAATACTGCTATTCCTCTGGGCAGGAATTTAGACAGGAAGATACACTGTGTCTGAATCAAAATTAAAGAAAAACATGAATTGCCTCATAATAATGTGAAATTTTAAAGAAGTGTTAAAAAAATTCAGATTAAAATGGGAAATGTTTGAAATTTAGTTTTTGCATTTAAAAATATTTATTCTGTTTTATTTGAAAGGCAGATTTATAAAAAGAAGGAGAAAGAGAAAGCTGATTTATCTGGATGCTGGCGTTTTGCTTCCCAAATGACAGGAGTTGAGCTGATCTGAACTGAGCAGCCAGGAACCTCCTTCAGGGTCTCCCACACGGGTGCAGGATCCCAAGCTTTGGGCCATGCTCGACTGCTTTCCTGGGCCACAGGCAGGGAGCTGCATTAGAAGTGGAGCAGCCGGGATACAAACTGGCGCCCATATGCCCATAACCAACAACACAGGTGGTGCTTATAAATGGAGGATTGGCTTGTTGAGCCACTTTGCTGGCCCCTAGGTTTTGGCATTTTGGAAATAAACTTAGGGTCCTATCTGGTAATAAATGAATAGTTTGAAGGAAAAAAAAAAGCAGAAGTGATCACCTAATAGGCATAATAGAAAACTAGCCAGCTGTGTCTTCACTGTCAGATCTATAGTAAAATTGTCTGAATTTGTTTATAACTCAGCTTGCCCTAGGCACTAACTTGACAGCCTCACATCTTTTCTTCTTGTCTTCCTCTTCCTTCTCCATCTGACATTATTTTTGATGGTTATTCAGTTACACATAAGCAAACAGGTTGAGAGATGATGCGAAGTTACAAAAAAACACACGTTTAGGAAATAGTAGTAGCTGGCTTATGAATTTATGCTGTTTTCCCAAAATCTGTTTGACACCAGAGCCATTTTAGTGTCAAAGTGACATATTGAAAAGAACATCTAACATGTTAAAATTAAGCATTTATATTAACTGTATTAAGTCCACATCTTTGATTTCTAATTTTATTGCTGACAGTTTTTTAAGATATTTCTCACTCCTAACTTGCAAATTTAAAATATTCAGTTTTTTATTATATCCATAGACATGGGTAAATGTCACCTATTTTTAAATAATTTATTAATCATCCAAGAAACCTCATAGCTTAGTCATGGTCCCCAGTGTCTTCTTCTGCTCGCCTCCCTCCAAGCTTATAACAATATATATATTTCCCATTTCTCTGTATTTCCTATTCTAGATGTCTTGTATTAATAAAACAATATGATTAATGTTCTTTCAGGCTAAAAGTATTCTGTTAGCATATTTTAAAAGTTCACCAATATGGAAGCATCGCTACCTGCCTTGTATGATCAAATCAATGAAAGAGTATGCTGCCTTTATTCATATATTTATCTATTATCAGGTCTCTGGGTTTCCACTTTTCATGTTATGAGTAATGTTACTCTGAATATTATGCATGGATTTTAACTTGGACACATGTTTCTTATGCACACACACAAATATAGATAGAGAAATAGAATTTCTGAGAGAAACACCAAAATATTTTCCAAACCAGCCCTGTCACTATAGAACAATTTTAAGATAACCTTTCCAATACTTACTTGTAGCATGGTTTAGTCCGGTATTCTTTATGTGCGTAGTAACTCAGCGGGGCTTTGTTTTGCATTTTCATGATGAATCTTGATGTTTTCAGTTCTGACTGTTCATTTGTTTGTCTCCTTGGAGGAATTTCTCTCCATACTCTGTAGCTTTTAATTTGGTGCCTTGTTAGATTGAAACAGTTCTTTCCATATTTCAGATCTGCCACCTTGCTAGGTATAGACTTTTCAAATGGTTTCTGTCATTCTTTTCATAGCTTCCCACGTTTTAGAAAGTATTTTGGAATCACTATTTAAAAACTTTTCACTGGCATATGGGCACAAATTTGTGTTCCAGCTGTTCCACTTCGCACCCATCATCCTGCTGTGGGCTGAGAAAGCATTGGAGGATGTTGCAAAACCTTGGGATCCTGCTCTGTTGTGGGAGGCCTGGGAGAAGTTCCTGAATCCTGGATTTGGATCAGCTCAGCTCTGGCCATTGTGTCCACTTGGAAAATGAACCAGTAGATGGAAAATCTTTCTCTTCATGTTTCTTTCTCTCTGTAAATCTTCTTTTCCAATAAAAATAAATCTTAAAAAATGTTTTCTTAGTATTGAATTTTTGATGTTCTTATCAAAAAAAATCTATTGAATCCAAATTCTTGAAGATTTAACTAATTTTAGAGAATTTTGCAATCACAGCTGTTACCTCTGTGCCTTACTTTTTATTTCTCCTTTGTTTATGATGTTAGAGTCCAATTGCATTCTTTTAATGTACCACTGAAGCATCATCCAAGGATGCTTGTTGAAAAGCACTGTTGAAAAGACTTGTTGAAAAGACTGTTTTTTGATTCCTTTGGATCAATTTTACACCATTATTGAAAAAAAAATCTGTGGATCATTACTCCATAGGTTTATTTAAATTCTTCATTTTGTTCCAATGAGATATCTACTTTTTCCCTTCTTAGTCACAGATCTTGCATGTGCTGGCAGTTGCTTGAACACAACCTGGCATGACCCACCCATAGTCTCAGCTCTCTCTGACAAGTGTTACAGCCTAGCCCAGCCCGGTGCAGTCCACACCCTACCTAGCTCTTGTGTATGCCAGAGGGCACTGTGTCCTGGCCCAGTCCAGCCTGCCTCCAGACCCTGCTTACAAAAATGTTAAGCAATGTTGCAGCCTTGCCTGGTCTGGTTTCTCCCTACTATGAAAGTGTCCGCTTCATTGAATTATTGATCCTTAGAAACAGTAAATAATAGTTCAATAGATTCTTAGGAATCACTCTTTGCATTTCACATTCTTTTAGGGGAAAACATATTAAAACTCACTCTAATATATACAAAACGTACAATGCACTCCTATATTTACAAACTATAATGATGGTAAAATAATTTATAGGGAAGAATTAATATAAATATGCACTAATACTACATCAAAATTGAAATAGTTAAATCATAAAGATTGAAAAATATTATTTATTTTACTCTTGGAAAAGCTAAAGATAACGTAGGCTTGCACAATGATTGCTATAAAATACAGTTTGTTGTAATAACCAAGCATGCAACTTTGCTTTATTATTATTGTGTATGTGAATTATTGTTGATGTAATAGAAAGGTAATATTACAACATTAAATGTAAAAGTAAATTCATTACTGTTAATACTAAGATGCAGGAGCTGGTTATGAGACACTTACATGGTGAAGAGCTTCCTTTTATATTGCGGTGTGAAGGTCAGTGCTGTGGTATAGCAAGCTAAACCTCTAACCACAGTGCCAGCATCATATCTGGGTTTGAAATTGCTGGCAAATAACTCTAAGTAACAATATCAAGTGAAAATTCTCAAACCACAGAAAATATTTACACAAATGTCTGTCACCGGCCAAACTTTGAGAGAATACATGTTTACAAGTATCAACTTATACTAAATTACCTCAGAAGTCAAAACACTTAGTACATTTGCTGAAAAACTATACAAAATAAGTATGCATTTTCAAGAACGATGGCAATCCAACATGAATAACTTGTCTGATTGGTAGATCTGAGCACAAAGGCATCAGTGACATAAAAATATATGTAAAAATCATATCAGAGATGTGATCATGGGAGCCCAAGGGATTGTGTTAAATTAGTAATCTTAGTTTAAGAGTACTCTGAGCTATAGATCAATCGAATCAGAGCTCTTACTACATTGCACCATTTAGACATAAAGAATGCACACACGGCAACAGAATTAATGAGTCACAACAGTAAGCCCATTTCAGCAACAATTTTTCAAGATCTTAAATGCTTTAAAATTACAATCAATTGATTAGAATTCTTTCCAAACTTTAGTAACATGGGTTTGTCTTATTTTCTTCAGATGGTTTATAAATATAAGCAGAAGAGAATAAAAAGTTACAGATTATGATTTCAGAGACTCATAGGTCATACAATAGCATCATTTCCTTCAAGAAGATTCTTTATTTTCATTTCTTCAGCCACTACATAATCACTCAAATATTTAACAAGCATATACATTTTCCTGCTTTTAAACATTTAGAACTTAATGACAAACAGAGAAGATAAAGATTATTTTAATGTAAAAGAAAGATGTATAGGTAAGAGTTAGCAAAGGAGCCCCTGTCAGACCATGAAATGGGATAATTTTGTAACTTGGAATGTTTTAACACTGGATTAGATTTCTTTTCTATGGCAGTTTATCTTTGATGTCAGTTCTATATTTTAAAGAAGGCTATAAAGAATACCTTAAGAGTTACATTTAATCTCACACAAATGTTGTTTATAGAATATAAAAGGATAAAGGTACTTTAGTTTACATTTAGAAAACATTTATCTCCTTTAAATTGAAATTTTATCCTTGCAAAAAATCCCCCTAGGGGCCTATAACAGGAGTTGAAAATCAATTGTTTTTGATGGACTCTTCCAAATCCTTACAAAAACTTATAACTAGTAACAAAGAAGTTTATTCTTATCCCACAGCCCCACCCTTCCCTCCTAAAATTTTAGGTCCTTGAAGAGAGATAGAGAGAGAAAGAGAGAATCCTGAAGCTGTGCTGTCCAGAATCTGCAGCTGCAGAGAGCAGCTGGGTCAAGCACAGAAAGAACCGTTGCAAGTGATGTAAAGGACCAAGGGGGCAGTTGTGGCTACTTCTGGGGAAACGGGAAAAGAGCTGGGGAGAGTTCTGAAGTGGCTGGGCAGGAAGAGGAAACAAGCCGTTGGGTTGCAGCTCTGGAGGAGGCTGAGGAAGAGAGGTGGATTCCCCTTGGTCCAAGTTTGGGAGTCAGCGTGCTTAGAAGGAAATGGAGGTGAGGAGTGGGAGGGTTCAGAGCATCCTAGCCCGAGTGCTGATGGAGAGCAGGACTGGCACAAGCGTGGTCATATAAGCGTTGAATAAATTGGTCTTGGTAGGGATAGCTTTAGTATTTTTATTGAACCTAGAAAAAATGTTTTCTCAGAACAAACCCTTTTATATTAGCATTATTAGTGTTGAGCAAAAGGTTTTGGATCTCCCTGTTACACCTTCAGATAAAGCTAGACATATAACTTACAATAAGAACAATTATTTTTTTAAAAATCTACAAGACTGTATACTATCCTGAGATATCAGGAAACAGGAATATGTCACTTAACCATCATTATTGAAGAATAAACTGCATTTTAGGTTTAACCATTGCATGACTAAAACACTTTATTAATCATTTTAATAAAAGTACACGGTTTTCTTCCTGCTATTACTGAGCTCCTACAGCATAAGCATAGTTCTACAATCTTGTGTGATGTATTGATAATCACTAGGTGTTAGTATAATGCCAATATTCACAGGAATTATCAGAATATAAATCCTTTTAGATTCTGTGAGGTTATGATGATAATAATCAGGGAAGAAAACCTGTTGAATGCTGTGCTTTTGTAAATTTTTATTTCACACTTTCTTGTTAAGATTTATTCAGTTTTATTATAAGTGTAGATTAGCAGAAAGGAGAAACAGAGAAAGATCCTTGCTCCTCTGGCCTCAACGGCCTGGACTGAGCCAGTACAAATCCAGGGGCAATTAGTCAAGTGGGCCATCGCACTGGGCTCCACACTTATTTTTAAAACTCTTATTCCTGCTGAGAAGCAAAAAAGCTGATGAAAGCTTTAACTCTATTTCTCTCTCACTCTTTCAACCTCTCCCTCTATGTAACTCTTCTAGATAATATTTTAAGAATGCTTTAAAAAGTACCTTTAGATGTTACAAAAGCAATAGCAAGAACATTTGTAAATCAATGTGCTATGATGAACTAATTTTACAAACCCAATTATAGGAAATTTCTGTTGAACCAGAAGAGTCAATCTAAATTTGAAGGAATTGGTGAAGCTTACCCCAGAGTGGAATTATGGCATGACATAAAGATCATCCTAAAATATTTTGAACATCGTGTTGTACAAAAAGCTGAGTTTTTTATTATTAATATTATTTGTGAAAAATGTAATGAGGATCGATTAAACTTTCTTAGCTTGGAGGAAGACTTTGAAGAATGGAATAGATGGCAGCTGAAGTGTTGCTGCTTCCATCAAATCAGGTGTCTTGAAGAAGCCGGCTGAGGTTTACACGTTAACTGACTTTCTGGTTAAGGGACTCCCAGCGGTACTTTAAATGTCAAGCCGTTTGTTCTTTCTGCAAGGGGAAAACAGTTGCATTTTTGGAGTGTGTCCTTGTAAACTGTTATTTCTATTGTATCCTTCCCTCTGCTATCATTTTTTATTCAGCCTTATCATCACTTGTCTGGATATTGCTATCTAGCTGATTTTGCTCTGTCTGCTTTCTGTCACTCAAACCGGTTCTTGAGGCTACCCCTAAAATGAATTTGTGCACTGTACATGGAAGCTGTCAGCCCTTATTGCTTTTCAGCTTTTCACTCCTATCTTTGTCTATTAAAATCTTAGGTTAAGTGGCATTCCTCATAACTCTTTGGTGGCCTACAGATTCTTAATATTTAACATAAATCTTATACTACTGGAACTGTAGCTAGAAGTTATAACAACATGAGACATTGCCCATTTTTTTAATCTTCTTTAGTGTTTCTTTTTAGCCTGAAGCCTTTTTAATATTTTTGATTGTATTCTAATGAATGCAGCACATTTATCACATAGTGCATACTCGTCAACATAGGACAATTAGAATTTTCTCTCCAATAATTTCTTTAAATTTGGAAAATGTGCCATCTCTCCTCTGGCCCATCCAACATGTTGTTTAAAAACGGTAGTCACCCCACTATTCTATGGATCAAAAGAATTTATTCTTTCTGTCTAAGTGTTCTTTGATATCAGATATTCAATTTTGCTCTTCTCTCTTTCCACTTACAACCTCTACCATGCACTCAGAATAACTATTTTTTAGGATACATAAATGCATAACAGCACTTGATATCTGTGTTTCTGTTCTTTCACTTATGATATTGTCTTCCAGTTTTATTAACTTGCTATGAATAACAAGATTTAATTATTTTTAATAGTTAAATAATTTCTTGTGTGTAGAGAGCAATTCTCCTTTTTCCGTGCATCCACCCATAGACAATTTGGTTCATTCCAGTTTTTGTCTTGTTGGCAATAGTGCTGCAGTTAATGTGGAAATGTTTAATCTGTTAATTCCATTTACTTCACTTTTTAAAGAAGTAGGAAAATTGAACCACACAATAGTTCTATGTTTATGTGTATAAAGAACCTCTGTACTGCTCTCTGTAATGGTTATAATTTTCATTTGTTGCATATGCTTTAATATCGTTGTTGACACAATTGTTTCCCTGCCCTAATGTCTGCAGATTTTTCTTATGTGTTGTCTTTTAGTAGCTATAAGTTTTATGTATCTATGACGAATTTTGAAATGTTTTTTTTTTCAGGTGAGAAGCAAGTGTAAGGTTTCAATCTGTGCACCAAGAACTGGTGTTCCCAGCAGTATCAGTTGGGATCACACTTTCAAATGAACATTTTTATTGCCTTTATAAAGTCATATTTTCTATGAAGTTTCCTATCTGTTCCATTGGTCCAAACATATTTCTACATCTGTATCGTATTGTTTAGGTCAACATAAAGGTTTGATATGTATTTTAATCTAATATTATGATTCTTTCACCATGCTCTTCTCCTAGAAATTTGGCATTTATGAGTGTTTTTGCATCTATGTGATGTCAGATTTTTTTTTTTAGTTTTATGAAGAATGCTATTTACATTTTCAGGAGAATTATATTAAATTTGTGTATTTCTCTAGGTAATATAGATATCCTTAACACTGTCACTTCCTCTAACCCAATGACATGGTCAATTGATCAATTTCTTTAATGTCTTCCCTTCATCAGCATTTTATAATTTTTCATTACAAAGGTCTCTCACTGATTTAATCTGTTTCTAGCAATGATTTTTCTTTTTCCATATGTGCATCCTCTTAAAGCAAAATAACAAAAATCAGCCTACAATAATGTACCCAGAAAAACTTTCCTATGTCTTTGAAAATATAAAATTATTCTATCACAAAGAAAACCTCAAAGAATTTGCCTCTTCCAGACCTAACCTACAAAACATACTTAAATATGTTCTCTTCATAGAGAAAAGTAATAGCACCTATGAAAAGCAAAGGCAGATGTGGAGAACATCCAAGTAATGGACAACAAAAGACTCAGTGAAAGAAGAACATTGCTAAAATGACAGGATGGAATTGCCACGTATCTCAACTAACCCTGAATGGAAATGCATCAATCAAACATCATAGATTCATGGACTGGATCAAAAAACAATACCTGTTGCCCACAGGAGACATATCTCACCAACAAAAATCAGCAGATACTGAAAGTTAAAGAATGGAAAAAAGATATTCCAGGCTAATGGTAAGGAAAAACGAATGGGTGTAGCCCCTCTTATATCAGATTACATAGACTTTGACATGAAAAAACCATTAAAAGACACAAAGGGCAGCACATAATGACCAAAGGATATATTCAGCAAGAAGAGAGCACCATAAGAAATGTATAACTCCAAATGCCAGGGCACCTAGTTATATTAAACAGGTATTAACGTATCTAAAGGGATAAATAGACTTCAATGTAATAATAATTGGAGCCTTAATACCCCATTAACATCAGTGGACAGATTGATGAAACAACAGAACTCACCAAATATTAGAGCTAAAGAACTTAATTGAAATTTACGGAACATTTTATCCTACAGCGAATACACATTTTTCCATCTGTACATGGAAGCTTCTCCAGAATTCACCATGTTATAGACCACAGAACAAACTTGGGGAAATTTTAAAAAATTGAAACTATACCATGCATCCTATCAGACCGTCATAGAGTAAAACAAGAGACCAATAAGTCAAAGCACCCAGGAAGACATGCGGATACTTAGAGACTGAATAATATGCTATGAAATGAGCAGTGAGTTTGGGAGGAAGTCAAACCATTGAAGCCAATGAAGTCACTAACACAGCATGGCAAACTTTATGAGACACAGTCAAGGAAGTGTAAAGAACAAAGTTTTTTCTCGGTCATTGCCTTTGTTAAGAAATTAGGAAACTATCAAGTAAATAAACTACCATCACAGTTGAATGAACTAGAAAAACAAAAGCAATGAAATCTCAAGATTAGCAAGAAAAAAGCAATAACCCAAATAAAGGAGGCACGAACCAGATATATATATATACATATATATATATGATCAATGAATCAAAGATACCTTAGACACGCAGAAAATGTTTAGGAACTATTACAAGCAATTATATGTCAACAAACCAGAAGACCCAAAAGAAATGGATAGGTTTTTGGACACATAAAATTTATAAAAATTGAATTGTGAGGCAATTGATAATCTAAATAGGTCTATAACAAGGACTGAAATGAAAATAGTATTTAAATCCCTCCCAACCAAGGAAAACACTGGACAAGATAGAGTTAATGCGGAATTCTCCCAAACATTTCAAGAATTATTCAAATTCTCCAAAAGCTTTTCCAAACAATACAAAGCGAGGCGATCCTTCCAAACCTTCTAAGAAGCCAATATCACCTTAAACCAAAGCTATATATAAATACAACAGAAAAAGAGAGCCACAGGCTTATATCCATTCTGTAGTACATAGATGCAAAGATCAGCAGGAAAATACTAGCCAACCAGATCCAAATGTACATGAGTCAAATCACCCACTCAGACCAGGTGAAATGTGCCACTGGCTTGCTGGGATTGTTTATCATCTGCATTTCACTAAATGTGATACACCACATGAACAATTTGAAGAAAATAATCATACAATCATCTCAGTAAATGCAGAGAAGGAACTTGATAAAATACATCACCACTTCATATTTAAAAGCTAAAGCAAGGTAGCAAGATGGGCATAGAAGGAACATCGTAATCGTATAACACAATCAAAGCAAAATACTTAAAAAAAAAAAAAACAGCAGCATAGTAAACTGGGAAGGAACATTGGAAGCTTTTGCATTAAGATCTAGAACTAGATAAAGATGTCCACATACACCATTCAAGGCAGACTTTGCAAGGCAGCAGGCTGTCAGATAGCCCACGTCTAAGGCTCGTAAGTCTGTGGCTTCTAACGGCTTCTAAACCTAAGGTGGTCTCCACTGGGATCTTGTCCCTATGTTTAACCTACACTGAAGGTGGGGAGGTTTTTCTGTTGTGAATCTGAATATTTTGATATGTAATCTCATTCTGCCATGCTTTACATGCGTTACAATGATCATTTCTATAGAAATATTTCATCCATTTGCCATTATAAATAATGCAGGCAGAGTTATCTGTAAAGGCTCTCAGATGAGAATGATTTGAGGTTTTTAAAACCTTTGTTATTGATACAGTTGAGTGATAATGAAATGGTCATTAAACAGAGAATTATTTTTTCCAAAGTATAAAATGACATCAGATTAATGGCATTTAATCTGGACCCAGCACAACAGCTTACTGGCTAACTCCTCACCTTGTACATGCTGGGATCACATATGGGCAACGGTTTGTGTCTTGGCTGTCCCACTTCCCATCCAGTTCTCTACTTATGGCCTGGGAAAGTAGTGGAGCATGTCCCTAAGGCTTAAGACCCTGCAGCTGTGTGGGAGACCCGCAAGAAGCTCCTGGTACCTGGCTTTTAATCCGCTCAGTTCCGGTTGTTGGGGCCGCTTGGGCAGTGAAGCCATGTTTGGAAAATTCTTCTCTCTGTTTCTCTTCTCCATTATTCTGCCTTTTCAACAAAACAACAACAACAAAATTAAAAAGGGATAGTTGATCTAAGTGACTAAATCTTTAAAGTAAATTATATTCTGCAAGGGAAACAAAAGAAGTTGTAAACATAGCTTATGTTAGCTTTGTGTCATTTGTTAAAATGACCAAAAACAGACCATGGCATGGTTTTCATAGCATGTCTTGCTGTACTTTTGTTAATAATAACTAAGTAATGAAATGCCTGTGAACAATTGGATGGTGAATATAATTTGGTAAGTAACATTTTGTTGATACAGTTTCAGTCTAATTTTAAATAACAGGTACAAAATAGTGTCAATATTGCTCCTCAGCAAATATTCCCCATTGATACTTCTTAAAATCTTACAAAATCTGGGACTTCTGCAGGAATATGATTATTCATTTGTGCTAATTCTGCAATTTCTAATACAGTTAGGACAATTAAACTAAGTTTAAATAAATCATGCAGCATTTTTTGCTCTGAAACCTGTATTTATGTAGCAAATTGCACAGCACCATTCCAACTCAAAGTAAAAAAACTGCGTAGCTGCTAAGATTCAACTGACAGTTGAAAGATAGAGATTGCATCAAAGTAGAAAGGTGAACACATTCATCAACGCCATCATAAACATGGAGTTATTGCTTCAAGTGGAAAGTCTATACTAGTTAGAAATGTCAAGAGTGCCATGGATAGTACAGGATTTGCAAGTGCACTTGGGAATCAGGGAGGAGTGATTTCTCAAACTGAGAAAACAAAATCCTCAAATTGCAGCCTCTGTCTCAGGCAGAAAAATTAAAAATAGAAAATATGGTCTTGGGAGAAACCACAGAAATACAGAAAACAAGAGGGAACCCATAATGTTAATGAATGTGAGTAACTAGAAAACTGATTATAGGATAGCTGTGTATGATGGTCTCCTGCCTTTCTTGTATTTATACTAAACAGGAAGTCACAGCAAATGTGGTTTCTCTTTGACTAAAGTGCTAGCTCTACTTCCCAAAAAATTTGACTAAAACCTTGAAAGCAAAGTCGTCTTTTGTAGAACAGCCCCCCTTTCCCCCAGCACACTGTTGTGAACCTGAAATTTCTATCTCGATATTCACACATTTTTTTTTAACACTGGGCATTTCTAAAGTGGTTATTGAAAATGAAGAAGGAGAAGTTGATCCAAGACTTCTCACATTCTAGATAATTACAGGCTTAGCAACCGCAAAATACATCTGACATACACCTTGCCTCCTCCCTTTCAATTCCCCCCATCCAAACATGATTGCTAGTTCTACTCCCTTATAATGAGGGATTCTGTCTACCTCTAGAGATACAGTGATTTTAACCTTGATAAAATATCTATTCCAGCTACCTCTATTATCATCATTTTCTACTACCAGATCAAAATACCAAACGTTGACATGTATTGAATCAACACTCAACTAACAGGCAGTGAAGCACTGGAGTAAACATATTATTTTGAAAATATAAATAGGACTTGGAATTTGGGGTTTTAGAGTAAGCCACCAGTTGGGACACCTACACACCACATGACAGAATCTGAAATAGCTTTGCTTTTCTGCTTCTGAAGCCAGCACCTTGGTGTAGCTAGTTCATCATTCATCCAGATGCCAGGATCACACGTAGGTGTCTATTCAGCTTCCAGCAGCTCCACTTCCAGACCAGCTCTTTGCTAATGTCCTGGGAAGGCGGCAGAGGAGGGTCAACATTTTTAGATGCTTGCACACATATGGGAGAAATGGAAAACAGTTCTTAATCCTGGATCCTGGCTTTGAATTTTACTATTATGGTCATTTGTGGGGATGAAGCAGTGGATAGAATCAATCTCTCTCTCTCTCTCTCTCCCATTGTCTGTCTGTCTCTCTCTAACTCTGCCTTACAAATAAAAATTAATAAATATTTTTTGCTTCTGATCTAGCTTCCTACTAGTATGCATGTGAGGTATTAGAAGAGGGTTCAAGTTCTGGGATCCTGGCCATCCACAGGGAAGACTCAGATGAGGAACTTGTCTCTTGGCTTCAAACAACTGTTCTGGGCATTTTGCTATGACTGTGTCTTTAAACAAGTATGTATGTATGTATGTTTTTATAAGCCAGAGTTAACTCAGAGGGTGATGGGAAGAGGAGTAGAGAGAGGGAGAGAAAAGTGTCTTCCAAACCCTGGTTCATTCCCAAGGGGAAGGGATATCTGGGGCATAAGAAAGGAGTCAGGAAGTTCTTTCAGATTTCTATCACGGGCACAGGGGCCCAAATATTTCAGCTATTTTTTGATGCTTCTCCTGGTAGGAGGTGAGTCAGAAATGGGTCAGCCGTGCCTAGAACCCAAACCCATGTGAAAGCTCAGCATCGTGGATACCACCATTGCTCATAACTCTACAATTTCCACTCGCTAGAGCTCTAATGGAAATTATCTGAATCTGTAGAAAAGTATTATGAGATGTCTTCTACACATAGAATTAAGCAGTAAACATTGATCTATTACTTGCAAAGGTGAAATATCTTTACTAGGACTGACATGAATTAAAAATCAGTAAAGGACATACTTCCTCTTGACAGAAGAAGTCCTGAGGAATTTCTAGGAAAAAAAAAAGTTACATTATAATAAGATATGTTAAAGATACATGATCAAAATTTGTTAAAATGTGTTTACATGAGCATTTCCAAATACAAAATAGAAACATTAAGCGATTCAAAGATAAATCTAGAAGCTATACTATTTATGTTGTGAAAAAGATCAATAAGTAAAAAACAGAGAACATGGGAGGAAATAAATGAGAAAAAAAATATTTCCTTGATATAAAGGAGTGATCTATATTTGAAAGCCGGATAGAATTACTCAATTATGCATCAATTTTGCACATATTTTCTTGAAATTGCAGATTTTTAAGGGAAAAGGAAAATCTTAAAATGTTGCTCATGCGCGCAACCTGTGATTAACCGCAAACTTGTGCACATTGCAAGAGGTTAGCTAATCTACCGTTTCAAAATATTTAACATCATTAAGAGAAAACAGTTAAAATTTTTGTTCTGCTAATATTTTACCAGCATTACAGATGCTAGTAGAATTGTTAAAATCAAATTTTAGATCAATTGCTTGATTAATACTGTTAAAAGTAAACAAAATATTCTTTGAGGGGCTCTGTGACACAGCTGGCTACCTGTTGCCTCAACCCCAGCATCCAGTCCTGCCATGCTCTGAGCCAGTTGTTCTGCTTCCGAGTCAGATTCCTAATGCACAGGAGGTAGTAGAATATGCCAAAACGGTGAGCCTTGCCACCTGCTTGGGAGACTCAGTTGGAACTCATGTACCCTGGGTTGGACTTGCTCTTACCTGGCTACGGAGGGTCATTCCCAGAAACTAGTGTAGTCTATGTTTAGCTGTTTTGTTTATAGATGAAGATTCAGAAACAATATTTGTTGTTTCATCATTATCATTTGGATTGAGAGTGAGAGTCTTTCACATTTCCACGATAATTTCATCAGAAATAGCAAGTAAATGTTGCTTTAAAAAATGATGCTAGAACTGTCTGCATTGTTTTAAGTAAAATCATAGAAAAAATAAAGATGGGTATTAAATAGACAAGCTAACTAGCTAGACAAATTAAAAAGTAAGATAGATGGATAGATGTAGACAGAGAAATAGATGAGATAAAGTGGATGAATAGGTGATAGGGAGAGTAACCCTGAGTGCTAAGACAAGCTTCATCTTAAAGGAATGATTGCATGTTAGAATGGAAAATTTATTATAAGAAAAAGCATAGTATGTGAAAACAGTTTAAAATGATGATGAACATAAACTGCTTTAATGAATGTGATATGAATCAGGTTATGAAAATTGCTTTTCTGATGAGAACTTCCTAAAGGTAGGATTTACTTTTGTTTGACTTTTCTGCTCATTTTCTGAATAGCTTGCTCTTTCAAAAAATGACACATTCAATTGCATCTGCTGTTATTTTATAAGCTTTTCTGATGTTCTGCAGAGATTAAAAAATAAGAAATAGCTATTAGCTTTGATCAGCTTGGAGAAATTGGTTTTTCACTTGGACATATGTTTTCCTCATGTACTGGAGCCATTTTAATTTTACTAAAATGTTTATGTAGTTTAAATGTGATTTAGAGAAATTTGCATTTTCCACGAATTATCCATTGTTTATGTCCAATATGTGCTTGTGCTAACAGTCTTTAACAAAGTATTTGTTTATTTGTGGCAAGGTTACAGAGGGAGAGAGAGAAAGATCTCCTTTGCACTCCTTCATGCTGCCAGTGATCACAATGGTTAGGACTAGGACAGGGCACCGGCAACAATGAACTCCCTAGCCTCCCCAACGTTACAGGAATCCAAGTACTTGGACCACCATCTGCTACTTGTCTTGGAATGCTAGCAGAGAGCTGGAATGGAGGTGAAGCAGCTGGGGTTTAAATCAACACCCAGATGAGTTACCAGCATTGCCGGAGGCAGCTGATGCAAAAGAAGAAAAACGGGTTTGCATGTAGGTCTCATAGACAAGCAGGCTTATGTGTTGGTGTCAGGAGAAGCAGGCTTACTTGTAGGTCATGTAGAGGATGGCTTACACGGTGGACATAAGGAGATGCTCTAGCTTTGAACCAAAAGCAACAAGCCTGTACTGCCTGATGCCAAGGTCAAATGTCAACTGAACACAGAGTGCTGGAAATGCGGTGTAGTATTTTCAAAGTGCAAGGCTAGGAGCTGAGTCTCTGCTTTGTATCTTCCTGCGTACTGCCTCTTCCCCACACAGGAACCCATGCTTTTACCCTACAAACTTTTGACAAGGAAAGTTGGGTCTCAGATTTTGGGGGTGACACCAGCTGACATCATCTGGAGAAAATGAAGACTAATTCTTTTTCTTCAAGTGACTTTTGACTCATTGTTGGAATTGTCTCCATAATAAACCCATTGGTCCATAATGCCAACCCCACAATGATGACTTCTTAAATAAAATATTTTTTCTTATAATGTTGTTTTTCTTTGAGAACAGTTTTTACCTACATCAAATGAACACTATAACTTTTTCTTTAAATTCAACGGGAACTCCATGAAATCAATTCATTTCCAGGAGTTGATAAAAGATTAGAAAACATGACACATGGTAAGAAGTGATTTGAAAATTATCCTTTCTATCAAATATTTGGAAACCAGTATATTTTTCAAGCGGTTGAACCTAGAATTAACTTGGAAAAAGCATTTCAAGGCCCCCATAAATTTGTAGTAACAGTGAAGTAGAATTTTAAGTAATTAGAATTGATATTTGAATTATGAAGAACACCTAGAGTGGATTATTGTTCGCAATGTCCATGGCTTCTGGAGGTGCTGATAGAGACTAATATTTCTCAACTGGAGTCTCTCTCTTGGAACTGTTCAAAGAGCTACATTGCTGAAGTGTGTGTTCTACCTTAAACTTACACCTAATAACTTGTCTTGCTGGCTGTGTAACACTAACTCATTATTTAAAACACAGGATAGTTCTCTAAGGGCATCCCAGTTTCAGAGCTTCCCTTGGGTTGTGAAGGCTTGTGCTAGCATTGCATGACATTTCAAAGTTATCCTTTGAATAATACCACTATCCTCTATGTCTCATAGTATTTTATCCCAAAAGCACTACTCAAGAAAGTTATCACAATCAAGTTTCTGATTTCTAGAGCACAAGTATCAGATTGTATCACGCACTTGAGGACATTTAGCTCTGGGAGTAACCTCAAAGTTAGTACCTCTTGAAGCTCCAAATTAAAATATCCCAAGTGGTTCAGAGTTTATAAGAATTTCCTTTGATCTTCCCACATATTTAAGTAATTATTTTTCTAGAAAATAAGCCACTGGAAAGATAAATTACTCTTTCCATGATTGGGAAAACTAAAGATTCTTCTGCTCAGAAACCTCAGTCCTTATGTTAAGGTAACCCAGTAATAACGCACAGGTCAGAGTTCTGGGGAATTGTCATTTTGAATTTTTTTATAGAAATACTGGGGCCGTGCATAGCCATGCTGTCTCCCTCACAGCTTTGTAATCTCCAGTGAATGCCTACAGCATTCATTTGCTTAATATTCCTATTCCCAGAGTAAATAACCAGACTTCAAATGAAAAAAAAAATCTATTTCTCTCACTTTAACTTTGCCATGTAGCTTAGTCATGTCTAAAGTAATTGTCCCCATTTCCTCCAAAGGACATTTCTTTGTCCAAAGGTTTTCTGGTGTTTGTTTTGGTTCCTAGCTTTTAATTGGAGGGACACTGCTTTTTATGTATTCTATTGTTCTAAAAATTAATTGTACCAACAAAAAACGAGAATTCTTGAGGCTCACAGTTCTGGAGCTCAGACGAGACTGCCACAGCTGGTGAAGACACTGATTCCGTCACAATGAGGTGGATGTTCTGTGCGATAGAGTCAGGAGGGACCAGGGAATTTCTTCCCATGGGAACAAGGCTAGTCTGGAGAGAAATGCATTAATCCTTTCCAAGGATGGCTCTCTCCTGACCCTTAGAGGGAAATAATGACCTTAGTACTAGTTTTTTCAGGAATTAGGCTTGACTGTGAAATTTGAAGTTGGGTGAAGGTTGGAGGAGGAATCACAAATCCTAGAAAATTTTGTCATTTTGTTGCTTGAGCCCAGGGATCTTAGGAAAAATCTGGCAATGCACATCATCGACCTCTATTTTTTCTTTTTCTGTTTCAGAATTTCAATACATTGAGAATCTATGCCAAAAGGCACATGAACAGATTGCTTTATTCCTCTTACGGACAACCATTAAATCAGTTTATGTAAACATCAGTGTTCTGTAACTTTGTATATACGTAGTTACGTTTCCAAGGATGGATGATTCCTTATTTGAGAACATCAATAGTTGAAGAAATAAATAGTGAATATTTCAGAAATGTATATTACCTGGCTCATGTTTATTGAAGTCGATTGTATGGTAGATATAACATTTTTGTTTCAGTTGGTAATGTGATCTGTGAAAATAAGACTACTTATGTTCCAGTTATATGCATATGCAAATATCTATATTTGAAATTCAGCACTAACACTTTATTGTTTGCGCTTTATTATGATAAGCAAAGATATTATTACACATGTTTATACAACTTACTTTTTTTGCATATTGCACTATTTAAGCAAGTTTAAATTTTAATTACTGCATAAACTCCCTACAAAGAAACGAAGACACTTTAATTTTCTAAAGTAACCTAACAGCATCACAGTATCAACTAAAGAAGGGTCCCTTCAAACAGATATACATACACATACATCTATCTACTCACACACATATATAGAAAGACACGTATAGTCTGCCAAAATGCACATTTATATTGCATATGAAATGCTACATGTCAACTAATTTGATAAACTTGATTTGCTGATGAACAATATAATAAAGTTGTATCGGATGTATCCGTTTATGTAATATGATTGTAAGTCTTAAGGCTTTCATCTGGTTGAATTCCATATGTTAATAAGGGCAGTTAGCCGGTTTTGCGTGCGTTATGATCGAATCTTAGGAGCTGGAAAAACGTCTGCTGAACAGTTGTACAGCCATCTAGGGTAAGGCACTCCAGATACTAAAAGTCACAGCTTTCAGTAAGAGTTAAATCGTATTCTACCAGAAATGTCAGTGTCAGATATCAGAAAACGTCTGCTACAAAAGGAAATCTCTGTATTTTATCTCGAACATACTATTTCTATTACTCGAATGACAACTGAATCACCCTCTTTTTGTTTAATAACCTGAGAGAATTCCCATGTTCTTCTTGTGTGAGATGATTTCTTTTTGCTTAGAAAACGCAGCCTGTATTAACTGAGAAAGAGCTTTGTGTTTGTGTAGGGTGCACCAGCTATGTTCATTGACAGACAACAGGATGTGTTCAGAGAGTGGCTGAGAAGAAAGCTGGAGGTCTGAGAAATTTTCAGGAGAATCAAGCACCCTCTGAGAGCTGGAGATTCAATATGCTTGTTGTAGACGCCTGAAGTTCAGTTTCAGAAGCCAGGCATGTGGACTGCTTTTGCTTTCCTGTTAGTTCTGTCACTATCTGCTGGTATGTGTGCAGCAACAAGTGCGTTGAGCTCTCTGCTCTTGGTTTTCTTTGTATAAAATAGCTGTGGGTATTGAAAGAGTCTGAACAGGTAAGGGAAGCAAGTGTACCCTTTTGTTCACTGGCAAGCATTACGGAAAGGGTTTTATCCTTAAAATGAATGTTAAATTAGATAGCTTAGCCTTAAAGCCCTTAAAATTAAAGAAATACATGTCATTTAATATATCCAATTATGTTCAAGTTCTACGTAGATGTAGACAATTAAATCACTTTAGTGCTTTTCAGAGTGATTCGTGTTGACAGTGGTTTTTCAAAACTTAGAACAAATTGAGATTCACATTTTAGTCATATCTCAAAACAGTTTACACCAAAAAAATACAATTATTTAGAGCATGCAGACAAGAAGTAAAAATTATAATAGCTGAGTTAAAGTGGATGTGAAATTAATTTCTAAACCATTGAACTATCCCTGAGTTGATCATAAGACTCCATGGAAAATAAAAATGATGATATGATGCTCTATGCTGAAGGATATGATTTAGAATGAATTTTGGAATGAATTCTAGATAGTCTCATGAGCAATTTACATAAATCACATCTAAAACACTAAGGAAACCACAAATATTTGGTTGTGTGCTTACACTTAAGGATTTTGGGATTTTAGGATAACTGCTTGAAAAGAAATGATTACATTTCCAAATAAATGTGTATTTCTTCTTTATTGTAAAAATACAAGCCAAGTTGAGTTATTTTATGTGGGAAGGTAGCTAATCATTTACTCCAAAGCCATAAATAAATATTAAGATCATCACTGTAATAGGAAGAATAGTTTAATCGTTGTCAGGGGCCCACCAATGTTTTGTTTCCTTACAGCTTCATAGTTCTATGTGGAATATTCTGTCAGTCTTTTATAAATATAAAGTGAATAATATTTTCTATTTTACAGTACTAACATAAGATGAAAGCATGTTTACAGATTCTTAAACATTAAAGTCTTATGACCTAGATATAGTACTCATTACTATCATTTTACCTTACTTAATCAACCAGAGAAATCAACCCAAGTGGCCCACCACTAATCATTTTCAAAGAAGTCACCTCTTAATCAAAATTCTTAGAGATTATTTGAAAAAATCTATCTGACCTAAAATGGCTTCAATTAAATCTGCCAAAAAAGGAAAATGTGCAATTCACAATTTAGACATTCAGCACCACGTTAACTAGCTGAGAAATAAATAACAGAAGGGAAAATTGAGTTCGTCCACCCATACATGTGCTTTTTCAGGCACGAATTGCAGTGCAGTAACCTGATGAGACACAAATGAATTACTAGATTTTTAAACCATCACTTAGTGATTTACAAAATATTTGCTTACGCATTTATTTAGTTATTCAAAACTAGATAATCAGACAACATAGGTAGGCGCAGACAGTGATTGCTTCATCTCCTATCTGCCACTTAATTTGCCAGATGCCAACGACATCAAATCTGGGCCAATGTCAGATGCCCCAAAGCTTAGAGGGTCTCTCTCACACAGTTGAGGTCCCAATTATAAGAGCCATCTTCTGCAGCTTTCACAGACTCATTGTGAGAAAGGTGGATTTAAATATGAACAACCAGGGCTGGAATTGGCTCTATCATGTGATAAAACAGCATTACAACCTCTGCAAGGGGCAGCTTAACTCCCTTATTTTATAGCACCCATCTGTATCTAATGAATTTTATGCATTAATCTTACTTCTTTTGTGTGATTATTTTAATGGAAAGAGGATACTTAATAGATAATTTTAAAATAAAATGTGAAGAAAGAAATTTTTTTTTTAAAGATTTATTTTTATTATTTTCATTGGAAAGGCGGATATACAGAGAGGAGAGACAGAGAGGAAGATCTTCCGTCCGATGATTCACTCCCCAAGTGAGCGCAACGGGCCGATACTATGCCGATCCGAAGCCAGGAGCCTCTTCCGGGTCTCCCACGCGGGTGCAGGTTCCCAAAGCTTTGGGCCGTCCTCCACTGCTTTCCCAGGCCACAAGCAGGGAGCTGGAAGGGAAGCGGGGCTGCCAGGATTAGAACCGGCGCCCATATGGGATCCCGGGGGTGCAAGGCGAGGACTTAACCACTTGCGCCACTGCGCCGGGCCCTGAAGAAAGAAATTTAATACATGGAGTGTGAGAAGACTGGTAGGTCCACTGACATTTTAAGTAAAATGGATAGGGTTATGCAAATAGGACTCCTTTTAAATTTTATTTTGAATTTTTGTATTTTATGGTACAATTTCTGGGAGATTGGGGTTTCCCCTCCCCCTGAAAACCCCACCCCTCGATTAATTTTCTCCACATTGGTACAGTAGTATAGTCCTTCATATGGAGCCATGATTCCATCAGTCTGTTATTTAAGTGTGCCCCAACATTGCTGGTACAGAGAACGTCAGATGGTCCAGCATCTCATTATGTTCACATTTCCAAAAGTTTTATTAGGAGTTCAACTTTGAGTTGGAAGCAGGGATGCATATTGCATTGTATCCCCCATCTGGATATTGCAGTGTCTTTTAATTTGAAAAGTAGAGATCGAAAAGAGAGATTGCCATCTGCTAGTTCACCCCAAAAGTGCCCTTAACAACCAGCACTGGACAGATTTAAGCCATGAATATGCTACTTATTCCAGGTCCCCAATTTGTTTATAAGGGATTCTAATACATGAGACATGATCTGCTCTTTCCCAGGGTACATAATAGTAAGGAACTAGATTACGAAGAAAGTGAGGAGTAGAACGCAGGCACGGCAGCTGATGTAAGGTCTTTGTTTTCTTCTTGAGAAACTCCCCTGCTAATCACAGCCTCACTGACGAGCACAACAGCCAGGGCTGAGGGAAGGGCAGGCCATGCTGAGTTGCAGCCCCAATGGACATATGTGTGATCATGGTAAATGCAGGATGGGCTGGAATAGTCAATAGCACAATAGCGTGAATGAGAACAAGGATGAGTGCAGGCCAGGCAGGTTGGACTGCAACACCCACGAGTTTACATGAGGGCTGGGCCTCTGGGACTGGAAGTGTGTAGGAATGGGCCAGGCTGCTGTATATGCTGCTTAGAACTGGACTTGGGACAGACTGGACCAAGCCAGGCTCTAGCATCTGCTGGTGATTGCCTAGATTAGGTGCGGACTGTCTCAGACTGGGGCAAAACTCCCTTTGGCATGCACAAGACCTAGGGCTGGGAGAAGGCTAAGTAGGGCAACCTTTGGAAATTTCATACTAGGTTTCTGCTTCCATTGGTGAGTGTGAGGGTGAAGACTGGTGCAGGTCAGACTGGACTAGACTACTGTACCTTCTGGTGCACGCTAAAGCCAGAATGGGTGCTGGCCAGCTGATCTAGGCTACAACACCAGATGACAAGTGCCAAATCTTGGTGTGAGTCATGTCAGGTTGAACTGCATTACCCTCTGGCATGCACAAGATCTGGGGCTGGGATCATGTCTGGCAGGGGTATTGTAGGCACCAGTGAACATGAGAACCAGAGCTTGCTTGAGGTATGGCATTGTTGTCCAACTGATCAGGCAGTTGAATGCATAGGTCTATGAATTGGCTGCAGCACAAATGAGTCCATTCTGATTTCATCACACATGAGTGTTCCTGGGGAACTCCTTAGTAGTGCCACTGGAATCAGACCTCCATTACAGGCAAAGTCCATAGGATAGATGCATGATTTGATCTTGCAGTACATGTGTTGGGAATGGGCCTCTTCAGTTGCTGACGCCTGTGCATTGGAAAACATGCTCAGATGCACACAGGGGACATTACATTCAGCTCATCTAGGCCAGCAGGGCACTTTGAGTGTCTCAGCAGAGGATGCAAAGCAGAACAGGTTGGACCACTGTCCTGGTCAAACTTTGCAGCATCTTCCTGGGTCGGTGGATGCACTCAGGTGGACTTTGTCAAACATTGGACCTTAGAAAGGTTATCTCAACTCTGGAGCAATTAAACCAACTACTTCCTTGAACTATCAAAGCCACTCAAGTAACACCCTCAGAATATTCTTCGTCCCATTGGGGTCTACAGTGTTATCAAATGATTATACCCCATCCCCTGGTGCTGATGTAGTTTGACAGCAAAGGACAGCACCCTCCCCTGTGAACACAGGAGAAAAAAAAAAAACCTGAAACATTCTTCTCACCCAGCTGCCTCCCTATCTGAGCCTGTCCACTTTAATCAGACGCCTACATGGATAAGCATCCCTCTCAATTAAGTTAACAACAATACAAAGCAAAATTATAAAATTAAAATGCACAAGAAACTCGTTGACCAAAACAATTCTTAAAATATTATGATAAATTATGAAGGAAAACATATAAATGATCAATAGATACATTGAGAAAATGTTTATTTCCAATCATTAGGTAAATGCACATCAAAACCACAATGAGATATGTCTCATTCCAATCAAATGAAATATTATCACAAAGGCAAGAATTAAAAAGTAGTGTCCAGAAGATGAAGGAAAAAAACTGAAGACATTTTCTAAATAAGGAAAAATGATCGTGGTATTATACATTTAATATCCATGCATCCATAGTCTTTTATGTGCTGTGTTTATGGTCAGAAAAATAAAATGCTTAAATTAGGTGAGAATATTGAACATCATTATCTTTCTTAATTACAGATGGATTTTGTAAAGCTTCTCAGGAATAAAGTAGGGATTTTTTCCTAATTGAATCTTCTAGAAAACTAGAAATGATAGCCTCAACAAATTTCTCTCTCATTGGCAAAGTGCACAATATCCGATGGAAGTTGAGTCTATTTTTACTTCTTTTGAAGCATTTGTGTTTCAAGTAATGTACCTCTCTATTATAAACAGTAATCCTGGAATATCCCAGGCAACATCATGCAGTTATAACCACTGATTTCTCTCAAAAGTCATGCAGAAAGCGTAAAAAAAAAAAAAAAAAAAAAAAAAAACCCAGCTAAGTTAAGTTACAGAGTTCTCTTTAATTTGCAGGATCAAGCTAACACTTACCTCATCCCACATTTTTCCTATTCTTAACACCTTTCTAATTTTCTAGTCAAAATTTACTGAGGTAGAAATAAGTAGAATATTATTTGCAAACCATAATTACTTTACTGAAATCAGAGTGATATTTGTGGGGAAATGAGCAAAATAATATGAAGATGGATATGAGATAAGCCATGCTGGTTCGTTCCATAAAGTGGATAACGCTCCCTGCGGTAACCTGCTCCATATAACGCTCCCTCAGGCGACCTGCAACCCCATAGCAGCAGGTCCCTGAGTTAACCTGCTCATTATAAGGATCCCTGAGGAAACCTGCCGCCCCCTATCAGCCAGTCCCTGTGGTAACCTGCTCCATATAACCATCCCTGAGGAAACCTGCTCCGTATAAAGATCCCTGAGGTAACTTGCTTCCCCCTAGCAGCAGGTCCCTGTGGTAACCTGCTCCATATAACAGTCTCTGAGGTAAACTGCTCCTGATAAGGCTCCCTGAGATAACCTGCTCTTTATAATGATCCCTGAGGCAACCTGCCACCCCCTAGCATGCGGTCCCTGAGGTAACCTGCTCGATACAAGAGGTAACCTTGCTGATCCAGAATTCCTGAGGTAACTTTCCTCCCCCTAGGAGCCGGTCCCTGAGGTAACCTGCTCCATATAACACTCCCGGAGGGGGCCCAGCACGGTGGCGCAAGTGGTTAAAGGTCCTTGCCTTGCATGCCAGGGATCCCATATGGGCACCAGTTCTAATGGCGGCAGCCCCGCTTCCCTTCCAGCTCCCTGCCTGTGGCCTGGGAAAGCAGGCGAGGACGGCCCAAAGCTTTGGGAACCTGCACCCGCGTGGGAGACCCAGAAGAATCTCCTGGCTTCGGACCAGCATAGTAACGGCCCTTGTGCTCACTTGGGGAGTGAATCATCGGACGGAAGATCTTCCTCTCTGTCTCTCCTCTCTGTATATCCGCCTTTCCAATGAACAAATAATAAAAAAATATATCTTAAAAAAAAAAAAAAAAACAATCCCTGAGGTAACCTGCTCTGTATAACACTCCCTGAGGTAACCTGCTCCATATAACGCTCCCTCAGGCGACCTGCAACCCCATAGCAGCATTCCCTGAGGTAACCTGCTCTTTATAATGATCCCTGAGGCAACCTGCCACCCCCTAGTAGGCGGTCCCTGAGGTAACCTGCTGGATACAAGAGGTAACCTTGCAGATCCAGAATTCCTGAGGTAACCTGCTTCACCCTAGCAGCAGGTCCCTGAGGTAACCTGCTCCATATAACACTCCCTGAGGTAACCTGCTCCATATAACAATCCCTGTGGGGGCCCAGCATGGTGGCACAAGTGGTTAAAGGTCCTTGCCTTGCAAGCCCGGGATCCCATATGGGCACCAGTTCTAATGGCGGCAGCCCCGCTTCCCTTCCAGCTCCCTGCCTGTGTCCTGGGAAAGCAGTCGAGGACGGCCCAAAGCTTTGGGAACCTGCACCCGCGTGGGAGACCCGGAAGAGTCTCCTGGCTTCGGACTGGCATAGTATCAGCCCTTTGCGCTCACTTGGGGAGTGAATCATCGGACGGAAGATCTTCCTCTCTGTCTCTCCTCTCTGTATATCCGCCTTCCCAATGAACAAATAATAAAAATAAATCTTAAAAAAAAAGAAAAAAAACAATCCCTGAGGTAACCTGCTCCTTATAATGTTCCCTGAGGTAACCTGCCCCCCTCTAGCAGGCGGTCCCTGAGGTAACCTGCTCCATATAACGCTCCCATGAGGTAACCTGCTCCGGATATCGCTCCCGGACGCAACCTGCCACCCCCTAGCAGGTGGTCTCTGAGGTAACCTGCTCCCTACAAGAGGTAACCCTGTCGCGCCCACGTGTCTTACAGCCCAGCAGTAAGAGGCAGACGCGTGTGAAGCCTTCTGTGGTAAAATTTATTGCGAGCACAAAGATGAGGAAGAGGAAGGGCTGCGACCCTGGCAGGCTTTCTGCTCTTATGTGCTGACTGGCCCCGCCTCCGCCTATGATAGGTCGGCGTCATGATCACGCAGGGTCCTGGGCGACCGGATTCGTCAGTCCCCAGTGTTCACGTGCAAGCCACGCCGCAGCTCACTGCGCAGGCGCTAGGCTGCATGAAGGTGTGGCTTATCCGGCCGGCGCCATTTTAGGTATGGCATGTGGCCAGTGCATACAGATGTGGCTTGCAACATCTCTCCCCTTCTTATACAATAGAAAAAATAAGTTGGTATGGGCCTGTCTTAGGTTGTAGACTCAAGGCGCAGGAACCGTCATAGGGAGGCTGCGTAGCTTGACGTAGTCCCTGTCTTAGACTGCTAATTGTCTGGGTCTATCTTACCCGTCATGGGCTACAACCGTGGTGGTTGTAAAGAGCAATGTCTCGACAAGGCAGTTATAAGAGTGACTACCCTCTCGCGTGCAATGGATAAGTCCTGCGAGGTGCAAGGGCTAGTCAGGTGCATCATGCTCGAACTCAGTGCAATGCCATAATGGCCTGAGGTGCAGGAGCCATGATGTCCATGCTCTTAACTAAACCCGTTGAAGCATGCTCAACCATACCATGGGGGAGTCACCATTCTGCATGGCTAGTAGGGCTTGATGTATTGCCACACGATCTCGCTGAGCGCGGCGTCTCAGACGACACAGGCAAAAAAGGCATAAGGCACAGCCTGCACACAAGAGCAGAATCAGCACAACCACTCCCACCCATTCCTTAATATGGGAAGTGATGTTCCAAATCCAAGTGGCCAGGGTTTCAGCAACAACAGGATCCACCCGTGTAAAATTAATCTGGACAATGGCAATTCTCAACTCCGACTGTAAAGTATCAAATTCTCTCGTCCAATTTCCTAAAAGATAAGAAGAAAGCTGGCAAGAAAGATTAGCAGCCGTTGAAACATTTTGAAAAGGAATATAAGTAACACATAAACCTTGACACTAAAATTCTCAGGAAATGCTTGAATACAAAGCGTGTCCTGTAGGGGGAATAAAAAATTACTCACATTCTCCTTAATATCATCATAAGGGAGAAAAGGCAAATCCAAAGAAGAAAAAATCAAGGAAACACTCGGGCTGAGTGGGCGACCGGTAAGGGTCGTGGAAAAACACTCAAAACTCCTCATCGTGGCTCAGCAATCACGGTCCTCACAAGGGCCATACAGACCATTAGTTGCACCATCAGCCGTGTTTGCACTGGGCGGGGCACCATTGTCCTGTGGGATTGTAGGAGGAGTTTCTGATTGCGGGGTTGCATGAATCTTCCCCAAGTCAGATCCTCGCGCAAGCGCTCCAGCGGTTGCAGAAACGTCAGAAGGCGGTGATGGACAGGAACGAGTCAATCGAGCTGGAACCCAAACCGGAACTGGGGCGTCCTGTGGAAACACACAAATGGCTCCTCGAGCCTGCCTAATAACTGGGTCTGGGCCCTTCCATTTGGACTCCAGAACATCCTTCCACTTGACCCAAGATTGCTCTTGCGCCGTGTTAAGGGAATGACGATCTGCAGCACTAAGGCCTTGCTCATCCAGCTGTAAAAAATTGATGGTGAAGAGAGCCAGGGCTAGAGTGGCCCGAGGGCTCTGACTGGCGAGGCCAAGCGATTCCCAGGTGGTTTTTTTGTTTTTGCAACAATTCCTTAATAGAGCGATGAGCACGTTCGATTATCCCCTGACCTTGTGGATTATAAGGGATGCCAGTCACTAATTTGACACTCATTTTCTGCATTACACGTGCCACAAAATCAGCAAAAGGCTCATCTGGCTCCTGTTTAACCTGTGTGATGCCCAATTTCTCTTGCCCTTTAAGTGAAAGGGCCTTCCAAGCCTTTATAGCTGCAGTAGAGATCTGGGTATACACTGGCCATGGATATCTATTTTGATCATCAGAGTATTGGCCTTGTCCGGAAAGCATATTATAAGTCCAGGTCAAAGCATCACCGCCGCGCTGTTGATTTGCCCGGGCGGTCTCAGCCAAAAGCTCTTGCCATAGGCCCTTCCAATTTAGATATGATCCCATATTAGGGAGAACAGCCTTCACCACAAATTGCCAATCAGAGGGAGTCATATTCATTCCCCCCATACGTTCTAACAGGGACAAAGTATAATTGGCGTGAAGACCATATTGCTTTACAGACATGGCCAATTCTCGCACTAATGCTGCATCTACCTGTCTGTAAACTCTTTCCCTTTCTTCTTCTAAGACGGGGAACATATTTTGAAGTTCCCGGCGTGTGGCTGGATCAATGAGGGAGGAGCCTGCGCCACAACTCATGGGCGGGGCAGATGGCTTCACAGCAGGAGGAGCCATTAGTGTAATGGCTCCAGAGCCCTGAGGCCATGGGCCGAGCCTGGCAGGCGCAGTAGCACCGCCATTCTCTTTCTTCTCCTTTTCTGATCCTCCTCTGTCTCCTGCGGGTTTGCGTTCTAAGCACCTATCCCGCTTGTACCCTTCCTCCGCGTCGGACGTCTCCGAACTTGATGAGGAAGATACTGCTTTCAATTTCACCTCTATTTTTTGCTTCAAACCGGTTCTCCTCTCCCGCTCTGTTTCTGAGAGACTATCCTGGGCAGACTGAAGGGCTTTGTCACTCTCTCTGACCGCTCCCTTACGGAGGGCATAAACCCTCTGCAAAAATTTCACCAGAGAGAACCGTGCGCCCATGTCTATAACCAGAAGCGGTGGTTCCTATACCTCCGATTTATGCTCCTAGTCACCCGAAAGTTCTCCCTCTCAGAGCTCCTTACCTGTTTTTTGGCCGCAGTTCTGACTTCCTCCCGTTCGAAACGGGAGGTCCCCTCCAGGTCCCGGGTTTCGGGCACCAGTTGTCGCGCCCACGTGTCTTACAGCCCAGCAGTAAGAGGCAGACGCGAGTGAAGCCTTCTGCGGTAAAATTTATTGCGAGCACAAAGATGAGGAAGAGGAAGGGGGGCGACCCTGGCAGGCTTTCTGCTCTTATGTGCTGACTGGCCCCGCCTCCGCCTATGATAGGTCGGCGTCATGATCACGCAGGGTCCTGGGCGACCGGATTCGTCAGTCCCCAGTGTTCACGTGCAGGCCACGACGCAGCTCACTGCGCAGGCGCTAGCACGAAGGTGTGGCTTATCCGGCCAGCGCCATTTTAGGTACGGCATGTGGCCAGTGCATACAGATGCGGCTTGCAACATAACCCTGCCGCCCCAGCATTCCTGAGGTAACCTGCTTCACCCTAGGAGCCGGTCCCTGAGGTAAACTGCTCCATATAACATTCCCTGAGGTAACGTGCTCCTTATAGGGATCCCTGAGGTAACCGCCTTCCCCTGGCAGCAGGTCCCTGAGGTAACCTGCTCCATATAACATTCCCTGAGGTAACCTGCTTCACCCTAGCAGGCGGGCCCTGAGGTAACCTGCTCCATATAAAGATCCCTGAGGAAACCTGCTCCATATAAAGATCCCTGAGGTAACCTGCCTCCTCCAAGCAGCAGGTCCCTGAGGTAGCCTGCTCCCTATAACAATCCCTGAGGGCGCATAGCACGGTGGCACAAGTGGTTAAAGGTCCTTGCCTTGCAAGGCCAGGATCCCATATGGGCACCGGTACTAATGGCGGCAGCCCCGCTTCCCTTCCAGCTCCCTGCCTGTGGCCTGGGAAAGCAGGCGAGGACGGCCCAAAGCTTTGGGAACCTGCACCCGCGTGGGAGACCCAGAAGAGGCTCCTGGCTTCGGATCGGCATAGTATCGGCCTGTTGAGCTCACTTGGGGAGTGAATCATCGGACGGAAGACCTCCCTCTCTGTCTCTCCTCTCTTTATATCCGCCTTTCCAATGAACAAATAAAAAAATAAATCTTAAAAAAAAAAAAAAAAAAACAATCCCTGAGGTAACCTGGTCTGTATAACGCTCCCTGAGGTAACCTGCTCCATATAACGCTCCCTCAGGCGACCTGCAACCCCATAGCAGCAGGTCCCTGAGGTAACCTGCTCAATATAAGGATGCCTGAGGTAACTTGCTTCCCCCTAGCAGCAGGTCCCTGTGGTAACCTGCTCCATATAACACTCCCTGAGGTAACCTGCTCCATATAACATTCCCTGAGGTAACCTGCTCTTTATAATGATCCCAGAGGCAACGTGCCACCCCCTAGCAGGCGGTCCCTGAGGTAACCTGCTCGATACAAGAGGTAACCTTGCCGATCCAGAATTCCTGAGGTAACCTGCTTCACCCTAGCAGGCGGGCCCTGAGGTAAACTGCTCCATATAACAATCCCGGTGGGGGCCCAGCACGGTGGCGCAAGTGGTTAAATGTCCTTGCCTTGCAAACCCGGGATCCCATATGGGCGCCAGTTCTAATGGCGGCAGTCCCGCTTCCATTCGAGCTCCCTGCCTGTGGCCTGGGAAAGCAGGCGAGGACGGCCCAAAGCTTTGGGAACCTGCACCCGCGTGGGAGACCCAAAAGAGTCTCCTGGCTTCGGACCGGCATAGTATCGGCCCTTTGCGCTCACTTGGGGAGTGAATCATCGGACGGAAGATCTTCCTCTCTGTCTCTCCTCTCTGTATATCCGCCTTTCCAATGAACAAATAATAAAAAAATATATCTTAAAAAAAAAAAAAAAACAATCCCTGAATTAACCTGCTCTGTATAACGCTCCCTGAGGTAACCTGCTCCATATAACGCTCACTCAGGCGACCTGCAACCCCATAGCAGCAGGTCCCTGAGGTAACCTACTCTTTATAATGATCCCTGAGGCAACCTGCCACCCCCTAGCAGGCGGTCCCTGAGGTAACCTGCTGGATACAAGAGGTAATCTTGCCGATCCAGAATTCCTGAGGTAACCTGCTTCACCCTAGCAGCAGGTCCCTGAGGTAACCTGCTCCATATAACAATCCCTGTGGGGGCCCAGCATGGTGGCGCAAGTGGTTAAAGGTCCTTGCCTTGCAAGGCCAGGATCCCATATGGGCACTGGTTCTAATGGCGACAGTCCGCTTCCCTTCCAGCTCCCTGCCTGTGGCCTGGGAAAGCAGAAGAGGACGGCCCAAAGCTTTGGGACCCTGCACCCGCGTGGGAGACCCGGAAGAGTCTCCTGGCTTCGGACTGGCATAATATCAGCCCTTTGCGCTCACTTGGGGAGTGAATCATCGGACGGAAGATCTTCCTCTCTGTCTCTCCTCTCTGTATATCCGCCTTCCCAATGAACAAATAATAAAAATAAATCTTAAAAAAAAAAAAAACAATCCCTGAGGTAACCTGCTCTGTATAAGGCTCCCTGAGGTAACCTGCTCCATATAAAGATCCCTGAGGAAACCTGCTCCATATAAAGATCCCTGAGGTAACCTGCCTCCTACAAGCAGCAGGTCCCTGAGGTAAACTGCTCCATATAACAATCCCTGATGGCGCCCGGCGCGGTGGCGCAAGTGGTTAAAGGTCCTTGCCTTGCAAACCCGGGATCCCATATGGGCGCCGGTTCTAATGGCGGCAGCCCCGCTTCCCTTCCAGCTCCCTGCCTGTGGCCTGGGAAAGCAGGCGAGGACGGCCCGAAGCTTTGGGAACCTGCACCCGCGTGGGAGACCCAGAAGAGGCTCCTGGCTTCGGATCGGCATAGAATTGGCCCTTTGCGCTCACTTGGGGAGTGAATCATCGGACGGAAGATCTTCCTCTCTGTCTCTCCTCTCTGTATATCCGCCTTCCCAATGAACAAATAATAAAAATAAATCTTAAAAAAAAAAAAAACAATCCCTGAGGTAACCTGCTCTGTATAACGCTCCCTGAGGTAACCTGCTCCATATAACGCTCCCTCAGGCGACCTGCAACCCCATAGCAGCAGGTCCCTGAGGTAACCTGCTCATTATAAGGATCCCTGAGGAAACCTGCCGCCCCCTATCAGCCAGTCCCTGTGGTAACCTGCTCCATATAACCATCCCTGAGGAAACCTGCTCCGTATAAAGATCCCTGAGGTAACTTGCTTCCCCCTAGCGGCAGGTCCCTGTGGTAACCTGCTCCATATAACAGTCTCTGAGGTAAACTGCTCCTGATAAGGCTCCCTGAGATAACCTGCTCTTTATAATGATCCCTGAGGCAACCTGCCACCCCCTAGCATGCGGTCCCTGAGGTAACCTGCTCGATACAAGAGGTAACCTTGCCGATCCAGAATTCCTGAGGTAACTTTCCTCCCCCTAGGAGCCGGTCCCTGAGGTAACCTGCTCCATATAACACTCCCGGAGGGGGCCCGGCGCGGTGGCGCAAGTGGTTAAATGTCGGGGTCCCTTGGCCAGCAAGTCAAACCCAGACACTCGTTGTCTTTGTGGAACCTTTATTGTAGAGATGACACAGCAAAACCGGTGCGCAGCGGCTGCACGGCGGCCGCCATGCAGCCGCAGCGCAGCCGCCACGCATCACGAGGCGCGCAGCAGCTACATCTTGGCAAGACGTGTTCTCTCCCTCTCTCTCCCTCCGAGGCGCACTCTCTCTCCCCCCTCCCTGGTTCTCTGGCTCCCTTATATCTTGGGTAACCCGGCCAATCAACGTAAAGGTCACCTGTGCACGCAGCGGGCAGGCCAATCCTCACACAGATCACGCGCTGTCCACGCGCCATCCACGTACCCCTGGGCCAATCACAGCAGACTTCCTGTGACTTGTTTTTTCTAGCACAGCAGGAAGCAGCAGTTCGGCGCCCGTCTGTCTAGGGTGTGGGCTGTAGGCTCTCTACAGCTCCCCACAGCTCCCCCTTTTTGTTTTATTAATCACGGACTGTGCCTGTCTTAGGTGTTCCGGAGTAGGCTCTCCTTACCCGTCATCAGCTAACCACCTGGCTCGTGGCGCCTGGCTTAGGTAGGTAGAGCCTTACCGGATACTTACCCGTCTTTGACTACCAGTCCATCATGTTAAACCATACCTCAGGGGATTCTTGTCTAGTCAAGGCCATGCCAAGATGCACTAACAGCGCCTGTTGCTGCTGCTATTGCTGAATGCGTCTGCATAGAGTGCGAATGGCCCAGGCTATCAGATCATCACAAGCATGCATACACCAATCATTCCAGCCCACTGCTTAGCAAAGGATAGAACCTTTAACAACCAATTAGTCCATGGTTCCACAAAAGCAATTTCCACCTTGGTAGCATTAATGGTAAGAGTTTGTGTCCACAATTCGGCAAATTATCAAACTGAACAGATATTGGATATGATAAATGGTACATAAAATCCAAGCATTCCAAGGTCTGGATATCACTGATTGTACTGAGTCCTCATAAGAAAAATTGTATCCCAGGAAGGTGTCATTGGTATAAGTCAGAAACAGATTGGACAAGTTCAGGCCAGGAGCCACCCTACGGGGGATGACAGTGCTCTGGCAGCCAGTCCAGTCTGGCGGCCATGACCATTGGTCCATACAACGAGGGAGGAGCTGACAAACTCCCAGTCACAGAATGGTTCCCGCATTGTGAGCGCGGGCAAAAAAGCAGGGTACCTGACCCATCAGGAGATGTGCCCATCCTCCTGAGCTGTTCCTCTGAAATCGTCCAATGGTCTGGTTCGCCAATAGGATGCAAGGTCTGGTCCCATTTGCCAATGGCCGGCTTTGAAAGCAAGCCAATCCGTGCAATTGAATTGTCCAGTTCGTGGATGGCACTGTGGTGTTGTCCAGGGGCACCACCAGTAGTCCAATACTCGCATCAGTGTTGAAGATTGGGGGCAACATTGATGAACTATTGGTCACCAGTAATGGCACTGGCCATGCCTTCACGATCGCCCATAGTTGAAGCTGTTGGCTCAGTGTTCCGGGAGGCAGCAGTGTTACCAGCAAGATCACCGACCCAAGCGTCCAGGGCTTCATCTTGGATGTTGTCTGGCACGGAGGCTCTCACCACTCTCGTTAGACGCTCTGGTATCCACACAGGAGCCTCTGAATCCTGCGGAAAAACACAAACTGCACCTCGCGTCCGTCTCAACACAGATGCGGGCCCTTCCACTATTAAGTTAACACATCGTTCCATATCATTTATCTGCCACACATGATTTGGTAACAAACCACGCGGATTCACACAAATATGAGGTTGAGAAAGAAAAGGAGCACAAGATTGACAAAATGAAAGTACTTTCTGCGCCTTTACTGGCGTTCCATTCTTCTTCAGTAGCTTCTGCAGTAACTCTGCATGTGTACTGAAGAAGTTGAATTCCCCATATTGTCACCACTTCCGGTGAGCCTACTCTTGTCGCTATCCCGCGAACCTAGCGTACGCTTCCCGCTCAAGGCGGCTCCCTGAGTCTCTGCTCAGTTCCATTTCACATTCCCCGCTTCTGCGGCTCCCTGAGTCTCTGCTCAGTTCCGTTTTACACTCCCCGCTTCTGCGGCTCCCTGAGTCTCTACTCAGTTCCACTTAACATTCCCCGCTTCTGCGGCTCCCTGAGTCTCTGCTCAGCTCCATTTCACACTCCCCGCTTCTGCGGCTCCCTGAGTCCCTTATCCCCAGCTACGACTTACCTGTAGTTACACTTACCTATCCGAGTCACGGCACCAGATGTCGGGGTCCCTTGGCCAGCAAGTCAAACCCAGACACTCGTTGTCTTTGTGGAACCTTTATTGTAGAGATGACACAGCAAAACCGGTGCGCAGCGGCTGCACGGCGGCCGCCATGCAGCCGCAGCGCAGCCGCCACGCATCACGAGGCGCGCAGCAGCTACATCTTGGCAAGACGTGTTCTCTCCCTCTCTCTCCCTCCGAGGCGCACTCTCTCTCCCCCCTCCCCGGTTCTCTGGCTCCCTTATATCTTGGGTAACCCGGCCAATCAACGTAAAGGTCACCTGTGCACGCAGCAGGCAGGCCAATCCTCACACAGATCACGCGCTGTCCACGCGCCATCCACGTACCCCTGGGCCAATCACAGCAGACTTCCTGTGACTTGTTTTTTCTAGCACAGCAGGAAGCAGCAGTTCGGCGCCCGTCTGTCTAGGGTGTGGGCTGTAGGCTCTCTACAGCTCCCCACAGTTAAAGGTCCTCGCCTTGCAAACCCGGGATACCATATGGGCACAGGTTCTAATGGCGGCAGCACTGCTTCCCCTCCAGCTCCCTGCCTGTGGCCTGGGAAAGCAGGTGAGGACGGCCCAAAGCTTTGGGAACCTGCACCCGCGTGGGAGACCCGGAAGAGTCTCCTGGCTTCGGACCGGCATAGTATCGGCCCTTTGCGCTCACTTGGGGAGTGAATCATCGGACGGAAGATCTTCCTCTCTGTCTCTCCTCTCTGTATATCCGCCTTTCCAATGAACAAATAATAAAAAAATATATCTTAAAAAAAAAAAAACCAATCCCTGAGGTAACCTGCTCTGTATAACACTCCCTGAGGTAACCTGCTCCATATAACACTCCCTGAGGTAACCTGCTCCATATAACAATCCCTGAGGGCGCCCGGCGCGGTGGCGCAAGTGGTTAAAGGTCCTTGCCTTGCAAACCCGGGATCCCATATGGGCGCCGGTTCTAATGGCGGCAGCCCCGCTTCCCTTCCAGCTCCCTGCCTGTGGCCTGGGAAAGCAGTCGAGGACGGCCCAAAGCTTTGGGACCCTGCACCCGTGTGGGAGACCCAGAAGAGTCTCCTGGCTTCGGACTGGCATAGTATCAGCCCTTTGCGCTCACTTGGGGAGTGAATCATCGGAGGGAAGATCTTCCTCTCTGTCTCTCCTCTCTGTATATCCGCCTTCCCAATGAACAAATAATAAAAATAAATCTTAAAAAAAAAAAAAACAATCCCTGAGGTAACCTGCTCTGTATAACGCTCCCTGAGGTAACCTGCTCCATATAACGCTCCCATGAGGTAACCTGCTCCGGATATCGCTCCTGGACGCAACCTGCCACCCCCTAGCAGGTGGTCTCTGAGGTAACCTGCTCCCTACAAGAGGTAACCCTGCCGCCCCAGCATTCCTGAGGTAACTTGCTTCACCCTAGGAGCCGGTCCCTGAGGTAAACTGCTCCATATAACATTCCCTGAGGTAACCTGCTCCTTATAAGGATCCCTGAGGTAACCGCCTTCCCCTGGCAGCAGGTCCCTGAGGTAACCTGCTCCATATAAGTTCCCTGAGGTAACCTGCTTCACCCTAGCAGGCGGGCCCTGAGGTAACCTGCTCCATATAAAGATCCCTGAGGAAACCTGCTCCATATAAAGATCCCTGAGGTAACCTGCCTCCTCCAAGCAGCAGGTCCCTGAGGTAGCCTGCTCCATATAACAATCCCTGAGGGGGCCCGGCGCGTTGGCGCAAGTGGTTAAAGGTCCTCGCCTTGCAAACCCGGGATCCCATATGGGCGCCGGTTCTAATGGCGGCAGCCCCGCTTCCCTTCCAGCTCCCTGCCTGTGGCCTGGGAAAGCAGGCGAGGACGGCCCAAAGCTTTGGGAACCTGCACCCGCGTGGGAGACCCAGGAGAGGCTCCTGGCTTCGGATCGGCATAGAATTGGCCCTTTGCGCTCACTTGGGGAGTGAATCATCGGACGGAAGATCTTCCTCTCTGTCTCTCCTCTCTGTATATCCGCCTTTCCAATGAACAAATAATAAAAATAAATCTTAAAAAAAAAAAAAAACAATCCCTGAGGTAACCTGCTCTGTATAACGCTCCCTGAGGTAACCTGCTCCATATAACGCTCCCTCAGGCGACCTGCAACCCCATAGCAGCAGGTCCCTGAGGTAACCTGCTCATTATAAGGATCCCTGAGGAAACCTGCCGCCCCCTATCAGCCAGTCCCTGTGGTAACCTGCTCCATATAACCATCCCTGAGGAAACCTGCTCCGTATAAAGATCCCTGAGGTAACTTGCTTCCCCCTAGCAGCAGGTCCCTGTGGTAACCTGCTCCATATAACAGTCTCTGAGGTAAACTGCTCCTGATAAGGCTCCCTGAGATAACCTGCTCTTTATAATGATCCCTGAGGCAACCTGCCACCCCCTAGCATGCGGTCCCTGAGGTAACCTGCTCGATACAAGAGGTAACCTTGCCGATCCAGAATTCCTGAGGTAACTTTCCTCCCCCTAGGAGCCGGTCCCTGAGGTAACCTGCTCCATATAACACTCCCGGAGGGGGCCCGGCGCGGTGGCGCAAGTGGTTAAAGGTCCTCGCCTTGCAAGGCCGGGATACCATATGGGCACAGGTTCTAATGGCGGCAGCCCTGCTTCCCCTCCAGCTCCCTGCCTGTGGCCTGGGAAAGCAGGCGAGGACGGCCCAAAGCTTTGGGAACCTGCACCCGCGTGGGAGACCCGGAAGTGTCTCCTGGCTTCGGACTGGCATAGTATCGGCCCTTTGCGCTCACTTGGGGAGTGAATCATCGGACGGAAGATCTTCCTCTCTGTCTCTCCTCTCTGTATATCCGCCTTTCCAATGAACAAATAATAAAAAAATATATCTTAAAAAAAAAAAAAAAACAATCCGTGAGGTAACCTGCTCTGTATAACGCTCCCTGAGGTAACCTGCTCCATATAACGCTCCCTCAGGCGACCTGCAACCCCATAGCAGCATTCCCTGAGGTAACCTGCTCTTTATAATGATCCCTGAGGCAACCTGCCACCCCCTAGCAGGCGGTCCCTGAGGTAACCAGCTGGATACAAGAAAAAACCTTGCCGATCCAGAATTCCTGAGGTAACCTGCTTCACCCTAGCAGCAGGTCCCTGAGGTAACCTGCTCCATATAACACTCCCTGAGGTAACCTGCTCCATATAACAATCCCTGAGGGCGCCCGGCGCGTTGGCGCAAGTGGTTAAAGGTCCTTGCCTTGCAAACCCGGGATCCCATATGGGCGCTGGTTCTAATGGCGGCAGCCCCGCTTCCCTTCCAGCTCCCTGCCTGTGGCCTGGGAAAGCAGGCGAGGACGGCCCAAAGCTTTGGGACCCTGCACCCGCGTGGGAGACCCGGAAGAGTCTCCTGGCTTCGGACTGGCATAGTATCAGCCCTTTGCGCTCACTTGGGGAGTGAATCATCGGAGGGAAGATCTTCCTCTCTGTCTCTCCTCTCTGTATATCCGCCTTCCCAATGAACAAATAATAAAAATAAATCTTAAAAAAAAAAAAAAACAATCCGTGAGGTAACCTGCTCTGTATAACGCTCCCTGAGGTAACCTGCTCCATATAACGCTCCCATGAGGTAACCTGCTCCGGATATCGCTCCTGGACGCAACCTGCCACCCCCTAGCAGGTGGTCTCTGAGGTAACCTGCTCCCTACAAGAGGTAACCCTGCCGCCCCAGCATTCCTGAGGTAACTTGCTTCACCCTAGGAGCCGGTCCCTGAGGTAAACTGCTCCATATAACATTCCCTGAGGTAACCTGCTCCTTATAAGGATCCCTGAGGTAACCGCCTTCCCCTGGCAGCAGGTCCCTGAGGTAACCTGCTCCATATAAGTTCCCTGAGGTAACCTGCTTCACCCTAGCAGGCGGGCCCTGAGGTAACCTGCTCCATATAAAGATCCCTGAGGAAACCTGCTCCATATAAAGATCCCTGAGGTAACCTGCCTCCTCCAAGCAGCAGGTCCCTGAGGTAGCCTGCTCCATATAACAATCCCTGATGGCGCCCGGCGCGTTGGCACAAGTGGTTAAAGGTCCTTGCCTTGCAAACCCGGGATCCCATATGGGCGCCGGTTCTAATGGCGGCAGCCCCGCTTCCCTTCCAGCTCCCTGCCTGTGGCCTGGGAAAGCAGGCGAGGACGGCCCAAAGCTTTGGGAACCTGCACCCGCGTGGGAGACCCAGGAGAGGCTCCTGGCTTCGGATCGGCATAGAATTGGCCCTTTGCGCTCACTTGGGGAGTGAATCATCGGACGGAAGATCTTCCTCTCTGTCTCTCCTCTCTGTATATCTGCCTTCCCAATGAACAAATAATAAAAATAAATCTTAAAAAAAAAAAAAAAACAATCCCTGAGGTAACCTGCTCTGTATAACGCTCCCTGAGGTAACATGCTCCATATAACGCTCCCTCAGGCGACCTGCAACCCCATAGCAGCAGGTCCCTGAGGTAACCTGCTCATTATAAGGATCCCTGAGGAAACCTGCCGCCCCCTATCAGCCAGTCCCTGTGGTAACCTGCTCCATATAACCATCCCTGAGGAAACCTGCTCCGTATAAAGATCCCTGAGGTAACTTGCTTCCCCCTAGCAGCAGGTCCCTGTGGTAACCTGCTCCATATAACAGTCTCTGAGGTAAACTGCTCCTGATAAGGCTCCCTGAGATAACCTGCTCTTTATAATGATCCCTGAGGCAACCTGCCACCCCCTAGCATGCGGTCCCTGAGGTAACCTGCTCGATACAAGAGGTAACCTTGCCGATCCAGAATTCCTGAGGTAACTTTCCTCCCCCTAGGAGCCGGTCCCTGAGGTAACCTGCTCCATATAACACTCCCGGAGGGGGCCCGGCGCGGTGGCGCAAGTGGTTAAAGGTCCTCGCCTTGCAAGGCCGGGATACCATATGGGCACAGGTTCTAATGGCGGCAGCCCTGCTTCCCCTCCAGCTCCCTGCCTGTGGCCTGGGAAAGCAGGCGAGGACGGCCCAAAGCTTTGGGAACCTGCACCCGCGTGGGAGACCCGGAAGAGTCTCCTGGCTTCGGACTGGCATAGTATCGGCCCTTTGCGCTCACTTGGGGAGTGAATCATCGGACGGAAGATCTTCCTCTCTGTCTCTCCTCTCTGTATATCCGCCTTTCCAATGAACAAATAATAAAAAAATATATCTTAAAAAAAAAAAAAAAACAATCCGTGAGGTAACCTGCTCTGTATAACGCTCCCTGAGGTAACATGCTCCATATAACGCTCCCTCAGGCGACCTGCAACCCCATAGCAGCATTCCCTGAGGTAACCTGCTCTTTATAATGATCCCTGAGGCAACCTGCCACCCCCTAGCAGGCGGTCCCTGAGGTAACCAGCTGGATACAAGAGGTAACCTTGCCGATCCAGAATTCCTGAGGTAACCTGCTTCACCCTAGCAGCAGGTCCCTGAGGTAACCTGCTCCATATAACACTCCCTGAGGTAACCTGCTCCATATAACAATCCCTGAGGGCGCCCGGCGCGTTGGCGCAAGTGGTTAAAGGTCCTTGCCTTGCAAACCCGGGATCCCATATGGGCGCCGGTTCTAATGGCGGCAGCCCCGCTTCCCTTCCAGCTCCCTGCCTGTGGCCTGGGAAAGCAGTCGAGGACGGCCCAAAGCTTTGGGACCCTGCACCCCCGTGGGAGACCCGGAAGAGTCTCCTGGCTTCGGACTGGCATAGTATCAGCCCTTTGCGCTCACTTGGGGAGTGAATCATCGGAGGGAAGATCTTCCTCTCTGTCTCTCCTCTCTGTATATCCGCCTTCCCAATGAACAAATAATAAAAATAAATCTTAAAAAAAAAAAAAAAACAATCCGTGAGGTAACCTGCTCTGTATAACGCTCCCTGAGGTAACCTGCTCCATATAACGCTCCCATGAGGTAACCTGCTCCGGATATCGCTCCCGGACGCAACCTGCCACCCCCTAGCAGGTGGTCTCTGAGGTAACCTGCTCCCTACAAGAGGTAACCCTGCCGCCCCAGCATTCCTGAGGTAACTTGCTTCACCCTAGGAGCCGGTCCCTGAGGTAAACTGCTCCATATAACATTCCCTGAGGTAACCTGCTCCTTATAAGGATCCCTGAGGTAACCGCCTTCCCCTGGCAGCAGGTCCCTGAGGTAACCTGCTCCATATAAGTTCCCTGAGGTAACCTGCTTCACCCTAGCAGGCGGGCCCTGAGGTAACCTGCTCCATATAAAGATCCCTGAGGAAACCTGCTCCATATAAAGATCCCTGAGGTAACCTGCCTCCTCCAAGCAGCAGGTCCCTGAGGTAGCCTGCTCCATATTAGTTCCCTGAGGTAGCCTGCTCCATATAACAATCCCTGATGGCGCCCGGCGCGTTGGCACAAGTGGTTAAAGGTCCTTGCCTTGCAAACCCGGGATCCCATATGGGCGCCGGTTCTAATGGCGGCAGCCCCGCTTCCCTTCCAGCTCCCTGCCTGTGGCCTGGGAAAGCAGGCGAGGACGGCCCAAAGCTTTGGGAACCTGCACCCGCGTGGGAGACCCAGGAGAGGCTCCTGGCTTCGGATCGGCATAGAATTGGCCCTTTGCGCTCACTTGGGGAGTGAATCATCGGACGGAAGATCTTCCTCTCTGTCTCTCCTCTCTGTATATCCGCCTTCCCAATGAACAAATAATAAAAATAAATCTTAAAAAAAAAAAAAAACAATCCCTGAGGTAACCTGCTCTGTATAACGCTCCCTGAGGTAACATGCTCCATATAACGCTCCCTCAGGCGACCTGCAACCCCATAGCAGCATTCCCTGAGGTAACCTGCTCTTTATAATGATCCCTGAGGCAACCTGCCACCCCCTAGCAGGCGGTCCCTGAGGTAACCTGCTGGATACAAGAGGTAACCTTGCCGATCCAGAATTCCTGAGGTAACATGCTTCACCCTAGCAGCAGGTCCCTGAGGTAACCTGCTCCATATAACACTCCCTGAGGTAGCCTGCTCCATATAACAATCCCTGAGGGCGCCCGGCGCGTTGGCGCAAGTGGTTAAAGGTCCTTGCCTTGCAAACCCGGGATCCCATATGGGCGCCGGTTCTAATGGCGGCAGCCCCGCTTCCCTTCCAGCTCCCTGCCTGTGGCCTGGGAAAGCAGTCGAGGACGGCCCAAAGCTTTGGGACCCTGCACCCGCGTGGGAGACCCAGAAGAGGCTCCTGGCTTCGGACTGGCATAGTATTAGCCCTTTGCGCTCACTTGGGGAGTGAATCATCGGAGGGAAGATCTTCCTCTCTGTCTCTCCTCTCTGTATATCCGCCTTCCCAATGAACAAATAATAAAAATAAATCTTAAAAAAAAAAAAAACAATCCCTGAGGTAACCTGCTCTGTATAACGCTCCCTGAGGTAACCTGCTCCATATAACGTTCCCTGAGGTAACCTGCCTCCCTCTAGCAGGCGGTCCCTGAGGTAACCTGCTCCATATAACGCTCCCATGAGGTAACCTGCTCCGGATATCGCTCCTGGACGCAACCTGCCACCCCCTAGCAGGTGGTCTCTGAGGTAACCTGCTCCCTACAAGAGGTAACCCTGCCGCCCCAGCATTCCTGAGGTAACTTGCTTCACCCTAGGAGCCGGTCCCTGAGGTAAACTGCTCCATATAACATTCCCTGAGGTAACCTGCTCCTTATAAGGATCCCTGAGGTAACCGCCTTCCCCTGGCAGCAGGTCCCTGAGGTAACCTGCTCCATATAAGTTCCCTGAGGTAACCTGCTTCACCCTAGCAGGCGGGCCCTGAGGTAACCTGCTCCATATAAAGATCCCTGAGGAAACCTGCTCCATATAAAGATCCCTGAGGTAACCTGCCTCCTCCAAGCAGCAGGTCCCTGAGGTAGCCTGCTCCATATAACAATCCCTGAGGGGGCCCGGCGCGTTGGCGCAAGTGGTTAAATGTCCTCGCCTTGCAAACCCGGGATCCCATATGGGCGCCGGTTCTAATGGCAGCAGCCCCGCTTCCCTTCCAGCTCCCTGCCTGTGGCCTGGGAAAGCAGGCGAGGACGGCCCAAAGCTTTGGGAACCTGCACCCGCGTGGGAGACCCAGAAGAGGCTCCTGGCTTCGGATCGGCATAGAATTGGCCCTTTGCGCTCACTTGGGGAGTGAATCATCGGACGGAAGATCTTCCTCTCTGTCTCTCCTCTCTGTATATCCGCCTTTCCAATGAACAAATAATAAAAATAAATCTTAAAAAAAAAAAAAAAAAAATCCCTGAGGTAACCTGCTCTGTATAACGCTCCCTGAGGTAACCTGCTCCATATAACGCTCCCTCAGGCGACCTGCAACCCCATAGCAGCAGGTCCCTGAGGTAACCTGCTCATTATAAGGATCCCTGAGGAAACCTGCCGCCCCCTATCAGCCAGTCCCTGTGGTAACCTGCTCCATATAACCATCCCTGAGGAAACCTGCTCCGTATAAAGATCCCTGAGGTAACTTGCTTCCCCCTAGCAGCAGGTCCCTGTGGTAACCTGCTCCATATAACAGTCTCTGAGGTAAACTGCTCCTGATAAGGCTCCCTGAGATAACCTGCTCTTTATAATGATCCCTGAGGCAACCTGCCACCCCCTAGCATGCGGTCCCTGAGGTAACCTGCTCGATACAAGAGGTAACCTTGCCGATCCAGAATTCCTGAGGTAACTTTCCTCCCCCTAGGAGCCGGTCCCTGAGGTAACCTGCTCCATATAACACTCCCGGAGGGGGCCCGGCGCGGTGGCGCAAGTGGTTAAAGGTCCTCGCCTTGCAAGGCCGGGATACCATATGGGCACAGGTTCTAATGGCGGCAGCCCTGCTTCCCCTCCAGCTCCCTGCCTGTGGCCTGGGAAAGCAGGCGAGGACGGCCCAAAGCTTTGGGAACCTGCACCCGCGTGGGAGACCCGGAAGAGTCTCCTGGCTTCGGACTGGCATAGTATCGGCCCTTTGCGCTCACTTGGGGAGTGAATCATCGGACGGAAGATCTTCCTCTCTGTCTCTCCTCTCTGTATATCCGCCTTTCCAATGAACAAATAATAAAAAAATATATCTTAAAAAAAAAAAAAACAATCCGTGAGGTAACCTGCTCTGTATAACGCTCCCTGAGGTAACATGCTCCATATAACGCTCCCTCAGGCGACCTGCAACCCCATAGCAGCATTCCCTGAGGTAACCTGCTCTTTATAATGATCCCTGAGGCAACCTGCCACCCCCTAGCAGGCGGTCCCTGAGGTAACCAGCTGGATACAAGAGGTAACCTTGCCGATCCAGAATTCCTGAGGTAACCTGCTTCACCCTAGCAGCAGGTCCCTGAGGTAACCTGCTCCATATAACACTCCCTGAGGTAACCTGCTCCATATAACAATCCCTGAGGGCGCCCGGCGCGTTGGCGCAAGTGGTTAAAGGTCCTTGCCTTGCAAACCCGGGATCCCATATGGGCGCCGGTTCTAATGGCGGCAGCCCCGCTTCCCTTCCAGCTCCCTGCCTGTGGCCTGGGAAAGCAGTCGAGGACGGCCCAAAGCTTTGGGACCCTGCACCCGCGTGGGAGACCCGGAAGAGGCTCCTGGCTTCGGACTGGCATAGTATCAGCCCTTTGCGCTCACTTGGGGAGTGAATCATCGGAGGGAAGATCTTCCTCTCTGTCTCTCCTCTCTGTATATCCGCCTTCCCAATGAACAAATAATAAAAATAAATCTTAAAAAAAAAAAAAAAAACAATCCGTGAGGTAACCTGCTCTGTATAACGCTCCCTGAGGTAACCTGCTCCATATAACGCTCCCATGAGGTAACCTGCTCCGGATATCGCTCCCGGACGCAACCTGCCACCCCCTAGCAGGTGGTCTCTGAGGTAACCTGCTCCCTACAAGAGGTAACCCTGCCGCCCCAGCATTCCTGAGGTAACTTGCTTCACCCTAGGAGCCGGTCCCTGAGGTAAACTGCTCCATATAACATTCCCTGAGGTAACCTGCTCCTTATAAGGATCCCTGAGGTAACCGCCTTCCCCTGGCAGCAGGTCCCTGAGGTAACCTGCTCCATATAAGTTCCCTGAGGTAACCTGCTTCACCCTAGCAGGCGGGCCCTGAGGTAACCTGCTCCATATAAAGATCCCTGAGGAAACCTGCTCCATATAAAGATCCCTGAGGTAACCTGCCTCCTCCAAGCAGCAGGTCCCTGAGGTAGCCTGCTCCATATTAGTTCCCTGAGGTAGCCTGCTCCATATAACAATCCCTGATGGCGCCCGGCGCGTTGGCACAAGTGGTTAAAGGTCCTTGCCTTGCAAACCCGGGATCCCATATGGGCGCCGGTTCTAATGGCGGCAGCCCCGCTTCCCTTCCAGCTCCCTGCCTGTGGCCTGGGAAAGCAGGCGAGGACGGCCCAAAGCTTTGGGAACCTGCACCCGCGTGGGAGACCCAGGAGAGGCTCCTGGCTTCGGATCGGCATAGAATTGGCCCTTTGCGCTCACTTGGGGAGTGAATCATCGGACGGAAGATCTTCCTCTCTGTCTCTCCTCTCTGTATATCCGCCTTCCCAATGAACAAATAATAAAAATAAATCTTAAAAAAAAAAAAAAACAATCCCTGAGGTAACCTGCTCTGTATAACGCTCCCTGAGGTAACATGCTCCATATAACGCTCCCTCAGGCGACCTGCAACCCCATAGCAGCATTCCCTGAGGTAACCTGCTCTTTATAATGATCCCTGAGGCAACCTGCCACCCCCTAGCAGGCGGTCCCTGAGGTAACCTGCTGGATACAAGAGGTAACCTTGCCGATCCAGAATTCCTGAGGTAACATGCTTCACCCTAGCAGCAGGTCCCTGAGGTAACCTGCTCCATATAACACTCCCTGAGGTAGCCTGCTCCATATAACAATCCCTGAGGGCGCCCGGCGCGTTGGCGCAAGTGGTTAAAGGTCCTTGCCTTGCAAACCCGGGATCCCATATGGGCGCCGGTTCTAATGGCGGCAGCCCCGCTTCCCTTCCAGCTCCCTGCCTGTGGCCTGGGAAAGCAGTCGAGGACGGCCCAAAGCTTTGGGACCCTGCACCCGCGTGGGAGACCCAGAAGAGGCTCCTGGCTTCGGACTGGCATAGTATTAGCCCTTTGCGCTCACTTGGGGAGTGAATCATCGGAGGGAAGATCTTCCTCTCTGTCTCTCCTCTCTGTATATCCGCCTTCCCAATGAACAAATAATAAAAATAAATCTTAAAAAAAAAAAAAAACAATCCCTGAGGTAACCTGCTCTGTATAACGCTCCCTGAGGTAACCTGCTCCATATAACGTTCCCTGAGGTAACCTGCCTCCCTCTAGCAGGCGGTCCCTGAGGTAACCTGCTCCATATAACGCTCCCATGAGGTAACCTGCTCCGGATATCGCTCCTGGACGCAACCTGCCACCCCCTAGCAGGTGGTCTCTGAGGTAACCTGCTCCCTACAAGAGGTAACCCTGCCGCCCCAGCATTCCTGAGGTAACTTGCTTCACCCTAGGAGCCGGTCCCTGAGGTAAACTGCTCCATATAACATTCCCTGAGGTAACCTGCTCCTTATAAGGATCCCTGAGGTAACCGCCTTCCCCTGGCAGCAGGTCCCTGAGGTAACCTGCTCCATATAAGTTCCCTGAGGTAACCTGCTTCACCCTAGCAGGCGGGCCCTGAGGTAACCTGCTCCATATAAAGATCCCTGAGGAAACCTGCTCCATATAAAGATCCCTGAGGTAACCTGCCTCCTCCAAGCAGCAGGTCCCTGAGGTAGCCTGCTCCATATAACAATCCCTGAGGGGGCCCGGCGCGTTGGCGCAAGTGGTTAAATGTCCTCGCCTTGCAAACCCGGGATCCCATATGGGCGCCGGTTCTAATGGCAGCAGCCCCGCTTCCCTTCCAGCTCCCTGCCTGTGGCCTGGGAAAGCAGGCGAGGACGGCCCAAAGCTTTGGGAACCTGCACCCGCGTGGGAGACCCAGAAGAGGCTCCTGGCTTCGGATCGGCATAGAATTGGCCCTTTGCGCTCACTTGGGGAGTGAATCATCGGACGGAAGATCTTCCTCTCTGTCTCTCCTCTCTGTATATCCGCCTTCCCAATGAACAAATAATAAAAATAAATCTTAAAAAAAAAAAAAACAATCCCTGAGGTAACCTGCTCTGTATAACTCTCCCTGAGGTAACCTGCTCCATATAACGCTCCCTCAGGCGACCTGCAACCCCATAGCAGCAGGTCCCTGAGGTAACCTGCTCATTATAAGGATCCCTGAGGAAACCTGCCGCCCCCTATCAGCCAGTCCCTGTGGTAACCTGCTCCATATAACCATCCCTGAGGAAACCTGCTCCGTATAAAGATCCCTGAGGTAACTTGCTTCCCCCTAGCAGCAGGTCCCTGTGGTAACCTGCTCCATATAACAGTCTCTGAGGTAAACTGCTCCTGATAGGGCTCCCTGAGATAACCTGCTCTTTATAATGATCCCTGAGGCAACCTGCCACCCCCTAGCATGCGGTCCCTGAGGTAACCTGCTCGATACAAGAGGTAACCTTGCCGATCCAGAATTCCTGAGGTAACTTTCCTCCCCCTAGGAGCCGGTCCCTGAGGTAACCTGCTCCATATAACACTCCCGGAGGGGGCCCGGCGCGGTGGCGCAAGTGGTTAAAGGTCCTCGCCTTGCAAGGCCGGGATACCATATGGGCACAGGTTCTAATGGCGGCAGCCCTGCTTCCCCTCCAGCTCCCTGCCTGTGGCCTGGGAAAGCAGGCGAGGACGGCCCAAAGCTTTGGGAACCTGCACCCGCGTGGGAGACCCGGAAGAGTCTCCTGGCTTCGGACTGGCATAGTATCGGCCCTTTGCGCTCACTTGGGGAGTGAATCATCGGACGGAAGATCTTCCTCTCTGTCTCTCCTCTCTGTATATCCGCCTTTCCAATGAACAAATAATAAAAAAATATATCTTAAAAAAAAAAAAAAACAATCCGTGAGGTAACCTGCTCTGTATAACGCTCCCTGAGGTAACCTGCTCCATATAACGCTCCCTCAGGCGACCTGCAACCCCATAGCAGCATTCCCTGAGGTAACCTGCTCTTTATAATGATCCCTGAGGCAACCTGCCACCCCCTAGCAGGCGGTCCCTGAGGTAACCAGCTGGATACAAGAGGTAACCTTGCCGATCCAGAATTCCTGAGGTAACCTGCTTCACCCTAGCAGCAGGTCCCTGAGGTAACCTGCTCCATATAACACTCCCTGAGGTAACCTGCTCCATATAACAATCCCTGAGGGCGCCCGGCGCGTTGGCGCAAGTGGTTAAAGGTCCTTGCCTTGCAAACCCGGGATCCCATATGGGCGCCGGTTCTAATGGCGGCAGCCCCGCTTCCCCTCCAGCTCCCTGCCTGTGGCCTGGGAAAGCAGTCTAGGACGGCCCAAAGCTTTGGGACCCTGCACCCGCGTGGGAGACCCGGAAGAGTCTCCTGGCTTCGGACTGGCATAGTATCAGCCCTTTGCGCTCACTTGGGGAGTGAATCATCGGAGGGAAGATCTTCCTCTCTGTCTCTCCTCTCTGTATATCCGCCTTCCCAATGAACAAATAATAAAAATAAATCTTAAAAAAAAAAAAAAAACAATCCGTGAGGTAACCTGCTCTGTATAACGCTCCCTGAGGTAACCTGCTCCATATAACGCTCCCATGAGGTAACCTGCTCCGGATATCGCTCCTGGACGCAACCTGCCACCCCCTAGCAGGTGGTCTCTGAGGTAACCTGCTCCCTACAAGAGGTAGCCCTGCCGCCCCAGCATTCCTGAGGTAACTTGCTTCACCCTAGGAGCCGGTCCCTGAGGTAAACTGCTCCATATAACATTCCCTGAGGTAACCTGCTCCTTATAAGGATCCCTGAGGTAACCGCCTTCCCCTGGCAGCAGGTCCCTGAGGTAACCTGCTCCATATAAGTTCCCTGAGGTAACCTGCTTCACCCTAGCAGGCGGGCCCTGAGGTAACCTGCTCCATATAAAGATCCCTGAGGAAACCTGCTCCATATAAAGATCCCTGAGGTAACCTGCCTCCTCCAAGCAGCAGGTCCCTGAGGTAGCCTGCTCCATATTAGTTCCTGAGGTAGCCTGCTCCATATAACAATCCCTGATGGCGCCCGGCGCGTTGGCACAAGTGGTTAAAGGTCCTTGCCTTGCAAACCCGGGATCCCATATGGGCGCCGGTTCTAATGGCGGCAGCCCCGCTTCCCTTCCAGCTCCCTGCCTGTGGCCTGGGAAAGCAGGCGAGGACGGCCCAAAGCTTTGGGAACCTGCACCCGCGTGGGAGACCCAGGAGAGGCTCCTGGCTTCGGATCGGCATAGAATTGGCCCTTTGCGCTCACTTGGGGAGTGAATCATCGGACGGAAGATCTTCCTCTCTGTCTCTCCTCTCTGTATATCCGCCTTCCCAATGAACAAATAATAAAAATAAATCTTAAAAAAAAAAAAAAACAATCCCTGAGGTAACCTGCTCTGTATAACGCTCCCTGAGGTAACATGCTCCATATAACGCTCCCTCAGGCGACCTGCAACCCCATAGCAGCATTCCCTGAGGTAACCTGCTCTTTATAATGATCCCTGAGGCAACCTGCCACCCCCTAGCAGGCGGTCCCTGAGGTAACCTGCTGGATACAAGAGGTAACCTTGCCGATCCAGAATTCCTGAGGTAACATGCTTCACCCTAGCAGCAGGTCCCTGAGGTAACCTGCTCCATATAACACTCCCTGAGGTAGCCTGCTCCATATAACAATCCCTGAGGGCGCCCGGCGCGTTGGCGCAAGTGGTTAAAGGTCCTTGCCTTGCAAACCCGGGATCCCATATGGGCGCCGGTTCTAATGGCGGCAGCCCCGCTTCCCTTCCAGCTCCCTGCCTGTGGCCTGGGAAAGCAGTCGAGGACGGCCCAAAGCTTTGGGACCCTGCACCCGCGTGGGAGACCCAGAAGAGGCTCCTGGCTTCGGACTGGCATAGTATTAGCCCTTTGCGCTCACTTGGGGAGTGAATCATCGGAGGGAAGATCTTCCTCTCTGTCTCTACTCTCTGTATATCCGCCTTTCCAATGAACAAATAATAAAAATAAATCTTAAAAAAAAAAAAAAAACAATCCGTGAGGTAACCTGCTCTGTATAACGCTCCCTGAGGTAACCTGCTCCTTGTAACGTTCCCTGAGGTAACCTGCCTCCCTGTAGCAGGCGGTCCCTGAGGTAACCTGCTCCAGATAACGCTCCCATGAGGTAACCTGCTCCGGATATCGCTCCCGGACGCAACCTGCCACCCTTAGCAGGTGGTCTCTGAGGTAACCTGCTCCCTACAAGAGGTAACCCTGCCGCCCCAGCATTCCTGAGGTAACTTGCTTCACCCTAGGAGCCGGTCCCTGAGGTAAACTGCTCCATATAACATTCCCTGAGGTAACCTGCTCCTTATAAGGATCCCTGAGGTAACCGCCTTCCCCTGGCAGCAGGTCCCTGAGGTAACCTGCTCCATATAAGTTCCCTGAGGTAACCTGCTTCACCCTAGCAGGCGGGCCCTGAGGTAACCTGCTCCATATAAAGATCCCTGAGGAAACCTGCTCCATATAAAGATCCCTGAGGTAACCTGCCTCCTCCAAGCAGCAGGTCCCTGAGGTAGCCTGCTCCATATAACAATCCCTGAGGGCGCCCGGCGCGGTGGCGCAAGTGGTTAAAGGTCCTTGCCTTGCAAACCCGGGATCCCATATGGGCGCCGGTTCTAATGGCGGCAGCCCCGCTTCCCCTCCAGCTCCCTGCCTGTGCCCTGGGAAAGCAGGCGAGGACGGCCCAAAGCTTTGGGAACCTGCACCCGCGTGGGAGACCCAGGAGAGGCTCCTGGCTTCGGATCGGCATAGAATTGGCCCTTTGCGCTCACTTGGGGAGTGAATCATCGGACGGAAGATCTTCCTCTCTGTCTCTCCTCTCTGTATATCCGCCTTCCCAATGAACAAATAATAAAAATAAATCTTAAAAAAAAAAAAAAAACAATCCCTGAGGTAACCTGCTCTGTATAACGCTCCCTGAGGTAACCTGCTCCTTATAACGTTCCCTGAGGTAACCTGCCTCCCTGTAGCAGGCGGTCCCTGAGGTAACCTGCTCCAGATAACGCTCCCATGAGGTAACCTGCTCCGGATATCGCTCCCGGACGCAACCTGCCACCCTTAGCAGGTGGTCTCTGAGGGAACCTGCTCCCTACAAGAGGTAACCCTGCCGCCCCAGCATTCCTGAGGTAACTTGCTTCACCCTAGGAGCCGGTCCCTGAGGTAAACTGCTCCATATAACATTCCCTGAGGTAACCTGCTCCTTATAAGGATCCCTGAGGTAACCGCCTTCCCCTGGCAGCAGGTCCCTGAGGTAACCTGCTCCATATAAGTTCCCTGAGGTAACCTGCTTCACCCTAGCAGGCGGGCCCTGAGGTAACCTGCTCCATATAAAGATCCCTGAGGTAACCTGCCTCCTCCAAGCAGCAGGTCCCTGAGGTAGCCTGCTCCATATTAGTTCCCTGAGGTAACCTGCTCCATATAAGTTCCCTGAGGTAACCTGCTTCACCCTAGCAGGCGGGCCCTGAGGTAACCTGCTCCATATAAAGATCCCTGAGGAAACCTGCTCCATATAAAGATCCCTGAGGTAACCTGCCTCCTCCAAGCAGCAGGTCCCTGAGGTAGCCTGCTCCATATAACAATCCCTGATGGCGCCCAGTGCGGTGGCGCAAGTGGTTAAAGGTCCTTGCCTTGCAAGCCCGGGATCCCATATGGGCACAGGTTCTAATGGCGGCAGCCCCGCTTCCCTTCCAGCTCCCTGCCTGTGGCCTGGGAAAGCAGGCGAGGACGGCCCAAAGCTTTGGGAACCTGCACCCGCGTGGGAGACCCAGAAGAGGCTCCTGGCTTCGGACTGGCATAGAATTGGCCCTTTGCGCTCACTTGGGGAGTGAATCATCGGACGGAAGATCTTCCTCTCTGTCTCTCCTCTCTGTATATCCGCCTTCCCAATGAACAAATTATAAAAAAAATATCCAAAAAAAAAAAAAGACGTAGCTTTCTATGAGGAACGTGACATTCGTCACGTGAGGGAGGTTCTTGGTATAATGATTTTTTTTAATGCCACCTTATCAGTGCACTCACAAATGCATTTAAAGGCAGAAAAGGAGTTTCAGAAAAGCAGATGTGAGAATGGTAACAGACACGAGGACAATGAATGACTAGGATTGTTGCAGAAGCCTGGGGATGGAGACAAATTGCTCTGGTAGGTACAGACCAGGAAAGAAAGCAGAAACTGCAAGGAATACAGCTTTGCTAACACCATGATTTTCATCCACAAAATCTAGAGAGAACTTCTGGTCTGTAGAAATGTAGCTAATTAATTTTCTTTTATTTTTTATTATTTTTTTTATTGGAAAGGCGGATATACAGAGAGGAGAGACAGAATGATCTTCTGTCCAATGATTCACTCCCCAAGTGAGCGCAAATGGACGATACTATGCCGGTCCGAAGCCAGGAGCCTCTTCCGGGTCTCCCACGCGGGTGCAGGGTCCCAAAGCTTTGGGCCGTCCTTGACTGCTTTCCCAGGCCACAGGCAGGGAGCTGGAAGGGAAGCGGGGCTGCCGGGATTAGAGCCGGCGCCCATATGGGATCCCGGGCGTGCAAGGCGAGGACCTTTAACCACTTGCGCCACCGCGCTGGGCCCGCTAATTAATATTTTTTAAAAATTTTCTTTTTATTATTTTTATTAGAAAGTAAGATATACAAAGAGGAAGATATAGAGAAGATTTTTCTTCTGCTGACTCACTCACCAAGCTGCGCTACGGCCGGAGCTGAACCAATCCAACGCCAGGAGGCAGGAGCCTCCTCTCAGTTTCCCATGGGGGTGCAGAGTCCCAAGGCCTCAGGCCGTCCTCCACTGCTTTCCCAGGCCACAGGCAGGGAGCGGGAGGGGGAGCGGGCCTCTGGGATTAGAACCGGAGCCTGTATGGGGTCCCTAAAGCGCAAGGCAGGACTTTGGCTGCTAGGTTACCTCACCGGGCCACTAATAAATGCTTTTAAATGATTTTTTTTCAATGTACTATGATATACGTTGTAGTTGTCCAGATCCCTGAGCTAACCTGCCGCCCACTGTACGGAGCCTGCAGCCCTACCCCAGCACCAGCACTGAACTGCTGCTTCCTCCTCTGGTAGAAAAACAAGCTTCAGGAAGTCTGCTGTGATTGGCCCAGGGTGCGTGGATGGCTCGTGGACAGAGCGTGATCTGTGTGAGGATTGGCCTGCATGCCTCGTCGGAGGTGACCTTAACGTTGATTGGCCGGTTGCCGGATATAAGGGAGCTGAACCGGAAAGGGGGAGAGCGCCTTGGGATGGTGTGGCTGCCACAGGCTGGTTTTGCTGTGTTGTCTCTGCAAGAAATGTTCTAAAAAGACAACGAGTGTCTGGGTTTGACTTGCTGTCTGAGGGACCCGACAGCCCACAACGCAGGATCTCTGAGGTAACCATGCCGCTTCTGCATTCCTGAGGAAACCTGCTCCCGACAACATCCACACCGGATTCCTGAGGTAAGCTGCTCCCTGAAGTAACCTTCTCCATATAACGATCCCTGAGGAACCTGCCACCCCCAGCAGCCGGTCCCTGAGGTAACCTGCTCCATATAACGCTCCCTGAGGTAACCTGCTCCTTATCATGATCCCTGAGGTAACCTGCCTCCCGCCAGCAGCCGATTCCTGAGGTAACCTACTACCTACAAGAGGTAACCATGCCGCCCCAGTATTCCTGAGGTAACCTGCTTTGTATAAGGATCGCTGAGGTATCCTGCCTCCCCCTAGCAGTGGGTCCCTGAGGTTACCTGCTCCTTATAAAGATTCCTGAGGTAACCTGCTCTGTATAATGAACCCTGTGGTAACCGAGCCGGCCCTGGCATTCCTGAGGTAACCTACTTCTGCCTGACACACCACATTTGCATGTGTGGTAAAGCTCTTATGACCAGGAATATAGGATTCAGCAGAGGAGGGAAATTGAGGCCGAAAAAAAGGCGGACTGCCTGGAACCGCGGACAGACATGCGGGAGGTTTTGTATGTTTGTTTGTATTTAAGAAGTTCTGTGAACAGCTCATTTTACATCTTGTCAGCAAGGGTCAGCCTGCTGCAATCCAGACAAGCAGCGGGAGCCCACCGGAGTCAGACTTTCCAAGCATGTAGTATCTAAAGAATTACCTTGTTGCACAGGAAGCGCCTGGCCGCTCTGACTTTGCTACTCTATGGACACTCCATAGTCCCGGTTTTAAAAACCTCACCACTGTATTTTGGAAAAGGCCGGCGCTTAAGAAACTCTTTTCCCGCCGGTTCCCTTACTTGTCATGGTAAATGAAGCATTCCTTGGAACTGCTTCCACCGGGGACCCATTTCTTGGTGACACGCAAGACCGACTTAACCCTGTGTTTGCCAACATTGTCGGGCTGTGATCTGCATCACAGTCCCTGGGGAGCCTGAGCAGGAGCCACCCCAGCACCTAAGCACTTACTGCAGCGTCCGAGGGAGGGCTCAGAAACAACCACTGAAAATGTCACTTAATACCGTCCGCTTGATTCATTTTAACAATATGGACCTTTTTTTTTTTTTTTTTTTTTAAGAAAATAAACTATTGTTTCAATTGAACTGTGGTTATGCAGCAAGGTGGAGGAATCCACCATGGGGGGAATCCCCAGTGCCTATAAAACTGTATCACATAATGCAATGTTAATAACAATAAAATAAAAAAAAAAAAGAAAAAAAAAGAAAGGCAGAGTTACAAAGATGGGGAGTAAAAGTGAAAGAGAGAGAGGGAGAGAGACAGATCTTCCATCTACTAGTTCCCTCCCCCAGTGGCGACGCTGGCTTGGTCTAGGTCTAGGTCTCTGGAAGTCTGGCCCGGAGCTTCCTCAGGTCTCCCACGCGCGTGCAGGGGTCCACGCTCCTGGGCCATGATCAGATGCTTACCCTGATAAATTAGCAGTGAGCATGATAGAAACTGGAGGTGGGACCCAAACCAGTCCTCTGATGCAACCGTGGCACCGCAGGTTGCAGTTTTACTTGCAACCCCACCACGCCAACCCCATGTACCCTCTTTTGTAGTATGCATTGTAAACTCTTTCATTCTTATCATCTTGATCCTATGCATGTTAATAACGAAGATTGGATATAATCCTTTCCTAGATCCAATACTTTTAGTGATCAAGTTTCCAAATTTGAAAGGGAAAGGCGCAGGAATAGTATTTTAGTCATACCAAGTTCTGTCATGTATATGCAATAGTAAGAAGATGATCTGATTGGGAGAATAGCCGGGGAGTGGGTGTGTCATAGACTACACTAAACCAAAAATGTTTGCACCCAGTACACTGGTACCTACTCGTACAATACAGGCCTTCAGGTTCAGTAAATGATTCACTGGTTCTCAGACTCCATGGGGCTTGGTAGGCTCATTCATAAGACATTCACTAAACAAAACTTACTTTGCTTGAGGGAAAAGGTTTCTGTGGGAAACGCAACATAAGCATAGGAGATATACCTGCAGCTTTCACTGCCAGTGAGCGTTCCAAAAGACCCCCACAACCACAGGATCATACTCATCCTGTAAGAGCAAGTGCCCCTGGGCACAGGGTTGCAAAATGCTCTCTCTGCCTTTTAATTTTTACAGTCACATAGTTTTAATTCACTTTATACTCATGTGCTTAATCCTCCACTAAAAAGAATTCAGCGAATACAAAATAAAAGGACCATTGTTCTGTAGCACATAGAGCAAAAGCTTAAATAAGAATCCGATCTCCAGATGGCAATTTGGCCACACATATAGCATTTTCTTCTTAATAGCTTGACAGCTATTCAAATAAATGATTTAATATTTGTCTCTTTTGGTACTGGTTTATTTCATGTAAGGATAATGATCTCCAGTTGCATCCATTTTGTTGCAAAGCAGGATTTTACTCTTTTTAAATGATGAATAATATCTCATCCTGCAGATGTCATATTTGCTTTATCCATTTATCAATTGATGGCAATCTGTATTGATTCCATACCTTCATTATTGTGAATTAAGCAAATGTATACAAATATATATATGCATATATATATGCATAGTACAACTAATGCTAATAAAATAGCAATAACAGAAATACAATTTTTTACCATATAGTACTTTGAGGTTTGGAAAGTTAGTAAACATTATCAAAGCAGGTAAAGATTTTATAAAAATAGCTATTTTTTTTTTACAAGTAGTGCAGCTTTATTTTTTACTAAACACGTTCTAGAAATGATTATATTGCTGTGGAAATTACTGTTGTTAGATTTTTTATTGTTTTCAATTTTTTATTTTTCATGCTTTGATTCCAGAGACACAGAGATTAATCACTCCTCCAAACTCCCACTCCTCCACCTCCACTGCATCCCACCATATTGCTACTATGGTATATTCCTTCAGCAACAGTCTCAAGGCATTCATTCTGCACTCGAAAGGTATCATGACATTGTAGTCACTGGTGACAGTTAAGATTTCAGTAGCCTCTTGGCAAGATATATTGAAGAGCTTCCGTACGAGTCCTCCATTGCACAGTTTCTCTTGGTGAATACATGCATGTACGTGTTTACTTACACATCTCTATGTGAGAAGTTTTTTTTTTTTAATTTTAGAGGAATTAAATAGGATGCAAAATTGTGAATAATAGAAATTTTAGAAATATATTTTCTTGTACCTAGAAGATGCAACACTTAAATATAAAACTAAAAATATTTTATTGATCTGAAAAGAGTCAGAAATCTGTGTTTAAGTAAATTGGTTAATTATTTAAACAGTCAGCTCTTTTTGAGCATGACTTACCAACGTAAACAGAGAACATAAGAAATCACATTAAATAGATCCCAGAGAGACCAAGCTAAGTATTACATTACATGTGGTGAGACTCTGCTGGAAAACAGCTGTGGAGTCAGAGTTCCTCACTGGCCTTCCATGCCCAGAAGCAGGTGAATTTCCCCAAGTCAGCAGTGGATCCTGGAGAATACAGGCAGAAACTCTGCACTGCTCGGATGAGCTGTAAGAGGCCAGGGCGACACCTTTAGCTGGTCGTAGTGTTCTCTCAAGTGTATCTCTTGCCTGTGTCCTAACTTTAGGAAAAGACTTAGAGTTGTTGGTGCCACTTACCTTTCAGTGTTATTATCCTCAATGTGGTGCCCTGCTGGTACAGAGTAGCTGAAGTTTCAGCTGCATAGATGTGCACCAGATGGCCTATCAGCTCTGCCACTGGATCATACGCACCTAAAATGACTTGTCTTGGTTTCAAGGATGGAAAAATTCACATTCACCATCCCCTGGGAAAATAGAATAAATTACCTATATCCCAGAACAGAATTAGCTAGGAATAGAGGAATTCCCCCATACTGGCATCAAGATAACATGTATTTGATGGGGCAAATCATGCACAAAAATCACAATTCTTCAGCAGTCATTTGTTAACAAAGCAAAGATTTCCTCCACAGAGGAAGGGTAGTGGAGGGTTGTGTTTTTATAGGCAGCAACACAAGAGGGCATGGAGGATGTGCTTATATATTAGTGTTATGTGAGTTCAAACTAGGCATGGTGTCTTATTCCTGTGACTCCATTCACTAGCCAAGAAGGGAAAAGGACTTCTTCGTTTGCTGGGGCACATATTCTCAGGGTTGGGGGATGCACAATGTAGCATGATTTATTTTGAAGTGCTTTACATGATAACCAGATATGAAGAGTTCTTATAAAAGACATCTCAGAGAAAGTATTTAGCTGAAAATGCAATTTGTTTTGAATTGAAGTTGAAGAGATCCTTAGACTCTAGCAAGCTCTTTTAGAAAAAAAAAAAAAATCCAATAGTGCTGGACTCACCTACAGGTTATTACGTACAGGAAAAGCTTTATTCTGGAAAAAAAAAATCTGAAAACTACAAGGATGCTCTTGTTATTTCTTGAACTCAAACAGTTTAAAAACTCAAAGTATTTTCCCAGATAAGGCCCACATGGCTTAATAGGGCATGGTAGACATCCTTGATCATTCTTGAATACAATCTTACCTTTCTTAACTCTTGCTGGTTTTGCACTAAGCCTTTTATACTGATCACAGCATGGCCATGTGAGTATTTTAATTCACCAGATTTGTGAGTCTTTTGTTTTGTAAGTATCAGCACTCTTATCAAACCATTCATTTACTTTTAATAGTATTTCATAAGCCATGCCACTTCATGTAAGAAATATTAGCATTTTCATTTTTAAAATTTATTTGAAAATAAGAGAGAGAGAGATTTTCAATCCCTTGGTTCACTTTCCAGTTGGTTGCAATAGCAAGAACGGGGCCAGGTCAAAGCCATGAGTGAAGAGATTTTTGAGATCTTCCAGGTGGGTATATGAGCCAAGGCAGCGTCTGTTGCTTTGCAAGCAGGATTAATGCAAAATTGAATCAGAAATGGGGAAATCAGGTCTAGAACTGGTGTTCATGAGGATGCTGGTATCCCGATGTGTGACTTTGCCTTCTCCAGTAATGAAATAGCCTGGCAAATGTATTCCTTAAATACAATTTTGTAAAGATTTATTACTTACTTTATACTTGTTGTATCTAATTTAAATGTCGGAGTCACATGAAAGAAAGAAGAAGGAGAAAGAAGGAAAGAGAGCAGGAGAATGAGAAAGCAAAGTGAGAGAGCAAGGTCCCCCATTTGTTAGTCTGTGCCCTGAATGACCAAAGCTGGAAGCCAAATGGATGAGAGGCCAAGGACTTGAACCATCTTAGCATGGAATCGGAAGGGAACTACATAGAAAGTGGAGCAGCCTGGACACCTACTGGTGCCCCTCTAGGATGTCAGCACTGCCAGTGACGGTGTAACTCGCTGTACACAATGCTGACCCCTAAGAATATATTTTTTTAAAATTTTTACATTTGCATAAGGTGAGCAAACTTCCCATTCTTCCTATGTACAGATTTGTGCATATGTGCATTTCATATATAGATATTTATTAAGCTTATTGATACTTCTTTACCCACTCTTTATTCTATTTGGAAGACAAAGACAGATAGATGTTCAATCTGTCAGTTAACTCTTACAGCAGTCAGGCTTGGCTCAGGCTGTAGCATGAAACTCCATTGGGTGCCTCACAAGGGTGGTCTGGATCCAAATATTTGAGACATCATCTGCTCCCCTGCAAACTCCATGTCAATGGGAAGCTGACTGAAAGCAGTGTAGCTAAGCTTTGACCAGGAACCCTGATAAAAGGTACGGGTATCTTAAGGGGTGATTTCAACTGTTGTAGGAGAAGCCAGTCTCCCAAATTAGCATTTTTAAAAACATTGTAAGTGACACATTGAAAACAAATATTGTTATTATTTTATTTTAAATGTTTTAATTATTATTAATATTTTCCATGATTGGTTTTTATAGTTCTAGTAACCCACCCTCCCTGACTTTTCCTCAATCCCCATTTTCCCTCCCAGCATTTTCCCCACATTATTACATCAGTGTAGTTCTTTACTAACATTTACAAGTTTCACATTCTGCCATTTAAGTGTTTAATGGCATTGTAGGCATAGGCAAAGCTAAAACATTCAGTATCACACGGCCAAGGGATACCTAACTGTATCATTTTGGTTAAGTAATTCTTCAGTGGTTTCATGTGAATTATAAGGATTTTTGTCCAGTTATTTAAATAATCCAGTTCAGCATCTTGATAAAAGTTTTTTTTTTTTTTTAACATCAACAAACATTAATACATTTGTTTCACAATTTACTAACATCTCCTGGATATGTATGACTGACTTATCACATTGTTAGTGCTGTAATTGTCTCTGTCTTTAAAACTGTTCACAATTCTAGCATTGATGCCATTGATGCATAACATTATAAAGCCTGGAAGTTGCTAAACAGTTAATACTTCGCTTCATAACCCTACTACCGCCAAACTAATTGGTATGAATGTAACAAGACAGCATTCAATATGTTTAATTAAAAAACAGTTCAGTAGTTATATCACAAATTGTTAATATTCAAAACGCAAAACAGAAGGTTGCTTATCTTTTAAGGGTGCAACAATCTTGACCTTGATTTTAACAGAACTCTTTACCTTAGAGTTTTATCAATTTATTGTTTTGGGAAGTAGGTCCATACAGGGCAGAGAAACAGGTTATATGTCAGAGAGTTAAATATTCCATCTGTGTTTCACTCGACCAAAGGTGACAAGAGCCAGATCTGGGCCAGGCTAACACCAGGAGAGAGAATTACGCTCTGATTCCTTACAAGGGTTTTGGAGGTGAAGCCAAGGAGCTAATGTCCATAGCAGGAAATTGGAGCAGATCACCTGAGACTCAGCTGTCCCTCCTGTTTGAAATGCTGGTCCATGTATTGGCTTACCTGGCTGAACCACAGCAGAGGTGCCTCAGCAAAATTCTTCAGCTTCAAAGAGAAATATTTGTTTGTTGCAATTAACTCTGTATAAAGTAAAATTGAATATAAATTTAATATTTTTATATTTTTCATTCCCCAATATTTTAATCATGTTGCCTTCTTACAAGTAAACAATGTAAACAATCTTTTTAAATTGTGCTTATAATTTTCAGTGCATTTTATTAATGCAAAAACACACATTGAAATGTGAAGTGACAACTATGTAAGAATTATAAGGAACGTACATATACCATTTGCATAACAAATGACAGCAGTGGCCAGTGCTCCATCGGTTCTCCATTAACTTAAATAAGCTCTAAAAGGATTTTCTTTGGACACTGCTGCCTACATGCATTTCTTACATTCTGTTCTCTGCAGAGTACTGATTTCACATCTGTAGGACATTTTTTTTTTAAAAAAGCAATCTCAAATAGCCGTTTTATTAAAATCGAGTTTAATGGAATTTTATAGCTAAGTACAGATAGATCTATCTCTAAGATGTGCAAAAATAGCTAATACCGGGCCCGGCTCGGTGGCGCAAGTGGTTAAAGGTCCTCGCCTTGCACGCCCGGGATCCCATATGGGCGCCGGTTCTAATCCCAGCAGCCCCGCTTCCCTTCCAGCTCCCTGCCTGTGGCCTGGGAAAGCAGTCGAGGACGGCCCAAAGCTTTGGGACCCTGCACCCGCGTGGGAGACCCGGAAGAGGCTCCTGGCTTCGGACCGGCATACCATAGGCCCGTTGCGCTCACTTGGGTAGTGAATCATTGGACGGAAGATCTTCCTCTCTGTCTCTCCTCTCTGTATATCCGCCTTTCCAATGGAAAAAAAAAAATCTTAAAAAAAAATAGCTAATACCATGAAATAGGGTTGATTTCAACACTTAAAACTTGAAGTCATTACAGTTGGAACTAGACATGAGAAAATAATCTTGTAGATCATTTTTCTGTGTTAACACTAAGTTACATGTTTAAATTGGACATGTATGTCTTATTTGTTTTTAACTGTTTTTAAGTCTGAAGTTATTGCATTGAGTGTACTTTAGCTATAATCAGGGTAAGCTAAACACCTAATTTTCATTCTCTTTATAATTTTTATTTGTAGAGAAACAAGATTGCAGGTATCAGTAATTTTTGTGAACAAAGTATAAAATGTATAAAAAGTAACCAAAGGTTCTAGGGAAATCTTATAAATGAGAAGAGAGGGAAACATCAGGTAGCAGACATAGACTAATGAAGAATAATATATTAATACTATTAGACATTCATTATAAAGTAACTTTGATGTTGTATATAATATGACAATGGGCAAGATTGAAGATGTTGGAGAGACAGGGAAGATGGCCGACATAGGAGAAAGGCTGTGAGGGAGAGCCCAGTGAGAGAGGGATAGAACGCTACAGAAGCAGCAAAGAGGAACAGCAAAGAGCCGCAGGGAGAGGTGCGTGAAGTTCCCTGGACAGTGTGGAGCCAAAAAGATCCACACAACTCGGAAGAACAAAATAAAACAAAACAAGACAAAAGGCAGGGAACACAGCATCCCGCTCCAGACCTGCTGAGTCACCTTAAAGGGCAGCCGACAGGAGATTCAGCCAACCCAGAGACAAGGAAGCCTGGAGGGATCATCACTGGCAAAGGTCTTCAACAGCAGCAGAGGCAGACTGCAACAGCCTGAGGTTCGAGGAAGGGTTAACAGCTTTTGGAGTCTGCCATCCAGGAGCAGGGACAAAGCCCAAGCCTCTTGGGTGCTCCTCTCACCCCCCCCCTTCCTGCATAGGTTCCAGCTTCTGAAGACACAGGGCAAGTGCCTTGAAACTGCCGAATCTGTGCCTTAGAGGTGGCACACAGTGATCCTGTGTGCTGAAGAGACACAAAGAAAGCGCCCTGAATATTCCCACACTGTGTGGACCAGTGCATCTCAGTGTACAGAAACTACCAGAGAGTGTCTGGAATCCCCCCACACCCTGATATCCTGTAGGTGGGCGACACACCAGCAGGGCTCTGAACACCTCCAAGCCAGGCTGTGTGGTCCCGCCACACAGAAGCTGCCTACACAGAGCACCTGGCTAACCCCTTGCCGCATAGTTTTGTGTGCAAGGGATATACCAGGAGGGCTCTGAACACATATGTGCAGTCCTGTATGACCCCACCACGCGGAAGCCACTCCCATAGAGTGACTTGCCCATTCCTTGCTTCCCACCCTGCAGTTCTGAGTGTGGGCGACCCACCAGGAGAGCTCTGAAAACTCCCCTGCCTCACTGGCACTGTGCGAACCCACTGCGCAGAGTCACTTTAACAGTGCACCTGGGTCACTCCACCACAGTCCTATGAGAGGGAGTCACACCAGGAGGGCTCTGAACACCCCCATGCCACGCGTGGTGGAACCGCTGTGCAGGAGCCACAGCCAGAATGTGCCTCACCCACAGTCCCATGTGTGAGCAACACACCAGGTGGGCTCTGAAAAACCCTGCAGTCCCTGGCACTGTGAACGCACCAAGAAAGCACATAAAATCTTCCACGTCCTGTGGATTTCCATGCAGGGGGCACACCCAGAGAGCACCTTCATCCCTCCACGCCCTGGGGTGCCACACCTGTAGAGGAAGTGCCCAGAGTGTGCCTGGAATCCACAGGGCCACGGACATGGTGCCCTACAGTCCCATGCACTGAGGATGCCCAAAGTGCCTTGAAAATTCCCATGCCCTCCAACTCCACACATGCAGGCTTCAATCTCTACAGGAAAGCACTTGAAGAACCCTCAACACACGGGTGCCTTTGCCTCTCCAAAAATACAGCAACGCAATGGGAAGAACTATCAGAAAAAGTTGTGCTCCAGATGAAAGAGCCAGCACCCCAACAAATAAGGGCCAAAAGCCATTATCAATATCGGAGATGCGAGATGAAGACATGGAATATTTACCAGACAAGGAATTTAAAAAAATAATGCTAAAATTCATCAGAGACAATGAGAAGAAGTGGGAAGACTTCAAGAACCACATAGTCAGAGAAATAAAAGTCAAAACCAAAATGGCTGACTTGGAATTCAAAATTGGAAGTCTGACCAACAGAATGAATATGGCAGAGGAAAGGATCTCTGAAACGGAAGACACACAAAATGAAGATACCCAGCTAGTTAAACAGATGGTGACAAGCCTCAGCAAAGCTAATAAAATGATACAAGAAATGAAAGATCACCTTAAAAAAAATCAAACATTCAGATCATGGGCCTTCCCAAAGGAGTAGAAAGAGAATCAGGAATGCAAACGGTGCTCGACGAAAACTTCCAAAACACTCGGAACATGAATCCAGCCCACATACAGGACAGACAGAGAACTCCCAACACACACGATCCAAAGAGATCTTCACCCAGACAAATGGTGCTCAGGTTCTACTCCAACGAAGACAAAGAAAGAATCCTGAGACAAGTACGAAGCAGAGAAAAGATCACATACAGGGGAAAGCCAATCAGAATCACTGCTGACTTCTCCAAAGAGACCCTACAAGCAAGGAGAGAATGGACAAAGATCTTCCAAGTCCTGAAACAAAACAACTGTCAACCAAGAATAACATACCCAGCAAAGATCTCATTTGTATATGAAAACGAAATCAGATACTTACATAGCAAAGAAAAGCTAGAGGAATATGTCAACACAAAACCAGTTCTGTAAAATCTCCTTAGAAATGCGCTAATCCCAGAAAAATAAGAGGCAAACCATAAACAAAGATGGCAAACAGGAAGGTCTCCAATCTAAAGTCCACACAAGGAAGGGCAATTACACAGATAACAATGCACGCAAAACACAATCCCATGGCAGGGCAAAATTGCAACCTCTCAATTTTAACTCTTAACACAAATGGTCTAGATTCACCAATCAAAAGACAGAGATTAATGGAATGGATCATCAAACAAGACCCAACTATCTGTTGCCTACAGGAAACACATCTAACCAGAAAAGATGCAAAGAAACTGAAAGTGAAGGGATGGAAAAAGATATTTCATGCCAGTGGACGAGAAAAAAAAGCTGGGGTAGCTGTCCTAATTTCAGACGAGATAGACTTCAATCTAACTAACATCAAAAGAGACAGGGAAGGCCATTTTATACCGGTGAAAGTAATGATCCATCAGGAAGCAATCATCATCATTAATGTTTATGCACCAAATTCCAACGCACCTAGTTATGTGAAGCAAATGCTTACATACTTAAGGGGAGACATAGATATGCACACAATATTTGTAGGTGATGTCAACACACCTTCAACATCAATGGACAGGTCTATGAACCAAAAACTCTGCAAAGAATCAACAGAGCTCACACAAACAATAGAACAACTGGACTTAGTAGACATCTATAGAACTTTTTATCCTAAGAACACCGACTATACGTTCTTCTCAGTGGTGCATGGCACCTTCTCCAGAATCGACCATACGATAGGACACAAGCGAATCTAAATAACTTCCAAAAGATTAGAATCATACCATGTACCCTCTCAGACCACCATGGAATGAAACTGGAAATCAACAACTCAAAACTCCCCAGGAAATATAGACACTCTTGGAAGTTGAACAATATGCTATTAAATGAACAATGGGTCAGAGAAGAAATTAAAGATGAGATAAAAAAAATTTATGGAAACCAATGAAAACTCCAATACAACATTCCAAAACCAAAACCAAGGTAGTGCTACAGGGTAAACTCATCGCAATCGGAGCCCATGTCAAGGCCCAAGAAAGACCCCCAAATGCAGGAATTAACCACACACCTCTAGGAACTGGAAAAACAGCAGCAGAAGAGCCCCCCACACAATAGGAAACAAGAAATCATCAAAACAAGGGAGGAGATAAACCAAATAGAAATCAAAAAAACTACACATAAAATACACAAATCAAAAATTGGTTTTTAGAGAAAAGAAACAAAATAGACATTCCACTGTCCCGACTGACGAAAAAAAAAAAAAAAAAAAAACAAGGGAAAGCGAGAATCAACAGCATTAAAGATGAAAAAGGCAACATAACAACAGACATTGCAACCTTTAAGAAAATAATTAGAAATTACTACAAAGAACTGTACTCCAACAAATTTCAGGATCACCAAGAAATGGAAAAGTTTTTAGACTCCCACCACTTACCAAAACTTAGTCCAGAGGCAACAGAAGAATTAAATAAACCCATAACCGAGGCAGAGATTGAAGCAGTCATCAAGGATCTCCCAACAAAGAAAAGCCCAGGCCCAGACGGCTTCACTACAGAATTCTACAAAACATTCCGAACAGAACTAACCCCAATCCTCTACAAGCTCTTCAAAACAATAGAGGAGGAAGCAACCCTCCCAAACTCATTCTATGAAGCCAACATCACCTTAATCCCAAAACCGGACAGAGAACCATCAGAGAAGGAAAACTACAGACCTATTTCTCTGATGAACATTGATGCTAAAATTCTCAACAAAATCCTAGCCAATAGAATTCAAAAAATCATCAGACAGATCATTCATCCGGATCAAGTAGGATTCATCCCTGGAATGCAGGGATGGTTCAACATTCAGAAATCCATAAATGTTATAAACCATATCCAAAAACTGCAAAACAAGAACCACATAATAGTTTCAATAGATGCAGAAAAAGCTTTCGACAAAATCCAACACCTCTTCATGCTAAAAACTCTAGCCAAAGTAGGCATAGATGGGAAAATCCACAACATAATCAAAGCAATTTATGAAAAACCCAACGCCAGTATCATACTGAATGGAGAAAAGCTAGAACCCTTCCCACTGCGATCTGGAACAAGACAAGGGTGCCCGCTATCACCACTGCTATTCAACATAGTCCTAGAGGTACTTGCAGAGGCCATAAGACAAGAAAAAGAAATCAAAGGCATACGTATAGGAAACGAAGAAGTCAAGCTTTCACTATATGCAGATGACATAATCCTATACATAGAAAAACCAGGAGACTCAATACAGAAACTGCTAGAACTTATACGAGAGTTTGGCAGAGTGGCGGGGTACAAAATTAACGAACGAAAATCAACAGCCATAGTGTACGCAAATAACACCAAGATGGAAGAAGATCTAACCAACAGGATACCATTCAAAATAGCAGAGAGAAGTATGAAGTATTTGGGAATAAATCTAACCAAAAGCGTAGGAGACCTATTCGAAGAAAACTACAAACTATTTAAAAAGGAAATTGAACAAAACCTCAAAAGATGGAATAACATCCCGTGCTCCTGGATAGGCAAAATCAATATCATTAAAATGTCTATACTACCACAAGCAATATAGATTTTCAATGCAATTCCAATCAAATTGCCCAAAACATTCTTCACGGAACTGGATACAATGATTCAAAAGTTCATCTGGAAACACAAAAAACCACGAATAGCTAGAACCATCCTGAAAAATAAGAAGTTAGCAGGGGGAATCACAATCCCGGACCTCTGGACATACTATAGAGCAGTGGTTATCAAAACAGCCTGGTACTGGCACAAAGACAGAAAGGAAGATCAATGGAATAGAATAGAAGCAGCAAAAGGGAACCCACACAAATACAGCCAATTAATCTTTGACAAAAAGACCAATGACAACTCAAGCAAGTGGGAAGGCCTCTTTAGTAAATGTTGTTGGGACAACTGGCTGATAGCCTGTAGAAACAAAAAGATAGACCCTCATCTATCACCATACACCAAGATCCAATGTACATGGATAAAAGACCTAAACCTACATCCAGAAACCTTCAAACTCTTGCAAGAAAATGTTGGAAATACCCTGCAAGACCTAGGAGTAGGTTCCGACTTTCTAAGAAGGACACCAAAAGCAATAGCAGTTGAGAACAGAATAAACAAATGGGACCTCATCAAACTAAGAAGCTTCTGTACAGCAAGGGAAACAATCAACAAAGTAAAAAAGCAACCCACAGAGTGGGAGAAGATCTTTGCACACGATATAGGCGATAGGGGGCTAATTTCCAGGATATACAAAGAACTTCAAAACAACCAAAAAACCAAAATGAACAAGCCACTCAAGAAATGGGCACGGGAAATGGGCAAACATTTCACAAAGGAACAAGTCCAAATGGCAAACAAACATATGAAAAAATGTTCCAGCTCCCTAGCAATAAGGGAAATCCAAATTAAAACATCGATGAGGTACCACCTAACACCAGCAAGATTGGCCCACATAAACAAGAACACCAACGACGCTTGCTGGCGAGGATGCGGGGAAAAGGGAACCCTACTCCACTGCTGGTGGAGCTGCAAATTGGTACAGCCTCTATGGAAATCAGTCTGGAGAACACTCAAACAACTCAAAATCTGCATACCATATGACCCAGCAATAGCACTCCTAGGAATATATCCAAAACACCTGTTTTACGACAAACCAACATGCATCCCTATGTTCATTGCAGCACAATCAGTAATTGCAAAAACATGGAAGCAACCGAAAATGCCCATCAGCAGAAGATTGGATAAGAAAGCTTTGGTTCATCTACTTCATGGAATACTACTCAGCTATTAAAAAAAACAAAATGCAGTTCTTTGTGGCTAAATGGGCACAACTGGAAACTATAATGCTAAGGGAAATGAGTGAATCCCAAAAGATTAGATACCACATGTTTGCCTTGATTTAACCTGTAATTTTTGTTTGGTTGTTTGTTATTTTTTGAACCTGTCATTGATACTGTCTCAACCCAGATGTTTCGAAGAATGGAACTTGCATTATTTTTAACATATTGTTTACCCAATACTATGTCAATTAATTCCATAATGTTGTATATTGATACTGAGGCCTTGTTGGGGCTTTTAACTGACCGGATCTTTACTCTGTTAGACCTATCTTCAGACCATAGAAGGTCTCCCCAAGAGGCCACTGAACTTATCTGGACAATAAGACACTGAACTTTATGCTAGGCATGTGTTTGCAAGCAATGAATCTCAACTGAACTTGAACTATGGTTATGCAACAAGGTGGAGGAATCCACCATGGGGGGAGGGGTATGGGAGGGGTGGGGGGAATCCCCAGCGCCTATAAAACTGTACTACATAATACAATGTAAGCAACAATAAATAAAAAAAAAAAGAAAAATATAATTAAAGAATGGTAAACTATTGTGGTTAATATGCAAATAGCATATAATGGACTAATTGGAAAATTCCCATCGGCTAAGATTGTTTGCCAGATTACCAGTTGAGCTGTAGTACACATAAAATTACAGAATACAAATCTGTTTTTCAACATATTTCAATATCCTGTTTTTACAGTAATGCAAAACTTCTAAATACATTGGGTCTACTCTATAATTTGAAATCCAGTCAGGATCCAAAGTTGATTAACTAGAAAGATCTGTTTGCATCTTGGACTTTCATTCTCGCCTTCTCCTAACGCAATCAAGTTCAAAAACGTTTCACGTTACGATCTAAGGGATTGTTCTCACAAGTGGGTAAAGTGATGTATTTTGACAATGCGAGGAAGTAGCATATGAGGAAAATGCACAAAACTGCAGGATTAGTTTAACATACTGCTTTGGAAGACGGAATCATTAATTTTAAAATCCAAAATGTTGAAGTGGTCACCCTATTCATGTGAGCAGGTGTTTCTTTTGCTAGATTGTTTGATGGAGGGACTACTCAAGGAAAGCTCTTCCAAGTAGATAAAATTCAGAAATTTTCACTTTAGACATCAAGTCAGTCATCGGTGGAGTGCAGTAAGAGATGCTGTGGTTCAGATGAAAATCTGAGTGTAACTTGAGAATCCGTGATGAGCAATCACAGTGGGAGTGATTCCAATAACTGCCATTCACAAGTCCTGATTGCCTTCGCTCCTATTCCTCTCTTATTTTTCTGCTGGAAGTAAATTAAGAGACAGTTTGGTAAGTGGGATAATGGTAGTATCTGAGAGGAATGCGGAATGGGTTAAAATCCCGGCCTTTGAACATCCTCCTACGTATCTCTTTAGGAACACAACACATCTAACTAATGCAGGAAGTTTAGGGAAGCAAACGCGTGCAGAGCACCAGCAATAGGACTGGTGCCTCGTGCTGACCACCTGAGGGTTCTGCAGCACATTCAAACAACCAACACTCTAACCAATGTGGAAAATAATAGCATGGCAGACAGGGAATTGGACAAGTAGACAAATTTGGGTACACTTAAACAGTAATGTCCTGCCATTCACCACCAACATACGAAACTTTGTGAGGGCAATAACATATTGGCCTAATTTTGACCTCAAATATGCCAAATACACCGAATGAACATATACAACATCAGTATGAAAAAGTGCAATGCAGTCAGATAGCTTTTGTGAAGTGACTTGAAAAGATTTTTAAGAACAACTGGAAATAGCAGAATCAAATATGTCCATTGGCCATTGCTATGACCTAACTGCTTGTGTCTATCCATATTAATTTCTTTAAATTCTAACTCCCATGCTGATGACATTAGGAGGTTTAGACCTTCTGGATTTGATGAAGTAAATCTTTTGGGTGGAGCTCTCATGAATGCTATTAATGTTGTAGCACAGAAGCCAAGGAATCTGGTTTGGATTTCACATGCTTAGGACATGTGTAGACAGTGCCCAATATGGGAACAGGCACTTGATAAATACTGAGTCAGCTAACACCCTCTCTTAGACTTTCCAGCAATCAGAATTACGAGAAATAAATTTTTGCTGTTCATTTGCCATTGAGTTTACTGATTTTTGTTTCAGCAACTTGAAAAGATTGAGTCCACCATGAAGCTATTGCAGTGATGACCACAACATTTTATGCTCATTCATTCGTTTCAATAGAACAAATTTTGACTATTTAAGATATGCCAGGAATTGTAGTGGTTGCTAGCGATATAGCAGCAAACTAGGAAACATGATGTAGCATCCCTCAGAAGATGCACTGTAGACTAATCAGAAAATGATTACCAATTATCAATTACCTTGAAAGAGAGAAATGAGCAGAGCTTGAATGAAGCAGTATCTTAGGGATGGGTGTTTGGCCTAACAGTCTGCCTCATATCTCTGAGTCAAAGTTTGGCTTTGGAGCTCTGTCTCTTGAAGCTAGCCTCTTGCTAGTAGCTTCTAGATGCTATCCATAATTTAAAATTTTTAAAATTCTACTTCTTTTTATCATTTATGACACAGTTGAATAAGCCCTGGGGATCCCATATGGGCACTGATTCATGTCTGGGTTGCTCCATGTCCCATCCAGCTCCCTGCTTGTGGCCTGGGTAAGCAGTAGAAGACGGCCCAACGCCTTGGGACTCTGCACCCACATGGGAGACCCAGAAAAACCCCTGGTTCCTGAGTGCAGGTTGGCTCAGCTTTGGTCTTTGTGATCACTTGGGAAGTGAATCAGCAGACAGAACATCTTTCTCTCTATTTCTCCTTTTCTCCACAAATCTGCCTTTCCATAAAAGTAAATACATCTTAAAAAAAAAAGACAATGAATTATTATATAAAAATATTCACCTCTCCTTGGCTTGTTTTGTTCTGCTCCGTGATGCTTGCATATTAAAATTAGCCATATGTATGAATAGACTTTTATGTTTTTTAGGATAAACCATATCAATAATTTCCTGAAAGTAGTCATTTTATAAAGTAGAAATCAATCCTTAACAGATTTATTTGCTTTTTATGAAAGTAAACAAGTGCTTCACGTTCCCTTGTTTGTGGAAGGAAGGGAAATATGAAGCATCTTCTCTCCTTCAGAAAGTTCATCTGCCTTCCAGCTGTGTGGCCAGAGTCATCGAGGGAATGCTCCTTCTCTGTCGTTCTGAGGAAGTTTTCCTTTTAGCCCTCCAGTCTCTTCAGTATTAGTGTTACATGTTGTTCAAGTAAAATTGAGCTCCTAAATACTCACTCAGGCGAAAGTCCTTATGTATTTTAATTTTTTTCAAAATGATTGCGTGAATCTATGAAGTGAAAGGTTGTGTATTTGAAGAAGTGAAGTTAGGATAACTTTGAGCTACATTATTTTTTTTTTTTCCACTACAGGATCATTTTCACTTACCTAAAGAATTAAAACAAGACAGTTTTAATATGTCATCATTAATAATGTGGACTGTTCATCTCTTGTATCAGGCTTTTGAAGTAGCTATCATCATTTGGCATGCAAAATCTAATTTAAAAACATAATATCTAGAGAGTTCTTTCACTCCATGTATTCAAAGTTGATTTTCTCCCTTCCTCCTGCTCATTGTTTCATCTGAAATATGATTTGAAGGGCCAGATCTTCCATGAGGCTTCACAAGGTTTCAACCACAGTTGAGAAGCTCTAACTTGAAAGCTCAGGATATTTTTGTCTGCCCTGTGACTCTTACCCTGCTCGTCCTTTTAATAGAGCCATTTTCTACATGCTGTGCTTTTCTTTCAAAAAAAAATTCTGTTCCTCTTTTTCACTTTCAGTCCTATAGAACATATAGCACAGGGCTATGTAGAGACAATAAACAATTGCAATACAACATCACTGTTACCTGAATTTCATTGTTTTCATGTGTATATCACAAGCAAAAAAAGTACAGTGAAGAACAGTACTTCAAATGGAAGAGTAAAAATTAATAGTTATTCACTTAAGCATCATCTTAAAGGGCACCAAAATATACATAAATAAACAGGCACACACAGGGTGCTATAGAGAAAAATATTGAAATCATTATGAGGAAATATATTTTATACTCACATGCTATGACCTGGGATGACAAAGGGAGATTCTGTGTTGCAAATGCATGTCCACAGAATGATTTCAATGGGTATCACATAGTGTTATTATTAAATATCCATTAGTATATCCCTCAACCTTTTTATCTATGCATTGTAGTATATTCTCACGAAATACTGTAGTGTCCTTGTTGTTCATATCAAATGCTCAAATTCCAGCTGCTTTCCTCTTTTAAAAACTGTCTATTTTTATTTGAAAGGCACATTATCAGGGAGATAGAAAGGTTTTCTATCTGCTGGGTAATTCCCCAAGTGGCTGCAGACCTAGCGGTGAGTTGATACGAAGTTGGGGTCCCGGAACTTCCCCCCTCTCACATGGGTGCAGCAGTGCTCGGATGTAGGTGAGACTGCTGCTTGCCCAGTCCACAGAGAGCTGGATCAGAAGTGGAGCAGCTGGGATATGGCTGGGCCAAGGACTAGTCTGAACACCACCACCTCACCCTGGCTGCTTATCTTTAACTGACCTTCCAGCTAACCCACTGTGCAGGGCAGTGGAGATTGCCCAAGAAGGTGGGCCCCAGGGACCCATGTTTGTAATTAAGACTTGATTTGTGGCCCCAGGATTAAATCTTATCCAAGCCCAGTTGAAGCCACTTGATGAGTGAGCCAGGCAAGAAAAGACCTCTGTGTGTTTCTGTTCCTGTGTGTGTCCTTCTCTTTTGTTGCTTTGCTTTTCAAGTATATACATATATATATATATTTATATATGTTTCCAAATATGGATATGATTGATAAATCATATATATATTTATATGCATATATTTAATATACCAATATGTATTGATATGTACTCTATAATATATAACATTACATATATGATGTATTTGAAATATAGATTGCATAAGAAATATATGTATTTCTTATAAAACAATTTCATGGAACTTATTTCAGTCACCTTATTTTTGCAAATTTAACTGCATTCACCTACATTGCAGAAAATATTTGAAATAGTAATATAGCTCCAGTAGCTGAAGCCATACTAGCTAAATATCGTATTTTTGTAAACTCAGTTAACACCTGAGTATAAGAGACTGTTTTTGTTGTTTGCTAAAAAACTCTTTTATCCTCCTGTCTTTCATTTATATCCTTAGAGCTTTGTCCCTTCCTTTCTTGCATATACAAATTATTATCTTTCCCCTTCATGGTTGCAGGTAGTTCTTAATCTCCTTTGGATAGTCTACACTTTTAAATATCTGGTAAATTTTATGAATATGCAGGGCCTTTTCCTTGTTAAATGCTCATATGTGATGCATTTCTGCGCTGTCCTTGTTTTCCCGGCCGATCCTGTGTTAAAATGTGCACAGAACCAGCAAAGGTTCTTTGGGACTCTTTTTTTTTTTTTTGCCAGTTTTCTGGATTTTATACTCATCATTGCTGTTAAGCACAGGTTATTTCATTAACATTAATTTTCAGCTCTAATCCCACCCCCAGCTTGGTGTGTGGTTTCTCTTAAGCTCTCCCATTGCTGCTCATCTCCAGCAACAACATTATTCAGTGATCCAACGACAGTTAATCTTCATAGGCTTGTTGCCAATTTCCTTATCACTTAGAGTTATTTAAACCAGGATTTGGGGGTGTGTTTGTAAGAGGGAAAACCAGGATAAAACAGAATATAAAAACCACATGTTTCTTTTTCTCCCCTGAGTATTTGACATGATTTCTTGAATATAACGAGAAATGAACACTGTGATTACCTATTTTTATTTGCTGTAACTCAAAACCAAGGTGTGCTCCCACGTGTACTTGCTATGTGGTATGCGTGCATTTAGGATACTATTAACATTCAGAGCAAAGTAGGTTATAGGATAGTGAAGTTTTATTTGATATGTATCTTAACAGAAGCCGTGTCTAGTACATTCTGCTGGAGAACCTAGAGAAACTATGTTTAGAATTGTAGACATTTGTATAAATAGCGAGGGGTTGGTGACAAGTGTCTCACTGATATCAGGGAAGAATGAATGGTGCAACTGTCAGAGACAGATTCCTTAGGAGGTTATCTGTTCCACTCGTTTTCTTCAAACGAAAACTGTTTCTTTCAAGGTCAGAATTATCAGAAGAATGAATATTATAAAATATAAATGGCAATCTATAATACACAGGACCAAAACATATTTTAAACCTATTTTTAAAAATGTGTTCTTTTAGGAGGACATGATAAAGATGTATTTGAAAGTCATTTTTATTGTGATGATTTCATTTATGTCCCCGTTTTTATAATTCCTCTAAATTGCCGTCATCAATAATCATGAATTGTTGAACTATTGGCCTTCATAAACATATGTATTTAAGAATGTAAGTATGCATCATTATTTTAAAAATAGATGCTTTTTGTAAAATGAGTTACGGCTGAGCTGTGCGGCCTGATGGAGATGGGAGAGAAGGAGCAATCACTCAAATATAAAGTGACATTTGATAGATACTAGAGACCTTTCGTATTTGTAGCTTTAACATTTATGACTTGATTGGTCACAGATGAGCTTAAGCGAGCATACAGGGATTTGCCATTTTACAGAGAGATAAAATTACAGGATTAGTGTGATGTAGAATTCACAGCAGAGAAATTATTGCTACTCAGGCGACAATGAGGTCAGAATCTACTCAAGTCAATGATTAATTGCTACTAAATTAAACTTACTAAATTGCAGGTATTTCTTAACAGGTAAATTTTGTTTATGATTGTAGGACTCTCCTACTTAAACGGGTAAGATTTTTCATACATGCCGCTTGAATATATTGGTACTTCTCCAAATTCAATCTGGAAAGAAAAAAAACTACCTAAATTAGGTATTTTTGCAACTAATCAGATAGGACGATTTGAAAAGAAAATTAAATAGTACTTCAAGAATCATAAAAACTTTACCCTAAAATTCACAAATGAAAACCAATGATGAATAAATGGTGAATATAAACACAATCATCATATTTGTATTGCTACAATTACAGAAAAAATAAAAGCAGAAATGATAATGCAGTTAGAAGAAAATGACAAAATTCAGTCTTCACTGAATCATCTAATCATTCTTACTGATTTAGTACACTCATGCTGGATATGTGCTAATGGCAAAGATTCAAGGAAGAACGCCTTTATTTTTATAACCTAGTTACTTAGAAGCAATAGAACCTCAATGAATGTGAATGATGCAGCACAGAATGAACCCTGTGGTATAGACTATGTTTGTTGTTTAACGGACAACCAAGCAAGATGCACGGGAGGTTCCTAGTTAACCCATCCGATCAGAAGTGACATCAGGATCCAGTTGGAAATATTGCCTTCACTCTACAAGTAAGAATGTCAGAGCATGGGGACTATGATTTATGCAAAGTTGCACAGCTAATTGTTGAAAAAGTATTTGTATTCAAATAAATCCAGATCTCATTCTTTGATAACTGCTCCTATAAAATCCATGCCATTTTTTTTAATGGAAACAATTCATCATATCTGTAGGTTGCTGATTGGCGTGACTTCTCAAGAATATGGGGGAAAACTCAGTCTACAGTTAGCTTTATGAAGCTGGACAGTTAGTGCAACAGATCATCATAGTTCATTGCTGATGCACTTCAATTCTATGCTCTGTTTCAGAAACACACTAACTGCAGGGTTCATTTGTCATATCTCAGTGTATGGTCTCAGTTTCTATTTCATATGGTATTTGACTAAATAGGTTTACTAGAAGAATAAGCCTGCTAAAAGCAAGGTAACATGAAATCAAGAACATATAACTGCCTGTCTCACTTAAGGATCACAAGACAAGCATCTGTTAACTTTCAGAGCACAAATTAGGTTCCCCAACTCTTAGAAAGCTTCCAGACAAACAATATATGACCTAACACAGAAACAAACTCATGTGACAAAATTGTAATGTTTTCTTTTATAAAAATATGGAACCATCATCATTGTAGACATTAAGCCACCACCTTCTTATGAGTGCAGGTTCCTGTCCAGTCTGGCACACTTCCAACGGGGATGTCTGCTAAAGTGCCTGGGACAGCCAGGGACAATAGCATGATGCTTGGGCCCTTATATGTGGGGGATCCAGATGAAACTTCTGAATAGCCCTAGTTATTTAGCCATTTGGGAATGAACCAATAGATTGGAAGTTACTCTGTCTTTCCATTTTTCTAGGGAACTTTGTCTTGAAAACATAACTACTTTATTTTCTTAAATAAAGAAGATTCATTTATTTGTTTGAACACCATATTGAGAGAGACAGAGAGGGAGGAGAGACAGATCTTGTGTTAGCTCACCATCTGAATTGCCTCAGTGGCCAGGCTGGCCCAGGCCTTGATCAGTAGGCCAAGATCCCATCTTGGTCTCCCACAGGTGTAGCAGCGACGTAAGCATCTGGCCCTCATCTGTCCCTTCGCTGGAGCATCAACAGGAGGCCGGTTGGAGGCAGGAAAATTCGGAGTGGGATTCAAGCTTTGTTATGAGATGTCAGAGCCACAGGAGTGATTTAGCCCACTGTGCCATTATACAACTCAATTCCTTTAAATAGAGAAAATGTCATTAAAGAGGCTTAAATTAATCGCTTGAAGCAATGAAAGTGAACATATCAATGTGATAATGAGCTTTTAAAAAGTATATTTAGCGAATAATATGAAAATACAAATGTTGAAAAAAATTGAGGTGTTCACTCATGTAACAAATCTTCACACAGCTGTGTAATTGTGTCAACTGCTGGGGTCAGAGAAAGATGCTGATTTGCAGACTCCATAGAGGACTAAGAGAGATAAATGCATAGCTGTAATTATTTGACAGAAGGTTATAATGAAGGATATTTATTTTAATAAGCGAGAGGTGTTTCTGGTTTTTTGTTTTGCTAGAATAATCCACTTATACTTTTTTTGTCTGCAGTTAGGCATATTACTGCAAAAAAGCAACTTCTCTATTGAGGTTTGAGTGTTTGCAGGGTTTATACAATTGAAAAGCCAGGACAGTTATTTTATTTTTTGGAAAAGTATGTATGAATCACATGAACAGATAAATGCAGGAAAGTTAAAGTGGAGAAAAGATACATTTGTGTATTTTAAAATCATAATATTTGGTGAAAGGCATAGCAAAGTTGATGCCAACGGGAAACTTGTTTTAATGCATATTTTAAAAAAATTTAAGCCCAAGAATTTAACTATGATAATTGTGTTGAGCACAAACTAAGCATCAGGTATTCTAGCAGCTATTGGGAAATCTTGCCAGACAAGGAACTTGGAAGGATTTTGCCAATCTTGGAGCAGTGAAGTCAACAGCATCTCAGAGCTATCAAAACTGCTCAAGGAATACCCTTGGAACATACTTCTCGGCATCCGGGTTTCTAAGATGATACCAAGTGGACATCCCAATCCCCAGGCATTAATATAATTTGGCACTTAGGAACAGCACTTTTCCCTTCCCTTTCCCCTTTGCCCCATACAAGAGAAAAAGAGGAAAAAGAAAATTGGAGGCATTTGTCCTACCACCTTTTCTTCAAGCCTTGACCCTCTCCACCCTATTCAGTGGTCCTCCTGGACCTGCATTCTTATCAAGTATGATGACAACACCAAAAATAAAATAAATGAAGAAAGGATTAAAAACCCAAATACTCTAATAAATATGGCTCTTTGATAATAGATCTCATATAAATGGCTGTAGGGAGGTCTTAAGATATTATATAGGGATATATTATATAGGGAATATATTCTATAGAGATGTACCTTAGTAACAATTTGATTTGCAAACTATGTGGTCACCAAGAAGATAATAATTCAGGAAAGAAAAGAATTGGTAGGAGAAAAGCAAGTCAAGAAGCTAGACGGGAGAAATAAAAGGAGTGTGAAATACAATGGTGACTGTATGATGAAACAAAATGGGTAGATTTGAGAAGATTGTAAGAAATAGAATGGAATGGAATGGAATGGAATAGAGTAGAGTAGAATAGAATAGAATAGAATAGAATAGAATAGAATAGAATAGAATAGAATAGAACAGCTATGACTTAGCAATTGCCTTAACAGGAATCTGAAATTGAAGCATTAATTCATGTTTGTGTAGAATAGAGAAGATGAACAAGAAGTAGACATACAAGTAAATACGTAATTATTTCAGTTTTCCACTTTTGCTTTGAATAACTTATGGGAAGTTAAATTGATATCATTCCAGAGCTCATCTATAGAACTTCAGGGATCAATAAATCTGAATGAAAATTAAAAATCTGTCCCTTTCTACCTACACCCCCAAATTAGTTTACTCCTTACATTTCAAGAAAAATAAAAAACAAAATTGAAAGTAATGATAAAGGAAATCCAAAAACCTTCTTGAAGAAAATGTTGCTACTGTAGGATCAATGAGACATTAAAGAATTTAATGAAGAAAAAAAAGTGTTTTAAGAAATGAAACTAAAAACAAAAACATCCAAATTTATAAGATATAGTTTCCACTGGTATTTGTTGGTGAGATGTATCTTGTATTGGCAACAAATACATGGATATTGTGTATTTAATCCAACCTGCTAATGACCGGGATTTCATTGATCACATTCAGTAGCATCTTATTTGGCTTTACGGTGTTGTAAGTTTCTATTTTTTCTTCCTGTTGTTGATTTTGTCTTGTGGTTTTTAATTTAAGGGGATGTATAGTAAGTGTGTAATGGAGACTATCGCATGCAGAGGCATGTTGTTTAAGTTCATGGCATTGTAAATCTCTGTTTTTCTTCCTGTTGTTGATTTTATTTTGTGGCTTTTCACTTTAAGGGGATTTATAGTGACCATGTACTGAAGGCTGTCATATCCAGATGTGAAGATGTGGTGCGGTGTGCACCTCTACATCTGGATCTAGTATGGACTCCCAGTGAAACTGCTGCCTGTGTCTTAACAATGTGATGCTGGACTTTCTGCCATTGTCCATGGCCATAATGATGGACATATGACTTGTTATGAGGACCTATGCTGTTGTAATGATTTGGGAGAACGGAGTGTGCTCAGTATGTGTGTGTGGGGAGGGGGTTGTAATTGCGGGAGGAGAAAGGAAATTTCCAGGGCCTATGCAACTGATTCATAAAATGACAATAATATGATAACAATATCAACAAAGAATGAAAATAAAAAAAGAGCAAAGTGTAATCAGTTCTGGAAAGACATTTTTCCAACCCAGATTCATGCTTTCCAAATGGTTGCAGTCATGTCTGAATCTCAAACTTACATAAACTATATATTTACTCTATCAAAGCTGAATGAAAGCATGTTATTATAGTCTAATGTTAATATTTTAAGCTGGTAAAAGAACACTTGACAATAGCATCTCTTATCAAAATATCTTTTCTACTGCACACAGAGTTCATCCTTTTATAAAGAATGTGTTGAATTGAATGGCAGAATCAGAGCAAGGTCTTCCATCTCCTGTCTCACTCTGCGAGTGGGCAACTCCCAGGAATGGGCCAGGCTGAAACCAAGAAACAGAAGCTCCAACCAAGACTCACACATGGGTGGCCACGGCTCCAGTCATTTGGACATCTCCCGTCTTTAACTGCTTTCTCCACAGCACGAACAGGAAGCTGGGTAGAAAGTGGAGCAGCAGGGACTCAAGCTTGTTCATTTCAGATGGGTGGGACTGCAAAGAGCAGCTTAATGCACTACACTGTAACATCAGCTCCCGAATTTATTTTCTTCACTGTCTTTAAGGAATTGGTATTTTTGACTTACTCCCCTCAGTTTCACTGAAGCTATAAAGGTTGTAAAGATTGATACCCATCATGACTAGTTTGAATGCTAATTTTTCATGACTTTATTTACTGTTAGTAGGGTATGAACAATGTAGGTAAACTCTGATTTCTCTCTTGTTTCAACCAAAATCATAGGCTTGCAAAGTCTTGTTAGTCTCTTTACCCTATGATTTACTTGGATCTCTCCAGAGAACATTAGTTTTATATCTTGCTCAGGTAATCTTGTCCAGCTCTGTAACTAAAATGTTCTCACCTGACAAAAATGTAAATCTTTTCATTTTTCTTCCTAATATGCACTGGCATGTCTAACAGGCAGCTCTAAATCTCAAAATGTTATTTGTGCAAAACAAAAATTTCAATCTTCCTTTCTCAGGTGGTCAGCCTTTCCTTAACCTTCCTCTTCATGGTGAAAGGTGTCACTGTTCATGCAGCCTCTTAATCCAAACTTCTCAAACTTACAGCTTAGCTTTACTGCAAAAGACTGCCAGCTTTTCTCCCTTAGCACTGCAATTCCCTTCCAGCTGCTCTGCAACCTTGGTGTTGGGTTCTCAGAGCTTTCTCACAAGGTCGCAGCAGGGCACAGTGTCACAGCGGTGGAGTGTCCCTTGTCTTTCTGCAGAATCCTGCCATTCTACAAGCTATCCCGGTTCACGATTCAGACCAAAACAGACTCTCAACTGTGATACTTTTTCAATTATGCAACTGGAAACCTAACCAGGTATTTAAAAGTAAGTAAGTCCCAGCTATTTAACTAAAGTTATAACTGCAGTGTAGACAACATTTACCGAAAACAAAACTCAGGAGCTTACATGTGAGACAACAATAAACACTATTATGTAGCACTCTTAAATTAAGTAGCACTGTTTGTGGCTGCATAACCAAAGAAAAGATATTTTGAGTACTAATTCCATCAGTATTTCCTAAATTATTTTTTCTATATATTTTTTTATTTTTAGTGATCTTTACAGAATTGATCAGGTGGGAAGAATCGCAGCTTAGGGGATAGTAGTTGAGACCATTACTTCCAATTGTTTTCTTCCTCCCATATCTGGAGAATGAAGGAGACAAGTGGAGAAGCTGGACCTAGACTCCCCAGTATCACGGGATGGGGATCCACTCCTGGATATGAACCCAGGATCCTCGATGTAGACCGTGTTCTCAGGGTCCAGCCTGAGTGGTTTTGAAAGTTCTAAAATGCCATCAATTTTATCTATCCAAGGATGAGGACATGCTTCCAAGGTCCATTGGCTGTCATAATCTACCTTAGAGTCTCCATTCACCCAGATACTTTCTGTCATTGATTGGCTGAGGTAGTTGTCCAATTCGTTCACTATGGTCCCAGATGTCCCCAGCAGGACCCTGTGGACTGTCATATCCTCCACGTGCATCTGGACATGCCATCCACTGCTCCATTTGAACCACTGAGAAGACTCAGATCCCCAGGAACAGCAGCATTGTCGATGTGTTCCTCGCCTAGACATGAGCCCTCAGGTCCCCACATGCCCCCAATGTGCCACCCACTTGGGGCACCTGCAAACCCACATTCTCAAGCCCCCACAAGCACAGAGCCAGGTGGTCTGTGGGTTTCACCTGGCATTACTGGCACCCAGGACTGCACAGCCAAGCTCTCCTGCACAGGTACGCCAAAGGACCCAGGCCTGGTGTCCTTGGCCTCACCAGAATCCCCACCTCTGAGGCTCAGGGGTCTGAGTAACACCACACAGCTGGGTCAACGATCCAGGCCAGGTGACACATGCCTTGCAGGACTCCTAACCCTGGGGTTAACTGATTGAACTTCCATCATGCAAGTTGGCAAAAGGATGCAAGGCAGGCTACCAGGGCCCTGCTGGACCTCCTGCCCCTGGGACTAATGTGTTCAACTCAAAAATAACTTTGTTGACTTGCACATAAAATAATGTAGACTCATGTTTCTGATATTTCCCACTAGCACATCTAGGTACTGTGTAAAATGAGGTCATACATCATTTCATTGATACTCATCTGAGAAATATTCTTTCGGTAGTATTTTATCAAATATTTGAAATATCATTTTCTTTGCTTACTTGCTGCAAAATTTTATCTCTAAGTTTCTATAATTGGAGATGCAAAAAATATCCTTTTTTTTCAGTTTTGTTTCTATCACTCTATCCAGTCACAGAGAAGTTCACTCAACTAAATTACAACTCAGCTTTTGACAATATGTGATATCCCCAGAAAACTCTATACCCATTAAATCCAAATTTTGGGAAATGGGTCAAGAATCTTACTTTTTGAAGTTATTTTAATTATTTAAGTGTGAACTCACAGAGAGAGAGCGAGGGAGAAACTGAAAATAGTCTATCATTCTTCAAATGCAATTAATGAATAGCACTGGTCAAGGCCAAGTTAGAAACCTAGGACTTGATCCAGGCCCCCCATCTTGGTGGACAGGACTGAAGGGTTTGGCACAACTCCTGCTGCATTGCAAGAAGCCAGATTAAAATCGTAACAGTCAGGACTGACAAAGTGGAGCTCTCATGTTTGATGCTGGCTTGCAGACTGCTGCTTAACCTTCTATATGAGAATAGAATCTGCAATATGAGAATCAAGTGTCTGATTAAGAAGAAAAAATGTGAGTAGTCATTTTAAACAAATTTGCTTTGTTGAGGTTCCAAATCTGAGCTCTTTACAGGAAAGACCTCTTCCATGGTGCTGTGTTTGCATTTTACAAACCGAAGGAGCTGGTATTGAGCTCTGCCAGTGAATGTGCACTTGACTGTAGTGAGAACTCACAAATTCCACAGAACCACCCACTGTGCTAGGCTTTCCTGAGTCCTTTCCTAGTGAAGAAGCAGAGACAGAGCAGTTATCACTCCCAAGCATTCAGGCAGATTCTGACTACAAAACATGTGCTGTAATCACTATATACCTATGTACTAGTCTCACATGAGACAATCCACCATGGGGAGAGGGTTCAGGTGGGGGGGGGGGAATCCCAGTGCCTTTAACAATGTGTCACATAATGCAATAAAATTAATTTTAAAAAAATTGAAAGCAATTTCACAAATGCCTCCATCCTGGCCAGAGTACCTCACTCGGTGATCCTAAAATATCGCCGAACTAAATACAAAGGATCCAAATAGATAGAGATTTTGTTTTGGCTAAATATTCATATGCATTTTAAAACAGCTTACATCTTCACGGTAACAATGACTGTACAAGTGAGAGGTAATTTACATTACACTGTTGCATAATTCTGCTATCAAAATTTGCTGACAAATTTCCTTTCCCCCAGTGTTAAATTATCGTGAATCTTTTATTAATATAATCTTAACTCATTGTATTGTATTTTCATGGTACATCCACTCATTTTTTATGGAAATAAATGGATTATAAATAAATAAATGCCTGACTCTAAATCATTGTGGATTTTAAGATCAAATCAATTTTGTGAGGGCACTTTCTAACTATGGTGAACTACTAAAGTAGAGAAACTTTCCTGATGGTGAAATTTTTAAATTATTTTTGGTATTTTGATATCACTTTACATTTGAGTCATTTGGCTCCTGTGGATTTAGAAGATTGTTTATACTTGCAAATAATAGGACTTTATTTATGGTGCCGCATTAATGAAACAGAGGACGTGGAATAATATGTAATCACCCAGTTATAGTAGAAAATTTAAGTTACTAAGGCTCAGCAGTTAAGGTAAGGCCAGCCTCTGTAGTATGAACTAAACAGATCAGAGAACCAGGACAAGGCATTTTGATTCTGTAACCAGCACTCACCATGCAGGTGAAAACATGGCTAAGCTATTTCATTCTGTGACATCAACTTTCCAAAGGTCCCTAGAGCACAGGAAAAAACTCCAAGCAGGTGTCATGTGTAGCGCAAGAGGTAAGTATTACATCAAACTAAAATAACAGAACTAAAAACTGGTGGCTAATTGTACTGACAGTATGGGCAAAATATGAATAGCACAAAGGAATGTGTTTATTATGGCTGAGGACAAGATCAGCATGAAACAAAAGTAGCAGTGAGAATGCATTCAGATAGTGCAAGTTTATTTCAAGACACAATCAGTATTTCAGAATTTAGATAATTTCAAGGATTATTTAGTGAGATGCTATCTATAAACAAATTCACAGATAGAAACTATTTAAAATTCCAAGAATAATGATCTTGAAACACAGAGTTCCCAGCCAGGGTCTCTCTGTTTCTTTTCTTTCTTTATTTATTTCAATATCATGTGGTATGTTAATGCAACAACATACAAGCTTCACATTTATGAAGTGATAAAGATATGGTACCTAACTTAAGTCCAGTCCTTATTATTTTCTCATAACATACTTATGAGTCTTTTTAATGTCTTCATTTACCATCTCCTGCTATGTAAGCCCGAGGTTTACACATACCACTTCAAGATCAAAACTTGCTAAGAAGTAAAATAAAATGAAACCATCATTCATTTTAATTTTTTCATAGGATTATAGCAAGTTTTGGGATGTTTTGACTTGTCCATATTATTTGACAAAGTGACAACCCGTGTAGAGACTCCATTGAGTTATTGACAAAGTCACAGTCTTGTGACCTTTCATTGACAGATTTCTATTTACTCTGCTGGAAATAAACTTGTATCAGAACATCAGAATCAGAGTAAAGTGGTCCATGTAAGTTAGGTATGTGGTGGATTTAATTAATATTGGCCTAATATATTAAGTCCCACATCAGGAATGGTCACAGTCACTTCAGCAGAATTGTTATTCCTCTAGCAACTTGGCTAGGATACGTTTTTCCCTTCTAATGCTGAAGTAACTGATATTTAAGCCAACTTTTCAATTCTGGCTTTGAGGTAGATCGTCCTTCTATCCTTTCATAATACCATTTCCTTAAAGATGAATTAAAAATTAATAGCGCTGTAGTTACCTTAAGAGGAATTTGCAATCACTCAGGTGGCTTTGCATTTCTTTTCTCTTAATTTTGTTATGCCTAGTGTATAACAAATGAATTTATCTCCTCCTGAAATTCAATTAGTAAAAGCAAGAGACATACCAACTTCCAAATTCTGACAAACATATGAGCTATAGCAAGAGCAACACTTTCACTGAGCTCAAATTTGATGCACATTAGTTTCCTCCTGGCAAAATTAATTTACAAGATCATTAAGTTCTGAGATACTTGGAAAGATAAAGCTTCATAGTAAGCATTTTTGCATGCCTGCTTTCCAACATGGCATGTTTTGCATGAAAGGCAACCAAAACACATTCACTGAATAAAAACATTCAGTATTATTACAGTTCTTAAAATAGCATTTATAAATACTTCTATCTTTCATTCCTAATTTGCATTTGCATTCATGACTTTTTATCAACATCTTGATACGTATATTTGTATATCAGATTTAAAACTAAGTGAAGAAGTATCTATAGAAAACTATAGAAAATAGCTTTATCAAGTAAGAATAGAAGGAACTGGTCTTTAATGATAAATGCACTAATAAGGAATTAGAAACAATATTGAAAACTTTTTTTGCAGATAACTTAAAATTTCGGTACAATATAGTCTTTTCCAGCTTATGTAGTGTATTAATTGTTGCTTTTATTTGTTTAAGTTAGTTCTCTTAAATCTATAGTTGCCAAAAAATACTGAGCACATCATATTATGGCATAAGTCTAAGAGGGTTTAATATTTGAAGATTTTTTGCACATCATATTTGAGCATGTTACACTTTTGTTAGTCATGAGAATTATTTTTAGTAATATATTGTGTTGCAAAAAAGTCAAAATGTAATTCATGTCTCATGTGAAAAAATAACTACTACATAATTTTTTCTGATTCATAGTTTCAGCTATTGTAACATCATAGCAATATATTTAGAGCTGGTTAGTATTACTTAATATAGCATAGGCATCCAATAAGGCCAGGTTGTCTAGGACAAAGAAGCAAGCTCCAAGGGTGTATAATGATCATGTAGAGGAGAAAAAATATAATTGCAAATTTTAATCATATTTAACTTGAGTTTCTCAAGAAAATGAATCAAAAGTAATTGTAGCGTAAGTGCATACTTGTAGTTAATGAAAACTCTTTCATGAGAGGACAAAACATAAAAAGATATTTTACAATCAAAGCTGAAAGCAAGAAACTGTGAGTTAAGTTAAAGATGGAAATTTTGGCAATAAATGAAATCTTAGATTAAAATGTTCACACAAATGCCAGTGAGTCAGTGGGTTACCTCTGGACTCTAAATGTGGTCCAGGACACAGAAGCTCTTACAAAAATGGAATGACCTGCTTGAGTGGATTTCAGAAGTGTTCGGATGCAGACATGCGATTTTGGTTCCACAGAATTTTAGTTTCCTTATGAGCAAATTCACTGCCCACAGGATCTGATGGGCACTTCAGAGGGTGAAGCTTATGTACTGATGTGTTGATTACCATCAAATAAAGCATACAGAGTTTTTCTTAAAATGAAAGAGACATGACAATGCCGAAAATCTATGATATGAGAATCTTGAAGAGATATTACTCTATGCTGATCTGCAGAGACACAGCAACAGATTCTAGACCCACTTGTACAAAGAAAACTCATCAGAGCTTGGGAAGCACACACACACACACACACACACACACACACACACACACGCACACAGACATACATATCAAACAAACAAAAGCCCATTCTCTCTAGCAGAGCAGAAATACAAGCCAAACCCCTAGTACACTGGGATCCAAGCTCAAGGACATTTGAGTTCTTATGAATAGTAACATTACACAGTGCTTGGCAACGTAGCATGCTAAATATTCTTCCAATGCTCTTGTAAAACCTTTGGTCAGGCGTATGTTTTTTGTCACCTGTTAAGCTGCCTGTTAATACACTCATATCCTACATCAAAATGCCTGTATTCAACACCCAGCTTAGCCCCTTGATTCCAGGTTCCTGGAAGAAGACTGGTGGTAAGACAAATAATTAAGTCCAGCTACTCCTTTTGAAGACCTGAATCTCATTCCTAGATCCTGGTTCCAGCCTCTCCCCAGTTGGGGACATCTGGGAATTGAATTGGAAGATGGGAACTTCTTTTTCCCATTGTCTATCTCACTCTCTGTGTCTCTCAAATAAATTTTAAAAATAAAGCATATAGTAACTTTTTAGGTTAAATATTCACTCCTGAAGGGGAAATACTGAGAGTTCTCAAGAAAAGTTTGATAAGAGATCTGAGATGACACTCTAATTGGAGAACCATATCCTTCATTACATTATTCGGTTGGAACAATAACCTATGGTGATGGAAATCTCCTCCTGATCTATTCCATTTTTATCAACACAAGCAATGTGTGCCTTGAGAGAGATTTGTTTAGCCATTTGAGGAACCCTCACTTTAGCACAAATGTCTATTATCAATTTTGTGTTTTATAATTTGACTGACATGATCACACAGCTGCCATTTACACAAAATAAATAACTCTTACATTTAAATGCATGATTTATGTCAAAATGTTAGCATCTTTCTATCACATTTCAATGGATAAATGGGATTCTAGTCTATAATTATCAGAGGGTCAGTCCTTCTGATATAAATAAGAGTATTTGCCAAGTCCTTAGTAATCATCCCAAGAAAATGGATTACTGATCTTTATAGGATAATCACTACATTATGAAAACAATAAAAATTAAAAACAAAAAATGAGAACAATGGAACAGGCAACATGAGAATGAAAGGCATTTACCATTTCATAGAGAACCTATCTTCCCTCCCCAACTCCCCCTGCTCTGTTTGTTGTATATCTATCCCTTTCATTCCTGGAAAGAAACATGTCACCTTTTCCACAACTAGTCCTATTGACTAGTGAATTTCCCTGTGCTGCAACATCACAGATTTTAAAAGTTTATTATTTCTTTTTGTGTGTGTGAGATGTGTTTTCTGTTCCATTTGAGAACACAAGTGTGTATGAGTGATGTATTACTCCATATTCCAATTCCAAGAGCTTCTCATGAACACAAACTGTACCGCTATCAGACAATATAAAATTGGGAAAACCAGGGTAGGGAGTAAATAAAAATGTCAATAGAAGACATCTGTTAATGACATACCCTCAATCAGAAAACACAATAGACCATAATGGCATTATTCACTTAACGCAAGTTAACTGAGCAAGTTGTCAAGCTGGGGAAAACCAAAATGCAAACAGAAAGTGGGCTATACATAATGCATGCTTTGATCATCCAAAAATGTAAATAACTGGCCTTACTCATTTAAAAGTCACATTTTCCTTGTGCCCAAACCTTTGCAGAATTAAATCAAAGCATATTCCTCTCCTATTCCATGTCCATGTTGTGTGCAGGCTACTGCATGAAATTCTGCAACTGGCAGACGTTGCTCCTGGGTGACACCTCGGTGTCCAGTTGTTGACTGCATGAGTGGATACAGAGTCCAACAGTGCTATTTGTCACTTCCCACAGCTATAGGAGAGGTTAGCAATTTTAGTGCCAATCAACAGTGCTTGCCAATGGTAGTAATTAAAGCAGTGCTAGTGAGGGGAGCAATGGACTGAGAGGACGGTATAGGTCTGTGCTGATTTCCATGACAGGTTAGCTAAGACTGTCAAATTTTACTGGCATGGACCTGGGAGCACATTAAAATTTCACTCTATCCTTAACAAGCTTTGTCTTAGTTCTTCTTGCCAACTGCACAAATCCAATTTAGGGAATGGTGGTCGAATGGCAAAAGCAGGTTATTACTCAAATCTTGGCAGCAGCTAATCAGTTTGGGGCAACTGAAAGAAAAAGAAAAAAACAGGGCTGCCTGCTGCCGTGCAGACTGCACAGTGCATACATATTTTCTTTTTCTAAAGTGAATATTCCCCTGGTTGGCCAATCTATGAAAGGAATCAGGGCAGACTGGGATTGTATCCATTGTTACAGGAAACTGGCATCCAAAAGAGATCTCACAGACGGAAATTCAGTGGTGGCCAGGGTAGAGGGAAGGAGGGCCATGGTGTTTCAAGAATGAGACAAAAAAGTCAGGAAAGTGAGATAAATCTACAAGAATACAGCTCTCATCTAGAAAAATAATTGGTAAATGACTCAAAATCAACAGACTGAGGAAGTCTGTGAGATAGGAAACTCAGTAAACTTCTTTCAAAGCTAGTTAATGCCTGAGAACTTCTCTGCTAGTTACCATTTCTTTTCTAGTTTCCTCAGAAATGTGTTCTGTCCACTCCATTGTAGATCAATGAATGTTGGTAATATTTTGGGTCAAACTTCTACTTCCTCATTTTCCTCCTGTTATAAATAGATCGTCTTGCTAGGTACAGCATTTTGCCTTCTCTAATCCTGTTGCAACTCTATTAGAACATCTGTTGTGAAACACAAAAGGCCACTGTAAGTCACAATCCAGATGGAGTACTTGTGGCCCTTCCAAGTGAGACGCCTGATTGATGAAGTTGCCATTGGAAAAAATGAATCACAGTGGAGTATTTTATATCGTATTTCAAAAAATTACATGCTTTAAAATAATTGAGATTTAAAGGTATAGTGATAATGGCTTAATTTGAACTGGGGATCCAACAAAAACAATTTCCCCTAGGACAAGCCATAATATAAATAAGACAAATAACTCAACTGGAAAATTTTGGTTACATAAAAGAATTAGAGGAGCAAAAACAGGGCTCAGGAAATATCATAATAGATAAATCCTCACATTGCCAAGCGTCAAGATCACATATAGGATCCACTTCCCATCCTGCTTCCTGCTTATGGCCTGGAAAAGCAACAGAGGAGAGCCCAAAGCCTTAGGATCCTTCACACATGTGTGACGACTAGAAATAGCTCCAGGCTCCTGGTTTGGGATTGCCTCATCTCTGGCCACTGTGGCTGTTTGGAAAGTGAGCCTCTGAATGGAAAACAAATCTTTCTCTAATTTTCTCCTTCTGTCTGTAAATCTGTCTTTTCAATAAAATAAATAAATCATAAAATAAGAACAAAAATAACTATTAAAGGAGCACTCACACTGAAGGCAGCAAGAATACAAATCTGAGCCTTAGGCTCTCTGAGAGTAAACAGAGAACCTCCTAGCAGAAACTTTAATGCTGGCTTTTACAGGACTGGTCTTGTCACAGCTTCCCAATTCCGTGTGCACAGAAAGCAAGACCTCTCATTACTGAAATGCCCCTAAAAGCTGATCCAGGGTCTCATCTACTCTTCCACTTCCTTAGAGCTCCCCTATCCCTAAGAGCACCCCATGATCCCGAGATATAAAAAGTCCAGCCTGCTATAGGGATGGGCCTACGATGGTTCAGTTAGGAGAATCCCCACAGAAACCTTGTCTAAAATGAATTCAGACCTGAATCTTTGTGTGCTTGCCAGTACAAGGTCCTGCTCAGTCTGTCACCCACACCCCAGCCTATACAAACATTGGTAGTTGCAATTGCTGGGATAGTTCTGTCTCCAGCCACATCTCTTACACTAACCAATGGTTGCTGCAGCCCAGCCCAGCCAAACCATGTGCTCCACGCTCCCAGCACTCATATACACCAGCAGGATCTGTAGCCTAGTCAGAGTGATCCCCAAATACTCCCACTAGGCCTGCCGCTAGCCCTGGTTCCTGCACTTATCAGTATGTTCGGCAAACTTGTCCAATCTGCCCTACATCCCATTTGGCTCTTGTACTCTATTGTGCATCGAAGCCTAGCTAAACCCTACAGATCTGACTATCTAGTCCACACTCATGTTGACTGGTGCCACTGCTTGTCCAGCCTGGTTGCTCCCTGTCTTGGTTCTCATGTTCATCCGTGAGAATCACACCCCATCAGAGAGGTGCCCACAGATTCCCTATGAGATCCACCCCAAGATCTGAATCTTGCACTTCCCAGGTTGTTCTGTAGTCTAATTTGACAGGACTGGCCCCATTTCCAGGACTTGCCAGATGATGCTGCAGCAAATCCCAACCAGCCTGCACTTACTCTGGCTCATGCATGCATCACTTCATACAGTCAGTCAACTCAGCCTGTCTCTCCCCTTTACCCAGTTCACAAGCAGGCCAACAATACTAACCTGGCAGGCGAGATACCATGATCACAGGCAGCCACAGAACTTGTAACTCTGTCTGGCCTGACCTATCCCTGGTTACAGTTCTCACGCTCACCAGTGGAAGCAGCGATCCTGCTGGAGAACCCCTGCTGGAGAACCCCTACCAGGCTCACACCGTCACTCACACCCACCAGCCCTGGGTCTTCAGTGTGCTTGTGGGTGCTGTTGCCAAGTTTTATGAGACCAGCCTCACCTCCGAATTTGCTGCAATATGCTAGAGTCTTGCCAGGCCCAGTCTGCCTCTAGTTCCAGCATGAGCTGGTGGGTGCTGCAGTCTAGTCCAGATCAGTCAGCCCCCAATGCCAACCCTGATATGCAGAGGATGGTGTCCCATTCTGACCTGGCCTTTCTTGTACCCTGTCTTCATTCTCAGATCTGCCAGTCAGTTTTAAGAACAGACGAAGCATGGCCTACCTCCAGTCCTGACCCACAGCTATACCTGAGAGTACACAACCTGAGCCTGGTCTGGACTGCTCCCAGCTTTGTTTCTTGTGCTCTTCTGCAGGAACTGCATGCTGACAAAACATTTCCTCAAGCTCCTCTATCAGATCTCCTCCCAGTGGCAGGGGTCATGCACAATATTGATCCTAGTCCCAGACTGACTTAGTCCACCTTCTGTCCTGGCCGAAACAGTGGCCTTACCCAATTGGCCCACACCCTTTCTGGTTCTTGCTGTTGGGTGCTATAGGGCAGCCATACCTGATTAATGCCCAGACACAAGTCTTGCATGGTTCAGAAGGTGCCAAGACCTAGCCCAGCACATCCTATATCTACCTTGGTTCTCACGAGCACCAGTGGGTGCTGGAGCCTAACCCAGTCTGGTACACCCTAGATCATCCACACCTGTGCCAAGGATGCTATAGTCATGTGCATCCCAGAGTTTTGCCTCTGTTCTAGTTTTCTCACACACTAGTGACAACCATAACCCAGCCTGGGTGTTCCCTTATCTCCCCAAATAGGGTCGGTCCCAGCCACATACCTTGTACATCCGAGCGATTGCTTTGACCCAGCTCAGCATAGCCTGTCCACTGCCTTGGCCTTTGCCATCAAATGCTGCATCCTGACCAGGCCTGATGCCCCATACCCCCCAACCTCAACTCTTGCTGGTGAGTGCTGCAACCTGGCACTGCTCAGTCTATTACATGTTTACTCATGTAAACTGTTAGATGTGATAGCCAAGCCTTGCATGACCGGCACTCCAGTATGGCACCTGCACTTGTCAGCGGGTTTACATTTGACCCAGCAATATGCGGTTTGCTTCCTTCCACATACAAGCTACACACTTGCAGAAGAGTGGTGCTATTTCGACCTACCTGATCATACCCAGGCCTGAATCACATGCTCACCAACAGGAACTATAGCCAATAGGGGCATCGCCGGCTGGTACTGCAATCTAACCTTGACAGGTAAGCCCCAGCCCTAGTTTAATTGTGCGCCAGTGAGTGGTGGTCAGTGGATCCATACTAACTAGCCCAGCTCAGTTGTCTCATACAAGCTGATGCGCCATCCTGACCCATAAAGTTCTTCCAGCTTCTCCCCTCCAAACTGTTCAGTCTTAGACCTTTTGCTTAGCTCCAAGTACAGTGATCTTGTTGTTGGGAATCCCTGAGAAGTCATTCCTCACCTGCAACATACTGTCTCAGTGGTCCTCACTTCCACGCATCCCCTTATCTCCGTCGGTGGCAAATCCACAATCCCTGATCCTGGGAGTGCATGGGTTCCCCAGCCCAGCCTTCTGAAGCCTAATCTTCCAGTGGGATGGTGTGGAGGTTTACTCACTGACTCACTAGCGTCCCAAGTTCCTATGCTGGCCTGGAACTTTACCCTTCTACACACCCAAAATGCAGCCCCATGCAAAGTTCCCAAGCTTGGTCCATCAGTGCAGCAGGCCAGCATGCTAACCTGGGCTTCTCCCCTCCACCACCCCAACTTTCGCTCAACAAACCACTTGGGGAAATCTCCATGCTCACTCTACCTGCTGGGACATGAGGCCCCAGATCCCCATACAGCCCTGCCTATGCCATCCCTAGGGCCCCTGCAAGCCTGCCTGCCTGGCTGGGATTCATAGCCAAATACAGAGCCAGCAAGCTGGGCATCCCCACAAAGTGCTGCAAATTTCTTTTTGGGCTTTGATGACAAATGGAATTTGATTATGGACTCCAACTCAGTCTCATCTCTTTGGCAGTTTATTCCTGAGGCATGTTAATATACATTTTATATGGAAGAACGGTGACTTTGATAAACCAGTGATTAATCATTATACAGACTTTTACAAAATTTTAGCTATTTAATATAAAGCTTATAACCAATTTGAATAATTCTGACTATTGATTTTGCTACTGCTGTCTGGAAAGTTTATCTCTAATTGGTCCATGTTCTGTTCTCTCTCTCTCTTCCATCCCTCCTTTTTTCCTTTTTTTTTCTATTTCTCTCTTTCTCTCTTTCCTTCATGTTCTCCCTTATTATTGCACTTGTATGTTAAGAGAATTCTTGGTAGTTCAATATCCCCTTGATTAATAGAGACAATCTCTGATGTAACAATTTCATTATTACTCTCTGATACTTCTCATTGGATCTCTAGAAACTGAGAAGGCTTAAAAAAAAAAAAAAAACTCAGCCCTCCTATACCATCTTCCCAACTTTGCTAATACCATGTATATGGTATTACTGTTTCAATCGCTTATTTTATCATGCTTATTCATGGGCTACATATGTAGAATAAAAGTGTACCAATTAAAGCTACTTATATCATAACTTACAAAACCTTGAGAGTTCAAGTTTTATCTGTAATTGAGTCTCTTTAAGCATTGCTCGTTTCTAAATAAAACAGGACTATATGCTAGTAGTTGTAACGTACTTCTTAAATTTTTTAAAAAGTTTTATGAATTCCTTTGAAAGTCAAAGTGAAGGAAAGAAAAAAAGTTGGGGATCTTAACTCACTAACTCTGGCTCACTCACCTCATGGCTGCAATATCAAGGGTTGTTTCTGTCCAAAGCCAGGAGCCAGGAGCTTCTTTTGGGTCTTCTACTTAAGCGACAGAAGTGAGCATTGTCTATTTCCATTTCCTGCGTCTCAGTAAAGGGCCGGATCAGAAAAGGGGTGGACAGACCACTACTGTCAATGCTGCAGCTTCTCCAACTACACCACGACATTGGTCCTGGAGAAAAAAAAAAAGAAGGCAAAGGATCTTATAATTAAAACAATAGTGAAAATATCCTTAGGAAAATCATAATTTCTTTGCCAGTCCTTTACATTACCTGCTCAAATGCAAAGAATTCATTACAGAAGCCACACGGAGAGAGGGATACAGAATCTATAGGGAGTGGTTTGGTTAACAGAGCTGCAAAAGATTTCAAATGAAGAAGGTCCATTTTGAATACTCTAAGAAATTATTTTCACTCCCAGATATACACTTGATAAACAGAGAAGAAGGAACTGACTTACAAAAGGAGATACAAGAAATTTGACAAGATTGTGGGTAATACTAAAATTATATACCAGTGTTCCCCTTTGTTTAGTAAACGTTATATGATCAGCAAATAATCAAATTTTTATTTTTGCAAATTATGTCAAAATATTACATTATTCAAAACACATGAAAGACATTCGGTGTTGGCCAGCAGTGGTCTGCGGACCCCTGTGAGTGCAGGTCAATGAGTGCGCCCTCCTCGGTATTTCAAGCGAGCCCTGCGTTGGTTTTGATAGGATGGTCTTTACACTGCATAGTCACACCGGGCAGGAGACGAGGATGGCCCAGCACTCTCCTGTATGATGTACACTGAATCCTGTTGCCACCAAGAATCACGAATCAACAGCTCACAGGTTAGTATGAGTTAATGCATATTTATTTTTACAGGTGATCACATTCTAGATTTTCTTGGCAGCCTCAGAGTGAAACAGCTGTGTATGTTTGTGTCTATGAACATGTGGATCTGCATGTATATATGTAAATGTATTCAGATTTGTATACATACAGGATTTATAATTAAAATAATCAAATCCCTTGTATTTTGGCAGTTAAGCTCCTACAAAAGCAGATATCCATCTGATTAACAAATTTGAACAGGTGCTTAATGAATAGTTAATGAATGCATTCATGAGTGAATAATTGTATGCCGTAATATTTTCCCAATTTTAACACCACACTTACTTAGTTCACAATGGAGGCACAAGACCACTGAAACCACCCGATTTAACTCAACGATTTCTAGGTACTTAGGAAGACATCAGTTATTTGCTAACTGAAACTTGAGTGTAGGGTTACCTTCTTAACCCTTTTTTATTCATTATTAGGGGAATAAACTTTATTTCAAAATACACTGAAAGCTATGCAACTGCTTTTGTGGTCATTGCTTTGGGTTCATCAAGTGGCAAATAAGTATTCAGGATGTGATTTCACAGTTTTGAATGTTAGTTTGTACTTATCTCATAATACGTTGCATTTCCCTACCTAGATGCTAAGCACTGTAATTTCTATATTTTTCAATGCTAATATTTTAATGAAGGTCAGTTCTCTGTTTTCTGATTATAGCTACCAAACATATGTGTTTAAAAGCCTTAACAAAAACATCACAACTCTACAGGCAAATTAATTGATATGATAAAAACAAGCAAGAAGATAACCTCACTGCTTCCTGATACATTTTCTCAGAAAGCGGTAGACAGAAATTTGCTTTTAAGTTCTTATTTAATTGCAACTGCAGAGTCCCTTTTTCAGGTTCAGTGAAAGAAGCCAAAGAAGCTTTCATTCTTGCAACTTCCTTTTTTTTTTTTTCTGATGACAAATCAACCCCTATTGTTACAAAAGGGTGTAATGTGAGATTTCTGATATTTTGTGAATTATGATGGAGTTGAAAATACGATGTAAGTATGAAAAAAAAGGGACAGCAAATGGATTCATTTACGTACCATAAAATGACACATCAGATTTCATTCTGAGTAAATGTCCAGGCTGGTAACAGATGGGCAATCTTTTGAACCTTTGGAGAATTTTAAGAAGATACTGTCATGAGGTCCAGTTGTGGCATAAGCAGGTCAAGAATTCCATATGGGCACTGGTCTCTTTCTTGATTGTGACAATCTATCTCCCTGTTAGTGCAGAGGAAGATGGCTCCTTGCTCAGCCCCTGCACCTGTGCCAGAGGCCCTGGCATTTTGAACCGTGGCGATGTTTTTCTCTAAATGTTATAAACAAACAAATAAACAAAATCTTCAAAATTAAGATAAATGAAGAAAAACATGAATAAAATAATTTTTCTAATTATAAGATTGAGCTTGATTACATATTTTTTGTCTATACCCGACAAAGTTGGAAGGAAATCAGGCAGATAGGAGAGACAGAGGCAGAAAAGAAGCAAGCAAGCTGAGAACAGAGGGAGAGAAGGAGGGGTTGGGGAGTAATACTCAGAAAGTTAAGGCACAGTACCACAAATGAGAAATGCTGAAATAAACAATACTTTATCTTTTTACACCTGATAAAACTGGTGGTTACCTTCTACCAAAACAAAGCACCAGCCACCAAAGACAAATATAGGAACATGTAAAATAAATGCAAAGAACTTTAAAGGGAAAGCCTAGATAACTTTATGTGAAGAATGACTTAAAAAAAGATAGTTCAGGCACAGGCATGCAGCTTGCAGTTAGAAGTTCCACATTTCACTGTGCTGTTTTTTATACAGGTCTTTGCGTGTTATAACAAAGACTTCCCTTTCTGATTCATACTCTCCATCTTTACAACAGATACTGGCTTCAATTAGCCAATATGTTGTCATTTCCCTTTTAATTTTCCTTTAAAAATATGAAAAAAGCATGCATATCATTTGGATATTGATAAATCATTCCATAGCACCAAGGCTTTATGTTTTCAGATGTATGAAATATGAACATTAAGTGTTCTGTAGAATATATCCATAACGGCTCCTCAGCCTAAAACTATGTTTTTGGACTCAGTCCTTTGTGCTTTGTCTTTTTTTTTTTTTTTTCCTCTTAATCGGTTATTTCTGTAAACTTGTCAATTTAACTGTTTTAGCTAACAAAATTTAACATAACTTGAAAAGTTGGTTTATTTGCAATGCAGAAAAACTCACAAGAGGCAGGGCTGCAACAGCCTGAGATCAGGAGCCAGGAAATTCGCCTGAATCTCTCATTTCTGTTGGCCATCATCAGCTGCCTTGTTTCCTTTCCTCATCAAGCTCCTCCATTTTTCTTCTTTCCTTCCTTTGTCAGTCCATTCTACCTGTCTTACTTCTTGAGTGAATCAAGATATGCATTTAAATGATCAGAAGTGTGTTATGATTGAATCAGATACACACTAGAAGAAAAACCTAAGAGTCATCGTTTCTTTGCCCAAGTAAACCAGCATTTCATGCACTGCTTTGAAGCTCCATGGGCACAAGATCTTGGAATTTTACTGCAATAAGTTGCAGATGACAATACATGTATTGTGAAAGATCAATCTCAAGGTACAAAAGTTGTGGATGTGGCAGATCCAAGTCCAAACTCAGAAAATGACTGCATCTCTCAGGTGACTGGCAGATGACCAAGGAGTAGATCTTTGTCTTGCTTTTTTTTGTTTGTTCTCCCAGGGTACTCGTTAGTAGGAAGGTAAAATTGGAACCAAAGGCAAGACATCAATGCACCATTGTTTCATGAGTTTTCCCAAATCGCTTCCTCAGTGATTACATCAAGTGGATGCTCCCAGTTTTTTTCCTACATACTAATGGGAAAATGTCTATACTAAATATAAATTGTTATTCCAGAGATCTCTTGCCCACACCCTTTAAATCATAAAAAGTTTAATTTGCCATGACCCCAAAACAGTGGTTAAAGTTTCAATGTTAACGTCTTTGTTTGAATCTATGCAGAATTTGAATTACTAAAGAAAAATCCAGGAGCACGAAGTTGCATACGCTGTTGCTTTGAGTGTGTTGTCTCCAGTTGAGAATTCCTCTTCTCAAGCACGGTAAAGAATCTCCTTCACTGTAATCAGGAACCAGGAATCTGGGTGGAATGCGCAGAGCACGTGTGGTTTGGTCTTTACCGTGAGGCAGATTATCCCAATAGGAAAACAAATGTCAGCATCTGAAATGTCAGGCTGTTTCCATTTTATAATAAGCAAGGAGATAAATCCATGATTAAAGCCGTGAGTGACCCAAGGAGTTTAACAAGGAAAGGGCAGATCACCTAACATTATTCAGTTTATTTAGCTAGTGGGAAGGAATGTACTGATAAGGGAAATGAATTTTCCATGAAAGAAAATTAGTAAAAGCTACATTTCAAAACACTGTCTTGACTTGAAAAAACAAAACAAACAAATAATAGCAACAAATCCTTTATTTGAGTTGACTTGTAACTGAAAGCTCTTAAATAAATTTGCCTGGAATGTTTGCCCAATTATTACCAAATGGGTCAGAGACCTAAAACCTAAACAGTAGTCATAGTTCCAGAAACCCTGTAATACATATAGTCAAGCAGTTTTCTGAATGTTCCCTGAAACAATGTCAGCTGATACTCAAGGCTGGTTTTGGTCTCTAATTGGTAAAAGCCTGAAGAGCCCATATTCCATATGAGGGCCAGTTTGTGTGTGGCTGCACCACTTCAAAACCAGGTCCCTGCAAATGAGCCTAGGAGAGTGGTGAGATATGGTGCGGGAGGCACCGTTTCTGAACCCTGTGGGAGATGCACAAGACGCTCCTCTGGCCTGACTTCAGACCAGCCCAGCTCTGGCTGCTGCAGATATTTGAGGAGCAAACCAAGAGAGGGAAGATAGTCTCTCTCTCTCTCTCTCTCTCTGTCTCTCTTTCACTCTGCCTTGTAATAAATGAATAAATATTTTAAAATATTATGTCTCGTTTGATATACACTTTGGAGAAAAATAGTCATATATTTAAACATATCCACTCAATTATTCCAGCATGGTTGAAAATCAAATCTTAGTAATTTTTGGATTCACCTTCTTTTGCTGTCAGGAGTCTGCATCAGAAGAATAATCGGGAATATTTCACATGCAGGAGCATGCTGCAACCACCTCTTCCCTGTGTGCGTTGACTATTTCCCACATGTTCTCCTGTGATACTCTTTCAGCCTGGACTCATTGCTTCCCAACCCTGGACTTCCAAGAGAACTTTGTGCTATGGACTTGTGTGGGCACCAAAGTGCTGCGTGTCGTCTTGGGGCCACACCGGTGTAACACACAAGGAGCTTGCACTGCTACAATGAATGCACAGCCCTCGGATCCGTTGGTCTTTCCTAGACACAGCATATATCATATACCATGGAAGGTCTTCTGAAACTTTAATTTAAGCACAATCACTGATACTGCACTGCAGAATCTTGAGTTTGTGATGGAATATTAGTTGCACAATCACATTCCTTGTACTTGTCTAGAATGGATAGGTTGTATAACCAAGACGATTCTGGCCATTTTTACCATCACTCTTGCTTTTCTAATTCAGTGTGTTTTCAGGGACACAATTTAAGCACAGGAAATTTTCAGCACTAAGGCTCCCTCTTTCATGGAATGTAGACAAGTCACATGGAAGCAAAGCTATGGTGGCCACTAGATCAAATGGATGTTCCGATTAGATAATCCAGTAGGCACTGAAAAATGATACTTGACCTGCAAGAATATTGAGCACTGGTTTCAATCAGTAACCAGAATTGCTAATAGACAACAGGACCGTGCAAAGCTTATGTCCAGATTTGGAGCATTCATTGTCAATGTGTTACCCAAACAGACAAAGTTTTGTAAGGGTAAAACAAATATTTCCCCATATGTTTAGCCGATAAAATGGGCAATATTGACAACCTGCATTCAGCAACAATATTGATTCTTAAAGACTTCAACCTGAGAGAGGATTTACCATCTTCGTGTTTCAATTTTTTCTTTGAGGAAACTTCTGTTTACTTTTGATGAGGTCAAAATAATACTGGCTTGGAAACTATCAATATATTGAAATCATATTCATTTAGTAGGTAGTGTTATTAAATTCTTTATTTCATACATGAAAATAATATTGACTATACAAGATTGATGAGATGATGATAAGGGATTCTATTTGTGACAATAATTATTGATTATTTTTAGAAAGTGAGATGTTTCATTATTGTGACACCCATGCTGTCATACTGCTTGATATATCCACACTGAATTTTCAGTCAGTTGATGTGATTTCCAAGATCCAAATGCACTTGACTATAAGAAAATTACTTTGAGTCTATCTCTACCTGGTTTGAAATGACCACAAATGTGTTTCCCTAGTTCTTCCAGCTCACCTCTGGCCTTTGAGGCTATTTGAGTAGAGAATATTTCTCCCTGTCTCTTCTTCTCCCTATAGTGCTGTATTTTAAAAAATAAGTCTTTTTTAAAAAGTTATAATACCATATTACAGATAATTCTGAGTCCATTAATATCGAAGTTAATATGTTGCCCCAATTACACTTACTAAAGCATTTTGTTTTTTACTTGTTGATATTTTAATTTAGTGGAGTACTAAACTCTTTGATTGTGATGATAATTAAAAATGTTATCTCAGAAACTGGAAAAGAAAAACGGAAGGAAGAAATAGAAGATGGGAGGAAGACATGAGGGCAAGAGAGAAAGCAGAGCTGGGTACAATAGTTCACTGGCTGAATGCTCGCTTGCACGTGCCGGGACCCCATATGGGAGCCAGTCTGTGCTTGCTGGGTGAACACATGGTAGGGGCTCCCTGGCGTGTGTGTGTTGAGTCCTCCAGTTGGTATATATCCTTTAGGGACTCTGAAACCACTCAATTGGTAGTTCCTGCAAGAGTTCTTGTGTCTTTGGTATCAGGTACTTTTGGACCATGGTAGCTGCCGAAGCATTGTAATTTCAATCATAACTTTCAGGGACTGTAATAAGAACTTCTTGAAAAGAGCACTGGCATGGCATAGCCCTTCCTGCACTCTCTGACTTTTGCCTGCTACTTCATATCCTAGAGAAATGAAGTGTAGCTTTCCGTAGAATTTCAACTTGGTCTTATGAAAAATCTCAGTTAAAATTGTAGTTGAGCATATCAATTATTTGATTAACATTTTTAGTGTGAATTCCTCAATCCAAGAGTGATATTTTATCCAGCTCTAACATACTGAAATTCAACTTTAAAATTGATTTATAAGTTTTATGTACTCAATAATCAATATTTCCTTTTTCTCTTTGCCCACTAATATTCTTTGTATAATGCTCTCATATACATTTAATTGCTTTGTGTCTTTTCCCTTTTATTTTGATGACTAATTCTACTATTCTTTCAGGACATTGATAATCTGACAAATATTCATAAATTACATAAGAGTGTTGTGGACTATGTTTGTTCTAATATTTTATCTGGACTCTTGTCTCTTAAATTTTTCCAACACAGGTACCAATGCTGTTTATAAAGTGATTAAGTTTACTTAAAAGTTGAGGATTTCACAGATACATATTGGTTATGTTCAGGAATTGAATGGGCCAGAAAGACAAAGTTGGGGAGGTATCCACCTTTAGACTGCTACACCTGCAGGCAGACAGAGCGAAAGAGAAACCCTCTGCATAGGCTCTTATGAGGTCCAAAGGGGTTGTAGTTACAGGGCACAACCACAGGGCTCAAGTGGGAACAAGCACTTCCTAGGAAGGGGTCTCTTGACAATAAAGTGTTAGCATTACGTAGGGCCAGCGCAGGTGTGGCTTCCAACTTGTGAGGCTAAAGGAGCTGAGTACCTGTCACATCTCAGTAAGATGCTCCAAACTGGATTGCTGGGCTGTTCTCTGGGTTATATCCGCTAAGCATCCACAGAGAGAATAATGTAGAAGTGGTAGTGTGACTTTCTTCCATTACAGATCCGGAAGTACATGTGCCCGCTGCTCTGCCTGATGAACTTATCACTCTGCCTGTTGCTGTCCACTGTCTTCTCTGAACAAGTAAGGATTTCTTCCTTGAGAAACCAGTCAATCGTTTGTACATCTTAGGCTGCACAAACACTCTGTCACTCATAAACATTTCAACACGGATAGGTTTGCTACCTTTTTTTTTTTTTTTTTTTGGCTGAAATTCACTATGAGAGCTGACAACTATTTCTTTTATGCACCTGTGTGTTTGTATTGCCCTCTCTGTACAATATCCCTGTGGCTTGCAGATTTTTATTTTATCCAAGGGTGATGTTTTACTACTGTCCCTTTTTAGTTTAAAACTGTGGCTGTGCTGTATTAAAGATGCTCTGAGGCATAAAAAGAAAAACAAATCACCCACAGAAACATACATTGAATATTAAGGACAAATAGAATATATTTGAAGCACCTAAAAAATAAATAGCTGAATACTTTGCTGTACCTAATAAAATTGTCCTGCAAAGGAACAGCTATAAAAGGCACTCCAAAAACTGCTTCCTGCTTATTTCCTTTGCTCCAGTCTCATATTTGCTCTGTCCCAATATTAAATGTCTCTATTCTGCACAAATATACAGTCTATTTAAATTTTGTGATAAATTTTATATCCAGTAACCTATTGCTCCAGTGCTTTATCTTCAAGTTGCTCTTCTGCAGGAGATTACAAGTTGTCTCACATTCTGTTAGGACTTTAGCTGACATGCTAGGTTGCTTTTGCAAAGCCAGTGTACAACAGAGACTACGTGCTGTGTGCACCTCGGTCTCCTGTGAGCTTCAAGATTTCGCTCCCATGCTCCTGCCCCCTCTCTCCTTCAGGGGGGAGAGCTTGTGGAATGACCCAGAAGATGGCACACTGGAGCAGACAGAGACGCAATAGCCCACCAGCAAACTCCAAACACCGACTAACGCCATTTTGGACAGTTCAGTCTCTAGCTACCAGCTGCTTATCCAGCCTCACCTATGCAGGGGTGAACGGCACTGAAGAGCTGCTTGTCCGAATTCCGAGTGTTCTAAAACATGAATGTTTTGTTAATTTTTTTATGTTTTGGAACTTCTAAAGTTCACATAATTGATACCTGATACCTCACAGGTGAAAGAGATCATTTGCATTGCTACATACATTTTAGATTTTTCTTCACAATTTCCACTAAATAAACAAAGCGCCTTTGGTTTGGCTTGAGACAGCATGACCATTCTTTTAAAATTTTTATTTTATTTTATTTTTTAATTAGAAAGTCAGATACATAGAAAGGAGGAGAGACAGAGAGGAAGACCTTCATCCGATGCTTTACTCCCTAAGCGGCTGAAACGGCGGGGGCTCCGTCCATCCAAAGCCAGGAGCCTGGAGTCACTTCCACATCTCCTAAGCGGGTACGAGGTCCCAAGGCTTTGGGCCATCCTCGACTGCCTTCTCAGGCCACAAGCAGAGAGCTGGATGGGAAGCGGGGCCACCGGGATTAGAACTGAGGCCCATGTGGGATCCTGGCACCTGCGAGACAAGTACATTTTAGCTGCTAGGCTACAGCTCCTGGCCCTATAGTATTTCCTACAGCATAGTACTCTCACACAAGTAGCATTTATCAATACACCGTGTCACTCTGTAGAGAATGGTGACACTGCGCTTTCCACTCCTGAGAACTTGGAAGGTTAATTTGGCCGCAGTAAGTGCATGACATATTTTTCCGTCTCCAGATTGTCCTGGCTTCCGTTAAAGAAGGCATCTCCCAGACTTATCCTCTCATAAACCGTCCCTTCTTGTCATTAGAAAACCATAGTATCTATTTTCCGTACTCTGAAATTAGCTGGCTTACAGTTTCACGTCTTTCTTTACTCACATAATTATCGCACAGGGTGTTGCTGTTCTGAAGCTCTTGGCAGCCAGGAGCTGTCTCTACAACACCTTGATGCATCCCTCCTGGCACATGGCCTTGAACTAAATACGTGCTTCTGGAGCCAATGATTCAATGTTGCCAACGCTATAGGAATCGTGTGAATACAAACTTACTCAGGCTTTTCATAAATGATATGATAAGGATATGCATGCATCTGTAATCAACTTCTAAATTACTTTCACAGCTCTTTTTATGTGGCCTGCATATAATAAATGCTCAGTATATCTTTGTTGACATATTGAATCCAATCTAATCTTAATTTTAAATGTTTAATAAGAATGAGAGTTCATGATCTTTCCAAAATGAGTCTACAGGGAACTTATTAGTATTCAAATTATCACCAGAAAGCTTCAGTTAGTTATATCTTTCACAACTGGTAAAGAGATTAAAACACACTTCTTTGAAAATCCATTAGTAATTCAAAAATATGTTTGAAATCTCTTATCCTCTGACACCAGCTGATGGTAAATATCAATTTAAGTGCATTTAAAAAAAAATTATCCCAAGCACATGCTACATGCAAAGTGCTCTACTCTGCACTGCAGGGGTTACCAAAGTGAAAAGCACGTGTTTATCATTATAACTCTAAATCAGTATTGAAAAAATCTATTATTTACCAAATACTTATTGAACAGTGTATAAAAGAATGTCAAAGTAACTTATCAAGTTTTTCTTCAGTCACTATGCTATTGAATGTAACACTGCGATTGAATGTTATTGAATGTAACTCTATAATTAAGATAGAATAAAATGCCTGATAAGGGTGTGGTTTCACGGTGTTTAAGCTTTTGTGAAAAGGACAACAAACAAACAAAAAAAATAAAGAATACACAGTCACCACGGATATATTTAAATGTTGTGTGATAACAAATAGTTGTGTATCTTTTATAAAGATTTATTTATTCGAAAAGAAATTATAGAGAGTTGTATACTATGTATTCTCATTTGCCCAGAATTAGTTCTCAAAATCTATTTATTTCTAAGTTGAATTTCCTTGGTATCACTTAGAAAATTCAACCAATGAATAGCATGAAATCTGCTTCTTATCTTTTCATCTTTCTGTATGTCTATCCAACATATGAATCATGATGACTTGATTAGTGTACTGGGTATGTATACTGCATATGTACAAAATATATATAAATGTACACAAAATATAAATAAAAATTATATGAATATCAATAAAACATGTTTTATATTGTGCGAGATAGGGAGATCTCATTTCAGTTTTCTAAATATATGCACCTAGTTTTGCCAGCACCTTCACAATCTATTAGCTCGCTAGTGCACACACACACACACACACCCACACATATTCATATAGATGGACATTACTTCAAAACATTGGTTTAACTAACAAATTTTTGGATAAGACTCATAAGAAAAAGCTATTAAATGTAAAACTAGATAAATTGGTTTTTATCAAACATCGAAGCTTCAGCACAGCAAAGGAAAAAATTAATAGAGTGAACAGACATCCTACATAACAGAAGGCAACATTTGAAAGCTACTTGCTTATCAAATAACATGCAGAAAATGTTAGAAAATCCAGACTCAACAACCAAAGCGCAGTCAATCCAATTAAGCTAAACTCCACTGAGTATATTCACTGGCCATCCAGGAACCAAACGGCATCAACACCAGTAGGATATCGTGAAAAAACACAAATTTTTTTGAAAGTTAAAAGTATACACTATTAACTAATAAGTTGGTTAAAGAAGTGAATAGGAAAATTAGAAGCACCACAAGTTCAGTGAGAATGAAAGATATTATTTCAGAAAATGCAGTGAAATAATGTATACCAAAAGAAAAGCTTAATTTCCCAACAGAGAAAACTTTAAGAAAATAAACTGACTTAAATTCAAATGACAGAGTCAAATACATTTACTAATCATTGTATGAAGTGACAAAATAAGATCAACAAAATAAAAATACTGATACACATGTTAAGGAATAGAATATAGGTTCTTAAAATTTAAACATGTACTTACCATGTTAAATGCCTTTTAGTCAGATGATCACAAGAATTTTAAAAAAGAAAACCCTAAATTTATACAGAAAAGATTAAATAAAAAGTATGGCCAATGCATACAATGGAATGATACTTCTTAATGAGCTATTAACAGAACAGTGGGAATCAATCTAAAACATATTACAATAAGTCTTAAAGCTAGATTCGAATGCATTCCACATCAATATATTTTAAAGATTTATTTTTATTATGTTTTTATTGGAAAGGCGGATATACAGAGAGGAGTCGAGACAGAGAGGAAGATCTTCCGTCCGATGATTCACTCCCCAAGTGAGCGCAACGGCCAATGCTATGCCGATCCGAAGCCAGGAGCCTCTTCCGGGTCTCCCACGCGGGTGCAGGTTCCCAAAGCTTTGGTCTGTCCTCCACTGCTTTCCCGGGCCACAGGAAGGGAGCTGGAAGGGAAGCGGGGCTGCCGGGATAGAACCGGCGCCCATATGGGATCCCGGGAGTGCAAGGGGAGGACCTTAACCACTTGCGCCACCGCGCCGGGCCACAGGTTAATATATTTTAATAACCTCTGAAGAACAGGAATTAGTCCACAGTGGTAGACTGTAAGCAGGATGCCTGGGTTCTAGACGAGAGGGAAGGAAGTGACGAGAACACGTAGCTACTTAGGGTGATGATGGCTACGTGTGTTAGCGTCATTTAGGCATTCATTTGTAAAACTCCATCAAATTTCACATTTAATATGAACAATTTATTTTGTTTCAGTTTACCTCGCAAGAGCTATATATAATTTAAGGAATATTTTAAGAGGAAAAGCAGTTTTTTTTTCCATCATAAACTTAAATATGTTATGCCAACGTATGCATTTTAAAATGCTGACTTTTAAATAACTGAGAAATGTCTGAGCTATCAATATCAATAGATATTTGATAGTTTGCTGATAGTTTAGTTATGCAAATAGTATTATGGGGAAAAGTAGATATAAAATCCAAATTTGCTTTCATCAAACTAGACTTGCTGCAAGGATATTCTGTTCGTTCCAGTTCTACCCAGTGGACTTCTTGTTCTGAGATGTTCAAGAAGTATTCACATATTCATGGAAAATGCACATTATGAAAATACAACTCAGTTTTAGTTTTTGTATCAAAAGAAGCTCTTAATAACTTGTTTATGTTTCAATAGGATTTAGTCTGAGAAGCTAAGGCAGAAAATATATCAGAAAAAAGCGTCTGTAAAATTAACTGAAATTCACTGAAATTAAAGTAGAAAATGCATTGAAGTTCATGGTCAGTCTTGCATGAAAGAGTCAAAACATTGTTTGGCATTAAAGTTCATGAGCCCAGTGCTTCCCCCACTGACAGATAAGCCCTTCACAAAGGGATAACTTGTGTTACAAGGGGATAACATACTCCTGAAGATTAGATCCTCACAATGGCAGCCTGTACTTACCAATTTGGGAAGAAAACCTCGACACTGTAGGTAGCTAACCTAGATGAGTTTATGTAGTTATGATTGACAATTTCAAGTTCGTAATAAGCTTTCTACTTAGTAACTGTAGAGCTTCTATTCAGTAGTGCACAAAAAGATAGTGTTGACGGATGATTGGATCCAGTTGTTTTGCAGGACTCAGAAAAAGAACTGATGAGGTGGTTGACAGTCTGGCCTAGTGGGTAAGAGAGACCCCAGGCAGCCTGGAGACAGACATCTTCCAAAACCTTCTTCATGGAGAGGCATGCTGGCGAGAGCATAGGAGGAAACATTCAGCCTCTTGCCACCGGTTTCAAAGAATCTCCTGAAATGGATGAACTCCTGTGCAAAGCAAGAGTCCAAGTTTGAAGATACAAAAAAAAAAAAAAAAAAGGCGATAAAGCTTGATATCACAGGGAGATGAAAAATTTCTCCTCTCAAAAGTGATAAAAGGGGGAAAGAAAAAAAAAATCTGAACATTCCAGAAAGCAAGCCATGACCTAAAGGATGTTGCTGCATACAGAACCAGGAACAAAAGTGAAACAGCGTCCCAGTGTGCCTACAGCCTCGAAGAAGGATGAGCCTGAAGATGAGTAAGATGAAAAAGATGAAGATGATGAGGAAGAAGAGAGAGGTGGTGAATAAATGGCTATCCTTTAATACTTGGTGTGGAGTGAGGAATGTGTCTGTGGGCTCAGGCAGCTGTTTTGCTAAGAACGTAAATTCAAGGACAGCTCAGCATTATCTTCAACATAAAAAGCTGTATGTATGTGTATACGACATATATATATGAGGTGACAGAAATCTTAAAACAGTTGACTCTTCAGAGTCTAAAATAAAATTCTCTGTAGAAAAAGCACATGATTCGAGGGGCTACGAAATATTATTAGATTTTAGAGCTTTTGCTATCCAATGTTCAAAGGAATTTTTAAACAACAGGATCAAGATTCATAAGAATTTCTTTGGAAAATTGTAATAGGCAAATAAAGATGCCAATATGATCCTGATGACAAACGCACGGAAAGCAACAGCTACGAAGTACAGTGACTGCTCTTTCGAGGGAGACGTGAGCCAGGATGGGGCAAAAGTTGGGCAAGTTTTGGCAAAGTAGAATATAATTCAGTTTATATTCCAGGTTTACTATTTCCATGTATTCCTTATTTTCCTTACGTTGGCATTGTTTTATTTTTCTAGACTGTACTCCTATAGCAAAGGTTTGAACCCAATATCGGACTTGGGTCCACATCAAAAGCTCTCTATTCTCTTGCCTGATTAGTGAGTCTTCAATTCTTAGCATATATTCACTCTTTTTGTATCAAATTACTGAACTCCATTTGACTTCTGAAGTGTTTGAGAATGTCAGGTTATCTTTAGACTGCTGTTTGTTTTTACTTCAACCTGCTGTCTTGCTCCATCCCTTCTTTATAGCACTTTTATTTCAGAGTTAGAATCACTAAAAGGTGATTTTTGAAGAGACCAATGAAGTAAAAGGACATATTTACCAATGTGAAAAATGGACATTATTTATTATTTGCTGCATATAATTTGTTGAACAATCCTTAAGGTTCAGATAAATAAGATAAAAACATGATAGACTCGTTTTTGAAAATACTTATATTCTGTGAAGAAATAATAAATGTTCAATTCTGGAAGTACACAGACAGTTTCAAGAATAAGTCCTCTGTTTCTTCAAATTCTTTGATGGCAATGATACCCTACAGGATTGATGATACCCTACAGAATTGATTTAATATAGAGTCCCTGTGGACATAATCTGAACAAGAAGCAGGCATTCAGTATAATTTCATCTAAGCACTATATTCTCATTTTAAACTTGAAATAGTGTATGACAATTTGATAATTGATTGTACACCTTCTTAGTTTAATATAAACATTTTTAAAATTCCAAATGACAGCATGCAAATGTTTTTCTGGGGATGGAGCTGCACTGCAGCAAGCTGAAGTCCATTATTTCAAAATCTCCACTCTGCCTGCTTCCCTGGCCCCTCTTCTTCCATGCACTTCCTATCCACTTGGGTGACCCTTGTAGAGGACCTGGCTACTGCCTTTACAATAGCACAGGTCTTTTCAGCCATTCAGGGAGTAAACAAGCAGATGAAAGATCTCTCGCTCTCTCTCCTTTTGTCTCTTTTAAATATTTGAATAAATGAATAAACAAAACAAGTAATATTTTATAGTTTTATAGCAAATGTCCTTGGGAGTTAATAATTTGCAATAGTTAAAATGATTACGTATGTTCAAAAAAAAGTACAAATCTCTCTTAATTGCACTTTTGCTGCCAGAATTCTGGCAGAGGATTTACCAACTGTTTGGAGAGCCATCTTTCTGTACTCCAGTGCTGGTTCATGTCTCAGTTATTCCACCTCTGAACAGCTCCCAGCTAACACACCAGCACAGCAAGGGCACTTGGAGCTTCCCAGCTTCAGCTTGGGCTAACCCTGGAAGCTCTGCTCATTTAGGGACGAGAGCCAAAAAGCAAAATATCTTTCCTTCTCTCTCTTCCCCTCTCTCTCAATCTCTCTTCTTTCAAGTAATAAATATGCAGAAAAATGTATTTGTATTTCCAATAAATATCAATTGCTAACCTCTATTCTTGTACATATTATTTGATTATTTTAGGAAGGAAAAAGAGGGATTAGCTTTTTAAAATCTTGGATAATCTTTTTAAATAATAAGAATAAGCACTAATGTGTCTTCTGAGTCACTCTCGCTATGGCATTTGTTTATTGCATGCAAATTTATGTAAATTTCAGTATGAACAATTTTTTCATGTGATTTCTCTCTTCATTTGGCAAACACCTAAACTAAATTAAAGAGGTTTTTGAGGCATTTTTAGAAAGAAAAAAGTGTGACTTCAAAGAGAGGGTTATATTTGAGGTAATAGTTAAAAGTATATAAGCCAGCATGTTGGAAGCCAGCATAATATATTTTAGATATTAATTGAAGATTCAAGTGTGACAGAAACATTTTCTCCCTTAGTCTCTCTTAATTTAAATGCCCGCATGTGAATTAAAGCTTCACACTAGACACAGTCAATTTCCACAACATGAATGTATAAGGAATTTTCTACATGTGTTAGCCTTGAAGACAACATATGAACGCTATCTTTTGATCTGTTGTATTTGTCAGCTAATGTTTCATTTGACACTTAATTTCCCTAGAAACAAAAATAATCACCAAAGAAACCTGAAGATTTTGTGTAAGGAGGATAAAAATAACTGTGCATCAGATAACTTACATGACAGTGAAATGAGAGAAAGACTGAGAGCAGGAATTAATTGCTACTACTGAGAAAGAAAAAAGTACAAAATGGTTGAGACAGAAGCCAAGAACCAGGTCTTAGAAGCAAATGCATAACTTGACTTGGTTCTTCCAGCGCTTTTGTTTCTTCCCCATTATTGAAGGAAGCATCTTCCAATTCTGACATTCTTTCTTCTGCCTTGCTTGCTCCATTATTGGCTTTCCATCAAATTTTTATTTGCTCTATTGTGTTCTTCACGTGTAATAATTCTGCTTGATTTTGTTTCAGTGTTGCTATTTCCTTTGTGGAATATTCCCTAAATTCCTTGAATGCTTGTATGTGCTTCTCATTGCTATTAAGAGGCTTCATGCAGGTTTTTTGTTTATTATTATTATTATTATTTACCCCCATTCCTTTAATGTTTTCCTCAGTTAACTCTGGGATTGACACATTGCGAGGGAGGATCATTGGTACTGTGCTTCTGTCTCTTGCTCTGTCTTTGCAATTCTGGTGGACAGATTCTTCTCCTTGAAGTTTGTTTCTAAGCTGCCTTACCACAGGTTTATAGGGCAATGCTACTGATTGAATTTGGCACTCAGTTCTTGCAGTCATTTCTGCCACTCCCTCCAGCAAGTTTCAGTCCCAGGCTCTTGTGCTAGGCATCCACCATACTCTGTATCCCCAGCTCCTGGCTCACCACTCTCCAAGCCCTGTGATCCTGTGCTATGGTTACACCACTGCCTGCACAGCCTTTCTTCCACTCCCAGTCAAGTAGGGCCCAAGATCAGGGAGATGCCAGTGGTCCTAAGTCACTGAGTTGTCAGCAATGCTGGGCTTTCCAGAACCTGCTGCCTTTTAGGTCTCAAGGCCACCCAGACCTATTTTGGTGTAGCCCATAGGATGACCATTTTACCTTGTGTTCCATGTGAGAGCAGCAATGCGTGAGCTAGAAGTGAATTCTCTCCTGACATATTACCTGTGTAGGTCACTGTTATTCCTTTAGCCCACAGCCTTTTCCTCAGTATACAATGGGCGTCCAATGTGGCATTGGACATTTGGCCATTAGGTGTCGAGACCACCGGGAGCTATTTTATGATGTGAAGGTGCAATGCAGTATGCATCTCTACTTTCAAACGTTTGAAACACATGTACATTAATAATGATTGCTGAACATTGAAAGATGCAAAATGAATTTTAAATCAATTAGGGTTAGGATTAGAGTTAGGATTAGGCTTTGGAGAAGATTAGGGTAAATCCATGTTGTTACAAGAAAAAAAAATGAAATCTTGAAATGGATCGGAAAAATTTAGACAGATGTCACAGGAACTCTCTGCCCACCTCAGCATAATAGGGGGACTGTCGTATGTGTAAATCAATGGTGAGGTTTTTGAAACCAGAAGGCCAATTAAATAAGCCATGGAAAATATATGTAATTCATTAGAAATCAATGCACATTTCAATGTGCATTATGAATTTGCAGATTAATTTTCTTCAACACATTCAAGTGTTGATGTGATTTACTCCCATTTGCAAACTATTTATTCATATGATGAAGTTTGGTCATAATCAATCTTAATATCAATATGGTACACTGGGTTCTCTCCAGCGACACACAGTGTGCTTGATGTTTGTAGTCCTGAATACCGAACATCAGGTTAGAAACATGATGTCATTTCTGTTCAACCTTTCGTCTATCAATAGTATTCAACGGAGCAGCACTTGAAGTCTTGTGATTTGAGCAGTACCAGTGACAGTCTGATGCAGCAAATTGATAAAATAAGGCAGACTTCATTCAAGTCAACCTTTGAAGGAACATGTGGAAGACATGCAGCTTTTCTAATGAAAAGAATGCTTCTCTTTTGGTTAGTGCTGTATTAATGTAATGTTAAGGGACAGGTAAAAATATTAAGACGCCTGCTTCTCTAAGGCAAAACGCTCCTGTGATGAGGCACTAGACCACAGCAGCATCAGTGCATCAGGGTAACATTTGAAAGCATTCCTCAATGGGAGTGTTCCCTAACTAGAAAACTGGCAAGGCTAGTGATACTTGTAATAATCCAAAGCGAAAACTAACATCCTGGAAAGTAGATTCGTCAGTGCACACAACCTTAAAGCCTGCAGTCCAAGCAACACAGCTGCCTCTGAAGAGGTGATTTCCTTCACCAGTTTCAGGGTTATCTATATTACTTCTGTATCCAAAGCATTTAACAATACGTGTGAAGGTTAGTGTGGCAACATTGTGGCTTGATGGATTGAGACAACATGGCCAGTAGCAGAAACCCAGGTAGCTATCAGTTGAGCTCTGGGCACTAAAGTTGCAGTCACAGCCACTTGCAGTGTGAACCAGTAGGTAGATTTAACATCACTCTTTCTCTCACACATTCTCTCCTCCCCCAGCCTTGTTAACTCTGGGTTATAGTTGATTGTTGGCCAGTTCTGTCTCCTGAGATTTTTTTCAAACATAAATGGGAAGCTCCAAGATACAAGTTCAATTTCCTGTGTTACAGTTAGGATATTGGCTTGAGTATCCCCTACTGTTCCCTGATTACGGACTTGGTCCTCAGGCTGTTGGAACATTGGCAATTGGATCATGAAGAGCTGTTTTCAGGCCAATGCCCTAGAGAGGACTGTGTAACCACGATCTCTTTTTGCCTTATTGTTTAGTGATGTAATTTCTTTTATCAACTCATGCTAATTTCTTGGTAACCTGCTGTCTGCTGCCTTCATGAGAGGTAAGAACAGCTGGACTCACTTCATCTTGAATTTTGAATTACCAAAACAGCAAGTTGAAAATAATCTTATCTTGTAAATTTAGCTACTTCAATTATGTTATTGTAATGTGAAAATCCAACAAATATTGGAAGTTGATACTGAGGAATCAGGGTTGTTATTATAGACAACCATAGTGCAGTTGTAATCTCCTTTCTGCTTGCTAGTTGCTGCAAGTTGGATGGATTTGCAAGAGCAGGTCAGAGAAAACCAGGGTAAAGATATTAGCAACAGGGAGAGAGGCATCTGATATAGTTACAGTTCCACCTGGGACTCCAGCATTGTCTACTGATGTCCTGGTTTGAGTCCTGCTTCCTTTGCTTCTAATCCAGTTTCAAGTGATGTCTGGGAGTCGTGTATGATGTAGGGGACCCATATTGGCATTTGGATGCTTGATTTGATCTGACAAGACCTGGCTATTGCTGACATATGGGGAAGTCAACCAACTGCTGAGGGATCTGTCTGCATATATATTTTTGTCTTTGCTTTTCAAATAAAATGTAAGCAAACAATTAAATTAACAATTTAGAAACAGAAATATATACAAGTAGATTAATTGCCAGGACAAGAGAAAAGACACCACGATGTCATCTCAGAAATTTCCAGAAATTGTGCCATTTTCATAAGCCTATAAGAAGCCTTGATGCATGTATTTGTTTAAAAGACCTCCCAAGGCAATATTGGTTCGAGAAGGAATCCCAAGTCATTTACATGACATGACTAGGGCCGGATTGGCTGCCACTGAACTACTCTGACATTGCTACTGCCAGCATTAAAAAAGGCTGAGGGATAGCTTACGCTGACACAAGACATTGGCATTATCCACATGATGCTGATTTTTCAAACTTCCATAATGTAAGTTATAGCATCACAGCAGCTTTTGTAAAGGCATCAAACACACATCAGTGAAGCTGGGTGGAGTTATGCAACAGCATTGGCATTCCTGCACGGGGCATTAAATAAATGTTTTCCAGGACATATTTTTTATCATTGTGTAATGACTGATAAAAAAGACCAAATGTTATTTTAAATATTGTCCAACATTAACAAGAATGCTCTACAAGATTTTAATGACTGCATCACAAAATACTTGATGATCGAATTGGATAAAGCTTTGTATTGATAGACTTTCTAAAAAGAAAATTGCATAAATGAATCTAGCTGCAGCATTATGTGGTGCTACATAATTTTATAAGTCAATAGCAATCAATGTCTTTTCAAAAAGTAGTATTTATAAAGTGAAAGCTACTAATCATGCATGGAGTAATCAGACAACATTTCAGAAAAATGATCAACGTGAGTGTCTCAAACACAGTGCGTTGGCACAGGCTGTGATTCCAGATGCGTGACTCTGGGTAGCACAAGAGCTCCCTTAGGTAGCCTTTGAGCTCGAAATGCCTTAATTCAAATCGTGAACATCAGACAAAGACAAATTGTAATGAGAAACAGAGACAAAAAATCATCAGTGTTAAATTTCATAAACCTGATCGTACATAGAGCTGAAGGACCTGATTAGATTCAAAACATCCTTATCGTTAGGAAATATATGATAGTGTTAAACAATAAATCAGAATGATAAATGTAACTAACCCTTCAGTGCAGCAGAATAAAAAAATATGTGTATAGAGAAAGTGAAAACATCCACAGCATATGAAACAAGCTGATGAAAAACTTAAATCTTCCTACAGGGGATATGCATATTCTTGGTATAGTTTGATGCATTTATACAATTTGAAATGATCTAAGTGAGAAGCCAAGCACAGCTGAGTGACAGCCATCTTGGATGATCTAATAAGAACATAATTTAGAGCTGGGTCAGAAATACAGCACTCTTCTTACCTACTTCCCTAGGGAAAGTGTTCCATAACACACAGAAGTTCTTCACATCACTGTTAGACAGATTCAGACTGCGCAGTTTTGAAATCATGAAGTTTTCACTGTTTTTCCTTACATACAACACTCTTTATTGATCTATAATCTTCTTTTATCCCAGTTGGATGACTTTGTTTTCAGAATATTAAAACGTGATTTCTTCAGAATATTAGAATTTAAATGCTACAATTACTGTAAAAGTTTAAATGAAGTTTATGATTCAGTCTAACACATATATTTTTCAATGAAATTACAAAAACTCGGTCATGTGGAAGTCTTGCCCATGATGGTAATTTTAGTGTTGATTATTTCAGTAGCAACAAGCATAATATTTCTGGGGAAGTATCGGAATTGTATCCCACCATGCCCAAGGAAGCAAGGTGTTCCGTTATATTCCTCTCGGTACCGTGACACACACTGCAGATTATATTCAAGGCAGACATGCATGTCAAAATAAATCAAGATCCATTATTCTTCTAAACTCTGTGATTCCAAGTAACTTGATGAAATCTGACATTTGTAACAGCAATTTTATCTTCATTCAGCACAGAAATATCTCTGGCGCTTCCATGCTCCAAATAAATGTTCTCTTCATAATTCCAATAAAAAGAAATACAACACCTTCTGTTACTAAATAATCAGAAAGGAGATAAGCATGAAATACATTATCTTGGTTTTTAAAACTATTGGATGCACCTTCAAATAAACAAACAAAAACCCTGTACTTCAGAAATCAAAACATGAGGAACAGAAGTCATCATGTTTACAATAATATTTAATATCTAATTGAAATAATTTAATTAAGAATGATTTTATAAGAGGAGATACCAACTTATAAGAGAAAATACGTAACACAACTTAATGCTATTTTGCATTGAATGGTCTTTAAAAGTAGAATTCGTTATGTGAATCTTCAGGTCTGAAGCCTTTTTGGCTTGTCTGAAACATACATGGTCTGAGTCGTTTTCTCCTGTTAAAACTCTGCTGTAGATATTGCCCACGTGCAACTCGGTAGACGTTTTGCTCTTGTTCTTGTTGGCTTCGACGTTAATGGCCACAGCGTGCAGCTTGCAATGGTGCAGGCTGTGGATGGCTTCCTAGATGTGCAAGTAGTTCTGGATGATGTCACGTTCTAAGACTTTATGATACTGCTTGACCAGGCAGCACACCTCCTGCTCCGTAGCCTGCAAGGGCAGGTTTCTGATGAACAGCATCGCCACCTCCAAGGCCGCACGAGGTCAGCAAGGGCCTCTTGCTGGATGCACCGACAGTGTGGACTCCAGCTGGGGCCTGGACAGCACAGCCTTTCCAGGTGCGTATGTGGGTTGGAATTCAGAGCTGCAGTTGTACGTGAGAACACATCTGACGGTAATACCCTCTGCAGGAGGCTCTTGGCTCTCTGTGTAATCAGCAACATGTGTAATAAATTCAGAACTTCTCTTCTCTCTATTGCCCTTTACTCTGTTCTTCCTGTCCTCTGTTACTCGGTAATTTCTGCTCTGTTCCCCCTGCAGGACTCAATGTGTGCAGCTACTATGGAAGCGGCTATGCTGTCTCCTGCTCCCAGCACCTGTGAGATATGGGGTGACTTTGGTCACATGCACACTCACACATACACTCAGTATGCATACAGATGTTTTTAGCTCCTTAACTAGTTACTCATGCTTAGGTTGATCCACTTTTTGACTACTGCGTGCAGTGTTTTAATAAGCACCGATTGTAGGGGTTGGGCCTGGTGGGGGTTATTTGTGGATCCAACTATGTAGCCCACAAATATTTTTCTCCCGTTCTACAGCTATTCATCGCTTTATTCCTTGTTTAACTTTCTGTGCCAATGTTTTTGTTTGTTTGGTTGGTTGGTTTTATCTTGTTTTCTAGCTTTTTGCAGTCCAATCTATTTTCACTTTGTTTCCTATACAGATCTTTATTCAAAAGTCCTTCCCCATTCTAGTGGAATGAAGAGTTCATCCAATTTTCTTTTAATAGTCTCATAGCTTCATGTCTTCCATATAAGCCTAACCCACTTCTGGTTGATTTTTATTTATGCTGCAATATATGTGTCATATATTCATCTTTTCTGTTTGGCTGTCTGATCTTGTTGTAACACCTATTGAATAAGTTGCTTTGTCCCAATAAGTGTATTTACCAACTTCATCAAAAATCCATTGGCTGTAAATGTGTGGATTTATGTTTTAACTGACCACTTGGCTCAGGAAAATTTCTTCTGCTACCACTTGTTTGTATTCATTAATTTATAATATTTCTGATCCTTGAGGTTGAAAATCTGCATTTTTGGGTGCTTGTGTACTGACGTATCTAGAAATAGAACGAAACCACATTGGCCGTTATGTTGCACTGCAGGACTTTGTGGTGAGTGTCTGCAGCGTAACACGACTTTTTCTTTTGAATAGCTTTAGAATTATATAAAGAAAAACTATCTGTAACCCTGTGGTTCTGAGACCTGCCATGATTGTGCTAGGAGTTCCTTGGGGCAGATCCACCTGTTCTGTTGGGGATATACTGTATACCTTCTCTCATTGCTCTGGACTACTCGCCCACTCAAGCGCTCCTTTTCTCCGAGGACAGAAACAAAAGGCACGATTTGTTTCCAAGAGATGACTAGCTGTTTCTGAAGTGTGAGGAAGCCTGTGGTAAATGGACAGAGTGGCAGAAATAAATAAGAAAAATGGGACGACAGAAATAAATTTTTTATGATGCTTTCTCTCATTCATTTACATGGAAGCAGCCTATTCCTCAGCTACAGGCAAAAGGAAACATCAGACATTACAAGTCTGAAATATTCCTGGAATAATAACTTTTGGAAACAAGTAAGTTCATTATCACTCCCTAATGTTACTTATATAAGCTATTTGTAGAAATGCAATCTACAGATTAATTTACATGGAATAATACTGAATTTATCCATAACCCTGGAAAACAGTTCATTATTATTTAATTTAGTTCTTAGAATGTTCATTTTCTTGCAATGATCACCATTTTCTTTTGTAATAAATATATAGTTATATGTTAGAGATGGTGAAAAAGTATTGCAATTTCTAATGTGATACAATTTTTCTCGATGCTAACAATAGCAATATAACTAAAGAGATTTAGTATTTGTTGAACAACACAGAAATTTATTGACATTCTCCCAGGAAACCCCTTCAATCACTCTGTCACTGATATGATATATTTTCCTTCTACTCGCTAAACTATAACGTTAATAAACAAATGAGAGAAGGAGCACAGTAAGATAAGTTGTTGGATTTTTGTTAGTGAGTTGTCACTGGGTGATATTGTGCAAAGACCATCGTACTCTCTTCTGCTTTTATGGTGTGAATTCTAACGTTCTGAATCGGGGGTCAATCTTCCTAACAGACTTCAAAAATAAAATGCAGCACAGTGACACTATAGGACATATGAGCAGGTGTCACAACAGGCGATGCATCACACACACGGTTATCTCATCCAGGCTTATGTTACCTTTTGAATATCATCCACTGCACTGCTAAAGTCACAGTGCCCTTTTGAAAGGACACGTGTAGACTTTCTGGTGGCAGCTTCAACCGATAAACAAGCACCAGAACAATGAGTGCCTGTGTCTGCGAGCCTTGTAGCCCTCGGCATCAATATCAAACGGAACAAAAAGGAGCTGTCTTCAGGAAGGCCTGACAAATTATAGGTATTTGAGCACAATATGTATGTTCGCAGTTTTAAGCCATTGCACTCAGGAGTGCTTTCATTTGTTTCCTTTTCGTCTCACTGTAGAAAATGGGAATAAATTAAATTTAAAGCTACTATTTTGAGACAAAATGTTTCCTGTTTGGTATTCAAAGAGTAAAGATAATAGAATCAGAGAGAAATGCTTCAAATGCGGTTGTCTGAGCTCACCCACAGGCTTTGTATTTATGCACAGTTAAATACAATTACTGTTATTTAGTCTACAAAACACCTCCTGCGGAAAATGTTTGGTTCAACAATTAAGTGGCTGGTCAGGAAACCCACATCCCATATCAGAGTACAAAGTCTCAACTTTCACCCCTACTTCTTTTTAAATTTTTTTTTTAATATTTCATTTTATGACACAGTTTCATAGGCTCTGGGATTCTCCCAACACTCCCCCCCCCAAATTAAATTACTCCATATTGTTGCAGTAATGCAGTTCATATCCAGTCCTTATTCCTTCATTGGGGGCATGGACCATGCAGAGTCCAGCATCCTGTTGTCCAGATAAATTCAACAGTTTACCATTCTTGGTCTGAAAGTAGAGCTGACAGAATACCATCCCCTCCAATGAAAAGCCACTACACAACTTCAACAGCAGGAAGAAACATGGTAATTTACAACATCATGAAGTTAACATGGTATTGGGTGACCAATATGTTAGAAAATGCAAGTATTTAACCACATGCTATAACTATTTCACTGGCACCTCAATTTTAGTGTATACACAACAGGCTGCTATAAACCTTAAACTGACATGAGATAAACGTGCATTACATAAATATCTTTCAAGTGCACATTTCAGTACTTTCATTAGAGAGTACTATTAACGAAGGCATACGCAGATGGTAACACATGAATTTTGATTTGACTTGGTTCGTTTCAGTGTAGGCAGTGGTAGGAGAATGGTGTCTGCCCTGAAGCTTGTGCTGATCTGTAATCTATATTTGTAGTCCCAAGGTGCTTTCCAACCGTGTTCATTTTGCTCGTAAAGGCTGACCTGTGTGGATCACAATGAAGGGTGTTGGAGAGTTGAGGGAGAGAAGATAAGGAAGGATATCGATGAGTTTCCTGCTATCTCTCCTGGATTACAGCCCTGGAGTATCTCTCCCCGCAGGTTTCAGTGACCCTGACAGTTCGTATCCCTTTGAACTTGGACATTTTATCTAGGAAAGTTAGTTATCTCCCTTCCCTGGTTTGCCTACATGTTCACCTTTTCAGAATTCTGGTAGGCTAAACCTTCTAAAACGTTTCTCCTGCTGTGCACTTCACTGCATTATGTTGCAACTCAATGCCACTGCTTTATTAACAGATAGTCATTTTCCAAATTAATTTAATTTAAGCGGTAACTCATTTGAGGTCACCAGCATACTCCTGAATGTGTAACTTTGATTTGTTCTACTCATGTGTAAAGCGAAATGGTCTGGTAACAAATGAATATCAAAAGAAAGTAGTGAGTGTTTGGCACACAATGAAAACACAGATTTTTCTAAAAAGAAATAAAAAACAAGATACCAAGCAGACCAAACAAGTTTTATTGTTTTTAACCTAATATAATCTAAGCAAACAAACAGCCAACATACCTTGCTGACTCATTCATTCATTTAAAAACATAACTTAAGGCATCTGTAACATGTGCTCTTAACAGACACATAATGTAAAACCTTGTGCTTTTGGGCATTTCAATAAAATATGCATAAAGAAGAGGAAATGTTTCACATATACTGCATATTTTAATCATTTTAGATAAAAGAAAATGCAAATTTGAGTAAAAGAGCTTAAAAATATGATTTAGACTCAGGAAACAAAAATATTTCCAAAAAATCTGTACTCTCCAGGTGACCTTAAAAAACAGAATGAAACGAACTTGTCCGGCTGTGTGAGTGGGGCATTCCATGTAAAAAGGCCAGAGAATTATGTGAAAAAGGTATGAGCTGGGAGAAATGGGAGCCTTTCCAAGTAAGTCAAATAGAGAGGATGCTCTGAGCCTGGATTCCCACTTCAGGACACAGGCATGTGCTTCTGTCTCTTATTCAATCTGGACAGCTGGACAGAATCATCGCTGTGCTGGACGGGATCAGCCCTGAACTGGGCAGGATCAGCCTTGTGCTGGACCGGATCATCCCTGTGCTGGACGGGATCAGCCCTGTGCTGGACGGATCCTGCCTGTGCTGGACAGGATCAGCCCTGCGCTGCAGCACACTGTGGCATCAGCATAGGATTTTCATTTAATTGACTCTGTTAAACAGATCCTCCTTCTTGCTGGCAATTCCAACAGAATTTAAGGACGCCGATTCAGAATTCATGTGCAGACAACCAGACCAAAGACAGGAAAAGATTCTTGAATCAGTGGTAATTACACAGAAGCAAAGCAGTAGAGCATCGGCTGACGGATACAGGGCCACCTCAGGTTCAAGATAACACATCATCTTCTAAGTGCAATAGAAAGTAAAAGGTGTTTTCAAAGATGTTACCAACAGGAATTCAGTAAGTTCATCATCTTTATGATCACTATTTAGATCCAGAAAGAAAACAGTGTTCTACATGTTGAAAGAACGCCATACATTTTCTTTTATGATAGTATTCTGTTCGTTACTCCCCTTTCTTTCTATTTTTGACTTCTCAATCACTGCCTTTCATAATACAAGAATATAATTATTTTGCTTAAGTTTTAAGTAGTTTGGCGAACACCTTATTTCCCCCAAGTATAACTTTGGATCCTTAGGAATGAAGATTGTGGCTATGATTGCATAGTAAATATTCAACACTGAATTTGAAATTATTGTCTGGATGCATGAATTGCAAGAAAGATGTTGGCTTTCTCTAGGATGCTTCATCCATCCTCATTATTTTTGACTGCTCCGTACAGCTGTCTGCAGTCAGTTCTTCAGCCTCGGCAAGCACAGGATTGGCTGTATCAACATCCTAAGAATAGATTTGTACCATCGGAACAGGCTCACTTTAACCAATCCCCAGGGAGCAGATGTTGCATGCCCGAACTCCAAGGTAGATCAGCACATCTTCTCTTCTTCGCCAAGCTACACAAAAGCTTCAAATATGACTGAGATGATATCTGTACGTATACTAGACTCAAAGTCAAATTATAATTAGAAGTACGCTCGGTGAGCATAGAATCCAAAAGCAGAATGTGCTGTGAGATTTGAATGTGTGATGGCATCATTCCGTCAAGAGACCAGATGAATGCATATCTAAGAAACAGAATCTAGCACCAAAGGAGAGTAGACAGAATGAAAAATGGGAAAATGTGGTTTTGACAATCGAGAAACCATCATTAAATAATGTTAATTGATATCATGATATTTTGGTAATACATTGGTAGAACAATTATGTTTAACATATTTTTTCCTATTTCTGACATGATTTAAAATATGACAAAAAATATAGCTCAAGATTTATTATATTTTTCTGGAACTGCAGAAGGGGGTTTTCTAGGGGATTAGGAAATAGCTGACATGTTTGTCGCCAAGTAGCGATTAATATACTAAAAAAACAGATATGTTATATCATAATGGAATGCATGGGAGAGCACAGCTTAGTTTGCACTTAGGTATGACTTGAAAGGATAACAATGTTGGGTACTCGGAGCGAGGAAGCAAAATTATCAATATATACAATTTTATCATTTTTTCTGATTAAATTACTGTAGAACTGTCCACATTGGACTTTAGAAATACATGTAGATCAAAATATGGCTCCCAGTAAAGCTTCAAAATTTTTCTTCCATATGTATCTTCCATACTTCTAAATTCCCTTCCCTAGCGACAGTGAGGACTAGTATCAGAAGGAACGATGGTAACGGTTTTTGAAAGATACCAATTGAGGTATCTAATAAAGTTTCTCTCCTCCAGAGTTACACATCCAATGAAAATGTGTCATCGGCACTTCGACAAAGTTTACATTCTCAGAAAAGTAATGAATTTGGACGAGTACAGAATTGTGTTCACAGAGGGTGAATCAAGTCCCTAGGGGAATCAAAGTCATGGGAGGAAGAGCAGGGTGGTGAATAAAAACAAACAATATTTAAAAGCTCAGATTGCAGTGATAGTCAGGGAGGAACTGGTCCAGCATCTCTGATTAACTGGTGCCCACTCTAGAAAGCGAAGTTCATAACACAAGTCTAGTATAACAATGTTATAGTAAATAAGGCATGTTAACACAGGTCTGTTAACTACAAGTATTTCTAGTGCTAAAGAAAAAGCAATCGCTAATAGAGTTGTGTTTATGGTATTAGCTAATACTAATGGTAATAAAATCAGGATGTGCAAATTATAACAACTCTGATCATGTTTATTGCCAAAATAATACACAAATGTAGAAGCTAGTCACTAGATTACTTTCCCTAATCATTAACAAGCAGACCAAAAAAAAAATGGTAAGCCTCTTTTAATTTCAAAATTAGGCTCTATATTGCCAATCATATTTATAATTACAAGTCAGGTTATTTATAATTTTTAAATTTTTTTCTCCTGGTATGTCACAACTTTATTTCTAATTTTTTTTTAAGACTAAAATTCAGGGACAATTTTCTCTGTGGGCTTCCATTTCCTGCACTCGCAGAAACAATGATGTCAAGCTTAATATAAATGTAGAACAAGCTTATTTTATATAACTTTTCTGGCAAATGTAGTGGCTAAAAAGCCTCTCCTACTCGGGTTACTGCTTGTGTAGAATGCAAATGCCGTGATAGCTCAGCAAGATTTCATAAAGCATAAATGTCAGGTTGATTCACTCGATAGTATTTGTAAGGTTGGAGCTTTTGCATTTGAAAGCATAGATGATGAGATTTTCAAACCATGGCTGAGTCAAGAAACAATCTTCAGCAGAAATAGTTCCGTCAACAGTGCCTTGTCATTTTTCTCTGGTGTCATCTCACATATTCACTGCCAAAAGGAGCTTTCTAAACACATTTCATCCTGCCACTCCACTGCTCAAGGAGCTGAAATTGAGCTGTGCTACTTGCTACTTCAAGTTACAAATTTTCTCACTTGTTTATTGAATGAGGAACTATTAATTGAATTGTTACCCTAGGGGAAAAAATTCTACAGGATAGAAATATGATGGTGATGCACATAGATGTACCTTTATATTTAATTTCATTTATCAAATTCTATAGAATTTTTGTATAGGATGCCTAGCTCATCTATTATAAAAATATCATGTGCTCCTTTGTATCTTCTGACTATTGTTCATTTATGAAATATGGACTTTAAAATCCTTCACACTTCATCTTAGTTTTAATCATTACCTGAATGGCCATTTCCTCTTTCATTAGCCCATCAAAATTATTACACTTGTCTTAATGCCTATTACATATACAGATTTTCTTTGTAATTTTTCTCTATTCCAAGCTCGTGTTACAGTTATCTATAGCCAGTTTAATACCGAATTATTCAGCTATGCACTTCCATGGATATATTAACGTGATTGTTACATAACTCCTCTAAGAGTCCACCTAATTTCCAGGCATGTATTGAATATAATTATATTAATACACATGTCAGGGTAAAATTATTATTTTTAAAAAGATTTCTCTATTTGATAGGAAGATTTCTAGAGAATCTGCTGATTCACTCCCCAAGTGCCAGACGGGCTGAGGCCAGGAGACAGGTGTTGGTAGACTTTAAACATCAGTAAAGGTGGTAGAAAGAACGATTGCCTCTTACGTGCAATTATACTGTGGATGTGTTTTGAAGAACTGCATTCTAAGTGAATTCTAAGTACAAGCCATAAAAATGATCACGTCGGGACAAAACCTGGCAAAGCCACCAGCTGAGAATCTGACACTCTAGACCAGGACCAATTTTTGTCCCAGATAATAAACCTCCAATACAGCTTCATGCTAGTGACCTGGAAAAAGCCAGAGAAGGAGGTCTAAAGTCTTACGTTCCTGACACCCTTAGGGGAGACTTCCAGGAAAAGAGAGGCGATGAGGCCTGTATAGTGCTACAATGTGTAAAACTCCTGCCTGGGCCGGCTTGCAATGAAGGAATCTCAACTGAACTTGAACTGTGGTTACACAACAAGGGTGAGGAATCCACCATGGGACGGGGTAGGAGAGGCGTGAGGGGAACCCCAGTACCTATAAAGCTGTGTCACATAATACAATGTAATTAATAATTAAAAAAATAAATAAATAAAAATGAGCTCCTAGAGCTCTGCCTGAACCCACTGAATGCCAACAAAAACAAACAAACAAACAAAAAAAGAAGCTCTTGGCTTTGGTTGGCTTTGCTCTGGTCACTGTGACCACTTGGGGAGTGAATCTGCAGATGGAAGATCTTTCTGTCTCTCCTCTCTGTAGGTCTGCTGTCTCAATATAAATCAATAAATCTTTTAAAAATTCTAAATAAAATTAGAGTTTTACAATGAAATGCAATGTTAATAAATTTGGTTTAGAGTAACTAGAATTTTATAGCATAAAAATGTTGTGTGCTACTAATATAGTTGACGATAGATTGATAAAATTAAAAAAATACGTAAATGTCAATGTCAGGGAAAAGACATGAATAGAGAAGTCGGGATGACACTGATGAGCTTTGTGAATTTCAGAATAATTGCAGGGATATAAAAGAATTAAATTCTTACCTTCAATAGTAACTGTGTATCCATTGATGTTTTACAATTGAAATCATGGAAGAGATGTGTAACCAGATTACTTTAAAAAGGAAGGCATTTCTAGAGAAGAGAGACAAACATGGAAAATAGTTCTCGTTGTGGTTTAGCGATCAGGAAAGGGGAAAAGGGAAGAGGGGATAGTATGCTACTATGCACATCACCTCTGTCGAAAAAGCAAACGAGGAGCATGCATCATTTACTAAAAATGCACTGCACACGCAAAGTAGTGAGAAAGACTGCAAAGATATTTTCAAATAGTGATGCAACATGACCACCCGTTCCACAATGACGTCGTGAAGGTTGGCCCTTGCTCCCCTCCATCCTCTCTTTCCTATTTTTCACTTCTTAAAAAATGTTTGAATTATAATGTGATGTTAAATGCAGATTCAGCTTTCTTCTTTTGCTTATTCTTTCATCCCTTCCTCCTCCTCCATTTTCCCTGTTAAGTTCCTTAATTTGGGGTGATAATGTGATTGTCTACTATCAGGACTGGCATCAAGTTTTGGTTAGACAGAGTAGTGTGGAAGTGTTCTCAGGAAGGCTTTCTGACTTCCCTTGCGTTCCAAATCGCCTGGGTATATTTTCAAAGGGAAAGAACAGGCAAAACCTGGGCTACTGTGAGGATCAGTGGTTTGTATTGATGCATAAAAATGAAAACAGAGTAGAATTTATCTTTATTCCGAATTAAAACTAAGGTGAAATATTTGTTTTTCTATAATGTTCCCCGGGCAGTAGGAGGTGAAATCCTGGGAATTCTTTAATAAATATTATCCTCAGTGTGTAACATGAAAATTAACATGTGAATTAGAGCAAAGCGAAAGCCATCTCCAAAGAGACAGATTGTTTCTCGGTACCAAAATAGTTTAAATCCACCAATGTAGTTACATAAAAATAAAAGAATGGTTATTCATCCAAGCAAGAAGAAAAAAAATGTATTTTTCTGAGGTCAATGTTGGTATAACTTTGATCCCTAACTAAAATAGATGATGTCTTAGGTAAGTGTTAACAATTTCTTTGGTTGTTGAGGTAATTTAAATGATCACACTGGGGACAGGAAAAGGAATTCCATGTTAGTCGCTATATTCCCTGATTCCTTTCCTACAAAAAAAATAAAATAAAATCTGTTTCTGTGATTATATAATTTTCTTGAAAGCAAATAAAACACTTTCAACAAAGGATGCAGTCTGGGTGACCTGCGCCCCACTGGACTCCAACCACTGGACTCACAGAGCCAGCCTGCACCTTGGAGTTGTGTCCAGGGATCCAGAACAGGCAATCTGGCCTCTGCTGGACCCCCTGCTTCTGCAATTAACAGACCCAGTACCCACCAAAACAAGATTGGCATTGCTCATCTCACTTCGGCATCCATCAGCAGGTGCTTCAGCCTAGTTCAGTCCAGCTTGCCCCCAGTTACACTTTACGCTAGTTGGTGCTGCAGTCTCGCCTTGCCCAGTCAGCCCACCCTCCCATCCTGCCTTCAATGTGAACCAGCTGGTTTTGCAGCCCAACCTGGCCTGTCCTGCACCCCTTCCTGGTTCTTGGATCTGCCTGTGGATGGTACGAATTGGCCTAGCCTGGCCCACCCCCAAAACTGATCACATGTACACTGGCAGGTCCTGCAACCTAACGTGGTATGGGCTGCTCCCAGCCTTGGTCCTTGTGGTTATCTGTGGGGAATGCAGCCTGACAAGGTCTCTTATCCAGTTTCCTGCTGGTGGCAGATCTTGCGCATACTGGTGGGCCCTTGGCCCAAGTTGACTTTGTCCACCTGTTGCCCTGGCAGGAACAAGGCCTTGCCTAATTGGCCCATATGCTCTCTGGTTGTTTTGGTACAGCCTGGCCACGGACACAGCTCCTGTGTGGTTCAGTAGTTGCTGAGACCAAGCCCAGCCTGTTCTATATACCCTGACTCTTACAAGTACTAGTGGGTCTAGCCAAGTCTGGCCCTCCTCAGACGCAGTCCACACCTATGCCAACAGGAACTGCAGCCATGTCCTGCCCAGCCCAATGCCCCCAGCCCAGCTTTTATGATCACTAGGGGGAATTCCAACCCAGATGGGGCATCCCCTTAGCTCCACAACCAGGCCTATTCCCAGCCACAGATTCTGCATGTGCCAAAGGAGGTTACTTTTCCACATGGGTGAACCCACATACTCCCCCACAGGTTTCTACCCCCAGACCCAATCCAGTCACTTATTTGATGGCTTCATAGGCCAACCTCACATAACCCATAGCCTGTTCTGACACTCAGTGGTGGGTTCTATGTTCTAGTGCTTTGGGTACAGTGTCTCTGTCCATAGAAGTCCCTCAGCAGTCATTCTTCACCTGGACATGAACCCTAAGGTCCCTGCTCTCCCCTACCTGCATTGTCCTCAGACTCCCTGTAACCTCACACCATCACATGCCTTGGACACATCATTGGTGGGCCCAAGGGTTTCACTGGACACCATTGGCACTCACATGTCTAGCCTGAGTTCCCTCAGTCGTAGCCACACAGCCAGGGAAGCAAAAATCCCAAGCCTACCACGCAGAGCAGCTCGAGGTCTGCCCACAGCATGCAGGTGGTAGCAGGAGAAAAATCCCGAGCCTCAAGCAAAGACCACTTCAACATCTGAATCGTGCATGGTGTTGGTGGCCAGAACTAAAATCCCAAGCTTCGAACCTGCCTTGCCCCAGATCGCCCTGACACAGCCAAGTAGCCAGGGGGCGGGAGAAGCAAAAATCCCCAGCTTCAGTCCAGAGCAGATTTGAGGGCTTAATTTATTTATTTATTTATTTATGTATTTATTTATTTATTTATTTATTTCATAATACTTGTTGTTCAAGAATTTCTGAAGACTTACCTTATACAGTGTGAATAATCGCCCAATATTTTTTCTAAAGATTTATTTTTATTATTTTTTATTGAAAAGGCGGATATACAGAGAGGAGAGACAGAGAGGAAGATCTTCCATCCGATGATTCACTCCCCAAGTGAGCGCAAAGGGCCAATACTATGCCTATCGAAAGCCAGGAGCCTCTTCTGGGTCTCACACGCGGGTGCAGGTTCCCAAAGCTTTGGGCCGTCCTCCACTGCTTTCCCGGGCCACAGGCAGGGAGCTGGAAGGGAAGCGGGACTGCCGCCATTAGAACCGGTGCCCATATGGGATCCTGGGCTTGCAAGGCAAGGACTTTTAACCACTTGTGCCACCGCACCGGGCCCACTCAGGGATCCTTATAAGGAGCAGGTTACCTCAGGGAGTGTCACATGGAACAGGTTATCTCAGGGACCGGCTCCTAGGGTGAAGTAGGTTACCTCAGGGAGCCTTATACAAAGCAGGTTACCTCAACAATCTTTCTACGGAGCAGGTTACCTCAGGAATGCTGGGGCGGCAGGGTTACCTCTGGTAGGGAGCAGGTTACCTCAGACCACCCGCTAGGGGGTGGCAGGTTGCCTCCGGGAGCGATATCCAGAGCAGGTTACCTCATGGGAGCGTAATATGGAGCAGGTTACCTCAGGGTTCTTTATAAGGAGCAGGTTACCTCAGGGAGCGTCATACAGAGCAGGTTACCTCAGGGATTTTTTTTTTTTTTAAAGACTTATTTTTATTATTTTTTCATTGGAAAGGCGGATATACAGAGAGGAGAGACAGAGAGGAAGATCTTCCGTTCGATGATTCACTCCCCAAGTGAGCGAAAAGGGCGCATAGTATGCTCATCCAAAGACAGGAGCCTCTTTGGGTCTCCCACGCGGGTGCAGGTTCCCAAAGCTTTGGGCTGTCCTCGCCTGCTTTACCGGGCCACAGGCAGGGAGCTGGAAGGGAAGCGGGGCTGCCGCCATTAGAACCAGTGCCTATATGGGATCCTAGGCTTGCAAGGCAAGGACCTTTAACCACTTGCGCCACAGCGCCGGGCCCCCTCAGGGATTGTAATATGGAGCAGGTCCCTAGGGACCGCCTGCTAGGGGGTGGCAGGTTACCTCCGGGAGAGATATCCAGAGAAGGTTACCTCATGGGAGCATTATATAGAGCAGGTTACCTCTGGACCGCCTGCTAGAGGGAGGCAGGTTAACTCAGGGAGCCTTGTACAGAGCAGGTTACCAATGGGAGCATTATATGGAGCAGGTTACCTCAGGGACCGGTTGCTAAAGGGGTGGCAGGTCGCCTCAAGGAGCGTTATATGGAGTAGGTTACCTCAGGGAGCTTTATGTGGAGCAGGTTACCTCAGGGACAGTCTGCTAGGGGGAGGTGGTTACCTCAGGGATCGTTATAAGTTGCAGGTTATAGGGACTGGCTGCTGAGGCCGGCAGTTTAACTCAGGAATCCAGTATTGCTGTTGTAGGGAGCAGGTTTCCTCAGGGAGAGTTATTAGGTGCAGGTTACCTCAGGGACTGGCTGCTTAGGGGGCGGCAGGTTACCTCAGGGATCATTATACGGGGCAGGTTATCTCTGGAATGCTGACGCGGCAGGGTTACCTCTTGTAGGGAGCAGGTTACCTCAGGGACCGCCTGCTAGGGGGTGGCAGGTTGCCTCAGGGATCATTATAAAGACCAGGTTACCTCAGGGAGCGTCATACAGAGCAGGTTACTTCAGGGATTGTTTTTTTTTTTTTTTTCAAACATTTATTTTTATTATTTTTTCATTGGAAAGGCGGATAGACAGAGAGGAGAGACAGAGAGGAAGATCTTCCGTCCAATGATTCACTCCCCAAGTGAGCGCAATGGGCCAATACTATGCCTATCCAAAGCCAGAAGCCTCTTCCGGGTCTCCCACGCGGGTGCAGGTTCCCAAAGCTTTGGGCCGTCCTCAACTGCTTTCCAGGGCCACAGGCTGGGAGCTGGAAGGGAAGCGGGGCTGCCGCCATTAGAAAGGGTGCCCATATGGGATCCTGGGCTTGCAAGGCAAGGACCTTAAACCACTTGCGCCACCGCGCCTAGCCCCCTCAGGGATTGTAATATGGAGCAGGTCCCTAGGGACCGCCTGCTAGGGGGTGGCAGGTTACCTTCGGGAGAGATATCCAGAGCAGGCTACCTCATGGGAGCGTTATATAGAGCAGGTTACCTCTGGACCGCCTGCTACGGGGAGGCAGGTTACCAATGGGAGCATTATAAGGAGCAGGTTACCTCACGGATCAATATACGGAGCAGGTTACCTCAGGAATGCTGGGGCGGCAAGGTTACCTCTTCAAGGGAGAGGGTTACCTCAGGGACCAGCTGCTAGGGGCCAGCAGGTTACCTCAGGGAGCCTTATTCGGAGCAGTTTACCTCAGGGAGTGTTATATGAAGCAGGTTACCACAGGGACCTGCTGCTAGGGGGAAGCAAGTTACCTCAGGGATCTTTATACAGAGCAGGTTACCTCAGGGATGGTTATATGGAGCAGGTTAGCACAGGGACTGGCTGATAGGGGGCGGCAGGTTTCCTCAGGGATCCTTATATAGAGCAGGTTACCTCAGGGACCTGCTGCTACTGGGTGGCAGGTCGCCTCAGGGAGCGTTATATGCAGCAGGTTACCTCTGGACCGCCTGCCAGGGGGAGGCAGGTTAACTCAGGGAGCCTTATAAGGAGCAGGTTACCTCAGGGATTGTTTTTTTTTTTTTTTTCAAACATTTATTTTTACTATTTTTTTTATTGGAAAGGCAGATATACAGAGAGGAGAGACAGAGAGAAAGATCTTCTGTTCGATGATTCACTCCCCAAGTGAGCGCAAAGGGCCAATACTATGCCTATCGAAAGCCAGGAGCCTCTTCTGGGTCTCACACGCGGGTGCAGGTTCCCAAAGCTTTGGGCTGTCCTGGCCTGCTTTACCGGGCCACAGGCAGGGAGCTGGAAGGGAAGCGGGGCTGCCGCCATTAGAACCGGTGCCCATATGGGATCCTGGGCTTGCAAGGCAAGGACCTTTAACCACTTGCGCCACCGCTGGCCCCCTCAGGGATTGTTATATGGAGCAGGTTACCTCAGGGAGTGTTATATGGAGCAGGTTATCTCAGGGATTGACTGCTGAGGCCGGCAGTTTAACTCAGGAATCCAGTATTGCTGTTGTAGGGAGCAGGTTTCCTCAGGGAGAGTTATTAGGTGCAGGTTACCTCAGGGACTGGCTGCTTAGGGGGCAGCAGGTTACCTCAGGGATCATTATATGGGGCAGGTTATCTCTGGAATGCTGGTGTTGCAAGGTTACCTCTTGTAGGGAGCAGGTTACCTCAGGGACCGCCTGCTAGGGAGTGGCAGGTTGCCTCAGGGATCATTATAAAGACCAGGTTACCTCAGGGAGTGTCATACAGAGCAGGTTACCTCAGGGATTGTTTTTTTGTTTTTTTCAAACATTTATTTTTATTATTTTTTCATTGGAAAGGCAGATATACAGAGAGGAGAGACAGAGAGGAAAATCTTCCGTCCAATGATTCACTCCCCAAGTGAGCGCAATGGGCCAATACTATGCCGATCCAAAGCCAGGAGCCTCTTTGGGTCTCCCACGTGGGTGCAGGTTCCCAAAGCTTTGGGCCGTCCTGGACTGCTTTCCCGGGTCACAGGCAGGGAGATGGAAGGGAAGCGGGGCTGCTGCCATTAGAAAGTGTGCCCATATGGGATCCTGGGCTTGCAAGGCAAGGACTTTTAACCACTTGCGCCACCGCACCGAGCCCACTCAGGGATGGTTATATGGAGCAGGTTATCTCAGGGAGCCTTATCCGGAGCAGCTAACCTCAGGGAGTGTTATATGGAGCAAGCTACCTCAGGGACCTGCTGCTAGGAGGAGGCAGGTTACCTCAGGGATCCTTATAAGGAGCAGGTTACCTCAGGGAGTGTCAAATGGAGCAGGTTATCTCAGGGACCGGCTCCTAGGGTGAAGCAGGTTACCTCAGGGAGCGTTATACAAAGCAGGTTACCTCAACAATCTTTCTATGGAGCAGGTTACCTCAGGAATGCTGGGGCGGCAGGGTTACCTCTTGTAGGGAGCAGGTTACCTCAGACCACCCGCTAGGGGGTGGCAGGTTGCCTCTGGGAGCAATATCCAGAGCAGGTTACCTCATGGGAGCGTTATAAGGAGCAGGTTACCTCAGGGACAGTCTACTAGGGGGAGGCAGGTTACCTCAGGGATCGTTATAAGGAGCAGGTTACCTCAGGGATTGGCTGCTGAGGCTGGCAGTTTAACTCAGGAATCCAGTATTGCTGTTGTAGGGAGCAGGTTTCCTCAGGGAGAGTTATTAGGTGCAGGTTACCTCAGGGACTGGCTGCTTAGGGGGCGGCAGGTTACCTCAGGGATCATTATACGGGGCAGGTTATCTCAGGGACCGCCTGCTAGGGGGTGGCAGGTTGCCTCAGGGATCATTATAAAGAGCAGGTTACCTCAGGGAGCGTCATACAGAGCAGGTTACTTCAGGGGTTGTTTTTTTTTTTTTTCAAACATTTATTTTTATTATTTTTTCATTGGAAAGGCAGATATACAGAGAGGAGAGACAGAGAGGAAAATCTTCCGTCCAATGATTCACTCCCCAAGTGAGCGCAATGGGCCAATACTATGCCTATCCAAAGCCAGGAGCCTCTTCTGGGTCTCCCACGCGGGTGCAGGTTCCCAAAGCTTTGGGCCGTCCTCAACTGCTTTCCAGGGCCACAGGCTGGGAGCTGGAAGGGAAGCGGGGCTGCCGCCATTAGAACCAGAGCACATATGGGATCCTGGGCTTGCAAGGCAAGGACCTTTAACCACTTGCGCCACCGCGCTGGGCCCCCTCAGGGATTGTAATATGGAGCAGGTCCCTAGGGACCGCCTGCTAGGGGGTGGCAGGTTACCTTCGGGAGAGATATCCAGAGCAGGGTACCTCATGGGAGCGTTATGTAGAGCAGGTTACCTCTGGACTGCCTGCTACGGGGAGGCAGGTTAACTCAGGGAGCCTTATAAGGAGCAGGTTACCTCAGGGAACGTTATAAGGAGCAGGTTACCTCAGGGAGCGTTATATGGAGCAGGTTACCTCAGGGACCGGCTGCTAAAGGGGAGGCAGGTTACCTCACGGATCAATATACGGAGCAGGTTACCTCAGGAATGCTGGGGCGGCAAGGTTACCTCTTCAAAGGAGAGGGTTACCTCAGGGACCAGCTGCTAAGGGCCAGCAGGTTACCTCAGGGAGCCTTATTCGGAGTAGTTTACCTCAGGGAGTGTTATATGAAGCAGGTTACCACAGGGACCTGCTGCTAGGGGGAAGCAAGTTACCTCAGGGATCTTTATACAGAGCAGGTTACCTCAGGGATGGTTATATGGAGCAGGTTACCACAGGGACTGGCTGATAGGGGGCGGCAGGTTTCCTCAGGGATCCTTATATAGAGCCGGTTACCTCAGGGACCTGCTGCTACTGGGTGGCAGGTCGCCTCAGGGAGCGTTATATGCAGCAGGTTACCTCAGGGAGCGTTATAAGGAGCAGGTTACCTCAGGGAGCGTTATACGGAGCAGGTTACCTCAGGGATTGGTTTTTTTGTTTTTTTTTTAAGATTTATTTTTAATATTTTTTCATTGGAAAGGCGGATAGTCAGAGAGGAAGATCTTCTGTCCGATGATTCTCTACCCAAATGAGCGCAACGGGCTAATACTATGCCTATCCAAAGCCAGGAGCCTCTTCTGGGTCTCCCACGCGGGTGCAGGTTCCCAAAGCTTTTTGGGCCGTCCTAGGCTGCTTTCCCAGGCCACAGGCAGGGAGCTGGAAGGGAAGCGGGGCTGCCGGGATTAGAACCGGCGCCCATATGGGATCACGGGTGTGCTAGGGGAGGACTTAACCACTTGCGCCACCGCGCCGGACCCAATCACCCAATATTTTAAGAAGCACATGAGAATTAACAATACAGCACATGCTAAAGATATAAACAGAAGCTTGTAATCCTTTTAGAGGACTGACTAAAAGCAATGGTTCCGATTTGTAGGTTTTGTATCTTTTCTCTTACGCAAAGGTGTGTCCTCTCCAAAATCGCATATAATCAGAATTGCATATGGATAATTGAAAAAATAACTTTTTTGTAAAATATCCATGATGACTTCATTCTCCAAGGCTCATTTCTTCCAATACATATAGCCCATTTGCTGTGATTCTTTTTCTCTGGCTTTGCTATTATTATTTCTTACCAAAGTTGAAATTAAATGTAATGTCTATCTTCTGGGAAGTTTTCTCTGCTTTGAAAAGAGACACTTAAGAGTTATTAATCCACCAGTAATGATCGTATGTAATCAGTAACTGTAAAGATGAGTAAGCATACATGACAGTACCAAGAATAAAGATATTTTACAGGCATTTTGGCATAATAAGTGTACTGTGAAAGGGGTCTTTAAGAAGTTAATAAATATGGGTATCATGCAAAACCTACACACACATTTCAAAATGCTCAACACCAATATGCAATTATTCTTTAATTCCATTTTTCTACAAACTTTTTGCAGTCCACCGTAGGAATGATTCATGGGTGTTTTATTTGGAAACAAATCTAAAATTAGTGAGCTACATACCTCAAATCAGTTCATGTAATGCATCTCACTCAATAGGTCATTTAGTTTCATTAGCATTGTATAGACACGGAAACAATCTTCTTTCTGTTTTAGGAGCAAGCAACCATGGATGAAAGATAAAGGTTGGAAAATATGGAAATAATATCTATCTTCTATTAGACCTTAACTTTTGCCCCACATAATATGCCTTTTGATTCATTTATGCAACTTTTTATAGTGACCATTTATAGATTTTGCCTACAATAATTACAGGGGAAGTAGAAAATACTAAAATGAATGTGTACAGTTGGAAGCAGTGCAAAATAAACTCCTGTTACATAAGAGAAATGAATAGTACAAAACGAATCACCAAACACATCCCACTTCAATGTCGAAACAAAATCATCAAGAAGAATTCATTTTCTTTTGTGCTTGTGTGTTATACGGAAAATAAAACATTAAGGACCCATTTTTTTTTTCCTAACAGTATAGTATACATATGAACTGGAGCATCAAGGCAAAAAATAAAATATCTATCTATCTAAACAGAGAGAGGGAGGCAAAAAAATTAACATACAGATAAAAACCCTTAAAGCATACTGATACACTGTAAAATCTAACATAAGACACCATAATCGCATTGAAGGCCATTTTTACTTTAAAATATCTAAAGGTTAATGAATTACTACAGAATGAAGTTTGCAATTGTCCAAAATTCATATGCTAAAATCCTAACCCCAGATGCGAGGTGAGGTATTAAAAGTTAGGCCTTTCTGAAGTGATTATATCATGAGGACAAAGTTCTTCGGAGAGTCATCAGGGTCCTTAGGAGCAAGAACTCGAAGTGCCCTCTTCCCCACTGCCATGATGTTATAGCGAGATGGCGACCGTCCACGCAACAGAGGAGACAGACACTGAATGGGCTGGTGCTTGGATTTTCAACAATGAAAGCACATTTTCTATGTTCTTGGATCTTCCAGTTTGGGGTATTTTGTTATAGTAGTTCCCCGTAAGATATGCATTCACCATACTAACAAATTAGAAAAATGTGAGGCGGAAGTCTGTCTTAGTAGCTGATACTACTTGGCACATCAGCATTCCAAATCAACATACTTAGCTTCAAGTCTGTCTGTGTACAGCTCAGGGTGAACCAGGTAATGAGTGAAGTACTTGAACTTGTGACACTTACATGGGTTACCTGCATTGAGTTCAGAAGTATCAAAACCACATGAGGAGAATGCTGAAAACATACTCCACAGCAGGGACCCTGGGGTTGCATCAGGTGGCTGTTCCTCATCCCTGGGTCCTGAGGCAGTTGGCAGGCTGGGTGTGATTTCTCCCACTGTATCTATCCCCCCAGATAGAGTGAGAAGAGAAAGAAAATCTGTAAACAATGGTCTCACCCACTTTCCCCTGATCCCCGACCCTTTCCACCTTGATCAACTATGTAAACATCATCAAAATGAATTAAAAAATAATTTAAAAAGATTCAGTGTTTCTATCAAAATAAAAATAAATAAATGCAATAATAAGTAAATGCTTGGTTTAAAATTTGCCAGGCCGGTATTAAGAGAAGCAAGCTGAGTGAGAGTATAAAGCAGAAAAACACAGCTGATCTCACTAGGACAGCCCTGTGTCATCTTCACTCAGCAGCCCATGCCCCTGTCATTTCCCAGGCACTCCTCAGCCATGTGAGTCATGGTCCATGTTTCTGCTATATTTTGCTGGTGCCAGGAAGCAAAAGGACTTGTTTTTAAAACACTGTAATCATTGGTTAATTCTTGCCTTAGAACTTCCTGGAGAACAAAGGAGCTAATCTTTGCCTCATTGTGTCCACTAACATTATGGAGGATAAAGGCATTGGTGTCTGTTGAAAAATGTAAGGCATAAAGAGATATTTATCCAATGCTAATTCTGCATTGGAAGCTACTGTAGCAAGTATTTATGAAAGTTAAACTGGAGAAAATAAAATGTAAATAAAAATACAATGTAGCCAGAGCAACTGTGTGTCAGTCTATTTCCATACCTGCAGTGCCAATATTCCGTGTGCCCACCAGCGTGTGTCCTGGCTGTGCCACTTCTGATCCAGCCTCCTGATTATGGCCTGGGAAAGAATCACTCCAAGTCCTGGGTTCCTTGCACACATGTTGTGGACCAGGAAGAAGCTCCTGGCTCCTAGCTTTGGATCAGGTTAGCTTCGCCCTTTGCGGCCACTTGGGGAGTGTGCCACTGAATGGAGGATCTCTCACTGTCTCTCCTTCTCTCTGTAAAATCTGTGTTCAAATTAACAAACAGTTACTTTTGTTCAAAAATGTATTTGAGTCTTATGGGAAGCTAAGGTGTGTTTCAGATGTTAGAATTTTTCCTCTTATTTTATAAAAGTAATATTTGCATTCAAGTAAACAATGTTTAATTCAAAAGGAGAAGAAAAAGTTAAGACAAGAGAGTGTAATTGTTATGGATGTAGTAAAACATGTGATGAGTTAGTATATTTACATATCTCATTCTTACACTTTGTTCATTTGTTGGTCTAACAATACAGATTTGTTCGAATTGGTATGTTTATGAACACATCCTAAGGAGAGCTGAGGGAAAGCGTGTTCTCAGATGATTCAAGTTTTGTAGACCATGCTCTCAGCTTGCGCATCCTGCCAACCCAGGGGACTCAGACACTTGGAAAAGAGCTGATATTTCAGATTTCCCATGTTCTCCATGTACTTTTCTCAGCTCCTTAATAATTATAGAAGTCTGAATTAGAAGAACTCCAATTAACCCAATTTATTTCATTCTTGGGAGAAATACCAAAGAGTGTGTAAAGGTAAGTTGTGTAATAATAGCAGGCAAAGCTAATGACTTATAGATTTCTGCTTAGTAACCCATTTGAGGCATACTACTCCCATCATGTTTTGCAAATGACAAATGAAAATAGGTATCTAGTTATTTTGTAGAGATAAGAAAAAGTTGTGCAACAAATTGCCACAAGTGCCTGAAGAAGATGCATCCCAAATTCACTGCTTTGTTGCATCTAGTTTATCTAAAAACTTCTAAAGCATTTCTAAAATTATTGTTCTGCCTTAACACATAGACCATGTGCACAACCACTACAATATCGTCTTTATCAGCTATAGTTGTCTTCATAGAATACTACTGAGCAAATAATATTTTTATACATTGGGTTTTTTGCCAAAAGAAGAAAAAAAAGAATAATTTATCTGTGCATATGTCTATGGAAATATATATATATATATATATATATATATATGAAAAAGAATGAGAGAAATCAATTTTGCGTTCCGTTTAAGAGATCAAAGTTTAGGTGTATGTGTTGTATAAACTGATGTTTTAGGCTAGATTCTTTTTTTTGACTCTGATCTTCTATACATTACCCTATTTTAAAATTTGTTTTCAGAAAGCTGAGTGATTAAGCATTCCTTAACTGTTACAGTGCAGATTCACTGCACATAAAACAAATAAATATTTTTAAAAGACAGTCAAAGTCCAGGAGTCATGACAGCTCGTTTGGAGTGGAATGAACCCCACTTGGTGCTCTTGTTGCACCTGCCCCGGGAACACAGGAAAATGAAGGAAAAGGCACGTTAGAGTAGCTGACACAGTGACTGCAGAGAAACTCGGGACAGCATAGGATCACATCATTTGATGTAACAGAAATATAGCTTGCAATGACAACATTTTCTTGATTTACTGATAATCATTTGACTATAAAACATATGCCACGCTTTTTTTTTTAGTTTCAGTTTTAAAATAAATAAAAACCTATTTTCAACTTCTAGAGTAATTTCCTCTAAATGAATGGTTTTGAAGTTCTGCAAATTGGCCTTTGCACTATAAATAGTGAGCCTAGAATGTTTTGCGTGGGGATCTTTTCTATTTTCAGGTCTGAGTCATTCAAGTTATAGTCTATTTGAAGACTCAAGTTGAATCTGGGACAATGAGTAAGCTAATGAAGATGGATGTCTCATATTCAATATAGGAAAGGTATCCCAAGTCAGAACACGGTGGATCTTGGAAGGCCCCCATTTGGTAAATTTTTAGAACATTTACATCCTTTTTGTCTAAAGCAACAACTCCATGACTGAGAAACATGCAAGACACATTTTTGTTCATCTTCTATTCTCTAGTTTTATTTGCTGGTTCCCAGAAAAGACAGAATCCTCTGTGAGGCAGATAATCAGGCACAGGTAATTGGGGAGGGACCATAAAATCCACATCCCTGAGTGCAGACCGAGGATGCTGTCCCTGGAAGTGCCCCATGCAAGACAAACCACTTTGTAGTTTAATGTGTAGTCACATATGCCTGTCACAGCATCACCAGCTATTCCTTAGACACAAGAATAGAAACTCGAAATCAGTGACTGTGTTGGCTCCATTGGTGAATCCTCCCCCTGTAAGCGCTGGGATCCTGTATCTGTGTATGTCCTTGTCCTCCTGCTCCACTTCCCATCTGGCTCCCTGCTTGTGGCCTGGGAAAACAGTAGAAGATGGTGCAAAGCCTTGCAACCCTGAACCCTCATGGGAGACCTGAAGCTCTGGCTGTTGTTGCAGCCACCTGGGGAGTGAACCAGCAGCTCCTTGCTCTGTGTTTTGCAATAATATTTACTTTCTTTTGTTGCCCCAGGACAGTGACTGGCCTGTGTGCTGGGCAGGTGGACTCAGTTTTCCTCACAGCAATGCCTCCAACCAGTTAGGAGTGTTGTTTTGAAATGAAAGCTTTTATTCACAAATGTGCAGTGTACATGTTTTACCAGATGCTGCGTAGGATCTGTAGGAATTCACTTGTCAAACGTGATATAGTGAGATGTGACTCAGATTAAAAAAAAAACAGCAAAAGTAGAATATGAGATAATGATTATTATGATAAATAAAGGCATTAAGTAATTTCAGAAAAGATCTATTCATCTTGAGAATACATAAAGAAGACAATTTGTTCACTGCAAATAGTTTCCTTTTTTTTCAGAAAGGCATTATATTATTATTTGTTTTAAAAGTGAAAGTGAAGAAAAGCAATTCTAGGAAAAGAACACATCATGAAGGAGAAATCAAGGTTTAAACGCTTAGAGAAAGGACTCTCCAATTGTGTAGTTAGAAGCCTAGCCATTAGCATTACAAAGGAGCTTGTTGGCAATGCAAATTTTAGGGCTCAGCCCAGACACACTGAATGAGAAACTCAGCGGAAACATACTAATAATCCGTGTTTAACGTGTCTAGCAGAAGACTTTGAAACATCCTTTGATAAGGCCAATTTAAAATAAGCAATTATTCGGTATAGATTTTATATAGACTACTTGGCCTTGTAATGAAATTGGTTGTGGGTTTTACTCACTGGTAAATTGGGAAATAATTGCTGTTTTACTTGTGGGAAACATAAAAAATATGTATCTGTTAATTTCTTCTCCAGATTAGCCTAGTTGGTAGAGACTAGAGGCCATCAACAGGGCATCATTAAAGCCTTAGAACAGAATCAGGAAAGGACAGAGTACAACAAGGCTGCAAAAGAAAGTAAAAACTATGCAATTCTCCTAAATACTCTATGTGTTATGACAGGTTTTCTAGAGCCAAATCATTGGCAAAGACAGTCAAATATAACACATTTTAAACATCAGGTAGGAATTAAAATGAATGTTGTGGTCCTAAGCGGCTTGTCGGATGATAGGTGATGATAGGTGAGCATCACAGGTGGGTAGGAGGGACCATATTGGTGGGGGAGCTTGGAAGCCAGTCCATGCTCACCTATCATCACCTGGAACCTGAGAGGGTTAGGGTGGTACTGTAGTGTTGCTCCCTCAGCAAGTCCCCATAAAGTTCCATGATGGGAAGGGGCTCACTCTCTTGGTTACATGCTTCCATTACTCTTACACTCCGACTCTTGGCCTCCCAGCCTGCTCTTTGGCTTCCACAGACAGACACCAAGGACAGGTGTCCCCTGAGCATGGCCCCCGAATGTCTGTATTCCTCACCCTCTGTTCACTGCTTGGGTGGGACAGTGAACATGTTAATGCTAAGATGCTTTGTATTTCTAATTTGTGTATTTTCAAGAGTTACAGGAGAGGTGAGGCCTAGCAGTAATGGAATGTGGACAGAGAAGCCAGGGAAAGGTGAATGTCTGCAGCTTTGTAAGTATGTCCAGGTGTTTGCTATATGTCACCTAGGGCAGCTTGTATTACTGTGGAAGCTGGGCTATAAATCTTCAGTTTAATGGATGGGTTTCACAGTAATGACCATTTGTTCCTTTCAGGGTTTTGATTCAGACTGGGTTGCCATTGGTAATTTGTCACTGGTTTTTAGGATATACTACAAAGCAAAATTCTGATTTATTGAATTACACTATATACAATATTGACAGAAAAAAGTAAACACTCACCATTCTATGTATGTTCATGAAGAAAATTGGGCAAATCTGCTATTCTCTAAATTTAAACTATGGAATAGCTCTAACTTGACACCCAAGTTGTTCCTGGACTGCAAATAAGCTGTTAAAGCTCTCTTATCTCCATCTCCAGAAACCCACACCAAATCACTAAGATAAGGAAATTTGGGGGGGGGGGGTATTTAAGAAATGAATTTAAGTTCTCTACACCAAAGAAAGCTCGAAAAAAGAGCTGGGGTTGAGTTGCTCCTGTTCTTGCTAGCCTGCGTCTGGCCCTGACTGACCCTGACTGACCCCAAGCTGACGACCCAGCGCACACCCTCAGGGCTCTCACTTAGAGCTCATGGCATGACCAAATAGCATCTATGACATGAAGAAGAAGGTGTGCTGTATTACCTTTTTTTAGGAATTGGTCACCATCTTGTATCCTGCTCCTCTCTTGGGGAAAAGCCATGAACTGCCTCATGGCCAGGTAATCACGACCGGCAAAAAACAGTTCCAATATTGAAGCAACTTTTCCGGCTCTCCTCCCTGGGCAAGACGTTCTGCACCCTCTACTCAGCCACCTTCAACTGTGGCGTCAATGTCCTGCGAGGTCTAATGGACCAACAGTGTTCTAAGGAGTGCTGCCACTACACACATCACAGACTGGATGAAGAGAGATCAACGCACTGGGGTCTAGGGTTACGGAGATCGGCCTGCTTTTTTTTTTCTTATTGAGTTTTTTAGATAAAATAATCTCGTGGCAAGAGAGGAGGTGTCAGAGGGTCGGACCACTGCCTCTTTGGTCTGAGGCTGGGGAGGGGAGCTTGGCTCAGAGCTGGAGAAAGGCTGCGGGGACAGAGGGGGCCGAAGCTCCACTCCGAGACTCGTCCTCGACTTGAGGCTGAGGGTTCTTCCAGCTTCGACCTGCGCTGGAGGACAGGAAAGGGCTGAAGCTACAGGAGCAGCTCAGCAGGGGCCTGGAGCTGGTCCTCACATGCGGACACTGTGCACACACTAAGCACATGCGTTCGGCAGAGTGTGACGCTCGGATCACCTTCTACCACACGTGTAGCAGCAAGCAGCAAGCAGCAGTGCAACCAGTGGGGTTTCTGCACGTTCCGCCACCAATGGTTCTAACAGATTGCAAGCAAAGGCACAGAATTCATTGCATGAATTGAGTTCAGATGCCAAAATTCTGCATCTACCTCTTGATGATCATGGAAGACCTGAAATAAGCCTCTGAAAAGACATTTGTCCTTGCAGCTCATCTTTTGATATCAACATTGGATTGTAGAACGCCTGGCTGACTTGCAGATCTTCTTTCCTTTTTTTAAACTACGTAGTTATGCTAGCAATTCTAATCATGCATGTTTAATTCCCTGTTTCTATCTTTGATTTAACCCTTCACTGGCTTAGTTGGGAATTGTAGGTTTACCTTTGTTTGACCACAGCCTCTTTGTCTTGCCTTGTATGGATGAGTCAGAGCTGACAATCCAGGATCCGCTAGAGGTTGGCAAGTACAGCAAATGGGTTGTTGTGTACATATTGCTGATACTGACAGTAAGTGTGTTGTGGGATGAGGGATTCAGTTTCTTTTCTTTTCTAGTTCCTCTCAGTAACTTGTGGATTCCACCTGTGTGGAAATAGAAATACCTTGCCTTCACATTACAAAGTAATTCACCCTTGTAATTTTATGTAAGTTTTTTTGTGTTTAGTTCTTAGTTCTTTAGAAGATGTCATCATCTTTTTGTTTTGCATGAGACCACTAAGTGTTTATTCTTAATTTAGAGAAACAAAAGTGTTGAAAAAAATCCCTAATGTACATAAGATCACTGACCAGTCTGAAAATGCCCTTGACCATTGCAGACGAACTAGGGAATTGGACTTTATTTGAATACTTTCCTCTCATTTGCAACTGCAATATTATGAGCCTGTAGACCTATTTCCTTGGGGCAGTTTCAGGAATAAAAACAGTTGCCTGGCTTCCTCCCCCGTGGTTTGCCATAATGTGCTCAGTTTCCCCCTGCCTTGATGTCAGTGATTAGATCTCAAATTCCAGGTGAGGGAATTCATTTCTGAGTTTAGCATGGCCAAACACTATTTGTCTTTACAGTCTCAGGAGATAGAGTAACTGAATTCCTAGCCAGAGATTCTTACACCTTGCAAACATGTACAAATTAAAATCCCCTTATCTTTTCATGTATCTTTATTAGGTTTTGATTGGGAAAGCTATGTCTTAAGGTTAAGATTTTGAAAGAATTTTAATCTGGAAAGAATTAACTCATCACTTTATAGCTGTGATTGAGTCTTATTTGTGACTGGTGAAATTGATCTGATTAAATGTGTGATTATTACTTCAAAATTATCAGCGATCTGATAATTTTAATCAAATGTTTTAAGCCCCTTGAATATCTTTGGTGGACCTTGTCAGAATCCAAGTATAAAATTCTTTTAACCTTGAGAGTCCCACATAGTTTCCTGGAGATAATCAAATGTTTCATTCTGTTTAGAGAATAATTCATCTTATTTGGATTGTATGAAAATCTTGTCAAATTGTAAATTGATACTAACATTATATGATACTTGCATGGGTGTATTATTGATAAAAATGTTCTAGAGATTATAGGAAATTAATGAAACACTGGTTTTGGTGTGTTAAGATCAGTCATGATTGTTAAAAAAAAAAAAAAAAAAGAACTCAGAGAAACCTTGCAATGATCGTTTGGACTTTGCTGACAATCACAGGCTCAGAGGTTAAAAAAAAAAGGAGGAGGGGATCAGTGGCTTAGAGATTTTATAAATCTTAGCAGGTGCTCCCTGAGATTCTGTGTGTCATGAGCATGCCTTGTCCAATGCTGAAGCTTACCACCATAACCATTGTTAAATAAAGCCTTATATGCTCTGTACTTCTTATTCTTTTCTAAATATATTTCCACTTAATTCATGAAGAATGCTCTAACAAGCATTCCTGGATAAAAGTTCCTGGTAGTTTTACAGTTGATGAATTGAGTAAGAACTTCCAGCACTTACAATAAACCCTTGAAAAAACATGAAAGAAAAAAAGCCAACAAACAAAAACCTGTTATTAGAGATTAAACAGCATAGTTACATGTTAGTTAATTGATTAACATATTTATGCATTTTTAAAAGATTTCTTTATTTTCATTGGAAAGGGACGTTACAGAGAGAAAGAAACAAAGATCTTTCATCCACTAGTTTACTCCCCAAATGGTCACAATGGGGTGAAACTGAGCCGATTTGTAGCTACAAAGTAGGAACTTTTTCTGTGTCTCCCACACGGGTGTAGGACTTGGACTGTCCTCCCCTGCCTTCCCAGGCTCCAACTAGAAGCTGGAGGGGAGATGGAGCAGTGGGGACACGCACTGTAGCACCTAAGGGATGCTAGAGCTTGTAGGTAAAAAAATTAGCCAATTGAGCCATCATTCTCGCACAACATTTATGCATTTACTTAAAATTTTGCAGTTGCATTATGCATTTATTCAAAACACTATTGGTTTTGTAACTACATACCGCATCTTGTAGATACTCTAATACTTTGTTTTTTGAGGTTTAGATGGATCACAATATTTTGCTAAGTATAACTATATAAACAAAGATGAAGATGTTTGTTTTTTTCTATTTAATTCCTTCAAAATTAAAAATCGTTCAACTATTATTCTTGGGTTATTTTGGCAATGTGATTGTATGAGGTTCCTACTGATATGTTCTCTTCGTCAGAATATATCTGGAAATATTTTCACATTTACAGTTATATACAGAATAATTGCCTCCAATACTTCCAGAGTTGCAATAAGTATGTGAAGCTAGCACTTCTTCATAAGGCCTCAAACTTGGAAAGATTAAGTACTTCAGTTTAGAGATTTAGAGAGAGAGGAATAGACCTAAGTCAACCTTGAATTATCTGAGTTTTTCAAATCTGAGATTACTGTATGATAAGTCAATTTGTGTTACTGTACTGACAGAAATAGTCAATGAGTAAACTAAAACACACCTTTTTAAAAAAAACTTTTGGTTTTGTACATTTTGTTTTTCATTCTTTGTTTATTTGCTTACTTTGTTTTCTATTTACAGCCTGGCTGAATCCCTCAGAAGCAGAACTCTTCGTAAAATAATTCTGTGGTGACACAGGGAGATGATGGCTCATGCTTCCTGAACAGACCAAGTTAGGTTTGACAATGAGCGTCGGGGAAGCTTGTCCTGAAGAGCACTGATGAGATGTCTGTTTCTCAATGTGGCTAACAGTACTTGGACACACTAACTTCTGGTAATCAATGACTTCCTTCCCAGTGTGCGAGCAGATGAGATCAACCACCAGGACAAACCCAGCCCTGCAGTGAGGCTCGAGGAAAACCCTGAGCTACAGGCTGACGGATCACTGCTGTTGATCACAAAGAGGAAATAAAAGTCAAGATGAAGTCACTGGTGTCAACGCCCAAATAAGATTAGATAAAGCAAAGAGGTTTTTGTGATTTATTGCCGTAGAGTAACTGTTACAAAAGACTTCCAGAACTAAAACTTTTTTTTTTGCAATCATGGAATACGTATTTATATTATAACATGTGGTCTAGGAAATAAAAACAAGATGTATAAGAAAGGAAGAAAATTAGTGGAAGAAGAACATGGCTGAAGGAGGATGAGGAGGTAGTGGCTGAGAAAGGCCAAGAAAGAAGAAGAGAAAGAAATGCTAGCTCTAGCAGGCGCGGCCAGCACACTTCATGACTTATGCAAAACTACAACTTTTATACAAAATGACTATTTCAAAAGATATTACACTTACTAGGTAAGACATTTAGCATTTGTACAGCTAATGCCAGAATCTAGACACAGCACATGCAGTGAGGTGCTGAAGGAGAGCTTCAGCCTCCTCCCATCTGAGAAGCAAGGACTAAGACTCCAGTTAGTGATGTAAAATTGAAAAAAAAAGAAATGAAGAAGGTCACAGGTTTCAAAACTATGGACGTTGTTAGCCAAGGGTGCCTGGTGCTTCTGAAAGCGCTGACAGCCGTCTGCGACATACTGCAGGAGACTGAGTCCCTGGCCGGTGCAGCTGAGTGCATAGCATTCACTATACACTGTCACATCTGTGATAAAGAACAAAAATGACTGCCTTACTTCTGACCATACAGTGAAATACTAAGCCATATGAGTTGGTAACTGAAATGTTGACCCCACAACTGTATCATTCAATCTACAACTCTATCCCTAGTCCTCTTTTGGGGCATTATTTCTAAATGCCCACAGGTTTCTGAGTGAATATGTCCTACACAGCTATACCCACCCAGCTCTTCAGGGACTTTCTTTTTTCTTCCCTCCCCCGTATAAATGATTGGCTCTCTGCATCTCAGGCCAGAGAACAATTTCTGGGTGATATGGCAACCTCTATAATCCAAAGTGAAGTATTCTCCAACAAGAGGAACCACTTTTGCACTATTACTGAATGTGTTGCTATTTCACTAAGCTTAACATTTCCCAATCATCCAAGGCGTGCATTATTTTAAAGTGCTCAATTTATTCCTTTGAAAACTAATATCCTAATCCCTAAATAAATTATTTATCTAATCCCATCCTTAACACTGCTATATATGTGCGTGCACAGACACACACAGACACACACACACACCATATCGGAAGGCATTACTATGTTACTCGTCCTCCAGGAAACTTGGCTTTGCAGTTTCATTTTGATTCTCAGATTTTTGTGCTTCCCTCAAGGGATTAATAATGGAAAAAATTATCTAATTATGTTTTCATCCCAGAAAAATGTTTGTTGGAAGGGCAGGCCAGTAATGTGCAAATAGATTTCTTGTTGCTCAGTATTGTCCCAGCTGTCTCCAATCACATCTTCAGTGTCTTTCATAGTCCAAATAAGAAATCATTCTAGTTTCATGACAAATATTAGAACTTAAAATTAAGTCCAAATTTTTCAGCTGCACGTTTTTTTCTCTGACAAATTCAGCAGAACACAAATGTAAATTTGTGAATGTAGCACGTTTTGTTAAGTATAGAGAAGGGTATTGTTATGAAGTAAATTATGCCCATTCCAAAACAAGTTCCATTGCAATCTCTAACCCTATAAGCTCAGGATGTGACTAGGTTTGTAAGCAAGGTCACCCTAGAGGTAATCAGATTGAAATGAGGTTGTTAGGGTGACCTCTCACACATTTTGATGGATAACTTTATGAACAAGCACAAAGCACTCACAGAGACTGAGATTCCTTCAAGTAAAATTCCTTTTAAGGGCCCGGCACGGTGGCACAAGTGGTTAAGGTCCTCACCTTGCACGCCTGGGATCCCATATGGGCGCCGGTTCTAATCCCGGCAGCCCTGCTTCCCTTCCAGCTCCCTGCCTGTGGCCGGGAAAGCAGTCGAGGACGGCCCAAAGCTTTGGGACCCTGCACCCGTGTGGGAGACCCAGAAGAGGCTCCTGGCTTCGGATCGGCATAGTATCGGCCCGTTGCGCTCACTTGGGGAGTGAATCATTGGACGGAAGATCTTCCTCTCTGTCTCTCCTCTCTGTATATCTGCCTTTCCAATAAAAAAATAATAATAATAATAAAAATAAATTTTTAAAAAAAAATCCTTTTTTAAGATGTATTTATTTTTATTGCAAAGCCGGATATACAGAGAGGATGAGAGACAGAGAGGAAGTTCTTCCACCCACCGATCACTTCCCAAGTAACTGCAACGACTGGTGCTGCACCAATCCGAAGCCAGGAGCCAGGAGCCTGGAACTTCTTATGGGTCTCTCAGGTGGGTGCAGGGTCCCCAGGCTTTGGGCTGTCCTTGACTGCTTTCCCAGGCCACAAGCAGGGAGCTGGATGGGAAGGGAGCTGCTGGGATTTGAACTGGTGCCCATGTTGTGTCCCAGGGCGTGCCAGGCAAGAACATCAGCCGCTAGGCTCTGAAGCTGGGCCCAAAGCCATAAATTTTATTTGGTAATTGTTGACTACTGTATTGCAATCTCTAATGTACTACCCAGGTTTTTTCTTTTTTTAATATGAACAGAGCTGATCAAAAGCTGTGCAAATAATTAAATAACCGTTTTCTCACATTTCACTTAACACAAAATATATTTCCCTGAGTTAAAGGATCTTGGCTTTTCACCTGAATAACTTCATTACTGCACCCTTCATTACCAAAATGATTTGAGGCAACTCCTGGGAAGATAATATTTCATTCACACTTGGACCAATATGGCTACAAAATTCGAGTGCCCTCTGATGTAAGTGCAGGGACCTTACCCTCTGATGATAAGAATGTGTGCTTGGAAGGACATTAGTTGGCTGCTGGTAACTTTCCTGTAAAGCTTTTGGCAATGTGAAATCTTCAGAGAATTATGTTCTATGTCATCAGATACTGGGAACCAACACTTCTTTATGGAATAAGTAAAGCTGGGCTGCATTCTTCAGAAAATGCCACTGGAGCAGTTAAAGTAATATTCAGCTAGGATGTCATGTATTTGTTTTTGAAATCTACAAGACATTAATCATTCAACAAACATTTAGAAAATGTATGTGCAGCCTGTTTCTCTTATATGAAGATTTTATGCTTGACGATGTTAGGAAGTAATTGGCATTCTATAATTTAAAGCTTTCATTGGATGAAACTGTCTCTTTTTTGGCCTTCTGGTTTATACTATTTTTAAAAATAATCATCCCAAATTTTGGTAATGTTAGCATTCAAAGTCAATCAAGGCAGCAGCCATTTAAACGTTGCTCATCTGAGAAAATGTACACCAGATGGCTTAGCTGAAATCCTGCTTTTTCTCTGAGGCTCATCTTTTTCGATATTCTTCTTGCTTTTCTCCCTCTTCTTTTCTCCACTCCCCCATAGGCTCTCCATCCTTCAGTGCTCAGTACAGATTTGTACAGTCTGTAGGCAGATGACATCACTTTCATGTTTCATTCATCATTAACTCATTTTTGCTTTTAAATACTTTGTCAAAATCCTTACCTCAACTTTGAGGCTATATAAATTTGTTGCATCTTTCAGAAACCTGATTTTGTTAACAAACTGATCCCCCCCATTTTATTTTTTTGTTTTTATATTTTCCATTTTTAAATTGCTATTAGTTTTTTTATGATACAATTCCATATGCTCTGGGATTTCCATAAACACCCACACAAATTCCCTTCCCACTGATTTTCCCTATATTGTTACAGTAGTATAATTTGTCATACACAGTGATAAGTCCGTCATTGTGGGCATGGACAATGGCAAAGAGCCCAGCATCCTATCGTCAAGATATATTTTACAGTTTCAATGGGAGTTCATCTTTGATGTGGAAGTAGAGATGTATACTGCATTGTATCCTCACATCAGGATATGATAGTCTCCACTACAGTTACTACACATCCTCTTAAATGAAAAACCACAAAATAAAACCAACAACAGAAAGACATACATTTACAATGCCATGAAGATAAAGATGCTACTGAATGACTAGTACGTTGCTGAAGAGAAGAAAAAAGGAAATCAAGAACATTCTTGAGGAAAATCTAACCTATGAGGCCTGTAGAGTTTCCTGTAATAGATCTCCTATGAATTTAACTGGTATTCCTTTGTATGGCAATTGACCTTTTTCACAAGCATATTTAAGGAGCTTTGCCTTGTGTTCAATTGAAGAGAGCTTGATTATCACGTGTCCTGGTGAAGGCTGCTTTTTGTAAGTTCTGTTGGGAATTCTGTGCCCCTCCTGCATGCTGTTTCCCAATTATTCTTCCATGTTAGTAATTTTTCATTTATGATTTCATTTAATACAGCTTTAAACCCAGCTTCTCTTTCTGTGCCTTCTGGAACTCTCATAACTCTTTTATGTGGCCTTTTTATATTGCCTCTATACTCTTTCATGTAAAATAACTTTCTAAGATGCTCCTATTTTTTTTTGTGTGTGTGAATGTGCTTGTATTTCTATTGTGTTGCATTCCTGTTATTCCCTTATCATTTTATGATTTTCATCCTCAGGAACTCACTTTAAAATATAGCTATTTGGGCCCAACACAATGGCTCAATTGGCTAATCCTACCATTGCAAGCACTTAGATCCCACATGGGCACCCATTGGTTTTTCTGGCTGCTCCATCTTCTGATACAGCTGCCTGTGTGTGGCCTGGGAAAGCAGTGGAAGATGGCCCAGTTCTTAGACTACTGCACCTGCCTGGGAGACCTGGAATAAGCTCCTGGTTCCTGGCTGCAGACTGGCTCAGTTCCAGCTTTTGCAGCCATTTGGGGAGTGAACCAGCAGATGGAAGATCTTTCTCTCTCTTCCCTTTAAATCCACCTTTCCAATAAAAATAAATAAATGTTTAATATCTGAATAAGGATAAAACAAAAAAAGATGTATCTGTTTATCGTGGTGTCTCTACTCCATGGTGGAGGCAGCGAGCATCTCAGCACTCCCATTTACCATGATTCTTTAACACAGCACCCTCTTGTTAATTGGATAATTCATATATTCCTCTGACTCCCCAAATTCTCAACTAGCATTTAGGCGTCAGGAAACCAGAAAAAAATCTGCATGTTCACCACTATATTTCTAATGCCGAAAAGAATTTCTAGTGTTCAGTAGGCACTTAACAGATCCTGATAAAAGGAACAGATGGTTAGCTGATATCAGGGCTTAGAAGTATTACTGGAATGACTTTTTTTCTAATATCTGATTCTCCAAAATAAACATTTTGGAATTAATGATATTAGAAACCAAAATCAATGTTCTACCTGAATAACTAAATGAGTCTTTTGCCTGTTAAATTTAAATCAAACACTAAAATAAAGTATAAATTTCTTATATAAAGCATAAAAATTGCAAATATTTGAGTACAATCATGGAAAAATATTCTGGTACTATTCAGGGGCTTCTTGTGTACCGTAAGTTTTCTGTAAGAAAGAATGAAGCTTTCACAGAGCAAAATGCTTGTTCTGTTGAATATGTGACAAGAGAACCCACAACTTCCTCATTTTTCTACTGTAAGTTTTATCTTCTCCCTTGTTTCCAAATGCTTTAAAACATTCATCATGAAATGGTTCTGAGACCTCCAGTGTAGCTGAGTGTTTGCTTTTTTCTATTCCCAGTTTTATGGTAGCATTACTTCTCCATTTATCGAGGTGTTGCAGATGGTAAATTTTAAAGGTACTGGTAAATCCTCACCTTTGTTTGTTCAGGTGGAAATAAGGAAATAGAGTGTGACATCTCCCAGAGGACAATCTACTTGAATTTTTTTTGTTTTGCTTTGTTTTGTTTCATTTTTGTTTTTCACAAAGGACATTGATCATAGACTGCAAAGAAACACTGTCTCAGTATTTTCATCTTTGGCTTGAAACTCTCTCCAGTGGGCCCGGAAGTAGGAGAATTTTCCTTTCTTTGCGTTTTGTGAATGGCCATATGGTTTTGTGCCATTCACTTCATAACAAAGTGAGTATGCATGAAATATACACATTGTATATGGAATACGCAACTTATGTTGAGAAATTAGTATAGCAATATACAATAAGATATAAAAATAAGCTTTGATGCAGATAGCAGCTTTTTTCCATTATTTTCCAGTGAAGAGAGTAATGTATATATGTGAATTCTATCATTTTGTAATTTCCTAATGCATAGAATACTATTTCTATATGGCATTAACTACTTCTTAAGCTTTTATATGCTGCTTTACTAAATGTAACTGTATTAGTATAAACAATGAGCAGTTAGACAATGAATTTCCTTTGAGCATATAACACACATCTTAGCTGTTAACAGTGATGATTTTTACACATTACACCATGTTAACCAATGTAAACAACAGGGCTGCAGATGGTCAACATCTGCTTTGTCAACACTTAGCAATCTGTGTGCCTTGACTCAGTCAAAGTCATTTCTCAGTTCATGTTACTAAAACTCAATTTGTTAGTTTAAACTTACGCTTACTAGTTCCTTTTTTTATCTCTGGGCAGAACACAAGCTGACCTTTGAGTAGTCAACCGCATTATCCAAGCGTAAACATTCTGTGGGCATAATTTCCTTCTGGTAGTGACTGAGAAGTTCAGAAAGCCTATTAACTCCAAGCCTATTGGTACCTTGGAATGAGCTGCAGCAATAACACTCCAAGTCTCCTGTGGACTAAAGAGGTTTGCTGCCCTACATACCTAAATCCTACTAGGAGAAATTTAGGTACTTTGCAAAATACAGACCATGAAAACCTTACCTGCAGGAGCAATGCAAAGGCAGGAATTCCAGGTCACGCAGAGTAGAAAAGGACTTACGCAACTCAATTAAGTCATCAAAATGGCAAAGTTTCTTACCAAGATTTCTTTGAGAAAGAAACTGACCTGTGATCTTTTTCCTAGCATTTTATAGCATGTAGCACAAGGAATAAGTAGATTGTGGAAAAATTTCAGAAACAAAGTCAAGTTTATACATTATTCCCTTCTGGTAATTTTTCAGTAAATTTCTTTTAAAAAATCCAATTGACTTGATTAAAAGTAAAACTTAATAAAACATTTTAATGTGTTACTTTTATTTTTAAACAAATAAACCGACAACAAAATTAATGTTAAATACAATATTAGCACAGAATATTATAGAATATCATTGAAAAAATTTCCAAAAGCTTTAATATTTTAACAGACTAACAGACATCTTGTGAATTATTCTATTACGTTATAGTATTAGAAAATATGATGTCCTTATATTTCTGCATGAATGTGACGTAATTATCTTTAAGATTTTTTTGTTTTATTAGAAAGTAATTTATACAGAGAAAAGGAGAAAGAGAGACGAAGATCTTCCATCTGCTCATTCAGTCCTCAGGTGGCCACAACGGCCAGAGCTGAGCCGATCTGAAACCAAGAGCCAGGAGCTCCTGGAAATACAACATCAACTAAGAAGTAGACTTATAACCTAAAATCTGAAGCCACTTAAAAGTACGTTTATGCTCATTACATTTTCTGCTTGGATACAATATTTATAAAGTTCCATGTTATTTACTTTCCCCATGCACATTTTTAGTCCAAGTACTGAGAATTCCAGTCATTTACCACGGCAGCTGAATCTTAAAATCCATAGAATTTGGTGCACATTTGGGTCTTTCCATATGTCAGGATGTGGGTCAGTGCTACATGTACATTGGGGTTGGCTTCATCCACCTCTTCAGTGGTGGGTCCTAAGATGGATGGGCACCCATGCCAGCAGTGACCCTGGCATTATGCCTAGTCTACCGCCTACACTGCCAGTAAGCATGGTCATGAGAAAATTGTAGACGTTCTCTAGCTGTTTCTGCTGATGTTCAAATTCTCCCCTTTCTGCAATATGGTTCTTATCCATTCAGTTTTTTGTTTCATTGTATTTTTTTCCGAGAATCTTCTATTTATTCTTGTCATTGATCTTGCATTGAATATTTTTATTTTCAACAGTTGCACTCATTTTGAATGCAAAGGATTAAAGATCATTCTTCAACACCTTGCTCCATGCTTCTTATCTTGACCATGACACATCCTGGTTCCGGCATCATATTCTCAATGTTTTTTTTTTTTTTTTTGCCTGAATGGCCATTGTCATTAGCAATGGCAATACTGTTCTCTTTTCCTGTACTCTTTAATGAATCACAAATGACTGCAATCTGAGGAGTGCCATGGGGCTCAGGAGGTGTGGCTGTGATTTCAAACTTGCCAAATGGATTGTTATTCTTGATCATAGCACTCGCACCTTTTCAGCAAACAGAATGAGCACACCAGGCTGGCTGGGAGAGTGGGCAGTGAAGGTGTGCTCAACCAGGTCGGTCACATGGCCCTTGATGAAGACATCATGAATCATCAACAACTGTAATGCCAGGAGCGAATGAAGTGGCATCCAACACTAACAGATTTGAAGCCTCTTGGATTTGTCAAGAAGTGTAAAGTCTTCCGAGACAGTCGTATCAGAGAGCACATCCATCAATGTTGACACTCTTTTCAGTCCATTTCCATTGAAGAAGTGTTGAAGGGGTTTCCAATGCTTGTAAAATCTATGAGGAAACCTGCTAGATACATGCTGTACATCTGCAGTTTATCTAACTTGGAGACTCATAGGGCTTTCCTTTGGGACCCAGTAACCCATAGGGAAAGTCAGAGTTCAACATTTGAAATCCAGCATAGGCAATGGAGATGAAGTCAACGCATTCATCATTCCTTTGTAGAAAGCCTCAAATGCTCAGTTGGGGATACTGGGGTGAGTTATGAGGGCTTGTCCATGGGCAGCACGGAGATGTCCAACAGTTCTCCTGTTCTCACAGGGTCTTTCTCCTGCTTGTACTTGTTTTCAGCAATAAAACGAGTGACTGTTTACTTCTCAAAGTCTTCTCCAGCTAAATGGGTGCTCCAGATGCGGATTTGACCCCGAGGATTACATAATCATGGCCTCGTGTGTTGGCCCATTGGCTAAATCTTTTTTTTACATCTGCTGGGATCCTATATGGGTGCCAGTTCCTGTCCTGGCTCCTGTATTTCACATCCAACTCCCTGCTTGGCCTGGGAAAACACTAGAGGATGGTCCAGAACCGTAGGACCCTGCACCCATGTGTGGGAGATTGGGAAGGAGCTCCTGGCTCCTGCATTTGAATCAGCTTAGCTCCAGCCATTTCATCCACTTCGGGAGTGAACCAGCAGATGGAAGATCTCTGACTCCTCTTTGTAAATCAGCTCTTACAGTAAAAGATAAATCTTTAATTTAAAAAGGTTGCAGAATCATGTGGAAGGATACATCAAAATGAAAACTTGCAAATGAAAATTTTATTAAATCTATGTTTGATCAATTGTTGGACATAAAAAACAAAGTGGAATTCACTGCAACTTGATTCTTCATTAGGATCACCGATCGTGTCAGTAAAGGTGATGCAGGTATCAGAGATTCAGTTGCTTTTATCACTGGCCATTATCTCCATTTCCCTGTGCTGTAGACACTCAAATAATATGTAGTGTGAAGACCATTGCCAACTGTGGGGCCCTAGATATTTCTGGTTGTATAAAGGTATGATTCTGCCCACTAAAAATGTACATGTGGCCAACTGCAGAAGCCTAACAGCTAAAATCTTGCCTTCCATATTCCAAGATCCCATATGGGCACCAGTTCTAATCCCAGCAGCCCCACTTCCCATCCAGCTCCCTGCTTGTGGCCTGGGAAAGCAATTGAGGATGTCCCAAAGCTTTGGGATCCTGTACCTGCATGGGAGATTCAGAAAAGACTCCAAGCTCCTGCCTTCGAATCAGCTCAGCTCTGGCTGTTGCAGCCGCTTTGGGAGTGAATCATTGTGCAGAAGATCTTCCTCTCTGTCTCTCCTCCTTTCTGTGTATCTGACTTTCCAATAAAAATAAAATAAATCTTAAAAAAGTCATACATCAAGGTCAGGAATTGAGTCCAGTGAGACCAAAGCCAGTAATTTAACTAAGAAGTAAATATATACACTTGCTAATATTCATACCCCAAGATTTAATATATTCAAATATTGATGAAATATGTGGAATTTTTAAAAAGTAAAAAGTCCTTTTGTGTCTGTGACATTTACTCTTCAGATTCTGTGAGCTCTACACTTTCATTAGGTCCTTGTTGCCATGGAGATGCATTAAATACTTTCAGACACAAAGCATTTGCAACATGCGCTCAGTGGTATAGTGGAGTTGACATGAAATGTGGTTGGCATCAGGAAGCTATTCCACAAGATAGAGTGAGCTTTATTCATCTTTCATAACCAAGTTTAATGTTGCAATGTATGCAAAAATAAAAACGCTAATATAAACCATGTTCTTGATTTATGAGACATTGGTATCAATTTGAAGATTTTAGATATTATGGTGACTCCATGTGCAGTAACGTAAGTTACAAAGTTTTTCATGATTTTCCTGGGGGTGGGTAGGAGAAAAAGTGTTAGTGGTGTCAGATTTATGTATCTACTGAAGATACATTTATTTTATTTAGAAAGTCAGAGTTGCAGAGAGAAATGCAGAGAAAGGGAGAGATCTTCCACAGGCTGGTTCACTCCCCGAAAGGCTTCAATGTCTGGAGCTCAGTCAATCCAAAGCTAGGAGCCAAGAGCTTCTCCCAGGTATCAGACTATGGGCCTTCCTTCATGGCTTTCCTAGCCCTAAGAATCAAGAGCTGGATTAGTATTAGAACAGTCAGGATATGAACCATCATGCAAATGGGGTGACAGCTCCAGTAGGCAAAAAATGAGCCTGTTGAGGCACAGTGCTGACCCCGAGGCAGCAGCTTTAACACAATTTAGCCTTAGACTAACCTTTACTTGGATATACTTGAAGACAATTAATTTTCTGTGATGTCGTATGTAAGATTTCACATGAATGTCTCAAAGAACAAGTGTGAGTTACAACGGAGGCATTTTGGGTATCGACACCGTGGCAGAGTAGATCAACCTGATGTCTGTAATGTTGGTATATCATAGGGAAGACATTTTGATTATCAGATGCTTCACTTCCGGTCCATACCCCTGTTAATATTCCTGGGAAAGCAGCAGAAGTTAACCCAAGTCCTTGGGGACTCACTGCCTGTGTGGAAGACCTGGATAATGCTGACTCCTGGTGTTGGTCCAGCTGTTCTCTGGCCATTGTAACCATTTATAATGTAAACTATTAGACGGCAACTCTCTCTCTCTTATTTCCTATAACTTTGTCATCCAAATGAATGAAATAAATCTTTGAAGTATGGTGATTAGATAACTTCCCACATTACCCCTTTTCTGCACATTGCGTGTAGCTGTGTTGATAAAATTTGTACTACATGACCAAAGCTTCAAACAAACTTAATTATAATTTCTCTCTTTTGGAGGTATCCAGAAAAGTGTACCTTCATCACGGTTGCTACATGAGTACATGTGCTGCACATGTTAAGCTGCTGCTTCAGGAGCCTGCATCCTGTAACAGACCAACACTGTTGGGGTCTCTGTAAGCCCTGCTTCCTGCCAGCACTCACCCTGGATGGCATAAGAAAACAGCATGGCAGAGCCCAGGATATGCTCCTGACATTACACTGGTTCGGTTCTGGAGTCTGTAAATAATTTTGGAATGAAATAGCTGATGAGAAATAGCACTGTAAAATTTAATTTTTTCAAATTCTAAGCATTACAGACACAGCTACATCAAATAATTTTTCTGTATCTTTCCATTAAAATGTCAGAAGAAAAAGTATATTCATGAGGGTATGACACAGTTATCCAAAATCTTTTTCTTTCCAAGTGTTAAATATCTGTTAATATTTTCTTGTAAAACTTAAAACAACTTCTACATTAGTTAGCTTTGAAAATTATGAAGTTTGAATAAATAAGGAAAATGTCAGTTACCTCAGTGTTTGTAAATGCCCAAATGTCCATTCCTTAAATGATTATAAATAATTTTCATACTTTCCTGCTGCATCTCCCAAAAATGCAAACCTCAAGCATACATTAAAAAAGTTATTTTAAACGTCATAAGTGAATAATTTCTTTTATATATTTGCAATGAAAACTCTAGGTAAGAAAATATGTTATCTACTTGTGTCAGCAATTTTAGCCTTTTTGTATGTGACTTTTTCCTCACTTCCACATTGCTATTAAACAAATGCATACCTTGGATTTTAGAATTATAATTACTGATAGAAGACTTGTATCTATGTTTTCTTTTAGAAATTTTAAAAATTAACATGAGTGATCACATTGGGAAGAAAGTATAATGAAGAAAGTTACTCTTAAATACTGTACTATTTGATTCCTGTCATAGCTTTGAAATCAGTACCAGCTCATATCTGTTGAAAATGTGTTTATAGATTTTAAAGTACACTTCAAAATTGCTGGAGCTACAAGCATGTTTTTAAATTGTTGACCATGTGGAATCAAAATTATTACTCAACATATGCCAAAGAGGAGAAATTGAACCACAGGGAAGGCTCAATATAGTTTTGCAAGTTTATGGCTATCATTGATGTTGTCATTGCTATGAAGTATTTAGCAAAATAGAACCCCGAGGAATCTAAAGAAAACTGGTGCTTGTAATTGAGCTTGTTAATTGTCCCACAGAAAAGTGTCAATTTTCTTACAGTGCAGATAGATTTTTATACAGAAAGAGTAATGGTTTAAATTCCACTGATACAGGGAGGTGTCATAGCATAGTGGATTAAGCGCCTGTCTGTGGCACATTGCCACAGCACCCTGCTAATGCTCCTGAGAAAGAAGAAGACAGCTCAACAGCCTGGGCCCCTGTGCTAGTGTGGGAGACTTGAAAGGAAGTCCTACCTCCCATCTTCAGCCTGTCAATCCCCAGCCAGTGCAATCCTTCTGGAAACGAACCAGGAGATGCAAGATCTCTTTCTCTCTCTCTCTTTCTCTCTGTGTGTGTCTCTATCTCTCTCTGACTTCTTATCTCTGAAATTTTGACTTTCAAATAAATTGTAAGTTAATCTTTAAAAAAATTGAAGTTTTTTTTTTTTTTCAAAACTACCTACATTTGGTAAAACATGTACTCTTTTTTCTATTTTTAAAAATCCTTTAATTTTGGTAATCCTTACATATTTGATCAGGGTGCAAAGGGTCAAGGACTACAGGAAAGTGAGTAAGACCATTGTTTCCACATTAATATTATTTTTTTTTCTGTATCCAGGGTAAGGGAAGAGATAGCCCCCACCCACCCATCTGAGATCTGTTGAGAAATGCAAGGGAAATGAATGAGGGGTTAAGCCATGAGCTAATGTACGACATAAGAAAATAGAATAGGACTAGAGTGGAGAAATTAAAATGGAGAAAGAAGTTATCATTTTCATAAATAGAATCACCAGGGAGTGGAACAGATGTGGACTCACCAGGGTGGCCGTATGGCCACTGAGGATCGACAAAGACCAAGAAGAGTGCCTGAAAATGAACGTGTGCCCGTTGTGATGGACAATGTACAGGTAAGTACATGGACTTGCGAGCTTACGTTGGAACGTTAGAAGTTCTGGTATTTCAGTTTGCAGTGGGATGCCTGACAGAACTGTCAGAAGATGCATGCCGAGGACATTAAACCGGGATGATGATAAATTACAGTTTGCCGAAAACAATTAAGAAGCATAACACGGAAAAAGCACTAAGAAAACAGATGTAGTCATGTCTCCACGAGTTTAGGCATATTCTATATGCTTGCCACAAGGCTTTGGGGAGGCTTGAAAGTGTAACCACAGAGCACGTCGCTAAAATCCATCCTTTGGACATTATCAGCCCAGCTCCGACAGCCTTGTAAGACAAATCCCCAACAGGAGGTAATCCTTTAAGAGACAGAGACACTGTTGTAGTGGAGCAGGGTTACTGAGGTACACACTTGTTGACAATTTCTTAATGTAGTTCCTTTGCCAACGTGTATTTTCAATAATTGTAACTTCGCTAATTCAGATGTGAACATTTCTATTCTTGTAGTAATGTGAAGATGCAAATTTGAAATTATGATGTGGTCATTATATAAAGGAATATCACAGATATTCCTTGAGATTAAACACTAAACAATATTTGATTCATGAAAATTATTGTATCAACTATTACAGGTTATAAAAGGAATTAATAAAAATGAAGTAATTATAATGATAGGAAAGGTGACCCAGATCAAGACACTGAAGTCTGCTGATATTTATTACCATATTTTATTTAATTTTAAAATATATATATCCATTTGGAATTTTATGATAGACTATTTGGACAATAATACAAACTGATATTTTTTTAAGCTTTATTTATTTTTATTGGAAAGTCAGATCTACATAGCGAGGAGGAGAGACAGAGGAAAATCTTCTCTCTGATGATTCATTCCCCAAGTGACCATGACGGCCAGAGCTGAGCTGATCCAAAGCCATGAGCCAGGAGCCAGGAGCTCTTCCAGTCTCCCACTCAGGTGCAGGGTCTCAAGGCTTTGAACCATTTAAAAAATAATTATACTTTATGATTCCAGAATCTTTTTCTACATTAAGATTGATAAATTTTTCAAAAAATAAGCTCAACTGCCAGTTGAAGCCAGGAGCCTCTTCTGGGTCTCTCACACGGGTGCAGGGTCCCAAAGCTTTGGGCCGTCCTCGACTGCTTTCCCAGACCACAAGCAGGGAGCTGGATGGGAAGTGGAGCTGCCGGGATTAGAACTGGTGCCCATATGCGATCCTGGTGCGTTCAAGGCGAGGACTTAAACTGCTAGGCCACCACGCAGGGCCCCACAAACTGATATTTTAAATCACTTTTTAAATATTTGTCTTTAAACACAGTATAATCTTCGGAAACCACTCTTATATCTGTCTTTACATGTTGACTTAGAGATTTCTCCTTGTGCTTGTCCAGAAGGAACGTAACAGCACATTTTTCCCAACTGATCATGGTGGACTTTAATCTACTGAAATGAATGATGACAAACTTGAATGGTTTTAAGTCTCTTGTTTGTTCTCATTTACTCTGACATCCGAAGAGCTATAATATAAATAAACACAGTGGCATTCCTATATGTAAAACAACAAATTGGAAGAAATGAATGATAAAACTGATGCAGCGCAAGGAGGAAAATGATTGTAAGTAAAACAGTCAACCAGTAGTGAATGCCGTTCCTTCCCACTGAGCCAGAATCACTTACTCATTCCATTTAAAGTTTATCTTCAAAAAGTCCAACAAAAGTCTAAGTAATTATTTAATTAAAATGGAATTCTCTCTCCAGAAACTTATCAAATGATGGAAGCTGTAGTTGTAAATATTCATTACTACTCCATCAGAAGAGTTAATAAAATGTTCTTCATCTAGACTGTCCTTAATTTAACTTGTTTAAAAAATAATTATACTTTATGATTCCAGAATCTTTTTCTACATTAAGATTGATAAATTTTCAAAAAATAAGCTCAACTGCCAGTCCTTCATAAATGATGTGATTAAACATGTTTTAGCAGATTGCCAGATGTGGTCAAGGATTAGTAGATATAATCTCAGGTCATATTTCGTTTGTCATCAAAATTCTATAAATATTATCCAATGAAATGCAGGGAATGTGGTTATTTTTAGTCATCAGGTCTGATCATTTACATTTTTCACTACTTCAATGCATACAGTGATTGATGGCACAGAGTTTCATGTTACATCTCAAATCAACTTATATTATTATTATATTATCAGTCAGCACTTCTCTAAAGGGGCTCTGTTGATTTACTACATCCTGGTCCAATATTTAGTGCCTCTCCTCTTTCAGCTTTTGTTCACAACAGCTTATGTGTAACAGGGAAAGAATAATTGATAAATAATATTGAATATTTCCTAAACTTAGGCAAAGAAATCAAGATTTTTTAATTCCAGCTTACTCCCCTTCACATTGCATATTGGTCATTCCTATAGTTAGAAGAGGGTCAGTTTTGCTTTCTTAGGTAACCTGGCATCTTTATGCAATGCAACTGCCTATTACCACTGTCACTACCAACATTGTTTAACAGCTCACAAGTTAATATATTTTGTTTGCTTTATTTTGTATTCATACAAAATCATTGGAAATTTGCAGATTATTTGAAAATCTTTGTAGCTCTAGCTTGTTTGTTAGAGTGTAATACTTACACATTTTATAGGAGGTATGCAATATTTCAGCACATGCATACAGTGTAAACTGAGCAAATCAAAGAAGGATTTCATGTTATATATCTTCGCTATCTGAAGTCTGTTCCTGTCTTGCAGTTACTCATGGAGTGTATTATTGTGACTTACCGTCTCCCCACTCTACTCTAGACCTGCAGACATTTGTGGATCTGTGTAACTGTGCTTTGTAGCTGTTATCACCCACTCCCCTCTCCCCACTTTGCCTGTTTTTTGCACGACTAAATCTCAACTAGTCTCTATCTGTCATCGTTACCCAGGGGACAGAGAACTCTGATTTATCTCATGTCGGTATGTTGGGGCTCACTGTGAGAGTTCTGTTGAGTCGTTTTCTCATCCAGTGCCCTGCTGCCCTTAGCTAGAATGTTCCTCTGTGGTCTGCGGGAGGAACTGATGGAGGCAGTTTCTTGGACACTTGCCTGAAGATGGAAAATTAACTCAGCCAGGCAGCACAAGGCACACTAGGCTTTGCTGTCTCATGTCTAGGCTTAATTTTCAACTCTGACATCTGTCCTCAATCCTCTCTCCTACCCTCGTTCTGGAGGTAAAGTGCATCCACATCGCACTGCTTGGACCTGGAAGAGAGAGTTTTCTTAGGCTCACACTTTAAGTCATCCCCATCATTTGTCACCTTGCTTTGCCGTTTCTTATGGGATGTCAGGTCTCCCACGCAGATGCAGGGTCCCAAGGCTTTGGGCAATCCTCAACTACTTTCCCAGGCCACAAGCGGGAAGCTGGATGGGATGTGTGGCCACCAGGATTAGAACAAGTGCCCACGTGGGATCGGAGCGCTTACAAGTCAAGGATGTTAGCTGCTAGGCTACTTCACTGGGCCCTCCTTTAATCTTATACTGCCCCTCCATGATAGAGCTCTAAAGTTATTGGAAAATTCTTTCATTCTCAATTTTTGCTTTTTCATTTGTATTCGTTGTTAAAATGGCAGTTTCACTATTTGTGGTTCTTGCTCAACTCCCCTGAGTGTCGGTAACATTTGTTTCCTTCCGTCACTGGATGCAAAGCAGGCTCTCCTTCCCAGGATTCCTCAGGGATTGTAGTACATGCTTGTTTTGATGATACACTTAACTGTCTTTCTTTTGCACATGCTCAAAACAGATCAATAGTGCAAACCATACATTTTTTTCTCTGTTTTTGGCTTCGTGACACATCAAGCAATAGTCAATGTGAAGAGGGATGTTAATAAGGGCTTCCTTTGCAGGATTCTCTCCCCAGCTCCCACAATGTAGGTAGCCTTGTCTAGCCTTTGTGCTCTTACAGGCTCCGTTTCCCCTAGGACCTTGGATGTTCTCCCCTGTGAACAAGCATTTGTGTTATGAGTTTTCTCAACTCTTAACATCTTCATCTATTCAACACTCAAGGCGAGAAAACTTTCTTGAAAGCTCAATCTCTTCCATGTCCCTGACTCTTCTGCTTTACTTCAAGAACTATAAGTTAATTTTATACATACAAGTATTTCCATTTTTTTTCATTAAGTTTTTTGTTTTGCTGAGTGATGGCTTAGGTGATGAGTTGTGTGTTGGTGAGTATAATGCTTAATTTCACACTGTTTAACCCCGTGTCAGTAACAGTGATCCGCGCATATAATACACAGTCGTGTCATTTATGAACAACTTAATAAAAAAATGACAGCCAGAAAGTCTGAGATTATTATAATTTGTAAAAATTTACATAATTCCATTTACTAATAGGTACTAGCTCCTCTCTAGTTATCCCAGTTGGCTATATCCACTGTTCCTTAAAGCTACTGCCAAATGTTTCTCTTCCTTCTTTTACGGGTATGTGTGTGTGTGTGTGTGTGTGTGTGTGTGTGTGTGTGTATCACTGCTTACATAAGTGAACAAATTTCACCGATTTTACAATATAGAACTATTTTCTATCCTAAACTCCCCTGCCCACATTCCTCACACACACTCTTCCTCCTTTTTTTTTTTTCCTTACAATGGCATATTTTCATTTCACTTCTCAATCACAAACCTGACACCCTATTAGGCAGAAAAACGAAACACAGAGAAAGTAGAAAAAATTTCTCAAGATGATAGACAACAGTGGCAGCAAAAATCAAATGTCAAAAATGTCAGTCTCACTCAGGTAGGTTGCATGTTTGAACTCTGTATTAATTAACACAGGTCAGAAAAAAAATATGATATTTGTCTTTTTGACAGTGGGCCTGTGTGATTGATAAGAGAAGCCGAATTCTCTACTAAATGTACCAAAATGCACGTCAGAATCTGAGCATGGCGAAGTGTGTGGGCAGCTCCACCTGTCTGTCTTTATAATCACCTGTAGGTAATGAGTTCTTCTACCTCCACTCCTCACACAGGTCTCTCAACAACCCATCACACAGCGGCCAATCCTTCTTCCATGGTGTTTACTCTTGGGTGGAATTTGTCCTCCACAATCTCTTTTGATGTATATCATTATGCTTCTCACACACTCTTGTTTCTTTCTCTCCTAAGAGTTATTCCAGTAGAAATAAAAGTCACAAACAGAAGACGAAATGAATGCAAGAGACAGACATTCTAGAGCATGCGATGCAGTTTCTCACTCAGCATCACACCTCACACACGAGAAATGCTGTTGTCTACTTCAAAAGTTTAACAGCTAGCATCTCCTTTCAACCCTTTCATTACGTACCAAGTGTTGTTGTGTTGGCTACTTCAGTATTACGCCAGGACAATTGCGTTTTCCGTTGGTGTTATTTTTAGATATACGTTGTTAAACAGAAAACGGTCAGACTCTCATCAAATGGTATTTAAGATTGGTTCAGAATATTAACAAAGGATTACTGACTGTCCTGCACCTTCGCATTCCCAGGGAAATGACACGCTGGGTTGTTTTGCTCTGTATTTGCACATTCTAAATTAAGTAATACATGAAATTCTGAAGCAATATGTGATTTCACATCCTATGTTAAAATGTCAACCCAAGGAAATCTGCACAAATAATATTTACTGTAACTGCCACTGCTTTATTCCATGCAAAGAAGGAAGCAGTTGTATTATTTACTAAGGAGAATTTTTTTTTAATTTTTACTCACAAGGTCAGTATATGTTGAAAATAACAAGACATAGAAAAAGCAGTAAGGGCTTTGTTAGCCTGGCTATCACACATTCTATAAACAAATGCATTTGGACTTGGGAATTTGGTAGACAACTGTGTTTATAGTGAGGGGTAACTAATAAAATATTTATAGCTCTAAATAGAGATGACAAGCTTAATGCAAGGAGAGCAATGATTTCAAGATCTAGAAAGAGTATAGACTTGCTTTAATTCGAAAAATTTGTTTTTAAAATAACGTTTTATTCAAAGATGAGTTAAAATTAAGGTTTAGAAAGTTATGACATGTTCTTTATAGAGTTTACACCAACGTTGACATTTGACATAACCATGGATGCTTGAGGAAGCAAGCAAACTGCCAAAACCTGATTATTATAAACAGCGGAAAGTTCTGTTGTATTTCAGCAGCTTGCTGACTAAGATCATTTCCTAGCCCTCAGTCAAGTCCAGGACCCCAGGATGATTCCACGCTTTGCATGTCCCCTCAATGGTCTCTAAGCTGTAAAGATTTCTCTTTAACTAAGCAGGGCTGCACTGGTATTTTGAATTGTAGAAAACCCCTCTTCTGGGCGTGGGTATTTTGACATGATTCTTAGGAAAAAATAAATATTTAGGAAATTTAGGGAATAAATAACCAACATTCTGGAATGTAGTACTGTTATCGTCCATTGCTTCTGGTGGCAAATTAGTAAGAGGCTCTCTCTGAAATGGGGTAAGAGGAGCTCCAACAAACGCTGCCATGTGTCATACTGGAAACTCAGGCGCAAGCCTACCATACTGGGACGCAATGTCTGCTCCTTGTTCACAAATTTTAATTGTTAGACTGGCTACACGTAAATTTTCTCTTACTCTATTTCACGATAATTAATTCAAAAATTCTGCAGGAAATATTATTTCTGTTGAAATGATGTGTTCATTCAAGCATATGTTAGTATTATATCGATTCAGGATATTAATTTTACTCAGGATTTTAAAAATATCTTTAAAATATCATTTAAATTGCTTCACTTTTGGCGAGTTGGGGCATTACTTACCTTGTTATTTACATGGTGTTTGCTTTATTTACTCATTCTCACAACTGCTTTTCCCATTCAGACACTGAGTGTTTCGTAGGTTGATCCAATTCTTCCACCAGAAATCCTTGAGCTTTACTTAATTTGGAAGTGCTTTGTCTTTTTATTGACTAGCAGTGCTAGGAAACTAAGATTGGCAGGATGTATGTTTCCTTTTCTTTTTTTAAATTTAATTTATTTTTATTGTAAACAGATATACTGAGAAGAGGAAAGACAAAGGAAGATCTTCCATCTGATGATTCACACCCCAAGTGGCCGCAATGGCCGGTGCTGCGTCAGTCTGAAGCCAGGAGCCAGGATCCTCCTCCAAGGCTTTGGACAGTCCTAGATTGCTTTCCCTGGCCACAAGCAGGGAGCTGGATGGGAAGCAGGGCCGCGGGGATTAGAACTGGTGCCCCTATGGGATCCCGGCACATGTTAGGCAAGGGCTTTAGCCGCTAGGCTACCACGCTGGGCCCAGAACGCCTGCTTTCAATTAATGTCTTGCAGTTACATTTTAATTGGAAATAATGAATAACTGTAGTTAAGAATGTTTTGGATAATTCCAATTTTTTTCCTACATTAATCATTTGATATTGCCATTACATGAAATACATTATAATTACCAAGTTACTAATATTGTAATTCAAGATTTATGAATGTGTCAAACAGCAACATCACTTGTTGCTATGTTACTATTGTTTCTGTTCTAAACTTTCGAATTTTGATTAGATACTTAGAATATTCAAGTATCTTTCTATGTTGCTGTCGCGTCAAAAGTGAACATCTTGCCAAACCAAGTACAGACATTTTGTTATAAATGGATGCTTCACCTTAGGCTGGATTTTAATGAAGAATGAATATGTTGTTAAAGCGAATTTAACAGCCTATGGTTGATATACCTAACTGATTCACATACAAACTAAGATCTGCTATGTGAAAATACTCTGCTTCTATCAACATTTCTAACTGAAACGTCATAATCAGAAGGAAATGATGAAAAACACCAACTAGGTCCATTTGAGCAGTTAAGGATTATAAGTTCACAAATTTTAGAGCAAATTGTGGTATTCTTATTACTTTTATTTTCAAGATGCAAATGAAATAAACAAATTTGCCTTATAGTTCAAAACCTATATACCAATTGTCTATAATTGAAAGCCAAATTGGCAAAAAAATCCACATGAATTTAAATGTGTTGGAAAGTAGTTTGTATTAACTGATCTAATTGTTATTAATAAAATATTCATTAGACCTCAGCACTGCGGAATAACTTTTAAAATCCTCACTTCGCATGGAACAGAGTTCCAAATGTTCCCCAGTTCTAGTCCTGGTGCCCTGCTTCCCATCCAGCTCCCTGCTTGTGGCCAGGGAAAGCAGCCAAGGATGGCCCAAAGCTGTGGGAACCTGCACCCGTGTGGGAGACCGGAAAAAATCTCCTGGTTCTCTGCTCAGATTGGTTCAATTCAGGCTGTTGAGGCCAGTTGGGGAGTGAATGGAAGGACAGAGCGTCTTTCTCTCCGTCTCTCCTTCTTTCTATGTATGTGTCTTTCCAATAAAATTATTCTTTTGTTCTCATGGAGCAGTCACTAAGAAGGGTCAAATTCTGTTAACTTACAGTTATATATTTTACAAAATGGATGCTACACTAAGTAACTTTCCAGATCTCAATAATTTTGAAAAGAATTCAAAATCCAAGTACAGTTGGCTTTATTTTCTGACTTCCCTTGGCTTGTTAGCCTGGAAGCAGTACAGAATTACAGTCAGTTAGAGCCCTTGTACCTGTGCTTTCCTACCACTATGGTAATTCACACCTTAAAAGAAAAGTACGATAAGAATGAAGTAAATGCTGGACTTAGAGGTTAGACATGTAGGTAGCAGCTGTCATGTTCCCCAAGGATTAGCACTCATATGTCCTGACTGCCTTCACACTGTGATTTGCTTGTGGACATCAAGTGCTTTGTATTGAATTTTACATGCCTAGTGTGATGGGATTTTTATATCCATGACAACTCCCAAACACAAGATACTACTGGGAGAGATTGACTCGGAATCTGGCTCAGTAATTGCACTGAGAACAAAATCTGTGTGATTTAGATTCTAAACTAGAATTCAAGTAATAAATTTCTAGCCACCTACTTCTGGTGAAACTTTTATGTCTGCATTTTCAATATATATGTCTATATATATTTTTTTTAGCACTTAGATAAATTTATTGCTGTAAATAGAATCAGAGATCAGAAGATCCCATCTGCGTTTTGAGCCCTTTTCTCCTTTTGTGTTTGAGTAATAGTGACACTGTTCTTTAGGGTAATTACAGCTGGTAATGAGCCTGCACACTTCCCATTTTCTAGTGACTGACTTCAAATTTTGGGAATAAACAAAATGTAGTTTTAGTTTATATTTCTTGCATTCTTTAATTCCCACCTTTGGATTTCATTACCATGGCTCTAGTTATACATTTTTGGAATTTACACAATGAACCTAAGATGGATGGATATCCGTTCTGTAGGTGTTTTTATGTCTACATTTTCAATGTTAGTGACAAGAAGAAAAAGATACTCAGAACTATTTTAATACATATTAATTATAAACATTAGGCAATTATTTAAGATCTAAGTGTCTTTTTTTTTCCATATGCTTTTCCCCAAATTACTTCATTGTTTATTAGAGTGTGATTTTGGAAATATATATTCACACCAAATGTGTTTTATATTTCTGGCCCACAGTCTATAAATTATAAACTTCAGAAGTATTAAGATCCCTTGAGCCTCAATTTGCACCCCTGCGTAAAATCTGTTCATTTGAAGCCATAAATATTTTTATACAATTTTCATGCTCAGGTGGTCATGAAATTGAGGGGACTTCCAGCTTCAGTAAATCATATGAGTTTTCTGTATTGCCAAATCCTTTGTGCATGTACCGTAATGTCCTCTTGGTGGCCTATGGGAGGATTGTTTGTTTCTTTCTTTTTGGTTAAATCGTACCAGAAATTTATGTTGACTTTAGCTTAAACAAAGTGAAGACCAGTTCAAAAGACTGAGATCAATCGCTTAGATTAAATCTGTCAATAAAAAATACATGGAATAATATTTTTTTCAGAGCGTCATTTTGAAAACAGAGCATAATTAGGATTTTCCCAGCAAAGGTCAGCCCGTAACCTATGACGGCAGCTTGGCCATTACAGTAGATGCCACTCTCATGTTTCCTCAGGACAGACTGACCATTGCAAAGCTACTGTTTCACAGAAGCAGGGAAAAACACGTGATACTCGTAAGCTCTGATGAATTCTGCTTAATTATCATGCTATCGCTTCTCTATTCATGTTTCCCTCAAAACAGAATGCTCAGGACATAATTGGAGGCATTTTATATCTACTTATTCTATTCTTCAAAATCATATATGTATTTACATATATTGTTAATAGATAATTGCTATGTGTATTTCCACAAATAAACTTTTGTGGAAAAAATTATACAAGTTCTTTAGCTTTGTGAAATATCCCACTCCTTCTTATTACTTTCTTGAGTATCTCCCTTATCTGAAGCTGTTTTGGGGGAGTGGCAAAGCTATTTTAGGAGAAAATACAGATATCAACACATGTTGGAAAGAAGAATAACCGACTTTAACACATGGATTATGCGTCACTTTGGGTAAGAAGAGAATGGCTTATTGGGATAATTTAACTGGAGTTATATGATACCTCTGAGAATATCTTTTGTGGTGAAACTGACCATTGACACAAAATCAAGAGGTCTGTTTGAAAGTGACACTTATGTGAATACATAAAAATAAGAAAAGGCAGTTGTAGATCTAATTAGTTATGAAGATGTATAATTGTTCACAGCTTTGACAAACCAGTATAGAATCAATATCAATAATCTGCATTCCTCATATTTGACTTTCTTAAACTCAGTTTCTTACATGCCTCTTGCGTATTTCTCTTAATTTATTGAAGATTTTCTTGCTCATGATCATTGATAGGAAGAAATTTATAGTATCATGAGAGTCTATTCTTCCTTTAAAATCTTCCGCTTAATCTTTGTATGTAGCCCTGGAGCAGTGTCATGTGCCTGGTTTTGAAGATTCTTCAAAAAGTTGAAGGAAATACTTACAGGGCAAGTTCATTTTGGAGCAAATTATTTTATGAAACTCCGCATAGTTTTTTTCAAGTTGTATATTTTCCTTGAATTTGTTAACATGCTGGTCAAATATAAACCATGCTAGCAAGTGGTTCAGCGAAAGATAATTTTTACCTAGCACAATTAAAAAACAGTTATAACGTTGGATATTAATTTTTCAATGATCACTGACATGAGCCGAATCATCTCTGACAATCACAAAGAAGTGAGAAGACTAAAATCATGCAAGAATAGCAGGACATTATTTGATACACATAAAATTACACTGCAAACACAAGTATAATCTAAATCATAATTATGTAGGTGTTGAAGAAACTGCAATGACTGATGATTAATCAGCACCACGAATATAAAAGCCAAGCCTGTTTCCCGCTCACTATCCGTTACTAAATGCACTATACTATCGTAATAATACGGGGGAAATCCTGGGGGCGGTGAATGATACCACTGCAACATGAAGAAAAAAAATGACACTTGCTTTCTTAGACACAATTCTATGTGATTTAAGCTTCTTCAGTCCCTTGCATCTTTCGCAAATAGAAATCCATTTGAGCATCAAATGTCCTGTTTTACACCACCTCTAAATTCCATCCTGATCCACCAGATTGTCGATCTCTCCATCTGCACGCAATGCTATTCTCACTTCCATCTCTCCTACTATTTTCTTGCACATCCCCCAAATTCTACCTCTTGTTGTTCCCCAAGCATTCAGGAAATGCAGTTTGTGCAGAGCAGCGAACTCCGTCTGCACTTGGCACAGGCCTGCAGCGTGCTGCACCCAGCCAGTGACTTTACTCCTCGGGCTCCACGCTGTCTGGAGCAGGAGGTAATCTGACAAGAATAACTTAATAGCCAGAGGCAGCCTGGACACCGAGTGCATAGCTGCCAGGACAGCAGAAATGCTGAGATTACCGTAAGCGATGAACAGTTTTTTTAAAGTGTCTAGCTGCAGGGAATTAAAGCTTCCAGATGGCAAAATTGCCCCTGATCTGCATCCAAATGCTCCACCCTGCGATTCTGGAAGAGTCTGAGCTGTGCACTCAAAAGCCGTTCTCTCTTCTACCTCAATGTGCCGTCTGCTCTCAGACCTATAGGCATTGTGTGTGTGTGTTCAAAGTATACATGCAACTTGACTTAATTTGTTTCATCTCTTAAAACATAGACATTCAGAAAGCAGAGAAGTATGCATTTTCTTATCAAGATTCATGTTAAATGTTACGGCACATAAATAAACCTGTCTAAGCTTAGTATTTGAAAAAATGCACAGCATTTGTTGTTCACTGAAGACAAGGTTTATAATGCCTTATTTCCAAAATTTAGTATTGAAACATTTCATAGCACCTCATAAATGAGTATAATTTATGTGTCTAATAGTTTGTTTTTAATTAAACATAATCTAAGATTAGCGGCATCTTGTCCTATGCGCTCACCATCTGGAGGTCACACTCTCCCATGTTCTGAGTAGTAAATACAGATTCCACTGGCCCCTCACAGCGGACTTCTGAGTCTGAATGGCTTCAAATGCCATCAGTCTTGCAAAGTTGGTAACGGGGAAAGATGAAAGTGAGCTATTTCTTTTTTTTCTAAAACAACCAACCAACCAACCAAAAGCTGTGCATTATCTTTTTAAAACCAAAACCAATATCCAAGTATTTCAGGAGCATGTTTTGGGGATCCGTTCTCTTTCCATGAATCTGGAAAGACACATCTGTCCAATTGTACAATTGCTCCATTTCTCCACATTTATTTCATGGTAATGTTGTGCTGATTACTAAGATGCAGAGACTTTGCTGAACAGCAAAGCTTTCATATTTAATTATTTTTTTCTCTTGTTGGTGATTCCTTGTGTATACAATTCAAGACCAATATAAGACCTTCATAAACAAAACATGAGAGAATATTTGTGATTTTACTAATTATTGTATATACTTACATATCAGAAAAGTAGCAATTTAATTTTTGGGGTTATCACATATCTTTCTCATTAAAAGTAATATACACGCTTGGGTAGATTTACTTATTATTACATTAATCTTATTAACTGACAATTTTAATTACCATTGAAAAGTTATTGAGTGTAAAATATTTATTTATTTAAAGGTCACAATGACAGAGAAAAAGGACAAGCAGGGGAAGAGAGAAAAGATGTAGCTGCTGGCTCCATTGCTGAATGACCGTGACAATCAGAGCCCCAAGTGGAGACGGCTACACAATCTCAATCAAGTCTCGCACTTGAGTGGCAGTTTCCCAAGCACTTGATGTATTATCTGCTGCCCTTTTAAATGGATTATCTGGAAGATATACTGGAATTAAAGAAATCTGAACTTCAACAGGCACATGGATGTGGCGTACTGGTCTCGGAAGTGGCTACGGAAGCCACTGAGCCAAAATCTTGGCCCGTTTTTGGTTAATTTTAAATATCTTTTATCTAGCTCACTTGTTTATCTGATAGTTTGCAAAATTCTCACTATTGATATCATGAATAAGTACCAAATTTTCACTGAGCGTCAGCCAAATTTTCTGATTTATTGTCTGTAGGTCTCAATTGTGTCGGTGAATGAAATTGAGGTTATCCCTCGCTCACTGCCCATCAATCTAATCTAGATTTAGCCCAGTTGGCCTGAGAAAAGTCTGTAAATCAAGAAAGGCTCCTACACTGATTCATGATAACAAAAGAAATTCCACCCTAAAGTCACCATGCACAAGCACCAAAGTGAAGGGAAAAGAGATGGAACGCTTCGGTTTGCAGTAAGGGTTGAGTATAACTAATAACTAGTTTTTGATTGGCTGAAATCAAGATAGGATTGTATAGAAAGGATAAATATCACCCTGGACTGTAAAGGAAGCCCAGCCCTGTGCTTTTATGACAACTGCAAATGACTGGCTAAGGGGCTTTGATGTGAGCAGAAAGCGCTCCTCTGATATTCTTCATCAAAGGCGATTGTCAAAACCAATCAGATCTTCTGATAATCATTAAACATAATGTTTAAATGCGTGCAGTTTGAAACCACAGAGTTTTTAATAGTCTTATTTTCCTGACAAAGAATGGATTTTTGAAGTAAGAATGAAATGGTCACTATATCAAATAGCTGCTATGACAACTTAAAGTTTTAGAGTGAGCTGGAAAAAAAATGCTTATTTTTCAACTCCATATCTGTTTCCTCAGGTTGATGAATGAAAGGCACTTTTGCCTTGTCAGTCACAGCTCATTCAGGTATATAGACTTATTTTTACACAGCACAAGATACATTTACTAAGATTTTTAAAATACACACATAGAATCACATTTATGCCTAAAGACTTTTCTTCATAGATCTGAGTGAGTATATTTGTTTTAAATAATATGCCATTGAACATTTTGTTAAGGACAAGTTTAATTTGGAAAAAAAGGCTGTCATGGAAATATTGCTTACTATAGAAGATGAAATCATTTGAAAACTTGAATTGCTATCTTATATTTAATAATCTTAAATTTAGTTTTTAAGACAAGTCCATTTATTTTTTTAGTCCAATAGCAATGGAATAAAATTTAATCCTTAAATATTTATATCATTGCCCAAATAAGACCAACATTTATTAGATGCATTCCCTTAACCATGTCTGATCTTTTATTTTTACAAATGTGTTCTGTTTCCCATTTGACAGCAGACATGTCCTTCCCTTTAAGACCATTGTTGAAATTTTTCTTTATTGTTTGGTCCCAGCATAAACCTTATGACAAATGAAACCCAGCAGCCTGTTACAACCATTCAGAGAACGAGCTATGTCTTCATTTAGTTCTTACTTACTTAAATGTCAGGGTTCAATGGCATGTTACGATTGCTAAAACTCAATCTGATCAACCACATTAAAACAAAGAAAGACTATATACTTTTTATCGGAATCTCGGTAGATATCTGTATCTATATCTGCATTGATATACCAATATAGACATGTATATGCCACATATATGTCATTATATGCACATATATGGCATACATATGCCATTAGATATGAAAATGTTTAATATAATTAAATAGTTCTGATGCTAAATGTCATACAAAAAAGATGTGTGGATTATTTTACTCAAGAACAAACATAGATAGGAGATCCTGCTTTTCTAAGAAATATCTGACCAAATTGAATCTTTCTTCATTTCCAGGAATTGCTAAAGTCTTTTTGTAAGAAATATAAATGGATGTAATCCTAATTAATACTCCTCCAGATGCATGTATGTGGTCTTATTCTACCATGTTCTGTCATTTGCTGTACCTGACTATACCTTATACTTATTTTTTTGAATCTGGAAATACATCAACATGTAGTCCTTCCAAACTTCACATGATTTAACTGTTTCTGTGACCAGGCTATTTTTACTATCCTTTTAGTAGCAGAAATGGTATGAGTAGTGAGCTACATTTCAATGAATATTAGCAATTAGCATTAATCCAATTACTATCTACATTATGTAATGCTTGTTTTGTCTTTCCCAATGTTCCTATTATATTTATTGTGATTTCCTTCATTTGTTTTCACTCCCTGTGATCCGTTTTACAGACCACTGAGCGAACTATATAAACATACCTACTCAAAAATATTTTCAAGTAACTTTTAAACTCAATGTAACAGAAATATTATTGTGCTTGTCTACTCTGGCAAAGCATCCTGACATATTGCAACCAAACTTTGATGCCATCCAGTTTTTGTGATCCAATAATCTCCCATAAGAAACAGCTTTGTGTTTCATATTTTGGGCAACTTTCTGGTTCATATTTTGTGATTCCTAAACATATTTTTTAAAGAATGCTTTATTTACTTGAAAGAATTACATAGAAATTGGGAGAGGCAGGGGGAGACAGAAAGAGAGAGAGAGAGAGAGAGAGAGAGAGAGAGCAGATCCATCTTCTTGGGTTTACACGTTATCCTGGTGCAGGGCACATGCTGATCTCTGTATCCTTCCAATTGCACTGTGTGTGCTCCCAAAGGGAGCAGGAATTAATCTTCTTCCTCTGATTTATTCCCCAAATGGCCACAGTGGCTGGGTGAGGCTGAAGCCAGGAGCCCAAACTTCTTCTTGATCTCCCACAGGTCCTAAGCACCGTGCCATCTTCTGCTGCTGTTGTCAAAGGTCCAATGTCAGATGGCTGGATTGGAAGGGGAAAAGTCAGGTCTCAATCTGCTGTACATATAGGATGCCAGTGTCACATGTGGTTTACCTCCCAGGCCACAACACTGGACCCCACGTGAGGAATTTTGACTGTACATACCATGGGCTAAAACATCCCTTTCCTGCAAAATCCTTTATTTTTGTACTGTGTTATCTAATGCATACCAAACAAAACCGTGGGATGACGGCCACCTTTACTAGCTAAAGGAAACACCTGAACAAGCCCTGGAGTGTCAGCACTTTTCAGGAGCTTTACTCAAATCATTCTAATAAAAGAGAGGAGGCATATCACATTTATAAAAGTAAAGAAATTAGCACAGAAACAAACAGAGACTCTTGTTTATGATATGCTTAGTTTAATCAAGCTTTCATTTCTATCTTCCTCTCTATTACAAAAAAAAAAAAAAAAGGTAAAAAGAAAGAAAGAAAAAGCTAAATAAAAGCCTTAGCAGTAATACAGTGACAGAGCACTCTGCGGACAGGACCTTCCAAATTCTTTTCACAATGACAGAACATCTAGGGGCCTGGCTTCCCTTAATTATTGTCCAAAGGATATCCTTCAGGCAGTGAAAATTTAACTGGCTATGGAAAAGTGAGATTGGTAGTTGTAACTGAAAAGCTAAAATAATAAAAATAAAATACTAGCAATAAACGCAAAAGGCAAGGGAAGCAGAACTAAAATACTTTTGTCAAAACTGGCACATTTAAGAACTGTAGCATGAGGTTACAAATAATGAACATAAGTTTATTACTATAGCAGTTGGTTATCGCTAATACCATTTTATTGAGTTTTCAAAATGACTAAATACACTTCGACACAGCCAAGCGTGTGGAGATATCAGCTAACCCATAGCATCCCAATCATGAAGTTTCTATTAAAGGCCTGCTGAAACAAATCTGAATTTAATTTAAACTCCACAGGGTACTCTTTGCTCTTCAAATGCTGCTATTGCCTCAACACCAAGGAGTGTTTTTTTTTTTAATCCTTTTTTTTAATCAGCCACCTGCTCATCTGTAAAACTGTCTAAACTGAAATGGATAATTTTTTCTATTTCCATGCTTTTGAACAACCTAAATCTGTAATCCAGAAGAAGTCAGCTTAGGCAGAACAGGGCGATATATGAGCACAAACCATAGCAACATATGATATGCATTTGGAAATTCGAGCACATGGGGAAGTTAACTGCACTGTTTCTTCAAGATTGGTTCTAAGTAATTCAGAATGAATGGACACATTTTCAGTGGAACTCTACTGCTTCACTTACTTCCTGAACTGTACACTCAAACCATTTTCTGGATCTCATTGTAGACCACAGCTTATTTCTATAATCATGCAGTTCACTCCAAATTTTTGTATGTTTCTTTAAAGAAGATAAATATTTAGAAAACCAAATATTGTTGCATAAGTCCCATCAAGTTGCATTGAAAGCATTATTAAAAAAAATCTTCCTTATCATAGACATCCCAATGTCTATGATCACTGCACATGAAAATGGAATGGACTCCTCACAGCAATCCCACTCTTCGGAATATAGTCACAAGAAGTGACAGCTGTATATGAGAAAGCAACCTGCGCCCCGTGACCATTGCAGCACAATCAGTAATAGCAAAGACATGGAAACAACCTAAATGCTCTTTGAAGCAGGACTGGATAAAGATACTGTGTTACATCTACTCCATGAAGTATTACTCAGCTATTTAAAAGAATGGAATTGTACCATTTGCAACAAAGTGGTCCCATATGGAAAACATTATGCTCAGTGAAATAAACTTACCCTAAAAGGAATAATATCATGTGTTCTTTCTATTACAAGAACTTTCATCCAAAATACAAAGCAAAGATTTAGAGGTAAACAACTATACACTTGTTATCTTACAAAATAATGATGTAATAGAAATCAGAGTATCAGCGATCAATTCCATATCTGCTCCTGAATAAAAGCAGGCCTGTGATGAAACTGATAAATATACCTTGATAACAAAATACTAGACTATCTATTCCTGCTTGTTCCTACAATGTCATGACTCGCTAAAGAGCAAGACGCTGGAGTCGTGACTATAGCTGAAAGACTGCATTAATGTAAAATAGAGAGTCCCTGGGAAGGGGAGAAAAAAGGGGGTGGGGATGATAGAAAGAGGCAAGTCCTATACCTAAACATGTAAAACGAAAACAGAGAGAGCTGGGCTATTCGTTTCAATTCTGCAGTGTTTTAAGTTTTTCTTTTTCAGCCTCAAAGAGTTCTATACATTGAGTTTTCTAGCTGGATCACCATGATGCAGAGTTTTCATAGTAGTATCTTCTGAGACTTCACACATCCTACTTTCACCAGAGAAAATTCCAATGAACAGCTTCTTCTGATCTACGCATTTTAGTCTCCAAAGATTTCTTAATAGTAGAAATTCAGTTCATTTTGTTGAATGAATTATTCTTACCATGGCTTTTTAGGTAGCACAATACAGAAAAAATTAACGAATTTCCGCAAAACACTTTAATAGCAGTTGAATTGAAAAATGTTAAATAAGGAACAAAACACATTCACTTTGCAATTTGCGGATTAAATGAAGAGATACACTTTTTAAAAGATTTCTCAATAGATTATTTGCCAGGAGGAAACATTCTGTTATAGAATGGGAGCATTTTGAATGGCGACAAAAATTTCAATGCAGATGTAAAATGAAAGTAGACCTAATAGGTTTGCCTTGAGCAGTTATTTGGATGATTTTGAAAGTTTACTGAATATGTAGTCAGTCAAAATGACGTTTGGAGAGAGAACCAGTGGATGTGAGTTCTTCTCTCTGTCTCTTCTTCTCTCTAGAAATATTTGCCTCTCCAGTAGAAAAAAATCTAAGATATCCTGAGGAGTATGGCTTAGAGCAGTAACTTCATATTGAGGCATACCTGTTCAGAACCAAGATATAACTTTTTAATTTTATTTTAGTTCTTTTATATGTTTAAATTTATTCTTCTATCCTCACTTTAAAAATTTTTTTTTTTCTTAATACAGTTCCTTAGGCTGCGAGATTTTCCCTTCTATCCTGGTCCATTCCTCTAAACTCTAGTCTTATACTATAACAATGTTATAGGACCCAGGGTGGTGGTGTAGAAGCTTTAATCCTCGCCTTATATGTGTTGCGATACTAATACTAATCCTGGCAGCCCGATCCCACCCAGCCCCCTGCTTGTGGCCTAGGAAAGCAGTAGAGGATGGCCCAAAGCCTTGGGACCCTGTATTCACATGGGAGACCCAGAAGCGGCTCCTGGCTCCTGGTTTAGAATTGGCACAGTTCCGGCCATTACGGCTGCTCCGAGACTGAATCAGTGGACAGAATATCTTCCTCTCTGTCTCTCCTCTTCTCTGCATGTCTGACTTTCCAATAAAAATAAATAAATCTAAAAAAAAAAGAAGAAAATATTTAGGCTTTAAAAATACTATAGCCCTTCAAAAACAGACATAAGTCCATACTTTTATTTATATTGGAAAACCGCATTTTGATAGAGAGAACGAGAGATAGAGAAAGAATGATTTTCGATCTGCTGGTTCACTTCCCATATGGCTGCAGTGACCAAAACCGAGCTTATTCATTGCCAGGAGCCAGGAATCTTTGCTGGGTTTCCCACGTTGATGCAGAGTCCCAAGGCTTTGGACCATCTTGTCCTATTTCCAAGGCCACAAAGTAGGGAGCTGGATAGAAATTGGAGCAGCTGGGATACAAACTTCTACAAATATGGGATCTCAGCAGATGCAAGGTGAGGATTTAGCCATTAATCAATCCATCATGTCAGGCCCAATACAAATGTTTATTAAATAAGCAGCAAACAGGGCCCGGCATGATGGCTCAGTGGCTAAATCCTCACCTTGCATGTCCCGACTGCCCCGTTTCCCATCCAATTCCTTCTTGTGACCTGGGAAGACAGTAGAGGATGGCCCATAGTTTGGACTTTAAGTCTGTGTGGGAGACTCAGAAAGAAACTCCTGGTTTCAGATCAGCTCCAGCTGTTGTAGCCACTTGGGGAGTGAAGAAATTTCTGTCTCCTCTTCCTCTTCTCTCTCTGGAAACCTGCCTTTGCAGTAAAAAAAAAAAAAAAAAAAAAAAAAAAAAAAAGCCAACAGCCATGTGTTAGGAGGGCATTTGGAGACGTGCATGGTTGAAGACTGTGAGACAGAGTGATTCCCAGGTGATGGGTCAAAAGAAATCAGGGCCTTTTACACAGAACTGCACAAAACCCTTTTTTGCTAATTGAAGACGCTTGGGGTCTCAGATGAGATGAAAGCCCAGTTCATATTTACGTTTAACTTGGGGAGAAACAGTGAATCTATTCTCAAATCTTGTCAAAAATAAACCCCTGCAAAATAATGAATCTGGCTTGTTTTGAGATGCTAAATGTATAGAGATACATTGCGTATAATATAAAACCAGTTGTGGTACAAAAATAAAACTTTGTACAATGTTTTTCTTCATAATACATGAGGCTTCAATATGTAGTTAGTGCACCTATGTATCAATTTATTATTGAAAATGTCAGGTTTATTATTTATTATTGTTAAAGCTATAAATTTGTGTTATACTCCGCTGTTTTGATGTACCCTAAGTTCTAATTTTATTATAAATTATGAAGTGGTTGTCATTCATTTGATACATCACCATCATCTTTGTTTCTTTTTCTGAGAACTTGTCACTTCCAAAGCTAAACTTTGACTCAAGAGCAATTATTATATCAAAATATGTAAATCAAAAGTATCATGTCGTTCTTAAACATCAAACAGAAAAATACACAAAGAAAATTAAAATATGGGAACCTTGGGCTTGGCATGACAGCTCAGTGGCTAAATCCTCACGCTGCAGTACCAGGATCCCATGTGGTTCATATGCTGGGAGTCCCACTTCCCATGCATCTCCCTGTTTGTGCCCTGGAAAAGCAATAGAGATTGGACCAAAGCCTTGAGACCCTGTACCCACATTGGATACCTGGAAGAAGCTCCTGACTTCAGATCATCTCACTTCCAGCTATTTCAGCCACAAGGGGAGTGAACCAGCAGGTTAATGATCTGTCTTTCCTTCTAAATCTGACTTTTCAATAAAAGTCAAATAAATCTTAAAAAAAAAAAAAAAAACAGTTGGAGTTTTTCTCTCCTAAAAATGAAATGCAAAGATTTTTTGGAGGGGGTGGGGGTTGCTGAAAGACAGGAAAGAGTCAAGTAAATGTTAAGAGTTATACTGGCTTAATATTTTATGAATGTTAAAGAGACTGAAATTTCATTCTAGTAGAAAAATGTATAATAAAATGTTAGGTTAGCTTAAGGCAGTGAGTTAAGATCACTAATCCATTTCATTTATAAATTATGAGTTGGGGAATATGTTGCAGTAATAGTAGTTTAACATGCTGTTTGAACAGATACATTTCCCCCCATATTTGCTTGAGACTTCCATTCTGTATCTTGAGCTAGAACGCAACAAAGCACTGTCCATACTGGCAAGTAAGTTATAGAATCTAGTGAATGCAAAGGGATCCTCCCACACAAGTCCCCTAAATGACAAGAGAAGCTCCAACAGTCTCCATGAATGATTTATCAAACATTTATTGTCAGTGAAGCAAAACCTAATTCCAGTCCACCCTGGTGTGTGCCTCTAGAAATCTGATTTGATTGAAAAAACTTGAAAGGACTGACTGTAGTTGAACTGATACATGATTTCTGAAACTGTGAAACTGAGCATAGAAATGGAGTACAGATATGAACAGACAGAACATCTATGCCAATATATATCTGTATTTCATTAAATAAGTGCACATATTTCAGTTATAAAATACAAATTTATGTGTATAGTTATATATGCATATATGCATCTATAAATACATATAAATGTGTCAACATATTTTACGTATACTATAGCAATTTTTAAGTTATAAAATGCATATTTAATTATATTCTCACAATTTGCTTCAATAAAATTGTTGTTAATGGTGCTATTTTAAACCCTCTGCACTCTCTTTTTGTGAAGTTTTATGTTTTTATATCCGGGTCTCTCGGGAGATTAATTTTTTCACTATTTATAAAGATTTATTCTTTGAAACGGAGAAAGACGGTAACAAAGAGAGAATCAACCAGGCTTGCCATCCAACGCTTTGTTCCTTCAAATGTCTTAAATGCCAGCGTGGAAGACCGGAGCCAGGGAACAATCTAGTCTCCCAAGTTGCTGGCAAGAATCCAGATGTGCGAGTCCGTGCTTGTTAACTCCCGGGGAGCACACTGCACAGAACCCGACGTTAGGAACAGAGCCACGACTCTGACCTAGACATTCTGTTACAGGACACCAGCATCAGACTGCTGGACAGAGGCCTGCCACTCTTTAAATCTAGTTCTGAACGTTTGTAGCTTTCATGTGCTTGATTCCACTCTGAATTTTATGTTTTCAAAATGTTTCTCCCTGTTTAATCAAATTAGTATCTTTGGGGTGATTCCCTCATGTACATGTCCATATGTAATATGTTCTTACAACTCATGTTTAGGATATTTGTTTTCAAGCATACTTGAATGGTTTTGAAAGAGTGTCAGAGTTTAGTTTGTTGGGATTTAAATATATTGTTGCATAAGGGAATTTCAGAATGCATATGAAAGAAAAGTATTAAATCTACTAAGGTAAATTTGCTTACCTTTGTCTATTTTCAAAAATTGTTAACTAAGTGACATGCAAATATAGACAAGTTGTCCTTCATACTAAATTGCTTGCTATATAGTTAGTGATTATAATTATAATGGAAGCACAGACATAAAAATGGAAACAAATGATATACTGTATATGTAAATTTGTTTGTAAATGAATCATATATCTTAACTCAAAACATCAGACAAATAAAATTCTTGGGGAAAAAAAGGAAAATGCTATATCATTGTCACGAGGCTTTAGGCTAAAAATTCTTAGGATAGAACAGAAAAAGGGACTAAACAGAAGACAACAAAAACTAACGTTTTAGACATCTTGCAAATTGTCAATGTCTTCCCTTCTAAAAGACTGGTGAGGCTGTAATATATAGGCCAGGTGCGTGAGATTCGGGAGCAGTTGTACTAAAGCTGCTGCTACCCCCGAGTCCAGACAACCCTCCATGTGTGTGTCTCCCAGTATTCCAGGCACATCACACGCAGGCGTGGGTGCAAATGAGCTGCAGAGCAAGCTGAGCTGTGCCGACGTGACGCTTTGCATGGATCCTATAAATGAGCAATGGTACTGAATTATCTCACAAGAAGTGGAATCTTCTCTCCATTGCCTAGGAAAACGTTGCACGAGGTCATCAATCATCTTGCACTGTTCTCTGAAGCAAACAAAAGACTGAAGGCACTGTGGAAAAACCGCCGATGCCTCAAGAACACACAGCATTGAGACAGAGCTTTATTGCAAAGAGGCACTGTGGTGTTTTGGGAAAGCTCTTGATGTACAATGCTATAAAAACAGGGAAAAAAACTCCTCTTTGCAAATGAGGGCAGAATACCATTGTTCCCCAGCTGAGGTTTCTGCTGGTGATGACAAGGATGAGACTTTCAGTCGCAACAACCCTGACAGGAACTTTCTGCCCTCAACTAAACAGAAATGTAACCAACACATCTTATTCGAATGGATCTGGCCTTGCGCTTCTCTGCTCAATTTTGAGATTCTGAAATTCCCAAAGACATCCTCTTCGCTTTCGAATGCAGCTTTTGATGAAGCCATTACTGAACTTGGTACATTATGTCATCCCCAAACAGCAAAGTAGTAAAGCAGTAATTGAGGGGCAACTCGCCATCCTGCACTTCTGGCACCCCAGCAGCTCAACCTGAAGAACAATAACTTCCTTACAGATATTTTTTTCAGTCTCATTCCAAAATTTACACAGTAAACCATTTGTCATTCACGCTGTCCGCCCTACAAGTATTTTTTTTGTGTGTGTGATGCAGTACAGCTTTTTGTCTATTCAAATTCTTACATTTCGATATAGTTTAGACAAGAATGTGACATGTGGAGCCGTGTGTACCTGAGCAGTCCTTAACTCCGTGTGCACACCTGTGACTTCACCTGCGGAAGGATTTCCATAAACAGCATCGTTAGCGAACTTACCTGCACAAGAGCGGTCAGTTCACACAGTTCACGTGCCGTTATTTGTAAAGTTGTCTGCTGACGGTTTTCATGAATTTTTCTAAACTCCTTTTATTTGCATTTAATTATGTAGTAAAGCTAAGAATAAACCAAAACTAAGGATGAAATAGAAAGTTGGACATTTATCACTTCATAAATAATAACTACAGCAGTAAAAGACAAAAAAAATGAGCAAAAAAGAATAAAAAACACATTTAACCATTTTTAGTTTATTGTCTCTGTGGTAAAAATTGTTAAGAAGAAATTAAATTGGGTAGATGACTAGCTTTGTTTAGTATCTCGCAAAAAATTTTCATGGACAATAAAAACATTATCAATAAGAACATGTATATTAAATTCATGTAATTCGAATACAAATTTTATGAATGGACTTTTAAGGATTTATAGTTTTTATGTAGATTGATCTTCTGAATGTAAAACTTTATGAACAGAAAGTGTACCATCTTTGGATATCTATTCTTTATTCCCTTTTGGAAGCTGATAAATTTAAATGTTTTAAAATTTATAATAGTAACAAAATACTATTAATATGAATGCCATTTACAGTATTGTTTTATATTTCATTTTACTCCATACCATCCCACTTAATGAAATTAAACCAATAATTTCTGGAGGATGGGAATATTAATTGGAAAAAAAAACTAAAGTATTTGATTTTACCTTTTTTAATAGAACCTTTTCTAACTTGCAAATTCACAAGTGTTCCTTACCCATTGTGACATTGGGGATCATTATCTGTAGGTTTTGTGCTTTCAAATTAATTTTTTATTTACGAATTTCTAGAAATTCAAGCGTGCCTTTGGTTTTGGTCTTTTGTTCTTTTAATTTTTAATGTGTACAGGTCTATTCTATGCCTTTGGTCTCATCCAGAATTATTACTAAGTAGTGGTCGTGTACATGGGGAAAAGTGTCATGAGCCTCCTGGCTCCGCTCAGTATCTCTGAGCAGCCTTTCTTTGCTCCATCTCCCATGCGCTTTCCTCATCCTCTTGCCGGTAGCAAATCTCTCCTTAGCTAAGAAAATGTTAGACCTACACTGTATCATTATACAAATAACATATTAATATGAAACATTTTAATTCTATAGTTGGAGAAATTTAGATTCAAACTAAATACGTTAAAACCCTAAAATTATATAGACACTGGTTGGAAAAAGTTCATTCTGATATTTGAGAGAAATCTCACTTTTGGTAATTATAGACTTTTTCAGGAAATAAAGGAGAAAGGCAGGAAAGTGAGGGAGAGAGGACGAGTTCATTATTTTTCCAATGAGTTTTCAAGATTTGCAGGTGCAGGCTTTGCAACTTTTAATTAATTAAAAGTTTCCAGTGGTGTCAAAAGAAATGACTTGAGTATTTTGATAAAAGGTTGTAAATGAAATACACAATTTTGATTAGTCTTCTGAATGTTGGCTATTCCAAATACTAATTTATGCTGGCCTCTTTAACCTCAGCTATGAACTATGCATTATAGCGAAGTTGATTTAATTTGAACCACAGATTGAGAATAATCAGATGTTGTTTTATTAATATTAAACATAAGCTTTAAGGAACATGCTACAAGCTCACATTCACACTCCTCTGTTAATGAATCCGTTATTACGTAGATCCATACTGAGCTTTAAGACAAGAAATTCATCTGATTCTATAGTTGCTATAGCTGAGCATTTAATTTCTACACATCAAGCTAAAAAATATTTGAGAGAAACTTTCCAAGATAAATATGACATAAAATATATCTCCCAGGATATTAAACAGTTAAGGCAAAATGACTGACTCACCTATAGTTTTAAATAGTGTGCCCTGAAATGTGAAGTCTAGAATCAGCAAAGACAAAATTAGCTTAATAAATAAAGATAAAAATCCACCAGGCTCTAAAACCTAAAAGGAATACAGCAAAAGGATTAGGTTCATTCTTATGTGTAGTTCTGCCCTGACAAGAGTCACATAAGCCCTGCTTGTAATGCTGTGACCTTCCAAAGCTTGCCTGGGATCCATCTACTTCCTGTTTTAATGGTTGTGTGTTTTGTGTTTGTCTCTGACTGGGTTACTTCATCCGGTACCTTTTCTGGTTGGAAGTGAAAGGTTCGCACCTGTCCTTCTCGAGACACGGTTTGCCATCTCACTGTTCTTGGTAATGCACAGAGGACATGGTGTCTACATCTGTGTGAGCAAGAATCACATTTTCTCTGAGAAAATGATTTTTGACATTTTCTTACATTCACATCAGTTCCAAAATTTGTAATTAGCTCTTCTAAGCTGACTTGTGCGTCAGGACTTTTCACGCTCATGTCCTAAGGCTACAGCACAACACCGTCACACAGCCTTCCACTCACAACTTTGTAACTTCCATTTTAGAGGCCAATCTTATTTATGTAAATTTCTAGACCTAATGGAGCAAATGTCCTTTCCCTCTTGGGTGGCATAAAAATGTAATAAATGCAAAATCAAAATGATATATGCCTGGTAGCATCTTCCTATTGCTACATGATAAATTAACAGAAATGGAGTGGTTTAGGAAATATCCACTTACAATACTAGTTTTGAAGAACAGCTATTCAGGAAGGCTCAGTTGCTTCCCCATCTGAGAATTTCATAAGACAGAACCCACATGCAGGCTTTTATCTGAATGCTAAAAGGAAGGATCTTGGAAGTGAAATCGCAAGCAGAGTGCATTCTAGCAGTGCCACAGAGACAAAGCTGCACTTTTGCCATCTTTAGGTTTGTTAGACTACATCTAGTAATTAAATTGTCTTATTTCAATTGCCAGGAAAAAATATATATATACAGATTTATATGACTTTCAAATGACACAGGACCTATTCAAAGAAATAAAGATACAAAGGTCAAAGGAGAATGATGGTGTCAGGGAGGCGGTGTCCCGGGGGAATGAGCAATCTGTAACCCCTGCATTCCATATGGATAGTCAATGTCCTCGCCATCCAGTTGTGACTGGATCGCTGCAAATATGGTGAGAAAAGCAGATGACTGCCGTCACTTAGAAGATGCAGAGACCCGTGGAACCTGCCTCCTGGTTCACCTAGCCCTGGCCACTGCAGCTGCAGCTTTCTGAGAACTGAACCAGTACATGTAATATCTCTCTCTTTCTCTCTCTCTGCTCCTCTCAACATAAGTAAATATTAAAACAAACAAGCACAAACAAACAAACAAGCAAAAAACTCTACTCCCGTTGGAGGTCGAAAACTGAGAAAATTATAGTGAAGCAAGTAGACTATGAAGAGGCCATGGAGACCAGGTGTTTTAAACAAGTCTTAATTGTGCAGCTGTCTCTTGTGTACACATTCCCATTGAAGAACATTCCTTTTGTTTCTCGGCCTGGTTAACATCAGTTTTTAAATCTCCTTGATCTGTCAAAAGCAGAGGAATATTAGAAACCCTTTCTGAAACGTGCTGTTTTTCATGTTTCTGGCTCAACACCATCAGCATTGTGAAGTCACACGATCTGCTCTACTCCGTTGATGGATCCCCGCCGTTGCCTTGGTGACTGCTAGAAGACACACTGTTTCTCACTGCCTGTCCATCCTGGAGCCCCTTCCCGATTCATCTACAGGATTAATGGTGAAGTGAATCAGGAGAGAATCCGGAGGGTAGAGAGATAAAGCAATGGACACATTTGTTTATGGACAAATGGAAGCTCTCCATTATAGTCTTTTAAAAATAATTAGAATCATGCTAGATATACATTGCTTCTTTGCAAATATTTGACGCTGGTCATAAGAAATTTATATTCATCTTTTTTGAAAAGATTTATTTTTATTGGAAAGTCAGATATTCAGAGAGGAGGAAAGACAGAAAGATCTTTTATCCAATGATTCACTCCCCAAGTGACCACAGCCCCCAGAGCTGAGCAGATCCAATACCAGGAACCTGGAGCCTCTTCCAGGTCTCCCACGTGGGTGCAGAGTCTTAAGGTTTGGGCTGTCCGTGACTGCCCTTCCCAGGCTACAGGCAGGGAGCTGGATGATAAGAGGGGCTGCTGGAATTAAACTGACACCCATATGAGATCCCAGCATGTGCAAGGTGAGAACTTTACCCACTAGGCTACTGAGTAGGGCCCTATATTTACCTTTTTAAAACACAAATTTGAAATAATTACTATTGATATTTGTAGTAAAGGAATGGTAAAAGTCATTCTTTTGTAAAAGTTTCTATATTTTATCCAAATTATTGACAGTAGTTTTCTTTATAAATAATCTTTCTTTTAGGTTTCATTTATTTTGGATAATAATATGATAATGCTGCCTACGATATTACCCAACATTAAGTGGCCACTTCAGTGGCTCACAAGACTTGCCTCACCCTTGGGACTGGCATCCCATGAAGCATTAGTTCTTGTCCTGCATTCTTCATTTCTAATCTAGCTCACTTCTTCAGCCAAGGGAGGCACCAGAGGAGACCCTACACCCACGTGGGGATCAGGAAGAGGTTCCAATCCAGAGTTTGAAATCAGCTCAGCTCTCGCCATGGTGGCTATTTTGGGGATTAAGCTTTACCTCTCCATTTTTTCTTTCTTCTGTAAATTAGCCTTTCAAAGGATAAAAAAAAATAGAAATAAAAACCTGGTAATAAGGAAAGCAATTATATGTACTATCACATAATAAGATTAATGGATCATTTATAATAACAGTAATTAAATAGGCAAACCTGAATTGTTCACTCATTTTTGAAATTATTTTGTTCTCCCATTAAACCAACTTTCTCATGTGTTCAGCAACAGGGAGAGACAACTTGACATTGAGCCTCTCAGTGGTTCTGACTGGAGCTAACAGAAGAAGAGTTCACTATGTTCTCTAATAGAGCTCTTCTGTGAAAAGAATTCTCATGTGTAAATAAAGATCCAGGAAAAAAGCAGCTGAATTGGACCCAGAGCAACAGCCTAGCAGCTACAGTCCTCACTTTCCATGGGCCGAGATCTCATATGGAGCTGGTTCTAATCCTGGCTGCCCCACCTCCCTGCTTGTGACCTGGGAAAGCAATTGGGGATGGCCCAAAGTATTGGGAGCCTGCACCAGTGTGGGAGACTGGGAAGAAGCTCCTGGCTCCTGGCTTTAAACTGGCTCAGCTCTGGCTGTTGCGGCTTCTTGGGGAGTGAGTCAGTGGATGGGAGATCTTCCTCTCTGTCTCTCCTCCTCTCTGTATATCTGACTTTCCAACAATAAAACAAAAAACAAATCTTTAAAATAAAACAGGTAAATTCTTTTTATATAAATCGGAGAAAGAGGTGGTTGTGTGCGAGTCAACACTTTAATAAGTGCTGTTTATAGAGCACCTTGTGAGCCTTAATCTCCCATCAGTCATTGTAAGAATTGCACTTTTCTCTTGGAAAAAGGAAGATGACTCTTAGAAGGCAATTTCGCTCTTATTTGTGAGGAAGAGTGATCCCCACACCCTTCTGGCATCACCTGTTTTTCCAGCACGTTTAACTCAAAATTCTCAACATTCCAGAGACGCACGTGTTGGTGTACCACGTGACTAAAATGATTCACTTGCTTTAGAGAAGTTTCAGAGTCAAATTTGTGAAGATTTTTTTTTGTTTTGACCAATTGTTTAAGATGCAATAAAGACACACTTCTCATTGCCATTAATAAGCTTTACAGATATTCCCTAATTTATTAGCAACAGATTCTTAAGATTTTCTGTTACCATTTCCACATTCATTAATCAGATTGTGATTCATTAAGTCATTCTACATTTGAAAGCAAAGTTCATTTACATGTGGACATTAATTTTTAATTGCAATTAAGGTTTTTGCATGTGAAACAGATGTTCCTCCTCCTACTTTTGCCTTGACTTCCTGAATAAATTTGTCATCTTAATAAAATATACAAATGTTATGAATACTTCCTGGCTATTCTGAATATAAATCTAATAAGATGTATACAATCAGAGTATTTAAACTCCTACCATATAGATTATTTTCTATGAGAAAACGAAAAGGAAGAAGCCATAAGAAGGAACGTTTTAAGCACATAAATATTAACTTTCATTTCAGAAAGCACAACTTTAGCATTGCTTAAGACTGGGGAGACACTGCTGCGGCAGCATGATAGACTTGGGTAAATTCATTAAAGACACACATTGTGAGACAGGAGGGGAGAGCGGAAGGGAGGGGAGGGAGTTATAGAGGGGGAAGGGAACCCCAGCGCCAACTAAACTGTATCAAAAAACAACTTTAAAAATCAATTTTAAAAAATGGAGAAAGCACATTATCCGTGGTGTGTGTTCATGTCACATGCATCCCGCTTCTTGCCTTTACAACACTGCATTACGCAAAGTGCTTCTTGCCCCTTCGCAGGCGCTATGACAGCTTATGTTCTGTGCATCTTTGTGAGGACTTCCGACAACAAACGTTCTAACAAGAAATAGACATCCCCTTAGGCAACAAATGATTGATTTGTTTTAATTATTTTAGGGAATTTAACATTGAGGGAGAGTCTATTATATATTGGATCAGGTTATTTCAAATTGTGCATTGAAGGTGAATTATGGGTTCATTTTTAATAAAAAAAAAAAAGATATGGTATGTGAATTGTTTCACATTGGAAGGTATTATAACACTTGTTTTCCAAAAGCTTTCTTCGCTTATAAACAGTATGTTAAATCTAACACTCACTGTACAATCACAGGACTACAACTGAATTATTCTGCATTTTGCATTTTTAACTCATGCGTGGGAGCATTTGTGTTTTCACATAGAGGTGGATGGTTTAAGTGCTAAGGATGAGCTTCTGAACACTCCATGAAGAGGGAAATTGTTGATGAGAACCATACAAGACGTCATTGAAGAGAGAAGCCAGAACAGTGGCATTTTTCCTTAACAGTGAATTGGGCTCTGCAAAGAGGCTGACACCCATGCATTGCAATCTTGGTGAAGGAGTTGTCTCCATGAGATTACAAAATGGCCAGGCAAGTTATGATTTAAAAATAGGAAGAAGGAGAGTAAAAGAAGCAGGGGGGCTCCTAAGCCAACTTGCCATGATTTGGACAATTGTCTACGCCTACAATGCTATGATGCAGGTAGATAGCAGAAAGTTGGACTTGTGACTGCTACTGAAGGATTGTACTATTGTGATAATATGGCAGAACACAGTTGGGGTGGGGTTGGGGAGGCAAGGGTAGAATAAATGTACAAAAGATTGCCAGATGTTGAACAGCTGTGAGGAATCAATGACAATTAAAAAGGTGTAATATTTTTTTCCCAAAAGCAAACCTAGAATTGGAGGAAACTTTTGAAAACTAAGTATATGAGAAAGAGAAAAATGAAAGTATAATGACCGTTTTAAAATGGCATAGACTGAGAAAGTAAACAATAACAACAGCAAGAAAACAAAAACACACAATATACCAGGCAATGGGCAACGTGAGGTCTGCCAAGAGCTTTGTTGCTTAATATCATTTTGGTTAATTTTTCCTGAGATTATGTTTCCAGTGGACATAATCTATTCAACTGTGTTTGCCCAAAAAATAGCTTCCTTAGCACATACGTTTTAACAAAAAGCCAGGTGAAACAGTGTAATTTCAGTTACATCGCTGAGAGTAAAATATCAAACAGCGTATTCTGTTAAGAAACACATTCTGTTAAGCAGAGAACACATTCCATTAGGGATAGAACTATGAAGTAGGTTCAGAAGTAACAATCAAAGAGTCTTAAATTATTGTTAAGGTTGACTCTTCGTTAGTGGTTATCAGTGCTGCAATCAGACAGTACCTCTAACTGCTTTAATAAAAGACTGATTGGGGATGCTGACATCTAAACTCAGTCCCAAGTGAGGAAAACACATATCCATCCATGGAATTAGCCCCAGTGAGGAGGGTTTTGGGTGGAGGGAACAAAGGAGGTGTCAATGATAACAACAGCAACAAAAATACCATAAATGAGTATCCCAGATTGCAGAAGATTGGATAAGAAAGCTTTGGTTCATCTACTCCATGGAATACTACTCAGCTATTAAAAAAAACAAAATGCAGTTCTTTGTGGCTAAATGGGCACAACTGGAAACTATAATGCTAAGGGAAATGAGTGAATCCCAAAAGATTAGATACCACATGTTTGCCTTGATTTAACCTGTAATTTTTGTATGGTTGTTTGTTATTTTTTGAACCTGTCATTGATACTGTCTCAACCCAGATGTTTCGAAGAATGGAACTTGCATTATTTTTAACATATTGTTTACCCAATACTATGTCAATTAATTCCATAATGTTGTATATTGATACTGAGGCCTTGTTGGGGCTTTTAACTGACCGGATCTTTACTCTGTTAGACCTATCTTCAGACCATAGAAGGTCTCCCCAAGAGGCCACTGAACTTATCTGGACAATAAGACGCTGAACTTTATGCTAGGCATGTGTTTGCAAGCAATGAATCTCAACTGAACTTGAACTATGGTTATGCAACAAGGTGGAGGAATCCACCATGGGGGGCGGGGTATGGGAGGGGTGGGGGGAATCCCCAGCGCCTATAAAACTGTACTACATAATACAATGTAAGCAACAATTAAAAAAAATAAATAAATAAATAAAAAAGAGAGGCGGAACAGGCATTCAAGTACGTATGGTTTATAGACTCAGGCAAGGAATTGTTTGAACTGTGTGCCAGTCTAAGAAGCGCATGTTCAAGGTACTTCCTAAAATATTTTCTAGGGTGTTTTAAATTGATAAAGGAGAAAGCAGAGAAAAATACATAAGGTGACTATTCAACATTTGAAATGCTTTTTGCAAAATACTCTGGCGAGGATTAGAGAATATCTTTATGAGCAAGGATTGCTAGTTTTCACTTTGGTGATAAAGGGAAACATTTCGGGGAGGTAAAATAAACCTTTGAGCTTGGTCCAATGCCATGTTCAGATAGAGTACTTCAAACACGCTAAATGACTCTTAGATACACTGTGAAAACTGTTAGTAGTAAGTTGGCCATTATAAAATGAAATTATTGTAAGTTATTGCAAGTTTGAATGTATGTTGGTATTTGATAAAGCAGCAACACAACCCCAGAAGCACAGGTTTCATCCATTGTCTCTGATTTGATGTACAGAGGAGAAAAAAATGGAATGTATGTAATTAGTAAATTATCATCTTGAAATGTGGTTGTTTCATAGTGACTATTTGCCTGAAGACCACGGTTTTATTGCAAGCATGGTTTTAAAACGAGTAAAGCAAACAAAAGATAGCCTTACCTTCGTGATGTGTGGCGAGTTGATGAGATTGGGCCGTGAATGAAGGAGCTGATGAGACGATTCCTGCTGTGTGTGACTAAAGGTTGTGAGATGGACAATGGTATCAATACGGATGGAAAGAAAAGAACCGATCTAAAACATGTTCTGGAAAAAGACAGCGAGTTTGTGATGGAGCACAGGTAGACCATTTTAAGAAAGGAAATACTGAAGAATGACTTACTGTTTTTTTTTTATTGAACAAAACCATTATTTATTGGATATTAATTAAAATATAAGAATGTAGAATTGAAATGTTATATTCTGTTTGTAGTATGGGAGACAGGTAAAATATTATTTATTTTCTTTTATGGAACTTAAGGTATGACACATACCCTACTCTTGCAGCATGAGTTTTCTCAAATAAACCTTGCTTTGTTTATACACACACACACACATACACACACCCCAACTGTTCTTTAGTCAGTCAACATATTACTGTCAAAAATTATTTTTAAGATTTTCCTGTAAGTCACATACAGTTTAACTCTCTATTGACACAAGTAATGATGTAAAATTATATGATATCTCTTTCAACTTCTACAAAACTGGAGGGGCAGGTAATGACATGTATTTCATTTACATGTTCTGAAGAGTACATAAATAAATAAAAGTATTTATTTTTCTATGATTATTGTGCTTCTGTAGGAATGGCACTTGGTTCAGTTTAGAGGTTCACACTCCACGTAGGAATTCCTGGGTTCGGTTCTCGTTGCAGACTTCTGAATCCAATCGCCTGTTCATATGGAACTTAGGAAGGTGCAGGTGGGCCAAGCCCTGGGCCACACACGAGAAAGATGTAGATGGTAATGACAGCTCTTGTCTTCAGCTCTGGCCCTGCCAGTCATTTTAGTCATTGGGAAGGAAGCCAGCAAATGGGACTGTCTTCACTTGTCTGTCCACCAAGTGCTCTTACTTGTCATGAGTCTTCTTGGAACAAAATGCGAATAATCTAGAAGCATTCAAAAAAGCGAATAAAACAAAATATGGTCAAATGTTTAAGAAAGTTAGATGATTCCTATGCAGATATATGCAAATAAATAGTTTAATATTTTTCATTAAATTATTTTTAATGGTTTGTTTTAAGGTATAATTAGGATGAAATTAAAAGGAAAGGAAGAGGGCCCAGAGCGGTGGCGCAAGTGGTTAAGGTCCTCGCCTTGCACGCCCGGGATCCCATATGGGCACCACCGGTTCTAATCTCTGCAGCCCCACTTCCCTTCCAGCTCCCTGCCTGTGGCCTGGGAAAGCAGTCGAGGACGGCCCAAAGGATTGGGACCCTGCACCCGCGTGGGAAACCCAGAAAAGGCTCCTGGCTTCGGACCGGCATAGCATGGGCCGTTGTGCTCACTTGGGGAGTGAATCATCGGACGGAAGATCTTCCTCTCTGTCTCTCCTCTCTGTATATCCGCCTTTCCAATAAAAAAAAATAATAAAAATAAATCTTTAAAAGGAAAGGAAGAGACTATTGGGAACAGCCTAATTGACATAAAAATAACAGTAATGAAATTAACCATATGGTATAAAATAAAAGTGTAACTTAAAGCTTGGAAGAGTATAATCATGTCACATTTTAGTTTTAGAATTAAATGGTTTATGTAAAGTACAAATATTGATCTACTTGGTCTTTAAGTTTGAGAGACAAAGGAAGGTGAATATAGACAATTGCCACCCTTTGGTACACTCCCAGTGTCTACCTAGGCTGAGCCTGTCCCATTCCAAAGCTGGAACATAGGAACTAGAGCCAAGCCTTCCTAATTTGCAGCAGAAACCCAATTTGCTAACACATAGCCTTCTGCATCTTAGGTTGGAAACGGGAGAGGAGCCAGGACTCCAACTCAGGTTTGGGATATGAGCATTTCAGTGTGAGTGTAAGACCAGCACTTGGCCCTAAGCAAACATCCAAACTCAAGTTTCTTGATACAGTAAAGTTTCCAGGAATTGAAGTATGGATATCAATGTGGGCTTGCATGAAGCATGTGTTGCAGAGATCAAGTCCAAACATGCAATTTATTACTTGATGAATTTTCTTAATTGGCTTGGCTCAAACAGTCTTTCCTACCTTCGTGCAATGCCCCCAAATAAGAATATTAAACATTGCACAAAGAGAAACCAATGCAAATAAATTAATCTATACTACTCAAAACAGTCAAAATAATTGAGCTACTAAAATTCAATGTTATCCTATTGCTGTCAAGCTTTCACTTATCTGTGACCTAATGAGACCCCCCCACAGATTCAGTACTCTGTTATGTGCAGGCAAATTTAATGTGCTTTTCTGAAATGGCTTTTTTCTTTATTTCTTCATATTTTGCTGCCCCACCACTTCTGCAGTGAGCAACTTATAATTTTAAATTTATAATTTATAATTATAATTTTATGTATGCAACATTTATGACTTTGGTTTTCTTAATTTTTCAAGAATTTGCTTATATACTCCCATTTAAAAAAAGAATTTCACTGTTACTCCTATTTTTGGATAACAGAATAAGGGCAATGAATATCAACTCCATAAATTAACAAAGATTTTTTTTTTTGCAACAATAGTACTCAAATTGATAAATTAGCAGACTGATAAGTCCTTAAATGGGAATTTACTTTTGAACCAGCACTCTATCAGGATTATTATAGAAATGTGATTTCTGGGGGTGGTTTAGGAAATGACCTTAGAAACGCTGTTGCCATGGGTGTGATTTGGCACGGCAGCTAAACCTCTGTCTTGGATGCTTGTGTCTCTCAGAGCAGGGTCAACACCTGACTGAGCTCCCAAGTCCAGCTTCCTGTTAATGCACACCCTGAGCAGTGGTACACGCAGGTTGAAGTACTTGGGTCCTTGACAGCCACACGGTAAACCCAGAGCAAGTCTAGGCTCTTGGTTTTGGTCTGGCATAATCTGGCCTTGAGTTGGTAGTTTTTTGTGAAGAGGCAGATGGGGTATTTCTGCCTGAATGTCTGTCTCTCTGACTTTCCAACAAAAATAAATTAACATAAAATGAAATTTCTTCTGCTCATGAATAGATTACACAGGTATTGTTAATAATTGCTTCTTACAATCTATATCTTGTCTTTTGCAGTGCTTTCTTCATAGACGCTTTCACAGTTTTTCATAGTTGTTTTATTCAGACACCTTGCTGATTTCCTTTTGCTAAAGATTTAATTATTGTTATTTGAAAAATAGAGCTACAAAGAGAGAAGAAGTGACAGAAAGAGCAATGTTTTTATCCCCCGGTTCTTGCCCCAGATGCACCAATGGCCAGTGCTGGGGCAGGTTGAAGATAAGAACCAGGAGCTTCTTCCTGCCTTTTGTGAGTGAAGCGACCCAGGGGCTTAGGCACACCTCCGCTGCCTTCCCAGGTCATTCGCAGTAGGGAAGCCAGGACTCTAACTGGCATCCATAAAGATGCTGGCAGAACAGGAAGAGGCTTGGCTTGTTATGGCATGTCTCTGGCCCCAATCTTTGATATGACGCATATCATTTAGGTTTTTCATCTATTGCTTCTTGTTTGGTTTCTTATCTGTCCTGTTTCATTATTAGTTCTGTAAGATCAGAGTTCAGCACTGTTTCATTTATATTCTCAAAACTTTGATTCTTCTTTTATCTGGGAAAACTTTTAGTTATTTAGCCAATGCTATGGCCACCAGGTCAAGGCTTCTACGGATTTAATACAAGTGCTTATTTAGGGTCACTCTCTTACTTTTAAGAGATTTTTTTTTTTCTAGTGTTCCTGCAAGGTGTATTCCCAAGAAATTCTTGATGAATTTGCAAGATATGGGAGTGATAATATCTATAAGAATCTGGATCAAACGGAAGTCGCAGCAAAGCAATAGATACTTGTGTCTGATGTTTTGGGAGGAAAGTTTCTAAAAAAAAAGTCATACAGTCTGTCAAAATTCCTGCAAAAGTAAATATGCAGTTGCTGTAATACAACAGAGAACCATCAGTGGCATGCTTTATCAGGCCCAATGACCATCTTTTTAAACCTCTCTATTCCTATAGGGTTATTAATTACATCAGTTTTCATGTTAAAGTTCTGAGGAACCTGTAAATTAAAGGAAGAATTGTGTTACCTACTATATTGAAAAAATGATAAGTCCAATGAATTTGTTATATATATTTTTCCAATGGTTCATGTTACTTTCACATATCTTAATTTACAAAATGTATTCATTTCTAATATTGCAAGATTTCTTGGAAGAAGAAGTGACTAATTTATAGCAATAACAATAGCACACAAAACAGTGTAGTATCTTTAAACTAAAAAAAGTTATGAAAAGTATGAAGAAATACTAATTAGTGTTATGCAATAAATATTTTGATATCTGAGTAGCAAATAAGTTCCAGTGTCTGCTTTTGAAGTATAATTGAAAATAAAATTAAAAGGAAGAGAAACTCAAGTTTAAAGAAGTTAATTGGATTATTAATTGGATGACTCACTGCATGCTATTTAATGTAATAAAGTAATTTTCCCTCTCTTAAATCTAACTGGAAACGAACATGGAAATGCTTCATGAAGTTAGAATTCTACTAAATAATTCTTGTTTTGGCAAGGCTGCTTTGTGGTTTCAGGTTATTAACAGCATGATTTTGTCTCTCCTTGTATCACTTCAGGCATCAAAATTTTAATTTGCTTTATAGTTGTCCAAGCTGGGACTTCACTACTCTCTTGCTTGTCTGCTTCCTTGAAATCTTCATTATGCTTATGAATATTTCAAACAGAACTGTTTGTTAGATGGTCCACCATAGTGTGGTCCTATAGAGGCACAGATATTTTCCTATACGAACTTTGATTAGATTCTTCAATGGTCATTCAAGCTCCTTTCAGAGTAGAGTTTATGCTTTGAACAATTAAGTAACTATTTCTGCTTGTCATCCTCTGTTGGACTTCTTTTTTCATTGCCAGTTATGATACCACACAAACTGCTGCATAATCAGGCACAATGACGCAGTGAAAAGCAGGCGTCTTCTTTCTTGAACAGTACCACAGTCGTTCTTGACTCTCAACACGTGTCACTTTCCAGCTGTTTAAGTCTCTATTATTTGTGAGCATTGGACTGCTGTTTCTATTTGTCTTATCCTATTATATAAATAAGCAGATAGTAAATGTCATAAATGAGATGTCTTTAAAAAGTCACAATGCACTTTTTCTTTTAAATATCATGCAGGGCAATATTAGCAAGGGGTTGAGAGAGAGGGAGAGAGAGAGAGAGAGAGAGAGAGAGAGAGAGAGAGAGAGAGAAAGAAAAGGTTCATGTTTCATTTCCTAACTGTAAAACCTGGCTGATCTGATGTCAGGGTCCATTTGGGATCCAAGAGCTTTTTCTGGGTCTCCCATGTGGCTGCAGATGCCCAAGTACTTGGGCCGTCTTCTGCTGCTTTTCCACATGCATTATCAGGAAGCTGAATCATAAATGTGATAGTTACAACTGAATTCACTGTCCATGTGGGATGCCAGCCCTGCAGGCAGAAGAGTCGCCAGTAGGTCATAGCCTAGTAAAGAATACTAAAGTTTGATTTTCTGCTTTAGAAGGTTGTGGGGAGCTGTAGAGAGCCTACAGCCCACACCCTAGACAGACAGGCACGGAACTGCTGCTTCCTGCTGTGGTAGAAAAAACAAGTCACAGGAAGTCTGCTGTGATTGGCCCAGGGGTGCGTGGATGGCACGTGGACAGCACGTGATCTGTGTGAGGATTGGCCTGCCCGCTGCGTGCACAGGTGACCTTTACGTTGATTGGCCGGGTTACCCAATATATAAGGGAGCCAGAGAACCGGGGGAGGGAGAGAGAGCACGCCTCAAGGGGAGAGAGAGAGAGAGAGAGCGCGCCTTGGAGGGAGAGAGAGGGAGAGAGCAAGTCTCGCCAAGATGTAGCTGCTGTGCCCCTTGCCATGTGGCGGCTGCATGGCGGCTGCATGGCGGCCACCGTGCAGCCGCTGCGCACTGGTTTTGCTGTGTCATCTCTACAATAAAGGTTCCACAAAGACAACGAGTGTCTGGGTTTGACTTGCTGGCCAAGGGACCCCGACAGAAGGTGATAATTACTGAAACAAAAATATTATAAAAATCATTTTAATTGCCAAATTATACTATGAATCTTAAGCTACTGTTGCATAAATTAAGCTTATGACAAAAATATTCCTAAGTGTTTACAAAATCTCATCCTATGTAGTAAGCTATTAAATTCAATTATAATATATGATTACAATGTTATGAAATAATTAAATAAAGAGGCAAAAAAAGAATATATGATTTAACCATTATCACCATTTTTTAACTGCTTGAAAGTCAGGCAGAGAGGGAGAGAGAGATTAGAAGAACAAAGCCAGACACAAATCTCCAATCAGGTAATTTTCTTCCCCGGTACTTGCAGTTGTAGCAATCGCAAGCCTAGTCAAGACATTAGAAACTGTCCTTTCTTCCATTCAATTGGCAAGGCTGCAACTGCTTACGCCACCACCTGATGCGTGCCGGCGTGTTCCTCAGCAAGGAGGTGGGTTGAGAGTCCCTGGAGACTGGACCTCTTTCACTTCGATATCTGCATGTCCCAATCCTGGGATTCTCCATTGAGATACAACTCCCTTCCATGTTCTGCTGCCTTTCGCACCGTAGTTTTACACTAAAACTTGCTGATAGCAATCAAGACCACCTTTACTGCTGCCTTATAGTTGTTATCTTGAAATACACTCCAAACCATTCTAAACATTTTAAGCTTAACTTTCCCCATATTCTCAGCTTTTTGAGCATTTCCAAGCAACTAATTTGATTACATTCTTGTAAATAATTTTAATAAATGATCCAGTTTCTTTTGCATATAAATGTCACATTTGCTTAGAACCATGTATTGTATTGTATACATATTGTATACATATTGTTACATATATATAAAATCCATATGTAATACTTATGCCCAGCATTCTATATTGTATTTCTGATGTTTTAAAAATAATAAATATTTTCTAAAGGTGAACCAAATAATGTGAAAGGAATTTTCCCAAGTGACAATCTTTCAAACAGTGAATCAAATCCAAACTAAAGAATCCCACAGTTCAGGCTGAGCATGTGGTTCACTGGGGTAAGCCTTTGGGATTCCTGTAGGGATACTGCCACATTGAGTTGAGTCTGAGCTACTTAACTTCCATGCAAGTTTCCTGCTAATGAATCCTGGAACATGTATATTGTAGCATGCTCTAGTTTGGCCCTTCAAGTAGGTCAAAACTATAAACTTAAAAAAAAAAATAATTTATTCATTTTAGGTAACTTGAAATGCAAATATGTGCTTGATCCAGCATGTTGAAAATATGAATGGAAAGGAAACCCATTATGAATAAATAGCATACAATATGAAAATTTTGCTAACGCTCAATATCCCTGCTGTTTCCTGTTCAGGAAGTTACTGTCATCAGGGTAAGGAGCTGGTTCTCTCCTTTGGAGAAGATGGATAATATAATCCCTGCAGCAGGACCTGAATCACTTAGTCAGTTTCATTAGTAATTGAACTGTTAATATTTTCCATAATGCAAGGAATAGGAGGAAATTATTACATGTAAATGTTAATTTGTGAGCTTTCCAAACTTCTCACCTCATCTGTGTGACCCACTTGATTTCAAAGACAGATAAGAAAGGATTTCAGTGCTGTATTTTTGTAAAATAAGAAGCACTTAACTCTTAGAAAAATTAAAATTTTTATGAGAGATGAGGAAGTACCAAGAAAATGGGTGTAGTGCACTCGGTCCCTTAATGATTCACTTAGTATTTCAGATGTTCTGAATTCAGAGATGTAACATGGATAAGTGACCAGAGTGTGCAGAGTGAAGTTGTTCCCCATACTTTGCCCATATTCTTCTATGCCCATTACTGGTAGTCTGAGGAAATACAATGCTACATGTATGTTGGGTAGTTGAGTGCTATTTGGAGGAGAGAAATCTTTATTGCATGAATAAGCAGTTTAGGGGTTGAGAGATACTGCTTGAAAGTTTTTACATGGCCAGAACCTATTTGCAATTATGAAATCACATGATAATATATATAAAAATATATATACATATATATATTTTTTAAATGTTTATTTCCTATAAGTACAATATAGGATTCAATTGGTTGTGACATTCATTAGCACTTGGTAAACCCTAGGCAAAAAAAAAAAAGCTATAATTCTTTTTTTGTTTTTCAGCTATTTCATTTAACAATAATAAATTCTTACTTTAATACACAGATTTGAATCCTAATGAGTTCTGGTAGTCTATTTGTAGTGGATTTGACATGTTTCCCTTCCTTATGTGTGTTACACTGATATTCAGTAATGTTATTCTGGGAGAAAATAGCAACAGAGATGCTGCAATACCACAGATATGGAAAGGAAGCTTCCCTCTCGAGCAAGAGTTTGAAGACTAAGTATGCAATCTATTCAGGGCTTCTTGTTCAGCGCACTGCATAGATTGCCTTTCCTGACTCCAAAGTACTTGAAAGTCATAAGAAAAGAAAAAAAGTCATAATCAACTCATTGAATAGGCAACATGCAATTTGGTACCTTATTGTCAAATAAAGCAATTCCTGCTGTGTGCTCCAAAACCACACTCAGAGGCTTTCCCCACATCGACTTAATGTAAGCATCAACTATATCCAGTTACCGCATGTCACAGTGAGCCTATTCTCTCCGATGTTACTTTACAATAGGATTCTGGGCAGGTCTTTTCAACATGTTTCAAATTAGGATCCTTCAATTCTGTACTATTCTTATAATGTCCTGCCATCAAGTTCATGATCAGAGTCTGTGAATTAATGTTGAGTCCATCTCTTCTTCCCTAGCCAATGCTGTAACCTCCAAACCCCTTTAGTCTCACTGTACTATTGCCTCTAGATTATATTAACCTCCACTTTGCTAATACAACATTTTTATTTGAGCTATTTCATTACAAAATAATTAACTCTCAAACGTCTTTATTGTTTTTATTCCTTAAAGGGTTTCTATTTAATCTGCAGTTCACGTTATTTTGAACATTTAATTTCTGCACTTTGTTCAGTTGAGAGAACTACAATTGTAACTACACAATAAAAGAACACTTAGCTTTCTTAGAGTGACTATATTCAACCATGTCTTATGTTTTAATAGGGAAATGTTTTCCTACATCCCTTTGGAGCATTTAGATTGAGAAGGACTGAAATAAGGGATATGTATTATCGTTGATATTTTCATGAGAAGAGCATCTCCTCCAAGGCTCCTGAAAAAAACCTCAAAACTTACATTATAATCTAGGAGTTCTTACAGATGAGGTTAGGAAGGAGGGTAGCACAGGAAGTTTCACTACACTTCTAAATCTATATTATAAAATATATGAAAAATACATTGAAAATGTATTAAATGCAAAGTGCAAGGCGATTGTAAAGATGTTATGACTTGGTAAAGATGACATAATTGCTAATGAAAATCCACCCATATTTGAAGATTATCATGGATAAATGATGAATGGATGGATACAGAGGTAGATGCAAGAATAAATGAATAGATAACAGATTAATAAATGATGGATGATGGATAAGCAGATGGATTTTACTTACATGAAAAAATTGAATATTAAAGCATGAAGAATCTGGTACAGAATTTCTAGCTTTTCAAAAATGTGTTTGGAAATGCATTTCTGTTATTGCGCCTGCACACACACACAAGGCTTTTCCAATAGAAAGGTTATAGAGCAATAAACAGCAATGAACAAACTACTGAGCCCTGGGCATGTAAACTCATTTCCTGCTTAAGGAAGCAAGACTAGTTGAAGAACGCTCTTTTTTCCAGATTGAGCAGGAAAGAACAGTGTGAGCCTGTGACATCTGATGCTGAAAGCACAGAAACGCTTCGTGAGGAATAAAATCGCATCAGAGTTGCCTAACATTCATTTTTAAAGGGTTAATTTAAAAAAAATGCAACTAAAGGGTGTGTGTGTGTGTTAGATAATTATAAAAGTGCCTTCTGCATCCGTGTCAGTGGCAGCAAACTCATTGGAGCCTGGAGATGTGTGCTTTCAGGAGCTGAGAGGATATAGTGGGTGGGGTCATCGATTTTCTCTAAGAGACACCTACCTGCCTCTGTTAAACTCAACACTACTTGTTATATCTATAACACAGGAAAGCTTGAGTACACCCCCAAGTGATGTGTAAGAACAGACGGTTACGTTTATACAAAGGAAGGCTGTGAAACCACAAAGGCAATGGAAAGTTGGCAGTTGCAACAGTACGGCAGGAAATGGAGGTCACAGTACTAATTGGAATAACTCAAATACAGAAAGAAAAATGTTACTTCATTTCATTCAAATATGTAGTCTGAGAATACTGGTTCTTGTATAAAAGTTGAAAATAAGCTCACAGTTTTCAAGGGTTGAGGAGGTAATGGAGAGTGAGCGATTGGGAAAAGTTAAGCACCAGGCACTGGCTTACATCTTGATATTTGGGTATTATACACTGGGGTGAAGACGGATGTTAATTTGTTACGTATCTGTCTCTATGAAGAAATTATAATGCAGTTCTTCCAGAGGTCTTCGCCATAACATATTTTAAGTGTTTACATGCAAACTAATTGTGCATTACACATGGGACACATGTAACAAAACATCTCATACTACTTTACTCACAATTTTTATTCTTCTTATACTTCAAATTACATATATGTATGTACTATTTAGAGATTGGGTTTTCCTGTTTAATTTCTAATGTGTTGTCCCAATTTAATTCCACAGATTTGTAAATTAAATGCATCATAGTGATGTATGCAGACAATCTATTTAAAATTCTAACGCGATGAAGGTAATCCTTAAATTTGCTATCTTAGTGGTAATCACCCAGAATTCCCTTCTATGTACCCAGTGATGTGAAATTATTACCAGCAACAGGAAACCTCACTGGATTTTTGAATATATCTTTCAATCCCATCCTACACGAGTGTTGGCTATTTATTTCCATGCACGTGGCGTCCGAGTCCCTTTTACTGTGTACAGTTCCTTATTTCTGAGTGAAGATGTCAGACGCTGTCCTCAATCTGAGTAAGTGATCAATGGGTATACACTGAGGGTGACCTGCACATCTTTCTGAGTTTTCATTGTTAATTTTCTATTCACGGCAGCAGCTTCATTCTCTCTCACTCTCCGGAGGCATACTCGGCACAGAGGCGCAGTGGCAGGAGTACAGATACGTGCTCCGTGCACTTGTCATTCCCTGCGGTTCCTCGGTGTAGTTTTGACAGATAGTAGAACTTTGCCCTATTCTATGGGCGGTTAGACAACATTGGCTTCATAAATTGTCAGCATGTTCTCTTTTCAAAGTTGTAAGAATGACCTTAAACAAAGACAAATGCCTTGATAGAATACTAAATTTCTTCTAAAAAATTCTACCCTTCAGTCAGATAGAATATAAAGATATTTTCTTATTAGCACATCCAAAACTTGGAAAGACAAGTAAGCTAAGAACAGCCTTGAATCAATTATTTAATGACCGCAGGTACACTTGCACAGCGTTCTCCTACAATCTTCCAAGGATTCTCTAATAACCAGTCATATTTACAATGTTGTATAAAGCTATAGTATTAAACTGCAAAAATATTCTGCTGTGAAAGACTTAAGCTTTTTTATATAACTATGTAACTTACTCCAACTTTACATTGTTCAGGGTTACACAATCACTTGCCATTCCCCAGAACTTTTTACTAATATTCTTTATACCTTTGGGCTAAAAACTGCCTCTACTCAAGTTATCTTATTGCTATTACCTACTTCAAAACCTAGATTGGATTTTTGGTCATTGGCACTAGACTTTGCCTATCTCTCCACCTGGGGATTTTAATTAACACACGAGGACCCTCTATCTCGGACTCATAATGAAAAATAAATAACTGAGACCTTGCTATAAAGCACGATATCAATAGTTCACGTTTAATGAGCAAAATCTAAAGGCATCCTAAACTGAATCTAACATATAGAAGACAAGAAAAAAGATGAAATTACTTTCATACTAATTTTGACTATTTCCATGTAGCCTGCTTTACTTTAAAGAAATGCATGACTATATATGTTAAAATTAAGCAATACATGATTTTTGAGTAGAATTTGCTATGAGGACCACACAGAAGACGTACTGGTGTCTAATGCTGGATGTCATAAGAAGAGACTAAGTGGGATGAGGTTCCTTCCGAGTGGTTCGATGTTTTTTCCAGTAATTCTTTCATCTGGGGAGTATATTTAGGAGGGAAGGCATAGCTGTACCCTCCTGGGACACAGGGCTCTGATTCGCACAACACCTAGCTTTTCTTACATACGACATACACAAAATGGTGGTAATTCTCACTGATTCCTTGACTGCATACCGGCAAACCTGTTGTATGAATCTGTAAGACTTAAAAGTAAAGACTTAATGCAAGCACTTTTAGGTACATTTTTTTTAATTTTCTCAGTACAAAACTGCTTTTGTATATTTAATGGATATAAGACATTTTTTTCAGTACCTGAGTTCTAATTTTTTCTTCCTGAATTGTGTTTTTTTTTTCCCATACAAAATAGAATCTCTTTTCATGTGGTGCATTTCAACAAATGGTTATGGCACACAGAACTTTTTGCTACATCTGAACTGCTGTTATGCAAATTGGGGGCAAAATGCCATAAAATTAGGAAAACCATGAAGAAATGGTGTGCAAATGCTTTGTGAATAAAGACCCTAATCTTGGTTACTAGCTTTACCATCTGTTCTCTAGTCATGCAGGCTTTTGTTTTCCTAAAAATATGTGATATTACAGGGGAATTATTAAAAAGCCATGGGAAGTAAACAGCTTCTTTTTATTCGTTTGAAACTGTGCTCATCTCTGGAGAGAGAGGACAGAATGTGCTCTAGAAAGAAGACAAAGTTCATACGTTCACAAAGAATAAAATTGTAAAATAAAAATGAATTCTAAAAGAGTTAAGAATACTGAGCAGTAATTGAGTTGCTCACATGAGCTAAGATTTCAAAAAGAGCGATTACAAGGATTCAGAAAGTCGTCAGTAATATTTGTGGCTTTCATTTAAAGAGGAAATTTGCCTAGAAAATAATATAGGTATGAATGATACTTAAACTATTTATATACATCACTGTTACACGACACTGAAAGAGTAAGAAGCTTGTTTTTTGTTTTTTTACAAAATTGATCACAAGATTGTTAGACACATCCTAACTCTTGCACTTGAATACACACACACGCACACATGCACATGTAATGGCCTCTTACAGAAACCTGCAAGAGTGACATTGGATTGTCATAAAAAGAAAACTCTAGAAAGAATTCATACGCCATGTACCAAAGATCCATCTGCATGTGAGCTGTTGTAATAATTATAAATTGCAGATGCCACATCATACTTAAGTAAAGGTCACACAGACAAACTAGTTGAAAAATGCCAAATCCAGCTTCTTCCTGGCTTACAAAAATGAATTACATGATAATTATACTCTGTATAGGACATACATTCATAATTTGGTTTAAATATTAGCACATCTTGTTCAGGTAGTTGGCATCATAGAAAACAGCATGAGCCAGCATTGTAGCAAAGGACCAAGAGCATTCACTAGTAATGCCACAACTACATGGGTGCTCATTTCTGGAATGCGTTCTCCACTTCCACACCAGCTTCCTAGCACCTAAGATAATGCAAGCCCCTAGAACAGCCCAAGAGAAAGTCAACACTGAGTATAAAAAATGACAATTAAATAATCACAGTGGATTTCCTGACTTGAGCAAATAATTCAGAAGATAAGCATCAGTATTGCATTGTGAAAACATTAGATTAAAACTATTATATTTACCCCAGAAGGAGGTATGTCTTTGTAAAGTAGTAAAATCATAAAATACATTCTCCTATGAAATCTTTGATAAGTATAGGGTATTTAAGTGAAAATAGAAATTTTTGTGAAAGCTTACCTCTGGGAACTTGTGCCTCATAGGATATAATTAAATACAGTGTAGGTCATAGATAATACAGTCTTAAGAAATTTTGCTGAGCAGTTTTTTCTTAAAGATTCATATATTTTTATTTAAAAGGCCAATTTTACAGAGTTAGAGGAAGATTTGTCCCCCAGATGGTCATGGTGGCCTGAGTTGAACACTAACCAAGCCAGGAGCCAGGAACTTCTCCCGGCTTACCCATGCGGTTGAAGGTTCCCGAAGATTTAGATTATCCTTCACTGCATTCCCAGGGGTTAAGTAGAGAGCTGGACGGGAAGTGGAGCAGGTGGCACATGGACTGATGCCCAGATGAGCTGCAGGCTCCACCAAGTCCAGGATTAGTCTGATGTGGCACTACACTGGCCCCTGCTGGGCACTTTGAGTACTACTGTTCTATATTACAGTTCCTTATAGTATTCCGTATTGTCTGTTTTCCCTTCACTCATTAATTCAACATTTATTTTGTATTTTCTAATGATAAATGAAAGAGATTTTTACTGTATATATTTGCAGTTTGTGATTCATAAAGTCAACAATATCTAAAGCCCATTAATAAGGTGAATGAAACAAAAACTGGCAGGGAATGGTGTTGTGGTATGGTGCATTAAGTGTCCTCCTGAATGACCAGCAGTCCTGATGGTGTTGCTCTGAGTCCTGGCTGCTTTGCTTCCAATCCAGCTCCCTCCTGATGTGCCTGAGAAAGTGGCAGAAGATGGCCTAAGTCCCAGGACGCGGGCATTCACATCCCAGGCCGTGGACTATACTTGACTGCTTTCCCAGGCCACAAGCAGGGAGCTGGATGGGAAGTGGGGTTGCTGGGATTAGAACCGGTGCCCATATGGGATCCCAGAGCATTCAAGGTGGAGACTTTATCCACTAGGCCACCATGCCAGGCCCCACACTTTTTTTAGTATCAGTTGGCACATTCTTACATGAGCAGGGAATCTTTCTTTTGCCAAGCGCCATTTGGATATTCATAACCATTCTAGGGTCACAAAAAATTACCAGCTTGAAATTTGGCCTCTTCTGAATGTATTCAATTTTGACAGCTTCCTGTTGTCTTTTTCAGGGTTAGAGTAGAGGGTTTCAAGGATCTTGTGTGGCCTGACAGATACTTCCCAACCCATATATCAGAGCCAATCACTTTTATATAGAACAAACATCCATATGATTTTTTTCTGATTTTTCTTAGTGTAATGCCATTCTTCTGTTTTGGAACAAAGTACGGAGTTAGATTGCAATTACTTAGACAAGCACAGCCTACCATGCTTACTCACTTGGTAGTTGAATAACCGCAAGGTATCTGTTAACCTGTTGGGAGAATTAGAAATGAACTATTCCACCATGACTAAATTAAAGCATTTGCCATCACATTGATTGTCTAGGGATTCAGTAGCCTTAAACATTCTTAGAAATCCTAAAAAAGTTCAGAAATATGTATTACATTGGGTGTCATTCTATCACTTTTATCAATGTAAACAACCAATACGATCTCACTTGGTGTGGCCCTTTGACTATTAACGGTACAATAGGCCACCTTTTCTTACACTGTTCTGATACCTGTACTGGATAACAAAAAATGGACTGCCAGAACACACATTGGAATAGCTGATTTAAAAATTTTACAAATTATACTTATTAAAAAGCAAGCATAAAACTTGCCAAAACACTCAAAAACAACTATTTGAGGACATTTAATATAAATGCATGTGGTAGATTAAAAAAAAATAAGTAAAACAGAACTTATTCAACAACTGTAAGTGAACATGGAAAACTGTCCAGAAGCTAGCCCCAGTGTCAGCTCTTTAGCTAACAAAACATCTCCCCCAGGAAGCACAGTGGAGCCGGCAGAGAATGGCAGCCATTGTTGCTAATTGGCACAGCTGGGTATTTCCTGGAGCAAACCAAGGTTATCCCACATCAGAGAGGTGCTGATGGAAAGTAACACTGATACTATAAAAATTAAATAAATAAAAATAAGGAAGGTTTCAGTTGCCGCTTGTCTGAAGTCATGAAATGAGTAGAGGCAAGCTACAAAATGTCAAATTTGTCTGAGATAGAGAAGAAACTGGGGAATTTACCTGCAGAATCATGTTCAAGCCATGCCTGTCTGGACTGTTCTGGAAGCCTACACAGTGAGTAAGGACAGCTGTGATAAGTAAGAGTTAGCCCATGCTGTAGGTGGCATCTACAGAGGCAGAAACCATACCAGGTGGTCAGCATTGTAGCATAGCTGATAAAGATGATGTCTGTAACAGCAACATCCCATATGGGGTGCTGGTTCTATTCCAAGTCTTGGCATTTTTTATCTAATTCCCTCATCATGTCTTGGCAAAGGCCCTGGGTGATAAGTAAAGCATTTGATACCCTGCCACCAATGTGAAACCCACATCTCTTGGCTTTGTTCTGGCTCAGCCCTGGCCGTTGCAGCTAACGGACAATGCAACTGCACATGGAAACCCTTTCCCTGTCTTCCCCTGTAATTCTGACTTTAAACAAAGCTTTCAAAACTGAAAGCAAAGTCGTGAATACTATGTCAATTTTATTAAATCACCAACACATATAAACCAATTAATGAGCTAGAGGTTGGTATCTTACAGACAGTTCAAAGCAAAACCTCTAAACAAACATTGACATAAGACATAATATTAAATTATAACAGGATAAGGACCTCTAAAATGAATGATTAAATTATAAAAATCTCCTGTGTCATATATCAGTTTCTTATCTAGATGTAATCTTCTTGGTCAGCTATTGTTGAGTTACTGTCTCGATGCCATAGTCACAGAAGCTTTGTCAAAGTTAATTTCTTGTATGATTTCTCCCACGTTTGAGGATTTCAAGTGTCAAGGTAAGCTTTTTCATCCTTTCTGAGTAGTTTTTTTTCTTTAGTTTTGTAATGCATTGTAAGGGAGGGTTTGCAGAGCAAAGAATACGACAAAGTAAATAATCAAGAGAAAGAGAGGAAATACCTACAAGCTACATGTTCAATGAACAGTTAACATCCAGAACACATAAGAAGTTCTAAAAAAAAAACAGCAAAACAGCAGTCTCATTAAGAAATGAATAAATAACTTGAATGGGTAGTTTTTAATGGGTGAAATATAACAGACTATTAGACATAAGAATGATTTAGGGAGAATTACAACTAAACAAGAAGGCAAACCATGAGCACATTCAGATATTTTTACTTATTCTTGCTTAAGGGAATGGTACGTTATATATAGCTAAAATGGAATTATTAAATAAGTGTGCCCAGGAACATAAAGATCAGGAACGTGACAATAGAAACGATAATGAGTTATTGTCTCACCAAGTGAGGACAGCTAGCGTAGGAAAATCAAGTAGGAACAAGTTCTGGGAAATTTGAAGAGAAAACATACACAAAAAAAATGCACCGAGGTGTAAATGTATAGGCTAGGATAGGCAAGGAATAGGAAACGGAGCTAGCCAATTGCATTAGTATTAATCTGAAATAGGTCGTGATAAAAGGCATTTCATAATCCTGGGGGTATATCAGAAATTAACTAAAAGGTTTTTTTTAAAAACTGAAAAAATACATAAAATCAATTTATTTCATTGAGATAGATTTTCAGAAATAAGAATGATGATTCAAACTCTGCATTTTTATGTTTTCAAAGAATTCATAATTTTTCTTTTAAAATTGATATTAATATTAGAATAGATTTCACATAAGTTACTTATGTTGAGTATTAGTTCACATTTTCAAATAGTCTTTTTGCTGTAGAAAATTCTTTTCAATCAATGTTAGCTTAATTTGCATTTCTGAATATAAACTGGATGGAGGATCCTTTCATATGCTTATTGACCATTTGGGGTGCTTCTTGGGCAAATTACCCCTGCGTATCACTGCCATACTTTCCTGTTGTCTTTTTGTCCCTGACTAATGGAGTTATTTTTCTCCTGTGCTTTGAGATGATTCACTTGATATTTTAATTTTAAAACTCTGGTCTCCAAAGTGATCATGACTTCATTTCATTACTGGGTTATTCATTTGGGAGATTGCACTGCGCAGGTGCCCCCGTTCCTGAGCTCCACGGCCACCTGTGCAGGCTGCATTGGATTCCACTTTTCTCGTCATTCAGATGGCTACTTGGCAATGGTAACAGCTCTGCTTTCTTAGCCTGCTTCATTTTAATTTTAACTGCTCTTCTTGTCCTGTCTCATGGGATCCTCCATTGGCTGTTGATAGTACAGTTGTTGTGTCAGCCTTGGGGAGGTCACTCACAGCCCAGTTGGTGCAACAACACACCTCTATATTGATGGCAGAAAAAACATGTTCTAACTTTGTGGGCAGTGTCAAACAGGGAGAGGGGTGTTATAGATACACAATTAAACATCCTGTCCAGGCTTCACATATAAAGGCATTAGGAGAAGGACATTCCAAGATCCATTCATTCTTACCTCTTCCTCTACATTAGAAAGCTTTGTGGTTTGTTTTATACTCAATGGTTCCAAGACATCTTAGCATTTACACCAGAGTTTGCCACCCAGCCCATGATGTCACCGCACACATTTAGAGTTCTAGTATGAAATCAGACTAAAAGGAAGGGGGCCAAATTTAGTCCACAGTCTTAACTGAATGCTTCCTGACACTATTTGTTGCTTGATTGAAATCCACGAATTTGGACCAGCCCCTAGCTTCTTGAATATAATGATTTTTTATGAATATGCATTATGTAAAATTTATTTTACCATATAAACACGTATAGAGACTATCTGAATTCAAAGCAAGGTACTAGAGTGGTATGAACTATTCTAGTATTCTGTGTATCTAATATCTAGTAGTAGCCCAGTAGTTGGCATATTACAGAACATGAAAAAAAATTTTAAATCACTGATTTGCACAAATGGCCAATTAAAATGTATATCTATGTAGGTAAATAAATACTGGAAAAGTGCATTGCTCCACTACAAAATTGATGATGAATAGAAACCTGCAAGTCACATGAGGTTAGACTGCTTTGTTCAAGTGAATTGTAGTAATTTTAGCTGACCAACCTGTGCTAATGAAATCCCAGTTAAAATTATAGCCAGGTAACCCAAGAGAATCATCATGTATGGCTACTGTAGCACATTCGTCCAGCAGTGTCTGTTGTACACTTGGAGCACAGTTAGGTTTAATCTGAACAGGGAGGAAAAGCAAAGGTGAAGGACAGTTCCATCTTTTCTAACAACTTCTCTACAACAGGAAGAAAAACATGGAAACTGCACTGCTTCCTTTTAACAGTGGACATCAAAATTAGAATTGTGAATTTATTAAGTGCTTGGATTAAAAATGCAAACAGTACAGTTCTTGGTTTATTTGTTTTGGCTTTTTAAAATACATGAAACGTAGTATTTGTCTTCTGAAGTAAGAGTCAGGGCATAACATATCAAATTTTTTTAAAGTTTTGTTGTTGTTGTTAAGACAGATCAGATTTACTCAGAGGAGACACAGAGAAAAAGGTCTTCAATCTTCTGTTTATCTCCCCAAATGGCCACAGTGGCTGGAGCTGAGCCGTTGAAGCCAGGAGCCGGAGTTTCTTCTTGATCTCCCACATAAGTACAAAGCCGAAGGTGCTGGGTCATCCTGCACAGTTTCCCCGGGCCGTGGGCAGGCAGCTGGAGAAGAGTACAGCAGCTGGGCCACAACCAGCACCCATACAGGATCCCAGAGCTTGCAAAGTGAGGATTTAGTTATTGAAGCAGTGCTTTGATCCTGTACCTATTCTTTTTATTATTATTATTATTATTATTTATTTTTTATTGATTAAATTGCATTATGTGACACAGTTTTATAAGCACTGGGGTTCCCCCCACTCCTCCCCAGACCCTCCCCCTATGGTGGATTCCTCCACCTTGTAAGACATGCATAGAAATAAACCTATGTATAAAGTAAAAATATAAACAAAGTGAAAGAATAAGGATTTTAATAAAATGACAGTTTGATTAATGTTGTATTTTCTCCAGAGCTAATGAAACTGTAATATGCAAAAACATTTCAAAACAAAAGTTTACCTTAGCAAATAGGAGAAAGCCAAATAAATATCTCCACTAAAGGTACACAATTAATAAAAAAACCTTCCTGGAGTCAATCCAAAAGCACACGCGTTTCCCTCTGTGTTTTATCCAGGTTCAGGCGTAACTGGAAGACTGTTTTATCCGGGGATCAGAGGATTTGGGGGTACCTCTGGAAGATAGAATAGACCTCTGGAAGGGCTGTGCAAACAGGCTGAAGATACCCATCTCCACATAATAAACTTTACCAGCAAATTTAACCGCTCTCTGTGATTCTAGCTTCCCATATTGTGTGAGTTCGAATTCCAGCTGCCCTACTCATGACCAGCAGAGTGTTTTAGTGCCTGGGCTCCTGCTATTTCTGTGAGAATCTGTAGTTAAGTTCCAGGCTTTCAGTTTGGGCCTGGGCATGGCCTTGATGTTGAAGGCATTTAAGGAATGTACTAAGAGTAGGTCTCTTTCTTTCTGTCTTTCTCTGTTTTTGAAATTAATAAAAGAAAGTTTGAGAAAATTTACTTTCTACAACAAACTTAAAAGCAAATTACAAAAATTGTTGTGCTCTTATAAAATATAAGATGCATTAAAAGAGTCCAATACTCATCTGTATTAATAATTCATAGCAAGCTACTGATAAGTAGAATGCCTTAATTTAACAAAAATAAGCATTTGCAAAAAGCTGACATCAAACTATCATAAATAATGGTAAGAAATGCAAATCTTCTCCACTAAGACTCTTTTTACAACTCCTCTGTAATTTCATAGTGGAGATGCTAGCTAGCAAACTAAGACGAGAAATGACACCCAGGAGATCATGCTTTCCAATAACAAAGTAATGATGAAGAGATAGAATTATGAATTAATCTACAGTAAATTTTCTTAAACAGTCAATTACTTTTCTTTAATCTGGGCATAGACAAATGAAAGCTCATATGAAACACATCATAGGATTTCAATGAGAACTCAAACACAAACTTGCACACCTGTGGGATCCTGGTGTACAGCAAGTGAGGATTTATGCACTAGCTGATCACACCAGTCCCTGAGGATTCGTTAAGGCAGCTTCATTTCCCATGCCTCCAGGAACTCCTACAACCCTGTTATGTGGCCTTATATTTGCCCATAGACCCATCAGTGCCAGAGTTAGAGGCACCATTGCTTTTCTTTTCCTTTGCTTGCTGGAACCTGCTAGTAGCTACATCTGGGTGCAAACTGAATCTATTTTGGATAGAACCCATGGAATATCGAGTCAGTATTTTTTTTTGTTTTTTGGTGGGACCAGTGAAATATATTGAGCCATAAGTGAGTTCTAGATCCCTCCCACCCTGATGAACCATTTAATCATTATTAAAAAAATAAAATTTAGAAAAAGTAAATGGACAGATAGCATAATTAAGTGGGATAGTGGCAATACAGATCAGGTAATATTCTGTGGGAAAACATATCAATAGTACATGCTAAAATGAGGTCATGACTTTGGTTGATAGTTACACTCACGGATGTTCAAAAATGTTAATAAATGCATCATTTTGGGGGATGTTGATAAGGGATGTGAATGTGTGTAAGGGACAAGGATTACAGCAGAAGTCCTGGTACCATTCTTTCCATTTTACTGCTCATCTGAAATGTCCTTTAAAAAAAATAGCACCTAATAATTCAGCTGACTGATTATTTTAAATATCCAGATAATTTCTCTCCTCTCTTCGCCTTTTCTCTCCCCTCTCTTTTGCTTCCCCCCCCCATAGTAATTTATATAATGTTTGTTATATGGAATATATATATATTACATATTATTTTTGTGGGTTAGATATTTGCAAATAAAGTCTGACACCCTAACAAGGATTCTAAAAGTGATTTAGGATCTTTACATTTGAGATCTACTATTCCAAACATACCACATATGTCAGGCAAACTCTGAACCCTGACATTGTCTGTCCCTTATACTCAATCAAACCTTCAGGCTGCAGTTGCCCCCTGATCATCATCTCTAGTGTGTGCAGTAGATGTGCTAGCAACCCAGAATGTTTTCAAATGAGACCTTGAATTCAGCTCGACTAGGATAGAAATAGTGTGTCATTCTTGTCAATTTCTTTCATAGAGCCTAGGTGATCTTCCAGATATATTTTCAAGTTATACACATATGTCCTCAGACAACAAATTTAGACCCTTTCTATGTAATGATCCTCATGGCTTCTTATCCTGGCATTAATTCTATGCAATTTGCTAAAATCTCCAAATTACCATAGCTAATTTGTAAAAACTGCATGATTTAATAAGGAAAAGCATGGTATGCTCTTTCTGGAATCTGGAGTTGGTAGGCTGTCAGTGCTAGAGACCAAGGTCAAACTCGACAGGTAACATTATGCAAGGGACCAAAAGTCCAAGGTGAAGATCAAGCCTGCAGTTGGGCAATTGTCCAGGCCACAGAAAGGTGTGCTTTGAGGTAATCATGTACTGATTTCTGTACTTGGGTCATACTGTTGCTTGCTGATCATCAAATGATTGGCTGGTTGAAATAACTATAGGGCATAGCTATCAAAGTTTGTGCCATGTCGATTTCTGCAATTTGACTCCCCCAGCAGTTCAATAAAAGCATCAGCATGCATTGCAGGTTGATCTCCTTTGTCAGAGAGAGAGAACTTCTGCAGCGCACTCCGCTTCTGTAGTGGTTGTCTTGTGCCTGTCTGATTTTCTCGTTTTCTCAGTTGCAGGTACGCTCCACTCCAACTCTGATCATGCCACACTTGCAGTATAGATCTTGCCACTTTCAATAGTATATCAAAAATAAACCTCCTTTGTGTTGCTAATATTTTTCTTTCATTTATCTACTGCTAAAAAACAATCTACTCCTGAAGTTGACCTAAATAATTACATCAGTTTGCATAATTCTTCAAGTTGACTGGTCTTACTCTGGACTCACTCATATAGTTACTTTAAATTAAGTACCAGCAGGGCTCTGAGCTCAGCTTAGAATAACTAACAGGATCATGGACTCCTGCTTGTTACATACTTCCCAGCAAAAACACACACACAACACAACACAACAAACAAAAAAAGCTCTTGGTGCATTCCATTGGTAACAGTTAATCCTTAAACGATCCAGATTCAAAATGAGAGAGCGTATCATGATGTCATTAGCAAATAGACAAGAGGCCAGTTTAATGCCCAGACTTTAGAGTCTAAATTCTTACACCTTTAATCAGTCATATTTCTCACCAAGTAAGTTTATGCCTGTGATGGATAGGCAAAAAAACATCCAATCCAACAGTAAAATTACCAACATATTATAAACTCTCTGGCAGCTCATTTACCTGCACTATTATTTAACTTATTGCTTAATAAATGTATGTACAATTCTGTATGAGGGCACGTGAGGTTAAACTGAGGCTGTGGTGCTGGCCACCCCCTCTGAGGTTTCAGTTCCAGCTCTGCCTGCTCTTCCTCTGAAGGAAGCAGCTAACTCATGAATGCAGCATTTGAGAATGCATCAGGTGACCCAAGTACCAGGCCCCGACACTCAGCTGGGACACGAGTGTGGAGTCCTGGCTCCTGGTTTTGGCCTCACTAAAGCCAGCTACAATGGCAATGTGTGATGTGAACCAGCAGATGCATGTGCTTGCTCATTCTTTCTCCCTTCTCTCTACCCCTCTCTCCCTGTCTTTCTCTCATTCTGTTTTTAAAATGCACAAATAAATCTTTAAAAGATTATGTAGAATCATCTAATACTGTAATATATTGATTCAATATAAATTTAATTTACATCATTCCATTTCATAAAGCACTTGTTAGACTTTGGACCTCCTCAAATGATGAGTTTCCATGGCACAGAATATTTTACTATGATTTGATTAATCACTGAGGAAAAGCAGCTTATCTAGATCATGTTTATAGAAAGTCACTGTTACATACTGATAAACTCACTTGCTCACTTACTCGTAGTTGCCTGACGCGTAGCATGTGGAGTTCTCCCCCCACAACCATGTGCCTACAATTTATCTATCTTCTCTAGACATGAGGAATGGCCAAATGTAAAAAAAGAAAAAAAAATAGCAAAAGAGAGCTACGCTTTGGAAGGAATCAGAAGGGACGGCATTGTGGCAGAGTAGGCTAATCTATTGCATTTGAGACTGACAATCCTTACGGTTATAAGTTCAATCCCAGCTGCTGCACTTCCAACCAAGTTCCTTGCTTATGATCTGGGAAGGGAGCAGAAATGTATGCCTCGTGTCTGTGGACCCCTGAACCCATGAGGGAGACCCGAAAAAAGCTCCTGGTCCCTGGCTACGGATTGCTTCAGCTCTGACCACTGCAGCTATTGGGGGAATGAACCAATGTAAGGAAGGTTCTCTCTGCCTTCTCTTTCTACTTCTTTCTGTAACTCTGCCTTTAAAATAAAAATGAAACTTTAAAAATTGGAGAGGAAGATGGAGCCAGAAGCTTTATTGATATAAGAGTTTTGCATTCTTTGAAAAAAAAATTTTTTTCAGGTGGAAAAGCATAGCTCATTTTTGCCAATTTAGTTGCTAATATATGAGAAGCATTTGCAATTTATGTATTTAAGTAAATTAGAAGGCTTTCACAAAAACTAGGATACTTGTTAAGGTTCTACATCATTTTATTTAAATGTCCTTTTTAAAATATTGATTGAAAATTCGGCAGTTTAGAAATATCAACTTAACGTTCTTTTGACTACTTGCATTTATTATCAAGTCAGGAATCCTGTGAAGTAACAGTGTTATCCCAGATTTTATAGAAGTGTGAATTTGAAAAGGTTTATCTTCACTTTATATTCATAATTTTCAGTTACATATTTTTACATAAAACTCTGCTAATCCTTGGCTGTGAGATTAGAGCAATAGAAAAGAAAGCATGCATGCTTCATTTGAGCACTCATCAGTTCAGCAATACCCACATATATTTAGCTTTAGTGCCAAAATGATTTTAAGAAAATTATATATCCAAAAGCAGCTTTAGAAGGGTTATCCAGGAACCTTAATGGTAACCCAATTTTTTTTTTCATTTTATGTAATTCAAAATTAGTAAACTCATTTGAAATGAGTTCCCAAGTATTAACAGCAATTTAATGTACTCCCTGGCAAGTATTGGAAGTAATTTTTTGGCTTAGTTTTACCTTTCCAATTTTTAGGTTAAGTCTCTCTAGAAACAGTAATAATGAGAGCATATTTTTTATAAATCACTCACTACAAGCAATGAAGACAAGTCATTATTCCTCTTTGTGCTTCGCGTGTCATAGCCACAGGATCTATTTGAGTTCAGTTTATACAATCTCACAAAGTCTCCTCAGGCCAATTGCAATGAAGCAGCGCAGTGCGTACAGAAACGGAAGAGCTGAAACCTGAAATGGCAGTGGTAAATACAGAGATGACTTCCCCTTCCAGTGGCAGTACTCCAACGTGGACACAGAATACAGAATCAAGTAAGTGCTGTCCACCTAAAGTCCACTGGAAAAACTGCATGTTGGCAAGCAGAGTTCTAAATCCTTTGCAGGCAGTTGGAAGGTCTATATAAAGAATTGAAAAAGTACAAATGCAATGGTTTCCATAGAACAGGAGGCAATTTTCAGATATTTTGCTGTAGAATGGAAAATAAAAAGAATACACACAAGAAAATACTACCATGAACAGCTTGGAGGATCTTGCCTCTCCCTCTGATTCTGTACAGAATTTATTTATCTAATGCCTAAAAGCTAATCCTGGATGACCTATATTTTCTTACTATATTAGCAATCACCTGAATTTCCTGGATGGAATATTACTGTGTATCAATGTTTTAAAACATTACTTCCTATGTTTTCTTCACTTTCAATGTCTTATTTGTTAAATGGCAATTCAAAGTCCTTATTGGTGAAACTTGTGAAGCCAGAGCCAGATGCATTCAAAATTTCACTGAACACTAACTTCCTTCATTTGCCTTTCCAAACTTCCAGTTAAAACTAACAGCTTATGCATGTCTGGTATGAGATTCACTGAGGTCTAATGTTCTCTGTTGCTTTGATGACTGGCAAAATGAGGAGATCTCAGGTGGTCTGTCTTCAAGGCTCCTTGCCCTCTAATTTCCTGTGGATAAGGTCCCCTAGCCAGTAAGCATCTTTATCAAATAGATCCAATGTGGCCCTTGTGTATTTCTGAATAGCAGTTTGCAGTTCTCTACCAGTTCACAGAAATTATTCAGACATGTTGACTACATACTCCAAAGGACAATTCCTAAGAATATTTCTGCCCTCAGAGCATCTGCTGTTGACTCACAAGTCCAAACCCTGCGTGCTCCTGTACACTGTGTAGCCACCTTCCATTCGGGCTCTGGTTATGTGCATGGTAAATTGTCGTCACTTTCCTCTGGTCAGCAGTGTGCCACGTGTTTAGACACCCCTTAACTCTTAACACATCATCTTCATGTAAGATAAAGAGGAGAAAGTTAAAGCCTTGATCAGTAACTTTTCACACAATAAATCTTGAGATGTTTAACATAATCAAATCTCAAAACATTGCTACCAAGAACTAAATAAAAATTATTTTATACATCAACTAGAAATGTGACATTGTTAAGAAATTAATATTATTCATAGTAATCAATATATTTAATTCAACTCTGTCAGAATTTTTTTTTCTGTTTTTGAAGAATTAGAAAATTTATTCTGGATTGAGCACCAAGGCATAGTAGGGTAAGCTTCCACCTTTGGCCCTGGTATCTGCGTCGGTGCTGGTTCGAACCCTGACTGGTACCCCTCTGATCCAGCTCGCTACTTACGGTTTGGGAAAGCAACAGAAAATGACACCAGTCCTCGGGTCCTTGCAAGCAATGGGAGATTGAAAAGACATTCCTGACTCCTGCCTTCAGACTGGCTCAGAACTGTCAATGAGGTTGTTGAGGAAGTGAACTCGTGGCTGCAAAATCCATCTTTCACCCTCCTTCTCCCTCTCTCTGTATCATCGTCTCTCTGGAATTGTTCCAAATTGAAAAAAAAAAAACAGACAAAGAGAAATATCCATCCTAAAATCATATAGGATATGCAGTAATCCCTAGAAGCCCCCTTCCCCCAAAAATCTGAAAAATATAACAGGAAGAAAGTTGTGCTGACATGGATTTCAAAACTCACTAAAAAGCGTCAATAATCAAAGCAGTGTGCTGTTGAGATTACACACTCTTCTAAACTAATGGGACGCACGCTCTCTGATGGAGAGTGACCCCAAGACTTTTTCTCATGTATCTGTTGGCCATGTGAGTTTCATTCTTTGACAAATGCCTACTCATGTCTTCTCCCTATCTCTTGACTTCCCATTTATTGCTCGTTTGATATTATTCATTTTATGGAACTCTTTCAGAGGTTCTTTTATCATTTTGATGGTTTGAACATGATTTCACTAGCCATCAGAGAAATGCAAATAAAATAACAGCAAATGAAAACAATGAAAGCTTCACCTGACTCCAGTTAAAATGGCTATCATACCAAAATCAGAAAACAATAAATAGTGACAAGGCTGTGATGGAAAGGTATGATAATCCACTCTTATGTGTGCACACACACACACGCACACACACACACACACACACACACACACACACACACACACGCATGAGGCACCTGTTCAGGAAATTTCATGGAAGTATCTCCATTTTTTTGAATTACTTTGCATTTTTTATTGCAAAGTCAGATATACAGGGAGGAGGAGAGACAGAGAGGAAGATCTTCCGTCCAATGATTCACTCCCCAAGTGAGCACAACGGCCGGTGCTGCACCGATCCGAAGCCAGGAGCCAGGAACTTCTTCCAGGTCTCCCACACAGGTGCAGGGTCCCAAGGCTTTGGGCCATCCTCGACTGCTTTCCTCTGCACAAGCAAGGAGCTGGTTTGGAAGTGGCCCTGCCGGGATAAGAACTGGTGCACATATGCGATCCTGGCACATTCAAAGCGAGGACTTGAGCCTCTAGGCCATCGCGCCGGACCCTGATTTATATTTTTTACATCAGTTTTTGTTGAATTTATCTAGGACTGCCTAGAAAATTAGAATGCTATTTAATGTTCTATTTTTTTAAAGTGCTTGAAATAATATGAACCTACCCATTTAAAATATTTAATACTATATTCTATTCTATACCATAATAACTTTTCTTATTAACAAAATATTCGGTTTTTTTTCTAATGCTATCTTCTATAGATTTTGTGCTTAGTAGTTTATCTTTGGCTAAAGCCAGATTGGTGAATAGAAGCATGCTGACTCTTTCCTAATGCACAACTATTTCTCAGCAAATATATACATCTTAATACGGTGATGTATGCACTGTGTTATTTCTGCAAATTTTTAAGAAGTATTAGCCTTTTAAAAATATTAACATAAAAATGCCGAATCACTAAAAGCACTGTAGTTTCTACTTATGCAGAGTAGACATACAGTACTACTGAGTAGTAAATTGTACCACTCAGTAGATTAACTGGGTCAAGACGCAAATCCAGCAATGCAGAACACACAACATTCAGTAAATACTGGGCATTGCAGCAACAAAGGTAGAGGATTTCACTTAATAGACAAAGAAGTCTGTAACTTAGGCAGCACAACATAAAAGTGCTAGCTACTGTTTTCTATTTTTAAACCCTGCTAACTTAAAGTAAGTATTAAAGACTCCAAATGATTTGATCTTGCTATGTCATAAACAGGGTTTCCCAGAATCCCTTAATATTTCTAGGCAGCAACTTAAATATCAGTAAATCACTAGACCTTGTGCTGACTTGCTGACTTCCAAAATTAGTAACTTGAAAATTCTGGGAGGGGTTTCTTTTTGTTGTTGTTGTTTTGTTGTTGTGTTCTTTTTGTGTGTGTGTGACAACAGAAATGCGTGCTTTCTTTCTTCCTGCAGAATCCCCCAAAATATTCAATTTACTAGAACTAAAAAACTATTTCTCTTCTGATTTCCTTTCAACTTCTGCATTTCATTCTCAAGGACCTCTAATTGACCTATTATTTAAGGGTATCATAAAGTTCACAGAGCCTCATGTCCGAATCACAGGTAATTAGAGTGTAAGGAATAAACTGGTAATCCACACCGATCCCCAGCCCTTAAGCTGGAAGCTACTGCTTGCGCTGAGGACCAAGGTCATGGAGAAGCATGACAAAGCCAAGTCTAAAGAACAAAGTCAACTGAAACAATAATCAAAGTAGATAAAATGAAAGAAACAGAAAAAGAAATTTGCAACAGTAAATTAGAAATCCTGAGAGGCAGAAAACATAAATGAGACAAGAAAAAATTTTAAAAAAAGAGATTAAAACAAGGAATCAAAACAACCCTCTAGAGGTCTGATTCTTGAGCTCGACTTTCCAAAACCTCCTCCTGGATTAGAGCACTGCATCGCTGCCTGCCTTCGGCCAGCAACAAGTGCAGTTAGAGCACGTGACGTGGGAGGCACCTCACTATGGGTCCAAGCATCTCCCCTGTGGTTTCACCTTCACTCACTGTATCATTTCTCCTGAAATGGAGGAAGTCCCTCATGAGAAAACAGAAATACAACACAAAGTGAATTTAGTTCTGGTAGAGCCAAGAGATGAATGAGTTTTATTATAGTTGTGCAAATACTAGTTTTATTTATATTTACAAATGAATGTACTGTATGATGTGACAAATTATACTCATATATTTTACTCAATATGCACATTATGTATTTCCCAAATGACACAGAAGAACATTTGTGTAGACCCAGCTTATTCTCATGCAATCTGGTAATTATAACAACTTAATACAAATTCTGAAATAAATTAGCAAAAGCAATTTCCACAATAATTGGAAAAAATGTTTATGCATACTTCTTTCTCTATGTTCTTTGAAGATTATTCTTTTCAAATTTATCTACTTTTTAGAAACTATGAAATTTGAAGGACTAAAAAAAATGAGTATACCAAAAGCACATTTGTGTTATAAACACTTCTTTTTTCCTAAAACTTTATTTTCAATGTTTCCAGAGAGGCAAGCATCTGATAAAATATCTAAAACAGTTTAAACACTGAAATGTTCATGTATTTGGCATTCCTTTGTAGCAAATTTTCGCAACTATCCAGATTTTTAAACATGTTGCTGGCAGGTTAATCTCTAAATGCAGTCCATACTTGCAGAAACTGTGTTAGTTTAACAGTATCCAGTGATTTGGGGAATAGACACGGTTTGGGAAGTATTTTCAAGTTTGTTTTAACAAATGATGTTACTACCCCTGTTTTCTGACATACATAATGAAAAATGATCACTGTTTTATGAAAGAAAAGAGACATCAACTTATCACATTTATAAATTTTTTATATGATACATTATGCAGTTTCTTTGTAATTTGTGATATGATACATGAAGTGCATAATACAGTCCCATAGGTTCAGGGATTTTGCTTTCCACTCTCCCCCACCCCCTTCTTCCTAGCCCTACTGTTACCCCCTATGTATTTTTTAAATATTTATTTTTATTTTTAAAGGCAGAGTTAGAGGGGAGGAGAGAGAGAGAGACAGAGAGAGAGAGAGAGAGAGAGAGAGAGAGACTTCCTATGCCCTAGTTCGCTCCCAGATAGCTTTAACGAATGGGTTTGGGACAGGCCAAATCCAGGAGCCAGGATCTTCTGGGTCTTCAGCGTGAGTGGAGAGGCTCACACACCTACCTCATCCTCCTCTGCGTTTCCAAGAAAGTTAGCAGAGAGCTGAATCAGAATTTCAGTAGCAGATTCTGCTCCAGCTGGCACCCACATAAGATTCTGTAGCAGTGGGCAGTGGTTTAACTTGCAATGTCACAATACTATCACCGTGATTTTTTTTTTTTTCTTGTGGTATCTGGGGAAATTGGATACCACTTAAGTGGCTTCATAGTTTTGAGATGCTGTTGATTTCATTGCTCTAAGGTTGAGAAAATCCTCCTGAGAACCATTGTTGGACATAGTCCAACTCAGACTCTCCATTGGATGAGATACTTGTCTGGGAGAGCTAATTTGTTCTGCCCTCCAGGTACTAGATGTTCTGTGCAGGCCTCAATGAATTGGTTGTCCTGTCTCCCATGAGCATCCGGCATGCCGTCCACTACATAGGACATAGCAACTGTGGAAACCCCCGACTGTACTCCATGGTCAGGTTGTACTCCATGGTCAGATCACATAAACTCATTTTTCACTGTGGTTGGAGTTGTGAATCCAGTGTTCCAGTTGTGTGTGTCTCCAAAGAAACCTCACCAGATGTGACTCCAATCTGACTCTTGTATGTGACAGTGAGGGCAGGATCTGGCTCAGTCACATCACACCCACATCAGCCTACACACACACACACACACACACACACACACACACACACTGGTGGTTGCAGTCACCTGGTCAGTTCTGTTTCCGTCCCCATCTCATATGCAAACCAATGGATGATGCAGCACAGCCTAAAAATGGCCACTGCATGCTCTGCCCTAGTGCACACAAGCAAGAACTACAGTCTAGTCGGAGTGACCCCCAATAACTCCCAGTAGATCCTCTCCCAGCCCCAATTCCTGCACATGCTGGTATGTGCAGCAGACTGGTCCAGTCTGTCCCACATTCTAGTCAGCTTTCATACCCATCAATTAGTGTTGGAGTCTAGCTCAACCCTACTGACCCCAGTATCCAGCCCACACTCATGCTGGATGGGGCCTCCATCAGTCTAACCAGGCTCTCACTCATCCCTGGCTATCATGCTTACTAAGGGAAAACCTGGGGCTGGTGTGAGGGTACACAGGCTAATACTCTGCTAGCAAGTGCTGGCATCCCACATGGGAACTGGCTCAGGCTCCAGCCGCTCCACTTCTGATCCAGCTTTCTTGTCTGGGCAAGTAGCATAGAATGACCCAAGTCCTTGGGTTGCTTCACCCACATGAGAGCCTCAGTAGAAGCTCCAGTTCCCAGTCTTAGATCAGCTCAGCTCTGACCTTTGTAGTCATCTGGGGAGTGAACTAGTAATGGAAGCCCTCTGTCTCTTTTTTCTCTGTGAAAATCTGATTTTGAAATAAAAGTGAATGACTTATAAAGACAGGGCTACAGTTAAATTCTTGTCACAATGCCATAAAACTCCCAGCAGAATACTCAGATTAACTAGAAAGAATTCTGTTGTGACCCTAAGTCCAAGTAATTATTAACCCATGCATTAGCATTGGTATCTTTGATATGTCTTGGTAATTTTGTGTATGTATTCAGATAGCTTTTAACATGTTTACTTTATAACTTCATCATTTTGACAAACAGTACTAGCAAATACAGTAAGAGTGTATTTGGAGTTTTGTGTGCTGTGTTATTCAGATTTCATAAGAGCACAGCGAAGGGAAACACTATTTTCACTGCGTGAAAGCAGGACACCATGCCTAGGAAATGTCTGTCACGCTCCCAAGCCTAGAAACACCTCAGAAATCTCTGAAGTGGATTGGGCATGGGTTGGGGGAAATGAAAGTTTTTTTTAAAAAAAGGGCCCGTCGCAGTAGTGTAGTGGTTAAAGTCCTTGCCTTGCACGTGCCGAGATCCCATATGGGCGCAAGTTCTAATCCTGGCAGCTCCACTTCCCATCCAGCTCCCTGCTTGTGGCCTGGGAAAGCAGTCGAGGACGGACCAAAGCCTTGGGACCCTGCACCCATGTGGGAGACCTGGAGGAGCTCCTGGCTGCTGACTTTGGATTGGCTCAGCTCCAGCTATTGCGGCCGCTTGGGGAGTGAACCATTGGATGAAAGATCTTCCTCTCTGTCTCTCCTCCTCTCTGTATATCCGCCTTTCCAATAAAAAAATAAATTAATAAATCTTTTTTTATAAAGTTAAAAAATATAAATGTCATACATTTTATTTGCAAAAGAGATTATTATTCAACATAAGGATACTTCAAAAAGCTTAGAAAAATGGAATTAAATTGTTTACATCACTATACACTGAATAAGTGTTATAGGATAGATCCTCAATATACATGACTATTTTAATGAACGTAAAGAGAAAATAATTCAAAATTATATTTTTTATAGTTTTATGTCTTTCCCAAGAAAGCCCCTTGAAATAATACAGAATTATTTGTTTCCTTAGAGAATTCACAGATACACTTAATTCTTTGATAGTTTCTTAAAATCATCTCAAATCTGATAAAAATACTTAAGCATTTTCTACAACTTTCTTATAGAGCATTAAAAGTGAAACCATCAGCTAGGATTTGCTAGCATCACAAAGGGAGGGCCCGACATGGCAGGCTGAGCTCCTGCCCTCAGTGCTGCTCCTGTTCGGGCACAGCGTCCAGCTGTTCCACTTCTAACCCAGCTCCCTGATAATGGCCTGGGAAAATGGTAAATGGCGGCTCTAGTCCTTGGGACTCTGCATCCATGTGGCAGACTCAGAACAAATCCCTTGCTTTGGACTGGCTCAACTCCAGTCATGATGTGAGTTTGAGGAGTGAGCCAGTGTGAGGGACTCTCTTCTTTCTCTCTAAACCATCTTCTCAAATAAACTTTGCTGGGATACTGCAGTCTTTAGCAATGCAATTGTCCCCTAGTATACTCGCATACTTTAATCACGGCTTTCCAATTGAAACTGTTTTGTTAAGAGAAGCATCTGATTCAATTCATCTTGGTATTTCTGTTATAAAATTATTATTCACAAATAGTAGACACTGAGTTTATTTTTGAATGAATTCATCCAATACCAATATTTGCACACCAATGATACAAACATTTTGGAAGTATAAATAGACATAGGGAAAATCCCATCAATAATGTATAAAATGGTAGTTAACATCTAAGAGGATGAAAATAGCAAGAATGCTAAATAAAATAGACCTTAACAATAATAGAACTTCAAGTGAGCATGAAGAAAGATTATGTAGGTTTTGTGATCAATACACCTCTACGTATATCTGTGTGGGCATCTACTTTCCATTTCTTAGTAGATGACATATTGAAATAGTGCTGGCTTTAGCATCAAATGGTAGAGGACCACTAATTACACCCCACGCCTCATACTACTCCCAAGTAGGCTGCTAGTCCTCAAGACTCTTCATGATTTCATTCCGTTCAGCTCTGCTGCCATGCCATTATACCAATAAAAGGTAAAATATGAATCTCAGTTCTGAATTTGGCATTATTTTTCCAAGATTTCAGGCTAACATTGAGTTAGTTACACTAAACACCTTCTGCCTCTGGGATGCCATTTGGTACACTGTGGCCGACTTTCTCTGTTAAACTAGCGTTGCATCAAATGGTATGCTGACAACCTAAAAAAAAAATGTGTCTGCTTGAGAAAAAGCCTCTTTTCGTGGACAGCAAGAAAAATGACAGCTCATTAATGCTGAACCATTAGCCACACAATCAATAATCTAAGAATCCAGAAGGTCTCTTTATATAGTGTGGTATTAATATATTATTAATATTCTTTTTAAACATTGATAAGTACCAGCTCATCAGCTAATTAAAACCCTGCTTCTACTAGGTAAATACAAAAGAAATAGTATCCTTGCAGAGTACCCTTGCCAATACTTTACTGATGCAACCTAAGTCATATTTGGCACAATGTGGAAGAAGTTCTGCTTTGTGGACATTAACTTGCTTTTATAGGCTTCCTCTCAGCTCGGAATCTCTGCATAACAGTGGCCAGGCTATGTGTACGTCAAAGGGTGTACTTATACATACCCATCTAAACTTTGTACTGTCATCTTGTAAGTTGTGGTTAAATCAATCGCTTTGCCAAAAGTTGAGCATTCCTTCTTTTATTCTGCAAATATGAGGTTAGGTTGGTTAATAATAGCATCATGTGGTGCATATCTAATTTATAAGTGAATATGCATTTAATGTCATTATGAACGCACTTGTTCACAAGCAAGAACAAAAATAATGAGCCCTGTTACACTTTATCTATCATCCCATAATGGTGATATACTTGATATACAATAGGGATAAAAAGAAAATTGGCATTGTATATTACTGAATAATTGACTACATACCTTTTATGTTTCATCACGATTTAAAACATGTGAGTCAACGAAAGTAAGATGATGGCCTAATATTTCTCTCCGGATTTATCAGGATTGAATTTAGATCTGAAAGGACACAAAAACACACGCACATCTTATGTAATTAACCATTAGCCCATTTCTATGAATCAGTACCTATGCTTCAACCTTTGGATGCCTCAAACAGGTAAAAAGTGCTGACGAACATGGAAAAATGTGCCAACTCCAAAGACAGGGTTTTATTCATATACAAAGTATTACGTCAATTTTCAAAATAAGGAACAGCCCGGAAGTATTTAATGATTTGGCTTTCTTTATATTGATTGAAAATTAAGTTGCAGGCCCAGCACAGTGGTTCATTGGCTGAAGTCTGTGCCTAGCATGCCCGGGGTTCTCATATGGGCACCAGCTGGTATCGCAGCCACTCCTCTTCCCATCCAGCTCCCTGCCTGTGGCCTGGGAAAGCGGTCCAGGACGGCCCAAAGCCTTGGGACCCTGCACCCGCGTGGGAGACCCAGAAGGAGTTCTTGGCTCCTGGCTTCAGATGAGCTCATCTCTGGCCATTGTGTTTACTTGGAGAGTGAATCATTGGATGGATGATCTTTCCCTCTGTATCTCCTTCCCTTTGTAAATCTAGCTTTCTAATAAAAAGAAATCTTTAAAAAAGAAAAGGAAATTAAGTTGCTCAATGGTAAACTTGGAAGAAGCAATAAATGAGTTTGTAAAGAAATCATAAAGTCTTTTGTTCAGTGCCAAGTTACCGACTTTGCAAAGAATCATCCTTTATTATGTTAAATAAAATCATGACATTCAAAAAATTTTAAATATTTTTCCTTCAACTTGGAACAGTTTTTGCTCTTTCAATCATGTGAGAAAAGTCTTTCCCTCGCTCTGTCTCTGTGTGTCTGTGTGCCCACCTGCCTCTCTCTGTCATCTAGCATTTAAGTAAGTAAATAAGCCTTAAACTCCCGTCTCTGTATTCTCTTACAGTATGAAATTTCAAGAGAAAAGTGAATACACTTGGTAGTAGATAACTGTAATGTAATTTTATATGATGTCCCAAATCTTATGTCATCTGTTCATTGTTACATTCCTAAAGTTAATTGTTATTCACAGTTTAAAGGCTTTAGAAGTCTGTACATTTTGAAGTTATATCCATTTGGTCTACACATATTGTTCTGCTTGATAAGAGTAGATTTATTTGTAAATTTCTTTCTCCGAATGCACTACGATGTTTACAATTTATAAAGCAGTTTGAAAGAAAAGAAATGAATAAGCATTGGAAAGATTGCATATGTCTTGTAAAGAATCAACTGCCATAGCAATGATAATAAAGAACCTGCCATTCTGACGCAATGCCTTAAGCCGGCACTTGTGACATCATGTTCCTAATGAGAGTTTACTTGACTTCCAGGGTCTCCAACACCAATCTAGAGCCCCGATATCGTGACTGGGAAAGAGGTACAAGACGACCCATGTGCTTGGGCACCTGCACCCATCCTGGAGACCATGAAGGAGCTCCTGTGTCCTTGCCTTGCTTGGAATAGCCCTGGCCTCAGTGGCCATTGGAGAGGTGAAGCAATGGACGAAAGAAGCTTTCTCCAACTCTGTGTTTCTCTCCCTTCCTGTTCCTCTGCCTTTCAAAAGAATAAAAATAAATAAACTCTAACAAAGGTCCACGGGAACATTAAATTTGAGAGACAGATTTATTTTCATGTTGGTTGTTTAATTATTTTAATTATCCTTCTTATTTTCCATGACATAGTATTGTAGATGTAGGAATTTCATCCTCTCCTGCAACTGCCTCATTCCCCACTTTCCTCTCACATTATTGTCCCCGCATTACTACAGTAGTATTGTCCTTTAGTAATACTATGAGTTTACGATTTCGGTATTTAGGTGCTCATGGCATTGTAGCTATAGGCAAAGGCAGAACATATAATATCACACTGTCTAGGTATATTTAAGAGTTTTAATGAGAGACTGCCTTTTTTATTCGATTGAGATGCATACTGCAACATATCGTTACTCCTCCAGAGGCTCATTTCCAATATGCGGTTCATTTATGAGGTTTATGTATGTGCGTGTTACCTACACAGCTGCTTTTTATTTTACATGAATGTTGTCTTCTGACAGGGAATATGTGGTTTTTATTCTTTTTAAATTGCCTTATTTCACTGAATAAAGTAGTGAGGAAAGAAGGAAGCAAAATTAATTATGTAGAAGGTATAATTCATTAAATATTTAATTAATTTGATTTTCATGTTCCCATTTTCAGTATATGCAACCATAGATACATATACATATATGTGCATATGTGTGTCCACTTTCTGAAAAACATCTATTTCTTTGAAAAGAAAAGTGACAGAGAGCAGGGACAGAGACAAAGACGGAGACCTCTCCTATCTGCTGGCTCACCACCCAAATGGCTAGGACCATTATCCGGGACTTTGACGTCAGGCAGCAAGGCCCACACATGTGGAAATCTCAGCCTGTGAAGAGAAGTTTAAGTAATCTTAGCATAATGTGTTGAATAAAGTACCGACACACTATAGTTGGTTTTTTTCCAGTTCATACACTTCCATGCAGTACTTTCTACCTATATGTTATGCTAAAATTACTTAAAATGCTCTTGATAGGCTTAAAATTAACTTATTATACTATTGTCTATATTTCATTTAACAATGGAATTTTTAATAGTTAAATCATCATGTAATATATGAAGAAAACTAAGAGACACATGAAAGAAGAAAAAACCTTTTGCAGAAAGTTAACATGATATGAAATGATATGAAGCCTTACACACTATTGTTATGTGAATATACACCTACGAAAAGCAGATGTTTTAAAAATATGTGTGTTTAACACAGAGAAGCTTCCACATTCAGATTGCAGCTGTTTCTGAGAAACGAGGAATGGGGAGTGATGACTGGATTCTAATACTTGCAATATTGAAGAACAAAACAATAAACAAACCAAAAAGCCTAAACAAGACAGAGACAAACCTGTCTTCCCTTGCTTAAGCCCAACTGGGATTCTGAAGTAGCTATTATATTAAATCTAATGAATTGGGAGATTTCAAAATTAAAACAAATCATTTGAAATTAAACAGTGTTGGTGATTGGAGCAAACCTTGCTTACTGTGGGTGGGTAAGGATGGGACATCAATACCCAGAAATTTTGTGAATCTGTAGCATCACCAGTTTTCAGCATGGAAAACAAAGAGAAACATCTCTCATTTAAAGTAACAAATTTTCAAAAGAACAACCACATATAAAATTTCCTTTTGATTCATCTTTGGCACAATTAAACTGGGCTGTATTAAAATTTAAGTGTGGCTTCTAAGCCATGCACATACCATTAAATTTGCAGGAATAATGAAGCCAGCCAATTTTATTCCTCTTTAATAATGCATTCCTATATTTGCTCTTAAGGTAAGGTTAGCATTCATTTATTGATCATGATGCATTATCCACACTGTGGAAACTACTAAGCAGTTTTCATCTCCTGTGATATTTCTAAATAATTCAGAAATGAATTTCTGTTTTCTTTTTTCTCATTAAAGTTTGTCTCATTTAAATGTGGAAAATGCAAGTGACCTGTGGCTTAGTTTATTTCTATATTGCCCAGATTGCAAGAACAGCATTCAAACAGTGAGAGAAAGCTTGCAGCATAAGTATTCCCTACTGCGTAACCTTTCTTCTGCATTAGTACCTTCCTCTACAAGGATTTTGGAACAAAGCACAAAATGACAAGGAATATACTTTTCAATCTACCCAATATTTAAACCCTTTTCACTTCGACATGTCATTCATAACTGGGCATTTTTTTCCCTTTTTTAGCTTTTCTAAAAATTTCTTTTTATTAGAAAGCAGATTTATAAGAGAAGGAAAGACGGACAGAAAGATCTTCCATCTGCTGGTTCACTCTCCAAAGCTGAGCCAAAATAAAGCCAGGAGTCAGAAGTGGTTTCCCCAGGACTTGGACCATCGCCAACTGCTTTTCCAGGCCACAAAAACGGAGTTGGATGGGAAGTGGGGCAGCCAAGGAATAAACTGCCCCCCACAGGGGATGACATGCTGGAAGGTGGAGGATTAGCAGATGAGCCAGTGTCAACCTGGTAACTGGGTATTTTTTAAGCATTGCCATATTCTCACTTATTGTAAGATTTTTAGTTTGTAATTAAGTCCTTCCACCATGTCCAATACATTAAAACTGCCTTTACTAATATTAGCAATTGTTTTGAAGTATCTTATTTGGCCACTCTGCTGACCGCACTCATTTAATTATTTTCACATCCCAAGGAACTGTTATGGGAAAGTGAGAAAGTGTTTTGCAAGATGAGGAAAAGAGTGTAAAACCATAACTAGATAAAAGGACACTGATTTTTACATTCTGTTAATTCTGTTCTCAAAACTCAGAATGTGAAACTAGCTTTGGTTTTCTGGCCATCGTTTCTTAAACCCACTCTCCACTTCACCTTATACGAACATGTTTCTGATGTATCAGATTTTGATGTATCAGAGTATAGGATTGACTAAACACTGTGAATGTTTGCAAATTACTTCACATTTCAATCCCTCCATGTTCCCAACTAAAAGTATCTATATGTGTGTGTATTTACACACAGGCATGTCTCTTTGTTCATTTGTATGTGAATAATGTATATCAGTGTGATCAGCACCAGACTTCATTTGCAGTTATTCTTATGTAGTTAGTGGTCATGTTTTCTCATCTTCTATGAACATGGCAGTCCACTTTTTGATTTGGAAAATTAGATTTTGGCAGTAGGGTTTTATTTCAGCTTTTTTTTTTTTTAATAGGACAACAGTTTTTGTTCCTAGTGCTGCAGAATTTTTACAGGCCTCATATTGATTTTTTTTTTCTGTTTGCTCATCTTTGAACAGAGGATCATCTGCTATGCTGGGTGCTTGCCAACAGCAGGGTGTGCCGACTGCGTTTGACCCCCAATTTCTGTCCATGTCAACTCCTATACACTCTCCCACATGGATGAAAAGCAGAGAACAGGTTAACTCAGCTCCAAGTTTGATTTCTGGAGTCTAACAGAGATTCATGTAGTGCCTTTGTATCCAACCAAAGGGCAACTGCTTCATTGCACAGCTCCCATCTTGGAAGTACACAAAAAAATATATTCACTTTTCAAAGGCTTTCCAAAGGGTATTCCTGAGAGGCAAGTTAAAGATATCATTCAAAGGAAGTCTTTAAAATGATATTATACAGATTAGGATGCTGCATAAAAGTTGGTTCTATAAGAAAGAACAGAATTCCCAAAAAAGTTTTCAAAAATCATTTATAGATAAGCTAAATTATCTTCAACTACTTACGGTTCACGAAAACTTGTGCCACCTCTTTGACCTCCTCCAAATACATACCATATCTTATCAATGGTGAATCCAAATTACCTCAAAAACTATATTTTGTAAATTTGTGGTGTCTGTATTTGTCTGTTTTTACCTGTAGTACTCAGTAGACTGTAGTCTTACAGTAGTGGTAGAATGATCTGTAACAGTGCACTTGGTGACTCCTCAGGGGAACAGCATCATGGCACTGCAGTAGCAGATCTGTTGCTTGTGGTTGGTACAGACCCTTGGCTGTTGGGAAAAGAAGTGCCAATGGGAAGAGAAAATAGAATGAAGGCAAAAGTGGGAGAAAGAAAAAGTTGTAATTGTATAGGCAATTTAAAGATTCACTGAGGCCAAAATAAATCAAGTATTTTATGCATGATAACAGACTGAATGCCTTCACATATATTACCTGAAAGACTTTGCAAAGCAAATATGATTTAAGTTTTATAATCTACCTTTTATGTAAAAAGCAGTTGAGAGTTAAAGTTCATAAGTAGCTTACTCAAAATTATTCAAAGCTAAAGTACAGGACTACAATTCAAAACTGAGCAAAATTATAAATATTTGTCAATTTTTATTTGATGATACATTTTCACAAGCATAAAAATATCTATATTGCATATATAAGTCAAATAAAAATTATAGAATTATTGCTGTCATAATTCAAAGACAGCATCATGAACATAGAAGAGTAATATAACATTCTGTTTAATTACTGTGAATTGGAACATTTTGCAAAAATGCAAATTAGTCAAACTGCACCTCAGAAGGTCCTGAATATCAGAACTACAGCATACTATTTAAGTGTAGGGAAAAAAGTAAGGTAATGTGTGAAGGGCCTCATCTTACTTATTTCTTATTTATATCGCTGGGTGAAAGACCTGACCCATGAGATTCCTTCCTCAATACTTTTCTAAGATGTTTAACTTAGAATTTGTGAAGTGTCCTATGATAGCGTATAATAAAATATTCTTCATGCCAACTCCATGAGTCGTGCTCAGAAATATCAACCCAATCTTAAGTTGCTTTGTGCTTATAATGCTTTCATATAGAAATTCACTTCAACAAGTTTACTGCTCACTTATTTAACTTTTATTGTCCCTGGAAATATTAATTCTGCAAATAGTTAATTATAGTACACTAGTTTTCATGTATCTTATAATGCCATTTACACAATTTCAGCAACACAGATACAATGAATTGAGTCTTTAAATGTGATATGATTTTCTACTCTTACCACTTGTAATTTCACATCTATTATTTCCTTCTTTGTTTTCTAGGTATGGAGCATATTGTTCTCAGAGATTCCTGCAACATAAAGGGCAGGGATTACTTATTATTGGAGATGTGTCCTAAGGTCATCTTCTAGACTGCATTGTGCACTTACCATCCAGCCACCTAGCTATGCCAGTTAGAGGGGCCTCTCCTGTACTGCTTTGTCAATAGCATTCTGGTATCAGAACTGTCCATTAAGAAGAGGCTTTTTGCCTGCACAGCCCAGCATGTCAGCTTCTTTGCTCATCTTAAAAAATGAAGTACTATATCATTGTTAGTAACATAGGAGGAATAAATGTATGGGATGGAGCATAAGATTTGAGGAGGTGGGGGAGGAAAATCCCAGAGTCTGTGGAATTACACCATAATAAAATAAAATAACTAATTAAAAAATAAACATGATCAGAGAAAATATGATATTTTCAGTCCTACAAGCTAGCTGAAAGTGGCCATTGATTATACGAATTCTTATCTCCTAAAAATTAATTTTTAGTAGAAACCTACATCCTTATAACTAATTCACATGTGTTCCAATATATTTTTGATGTCTTTAGATTGTTTTGGCTTTATTCATTAATTTGTTTTAATGCCACAGGCATTATAGATTTATCTAAGGACCAGCATTGCGTTCTAGCAAACGAAGATTCCTCCTGTTGTGCCCAGATCCCATATAACCCCAGTTCAAGCCTGCTGCTCCACATATGGATTTATTTATACTATTAATTTATCCTTATTTGAAAGGCAGATTCACACAGAATAAAAGAGACAGACAATAGTGGGGTTTGGCATGATAGCTTAGAGGTTGAATCCTCACCCTGTACACGTAGGGTTCCATATGGGCACTGGCTTGTATTGCGATTGCTCTGCTTCACATTCGGTTCCCTACTTGTGTCTTGGCAAAGCAGTAAAGGATGATCCAAAGGCTTGGGTCCTTACACCATTGAAGAAGATGTAGAAGAAGCTCCTGGCTCCTGGATTCCGATCAGCTCAGCTGTGACAGTGTAGCTAATGGCATGTAATGAACTTTTAAAGGGATTCATTTATAGCATGCAGAAGTATAGGAAATTATTTCTACACTGTCTAGTACAGCAAGATATGATGTGCCCATGCTTCATTACTTGTTTAAGCAAGCTCCCTATCTGCTACCCACATGCACTATGGCATTGTAGGTATAAACACAGGCAGAGATTCTAGCGTCACATTACTGAAGTGTAGGACAAGGTGGGGAGTGAGAAGGAGAGAAAGAAGGGAATTTTTTCTGAATAAGTTATTATTAAGAAAGCACTTCCAGAAAACTGCCACTGACAGGAGTCAAAACTCAAGGAGGTGTTCCCAAGACTAGCCCCTTGCAGACAGCGAGTCAGAATTCCTTAACAAGTTTTCACTGTTTAATTCCAGTGCCCATCAAGGACGAACATTTGTTCACTGATAAGCATTTTGATACTGGCAGATTTCCTTGGTAAATTCTTGGCTTTTACAAGGCAGAACTTGTCAGTGGAAGACAGAAAATTAGCAAGAGATCTCTGCAGGTATGGAGCTCAATTTTCTTCCCAGCGCTAATTATGAAATTCAAAATAAGAGAAAGGGCAAAGTGCTAGAGGAGTGGAGTCATTCAAGTTTCCATCAGTGTTAAAATCTCTTTACAGCCTTTGTCAACAGAGGGACAGTATGCTTGCTTGTTTCTTTTTTTCCCATACTTGCTATTTGTTGAATTACTTACTTAATGGAGTGTGAAGGCTCTGCGAAGTGAATAGAAACTATGCCAATATTGAAATTAAATAATAAATAAATAAATAAATAAATAAATAAATAAATGCAGGGTGGTGGACCGAGAATATGGGCTGGAGGGAAGGGACAAAGCAAAGTAATGCTATGATCAGAAATCTGTTAGGAATTAAGTGAAACATGTTTGCTTTCTGGAAATAAAGCAAGTCAGTTAGAATTTAAAAAGTAATCTTAGCTGACAAACGTGGGGCTTTGTATTCTCTGTGCAGTTTGATCACTTTAACAGCGCCCATAGCTAAATGTCTTTAAGCTATTTTAAACTTGTCTGATTCTTAAACTTAGCAGGTATTTGATATCAATCAATCACGCACACAGCACTCACTATTTTTTCTTAAGTTTTGGAAGCCTTTCTTTTAAAAAAATTTCTTGCAAGTAAACCAGATTTAGTGCAAATAAGCAAATTGCACTGTTGTTCTCTCAGGCCCTAAGCAATTGGTTACCCTGCAATGCGGATGTGATAACTGGACTGACCTTGCTGCGACCTTGATAATTTCTGTTGCCCCAGTGCCTACCTGGACAGGAACATTAGGACAGCTCTTCGGTAGCCTGCGGAAAGAAAACAATTGCTAACAAATGCATGTTCAGACTTCATCAAAAGTGTTCATCAGATCCTCTTCTTTCTGCTTATATTCAAATTTGAACCACTGTCTTTTGTCCAACGCGTAAGTGCTCCACAGCCTGAGAAAATTCTTGCGTGTATATCTTTATATTCCTTTTCAATCCTCAGTACTTTTCTTTTTAATAATGATAACTAGTGAGCACAAAAGTTCATTTTTAGTGCTTGAATTGTGACTCATGGCTACCTTGGATAATTTATGTTGACTAATTTCCAAAATGATAATGATTAACAATTATAAAGTAACCAATGGCAAAATTCACATACCACCTTTTTCTGCTTTGACAATGCTTCTATATCAAGAAAAATACTTCCCAGGGTAACAATGTATTCAACAAGACATGCCAAGAATTTAGAAGAGAAAAGAAATATTATACAGTTTTAACCATTTATTTTACAGTATTTATATGTTGAGCAACACATTTTAAAAAACTTCAAATTCTAAAGTTAAATGCTTAAATATAGGATAAAACTTCCATGGATTGCTATGTTTCAAGGTGCCTCATTATTCATACATTTTATGCATTGTGGTTTCATTTGTTGAATGTGAGGCATTTTAAGCAGCATGCTATAGGGTTCATCCTATGGTGAGATCTACCTTATTTGGGCTATCTTGTAAGCATGAAAATTAAGGAGAATCTGTTCCTCTATTTTTTACTGCCAAAATCAGATAATCTATGCCATATTTTCAGAAACTGATATGTATCCTTACTCTTCTGGGTTGAGATGTGACTAGAGCCCCCACCTTCTAAAAAAAAAAAAAAAAACTGCAGTCATCTCTAAGCAAGAATCTGCTCTTGCTCCTGGTGGATCATCGCCTCTGCCTAAATGTCTTGGAATGCTTCTGTTCCTTTCCCCAGCAATGGCGGTCAGTCCTCGATCCACAGTGCCTGTGTGTGATCAAATCCTCGTGCTTTCTCAGCCCCTTTCCTAAGGTCAAAGTCACACAGTTAATTATGGGGCAACCCATGTACGGAAAGGAGTGCACAGTGAGGACGTGTGTATAATTAACAGTCTCTCTGTTCAGGTGGGATTTGCAAACAGAGGATCACTGTCTAAGAGAGCTCTTGGCCATGGAGCTCAAACGCTTTGGAACCCAGGGCTTGAGAAGTCCCTTTGACCTATCAGCAGAGGCAGCTGGTCTGCAGGAAAAGAAACTGAAGACATCTTAGACAGGCCTGGCATACACTAAACTTACACAGATTAATGTTAATTAATGAAGGGAGTTAAATAGTGTCAGCGGATGATCCCATCTCCCCTGTTACTTTAATCCAGAAAGAAAAAAAAAATGAGTTTCAAAATTCTGATTATCCTAGAAACTATAATTGGAATATGATAGCACATAGCATCTGCAAGACTTATCTGGATTTGAAAACGAAGCAGAAGAACCAAGTGGGCTGTTTTCTTACATCATCACTTAGAGCAGTAAGAGCAATAGGCCCAAATGTCGGTGACCATCAGAGAATCGTGAGATGGCAGAGCGAGAGCAAAAGCCTGTTTGCTGTGATCACCAAGACCTGACAGGTGGTTGTTTCTTCAAGGACTTGAATAGCAGTACTGCTGGCTTACATTAGAACCATGAAAATTACCAAAAAGTTAGAAAACCTAGGGAGTGAACACCTTTTTGCCAGTGCCCTCAATGTCATACAGAAGGCAATGACAACAGACTAGTTCTATATATCTGCTTACAAACTGTATCTTTCTTCTTTCGGGGAGGTCCACTGGTCCTAAACTTTAAATGAAATATGATGCTAATGGATTCAACCGTGGTAGTGGAGCCAATACGCTGTTAGATCAAACTGGAGACAGGATCTGGTTCCCATTCTAGTTCTACAGAAGCAAGGTTTACTTAGAAAACAGAATTAACTCCTAGATTTGAGTGTGTTGTATTTTTTTTTTTAAAGAGTGATAGTTATACATGCAAAATAGAATTGCTGAAGGAATAAAGAGGCAGCGCTTCTGGGTTGTAGTAAAGCATCTAAAGGGGGAAAAAGAGAGTACTTATTATGTTACCTCCCAATACCTATTTCTCTGTTTGGCTCCAAACTCCCTGAGGATAAAGCACATGCCTTTTTCTTCTTTATATCTGCAAATCTCTCCAGTGCCTGGAACCACATAGACACTGCATAATTACTTATTGCTTTTAATAGAACTGCCCAGACCAAAGTAGGACTTAATGCCAGTGAAGCAGAAGTAACAGGCCAGATGGGAGAAGTTTATGAAACCAGGCGAGTTGGGAAGAGACCAGCTACGTACAAAAGAGCAGGCAAGCACAAAAAATTCATGAGACACTTAGGCATGCTGGAGAAAAGAGACTATTCCAGAAAATGGAAGTGATCAACTTACATTAAGGAGGCAAGCCCAGAAAGGAGAAGCAAATAAGTTTACTTGGACAAGATAATAAAGTGTCAGGTGTGATTGTCCTCCACACATGACATGTACAGAAACCTGCAAGGGCAGAGAAGTTTTAGAAGTTGTTGCAGAGTTACCAGATAAAATATACAAAGCCTAGTTAAATTTGATTTCCACACAAATGGTGAATAATCATCTTAGTACAGGTATGTTCCATGCAAAAAAAAAAAAAAGCCAAAAAACAAACAAAAAAATTCTTTTCATCTTTAAAAAAAAAACTGGGATAAGCATGTGTAAACACTGTCTTTTAAAAAATAGAAAACTGGGATTCAAAAGAGAGGATATTTATACTAAAATTATTTAGATAATAATGCAGCAGATCTTCTATTTTATGAACTGATAAGCTTTATTTTTAAGACTTATCTGCTTACTTGAAAGGCTTAGTTACACAGAGAAAGAAAGGCAGATGTATTCATTGACTCACTTCTTAAATGGCTGCACTAAACTGGACTGGGCCAGGCCAAATCCAGCAACCTGGCACTGGATGCTGGGCCCCAAGCATGTGGGCCATCCTCTGTCACCTTCTCAGACATATTAGTAGGAGGTGGAGTAGAAGTGGAGCTGGGACTATATGGCCACATAATTACATGAAGGTCAGAAATAAGGCTAAATCACAACCTATGTACAGCTAAAATTAAAAAAAAAAATAAAGTATTGCAAAACAATGAAAGAAACAACTGCCCACACACAGGCCCAGGCATTGCATTCCAGCTGAGTCCTGGCTGTCCCCTCAGTGAGGATGCTCTTCTCTGGCATCCCAGGACTTCGTAAACCTGTGTATTTCTCCCATGCCAGAGTCAAATCACATCATATCTTCTAATAGGAAGTGAAATCAAGAGACTGCCCAAGTCCGAGACTTGGATGTGGAAAGGAGCAGAGACAACAATCTAAGCAGGTTTTAATGAACAACAATAACAACAACAATTCTTGTTTTGTGTTGTATTAAAAACTGCAAGCTGACTCAAATCCCATCAGAACCTGAGGTCAAGTTACTCTTAAACATTGCATAAGGTCATGGGCAAATCCCTGCCCAGTCCTAGGCAATTACAGGAAACCCAACATGAGCAAACTGGCCACTAGCGAAGGAGCAGTTGCTTCCCTTTCTTGCCTGTGTAGCGGCCAGTAGCACTCTGCTTCTATGCACCTTCAAATTAACCCTTTGATTTCTCTGGTCAGTTAAACCTGACTTCCATTTTGACCAATTTGAATGGACTTTGACACATTCTGAACTCCACCTCGAGTCAGTGTGAATCAATAAGACTTTTTCAAAGGTATTACATGGAAGCAAATCTAGAGACCCACTTAAACTTACAGATTTCTTAATTAAAGCTCTCTCTCTCTTTATTCTTTTAAGACATTTTTAAATGTTTTTCAATAAGACATAGTGTGATTTGAGTTTAATAGCATTGCCTAACAAGGGGTGTAAAATAGCTTTAAACAAATATTTCTTTAAAATACTATTACTTTATAAGATCTGAATTTTAAAAACATGAACAAGAAAAATGCTATCCTAGGCTCTAAGTTTAGTGTTATAGCATTCCAACAAATGTTACTCCACTTAAGTGGCCCGTTGTGTAGTGTTGTTTGAGCTCTTTCTATTATAAATCATACCAGCAACGATGTTTTCCCAAAGCAAAGCCTTTTATTCATATTGCTACATTTTGTTATTATACAGCGTATAGCGGAAAAGCTCCACATTTATTTCCCTTATATTAAACTGATGTTTATATCATCTGACCCTTGCCCCAGAGGTTCAACTAGTGATTGGCTTTTTGAAATAAAAGTACTTGTACTGAATGGGAAAGCAGTATCAACAATAGATATTTCTAAAGACACAAAATCGTCTTTACAAGAAAAGCCAGTAGTACTGGAGATAAAAATTATGGCTGGAAAAATCTCAGAAGCATTTTATTGTTCGAAGATCTCAGTGCTAAGGCGATTGAGACACTAAAAGAAATGAGAGAAATGACTGTGAACTTGGCCTATCCATGTGCTGTTGATGACTCATTCATTGCTTCTGATTTTCTATTTGAAACGTATTGGAACTTGAGAGAAAATGCTAATCCTGAGATTCTTTGCAAAGACACGAAAGTCACCTAAATTGCTCTCCCTGATTGCACCTTCACTGGCAGGAAGCACAGACTCAGTTCTAATGTGGTGTAAGTCAAGATGAAGAAAGAATGGGGGACAGCTGCTCCTTTCTCCTCCATGAATAACGTCTCATCGTTATGGCAGAGATATTCAATAAACAACAACATTCAAATATGAACCTACCTTGTGTACAGTGAGACATAAAAATGTAACCTAAGACTATAAAATAAAAGGTCCCAATTCCACTTTTCTTTTCCTTCTAGAATTCCCAAATATGTTGGCAATGACAACAAAGAACAAGAACTCTCCCCTTTTCAGAAATGTAACTGGAATAGAAATCGATGAAACACAGAGACGTTTTCTTAAATGGCATCTCCATTACATGGGTCAGCATCCAGATGTAAGAAATGAGACTCATTCGGTTCATTCAAGCAGTAAATATCTATTGCTGAGAGTAAGTGACTCCCAGAATGCAGGTGGAAGTTAAAGAAAAATGCAAATTGAGCTGAGAAAGATGATAACCAAAGCTGCACTCCAGAGCTGATTATGAATAGAATTGTGATTCCCTACCATGATTGTGAAGCAGTAAATCTAGCAAATATCCACAATAAAGATTATGTGAGAGAAATACAAATACTTCCATTATTAATTTTACCAAGATAAACTGACAATTTATGAGAAAATAGGACTTCCATATAAAAGTTCCTGCCCAAATGTATCTAGGTAATAGATATATAGCCCACTCATGTTGGTAAAAGAAAATCAGAATATAAACATTTTTTAGTGTTCATTTTACATGTTGCTGTATTTTCCTTATTTTTGTTTTGAAAAGGAATTGAGCTAAGAGCTATACACCACCCTAATCACCTTAAGACTAACTTGCCACCATGCATTTTGTTCTGTAATAACATCCCAACACCACTCTTCCACAAAGCAATGGCCCAAGACCCCAACCATCCCAGCACCTGTTTAGATAACATTCTTCCTTCTAATAGTTTTATATTCTGTAGTCTCTGAAATAAATTTTAAAAATCCATCCCCAAGACCTCTGTAGCATATACTATTTCAGTGAGACCAGGGACTAAGAACTTTTATAAAAGATGGATAGATATTTAGATAGATTGATTGATTATAAGAAGATAGATATGAAGTGCCAAAGAATATACTGTGGATGGATAGTACATATTCCTGCTTTTGCAGAAACCAAGTTAATATGCTTCTTTGTTTCTTTCATCATAGCTTTCCTGGATTCTTTGCCTTTAGTGAAACCTCACGTTGGAAAATATTGCTCAGGTGAGATCAAGTAATGATTGATACTTGTGTAATTCAAAACTCTGAAAATCCTAATATTGGATCATATTAGTATAAAACATGCTTTCTCCAAGACACAAGGCAATTGGTGCAATTTTCATTGGTTTCCTTTGTTCCAGAAATATTTATCTGTGCCACTAGTACATAATCTCCCTTTGATTATCTGTGTTAGTCCTCTGAGAATCACATGTAAAGATATAAAATGTGTCACTGGCATGATGGTTCCAGATCCAGAGGACCCAAAACAGTGGATTTCATTTCAAATTGTAATGCCACAAAATAATTGTTGCACTATATGCAGTCTCCCCCATATACAATGAGAGCTCTAAACTAGCAGAGGATAGAAGCTTGAAGAAAGAAACTTAGTTGTTCCCTACAAGACCATTTATTGTGATTGTGACAGCTGCATTTTCTGGCTCTACACTTTACTTCCAGGATCCACAGACACAAACTACAATATAAATGGGACAATGGAGTTTTCAGGCATATACTGTCTCATATAAAATAGAAAGTTGTAATTTGCCAGACATTCGGTATAATTAGCTTTAATCTGGTTAGCATATTATGGGAGAAAATTTAGTTGTGATTGCTTTCTATGCAAAATAAGAGATCTTGGAAAGTCTAAATTCTCCTGAAAAAAAGAAACTTGAAATAGCATCCCATCAGCATCCAGAGAAATGCAGTACTTTTCATAAACCTATGTCTCCAAAAGATACATCTCTTCAAATTTCAAACTGATTATAATGTAAATAGTATTGTAAAAGTGTACCCATGTGTGTACTTTGAAAAACATGTCCAAATCATGACTGTATTAATAAAAAAAAGCCTACGTCTTTGTCATCGCATGGAAAAAAAATTCAATCCATGCATAAATTACATCTTTAATTTTACTCAATCAAGTTGCTGAATTCTACTAATACATTACTTGGAATTAAATACAGGACCACTAAAGTTTTTCAAGTCTGCCTGCCTCTGTCCACCTCTCAAGATGTACTAAGCAAAGTATGTTTTATTCTAAATAAACATACAATCATATATAATCTATGACACTTTGCCTTGGGTTTAACATTCACAAAGGTAGTATTTCATCAAAATTAACACTTCTCAGCCCCCCCCCCAGGTGTGCCCCAGGAACAGAGCCAAGCTGTCTGAACCCTGTCAGGTACCAGAAACTCACATATCCTTTCCCATGCTGGGACCAGGTTGGCATGACTCACCTTACCCCAGTTCTGCAATCTTATTGCATAGCCTGGCCTAGTCTAGTCTGTCCCATGTTCCAGCTCCTGCTGGTGGGTGCTGCAGCCTATCCCAGCCCAGCCTGATTGTTGTCCTGGTCCTAATATGAACTGGCTGGAGTTGTGCCTCGATCTGGCTCTTCCTGCACCCTGTCCTGGTTTTCAGATCTGCCAGTGTGTGTTATGTGCTGGCCCGGAATGGTTTGTCCCCAGACCTGACCCTCATGTACGCTGGCAGGTGCTGTAACCTGGCATGGTTTGGGCTGCTCCTTGAGTTGCTTCTTACACTCACCTGCAGGTGCTGCATCCCAGTGAAGGAGACTATCAATCTAACAGTTTGCACGAGCCAGGGATGGGAGCAGACCGATAGATGGATGGGCTGGGCTAAGCTATAGCACCCACCAACATGAACTAGAACTGGAAGCAGACCAGGTTGGGCCAGGCTACAGCACTCACATGCAAATGATGAGGTGAAGCACGCTGTACCAGATTTGGCTGGAGCAACAGCATCATGTAAGAGACATGGGGAGCATTGGGAAGGGTGTGTGCCTGGTGAGGCAGCAGTGTGGGCTCCACTGTTCAGCCACTGCTCCTACTGGTAAGTGTGAGAACAGGGACCAGGAGGCAGATCAGACCATCTAGGACTTTAAGAAATGCTAGTCTGCTTGGAATTAGGTTAGGAGGAGAGCCAGGCTGGACTGACAACATTCATTGGTGCATACATAAGCCAGAATAAGTTCTGGCTGCTTAGGTTTTGCTGCCACATCAGCTAAGTGATGGGTCTGGGGACAAATCCTGTCCAACTAGACTGCAGAATCATCTGAAGAGTGCAAGATATGGGACTCAAAGTGGGCCCAATAAGTCAACCGTGGGCATTTCTGTAATTGGATGCAGCTTTCATTGGTGAGCATGAGAATCAGGGCCGGAGGTAGCTCTGGCTAGACAGGTAGTAAATACCCTCCAGCATGAATCTGGGCTGAACAGTGGGGTTGGTTGTGTTGAGCTAGGTTTCAATGTCAACTGACACGTACTAGAGGTAAATGGAATGTGGGACAGACTGGACCAGTCCACTGCACATATTGGCAAGCACAGGAAACAGGACTGGGGGAGGTTCTAGTATGGGTATTTGGGGGTTGCTCCGAACCAGCCGCAGCTCGTGCTTGAGTATATGAGGGTCAAATGTGTGGTAGGCAGGGTTGGGATGGTCCGTGGCATCCATTGTTTTACATAAGAAGTGTGTCTGAAGACAGAATTGACCCAGCAATTGCAACTACCATCGTATGCACTGGATGATGTGGGTGATGGACTCAGTTGGATGCCATACTGCCGAGCACATACAAGAGTCAGGTCTGAGATCTCTTCAGACAAGGTTTCTTTGGCATATGGCCGACTGAACCACTGGAGTCAGAACTCCAACCACTGGGAGAATTTCAGGATCTGTGGTCTGAAAATGGAGTGCATGTGTCAAAATGGGGTCTCCTCAGTGGTTTAGATGGAGCAGTGGATGGCATATCCAGATGCACATGGAAGATATGGCAGTCCACTGGGGACTGCAGAGGATTCCTGGTACCATAACAGAAAAAGGAAAGCAGAAGAAATCAATCAGCTACCCCAGCCGTTTGACATCAAATTTCTGAACAAATGGAGACTCTAAGTAGACTTTGCAAGAATTCCTTCATTCTTGGATTAGTGAAATCAGCAGCATTTCAGAACTATTGAAACCACTTGAGCAAAAACTCAGAGCATGTTCCACATAAGGGACCCCAGAATGACATCAGGTAGCCGCTCCACACTCCCAGAGATGTTGGAGTCTGAGAGGAAGGGTGTGGCTTCTGCCATTATCTCCTTACTCCCCCTAGATACAGAAAGAAGAAAAATAAAATGTGGAGATAATGATCTTACCCATTTTCCCCTAAATCATAATCCTTCTCACTGCACCATGTAAATATCATCAAAAATAGCATCTAAAAATGTACTATGAATATTAAGCTAATGAATGTGTATAATCAAAACAATATGGAGTTTTCGTTAGATTATTTTATACCAATTTAGTTTCCTTTGCTTTTCTTTGCTATGTTTTGTTTTGTTTTCATGGATTTAGATTTTTTAAATTCAGTTTCTTCTCTTCAAAATACCTTTCCTCTCACCAAACTCCTCACTGACTCACCGATCATACAGTAGCGTCACCCTCCCCAAGAAGGCTCTTCATTTTTTATATTGCATGAATTATACCTTCGATACATTTTGCATATTTGGTTAGAGTGCAAAGGGTCAAGGTCTGGAGGAAAGTGGGTGTGACCATTGTTTGGCATTCTCTTTTTTCCTTCCTGTATTTATTTATTTATTGATTACTGCAAAGTCAGATTTACAGAGAGAAGGATAAAGATCTTCTGTCGGCTGGTTTACTCCCAGCCAGAGCAACAAGCAGAGCTGCTCTGATCTGAAGTCATAAGCCAGGAGCTTCTTCCATGTCTCCCATGCAGGTGCAGGGTCCCAAGGCTTTGGGCCATCCTTCACTGCTTTCCCAGGCCACAAGCAGGGAGCTGGAAGGGATGTGGAACATCTGAGGTGAGAAGCAGCTCCCAAAATGGATCCCAGCTCACACAAAGTGGGGATGCAGTCACTGGGCTACCACAGGTGCCCTCTCCTTCCTAAATGTTCATTTATTCAAATGAGAGAAATGCTTTAGCCACTGAATCACTAAAAACATGGTGTGATAGTTGCAGCTAAATCAGGCTCAAATGAACATTCAAGAACTCCCCATCACCAAACACTTGAGGTTTTAGCCCCCAGTGCATTAGCAGGAAGCTGAATTGGAAATGAATCAGCTAGGACTCAAATTGGCCCTCTGATATAGGATGTTGATTTTGTAGGCAGAACCTTAACCACTATGACAAAATGCCAGCCCACCCTTGAATTTGCTTATTTTACAGCATCTAAGGTAAAGACAGGACCAAAATCAAGCTCAGGGCAAGTAGGATACTGGCACTGCAGACAGAGAACTATCCTTCTATGCCACAGGACTGGCCTAGTAACACTGGTTAAGGAACTTTTCCACGATTCAACCACAAACCATCCTAGATGACGTTCAGCTGTACTAACTGACTAGGAGCCGTATGAAGTCCGAAAGTAACACCGAGAATTACAGAAATCCCCTCCCCACAAATCACCAAAAGTTATGAAAACAGCATAAACAGAAGAACCACACCGCTTTAAGAAGTGAGTGGCTAGACAGATTTCATCTGCCCAACAGACTGTTACTGGTATCAATCCACTTGCGGACCTGCCCAGGACTTCTCCAATCACAAACACCCCTGACAAGGTGACTCGAGCTGTGACTTACCTTGCCCAGTTCTTCTTTCCTCAGAGCATTGGTGCGATAGGCACCTCTGGGTTTTGTTCCTTCTTCACCGTGGTTGCCCATGCAAATAAACTTTTTCTTTTTTCTCAAAAGAATAGGGTCACAGGTTGGTCTTTGTGCAAAAAGCCTATCTTATTAGATAATCAAATATGTTTATAATGAATACTGCCTCACTTAGTACTGATTTGTATATAATTGTTCTAGTTGAACCAGTCCTGTTCCGTGTTCTGTGGCACATTTGGTGAGGACTGGATAATAATATGTTCTCACTAAGAGCAGATGTTCTGTTCAGAGTCTGCTGGACATGCAAATGAAAGCACGTTTTGATCATCACGGCTTCGTAAAGTCTTGCTCGGCACTGACCCTTTCTTGCCTACATGGAAATGCCAAAGAAGAACTTCACAGCAGGCTGAACTATAATCAGGAAAAATTTACTTTGTGCACAAAACATGATGCAATAAATTAATCAAGGTGTTTCAAAAGATTTTCAGTAAAAAGAAATCAAGAATATTTGCATAACTGGAACTGGGGGGCACCTTATTTTCCCTGTTATGAGCCATATTCTTGAATTCTAATTGTCTAGTGACCAAAAATGGTTATCGAGTGTGGCACACCAGACAAAGGCGGTGGAGAAAATCAATGAACATGTAAGTCAGGTGTTTAAACTTAAACACATTTTCTCATTTAGCCATTAACTTTAAGCAGCCGTACCGCTTCCCTCAGGTTTCACAATTTACTTAGCACCTGGGAAACATTGATTGTTGTATTTTTTATTGTACCAATGGATTTCCCAACAAAACAGCTCTTTCCCTTCCAATATATTCTGTTGCAAAAGGAGAAATTTACATAGCTTTGACATATATATTTGAGCCAGATATGCTATGCACATACAAGTTAATTAGCTATGTTATATGTTTAGGAAAAACAGAGCAATATATTATGTGATTTATTCTTTACCGTAGCCTAAAATTCGTATGGTCCCATTTCCAGAGAGAACTATATATCCAGAAGGATTTGAGGAATTGTATACAATTGTTTCTACGGGCCTAAACACAGATGTGGTTATCCAGATGATAAAGCAATTTACCAGAACAGGGAATTGCTGAAAATGAATAAAGTTGATATTTGTGTGGATTCATCAAAAATAAATAACTTTTATAAAGTTGCAGAGAGTAACAACTTAGTAAAAGTTAACTCTGGTGTTCTTTACTATTCTTGCCACCGACAGTCACCCTCTTTGCTACATGGAGTAACAGAACCTTCCCATACTGTTCTCTGAATGTGGGACTCCAGCTGCCTACCAATACCAATACACATATATTTTTTTTAATGTTTCATAGAATCTGAGTTGCTTTAGTTTAGCTGAATACTTACTAAAAATCAAATATACCCTTTATTACCTAACACTAGAAGTAATTTTTTTTTTTTTTTTGTAGATCAATTCTCATTGAGCAGAAGCTCTACTTTTCTTGTGCCTGCTAGCAACTTACACCCTAAGCTTTGTATCTAAGTTTATGGTACCATCAATTTTAACAGCTGATTTTCTATTACCTCATACATTTATTTACTTTTTTTATTTCTGGGATGAATACTAATTTTGTCATGTTTTATACTGTATCAATTGAAATGTTTGAAACCATTAAGCCAAAGAACACAGGCAAATGAATTATCTGTCTATTGAAACTTGTTTATTACCTTGAGAATTTTATGAATATTTCCACTTTTTTGGACTTCTCTGAAGGTGTAAAAGTAACTGCCACACATCTCAAACTATGTATTAACCACAAGGGACTTATGAGGGACATGCTGACGTACACTGTTGAACATTATTTTGAAAATGTCATCATGTTTCAAAGTTACAAATTTTGGTTCAAGTAATCAATGTGTGGTCAGCTGTTTATGAATACATTCTGCTTTTTTTCGTTGTCCGTTCCTTTTTATTTCTGTGTCAGAGAGGGAGACAGAGAATGTGAAGGGATAGAAAAAAAGAGAACAAAGAGGAGCAAGAATATAAGAAAAAGAGAGAAGAAGCTGCAGCAGGAGGAAAGCCTGGAAAGTAGCGCTGCCCATGCAGGTGCAGGCGCAGGCGCACATCCCGCAGAGATAAGGGCTGCGCCACACGCCAGCTGGCAGGGAAGCCTCAAGCCAGACTCCCTCAATGCAGCAGGCTCAAAATGACTGGACTGACTGCTTGCTTCATCCCGTGTCTTCATGGGCAGGATGCTAGAACTGGGCGGCAGACAAGTCATTCAAAATCAGGCATTATGAGGGGACAGAGGTGTCGTAGTGACCTCTTTGCTAGTTCAAACTCCCACCAGATTATCTTGCTTTGTTTCAATACTGCTTACAATATATGTCATATCATATGCTAGTTTTTTTTTTTTGAACCATGGAAATTATTGCTAGTCTGTAAGTTCTGACAGAAATTTTAATTATTAAGTTTTATTAAAATAGTAATCCTTGTGCCTAGTTTAGTAGTCTAGTGGCTAAAGCTCTTGCCTTGCCTGCATCACGCTACCATATGGACATTAGTTTGTGTCCCATCTGCTGCACTTTCCTTCCAGCTCCCTGCTTGTGGCCTGGGAAAGCAGTAGAGGATAGTCCAAGGGTTTGGGACGCTGTACACACGTGGGAGACCAGGAGGAAGCTCCTGGATCCTGGTTTCAAATTGGCTGAGCTCCGGCCATTGAGGCTACTTGGGGAATGAACCAGTGGATGCAAGATCTTTCTCTCTGTATCTCCTGTTACATTTCTTTTTGACTTTCCTTACACTGTTTAAACAGAGGCGAAAGTTTGAAATACTGAAAAAAGAATTTGTACTTAATGCATATGCTAAGCTTCACAATGAACAGCAGAGCATGTTGAGGTTCCCACGTGTTCCTTATGTAATACTTGGTAGTTACTTGTGACATGAGCTTTGATTTAGTGCAATCTAACCTTATTACATTATAGTTAAACATTAGATATTCTTGCACTACTTGCTCACAGTTTTACATTAACTATCGCTTGTTCCTGCTGATTTCATAATGATCAAACTCAATAGTAAGTTCACCATTTATGGTCATGTTTTACAGAATTACCATACAACCAGTATTAACATATGGAGTTGAGGTATTGCATGTCTTTACATAGTAACGTCATTCAGTGAATTAAAATTTGATGTTCACATGTATAGATAGCTCTACTACGAGACAAAGATGCTTTAATAAAAGACAAATAATCATGTCTTATATACTCTTTTACTCTTTTTGTTGACAAAGCCATAAAACTTGCCTTTACTGAAAAGTCCTTGTATCATGTATTAAAACATTTTTAAATTTCAGCTATGAAAGAAAATGTAAAAAGGAAAGTTCACAAAATTTAAATCTGAAATGAACTTTTCCAGTTCATTGTTAGGCCTCAAAGAGTGAACCTGTTCTCCCTGTACTCCATGATGCTGCATCTGAGTCACAAACTCTTGGCAATGGAGTTGCACTTACAGCTATTGTCTTATCTGAACTAAACTGACATCATTGACAAGTGATGGCATTGTTCCTAGATCATCTATAGTGGAGTGTGCAGAAGCAGGGAAATCAAAACAGAATTCCACCAGGACACAGTGAAGGAGGGTATGAGCAAAGGCACAAAGCTGCCTTACCTTAAAATACACTGAAACAATCACTGGAATTCAGGAGTGGAAGAAGCAGCCTTTGTGAAAAGAAAAATGTCCCTCAAGTTCTCAGTGAAGTACTGAATTAAACTCTATTGCATAATAACGGAAAAACTAGGGCTTTTATTTTTAACAGAAAAAACAATACTGATATTTTCAGACTCACTTACATGCCTCATGTTGGTATGACCATGAATGTTAATATCATTTCATATAGAGGAACGTATGCCTCACTACTAAGTGTGAAAATGCATTTAATTAAAAATTAATATTTCATATGGACCCACAAGCTAAGTCATCTAATGATAATTTGACCTACTCCTAATTTTTCCTGGACACAGAAAAAGGATTTTGTCCTTTATGTTTTTGCACATATTTCTTGTGTATCTGCTGACATGCTTTAGCATGCTGTCCTAAAATTTGGATTTTTAATTTCAGGAAGAATCTACTACCATCACTTAGATCTTCTGAGCTTCAGACGTTATGTAGATATATTATTACTTGTTTTTCTGTGATGATTTTTTAAAGATTTATTTTTATTATTTTTTATTGGAAAGGCGGATATACAGAGAGGAGAGACAGAGAGGAAGATCTTCCGTTCCATGATTCACTCCCCAAGTGAGCACAACGGCCGATGCTATGCCGATACGAAGCCAGGACCCTCTTCTGGGTCTCCCATGTGGGTGCAGGGTCCCAAAGCTTTGGGCCGTCCTCGACTGCTTTCCCAGGCCACAGGCAGGGAGCTGGAAGGGGAGCGGGGCCGCCGGGATTAGAACTGGCGCTCATATGGGATCCCGGGCGTGCATGGCGAGGACCTTAACCACTTGCGCCACCGCGCCGGGCCCTCTGTGATGATTTTTATAGTGAATGTCCTCTGGAAGTGTTGCCTGTTACCATTGTCACTGAGTTTTCTTCCAGGTCTTTGTGAACAAGAGTACCAATGAGTGCAACTTAATGTCGATGACATGCTCGCCACCAATTCATCTTCTAAAACAAACCTACTGTATAAATGTCTTTCCCTTTTAATATACGTAAGCTGTCAGGCCTTAATTTACTATAACTCATTCTTTCAGTCAAACCATATTTTATTAGACATAGCAGTTTCATTCTAGTAAAGTAAAAGGCATTAAGGTTTTAAAGAAATGAGTATTATATAGCTATTACAACTACAAATTATTTTTGCACCAGCATTTACACGCAGTGAGCTAAATCACCTTTTCTAATGCTGACATGTCAGAGGAGAACAAAAAATCAAACCCTGACTCTTCGACTTCCAACCCAGCTCCCTGGGAAAGCAGCAGAACATGGCTTGAGTGTTATTGTTGTTGACATGTATGTGGGAGGCCTGGGTGGATTTCTGCATTTCCTGCTCTGGTGTGGATCTCCTCAGCCATCATAGCCAGGGGAGGGTGACCTGGGGCACCTCTATGAAGAAACATTTAACCTGTAATTAATATCCAATAAGCACCTGAAAGCTGTTCATTTAGTAGCATACATATTGAGGTTATATTATTTCTGATATAATTTTGATACAGTCCATTACAGGACATGTGAGAATACTAAACAACAAGTATGTTTTGAGCTAAAGAACAAAGGTTAGTGAATTATTCTTAAAATGTTCCATTCTTCTACTTTTAGTAGTTAAGCACAATTTCTATATTTTATCATCTCTTGGAGATATCCTTGGGAAATTTGTATGTTTACATGCACCTACAAACACATGGGACGGTTGCTGGTAAAAGTGTTGCTGCATTTGAGATACAAGTGAAACCACTGGAGATGAAGAATTTAAAGACAAGGACAAAAGGTTTAAAAAGGGCAAAAATTACATTTGAAGAGTTCTGATTTTTTTCAGTAGTTTAGTTAACGTAAGAGCAGAAAGTACCTTGAAGAAACTACTTATCGAAATTTAGGGGAGTTGTAAGATATTCTTCAATTACCAGTGTTCGATTTCAAATGTTTCTGGTAGCAAAAACAGAAATAATCTTCATGATAATTCTCTCAATTTCTGACATTGGCACAGTTTTAATTTTTCAAATGTATATTATTTAGTAATATATTTCTACTTCAGGGCCATTCAGGAGACCTCTTTGTCATATGAAGGTATTAGAATCCCATACGTTTCCACCTATTTCATCCCATCTCTCAATACCTAAGCTGTCTTTTTTCTTGAATTATTGCCAGTTTATTAATGTTTCTATTCTTCCCCACCACCATATTTTCTAAAATTTCCTGATCTTGATTATGGATGCTAAAACAGACATAAATGGCACTTTGCCTAGTGTTTTGTAATAGGTATCTCGCTACATATCACCTAGCTCAGGGATCTTGAATACCTGCCTCATGCATCGTTTTAAGATTTTATGCCAAAGTAATTTTATCTTTTCATTGCATTGCCCCCGAACCTTTTGAAGTAATTCGACATTGATTAAAATTCTCTTTTTAAGTTACCCTAGGTTGACGTGGGTTTTGGCACGGTGATTTAGGCCCCAGTGAGACATCTCCCATCCCATTTCAACATGCTGCAATTGCAGTTCTGATCCCACTTTTGCTTCTAGCTTCCTGTAACACACAGCCAGAGGGGGCAGCCGAGCAGGGCTTGCGGGGTTAGATGCTGGCCACCGGTGTGGGAGACACAGCCTGGGTTCTCTCCCTTGCCTCCCCCTTGTTCTGGCTGTTACGTACATTTTGGTGGAGAATCAACAAGCATAGAACAAGTGAAAATAAATAAATGAAAATTGAAAAAACAAGAAGTTAAGGTTTTGCTACATTTAACTTTTCTAGGTATCATTTTTTTCCAGATGATTTTTTTCTTGGTTTTGCTTTTTGTTCATATTGGTCTTTTATTTATATACTTTCAAAATTATTTATCCTATCACATTTAAGGCATAAGAGCAAACAAACAAACAACTAATGAATATCTCGTGGTGTATTAGAAGCGGAGTTGTCCTGTTGGTTATCTCAGTGAGGTTATTGCTGGTGTGTCTTTGCAGCACAAGGTTTACGACACAAAGAGTTGGCTGGCAGTGCCTTGTCAGGATGAGGGTCTACAAACTCCCAAATGTGAAGTTCAAATTTGAAAAAATGAAACCCTTCACTGAAAAAGTTAGATTTCCCCAGAAAGTTCATTACTTTCTTCATCAAGTATCTTAATTAAAATTTATGAATACTCAGGTTGGATTTTCAGTTCATACTCTTGGTGCTCAATATATATTCATATTAAAAGTGGTATGCATTTAATTATTCATGATCAAGTCTTAGTTTTTTTTTTAATTTGATTGCAATATGTAAGTATCAGAGGTAATTTACTGCCTTGAATGTTCTATCACTTCTCCAATTTTTCTTTTGTTGCTTTCTTTTTGTAATTCAGACAAGGTTTCCATGAGACATAGAGCAAGTCTGAAAGCATACAAGTTTGAATTCATAATTTTAAAATAGTAATTTTATCAGACAACTATGTTAAGAGATATGATGTATTTTGGATCAAATACCATAAAGATGACCATTATATTAAAATATGTCATTTGTTCTATATTCACATTTTTAAAAATTCCTAACATACTTAAGAACTTTTTCAGAAATCCATGTCTAAAATTCTCCTATGAATCATAATATTATTAAGAGCAACTATCATGTCTTTCTCATTCATAACAATTACTTGCATACTGCAATATTTACTGATTAATAGAGGATTGAAGTACAGCATACAAGAGTTTGTTGAAGAGTTCGTTGATAGCTTTACAACTGTCTTAGGAGGGTTAATACAAATATTTCATATGCAAATAAATTAAAGATAATTAAAATGTGAACACATCATATCGAAATTAAAGCTACAGTAATATGTTCATATTGTTGTGGAGTGCAAGTGTAGAATGTTGAGAGGGATCTTTCTTGGTCAAGCTTCGTGACAGCAGTTCCTGCAGCAGTGGTTCCAGGAAACACTGCACAGGGCACTCAAAACCAAGGGTTTGTAAACTTTTATCCTCCAATCACATTGAGAACCATACAGGACTAGCAAAGTTCCCATGCATTCAATCAACCACATGTCAGGAGGCAGGAAGGGAGCTGCCAGAGTCTGTGTCAAAAGCATGTGATGAATTCCCGATAACTTCCCTCTGTAAAGTCAAGTGGTAACCAGAATTTGAGAGAGGAATGGAAAAGAAATGTGGCAGATGTTGTGGCAGAGTGAGTTAAGCCACTACTTCTTCTCTCAGTATTCCATATCAGAATGCTAGTTCAAGAATTAGCTGTCAGGCACTGATTCATGTCCTGACTGCCCAACCTCCCATCCGGGTCTGAGAAGGCAGAAGAGGATAGGCCAAACCTTGGGACCCTGTACCCACCTGGGAGTCCTGGAAGAAGTAGCTGGCTCCTGGTTTTTGATTGGCTCACTTCCAGCCATCACATCTGCTTGGAGAGATCTGTCTATCTCTCCTTCTGATCCAGCTGGCTGGCAATGTAACTGGTGATTAGCATCTGTGGCCCGGGTCCTTGGCTGCTGCAAACCATTTCTGAGTTGCTGGATTTAGGCTGGCCCAGCCTCAGTGGTATCCCAATAGAGGACAGGTTTCTTTCTCTCCAACTCTTATTTTCCCGCAAATAAATCTTTAACATGGAAGAAGAAGAAGAGGAACAGGAAGAGGAAGAGGAAGAAGAAGTAGTTGGGGCCAGTGATGGAAAAACCAGGTGAATCCTCTGTCCTGCGGTGTTGACAACACATAGGGTGCCAATTGCTTTCCTGTCTGTTATGCTTCAATCTAGCTCCCTGCTGGTAGACTAGGAAAGCAGGAGAGGATGGCCCAAGGCCTTAGGATCCTGCACAAATGTGGAATATCCAGAAAAACCTTCTGTCTTCAGTCTTAGATCAGCTCTGCTCTCAACTTTGAGGTCGTTGGACGAGTGAAACAGTGAGTAGCAGACCTTCTGTTTATCTGCAATTTGAAATTCATTTTACTTGAAATCTGACTTTCAAGTAAAAGGAAATAAATCTTTCAAAACATAATAAGATAAAGTTTTGGTATTTAAACTTGAAAACAGAATATCTCAGCTTAATTTTAATTACATCACAGGAATTAGAAAGATAATATGATTTTAAAGATTTTTTAATAAAGTGTTTAATGAACAGTGTTTCTTGGAAAATATATTATTCTGCATTATTTTAGATTCTTCAAATATGTTTACAGGATTATGCATTTTTGTGACCCACCACTGTGCATTAATAAGGCACCATTCAAACCTAACAGGACACAGGCAGACAACTTTGTTTCGTCGTTATTACAAGGAGAGTTTGCCATGAGCTGCTGCGATTATGCTTCTGAAATTCATGATTTTGGCATCAGATGTTATTGGTGTTACAAAGTTGGCTTCTGAAGTAATGCAAAAGATAAAAAAAAAATCAGCTCCGAGGCCATTAATGATGTGAATACAAGGTCGAACAAAACTCTAGATACTTAAGAATAAACCAAAGCTGGAGACTCAAGCTTTTAAGAGTCATTAAGTATTTAACAGTTATTAACCAACAGCTTCTGGAAATTTTCTTTGCTGCAAAGAACTTTGGTCTGGTGGCTCCAGAGAAAAACATCTTAGGAGCTTTGATTGATTTACATAGGGTGACTTTGTTTTATTTAGGAGAAACAGTAACAATATCTGTGTCTACATCATTATTTGACATTTTATGATTTAATTACATTACATTACAAACTGAGTAACAAAAAATATACAAACATTATTGTAAAATGAAATTCCATAGGGTCAAAATTGTTTTATAATGCTCGGTTGTGTATGTTGAATGGTTATAATATACGTGATATTAAAATGAATTTAAATTATTTGTATAGGATACATCTCTGAAGCATAATTAGCTTGTTAATTAATACCAGATGTATACAACCAGTGGACTAACCATGCATTTCTCATGTCGAGTATCTAATACAATTCTAAAGTGTCATCAGCGAACTGAAACTTGAGCCAAAGTAAGATCGTCCTCATTTGGAAATCCCTTACACATTAAAGAAAAAATCAGGAGAAACAAAAAAGTCACATTAAAAAATACTGTCAGCATTCAGAAAATGTCTAGTAATGCTTACACTGGCAGCATTAGGAAATGAGACTTCTGCAGATGAACCTGCTGCCTTCCAGGGGTGTTAACATAACACTGACAAGAGGGAGAGGTGTGTGTTGATACAAAGGTATTTGACATTTATACTACTGGATATGTTCATTACAACAAAAGTGTGATCAAAACAATTTAAACTAAACAGGTTATATATTCATATGTATGCATAGATATTCAAATGGATTTTCAGGTAAACTCAAATATTAATGATGAGATGAGATTATCACGACCTGGATGTGCTTTTCTCTTTCCATTTCTTTGTGGTCTGTTGGTCCTGATTTCTCCTCCTCCTCCTCCTCCTTCTTTCCCTTCCTCCTCCTCCACTTCTCTCTTCTCCCTTCCTCCTCTTCCTCCCTCTCTTCCTCCACTTCCTCCTTTTCTTTCTGCTCCTCCTCCTGGGGCCCTCTGGGATAGCTGTCTTTGAGGTATTTCCAGCTGGTTTCTGAGGCTGTCTTTGGGCGGAAAGCGTCACTTGGTTGTTCTGAAGGTGTCCATCTGCAATGTGGGCAGAGCTGTCCAGATGCTCCTTGGGACAACAGATGGCTGAATAGGGCAAAGTAGTTGGTTTTAGGGCAGTATTAGGAGGGGCCTCTGATCCATTGAATTATGTTATATAGAGGTTTCAAAAAATTTTGCCCTGTTTTAAAATATACTGTTTGAAAAAAGTTTTTGTTTCATAATGGAATTGAGAAGGAAGTATAGAGATATAAAATTTAATCCCTGCCTCTACACATAATCGCCATTATCAACATCTTCCATTGGAGTGATGTCTTGCTACAGTTGATGAATATTTGTAACATATTATGATCTCTCAATGTGTATAGCTTACTTCATGGTATATGCTTGTTATTGTACATTTGTTGGGCTTGGATAAATGTGTGTGTGTGTGTGTGTGTGTGTGTGTGTGTGTGTGTGTGTGTGTGTTGTTGGTCTATAAATCATTGTCCTCTTGTATCATTTCTTTTCTTATCCTGCCCCAAATCTCATCTACTGTGACATGTTAGTGATCCCTGAAACCAGATTATGTAATTTCTAATTTTATTCCTTTTCAAATTTTACTAAATACCCCTGGCTATTTTCATTTATGTATAGATGGTTTAATTACTTTTTCATGTTCAACATTAAGGCCTGACAGTACTATCACTATGATGGATTTATTTATTTGCATTCCTTTGAAGAGAATTGTGAACTATTCAGTGTATCATGTTTTATGAGAACTAGGCCAAATTTGTTAAGCATATTACCAGACATTTTTGTTTTGCTGCTACTGCATTGTTTTTAAAGAGTTATTTATGTATTTGAAAGCACGCAACCTTGGGCCATCTTGTACTGTGATTAGAGACTCACTGGCATGAATACAGCCCAGAAGGGGAGCAGTGGGGAGCTCCATGCCCCGTCTGGATCAGTGGCTTCACCCACAATGCTGCATTCCATATTAGAGCTCTTAATGTGTGTGTGTGTGTGTGTGTTTAAATCTCAAACCTTACATTACATTCAGTTGTTACTTATTTTGGTGGCACTAGATCTGGAAAATTATATTATTTCTTTACCTTGGTATTTTAATAATATATACTAATTATTTAGCAGAGTGGCTTTCTCTTGTAACTTCTTATTGCTGAATTAAGTGCTCATTTTTGTGGAAATACTAGAGCAACAATTTTGTTCTTTTGAGAGCATAATGTCTAGAGACATATGGTGCTGACTTCTTCCTATTTGTTATTTGTAAATTAGATCATTTGTTAAAAGATGCTGACTGCCAAGATTTCTCCCTTTTTAAAGTTAATGATACTTTTCCCAATAATTAATGTATTTTGACAATATTCTAACAACAAATATGAGAAATCATCTTGAAGTCTATCAGTATTCTGTTATTCAAATATTCAGTAAGTAATTTTGATATCTATGTGTATCTTTCTTTTTTAAGATTTATTTATTGTATTGTAAAATCAGATTTGTAGAGATTAGAAGAGACAGAAAGGTCTCCGATCTGCTGGTTCACTTCCAAGTGGCCTCAATGGCTGGCTGGCGCTGATCTGTTCTGCAGCCAGGTGCCAGGTCCTTCTTCCGGGTCTCCCTCAGGGGTGCAGGGTCCCAAGGCTTCCTCTGCTGCTTTTTCAGGCCACAAGCAGGGAGCTAGAAGCTTAGTGGAACATCCAAGGTCCAACCAAGGGCCCGTTTGGTATTGTGGTGCATGCAAGGCAAGGACTTTCACCACTAGGCTACCATATTGAGCCCTACATGTACCTTTCCAGATCCATTATTTGTCAACAAAACTATTTGTTCTGACAAACTACCTTAAGGAACATTTTTCATTTCCCTATTCATGTATTCATTGATTCATTTGTATTCATGGATTTTTAACTTTATCTGGCATATTTTAATTCTTTATGATTAGAACTTATTTATTTTTATTTGAGAGGCAGAGAGACAAAGAGGAATAGAGAAAGAAGCCATAGATTTGGGCTGGTGTTAGCACGCTGCTTGCGATGGTTACATCCTGTGTCAGAGAGCCTGGATTCCAGCTTGGCTCTATTCTTATTTTTCAGTGCACATCGTAGGATCTCACAGATGATGCATTTTTTGTTGTTGTTGTTGTTTGTTTTTTAGTTAATTAATTAATTCATTAATTTTGCCTCACGTCACTCTGCCTCTCAAATAAAAACAAGTAAATAAATTTAAAAAAGAATACCAGAGTTCCCACATTGCTTTTCTCCTGAAATGAACATCAGAATGGCTGAGAATGGACTGGACAGAAAACACATACTGACAGATCAAACATGAGTGGGAAAGACCCTTGCCCACGCTTGCTACAAAGTCTGCTTCTTCACATACTCAGAGATTCCCACAGATTCTTTAAGACCTTTTTTTTTACTACTAATTTGAATGTCAGACTTGCGAAGTGATGGGAGAATGGTTCTAATCACTAGGTCTTGCTGAGTCCCACAGTTTTTATCCCATTGGATGACACTCTTGAGTTCTCCAGTTATTCTTCTGCATAAATATCCATAAAACATGCCATGTGTCACATTTATTCTGGTCTTCACTGAAGCTAACCATTTTAAATAATCCTGTATTTTTATTATAGAGGTCCCAGTTACGAAAATTTTGATAGGTGAGAAAAATATATGAATTTTAGATCCCTGTGTTTTTTAACCAAGTGTATACACCACTGGACACACTGCATAAAGAACAATGGCAAAGCGTAAAAGAGAACTCAAATGCCAAAGAATAAAAGTGTACTTATGACAGTGAAAGCGCAAAATATCAAAAGAATTTCAGAGAAATCTTCCACACTTTGTTGTAAAATTAGACCCATTTCTATCCGGTGACCCAGCAATTACAATCTTGGATATCTTCCTAAATGGAATTCATGTACATCAGTGGAAGAACATGTTACAAAAATATTAATAGCGGGGCACTTAGAATAGCCAAAGTGTGAAAGTGAAATTTAAGGTCAACGGGAGAGTAGTTGAATAAGTTATGGTTCAGGAGCTGCAGGAACAACATCGTCTTTGTGAAAAGTCAGCTGCGGTGTCAGGGTTTTGCTTTGACTCGTTTCAGCTGTGGCTGCCGTGGCCTGAGAAGTGAACCCAGCTCTCTCCTTTGCTGCGCGTATGTGTGCGTGTAGTTCTCTGACTTGCTCACATCAATAAATAAATCTCCAAAAAGAAAATATATTGAAATTCGTAACTAAGGAATATGGCATATTTCTTCATTAGCAAAGGTTTGTGATGTATCTCAGAAACAGTTTTGAAATATTTAGAGATTAGGTACTACCCTTAACAAATACATTTACACGTAATCTTGTTTTTCTTTTACAACGAATGTAATTTAATCTGTTGTTTTCTATGTATCATTTATGAATACATTTAATTTTTTAAAATTGCTTATGCAACTAATAACCTTACTAATATTATTTTGTAGTTTTTTTGTTTCTTTTACTTTTGGCTCTTAGGAAAACATACTATGTAAATAATCATGCTGCTATGAATAGGAAGATTTTTAATTAAAGATGAATATGAAATTAGAAGATGTTTGTCTTCTCTGTTGCTGACTTTCTTATTTTATCTTATTGTGCCACATTTTGTTATTTTTCATATATTAGTAATTAAAATCTCAACAATATAAAAAAAGGACACTGGAATCTGAAGTAGTAGTTTGTTGGCTTTATTCCACAGTTGGTTGGAGTTTTAGTTTTGTAAGTAGGTGGTTTAAGCAGGAGTCCGCCTGAGTTGGAGCTGCCTTGTACGTGCACAGACTCATGATGCAGTTAGTTACGCCCTGGTTGAGCAGTAGTGATGTCGACGAGTGGAGCTGCTTGAGCTGCACAGACTCAATGAATGTCAGGTTAGAGTCACTGCCCTGGTTTGGGCAGTGTTTTAACTGGAATGGTTGAATCAGGATTTGCATCATTTTTGCTTTGCAAATAGCTTCAACTTTCAAAGGCCGCAGGAAATGCAAGCCCAATATCAAATGTGGACAACTGAATAGATTCTATTTCTATCCTTTCTTGAATACTAATTTCTCTGTAAACTCAAAGCTAGAGAAATTTAAACATTGGGGAATAAAATGATGTATTAACTTATTATAACTCTCCACATTGTAGTTAGAATCTTCTGAACTCTTCATTCATAGAAGTCTATATTCCTGTCCCAGACCTTAACCGGAAATAATACATTCTGACTGCTTCACTCCAACTTTAGCTACCATGACTTTCCAACTAGCTAGGATTTAGCTGTTTTTACATTTCAGTTCATTTAGGCTTTCCCGTGTGTACAAATCTTCAGTAATCCAATCAAAATATTATTGACTACTTTGCTTGTTTGTTTACACTAAGGAAAAGAAGAAAGCCCTCCATCATCCTGTGTTCTAATTGTGCTCTGAAATTGAAACTATTCTTTCAGGGTTAGAGTTCACAGTCAATGCTTTCCTACAAATGTCATTATACTCTATCTTAATAATTATTCATGTAAAAATATCAGTATGTGTTGTATATTGAATAGTCCATTTGTGACCTTTCATCTGAAATCAGGAAGATTCTAATATTCAAGTGAACTTCATTCACAACAGTCATAGATGCTGTCTTCAATTTATCTGCATTAAATTCACTATTATTTAATTTTAATCTGATAATTTTCACTCAAAAGACTTTTTAATGGATGGAATTGGAAGTAATCTCATCTGTATGTTTTTTAAATTATTTAAATGCTTAAAGTAAGATTTATACACTTAAAACACCCATGCACAGCCCCATAAAACTTACTGTGCCCACACACAACAATCCAGATTGTTATTGTCTGCTGCTTTTCATGTGTTATAAAAAGTATGTTTATTTAAGAGGCAGAAAAACAGCGAACCCTGGTACATTCCTGAAATGAGGGAGGGGTCTTCAAAGCCAGGACCTGGAAAGTCAGTGATTTGAGTAGTCACTGTTGCCTCCCAGGGTCTCCAGTACCAGGAGAATGATGCAGGAAGAGACTCAGCATTTTGGCACAGCAGGTGAATCTGCTGCCTGCCATGCCTACATGCCATTGCATATGGATACTGGTTAGAGTCTTGGCTGCTACACTTCCAATTCAGCTCCATGATTATGGTCTGGGAGCAATTGCAAAGCATTGAAGGTGTGTTCAGGTCCCTGTTATCCACACAGGAGACCTAGGGGGAAAAATAATAACTCTTGGCTCCTGATTTCACTCTGTTATATCCGTGGCCACTTTGCAGCCATCTGCTTGATCAAAAGCGATCTTCACCAAGACATATGATTATCAAGCTCTCTTCAATTGAACATAAGGAAAAGATCCTTAAATGTGCACGTGAAAAACCTCAATTGACATATAAAGGAATGCCAATTAAGCTCACAGGAGATCTCTCACAGGAAACTCTACAGGCAAGAAGAGAGTGTTTTCATTTTCTCTTTTCCATGTTTTTCCTCTTGACTATATATTGATTTTAGAAATACAGGTACTTAGTGTTTCCAGTGCACAAAATTATTAACAATATTTTATGTTAACCTGCAATTACATGTCACATTTTTTTACATTGACATGCTTTATTCATATATTTTCTTAAAATTACTATGCTGACCCCCATCTATTTCTCCCATCCAAGTATCAATCAGGCCCGACCCTGCTTAGCTTCCGAGATCAGCCGAGATCGGGCACGCTCAGAGGGTATGGCCGTAGACTCCCCACCTATTTCTACCATTTGGTATGACTTTCAAAAATATTTTCCACTAACGTTTTAATTACCTATTGTATTGTGGAATAATACTGCAAATACACATAATTTGAAATAAAGGAAATAAAAACCTCAGGAGATTTAAAGCAATTTTCTCCATATATCTACCGATTTTTAAATTGGCTTTACTTTTTTTTTTTTGAAAGGCAGAGAGAGACACAAATAGAGATCTTCTGTGCATTGCTGGTTTATTCCCCAAGTGCCTATATTTATAGAGTGATTGGGCCAATTGTAAGGCAGCAGCCAGGAACTCCATCCAAATCACCAATCAAGTGACAGGCAGGCACTCAGGCCATTATTTGGTGACTTTGCAAGCAGCATGTAAGCAATAAATTGGATTTTAAGCAGAACTGGATGTTCCAGGCAGCCTGATGTCAGATGCAGGCATTGCTCATGGCATCCTCACTGCTAGACCAACGCCCATTATTCTTTTCCATTTTTTTGGAAACTATAAAACTCTGCAAATTGTGTTTTTCTCAAGTAGATTTGAATTAAAACGATAGCTCATATTGTCGCCTGGAAGGTGAAATTATTTTCACGCTTAGTAATACAGAAATTATTCTTGCTTCTTTGAATATGTGATGATTTTTAAACATCAAGAACAGCAGACACGAGTGCTGAGAATGAGCTTTAGGTTTATGTCCATCGCTTTCTTGAGTGATGTGGTCACACAGTTTGCTAAATTTTATCTGATTGCTCTCAAAACTAATATGATTTGTCAATTGTTGGTGTTAATAGAGAGGTTAACTAGGTATAACCTTTTGTTTCTAAGCCTTCATTTCTCATTTCCAAATGCTTCTCTGAGTTTGCCATTTGAAAAGAATAAGAAATTTATTATCACAGAACAGACATTTCCAGTGTCCTTAATCATCAGTATGACACGTAGCTTTGTTGATCTGGTAGGGTTTTGTCCCTAACCAAATTACCTCACAAAAATGAGAAGTCAGGCACAGTTACAAGGTAAGAGATGCAAGCCCTTCCTGAGGCTTGAAGGATGCGTGCATTTATGCTAATGAAACAATCAAGTTTCTGTTGCTAAGGAAAAGTCTGAGAGAGATTTCAACCTGGAATAAGTTGGCTTCTCCAGAAGTAAAAAACACTTTTTTTTTTTTCGTATCTCCAAAGGCATTTAGAAAGGAATTTGATTTAACTAAAACGATACACTATATTCCAGACCATAAATCTTCATACATTCTTGGACATAATGGGATTTATTACTTGCAAAACACATGATGCAAAGGAGGCTAGCAGATGGCACCTTGTTAGCCATGTTCTCCAGTGATCCACTAGTCTCTCAAGCAGAAGCAGAAGCAGTGATTTACCATGAGAGCAAGTATTAAGAACTTTCCTTTCTAGCTATAGAATAGATATAGATGGCTTGAAACCTGTCCAGTACTTGATCTTAGTATCTTCTTTACAAAGCATCGTCAGTGTATTAGGCTAACAGTGGTAGCATTCCTGTTTAGATTCTAAAAGTTTGTTTTTTTAAAATATATTCTGTAAATCATGATTGATGGGGGGAAATGGGCAAAATGAAGCTTAAGTTATTACTTCTACTTCACCTAAACATTATTACAATGTTTATTTCTACAAATAAAGACATTTCCCAAAGCACTGGGCTCATGACCGACTGAATGGCAGAACAGTATTGTGAAGGAATCATACTGATTGCAACATTTTCTTTATTCCATATCAGTTTTGCACTAGCAAGTTTCTACACTAGATGAAGGCAAAAATGTGCTAATACTTGGATATAGTCTTAGTCAATACACATTAAAGTCTTTCTATGTAAGTAAATCAAGATCTGATTATTTACAAAGAAAATTCTACAGTTATCTTTCTGATTTTCTTATAATGTACTAATAGACAAGCGGAAGATATCAGAGAAAAATTTTATCAATACAAAACAATAAAAAATGTACTAACTCTGTATATTAAAAACAATATCAAAGATATTTCATAAATGGGAATAAACTATCTGATCATGATGTATTGTTTGTTATGATTAAAATAGGAATGCATTGGCAAGAACTTTTTTTTTTCTTTCTTTTTTTTATTTTAAGACTAATCAAGGGCCTGGTGTGGTGACCTAGAGGCTAAAATCGTTGCCTTGAAAGCATCAGGATCCCATATGGGTGCCAGTGCTAATTCCGGCAGCCCTGCTTCCCATCCAGCTCTCTGCTGTGCCCTGGGAAAGTAATCAAGGATGACCCAAAGCCTTGGGACCCTGCACCCACGTAGGCGACTTGGAAGAGCTCCTGGCTCCTGCCTTTGGATCGGTGCAGCTCCAGCTGCTGTGCTCACTTTGGGTGTGAATCATCAGAAAAAAAATCCTCTCTGGCTCTCCTCCTCTATCTGATCTTGCAATAAAAATAAATAAATCTTTTAAAAATCCCCACTAATCAGTATGTTTTCATGCTTTGAAATGGAAAAGTAAGCGTATCCAAATCATTGTGGTGGTAAACTTACAATTTTATAAAAATATGACATGATAATTCTAATGTAGATAATAGATGTAGTAAATGTTTCTTTATACTTAGATAAAATAATATGTCATAACTTACTTTAGTTTTTTGTATCAATAGTGAGCAATAATATAACATTATCCACTGGTTTTCTTATTTACCATGTTTTCCTTTTTAACACATGTGTTTTATTTTTAATGAGGTTTATATAGCTGAGAAGGATGTATACCCCTATGTGCTAGCGATGAGTGTTGGGAGAGTCGAGGACCAGGGGCAAGTGGATGAGACAATTGTTTCCAATATTTTTCTTGCTGTATCTGATGGAGGGAAGATAATGGGAGGGAGCTACTCCTAGCTGTCTAATCATGTCAGTTCCTGGGCATGAGGGACTGCCACTTGATGTCATCCAAGGGCACTTCTTAATTGGCTTTAATAACGCTAAAACACTGTTGACCTCGCCACTCCAAGGTGGAGAAAATCCTTCCAAGATCCATTGGCTTGCACAAGGCACCCCAGGTCTCTACTTGTCTGGATACTTGCTGTTAAACCTTGGCCAGCAGAGTTGATCAAACTGCTCTAATATCCATGGAACTAGATGCTTTCTGTAGACCTCAATGAGCTGACACTTCCCAAACATACATCTGAGTTTAAGGTCCAGAGGTCTAGTTCAGGAGATCCCTAAAGACATCTCTTCAGATGCGATCCCTAACTGACTCTTCTGTGTGCCAGCCAATGTGGGGTCCAGATTAGCACATCTCCATATGAACCTACATACAATGGTGGTTATAGTTACTCAGTCACATCTGTCCCAATTCCCAACTCATGCTCAAATCAACAGATGCTGCGATCAGCCTAACCGTGCCCACCACACACACAACCCTCACACAAACCAGTTGGAACTGCAGCCCTGTCAGAAGGACCCCCAATAGCTCCCACCAAGCGTGCCTCCAGGCCTGGTTCCTGAGCATGACAGTATGTGCAGCTGACTGATACAGTCTGTCCTGCATCCTATTTGGCTCTCGTGTACGTAAATGGGTGCTACAATCTACCTCTACTTGACCAACCACATTATCCATGTATATTGGTGGGCACTGCCACATTTCTAACCAAGCACATCCCCAGCCCTGGTTCTCATGCCTACTGGTGGGAGCTGCAGCCCATCATAGCAGAACCCACAGTTTCCCTATAAGGCCCATTCCCAGCCATGGATTTTGCTCTTTCCAGGTGGTTCTGAGGTCTAGCCTGGTAAGATTTGCCCCAATTCTAGCATGTGCCAGCTAAGGCTGTGGCAAGCCCAGACAAGCCTGTACTTACTCTGGGTCATACATGCACTGCTGGGTACAGTCGCTACTCTTCCCCCACCCCCTGACCCTGCTCCTACAATTGCCAAGAAGCGAAACAACTTTGCCCACCCTGTCCAGCACCAAGCCCTGACTCACGTGCTCATTATTAGGAGCACAAACCAGCAGTGGAGTTCTCCATGTTACCCCACCAGGCCCATCCCCAGACCCAGATCTCACACATGCCAGTAGGTGCTAGGCATTGCCCAGCACAGTCCACCTCCAAGTCTTGGCCTTTGTGTGTGTTGGTGTATGCTGTGGTCTGGCCTGGCCCAAACCCAATTCTTGGCTGCACCTGCAGGCATTGCAGCCTGGAGCAGCCCTGCCTTTTCCAACCCCAGAACGCATAAATATTGGTAATTTCCGTAATCATGCCCAGTTTGGCCTGTCACTGACACTAGCTCTTGAGCAAACCAGTGAATATTGTAGTCCCATGGGGTGAGCCCACATATTCCCCACAAAATATGCCCCTAGACCCAGTTCTTTCATGTGCTGGTTAATGTCATGACCCATCCCTTGTTACAACACTCATTGGCAGGTACTGTGGTCTAGTCCACCTGGTTAGGCACCCCAGCCCTAGCGTTATTGTGCACCATTGGGTGTTGGGCAGCAGTGGTCAAAGCTAACTAGCACAGCTCAAGGCTATCACATTACTAGGTGCATTGTATAACATGAAAGATCCTCCAGTTTCCCTCCTTGAAACCTCTTAGATTTAGCCCACTTGCTTACTTGCACGTATAGTGGCCTCATTGATGGAAGCTTCCAAGAAGTCATTCCCCATGAACAACCCATCCCACATAGCCCATACTCCTTTCCCTGAGCAATCCACATCACCTACTCCTGCCAATGCATGGCGTCCCTAGTTCAGACTTCCAGCAGGGTGGAATACTGGCCTGAAGCCTTTCATGCACACCCAGGACCCACCCAGGACCCCAAATCTAGTCCTCTGGCAATTGTGCTTATTCTAACCCTCTACCCACCTGGGACTCAAGCGTGTTGACAAGTCCCCAAAGCCTTATCTACCTGTAGATCATGTCAGCATGCCAGCCCGGGGTCCTCACACCCCTTTAGCTGCCCTCTCTGCCCACCTAGGGTCCAAGCATGTGAGCAAGTTCCCAGGCCCACTTTGCCCTGCAGGCCCCAAGTGTGAGCCCCCAGCCACTGATGTTACCTAGGTGTGCAAGGAGGGTGTAAAGGCACTGGCCCAAGGAAGGCTCAAAGATACCTCCTTATTTAATATTCTATCTATGTTTATCTCCTTTTTATTTGTAGCTGTTGTTTGTTTTATTTGAGAGATGAATGGAAGAAATACTGATCGAGAGAGGGCTACAGGGTATGGTTGACTCCCCTCAACAGCCAAGACCGAACAGTCTGAAGCTGGGAGCCAGAAGCAGTTCAGACAACCCATACAGGTAACAGCAATTCAGTGTTTACAGGCCTCAGCTGCTGTTTCTCATTGTATGAATTAGTAAGAAGTTAGAATTGGCAGCAGAGCAGAGATGCAGATCTAAGCCCTCTGCTGTGGGGTACAGCCATCCAAGTCACACTCTTAACCATCAGGACCATCGACTGCCTAGCACCAACTGGAAGCTACTGTTTTCTAAAGGTTTACTTTAGTTGATATTTTAAAATCAGAGTTACAGAGAGAGAAGCAGAGCTCTTTCATTCCCTAAATGTCTTTAACAGGTCGAGCCGGGTTGACTTAAAATTAGCAGCCAGGAGTCGTTTCTGGGTCTCCTACTTGGGCCATTCTCTGCTTCTTTCTCAGGCCATTGTCAAGGAGCTGAATTGGGATCTGGGCAGTCAGGAAATGAACTGCAGCACATAGGGAATGGCAGCATTGCAAGTTGAGGGTTAGTCTGATACACCACTGTGCCACCCACAACCTAAGCCTATTTTTCATACTCTAGAGAGTACAATACATTGATTAGAAATAGTAAAAAATGTAGAAGAAAAACAATCATTTTACTGCATGGTGATATTCTAATTACATTTTTATAATCATAATAATACACAATGTCTATTTATCATTATTATTGTTTAAATATTAGAAGCAGAGAGATTCATAGAAGAGACACAGAAAGAGAAAGCTCCCACTTGCTAACTCACTCCCTTATATGTGCAACAGCCAGGAGGAAGCAATGGTCAAATTTTGGGAGTCAGGAAATCACAACAAAGGAATGGAAGGAACCCATCACCTGAGCCACCAACTGTTGTCTTGCAGAGTAAACATCAGCACTAATCTTGAAGATGAGGCAGAGTAAGAACTCAAGGCCACACACACAGACAAGGTGTACAGGCATCTGAAAATTTAATCTTTGCCAGATCAGTGACTCATGATGATTAAAATGCAAATAAACCAGGAGGAAAGCTTTATTAACTTTATCATCTATATATCATCACTGCTCATGCTTATTTGTGTATCGTTCCAATATTTTGTATCATATGTATCTGAACAAAAACATGCACTGAATTTGAATAACATCCTTGTACTTTTAAAGGCATCTCAGATGAGTTAGAACTCACATACCATCAAATTCATCCTTTAGAAGCACACAGTTGAATGTTTTCTAGTATATTGACAAAGTTGTGTAGCAATTATCAGAACCTAAAAATAGAGGCTAAGTGGCTAAAGTAGCAGTTCAGACATAGCCGGGGGTGTCTGCTTCCCACATATATCAAACACCTAGATTTGAGCTCTGGCTTTGTGCCCCTTTTCAGCTTCCCTGCTGTCTGCTTTGACCAGTCTTCCACACAGCTGGAGAGGGGTTGAGTGCCCACTTCTGATTTCAGTCTGGCCGAGCAACCGGGATCTGAGAACTCTCCCACACCCACACCTCACTTCCCAACTTCTCCCTCCCTCTTTCCTTCAAATGAATAAACATTTTAAAATCTAAATTTAGAATATTTTTATTACACCAGCAAGAAATTGAATATACATTACACACCATTGGTTATTTTTCAAACATTGATTCTATTCTTTCTAAAATATTGCAAGCATATTTTAATGTTAGTTACTATAAAGTCATAATTGTAATTGATAACATTTTCCTACTCGCATTTAAATTAATTAATGTTTAGTTGTATTTTTACCAATTATTCAGTAATTTCTATGCACGGATCCCTATTATGAAATTTCTAGACATAGATGCCTGTTTTTACTTTTTCCTATTTTAAATATGTCATTTTACAACAATTATATCAAATGTAGCAAAGCATGTTCTTTATAATAACAAGGAACTCCATAGTAACATAAAGCAGAGAAAAAAAGTTTATCTCATTGGAAATAAATTGAACAAATGAAACCACCTTAGGTTCCATAATTGGATAAAGCATTCATCAAATTATCCTCAGACTGGTTTTAGCAAGAAAAAATATCACCTTTCAGAGGACATGACTACACTAAGTTTTTTATTAGTCATGAAGTTTGCAAGCCTTTCTTATATTTCTAATAAGATGTAATTAGAGGATATTGGATTTTCTCCCAGCTGCAGTTGGGGCATGACAGCTGTGCAGTGGAATGATGGCCCTGCCTGTGGTCATGTTTCAGAAGGTCCACAGATGTCTGCTTTTTCACGTCCTTCTGTACTTGTTTGGTGATCCACTGGCTGTCAGGATTTTTCTGAAAACTTTGGGGAAGACCAATGAAAATAATCTACATGAGTTTGTGCGTGAAACTTATAGTAACTTAATTAAAAAAAAAAAAACAGGCTATTCAGTAGTTCAGTTTATTCCTTCACAACAGACTAAAGGTCTCATGAGGATTTGAGCTGATGCTGAACACCAAGGCAGGCAAGCTTCCTTGATGCTGGAGCAGAGGAACTGAGCTTTTGTGTTCACACTGCAGGCGCGATTATTGCATATAAAAAAACAGTTCTTCATCTTGACTCTCAATGCACACTGCATTTGACTAAGTAGGGCAGGCGTCTGAAAGCTGGAGATATGATTAGTAACAAAATCTCAAAGATAGGGTACCACATGGAACTCCTTAATTCTCCATGGCTCTCATCTCATTGCCATCGATGTTTTATTGACATCTCTTTGATGCCACGTGGATCATGCGGTAGCGTTATTTTCTACGAGGTTTTTGATTTTATTTTTCATCATTTAATTGACACATTGGTCATTCTGTAGCATGTTGTTTAATTTCATGTTGACGTGCATTTTCTGTTTTTCTCCCTGTTGTGGACCATGTTCACTGGCTCTGTATTTAAGGAGACGTATAATAGTAATATAACAAACATTGATAATCCAGATGTGGAGAAATAACGTAGTATGCACCCTTATATTCAGACCAAAGATGGCATCCCAGTGAAACTGTTGAACATTCCTGACAATAGGACACTGAACTCTCTGACATTGCCAATGCCTATGGTGTCAGGAAGCTCTTCAATAGCGTAATGGTGCACTTATAACTGCTCATAAAGAATTACCCATTGTAATACTAGAGGGGAAATGGGTATGTGGAAAGGCGACTTGGGGAGGGGGCAGGAAATCTCAGGCCTATGGAACTCTAAAATAATAATAGTAATAATACATGTTTTAAATGTTGAAAACTCATCTCTCCAAACCGATACAATGGATATTAGTTTTCTGCTACATAAAATTGGGAAGGACATTGAAACCACAAAAGTCACATTATCAGATCCGTCAAGGTTTTGTTGGTTGTTCTTTCTGCTTTTTTCCCCTTAGAGTGATGAGGAAAAGCATACTCCTGTTTTCAACAGTCCAGTTCTTCTAAGGCTGTTTGAAATAGCGTTGCCTTTCCAGTCCCCCATGTAGCTTATCAAGGAAAACGTGTGACCCTCTGGTTCCCATTATACTTCCTCAGCCACACCGATGTGCTGAAAAAGCAATTGTTTGAGAATGGGCAAGAAAGGACCCCCTCAAAAAAAAAGAATAAAAGAAAAAAAATTAAATCTCAAAGATGTTCATTTAAGTGACATGAGAGCTGGGCACTAAATATTAATTTTGATTTTTTTTTTACAAACACGGTGTTACTTAGAGCTTCTTAAATTATTGACAGTTTGATTTTCACTTTTAAAATTAGTTTTTCTGGCCCAGCGTGATAGTGCAGAGGCTAATGTTCTCACCTTGAACGCACCGGGATTCCATATGGGCACCGGCTCTAAACCCAGCAGCTCCACTTCCCATCCAGCTTCCTGCTTGTGGCCTGGGAAAGCAGTCAAGGACGGCCCAAAGCTTTGGGGCCCTGCACCCATGTGGGAGACCTGGAAGAACTCCTGGCTCCTGGCTTCTGATTGGCTCAGCTCCAGCCGTTGTGGACGCTTGGGGTGTACAATGGAATGGAAGCGATTTCTGTCTGTCTTTCCTCCTCTGTTTATATCCACCTTTCCAATAAAAAATAAATAAATAAATAAATAAATCTTTTTTTTAAAGGTTCTTTGGAAAGAAGGTAATGATGTAATTAGGGTGGGGACCTAATGAGAAAATCCTAGAGAACCCACCCACTGGGGCACACCTGCTCTTGGCTCCAGTGATGTAATCTGCAGAGGACTGGTACTAGAACCTGCGTGAGGCTTGAGCCTTTGCTCCAGGCTGTGAGCAGTATAAGCTTTTAATATCCAGAAGCTGACTAATCCCATACTCTGAAGTATGAAATAAATTTGCAGATAATATCGACATAATGTGTTTTCTGAATTACATCATTCCCCATCCCTTTTGTTTTAAGTGAGTAATACACTCTAGGGACAGCTATTGGAGCGTGGAGGGGTAAGCCGCATCTTGCAGCACTGTAGTGTGGAGCTCAGGCTTCTCTGCTTGCCACTCACCTTCCAGCAAATGCAGATGGGGGCCCCAGTTTGGGCTCCTGTCCCACACATGGCTGACCTGGACGGAATTCTGAGCTCCTAGCATTGCAAGCATTTGGGGTGTGAATCGGTGAACAAAAGTTTACCTCCCTCTGTACTCTGCCTTTCAAATAAATAAATCCATTTTATGACAATATGCAATCTTTTGAAATAATTACCTTTCTCCAGATATATTGTCTCAAAAATATTTTTATCTATTTGTATTTATAAATCTAAATCTATCCCCTAATTTCTGCCGTCATTTTTTATTATTACTTGTTCGCTGTCATTTCATCCCTCCTTTGCTATGTTGAGAATTGCATTTTCAAGTTTTTATTATTATTACTATCTGAAAGCAGAGTTAGAGAGAGAGAAATGGATCGATGTATAATCTGTGGTTCACTCCCCCAGATGATCCCACAGACCAGGAGTGAGCCAGGCCGGTAGCAGGAGTGAAGGTCTTTGTCAAGGTATCTCAGGTGGGAGATTCAAGCACTCAGAACACCTTCCGTTGAATCCGTAGGGATATTAGCAAGGAGCTGGATCTGAAATGGATCTGAAATGGATTTGGAATGGATCAGCTGAGACTTTAGCCAGACCACATACGGAATGCTAACCATGCACATGGCAGCTAACCTCCTGTAACAGCACTAGCCCCCCCCCCCCCACATTTATTTTTAAGTGATATAGCCTGTGCTGATAAATTGTATGTATCCATAGCTCCAAATCACATTTTTAAGGTTGTACATACTGTTTTAGCCATTTCTGTGGAAATATTTTTATAGGATATTAATGCTTAAATGATTTGATTTGATTTTGAATAAATGATTGTATTGTGCATGTGCATCGGTTCTCCTCCAAATAGGTTCATCTCCAGGGAAAGTGAAGAGACCTCACCCAAGGAAGAGAAAGCTGCCCTCCTGCCTGCTGCCCGCACTCCCCGCCCAGTGCGGGTTGCCTCCACACTGAAGGGCAAGGACCTTCAATATGCTTACTACCTTACATATTCACAAGCATGACAGCCAGTACTGCCTTAATAGAAATCAAGCTCTTTCTCTAAACTCATACATGCTCACATTAAAGCACCCAAGTGAGAAAGCAGACATACAGAAGACTTAAACAGCGTGCAGAGAAATGCAATGAAATGGTATGTGATCTTGCCGAAGCTCCATGTTTATCCTGCTAGTCCTGCCTCTCTTCTCGGCTTTACTCTGCTCCTCCCACCAATGCATTCATGCACACACACTCTCACACACACGCATGTCTCTATTCAATTCCAGCTAGTGGATGCTGGTATATAGTATTTAAATTACTGTATTTTTAGAGCAAATGCTACAGTGACATTTATGATCTCCCATTGTGTTACTCTTTGTTTTGTTTTTGTTTTCATTACCACGATTATTTCAGCATTTCATGTAGAATATTTTTATTTGGTAGATATCAAATAATGTTTATAGTTTAGATTTAATAGAACTTCTTGCTTGAAGCACTGATATGAATTTCTTTGTGATAAATAAATGTTTAACCAGATAAATAAAAATTTGCTATATCCATAAGATATGACTTATTAATCCAGATATTCTATATCCTTAATAATTTTATCAATCTGATATTTTATATAGTAGAAAAGTTTGCTAAAACCAGTTTGTGAAATTGTTATAAGGTTTGTGTTTATATCTATTTGAATTTTGGGGAATTTGTTTTTTTCTGGTTGTTTCTTTGTGTTTTGCATATGAGGTAAGCAGTTCAGCCTTATACACTTATTATAAATCGTGACTTTTTCATTTAAAAAGTGCCTCACTTTGAGTCTGTCATGTTAAATGATAACTTTTTCCTCTTTCTTTTTTCTTCCCATTTCTACATCCTAAGAGCCTAAAATACTTACTTTTTTGCTTTTTCTACTTTATCTTTGAAATATAGAATTTAATACATAAAACTGCCATGTTTGATTTTTCTACATTCCCTCCATTCCTACTTGGTGGCATGAGTCTTTATCACCAATTGTAGGTTTTAGTAGGGCTATTGTGAGGACATACTAGGATAAAACTCTAACTATGTCATCAGTATCTCTTGGATCTGCTGGTTTGAGTCCCAGCAGCTCCACTTCTGATCCAGCTTGCTGTGGCCTGGGAGAGCAGAGGAGAATGGCTCAGGTCCTTGAGTCACCGAATCCTCATGGGGGATGAGAGGAGACTCTTCAGGCCCAATGGCAATTGCAGTTATCTGCGGAGTGAATCAGTGGATGGAGGATATTTCTCAATCTCTCTCTCTCCTTCTCCCTTTCCTTCTTTCTCTGTAACTGTGTCTTTTCATAGAAATGAAGACATCTTTTTTAAAATGTCTGTTTTAGCATGTGAAAAAAAAGTTTGTAATATTACACATTATGGGTCAAAATCTAGATTGCCATTTTTTTGGTGAATAATTTTTTATGAAATATTATCACAGCTGAACCTACACGGTATTCTCTAAAGTCTCATAGTTTTACAGTCTTTCCAAACTGAAAGTTTTTCAAAACAAAAGTTTTGACTCTCTTTTTGGCTATAAATTGAGGTCTCACTTATTCCTCTTTTCTTTGTTTTACAGTAAAAAAATCAAATGAAACCATACAGTATCTTCCAGTTTCCTTAGAGAGCTCTTCCCCAGACAGAGCAAGTCATTGCTTTCAAGTGCTGCTTTCACAGAGCGCTTAGACACAAACCCGATCATCTCAACTCCTTGTGGCTTACTAATGCGGATGACCTTTGCTCAAGTTTAGCAATATGTTCTTCATTTACAGCCAAGTCCTTTCCATATTCTGACATTCTGTCCATGGTCATTAACACAATCAGAATATGCAGACTTTACGACTTGTCTCTTTTTCTGAGCCATCCCTAAATTTATTCTTCATACCCCATTGATAGTTATTTAAGATGTTCCAGCATCCACCTTAAAACTCTGGAGCCACTGTACATTACCAAGTTCCAGAGTTGCTTCTGCCTTTATATTCTCAGAGCAAACCCTACTCTTGGCACCCATTTCTTGGTTAAATTGTACCCACCGCTTTTACAAACTAGCTTTGACTGAATAATTTATAAAAAAAAATCAGGAATGTATTGAAATTTATTCCTTTGACGCAGTTCTGGAGGCTGCAGAGTTCAAGATCAAGGTGCTAGGCTACCTGGCTTCTGGTGAACACTGCATTGTGCTTCTAGCAGAGTGCTTGACGCTGCATTCTCACGATAAGGGAATGGAAAGACAAGATGGCCCCACCACGTTTCCGAAGACACTCACCCCATTCATAGTGGCAGAGCCTGCACAGCCTAACCATGTCCAAAATATTACAACCAGTTCTTCATTCCAGTACATGAATTTCAGGAGGGTGGTGCTCATACTCTGAAACAACAGAATTACCTGACTTGAATGCATTTTATCTCAGTAGAAACATTCTTAATTGCATTATATTTACCTATTTTTGTTTCAGAAGCGATCAGAAAGAAAGAAACAGAAAGCTTCCAACTAGTTTAGTAGATTCACTCCCCACATGTCCACAACGGCTTGGGCTGGCCTTGATCACAGCCAGGAGCTGGGAATATAACTCTGAACTTTCGTGTGAGTGCCAGGGACACAATCCTTAGAACCAACACATGCTGGCTGCCAGAATGTCCACTTATGTGGAAACAAAATTGCTCTTGTGTACTCTCCTGTAGGTCATAGATGCCTGCCATTTAAAAACAAAATTTACTTATTTCATTGAGGGAAAGAAAGATACACAAAGAAAGAATTAGTGAAAGAAGCAAAGAGAGAGGGAAGGGTGGGGTGAAGACAGAGATGGAGAGAGAGAGTGTGTACCTGTTTGTTGGGTCATAACCCAGTGCTCAAAACCGGAGGCTGTGACACATGTGGAACCTGCAGACAGGTGTTCAGTACATGTTCCCAGGTAAGCTACAGGAGCCAATCATTCAAGCAATTAACTGCTGCTTCCCTGGATCGAAAGAAGCAGAAAACTAGTCCAGAGCCAGAACAAAGAGCTGCACACGGATGCAGTACCTTATCCAGTGTTGTCACTGCTGGACAAAATGTCCACTGCAGATGCTTTAAACATGTACATTTTGCAAATCCCACACAGAGGAACAAGCAAATAATAGGTTTACAGTTTAATGAGCTACCACAATGTGAACATCACATATAAAAGCCAATGTGGTGATGGGATAGAAATTTTATCACTAAAAGCTAAATAATTTATATATGTATTGGTTTGATCATGTTAAAAATGAGGTCAAATACTTTGAGCTATTTAGAAGTTCATTTGTGATTCTAAAAATAATTATGCTTACTGTACTTTTACTCTAATGTGCAATATGATCCTCATTGTACAATGAGACAAATGCCGGCATTAAGGATGCAAAATACAGTTGCAACCTATTTTGAAAAACAAAAATAAAGCTACATTTTTCAAAGCATTTTTACACATTTGAAATTCCAGAGACAACCATCAACATACACTAAAATGAGACAGAAAAATTAGGAGCTTATCAACTTTACAGGATAAATAAATAATGATTAATTGGAAATACTTATCCTAAAAATAATGTCAGAAATAGGATTTTTTCCAAATGTCTACATCTTATTTATTTGAAACATGTACAAATACAACAAAATTATATTTTATCATATGAACATCAGAAAATATATAAATATTTCTGAATAAATTCAATAATAGTTAAACAAATAAATAATTTTCAAAGATTAGTGAACTCAATGTTATTAAGATATCTGTTATTCAAAACATCATCTAAAATCATATGCAGTTTCAAATAAAGCAAAATATTAGATTCTTCCTGGTATTAATATGTATACTGATTTTCAGGCTTATTTGACAATAGTACTGTTGAGCTCGGGGAAAAAATACATGAGTACACTCAGAGCATTAGTAGATATTGAAGTTGGAGAAGAGACGCAAAGCACAGAGCAGCTGATCTGCGTTTTGCTGACTTTCAAACTGGAGTAGATTTGCTGGTCAGCCAATGTGGGCAAACATGAGAAGATGAGCACAACCCTTTGCTCTCAAGCAGTAAGAGAACAGCCTTTGCCTCACAACTGAACGAAGCTGATTTCTGCCAATAATCAGAATCAGCAAGGAGCTGGACGCTTCCGTGGGGAATTGTAAAGCAATTCCCCTGGACAGTGATGTTAGTGGAGTGACACTCACATAGGAGACTCCTAAGCTGCAGAAGTGTGGGATAATACACACAGGCTAGTTCACATTTCTAAGAAAACTAACAGAAGCATTCTGTGGGAAAGATAGTTACTTAACAAATGGAGCAACCGAATGCACTGACCTTTATGTCTGTCAAAAACAGAGCAAACAGTGACTATAGGAGGATTCTGGCTCACATGGTGAGGTCCACAGCCATTGAGCTCATGGGAGAAAGCATAGAATAAAGCATTGGCAAGCTAGTGTTAAATAACGATTTCTTAAGCATGTAAATATAAGATTCACCAAAGCAAATGTTGACAAATTATATTTAATAAAAATCAGCAATTTGAATTCTTCTGAAGCTCACTGGCTACAGGAAAAGCTGTTCCCGTTTCAGAAATAGTTCTCGCTCAGCAAGGTGCTCTCCTTGCACTTTTGCTCATGCAGAGATGATTAAAGAATACCTAAGTTTTCTAGAGAAAGGATTTGCGAATACGGATCAACAACCAAGACCATAAAGGATTAATATGTTTGCTTCTGTAAGAGTGTCTGCAGGTGGGAGACAGAAGTTGAAAACCAAAGAAAGGAATTTGAAAGAATTTGTTAAATAAATTATTGTTACCAATTCTAAGATTTCTATTGAGATGACAGATATCCTTAGTATTTTAAAGTTTATGTTACTCTATTAGCTTGGTTTTTAATATAGAAAAGTGCTCTTTCCTTCCAAACCCACCACATTAAAAAAATGACTATTATAGAGAGCACTCTGTGTGCATTCCATAAAATGCACAGTTCCAAGAGTTCCAGTAAGTCAACCACACTTCCCTCACTCCCATCATGTTTATATGATTTAAAATCCCATCTATAAGATTCTAGATTAAATGCATTATATCAAAATAAAATCTCAAATAGTTCCCATTATAAAAATCATATGTGTAACACATAACAGGAAACACAGAAACGCAGTGGAATGGGGTAACTCCGTAACGCAAGACCCTTATATGATAAACACCTGAAAGCAGAGAATGACACGACATAGTTGCATCTGACGTTGATCTCAAAAACAGTGCAAGGAAATTTACAAGGAGTTCTAAGGGTGCAGATGCATGTGAAAATAAAATACGTTGCAATTTTGAAAGACTATTATAAATGAGTAATACTACATTTTTGGAAAGTATGATCATAACCAAATTTTATTTATGCAAATCATTTGTTATTTAGCCTCAGAAGACTGTTTTAAAAAGTCCCAAAATCTTTGATTTGTAAGCAGAGAATCAGCATGTGGCCAGACTGAACAGGTGTCTGCTTATGTTGCTACTGAAACATCATGTACATTTTGGTTTGTCTTTCTTTTTATCCAGACCAGCAGGTTTCTTTACTTCAAGCCTACAGTGACAATATATTTCTAGCCCAGTAGCACTCATCATTAAATCTAAATATGGTCGCTTTGTAGGCAGTTCTTCCTGAGATCCATTGCTAGGAACATGGATTTTTTTCCCCCTCTCCTTAGGTTTAGCGATAATTGAATTCTCTTTTCATGATATTGTTTTATCTAACTACATATGCCTAGCACAAAATCAAGCAAAGCATTCACAAATGTGAAGTCAGATAAGTTACTTGCTGTGTAGTTTCAAACTACTAGGCACGGTGCCCCCCCCCTTTTTTTTTTGGACAATTCTCTGTGAATCAAAATAATTCCCAGAAATCAAGAGTGGTGATCAGGACTAACATGTAAATCCAATACCTAAACTCACTGGCCTTGGAAAGTCATCAATTCAGGGCTGTACTTGACCTCGCCTTACAGTCAAAACAGGCATGGTCTTTCTACTTATTTTGCAGTTGAACATTCTGACTAGCAATGCATTAAGCCTGTGATTATAGAGTAGATTGAAGGTACTTTATTGCAAAAGTACTTTCCAAAATATCTTTCCAAAAGTGTGTATGTGTGTGGGTTTCTCTCCGTCATCTTTATTTCCTCCATCTCTTTCAAAGTTCAGAAGCCTTCTTCAAGCAATCTTCAAACAGACCTCAAGATCCTCCTGCAGGTCCAAAATAACACTAAATGACATTTTGACATTTTCACTCAGTGCCTCTAATAGCAGCACAGATTTAGTTGGACTCCACCTCCATTGTGAGCCTGTATACAGCATCGGTGTTTATAAATAAGTCGCAGAATTTATGGTCTCGTTGAAAACTTATCAGTGCACAATGTTTTCCTGCTAGCTTCTATCCTCAAAATGCCTCTGTTTGCTAATTCATTACTTCTGTTATCTACAAGAGCCCAGTTACACTAAAGACAAATCTGTGTCAATGTCCCTCCTCTCTTAGGAAAGCCGTCAACAATCCATTCTCTTGGGAAAGCCGTAAGGGGTGACTTTATCTGACATGTATGCCTTATGGAAGCACAATGAGGCAAGTTTAGGCTGGGTTATTCTTTCAGGTTTCGTGAAAATACAGCAAATAGAGCTACTATTATTTCATACACAGACGTTGAACAAGACTCATGTGGATTTAATTGGTTTCTCTCTATCACTGAAATTCAGAAGGAGCCCCTTTGTTTAAAAAATCATTACAATGGCAATTTTATAGCTTTCAACATTATGTTTCAGTTAAAACATAAGTAAACGTATGGGCGTTCATTTTTTTTTAGCAATACTTAATTTATCTGCATGATACTCAGAAAGGTGTGATGAGGCAACTATATAGAGGGCAAGACATTTTTGACGGAAAAATCTGAAACAGATCAGTTACTGGAGAAATGTTTGCCGTGCAATATCGGAGTCCTAAAACCAGAACATTTCATAATAAAAACATAAACATGCACACTCATGTTAGCACGCATAAATGGCTACATCAACTGCTTAGAAAAGTTTGAGGTCAGAAGTAAATGCTCTATCATGCATATCTGCCCTGCAGGAATTACAACAACTCTTTGGCAACTCCATTCCTCATGTTACACATTGCCATGGTTTACACTCAATCCCGGGATAAACGGAAGCGTTTCTGTGATTCTTCTTATTAAAAGAGTTTTCTCATTCTTGATATAAAGAAATTCTGAAAATGAAAATGACATGTATTGGCATACTATTTAACATACTACAGCATATTTATCTCATTCAAGAGTTGAGTGTTTCTTTTATTAAGAGAGCAATTTTACACCAAAGCATGATGAGTGCAACAACACGTGAAAAAATGATGCTAATAACACACTTAGGAGTTAATTTGGAAAAGAAACTTGGGCAGGAAATATTGTGATGATTCATATTTGAATAAGAATTTTATATTGAAGAATAAAGGAAGATCATTATAGAGACAGATAAACCTGTGAAATAATTAAAGCTGCTTTTTGGGGCCCAGCACGATAGCATAGAGGTTAAAGTCCTCCCTTGCACACGCCGGGATCCCATATGGGCACTGGTTCTAATCCCAGCTGCTCCACTTCCCACCCAGCTCCCTGCATGTGGCCTGGGAAAGCAGTCGAGGACGGCCCAAAGCTTTGTAACCCTGCACCCGCGTGGGAGACCGGGAAGAAGCTCGTGACGCCTGGCTTCTGATTGGCTCAGCTCCAGCCAATGCAGCCGTTTGGAGAGTGAACCATTGGACAGAAGATTTTTCTCTCCATCTCTCCTCCTCTCTGTATATCTGTCGTTCCAATAAAAATAAATAAATCTTTAAAAAACAAAGAGCTGCTTCTTGAATACTCAGAAACGTACAGGTTGATTTGGCTAAGAGGTACATAAAAGTTAATAAAAACATTCAGGTGATAAGAAAAAATATGTAATGTTGATTTGTGTGTATTCTATGATATGAAGTAGATTATAAAAATTTGAAATTGTACTTTTTTTGGATTATGTAGAGTGTATGCTTAAATTGTATGTTTGAAAGGTAATTCAGAATTTTTATGGCTCAATTTCTCTCTGCTGCTTGTAACATGTGTTTGATGAGTCTCTAATTTTGGTTTGCCTTGGGCCATTCCTATATATGCTGATCAGATTCTGATGTATAACAATTAAAGGTTTTTATTCTCGCAACCAATACCTGGATTCAAGAATTCAGTCATTACAGTGTTCGAGTTCCTTTAAGTTCTACTTTCCTTAGTATTAAAGAGATAATTGATGCAACTAATGACACTTTGTGAATAATAAATTACATATTATCAACATAACACATAATTTAATACCTAGCAGAGAGCCTGCAATTGAGAGCAGTTAATTATTATAATTTAATGATGGCAAATAATTAGTTCACTCAAAATATTCAGTGATGCAAGATGAGAACGCCAATCATGTATATGAGTTGAAAAATTTGCCAACTGACTAAAATATTGACCTAATCATTGTACAGAAATCAGTAGTTACAAAATTCCATTCTCCTGTTTTAATAATGTATGTACCCATGCCCTTAAGCTATTAAAATGTGGATTATTCTTTGAAGAAGGCACTGGCAAAGTGAATGGTGATGAAGTGAGACTGGTGCCATAGAAATAACCCTAGTTACTGTTAAATACATTTAAGTATTTTCAAGCTTTTACAACTTTTTCTGCACAAATTTTCTAAAGCTAAACCAAATAAATGTCAGACTTCACATAATACTTTATATGTTTGAATATGTAGACTACTTGCAGTCACATGAAAACTCTAACCTTTGTCTATATCCATTTAAGAAATAAACTTCTCCACCAAAATTCACCTTTTTAAATACTAAAGTTGTATAACAAGAATATTTTGGAATATACTCTGTAAAGGGTTTTAAGAATTTCAATATTCTATGTTAAACATTTAGTATACATCATATTTATTCTGAGACTTCAATGTAATTAATTGCTTTCCCGCATTTCAGAGTACTTTGATCACTATAGCAATTACGATGTATGCCTTACAGTAGAATGCTCCTTCATGGGTATCGTGAATTTCTGTTTCTGAGAATAATTCAAATTACACATACACGCACATATAATGATTCAAATTATACACGTATACATATATAGTGATTCAAACTCTATACATGCATATACACATATGAATTGAGTTATACATATATGTGTGTGTGTATATATATGTAATTTGCAAGGCAGATAGATTTTCTTTCACCTGCTTGATTCCCCAAATTCCCCCAAGAGCTGGAAATGGGCCATGTGAAAAGTAGGAACCCAACTGGGTGTCCCAAGTGGCCATGAAGAACCAAAGAATTAACATGTCTCCCCGCAGAGTCTTCAGGTTTTGGAAGCTCAATCAGAAACAGAGTTCTCAGGACTCAAAGACCCATTATTATGGGATTGCATTGGCCAAAGCGACGATGTACCTGCTACACCAAACACCCACCCTTCAGATGTTATCCTCAAGGGACAGTTACTGGAGAGTTTTAGTGGCTTTAAATTCACACCATTAATATTGCTCAATGATGCATTCCCAGACACGAAGAATAGTTAACTCATTGTTCCTTTTCTAGCAGTTAAGAAACATCATGAACAACACATCCTTCCTGATTTTAGGAAAGATGCTTAACATTCACATATACAAAGCAACTCCTCTATCCTTGAAGATGAAATAACAGGTTCACTGAATAGTATTGGTAAAGGAATGCTACCGATTGGCACAAAATCAGAAACATTGCTTGAATCCACAGTGCTTTAGAGAAATTTAATCTCCATCATTTAATTGCTCATATTTCAAATGGAAGGCAAATCTTTTTGGAAACACAGGTAGAGATAATGCTACAGATAATGACACAAAGCTACGTAAAACAGGCAAGTGTCTGCTTCAACTTATTTTCATGAAAGAAAATGTCCACTTATCTGAATTATCCATGAGTACTATGTTCCTCCAACCGACTTTATTTAGTGATGATGTAAATCGGTTTCTGATTATAATGGCTTCAGTTATATTTGCAGTCACATCACATGAACAGCATATAAATGTTATGGAGTAAACCAAGAGTATTAATTGAAATTTAAAAAATAGGGAAATATTTGAACATGAAGAAAATATGTACTTTTTTTCCTTGTCATTGTTAGCTTTACCAACAATTACAGATATTTTGATTGAGACATCTTGAAACGTAAGGTTAGGGTTTTATTATTTCTGGTTGCATTTTTCTTTGTTTTGATGTTGAATCCTTGCAACTCTGTTTCCACTCCAGGTTCCTGCTAATGGATTCTCCTAGGCAACAGATAGTGCACCCAATTCTTGGCCTTCAGGTATCGACTCAAAAGGTTTGGGTTAGATTCCCAGTTCCTGACGTCAGCTTGGCCAAGCCGCATCTGCTACAGACATTTGAGGAGTGAACTGACAAATGGGAGATTGCCTGTCTACCTTCTATCTTCATCTCTCTATCATCCAGCTATCATTTATTGATTTATTGTTATGCTTTATAAGTAGGTGGACTTAAATAAACATGCTTTGCCATATTAGGTAATTTATGAATATGTTTTGATGTTGACTTGACACTGGACTTCTGGAATTAATTTAAAACCTACAATTCTAGAAGAAAAAGAAAAGGTTCTGGAAAATTTGCAGTTATTATTGGAAGCTAAAAGTAAATTTCATCCAACTGCAACTTTTGTACTGTCTTCTGAAGGTACTTTGTTAGCTATGTGTTAGAAAAAAATTGGGATGCTCAAAAGTAGTGAGTTTATTTGTCTGCCTATTTGGCAGAGAAAAAAAATAAGCAATGAAATTCATCTTGACTTGGGCTTTGAGGTTCGATGTCATCTATATTGGGAATGAAAAAGCACATGTGGAGAACAGAGTGAATCAAGACATCAGGATAGAAGGGAGTCCAGAATGTTAGTGAGGCAGCAAAAAGAATGTGTGAAAGTCTGATTGAATCATTTTGCACCACACTTGTTTTTCTCAGATTCGGTGCTAAACCTTTATCCAGTCTGCGTATCAGGTCATAAATTACTTTCAGAGCAGACAAATTGCTTTTATCCAGCATATGGCTTCAGAGCCTAATGTCAGAATGTCTTGCTTTCTTTCACTTGTAAACAATACTGCATCCTAAGCTAAAAATATTAGAACTAAACTTTACATAGGAATATATTGGAGTTTTAAATGACACAGTGTTGTATATAATATACTCCAGCAAACTTATTCCTAGAAGGATGAAGTTGGTGATGGAAAAAAACCCTTGAAGTAGAAACACAAATGCCAAGAGTGAATAAGTGAGGTGTGTATGCTGAAATGATGACAAAACTGGGATTAGGCATCCTACCAAAAAACACACAGAAGACTCTTGTAAAAATAGTATTGAATATGGAATTACACGACGTCCACCTATTATCGCATTGTAATGCTTTTCATTACATTTCATTTGACTCATGTTTTGCCAACGGGCAAAATACCTGCTTGACACAGAACATCAAGTGTGAAATTTAGCTTTAATTAGGATGATATATTCAAGAACTATCCTTGTGTCTTAATTAGCTAATGCTGTCCTGATGTCTGCAGTCTTCCAAAAAAAAAAAAATTCTACGCTTGCAGTAAACTGTTCTAAATTCTTCCATTTTAATGAAACTTAATATAAAATATGTTTTGCCTGCTTATTGCAACTAGCATAGCCATATAAAATCAGTTTAGAACTTTGAATGGTAACTTTTCCTGTGATGTGCTATGGCTGTGAACATTTGCAACATATACACATATTGTTTTAGAATTCTTACGGAGACCAAAAAGACAGACACAGCTATACTGAAAATCCATGTTTTCAAATATTTCTGATGCCTACAATTATTTTGATGCTGATGTGCCTAAGTTTTATTTTCTTCCATTTTGTATTCTTTCTTCATTCACAGACATTGTTTATAAAAATATTTTTATTAGAATGGAATAAACCTAACACTTTTCTTCTGCTTATGAAAAGAATAAGCTAGCTTTGAACTTGGAAAACAGCAAGGAGAGCTTGGCTTCTGCTTTCCTAATGACACATCTAGAATATTCCGCAGTAATTTAGAGTTAAGGAGACAAACACCCATTGCACTGCGAGGATCATTAAGATGAGGAGAAATAATGATGACCTGTTTCTTCCATTAGAAAAATACCTCTAATGGAATTTCTGATTCCATATTTAAATAGGTAAGAGAGAATTACTTCTACTTAGAGGTAAGATAATGTGAATTCTTTTTCACAATATTTGAAAATAAAATAAAAGTTACAAATATTGATGTATTTCAAGAGATAACAATGATGGCTTGTAAAAAGTAAATGCGCAGCCTGCATAGGTGATCCAATTATTAGACTTTTCAGACAAGACTTTTGAAATTATTATAATACATTTATTAAGGAAACTGCAGAAGAAATGTACAAGAATATAGGAGAACAGATTTTCAAAAATAATTGTAATGGATAAAAAGCGGGGTAAAATGGCATGCTATAATTGAAAAGGAAAAATAATGAAACAATATAATCCATACAAATTGTTGAGCATGAAACATCTAAATTTAATCCACAGTAGCTAATTTATTGTCTTTTTATAATTATGTGATACCAAAAAGAAAATATAGTGGAAGCAATATGTGAAGAATCTTCAGAATGTAGTGTGTGAAACCTGAATATCCAAGGTTAGCAGACCCCAAACCCAAAGTCATCCACACACACACACACACACACACACACACACACACACACACACGCATATTATTAAACTTAGGTATGTATCTGAAACGCAAAGATATGCAGGCAAGCAAAAGCTAGATAGAGAGTAATCTCTGATCTGGTGTTTCACTCCAGCAGAAATCAGAACGCAACAGAAACCCACTTCCCTATAATGACTGGTGGCAACCACATTTGAAGCCAACTACTCCACAAGTCTCTCAGAAGTGAAAACGAAGTGAACATTGTGAAGCATTAACTTAGTGAATTTGTAATAGACAGGTTTCTAGAGGAAAATGAAAATGGAGTTCTTTTGGCCAGAGAAGAACGTTTAACACAAAGAATATCAGAAAGGGTACATATTTGGTAGTTAAAAAATAAATGATAACTGTGCAAAATAATCATTAGAATAACATATTATAAAACTCAAGTGATATTAGGAAAAATCATCTATGTCAAAATTTTCAAAAGTGATTAAATGGAGATAATCCAGGATCTAACATTCTTCTATTTGCCCAAATTGTTTAAACCGAGAGATGGCAATAATTCAAGGTTGCATACAATAAAAGTGAAAGGTGTAATGAGTATATAACTACAACAAAATCCATATGAAATACATGGATTGAATGAACAAAATATTTTCTTGTAAAAAGACAAAGAAAACTTTAGGGATAAATGTTATGATTCAGGGGTTGCACCAGGATTTCCTGAAGCAGGTGATTAGAAACATGAGTGTTTAAATGAGTTAAAATGGGCCATGAGTTATCAATTACTGAAGCTGAGTGTACTTACATGTATGCTTTTTGTACGGATTAAGTTTTCTTCATAATTAAGTATATAGAGTGCAATATAAGTTGCTTTAACTATAGATAAATTTTGATTCTTTGCCATAGGGATGGGACAAAAGCAGGTCCCTGCAGTGTGGCGGTTATTAGGGATGCCCCAGCCAGGCGGGACCCAATGCTGGGGACTCAGCTCCTGAATATTATTAACACTAAGCAGATTTTACAATAACTAAACTCAGATGTGAATTGCCAGCGACAGACTTTCTTATTGTTATGTCAGACTCGGAGAATGTGCAACTGCAGCACAGCGTGCTGTGAGGACTGCAGAAGAATCTGCTTCCTGGAACTGGAAGGCTGGAAGAGCAGACAGTGTGGAACAGTCAGACCTGGAAGTCAGGTGCAACTGTGATCTCTGCTGAACAAACTGATGAGTAACAAAGAAAAATACAAGCTCTCTTTAGAAGAGGTATTAAATGAACTGGAGGAGAAGCTGGTGGGAGTTGATAATTCGTGTCAAAAGTCAAGAGCAAGTTGATCATTGATATTTTTCAATGTGAAGACATTCAACTTGAGCTACAATCAACAAAAAGTCATGTCTTGTCAACTATCCAGCTAAATAACTTGCAGGGCGAAGAAGGAACAATTAGTTAACAATCACATTATCAATACAAAAATAAAGCCAGCTTTCTCTCTGCCATTCAAATGCATATACGATTTTTTTCACAGTTAGCATTATGCTCTTCCAATTTTCTCTCCCATATATAAGTATTACTCAGAGCCTGAATGGCCTTCACTTTGTTTTAAATAACTCACACATGAACACAGTTGTATGTCCATATCAAGCATCCATATTCCATCACCTAGGAAAACTTTAATACAAAAAATCATATAATGCTATAATTATTTTTATCAGGTTATTTTAATTGAGATCACCTCTCTGAAAAGTGAAATAAACTCTGTTGTGTGTTTAGAAAAGAAAATATATGAGAAATTAAGTCATTAAGTTGCAGTTTAAGATAAATATCAAAAGGTTCATGCCCTTTTTAAAAGGGGGAACGATGTTTTGGTTCCATTTAAATGGATTTTCAGAGTCTGTGGACATACATAAAGGGCATTGAAAACGTGAGGCGATTTTGTGGTTTGAGGCTTGAATTAGCTGGATAATTGCTTCGATTTTCCACACAGGAGAACCACACTGCACATGCATATTCTCACACACTGGAGTTAATCTGCTTTTTTTCTTTTTGTTTTTATTCATGAGGAAATACAAACTAAAAAGTCAAATATTATGAATGTGGTGAACACAGCATCCTCGGCTTGTTTGCTGACTAGTTTTAGGTAGACATTCTTCTTCAACTCGTATTCAAATTCAGAATTTTGAATTCTAGGCACTATCTGTTCTTACAAGACAAACGGTCCTAGACCCAGGTAGTGGGAATGGAAACTGAGCGCCGAGATGTGCAGGGAGCCGAAGGAATGCTCCTAGTTCATTAAATAATGAGCAGTAATGAGGTTTACACAAATCAAGCTGTGTGTTAGGTAATTGTAGCGTTGCTTTGCGGTGCAACACCTGTCAGGAAGCACTTCCAGCTCAATCTGCTCCCCGCCCTCCAGACGGGCCCTAATTAGTGTACACTTCTGCAGTGGCCTACTGCAAAATAAAAAAAAAAAAAAAAGTTGCTTGCATTCCTTTCTTTTCTCTGTGGTGAAGGAAAATAATTACCTTCTTTAAAGTACTTATTTTAGTTTTTCAAGAAGACATTTGACATGAAGGTCCTAAGGAAGAAAATAGGATCATCTATTAGAGGCAGATTCCATGGTGGCTACAAGCTGCAGAAACGGTGCTGTGTGTTCCAGCAGGAGGATTCCGAAGCAAAAAAAGAAGACTGGAGGAGAGGGAGCAAAATAAGTGATGGCAGAAGAGAAGAAAGGAAGGAAAAAGAAAGGAGGGATACTTGGTAAGAAAAGGAAATACGAGTAGATACTAGATCTCAACTTAGGTACCTGTATTTTAATATTTTCAAAATCATTAATATCAAATTGGTGAAGTTTTCAGCCAAAATTAGCAAGAATGATAAAGGTCTCATAAAATGTTTTATCTACATTTCTGAGAAAGCAATGCCTGTGGTATTATATTCACAAGCACCAATAATTGAAAATTGAGACAGTTGTAAAAATGTTTGTCATTAAAATAATCACCCAATTTTAGATTATTCTCAAATTATAAAGTTTTTACTTTCAGTCCACCTTAAATCTTTACAGTAATATGTTCAAACATTTGGATCAGCTCTATATCTTCAGTGATTACACAAATCTCACTGCTGAGCATTTGGAAAGTACAATTTAATAATGAAAGCATGATTTGGTGGGCCTGGCACAATGCCTGGATTGGAAAAATCCTCCCACTTCAAGTTCCAGGATCCATAATGGGTGCTTGTTCATGTCCCAGCTGCTCCACTTCCCATCCAGCTTACTGTCAGTGGCCTAGGAAAGCAGCAGAGGATGACCCAAAGCCTTGGGACTCTGCACTCATTTCACAGGCTGTGCGTGCAGATTAAATGAGTGCTGCAGTGGCACTATATGCTTCATCTCCATTCTAGTTTCTGCTTTGTAACTCGGCATTTAAGCTGTCTTACTCTGCTCCTAAATGTGCAATTCTTATTGGATTGGAGGATTTGTTCACCTACCTCTGTCTATAGAGTGTCAGACTTTGACTCCTGTACTATAATCACTGGGCATATCTTATGGTTAAAAACAGCAGTCGGAACTCTTAGACACCCAATGCTCATTACTTAGCTCCCATGCCCCAACATACGAGATTTATCTCTTCCTCTCCTCACCATAGTGGTCTCTCAAATTTAATCTTAAACCCCATCACTGGATATGGACTGGCTTGCAGTCTATGAGGGAATGTCACTTGGACTTCATTAAAAATGGAAAGGGAGACTGTAGGAAGGATAGCCATAGATTCTACCTAATAAGGCATATCAAAAATAATTGAGTCATTTTGCACTGATAATAGCTTCCCAATAAAATTTTCTGTAGCTCATGATAATAATGCCTAAAATTCATAGCATTCCTTTTATCTCCGGAATATGAATAAACACTGAGATCTAGTAGAAATAAATGTTTGTGAAAGATACTTTGGCAGTTGCGTAATAGATGAAGCAACCAAGCTTATAGCTAGAATGAAGATACTTTAAGATGTTCATAAAAAAATAGAATGGAAAGATAGGCTGGTTATGGTAAAAACTTTTGGAGTTCAAGTGATTTAAAAAAAATACATGTTTTTCATAAAGTTTATGAAGACACTTTGCATGCATGGGTTTCTAAAATTACTGTACCAGAACAAACTACTCCTATAATTTTCTTTTCCATAAATTTGGAAATGGCCTCGTGTGTGTAAAATGTAATGATGCTGATGAAAGAAGAAGAGAACGGAGGGTGCTGGCACAACGATTCAACCGGCTGATCTTCCACCCACAAGCACCAGTGTTCTGGTTTCTCCTCTTCCCAATCTAGCTCTCTGAGATCCAGGAAAGCTTCCATGTATATGGGAAAGACTGTCCTCGCCTTGGATCCCATTGGCTCAGCTCCTGCCCTTGCAGCCACTTGGTCAAAGAACCAGTGAATGGAAGATCTTTTTCTCTGCTTTCTCTTTCTCCTCTCTGCCTTTCAAATAAAAATAAATCCTTAAAAACAGAGTAGCTATGTTTTCTGTGAGACACAAGATGCTCCATTATCTTCATACATGGAGGAAGTAGATATGCAGTAGTGAAATCTCAGTATGGAGGGGTGGTACTTTTCGGATTATTCACTCTGAACCCTGAAGGAAGATGCCCTGTGCCAAAAGTGAATGATTGTGTTGCCACCCCATACCATGCACGTCAAGGTCTCTCCTTCAACAGCATGGGAAGTTGTTTAGATCACCCCTCTTACAGGATCAACTGAGGCCATTTCTAGAGAATTTCATGCTTGGAAAACATAAAAATAGGTATACCTGTTATTTCCTGAAATAGTAACTTTCCCACATTGCTTTCTAATAACCAGGATGGAAAGTTTGTGTGTAAGTAAATATTCTAAGGGAGAAATTTAGGCTAATAACAGGTACACGAGTATGAAATAACTCAAAGCCACCCAAGAAAATGTGCATTTTGAAAATCTTTGCACTGATTTAAATTTTTTTCACTAAAATAAATATTTTATTCCATTTTCCACATTTTGAAATAGTCATGTGTGTGAGCATATGAATACAGTATTTCATTATTTAACACATGCATAAGGCTTGATCATTGAAAAACAAATACAAATATTGGATTGTGATAAATTACGACAACTTAGCATTATCTTTTATATGGAATAAGAAAACATTTTCATCTCCCATTTCTTCAAGTAATACAGGGTGATATTTTTCTGTGATGACTGGCTATAATGAAAAAGTGCTGTTTTTTGAACATCAAATATATTCATAAAATTCTGGAATTTTAGCATTGAATTTTACTGTAACATGCCAAATGCAAATTTTCTAATTAATCTTATGCAGAATATTTCAATATTGTTCAGTTGGGGAGAAAATAAAGAGTAAAAATAATGTTTGCCAAGCAGTTCAGCGGGTGAAGGGTGAGACACTGCTGGGCTTATTTTCATAATTACAGGCAGGATTACATACCTCATTTTCAATCTTCTGTGGATGTTCTGTTAGCTCAGGTTCAGACAGCTCTGATTGCCAGGTGATTATACCTGACATGACAAGTAGTTTATGTTCTTTTTCAAGAATAATATTTGATAGTATCACATATATTTATTTTCACCTACTATTTAACACTTGAAGGTGCCATACAAGACCTCTGCCAAATGGAGCTTAGCAGTCATTTCTCTTCTCTATTAGAAAGTATTATGGTGACCATCCATGAAAACTTACACGGAGATTTAAAGATGGTTATCCATAAGGATTGGGGATTTAGTATTCCAAAATGATCTTAATTATCAATGTGAAGATTTTCTTCTTACAGTTTCACCTAAAATAGTTTTACATAATTGTCAGCACTAACAATATTATTTGAAATCTATTTATAGGAAGTACTTGCTATTATTACCAACTCTTTTTGTAACCAGAGGACATTCAGATCCATTTAGAAATGCTTTGTAGGTTGAAAGGATTGCCAAAGTCAAAAAGAAGATAAAGAGCAGTAGAGGACCCAGCGCGGTGGCGCAAGTGGTTAAAGGTCCTTGCCTTGCACGCCGGGGATCCCATATGGGCACCGGTTCTAATCCCGGCAGCCCCGCTTCCCTTCCAGCTCCCTGACTGTGGCCTGGGAAAGCAGTCGAGGACGGCCCAAAGCTTTGGGAACCTGCACCCATGTGGGAGACCCGGAAGAGGCTCCTGGCTTCGGATCGGCATAGTATCGGCCCGTTGTGCTCACTTGGGGAGTGAATCATCGGATGGAAGATCTTCCTCTCTGTCTCTCCTCTCTGTATATCTGCCTTTCCAATGGAAAAAAAAAATAAAAATAAATCTTAGAAAAAAAAAAGCAGTAGAAAAAAAAATAAAGGAAAATGGAGCCATGCTTCTGATAACTAAATTAAATAATCCTTTTTGGGAGTGAAAGATAGAGGGCTAGCAATCACCTCTTACTTTATAGACACTGAAATTCCTCCACCTGCCAGTTGGAGCAAGGATGGGTAAGCTGACATTTGAATTGTAATGAATGCAAGTTACATGGAGATCTTTTTTTTTTTTTAATTAGGAAAATAAAGCAGTTCAGACAGAGGTTTATGACAAAATGTCTGGGGAGTCCACAGACTTCTACACACCAGGACTCACAAACTGACCACACTAATTCATGCCTTCCCATCATCATGGTGGTCAGACATTGTCTAGAATAGCCTGCAGAAAGCCACAGAAGCCATGTCACTGGCTTTCTCTAATTCCACACCCGCTTCCACAGCCCTGGAATTTATCTGGGCAAGTATTCAAGTATGTTATTTTACTAAAACACTTTTTACTTTATCACTTTTCTTGGTCTTTTTAGAAAATATTAGTTTCTGCATATGAATTCATGTAACAGCTAAACAGAGAATACATTCTAAATGTAAAGTAGAATAGTATTATAGCTTATTTTTTCAACACTGAAGGATTTGAACGATGGAGCACTTCTGTCAAAGTGATTGGAAAGGGAAAGATAAGAGAATAATTGAATATGAGTTGAGACCTAGGAAAAAAAGTAGTATGAACGGGGATTGCATTCGTAATCTCTTTCATAAATGTAAAGCAACAGTCGGATCAAAGGAATAGTTTGGCACAATATCTTCTATTAGTAATAAAATACTAATGAAGAAGAGACTCGAGTCAAATGTAAGTGTATTATTGCACACAAATAGGTGAATATATTCAAAGACATTTAAAAACAGAGTTCGCTGTTCCTGAAGATCCTCCTTTACTGAGAACAACCATAGCACAGGTTGGTGCCAAGGTTTTAGAAACAAAACCGCAGATCCAATATGATAGACCAGTGGCCAGGGGAAGAAGTAACAGGCGCCATACAACCTGGCAAACCAGGCTCCCTGCTATCCATCATTTGCTTCAGGAATCATACTAGTATTTGTTGAGAACTTTAAACTTGTCTGCCTCTGTACTTTGATTTGCTTCTTAAATTGGCAGGCCTTTGGGTTTGTGCTTACCCTAGGCCAGGCACTCTTTGGGGCACTGGGGAACATACAATGTATCCTTTTAGTATCATAATTATGAGCCCAGCACATTGGCTCAGTGGCTCAACCTTCATCTTGTACACACCAAAACCCCAAATGTGGTACCAATGATACTCCTGTTGCTCCACTTTCTATGCAGCGCACCTGTTTATGACCCGGGAAAGCATCAGAGAATGGCCTAAAGCCTTGGGATCTTGCACCCATGTGGGAGACCTGGAAGAAGCTTCTGGCTTCGGATCAGCTCAACTGTGGCCATTGTGGCCACTTGGGAAATGTGCCAGAGGACAGACGATCTTTTTCTCTGTATCTCCTGCTCTCTGTGACTCTGCCTTTCCAATAAATAAATAATCTTTAAAACAATTATAGCCATACAAACACACACTAGATATAAGTCACACAAGAGCTACGGGACAATCTACAAGTACAAACAAGCAGATGAGGAATCACTGTTCATGAGTTGACAGTGGGCATTAACTACCAGGTATAATTAGCAGCCTATAAAAGCACATCGTAAACACCCATAGCCAGCACTTCTTGAAGAGCAGCTAGTTGGTCTGAAAATGGAATCCTAGTGTAGGAAGGAAACCTCAAGTTGCATGCTTGGCATCCCGAACAGAGTGTGGCAAGGCAGTCGCACTGTTCCGTGTTGGCCACAACACATGCCTCAGTCCCATGGTTGGATCTTGTCTCTGTCCTAATCATTCCCTGATGGAGACTGTCTACAGGAACTTTGAAACTACACTTCCTCTTGGAGTTGCCCTCTACAGTGGTTATCTAGAGGGACTCTGTGCTTCCTGTCTCTCTCGTCCCTGGGTTGTCTGAAATAACTGAAATAGTGACGGAGACCTTACCTTGCAGTGGGGGAAATGAGGGAACCAATTAGAGGCTGCTGTGTGGTCAGCTGGGGCTTGAGACAGTCTCATTAGGAAGGATTGTATCCAAAACTGCCCTTTCAGTTGATTGGTGGCCATGGTGTGTGGAGACCAATCAGATTACTGCTCCTAATACCCTGGGTTTCCTGTTTGTCACCCTGTATGTAAGCTTCACTATTAGACTCAACCGACAGATTGATTGTTTGACTTTTAAAGATTTATTTTTATTATTATTTTTATTGGAAAGGCGGATATACAGAGAGGAGTCGAGACAGAGAGGAAGATCTTCCGTCCAATGATTCACTCCCCAAGTGAGCGCAACGGCCAATGCTATGCCGATCCGCAGCCAGGAACTTCTTCTAGGTCTCCCAAGTGGGTGCAGGGTCCCAAGGCTTTGGGCCGTCCTTGACTGCTTTCCTGGGCCACAAGCAGGGAGCTGGATGGGAAGCAGGGCTGCCGGGCTAGAACCGGCGCCCATATGGGATCCCGGGCGTGCAAGGCGAGGACCTTAACCATTTGTGCCACCGCGCCGGGCCCTGTTTGACTTTTGATTGTCTCCTCTCTCTGGTAGTGTTCCTCACCTTGGAACCTTCAGGACTGCGGAGAGCAGCCTTAATTCATTGTTTTTGAAGTATGTGATAACAAGTAAAAAACACTTTAACTGCTAACATTCCAGTGGAAAGTATTGTTTTGCATTTTAACTTATGCATGTATAATTTGTTTTCATCTCTTAGCAAGGCAGAAGTACAGAGAGGAAACAAAGACAATGCCCAAATGCCCACGATGGTCAGTGATCAGCCAGGCCCATGGAGTGAGTCAAGCATACGTGTTACTTCTGCTTTGCGGATGGAAAGAATTCCAGCACTTGTTCTATTATCTGCTGCCTTCCAGCACAGAGGAGCAGGAGGTTGAATAAGAAGGAGGAGATCGCAACTGAAATGGACACTCTGAAATTGGACATTGGCATTCTGAGTGACTACGCAACCCGTTGCACCAAGCTGCCTCCGTTGCTCTAGATCCAACTACTTGTTAATACATGCATCATTTTTTTTTTTTTTAAAGATTTATTTTTATTATTTTTTCATTGGAAAGGCGGATATACAGAGAGAGGAGAGAGAGAGAGGAAGATCTTCCGTCCGATGATTCACTCCCCAAGTGAGCGCAACGGGCCGATACTATGCCGATCCGAAGCCAGGAGCCTCTTCCGGGTCTCCCACACGGGTGCAGGTTCCCAAAGCCTTGGGCCGTCCTCCACTGCTTTCCCAGGCCACAAGCAGGGAGCTGGAAGGGAAGCGGGGCTGCCGGGATTAGAACCGGCGCCCATATGGGATCCCGGGGTTGCAAGGCGAGGACTTAACCACTTGCGCCACCGCGCCGGGCCCAATACATGCATCATTAAAATAAAATAAATTTGTGAAATCATTATGTGGAGGCAAAGCTTATGAAATGATGAGTTTAAAGAAAATCAAATATGTTTGAAATATAAATATTTTAAGGTTGAATTAATTAAAGCTTGTCATGTGGGAAAGTGGTTATTTCCTTGTTTCATGTTAGACCAAAGTCCAAAGTGAGAGAATTAAAAGGTTGAGCACAGTCAAGTTCTGTTTCTCTGAGGTTGATTTCCAATGCACACTGATTTTCAGAACAACAAAAGTAATACCTGCAATTTAAAGAGTTGCCTAACTTGCTAAGTCCCTGGATGCCTTTTTGTTAGATGGAAGGCTCTAGAATACATTTTAGAAACTCAACTGCAAAGGAGAGACTGAAGACTGAGTGTTTATAATCAATGTTTAATCTATAGCATGGAGAGCATCTCTCTGTAGAGAAAACAACATATATACATATATGTACATATAATTGGCCTATTTTTTAATGTCATTAGGTTTTGAATGTTGGATATATACATTTCACTATATAATCAAAACCATATTTTATATGAGTGTTCCAAAATTTCAGGATTGATTTCTCAAAACAATGAATATAATATGTAATTTCAGAGGTAACATGAATCAAAAAAGCCCTCTTTATAATAATACTGTATATGTGATTATATATGTATGTATATATGTTCATGCTATAGGCTCATTTTGCTGTATATATATCATAACAAATAGTCTAGTTGAGCCGATCTCAACTAGGGAACGGCCTTCTGAAAAGTCACGTAAACCATTAGCTACCTAGAAAGATGCATGTATAGATCTTTACCTTAACTTTCTCATGAAAGATAAATGGAGAGCACTGTATGAGCTGATGCACCAGAAACATGACATGACATAGAAGTATCTCCATCATAGTTCCTTTAAATTAAAAATACTTTATACATTTTGACTAGCTAGGAAACAACTCAATATACAGCATTGCCTATCTGATAATACTTATTGGTTTCTGTCTTTCTCTGTATACTTTAGGTGTTTTCCCCCAATATAGCTTGGTGATTATTATTCTCTGGGCAGTTACTTTTTTCTGGAGTTCCTTTTCCTTAGGGAATACAAAGGCAAAAGCATCAAACTTTTCATCTCCCTCTTGTGCACTTGCCTAATTTGTTTTAAAGCAGGGGGACATCTCCTGTTTCAGGGATAATGTAACAAAAATTATGTTGTATCTTTCTCTACAATGTGGAATTCAGAATTAGAAATAAAATGTGTCTCTAAAGTAGAGGCTAAGTGTTCCTAAGAATTAAAAAATTCTTATGCACTTTTTTTCTTTCGTGGTTTATATTCACAGGAATTCTTAGATCCAGAGCTTCAGCTAGCCACCTAAGTGACATGTACTTGAGCTCAGTGACTCATAGGTAAGGACTAGCCAAATTAGATTTTCTGACTTTTTAAACCAGAAAGAATAAAACAATGCATAAACACACAGTATTTGTATGGTGTGACCCTTCTCTTTAGCCAATAAAATCCTAGTTACAAAGGAGTCATATTTTCTATAAAATTTCCTCACTGGGAAGTAAAACATCAAGGCATGGACCCTGCATTATTGTATCCGTGTAATTATTTTCCTCTTGATATTACTTGTATCACTTTAAACCTTAGTTCTCACTCTCTGTAGCATTTTCCTTTTCTGTACATGCACAGATTTTAATGGGTCATTCTTTCTTGTTGCTCTAACTATGGAATCTCTCCTTAAGTTACTTAATCCAATGTCATGTCTTCAGTTACAAGATTTGAAACTCAAATTGTTTACTGAGTATCTTTATATACTGTTTTTTTATAAATATATTCGAACTAAATTAATATGTCCTGAGAAACATCATTTTCTTCCTTGTTAAGCTATCTGTTTGTCTTTGTGCTGATCTTTATCTTAAGGATGGTAATACTTAGCTAATATCATGTAACATCATTTGCTATCCCTATTGCATAAAATCATGCTTGACAAAGTACAAAATCTTCTATGTGGTAGAAAAAAAAATCAATGATCATTCTTATTTTCACTAACTCTACATTAATATAATTGTGTAGACTATTATTAGAAACATGCTTAATAATGGGTAATCTGTATTTAATCTTTTGTTAGAGATCATTGGAAGGGCAGAAGAGAAACAGAGAGAGAGCTTACATCTTCTGGTCAACTTGCACATGGCTGCAATATCATGGACTGGACAAGCCCAAAGTCAGGATTCAAGAGCTTCCTGTGGGTCTCTGATGTGGATCACAAGGACCCAAGTATTTGAATCACCTTCTGTTGCTCTCCCAGGCATACCATAGAGAACTGTAGTATAAGTGAAACAACCAAGAATCAAATCCACACTTATGGAATGCAAGCCTCACAACACAGCAGCCCCACCAGCTGTTTGCCAACGCTGGCATGTCTGTCAAATGGTTTACAAAACTTATTGCGGTATAGTAATTACAATTTCAGAGTACATTACATTTAGATAAATTAGTGTGAATCTAATTTGCATCAAAATGCTTCAGAGAACTTCATTGAGAAGTTACTTTAATTAAAAGCAAAGGTTTTGTAAACTCTGCATTCAATTTTTTTTTATTGTCATAATAGTATTCTTTACCTGTCCATGCTTTTGGAACTGAAAATGACTTATCTTAATAAAAAATATCCTTGGTATTCTAAGATTACTTCTGAAACAGATTTATGGAGGAAAAAGACTTGACTTTGTTTTTAAAAACCTCTGTATTTTATTTTCTGTGAGTTCCTGGGTCTGGTGGATGCACTAAGAGGATTTAGGCAGACAATCCTCCAGATTGTATAAATTAATGTTTAGCTGAAGAAGTCATCATCTACTTCCAGATTCTGGTGGGAAAGCGTTTCTGGGCCAGGCGCCAGCAGAAGAAATTCATCAAAATCATAAAGAAATCAATGTCAGGAAGAAGATGATAAGCATCTGTGTTTCACTTCTACACTGAGTGCTAGAAAAGATTAATTTAGGGTACGAGGAAATTGAGGCCATCATAGGGAAGAATTTTTGTTTATCAAGTTGATATTTCACTTTACCCAGAGAGAATATAGAACAGATATGAAACTTATCCTAAGTCTAAACTTCTTAGTAATTTTCAAAGGTGAATGAATAAATTTAGTCCTTATGTCAATGTTCACTTAATTTTTGATTTAGACTTACAGGTGATATTGCATAATGTTGCAATAAAACTTTTTAAATATTTATTATTTATTTTAATAACATCGCAGAGGGAGGAAGACACAGAAACACAGAAAGACAAACATGCCAGCTGCTGATTCACTCCACAAATGGCCACAACCATCAGGTCCCGATCAGGTGGGAGCCAGGAGTCTGGAATCCATTCTTGTCTCCCATGTGGGTGGTAGGGGATAGCTAAGCTGGGCCAGAACACAGTGCCTTTCCAGGCCCATTAGCAGTAAGTTGGATCAAAAAGTGTAATTGCTTAAATGCAACTGGATATATTGATATGGGATGCTATCATTTAAGCAACTGAATCACTCCACCAACCCCATAGGATACTTTCAAGTGAGTCTGTTCTTTTACTTGCCAGGATGAGTTCTTTTTACATTTAATTGGAGCATATTTTAATTGAGCTTAAAAACTTTTCTCTTATTGTTCTGACATAGAAAACATTGGGTTAGATGGTGTCATTCATCTTGACTTTCAGTGAAGAAACCTGAATTCCTGATTTACTGCAATCATTTTGTCACTGTCTATTCATAGCTTGCTGGAATGGATAAAATATAATACTTCTATGTCATTCCGTCCAATAAACAACACACTGAATAATGCTCAGTGTTATCAGTGTTATGGGGAGCAGCCACTGATGGCTGGCACCCACTTGACAGTGGACTGGACATAGAATTCGAGTTTCCTCACACAGCCATTCCTACCTCCTCTGGAACTATGCAAGTAAATTGAAGGCAAGGAAAGTACACCGCGCTCCTCCTGTGTCTCACCATTCAGAGCAGTTGACAATGTGGAAATTACTCCAGGGACTGTGCAAGCTGGCCTCTCCTGCCTCTTATTACACCACATAAGGCTTACTGCAAAAATACTTTGGGCTCTGGTAACTCCTTTGCTTTCTCCTGCACATGGAAAGTTGGTTTGTACTGTGTGGCTCTCACTCTAATTGGAGGATAAGAAATTAAAAACCGCTGACTTCGGTGGCTTGATGCAGTGGCTCCTTGAGTGTAGCGGGAGCTGCTGTCACCAACCTTGGGAGAAAAGTCGCCTAACATCCCACAGTCCAGTATGATCTCTCTTTCACGCTCCATAACATCAGTCTAGTTTATAAAATTCCTCTAAATCATGCTGCTTACAAATTTACCTTTACCCATTAAAACCAACTCGAAATCTGTTTCCTTTGCAAATTTCGTTTTAGATTGTTCTAAATTATATATGTATTTATATATGGTATATATGTATATATATTGTATATATGTATATATAATACACACATATACCCTCATTTGTTTTTATGTAATCTTTGCTTATGTCAATTTATTATCATAATTACTATTTTTAATGTAGAAAATTTTTCACAGGGCCTGGCACAGTAGCCTAGTGGCTAAAGTACTCACCTTGCATGCCCAGGATCCCATATGGGTGTCTGTTTGTGTCCTGTTGGTCCCACTTCCCGTCCAGCTCCCTGCTTGTGTCCTGGGAAAGCATTTAAGGATGATTGCAAGCCTTGGGACACTGCACCTGCATGAGAGACTGGGAAGGAGCTATTGGCTCCTGGCTTTGGAGTAGCACAGCTCTGGCTGTCGCAGCCACTTGGGGAATGAATCAATGGACAAAAGATCTTCCTCTCTTATCTCTCCTCTCTGTATATGTGACTTTACAATACAAATAAATAAATCTTTTTAAATATTAGGCGTTTGTAATACTGAATATTTTAATAATAAATGCATATTCAGTATAAGTAAATCATATTAGTTACTTGGAAAATATTCAAAACTGAATCACAAATGATAACATTCATAGACAAGTGTGTGTCCACTTTTACTCATGATTAAACCCATGGGACATTTATGATGTATGTATTTGGTGAAGCTGCCTGAAGAAAAACATCAATGTCTTCAATCTATCTCAATAGTATTTAAACAGTCTACCTCAAATCATAAATAATAAACAAGGTGGTGGTTTTGCCTACCACATTTTCTTTGGAACATAAGCAAGGTCGTTGATCTGCTGGAAGTCATATATGGAATGCAAAATCTGGCAGCCTTTATTTACATCATCAAAGCAATAATACTACGTAAGAACAAAGGGGGCACCCAGCTTTGGGTGAGTATTAATTTTTAAAAGGATACCATATAACAACCATAAAACATATATTCAGTTTATTACTATATATGTATTTATTTACTTCTTGAAATTTATCATAGAATTCTGTATAGTCTGAGATTCCCCGCCCCCAACTCCCCCCCAACTGACTTTTCCCAAAATGTCACACTCTTCATAAGGAGTTACAATAAAGGGCACACTTATATATTCAGTTTTAACAACGAATTCCTTAGAAATAATATGAGCTAAAGGTGTAGTTGCATACTTTAAAAAATCTACCAAATAAAGAAACTTTTCAAAGCTGAATTATTTTATGTTTTAAACAATCTGTGTTATACTGAGGATAATTTCAGAATGTTGCATTTCAAAGCACTACCTTGGGGGAAAAAAAGGAAAGTTTATTACTTAAATACTAAAACTCAATCTGGGATAATAACCCATATGTAAATAGCCAGGATTGATGGTCTCTATAAATGCACGTGTTCAGTGGTTGTTCCAGAGGGCATTACAAAGCAAACTGCTCCAGTGCCATTTCTGCCAGAGAACAAGAGGTCCAAGTTGTATGTCAATTTTTGTCTTGTTGGTCTTAATAAGCATCTTTCACTTCCTCTGTGCCAATATTGTATCCTACTAGCTCATAAAATATTAATTCTTTAAAGAAAGCTAATGCATTATCTTTTTGTGGTTTCCTTTTCAAATTGTGGATAGACAGAGGCTCAGGAAATGGGAAGATGACACCGGTCAGCCGTATTTTTGAGAGTGTGAAACGTTGTTTTTAAATATGAACAAATGCCAGTGAATCAAATTAACAAGGCCAAAAGAACAAGGAAGCTAGTAATACTGATTAAATACATTATAATTAGTTTTGTTTAAATACATACTTAAGAGTCAAAAATGTTTGTTAAATGGAATATGATAGACATAAAATTTATCTACAAGCTTTTTAAAAAAAATAATTGGGTGTGCAGGGAATCCTCAAAGGCAGCATTTTATTCTGTTTGTTTATGAGAAGCGAATTCTTCTCTTCCAATATTATACATGCCAAAGGTGTGCATTTGCCTAGTGCTACTTTCTGAAAGGTAAATGAACAATGGAACGCTAAGCGCAATATTGTAGCAGAAAGGTGACCTTGGGAGTGATGGGTGGTGCTTCTGGGGCTCTATATATTAATACTATGAACCATAGAAGTAACATTTCCTGTGTTAGAGAAGGGTTACTTATCAGATAGACAAAATCAAAGGAGCAAAAGCATATCCCAAATGTAAGCTGGCTTTCCTTGTCACCGCAAAAACAGGCACAACTTCAACACACTGCAGCTGCTCATAATTTGCTTTTACTGTTATATGAAAATTTATCTTCTTAGTGTAAGATTCTTAGTGAAATATTTAAAAATCACAGAGTGGAATAAAGAATGATGAGCTTATAGAACTTAGATTTAAAGTAACATTTTAACAGAAATGAGAAGAGTATGAGGTGTTGCAATGTCTAATATACAAATGTCAAGATAGCTGATCTTTAAACAGTGACAAAGTATATTTAATGATATTTTCCATTTTTCATGTTTATTATACAAAAGAAAATTGAATCACAACACTCTTCAGTAATCTTTAGACATAATATTTTATCATCATTTGTTAAAACATAAGATAGTTTCTAGTGTTTGATTATTTTCAGCAAGGTGAAATATGGAACGATTTTATTCCCACATACAAATTTATTTCTTGATACATCTTTAATCTGAAGTAACCAGAAAAAGGAGCCAAAACTTTATGAACATCCACAAATTTCATATCTATCTGTCCTTTTATATTTTCCATATGAATAAATTTTGCACACATCAAAATGATAATCAGTTATCACAAAACTATGATTTTTTTACACCGAATACTCCTCTTTGGGGGCCAACTGTCAAATCATCTTCCAAAAGCTACAATAACATTTTATTCCTACTTGGTAGAATGTATTTGTTATTTTCTATTGTTTCTTTTTTTTTATGGTTTCTCTGTTGGTCACCAATAACTACTGTGGACAGGTAAACACTTTATTTTCATATGTATACTTGTACGCAAGTGTTTATTTACATAATACAGTATCTATTGACTCTTTTGAAAAGAATTGCGATGCTGATTGGTGATTTCAGTGGTATTCTATCACCTTTCCATGCGGGCATGTATAATTCATCAGATCCTGAATACATGGGCATTCAGAACTCTGAGTTCCTGATTTCCCTCACTAATGTTTCAACATACACAGGTGTTGTGCAAAGGATTAGCATTTAAAATGAAAAGACAGTTCAAAGTCCATGCTGTTTATATTTTGGTTGCTTTCAAAACTGTATTAGTTTATTGATTTTGTATGACACTTTATTTTTTTCTGAAGAAAAGTGAGGAAAATTGGCACATTGAAGTGGCATGGTTTGATGAGAATGAAAAACCCTTAGGAAGGATAACTGGGTGACCCAGGTGTTAGCTCACAGTAATAGCTGGAAAGACTCAGGAACTCCTGTTTATTCAGATTTTTTTTTCTGTCTCTGTGTCTTTAAAAATACCAGTGCCCAGCTGTGCTGCATGTAAGACAGGCATTCCTCATTGGAGAATCAGAGGGACTGACACAGGGGAATATTGCAACATTATTTCTAGGTTTCATGAGCATTCAGGAGAGAAGGGAAGGAGAAGCTTAGAGAGAACCAGTTCAGAACACTGTGAGCTACAGTGCCACATGATGACATCTGTCTCCAAGTCCGTTGCTACATACAGCACATGGGAAAGAATGGATGACGCTCCGGTCTGTTTAAAACATAAGATTTGATGAATGTAAAGGTGCTTGAAAAGAATCAGGAGGCAGGTATTGTGCAATGGATGCCGTCATTGTAAGGGAGATCTGCTACATGCTCCGCTGTTCCCCTGCTCTTCTTCTGATACCACTTCCCCACAATGGCCTAGAAAAGAGCAGAAGATGTGCTGAGCCTTGCACATCTGCCACTCGCTGGGGAAATGTGGATGAAACTCCTGACTCCCAGCTTCTGTCTAGCTCAGCCAGCACATGGAAGTCACATGTGGAGAAAATCAGCAGATGGAAAGCTCCTTTTTCTTTGCCTCTCCCTCACTTGCAAATATGATTAGGTTTGAACTAGATGGATAGATAGATAGATAGATAGATAGATAGATAGATAGATAGATAGAAAAAAATTATGAAAAATGAATTAAAATTATTATTGTGAAAAAATGTTGAAATTCATTTATCTGTATACTTGATAATATGAAACAAATCATTTATTCCTCCTGATATGATCAAATATTTTGCACAAATTGTTTATTGTTTCATTTATATAATTTTAAAGTGTATGGTTACATAATTATTTTATTTTCATTAGCTTAGAATTTTAATTCTGTAGTTTTCCAGCAATAAATCTACATATTTGCTTACCAATTTCTGAAAGTGCATTAGTCAATTTCTTGACATTTAATGGTTTATAGATATTTTTTAGTTACATTTGCTTCAATGTTCAATTTCTGCTTTTTTCTGGAATATTATTTCTGGAATTGTCAATTTACTTAAGTTTCTTCTTTCTGTATTTTTATCATTAACTTATCTCTTTATTCAGCAAATGTAGTTTGAGTATTATTTATGTTAGGGTATGCATATTTAAAAGAAAATATCCAATATACCGAACAAAATAAAAAATGTTAGTTAAGATTGCTAAAGGGGTAGAAAAGAGGAAAGTAAAGTGTAATGATGTATATAAATGAACATAATGAAAACTGGAGCAAATGACGCCCATTGGGATTTGAAAGAATAGAAGTAACTTTTACAGGAAAAGATCTTTACAAGATTCCTGAAACTTGAATAAATCAATGATAAAGTTAGAGGAAAGGTTGACCTTCAAGACTAGAGGAACCATAAGCAAATACAATTGAACCTTCAATAGAGAATATGGCTCAGTCTGTTAACATCTGATATTGGGGTTTCCAGGGAAAAGACGTGTGCAGACTATTGAGAATAACAGAGGCACTACGAGCCAATGTAAATCATTGTATTTCACCCTGCCCACCAACTGAATCTCCATCCCAGAGTCCAAAGTTAGCTCATTTTTATATTCTCACATGCGTCAGAGTTTGTATCCTCACCATATTCACATATGATTTTTTTTTTTAAGTAAGAGAAGAGTTTCAGCATTTCCTTCTTCTCATGGGTGAAAAGCCATTTTTCTTTGGTTCCAGCTGGACAGAGTAAGTTTAACACTAAATCAAGGTCAGGAATGGTTTATTACTTGTGATGGAGCCTTGTTTATTTAAAGTCAAATATCCAGAGAGAGACAAAGAGAAACAGAGAAAGAACCCCTCTATCTTCTTGCTGCCCAGGGAGCTGCAAGAGTCAGGGCCGTACCAGATCGAAGGCAGGACCCCAGAGCATCTTCCAGATCGCCCCTGCGGATGTAGGAGCTCCAGTGATTGGGAGACAGGTCATGACTAATGCTATTTCTGGCTCATTAACAGACTGCATCAGACTGGCCAGATCTTGAACTGGCACACATTTGGGATGCTGGCATACAAGGTGCGCAACCACAACACAGGCACCAAATCAGATTTCCTGGAGGAATTTATGTTCTATCTGTTGCAGAACTGTGCTCCCCTACCCCATCTGTATGTGTGTAGCTTAAACCTCATCAAGAAAAAAATTCAATAAAATAATTTCTGAGAGCAAAAATTCTTCTTAATATTGCTAATACTGGCTAAAATCCTATATTATAAAGTTTAATAGATATTCTATACAGAAATCACTATTTTAATACTTTTCCCCCTCTAGCTGTTTGTCTTTCAGAATTGCTGTTTTGTATATAAATTTTGTTCACATACTTCATGTTTGGCTGAAATTTAGCAGGCATCTTAATTTGTTTTCCTGAAAACATGAATGTTTTTCCAGCTCGGACTGTTTGGGAGCGGGATTTGACATGCCATGACTGTTGCTTGCATTGTGTTATATTTCTTGCTGAAAATGCTCATTTTGGATAAAGTAATAGGGAAAATCCCACACATCTTTCATATTGCATTATTTACCTCCTTGTATTTTCTTTGATTTACTAGGGACATTATTGCTTGGGTTTCTTGGGATGGCATCCTTGCTTTAAGGTGTTCCCTGTGCACTCCCATCTCTACTAATATTTTATCTTCTGATTTTCAGAGAAAGAGGATTATGCTTGTGTTTCATGAGGAATAATATTGAATTCTATGTGCTTTTACTCAAAATATTGATCCTCTAGTTTGTGCCCTGGCTGTTCCATTTCCGATCAGCTCCTTTCTAATGGCCTCCAAAATAAAAGTGGCAACCAACCACAGTTTATCAAATTAGTATTTGTTAGAGCAAAGTTTCCTTGCCCTCAGGACAGAGAAAGTTAGAAACCTAAGGAGGCTCATTTTGCAAATGACATTTCACTGACTTCCTGAGCTTTAGACTCAGCGTAAACTACCGTCAGAACCAATTAATCCTTGCAAATTGCATGATCCTTTGAGTGTGTCCTGCACTGGGTTTATCATTAGTTTTTGCTTTCTCTGGAGCAAGATAGCAATTTCTCCTAGAAAGTAGACAAGTATATGCGAGGAGAGTCTGCACGGTCAGGAGAATCTTGGGCAGCTTTCCTCTGCTGCACATTGAGAGGAGACAAAGAGGAGTTTGCTATGATCTCATTCTCTTCATTACTCTAGCAGATTCACGGGGGCCCTTGTTTTTGGAAATCACTGAATAATCGGCCTGAAGTGACAGTTCCTATATCAAAGATTTATTTACTAGAGATAAGCAAGAGAAACAGTTCCCTAAAGATATTTCCTCTCTTAGAAGCAGTTCGCCAGGGTTTTTATAGCTGGGGTTAAAAGGAGGACCAGGAGGTCATTCCTGCTCAAGCAACAAACATGCACACACTGCATTTAACAAAATCTGACTCAGACCATTACAAAAGTGTTTATCGATTGCTTGTCTAAAAGGCAAATTTGCAGAGAAAATGAGAAACAGTGAGGGAAAGATCTTTCATCTGCAGATTCACTTCTAAGTTGACTCAATGGCTAGAGCTGAGCCAATCCGAAGTTAGGAGTCAGGGGTTCTTTTGGGTTTCCCCACGGTGCAGGGTCCCCAGGTTTTGAGCGATCTTCCATTGCTTTCCCAGGCCATGTGCAGGGAGATGGATGCAAAGTGGAGCAGCCAGGGCAGGAACAGGTGCCCATGTGAGATGCTGTTTGTTGAAGGCACAAGACTAACCTGTGCCTTTTTGGATGCCTTCCTACGTGAGGGTACTCTGGCCCCTCTAGAGTTCAATGGTGAAAGATAAGCTGTATTGAAAAATCATATGCAAAGTTAACTTAGTGAAAAAAAAAATGGCTTCAGACTTGGGGCCCATGATCATGTGCCCTCCTCCTCATTAAATCCTGTAGTTTTGACTATAACTACCAGTACATTTTCAGTGTTGTCATTGTTTTTCAATTTAGTCCACACAAAACAATGCTGGTTGTAGCTCTTACCAACCAGTTCTACTGATATTATAGTTAACACATAATTACCTGCACATATTTTAATTTTGAATACCAAACCACATTTAAAATAATAAATGCAACCATCACTCATTGATTTGTCTTTAGAAAATTGCTTAAAAACTCGCCAACTTTTAAGTTTTAATATTGAATTTTGTTATCCCCATGAGTATTCATGATATTTTTCAAAAGTGACACTTGAAATTTTTGTTTACATTTAGCTTTTTTTGTGAATCATGCCTCTGATGATGACAACTTCTTAGCCACTGACTAGGTCAAGATCACATCACTATTCTGTTATTTCTTCCAGAAGTCTCTAAGTTGGACTTATCATCAGTTTAAAATTACTATTTGTATGCAGTATAAAGTGCACAATTGTCCTTGAACTGTTTTTTTTTTTTTTTTTTTTTAAATAATGATCCTTTCTCCACTGAATTGCCTTCAGGCTTTAGCCAGTCATTTGGCCTTACATACATGGGTTTTTTTCTGGACTCGACATTCTTGTGTCAGTCTATTTATGTGTATCCCTATACAACACAGACACGAATGTTGTATGTTTTATAATAAATCTTGAGTGAGTTAATATTACACTTTAGCCTTATTTGTGCTTTTCAACACTATCTGGTCTATTGTAGCTTTTATACTTTCTCCCATATATTTTTAAATTATTATAACTTACAAAATATTTGTAGGAATATTGAGTGAAATTGCACAAAGTACATAGATCAATCCGGTTGGAATTTCTATCTTAACCGTGTTGGAGATAATCGACACAGCAATTCTCTTCACTCCTACAGTGTTGCCTTGATTCACTTTTATCTTATACGTTGTCCAATGTTCACTTTTATCTCATATGTTTTTCATCCAAGTTCAACATACTTTCTACTTTGCTTCATATCTCATCTTCAACTAATGACATTTAAAGAAGGCTCTTAATTTGGTAAGTATTTCAACATCTTCTTGGAATTTTTGTTGTTGATATCTACTTTCAGTCTAATTTCCTCAGAGACTACACTTTCTATGTTGTGAATCTTATTAAATGTGTTAATACTCATTTGGAATTAGATCCAGGATGGCAAATCTTTCAGTTCATTAAAAAAGAATATGTATTGTGCTACTCATAAGTGCAATATTCTAAAAATGTCAAATCAAACTCATAATTTTAAGTGAATCTTCCACTTCCTTCCTGTTATATATATATAAATATATATGCATATATACGTATTCAATAGACTGAATATTTCACTTTCTGGTGCATCAGATTTTGTTTCATGCATTTTCAATCTCTGTTATGAGTTAGATAATCAACCGTGCTGTAAGTGCCTTTTTTAAGATTTATTCATTTTTATTGCAAAGTCAGATAGATATATAGAGAGGAGGAGAAACAGGGATAAAGATCTTCCATCCAATGATTCACTCCCCAAGTGAGAGCAACAGGCAGTGCTGCACCAATCCAAAGCCAGGAGCCACAACCCTCTTCTGTATCTACCACATGGGTGCATGGTCCCAAGTCTTTGGGCCGCCCTCCACTGCTTTCCCAGGCCACAAGCAGGGAGCTGGATGCGAAGCAGGGCTGCCGGAATTAGAACCAGCACCCATAGGGGATCCAGATCGCGTTCAAGTTGAGGATGTTAGCCACTAGGCCACCACTGGGGCCCAGTGGTTTGTTTTTTGAATAAATTGAGCCCATGACATTACTAAGTGATCTTTTATTTCTGGTAATATTCAATGCTGTGAAATCTAATCTGATATTGATAAAACCACTTTGATTTTTAAAATTAGTTTATCACGGAATGCATGTATGTATCTTGATGCTTTTATCTATCTGTGTCTTTATACCTAAAGTAAATTTGCTTGAAGTTGGTTTACATTTATTTATGTGACAAGCAGGGAGATAAAAGAGATGAGTGGGAACAGGGAAAAAATATTCTATTCTGTTGGTCAACACACCAAGTAGCGGCAATACCTATAGCACTGCCAGGCTGAAGCCAAGAAGCAGAAACTCCACCCCAGTCTTTCATGTGAATCTCATGGATCCTGGCATTAACCCGCCATCTGCTGTCTCAATGGGTGCATGTCAGTGGCAAGTGAGAACGGAAATGCAGGTCAAATTCTCCTAAAATCCTGGAAACTCCATTACAGGACAACACTGCCATTAAAAGAGCATTTGTAAAATGAGTTGATGGGAAGAACGTGGCTATGGGCTATTTTGTCTATGGTTTCTCAGTTTTCAATTTTTTCCCCCCACTGGCTCATTTGTGTATTAATGAGTGTATTGAACAGTTTCTACATAATGTGATTACTGATGTACTGAGATTTCATGCAACCAACTTGGAATTTGTTTACTGTTTCCTCTATTTTTAATATATTTCCACACTCTGCTATTTTTAGATAACATTTTAACCTATTTCTGAAGCAGAGGGACCAGGAAAAGGAGATAGAAGAACAGAGATTCCATCTATTGGTTCACTCCCGAAAGGCCTGCAGGAGCCAGGACAGGTTCATTGAAGGTGGTAATCAAGATGGGTAACTCAGGAGTCCCTCATCTGAATGTCCACGATCTGGGCACTGGAGGCTGCCTATTGCTTCCCAGGTTTGAGCCAGTCTGAAGCCAGCATCTAGGAACTCCATTAGGATCTCTCATGTGGTGACAAGGAGCCAAGGATTTCTGTCATCATCCACTCCAATGTCAGGTATTTAGCAGGAAAGTGATGGGAAATGGAATAACCAGGTTTAAACCTGCACACTGACATGGGGTGCTGGCATCCCAAGCGGAAACAGCCTATCGAGCCACAGTGTTGGCCCCGACACTTGCATTTTTTTTTTTTCAGAGAAGAACTCCAAGTGACTGGTGCAGTGGTGTATCAAACTCATCTTCCACCTACAGCGCTAACATGCCATACAGTGGGTTCATATGGCTGCTCCACTTCTGATCCATCTCCCCACCTCTAACCTGAGAAATCTGTGAAGGGTGTCTCTACTCTTTGGGTCTCTGTATACATCTGGAGAAAACCCAAAAAAGTCCCTTGTTGTTTCTGTGGTCTTTGCAGCCATCTGGGGACTGAACCAGTGGAATGAAGAACCCTTTGTGTCTCTCATCTCTCTGTAAAATATTTCAGATGAAAATAAATTTAAAAAAATAAGTTCTAATGTTATTTTTTGGTATTTGTATGTTGTAGTTTACAGCAGTTTGATGATGATATGCATTGATTCTTGAAGCTCATGTTCACTATGCTTAGGATTTTTTCTGAGATATTTGCATTATTATCTATGATATGTTTCAAATTTAGTTAAACTTCACCCATTATTTTCTCCAATATTTCCTTTTGCCCATAGTCCTCCAAGCTTTCTTATTGTATACCCATTAGATTGCTTTGAACCCATTTTTAATTGTCATCACTACTTTACATAGGAGCACAAGTAGTTGCTAAGGAACATTATTTGATAAACCCTCACTGTCTAGAGAGAGGACAGCAAATGCAATGGTAGATCTTTTACAAAATTGTGTTTAGTTTTGAACAAGGCAGCAGAAATATATATTTGTGTGTGTGTGAATTTTCAAATTAATAATATTCATAATGTTTATTGTGTTTGAAACCATGATATCCACTGAGTTATTCAAGTAATTCATTTTTTCTGATTAATACCAGACAAATATTTTTTCAGCCCCTAAGTTTCTGACTATTCTCAAACGTCATTTTTAGCAAATGATACTTTTTTTAAAAGATTTGTTTTATTAGAAAGGTGGATGTACAGAGAGGAGAGACAGAGAGGAAGATCTTCCGTCCAATGATTCACTCTCCAAGTGAGCACAATGGCCGATGCTATGCCAGTCCGAAGCCAGGAGCCTCTTCAGGGTCTCCCGTGCAGGTGCAGGGTCCCAAGGCTTTGGGCCGTCCTTAACTGCTTCCCTGGCCACAGGCAGGGAGTTGGATGGGAAGTGGGGCTGCTGGGATTAGAACCGGCGCCCATATGGGATCCCGGGCATGCAAGGCGAGGACCTTAACCACTGTGCCACTGCACCAGGCCCGTAGATGCATACTTTTTTAATCTCTTGCATTTTAAAATTCCCATTTCATGTGATTTCTTTTTTAGAATGTCTTTTTTGCCATTATTAACTTGAGTTATTCAGACTGCGTCTTAAACTTTCATTAGCTTTGTACCCATTTGTGTAATATTATAAGGCATTCATTCTTACGCATTTTGCAAAGGCCAAAAATCTTTTTATACTTATTTACAGGAGAGGGAGAGAGATGTAATGGGAGAGGCAGAGTCCTCCCATTGGTTAGCTTTGCTCTTCAAAGACGTACAATAAAGATAGCAAGCCCCAAAGTGGCAACCAAAGACACAATCCAATTCTCCCAATGATTTAAGACATCTGCATCTGTCTCCCACTGCCTACATGATTGGGAAACTGAACTGGGGAGCTGAGTGGGGACTTTCAGAGATGTAGGAGTCTTGACTGGGTTTTACCTGGTGGCCGAAGTCTGCGCCGTGTGTGTGTGTGTGTGTGTGTGTGTGTGTGTGTGTGTGCATGGCTGGATGTGTTCTCCATCATTAGCTCTGTCGCAGGAAATCACACATGGTGCATCTTTCCTATGGAATTTTTGACGAATAGTTTGAAACAGCAAGAGTGGTCACTGCTTTCATCACTTAACAGAAATTGGTGGTCCGTTTATCTTGGGGTGGAGGTAGATGGCTTAACAGGAAGTTAGGTCAAGTCCATGTAAGAGTGGCAGAGTTCCTTTAATACTGACAAAATGCTTATTTCTAAGAAACTCTCTTTAGCAAAACAGCTACTGATCTCACCTCTCTAACAAGTTTCCAGTCCCATCATGAGGATACAAAGACAAAATTACCAAGCTCATCATTCTAATTTTGTTTTTGTTTGTTTTTCAGACAGGGTTGCAATGCCTTTCCTATGGTGGGCTTCGTCCCAGCACTCTGGCTGATTGTTAACTGTTACTCCTCTCCCTGAATTGTGCACAGTAGGCCTCACACGAGCAAGTTTCTTCATACATTCCTCCCTTCTGGGCACTGCCTTCCTTTCTGTTTGTTGCTTTCAGAGGCTTCTCAACTTTTATCATGCTCTGTTCATATAGAAACAACCACAGGCTGTCATCAATGTAAACCTGTAACAAGTCCATCCGTTTAGCAATATGTTTCTATTACTACTATTACAGTAAAGATTGAAATTTATTATTGGAAATAATAGTATTTGCAGAAATACCATGTAACAGCAATTTGAACATGTCGAAAAGCTATATTTGTCACAAATCTGAATTATTCAAGTGCTGTTCCTTCTTATGATGTTCCATGTAATGCCTAGTTTACTTCATACAAAATTCAAAAGCCGCTGCTCTTCCTGGCGCTGGCGGCTGCGCTTCCCTGAACACCGACTCTAAACAATTTGGCATTGATTTTTAAATGATTTTGCTCTCCTAGAAGGTACTTAATGGCATGGCCTTGTTCTTTCACCAGAGACCTTTCATCCCATTATGTACCTAGTGTTCACTTAGATCTGAACCTCTCGTTTCCTTTTAATGTGTTCTAATCATAGCCTTCAGACAATGTGACCACAACCATTTGGTAACTCGATCTCTCATGCTCAACTTCCACATGACTGCGCCCACAATTTTGTCAAGTTGACTTCAAACGATACCTTAGGAACTATCTGGTTGAACTACAACTTTTTTTCCAGTCTTAAATTTAGATTTAAAGTATTGACTTTGTTTTGAATTTCATCACAATCACAAAATTTCTTGTCCACAGGAGAAGGCTAAGTTTGTGCTGTGGTGCTTCAAGTATACATGAAAATGACTGCATGGCAATAAAGCAACAATGGTATTGCATGAAAAATATGATAAAGGATTCATTATGTCAGTTTCTTCCAGATGCTGGGAACGCATAGAACTCTACAATCTCCTAAACTGCTATCATTTACTAATTTTCTGATCTTCCCAAAATATTGTACTTTTAGAATATCAAAGTGCTAGTTTCTCTTACACTGTCATTTTTTTTAATAAATAAATTAATGGACGTGTGATGTCTTGTGCCTCAGTAGGTTAAGTCCGGTTAACTTTTGATCCAGTTCCTTGCTGATGCCAACGTGAAGTAGCAAATGTTGGCCCAGTGCCTGGATTCCATTCTTGAAAACTAGGACGGGTTTCAGGCATAATGTTGCGACCATTTTATTGCAAATGGTAGAAATTTAGCCAAACATGTAGTGGTATTTTATTGTTACTTGATCTTAATTTTTCTTTAGAGGAGTAGAGCAGAAAGGGAGAGTTCTTCTCTCCAAATGATTGCAGTGACTACGCATGGGCCAAGGCCACGAGCTTCAACTAGATCTCCCATGTGGGGGGCATGAGTCCAACAACCTGAGCTATTGTCTGCTCTCATCTCAGGTGCTTTAGCAAGCAACTATCTTAGAAATGGAGCACCACGGTCCATGTGGAATGCTCCAGTTGCAGGTGGCAGTTTGAACTACAGTGCCTCACTATTGCTCTCCTCCTCTGCAGCATAACAAATAGGCACGTGTCATTATTGGCTATTTGAAATGCTAGCTAATACACTGATGAATTGATTTTTAAAATTCAACTTGATCTTAATTTTAAATTTCAGCTGTTATATTTAGTTGGCTCTTAGAATTGACAGCGCAGACCTAGAAGAATTTGAATAACACCTTTCTTTTGATCAACTCGTTATTAACATCCCAGAATTGTGGATTTATGATGGATGAAAGTTTATCCTGTTGCCAAATTGCTTAAGAGTCTGTATTTTTACTCAAAAAATTCACTGTGTAAAGCTGTTCCTCCTCCCACCCTGCCAAGCACAAGGCTTTGAGTAATTCTCTATTATATTTATGTTAGTATTACTGTGTTACCTAAAACCAGTATCGGTAGCAAAATCAGTGTAGATGTTCTGTATCTTGTATAAAATTGTGAGAAAAAATCAACAAACTTGCACTTGAATATTTAATTGAGTTTGCTTAAAAATATTTTAGATGAGCTTCTAACAATGGCTATTTGAATGGAACAGGCTTCTTGCTGTATATGTGGGTACATTGGCTTACCACATTTAACAATATTTTAGAGCAGAGTAAAATGAATCTGACACAACTCTACTGAAACAAGACTCTCAATCCTTGACAATTTTTGAATAGTTTTAAAACAGCAAATGTTTTATTCAGCTATTACCCACTTATTTCAATGTGTTATTTACTTCAAACAAAATAAATCCTTATGATAAAAATTATGTGTGTTCTTTACTTTGTCTCTGAGTAGATATAAGATCTAATTACAGCATGGTGAAGTTGCTTGGATTTCAACCTTCCAATCGACCCCCACAGCCAGTCAGGAAACATGTTACACAATAGACCTCACCTCCTGGGCAGCAAAATAAGCATTGGAAATTTTACGAAATAAGAAAATAAAGGCCAAAAGATGTTCACTCATAAATGCAAAAGCCCCAAGACATCTGACTGTACTGCCATTGAGTCAGAACTGCATTTTGAACTTAGCAAAATTGAACCAGACAGCACTGCAAAGCTTTGCAGTCTCAAGCTTTTTCTTCAATTCCTGGGATACAAGACTCCTGAAACACATGCTGTTGTGAGAACCCAGATGAATATTTTCCTTAAAAGCCATTTGATTATTGAGTTATATTATAATCTAGGGTGAAGCATAAATAGGAATTACATTGAAATAATAGCTGAAAAATCTGAAGACATCTTCAAGCAAACAAGCAGTTAAAAAGCATGCGTGAAATCATGAGTTTCAGTTTAAACATAGCTAGAAATTATCAATAATAGCTTAATTTGAGTAAGCGTATCACAAGCTAGGAATACACTTTTTGATTAATATCAGTTTATAGAGCTAAATGAAAATTGAATCAACTTTCAGACAATTAAAATAATCTTTCTGTAAGTGTAATTTTAAAATTCACCCTTATCTATACCTAAAATACAGTGATACACTAAATAGAATGTTAAACCTATGACTGTTGAAGAACTGCACTATTGTAATAATACCAGGGAAATGACTGGGGGGAGGGAGGGATCCATGTGCCTATGGAAACGTATCATGAAAAATAATTTTTAATTTTTTAACATTATTTATTCGCGTCTAGGACGTGACTGTGCTCTAGTGCATGACTGACCCTGATTCCAATAAACTCATGCATGTAAATCTCTGCATTAATCTCTGCTTTTCAGGAAATACAATATGTAAGACTCAGGAGACGTGAATAAATAAAATCGCTTAATATAACTTTGTCAAAAAATACCTCTGGGTTTAAGAATTACAATTCTTTTATATTTTATTATTATCATTATTATTATTCTAAATTTTTCTCAAATTAAAAGTTTAATGTTTATATTTTGGATTTCAATTATCTCTCTTGATTTTTTTTAATATTTATTTTTTACTGGAAAGTCAGATATACAGAGAGGAGGAGAGACAGTGAGAAAGATCTTCCGTCCGATGATTCACTCCCTAAGTGAGCACAATGGCCGATACTATGCCGATCCGAAGCCAGGAGCTAGGAACTTCTTACAGGTGTCCCATACAGGTGCAGGGTCCCAAAGCTTTGGGCCATCCTCAACCGCTTTCCCAGGCCACAAGCAGGGAGCTGAATGGGAAGTGGAGCAGCTGGGATTAGAGCCTGTGCCCATATGGGATCCCAGCGCGTTCAAGGCGAGGACTTTAGCCGCTAGGCCACACCGCCGGGCCCATATCCCTCTTGATTTTAAACAGTACTAATCTTAGCTTGACTAGTGAATATAGCTCTGGGTAGGAATTTGGAATGAAAATACCTCAAACCATGTCCTATCAAATGAACCTAAAATTTGTGTGTGCTACCAATCCTTTTTTGGGTCAAATACATGACAAGATTCCCAGTGGGGGAGTTACTGTAGTTGGAATAAATATCTTTTTCCTGTTTATGTTCCTCTCAACATTGCATCCACTGCCCTCCTAGCTTTCTGTACCTAATTCTCTAAGGAGCACTGCATATGTTTAAATAATGTAAATAAATGTCATCATGCCCTACTTTCTCAGTATCATGTGAGCTATTATCTATTTTATTTATTTGAATAATTAATGCTCCTAAATTTGTAATTATCACAAGTGGCCAAGTTAAAAATAAATAACATTTGGGAATTGCTAGGCCATTCTAGATTTCTCAGAGAGCCAACTTTTCCTGTCTTATCAGCTATTACATTTGGCTTTCCTTTAGTTGCTAATGTGCTTTTGGCAAACATGATCAAATGATTTTCATTAATGGAATGAGTATTAGAACCTTAATATTCTAAAATTAGTTCAAACATTTTCTTATTGATTATGAATTCAAATCCTTTTGGAGAAAAAGTTGTGATTTTTCATGTATTTCATTTTGATTTTTTTTGCATGTTATAAAAAGGAATAAATGTGAAAACACTACCAATAAACGACTTTTCTCTTGTTCTATTTGTTCTGTTTTATAAAGCATGCCCAAACTCAAGGACATGCATTATGTCTTTGTTGCTCCATCTTCAGTAACAAAAAAATTGGAACCATATTATATACCTGCACATATATTTACGTATATATATTGCTTATTTATATGTATGTACATATATACAGTGAGTGTACTTTGTTTTTCTAATTGCTCTTTATTGTCTTTCCAGTTTCCTGAACTCTTTATAAATATCATATAACAAATAATGGTAATAGTTTCACAGTTGGCATACAGATGGGAATAAAATATACTATTCTCATGTAACTCATTACAATTACTTACGAGCTACTTTATCATGCCTGAACGGTTGATTTTGAGTTAGAGAACTTCGGCCCAATCTTCTCGAATCTCTCATAAAACCTTGTGTCTGTCGTCACCATCACATCAGGAAAATTCAGATACAACGATATCAAGGATATTGATGTTAATTTCTTTTCTTTCTTTTTTCTTTTTCTTTAAACTGGTGAGTGAAGTAGACTTTAGGAAATTCAATAAGCTACTCAGTCTCATTTTTCCCAAACTCTACACAGACGTTGATAGCATCCACATTATAATAACAATAAATCAGGTAGATATGGAAACACAGTGAGAGCAGATGCTTCTGCCATTGTTTGGGTCTCTGCTCCCAACTCTTCTTTGAAACTCTGTACAATGTAGATTATGAAAGCTTTGTGGTTTGGGCCTTATGCTAATTTTTGCAAAGCTGCTACAATTATAATAGGCTGCTATAAAATTTGAATATTTTATCTTTTGTTTTATATGACATTTTAGAACAAAATGTGATGTGTAATTTTGTTGGAAAATATTCATGCATTAATGAAACTGTTTATTGAGGACTGATCATAGTCCAGATATCATATTAACACAGCGAGAACACAGCTACTTTCTGCTATACTTTGTATGGATGTCACACCAACAACTGAAGAAAAAAGATGGATTGATTACATTTAAGTTGCGGTGGCTATGGCATCAACTGGAAAAGATATTAAAATGAAGGGAAATAAAAGAATGTGCTACACTGTGACTTGATACGCTGCATAGAAACTCATAGCAATTGTGCTTGTAATATAGATTAGACCAGTGCTGCAAAGGATGAAAAGGTTAAGAATCTCAGAAGAAGAACTCATATATGGAGGAGCAACAGATGAAACAGAGTGTAACAGTTTATATGTTTAAGGAACTGAAAGGCCTAGAGGTGCTTGTGGTTTAATAAACAGATTGAGATTAGAGAGACAGAGTAACACTGAGGAGCACGAATCAGTCTTAAAATTGATGGGAAGGAGGCGGAGCTGGAATTAGAGGGACTTCAGTGTGAAAGTTTAGCATCCTAACCAGTGTCTTCGTTACTTACATCCAATACCCCTGGACCTCAGGACCAAAACATTTTCCTCAGAGAAGTGTGAAGTTTTAAACCTTTCTGTTGGATTTGCAACACAGATGCTTTTCACCATGAATGCATGAACACACCGTTAATCAACCTCATGCCTCTCCCCTCCACATGTTATGAGAAATCAAGAAAATTTCTGCAAGAACAAAACAAAATTTAAAAATGCAATAAAAAAACTTCAAAGCTTTACATTAAGGAATGAAAATGCCATAGATGGGCCTCAGAAAAGCAGAAACAAAAAGACCAATGACAACTCAAGCAAGTGGGAAGGCCTCTTTAGTAAATGTTGTTGGGACAACTGGCTGATAGCCTGTAGAAACAAAAAGATAGACCCACATCTATCACCATACACCAAGATCCAATCTACATGGATAAAAGACCTAAACCTACATCCAGAAACCTTCAAACTCTTGCAAGAAAATGTAGGAAATACCCTGCAAGACCTAGGAGTAGGTTCCGACTTTCTAAGAAGGACACCAAAAGCAATAGCAGTTGAGAACAGAATAAACAAATGGGACCTCATCAAACTAAGAAGCTTCTGTACAGCAAGGGAAACAATCAACAAAGTAAAAAAGCAACCCACAGAGTGGGAGAAGATCTTTGCACACGATATAGGCGATAGGAGGCTAATTTCCAGGATATACAAAGAACTTCAAAACAACCAAAAAACCAAAACGAACAAGACACTCAAGAAATGGGCACGGGAAATGGGCAAACATTTCACAAAGGAACAAGTCCAAATGGCAAACAAATATATGAAAAAATGTTCCAGCTCCCTAGCAATAAGGGAAATCCAAATTAAAACATCGATGAGGTACCACCTAACACCAGCAAGATTGGCCCACATAAACAAGAACACCAACGACGCTTGCTGGCGAGGATGCGGGGAAAAGGGAACCCTACTCCACTGCTGGTGGAGCTGCAAATTGGTACAGCCTCTATGGAAATCAGTCTGGAGAACACTCAAACAACTCAAAATCTGCATACCATATGACCCAGCAATAGCACTCCTAGGAATATATCCAAAACACCTGTTTTACGACAAACCAACATGCATCCCTATGTTCATTGCAGCACAATCAGTAATTGCAAAAACATGGAAGCAACCGAAATGCCCATCAGCAGAAGATTGGATAAGAAAGCTTTGGTTCATCTACTCCATGGAATACTACTCAGCTATTAAAAAAAACAAAATGCAGTTCTTTGTGGCTAAATGGGCACAACTGGAAACTATAATGCTAAGGGAAATGAGTGAATCCCAAAAGATTAGATACCACATGTTTGCCTTGATTTAACCTGTAATTTTTGTATGGTTGTTTGTTATTTTTTGAACCTGTCATTGATACTGTCTCAACCCAGATGTTTTGAAGAATGGAACTTGCATTATTTTTAACATATTGTTTACCCAATACTATGTCAATTAATTCCATAATGTTGTATATTGATACTGAGGCCTTGTTGGGGCTTTTAACTGACCGGATCTTTACTCTGTTAGACCTATCTTCAGACCATAGAAGGTCTCCTCAAGAGGCCACTGAACTTATCTGGACAATAAGACGCTGAACTTTATGCTAGGCATGTGTTTGCAAGCAATGAATCTCAACTGAACTTGAACTATGGTTATGCAACAAGGTGGAGGAATCCACCATGGGGGGAGGGGTATGGGAGGGGTGGGGGGAATCCCCAGCGCCTATAAAACTGTACTACATAATACAATGTAAGCAACAATAAAAAAAAAAAAAAAAGAAAAGCAGAAACAAGCTATACAAGATCTAGCATCTCACTTCTGCCCTACATGCCAATGAGATAAAACCTTAAAGCCATATTTGTAGTACATGATCATTGTGGCATTATGTGCAGTAATCCAGATATAAAAACAATCTACATGCTCATTTATGTCCATGAATGAATGAAGAAAATTGCTCCATAAAGAAGCAATTCTGAAAGTTGTGACAATAAGAATGTAACTTGGGAACATGCCGAGTGATATAAGCCGAAAGCAAATAATAATGCTGTATAATTTATATCTCTGTGCTATCTAAATGCTTTGAACTTTAACAAATTTACAGCAAAAGTATAATTTTAATGACAAGTTACACTAAAACTGGATTTGCTGAACAAATAACACCAATTTTCCGTAAGATATTGGTAGAAAAATTATTTCCATGGATCTAATAAGCAGTACTTGACTATAGTTAATAAGACTGCATTGTATACACGATTGCAGTTGAAAGTAGATTTTAAGTATCGGTAACACAAAAAGAAAGTGACAGAAAATCAAATTACCCTGGTTTTATAATGTATTTATGTACAATCACATTGCTTTCCTTGAATGCATTCAATTGTACTTAGAGTTGTGCGAGGTTTTAAATAAATTATCCCAGCTAAGACTTGGCAAAATTCACTTGGGCAAACAGGTTGTAAACGAAAAAATAAGTAAGAAAAGTTAAATTTTAATGAAGAAAAAATAAGTAGCAAAACACAATCACATTCATGGAGATAGTTCTGTATGAATATAGACACATTACAATTGCAGAAAATAAAATGTTGCTGAATTGAATTTTTTAGGTTTAGTAGTGCCGCATTATCTTAAATAAGATTTACCTTGGAAAGCACAGAATGCATCTTTTAGAAGTATGTTGCATATTATTTGTGTTTCATCTAAAATTCAGTTTCTCCTGAACAATACTAGAGTCCGTTTTATCACAGACCCTTTTAATTTACCTTCCTTAGAATTATTTCATTGAATAAAACTGAATGTTTTCATTATATTTTAGCATCAATTTCATTGTAAATCACATATCATAGATTTTTCTAATCTTGGAACTCTTTACCATTGGTGTAAATTAGGCTGATTGAATGATTAAACTCCAGAGAAGAATTACTAAAATATCTACAGAAAAATACACCTATATTATAAATTCACAGAAAATGTACAAATGTGTGTCCTTTTTTAAAAGGAGACATATTAAAGAATGATATTTCCTTAAGAGATTTACTATAATTATTATTCCTTGTTAATTACAATAATTGTTCTTTAAAGACTCGTTCACCACTAGTTTCATGCATTTCCCTCTTTATTTATAGTTGCCAAAGTGCATGAATGATTTATTATATTCTGTTTTGCTAACAATCTAAAACTACTTTACGCTTTTCTGAAGTTTGTTATGGCATTACAACCATGGCGAAGGGAAGGATTGGCAACATTCACGGAATGCATTTAGTTTTTAAAAATGCACTCAAACTTTCATATTTCTTCCAGTTGCCAAAAAAGTTGTATTTTCATGACAATTGTCACAATAGAGAATTCAAAATGAGAATGGGTCATTACTTATGATTTTATTGTCTTCTGATCTCAAAGTCATTATTTCCTAAAATAGCTCCTCATTTATTTCTGGTTTTGGCTAATTTAACCTAATCATTATGTCAATAAAGAAATAGGTGAATTGTTTATCTTAAATATACTAATCATTAACCTCTCCCCTTTACGGTCCTTGTGGTTCTCTTCTGGAATGCATGTACCATTGGTATTTTTGTACTAGGCTTATAGATTTTTTGTGATTATACACTGGCAATCTCAGAATCCTGGATAAATTACTCCCAGAAAAGATGCTTTACCTTAAACAAATGATTAATCATCGTTTTTCAAAAATAAAGGTAGAAGAAAATGAGAGTGATCACAACTATATTTAATTAATAAAAATTGTATGCTCAATATGGATATTAAGCACCTGCTTTCATTCTCAAAAGTGTCATAATATAGAATATGAATTGTATAGGTATATTTGCTACAACGTTAGTAAATTGCAGGTGCTTCAGAATCATGGAGAATAATGGTATAAGTAGACTGTGAATCCAGAAAGACTTTTATAAAGTAATGCCATTTTTGTAACATGAAGAGCTCAAGATCAATAACTGCTATGCAGTTTACTAAAATGGTAATCTCAGTGATTTTCTCTCACAGAAAACAGATTTAACAAGAATACATGAAACAAAATATCTTTATGACACTTTTCAAATCCTGTTACAAAATTTCAGGACTCTAGGCAAGCACTAAACTCAGAATAGCCACATTAAAAGAGCAATTTCACTCGGCCACATCAATTTCTCCACAGGTCATCACAGCTAAGTGCTGGAAGAGATAGTGGAGGTCTGAAATCGTTCCCATGAGGGGGAAAGAGATTGGAGCAGATTCCAGCGTCCTAATTTTTCAAATCCCTGCCTAAGGAATTGGTTTCTCTCCTGCCTCACAATCGCTAAGTGTGACAATGACACTGAAGCAAGATGTAGGCCTGGAGTCAGTTGGAGACAATGGCAGGAACAGGTGGCTTGCAGCAGCTGGCAGCAGATCGTTTATTTCCAACATTCTGGCTTTTCTAAGAGCGTCCTGATGAACTGATTTCTGTCTTTACTTACCCTTTACTGATTAAAATGGAATTACACTTGCAAGAATTCAGAGAAAATGAAGAGAAAAGAGAAGAGAAAGTGAACTCAAATCTGGCTTTTTGCCCAACTGCTCAATGCAATAAATGCTGCATTCCTAGCTTAGGTCAGTGATTGTGAACCGCAGAAACTTGGTTGGCTTGCTCTAAGAAACTTTTCAGAGTCTCAGACCATGACAGATCACAGGAGATAACAAGCTCAGAGAAACAGAAACCAAAAAAAGTTCTCGTAACTTCAGCTTGACACATACATAAATCCAAAGATAGCAAGGCAATTAAAAAAAAATTGCCAAAATTTCTTGGCCATGTTGACTAGTGAATTTCTTTCTCTTTATTAAGTTAGTCCTTAAGACTCAAGGATTTTAGTAGTTTTTTAGCACACCTATCAGAATTAAATCTGAAAGAATGCATCTACATAAATATATGAATATGACCCAAGCAAATGTTCAACAAATAATGTTTCAAAAACTGACACTACAGGAGTTTTACTTCAAAGAAAATTGGAGACAATTTTCAGAAAGATTCATGACAAACTCAGGAACACAAATTATCAATTTCAACTGAGTTACAAAATACTTAAAACCTAAACAAGCTTTTTTTTTCTTTATCCTTGGAGCTATTTGTGTATATTAGGGTCATTAATTTATGTCATTGATTTTGTACCCTGCTACCGTTCCAAACACTCTTATGAGTTCCAATCGTTTCTAGAGTGAGTCTTTTGGTTCTCCTGTGTAGAGCATCATGTCTTCTGCAAACAGGGCTAATTTTGTTTCCAAATTTCTAATTTGAATTTCTTCAATTTATTTTCCATGAGCAATAGCTCTGGGAAAGACTTCCAACAGTATATTGAAGAGAAACAATGAAAGTGATCACCCTTGTAGAGGTCCAGTCTTAATGCAAAAGCTCAAAGACTATCCTCATTTAGAGAAGCAGAGAATAAACTCAAGAAAAGGGAATAAAAATGCCAGAGTTAAGTCCACTCATGTACAAATGAGAGTACTGAAAATTACTCAAGGAAAATGTATGGTCTTGTAAGCAAATGCCGTTGAGACAATAGAATAGCAATCAGCTGCACGCAGTATGAATCAAGTTATTAAAAGAAAGCATAACAAGCACTCTATAAGGTACAGTCATTGGCAAAGGATTTTTGGAAAATTCACCAAAAGCACAGGCTGTCAAAACTAAAATGAACAAATGAAGCTACATCAAATTAAGATATTTTACAGCAAAGGAAATGATTCAGAAAGTGAGAAAGCAGCCAACAGAATGGGAGAAAATCTTTGTACAGTAAACATTACAGAGAGAACTAATATCCGGGATTTACAAAGAGCTTCAGAACCTCAGAAACAGCACAGCAACCAACTCTATGAAGAAGTGGGTGAAGTAAATGAAGACATTTTCAAAAGCATAAATTCAAATGGCTAATAGACGTATGAAAACAATGCTCAGGCTCCGTAGCCGCCAGGGAGATGCAAAAGGAAGCCACTCTGAAACAGAGTCAGGGTATCTCAACTGCTGATTTTTCTGCGTCCAATCCTGCAACCGATGTTACGCTATTTAAAACGCATTTGCTTATTTCCAGCAATCATTGAACACGCTTACTTCAGCATGGCTATAGTCAACTAAAATATTAGTTAAATCTCTCCCGTGTTCTTATATTCTTCTCTAAGCGGGTCATTTTTGTATTAACCGTCGTTCAACAGGAAAAGCCTAGATCTTACTGGCAGTTTGTGTACAAGAATTGATACAATAGAGCTATATGAAGAAGGATTTTCTTAACAGGAAACAGAACATATGACTTGAATAAGGATTTAGTCAAGTTTAGTTTTAGCAGCACAAAGTCATCTACCTTATTTGAGTACAGAATGTTCTAACTTATACAACTGTCTTATTGTGTCTGACTACAGAGGAAGAGGACTTGTCTAACTCCCTAACATCTGACAACTCTATGATGGCCTATGTTTAGGCTAGTAATTTTATCAAACAGTGACAATGTTCTACACAAAAGTTTCATTTTTCTTATCACGACTAAAGATAGTAAAATTTATAGTGAAATTTTCTGTTTGGAGAGAAGCATAATTAAAATCTTTTTCATTTTTTGCTCCATACTCCAAACACAGACTCTTTTTAAAAAAATGATTTATTTGGAAGGCCGAATTACAGAGAGGTGAGACACATTTTCCATCTGCAGGTTTGACATCACAAATGCTTGCAACAGCCAGAGCTGGCCTGTGGTAAGCCAGGATCGTGGGTTTTTTTCTACTTTTCCCATGTGGGTGCAATGACCCAAGAACTTGGGCCAGCCTTCCTTGTTGTCCAGCCCACCAGCAGAGCACTGGACTGGAGCTGGAGCAGCCAGGACTCAGAGCATGCTGATGTCACAGACAGAGGGGAACTTGCTATGCCGCAGTACAGCTCTCTCAACGTGGACATTTTTAAATTGTCCTTTTCAGAATGAACAAAGACCACTTTTCTTTTTTATATATTCTTTTCCTTTTGTCTGAAGGAAAAACAGAAAAGCATAAGCATTCCTCTATGTAGTGAGTAATGAACATCCCAGACATTCTGGTGACGTTTTCAAAAAGATTACAAAAAAAGCATATATGAAAATTTATGACGAGTTGTGATTATTATTCCAAGACAGTCACCTTTCTTACACGTTAATCAGTGATGCAATTTAGTGTCTATTTGAGTTTACCCTTGTTTTGGATTTCCTATTAGAATGTGCGTTGCCGATTCAAGCGACTCTAATAAGGACAGAAGTACATCTGACTGAAAAATATTAGATGTAAAAACAAAAGTTACACGCTCGGACATGGAGTTAGTGGCATAGTTAGCACAAGTTGCATTTTTACAGTTCATTTCACTGAAGTTGATTTGAATGTTTGAGCAGCTTTTTCTCCTTCACTGTGTGCTATAGTCCCAGAGAATGTTCAAGAAGGAAATGAGGTAGTGTAATTGGGAAGTGTACATTTTTGGCAGATGTTGACAATGTAATGCCCAGGCTGGTGCACATAAACAGAAAACATTATTTTACTATAATTCTGTAAGTGAGAAAGTAGATTGAACTTCATGGCTCATTAATTATTCTGTGAACTGAATTTTTACATTAAGAATTTACAAATGTACTAGGATAAAAAACCCAAAAGAAGTTTTATATAATGTTTAATGTAATTAAAATAGGCATAATAGATATTGTATTAAAATACTGAAAAGTTTCAAACCTACCCGTTCATTCAAATTTAACATAACACATTTGCTTCAGAAACATGCATTTTTCCTATAATGCCACAACATATCTAAGTTCTACCAAGTGAACTAAATATAGCAAAAGTAAAAGAAAATGTTTTTCTTCACTTCGATTTATCGCGGCATTATCATTTTCATCATCTTGTGTAACCAACCTTGTGATACCTAGTGCATTCCTTTATGACTTTGTGTTTTATTCTGCAAGATTCTGAATGTGTGTGCATATATAGACACGCATACAGCTCTTATAATATACTGTTTATTTAATAGCTAGTTCTTAAAGATTATTATTGTGAAATACAATTTCCCTACATGTTAATACATCATTATCTGTGTACTGTCTTGCAATAATCAAGCAAAAATTTAAAAAATCATAAAGTAAAATCTTAATGAAAATGAAATTTTACATGAACCTAGTAACAGATTGACATCTTTCTCCAAAGTGGCTAACATACCATAGCATTTATATATGTCAAAATATAGATTGGTATGACAAATATGATTACTAAAGAAATTTTTATTTCATATGCATCTTGATTCATTCATTGATTCATTCACCATGTTAAGCAATTAGATGTCAATTGCATGTCAGATTAAAGAAATACATGTAACCTGAATTTTTGCTATAGAGGTGTATACAAACATAAGTTTTTCCAGTAAATAAAATAAAACATATTTAGTTTATGAAGGGAAAAGTGCATTTCTCATAACTTCCAAAATAAGTAATTTTTCTAATGGCAGCAGATACATTTAGACTCTCTAAAATTGTATAAATATGTTGAGTATAGACAGCAATAACTAGGTTAATCCTCTCATCTCAAAGTATTCCTTTCAGCATTTTTCTTAGGTATTTCCTGGACAAATTTAAGCCCTTACCCATTGAACACTCTAACTTCAAAATACGCAGATCAAAGGTTCTGGTCACATTACTGAAACTTACTTCACATAGCTTGAAAGAATGCAGTGCCCGGCCCAGTGTGACAGCATAGTGGCTCAAGTCCTCACCTTGCACACCCAAGATCCCATATGGGTGCTGGTTCTAATCCCGGTAGCCCCACTTCCCATCCAGCTCCCTGCTTTTGGCCTCTGAAAGCAGTCACGGAGAGCCCAAAGCCTTGGGAACCCTGCGTCCACATAGGAGACCCTAAAGAAGCTCCTGATCCTGGCTTCAGATCAGCTCAACACAGGCTGTTCTCACCTGGTGAGTGAATCAGCAGATGGAAGATCTTTCTCCCTTTCTCTCCGCCTCTCTGTATATCTGACCTCCCAGTAAAAACAAAGTAAATCTTAAAAAATAAAATAGAGTGTTCTCTGCATCTTGAACAAAGTGTCATTCGGTATACTACTTTCTCCAAAGAAATCATTTAAAAAAAAACCCTCACTTATTTTTTAATATTTATGTTATCATTTATTTGAAAGGTAAAGATGCAAGGAAAGATGCAGAATTAAAGAAAGAATCTAACATTCACTGATTCACTTCCCCAGTGGCTGTAACATCCAGGGCTGGGCGAGCCTGAAGCCCGGGAGCCTCCTCCAGGTGGCCCCCATCTGTGGTATCCAAGCACGGGACTGTCTTTGTCCTACGTCACTCCAAGGATTGGATGTAGAACTGAGTCAGTATTCCAATCGAGTAAACCTCAACACAACATCTTATTAGCGCTGAAACAGCATCAGTATTCATAGGCTCAGACAAAATAAACTCCTTAGCATTTCTAGCATGTATACAGCCATTCCAGGTTACTCAAAATATTCCTTCAGTGTGTACAACGGCATATACTTGGAACTCTCATTAAACCATGATGTCACTTGAGTATAAAAACCTGCCAGAAGGTAACTACATTGGAATTGAAGCTTCAACATAGTAATATAAACCAACACAATGAAACTCTTCAGAATACAGAAACAGTTCAACATTGTAATGGAGTTTTGATAGGGAGAAGGAAGGTTAAAAAAAAAAAAATCAGGCAGAAGTACCTGGCTAAATAGCCTAGTGGCTAAACACTCACCTTGCAGGCAACAGGATTCATATGGGTACCAGTCCATGTTCCAAATACTCCACTTCCTATTCAGCTCCCTGCTGTGTCAAGAGAACAGTTGAGACAGCCCAAAGCTGTGGCATAAGAGACCTGAGAAGAAGCTCCTGGATCCTAACTTCCGAAGGGCTCAGCTCCAGCCATATGGCCACTCTGGTAGTAAACCAGCAGACAGATTTTTTTTTCTGTGTCTACTCTCTCCGTAAATATGCCCTTCCAATAAAAATAATCCTAAAAAGAGCATGCAAAAATTGTTCAAGGGTGGCATGCACTAAGTTAAAAATGCAATAGAAGGCATTTGTAGCAGAATAGACCAAAGGACAGAAACTATAATTCCAATGATCAAGTATTTGAAGGCATACAATTGCAGGGTCAGCAACAATAAAAATCAAGAGGGATGAAGGAATCTTCTGAAAACACTGATCAGCAAAGAAGGTACCTGAGCCACTGAGATTCATGAGAAATTTGAGAAATCTGATTGATTCAAAAGTATACTCTGGAAGATAACAAGAGCAAACGCCCCATTCCTTGAGAAAAACTCCACTGTCCAAACACAGGCAGGTCAACAGTCAGTCAAACATTTGATCTATTACATTCCACCTGCCTACAGATTTCTCAGCAGGAACTTTCAGGCCAGCAGGTGTGGGATGAAACTTTTTTAGTACCAAAGGAAACAAAAAGATACCAACAAGAATGCTAATATTAAAAAGATGTTCTTTGACTATGAAAGTAGTTGGACAGTTGTGAAAAGAATGACTGCTCAGTATCCTAAATGTGAATATAAAGAGTAATGGTGAATATTCAAAGAATGTTCATTTCTAAAATGAATCATGTAGTGGTGAGTACCGAATTATTTACAATGAAATAATGATATTGATTAGGCAATCGTGACATGAAATGTGCATGCAACTAAAAGTGAGAGACAAAAATGGATTGAATAACAATGAAGTATGTCATTAGCTAATATTAAGTAAAATTTTTCTGTAATTACTAATCTTATTTCAAAGCGTATGTGTATCTGAACTTTTATCAAAAGTACTGTGAATTTCTGTTTTAATTTCCTTTGCTTGTTATTCTAACTAAAAGAAGACAAATTGTTTTATTGGCTAAGGTGTGTTTTGTCAACTCAGAAAAGACCTGGTTGGTTTGTTTCTCCTGCTGGATGGCCCTGGCTTACTAGTCTTTCCTTAAATCAAGGCTTGTCTGTTACAGTTTTCTTGCTATTGTCAATGTCACATCAATTTTCCAGCCTCAGGAAACATCTTCTAGAAATTTCGGGTAGCATTTACGTAAAAAAAAAAAAAATTCTGTCCCCAAATTACAAACTATGTAATTTGAAGGTGACTCAAAAATTCTACTATGTATTGATAAATAACAAATAAATTTATTTTTCTGTGTGATATGAATCTTAAATTGAGAATTTGGAGAACTACTGCACAATTGTTTCTATATGCTCCTAGGACATTACTTCTTGAGACTATTATTTGTGCATTGTCCTGTTTAGTAAATTATTTTATATACTGTTGATGGTCAACCTGTTCCATCCTAATGGCCTCCTTTTGCTGTCTCAGTAAAATATAGCTTTCCGATCCATTATGCTCCAGTGGTCAGTCATTGATTTCCTTCTTTTATTAAAAGCACTGAGCCTCAGCAGCAACCTAACCAGATGAATCATCTCATCTGACAGAAAACACAGTGGAATATTCTGCTTTTTAAATACATCTTATGGACACATTATATTTTTAAAAAGATCCCAAAATGAAGTGTTTCTTTTTCATGTGTAAAAAGACATGTTCTATATGGACTCAGATTTGAAAAGGAATGGTTCATGTGTCTTCTGTGTGAGGTGGGTATTCCCATAGTCAATGAAAAGAGAAGCAAGGATTTTACTGTGTACAGAAGGTATTCTATTTGCTGTTTCTGCAGAGAAGTTTGTTATATATATTATATATATATAAATACATATAATAAAAGTAGTTCTTTATTTATCTCAGCACCTACTCTTCTACTTAACATAAAAGCAGATGTGTAAATGGGCACACCCAGCAATATCAACCTTGGCATAGATACAAATGGATCAAAATGATATTTTAATCACCATGTAAAATGTATCTACTCATGAATGCAAACAGGTATAAAGGATCACTTGCAAATTTGGTCTAATTTTGACAATTATTGATAGAAATGGTATGTATCTCCCCAAAGTATAGAAGCATGCACTATTTTAATATGATAATTTGGTAATAATCTGTCCATAGTTAACATTAACATCTGCAGTAATTTTATACATCATTGATACTGCAATGTTTTTCTTTCTAATAAATTTTATCTTCTACATGAATATGAAACAAATGTAGTCTGAACTTGAATGGAGTTTACCTGCTTTTCATTACTGTATATTGAACGCATACTTAATCAGAATTAGTATGCATTAGAATAGTAAAGCATAATAGGAATGAAACATCTTAATCCTTCGTCAAACAGTGGTAATAAACTCCTACGTGGCACCAGGAGGTAATTCCCTCATTCTCTCTTGTGTAATCTAACACTAGTATAACTACCACTGATTTATCACCCAATTATTATGGAAATGGATCTAATTTTACTGTTGCATAGCTCCGGATGCTTAGCCTAAAGTTCTTAGACTAAGTCTCTGTGATTCAGACCCTCTTGAAACCAGAAGTGTATATGTTGCTTTGTAATGTTGCATGCATATGTGGCCAATTCTTAAAACAGCTTTTTCTGCCAACTTTCTTAATTTTAACTATTGCAAGACCAATTTTTACCAATTAGTAATAAAATCCCTCAAGTCTTTAGTCATGAAACATATCATAAACATCACTGAAAAAATACTGAAAAATTATCAGCTGAATGAAATATCTACTTTGCCTTGGGGAATGAGTGAAGGACTTCTTAAGAGCTCAAGCTGGCCGGTGCAGATTCAATAAAACATTGTCCACTGTACCTGTAAAATATGACAGTCCTATATGAGAAAAGCCTGTGATCTGTTTTCATTCTTACTGAAGAAAAATGAATCAAATATTTCTCTTTGTATCTTTAAAGCCAGTGCCTCCTTCAGCTCCCCAGGCACCAAATGCTCCGCTAGCTGACAGTTCTTCAGTTCTCTGTCCTGCAAGAGACACAGAGTGCAGTCATGGCCTGTGTTTGATAACTAAGTTACCGTACGGAGGTCTGGGCCCTCATAGTCTATAAATAGCTTCATGTACAAGGCTGCAACAAAAGACTGAGAAGAAGAAAATGTTTAAAGTATGTTACTTTCTTAGGAATGTATGACATTTGCCAGTTGGTTATGATTACAGACTTACCTGCCTGTCCAGGTGTCAGGGTGGCTGCTTGTCTTGTTCTGTCTCTGATATGCTCAGGAAAACCATCCCTTCTGCAGTTGCATCAACTATTTCTTGTTTTATCTCTGTTGATTTTACTATAATAAATGCCAAGCAATGGTAGTATTACAGATTTTCTTCTATCAATCAACAGCTCATACATAGAGGCATTAAAATTAAAATAATAATAAAAATTCAGATAATAAAATATTATGAGATTTAATACAACAAAAAAGTCTTTTGTGAGTGCAGGAATTCTTTTGGATTGTTTTGTGTTTTATTGCAGCACAGAAACCACATACATTAAAAATATCACATAAACAAGTTAAATTTGTCTCCCTTCCGTTTACAAGCAATGTTTCCAATTTTTGCCTAATTTCATTTAGGGGCAAGGGCTAGAATTGTTGACAGTGTCAGTTTTTCTTTCAATTGCATTTAAAGCATATAATTAATTGAAAATTTTATGAGATTATAAAACAATTTAAACTTGTCTAAAATCTTTAATGCCTTGTTTTTCTCATAAGGTTTAGTGCAGCTTGACATAAAATAACTATTCATTAAAAAAGTGTTTAAGTTCCTACTCTATGCCAGGCCCAATTGTCAGTACCAGAAATGTAATAGTGAATTAACAAAGAAATAGCTACAACTAGAGTTTACATTGAAGAAATTTTTTGAAAATTTTATTTATTTCTCTTTTCTTAGAGAAAAACAAGTACTAACAAAAGCAAAAGTTTGGCCCAGATGGAAAGAAATGACATGAAATCTAACTTCTAGAAGAGAAAGCCAAGAAAGACTTCATGAAAAATTAACATTTGATGAAAGATAATGGACATTAGAGCTTAAGTCATGTATCTCTTCAGTTGGCAGGGAGGGAAGAAGATAAAAATACACATTTCCTAAAAGACAGTGCTTCCCCAGTGCCCTGAGAACTGACCCTAATCCTCATTACAAGGAAAAGAGGGAGGCATCGCCTAGGACATGACAAGGGAGTGAAAAAGCCAAAGCTGTCAGACCAGCACAGCTCAGTGTGTGTGTTCCTCATCACAGGAAACCCAACGAGAGAAGCTCAGAATCACAACTGAGACATTTATCACAATTTGAGACAGTTATCGAGTCATATTAAAATATTGGACTTACCCCATCTTCATTAATTTTACTTTAGATCATTTTTGTCTAGTTTGTAGAATCACTGGGCTAGAACAGAACAGAACCCCAGAAATGAGCCCACAGTTATATAGCCAACTAATCTTCAATGAGAAAGCTAAAAATAAGGAAGAAGTTTTGTCTCTAAAGCAAATGTTGTGACGATTGGATAGCAGCCGACAGGAGTAAGATCCTCATCTGTCATCTTACACAAAAATCAGCTCTAAATGGCTGAAGAACCTAAATCTACACCCAGGATCCAACAAACTTTTAACAGAAAACATAACAAACACTCTTCCAAATTATAGGAATTCATAAAGCCGTTTTGGAAAAGTCACAAAAAGCACAGGCAGTCAAAGCCAAAATAAACGAACGAAACTCCATCAAACTAAGATGCCTTTGTACCACAAAGGAAATGATCAATAAAGTGAAGAAACAGCCAACAGGATGGGAGAAAAGCTTTGTACTCTACACAATAGATAGGGACCTAATATCCAGGATTTATAGACACATGAAAAATCACTTAGACTCTACCTATCAGGGAAATACAAATTATAACCACATTGAGGTTTTACCTAACTCTGGTGAGGTTGGATTACTTTTCAGAACTCTCAAAACACCTATTGGCCTGGATATGGGGAGAAAGTGGCCATAAGCCACTGTTGGAAGGAATGCAAGCTAGTTCAGCCACTTCAAAAATGAGCATGGAGAGTGTTAAGACAACTGAAAATTGATACATCATAAGACCCTGCTGTCCCGCTCCTGAAAATATACCCAAAGGAAATAATATGTTCCTGTTTGCAAGTGACCTGTGATCCATATTTATGGCAGCATAATCCCCAGCAATGGAGACATGGGGAAAACCCAAATACCCATCAAAAGAAGAATGGATAAAGAAACAATGGTACATCTACGCCATGGAATACTTCACACCATTAAAAGGGATAAAATTTTATGATTTTTGACAAAATAGTCCCAACTAGAGATCATTATGTTCTGTGAATAAGCCAAAGAATGACAAATATCATATGTTGTCTCTGACATAAGGCGATCTTCATGTAAAATACAAAGTAGATATACAGGTAAATATGCATAAAGATATATTCATCTAGAGGAACTATACAAGGGAAACTAGTGTTCCAGGCTAAGCATCTCTACTCCTGAATGAAAGGAAGACTTCCAAGGAAACTGTGACATACACCGCAACACGATAGCAGACTCTAACATCGTCCATTCCTGTAATGTTGGACCTGTGACTGTTGCTGAAGAACTATATTAATGTCATAATATTGGGGTGAACTGTGCGTGGGGTGTCTAATGAAAGGGTGGAGGGAGAATCCTTTTGCCATTGGAACCATATCATCAAAAATAACAAATAAATACATAAATAGAATTAGTAAAGACATTAAAAAAGTAAATGATTGCATATGCTTTCTAAGCAAATAATAAGTGAATCTTGCAGCCTTCAGTAGTCAAAGGAGATTGTGTTAAAATATAATTCTTTTAAAATATTCAAAGATGATTGCTGTAAGTGTTCATTAATGTAACAGCCATAGAAATCAATTTTGGAATATGAAATACTTAAATATTTTCCTTTAAGTTGTTAACTATCCCATAGTTTCTAATAAGATACTCAGCCTTATGACACCAAGAATTTATCCAAAGTAAATGAAATGAACACTACTGGATACTGTCAACATACGGAAACAAAATTGTGCTTATGGATAATTGATAATCTGATTGAAACATACAAAATGGCTTTTGATGACAATGCAAATAATGCAATACAATCCAATCTAGTTTTCTGCCTGAAATATGTTTTCCCTTCTGTGGAGTGTGTGTATGTCTGAGAGGATGCTTCAGGTGTAACAAGCAGATGTTTTTAGGCAATTTCACATGAAATTGGCTCATATTGTTACACATTAAATCAGGGAGACTTGAGCTGCAGGTGGTCAGGCAGTTGCATGGTTCCGGCTGGATAGGACCTCTTGAGCAAGGCCTGGCCTGCACCTGGGCTCTCCTTGGGCACGCCCTGTGCTTTCCTGCCAGCACAGGGCACTGTCCCCATCCCCCACTGCCAGCTTGCGCGGTGTGCTGACTTCCACACAAACTCTGTAATGACTTTTTAAATGTGTTGCCCAGTTTCTGTCCCAATATTATTTTTACGTCCTCCATGCAAACTTGAGTGACTGATTCAGTGTGATTCAGTGTAAGAGATGCGTGGTACCAGATGGTCACGTGCTTTTCTCGCCTGGGGAGGCACACAAGGCTTGTTTGTTTCCAGTGCTGATCCGTATTAGCTGTATTTCTTTCACACATGTACTGGTAAGCAAATAAACAACTAGGTGACTGCAATGACTGGAGTTTGGCCAGGGCAAAGCCAGAAGACAGTAGCTTCCCCAAGTGCTGGAGCCATCTTTGGTCCTCTCCCAGGTGAGCCAGCAGGGAGCTGGGTAGGACGAGCAGCTGGGATGACAGTGAGCTCTGGAAGAAGTGCCAGTGTCACAGGCGGTGCCTTCGCCGACGGCAATACAATTGCACTCTAGGAAAACTCCCTTTAACGTGCATCATTTTAACTTGTTGGATATTGCCATTAAAAACAACTATACTGTTTTGTCCCTCTTTTTGGAAAAGAAAAATTTATCTCTATTATTTTTTAACTAATTTGAAAATGATGAATTGTTAGCTTCAAAGCCACCAACAATGTCCAGTTTTGCATTAACTTGTTACCAAATTGGGAAGTCTATTTTTTTTAATGTATCTACGATGATTATGTGTATAATTTTTTTTCATTTCATGCTTCTTAAAATGAACTAAGTGGTGGTTGGGCATTTCTTGTATTAACTGCTTCGTTTACTACCTGGTACAACTTTTCATCACGCAAAACCCGGTTTGGTTCCAACTCTTTTGCTTCAGATCCAGCATCTTTTGGGCTCCACTCGCCACAGCAGTGATGCGTACCTTCTTTCTGTGTTTCTGGCTCTGTGCTGACTGCTTCTCAAGTTTGGACACTTGAGGTTTGGCTGGCAAATAGAAGATCTTTCTCTCTCTCTCTCTCTTTTTTTGTATCTCTCCATCATTGGAATAAAATGAAAAATATACTAAGTGCCCTACATAGAAATTGGTTGTTTTAATTATGTTTTATTCAAATATTCACATTTTGTATTTATATTTCTAGCAGATAAATTGGAATTGTGATGCACACATAAAATTCTGGACACAAAATAATGGTGACCCGTCTTGTCTGCTGTGTGTGATATGAACCTGGAGCCCAGTGCTGGAGAGATTGGATGCTAATGCTGAGACAGGAAAGCATGGCTCCCGGAGGGCGTTTAAAAGAGCAGAGGATGCCTGCCCTAATTGTCAGCCACCTGCACTGGCTGCGGATAGAACAAGAACTTGCTCAATTCCACCTCTTACCTTTTTATTACTGAGTTTTAGAGTTTTGTGTTTAAAGGCATGTAGATATTCAATATCATTCTAAATTTGGATATGGTTTCAATCTATTACTGTGATTTCCTTTCTGTGCTTTTGGCTGATCTTTTGTTAACTTGTCATATTGATCATGCTTTATTGTTTAAGTACTTCTGTGAATTCTTTTTTTTCATAAAATAGTACAACTTCTTAGTTAAAAATTCTTCATATTTCTGAAATATCAAACATTGTTCTCTGTAATTGGCATGTCTTTTATGATAGCTTTGAACATTACAATTCAGTGACATATTTTCTGTCGGATACATTTGCATTTTCAAAGTTAGTTACTTTCAGAAAAGAAGTGTGTTGAGCTTAAACATTGCCATGACTTGTGCAGCCAAGACTTCCCAAGAATGTGTAAATCATAAAGAATGCTATAGTCACAACAAAAAATCATTTTCTCAAAGAAATTTGACATTATATTTAGCTAACCTAAGACACTAAATTTACAATTGTTGAATTACTGTGATTTCTCATTTTAAATTTATAAATTTAAACAAAATTTATTTTCAACAAAGCAATAAAATTAAATGAAAATAACTGGCTCATTTTTAAATCTGTAGATATTGGTCTTTAATACAATCAGTTTCATTTCTCTATGTGTACTGGGTCATCATACTGTCATTTTGTGTTTTAAAAAATGGTGCCAAATGATGCCATGTTTCTTTAGCAATAATGCATCTTATATTCTGATATTAGGGTTGGGTGAGGATATGTCATCTTTATCTGATTAGATTGTTATTTTTCTTAAGACTCAGTTTGTTTCTAATTCACTGTAAGATATCTGTGTTGGCTTTCTGTCAGTATTTGCTTCAAGCTCATCACTTCTGTGTGGTGAACATCATTGAAATATAATTCTTTTTTTTAAAGATTTATTTTTATTTTTCATTGGAAAGGCGGATATACAGAGAGGAGAGACAGAGAGGAAGATCTTCCGTCCGATGATTCACTCCCCAAGTGAGCGCAACGGCCGATACTATGCCGGTCCGAAGCCAGGAGCCTCTTCCGGGTCTCCCACGCGGGTGCAGGTTCCCAAAGCTTTGGGCCGTCCTCGACTGCTTTCCCGGGCCACAGGCAGGGAGCTGGAAGGGAAGCGGGGCTGCCGGGATTAGAACCGGCGCCCATATGGGATCCCGGGCGTGCAAGGCGAGGACCTTTAACCACTTGCGCCACCACGCCGGGCCCGTGAAATATAATTCTAATGTTTTTCTTCTGGGTAAATTCAGACGCAGCTTTTGCTATAGAAGACCATGTCAGCAGCATTCCTCTTAATAAACAGTTATTAAGCAGTTTTACTATCTGGTGCCTTAAGTAGAGTTCTAATTTCAAAGTAATTCAAGCAGAACGTGTGTGTGACATCACCTACAGTTGATTTTGCATTTCCCCTGTTGGAACTGAGGAGCAATGAAAACCAGTGTTACTGCACTGACTGTCATGGAAACTGTCTCTACCGTAATCGGGTGCTCTGCCCGCCTCCGGGACACCGCGCCAAGCGCACCTGCTGGGGCCGTTTTCTGGCCCTTCACATTTGTGGAAATCCCTAAGATTAAATTCTCAGACATCTGAAGTGAGAATTTGACATAACTTGTGAAGTTTCTTCTTTTTATCAAGTCCTGAACTCCAATTTTTCTGTGTTGTAATGCAAGACCGTAGAGAATTACAATTTGCTTTTCATCGACTTTCCGTATGACTTCTTAACCTCAGGATTTGAACGCAATAAAAATTCAGCTAATGATCTGAGCGGGGAATCCTGCTGAGGAAGAATCTTCCTCTGGCCTCTGGATCTTGCCACAAGTCTTACCACCTGGAGGTGGCCAAAATTCAATTGATTCAATACTGTGAATTGTATCTAAACCCTGGTGACTTTCCTGTCTTAACAGTAAAATCTTTTTCTCCTTTTTCACTCTGACTTTCCATCCTTTTGTTCTTCCTTCTTACTTTCATAGTTCTCACTGGAGTTTTTTTTTTTTTTTTTTTTTTTTTTTTTTGGTGGGGGGAGATTACATACTCGAGCCAGTCGGCCAGTTGGACAGCATTTGCTGTATGTTTCTGGCATATTTAGTAAAAAGTTTACATAAGTTGTTGAAGCATATCAGTGGATGTAAAATATCTTCTCAGTTTTTGTTGTCAGTCAACATAAGGAGAGAGAATTTGCTACCTATAAATAGTATGCACAACACTTACCATAAATGAACTATGGCCATCACATAAACATCTCTAACTAAACATGAAACAATGTTATAAAATGTATGATGGTGTAAATATGAGATTTTCTAAAACTCATCAATAGAATTATAATATTTTCTTAATAAAAAGTGTTTCACTTTGTCAACCAAAACAAATCCATAGTTTCAACTCAGGTTTCAAAAATGGATCAAAGCTTAGTTACACAGCATTCTCCAGCTGAGTATCGTCCTTATGGCATTCCAGTGTTGGTATGCACTGTGTTTGCCATGTGCTAGTTTTCTATATATAGACACAATGCAGTAGTAATGACATTTCAGGCTTTCTTTTCTATAAAAAAAAATATGCAATTAGTTTGAAAACTATGGGGGAAAGATAAGCAGCAGAGAGAAAAGGAGAAGTTCTATGGAGAGGCACAACAATGAAGGTACATTGTTAGAGATCTCGGCTGGCGGTTCATCCCCGAACACCCACACAGCCTGAACCAGCTGATACTAAAGGCCAGGAACTCAGAATTCAGTCCAGGTGTCTCATGTTGGTAACAGCCATCACTTGCTGTGTCGCAAGGTTCCTGGGATCCAGAGGCTGGAATGCAGAGCAGAATGGAGGCTCAACCTCAGGTGCTCTTCCATGGAAACTCACACCCCATGCAGCAGTGCAAGGGCCCATCAAACACCTGTGTGCAGGTGTGCTGTTAGCCCAAGCCAGCGTGGTGATAAACCCGAGGAGCTGCCCACTGAGCAGCATCCAAACAATGATTTCAATGCCTGAGATTCATTTGGCTCTCTGATTCCACTCTTCTGCCTATTGCACTGTTATACAAATCACACTTGGTATAACCAACTATAAGTTTCTTTATCTCTTGAGTTGAACTAGTCAATGGGTTCTTATGCACGCTTACATTTTATAGAATTAGCTTGATATTTTTAATATTTCTTTTTATTTTCAGAAAGAAATCTAAGAAGCAACCATGGAAAGTAGCAAGTTTGTAATACAAAGTTTATAATATAAAGTATATAATATAAAATCATAAAAATCTTTTTAGCATAAAAATAAAATAATGTTTGCTAACAGTGGTTTTCTATAATTTTTCAACTTTCCATTATGCCTCCTAGATATTTTTTCCTATGCTATTTAAATTTTCTCATAGTTCTGATGTAGTTTTTGATAGAGAAATGTTGAAAGTTTTTTTTGTGTAAATTCTACAACTATTTTATTTCTGATTACAGTGGAATTAGATTTAGCCATTTTAAATTTATAACGTTAATTTGAATGTATGTTTCTCTTTTCAGTAAGTGATGTCACAAAATTACACTATGTCTACATATCTCTGATCAGAATCAGCAATCAGAATATAGATTCTTAATTTTTAGAACAAGTTCCTTATTGGCAAACTGGTCCCTAAAAGAAAGTGTTTGTACTTGCCTTTCACAGATCAGAGTTGGAAGACATGTAAGTACTGTGAGTTAAGAACTGTAATGAGCTGAAATTAAACATGATCTTTCCATCTAAACCTTTATTTGAATTTGTAAAACTTCAGTAGACTTTGGCGTTCCAAATAGTTATATCAGAGAGATGCTGCAAAGGAAATTATTGTCTTATATGACTGAGAAATCAAAGAAAAAATGTAAAATGAGAAAATATATAAAAATGGATGGAAAAAAGCATATTTAAAAGATAGAGACGCAGTGAAAAAATGCTTGAGAGAAGATGTAAAACTATTAAAACATACATTGAAAAATGAACTACCTAAATTTACGGCTTAATGTACTGGCAACAGGAGAAAAAAAAAAAACTAGACACAAATCTTTCAAAACTTCAGAAGTAAAAAAAAAAAAGATTAGAGAGGAGATTAGAAAAATATTAGAAAAACAGTAACTGAAGCTGAAAGTGGGGTTTTAAAAGACAAAAGTGAAATAACTTTATATTGACTAAGAAAAATGACGTCTCAGTTTAGTGAAATCGAAATCAAACTGAAGAACATCACTGATTTTTTTTTTTACCAAATAATGTGAAGAACATACAGAGACAGAAACAGAAACCTCTACAACTCAATCTCAATCTCTCTCTCTCTCTCTCTATCTATCTCTCTCTCTCTCTCTCTCTCTCTCCCTCTTTCTCACACACACACACACACACACACACACACACACACACACACACACAGTCTATCAGTAATGGTGCTGTTTTCTTGGGAAGAAAGTTGCCACTATCAATGGCCTAAATGTCCCAACTACATCTGAAATCAATCTGTCAGTTCGGCCTTTGAATGAAACAGAATGGATTCTTAGAAGTTGTAGTAGATTATGCAGAATTACCGAAAAAGCAATTTCCATAGTACGCGTAATCATTGTCAGGTTAATTACAATTCATATATCTCTTTTATGGTTATTGGCTGGGCAAACTATTTTCTTCATCTTAATTGGAAAAAAGAATTACAAACAGGTAATTCACATGGAATGGACAATATTTGTCTACAGGTTTGCCCGAGGGCTACTTTAATTATTTTTCTCTTTATTAAAATGCAGTATAAAGAGATATATACCATCTAAATCTCCCTTCATCTCACTGATTACTTACATCCATGAAATCATAATTTAACGGAATAAACAACAGCTGTGTAAGACACTGGATATTTGGGTAAGAAAAATGTGTTCTAAATGATAAACTCTCAAAATACTCAAGAACCTGATGCAGCAATGAATACTTTAAGAGCTCAATGTCCAAATACAAGAAAGGTATTCCTTTGAAATGAAGAAGAAGGAAGAGGAGGAGAAGTGATTGCATCCTAAAAGTAGCCGTAGCTGCATCCTAGAAGTCCACTGAAAATATGAAGTGGATGCACTGGTGAACTCCTTTGTATTCTGAAAGGATCATAGTCATCACTTTGAACACTAACCCAGCCCATGAACAAGAAGTCACTAAAGGCTTCCGGTAAAGACAGACAGGTAAATAGCTCTCCCGTCATGTGCCTCACTCAGCCAATACCCACAAGAACCAGCCTGGGCAGAGCTAGAAGCTAGAACTCTACACTGAAACTAGGATTCAGCTTAGCGCTTCCCCATGACTGGCATGGGATCAAGTACTTGTCCCATTCCCTGCTGTCTCCAAGAGTGAGCTTCAGCGAAATAGCCAATTTCATTACTAACCCATCTTGCACAAGGCGTGAATACAGTGACACCGTGCAGCTTACAATTTCATAAACACCATCTTCCCTCCAGTTTTCATTTATGTAGTCCTTGTTTCTGTCTGATACCCTGCTTGCATGGTCCTTGTCGTATATTTTTTCATCAATCATCTGTTCCCAATGACCTACACAATTATAAGAAGATTAAAACTTGCATGGATGCTTCCTTCTCTCTCTGCCCTCTTCTGAGCTGCTGTTACTGCCACACATAGTGATGTAGGCTTGCTCCAGCATACACCTCAGAACGCTTGTAGCTGATACTGACTACTTAGTTCCACAGTCACTTCCATCTCTGCTCTTTGCTTAGCTAAGTTTCTTCAGGATGTTACAATGAGAATATAAATCAAATGACTTACTGAAAGAATAGCTGTGTTTCTGAAAGACCCGTTAACTGAGAAGTTCAAACTCTAGGTGCCCGCAGTCAGGGGTGTGTCAATACCTGTTTCCTCTTAGATGGTGTCGCCTCACTTGGAGGACATAATGTCATCACTGCAGCCCTTTGTTTTACGCTAATTTCATTAATGTAATCACATCACTTATGGCTCATTCACCACCCTGGTCCCTGGCTCCTAATGCCACCAGAGTGAAGATAAGATTTCAATCTATGAATTGTGGAAAAAGCATTCTGCCTACCAGGATACTTCTAAGCAATTTCTTCTTCTTTTTATCATTGATTTTTTTACTGCCCTCTAAATTGCCACCTCATATTCAACAAAGACAATTTTCCCTTAATTGCAAATATAATGGAAATTCTGTTGCTCATAGAAATGATAAATCAAGAATCACCATTCATAGTAAGTCAATTTAGTTCCAAGGTCTTGCATTTGTATTCTATTATATCATATCTTCTGATAACCGTTCATCACAAACCAAGTGTCCTTATATCAGCAATGTAATTTGAAGACCGCTTTCCAACTTTGATCACCTGTTTCTATATTTGTTCCACATTCTTTACTTCTAGAAATCTCTGCTCTTGGATCTAATTGATTATGGAATTTCTTTCTCCTTTCCATTTGCACCACCTGGTCAATGAAAACATTTTTTTTTTCAATTTACATCTCGTTTCTTTTTTTAAGCTTTATTTTATCTTAATTGAAAAGTCAGATATATAGAGAGGAGGGAGACAAGGAGCAAGCTCTTCTGTCCATTGATTCACTCCCCAAGCGGCTGCTGCAGCCGGAGCTGAGCCAATGCAAAGGCTGGAGCCCAGAGCCTCTGCCGGGTCTCCCACTTGGGTGCAGGGTCCCAAGGTTTTGGGCCGTCCTCAGCTGCTTTTCAAGGCCATAAGTAGGGAGCTGGATGGGAAGTAGTGCCACCGGGATTAGAAAAGGCACCCATATGAGAACTCAGCAGGTGTAAAGCAAGGACTTTCAGCTACCGCGCTAGACTCTCACAACACAAGTTCATAAAGGCTTTCTGGCTTCGTTAGAGATTCTTCTTGAAATATTGAAATATTAACAGCATATCATTTAAAGCAATTTTTTTTTCCAGTGAGCTCTAGTTAGCTTCCAGAATCAGTACTAGAATTGGACAATGTAATTTCACAGACAATGCATTTCTGTGTGGCCAACATTGTCCAGCACCCATAATAATTGAACATTCCTTTAGAAGTACTGTTCGCCAAGAGATGAACTGACTTGTAACATAAATAGAACTTGCATTGAATGTTGAATGCCAATACTTACAGCTCGTCAGTGATGGGCTGTAGTCAGAGCTTTAGAATAATACAATTCTATTGTTTGCTCAGAAGCTGTGCTTGCTAGAACACAGACCTAAGCACAGTACAAACACTTTTCACTGAATTAATGTATACATTTGTCCATGCCCTGTTTAAAAAAGAAGTGTGTAGGAACCTGAGAAATAACTGAGACCGAAAAATGAGAGCTGATTTTCATCTCTAATCAAAACCCAAATTGTTCAACCAGTAGAATAAATTCCAGAAAGGCGATATTAGCTTCAACTTTGAATATAAACAAATCTGGATATGGCATTTAGCTGTGGCTGGCAAGAGCAGAGTGAACTTGTGTGGGATTTACGGAAACTGGGAGATGTCTCATGGGCTCCCTCCCATGGCTGGAGAGTGCATTGTTTGAACTTACTCCCAGCGACGTTACCAGATTTTGTAGACAAAAACATGACATTTGGAAAAATTGAGTTCACAGATTATTGTCAGAAAAAATAGATAAAAGGCACATCCTTTAGGAAAGTTTGTGGAAAATGGAATTTTTTTAAATGTCATATTTTGTTTTGACATTAACTTATGTTTAACTCCCTTTGCAATATGCTCTGGGAAAAAAAAAAAAAATATTTGAGAGACAGAAACTAAGACAGAACCAGAGAAAAAGCAAAAGTAAGACAAAGACATTTTCATTCCTTTGGGTCTTCCTTCATTGCTGGTAACCTCCACGGAGTGGAGCAGGCTCATCAGTCAGCACTGTGGTGCAGGTCCCTGAGTTCTAACAGCAGGAACCAAGCGACTTAAATCAGCGCTGTGTTTCCCAGGATCGGACACTGGCGCCAAGAACCTAGCTTCTCTGATGCGGGGCACGGACGCATTAACGTCTCCTTGACGGATCTACCAGGGCCGATCATCACCACAGACTTTCTGAAATACTTTTATTGTAACAACAAGTAGAAGATGCCCTCTGCGGGGTATCTGTTCTGCTTAACAGTACTAAGTCATTAAAACAGCCAACACTTGTGTATGTAACAGAGATTAAAACCAGTGTTTACAGAAAGTTGGCCACATGTCTGAAATTAGTAACACCTACAACTAAGCAATGAGAGAGGAAAAATATGGCAACAGAGGTTTTTATTTTAGATTAAAATTGTGTCATTATAGCGCATTGTTTTTCTAGCAAGCACTCTACAATCAAAGAATCCTGAAATTTTAACCCAGAAAAAATATATTAGCTGAAAGACTAAAAACTAATACATTATAGGTCAATAAAGAAAACTAAACAATAATACTTTTATTCATTTGTTGTATTTGAGTGAAATCATAATTATGAATTTACTGATTGTCCTAATAGTAATTACCCAAGCTAACATTCTAGAAAATTGCATTTAAATTCCTAACTATAAAAGCTTTATATATAATAAACCTTTTCCACACCAGAAGGAAACTAATGCATAAAAATTACAAGCCTTCAACAGCATTTCAATTTTCTTTTCAATGGTTATTTCTCAAATTTTTAATATCAGCATCACATACTTATATAGGATTGTACATTTTTCCCTCGAGCAGTTATTTTTGTCAAGATTCATTTTCTTGTGCACCATAGAAGAATTGTAATGTGAAGTAATACATATCAAATAAAAAAATCATCCAAATGTGTCTTATTTAAAAGTAAATGTTCTTTTATTACAGGAAAAAAAAATCATATCCCCTACATTGTCTAATTTCCCCTTCTAAAATTGTTTGAAATTTCATAGTGGCAATGACATGCAACTCGTAATACAGACACTGCGTGAGGAGGAGCTCTGATTCACGAATTGCCCCGCAGAATCTATCACTTTTGATAGGGTTCTAGGAACAGTTTCTCAAGTAATTTCACACTAAGATGCACACTCTCTTTCCAAGTCTGTAAATTGCTTTACAAGACAAGGTAATGAAGAGACAAACATAAACTGCTAAATCATTTACAAGGCTCAGAAGGTGTTTTAGACCCCGCTTAGCAACATCCATGGCTACTGTTTAGTTGTGACAAAACTAGAAACAAAGTTCAACTCTGAGCTCAGGTCGTGTCAAGCCTCAGCTGGAGAGAGCATTTAGTGAATTATTCAGCAAATAGGACCTTTCTGACAGCCTCACAAATAAAATTTTAAAAAAATTAAATAGTATTAACTTAAAAATTAAATAGTATTACCTGGGTCCATGATGCCCTCGGACCTAACGGCCAACAGACTCCAACAAGAGCACCACCACCAACAACCTAGCTTGTTGGGACACCTGATGTCTCCCTGATCCTGGGACCTGCTCCAACTGTAAGTGGGAGAAAGGTGGTTCAGACAACAGTGAGGCCTCAGCATGGTATTGCAGGAGGTGGAGACTGATGAGCCAGGAGCTGGGGCTACAGAGACCATGGTGGAAATCTAACATAAGGATCCAAACCTGGAACTCGCTGGAGGGAGTGGCACAACTGATTGCAAACAAAGAGCCATGTAACAACCACAATAGGCAAAATTGAACTATAGACCTATGGGTGACAGAGCTTAGAAACCTGCCCCAAGGAGAAGAATCTGATAACCAGAACTACAATGACCAAGAGCAAAAGAAGAGACAGAGGCACAAGGAATATTACTGAATACTCCCCTGCAAAAGTGTTTGCCAGTCTGAGTTCACTTAGGAAGATATTGAGAAAATGGAGATACAGAATTCAAAACACTGGTTATAAAACTTCTTATGAACAATGAGAAGCATGTAAAGCAGGAATTTAAGGAATAGGTCACACTGCAAATGAATCAAATGAAAGTCAATACATTAGAAATGAAGAATACAGTGGAGCAAATTATAAGTACAGTGGAGAGTCTCCAAAATAGAATGAAGGAGGCAGAAGAATCTCAAAAGTAGAAGATATTTCCTGTCACCAGGAAACAAACAAAAAGCTGGAAGCAGACCTGGATCAGGCTAAATAACAAACAACAACAACAACAACAAATTTAAAAGTTGAAAGACATTATTAAAAGACAAAATATAAGAGAAATGGGAGTTCCAGAAGGTGCAGAAAGAGATGCTGGGTTTCCAAACATATTGAATGATATAATAAGAGAAATTTTCCCTAAGCTAGAGAAAGAATTGGGAAACAAGATCCAGGAGCAGCACAAAACTCCCAACAGGCTTGACCAAAAGTGATCTTCAACAATACACATAATAATCAAGCTCTCTTCAACTGTACGAAAGATCCTCACATGTGCACATGAAAAAAAAAATCATCTGACATATAAACAAATGACAATTGAACTCACAGGAGACCTCTCACAGGAAACTCTATAGGCCAGAAGAGAAAGGAGTGACATATTCCAGATTCTAAAAGCAAAAAATTGTCAGCCCAGGATAATGTTCCCAGCAAAATCTTCCTTTGACTTTGAAAATGAAATAAAATTCTTCCACAGTAAAGAAAAATTAAAATAATATGCCTCTTCCAAACCTGCCCTACAAATGATACTTAAAAATGTTCTCTTGACAGAAAAAAAGAAATAGCACCCACCAAAACCAAAGGCAAATGGGAAGAACATCCCAGTAAAATAACAACAGAAGACTAAATCAATGAACAACCCATTGCTGAAATAACATGACCAAATTACCAACTATTTGTATTAAATGTAAATGGATTAAACTCATCAATCAAACATTATAAATGAGGAGACTGAATTAAAAACACAAAACCCATCTATTTGTTGCCTACAGGAGAAAAATTTCACCAACGCAGATCAGTATAAACTATATCTCATGGATTTTGATGTTTTTTGTTGGTTTCATCTTTAAAACACTTTCTTCTGATTGAATTCTGCAGTGACTCATAGATCATACAGTAGCATCATTTTCTTCAAGAAGGTTCTTAATTTTCATTTCTTCAGTGACACATTAGTCATTCAGTAGTATGTTATATAATTTCATGGTATTGTTAATTTCTTCTTTTTTTTCTGTTGTTGATCTTGCTTTGTGGCTTTTCCTTTAAGGGGATGTATAGTAACTTTGTAATAGAGATTATCATATACAGATGTGAGGATACAATGTAGTATGCATTTCTACTTCCAGACAAAGATGGACTTACAATGAAATTGTTTACTATATCTTGACAATAGGATGCTGGACTCTCTGCCATTTTCTATGCCCGTAATGATGGAACTATGACTGTGTATGAAGAACTATATGTTAGTAATTACACAGGGGGACTCAGTGAGGGGGAGAGGATTGGGGAGGGACAAAGGAAATCCCAGGACATATGGAACTGTATCAATAAATGATAATAATAAAAAGAAGTCAAATTTAAAAAATGAAAAATAAATTAGATAGTGTTAACTTTTCCAACATGTAAATGTGATATAATCTTTCAGATTATCTTATTATATGTAACTTTTTAACAAAATACATAATATTTATTGAAATTATTTTGTTTTTACCATAATACATTAAATTATATGTGCTTTAATTAGTTGTCATACATATTACAAAAATATAATTTGATATATGAGGTGAAGACCTACAATGCAATCTATTGTAGAGGTTTGACAATATTATGTGCAGTGAGAAATTTTGAAAATTCATATTACTGTTTTGAAAATTTGGAAGGCAAAATCTTTAGCTTGCATCCTTTTCAGATCATGTGATTTCATTATCTTTGAAAAGTTCAAAGTAAACTAGCATGTATAAAATTCACATAAAAATAATAAAATAATAATACTTGATGTACTTAAAATTCTGGCTGAAAAATAGAAATCTATAGGTAATGTTTTTGCACAACAGACAAATGCCCAATAGGAGAAAAAAATAAACAGAAGAACAATTCAAATGCATTATAAAATATGTTAACTTGCTTTGAATTCAAAACACTTGAAGCTAATTAGGTGAGATATTTACAAGACCAATGTTAAAGTCAGGGGGATAAATGCTTCCAGATTTTCTCAATAGATTTTTAAGTTTTTCCTCAAGAGATCTGTCTTTTGATATATTCGATACAGATCCTTACACTTAATAAGTTACTCTGAATAGCAGGGTATTCAAGAATTAAAATATATTTCAATTACTTGTTCAATTAAGCAGAAGAAATTGCCTCAAATTTAGTAAGATGATATCATTAATCATAAAGAATACCAAAATAAAATATGCTGTGAGAGATTAATTCATATGTTAGTTTAGTTCAACATTTTTCTTAAAATATTGCAAAAAAAAAAGAAACAGGAAAGAAATAAAGAATAAAAAAGCTAATATCGGAAAGAAACATATATCCTGGGGGTTCTGGATTTTATATCCCTAATGTATGACCTTAATTTATGGATGCAAATAATGTTTGACATTTTGGGGGTTTTAAATTCTGTGATTTAGTTGACTATGACCTTTGCAGGAACCCATGAAGCTCAAGAAGCTACATTTTAGAAGATCTAATCATCAGGCGTTTGTAACAAATCTAATTGTTGACGTGTAGAAATGCTTGGCATCTGGGTGTCAGCTTTGTGATGCGGTCGATTCAGCTGCTGCCTGTGCGGCACACATCCCACTTGGTCCAGGGCTTGGCTTGACTGAGATGATACAGGGAGTTCACAGGGGACGCCTGGACGGAGCTTCTGGCTCCTGGTGGCAGCCTAGCCCGAATCTCGCTTCGTGTGTCTAGGGAGTAAACCAGCAGACAGATGGTCCCTCTTTCTCTGCTTTTCTCTTTCTCTCCCATCTCACTGTTTCTAAGTGGCTTTAAAATTAAGTCAATTAAATAAACCTTAAAAAACTGGGTGTCTGACAGCATTCTTTCACTTTGTTCTATTTATGCTCTTTTTAATGAAAACTGGCATTGATGTATCGATGTAATACTTTTAAGAATTCCATAGATCTCACATATTTGTGCAGGAATATGTTACACATGGTCTTTAGCTGAGATCTTTCTAACTTCATCTGTGCTTCAGTTCTTGCTAAGATGGATCAGAAAATCCATCACATGCTTTAGTCTTTACCTCAACTTAAAAAATTTAATGAAAAAAAATGTCTAATGCGCTTTTCTTTTTCAAAATAATAGCCACATTAGAAACTGTATTTTACTTACAATTTAGGAGGATAAAAAAATGGGGTCATATCCAAACAGCTTCTCACCTTTAGGTAAATATTTATCTCAAATGGTTAACATTGATTTATTTTAAGATGTTGATTTATTGGGATGCCAAAGTTAGAGAGAGAGAGAGGGAGAAAGAAACAACAGAAAGAGAAAAAGATCTGCCATCAATTGGTTCACTCTCCTGGCATCCCCATTGGCCCAAGCTGGGCCGGGGCCAGAATCAGGACCAGAGGGCTCCATCTGTTCTTCCACATGGCAGGAAGGAGGGAGCACTTTGGGGCATCTTTAGCTTCTTTCCCCGTTCCATCAGCAGGGATCCACATGGGAAACACAGCAGCTGGCATTAGGTTGAAGCTGGTACCACTTGCTATAGCCTCATGTGGCAGCTTTAACCACCAAGTCATCAATTGGAACAATTATGCTGTGGTACTCACTGAGATTGAGTCTGAAGATTTAAGAGTAAAAAATAACTTTAAAATATTCAGGATCTTAAAAAGTAGTCATGATGTCACTTTGGAAAGTATGGTAAATTAAAATGTCTCTCAATAGAAATGGAACACTATTTTAGATGCAGCTTAATGTCATCCACAGAGATATCCACAGTTTAATACTTGAAACTTGTGAAAATCATATTGCATGCAAAAAGTGAATTAACATGTCAGATTTAATTAAGCCTACTAAGCAAGTGACAGTAAAATATCTACAATATCCTGTAGTGCTAATGTATCCAACACTGTCACAATAATCCTTAAAAAAATTCGGAAGGAAGAACACGCATAGAGGTATGTGTTTCAGAAACGCTGGCTATTATCAACGACGCTGGAAATGGAGTTGGAACATGTATGAAGCAAAGCAGGTGCATGCTGGAGCCACAGAAACCAAGAAATCCCCCCTTTGGAACCTCTGGTGGCGTAGAATTCTTGTGATGACTTGATCTTACTGCATTGAGACCCTCCCTCAGATTTCTGAACTCCAAAATTAAGGATATTTGTCTTTGCTGATAACTTTGTGAAACCATATCATAACAGCTGCATAAAAGATGTGTATTATGATAGCAGGTGTGCAATATTGGTATAAACTATGTCTAAATATTTGAAATGGCAAACTCTAGAAAAGTTCAAGAAACATGAGGTGAAAAGCCATAATGGGATCAAAACACTAAAATGTTCTCACACTATAAATGGCTTTCTGACTTTTTATTAATAAGAAAAATAAAGGGATTGGGAGCCTGACCAAGAAAAAATATATTGCCCTAAATTTTTTTTCTAATCATATCACAGATGAACTATTTGGGAAATGAAGTGATGGGTAGTTCCTGATCAATTTATTTTTAAAAAACTTTATTTATATTGCAAAGTCAGATACACAGAGAGGAGGAGAGACAGAGAGGAAGATCTTCCATCTGATGACTCAGTCCCCAAGTAACCGCAACGGCTGGAGCTGAGCCAATCTGAAGCCAGCATCCTAGAGCCTCTTCCAGGTCTCCCATGCTGGTGTAGGGTCCCGAGGCTTTGGGCCATCCTCGATTGCTTTCCCAGGCCACAAGCAGGGAGCTGAATGGGAAGTGGAGCTGCTGGGATTAGAACCAGCACTCATCCAGGTGCATTCAAGGCAAGGACTTTAGCTACTAGGCTATTGTGCTGGGCCCTAACCTAATGTATCTCTATCTCTCTTCTTCTTTGGGAGTTTTGCTTTTCAAATGTTATGTAATCTTCAAAAAAAGAGAAAAAACACCTTCAATGGCTGGCATTGTGCCATACCTGTCACGTCCAATACCGAATACCACATGGAAGAAAAGGTTTGAGTCACAGCCACTCAATTTCGAATCCGTCTCTCTGCTGATACTGGTGAGAAAGTTTCAGACAATGGTTCAAACATCTGGCTCCCTGCCACACATGCAGATTAAGACGGTATGTCTGTCTTCTAGTTTGTCCTGACCAAGTCCCAGCTATTAAAGAGTGAGTCAAATGAAAGATAACTCTCCACCTCTCTCTCTAATAAATAAATCCATTATAGATACTTAAATTATTATAAACACTTTGTTTATATGGAAACTGAAGGTGCTGCTGATGATAGAATAAATTAAGGATCGGATTTTAGAAGTTGATAGAACCAGTGCGATGGCTTATCCTCTTCCTGCTGCACCAGAATACAATATGATTGCTGATTAAAGTTCCAGCTACTCTACTTTTCAAACGTTTATTTTGTAAAATTTTATTTTATGTTATTTTTTATTGGAAGGCAAATTTACAGAGAGAAAGATCTGTCTGCTGGTTCACTTCCCAAGTGGCTGCCACAGCCAGGGTTGAGTCGATCTGAAGCCAGGGTCCAGGAGCTACTTCTGGATTACCACAAAAAGGTGCATTCTTTACCACTTTCCCAGGCCACAAGCAGGCAGCTGGATGGGAAGTGGAAAAGCCCGGAAACAAACTGGTACACATATAGGAGTTCTGCTGTATGCAAGGTGAGGATTTAGGCTATGGTGTTGGACCTCAGCTATTCTACTTCTGACTCAGCTCCCTTCAATGGCTCAGGGAAGCAGTGAAGAGCGGCTCAAGTTCAAGGGCCTCTGCACACTCATGAGAGATTCAGAAGAAGCTACAGGATCCTTGCTTTGAACCAGCTCAACTCAGGTTATTGTGGCCATTTAGGGAATAAAGCAGTATCACTGTCAAATGCTATCTTTCAATAAAAATAATAGATATATCCTTAAGAAAAAAAGCTTGAAAGAAAGAGGGGTCCATAGATAGACAATAGCAGGCAGGTTAGCATACATGTGTACAGCAGCAATGTATAAAGGTTATGAATAATGAAGCTGCACATGTAGTTCCAATTGGGAAGGAAAACGTTAGAGCTGAGGTCCACCAGCCCTGCCTGGTGCCGTTAGGTTTCCAGAGGAAAGAGATGCCTTAGGGAGAAAATAACTAACCAAACAGAAACCGTGCTTACTTGATTTCAAAAATTGTCTTTTAATTCAGATTGTAAAAGGCCCTTGACATTAAGGTTATTGTTAGGATAATCTTAAAATAAAAAAAAAAAATCTTTGAAAAGCAAACAAAGAGAGAGAGAGTGCGCGCAACAAGTAGAGATCTTCCATTTTTCATTTCCTCCTCAAACACCTGCGGAACTCAGGAGCCGCTGAAGGAACAAGTGCTGGAGCCCTCCTTGCCACCCAATCAGCAGGAACTTGCAGGAAGCTGAGGAGCTGGAATGTGGCCACGCACTGCGCTGTGGGAGCCACTGTGCTGGGTCCTTGTTCTGTGCATGCATGTGGAAGGAAACATACTTCTAATGCTGCAGAAATATCAATCACACTACTCTTTTGCAGAAAAAAAAATTAAAAATTAAAGCGATCAAGGTGACTTAGAGATCCTCTCAACTATCCTAGCATTACACAAAATATAAACAAGACTCTGTAGGTAAGCTCTCTTAATGGATCTCTATCCAGTAGAGTTAATTTCAACAGTAATGTGGGAGATCGGAGAGGCTCTTGAGACTTAACTCAGCAAATCATTGACAGCTTTCACTAAAACGGCCAGACGCAAGATACAGTGACAGACAGCTGGCCGATTATTTATCTTTGAAAAATCAAATCCATGCACTCAGCATTACACATTACCTAGTTTATTAAATTTCAGGTGTCAAATTTAATGAAGATCGTTTTTCCTATAATTGCTTCTGATGCAAACCATACAGCTACCAAGCACATAACAAACATAAATTTGAGTCATTATAATCCAGACTACTTAGTTTGTTTATTTGTGAAATGAATTTCTATTTAAATAAAGCAAAAAGTGAGTGAATACCAGGATTGAAGTAAGCTTGCCAATATTGTAGATTTAGATGGTTATCGAACAGGCAGGAATGGCAAAACAGTGCAGCAAGAGAATATTTTATAAGTGAGATGATGAAAAATGTGGCTAAGCCACAAACAACTGTACACAGAGTAGAAACATTTTAATTTTTTACATGCATTAATGCCGGCATCAGCCAGGGCTGAGTCACAACAAATCCAGGAGTCTTAACCTAAACTGGATGCTTCATGCTGGTGGACGTCTCCCAAGGGGTTCCCCCGTTACAGGCTGCTTCCTAGGGTATGCACTGGCAAGTGGAAGAGCTGGGGCTCAAACCAGGCAGCCCTGGGACATGAGATCTCATGCAGTGTCTGAACAGCACCACTGAATACCAGTCCCAATAATGGGATGTTTAGCTAGGCAAGAGTGGATGGAATAAATTGGGTCAAACAGCGAACTGAACACCATAGCAGCAGTTATATTGAAGAAATCCGTGGTACATTTAGTGTGTGCGAGAGTACACGCAAATGCACACACAGGCTCCTAAGTGTGTGAATGATCCCATAAGTCACTGGCACATTTGTTCTTCTTCATTTTGCCTCTTTTCTTGTCTGATAGCACAAATGTTATACCAAGTCTGAACAGCAAAGACGTGTCCTGTTGGTTGCTGACCGTCTGGGAACGCTCAGAGCCTCTGGCTCATGGAGGCTTCCTGGGATGTAACACCTGGTCCTCTTGGTTACTGCGCAGTGTCTAAGCTGGGTGACCACTGCACTAGCTTCTCCCACTGTCCCTGATGTGTTTTCTGATAAACTTCAATATGTTCAGCCTTGAATGGTTGGTTATTTATGGTCGTTCGATCAATAATCTTAAAAACCTTGGTTCTCATAGAGGAATGAGATTTTACACTTTTCTCAGAAAAGGTGGAAAAAATCATTTACATACAATTAAAACGTTTCATTTCTTCCAGCCCCAATCTTATAAATCCCTAAAGGCATATGATAAAATTGATGGTGACTTAGCACAGAGGAATAAGGCAACATTCAGTGTTTGAAGCAGTCAAAGTAGCTAACTCAGTCAAAAACTTGTACTGGATGTGCCAAGCAAACATCATCAAGGGGATTATTGCCATTGCTTAAGAGAAAGTGTTTTAGACATAATGTCCTTTTCAAATGAAAGAATCGTTTATGGCACCTGGCAGTCTAGAGTTACCATTATATTTTATACTGTTGACTATGATTTTGATCACATTTCGCAAGAACATTTTCCTTGAATGTAAGACCCAATTTTTTCTTCAAAGGGCCATTTGGATTCACAAGGTTAGTCATCATTTTCTTGAAGAAAAATTTTTGTTTCATATTGCTCTTGCATATGATTATATTTGATAAAAACAAAATGACATGATTATTACAAAACTACTTGTTTTAGCTTAAGAGTTGGTTATTTATTAGTTATTGCTTCTAAAATTCCCCCATTTTTAATATAAACTTCAAATGAGCCATAGGAGGCAGCTTTTGCTGTGTACCACATAGAGTTTTACTGTGAAAGTGTGGATACTTAAGATATAATCACACTAAGAAATGTGATTCATTTAACCTGATTGGTAGAATTCATTTTATTATGGAATATTATGAAATAATAATGTAGGGGCAATGTTGTAATGTAGCAGACCTGTGACACTGGTATCTCATTAGAGCCACACATCAATTCCTCAGCTATTCCGCTTCTGATCCAGCTCCCTGTTAAAAAAACATGTGAAAACAGTGAACCACAGCCCAAGTACATGAGCCACCGCCAGCTGTATAGGCAGCCCACATGAGGCAGTTGGTGGGTTCCTGTGTGTGATTTAACTCAGCGTGGGCCAGTGTGGCCATTTGGGGAAACTCCTATGCATCTATCCCATCTTGCTCAGTAACTCTTTTAAAATAAATAAATACATATTTTTTAAAAGCATAGCATGTTTGTAATAATTTATTACACACTTTTATGAAGTATATCTTTGGAAATGAACTAACAAAGATGAGTGGTGTCCACAATAAAAACCAAGTGCTGAACTTATAAAATGACTCTGAAAAATTAATATAGGTCAATTATTTGTGCTAGCTTTTTAAAAAATTATTAGGTTGATAATTGTATATAAACATGATATATGTAAGAATTTTAATTCTGACAGTATGATTTCCTATTTAAAGAATAACATACTTTGGATATTTGTTATAAAGAAATACAGTACTTACATCTTCTTTATCTAGTCATCCATTGATGGCATCTGGGTTGACGTCATTGTGAACTGAACTGCAATAAACCTTAAGCTATGAGTTAGCCTTTACTATGCTAATTGCATTGTTTTTGGAGACATTTTTATGAGCATGGCAGCATGGTCATAAATTTAGCTCTTCTCAGATGTCCGAGGAACTGCTACATTGTCTTCCATAATAATGGTACTAGTTTATAATCCCGAGAAAATGACTTAGGGTAAATTTTCCCCACATCCTTGCCAATATTTATTTATTTATTCATGTATATTTGTATTAAGCTATTTATGATTATTGGATGATAGCCTTACTAACTGGGGTGAGGTGAAATTTCACTGTGATTTTTATTTGTATTTCCCTATTAACTCATTAATATAGCCATTTTCTTTTCCATGGGTCTGTTAGCTATTTTTATCTCATACTTTGAAAAATGCCTGTTCATGTTTTTCTTAGTTCTTTTTTTGTTTTATTATCGGAAAGGCAGATATACAGAAAGGGAGAGAGAGAGGAAGATCTTCCACCTGTTGATTCACTCTCCAAGTAGCTACAATAGCCAGAGCTGAGCCAATCTAAGCCAGGAGCTAGAAACTTCCTCGGGGTCTCCCAGGCAGGTACAGGGTCCCAAGGCTTTGGGATCTCTTTGACTGCTTTTGGAGGCCACAAGCAGGGAGCTGGATGGGAAGTGGGGCTGCCAGGATTAGAACTGTCACCCATATGGGATCCTGGCATGTTCACGGTGAGGACTTAAGCCGGGGCCTTTCTTAAATTCTTCATTACAATTTTCTCATTGTTGAGTTCCATGGGGTCCTCATAGATCCTGAGTGCAAAGCCTTTAAAGGGTGTTTAATTTGCAAATATTTTCTTGCATCTTCACTTTGCTTATGTTTCTTTTGCAATTCAGAAGCTTCTCAGCTTGATGTAATTCCATTTATTTATTTTTGCTTTCATTACACGTTTCTATAATCTTTTTCTAGAAATATGGCTCTGTCTTAGAGTTTCCATGATGTTCTCCTTTAGTAACTTCATACTTGTGGTTCCTATACTTAGATCTTCAACCGACTCTGAGTTGATTTTTATTTCAGGGACAATGTAAGTTCCCTATTTCATGCTTCTACACAATTAGATCTGATTTTTCCCAGCATCATTTGTCTAAGAGACTATTTTGTCTGCCAGTACTCACCAAAAAACAAATTTGGCTACAGAGGTGGTCATTCATTTCTGGAGAATTTCTGTTCTGGTCGATGAATTGGCATGCCTTTTTCTGTGCCAGTACCACGCTGCTTTGCTCACAGCTGTTCTATCATATATCCTGAAGTCTGAAACTATAATACCTCCATCTTTGTTTTTACTCTTTGAAGTTGCTATGCATGGTTTTATTTCCACATACATTTTAGCATCATGTTTTGTTTCTGAATCTGAGAAGAATGTTATAGTATTTTGGCTGAGATCTCATTAAATCTGTAAATTGCTTTCAGTAATAGGGACATTTTGATGATATTAATTCTGCCCTATATTAACCTGGACAAGTTCCTTCATTTTGTTGTGGCTTGTTCTATTTCTTTAACACTTACTGACTTCTATTTTGAGTGCTCACATACTTTTGGTTAAATATGTCCCAGGTTATCTATTTTTTTCTGCAGCTATCACTAATGAAACTGATCTTAGAAATAGGATATAGAAGCTTTGGTAGTGGCCAGGGCTCCACTTGGATTTCTTCAATAGATTTCTGAGTGATGGTTTAAGTCCTTGATGCTCTAATTCATGGTCTGATTATTGTTTATGTGTCCAGTGAGGCAGCAGATGAATGTCCAAGTCCTTGGATCTCTACCACCCACTTGCCAGGCACAAGTTTAGTTTCAGACACCTATCTTAAACCTGGCCAGCCCCACCTGCTGTATGTGTTTGAGGATGTCATTAGCAGATGGCTGATGACTTCTCTCTGCCTCTCCGCTTCCACATGTGCCCTTCTGCCTCTAGTTAATTAAAGAACCTTACAAAAATATAGTTGCAAAGAAAATGAAGTAAAGAAATAGAAGAAACAAGGGGCACTTTAAGATGTATTTAAATAAACCTAATGCTGAAACATAGAATTTTCTTTGTGTTGGGAGTGAAAAAGAGAGGGAGGTGAAAGCTGAATTTAAATACGAAGGGCAGAAAATTGGGTTCCAAAAGAAGTTGGGCACTGTTTAAGCAGATTAAATGTTCCCTCTTTAGTACAAATAATAAATCAACAACTATTTTATATATAGTAGCTAGATTTCTGTAGTGTACTGGAACATGGCATAGACATATTATTAAACAACTTTGTAACGGATCTACACTTGAAGGAGGAGGACCATACATGTGATTCTTAACATAAATTCAGAGATATCACCAGATTCAACAAAGCTAGTGATAAGGGAATGATTTTATGAAAAGATAAACTTGAAAAATATTAAAGAAGGGAAGTTGAATAATTGAGTATGTTGTGGGAGTATGGTGTTAACGTAGAGTGGATTAAAAAAGGAAAGATGTCAGCCATGATTGAGCCTTTCACTTAGGAGAGTAAAAGGACTCGGGGAGAAAGTTTTGTTTAAACTTGTGAAACTAGAGATGCCTTTTGGGCATCCTTATTAACAATTCTGCCAAGTCGGGCCTGGCGCGGTGGCACAGTGGTAAGGTCCTCGCCTAGCACGCCCTGGATCCCATATGGGCGCCAGTTCTAATCCCGGCGGCCCCGCTTCCCTTCCAGCTCCCTGCCTGTGGCCCGGGAAAGCAGTCGAGGACGGCCCAAAGCTTTGGGACCCTGCACCCGTGTGAGAGACCCAGAAGAGGCTCCTGGCTTCGGATGGGCATAGCATCGGCTGTTGCGCTCACTTGGGGAGTGAATCATCGGACGGAAGATCTTCCTCTCTGTCTCTCCTCTCTGTATATCCGCCTTTCCAATGAAAAAAATAAAAATAAATCTTAAAAAAAAAATTCTGCCAAGTGATTAATTGCGCTTGTCTGGAATTTGAGAGGAATTGGGACTGCAAACACAGTCTCAGAAGACTGTGATACATAAGTGGCTATTGGACATTTGGGAATTGACAACTTTGTCCTGAAGAGTGTATACAGAGAGAACAAAAATATGCTTGTGAAAGAATGATGGAGAATACCAGCATTTGTGGAACAGATGAAAAAGGAAAGATGGAAAAGAGAGATATGAGAGAATACCATAGGAAGACATGGCAGAAGCCAAACCAGTGACAGGTAAACTTATTCGTAACTAAACAATGTCATGTAGGCAATTCTACTTGGTCCATGAAAGACATGCACTTGGAGTTAATACAGCTTGTGATTTAAGGTTTACAATAGAATGGGAAGAAGGGAAATCATGCCAAATATGTGGCAGAGTGTAGTAGAAGGACGATGGGAACAAAAGCAGGATCTACTGCAAATAATGAAGCCTGAATCTCACAGCCCTGTTACTTCACTCAGGCTTTCAAAGCCATGTCTCTTTATTTAGCCCATGCACTCTAGAATTGGTTAAATCTTATATTCTCCTTGACCTTTCTCTGACTCCTCTGCTCATGCTGCTCTTCCCTCTTAACTTATGCCCTGTGAAAACATCACTGAGCATATGCGATTTTACACAGTCGCTCATAACCCTGTCTTACTTGACCAAATGTGGGACTTTATTGAACGACCATATGTATTTGGTAGAATTACCATATTAAAGCAAGATAAGGGGATAAAACAGAGAAAATTAAGATAGAATGAGTTGTAACCAGACCCGGTCTCCACGTGACCTCTGTCTACCCCCAGCTGTCAAGGCTGTCACTACCAGCTTGTCAGTAACTGGGTAATTTTGTTGATGACACTGCTACAGCTGCTCCTGGAAATACCACATTTTGTACCAGAAAAGGGTTCTTGACTTCCTATTTCTGCTCAGGCAGTGTTTTAAAATTAAAATTCCTGAAATTCTCCCAACCACCACCTATAACTGTGTCGAGCTCAATTCTTAGCACAGTGTCCTAGAATCTAGAAAGCTAGAAAAGAAAGCCTGGTGTTTTCCAATTCTATACTAAGACTCTTTCTACTGCTAAGTAAGCATCAACTCTTACATAATGAAAGAAAACATCCAAGAATTGAATGAGTAGTGAAAACACGGCTTATTTTTTTTTTCGTAAGTGATCTGTTAACCCCTGGAGTAGCTCGTAAATGCTTTCGGGCACACTTATCCTGAGTTAAGATTTTTATTTGTTGTCATACACATCATTGTTTGAAACTGTTTGCCAGAGTGCTTTTTTATGTTTCTTACATTAAAGGGGAAAAATGTGTACTTTTCTCTTTTAAAGTTCCTGCGATGGCACAGTGAAATCCATAGAGAGAGACGATATGAGGGAGAGAGAAGGAGTGGTCCAGATGCTCTCAGCAACTAGGACCGGGCAGGAAGTCACCCTGGAAATGGGACTGCCATGTGTGTGGCGGGGAGCCAGGTCCCAGAGACAGTACCTGCTCCTCCAGGGTTCGTGGGAAAGGAACTCTAAATCAGATTCCAAGGCAGAACTCAGTCCTAGTCACTCTGATAAGAGACGTAGCTATCACATTTACTATTTAATCTGCTGCAACACAATGTCCACCCCAAAGTTTATTACTCTGACACTTGATATTATTCAGTCACATGATTTTCTTACCCAAGATATTAGTAGTGGAAAAATTGTGTTCCACCGTAAAGACAGTATTTTCGGAGCCCTGTATCATTTTGCTGTGTCTTGTATTCCTATCATTATCACAAAAATGATGTGCTGGAGGACTGTACTTCACACAGAGAAGGTCAATTAGAGACATTCTTCAGCAGGTGAGCCTCACCCACACTGCCACAGCCAGATGCAGAGGCTCTAAGAAACAGGATCCCTGTGCTGGGGATTCCTGCCAGCGTGTTACGCAGAAGGAGCTAACTGCTACACACATTTTCAACACTTTTCCACAAAAAATAGGAATGCTTCAGATTTTTGTTTCTCATTGAAATAAAAGAGAATAGATAACTACTATATATCAACTTTCAAAGATCGTTTTAAAGACATTTTTATCTGCTTTGAATACATCTGCCTTGCTGTATTTTTATGCATAAAACTTGGAAAGATCTCTCTCTAAGTCTTGTTTTTCTACCTCCAACCTCAACATTCCCTTAGTACAGCCAACCATGGGGCTGATGGATAAAGGTTATCACAGGCTAAAATAAGAATAATTCAAAAAGTACTAACTTTGGACTTTTAGCACATGTCAAACTGAATAAAAGAAGAATAAAGAGATAAAGAAAGAAGAATTCAGTCAAAAGAATCTTTACCACATGAATAAGTTGATATATTCTGTGGCGTTCTTGAGGTGGCATACACTGAGAACTATTGCCCAAAGTGACAGAGCCTTTTACAGGAATAAAAAAAAAAGTAAGAAAAGCATTTAAATCCTGTCATTTTCCTTCACCCTTATAAAAACTGAAATGGGATCTGGTGATATGTGTCCAAGCAAATTGATAATGTCAACAAAAAATCTTCATATATTTAACATCAAAAAAAAGAAAAACAGGTCACGATAAGGTAAAATGTGCTGAAAACATCATATTAAGCAAAACAAAAATAGTACTGAGAAAAAAATAGAAGTGTCAAAATAAGAATAAATTGAGCCACTGTTACATGTTCAGTTTATTGTAGACAGATAATGTGTTTTAAACCTTACAAGATATATTTGGGACTGGAATAGTTATGTAATAAAGATGGCATGGTGCCTTCCATTGTAATCCCACCCACCAGAGGGATGACAGATGGGTGATTTGAAGCGTTTAGCTGCAGAGCTGGCATAAGCGTATTGCTTCATCTGTCAGGTAAGCCCCTTTCCAGACATGGTCCACATCAGTACAGCTCTCCCATCTAAGAAGGAATGCATGGCAATATGGAAAATCGGCTGTTTGTGGATATTTTTGCTTCACCTCTCACATTGCAGTGTACCCCACATCAAAATTCTTCTCAGGAAATCCACAGAGTCATTGACGAATTTAACAATCCTCTTACAACCCTCTGCCACAAGGTCGTTAGGCTGGGAACTTTAACAATCTTTCTGCATCTAAACATGTTTCCCCTTTTCAAATGGACCATAAGCAAAATACAAAATAGAAAAATGTGTTTCACCTGTTTGCCTTACATTATCTGAAGATATGCCTTCCCTGTCAAATATTATGACTATTTATACTGTGTGTAGTTCTAACACAGAAGGCACTTAACATATTTATGATGCAATAGCCCTATTTTTCAGAAAATTCCAATTTTATTCAAGTTAAATATAAACAACAGTTAAATGTAAGGCCTCATCTTATGTTTTCAAGATCATTCACATTGTAAAAAAATAGAACTGAAAATAGCAGGTCATTTAAAATACTTTCTAAATGTGGAGCCATACCATATGGACATAATAAGAATGAATTACAAAACAATATTTAGGTATAACTTAGGGAAGAAAACACTTGCTTCTATTATATATCAGCAGTTAAACTTACTCAGTGAACCAATTTAATAAATCATCTAAAAAGCCCAGAGAAGGGTCGAGCGCAGTAGCCTAGTGAATAAGGCCTTCACCTGAACGTGCAGAGATCTCATATGGGCACCATTGCTAATCCTGGCAGCCCTGCTTCCCAACCAGCTCCCTGCTTGTGGCCTTGGAAATCAGACAGAAAAAGCCCAAAACCTTGGAACCCTGCACCCAAGTTGGAGACCCAGAAGAGGCTACTGGCTCCTGGCTTCAGATCGGCTCAGCTACAGTCTTCGTGTACTGTTGGGGATGGAAGATCATCCTCTTTGTCTCTCCTTCTCTGGGAATCTGAAACTCACAAACTTTGTCTCATTGGAAAAAAAAGTCTAGAGAAATTTTACTTATTTGTTTAAATCAATCATTGATGATACATGAAGTCGTCAGTCATGCTTAAAGTAATTCCTAAAAATCAATTATCAATTCCTGTTTCATAATGGCTAATGTTATGCAAAATCTATGCATCAATTCTCTTCATGATAAATTTTCAGGTATAGGTATTCTATTTAAGTTAGTACAATAGTTAAGTCTGGTAAAATATATTAAAATGATCCAGAGTTTATGTTTTACATTATCAGGATATCATGAAGTATCAGAATCTTGACTTCATTCAAAACTAACTCATCATATTCTTGTTAAGATAAGTCAGGGAGCAGAAAAACACATTCTAAGCTAAGAATTGATGCTTGAATTTTCAAGCTGCAAGACATGTACTTGATTAATACAATGTATGGAAATTTTTACATTTACATATTTTGGTTAATCAATATGCGAAACTCATTTGTTTTCATGTGAGGCTGTGAGTTTGTGCGTGTGTGTGTGTGTGTGTGTGTGTGTGTGTGTGTCTGTGCGGGCACACGTAGACTCTCAGCAAAAACTGTCATGCTAGCATTTCCTACTTATAAAATGTAATAGCCAGTAGTAGTTTTTGTCACAGCTAAAAAATAAAAACCCACATTTCCACTAAATTAAGATCTCAAACATAGCATAGTTTCACATTAGAGCTGCGCTGTTTTCTGACTAAATGGATTTGCTGGCATAAAACTCTGCAAAATATTGCAGATTCAGTTCCCTTTTAGCCATATTTTTTTCAATTCAAAAGCACTGGTTAAAAGGGAGCAAAAATGAAATTGGAAAATTCAAAATTAAAATTCAGTCTCTTCCTGATATTTTATTGAAATAAAATATAATGTGGGTTTCCTGGCATCGTGTGCCGTTATAACTGCTTGAGTTTCAAATAACCTGGACATACGTCAATCCTAAACTGGGGATTTTACATTTAAAAACTACAAATCCCTATTTCCAGTTTGGACATATTTTAAATTATATTCTACTCTGTAGCTATCATATTTGAGTATTTGTATTCTGCAAATGGATCACAAAACAATTCATGTTTATTTCTATTTAGCTCAAATTTTCATGTTAATTTTAGTTATTTGTTATATTATTATATGATCTTGGGAAACCTGAGATCTTAAAAATTATAGTCAACAAAGATTGCAAACACTGTGGTTGTTAAGAAGGTTTTTTTTTTTTTCACATGGATACTTTATACACCTTAACAGCTGCAAAATCAATCAAATGTGCATCTTCCCCTTGGCTTTCACAAACAAGAGAATGTGGAAAGGCAAAAGATTCATCCTAGGAAAGTGGGAAGAAAGATCTTTGAGGAAGATACCAAGAAAAAGGTAAATCAAGAAGGCATCGATGGGCTTAGAACAATCTGCTGGAACACCAGCTAGTGCTTATATATAAACTTGCTGGTTTCAACCTCATGTTTTGTAACTTAAATTTTACTCATGTGAAATAAGTACTAGATGCACATCATATTTCTTTCATTTCAAAACAATTTAAAATATTGAATATACTAAAATACAAATGCATATGGTGATAATATAATTTTAAATATATAATATTAGATAACTTGTCACGGGAAAGTACATGGTTGTGTTAGTACACAGAGTACTGGATCACAAACAGTAAGGGCGAGAATTCTGATCAATATATTGGAAACCAGAGGTAATATGGAAAAATAGGGAAAACAAACGCATTCTGGTGATGAAATTTATAAGGAAGGCCTGAGCAGGATTTTTTTTTTTTCTGTCCAAAAAATCTAGATTTGTTGGTTTGTAAGTGGCTTCAGATCAGAATGATGGAAGGAACATTCGACATAATGTAAAGGTTTAGGTATTCAATTCCAATCAACTCCATAATGTTGGTCACAGTAAAATTGTCAGTAAAGGCATTTTTAAATAAATAGCACTATACATGATCCTGAGTTAGAAGACAAAATGGGTCTTTAACAGGATGCAAACCCAATGTTGAGTGTTCTGCGCTAGAGAACATGAAGGCAGCCTTGCTCCCCGTGAGTCCTTGAATAACTTTCTGTTAGTTAAGGGCTGCACTCCTTTTTACATCTTCGAGTGAATGAAATAACAAACTGGTTTGTGACTATTTTAAAATTAGAAATACGTTATGATTCATGTTTGACTTGCGAAGCCCATAATCTTGGGAACGGAGAATTTCGAAAGTTCTTGCACCTGACAGGCCGCTTAGACACTCAGAGGGATTTCAATCAATAGTCATTTATATCCATGTCCTCTTAATTCATAGAAACATCTGTACTCATGAAGGCCAAGAGTGCAACAGCAGCTACAAAGATCATTCATACTCTGCTTCCCATTAGGACTTTCCTGGCAACATCTTCAGTTACAGAAGTACTCATTTCTTTAGACAAGTAGTAAAACAGTTAATTCTGAGAATACAATGACTTTAGGCAGAATTAATGGAGCCTTCTGGGTTCCCTTATTTAAAGATATTTGAGATTAATGGTAATTGGATCCACTTCCACTTGAGAGCATGCATTTTCTCTTTATGAAATAATCACTGCATGTGCTGGGTAATAACTTCATGCATATTTCATGTATCTTTGCAAGATACAGTTCACTATGCAAGACTACACTTGTCTTCATCAGCTCTAAACATGGACCTCACGGTGCTAGACTCTGATTCCACTAAACATGACAGAAATTGGACGGAGTATGTCAAAGAACATTTTCTCAACCTAAGATTCACCATCTGAGAACTGTTAAAATGTTTAAAGAACAGAAACATGAGAGAAAGGATGCCCTTGAATCCCACTGGAAAAGATCACGTCAGGGCCCTGGGAGGGATCCCATATGCATGCCAGTGTAAGTGCCCGCTGCACGGCTTGCCATCCAGCTCCCTGCTTGTGACTTGGAAAAGCAGTAAAAAACAGCCCAAAGCCTTGAAGCGCTGCACCTGTGTGGGAGAGCTGGCCGAAGCTCCTGGCTCCTGGCTTCAGATTGGCTCAGCTTTGGTTGCAGGGATTTGGGGACTGAAGCAGCAAACAGAAGATTTTTCTCTGTCTCTGCTTCTCTTTGTAAATCGAATATGGCTTTCCAATAAATATAAATAAATGTTTAAAAATATACCCTATCAAGTTCTTCTCACTTGCAGCATTGCAGTAAGCATTCAGGGACTCTGATTTGGGTTAGAGACCTCCCAGTTCAGGAGCAGAACTCCTCCAGACTGCAGTAACTGGACCCCTAGCAGATAGTTTAATGAACAGTCTCTTCCAACTTTATTAGAGAGAAAGAGAGAGAGAGAGAGTTTTCTCAAGATCACTGATCAGTACTGTTTAGCATCACAAATATCTGACCTTTCTCATATTTTCATTGTTATGATTATTATTTTTGCTTGTTAGGCTATTGCTGCAATTGAAATTTTCAAATGGGTGTTAGAGTTTGGCTGAGCGGTTAACATGCCAGTTGTGATCCTGACACGGGCACAGGAAAGCCTGCGTCTGATTGTTGGCAGAAACTATGAATGCCAGCATTCTGCTAATGCAAACCTGTGAGATAGTGGCAACTCAAGCACTGTGGTCCTGCCACCCATAAAGAGACCTGGAGTGTTTCAAGTTCCAAGCTCATTGGTGACACATGAGGGATTGAAATCTGTCCATTTCTACTTCTCCGTCCCTCAAAAAAAAAAAAAGAAATTAAGTAGTACCTTTGCTGTGTCACAATAAGAAAGTAGCGGTTAGTCCATTTCTCCATTCAATAAAAGAATGCTAAGTAAAATAGGGGATTATGAGGCAGCATATACCTTCTGCACAGGCTTTTTTTTTTCATTACTTGGAGCAAATCAGAGTAGTCTTGCAGGGGACTGCATGACACATTCTATTGAAAATAAAGATGGCTGTACAGTAGATGTGTTTACATTCTGTTATTAAAGTTGTACTAGATAATAAAATGACTCTGTATTAACATTAGTTGAACAAGTAGACATCCGTGCAGTGTTTTCATGGGAATACTCATACCGGGTATGGTAGAAGCTCAGTTATGGGCGGCTGGTGCACTGGCTATCCTCTTAGAATGGGGACACTCCTCTCGCTCGGTCCTGGATCCATTTGACTTTGCTTGCCTTGTTTTAGGGAGGCTAAAGGACTACATCAAATAAAAATGCAATAATTTATATAAAATGCTGTAGAAACAAACGAAAACATTGAAGAAGCAAACAGAAAGTTAAACAGATACATTATTTTAGTAAGCTAAACATTGTAGTTACCTTAGCAGAGTCAAAAGAAAAAAAAATCCCCTATGCTTTATCTTCTAAAAGAAAATTGGGACATTTGTCTGCTCTGCTTTCTTCTTTGCCCCCACCTTATAAAACCCAATATTATCCTCCTGTCTGGCATCCATATGTGTCTGGATATAGGGAAAATCTGCCTTTTAAAATACTACAGGGCATCAAAATTACCACACAATCAGAAATGTGTTGGTTTTCAATGCTTATGCATACCAATCAAGTAACTAAAAGAAAATGTAAAACAAAACAAAACAAAACCCTTGGAAACTAGGGCCTGGCATGGTAGCCTAGCAGCTAAAGTCTGGTTCCTATCCTGGCAGCCCCATTTCTGATCCAACTCCCTGCCTGTATCCTGAGAAAGCAGTCAAGGATGGCCCAAAGCCTTGGGAGCTCGAAGAAGCTCCTGGCTCCTGGATTCAGTTTGGCACAGCTCCAACCATTGTGGTCCCTGGGGGAGTGAATCAGCAGATGGAAGATCTTTGTCTCTGTCTTTCCTCCTTCCACATATCTGACTTTGCAATGAAAATAAATAAATCTTTAGAAAAAAATATATCAACTTGGAAACCATTATCCTGTTTCAAATTATTTCAAATTTAAGATTAAACGGGTAGATTCTATTGGTCCACACACTGTTAGTATGTTCATGTTATTGTACTTGGGCACAGGAAGGGAAAGAAAGACATGGTTTTATGGACTGTTATTAAAAAGAACGTGTAATATAATGAACTTTCTGTAAGACTATTTGAATAAGCAGTGATTCAGCAATGTGCCCGCTCTAAAGTGAAAGTGATTTAACACTTTCCTCAAGGGAATGCAAGGAGAAGACTTTCACTGGATGAAGGCAGAAGTGAAGCACCCAATGATGGTGAGAGGAATGCAGAGATTGTATTGTCCATTGCAGTGTCCCTGCTAACACAATTATGCTAATTGGCGAGTTCTGATCAAATGTGCTCAAGTTCTATTTTTCCTTGATAAAAATGTCTCTAAGAATTATCTCAAATTTCATTTGGCCCTATTGCAATTCAAGCCAGATTCACGTCACACATGAGACCTAACTTTTTCTCTCTGTCCCGGGATTCTTCCAGTCTGGTTCCATTTTAACTTAACCAAACCCTGAGCCTACTTCCCATATAAACGGTTGGAGAAATTAGAAACAACACTGGCAACACTCTCCTCCTTGGAGAATCCACAGTATAAACTGAGATTTAGAAAGAGACAAGGGGAGCCCTTTCTAGTTGGCTCTGTCTATCCAGCCTAAGGTATTCTGTATAAGCTTTGAAACAAAGAAATGTGTAAGTGTCAGGGGGTAATGCTACAGACTCTATTCCCATCAATTTGTGAGTTGACACCTTAAAAATGAATGGGATGCCATGTGCTTAGCAGTTAGGTGTCAGAGCTGCTGCTTTCATGAATGGAATAAAGTCATAGGAACGATAGAATACTTTTTAGAAATACATAATTTTTGAAATCAGATTCTACAGAAAGAAGAGAATACAGAGAAATAACATCCTTCATTAGCTGTTTCATTCTCCAAATGGTCATGAAGGCTAGAGCGGATTTGAAGCCGGGCGAAACAAGCCTTTTCCAGGTCTCCCATATTGTTGCAGGATCCCAGAGACTTGACCCATGCACTGCTGATTCCATATGAGAGGGAAAGTAGATGTAGAAGACCCAGGACTTGAACCTGAATCCAGAGGGAACGCTAGCACTACAGATGAAAGACCATCACTAGATACAAGATCTCACTCTTAAAAAATTAAAGCAGTAATTGACAAGCCAAAAATTGAATCCTAGCAGAAATAAGAGTTTCGTCACTCTGACCTAAGGCTTCTCAGCCTCTGGGACTCTAAGGAATGGATATTCGTTGGGCCTCACGTTATATGATAATGCTATTGCAATCTTAAGTGACCTTAGACAGGCAAAGTAGAAATTTTTAGTTCAAATCAGATTGTTGCTATTCTGGATATTTATTTAATTTTCTTAAATGAATCATTCTCCATTTGCTGTATACTCTTAGGACAACTTCCAAGAAAAATAATTTTCTTTTACATTTTTTATACTTTAAGTATTGGGCTATGAAATCACTCATTGAACTTCTGCCCACACAATCCTGAAACTTTTTCCAATTTTTTTTTAAAATCAATTATTACACATAATACTGAGATTAAAATACTTGAAATAGAAAATAAAATGTAGATAACAGAAATATAGAATTCCAGTTCCTCATCAGTTCATACATGAACATGGCATGTTCAGAGTCAGTAAAAACTAACCATTAAGATCGCTGTAGCTAATGATTAATAAAAACAACTGAATACCGATGTCGAGGCACAGAAAATAAAGGGTACGGGTAAAAGTTACAACTCTTCAGCTTCTGATTAAGCTCCCAGCTAACAGCAGGAAGACAGCAGTTGAAACTGAACCAATTATAGGGGCCACATTCACCTGCATGAACAACCCAGACGATGCTGCTGGCCCCCGAGTTCTCTTTTGGCACTAGCCAAGCTACTTGGCTACTGTGGCCCTGTGGGCAATGAACCTGCCATGGAAGGCCCCACTTTTTCTCTCTCTAACTCTCTGTAACTCTGTCGCACAAAATATGTGTTGTTTAATTAAAACAAAATTTGATTTTATTCCACTGATTAAGAAAAAAAAATCAAATTAGAATGTTGATCTCAGTGCTATTATCAGTACTACACTAAAAAAAAAAAAATAAACAAAACACTCTTCTATAGAATGCTGTGTTTCTATGGATCCAGTGCCAGACTCTGAGCTTTGTGGAGAGAGCAAAGCACATAGATAAAAGACGTATGGATCCCTAAACATCTGCTTCATGTAATCTGCCAAACAATCTATAAAGAATTGTAACTATCAGTGAGATTTGAAGATTATTTTATATGACTGTTAGTAAATCCTGATTCATAGTTATACACTTAATTTGTTTAAAATAAGCAAGAATTTTGTCATGGAAATTTTTAAAATACATCAAAATATAGCAGATCATTTATTGGAATAGCGAAATAATGAAGACAGAGGTACGCTTGCATGTATCCTTCAGGAATGTGGATGAAGGATACATGCCCACTAGACAGGGTTCATCTGTGCTCAACAGTAGCTAACCACTCTGTCTTAGATTCTGGATTAGGTGGGGGTGGTGTGGGATAGCTTTATAAGATGGTAGCAGAAGACAAAATAGAGACATACGGTTGAGTACTTTAAAGATGCAGCATATATATACAGATTGGTGGATGGATGGGATATAACTACAAAATATTTATAAACAATTAAGTTTAGTCAAAAAGGAGGATGGGGAGAACATTTCTTGCAAACCTAACTTATACTCTAAAAATTAAAAGCTCAGTTTGTGCCTCTCCCTATGGTCTCTTAGCATACATACCACTTGCATATGTGACTAGAGTTCAGTCAATGGGTAATTACATGGGAAATTTTGAACATGGGCTAGGTAACGCAGTACAGAACCATTAATATTCTACCCAAAAGGCAGCGCCACCATCTGGCAGTCAGAGGTACTGACTAAAGTATCTGTTACAGAGCAATATGAGGTATGGGTTTGACCATGATTCAGACTTTGCGGAATCTACACATGTCTAATTATTTCCCATCATATTTTTATAATATGCAATATTCTCCATATGTATGTTTTTTTTCTTCTGTGTAAGGTGAATAAGGGTGGTGTTGTGGTTTGTATTTAATAAAATTGAAAATTTCATACTTTTAAATTGTATTCTTACCATCCGAATGCTTGCTTAGACTCTGTTGATGTTTAAGAGAAACAATATGGAATTCAAAATTATCAGAATAAAACAGATTAAGTATGCTTTGTGTCCAAGTATTCCCTGATGAAAGGATTTTCAACCAGAAAATAGTGTTTAAACATCCTGTAATTTTTAACACAGTAAAGAAAAATATACAAAAATAATTGCTTTGAGATTTTAAATAAAGTATTCTCGAAGTTAAGCCTGCCAGCATGCCTGAGGTCACCAAGGGTGAGACAATGACAATGGCTCTTCCATCATGACAACAAGCTGGGGAGGAACGTCTGCTTTAATATGCTCAGGTTAACAGATTGTGAAGATTAAGGAAGGGCATGGCAGGAGGGCATTTTCTGGAAGATCCCTCAGCCACCAAAGACACTGTATTTGACTGCAAGACATGTCTGTACCCCTTGACCTTCTGGTCATGTCAGAGGTCATGTTCCACGTGTACTCCCCTTGACCTCCACATGAAGGCCTTGAAGCTGTGTCTTGTGTCATAGAGATGTAAGCTCTAGCACATGCCCACCAGGTACCAGGCAGAAGAGGGAGCAATTGTTCATACAGTATCATTAGAAAAAAATTAAAATGTTTACTTAATTCAATGCCCACTGGAATGCCAGCATGAGAGGGAGCAGTTTCACCCTCTCTCCATCACACGACCATTTACAAGTAGTAAACACTCTAAAGTTCAGAAAACCTGTATCCTTCATACCTTTTTAAATTTCACTTATTTAGCTAACGTTTAAATGCGTAATATATCCTAGAGGACAGGGAGCTGCACCAAGTGGGGCTGTTCGACAACAGAGATAACAGAGTTATCATACCTTTCCTAGATTTGAGACATGATTTCAGATGGGACGGTGCTCTTATCATTATTTTTTTTTGAATTGTGGAGAGTATGTTTATTCAGAGAGAATGTGTTTTTAATGTTGTTAGCATAAATCATAAATTTCAGTATAATTGACCTAAAGCATATTGTCACACAATAATTGGAAAACTTGCTCAGGGCAAGGATATATAAGGAGAGGCTCTTTGATAGGGAACTGTTTCCATGTATTCATTAGAGGGGAAGAATGGACAATAGACCTGGAGTGAGACGTCTCCTCTCTGACCATTCCTGTGACTAAATCAATGGCAGAAAGACAGAGCATTTCACTTGGTGAGGGGACATCTTCATTCATTCAGCAAATAGCCCCACTTCTTGGTTTCATTGTATTGCATCAGTTGAACTAAAAAGTTAGAGATTTCAGAGGAAACTAATCTGTCTCTGACAGTTTTTTAGGACTTGTAAGTACTACCACAAAAGTTGATGTCACAGGAAAGAATGGAAGACAAAAGGCTAGACTCTCATGGAAAAATCTCATTACGAAATGTCTGCATGACAGACACTTGATCCAAGAAGTGGGACAAACTAGATGGAGGAATAGGGTAAGGGCAGGATAAAAAGACGGAAAAGAAATAATGAAGAAGTAGAGAGGGTGTGTTCATAGACAGTAGGAGAGAACAGGGCCTGGGGCCCCAGGGTACAGGGAAGTGCTGCACTGAATAGATTCACAATGCAGCGGGAAGGGAAGTCACCAGGACCTCAGGATGCCAATGCAGGTACAGAGCTGTGCCCTTTTAATTCAATCACGAGCAGAAACAGGGTGGCAGCGTCCTATCAGATGTGTGTGGGAAAAGGGCAGATTTCATGATTCAGATACTCAACAGTAGCATTTTGATTTCTGTGGCAGAAGTTTGGGGGGGCTGTGCAGATAACAGTAAATTCCACACCCACTAAGATAAGGGAGAGTTCAATTTCTACATAACACACTGCACTGGTCCCTCCAGGAGAACAGCGGCAATTTTGCACTACTAGGGTTCCATGCAAAATAGGTCTTGGTTGCCCCTGGACCTAACTGCCAGCTATTAAGTTGTAATGGCCAAGCAGAAAATAAGACACATGGCTACAACAAATGAGGTTACTGATGCCTAGCTTCAAAGCAGCAAAAGACTAGGTCAATCTGAGAGTCAACTGAGCTCTCAGAGTTCAACTGCTCCTCAAAATGAGTTGCTTCATTCACAATCGTCCCAAAGCCAAAACTGCTGAAAAATCCAAACACATTCTTATCTGATATTCAGGGTAAACTTTTTCCAGCTATAACCCTGTAGAGTAAAATGATAATATAAAAATAATATAAAATAACTGTGATACTGTGATAGGACAGGAATAGAATAAACATTTTTATTCCAAAGAGGGAGAACTTTAAGAGAATACTTGATCCAAATAAAGAACAAATTTCATATATTCTCTGTGATAGATGCACAAGGCATACATTCAATCTTGAAGTGGTGATAATGGCCACTGCTGAGGTTTCCTGGATAAAACCAATACCCACTTTGCCAGAATTCATTATGGGATCTAGTTTGAGTCCCAGCTGATCCAATTCTGATTCAGCTCACTGTTAATTTTCCTGTGAAAACTGTGAGTAATGGATCAAGTGTTTGTTTCCCTGTACCCATGTATGAGACCCAGAAGAATTTCTGGCTGTTAGCTTCAAACCAGGCTCTTATAGTCATTTGGAGAATAATGCAATGGATAGTTGTCAGATATCCTGTGAAAACAATGGCAGAGGGTAGGCCCAAGGCCTCAGAGAGGACCACCCCGACGCCTTTGCTGCTCTGTACCTTGCCTGCTCTGCAGTAGAGTGCATGGTGGTACCAGCTGATCTATTGCAGCTAGTGTACAATGATTGTGGTCTACTGGAAACACGTGTGGGGGTGCTTCCAAGGCTCCAGTAGGCATTCTAAAAAAGAAAATATAATGACCCTTCCCTCATGCTGCCCAGTTCCCCTCTGGATTCCAGGATTTTGTTTTGCTTCTCTATGAAAGTCACCGTGATCCTGTAGCTCTTGAGTTTTTCATATGTACAGATCAACTCCATATGAATGAACATCAAAGTCTGCCTTGGGAGAGATGGCAAGAGTAATTATACCCATTTAAACCATAGATGCTGCTGCTACAACGTATTTTGCCAGAAAAAAAAAAAGTGAAATAAGTCAATCCCAAAATGACAAATCTCATATTTTCTCTGATATAAGGCAACCTTCATGGATAATATAGGATCAAAAGCCATTTAAATTCTGGTGGTTTTTTTTTTTGTAACCCATGTGTTTTGATTTATTTTTGTTTTTATTTTTCAGTTCTTCTCAATAGCTTCCTCTGACTTATTATTTACTGACTCAGAGATGATCCAGTAGCATCATTTTCTCCAAGAAGGTTTTTTGTTTCCTTCTTTATTTCTTCCTCAACACAATGGTTACTCAGCAGCATGTTATTTAATTCCATGATGTTGTGCATTTTTTTTAAACTTTATTTTTGTTGATTTGCTACATGGTTTTTAATTTAAGGTGAGATATAATAACTGTGTGATAGAGACTATCTTATCTAGATGTGAAGATACAATGCACTAGATGTCTCTACTTCCAGGTCAAAGATGGACTCCCAACGAAACTGTTGGATATATATTTTGACAATAGGATGCTGGACTCTCTGTCATTGTCCATGCCCTCCATGTCCAGATACTATTATAGCAGAATGAAGAGCTTATGACAGGTTACGAAAGACTACACTATTTTCATAATATGAGATAAATCAGTTGTGGGGTGGGAAATTAGAGAGGGTATAGCAGAAATCCCAGAGCCTATGGAATTGCAACAAAAATCAAAAATAAAATAGAAGAAAAAATACAAAATATGCTTTTTTGACTCTTCGCATGAGAAAGCTATGATTTTTTTTTTCATTTTTTTCTTCTCTACTTCCGTTTTAATTGTATGTTCTGCTTTCAAGTTATGCCCATTGCTCCCAAATCCACTGGATGAAGTTGAAACTACCTTAGTGGCCACTTGAAGGCTTGGCTACTTAGATATTTATTTCACCACATAAGTTACTGCAAATGTTTTACATTTGACTTATCTGAAGTGCTAGGGCATGGAAACAGTGACAGAATATAACGATGGCATTTGCTTCAATTCCCAGGAGGATCTTATTTCCATCTGATGCAAGTTCTTCCGTCTTTGTCTTCAAAGGCCTTGATTGGATTATTCTTTTGTTTTATTTACAGCAATATATACATTTTATAGCCTCCCCCTTCAAACTTTTCTGGTTATGCAGCTCAAAAGCTGCTTCTATATTTTCAAGTGTATCTATAATAACTACCTCAATCTTGATTCCAATTTTTATTTCCTGTTCCATTTTTTATTTTTTGCAACATGATGTCCAAAACTAAGTATAGAATGAGGAAAAGAGGTTGTGAAGCACTCAGCTGGAGAGGGATCAACCAGAAACACCTACTTTACTTTGGTAAAGTAGAAACCCAAGAGAGGGATTCTGTGAATATCATTCAATCCACAATGAACGAATTAGTGTTGCCCTGTAAGGATGGAAAACACACAGCTGAATAAATACAATTTGAAAATGAACTCTACAGTCTTTTTAACAAGGCTTGGCAAAAATTAAAACAATATGTTATGGTTAATATGTTTTACAGAAATTCAGAAAAACAAAATGTCATGATTTTGTATTAAATTGACTGAAGAATTCTGACTCAGTGATAGTGGCTAATAAAATTTCTGGCAATATTTTGGTTAATTCAGTAAATTTCGTTTGGAGAATATCATTTATCTTGTAAGCATATGAAAAAAAGATGAATACTGATTTTCATTTTCCTATCAATATAATGTGAATACACTTAAAATTCTATGACATATACATTCAGAAATATATACATATAATTAAACACATTCAAACAATTATACGTTTAGTGAGTGGTTTCTCTAACAGTATTTAGATCTTATTCATTTACAATATAATACTTCTTGATTTACGAAATATTTTTACTGAACATATATTCATTGACTATTTCACTTTAAAGATTCATTATATAGCTCACATGTATGTAAGTATTGAAACAAACACACATGAGAACACTGAAGTAAATTATTAATTTCTATATTTTCAACTCTTGGTGCATTCCAAGTTTTTATATCTATAGAGAACTTGAAATTCAACTGCCACTAGTTAAGCAGAACTATCAATTATTCTCAATATATAAATTTTGAGCATTGATAATGGAGGATTTGCTTAAACTCACATCACATATTTCTTATCTATGTGTCCAAGCTTTGAAATTGGATCATTTGATTTGTTGTTATTGTTGTTGCAATTACTGTTATTTTCAAAATTTATTTGTACGTGAAAGTCAACAATACACAAAAAGAGGGAAAGACAAAATGAGAAAGAGCTTCCACCTACTACTCAAAAATGACCAGAAAGTCAAGGGCTTGACCAGTCTGACATCAGGAACCAGGAATCCACCTGAGTTTCCCACATGTGTGGCAACAGCCTAACCACTTGTACAATCCTTGGCTGTTTGTTCCAGATGACTAACAGGAAGCTGGACCAAAAATGGAGCAGCAGGGATATAAAGCAAATTCCATGTTGACTTTAAGCATTATTATAGGCTGCAAGCAATTTGGACAACAATGTAATATGCTAGGCCAAAGTGCCCGCCCAGACCACAGGTTTTTAAAACATTTAGTGACTGGTCTATTTCAATTTTAAATGTCTGTTTACTGGATTCTATTTTTTTGGGGGGGGGGTAGGCTTTATGTGAAGTCGGCTTGCTCAAATAACTCATTTTCTGACACTAAATGCGTTGAATTAGCATTTTTAGAATATATGAGACTTATTTATTTGTGTATTTATTTATTTAGTTATTATTTTGAATTTTTGGCATAATTTCATAGGGCCTGGGATTTCCCTATCCTTTCCACAAATCCTCCCTCCCCCGACTGATTTTCCATATATTGTTACAATAGTGTAATCCTACATAAGCACTTTTAATTCCATCAGTCTGTTATATAAGTGTGTCCTAACATTGCTGGCACAATGTCAGACAGACCAACATCCTATTATCAAAATATATATGCAGCAGTTTCATTGGAAGTCCATCTTGGATTTGGAAGTAGAGACATATGCTGCATTGTGTCCTCACATCTGGATGTGATAATCTCTATTGCACTGTTTCTATACATTCCACTGAATAAGAAGCCATGAAGCAAAGTCAGCAACAGGAATGAAGCTAAACCAACAACAAAAATACTGCGCCATGGACTTAAAAAACATGCTACTGAATAAGTCATGTATGAATGAAATAATGAAAAAGAAAACACAAAGGCTTCTTGGGTAAAATGATACTACTCTGTGATTTATGAGTCAGTGAAGAATTTGATGAGGAAGAAACTATTCTGAAGAAATGAAAATAAAAAACAGAAATATCAAAGCCATGGATTGTGGTTATTGACGTTCCAGTTGCATGAAGGCTGCCTTATATCAGAGAGAAGACATGGTGTCTGTCCCTTTGGGATTGACTTATTTCACGAAGCATAAGGGTGTCTAGTTGGGACCACCTAGCTGTAAATGGTATAATTTTATTGTTTTTAGTGGCTATATAATATTCCATGGAGTAGACGTAGCACAATTTCTTTTATCACGCCTCTTTGAACAGGCATCTGGGTTGTTTCCATGTCTTCGAGAGTGTAGATTGTGCTGATCAGAAGTAATAATTTAATGGGTCTATAATTTCAGTCCCAGCAGAAAACAATAAGCGCCTATTAAAAGTTAAAATGCCAAGCAATGTTGTCTGCTTACCGATTTATCTAGCACAATGCAAGAGATGAACAGATTACGCATGTATCTGCAGCAGAACTAATGGTGCATTCAGAATATAGAAGCACGGCACAGAGTGTGGTTTGGGCAGCTGCAATATTTCTACTTTCTAAAATGAATATTATGGCTAGTGATGCATTAAGCCAGTGATTACACAGTAGCTAAAATTTATGTTTTTCTAAAAGCTAAAGAAAAACATAAAAGATGAAGGGAGAGAGTTTGTGAAACAAAAACGTGGAAGGGAAGAAGTCTGGTTGTCTTCTTGGAATTGTATTTATAAAATAGATGAAATCCATTCACTTCATATTAAACGAATCTGTAGAAATGAAATGAAAAAGAAAGGTAACAACAAAATCCAAGCAATTGCTATGTACTACAATGTTTATAACAACGTTGAAGTAAAAACTGACCAAATTTACTTTCAAAATGTTTTTATTTTCTTTTTATGCTAAATTGCAATGATTTTCTAATATTCGCATGATATGATAATATAATTCAATTCTTTCTTTATTCACCTGATTGTATATGAAACTAAGAAAAATGGTTCATTCTTTCCTCTTTTTACTTTCTGGAATCACGAAAGCAGATGTGATCAATTTCATGACAAAGACAGATTTCTCCAGGCTTCAGAGTGATGAATGTGTATATTTCTTGCACATTAATTGCCTCTTTCATCCACCATATGAACAGGACCCATGTTTCCGGATTACCTATCCTTAGCAATTATGGATCCAATAATGTCCATTGTTTCCCGCTTAAGATTAATGAAGCTTCTCCTATGCGAGGCCAGGATTGTTTTGAAATTCATTCAAAAGTTTTGGAATTTATTTTTGGAATATAAAATTCTCCAATTTTTAACTTGGTATAGGAAATATAAAACACAATCCCCACTGCATATATATAGTAATACTTACTGTTCGGCTGTCTCATAAAATGAACTTACATAATGTGAAAATTAGATGAATTATTTGGAAAAGACTGAGCATATATTCAGAAACGAGTAGTTTATATGTTACTAGTCCAAAATGCACTGATTATGTGTATGCATATATGTGTGTACAATTTTAAGTCACAAGCTTGAGATACTTCGTTACCAATTTGACAACTCCTTACACAAACCACTTGCCTTGGACAATGGACAGTCAATATTATTTCCTGAAGTCCCAATAATTCTTGTCTCCTGATGAAACCTCAGGATTTTGGTGTAAGTGTAACACTTGTTTTGTGCTGTCCTGCTAGACTTAGCTAGGTAGCTTGTCACCCTTCATCCCAATGCAGCAATAATACACTGTATTACTTTCTTGTTCAAATATAATATTAATTACACGACTTATCAACTAGTTGAAAACAACAAGGTCACTTATCAATTAGAAGCTAACTAGTGTTGCTTTATTACAAGCTACCCTAAATAACAACTGTTAACTCTGTCTATTACACAATAATTCTATGTTCTTGGTAAACATCTCAGTTTTGATTTATAGGGGGAAAAAAAACCTAGAAGCCTCTTTACTTAGTTCCTTGCTAAAAGCTAATCTCTCCTATTAGAAGCATACTCAAGATTGTTGCACTAACGTTGGTATTTAGCATATCTCGCATTCTTACTGGTCCTCCCAACACCAGAGCATGTTCCTTTTCTGTTTCTGTTGAACCGCAGGTCACACGGCATTACAGTCTAGATTATACTGCACTCGTACTTCGATCCTAGCCATTTTCCAGCTAAGCTATTTCATATTTTTATTTTGTTTCATCTATACAAGGGGATACTTACCATACCTACCTTCCAAGTTTTCCTTAAGGAGCTTACAAATCAATGCTTAAAAAAAAAAAAAATAGAACTCTGCAGAATGAAGAGCACTTCTGTGCATTTCCACGGCATACAGTGATCAACCTAGTTAATACTAAGAATCCAGTTAGAATATAAAGAAATGCCATTTCTTCTTTAGTGCATTTCAAACATCTGTACCAATTTAATTTGTTTTATTTTGATAAGTAGATATGAGCCTCAAACGTTTACAATTGCAATAGAGTAAAGTGTTTTGTAAATTTTATAAGGCAAAAGACACTGTCACTTCATAAAGTTATGTGAATGACAAATTTCAAATCTTTTCATTATCAACCTTATCAGTATGTCTCCAAGTTCGACATATTTGTAAACCTTTGAAGCATACAGTGGATAAATCAGTGCAGAGAAGTGAAGTGGCATTGCGTGTGGAATTCAGTAGTAGCTTTCCCTTGGTAGTGAGACTCCAGTAGTTGTCCTAAGCTGTAAATAACTCAACTTTACTATCATGAACACAAGTCTGTAAATTATATTTTACAAGTAGCTGACTAGTAAACAGATTTGATATCATGCAAATGTTTTGAAGTGGAGGGTTGATGGAGAAGAGGCATTAGAATGCTAACATCATACCTCTACAAACACCAAGAATGAAAATGCCTTCCATTCAACAGGAAAGTGTCAGGATTAATAAAGAAATGTCAGGCTAAATCTCCTCCATTACTGGCCTATGTTGACATGAAAAATCATAATGGTAGAAATAGAGTTCTTTCGATAAAAATAAACTTGTTCTACAAAATTTTATCAGAAAAGGGTACCTGAAGAGAGGGAAGAAATCATTGCAAAGAATTTCATTGCCATCTGTTGACCATAGAGTATGCGATAAAATATAAATTCAGTTTCTATTACACAACTTTGGGTCACATGTTTGTTAAATAATAGCACGTTATTGTGCAGGAAGCAATTCTGATGTTGAGCTATAGATGTTGGAATACTAAATATGTATTTATAGAACCTCTTCGGCACCTTTAAAGATCTTTAGAAAATATTTGCACAGTGGTGACCATCATAATTTGAATTTTTTTTTTTATTACGAATAATGAAGGCTTTTGAAAGGAAATTTCATCATTTATCTTATAGGATTATTTCTTATTAGCTTCACATACTTCTCACTGGTCTTTTTTTCTGAGAAATTCTTTGGGAGCATTTGTAACTCAGTGTTTCTTCATCTACAAAGTTATCTATTTCATGAACTAAATGATCAAATATTGATGAAATGTTGTACACACTCAGGTGTGCACATGCCTCTTGTAGAGAAGAAATGTTTATATCAAATTATTGTGAAAAGGTTATACCATTTTGCAATGTGTGCACATACCAAAACACCAAATTATATGGCTTTAATATACTTAAATTTTCTGTCAATTTGGCCAAAGGAAAATTAGAAAGAGAAGGAAAATATAGCAGAACTAACTAGTGTGTTCTTTAATGATTACAGTCTACTGCCATTTGATGTCTCCATTTACTAAACTTTGCTTTAAAAATCTGTGACTTAAAAAATTTGTTTTAAATTTGTGCTAAGCCACCTATCTTCCCATTAGCATAAATTTCATTAACCAATCAAAATAAAAGATTTACTTATTCTTATTTGAAAGGTAGAGCTACAGACAGAGGGAAAGAATTTCATCTGCTGATTTACTGCCCAAATGGACACAAAGTTTGGAGCTGGACTCATCCTAAGCCAGGAGCCTGGAGCCAGGAGCCCAGGGTTCCGACCTTATTTTGGGTTTCCCACATGAGGGCAGGTGCTTTGGGGCTGTTTTCTGCTGCTTTCCCCAGGAGCTACATTGGGGTAGATCTTCCAGGACTCGAACAGTGCCCCTATGGGATTTTTGTTGCACAGCTAGTGGGTTAGCTTGCTGTGCCACAAAGAAAACCCTCATTTACTATTCTTATCCATAATGCTATTTGGTCTTGTATTTCATATATTGACAACTCTTTTGTTAATTAAGTACACTCAAGGTGGAAGTCATTTGACACTTCAAAAATAAGTCTCAGTTTCACATAGTCTCCGTAAGCACTTTAAAATCCTGAAAATGTAATGATTTCAGGATTTTTGCACTTAATTCACTGTGACACATATATTAATGTGAGATGCTAACAGTGTTAGGATAACGAGAATTTTATTGAGATGCTTTCTATCGATGGTATGCGATCTTCATTTTGCAAATACAAAGCTACTCTGAAATCAAATGCTAAGAAATAAAAGGGAAACATGGGCACATAACTTAGGCCCTACTGAAGTAGATATCGTGAAGAATTAAGGCAGAATATGGTGATTTAATGACCATTGCTCGTCTGTGAATGCCAATGTTAATCCTTATCATAGTTTATGCACATGATGCAAACTCAAATATTAGAATAAATCAGTGATGTCCTATAAAATACATTGAAATTTTTACAGAAAGGAAGCATATCACAAAAGATAAAAAATATTACCTACAACATTGGTATTTGCTTATACTACTTTCATTGATTCAAGTTTCACAGAAAATCAACGAACATTGTTTTTGAACAATTCACCTAGCAGATGAAAAATGATAAAATATGAATATTTCTATGTACTCAATATTAATCAAATGAAAACATTGAATGTTTCTAAAATGACTCAATCCATATTTGGCAACAGTATTTATTGGAAGTAGAGTAAGTTAGGGCTCTTAGTGGTATTAATAAGTTTCGCTAGCATAAGTCAGTCCAATATAAATTATTTAAGTATTTATTCCGTCAGAGCGGCTAACTTGAAATAAACTGATGTTTCTCTGCATTGTTTTTAGTAGTTATAAATGCCTGCCATCAATAATAATTCCATTAATAAAACTCCTGTTAATATCAGCAGAGGAGGTTAAGGACATTTTGGGACTACAAAATACCTGTCATTCCCAGATGAACTATGCCTTGTTCATCTAGGAATATCGACACAAGCTAAGGATCTGCTGTTATTCATCATGAAAACTGGTGTGCATGCGGTTATTTATCATTGTGGCAGAATGCACTGATAATGCGTTCTGAAAGGTCATGGGGGAGTCAGCACTGTGACATGGCACGTAAAGCCCACATTTGTGCTGCTAGCTTGCAGTATGGACACGGGTTTGAGTCCACTTCAGCACTCCACTTCTGATTGAGCTATCACTATGCCTGGGAAAGCAGGGGGGGGGGCGTGTCCAAGTGCTTGGACACCTGTACTCATGTGGAAAATAGCGAAAGAGCTCTTGACTCCTGGCTTGGGACCTGGTCAGTTCCAGCCCTTGCAGCTATTTGGTGAGTGAATCACTGAATGCAATATCTTTTTCTGCCTCAACAATCTTTCTGAGTGTCTCTACATTTCAAGTAAATAAAAGATTCTTTAGGTAAAAGGTAACTGAAAACCAGAAACATTATACCTATGTTTTCCAGCATAGCAAATCTGTTCATATTTTGTGGATTAAAGGAGAGATTGTCTTGCTTGTAAAATTCTGTGTTGCACATTTGTACTGGATCCAGCTGAGAAGTTCTCCAGTTGGTAGCATCTGGGCTTGTTCATAGAATTCGGCAGTTATCACATTGGCCATACTGACTTGGAGCTCAGTGGTCTCAGGACCTTGACTATGCTATAGGAACCAAAGTTACACAGGCATTGATTTCTTTCTCAGTGAGATATCTGTAGGAACTACAAAGGATTAATTAACAAGCACAGATTATGCTGCCTCGTTATCTGAAGCTAGTCATATCATTAAACCCCAGTCAGCGCTTCCAGATGAAGACAATCCATCGGCTATTACTGTAACAACCTTCTAGTACAGGTGCCTGAATATTGAACATACTCATTTTATAATTATTTTACATAGTTTCTTTCTTTTTAAAATCATCTCATATAATAACATGAAAAACTCTTTTCCAGGATAGAATTAAAAAGAAAAAGCCACTGTATGCATATCTGTGAAATAGTACATTGCAGACTCCATACACAATACTTTTAAACATGTAAATGTATTCAGTCAGCTACTTACTTGCATTTTGGCATTAACTAACTGTAGAAGGCACGAAAGGCCAGGCACATACATTTATAAGTATCTATCTCAAAAATGAATGCTACAAATTTGTTTAATTTTCATTAATTTTTTAATGGTCTTACTTAAGGGCAATAAAATGAACTACATATTAAGAGTTAATTTTTTTCTTTCGAACTAAAGCAAGTTGCACAAACCTAAAATTAGCTTCTTTACATCCTTGTCAACACTTTCCATGGTTTTTCTTCTAACAGGTATGAGCCAATATTTCCTGCAGTTTATAAATGTCTTGTGATTAGTCATACTGCACGCCTGTGATTTGAAACCCTGTAATTCCTGAAAGCTTTGGATGCTAGTAAAAAGTGAAGCGCTTGGCACGTGCTCATGAAGTGAGAGAGCTGTCTGGCCCATCAGTGTCTTCTGCAATGAAGGACGTAGCGGGAGTCACAATCTGGGAAACAGAGCGAGTCTTTAGCACTTGCCAAACCTGCTGGTTCCTTGGCCCCATGACCATCAGCTGCCTGGTTACCAGTTTGTCTGTGACCAGTGAGAACACACAGTCAATGTGTGACATGAAATGTGCTTTTCACTTACAGGTAAGTAGCAAGGGCAATAGAATCTTAGAATTCCTTTTGGTTCCATTCCTCAGACCCACTTAGCTTTGCAATTCCCACTTCACCATAGCTTACATATCACAGAAAGCAATCACACTGGTGGACTGGGATTTTACTATGAAATCACAAGTCACACTGGGCTAAATAATTAAAATAGATCCTGTTTCTAAGGGACTCACAACATAGAGCCCTAGCTGCTCCATGAAGCCACACCTTTACTCAGAGTTCTAATCCTGGCTGCTCCACTTCCCATCCAGCTCCCTGCCTGTGGCCTGGGAAAGCAGTGGAAGATGGCCCAAAGCCTTGGGACCCTGCACCCATGTGGGAGACCTGGAAGAAGCTCCTGGCTCCTGGCTTCAGATTGGCTAAGCTCTAGCCTTTGCAACGGCCTGGGGAGTGAACCATTAGACGCAATATCTTCATCTCTGTGTCTGCTCCTCTCTGTATATCTGCCTTTCCAAGAAAAATAAATTAATCTTTTTTTTTAAAAAAAGATGTTTTTCTTTTTATTGCAAAGGCAGATTGGATTTTATAGAGAGGATAGACAGAAAGATCTTTCACTCTATCACTCACTAGTTCACTTACAAATTGGCCATGATGGTTGGAGCTGAGCCAATCTGAGTCAGGAACCAGAAGCTTCTTCCAGGTCTCCCACTGCTCTACTGATTTTGGGCAGTCCTCTATTGTCTTCATAGGCTGGATGGGAAATAGAGCAGCTGGAATACAAAGTGGTGTCCATACGGGATCCCAACGCATGCAAGGTAAAGCATTTGTTCATGGAGTATTAGTCAGTTAAGCACTAGAGCCTTATATAATCTTGATAAAAAGCCGAAGTGTATACGAACTAGATTCAAACTTTTCTCTATATAATACTATCCTATTAAAATAAGAATTGATCGTAGTTATATTGCAATAATTATCATGCATTTTCTGTGAGCCTGAGAATCTAATATAGCAATAAACCCCTTACAAATAAATTACATTCAGGTTCAATACTGATAGGTGGTGACTTGGTCCTGTTCATTGTTTTAGTCTTTTGTTATTATTTTACTGGGATGATCTCCACATCTGATTTTGGCTTTGCGAGGTGCTATTACTCTACTCTGTCAAGGGAACACCTTTAAGTACCATTTGTAGGGCAGATCTGGAAGAAGTTTATTCTTTGAGCTTTTCTTTGCTGGGCAGGGATTTTATTTCATTTTATAAGGACAGAGGAAAGCTTTGCTGGGTACTTATTCTGGGCCAACACTTTTTTTTTTTTTTCCTTTTAGAATCTGGAATACGTTGCCCCATTCTTTTCTGGCCTGTAGCATTTCCTCAGAGAGACCTGCTATAAATGTCATAGATTTGTGGACTGGATCAAAACTAAATCCCATGTATCTGTTGCCTAGAGCAGATACATCACACTAACAAAGATCAGCAGAAACTGTATCTCATGGATTTCGATATTTTTATTTTTTATTTTTATTTCTTCAAAACAGTCTTTTACTCAGAGTAAATTATTCACTGAATCATAGGTGATACAGTAGCATCATTTTCTTTAGGTAGATTCTTGATTTTCATTTTCATTTCTTCAGTAACACAATAGTCATTCAATAGTCATTCCATAGCATGTTATGTAATTTCACAGTGCTGTAAATTTCTATTTTACTTCATATTGTTGCTTTAATTTTAGGGGATGTGTAGTAACTTTGTAACATAGACCATCATAGCCAGATGTAAAGATGCAATACAATATGCATCTCTACTTCCAGATCAAAGATGGTCTCCCTAATGAATCTTTTAAATATATCCTGACAATAGGATCCTGCTCTCTAAGCCACTGTTCATGCCTACAATATTAGGATGCACTTACATAGCAGAATTCTGGATTTAGGATTATTTGTAAAGAACCATGCTATTTTAGTAATAAAGGGAAATTATGGGGTCAGGTGTGAACTTGTGGAGGGGTAAGGGAAATCCCAAAGCCTAAGAAACTATCATAAAATAATAAAAAAATTAAAAACAGACAGACAAAAAATTAATAACATTAAAATTAAGAAATACATAGTTTGATATTAGGAATGCAAATATGTAAAATATAATTTCATGACTGTAGATACTTTGTTACATTTGCAATTCAATTGGCAGCAAGACATGTGATAAATGATGATAATAGCATGTTAGTTTGTAAGAGACGGATGCCTATGTAGAGTAATAGGGACACAAAAGAGAATATTGGCACTGATTGAGGGGAACATTGTATTATCAAGTAAAGAAAAGGGAGGAAATTCCATGCAGAGAATCATGGGAGCAGCGACAGGGCTACAGATGTGATAAAGTGAAGCCTGGGAGACCTGGCCTGTGTTTGGTTAAACGCTTGAAAACACCGTTTTAAGATTTATCTGTTTATTTATTTATTGGAAAGGCAGATATACAGAGAGAAGGAGAGATAGAAAGAAGAATCTTCTGTCCACTGGCTCACTCCCAAAGTGGTTGCAACAGTCAGAACTGAGCCAATCTGAAACCAGGTGCCAGGAGCTTCTTCCAGAGCTCCCACGTAAGTGCATGATCTCAAGGCTTTGGGTTATCCTCTGCTTCTTTCACAGGCCACAAGCAGGAATTTGGATGGTAAGTGGAGCAGCTGGGACATGGACTCGCAACCATTCAAGGCCCACTTAAAAGCATTTTAAAATTTGGTAGCAGAAAGCATGTTATCTCATGTTTTATAATCTTGGAAAAATTAGTGTCTTTAAGCCTCAGATTTCTCCTAAGATACACAATTTCAATAATTAACACCTGTCTCACTTAGACACAGCAACGTAATTTGCAAAGTTCACTGTAATATGAAAAATACAGCACTTTTTTTTCCCCAAATCTGGAAACAAGGTCTTTTAAAGGCACTAAAAATAAAGCAGTTCCTAACTTCAGGATTTTCTTTAATGTGTCATGATTCTTACAAATGTGTTCAATATTTTCATAAGACAAAATTAAAATTAAATTATTGATACAATTTTATCTTTGCACTGTGTGACACTCATTTTAAATGCAAAGACCAGAGCCTCAAACACGTGCAGTTTCACTGAGACTACACAACCTTGATTTGGTGCCTTGTATTCAGATGAGTGCCTTGATTCTGGAGGTTTTTAAAATGAAGAAGGCTCTCAGGACGCAGAGCGAAGCATTCAGTTGGCCACACGTTGCGTATGGACACCTGCAGATCTTAAATGCAGACAGACTCTGTCTTGGAGGCTGCCAAGCTCCTTTTCTGCTAGCCACCAGCTGTAACATGTTCCTCTCCCAAACACAGCTGCCTCTGCCTTCTTCCTACAGACCCAGTGTGACAGCACGGAATCACTGAATGGTATCCGCAGGGCATTGTGCTGGTCCATGGTAAGTGCCTGGGAACAGCCCAGCATGACTGGCACTAGCCCAGGAGCTCCAGACTCTGTGAGTATGTGAGCCCCACTCATATCCCGCCCAAAGCTGCAGCAAAAGCTGAGAGGAACAGGATTCAGTTATTGAGTACAATTCAGTTGGGAAGATGTAAGTGAGGAAACAGCTGCCTGACATTTCCACCTGGATAAGAAATAAGACTGTGGACCGAAATCTACACATGACACTTAGCTTCCGAACCCCAGCCCAGCACCCATTCGGCAGTGGATCTGTCTTAGCCCTTACCTACATTCACACTAACCCATGGTCTTTTTTACTGTTTATTTCTTGAACATTAAGCCTTTCCCTGTAAAACAAATTTTAAAACTCAAAAAAGATGGAAGGAGAGAATGAAAAGACAGGTACAAAGGAAGGAAGGATGGTGGGAAGGAAGGGAGAAAGAAAAGAAAGTCAATGCAGGAAGGAAGGGAAGTAAAGATCTTAGAACTCTATGAATTCAGTGGAATCTGCTCCTTTTTTTGGAATAATATCACATGACATTGGAAGAGAATTTGGTTGTTGTGATTATGCATTAGCTGTGACCCTGAAAATCTAAAGTATTTATAAAAACCTTTAAAACAAATAAAATGGAAGCTAGAAAGTCAAGCACTAGCAATACAAATACGTATAATGTAGCTCAATGGCTCTATAATTTGATAAGCAGTATAGCAAGTAAATAAAAGATAACAGCACCTACTGATTCCCAAGGACCAGCTGCACAAGCAATGTAACAGGAATGCGGAGAGGAACACTAGCTCTGACGGAGGTGAACAAGGTTATGGCTGAAGGAAGTTCCGTATCTGCGCACCGAACGGGAGAGCAGAGCATGGCTGCAGCCCCAGGTGGATATGACACAGTGACGTTCAAGGACATTGTCTTTCTTTTGTTTAATTTTTGAAAGCATTTTTAACTTAGACTGTGGCAAGTACATTATAGTGAAATTAGAGATTTTTATAAAGATCAGATCATTTGAAAGTGCTTGTGAAACTAAATTACAGTGCATTCCTATAAAAAATTAGATGTCAGGGCCTGCTCATCTGAGAAATCTTAGATATAAAATAACATCAATTCATAACAATTGCGGGGTCAGTTCTGCCTCCAACCTTTTCTTCTACACAAACCAATAAGTGTTGCATCCCAGTCCAATCCTGCCCACCACACACTCAGCCTTCACATGTGCCAGTGGAAACTGCTGCCTAGGTGGAGTGACCCTCAATAGCCCCAAGCAGATGCATCCTATTCCCTGGTTCCCATACTTGCCGGTATGTACAGCCAACTGGTCCAATCTGTCCCACATCCCATTCAGCTCTTGTGCATGTCAATGGGCATTGAAACCTAGTTCAACCCAACCAACACCACTATCCAGCCAACACATGTGCCAGTGGGTGCCACTCTCTGTCTAGCCATGCCGGCCCCAGTCCTTTTTCTCATGTTCACCAGTCGGAGTGGCAACCCAAGAGGGAGGGGCCCACTGTTTCCTTACTGGGCCCAATTCCACTCCTAGATCTTGTACTCTCCAGGTGGTTCTGCCTGGCCATGCCAGCATCTGCTAGCTGAAGCTGCAGCAAAGCTCAACCAACCCATACCTATACTAACTTATGAATGCACCAGTAGAAACAGTCAACCCCGCCTGGCATTTCCCTGATCGAGCTCATATGAGGCTAACAGGTGGTATAGCCCTGCCTGGCCTGGTCTGCCCCAACCCAACTCATGTTCTCCAGTGGGAGTTGTTGTCCAGCAGGGGAACCCCCGGCAGCCCGCCTACCAGATATACCCACTCCCCTTTTGGTCTCACATGTGTTCTTTGGATGCTGTGGTCCAATCTGGCATGGCCTGCCTCACCTTGGCATTTGCCAATGGGTATTGCAGCCTAGCCCGGCCTGGCCTACACCCAATTGCAGCTCATACTGGTCAGGGCTATAACCTAGCCCACCCCATCTAGCCCCCAGTTCTGGCCCTCATGTCAACTGGCTTGTGTTGCTACCCAAATTGGCCTGACCCTCACTCCATTCTGGTGCTTAGATTCACCAGCAGGTGATATGAAATGGCCCTGCCTGGTTCACCCCTGACCTGCACCAAATATATGCCTGTAGGTACAGTTCCCTGGCCTGCTCTGGGCTGTTCCTTGTCTTGGTTCTTGTGCTCACTTATAAGAACTGTGTCCTGACAGACAAGTTCCCCAAGCACCTTCATGAGAAACTCTCAATGCCAGATTTCACACCCATTGGTGGGTCCATGGGCCAGTCCACTAGTCTACTTCCTGCCATAGTCAGAACAGTGGCCTTTCCTGACTGGCCTTCACCCATTTTGGTTTTACTGTTGGGTGTCACAGCCCAACCAAGCCTCATCCACACCCAAAGTTTACACATAGCTCAGCAGGGGCAGAGACCTAGCATAGTTCATTCTATACCTACCCTGATGCTCCAGAGCATCAGTTGGTGCTGGAGTTCAGCCCAGTTCAATGTGCCCAGCCCCAGTCCACACTTGTACTGCCATATCAAGACCAGACAACAACCCCCCACTCTGGCCTTCACACTCACCAGTGGAAATACAACCCAGCCAGGGCATCCCCTTTGCTCCCCAACCAGGCTTGTCCCTAGCCATAGATCTTGCACATGCCAGTGGTTGCTCTGACCCAGCTAGGCATAGCCCTCCCCTGTCTTGGCCTTTGCCTCTGGATGCTGTATCCTGGCATGACCTGGCCTGCCACTAGTCCCAACTCTCACTGGTGGGTGCTGCTCAGTACCTGCTCCATTCCCAAACAAATCCACACACTAGTCAACAGTTTGAGATACCTTTCCCAGTATACCTGAACCCCAGGTGTAGACCATGTGCTTAACATTGGGAGTGATGAGCCACTAGAGCATTCTTCCACATTCCACCATTTGGTCCATACAAGACCCAGGTATCACACATGCCAGCGGGTGCTAGGTCCTTGCCTGGCATCACTTGACTCTATTTTGGCCTGATATGAGCTGGTGAATGTTGTGGCCGAGCCAGCTCAACACCCTGTTTTAGGATGCACATTCGAATGCTACAGCCTGGACCTGCCTAGACTATTCCTGGTCCCTGTACCCATGAATATGGCAGATTCCTGGTCACATCTAGCTCAGTCCAACATCAACCTCAACTATTGAACTATCCAGCAAAACTTGTATTTCCACAGGGTTTGGCCTACATATTCCCTACAGCATCTATCCCCAGACTTGGTTCTTTCTTGTGCTGGTTAATGACATGACTCTGCCTAACGTGACCAATCCCCTATTCTGACAATCAGTCAGGTACTTGGATCTAGTCCTGCTAGAGAGTCCCCCAGCCCTAGCTTTCATGTGGACTGGCATGTGGGGGGGTCAGCAATGTTCTGTGCTAACAAGCCCTACTCAAGATTCTGATGTGTGCTGCTGTATCAGTTAGACAGATACAGATCTTCTGGTCTCCCCTCTCCAAGCCACCAGTTCTCAGTCCCCTTGCTTACCAGCAAGTACAGTGGTCCTGTCGTTGGGTTTCCCTCAGGATTCATTGCTCACCTACCCATTTGGTGGCCTTATGCATGGATGTCCCTAGGCAGTAATTCCACCTTCTCAAAACCCAAGATCTCATCGCGGGGTGGCCAACAGGCAAAACCTCAGGATTGGTCCCCTGCTTGGCAGAGGTGGCTGGGGCTAGGGCCCCAAAGAGTGACATCAACTTGGATCAGAACCTGCCAGCAGCTGCCATGCTTCAAGGAGGACTGTGTACCCAAGCCCCATGGTTGAACTTACCCCCCCCCCCGACCAAGATGTCCGAGAATATTTTTGAATATCAGTAATGACGTGGATTTAGAGTAACATCCAAGTGATTGTAGTATTCTAAGTAAAAGAAATGAAGAGTAAACTTTTATACGGTATGATAGAAATGAAGCTAAAAAATTAAGGCTTGATAATTAAGTTGACTTGTCAGATAATGAACTCAGTTACTCAAAAAGTAATGGACACCTTAAACAGGAGGCTGGAAACCCCTACTGGCTAACACACTCCAATGGTTCTAGAGTTCAAGTGTGGATTCAGACAATGTGAAATATCTGAATAAAAACAGCCTACAGGCTACAGGTAGATAGGCCAAGGGAAGTAAATATACATGGAATGGAAATAGTGTTCATTTCTGTGAAAACATTAACATAAAATATGCAAAGGAGAAAAAGTCTTCATAGAATCTCAATGAGGAAAAAGGTTTCACACACACAAAAAGTGAATTGAAAAGCAGTTTGGCTCCAGAAGAATCAAATCAACTACCATTATTTTAGACAATAATTATCTGCCACTCTCTTAAAGTGGCATTTTCATCACAAACACATTAAATGTACATTACAGGGATAGGGAGTTGAACATATTTTCTATTAGGAAAAAAAAGAAATTAAAAGAATAAAAGGATTTTTAAAACCTTCTTTATTTTTATTCATAGGTAAGACAGAGTTATAGAGAGGAAAAGGGAGAGAGAGACGGGGAGGGACAAAGAGATCAGAAGGATCCTATGAAGTGATTAGCTTAATCAATGGCCATGCGCCCAGCGCTGCCACAGGCTGAGCATCTCTGAGCTCCATGCTGGGTCCCAGCAAGTGTCAGGAGCCCACACACTTCCCGAGCACCTTGGTAGGAGCTGGATCAAAAACAAACATCAGGCCTAGGACCGAGCCTCTGATACGGTATGCTGGTGTCCCACGCAGCTCTTTCCTACAGCAGCACAACCCGAGCCCAGAGAAGGCTAGCTCCTTTTTCACGATTCTTTTTTTTTAAGATTTATTTTATTTTAATTAGAAAGTTAGATATACAAAGAGGAGGAGAGACAGAGAGGAAGATCTCCCGTCCTTTGATTTACTCGCAAAGAGGCCACAATGGCTGAAGCTGAGCCTATCCTAAGACAAGAGACCAGAGCCTCTTCCGGGTTTCCCACATGGGTGCAGGGTCCCAAGGCTATGTGCCATGCTTAACTACATCCCCAGGCCACAAGGAGGAAACTGAATGGGAAGTGGGGCTGCTGGGATTAGAATCTGCACCCATATGGGATCTCAGCACTTCTATGACTTTGGCCACTAGGCTACCATGCTGGACCCAAGATTCATTTTACTTTTATTGGGAAGGCAGACTTACAGAGAGAAGGAGACACAGAAAGATCTCACATCTGCTGGTTCACTCCCCCAAAAGTCCCAATGGCAGGGCTAAGCTGATGCAAAACCAGGAGCCAGGAACTTCTTCTGGGTCTCCCATGTGGGTACAAGGTCCCAAGGCTTTGGGCCATCCTTGACTGCTTTCCCAGGCCACAAGTAGGGAGCTGGAAGGGAGGTGGGGCAGCTGAGATCGCAGCAGATATAAGGTGAGGACTTTAACCACTATGCTACGGCACCAGGCCCAGAAGATTGTGCTTAAGAAAGGAACTGTCCAAGGTTAAAACAATTGAAATCCTGATAATGAACCTATTATGTATAGCACAAAGAAGAGATTGGACATAAAATTCAGGCTGCCAGACACACCAGTTTAAGACTAAGCGGAATGCTGTGTTTGTAATTATCTCAGAGAGGTAATCTAGTGGGTGAGTCTTCTGACAGGTGGACAGATGAGGCCAGTGAGTCTGTTACAGAGGCAGGTGGAGCTGGGGACGCTCGGCAGTCAGTCCTCAGATGAGCAGGATGAACGCGCCTTGCGCCCGAGGGTGAGTGGTGCACAGCAGTCACTCACAGGTATTTCAAAAGATTCCAGAAACCTCCGCATCAAGATGGCTGATTAAGCACTTGAATTTGCTTCCTTTTTCCCCTTCGCCTCATTAAAACGAAGAGAAAAACATGTTTGGAAGAACTGAAACCTGTCTCTACTGCCATCAAGGTAGAAATAGAAAGATTATATTTAGAGACTGAGAAAGAAAATATTGGAGCATCATCTCTGGCTCAGAAGATAATGTGCATTTAAGTAGAGTGTAATCACCAGGTAGAATTCAGCTTTTAACATAATCACCCCCGAGAATGTGTGTGTGTGTGTGTGTGTGTGTGTGTGTGTGTGTGTGTGTGTGTAAATAGATTCCAAGTTTGCCTCTGAGAAAGCCTCAGGAAGCAGAGAGCTGGCCTAGGGGGTAATATATCCATGTTTTTGAGCAGGTTGCCAAGTCTGACTCCCAGCTACAGCTGTTGATCCCAGCTCCCTGTCAGCCCCCATTCTGGAAGACAGCAGTGGGGGCCAAAGGGGTTGCCTAGGTTAGCCGTAAGTGATACCTGGATGGTGCCTTCTTCTTGCAGACAGGGGGCAGAAACGGCCCTTGGTGTGCCAACCACGGTCCACTCAGGGTCTGTGCTGTCAGACGGCTGGAGTCGGCACGCATAACCAAGCATGAAACTCAACAGCTCTGATACAGAATGTGGGCAGCTGAACCACCAGGCTACGTGCACGCGAAAAATAAAATTCTGGAAGCATTTATTCAAAAACCAAGAGAGATGGAATATAATATTTGAAGGTAATTCTATAATCTAGAAGAAAAAATGTCAAAATAAATACATATGCTGAAAAAATATATAGAACTAGTAAAATGAAACCTGAAGCTTATAAAAATAAGTTGCTTCACAAGTTGTCTTGTGCATGATTTTTCACTGAAAGAATAAATGATATTTAAGAAATTTATTTCAAACATCATGAGGCAAACTTACCAGATCAATAAATGGAAATGGCTTTTGCTATAATGGAACCACTGGCACTGGATTTCAGTCTCACTTTATTTGTAAAAATTACACAAAGTACATAAAATGAGAGCTCCTATTGGACACCATGTAACTTAGGATGTGATCCTAAGGAACAAGATGTGATTAACATTAAAATTGCACTATCTCCAGTCTGGGAAAACTGTGAAATTCAAGGAAAGCGTGCCAAGCCAGAGCCTGCTACTTTTTCCAAGCTGGAGAAACAAAATGCAGAGTTCAGGAAGGCCACGGCGGTTCTAGAATTCCCAAGGTCAGAAATCTAGCGATAATAGGGCAACTCAGTGAGTGAGAGATTCCAGAAGATTTCAAATGACAGTCCTTACACTGCGTGCAAGAAATTTTAGTAACACATGTATGGGGTGCTTGACAAAGTTTGCAATAAAAGTGAGCAAGAAAGAGGGCCAAACTGCTTCTAAGTAACCACATTGAACAAAATCCAAAAATGTTTTTAAAGATTTACAAAACAATTCCTGATCCAATAATGTAATGTAAAATGTCTAGAAGTCAATAAAAATAGCATCATGCACAGAAATACAACAGAAATACAATACATGATTCCTAATAAGATACCTCAATCATAATGAAGGAGTTCAGAAACAATCAAACAGAACTAACAACCGTAGTAGTCATGACATAGGAACAATGATGATTGTGAATCTCTTTCTCTACAGATTCATTTATTCTAAAAGCAATATAATGTGGGTGGGGCAGTGGGAAGAGCAAGGGTGGAGAGAGAAAAACAAAAGAGAGAAGAGCGTGGAGCATCAAGCATTCAGTCCATTCTCAGCCACCTTCCCAGTGCATAAGTGGGAAGCTTCATCAGAAACGTAGACTTCATATTCAGTCCAGTGCTCCACTATGGAATCGCCATGCGACAAGCAGCAGCTTAACCCACTAAGGCAGGTTGTTGTCCCACTGATGCATTTCTCATGAGTGTTTATCTACCGGAGTTGGGCTAAGAAATTATCCTACACTATTTCATTTATCAGTAAAAGTAGATTCATGTGCAGTACACCCCCCCCCCCGCATTTATAAGGTATAGAAACATCTTGGCTGGTTGGAAAATAGCATGTGTTGGCTTTCTTGGGTGCTTTGTTGAGGTCCTGCCTACAGCATGGACATCCCGAGTTCCAGCAGAAACCATATGGCCCACAACATCTGAGACCTGGAAAGAATTCTGGCTCCTCATTTTGGCCAGGCACAGCCCTGGCTATTAAGGCCATTTGGGTGGTAAACCAACAAATGAAAGATTGATTTCTTTTCCTGTCTTTTAATCTCTTTTTCTGTCTCTCTGCAAATATTTCAAGTAAAGAAATCATTTTAGAAAAATAAGCAAAACTGAACATATTTAAATCTTTACTTTTGGTATTTCAAAATATGACTCCATGAGGCAAAGTGATAACACCTTTTGTATATACTAATTCCTTTTTGCCAAATATACTGAAGGATAGACTTAGCTATATGGGGGTAACTGATGCCAGATCAGTCAGGACCACAGGAAAATGAGAAGGAATGCTACTTTCCCTTTAAGTAATGTCCTCTGTTTTCAACCTTGACTCCATTTTTCCAAAGTATCTCTGTTTTCTATTGCATATTGTTTTTCTTTTATTTCCAGTAGTTTCTCTTGGGAAAACATCTGGAATTGGCCTCCGAAATTTCATCCCAGAGCCAAACTATCAAAATGTCAAGCTTACAAAGATTAAGGCTGATATTTAGGCATTACTGACATTTTGGCCAAAGGCCAAAATATATTAACAAATACATTTTTAAACTTTCTTCTCCATTAGAAAAAATTATATGACAATTCAGAGTCAATACTGAAGAGCTAAAATCAAGCAGTTTTTATACTCAAGAAATTTAGGAAACTGCCCATAATCATTTCAATTGCTTTTTAATCATCTTTATGATCATAACATATATATATATATATTACACTGTGTATGTGTGATCTACATTATACAACTTTTAGAAATCTTATTATTATCACAATTGTATTGATAAAATCTTTTTTAGACGTTTATTCATTTTTATTGCAAAATCAGATATGCAGAGAGGAAGAGAGACAGAGAAAGCTCTTCTATCCCATGATTCACTCCCTAAGTGACCACAACAGCTCATGCTGTGGCAATAAAAGCCAGGAGCCTCTTCCAGGTCTCCCATGCGGGTGCAGGGTCCCAAGGCTTTGGGCCGTCCTCAACTGCTTTCTCAGGCCACAGGCAGGGAGCTGGGTGGGAAATGGAGCTGCCGGGATTAGAAATAGCACCCATGTGGGATCCTGGTGTGTTCAAGGCGAGGACTTTAGCCACTGGGACAGTGCTCTGGGCCCAATAAAGTCTTAACACAAATCTCGGTATATTGTAAGATGTCTACACATATCATTTGGTTAGCATTCAAACTCTCGAGTCACCACTGTGCTCTTTGTTTAAATCAGAAACCTCAAAAAATTGATATTTATAGTTTTTGGCTTTTCAACTCACGAATAGCCTGAAGGTTGATAATAACATTGAGTTTTATGCTAAATAGAAGGATTATAGATAAGACTTCTCTCTCCTTCCATTTCAAAATACAATTTTGAAAGACACATTATCTCCTTTTAATTTTACCCAGTCATACACCTTAATTCCTTAGAGCTTATCAAGGCATTTTCTTTCAAAATTTGCCAAAGTAAGGGTGTTCCCAATTAGAGAAGCAAAACCCTATAAACAAGTTATTTTCTTTAGAGTCACCCGTCAATCATTAATATAACAAATCAACTTATCGAGAGAAAAAGTCATAAATGTTAACGCCCTTTAAAATCTTCTGTCACAGAGGGATTCAACTGTTTTTATGTTACTGTACATACCATGTATATTTGAAGATAGCTGAAGTAAATAAAGAACATTATTTTTCTAACATATGTTGTGTCAGGCTTTCTTTTATTCTTCTGAAATATAGTGTGAATTAATTGTTTTGCCTCGAGTAAAGAAATGTCTTTCTTAAGGCTTGATGATCATCACAGCACAGTCGCAGGCTCACTTTCCAGAATCTTACTGCTAGAGGAACCTGCTTTCCTGCTGTGTAATAATAGGAATTTAAAAAGTGTAAAAAAAAATTTTTGAAGGTAGAGTGACAACGAGATGGAGATGGAAGGACTAAAAGAACAGTCACCTGCCAGTTCATGCCCCACACTTCCACAAAGCAAGAGTTGGGACAAGAATGAAGAACTTTGGGTCTCGCGGACAGGTAGGCGGAACTGAGGTTCAGAGGCCAACATCTGCCGTCACAGGTGTGTTTGCAGTAGCTTGCCTGGGAAGCATTGAGAAGCCAGGACAGAAAGCTGCAACCTGAAATGAAATGTACAGATGCCGCTGGATCTGCTGTATTTCAACATCTACAGCTCTCCGTCTTTTTTCTTTATTAATAACTTTTCATTCTATCTGACTTAACACACTGATAGTTCTCTGTATGACAACATTCAAAATAGATCACAGAACACGCTTTGTAAGCTCCGTAGTTCTATATACAAACCTAATTGTCAACTCCAATAAACCATGATAATTTTTCTTTACTAAAGCATAAAAAATGAGAATGCATTGATACATAATGCGCACTTCAGTGCTGAGATGCACTGACATTTATGTTACTACTGAGTGTGATGCATCAAAGGCGGTTCATCTGACTTTATTGAAGATTTCCATCATCATCGGAAACATTTAACTTCTCTGCCACCCAGCAGGAACCGGCAGGCATATCCTGCAAGACATGGCCGGAAACACTAACCCCATGGGGTACCCAGATCACAGATTGGGTTAGTACTTATTTCCATTTCTTGAAGATATTTTATGGAGGCCATTTTTAGGTAATTTTTGAACAGTAAAGGCAATTATTTTGAAAGAGAAATAGTTAGGGCACGGTACAGATAAAGTTCATGATGGAATATGAGACACACAGTAAGATCATAAAATAAACCAAACTAGTACAGAATGAACTCTGCTTTGGAGAAGAAACTAAAGTTTGGGTTGCTTCAAATCTTACTCTTTTTTTCTAATGCAAAATTCCTGTTCAGTTTCTGTTCAAAATATCAGTTTATAACCTTTAGATTTCCTTTCTCCTATTTCTTGGTTATTCCAGGAATGTTGCCATTAGCTCAAAATTATAGTGGTAATTTAATTTAGGTTCAATTTGATAAATTTTGAGAGAAGAAAAAATTTGCATTACTGGAACTCACGCTGGGACGTGAGGTATGAATCATGTACTGCAGGTACAGCACGCACAGCTACCCCGTTGATCGAGGGTGTTATCATCACTCCTCCAACAATTCAAACTCAACCATGTCCCACACGATCAAGTACTTCAAAATGATGCACCGAGGCTTGTGACCAGCCACAGGGTTCCAGAGGCACAGTCTCCATCCCCAGTGAAAAGCCACTCATCGCTCTCCTTTCCACCTGCCCCTCCGTCTCTGGCCACGTGTTATCTAAACAAACAAAATCCAGCAGGCACTAAGTACTTTTCCCTTACTGCGCTGAACTCCTCAAAGAGTCACTTTGTTCCCTACATCGCAAAATCTGGTTATTCAGAATTTTGAGGAAATTTTGTTTTAATGTTTCTCTCCTTACATGTTCTCCATTAACAACATAAGCACTCTGTTTTGGTTCATCCTAGCCATAATTCCATGGATAGATTCATGGGAATGGGAAGTAGTGCCGCTGTGGCTCGTGCCCTCCTGGCTGGGCTGGTGTCTCCTGGATTCTGACAGCTTCTCTGTATGCACCACCGACCTCACCTTGTGCAGCCCGAGTTTAAGGACTGCAGAGCTCGCTCCGGCCCATAGAGGGCAGTACAGCTAAATGCACCATCAATATTTTTGGTAGATGTTGTACATTCATCAACAATGAGATATAGATTCACCTTATGTCAGTATCCATTCGTTCATATTAACTTTATGTATTCCCATTATAATGCAGCACTATTTTGCTGTAGTGTCACTTTTTAAAATTCTTCTTTAACCATGGGAAATTCTTTCAATTGGCACCCTTCTTTTAAATTAAGTCTTATTTATTTTACTGATACGCAGATAACAAGTCTCTTGTGTTCCTCTGTATTCTTTTGACAAATCTTTATTATTATGTTTTATTTGCTTTTTTCTTAGTGTATCCTTAGTCTGTGGCTCTTTGAAATGTTCCACAATTATTTTATGGCTATTAACTAAAGCACCACAATAATTAATACCTTAAAAAAAAAAAAAGGAAAAAAAATACATTTTGTTAATTTAGTTTGCTGAGTAAATACATGTACAAACTTACAAATAGTTATGCTAATATCTGTATCGAGAGTAAGTCCAACTTAAACACTGGCTAAATCTGTATTCTCGCTTTCTTGGCTTTAATATTCCCAAATGATCCCCAGTTTTCGCACTGCACTTATCTGAATGTCCAATCACCATCTGCGTGGACAGCAGTGTAATAAGCAGTTAGCCCAGCCCCATAGAATCACTTTTATCACGCAAAAAAAAAAAAAGTTTGTTTTGAATTGGCCATAGTTTCCATTTTTCTAACATTTAATATTTATTTTATTGGAAAGTCATATATACAGAGAGAATGATCTTCCATCTGCTGGTTCATTTGCCAAGTAAGCACAATGGTCAGAACTGAGCTGAACCGGAGCCAGGAGCCAGGAGCCAGGAGTTTCCTCTGGGTCTCTCACACATGCGCAGCGTCCCAAGGCCTTGGGCCGTCCTCGACTGCCTTTCCAGGCCATGAGCAGGGAGCTGGATGGGAAGTGGAGTAGCCAGGGCACAAACCAGTGCCCATATAGGGTCCTGGAGCATGGAAGGAAAGGATTTAACTACTAGGCCTTTGTGCCAGACCCAACAGTCTCCATTCCTTTATGAAGTGAATTGGTTCAGAACATTAGCCATCCACTCTTTACCCTTATTTAATTAACATGTAACACATGTTAAATTGAAATGGGACATTGAGTTTTGAATGTCTTGACTAACTTTTTGTTTGTTTTGAATCTTATATTAAGATTTTATTCTTTGAGCTTGTAACATTTTAAAGTTTTCAAAAGCACATTGGAGGCTGAATCCACTATCAAATCTCCAATCTTTTATTTCAGTCAATTTGATGTATTCAAAAATATGTCGAAGGCTGATTTTCCTTTTTGTAGTGAATCTATGATTATATCGTTTTATTCATTCTAACAACCTATTTAAGCAAGAATATTTAAACTCTCACACTTATTAGTACATTGATATCTTTCTGTTAATATCCACTATGCTTGAGAAGTTTCATCCATCTAATTTTCCTTTGCTTCCAAGTTTGCATGGATTTAACTGGTTTCATTTGAATCTCTCTCTCTCTCTCTCTCTCTCTCTCTATGTATATATATTATATATATATATATATATATATATATGCTCTTGCTTTAGTACATCAAGTAGAAACATTTTTTAAATGCTTAGTACTAAAAAGTTACTTATAACTTTATGGTTTAGAATAATCACTTTTCTCTAGTCAGAAGTCACATTAAATGGATGTGAGTTGTGGTATAACAGATTCAGTCGTTACTGGCATCTTGTATGAGCACCAGTTCAAAATCTGGTTGCACAACTTCCGAACCTGCCTGGCTGCTAAAGGCCTGGGAAAGCAGCAGCAGGCCTTGGCTGTACCATGTCACAGGCCTGGTCACTGTGGCTGTTTGGGGAGTAAACCAGCAAATAGAGTGAACTAGAACATGCAATCTCTCTCTCTCTCTCTCTAGCTTTGCCTTCAAACAAATAAAATAGCAATCCTTAAAAATTAAGATAAAATGTTTCCCTTTGCTTTCGTTCATTTCTTCTCAGATGTTCTACTTAAAACAATAATTCAGAATTTTGACCTAATGCTTTTCTTGCAGCTGAAAACTTTGTTTTAACATTTTTTTTCTTTGTGTGACATACGCACAAATGCTGGATTCCCTTCGTTTTTACATATCTGAAAAAAAATTTCCCTTTTCCTTAAATCAAACATATTCACTATATATAGAAATTCCAGATTAATTTTTTGATCCATTATAGAATGTTTTCCCTTGATTTTTTTCTTGATTGCAGTTTATAATGAGAAGCCTGTTGCCTTGCTTCCTGTTATTTTATGTTTCTCAAAATTAATTTGCCTATTTTTCCTTTTTTTTCTTCCAGTTCCTTCCCTTTGAAGAAAGCATGCCATGCTGCAGATTATTTTAAATTTAAACTAGTTCGTAGCCTCTGAATGTGCAGTTTCTATGTATAGCTGACATCCGTTTTAATAAACGTGTGCCCGTCGATAAATACCGCTTCAGTTTTCTTTGTGATGTCACAACTATACATATATTAGACTTGAAGTTATCACACAGTTCTTAAATATCTCTTAATTTTCTTTCAGTGTTTTCCCTGTCTGTGAATTTTACCTTGAGCAATATCTAATCACTGAGTCTTCCAGTGCACTTCTTCCTTACTGCTAAAGGGATTGTCACATCCAGCCTTTAATTTTGGTTCTTTCTGAGTGTCCTACATCTGTCTATTCCATCTATCCATTCTTAGATTACAGTTCTCAATTTGTTCAATGTTGGAGCTCTTATCATGTTACATTGAGTCCTTAATTTTTTTTTAATCTATTTTACTTGAAAGGCAAAGAGTCAGACAAAATGAAAGACCCCATGGAAAGCTCCCATCTGCCGCTTCTCTCCAGATGTCCTCAGCATCTGAGACTGAGCCAGGTTCAGGACAGGAGATCAAAACTCAATCTGGTTGCAGAGACCCAACTAATTGAACCACCACCTGCTGCCTTTTGGGGTGGACCTTACCAGCAAGATAGAATCAGGACCTAAGCCAAGACCCAAACACAGGGACTCATACATGAGATGTGGGGACACAAGTAGTCTTAACCACTACTGGAACTATTAGTTTCAAATTATCACCGTTATTTAAAATTCCATGTCTAGTGATTGTGCATCCTCTGTCATGTATGAGCACAGCTCCAATGATTGCATGGTCTTCTTAAGGTGTTGTTTCCTTCACTTACACGAATTATAATTGTTGACATCCAGAAACGTTGCAGAAAAAAAAACTGAAAATAAAATTATTTATTATACTATTTTTTTCAATTAACGAAAGACAGTGATACAAAAAGAGAAGGAGAGACACACAGGGAGATTTTCCATCCACTGGGTTGGCTCCTCGAATGATCACAGCTTCAAGAGCTAAGCTACACAGCAGCTAGCAACCAGGAACTTCTGTTTCTCTTGCATGGGTCCAGGGATACAAGCACTTGGATCATTCTCAGCTGCCTTCCCAGACCATAAGCAGGGAGCAGGATCAGCCATGGAGCATCCAGCACTTGAACTAGTGCACGTACAGTAGACCAGTGCCACTGGAAGAACGTTCGCCTGCTACATCTTCGTGCCAGTGACTTTTTATGGCATCTTAATTATTATAAGTTGGCCTACGTTACTTCTCTTGTCTATAATCTGAGTCTTCAAACTGCTCTAGTGTCCAACTTCTTTTTTGCTGTTCTTTTTATTCACATTCATATAAATTCTGATTCTAAAAGCTGTTTCCACTGAAATTGACCTTTAGTATGTTTGAGGTGTATTGATGTATGGATAAGATATAAAGCAAGGATAATTATATCATCATTATATCCAACATGTGTGAACTTGTCTCAGTGGTATGTCTGTTAAATTCTGCCCTTCTTTCAATTGCACATCATTTTGTCCCTGACCTATTGTCTGACTGCCTTATTCACACTCAATTTGCATGAATCTCTAGGCCTTATTGGCTGTGTCTATCTCCTAAACATTTTATGTAAGGCAAGAAAAATGGAGGTGCTAGAATTGGAAATACTTTCCTTCTATCAGTTGAAATAAATGCTCAGAATGTGTTGTTTTAACTTTTCACTGGAAAGTAGATCCTCTACATGAAGAGTCCAACTGTATAATTTGGAATAATTTATTTTCTTTCACCATTGCCAAAGTCATAAGATAACTTTTGAGCATATTTTCATTGAGAACTTCAAAATTAAGTTTGCCAGAATGTGGGGTTCCTCTAGGACTGCAGCATCAAACATTTTCATACTGCCAAGAATTCACTTGCATTTCATTAAAATCAAAATTTGAGAGCTCCTTTCCCCAGCTGTAGGTAATGCATAGTTTGCTTTGTACCTCAGCAAGAGTTACACTGCTGAGAGAAAAGCAACTAATACCTGCAGGCATTCTGGTCTGGTTTTTATACCAGGATGCAACATAGATTTTTTTTTTTTCTTAAGGAAAGGTAGAGAAGGCCTGGTACTTTAGGCCAGGACATAGTGTCCCATCACCCTGATGCCTTGGAGAGCGTCTGGGGGCTAGAGGTTGCCCAGGGAAGTGGTCTGGGGACATACTGGAGTGGAAGCAACTAAGGGCAGGGAATTGATTCCTGGGGTCTTCCACTGGTTAGAGCATTTCACTCACAGATAGGCAGGGGAGCTGAGATGGAGGGGTTTAAGGGTGGGGGCAAATCAGAGGTATGTCTGGGTTAAAACAAGGTACCTTCCCACATGGGAGATCTGGGCTGGGTAGCACCTGCCACCCACAGTTGCTCACAAAAACTGGGGCTGGAGGTATTCCTGGCTGGGAAAGGCTGAAGCACCTAATACAAGTTTTGGAGCAGGGTTGGGCCATATCAGGCTAGGCTGCAGCACCATTAGAATGTAAGGGAGCTGCGTCATGAGGGAGGGGGTGATCCTGAGAGGGCATTGCAGACTCAACTCTATGAGACTGGAGCATGTGCAGGTTTACTCAAACAGCTGGGACTGTGACTACCTAAGCCAGGCCTGACCACAGAACTGCTCTCCCAGGAACTCACTTGACCCTCAAAGTTCTCCCATCATACCTGCTCCCAGCCTCAGGTCCTGTGGTCTGGAGACAGGCCAGGCTGGGTGATGCTGCAGCACCCACTGGCATGCACGAGACCCAGGACAGGGTGTGGGTCATTCCTTACTGACCTAGGCTGCAAACAAGCCCACCAGTGACATACGAGTTTCTGGGTGCTCCATGCCAGGCTAGGTTGAAACACTTGAGAACACACACAGGACCTGGCACTGGGAATGGGCCTGGTAAGGAAGCTCTGGAGACTTACCTACTGGGCTATAGCACCCAGTGGTGATTGTGAGAGAAGGGGCTGTGGGCAGTCCAGACTGGGCAGGGCTCTAGCACCTGCTGGTGCATGGGAGAAATCAAACGGGCATGGGGCAGGCCAGACTAAGCTGCAACACCTTTCAGGCCATGTAAGAGCTGGGTCTGGGGATGGGCAAGGCTGGGCTAGGCTGTAGTACCTGTTAATTCACATGAGGGTAGGATTTTGATGTGGGATGTGCTGCACTAGGCTGTAGCATCCATTGGTGAAAGCCAGAATAGACACAGTGCACTAAGGCTAGGCCACAGCACCCCCCATGAGGTCTAGGACTAGGGACTGGCCATGTCAGGCTGGGTAGCACCACCTGCCAGCACATGTGAAATACAATTCTGGGTCAAACCTGTTACTGGGTGTTGGGGAACTCCCCTGCTGGCTGCAGCTCCTGCTGGTGAGCATGAGAGTTAGCGATGGCAGATTAGACCAACACCTTTGCACATACATGTGAACAGAGCCGGGGATCAGGCCTGGCAGGGTCAGTATACAGTCCACACTGACATGAATGAGCGCCAGGACAATATGCAGGCTAAACTGGAATGGACTATAATATCTGCCAGTTCACAAGAGAGTTGAGGGCAGGCCGTTTCAAATTAGGTCACAGCATCTACTGGCACGCAGGGCCTGAGGCTGGGAGCAGGCGTGATGGGAGAACTTTGGGGACTCCCTTGCTGATCTGTTGCTGCCACTATTGAGTGTGAGAGCTAGGACTTGGGACAGCTCAGGGCTTGCCAACTTGTGCACTTACTGCATAAACAAGAGCCAGAATGGGTGTGGGCCAGGTAGGCCGTAGTACCAGCTGATAATTGCTGGGACTGGGTACAAACCATGTCAGACTGGAATACCATTCCTCTTAATATGGTACATAGGAACATGGCTTGCAAGGTAAGTATGTGTAAGCACCCCACTGCTGGGCTATACTTGGTGCTGGTAAGCATACAGACCAAGTCTGGGAGAGGGCAAGGCTGAATAAAATGGCAGTACCTATTGTCATATGTGAGGGCCAGATGGGACTTCAATAAGCTGCATCACCACTCATCAGTGTTCATGAGAGCAGATGGAATGTGAGCTTGATTGTGCCAGGCTACAATGTGTGTATGTGCATAACCCAGGGTGTGGATGGGCCTGGCCAGGGTTACAGGGGGCCAATCCAGCTAGGTCATAGCACCTCCTGGCTTGCATGAGGACTGGGTCCATGATGGCATGTGTGGGCCGGGCCACAGTACCCAGGGCTTTACATGAGAGATTCTACTGTGTCAAAAATGACCAGGCGGCTGCACCCACCAGTGTATGCATTGGCTGGTACGGGTGACAGACGGCCCTGACCCTGTGCTGGCTTGTCGTAGAAGAGTCAAGTCTGAAGTCAGCCAGGTGAGGTTTCTTGAAGGATTCCCCTACTAGACTGCTGAACTCAGCCCTGGCCACTGCAAAGAATCACAAACTGTGTTATCCAACCTTGCAGCACATGCGTCCACACTGGGCATGTTGAGTCACGGGTACCTGTGCGAAGGACAGCATGCCCCAATACTTACAGGGAACACGATGACCAGCTCTTCTAGGCCAGCAGGGGATGGCGACTGCCTCATCAGAGGATCAAAGGAAAAAACAGGCTGAACAATTTTCAAGCTTGCAGAGAGAGAAAAAAAAAAAAAAAAAGAAAGCATTTGTCCCACCCACATGCCTTCCTCCATCCACGAACCTCCCCACCCTAATCAAGAGATCAAGAGGCACACATGGTCATGCATCCCTCTCAACTATTAAGCGATATTAAAAAGAAAATTAAAATTAGAAAAAGCAGAGTCCTACCTGTGTATGACTTCAGCAGCTACTACTTCGTGAATGGATCCCTAGCTCTCTCTGGATTCACTACTCTTCGTTTGAGCCAATGATTTACATTAAACCCCAATTTTCTAAGTTTTTTTCCTGAGTCATTGATCTGCAGTTTGTCTACTGTTGTTTTTGTTTTTGTTTTTGTTTTCTATTTTAAAAGTGATAATGACAACTTCTAAGCTCTCTATAGAATGGTGGTGAAGCTGACAATTGGAGGCTTTGCTTTTGGATTCTCTCTGCAATCATTTCAGGATGCCTATGTAGTCCCTATTAACAGAGTGGGTTTTTTAATGCCCTCTAGCCTGAAGTAAGTAATAAATAGGCAATACATCTCATTTTAAAAATATGATCTGAGACGCTCTGGCATTACTACTCAAAGTGATGCTAATTGAGGTTTCTGTCACTTGTTCTATTCTCTAACAACTCTATTTTATTGCTACATTCTTCTCGCATTTTCATTCTGGTTGCATATAATCTATTAATGCATGTTAATGTATGTTGCTTAGCAGATAACATTTCTTTTTCTTTCTTTCTTAAAGATTTATTTAATTTTATTGGAAAGGCAGATATAGAAAGGAGGAGAGACAGAAAGGAAGATCTTCCATGCTCTGGTTCACTCCCCAAGTGGCGGCAACAGCTGAGCTTAGTCAATACGATGCCAGGAGCCCAGAGCCTCTTCTGGGTCTCCCACATGGGCACAGGGTCCCAAGGCTTTGTACCATCCTGGACTGCTTTCTCAGACCACAAACAGGGAGCTGGATGGGAAACAGGGCTGCTAGGGTTATAACCGGCATCCATATGGGATCCCAGCATGTGTAAGGTGAGGGTGTTAACCACTAGGCTGCTGCAATAGACCCAACAGATAACATATCCACAGATAAAAGCAACAGAAATGGTGTGAGGCTAAGAAATGAAAATGGCCCCTCTTACACAAAGAATACGAAAACTGTTTAAGAAGTTAACAGGAAAAAATGAGAGGGTGAGAAATTTCAATCATAATTTAGGTTATAGAAGAAGTAGTATCTTATTTGAAGATCTTCAAATTCCTGTTGTAGACAAACTGATATTGCAGCCCTGAAAAGCTTTGTATTCTAGAATGTTTCTTTTCCTCCTTATTTTTCTCTTCATGTTCTGGATCAAAACTGGACAGAATAAAATGCTGGAACATAAAAAAAAATGCATGTTGCAATTTTCTACCCGGGCTATCTTTTCCCAAGCTGCCTCTGATTACCAGTGAGAATAATAGAAGATCTGAAAGAGTTGTCTTAAAATTACATGAAAATGTCCTCTCTCTCTAATTGTGTAGTTCTTTCTTTCTCTGTCTATATTTATTGCAAAGTTTGAAAGCTCCTGAAAACCAAGAAGCAGCTGCACTTCACACACACACACACACACACACATGCTTGCGGTTTTCTGGGAAAATATGAACAACAAATTAGCTTTCTTTTGGTTATGCACAGGGGGCCTCTTAGAGGAATGCTTGTTAATTGGTAACCTCGCTTTGGGGAGCATCTTCTCACTGTGTCAGTCTCTGCCTGCACAGGAAATGGGTTGACACTACCCGTGAGTTGTTTGAGACAGTTTGGGGAACCCATGCCATGGGACAGCAGCTCCAACACTGCCCGTGATACCAGCCTCCCGCACAGCCACTGGGTCTAATCTCAGCCATTTTACTCCCAATCTAGTTCTCTGAGAACACACCTAGGAACCATCAGAATGTGACCCAATCGTTTAGGCTGCTGCTATCCGTGTTAGAATATTAGGCTCCTGACTTGAACTGGCCGAGCCCTGGAAGTTCTGGCCATTTGGGAGTGAATTAGCAAATGGCAGATCTGTGTGTATATGTGAGAGAGTGTGTGTGTGTGTTTCTGTAACTCTGCCTTTCAAATAAATACATCTTTCTTAACATTTTGAAAATAAAACTGTTCAACGGAGATGAAAAAGGCTAGTGCTTCTCGCTGGATCCAGAAACATATGCATCAAGAACAGGGAGCAGGATACCAGGAGGTTACTTGAAGATTAGCAGAGGTTTTGACCTTCAGTTGAAGGTCGTAGTCAAAGGTGAAGCTGCAGTGAATAGCAAGGAAATAAATGTCATGAATGTAATCTCACCCCCCATTCCGGTGTCCTTCTTGCTGGACCCCAAGTAGAAGGCAAAGGAACTGTTGAAGCACCTGGCAATCGGCGTGTAAAACCAACGCAGTGTAAAACCCCAGTGACAAGAAACGACAGACATCATAGCTTGACAGCTAGAAAAAGTGTAGCCTGAACATTGCTTGGAGAAAAGTATAATGAAGATCTTCAGCAATAAGTTACTTTGTTCGACAAGTAAAAAAAAAAAAAAAAAAATTAGTAAGACATTGATCACTTATTTTGGAAACTACTACATATATATAATAATATGAACATATTAGAAGATCTCAAAATTAAATTTGTGGTTGCTATGCAGTGTTAGCTGCTCAAGATATCACTTTGTTGGGCCCCGCACGTTAGAATAGCGGTTAAAGTCCTCGCGGTGAACGCGCTGGGATGCCATATGATCAGTGGTTATAATCCCCGCGGCCTCTGCTTCCCTTCCAGCTCCCTGCCTGTGGCCAGGGAAGCAGTTGAAGACGGCCCAAAGCCTTGGGACCCTGCACCCGAGTCGGAGACCTGAAGGAGGCTTCCTGGCTCCTGGCTTCGGAATGGCTCAGCTCCAGCCATTGAGGTCACTTGGGGAGTGAACCATCCAACGGAAGATATTTCTTTCTGCCACTCTGTCTCTCCGCCTCTCTGTATATCTGCCTTTCCAATAAAAACAATAAATAAATCTTAAAAAAAAAAAAAAAAAGATACCACTTTGCTGGCATTCGGAACATATAAGCATAAAAATGGAACAGTGAGAGGGTCACCAAGTCACAACAGAAATTCAGGCCAAATACAGTCATTTCTTGGTAAAAAGCAACTTATCAAAGTTTACTGCTTAGATATCAAGCTAAGGAATGCATATTTCTACTCATGTCAAAAACAATAGAATTTTTCTTCATAAATCACATTTGATGTCTGCATACATATGCATGCTTGAATTTTGCTTGCATGTGATTAGTTTAATTTAATCAGCTTTTGAAATGGGTGCATTAATTTAATGTTGTTGTTAGGAAACAAATCATTTCATGTTTAAATTAACCCAAATTTTACGCGTTATATTGATCATGTTAATGCTATTGGATAACTTCATTGTAGTTAATGAAATAAAGTTTTAATTAATTATATAAATCCATGTAGTGAATGCGAACATTTCCTTGCCTGCAGTTATGTAGTGTCACAGACAGTAGTTTATATTATTTTTGTATGCATCCATGTACATTAAGACTGATGTTATTTCTATCAAATGCTTTTCCAGAGAAAAATAAACTTTACACAAAAGAACAGTGACGTTTTGTAAAGTTCTTAAAATATCTGAATAACAATGCAATTACTTGCAATGCAGTCAGACTTGCTTATTGCTGCTCTAAACTCTACGTAGCATCAAATTCTGTGTCATTTAATACTCTTGGAGCAGATATTTAATCCATACATGAGGTGGGACATACACTCTTGGCTTTCTCTCCCTCTATCCTTGTCTGCCTTTAAAACAAATCAAGTGAATGTATATATATAGTTAAATCTAAAATAATCTAAATGAAAATCAGCTATCAAATGTAAAAGAGACATTTGTGTGGGAAAATACCAGGAACACATGATTATGTTATGACTCATTCATATATATTGCTGCATGAATGCATGTAGAAGTAGATATTCTTAAGAATGGTCTTTTTCTTTTAATATCATCGCAAAAGAACAGATTTAATCCATAATATTACACGAAAATGAAAGTGAAAATCATTAAACAATTTTAGTTTTAGTAAGTTTGATAAGTTTGATTTTTAGTAGATCTGACAAGCCAAAACTTAAATCTAATCTCCAAAATATTCTCTAAAGTAAACACCAACGTCTTGCTTTTGGTAAATGTTCTAGACTGACACAAATATGTTCTTTGTTTTCTTCACAATGCAAAAAATATATACTTAAGACATGTTTACACAAGAGCAGTAAGCAATCATCTTGGAACATTTCCCTGACGTGCACCCACTTGCAAACAAACAAACAAAAAAAGCTGTAAAGAAAATTATGATCAGTTAAGATGGCAGTGTGGGTATAAATGGTTTACAAAAGGATATTAGTTACTTTTATATTTCAAATCAACATTTTCAGGAGTAAAATTTATCTCTTAGTCTTTCGTTTGTGTATTTGAATAATGATTTAAAAAGCAATAACTAGGTTTTCTGTACATTCTCTCATGAGAATCAAAGATTCTTAATGGGCTTTGTGAAAGTTGAAGCTATACCTTATCAAATGAACATAGAAATGTAGTGGGTTTATTAGAAGGCTCCAATTCCTAATATGTTAATAAATTTTTATGCCAGAATATTTAATTTAAACTTATTTAATGAGGTTTGGTGTTATAAAGAGAATTACTGAAATGTTCCGGGGATAGAGCACAAATCCAGGTGGTTCATCTTATTACCATCATGTAGACTAGTGGATGAAAGAAGCACTCCCAAGGAAACTGCTAAGCATATGTTGACAAAAAGACGCTGCTAGCCTAATGGCTGAAGTCCTCCATTCCCCATCTAACTTCCTGCTAGTGGCTTGGGAAAATAGTTGAGGTTGACACAAAGCCTTGAGATGATGCACCTTGGTGGGAGACTTTAAGAGGCTCCGGGCTCCTGGTTTCAGACCAGCCTAGCTCCAGTACTTCTGGCCACTTGGGGAGTGAACTAGCAGATGGAAGATCTTTGTCTCTTCTTCTCTGTGTAATTATGCTTTTTCATTAAAAAATATATCTTGAAAAAAAAGATGATGGGCTTTCTGCCTTTGTCTAATTCTACAAGTCATGATTCACTTAATTAGCAGGATGATGGATCTGTTACTATTGTTGAAGGGCTATTGTAATAATAAGGGCTGTTGTAATAATATGGGGGGGGTTGGGATGGGGAGGGTGGCATGGGACATCCCTGAGCATATAATTAAAAATTAAAAATAAAACACCCCATTATGCCATAAAACATAGTCGATACAATCTCAGAATGGAGAAAACTTTTTGTTTTGTTTTAAAATTTGACTTTACTATGTGTTAATTCGCTGTTGTTACGGAACTAATCCGAACTGATTATCATCCATCTTAACACCAATATTTCATGTTTTTAAAAACATGCGTATTAATAAAAATTTACCTGTTTTCATTATGTGTATCTTACTTATAGTCACAGGTATGTGTGTATCCAAATTCCTTTTAACACCATTGTGAATTTGAAAGAAGAAAAATATTTTATTACCATTTATTTGCACTGATCTTTTTTGATAAACTTCAAATGTCTTAGAGATACTTTTCTCACTTAACACATACACAGGCTTAACATATCTCTTTATTTCTTTATTTTATTTGAAAATTTGAGAGACAGAATCAAAAGATTAAAAGAGAAACAGATCTTCCATGAGCTAATTATGGCCTAAAACGCCCACAAGAGCCAGTATTTGGCCTTGGCAGGTCGAAGGGCCTGGAATCCGAGCCGCTCCGAGACAGCCTGAGTCCTGAGTCGGGCAGAGACCGCACCTGCTGACTCTCAGGGTGTATCTTGAGAGTGGTGCTAAGTCTGCAAACCTAGAACTCTGCAGTGCGGTGCAGGAGTGCTATAAGCCTGTGTGAAAGCCTTTCTTCTTCTTCCCTTCTGTTTTTATTCAGATGCAGAAGGAGCATTGAAACCTGTGAAACAGGATGAGCTGGAGAAATCCTAAAATCACATGGTGAAAATGTGATTGCCACCACTAATCAAGACAGTCTCCTTGTCAACAAGTCACAGGTTTCAACGTACTCTTTTTCCAAACCCGACATTTGAATCTTACTGTTTCGTGTAGTTGAAATCAGCTGATTAATAAATTATATGATAAAAGTGAGCTGTCTCCTGTTCATTCTCTGAGTTTTCCTGGTTCAGATTGTATTTTGCAGGACATAAATTATATCACAAAATTTCTAAGAATTACTGTTTTACTTTGAACAATCTTGAGTTTTTTAAAAATAATATTTATTAAATAAAAAGAAATGCAATGTGCATTCTGATTATGAGTTGGAGCCACAATCACCCTAACAGCTGTATGGATTAAGAATAATAAAATATGTAAACACAGGAATGTATTTTATGCCTTTGGTGTTTGGCTTTGTTCTTCAAGCATCCAGGATTTACTTATGATGTTTAGTTGCTATTGCTATTTAGCTTACCGCCACCCACTGGGGTCAGTGTGTCAATGTTAGGCAAGTGGTCAGCAAACTGGAATCACATGCCACAAGACTCCAGTCCTATAAATAAATGTTACAACAGAACCGCTCATTTCTGTTTACTTGTATGTTTTATTTGTTTATTTTGTATAGTCTATGCCTACTTTCACTTAACTGCATTCCCTCCAATTTCTAGGGACTGACGTTCGTCTTGTAGACAATGCTTGCCAGTGCTTATGGTCAACAGTGAACATTATTGATTCTTTAAGGTTAAAAAGAGCTCCTAGATTATTTTGATTACATTTAATCATGAAGTACTACTTCTTTATTTGCAACTTATATTGTAAAATCCCAGAATATTAGAAAGGACACTGTAAGTTGTTGTAACAATAGCAACAGAACCAAAATCCTGTATCTTGTCTGTTTTACACAAGGGAATCAGATTTCTTGCTCACAGAGCAGACCTTTGAAATGCCACTGCTTCCATTTCAACATCTTTGTGGGAACTCGGAGATTCTGTGCCTTTTTTTCGTGCTCATTCAGGAAACCCTCTGCATCTAGAAGAAAGGGAATAAAGAGTAGAGAAGACACCCCTGCTGCTGACAAGGCAAAAACATATAAGCAAGCACATAAAACAACTTTCACCCCAGGAGAAAAGAGTGACGTCAGTACTACAACTCAATTCCAATGGACAAGAATCACCTGGTGACCCTGTTCAAATGCAAGTGTGTTAAGAAAAGGAGCTGCTGAGTGGACAGCCAATCACAAAATTAACTGTACTGGGTGGATACCACAATGTGGGAAGGGCAGGGAGCAGCCAGCTATCATCCTCACACCAACTTAGGGCCAATTGTTTGGGAGCTTGATGTGAGCCATGGTGGCTACTTCTTGAGTAGGCATTTTTATTTGTTCTTACTATAATTCTTTCAAAAGAGCTACTTACAATCTTGCACATAGTTAAGCCAGTTTTTGAAGGACAAAGAGAAAGAAATGCATTCGTTAAGTACCAGCCCTTGCCTCTGATTGTCAATAATTACTGGGTAGTATCGACTGCAATAATTGTGTGCATCATAACCAAGGTATTTCCCTCCACTTCCTCAGAGGGCTGAATGATATATAAAGATGGAGACATCTTCTATCTTCTGTCAAATTGGTTTTTATTTTCTCCTCAATTTAATCATTGAGACTATGATGTCATTTAGGTTTCACCTAGATTATTTTTTAGCAGATGGCCGCAAGTATAAGCTTTTCCAAAGAAAATAAAGTTGATATCCCTGTTCTTCACAGAGTCTGAATCATACTGCAAACCCCTTTTGGTGGTTCAGGCTCTATTTTGACACAGGGTAAAAATAATAAAATATTAGCTGCATGAAAGGGGGACAGAAGTAGTCACTCTTGTGACTGCAGCCACTCCCTCTTCCTTCCTACACTTCCTTGTTTCTGGTAGAAACCCCATAGAGCACAACCTCTCACACCTTTCTGAGCTACACAACGAATTCACATGTTACGTCATGTGTTATGCAAAACATTCTGTACTCAGAAAAACTGATAACGAAACCTATAGGTACATTTGATACAGCATCTATAAGTGTGTGTATATATATATAGTGTGTGATGTAAGTGTGAAGTGTGGCAGGTCAGGAGACATAGGGCATTATATGATTAAAGAATGGTGAGTGCTTTTCCTATAGTAAATTAAATGAACTTCTATAACAAGGTGAACAAACATAGTTGGAAAATAAAACCCTGGCTATCCCCAAAGCTCAAGCTTGAATAGAAACAGTCACCAGTTTGTAAAAAGTAAGGATTTTTCTTATTTTTTTCTTTTTTTTTTTTTGCCACCATTTTTTTAAATTCTAATTTCATCCTAAAAGTTTCACAATGTTACCATCATTCTGAACACGCATTGCCTTTTGAGTCTGGCTATCTTCCTCAAATGACATTTTACCTTTTAGCTATATTTCCAACTTACCTGGGTACTTTTAAGCACATTCTCAATCTCATTTTAACTAATATTTTAACCAGTGATCTGTAGGAAATAAATTCTATACGAAGTATAAAATGTCTGTTAAATTTTAAAAGTAATTTGTATTATTAACCTAGGATCATTCCTTATCCATTCTCTTGATAGACCTAAAGGAAAATTTAATAATGCAAATTATACACTATGTGGATATATTTCAGTCCTTATTTACATCATGTCTTTAGATATAACTTGTTAGGGTTTTTAAAGATTGATTATTAGTATTACAGTTATTATTGAAAAAGATCACAGAGAGAAAGGGAGACAGAGAGGTAGATTTTCCATCCCTGGCTCGCTCCCCAAATGTGGCAATGGCAAAAGCAAGGAGAAATGAGCCTCCCCCAGGTCTTCTATGGGGCAGCAGGACCCCAAGGTTTGCAGCCATCCTGCATTGCTTTCCCAGGCCACAAGTAGGGAGCTGGAAAGGAAGCGGAGCATCAGGGCATGGTGTCCAAATGGGATGTCAGAGCAGAAAAACTGAGAATAAGCACCTGAGCCATCATGCAGGACCCGTAACTAGAACTTGTATAGCAGTTGTAATGTATAGATGTTGTTTTCAATTACAGGTAATCCATTACTTTCTTAGCATAATTTATGCTTCCTTAGGCAGAAATCAGGAGCTTAATTCATGCTACTTTTCACAATTACATGATTCTGTATGCATTCCCTTAAATTTTAACGAATGCCTTTCTCTAGTCCATTGCATATAAATGTGTGTATATATGTGTGTGTGTATATATATGTGTGTATATTATATATATTTTATGGACATAATATATTTTTAAAAGATTGATATTTTGATTTGAAAGGCAGATTTTCAGAAAAAGAGATCTCTTGTCTGCTGGTCACTCCTCAGATGGTCCCAGTGCTGGAGCTGATCCAGTTCCGAGCCAGGAGCCAGGAGCCAGGAGCTTCCCTCAGGTTTCCCATGTGTGTGCATGGAACCCAAGAACTTGAGCCATCCTCTACTGCTTTCCCTGCTTATAAGCAAGGAGCTAGAGAGGAAGTGGAGCAGCCAGGACACAAATTGAAACTCACATTTTTCTAATTATACCAATCTATATCATTGCTTGAGTATCAAGGCATTATTTTAAATCTTTGTAAAATAAATTTAAAATTTATAACACTGTTATCACAAATATAGAAAAAAAAACAGTAACCATAAATGGTTATGACATAGGTTACCAAAATGATCCAGACATATTTTGCGTAAAATTATTGTAAAATTATAAAAAATTAGTATAAATTTTATATTAATCCACACAAGAGTTATGTTTTTAAAATGTCTTTCTACCTGAAAATAAAAAGGACTCTTTGAGCTTTGTATTTTCTCTTGATGTTTCTGATCCTAAAAAATAAAACTTGTAGCTACCCTGGATATGTTGCAGCATAACATTGAAATAACTTAAATGAAATAGATGTATGTTAATTTGTTATTCTTGAAAACCTTAATTTGAAATTTTGGTAGTGTCTTGAAACTTGGAACAAGGACATAAAATGTTTCAGCTTAAAATTAATATATCATAGTTTTCTTGGTTAGAAACGTCCAATATTCAGAGTTCCAAATGGCACCTGCAAATTAGACATATCAGTCTTTTTCTCATAAGGTAATATAATCACCTTCTGAAGCGAACCTCACTCCCTTTATTCATTTGTCAGCATCCAAGGGTTGGGGCTTGAAAGAAAGTGTTCAAACCTTTTCTCGAACACCCTAAAATGGTATTGCCAATTAGCTCCTGGAATTTCTGCATAGAGTTGAATTAATTACCACTGAGATACACGTTAGTGAGTTACTGGGAATTAGCATCCTTCTTTCTACCTTAATTGACTTTCAAATGCAGAGCATGTCATTCCCCAGTTATATACAAAGAAATCTGCACGCATATCCTTCCAGAGAAATCCAAGATAATTCTACATACAAGGTTGTTACATTTTTTATCTAGAATCAGGTGTACCCAGATTTATTTTATCCTGGAATAGATATGCTGCATTTAAAATTCAAAGAGAATTGCTTTGTATAAAAAGCAATTTATGCAGAATGTATCAATATGTTGGCACTAATTTATTCATAACCCAAGATATTCATACACAAAATAGTTTGGACTGTTAGAAAACACTGAACACAGGGCTATAACACTGGAAACCATGCATTTCTATATACGTGACTCCCTCAGGAAAAGGAACTTTGTTATAGCATGAGGAAAAACAGGCACTAGTTTTTACTCGTGTTTCGGGTAAAATATACACCATCTTATACTAGCATTTGCAACTGGAGGAATTTCCTAAGCTTTTTGACAACCATCATGTCTGCAAGATGTGGCTTCAGACTACACACACAATTATGGTGTGTTCCCCATCCATTAAGAAATGTATTATCCACATTGTAACAAAATTTAATTTATACTAATGGGTTACACATTTTTAAAAATATATACATATCAGTTTATCAATTAATATTATAAGCAGGACCTGACTGGTAGCCTAGTGCCTAAAGTCCTTGCCTTGCAAGTGCTCTGATACTCTATAGGCACTGGTTTATATCCCAGCTGCTCCACTTCCCATCTAGCTCCCTGCTTGCAGCCTGGAAATGCAGTTGAGAATGGGCCAGTGATGGGAGTCTGCACCTGTGTGCAAGACCCAGAAGAGGCTTCTGGCTTCTGGCTTCGGATTGGCTAGCTCTGGTTAGCTCTGGCCATTGTGACCACTGGGTCACTGGGGGGTGAGCTTCTCTATGTAAATTTGACTTTCCAATAAAAATAATTTTTTAAAGTTGTAAGTAATAAGTTGAAAGTAATCAGAAAGAAATTGAAGTTAACACATTGTTTGACAAAATGATTATAAATAAGCAAGGTAGACTCAAAAATGTATGGTTAAAACCACCAAATGGAAGATAAGGAAAATGAAATTAAAAATCATGAACGATGAGGGCCGCCCCACTACCTAAGGGGAAAAGCTGCCATCTTTGGTACCAGCATCCCATAGGAGACCAGCTCAGCATCCCACAGGAGACCAGCTCAGACCCTGGCTGCCCTCACTTCCCATTCAGCTCCCTGCTAATGTGCCTGGAAAATCAGCAAGAATGATCAAGTTTTGGCAGCCCTGCACTTACAAGGCATGTGCTGACACATCTCCTGGCTTCTGGCTTTGGCCTCGTCCAGTCCTGGTTGGTGGGAACATCTGGGAAATGAATTGAAGATGGAAGCTCTCTCTCTCTCACTCTCTCTCTCTCTCTGTACCTTCTCCCTACAACTCTGATTTTCAAATAAATACTTTCAAACATCTTTGAAAGTAAATACAAATTATTCTATTCCCAAATAACGGTTTCCCTAGAATGATTTTTTTTTTTTTTAAGTTTTGCTTATTTGCAATTGGAGTCGCCAGAGAGAAAGGGAGAGATACAGGGACAGATATTTCATCTGCCGGTTCACTGGCAGATGGCCTCAACAGCTGAAGCCAGACCTGGTTAAGGCTAGAAGGCAGGAACTTCTGTTAGATTTCCTATGTGGAGGGCAGGCTCCCAAGTACTTGGGTGGTCCTCTGCTGTTTTTCCCAGGTTATGAGCTAGAAGCTGCATTGGAATTGAAGCAGTCAGAAATTGAAAGAAGTGTGATATAAAATGCTGGTGTTGGGCCTGGAGCAATAGCCTAGCAGCTAATGTCCTTACCTTGCACATGCCGGGATCCTATATGGGTGCTGCTTCTGGTCCCAGCTGCCATGCCTCCATTCCAGCTCCCTATGTGAGGCCTGAAAAAGCAGTTGAGGATGGCCCAAAGCCCTTGGGACCCTGCACCCATTTGGGAGACCCAAAAGAAGCTCCTGTGTCCTGTCCTGCAGGACTAGATGCTCAGACCGTGAGGGTGGACTGGGAATGCCGGGCTGCTGGCCCAAGAAACACACGGACACATGTACTTGGTGAAAGAGAGTGCCCGTGCCCTTCATTTTACTCCTCACGTATATACCTTCTTCTCTAGGAGGGGTTTCCTGGAACTAATCATCTATATTGAAACAGGGGAGGAACTAATGATCTGAACAGAAACACGGGTGGAAGTTCAATTCCGCTTGCTTTGTAAGGGATGTTCTGGCCTGATCTCCTGCTTGCTGTGGCCCTGCTTGCCCAAGGCAGACTGCAAGGCAGCAGGCTGTCAGTTAGACCAACAAGTCTACGTCTGTAGCTCCTGACACTCCTCGGTTTGGATCGGCTCAGCTCCAGTCATTGTGGCCACTTGGGGAGTGAATCAGCAGATGGAAGATCTTTATCTCTATCTTCCTCTCTGTATATCTGACTTTCCAATAGAAATAAAGTATTTTTTTCTTAAAAAATACTGTGTTGTAGTTAGTGGATTTAACCAATAAGCCACAATGTCAGTCCCCAAAAGTATGTAAGGAAACGTAACTAATGAAGCAAGATATTCTAAATATGTAGAAGAAAATTATTTTAAAATAGATAAAGGTTAAAAAAAATGAGCACACTTAAAGATGGAATAAAGTACTAAAATCTTCAGACTTAAATATTTTATTAAGTGATTATGTCAAAGACAAAATGTGAATCTTTCAAGCATATAGAAGCATAAAGTGTACATTTTTGTAACATTTTCCCTTTCCAGTAAAGGAAAAAATCTCATCTCTAAGAAATTGTTATAAAAGTGTGTCCCTTTGGAGCTAGCAGGGAGCAGAGGACAGAGAAAGGGAGGCGGTACCTTTCTTTGTACCCTGAGCACCGATAGCTTCTGACATGCAAATGTCTTCACATTCATTTAATAATATGTACTTATTAATTATATTTTTCTAAATATGTATGTAAATACTAAAAATATTAACAAAAACGAAAGTTTCCTCATATGCGTATGTCTGTATTTGAAAGCTTTGGAAATCGTCTCTAACATGTGCACAAAATAATATATGTTAGTATTTCTCCTTCTCCAAAACCAGTATTTTGGGCACTAGATCACAGTAAGAGACGCTTACCTTGTACAATCCCACCGACCTCTGTGAATTGGGCCATTTGAGCATTGGATACACACTCAAGACAGACAGCTCTGTATGCCAAAAATGTTTCATAAATGCGATCCTGTACAAGGCAGAGCTAATATTGCTCTTGCCTTAGAGCCTGAAATAGACTTTGTCAGAGCTGGAAAATCAGAGTCACACACCCACAGACTTCTTTTGTGTTCCTTGGAGAGAATTTGCTATTCTTTTCCTTTCTAACCACTTGTCAGTTAGGAACGCTTTTCACCAACTGCAATGAAATTAAACAGTCATATAGTCTACTTTTCCAAGAGAGTAGAAACCAATATTTTACTACAAATTCTATACAAAATGTTTTATTTTTAAAAAACATTTAATAATTCATATTGGAAAGGCAGCTTTAGAGAGAGAAACAGAGACAGAGATCTTGCAACTGCTAGCTCATTCCCCAAATGGTCACTGCGGCCAAAGCTGAGCCATTCTGAAGCAGGAGCTAGGAGCTTCTTCCCATATTCCACATGGGTGCCAGGGCCCGAGACTTCAGGTCATGCTCTGCTGCTTTCCCAGGCCATTAGGAGAGATCTGCAAGGGAAGTGGAGTAGCCAGGAAATCAGTTGATGCCTATATGGGGTGCTGACACATACAAGGAAGAATTAACAAATCAAACCATCATGGTGGCTCCAAGTTCAAGTTTTAACTAGAAGTTCATGATCTGTTGTAATCAGCATAAATGACACATACCTAGCATTGTTTCCTTTCTTACTGTCAGTACCTGGAAATCTGATCTGGTGTGCTCCTTCTCAGTAACAGATGAAAAAGGTGTGTGAGGCTCAGGGCTGTGACACAGGAAAGAGAACCACTGTCTATGACTCCAGTATGGTCTGATTTGAGTTCTGATTCAACTCCCTACTGATAGCTTGGGAAAATCAGTGGAAAACGACCCGAGTGTTGGGGCACCCATCATTCACATGGGAAATCTGGATAAAGCTCCACGTTCCTGGTCATCTGGAAGGTAACCCATCCAGTGAAAGATGTGTCACTTCCCCTCTTTTGAACATTTAAGTGACTTTCTAAGATTAACTGTTACAAAAATGAAAATCAGCACATTCTGCCAGAGTTTGACAATGGAGTAGTTTTGACAAGCTCTACCCAGGCAGCTCACAAGTTCAGATCACACATTTGGAAGCCATACCTCTCCCATGTGTCCGTTCTCCAGCCCAGGAGCCAAAGGGCACGCACCTGTTTCTACCTGGAACCTGACTGGGTGGGGATGCTGCATTGCTGCACAGCCACTCCCTCGCAAGCTCCTTAAAGCCATGTTGAGCAGAGGGACTCTGTCTCGTTCTTGCTTAGGCTTTTGCGTCTGGTTGCGATCTTTGTCCCTTGTGGCTCCTGGCCACCCTTTTACCCTCTCACTCTCTTTCTTCCGGGAATGGACTTGGGGGAGAAGGGCAATAATCACTTTCCCTTGCTGTTTCACTTTTTGGCCATTCTCCCTGCATATGACCCATACGTGCCGGTATTCCTCACTTCTGAATAAACATTGCCACAAGAACCTAGGGAACAAATACCCAGCTCAAATCTAGACCACAGTTTGGAGTTTCATCACTCCATTGCTTAGAGTTTCTGATGAAAGATAAACACCTCCACTTAAGTTTGTCCTATGTTAATCAAAATTTACTGCTATTTCTAACATTGTAAATAAAAATGTTTGATGCATTAATTGTGCTTCTACTAAAAATGTATGTCTTGATTTTTAAGTGACCGTGAGATAAACTTTCTATTCAGCTGATTTTCCACATCAACTAGAAACTCAGGTTCAGATCCATACTGAACCACTGTAAAAATGTTATTGTATCATAAAAATAATTTCCTAAAATACCACAGTGAGTCTAAAAGTTCAAACTTAATATAATTTTCCAGTAAGGAAATTAAATACAATACAGGAACAAAAGAGTTGTTTTACTGTATTTCTCTCCAAATGTATTTTAAATATCCTCAGAAAAAGTAGCCAGGCAAGGACAAAATCTTTCACCCAATCCTTTATGTAGGTTGATAGAAAGGATTCAGCACAGATTCATGAAGTTTTATATTTTACTTACTAAATTGCATAATTGCATTTCTGTTCTCTTTATTGGCAGGAAAAAAGAAAAAAAAAAACGATTTGAAGCATAATTCCTTTTTTAATGTGTGACCCGTATCCTTAGCATCTGCGGCTTTTCTTTTCAGAGAGATCAGAGGAAGATGTAACGATGGTCGCCGTGGTGCAGAGAAGCCACTGTGCTTCAGGCACGACTGTTGAATGCAGGCTCTGTAAATTGGAATGACAAATGCCATCTTCCTGCAGCTCAATCTGATCATCAGAGGGCCTTTGCCTGTGTGTTTTCACTCCATTTGCAGCAAGGAAACTCTGGCTTCAAATTCATACATCTTATGAGGCGCTGCCGCCTTCCATTCCCTGCAAAGCTCTTCTGCTGGCTGCAGCTTTGTTGCTATTCTTTCTGAGGCCATTCTTATCTTGACTGTTGAAAACTATCAGATATAGCATCATTTTTTATTTGTGACTTTTATATGGAAATATATGTGTTTTAAAGCATGAATACTTAAAAAGCCTGAGCCTGTCCTCTGTTTAGAAGAAAAAGGAAAAACATTGTGGCAATGACACTGATTTAATTCTTTAAAAATGTAAACAAACAAACATAACACAAAGTGATCTTTCTATATATCCCTAACATCTATTTGTCATTGCGATCTAGAACCTCTAAACTACCTTGGAAAGAGAGTAGCTGTAACTCATTCTAGAATATTTTTATTGCCTGGTATTTTAAACCCACTCAAGCAAATCATGGTTTTCCCTCTGCTGATTAAGATAATGGGCTTTCAATCTAGTTAGTCATGAATTGCAGAAACTTATCTAGTGGTAAGCCAAAAAGTCGATTCTTTGATGATGCTGATTGCTGATTTTTTGAGAAGAATCTGGATTTGATTGTTGTTGGTAAAGAAGCACAGAAGAGAGAAGAAACTTGGAGTGAACTGACAGCCAGATTGGATTTATTACCCAGAAATCTGAACGGGGTGGTCGACCCGCCATTGTGCAGACAGGAGGCATACCTCGCTAACGAGGACCTTGGCCAAGCGCCACCACCTACAGCGAGTCAACACGAGATGAGCCCAGGCTTTCAGCAGCCTGGGCCTGTTACAGTTGGAAGATCCTGGGTGTTTGTAGGCGTGGGAGAGTTTGGAGACATATTGAAGTGGGCGGGGACTTCAGTGGCAGTCATGTCGGCCATGATAAGAAATGCAGAGGGTGAAGTGTGGAACAAGGAGCTCACGGGTCTTCTGAACTGCCCAAGTCCCTAGGGGTTCAGGCTCTACTTCCTGCGTGGAAGTTCTAGTGGCTGCCCAAAGTAGATGGGCCTGCCCTTGTTCTCCCTTCATCAGTTACTTTGGAAGTATTCTAGTCTATATAAGTCTGACAGAAGAGTTCAATAGCAATAAGATAGATTTAAACCCTACTTGTTGTATTACCAATGTATACTAAAGGCATATTTTTAGTTTTGCTGAGAAGTCTAAAAACTATCTTGGAGAGTGACCACCTTTAATTCTTTGTTTCAGTAGTCTTTGTTATCATTCCAAACTCTGTTTTAGACAAAATGTCAGACACAATATTATGTTCTTTCTTTCAAACTAAATGAGTCAAACCAAAACCAAAATGAAATGAAACATTTTACAGTGCCAAATAGTGGAGACCTGAGGTCAGAATTATTGAAATGTATGTTAATTTGAAGGAAAATAAATTTATTAATGATCTTTGAGAGACTAATACAGAGAAGTGGGAATGTTAAATGGCAAAAGCTGAAGAAAAGGATTGATAATAAAAACATAGAAGACACTTATTAAAAATATATAACAAGGGGGAAATAAAGATGATGGAATAGGGTAAGTACACATTTAAGCAGACAGAGAAATATTAGCCACTGTGAAGCAGAGGGGGCACATTCCAGAAAATAGGAGAGGACAGAACAACAGCAGACACAGGAGACTGACAGACACAGGAAAAGTGGCAGACACAACAGTGTGATGTTGCAGTGGTTGATACTCCAGTGGCATTCAGCAAGTGGCTATCCTAATCACACCAGCAACCAGAACTCTACCAGCAACCAGGAGGGAAGGGACTTTCACTGGGAGCTCAGGAGGTGAACCCAGATGAAGAAATTCCGGACCTGCTGGTCTGTTTGATTTGACCAGGAGCAGAGACACAGCTGCAGATCCCAGATGGGCAGTGCGGGAACAGGTGGATTTCACAGCCCAATCTGCCCCTAGAGCCATGTAGCGTGACACTTTGGTTAAGGAGGCAAGGTCTGTGGACAGCACTGCACATGCACTGAGCTGGGAGTGAACTCATTTCTGGATAGTGAACTGCAACAAAGTGGCATCTTACAGTTTCCACCAAGATAGGTCTGGATAGCACTCAAACCTGGCGACCAGCAGACCAAGAGCTCTAATAGTGGCACATAGGGGCCATTTGTTACAGTGTGGCAAAGAATTTGAGACCTCAGGGACAACAGTGAACTGCGCATGCACTGAGCTCGGGAGAACTCTCTGAGCTCATTGCATTGCGCTCGTCCCACAGGAAAATAATACTTACTATTTTCTAAATACTTGTATTCCCAGAGGGTTAAAGAAATGAAACTTTCCATAATTTCTTATGTACGCTGAGCGTAAATATGACATTATAATGCTCTTGCATTTTAAGAGGAGAGTGCTGAGTAAAGTTGCTGAATTATGAATTCTTTAAGCGCATTGTGTGCCACCAACTCCAACTGGATGTGTGGCCCAAAGCAGTTATAATCTGCATTTTTCACATTAATGCTAACATTTAAATGCAAAACTGTGAGAAGATTGATATGAACATCAATGTAACATTTTTTAACTTGAAAACAAACATGATGTAGCATGGGTGTCATGAGTCAATCTATCCCCCCTAAGCTTAGCACAGGCTAAGATAGGGCTAACAGTAGTAAACCACCAAACTTAAGGGATTTTTCATGAGTTACTTCCTTCTTGGAAAAGACGATTGCATCAATGGTACTGAGAATATGTCAGGAAAAAGTCATGAAAATCTGTAAAATAAAAAACGGCTAATGACAACATGGAGAGAGAAACATCAAACTGCTTATAATAAATAGAACAGCTCAGACACATTCACGGTTGAGATTGAAATGCATTTGTGTAAAAAGAGAAATTTTTAAAAAATATTTATTTTATTTTTATTGACAGTCAGATATAGAGAGAGGAGGAGAGACAGAGAAGATCTTCCATCTGTTAACTCACTCTCCAAACAGCCCCAATGGCCAGTGTTGCACCATTCTGAAGCAAGGAGCCTGGAGTTTCTTCCAGGTTTCCCACCCAGGTACAACGTCCCAAGGCCTTGGGCCGTCCTCGATTGCTTTCTCAGGCCACAAGCAGGGAACTGGACCGGAACTGTGGCTGCCGGGATTAGAACCAGCACCCATATGGGATTCAGGCAGGTATAAGGCAAGGACTTTAGGTGCTAGACTACTGCACCGTGCCCAAAAGAGAAATTTTTATGTATAAAACTTTTGAGTATGACAGTAATCTATGAAATTTGTAAATAGGCATTTAGATGTAGTTAAAACATTAAGAAGTTTTTAGTAGACCATTTAATTTTGCACAAGTGTTTTAATATGTATTATTATTATTATTTAAAAGATCATCTATTACCATTAAACTATGCATTCTACAAAGCACAGGATACTAGATAAACCTGTTGGGATCCTGTTCTCAAAACAGTGTTAGAGAACTAAAAAAATAACAAAATCAAAACAAACAAACAAAAAATTAAAACAGACTTCTCATACTGTAATATTCAAATATAACCAGAGGCACAGTGCAGTGACTCAGAGCCTAAGTCCTTGCCTTGAATGCACTGGGTTCTCCTGTGGGTGCTGGTTCTGGTCCCAGATGCTCCACTTGCCTTCCAGCTCCCTGCTTGTAGCTGGGGAAGGCAGTGGAGCAGGGACCAGGGCCTTGGGACCCTGCACCTGTGTGGAAGACCTGAAAGAAACCCCTGGCTTTGGATCAACTAAGCTCTGGCTATGGCAGCAATTTGGGGAGTGCACTAGTGGATGGAAGATCTTTCTCTTTGTCTCTCCTCCTCTCTGCATATATGCCTTTCCAATAAAATTATGTAAATATGAATTTAAAAATAAAAATAAAAATATTAAAAACAAAAAAGTAACTGGAAAGGTGAAGCTGAAAGTTCACCTAAGAGACCTTTATTGTGTCACAGTGTAGGATATACATGCTCCTGTAAAGAGAATGATGCAGTTTTGTTGGAACCGAAGAATTACCGATAAAATCTTGCATTCCTTGGTTCACTACACAAATGTCTGTGAAAACCAGGGCAGGGGCAGGCCAATGTCCTGAGGCAGGGGCCTCTTCCAGGTCTTCCATGAGCATTCAAGTTCCCAAGCAGTTGGTCATCCTCTTCTGCTTTTGCAGGCCAAAAGCAAGAATTTAGATTGGAAGTTGACTAACCAGGAACTGAACTGATGCCCATATGGGAAACGGGCATGTGAAGGTGCATTGATTAGCTTGTTGACCCCAGGATACACACAAGCCTATCCTGAATTATTGGCTCAAGCCCTCACTGTGTCATTTCTGAATGAGCATGCCTGCTACTGCCGTGAGGAAGACATTGGCTACTTAATGTCCTGCAACCATGTGGGAGACCATTGTTGGCTGTTGGCATTGGCTGGCCCACCCAGTGCTGCGGTCTTCTGGGGGGTGGATGAGGGAACAGAAGCAACATTCACTCTGTGTTTCTCTTTCTCTCAGTGACACTGCTTCAAATAATATATATATATATATATATGTATATATATATATTAAAAAAGGAAGTTCACCAAGGTATCTTTGCCCTAAGTACTAAACACTTAAAAAAGCATATTTCAGTGAAGCTGATACATGAAAACAATGTGTCTTTCACTTCCAAAATTATTTAGGTATCAGTGTGCTATATCAATAAAAATCATGGCTCAGTGATTTTTCATTTTAAATGTTAAGTAGGTTTACCTTATGCTCTTATCTTCCATTGCTATTTTGTTCAGAAAGCATGCATTGCATAATAAAAATAACCTTGGACATCTGCTTTTTAAAGATTCGTTTTTTTTTTTTTATTGGAAAAGCAGAATTCCAGAGAGAAAAGGGAAGACAGTCATCTTCTGTCTGCTGCAAGGCTGCAATGGCCAGAGCGGGGACCAGTCTGAAGCTGGGACTCCCTGCTGGGCGCAGGGACCTTCTGCTGCTTTTCTGGTTGCAGGAGTAGAGAGCTAGATCTGAACTGAAGCATCAGGGATCTTACATTGTACCCACATGGGATGCTGGCTTTGAGGCAGGGGCTTCACTTGCAACACTGTGGGTCCAGCCCTTACCTGCTGTTTCAAAATAATTCTGATCCCTGACTTTTTTGCGGGGTGAATGAACCTCAGATACTTTGGCTAAGTAGAAAGAAGACTTTGTGAGGAGAGTCAGTTGATATTAACACAGGTGCTCACAGCTGCAGAAGCTGATTGTAATAATCATTAAACGTGCATTGTAACAGCTATATTGTAATTCAGCAAGTGCTAGATAATTATATGAAATGTATCGAGCATAGTTAGTAAATATATGGTCAAATATTGGATCTGCAATCCATTTATTGAGTTTGTTGACGCGTTAATTCTGGAAATCCTTTCAAACAAAATGGTCTTTATTTGTAAAACACTTTGTTCAAATATTCTGGAAAATATCACATTTACAATATAGCTTAGAATTAAAACGTCTAATGATATTAACACACACTTAACTCCTTTGGAGAACTCAGCTGTGACCCTGAGCCGAGGCATGTGGCATGAAGGAATAAGCAGGGGAGTAGTTTTTGCCTTGCAATTGCTTGCATCTTTAAGATTATTACTGAAATTAAATGCCAGTTCCTATTTTAGATAGGCTCTACTCTATTCCTGTTGCAATAACAAAATAGCTGAGAAGGAGGGTTTTATAAATAACACATTTATTAGAGTTTTTGGAGGTTGGAAAATCTATGACAGAATCATGAGCAGGTGCAGTGTTTGGAGCCAGTTGCTTTCGGCTCTACAGCTGGTGCCTGGTTGCTGCGTCTAACATGATGTTGCCGCAGAAATGAAGGAGGAAAGCTGCGTGCTTGCTTGTCAGAAGACAGGTAAGCATGGGAAGAAGAGAGAAAGGGAAAACACGTCCCAGGAGAGGGCCAGGAGGTGGGGTGCGTCTCAAAAGGAGGGAAAAACAACAGAAGTTTTCAACAGGGTGTTGGGATTTTAAGCATTCCATTTATCCCTCCTGGTCTCAGAGGGAACCTTCAGGAGTGATGTTCCCCTCGGTGGTCTCTGAGCTGTTTAGGAAAGGGTGCGCAATTGTTGTGCCACCCAGTTGAAGGTGTGGTCCAGATTTCAGAGGGCTTGCAAGGTCTCACTCTACAGGTAATTTATGATGTAAAATCTGTCTTTCAAATAAAAAATAACTAAATAAATCGTGAAAGAAAGAAAGGAGGGAGGGAGGGAGGAAGGAAGAAAGGAAGGAAGGAAGAAGGAAGGAAGGAGGAAGGAAGGGAGGAAGGGAGGAAGGAAGGAAGGAAGGAAGGAAGGAAGGAAGAAGGAAAGAAGGAGGAAGCAAGGGGGAAAGAAGGAAGGGAGGGAGGAACGAAGGAAGGGAGGGAGGAAGGAAGGAAGGAAGGAAGGAAGGAAGGAAAGAAGGAAGGAAGGGAGGAAGGAAGGAAGGAAAGAAGGAAGGAAGGGAGGAAGGAAGGAAGGATGGGAGGAAGGAAGGAAGGGAGGAAGGAAGGAAGGAAGGAAGGAAGGAAGAAGGAAGGGAGGAAGGAAGGAAGGATGGGAGGAAGGAAGGAAGGGAGGAAGGAAGGAAGGAAGGAAGGAAGGAAGAAGGAAGGAAGGAGGAAGAAAGGGAGGAAGGAAGGAAGGAAAATGTGCTGGCTGCTCCACTTAGCTTACAACTTCCTTTTTGTGTCTTGGGAAAGCAATAGAGGAATATTCAAGGTGTTGGGACCTGCTGCTTTGTGGGAGATCCAGAAGAAGCTCTGGTTTTAGATCAGCTCAGCTCTGACTGCTGTGGTCACTTGGGGCATGAACCAGTGGATGGAGGATTTTTCTGTCTCTCCTTCTCTCTGTGCATCTGTTTTTCAAATAAAAATAAATAAATATGTTTTAAGAAGTGAAAATATAAACTGAATTCCTGAGAGATATTTTGGAAATACCTATCAAATTTAAGTTGGACTTAGTTCGAGAATAGTTACATTTTGTACACATTTATTTATAAATAGCATTCATTACACAAATTACTACAAAAATAAAAAAATCACATATCACCATAATGAGAGATAACATTTATTGTCAACCTAAATATACTATTAATTATGAAGCATTAATAAATTATAGATCCTCAATATCATCACTATTCAGCCACATAAATATCTCAAACTTTTTGTCTGTCTATAACTTCATAGGGCTTGTATTACAAAAATAACTAAATATGTTGAAAGAAAGATTTCAGAAAAAATTAAATGTACCTGACTTTATCTGAGAAATTATTTTGCTGACTCAGCAATTACTCAAAACACACAAAGCCTAGGGAGCCCTTCGAGCCCTTCCAACAATGCGTGAAGCAGGTCTGTAGTGTTGGGATGCAGAAGCAGACTAAAGAACGTTGCCTGTGGCTCAGGCTGGCCTGATATGGACAAGCCCTGTTGAGTTGACTGCCTGTGATCAGAAACTCTCAGGATATTACAGACAATTTTCCTCCAAGATCAGCAAGTTTCTTTGATTCATGCACTGACCTGTCCATAACTGAGTGTGATATATTTCTCTCCTGGGTTTCTCCTAAGCGTTCTGAAAGAAGATGGCTACTATGTGCTAATGAAGTGGGTCATTATCAATGAACTTTCACTTATGCACCAACTGGTGCTCTGTGGAGACAAGGCTGCCATCAATGGAAAGGTATTACATAAGATCCCATAGTTTGCTAAAGAGATTTGTTTGGGGGAAAAAATAGCATTTTACATTTCAGATATGATATGCAATACGTTTTGCATGGCTAGAAACTGAATGAGATTTCCATGACGTATTCATGAATAATCCTAGTAAAACATTTTTGATCATCGTCAGGAAATACAAAGCAAGCTTTGACAAAGAAAAACACACACAGACATTCAAATATCGCTGCCAATGTAACAACAGGTTATGATCAGCCGTAGGTTATCATTAGCTTTTGCTATGAGTCGCTAGGATTCCATAATGATATTTTGCTGAGGAAAATACCGGATTTTAATTTGGAAATTTTGATTCATTTAGCCAGTTACCTAATAACCACAAAAATAAAGCATTAATAAGGAAACTGATTTGTTGTTTTAAATAACTCCTTTTTGATGTGTTTTTCTCAGCTAGGAAACAGCTGTGCTAAACTTTTTGAAAGTTAATTTGCTTTCAGTTTGTACTCATACGAGAAGCAGAAAGACAGAGAGACAGGGGCAGGAGATAACGACCTTATCTCCTGGTACTGGGAGACAAGACATCAGCTCATTCCACAAACACCGACAGTCGGCTCTGGAACTGGAGTTTCCTAAGTAGGTGACAGGGACCCCACTAAGCCACTGCTGCTATCTCTCCCACTTATACTGCCTTAGCAGGATGCTGCCGTTGGGGCCAGAGCCAAAGGTCAAATCTGGGCAATGTTGATGAAGGTATGGAAGCAGCAGGTAAGGGAAGTGCTGAAGTCCTTTCCTGCCGTGCTGACTGCACCAATGAGACCATGCTCTTGCAAGTGGTGGAAAAGCCACACCTCTCACAAAATGCTTGCGTAGAAACAGTCCTGGGCAAAAGTAACCCAAACGGCTGCTGGATGTGTTCCTAGAGTCACCATTAGTTAATTATAAAAGCATTGTCATAGAATGATCATGACTGTCTTAAATTCCCATCGTGTACCTGATGCCATGACACTTGCAAAATTTCTAAAACAAAGGGCAGTGAATGAACCGATATTCAAACTGTGGTCCCTATGAATGCTATGCTGGAGTCTACCCCAGGTCAAAATCTCTGTGTCTCTGGAGCAGAAAAATGCGTGCACACGCACATCATTAATGCAACTCTCCATAAGACGTAAGGGAAACATTAGAAGAAGACAAAACAGCTTGGACAAATCCATGTTCATTGATTGGATAAACTAATATTATCGAGATGACCATGCTACCCAAAGCAATTTATAGATTTAACACAATTTCAATGAAAAGAACAAATTATTTTTCTCAGATTTTGAAAAATAATAATCTTAAAATTCTCATAGATTCAAAAAAAAAAAAGACTCAAATAGCTATAGCAATCCTAAGCAATACAAACAAAGTTGGAGACATTATAATTCCAGATTTTAAGACATATCACAGGTTACTTATAGTAAAAATACCCTGATATTAGGATGCACTTTCTGATAGTAACATAAAAAGATATTATTTCATAATGTTTAAAGCCCACCTCAGCCACTTCAACAACTTTTTTTTTTTTGAGTCAGTTCCAAAGTACCATGAAGTGTATCAAGTATTCCATTTCCACCTCACAGCCAGTGTCCCTGCTAGATTTTTGTGTGTGTCTGTCATGGCCAACTGCCCTTGAGTATTCAGATGAGCACAATTTCTGATCTGTGCTTTCTTTCTTTAAGCCATTGCACTTATTCTGCTTCTGTCATCTCCTGCTTCCCTACTTTTCATTCAGCTGGTCACACCTCATTCAGTATTCTATTTCTCTCAACCTTCAGTCCTCTCTCCACTTCTTCTGGACCCTTGGGAGAAAAAAAATCCTTTACTTTTATCTTGCTCCATTAATCCACTTTACTCCTTTCTAGCACTTGTTCCAAAGACTAAAACACACAGCTTTGTGTGCACTGAGGTTAGCTACCACTTAAAAAAAAATGTTTCTGTATAAAGTTTTGGAAATATTCGCTGGTCGAACTTCAAAATAATGAATTCAATCAGATTTCAGTAAACAATTGATCAATCCTGAGCTACTGAAGTATCCCTAACGACAATTTTGTATAAGGGAAAATCACACTATCCTCAATTTTCACTTCAGTTCATTCATTCCCATCTTCAAAACTCGTAACATATATTTCTGTCCTATTACATAGGGAAATGATCTAAACAGTTTCTTTCCGAAAAACTAACAGGGAAGTAGAAAGGTTTATAGCTTGAGTAAAATGTACTTTTGAACTCACATAAACTGTTAAACGTCCAGTCATAAAAAGTTCATGTTTGTAACACGGTAGACATTTAATTGAATTATCGGGATCGAGCAGATGGGTTGAACATGATGGCCTTAGGAAACTGGGAAAAATGCTCTTTGAAAGTAGATCTTCTGAGACTATTGGATATAAAACTCTAATTGGACCTTATCTGCACCCTCTACTTTCTTGTCTTGCCATATGAGCATCCTCTATGCACGCTCCACATTGCTATCCCCGGGCGTCACCAGATGCCTGAATTAATGGCATCAGCTTGATCCAGGGCTGCAAAGCCTTGAAAAACAACAAAATTGAAATAAGCACTCTTGCTTCCTAGGTAGCTCATCTTTGGTACTTTGTTGTAGGGAAAAGAAAAAAAAAAAGGCTGACTAATTCAGAGAAGCAGGATAGAATGAGACAATTTTTTTTTCCCTGTCATGTTTAAGATTATATTTGAATTTATTTTATTTTTTAAAACATTCCTCTATTTTTTATTTAAAGGGCAGATTCACAGAAAGAAGAAACTGAGATAACTCTTTCATCTGATGCAATGGCCAGAGCTGAAATGATCCAAACTCAAGAACTACCATCTTCATCCAGGTCTTCACATGGGACAAGGTCCCAGGGCTGGAGTTGGTATCTGCTGCTTGCATAGACCCTAAGCTGGGAGTTGCATTTGAAGTGGTGCAGCCAGGGCAAGAATTGGTTTCCATAGGAATGCTGGTGCTGGCAGGTGAAAGATTAGCCTGTTGAGCCACAACACAGGCCCCAATATTTGGCTTTACTTTAAATTACTGGAAGATTTAATGGATCGATAGACAACACATATAGCATGTGATTTTCATTTTCTTCAAAGCAATATATTTTTAGTAACTTAAAATTTCATCTAGTGTAAAATATATAATGTGGGATATTAGATGATGTTTTAATACATAAATATGCATTATTCAGTAAATATATACATTTCACAAACATGTAAGATTTATTTATACTAAAAGTATTCAAATTTCTTTATTATACTTTCATTTTTGGGTAAATACACTATGTATTATCATATTTATAATCACCTTGGTGTTCAATAAAACATCAAAATTGTTGCTACTATATATTAAAAAGTTATACTCATTAAACTCTCCCAATTCCCTTATCACCTATTTCAATATCAACTTTTGATAATTTGCATGAGACCAACATTTTATTTTTTAAAGAGATAAACATTTTAGACCCACTGTATGAGATCATCTGATATTTGTTTTTCTGTGCTTTGCTGATTTCAGTTAACGTATATCAGTTTCACTGATGTTTTTTGCAAATGACAAGTATGTCTTCCGTTGATGGTTGAGCAGTATTCTATCGTGTATATGTGACACATTTTGTGATGCATCCATTATTTTTTGTTACATGACAAGTGCTAAAAGAACCATAGGGCTACAGCTGCTATTCAGAGGCTGGGTTCGGATTCCTTGGATCTATGGCGAGCCAGGGAGCTGTTGGAACATATGATGGTGCTGATTCTGCTTTCTGAGGACACTCCATAATATCCTCTCCATGGCTGTACAGGTGAATTCCTACAGACTGGATGGAAAAGTCTCTTCAATTTCATTGTTGTCATCTCCTGTGCTTTTTATAAGAATCAATATTACTGGAATAAAACTATGTCTCATCGTGGTTTTGATTTTTACTTCCCATTGATCTCTTCTAGTTGTTACATCCTGGTCATTTGTCTATCTTTCTTTGAACTCATAATCTGTTTAAAATTACTACCACTGAATTGGATTGTTGCCTTTGGCTGCTTTATTGACTTATATTATAATTTTATTTATTATATATTTTATTTTATATTTATATATATTTTATTATATAATTTATTATATATTTTAATTTTTAAATTCATATCAGATCTTGTGAATGCTTTTTCCCATTTTATAGACTGACTCCATCCTACTATTTATATTGCTGTATAAAATGTATTTGCATCGGTGAAATCTCATTTTAATACTTTTTTCTTTTATTCCTGGTGATTTTGTGTACTAGTGTCCCCAAAACACAATCGTCAGTTCATTGCCTCCCCCTCATTTCCTTCATTTAGTTCGAAGTTGCATTTACTACATTCAGTGCCTTGAGTCACTCACTTTGAGTTTTTTGTACATGGTGAATGATAGTATTTAATTTCATTCTTCCACATGTTAGCATCCAATTTACTAGGATCAGTTATTGAAAATACTTTCTCTATTCTTCGTGCCTGGCACCTTTATCAAAACTCTGTAAATGGCTTATTCCTCATATGTCTTTAATGGCCAGGTTGGCCAAACCATAGGAAGGAGCCCATGCCTTCCTCTGGGTGACACTCATCCCAGTTTGCTGGTGCAGTGTGTCCATTGTAAGGTACCTGGAAGTGCAAATAGAGCTCTACCTCAAACCCAACAGCTTTGATCGGGATGTGTGTGTCCTACGTGACAGATTATTAACTGCTGAAGTTAGTACCTCCCCACTTCTGATTTTTATAACAGACTTTGTATTCTGAAGCTGTGCTGATCTGTGCCGTTCTCCCCTTAGTGTCCGCTACTATGTAAGAGATCGTGTCATCTGGAAAAAAAATGCATCTTGAATTTTGATTTACAATTTTAGTTGGATCTTTTGAAGCTTTTTCACAAGTCCCTACTTTTCTTAGTGACTTCTCAGTCACGGTTGCAAAAATAAAACTCACGGTTCCACCTATTTTCATAGCTTTAATTTTCTGTGTGAAAAAATGATTTCTTCCACATGAAAACCAAACTGCCATGTGACAATGCTGCAGCATCACAATTAGCTCCCTTAAACAAAAATCCCTGAGTTGCTGCCTTCCTCTCTCCCTCTTGTCTTAAAGATAGAGATATTGATACTCTGAGATCTTAGCATATGTAGTCATTTTTAAGTTGTGTTTTGTGTATATCTAATCCTTCCCAGCTTTGTTCCTTCAATGATCTAACCCAATTGATCACCATGCTTGTTATTTGTATTTTCCGTTGCATGTAATGTAGCTTTGTCTATAATAAACTATCATGTACAACTTCCTAGCATTTTATTTCGAGTGTGCATGAGCCTGCCTCTCTGTGAACTTGGCCTTCACTTTTCTCACTGCTACATCGACACTGCTCTACTCCTCCACGCTGCTCCGACTACGAGGCAGCCTGCTCTCTGGAATCACTGTTTTCCTCTGTCTCACAGTTAGTGTCTCTTGTTCTTCCTCTCCTCAAACATCCGTCCTCGTTAGCAGTTCTGGAATACCACAGTGCAGCACCAGTTTAAGTTCTAGCTATTTCCTCTGATTCAGCTTCACACCAGTGTGTCTATCAAGGCAATAGAAAAATAGTACGAATCAGCCCCTGGCGCCCACATGGAAGACCAGGGGCAGTTCCTGGCTTCTGAATTTGGCCTGACCTAGATGAGCGAGCTGTGGTCATTTCTGGAAAAAAAAAAAAAAAAAGAAGAAGAAGATGGAAGAATCCTCTTTTTCTGCTTCTGCATTTTTCTCTGGTGTGCTGCCTTATAAATGAATAAATTAATCTGTTTTTCAAAAGCCTTTTTCTTGGTTGGCATGGTAGCCCAGGGGCTAAAGTCCTCACGTTGCACACACCAGGATCCCACATGGGAACCACCTCTAATCCTGGTGGCATCGCTTCCCTTCCAGTTCCCTGGTTGTGGCCTGGGAAAGCAGTCTAGGACGGCTGTGGCCTGGGAAAGCAGTCCCAAAGCCTTGGGACTCTGCATTTACTTGGAAGACCTGAAAGAGGCTTTGGGTTCACTGAGCTCCAGCTGTTGCATCTGCTTGGGAAGTGAATCAGCAGACATAAGTTCTTTCTCTCTGTCTCTCCTCCTCTCTGTATGTCTGACTGTCCAATAATAGTAAAAAAAAATAATAATAATCTGTTTTCTTGACTCCTTGCCTGGTGGCACATAGGTCAAGGTTGTCTCAACTCCTAATGAGCTGTTAGTGATGAAGTCTTCCATGCTGCAGAGCACTACAAAGCAAGAGGTGAGGGGGGTGTGTGTGAGTGTGTGTGTGTGAGTGTGTGTGTGTGTTCCACTACTTGTAAAGCCACTGGAATATTTTTTAAAAAATTATTTATTTATTTATTATTTTTATTGGAAAGTCGGATTTACAGAAAGAAGGAGAACTAGAGAGGCGAATCTTCCATCTGCTGGTTCACTCCCCACAGCTGCAGTAGTCGGAGCTGAGTCTATCAGACCACTGCAATAGTTTCAGGAGTGCAATTCTATAGTGTAACAGCACACAAAGGCCCATCTCTAAATAAGTTAAGTTTCCACTTTCTTAATAAAGCACTACAGAGATAAAATTTCAGCACGTGAAAACTTGGGGGAAATTTTGTCTAACTACAGCATAGCTTTACATCAATGATCTCAAATTTTATGTTTTCAAATCTGCCTTTCAACAAGTTGTCAATCGAATAAGTAGATTTTATTCAGCAAATCACTGCTTTACATGAACTGAATATCATCTGTCATCTAAAAGAGAAACATGAAGTGCCATCTCCTGGTCCTGCAACTCCTTAACCATTCAGTATTTAAATCTTGCTAATTTATCTTTTGTATGGTTCAAAAATCAGGAAATGCCATTTAGGTTTCACCATTTTTACTGAATTCCTCTCGAAATCATCTCGAAAGTGCCTGAATGAGTCCTATGCTTTACTCAATTGGATCTGCATTTCACATTACTGCAACAGGAGTCAGTGTAAAATTGTGTTTGGACCAAACCACCATTCAGAGTTCACTTCTTTTCCATAGAATAGTGTATAAACTTTGGAAATAACACAGAGTACACAGACTTACACACAGGTGTAAGCACACCTCAGTTGACAACGTTAGTGCGGCATTGTTGAAAAGGACTTAAAATTGACTCTGCAATGCAATCTTGATAATGTAGCCAATGAGAAAACTTCAGTTCTTCTTTGAGCCTCCAGCCTCCTATCAGTTGTAAATACACAACAGTAAAAAAAAATATATATATTTTAACCAAAAATATATTAAAATCCAGTATTTTACCCTTGTATTGGAAACCTTATAAAAAGTGATGATTCAATATCATCATTTTCCCCTTCAGACTTCTTGCTATACTTTAAATCACCAAGCATTCCATTTTTATTACCTATTTGTATGAACTCTCTTGTCATGTTTATCAGTGAGAGACAAGGAGTCAACTCCCCACTCTACTCTCTTTGGATGAGTTGAGTAAGAAATCCATGGAAGAACGAACTGAGTTATTACCTAATATCATATATTTTCATTTGTTTACTTAGTAATCTGTCTGAAGAAGAATTAGCTATCAGGGAAATGCAAATAAAAACAAACGATCAACCCAAAATAAAAAATAATAACTGCAGCTGGTGCATTGGCTCAACATGGTGATCTTCTGTGCTCAGCGCTATCATCCCTTTACGCTGCAGTTCATGCCCTGACTGCTGCACTTCCTATTCAGCTCCCTGTCGTGTCCGGGAATATAGTGTAGGACCAGTCATGTCCTTTGGCCTCTGTGCCAGCAAAGGTTCCTGGTTCCTGGTTCCTGGTTCCTGGCTTTGGACCCACACAGCTCTCTTTGACTCTGCTCTGTAAAATCTCTTTGCATAAAATTAAATAATAAGTAAAGAAATATTTAAAATGACTAAATAATCACTGGTGAGGAATGAGGAAACAGCAGCATGTATATAAGCTAGCACACCAACTACGGAAGAGATGTGGAAACAGGCTTCGCTTCCAAGCTCACTCAGGTCCTCACCAGAAGTCGGCTCCCAGCACTAGGTGTCCACTCTCAATTCCTGGAGTCGGTTCATTGTTTTGCTTTTCAATCACACAGCTCTCCCTATCATCAAGCTCAGACGTAAGTCCTGTCGTGTCGAATCTCCTTTCATCCTTTAGCTGCCCTTCCATGAAAAGCCTGGCTTTTCTTAGAGATTCATTAGCCAGGACCACAGAGAATGTTTTTATAAGTTTAATTACCTGACTTTTGCCTTTAATAACTTGATTATACATGTAGAATAGCTCTATAGCAGAATATTCGTATTGTATTGAGTAATATGCAGAACGTGTGCACATATACAAAGCTTGGTATCTGGTAGGATGCTCTTGACCACGTCCATCCTGTTCCACACAGAATCCCTCTGTGTTCGCTTATTTCTCTCATGAATTTTTTCATACAATAAACAAAGTGTTGGCTGATTGTCTTCTTGCCTTCTTTAAGTGATAGGAATTGTGAATATTTATTTTAGCAAAAGTAAGGAGAGGCCATATAGAGCTTATTAAATTTGGCTCCATTGAAATGAATTTCCATGTCTAAATGTTATCAAGCTTATGTCTTCTGAATCACAGAATGAAAGTAGATAAAAGTTTGAACCTTGTATGTTTTATTTTGCAATCTAAAGGAGGTGCATTGTTACTCTTTCAACTTCTCAATCTTAAAGAATTATTCACATTTGGATAGATTTTGGTTTAATATTTTAATGAAATTATATGCTAGGTGTCGGAAACTAAATGCTCCAAAATATACTTAAGAAAAATCTGTGGCTTTGCAACTGAATATAACCCTGGTAAGCTACTATGAGTATTAAGAAAGATCTGTTTGAATACTGAAGGATTATTTTTGTGAACAAATTAAGACATCTGTAGACTTTCTTATCTTTGTCCCTCTATTGCAACAATTAATTGCTATCAGTCTTTAAGGAATGGAGATAGTGGAGAAGCATCACCAAACACGTAAATGGAAACCACATTTTAATGGCTGTTGTCTCCGTCGAGAAGTATCTCTATATGTAAGATCGGTCTTACCCTGCTGTTTATGACACAGAAGCTACTTTTTTCAAGTTTAGTGGTGGTTCAGTGGACTGCTGTGATTTGCTCTGGTCAATAACTGTCAACCAGTCTGTTGACTGTCATTTGAGATAATAAATCTTGATCTTCTCTATAGTAGAAGTCAATATCCACTTAACTTAAGAAAATAGCAGTGTTTTCTTTTATTGTAACACAGGAATTGCCCAGACCTGGCTCACCCAAATTGACTAATATTTTTCCTTTGGAGAAACTCATTCTGACACATCTTACTTGGGTGAAAAAAATATGCAGACAGGTGCTCAAATATCAGGAGGCTATGATTTATCTCTCGAATATTCTTTGTGTCAAGTAAAAATAAATAAATCTTTAAAACAAAAAGCCTAGTAAAATAAGACACAGAAAAGCAAAACTTGGAGGAAAATAGAAACAATAGACTAAGGAAGATACATTAAATAAAATTCAAAATATATTCCTTAAATCAGGAAAGATATTAAAAATATAAGAGTAATGAAACACTTAAAAAGTCATTAAAATAAAAAAATTCCCAAAATTATTAAAAAAAAGATAAAAAATCAAGGCAAACAGATGAAAGAAAATGAATAAATATAATCCTATTGAGCCTGGTGTGATGGCTCAGGGACTAACCTTGTTTACACCAGAATCCCATATTGATACCAGTTTGTATCCTGGATGCTTTGCTTCTGATCCAGTTACCTGCTTGTGTCCTGGGAGGGCAGTGGAAGATGGAGAAGGCCTTGGGCCCATGCACTCAATTGGGAGACCTGGAGGAGCCTCCTGCCTCCTGTCTTTGGATTAGCGTGACTCAGCCATTGTAGCTGCTTGAGGCATGAACAAGCAGATGGAAGATTTTCCTTTCTATATCTCTTCTTCTTAGATCTACTTTTCCAATTAAAAAAAAAAGAGTAAATCTATAAAAAAATAATAAACCAAAGTGAATGAAACACTACAAGCAGGCATCATGGCTCTAATATTTGTTTCAATTTTGATTTTTTTAGATAGAATTATAAAGATGAATTTCATCATGGTAAATGGAATAGGCTATGTGTTCATAAATATGACAAAAATTAGAAGAAAAGTAGAGAGACACACAAGATGCTCTAACTAACTATTCACTAAGCATGCGCTTGAGCTCTCGTCTGACTTTGAAAATAAAATAGCCGGGAGAGGCTGTCTTTTTTGACACAATAAAAGCAAGGCATAGTTTCTTGGGAAAGATTTCCTAAATTTATTGAATAAAATCTAATTGTTTTAGCTGCTAAATATCAATATAGTCTAACTTGATAAAGAGAGAGCTGTTCTCCATTTACTGTGCCACTGCTCACGGGGTGACGTTATTCCATGCTGCAGCTTGAGATGCCTGGATTCTAATTGTTTTAGAAAATCAATTACATAAATAATGTTCAGGTATCTGGATACAGTTGGGTGTCACACAGTAATTATCTGTATAAACAATGAAATACAAGTATATATTTAAAAAGAAATATTGCAGCTAAACATACCATAATTCAGGAAATTTTTATTGTTTATTTGGAACAAGTGACAAAAAATTTCTGGGAATTTAAATATTTCTACAGAAAATTAAAGTGATCAAAAAAAGATTTAGTGTGGAATATAAAAGCTTAGTTGTAGGCCCTTGGGAGTGATCATTTTCTGTTTTCATTCTGTGACTGGGAAAAGAGCTTACACTCTAGCAACACCTCCAGCCTGAGCACATCTGTCTTCTCAAACAAAACAACTCAAGAAATCAATGGGATTACCATTTGTATCCAAGTCAGAGATAACAAAAGTATAAACGATTTCTCGGATTTTAAAGACGATGCAACAATGATTCAGAGAATTCCACAAGGAAAATGAAGGGCTCTTGGCTCTTGATGAATTTTCATGTGGACAACGTCAGCAAACAAAGCAAAAGTTGTCAGTGATAAAGACTTCCTGTCACAGCATCAGGAAGAGGTTTTTAAGAGAGAAACCCAAGAAAGTAATGGAAGCACAATTTTGAGAAAGGAAAAAGTGGCTCAAATAGAGGGTGGAAGAGGAACTCAACAAAACTTTGTAAGCTTGTCTAGCTCCTAGCATAAAACAAAAACAACACAAAACAAAAACAGCCGTGATAACCATGTCATTGGCTACCTTCTGTTCTCAGGATACACTCGAAAGTCACATGCCATCTCCTCGGTTTCTCGTGCTAAAACTAGGCTCAAAGAGGTGGAGGCTGACATTGCTACCTGGTCTGAGAGGGACTGCATCCATCCTCTAGGAGAGACTTCAGTGGTGGGGTTCACATCCTCAAAGGGGCTGCAGAGCGCTGTAGTCAAAGATGGGTTTTTGCAGAGACCGGCTCTTTGCATTCTCTTATGGACCCTTTCTGACTATAGAACGATGGATGACTCAGTTGGTTAATCCTCCTTTGGCAAATGCTGGCATCTTATATGGGTGCCAGCTCTTGTCTTGGCTGCTCCATTTCTCATTCAGCTCCTTGTTTATGGCCTGGAAAGGCAACAGAGGATGGCCCAAAGCTTTGAGACCCTCCACCTACATGGGGGGTATAGAAGATCTTGACTCTTGAATTCAGCCCAGCTCAGCTCCAGCCATCCCAACCATTTAGGGGAGTGACCCAGAGAATGGAGGATTTTTCTCTATCTCTCTTTTTCACCATAAATCTGCCTTTGCAATAAAAGTGAGTAAATCATAATTTAAAAAAAAAAGCTTTTCAGAATTCTTTGCTATTTTGTGATAAGCTAGAAACTCAGGGAATGGGACTCACATTGTAAGGGGAGCTCCACCCAGCTCAGTTGCCAGGAGTCAGGAGGAACTTGCTTTTCCAAGGAAAGATGGGAGAGAAGGAAGATTTTTCTATTTCCAAAGGAAAATTTCAGCAAGGACCATAATTTCAACTATCCATGATTCCACCTGAATCCTTGTAACCATACGTAATACTTCAACTACACTTATACAAGAGCTGAAAGATTAATAATTTACTCCACAAAGCATTTCAGTCACAGCCTCATTGGTAAAATAGATAAAGTCAAGTATGGCATGTGAAAACCTAGGGTTGCAACAGCAGAGTTAATGTACTATTTTTTAAGAAGTCCAATGAAAAATTATGTAAATTAAGTGCTCTCAGCTTTCTCATCTAGTATTCAACAGGGTGCATACTAAGCACCAAGTGATACTAGGAAAAAACGCCTCATTTAATAAGTAAAGAACATATAGTAGAGAAAGGTCCTCACATGAGGAAAATTAATTATGTCAAAGCTTGCAGGCAATAAGCAGATGAAATTAAAAAGTTAACCACGGTGTCCAGAGTAGAGAAGGAGGAAAATAAAAAGGCATTCAATGAAAGCAGATGAATTCTGAATCTTCTACGACAGATTATACAGAGTTTAAAATGAATATACTTGACCTCAGGAGTTTCTTAATCAACTCCAGCAGGGAAAGGCCAACAATATTTATTCAGTTCATTGAAATCCATTTTAGGAGTACTTTGTAAAATTATCTAGTGAATGGAAATGTTGGACAGAAAAATAGTCGCTAGCGTCCCCAGATTTTGAGAAAGGATCTGTATGGTTGCGTTGCTGGGAATTCAATGCAAAACACGGCAGCAGCCATTGTTGTCTCGCACACAAGAAGAATTTTCATACAAACAACTCTAGTTTCCAAAGCTAGATTTATTTAAGAAAAGGAGAGAGAGGGCTCCTGGTATAGTGACAGGAGTGGTCTTCCACTGAGGAAAGACCAGAGGAAATGGCCACAATGGTGTCTTTCATGCACCATCTCAGGGAGCAGGGCAAAGGGTACAGACAATGTTGTAGCACCTTATCCAAAATCAAAGGCCATGAGAAGGGTGGGACGGGTGGCTGGCTCCTCCCTTGGTGACGATCAGCTGCTGGGAGAGGGGAGCTGGTATGGCTCTCCCTCAAGGGAAGAATGCGCCCATGAAAGGGTAGGGAATGGGGGGAAATAGAGTTTTACATTTTACAAAAGCAACTTCAGCAGGGGCCAGAGATCCTACCTGCCTATTGGCTCATGTAACTCCTCACACTAGCTTTCAGTGGGGTACTTAGCAGCTTTTGACTTTTTATGGCATTATTTCATCATATAAGGATAATTTGAAAGCAAAAATTCATTAGTCATTTCTGAAAGCATCTATGTAAATTTTGTCACACTCTAGATTCTGAGTGCTTTTATTCTTCCTTATTGTCCCTTGTTTGCCTATAAACTTGTAAATTTTTGGTAGGAATAATAGCCTGGAACTCTCTGTAATCATGGTGTGTGTATGTGTGTGTGTGTAAGATGAAGAGAATCAGTAAGCTGCTAGTGAATTTTAATAATACAAAAAATACACTGACAGTCCAGGCATACATTTCAGTCTAACATGTTCAGGCTCTATTCTGGGAAAGGCTGGCTGGAGGGTTTTCTCCAGTGAAGAATTCCAAAACCCTCCCAAACTTTAGTGGTATAGAGAGGCTGAGGTGTGCCTAGCTACCTCTATACTGGGGACTTGTGACTCTTACGATTCCTTTAGATCTGTTCCTTGCTCAGGGTACCTCCTGTAAATCCTGAGAAGCCCTGCAGCTGACCAGGGAGCAAGGCTTGAGAGGGACGGCATTGTTGTTGCAGGGAATTCAACGCAATAGGATGGCAGCAATCTCATTTCTCATCTCACATGAAGAGAGAACATTCATGGCTACAACCTCAGTGTGCAAAGCAAGATTTACTTAAGACAATTAACAAGAAGTGTCTTGCCACAGTGACAGGAGGTGTGTGGAGTCAAATAGGATAGTAGGTGGTTAGGTCTCTGGTCCCTGATAAAGTCACCTTGTAAAATATAAAATCATGCTTCTCCCTGTTTCTTGCCCCTTCAAGAGCACATTCTGTCCTTGAAGAAGTGAAGGACAGAATCAGTACAGCAGTTCCTGCCCTTAGTGGCGTCAGAATGGAAGCAGGGAGCCATCCTTCTGATGCCCTCTGCTCCTGGACTAGGTGCTGTGTTGCTGCCCTTCATGAATGAGCAGCTCTCTTTGTTTTGCCCTTTGAGTAACTCCCTGAGATGGCGAACAAAAGATACTATTCCCACCAGTTCCTGGTTTTTCTTCCTTGAAGCCCCTTCTGTCATTATGGCAGGGGACATCTTTCTTAAATAAATCTGGGTTTGCACACTAAAATTGCCCTCATGAAAATTCTTGTGTGAGACAGGAAACAAGCGTGCTCTCATGTTTCATATCAAATTCCCCACACTAGTTTTGGAGCTGTGACTTGGCTATTGGCAGCGTGACCTGGATCAATGCCAGGGCAACTCGAGTTCACTCCAGCCAGCATCCTACCACCTTGTCGGATGGTGAGCAAGTCGACTGTTCTCTCCAGTTTCTGTTCTGCAGAAACCTTGTTCTTCACCATTAGCAACTGCCGCTCAGAGAACACCAGGTTTCCGTCAGCCAGTTAAATGGCGGTTAGCATGGCTGCCAGTCTTAAGACTCAGGGGTCAGGCTTACGGAGTAGTTGGGATCAATTCCTGGAGCTGAACTCCATGACAGTTGATCCTGTACTTTTTGCAGGGAATTTAAAGTGAAATATGGCAGCAACCTCATTTATTATCTTACATGAAGGAAGAATTCCCATGCAGACAACTGTAGGTTCCAAAGCAAGATTATTTCAGAAAGGGAGAGAGCAGACTCCTGCTATACCAGCAAGATTTAGAGGAGTCTCCAAAGAAGGAAAGCCACAAGGAAATGGTAGAAATGGTTTCTTTCCTGCACCATTTCAGGGAGAAGGTTCTTACCAATCACTCAAAGGACGCAATGGAAAAAAATCCCATTCTCTGTGGGCAGAAGCGTGGCACCTTGTCCAGAATCAGAGAGCATCAGAAGCGTGGCACCTTGTCTAGAATCAGAGGGCATCAGAAGCGTGGCACCTTGTCTAGAATCAGAGGGCATCAGAAACGTGGGCAGAGGGCTTCCTCCTCCCATGATGATGAGCAGGTGCTAAGAGATGGGAACTGATACATTGATTCTATCTCTTGTTTTCCCTTAAGGGGAAAAGGTGCTCTTGGATGGCTAATGAATGGGGTAAAGCAAGATTTTACATTTTACCAGGTAACCTTGCCAGGGACAGAGATCCTAACTGCCTGTCACATGGGAGTGGGGGAAGGTCTTGGAGCACCTCAGGAATCCAGGCCAGGGCGATTCTGATGTCTTTCAGAAGGCTCCTTGATTGGATCCCAGACTCTGCCAGCCTGTCAGGGAGTGATTGAAATCTGCATTCCGTCCTTAGTTCTGAGGAGATCAATTTGTCACTAAGATTGGGTGCAGTTCAGCAAGGCCACAAGTCCTGTGCTGTTTGTCTCAATGAAACCCCAACATGCCCCAGAGCCTGGAAGTCCTCCATCTCTCTCTCTGCTACAGTCCTAAAAGCCTTCTCACTACCTGCAAATCTGCTCAATTCCTGCGGGTTGATTTACAGTTTTTCTGGCCATTATTTGTTAAATATCTCATTAGGTCCGTGGCAGTGTTCAAATAACCTTTCTTTTTAGCTCAGCTCTTCAATAGGCAAGGTCTCCATGTAGCCTAAATCTATTGAGATAGGTCCTCTAAAAGGGTCTTTAATGCCCCCTTTCCTTCCTAGGTTTCTTTTGGATACTCTTTGTCAGGGAAGTTTCCTGGGAAGAATTCTGCCATGTCCCTTAATCCCTTCACCCATCTAGCTACCCACATAAGCAGTAGCTAGGATAGTTGCAGCTGTTGTGCAATAAAGCCAAAGTGGGAAGAATCTCTCTCTCTTTTTCTCTGTCTCATTTCTTTCTGACTTTCAACTCACTAGACCTTAAATGTATGTCTCATATCTTTCTGACTTTCAACTCACTATACCTTAAATATATCTTAAATTTGTCTTAAAAATGTTTACATATTATGGCCTGGCACGATGGATTAGTGGCTGGGATCCTTGCCTTATAAGCACTGGGATCCTGCATGGCTGCCACTTCATGTCCCAGTGGCCTCATTTCCCATCCAGCTCCCTGTTTGTGGCCTGTGAGAGTAGTCGATGATGGCCCAGGGCCTTGGGACCCTATGCCCTTGTGGGGGATCCAGAGGAGGTTCCTGGCATCTGGCTTTGGATTGGCTCAGCTCCAGCCATTCTGGCTACTAAGGGAGTGAACCAGCAGACAGGAGATCTTTCTCTCTGGCTCTGTGTAAGTCCGACTTTCCAATAAAAATAAAATAAATCTTAAAAAGCTTATATAGCTTTATTTTGTTTATAACATAATCACAGATAGGCTCAATCCATTCACTCATTCACTGCCCCATATGCCACAATACTGTGGCTGGGTCACATTGAATCCAAGATCCAGAGATCAATTCAGACCTCTCACAAGGGTAGGAGTGTTAAAATTAATTAAGCCATAATCTGTTGCATCCTAGGATACATGTGAAAAGGATGCAGGATTAGAGTCCAAAAAGAACCCAAAAATGCTGGTGTTTCACTCAACATCTTAACTACCGTGCTGAAAAGTTGTCCCTAACTGTATGTTTTCATTCTGTTTTCTATTCATTGGTTTTAAATATTCTCATAGAGTTTACATGTAGACTGTAGATCATTTTGGCTTAAATTTTGTAGAAGTATTGGGTTGAAGTGAAAGATTCTACATTTTTCTTTTAAATATTATTTTGAAGAAATAATTCCTTTCCATTTATTTGCCTCTGTACCTTCAACAGGATGTTTTGCACATCTTATAGATCTGTTTCTGAATGACCTTTCTCTTATATTAATCTGTCTCAATCCCTCCACAGATAAATAGCTCATTTTAAGATGTTTACCATTTAAAACCGTTCCAAGTGTGCATTTTTTTGGTAAGTGTTGGAAATCACTTTCCTGTCCTATGAAAATTCATGCTGGAAGTTTGAATAGTTTTTTTTTTTTTTTACTATAAATCCATTTAAACAGACAACATATTTACTGATTCTTTCAATTCATGAAAACAGTTTTTGAACCAAAATTTTACTCTTCTCAGCATATATCCATGTAACAAATCTTGGGAACATGTAAATCATATTATACAGAAACGACTAGATAGCATATGTGAATGACTCAAAAGCACATCCTATTTGGAATCCTCACACATTGCTGCATAACCACAGTTCAAGTTCAGTTGAGATTCTTCATTGCAAAGCATATACCTACATGGAGTCCAGCAGCTTAGTGTCCAGATAAGTTCAGTGGCCTCTTGGGCACCTCCTGGTCTGAAGTAGAGCTAATGGAGTAAGTTCCAGTCGTTAAAATCCCCAGCAACACTGCTTCCATATACAACATTATGGACTAGTGGCATAGTGAGTAAAGCATGTTAAAATAGCAAGTTCACTGCCCAAAACATTGGGTTGACCCAGTATCAGGACAGGTCAAAGATAACAACCACAAGCAAAAATTACAGGTAATCAGGCATAGCACTGGCGTATCGCCACTTGTGGGATTGGATCATTCCGTAGCATTAAGTTTCCGTTGGGCCATCTAGCCACAAGACTGCTAGAAACTCAGTAAATTTCTAAAATTCACAAAATAGAACACAGTATAGAAATTTATTTTTTTTTGAAAAAACAATACCTTAATTCTAAGGCAAATGTTAAGATATTTGATGATAAGAGGAGGGTATTTCTAAAAAAACATTGTTTAAGTGCATTTTTATTTATTTATTTTTTTATTGCACAGTTAGATATACAGAGAGGAGGAGAGAAGAGAAAGAACTCCCATCTGATGTTTCATTCCCCAAGTTACTGCCATGGCCAGTGCTGTGCCAATCTGAAGCCAGATGCCAGTAACCTCTTCCAGGTCTCCCCTGCTGGTGCAGGATCCTAAGGCTTTGAGCTGTCCTCGACTGCCTTCCCAGGACACAGGCAGGGAGCTGGATGAGAAGAAGGACTGCCCGGACAAGAACTGGCACCCACCTGGGATCCTGGCACATTCAAGGTGAGGAGTTCAGCTGCTTGGCCACCGCGTGGACCCCCAACTGCCTTTTTAAAGAATGATCACTGTGTTGAATCATTTGGTCTTGATAAAGATAAATGGGATGTCTAATTTTTGTGAAGTGCCATGGGAAAAGGCAAATTTAAATTTGTGCTATAGAAGCAAACCACACATTTCTGTATTAGAAAAGACATCCATTGTTAATTCAGTAGCGCTAACCTGAAGTCTGTTTGCTTTCATAGCAAACATACGTTATGAGAAGAAAGTGCTCAATGCCAGATGCCGTTTGGAGAGCTCTGACTACGTCACATGGCAGAAGTTATGCCAGAAGCCTTTCCATTGCCTCTGGAGATGCACAGTTCGATCTTCTCCACCATGTTGTTTTCCAGGAGCCTGAGCTAATGATAGGGATTTCAAATTCTATCTTGTACTTGATTTTAGTAATGTAGTGTGCTCGGTTGTGAACTACAGAGGAGATGTAAGCACATCTATCTGTTCACTCTTCTGAAGCCCTTCCTGGGGAGTTTCTATTTGTCAACCCCATCTTTCCTTTCACAGGAACGACCCTGCTGCCAGAGTGCTCCAGCATAAGACCTCGTGGTGCAATGGTGGCGTGTCCGACTCCAGAGTGCTCTGACATCACTGGACCTGAACTCATATGTGTCACAGTTTCAGGCTTAGTCACGATATGAGCATCACCACTTTGAAAAGTCATGTCATTGTTTAGTGCTTTCTGCTGTTCAGACTTGTAAATATCACCTTATTAGTTAATTATCAACCAAATTATATTGTTTCATCTCTTTGCACTGGAAACCTGGATAATGCCATACTTGCAATATTTGGTATAAATGGCATCATGTATGAAATGTATATAAAAATATTATAATGAAGTGAATGCCTATGAGCTGAACACTAAGCTGCCGCCATAACAGGGCATCCAGGCACCCCTACAGCTCTCTGCCAAGGGCTGTGTCTGCTAGCACCGTAATCCAATTGCTAAATAACCTTATCCCGTATGCGCTATTCATGCCACATCATGCAGTCTTAGCTTGCTCATTTTTGAGATTCCTGAAAATGATATAATATATTGACAACATACTTTTCCACTAATATTTGTTCTGCAGGAAATCTTTTATGTTGTCCACTTAGCTTTTTGTTTACAAACCAAGCATACGTCTCGAGCATTAATCTTTTAGAACATCGATGTAGTGTTGTCTAAGGCAATGCATGTAAGACCATTGTAACAATATGATCTATAGTCGAATTATTAAACATAACATATAAATGTTGGATTTTAACAGACGAAGAAGAAATATTTTCCAGAAATAATGTTTCAATTAATATACTAAATAATAATTTTATCATTTGAAAAGCAAAATTCATCCCATAAGTAACACAGTCATTATTTTAAACATTTGTCAGTCCAGTTCATGTAAGTTTTAGATTTAAGCTTTTATTTTGTTATTTTCCTGATTGTTAATGAACTCAACCACCTTTCCTTCTGTTGAGAGTATTTGTGGCTTATTCCTAAGTTTTCTCTTTTTTAACAAAATGCCTATTTAATTATGTTGCTTATTTTTGCGTTGACTTTGCATATTTTAAATCACATTTATGTTTGCATTTAAAGTTGTATTTATTTTCATTTGAAAGGAAGAGTGACAGACAGAAGACACACAGAGAAAGAGAGAATCCATTTGTTGGTTCAAATCCCAATGGTTGCAATAGCTAGAGCTGGGCCATTCAGAAGTCAGACGCACCAAGCCTCCCTCGGGCTCCCACACGGCTGGGAGGACTCAGCCATCCTCTGCTGACTCCCAGACCAGAGCAACTGCAAATTTCTGCTTTTCTCAGTGATATTTTAGGTATGGTTAGTTTTCACAAGTTTATAAAATTGTTTAACGAACTCTCCATTAGCCATTACTCTGTCATTTTCGTATTCCATTGCCTTTTAAGAATATACCCATCTCAGAACCCAGGTCTACCTCACTGTCTCAGCCTTCCTCTGTGTCTGCCCATCTTCTGTCATTGGTCCAAGTATCATCCAACAACACATAGTGTATTTCACAGGCTATGCCTCTACTTATCTTCCCTCCATCTACTTGGTATTTTTTTTTTTTTGCATCGTTTTTCTTCTATGTGCCTTCAGAAATAGCACATTACATTCTTAAAAATGACATATTTATGATTTATTAGGTTGACTCAAAGGTAAAAGCAGCTGTGCAATTATTTCAGATTTTCACTCATTCTGGGACTGGTATGGTACAGCAAGTTGAGCTGCCACCTACAGCGTCAGCATCCCTTATCAGAGTGTGTCCAGGTATGAGCTGTAGCGCTGCAGGTTCAGCTCCCTGCTGACACATCTGGAAAGGAAGTAGGAGATGGTCCATGTTCAGGACTCCTAACACGCACATGGGAGACATGTATGGAGCCTGGCCTGTCTGACCATTGCAGGCACTGGGGGAGTGAGCAAACAGATCTCTTTGGAGATATCTCTTTCTCTATGTATCTCTCCCTTCATCCCTTTGATTTTTAAATAATTGAAAAAGATTTTTTAAAAGGAACAATCTATATATTATAGCACAAGTAAATAATTTGGCTTTCTTTTGCATAAAATCTAGGTGACTTTATTGCCATTGATTTAATTATTAATTATAATCTGTTTTGAAATATGTTTATTTCTGTGAATGTTATATGGAACACTTTACTAAATTCTCATGGATATATAAATTGAAACCGCAATTTTAATTTTATTTTTCAATGTATTTAGTAAGCCTAACTACATCATGATACATCTAATACAAGAAGATACTAAGTAGTCAAAGGATAAGTATTCCAAGACATCTGGGGAGTAATGCTTCTAAAATATTTCCTTTTATGTATTGAGAGACAGTTTTTATCTATCATTTTGTTCCACAGATGTATGCAATGACTGGGCAAGGTCACCCAAACAGACTACTGTTTGGAAATAAATCTAGGTCCCTTACATGATGGCAGAAGCCTAACCATCTAATCCTCCAGTTATGACTCCTGGGGTCTGCATTCCCAGGAAACAGGAAAGGTGGGTACTGACTGGTATTGTCGCGAGGAAAGCAAGTGTCTTAACTATGAAGCTATTCCTGGAATTGTATTTTTACATAATTATCTCAAAATTTTGCTGTGATTTTTGACCCACAGGAAAAATGTAATAATAAGATATCCTGCTAAGAACAGGTGTGAGCAGGTAAGACCGAATTTGGAACTTGGGCATCACATGTTGCAGTGTTTGGATTACAGTTGTTTTTTTTTTTCTTTTTGTTTTGTTCTAAGATTTATTTATTTTTACTAAAAAGTCAGATTTACGGAGAGAAGGGGAGACAAAAAGAACGATCTTCCATCCACTGGTTCACTTTCAAAATGGCCACAATGGCCAGAGCTAAGCCAATCTGAAGCCAGGAGGCAGAAGCTTCCTCTGGGTCTGCCATGCAGGTGATAGGGTCTCAAGGCTTTGCTTCATCCTCAGCTTATTTCCTGGGCCAAAAAACAGGGATGGAAAGTGGAGCAGCCAGAACATGAACCAGTGTCCATATGGGATCCCAGTGCATGCAAGGTGAGGATTTAGCTGCTAGGTTCCTGCACCCTGGCCTGTGTTGTAGCATTGACTCCACCATTCAAGACAACGGGCATTGGCCTATACACTTGCTTCCCTGCCATCTTTATGGAAAGATAGCTTGAATGTCAAGCTTCTGCATTTGGGCTGGCTCTTGCAGGTGTTTGAAGGAATTTCTAAGCATGTAGATATATTTCTTTTTCTGTTTGGTTTCCCTTCATTTCTCAAAGAAAATGAAAATAAACACATAAAATTCTCTACTCTTATGTTTTTCATCCTTAATGCCTTTGGAACTTTAGTTTTATGCATTTGGAACTTTAGTCTTATTCTTCCTCACGCTCAGATTCTGAGAGAGACGTCACCACAGTAGAGTTGCCTCTTCTCAGCAGCCATTAGATAAATAAAAGCAGTCTACACCGAACACATAAGCAAATTGTCAACACTTCTTCGCACGTATCTAGGCTTCCTGGGGAAATGGTGAATGCCATTAGAACAGGATAACGTTCCCAGGAGCAATATAGCACACGTGGTTACACTTGAGTTCAACTAACAAAATTTTGTAAGTCTATTCCAGATCAAAAATCAGTCATATATTTTGTGTTATTCCAGTTTAACTCAAACCCTGCGACAGACCTTGCAATTTTAGTTTTGTCTCTCTTGAGATCTCTAGTATACATCAAATATTTCATTATTGCTAGTTACAGAGATGGTATGTAGGAAAGAAAAAAAATCTAGAACATATTCTAGGGGATACTCAGGGGCTCAGTGGGTAATGGGAAAGTTTTCAGGAAGGTTTCAAAGTGAGAAGAATGGCGCAGAGGGCTGGGAGCATGAAAATTCTGAGTATTTTAAACTATTAAGAACATTTACCTTGAGTATAAACATCATAGCGAGAAATATTTTATTTCAAAAAATTCTAGATGATCACATTTGTATGCAATTACTATTACTATTGTATTACTATTCTTCACAAATGAATGTCAAATCCAAAGCACTGTTAAGGAAGTTGTTTCCAATTTTGTACTTGGAAGAATTTTGTTTTTGTCTGTACGCATGACAAGAGCTCTACATAACGTGGTAGCTTAAAGTAATTTACAATGAGATAAAACACAAAGGTTTAACATGCATAAAGTAAAAATCCATCTCATTTGATGCTTTTGGACAACTCATACATCTTAAAATGATCATGGTTCATATAAAATATTTTCAGTGTGTACTCAAGCTCACATCTGGAAAGAGAGGCAAGTAAATGTTGGTAACAATTCATTCCTGTGTCGCGCAGTAGTGCCTCCGTGTGCACTGCTGCACTTGATAAACAAGAGAAAAGGGAGCTGTTATTGCTGATCGATGCCCTAACCCTCAAACTTCTAGCAGTGTGCATCAGTGTTAAAGAGTTCTATGTCTTCCTAGAGGTCTGGAGATGAACAGAGAAATAAAAATGTTGCTTTAAATAAATGCTTTAGGACAGGGAAACCTTGTCTAAAATTTAAACCTTGCAGTCATAACAAAATCTGCAGAAACTGTCAGTTATTGTCCAAATCTTTAGAGCAATGCTGTGACCTGTTAACCCCTGCATTTTAACAGGGCCATGCTGAGGTGCAACGGGACTCACAGGCTAGAGCAACACAGCTCCTGGTCATATTGCCCCCACAGATAAAGATTTTTGGGGAGAAAATTAAGCTACAGTTTAAATTTTGCAATATATAGTGATTAAGCATGGTTTTGCAGAACAGTGTAACAATTGAAGAATAAAAAAGTTTTAGGCAGTTGAGCAGGGAAATCCCCAACAACCCAGTGAATGAGGAAGAATTTAACTCTACATCCTACCTAGTAAAGTCCAGGAGAAGCAAATAGGGAGCTGGACCAGTAAGTACAGGCTGAGCGATTCTAGGTTAGTTGGCCTTTTCCTGGCTGTTCCAGACTTTTTATATCTACATCTATATCTACGTCTATATCTATATCTATATCTATATCTATATCTATATCTATATCTATATCTATATCTATATCTATTTCTATATCTGTATCTATATCTATGTCTATATCTGTATCTATATCTATGTCTATATCTATATCTAGGTCTAGGTCTAGGTCTAGGTCTAGGTCTATATCTACCTATGTCTCTGTCTATGCCAGATGTCAAATGGGAAGCCTGATCAATAAGGTACAGGCTGAGTGATTATCAATTAACTGACCTTTATTAGTCTCTGTCTATCTGAACTAATTTTGGGGCTCACAAGCAACCCTGATGGTCTGTGTAAGAGAGGCCTGGGAGCCAAGGCTGGAATTAGATAAGAACCAGAGAAAGCTCCTTTCCCTAGTCCAGAAGGAAATTTACAATCCTTTTATCTCTGAGTGCCACCTGGGGCTCCTGGCTGTAGTTCCATGTCACCACACCCATGAGAGGGTTTTGGTCTGCTACCATCCCATGTGGGAAAACCAATAGGAAATGACTGACCTCAGAGTTCTCAGCCTCCCAGGGCATTCACATTGCCTGTGATGGCCTAGGCAGTTGAGATACGGTTCTTGGCGTCCATACTAACAATTCTTGACGAAGCATCCATTGTTTCAGTGGTGAAAGCAGTCGGGAGGCCTCAGGGGGTCTCTGGGACTAGGATACAGACCTCCTCTTATCCTCCTGTTCCACCCTTGATCCCCTCCTGCTCTGTACACACAGCCTCCTTTTAAGAGGGCGTCAGGGTTGTTCTTGGATCCCACCACACATTTCTGTGGCTTTTCTAATGTCTAAGGCCATTAAGAATTTGTTATCTATAAATAATAAGTTACACTTAAAGTCTTCCTCAAGCATTCTAAGAAGGTGGAGGCTTGTATTTAAATAGGTGGACTCACACAGACACACCCAGCCATGCACTTGTCTTGCATTTAATTACCTTGAAGAAAACTGACTTGTGCAATACACAGATGTATCCTTTCATCAGGAAACAACCTGACCTGTCATCTTAAAATCACATTGCTAATTCCGGGTCCTACAACAATTTCCAGTATTCCATAAATGTACAGGTATTGCCTACTTTAGAGAACTGTTGACAATAATGTCAGAACTACCTAGTTCAGGACATAAGAAGTGCTTGACATCTATGTTTATCTATTTCTCTGTTTATCTATATGCATATGTGTGCACACATAATCGTTAGAGAAGACTAAACAACTTGTGCAACCTGCTAAGAGAAGAACTATTCATACTGATAGAAATTTGGAATTAGCAAATATTCACTATAAGCAAGTTAATGTTGTGTTGCTTTCAATGGCCGATTAGCACTTCACATAGCAAATGAATGAATTTCTGCTACACATAGCACACACTCACAAATTTCAAAATCATCATCTTGGCAAAAAAAGGAAATGGGACTATGCAGATAATTTAAGACAATTAATGGTTGATTTAAAAGAGGAAAACTATGCTTAATATGTTGAATTCAGATTTAATTTCTTTTATATTTTTAAGATTTTTTTATTGGAAGATCAGATATTCAGAGAGGAGGAGAGACAGAGAAGAATATATTCCATCCACTGATTCACTCCCCAAGTGACCTCAATGTCCAGATCAGAGCTGAGCTGACCAGAAGTCAGGAGCCAAGAGCTTCTTCCGGTTTTTCCACATGAGTGCAGCTTCCCAAGGCTTTGGAAAGTCCTTGATTGCTTTCCCAGGCCACAAGCAGGGAGCTAGATGGGAAGTGGAGCCACCAGGATTAGAACCGGTGCCCATATGGGATCCCAGTGTATGCAAGGCACAGAGTTTAGCCACTAGGCTATTGCATTGGACCCTGAGCAAGGGTTAAAGAAGCCCTTCAGTGGTCATTCCCTGAAAACAAAGCCAAGGCATGCCCATTCTTATTCACCTAGCAGCCTTTCAAACAGCTTTCTGTCTATGCTCCATTCGCTTCCTATTACTTTAAAAATATTTCTGTTGTAAATAAAGTCAGTGTTTCAATGCTAATAAGTAGCATATGTAAAATATTAATTTATAATTAGGTAGATATTTATCAAGAAATTCTACCATGTACAGCATTTGCCAATGATAAGAGAAATTCAAAAAGTGAACAGACATGTTCCTCCTCTTAGGTAAGTTGTGGTGTAGTAGTTAGAAGAGCTCTGTGTCTTAATTAACTGTTAGACTAAGTATGTTTTGTGCAGTAAGAACTACTACATGCTGGGGGATTAATTTGGACACAAATCTTCATTAAGAGACATTTCCCAATGGCTAAATATTTGCGTGTGTTTTGGCTTTCAGGTTATTTGCATTAAATATTTGTAGAAATAAATTATTGCCATTTTAAAATGAAAAGGAGACAAACATAGAACAATATGGGGAGTCTCCTCAAATATTAACAGCATAACTTGGACCAAGTGTTTTCGTCATTCCATGCTTCAAATTTTTCAAAGTTGCTCTAGGGAGAGTAGCATTGCTAATAAGCTCACAAAGCATATATACTTTGCCATCAAATTGCTTGAAAACATTATCATTGTAAATGTGAATGAATATATGCAATCATTCTGCTCATGTGTAAAAATATTTTTTATTGGACCTGGTACGGTGAACTCGTGGCTAAAGTCCTCACCTTGCATGAGCTGGGATCCCATTGGGAGCAGGCTCTAATCCCAGCAGCCCCACTTCCCATTCAGCTCCCTGCTTGTGCCCTGGGAAAGCCTACAGTCCCTGCACTCAAGTGGCATACCTGGAAGAGACTCCTGGCTCCTGGTTTTGGATCAGCACAGCTCCAGCCATGTGGCCACTTGGGGAGTGAATCAGTGGAAGGAAGATCTTCCTCTCTGTTTCTCCTCCTTCCTGTATATCTGCCTTTCCAGTAAAAACATATGAATCCTTTTTTAAAAAATCCTTTGTCTGTTCTTTTCTCTTGCACATGATTGATTTTGAGATATCTAGATTTATTTTCCCCTCATGGTTAATATTTGGAAATCCAGTATCAGTGAGTAAAACCTGGGCCTTTCTAAACTTAATAACTGAAAACAAAACAAGACAAAAAGCAAGCTGCTTCTGGCTCAAGGATAAAGAAAATATCCATTAGATGAAGCTCCTCCGACCTGACATGGTAGTCCAGCATGAACATGGCTCACTAGCATGAGTCATAGAACATGTGTGTCCCTGTCCTCTGTCTGTAGTTAATGTCAAAAACAGAATCTATTGAGAAGGAAGTTGCTATTGGTCCGCCATCACGTGTTGCCCTGAATGGTCATTCCTGACTCTTCTATGTCATTCCTCCATCACGGAAATGTAACCACTCGCTTCTAACATGCCTTTTCCTGGGCCCTGGAGGTTGCAACTGATTTTAAATGAGCATGGAAAACATGATGGTGTCTGAAGTGCAGTATCTCTTGTGTGTATACTAAAGGAGGTTTTTCTTTTCTTTTTCACTCTTCTCCATTCTGTTTAGGAGCAAAAAAAAGTGGGCTTCATTAAGTTATAGAACTGATGTTGTGGAATGTGGGGATTTTCTGTTACCTTTTTGGTTACTTTGTATGTCAAAGAGAATGTTTCAAGTATTGTACAGTAGAAAATACCACCTGCATCAACTACGCTCTGCTCAAACTAAATAAGTTTTTTTTTCTTTTGTTAACTATTTTAGTTCTAAGTTTTCCAGTAAAGATAGTGACATACTTTATGAACTCTAATAATACGTTGATATTTATAACTGATTAGTATGAAATGTTTTTATTCACAAGGATGTACCTCTTAGGAAATGTTTCAGGAAAGTTTCTAATTCAATGACTTTTATAAGGAACATTTTTACCAGCAAATTAGTCCAGAGTGAATGATAAATTATATTATGCTTCTATGTTCTCAACACATTGGTTTATTTAATTTACATTAAAATGTTGGAAGGAACAAAATTGTAGGATGTATCAACTCCCATTATCACTTTGGAAACATTTGTCATCTGTTTCCTATAAATCTGTTGTTAGCAGATTAATCACCTGCTGATACATCATCATTCTTTAACGGGTCTTCTAACTGAGACCTTTAATCTTTTCTGATGAGGTCTTAGGAAGGATAATTAGTTCCTTGATTATAAACCAATGAAGATGTGTGTACATTTTTCATTTATGTATTTAATACTTAACACATTTAAAATTTAAATAAAGTCTCTTTGTACTTTGCAGTTTTAATGACAATTCTCATACCGTCAAATGCCAAGTTTTATTAGATTCTATAGGACATATTATTAAATGTTAGTCCCTCTCAGTTTTCCCATATTGAGAAAATTCTTAATGAGAATTTCAAATCTTTCAATTTGTTATTTCAGCGTAGATCATCTCTCTCTTTCTCTCTCTGTCTCTAAGATTTATTTATTTTTATATGAAAGGCAGATTTACAGAGGGAAAATGATAGCAGGAAGCTGAATGGGATGTTGGTACAGTTGGAGCATATACCAAAACTCTAACACAGTCTGCAAGTGGTTGAAACTAACGTGATCACTGAGCCAAACATCTTTGTCTCATACTTGGTCTTAAAATTATCCAAAGTTGGCATTTTGCATTGAATTCTAAGAATATCTTGTATATACTCTGTAACGTCGTTTTGGTATTCACTTCTGAAAGTATCTTTTATTCCTGCTTACAAAATGATAGCAGCTTAGTTACACCTACCTAAATTAACAGCTGTATGTGAACAGGAAATACAATAATGATAAAATTCTGAAAAAAAATCTACTTAAATACTTTTAAATGACAAATTTTGAGGATTTTTAAAAAGATTTATTTGTTTTACTGGAGAGTCAAAGTTCTAGAAAGAGGAAGAGACAGAGAGAGAGAGAGAGCTGGTCATCTGCTGGTTAATTCCCCAATAGACGGCCACAGCCACCAGATTTTGAGTTGATCCAAAGCCAGAAACCAGGTACTTCTCTATCTCCCACTTGGTGCAGAGGCACGATGACTTGGGTCCTCCAATACTGATTTCCCAGGCCATAAGCAGAAAGCTGGAATGGGAAGCAGATGAGTCGTGGTATAAACTAATTCTTACATGGGATAACGATGCACTAAGGCTGAGGATCAGGCTGTTATGGGACACAGTACCAGTGAAACCTCTTGCCACCCATAAAGGGTTTTGAGGAAATATATGTGTGTGTATGTATGCACGTATGCACGTGTGCCTTTATTATTCATTCATTCATTCATTCATTTAGAATGGAAGAGTTATAGAGAGGAGCAGAGGCAGAGGGAATAATGCATCGATTGGTTCACTCCTCGAATGGCTGCAGTGGCTGGCCAGACCAGACTTGATAGGAACCCAAAAGCCAGGAGCCTCATCTTGGTATTCAACTTGGTTGCACCAACCCAAGGGATTGTGTCATCTTCCAGTACTTTCCCAGGTCATAAAGAAGGAGCTGGACTGGACGTGGAGCAGCTGGGCCATGAGCGATGCCTCTGCTGCAGGGAGGGGCTTAGCGTACTAAGCAATCGCACTGACTTCCTTGAGCATGCTGTTACAGGAGCAACATGCATTCTATAAACTGTAAGCCAAGTTTACAAAGTACCATACTCATAATTTGTAAAACAGTTTGATAGCTACTTTTATTTATTCATTCATTTAAATTATGCCTTAAATGAGAATAGATATTTAGATTAATTGAACAAGTATAAAAATATGCAAAGGTGAACATTACTTACAAAATATGTAATAGTAATTCCCTCCTGGGAATTTGGGGACGCCTAAAGAAATTCATAAAGAGCTGCCAATAGTTCTGCCTGATATTTTATGCCATAATTTAATTTGTTCTTTCTTATATTTTGATTATCCTCAAGAACATGTTGTCTTTGCTCCAGACTTTACTCTATAGAACCAGTTTTGAGGTAATAGTATATTCTTTATTTTTTCTTTGTTGCTACAACTATTTTTTATTTTAAAAAGTTTAATACTTTGTTATTTAGGACCAAACCATCTTTGTTATTCTTTATTTCTAATTTCCTTATTTGATTCAGAAATAATTCTTCATTCTATATAAAGACAAACAAAAAATTATGTCTAATGTATAGATACCAATTTAACCATGTTTATCAAAAATTGAAATCTGGGTTATGAAACACAGTTTATGATTTAATTTAACTAAGCATATATATGAAATTTATAAATACTTTTCCAAAAATACTCATATATCTGCATTTGGTGCATCATTGCTTTTAATAATAACTTAATACATCTGTATAAATAAAGAAGTGATTATGAAATTATTACATATTTAGCCTAGGAAACATGCAACTATAAAGAATAATGTTGGAAATTTTATGAGCTTTCAGCAAAATATCTTTATTTATGGCTATCATAAAAGCAAGAAATAAGAACTCAATTGTAGCACTCCATTTTAGCTTGACACTAATTAGAATTTTATTACAACCATATGTGGCTTTCTTACTAATAATGTGTCTCTTGAAAAATAAAATAAAAAAGGGAATGTAAACTATAAATATTTTATTTTGTCCTTAAAAATTAGTGTTTTGAGGCCAGCATGATAGCCTAGTGGCTAAAGTCCTGGCCTTGAGCGTGCCAGAATCCCACATGGGTGCTGCTTATAAACCCGGAACCCCGTTTCCCAATCATCTCCTTGCTTGTGGCCTGGGAAAGCACTTGATGACGGTTCGAGGCTTTGGGCCCCTGCACCCCCATGACAGACCCCGAAGAGGCTCTGGGCTCCTGGCTTCAGATCAGCAAAGTTCCAGCTATTGCAGCAAGTTGGGGACTGAATCAGTTGTTGGAACACCTTCCTCTCTGTCTCTCCTCCTCTCTATCTGACTTTTGAATAAAAATAAAATAATTTTTTTAAAAAAGAATGTTCTCTCATAGTAAAATACATCAATTGAAGTGTACAGAGAAAATTATCTTATAAATTAAACATTTAGAACCTTACCACATAACAAAAACTTAGAAGTGATTTGGTGAAATATTTTATCATTAACAATCTATAGGTTTATTACAAAGTAAACTATTGAAAAATATCTTGCAGATATATCTTAATAGAAAAAAATTAAAAAATATTTTTCACTCAATATTGTATCATTTGAGAAATAACAAAAAATTAATCACACTTCATTATAGATTCAGAAGTGTAATTTTTTTAAAGATTTATTTTTATTATTATTATTTTTTTATTGGAAACGCGGATATACAGAGAGGAGAGACAGAGAGGAAGATCTTCTGTCCGATGATTCACTCCTCAAGTGAGCGCAACGGCCAATACTACGCCGATCCGAAGCTCCGGGATAGAACCGGTGCCAATATGGGATCCCGGGCATGCAAGGCGAGGACCTTAACCACTTGCACCATCGCGCCGGGCCCCAGAAGTGTAATATTTAAGCAACTCAAGTAAATGCAATTCTATATGACACATATATATGTAATTTAATAAATTCAGAACAGGAAATGTTTTTTAGATAATTTGAAGAAAAAGCACAAATATATACAAGATTTAATAGAGACTTTTAAAAGGAATATTAAGAGGACAAATGGAAAGGTAAATACAGTTTTTGAAGAATATTGTCAACTTTTCCTTTTTCATACCTCCTTTCCTGATAAAATAGGCTTAAGAACAGAAAAATACATTTGTTGTTTGTTTATTAAACTCTAGATTCCCTTGTGACTGTACATATCTTAAAATAAAGGCAATCAAATGTTATTTCAATTTCTGGAAGTCAAGGATATTTCTATTTTTGAGGAATGTACTGCATTAGCATTTTCCAGAAGAAATATGAAATGGTACTTAAAAAATGTTTAGAGAGATTAAATTTCTGTTAAAATCATCATAAAGCCATTCTATACTTTTGGTTGTGGGTGGTCCTTAATTTTTTAATTTTTTTTTAATTTTTATTTATTTTCATTGCAAAGTCAGATACATATATAGAGAGAGAGAAAGAAGAGGAGAGACAGAGAGGAAGAACTTCCATCCAATGATTCACTCCCCAAGTGAAGTCAATGGCCAGAGCTGCATCAATCCGAAGCCAAGAGCCCAGAGCTCTTTTGAGTCTCCCACGAGGATACAGGGTCCCCAGACTTTGGTCTGTCCTCAGCTGCTTTCCCAGGCCACAAGCAGGGAGCTGGATGGGAAGCATGGCTGTTGGGACACAGACTGGCACCCACATAGGGTTCCTGAGAAGTTTAGCCACTAGGCCAACGTGCTTGACCTATTCCTTAATATTTTTCATATTATATTTTCTTTACCAAATCTGATACTATTTTCCAGGTCTTGAAACTGCTTTAAACTCAAGCGTACAATAGACATGATTAATATATTATATATATAATAAAATTTAATTAATGCTAGTAGTATGATAAATAGCATTATTAATAATAGTTGTATTCCTAATTTGATAGTCTGTGTTTATTCTAAGAATCATATAATTTACTACATAGGATATCAAAGCAAATTTAGAAAAAATTAAATTATTCCTCCTGGCATGACAAAGGTATTGCTGTGGACAACATATTCTATCCTTCTTCTTTCCTTTTATTTCCCACAAAGTAAATTAGCTCTTTATATTAGTAAATACTGTGTTAGTAGACATTCATAAGTTATTTTCTAGTTCCTTGCAAATATATTTCAACACCCCATTATTTCGAGAATAAAGTTATTTCAATAGCTTAAATTTAGTTTCCTATTAATTTCCCAATAAGCATACATACATGGATAAATCATACAGGTATCACATGTGTTACAAACCAAGTAGGCTATTAATTTAAAAATCAATATTTTGGGGTCCAAGATATGCCAGGATCCCAAATGGGTGCCTGTTTATGCCTGGGGTCTTGCTTCTCGTCTAGCTCCCTGCTTGTGGTCTGGGAAAGCAGTGGAGGACGGCCCGTGGCCTTGGGATCAGGTACCCCTGTGGAGTTCTGGAAGAAGCTCCTGGCTTCAGATCAGCGCAGCTCCAGCCATTACAGTCACTTATGGAGTGAACCAGCAGAAAGAAGATCTTTATTTCTGTGTTTATTTCTGTATATCTGACTTTCCAATAACAATAAATAAATATTTTTAAAAATATTATTTTCTATACATATTATAACCTTACATGCTTTTGATATGGAAGAAATAGTTTTGCAGTGTCACAGAGTTATTATAACCTTTATTTCAGTTGTAATAGGGAAAACCCAAGTGTCTGTACATGATTTAGGAAGCCGATTGTCGTTCGAATTAGTCAGCTTTTCATTTCTTCAATTAAATACTTGTGAGAAGTCAAGTTGTAAATAGCACTCCAGGTTTGGGAGGTTCACGGCCCAGGAACTGTTGGCTCAGGGTTCCGTTATCTCATGGGACTGTCAGACACTGAAAGTATCAAGGAAGGAGCAGAAGACAAACCAAAAATAGAACAAAATCCTAGGCTAACTCAGATGTTATCAGCAACTTTTTATTGAGAAATATTGTCTAAGTGCGTAGCCCCAGAGAGCTAGACACCCTTCCTGGGCCCAGCTCCTGGATAACATGAGTACACCAGAGGTTCACTCCAGTCTGTGTAACTTTAACATCCAATTTTGTCAGCTAGGCATTCAATATGGGAACATCCCTAAAAGGTATTTTTAGTAAGGTGCTCCCGTTTTAATACATCTGTTTGCATTTTCTGGCAACCAGTTATAGAATAATTATGTATTTATCATGTTTGGCATAACTTTGTGATAATAAGTTTTTGTTACTCTTTTTGGAAAAACACTACAATAGTGTACAGCAGAAAGAACATGTTAGACATCCAAAAAAATTTGAAGTATTTTCAAGTAATTCCCACTATGGAAAGCACAAGAGGGTGTGAAATCTTGCAATACAGTTGAAGTTTTACTTTTCTTTCTGTATTTTATAGGATGACTTTGCAGCTCTCTCCTCTCTCTTGTTTTAATGCGGCATGTTTAGATTCCTGATGCGCATCGAAGCTAACGTGATCTATTCGCTTTGCACTGTAATGAGATCTACAAATCTCAAAAACAACATCTCATTTAACCTATCATCATATTCAAAACTGCAGTGTAGATTCACCAGAAAAAAAAAAAAAAATGTTTGTATCCCTACTACATTCTGGTGTAAGACATTCTACATTTTTCGTCCTCGAATTCAGACAAGGGTGTGCTTGTCAACCCACCTTCTCATTGATACGGGCATCTGTAAGGTTGTGATAACATAGAGTAAAGAAGCAAGCAAGTTCTGGTGGTAAAGCCACTGGTAAATCTCCTGTGTGCAAATGTGAATATTGTTCATAATATTCATGGAAAATGTGTTCAACTCAGCATACACGGCTGCATTGCTGAGTGCATCCTCATTCTGGACCTTCTGACACTTTGATCAGCAGACTGGACAATGTGTGCAGGTAGTTTGTGTAGAATCCAGTTATCATTTTACACAAGTGCTTCAGTTCCTTGAGCGTCTGCCTCTGGTGGCTGAGTACACTGGGGTGATAACCACACAGTGACCGCTGTGTGTTGGATGCTGGCGGCTGTTCCTCTTTTCTTTATTGGTGTGGGTTCAATCCTGCAGGAGTCAGTAAGTCAGCACGTTCCAGGGCTGGACAGTGCCATTTACTGTCCATTTGTGTAATTGCACTCTGCTCACTCCATGGGACAAACTACCATTTTCTATGGATTATTCTTCCTCTACTTAAGCAGAGTGTGGTAGGTTAGGACCATGGACATTGCACCTGCAGCAGCTATTCCTTAACTGGCCCACCGCTGGAGATGTGAGATATGACTGTAGTTTCCCCAGGACGTAGCTCACTATATAGGGTAATTTCACAGTGATAACTTTCAATTGTTTTTATTGATTCTTGTGCATCAATATTTTGTCCTTTTTTTGCCATTGATTTTTACATTAACACGCTAGAGTGATTCTCTGCCTAGGATGGGACTGTCCCACTGCTGTGTTTCTCACAAAGCCTTAAAACTTTACCTCCATTTGTGAAATACATACTTTCCCTGGTTCAACATTATGAACTGTCAGATTTTTTTTCTTTAAACATTTCATGTAAGATCTAAAGTAATGCTTATGTCTACCTAGTTGCTGGTTTTTTTTTTTCAAGATTTTTAATTTCTCTAGTTATTCGTTATGTGTTTGAGCAAATTCTCAACAGACTGATCAAGCAAAAATAGATAATGGGAAGTCTTGAAATGCCACTTCAGGGGCTGTAATGCCTCTGACATTTAATCCTTTTTGTGCTGTCCCCGAGTAAGGTGAAGAGCTTCCGTTATTAGCTCTGTGGATGGAACACAGCTACCAGCAGAGCAACAGGAGGAACCACAGCATCTAGATCTGTCACAGTGAGCGTTTGTTCTTGGATGAGGAGAAACACAACCTTTCTATTGTTTAGCCACTGTTCTCTTTTTACTACGAAGAAATAGTCTCCCTTTGAATTCCCCTAGGATTGCCAAGCTCTTTCTCTGCTCACATGTTTGCCTTGATATCTTGACTGTATGTCTAAAATACTGAACCAGAGGCAAATACTTTTCACAAATGGAGGTTTGCTTATTTTTATTGTAAAGACAGATTTACAGAGAGAAGGAGAGACAGAGAAAGATCTTCCATCCATTCATTCATTTAATCCACAATGGCTGAAATTGCCAGAACTGACCCAATCTGAAGCCAGGAACCAGGAGTTTCCTCCAGGTCTCCGACAAGGGTGTAGAGTTGCGAGGGATGGGGAGTGGAGCAGGTGGGACATGAACTGACCACCATGCAGGATGCTGACACTTGCAGATGGTGGATTAGCTAATTGAGCCACCATGCTGGCCATAATTCTTTCCCATCATAAAGATAATGGTTATTAACTCATAAGGAGTATGAACAAAAATAATATACTATCTTACAGAAAATGCATAAGGAATAAAATCCAACTCATGCATATTTATGAATATTTTAAAAACCAGGTATTTCAAAGCTGTAGTAAGAATTAGGATATTTAGTGTGATCTTATTTTAAGACTAAAATCTAGGGCCTGGTGCAGTGGCCTAGCAGCTAAAGTCCTCCCCTTGAGCACAGGGGGATCCTATATGTATGCCAGTTCTAATCTCAGCAGTCCACTTCGCATCCAGCTCCAGGTTCCTGGCTTTGGATCCGGCATAGCACCAGCCAGTGTGGTCACTTGGGGAGTGAACCATCAGATAGAAGATCTTCCTCTCTGTCCTCTTCTGCATATCTGACTTTGCAATAAAAAATTCCAAAAAAAATTTAAAAGAAAAGGCGAAAACTGAAAAAATAAGCGTAATGTTTAACCTAAAGCGTTCATGAGTAACAAGTGACTTACTGGATCATAGCTATATTGATGTAGTGGAAAGCTAAATTAGTAAGAATCATTTTTATATACCTATTTAAGATACAACATGAATAATTCAGATATGTAAATTATCATTTAACACATTGTTGCAAAGCTCCAAATATATTCATGTATATTTGCATAAGATGGGAGAATATTGAAAAGGCTATACAAATAATGGTTTGATAAGTACATATATATATTTTCTCTCTAATATCTTGTCTTCTGCTTCATGCATTTAAAACATGTTACTGTGTAAGAGAAACTTATTGACAGCAAACTATAATAAATAATCAAAAGAGCAGACATCTATAATCTCCAAAATTCAAATGAGCTCTGAAAGGATAATTATCCTGAGCAAGAACTCCCCTTTGAAATCCTGGCGCTGCTCCTCCTGGCAATTGCAGGGTGGAACGAGTGAGAGGGAATGCTTGTCAGATACTGTAACATAGATCTCTGAACACCTCAGCAAGCCCAGACGTTCCAGGTGTTCCTGCCTATGTTGGTGTTTCCACCTAAGTTCTCAACTTCTGACTTTTAGAATCGTTATACACTCCTAATTACTTCTCTGTCTTTTTCCTGATTCCCATGGAACGCTTCCTTAAGCGAAAACTAAAACTGAACACGTATTGACTATCGCATATTCATTCTTTATGCTAATTATGTAAATTTATTCATTGCTTTTCACATTCTTACGGTCAAAGGGATACAGATATGCTGAAATTATCTTCAACTTACTAAATTGAGTTGTATTTGTTGCATACAACTTAGTCGTATGTGAACAGCTCCTAAAATAATCCACATGATTCATCGTGCTATCAGTTAACCATGCCTCACAAGAGTTTTTCCAAAATATTTGTTAAATATTTACATCCAAATATTTTCACTAAAAATGTGATTTGCTTTTTTCAGGTACAACATATATGCTGACACATTATATACACAAATATATGTTTCTTAGTTTAAAAAGAAAATGAGCCTATGAAAGTCATTTCATTGTAATCATGGCTTCCCAAGGTATGGTAATTTACACTTACTCTGATTACAAAGTGCTCCCTGTTCAGATGCTGGAAGCGTGCAGCAGTGCATCGTTGCAAGAACAAAGAATAATTAAGTTTAATATCTATGTTAGATGACATTCACAATAAAATATAGTGTCAACTTCAGTAGTTGTTTCATTTTTTCATTAAACACATATACATGGAATTCTGACATTAATTTAATTGAAAATAAGACATGTACTATCATTGTATATGATGTGAATTAACCCATTTAGATGTTAAACATGAGATACCAATTTATGTTCAAGAATAAAGTTGTAAACAGCCAAGGATTTGGGCACCCAGAAAAGTACTTTTAAATATGATTTTATTTTTACACTGAAATTTAAAAATGTTTCAAATACCTCATTTGAATTTTGGTTGCATTTCATTCATCACTGGGTGGAAATATTGATAAAAACATATTCTGTGGTCATTTTGCTTAAATTTTTTTTTAAGAAGTACAGCTTCCAAGCAGAAAGTGTGTGAAATTTATCTTTAAGATAAAAAGAGAGTAATTATATAATTTAAATGATTTGATATAAAAATGTTCAAGATTTAATTTTGGAATTTTAGTTCTTTGAATATTTCAGCTTATGTAAGTGAATGTATATTGAGATCATCATTTCAATCAGACAGATTTATCTTTGGTAGCAGAATGATATAAAGGTAAGGAAACCTAAGATTTGGTAATGATACTGCACAAAAGTCTTTTTAAAATACAGGAAAATCATTTCATATCTTCTATCTACAGCTTATTACCAAGACGGCCATGATAACCTGGGCTGGGCTGGCTGAAGGCAAGACCCAGAACTTTCTATGCAACTTGTGTTCAGAAGACAAGCGTTGGCAAGAACCAGAAACTTAATTTCCAACTTGGGTGCAGGGGCCAACCATTTGGACTATCTGCTCTTGCTTTTCTTGTTCTGACCTACCAGTGTCCTGGGTCAGAATCCGAGCACCCACGACAGATACACTGCACGTAGGCACATCGGCAGGGTTTTGATCCACTCCTTCACGGTGTCAATCTCTCATTTTAATTTTTTAGAAAGGTCTGAGTAGAGCCTTACTGCAAATGTACTAGTATAATAAGCTTAATATTGGTCAATAGTAAATATTTTTAAATATATGTAATTTTAATTATACAGAGCATTTCCAATTCAATGGTTAACTGAATTTTCCAAATCAAAGAAGTTATTTTCACTAGTTTTTACTGCAAAAATTTTTTAAGCTGGTATGTGATGACATTTTAACTATCAGGTAAAATCAGAAACACTTGTTCATGTGTCTTTCTGTGTATGTATACATCATACTCCTACAAATGTATGTTGTATTTCTTATATTTATCCCACAAATGGTTAATTTTCATGTTCATAATTTGAATACTCTATTAATCTGCACATGGCAGCTTGCATGGAATTTAGATCAGTTAAACTGCATTTGATCAATGGGAATTGTTAGTGTCTTATACCTATTATTTATGTCCTATTGGCAATAGGTATATCAAAGTCTCACAAAGAACTAATACATTCCAGTGACACAATATGTCACTATGAGAAAACGCAGGGCCTAAGCCAACATAGAATAGGCTTGCACTTTTCTATTGGCAAAATTGGAAAAATTAAGTCAAAATTATTCAACAACAGTGAGAGAATGCAGAGGACAAACTGGAAAAGCACTCTTGAAGTTGAGAAACCCAAAGTCATAAACAGAAAGTGACTATGCTGAGAATATCGTGCTCCATGATGTCTGTAATAAAGCAACTGTGAAGAAAAGAACAATAAACCGATAATCACAACCATCAGAATATGAAATTCTTGTCAATTTAATGAACGTTGAAACAGCTAAGTTTCTTACCAACTTACTTATAACCCTAACCCACTTAGTGCAATGCAGTTATTAAATAAATTAAATGTGAAAAGTGAAAACCCTCAAAGCAGGAATTATAAAAGAAACATGAAGTTTCTAAAGAAGGTGTGGGCTTCAGCACACATTGGTGTAGACACAGAACAGAAGAGAGCCAATGTAAGTCACTTGGTAACTTTACATGGTGAGTAACACTGACACAGGCATGCCTGCATATGTATACCCACACGATAAGCACCTTTTTATTGTAAATGTGTCACCCAAGTGCCTATATTATCATGTGTTCCTAGATATTCAGACTGGAAATCCCCTAACAGTAGAGAGAATTTAATGTCATTTTACTATTTTCTCACCCCTCAAAATTTCATATTGCCTGTGCAAATTGTACATTCATCAAATTAATTTTTATGCCTTTTACATTTAAATGAAATGAGTAGATTTCACATTTTCGAGATAAATTTAGAAGCCTAGGAATTCTGCCTTCCCCCACCCTCCTTCTCTTCAATGCTCATTAAATTTGCAAAATGATTGCAATAATTTATTCACTCACTTCACAGTAATAAGCTTAGCTTTCTGAAATTTAGAGGTATCAGAATCTAGCAAGTAGAAGGAGAAAAGCAAAGAGTAAGATTATGTGCAACAGTGAACTAAAATGATGTATTATGTATAAAGCTATGCATAATAACGAACTAAAATGAAGAACGCAGATCCTAATGTTACCCATGAAAATAGATCTTTCTGTACATACCTGCTCATCCCCCACGTGCTGTGCTCACCCACCCTAGCGACTGCATTTGCTGTACTCTGTTTAGTAGTTGTCACAGATCACGGACAAGGTACAATATTTGGCTTATTCCACAAAACAGAATGGCTTCCAGCTGTCCATCTATCTATTTCATCTGCCAATGTATGAGTTACTCGTGATGTATATGCTCAATACTCATTCACTTAGGTGTATAAATACTGGATTATGACTCTAAATTATACAAACTGAAAATAAGAAGATTTATATTACAGAGACAGACAAGCTGTGAAGAAAGAGCTCACACACAAAAAGAAAAAAAAAAGAAAAAGAAACAAAGAGAAAAAGAAAAAAAAAAAGGTTCTGTCATCGTCAGGGGTTAAATTCACAGGAGAGATTAAACATAGCCAGATTATCTTTGCTGAAGTGAAAGCTGCCCATTTGGCAACGTAATGGCGGATGCATGTTAAATATTTGTCTAAACAGACATTGGATGATATCCAGTGAACACTAATGGAAATTTTAAAAATTGAAACAAACGTATCATTATGATAGAAGTGATAAAACTGAGAGAGGATATGAATCAATGTTGACCTTTAATGGGAGATCTCTTTGTTCCGGTCTTTGAAATTTTCAGTGAATTTACAACTGATCTAAAAATACGCTGTTAATTAAGAGAATTTCATAAAGTGCAGTATTTTTTGTTTGTTATTAAGCATGAAATATAAAAATGTCCCCAGTTAATTACAAATCATGTAAACAACACTCCCCACGTCTTCTCCACACAGCCCTCCATCGGCCAAGTATGTCAATTTTCCACTTTTATGCTTGCGTAGCATTGAAGTACTTTTCCTTGTAAAGTCTTTTACAATAATGTTTTCTAGTCATTTGTGTTTTATTCTGATCTCCACCTTCCCCTTTGTGGTTTCTGAGTACCTGAAGACGGCGTGATTCTCAATTGGTTCATGATTATACTAGCAGCATAAAACATAAGGCTCAACATGATGCTTTAGCTATTGAAAATATGAATAGATACTAAAATGTTCTAGAATAAATTCATTTGTTTGACATTATGTTTAAGTGCTACTATGTCCTGTATTTTCTAGCCCTCAAAATGCCAATGACACTGTGAAACAAAAAAAAATAAATGTAACAGATATACGGTTTATTTTGTGAATTGGATGGTAAAAACACACATTGAGGAATGAAAACATCAGCAAATAGTGAGAACTGAATGTAAGGAGTAACGTTTGGGTTATAGCCATAATCTGTGACATTATAATTATTTGTATATAAAAATAGAAAGCTCAGTGTATCAAAACTTTGGCAGATTTTATGAGGTCACTTGTTGAGATTCATGCGGAAAGTATTTCAACATGAATTTTAAACGCGAGAGGAGTTAGGTGGCCATGTGGATTTCTTGGTTACAAATCTCATATACTGTAGGTATCCAATAAAAGTGATCATTTTTTTTCTGCTTCTTGGGACATTCTTGAGAAAGTATACATGAAATACATTAGATGTATCTTCATTCTTTTTTTACAATTGTAATTTTGTCTCATTTTTATTGATAAATATTTAATAAAAACTTAGCTTGTGAACTTTTTTTAATCTCAAAATTGTGATAAGTAACCTAGAGCTGCATATCTAGTCAGTTCTCCTAAGCATAAGCATGAGTTAACCTCACATTAAATCATTCCATAATGAAAATTAAAAGTTTGCGAAACATACATGCAAGTAATACCAATTTATTTCACAGTCTTTCAGTAATGGCCAACAAAATAAATAATTTGGCTTTCAACTATGAACAATTCCATTTTGTTGAAGACCCTACCAGATGAGAAATCAGAGTTGCTAAACTACAGGTAGTTTATGGAGGAAAAAAGTGCAAAATTCTATGACTTTGTTTTTATTAACTTGCACAAATTATTCGTGTTTGTATTAGTTCTATACCCATTTACGGTATTAAAAGTCAGGTCCAAATTAGTTGTATAATGCTTTTGAAAGGAAATAGGAAACCCACCACTATGAGCCTTTAAAATTTTTTTTTTTAATTGGAAAGCCAGATTTATAGAGAGAAGGGAAAATAGATAGAAAGATTTTCCATCCTCTAGTTCACTCCACAAGTGAGCAACAACAGCCAGAGTTGAGTTGACCCCAAGCCAGGAACTTCTTCCAGGTCTCCCATGCCGGGGCAGGGTCCCAAGGCTTTGGACCGTCCTCCAAGGAAACTGCACCCATAATGAGATCCCAGGATGCAATGCGAGGAGTAAACTGCAAAGCTACTACTCCAGGTTGAAGTATTGTAATTCTGATAGTTATGCAGAACCATTTGCTTGAAGATAACTGACTAATTTATTGGATAAATATTCTTCAACAAGCATCCTGATTCTGATAGTTATGCAGAACCATTTGCTTGAAGATAACTGACTAATTTATTGGATAAATATTCTTCAACAAGCATCCTGATTTGTTGTGTTGCTTCACACTAGAAAACTGTGGAGAACAACCCAAAACCTTGGGCCCTGCACTCCCTTGAGAGACCCGAAAGAATCTCCTGGCTCCTGACTTCAAATGTGCTTAGCTCCAGTATTTATGGGCACTTGGTGAGTGAATCAGCAGATGGGAACTCTGTTTTTCTGTCTCTTCATCTTTCTGTAAATCTCACTTTCCAATAATAAATCAATACATCTTAAAGAAAAAAAGGATATGGGAAGAGGAGCAAGTTGGGTTAAGGAAAGATACCCTTCGAATCTGAAAGCAGGTCTAATAAATGACATCTTACTTCATGCTCCTGTTGCAGAATACACGAGCTGCATTATCGATATAGAACACTGACCCATACCTCACAGTTCAGGAGGCTGCAGTATCTGAACTCTACAATGGACTTGCTGCCTCATCCCATCATGCAAAAGAGGACACATGTTTGCAAGAATGATTAAGGTGGGGATTCAGTTGCAATCTGAAATACATCATGAAACTCCCATGAAATAAAGGAACAGAATATTTGATGATATTGAAGACAACGGTCATTCTTTCAGCCTGGGATTTTTACTGAGTCACACGACCTGCATCTCCATGTCCCATCTGAGATAACTCTATTATCTCTTAACAGCTTTTAATTAACTATATTATTTTGAAGTTCAAAGACACATGTGTGAAGCAACTAAAATTACACTAATGCAGTAGAAATAAAAAATGTTATCTTTGTACCATATTAACATATCTATATTTGATGATCTTCTGATGAACTAAAATTATCTCCAAAACAGCTGGTGATTGTCGCGAACACCTAGCCGGGTTACTCGAACAAACGCCCCGGGTAGAGAATGGATGCTTGCAATCAAGCGTTTATTCGAGGGAGCACACACCACACAGGATGTGGGAAAGCCACCAAGAGCACCTCTTGACTTCAGAAATCTGCTGGGCTTTGGCTCCGGTCTAGTGGGAGCCTGCCGGCTTTGGTGACTGGGACCAAGGCATGGGTTTTGATACAATTCAGTGGGCCAAGCAAGCAGTTGTTACAATGTTTTGAATGGTTATTACATGTTTACAATGTATTTTCATTGGTTACTTTCACTTCACAAGCATGTTTACTTATTTCCAATTGGTTATAACTTATCTATCAGTAACACTTGCTTCTCTTAGTTCTGCAAAACATATTTTTTCATATATTTATCAGGACACATTTCTTCTCTTCTTACCATTTTTGCCAGAACTTGTTTTTCATGACATGTTTACTTGCATTCGAACTTCTTGACAGGAGTGATAGGAGAGGTGATTTCATCTCACCAGTAGTCTAGGAAGATGGAGTCACTCAGCTCCAAGGTTTTAACATACATACTATATCCATTACTAAGTCACAGCATAATTTACATTAAAGGTCTATTATTATAGCTATTTCTGGGTCATCAATCTCAGACAACAGTGTAGTAATATTAAGGAAACAATTGAGGTTATTAATAATGTTACTTTCCATATCTCCCATAGATTCATTTTTATGTACACCCATATTGAGTATGTATCGATGGAACAGTGTAGATGCAGATGGGAGTAAATGAACACTTACAACCAGACTGTTCCTATCAGTGATGCTAAGAAAAATTACTAATAATTTGTTCACTTTTGATATGCTTTTTAGCTCATTTATCGTTAAATTTAGCCAGTTGAGAACATGTCTAAAGATATAATAATCAGAATTACACTTATCTAGACATTCAGTATACTAAAACAGTGTGATTCTTGCCTAAAGGCATAGTCAAGTACTTTCTGCGATTTAGTTCCAATATTTCCTAAAAACAAGGATTTCTCAAAAACTAGAATAAGTTAAACATATGTAAACGCGTGCACACTTAATAATTGTGTATGACACGATGAGCTATTCTTGGTTTGTCATTCTAACATTGAGAAGACATATATAACCTGAAAAATAAGAAAGTTAGTTTCCTGGGGAAGGCGTGTAGCCTAATCGTTCAAAAAGCACAGAAAGTGTGTAAAACACCTGACTAAAACTTCTGATTTCAGATGCCTTCTAAAGCAGGGGCTGGGAGGCAGCGGTGGTGTCCAATAAACTGTTTTTCATCAGACCAGCTTCAATTACTTAATTTATTGATTGCAGCTGCACCAGTCCTCGTCATTTCAAGTAATTGTGGGTGAACCAGTAGATGGAAATTCTCACTGCCTTTCATGTAAATAGATACTATTTTAAGAGAATAGAAAACTTTGTAAGCTAACCCCATTTCCAATTTTCATATACTTTAAAACATGTAGCTGAATATAAGGTAAAAGGTGGACAGGGTGCCGTCCAAAATTGTCTGCTTAGTACCAAGATGGTGCCTTTTGCATAAGCTGAGCTACAGCCCAGAAAAACAATCGCTTACAATACTGCCATATCCATTTTCTGATGAGCCTGTTTTCATTTTGTCCAACTATAGCAATATATTGTGTTTTAAAAGTTTCTTTTAAGTAGCTTTAATCTGTAAAACTCCAAAAGAGTAACTAAAATAAATACCACCGAGTACAAAAATAGCATTATATTATTTTACTGCAAAATTACCAATGTGGCTATTTGGAAGCATTCTGATCCAAAATAATAAGCTCTGTTGTTTTCTTAACACTATGCAGGGTGAGGGATCCACATGGGTATATTATAAATTTCTACCTAGTGAGACTATTTATTTTAATGACACACTTGCACTTTAAATAATTTAAATAATCGTTTCTTGAGAAGCTTACAATGTTATTACATGAAATTTTACTTTAAGTACTTAGACATGGGGCATAATGAATACTTTGCAAATGGGTTGTGCATTTCAACATTCAGTTAAAATATGTATTCAAGTATTTAAATCATAAGTATAAATAATACACACATATCCATACGTTTATACAATGTATAATCAGTATGTACTTAAAGCAATCGAATTGCTGTAGCTAAACATTTTTCCCTATTTTATAAAAGTTGATTTTTTTTGCAAAGGAGCAGTGTGGAGCTCCCTTGGAGAAAAGCTATGCCTTCGGGAGATTTTATAATGAGTGACTTGGCATTTTTTCTGAAAGTGCTTGTACTATTTTGAGAAAAGGATATACAGTAGGATGGTTGCCAGCCGTTCACATTGTTCTGATTTCTGAAAAGCAGCTTCCTCTGTTTCAGAGCATAATTGATTTTTTAAAATAGTGCTCCCTTAGCTGTGGGATTTATTTTATATAATTTTCACTTTCTTTTCCCAAACAGATGTTTAATTGCTTTCTGCAGCAATACCCATAATTAAATACAGCAGTACTTTCAAATAATAGTTTAATATTTTATAGAGAAATAAAATATTAATGGTAAGTATCTTTTGCAAATATTATGAAACTATCAAAAGAAAATGTCCTCCATGGCAATGTTCCATGCAGAAAATAAACCTACATATATGAAAGTCTGTCATAATTATATACATTTGGCATTGTAGCTATCATGGGCAAGGATCTGAAAATTAGTAACAGGATATGATGTTATTGAACTGTAGAGAATATTGTAAACAAAGAATTGGAGAAATATTAAAGGAATAATTAAAAAAAAAAACTTTTAGCATTGTTTCCATGCAGTGCTTTAGTTAGACACATAGTTATCCAGATAGCAAATATTTCCTGGAGTTTACGTGACAAATGTGATGTCCTATGTGGGCGCACATTATTCCCAATTAAAATTATGGAAGGCTACACAAAATGAAGGGAAGAGCATGGTGAAAATTCACATGGGTTGTCTACCAGAGCAAAGTGTTATCCAGTTGTTGAAGAAAACAAGGCTGTAGTGTCCAACACCATGGCCATCTTCTTGTTATGCCTTAACTTACATTTTCTGCAATTTCCTATATTTTTCTTAGCTCATGATGATTTATTGCATCACAATGTCTAAAAACTTTTTGCAAAACAACTTGATTATGTTGCTTCTCATCATTTTGCCTTTCTACCCTTTTTTCTCTCCCACTATTAGTATTAGCTTTGTGTATTTCTTTTCTTTTTCCCATTTATTTTTCTTTCTTCATTTGTTCTATCAGAATCCATCATTTTTTCTCAAATTGTAAACATAATTATAGAACTTACAGATAAATGTTTAAATAGTTGGAATCTTGTCCTTGAATAGCACTAACCCATAGCCTAAATGTAACTCCCTCCGTGTCCTCTCTGGGACCCTGCAGACACTCGTCTCTTCTACTCAGCATCAGTGAGTTCATTTTCTGACTAAGTGTATTGATTTCCTTCTAAAATGTACCTTTTTGTGACATCTAACTTTTCCCCTTCAATTTTACTATGGTTTCCTACTCTGGAGGAGCTACTGCATAGACACAGATTGGCCGAGTGGCTTGTCTGGCCGTTCCTGTCTGTTGTCTTTCCGCACCATCTTTTGGGAACAGTTCTGTTCTGCCACTCTTCCAATGTAAACGTCTGTCAGTTCCTGGGGAGCTCTGTCCTTCTGCTGTTATTTTATTTCCTTGTGGCAGCTAAGATTTGTATCACCTCACAGAAATCAACCATCTTGGATCCCCTTTTCACCCATCAGCTTCTGTGGTACTTGTCATCCTTGAAATGTCTTCAGAAATTCTACAAATCTAAACAAATTTTAAAAATCCAAAAAGAAGTAACAAGAGTCAAATTGCGCTTTTTCCATTTCACCCCATGTTACTTAAAGAGCTTAGCACATTCTCATAAAGGCTTCATTTCTTTGCTACATACTATTTTTAGATAGCCTTGTGCATATAATTCAATATATTGCTAATTTTCAAATTATGACAGTGTAGGACATTGCAAGGCTTTGCTCTATTAGCTAATGCCCACAGAATATTAGGAACACTACAAAGGCAGGTAGTTGTGTCTGCATCACGATAACGAAGAATAAGACGGTACTATCAGTGATCTATGAATTTCATACTTACATTGACTTAATTAAATGACTAGGGCTGGGTGTTTGTCACAGTAATTGAGATGATGCGTGGATGATCCTTTTCCAAAATCCACGTGCCTGGTTCCTATTCCCAGGTTCATTTTGATTCTGCACACCTACTAAGGAAGATCCACACATGGAGAGGCAGTGGGCAATGGCTAGATGCTTGCTCACTGACACCTCAGCGGAAGACATGGATTGAGTCCTGGTCTCTTGGCCTGTGACTGGCCCAGCCCGGCTGTACCAAGTATTTTGATGAACGAACCATCAATGCAACTGTCACGTGAAACATGTATCATTTGTGTTGGGAACATTCAAATTGTTCCTTTTTGGTTAATATTTAGAGAACAGATGTTGTGAATTTTAGGTATGGTACTCCAAGGATAAAGTCACACTTTGTCTCTTCCTTCTCCTTTCTTTGCTTTTTATCTTTCAATGATATGTGATAACATATTCTGAATGTACTTGTAACCACAGGCTCAATGCTTGTTTAAACAGAGTTCTAAAAATGAAAGAACCTAGACCACTGGTATGTTGAGACATGGATGAGGTATGTAGACAGAATCAGATCCAAATGATCTGCGTATCTTGTTACATATTGCTCTTGTAGTCTATATTACCTTCAACCAGATAAAATACATATTTGTGTTTTTAGTCCAGCTTATTTTACTAAATGCTGTGGTCGCCATGTGAATCTGTTCTTGTTCTTCTTACCAATGCACAATATATTTCACAATATTTTTGTATGAGTACTTAATGAATATGACAAGCCGTTTGGCAAAATTTCAGATACGTTAGAAGCACTTTCTCTTAAATTCTATTTTTTAATATTGTTACATAGTTGAGAAGGATGGACGTCCGTAGGTGGCCAATTAGGATTGTGTGGGTGGAGGTACACAAGAAAGTGGGCGGGGCAATAGATTTTTTTTTTCTTTTTCTTTCTCTTAGTGGATACAGCTTCCACATAGTTCTGCCCCCTTCCCATTGCTCACACAAACTGAATGTCGTGGCTGAGGTCCTCATCGTACCAAAGACCCAATCTTCATGCACATCGGAAGTGCCATGGCCTAGTGGAGCTGACGCCCAATGAGTCTCACCATGTCCACCACCAGCTCTTGCTTCTGTGTGTGGCAGCATTTGCTGTAACCTAGCCTAGTTCAGTATGTTTTAGAAATACATCCATGTAATATACCATTGGCACTATCAAATCAAAGTTGTAGAACACATAAATAAGAAAAGAAATGTATTCATCACTAGCTTTAGAAATAACATGAATTGCAGATTTAGCCAAAAAGTAGTTAATATGGATGCGTAAGAATATAAAGGAAAATATAGACATACTATCTTGGGGGATTTCTGACCTCCAAAGAGATGTGGTGGTGGTGTTGTTCCTTGGCACAAACCACCAGGGACAGTCTGGATTAGCATGCCTGCTTACCGGAAAGCAAGTACAAACTTCACACACACACACACACACACACACTAAGGAAGAGGAAGGCAGAAGGGTGTCTCCTGACAGTCCCCTTATCCAACAATGACACTTCATTTGGCTAGAAGGCATGTCTATCCTTCTAGACCATGCAATCATGTAAGAGTTCACGTGCAACATGCATGGCTGTCAGTTATGTAGCAGGTCAAGTTTACCATATGGGGCTGTGGGTCAGCTGAAGGTCACATACACCATGTGCACCTGGCAGCCAGCGTGGGACCACATGACTTCTCAGAATGTCTGATCAAGGAAGTCCCAGCATAGACCCTACAAGGACAAAGAGAAACTAGGGCTGAGTCCACCGCTGTCACCTGTGTAGCCATGATTAGGTCAGGTTGAGGTCTCAGTGAGACAAGACCATTGCCAGTGGTACCCCTGGGACATGGTGTTTGTGTCCCTATGACCTTCCACATTGGCCAAGGAGGCAGGCATCCAGGGGTGGTCTCTTATCTCACAATAAAATAATATAATATTTAGCTCCGTGAGTATATCCTTGTGTTGCACTAACTGGGATCACATATGGGTCTCATGGGAGACCCATAGAAAACTCCTGGCTCCTGGTTTCAGATAAGTTTGACTCTGGCTATTACAGCCACTTGAGAAATGAACCAGCAGACAGAAGATCTTTCTCTCTGTCTCTCCTTCTCTCTCTGTAAATCTGTGTTTCCAATAAAAAATAAATGAATTGGGCCCGGCACGGTGGCGCAAGTGGTTAAAGGTCCTCGCCTTGCACGCCCGGGATCCCATGTGGGCGCCGGTTCTAATCCCGGCAGCCCCGCTTCCCTTCCAGCTCCCTGCTTGTGGCCTGGGAAAGCAGTCGAGGACGGCCCAAGGCCTTGGGAACCTGCACCCGCGTGGGAGACCCAGAAGAGGCTCCTGGCTTCGGATCGGCATGGTATCGGCCCGTTGCGCTCACTTGGGGAGTGAATCATCGGATGGAAGATCTTCCTCTCTGTCTCTCCTCTCTGTATATCCGCCTTTCCAATGAAAAAATAATAAAAATAAATCTTTAAAAAATAAATGAATTAAAAATTAAAAAGAAGGGGGGGATTTATGTGCCTAGGCAGCTGCATCATTAAAAATAAATATATACACTTATAAGTAAAATACATTTGGGAGAATTACAATAAAATGTGATATAACAATCTTTTGAAAACGGTAAACTAAGACAACTGAAAATAACAGACAGAAATACCAATCAGTTGGGAAAATAGGAAACATAAGGAGTTTTTATTTTAAGTTATACTGCCAGACTCCATTGGAAAAGGTGAGGTCATGGACAGTTTGAAAGTAATGTTGTTTGCTGAGATTATGAGCTAATGTAACTTGTGAAAAGTTAGTGCTTAGAACAGTCATCCTGTGAAGGATGCTATGCTACTGAGTGTTGTCAGAGGAAGCCATTTGCCTTTTTTGACAGAATTCACTTGGAAAATACTCAGGGGTGCCATGGGAAGCTGCCAGTGGGGAGATGCAGTGGTGGCTGGCTGCAGCATTCTACATAAACCTGCCAAATTCACTCCAGTGGTGTGAAGAAAACCCTTCCTGCATTCACTTGCATTCCAAAACTCCACAATACATCTCAAGAAAAACAAAGAACTTTAGATTTTCAACTGAAAGCCATAGTCCACACCGATTGAGGTCCACAGGTTTGAGCATTTGACTACCTCTCTACAGATACCTAAGCACCTATTTAAGATGTTTTTTTTTTTTTAATGTGGGGATGTATTTCTGTTTAGCAATACATTGGCATCCTTTCTCGGAAAGCAGAGCGTCATGCAGAGATCTTCTGGACACTCTTTCATTCCCCATGGCCTGTAGCAGCCTAGGCTGGGCTGGTTCGAAGCTAGGTGCTAGAATGCAGCAGATGTCTCCCAGTAGCTTAGCATGAAGCATTCAGATACATCATGCTTGAGATGTTAGGGAGGAGTCACAAGGCTCTGCTCCAGGTGTGGATGCAAGGGCACTGCTCTCTCCGGGGACCCACTCAACTCTGCCTGCCCCCTTGGTGTTTAAAATGTTAAAGTAGATGAGATGACCAGGCACTGCTGCTGACACCACATTGGAAGTTCAGCCCTGGGTCTGCACAGAGCTTGGGCATGCCGGCCCTATCCTAACTCCCTAGTCAACAAAGCAGTGGTGTGTTTCAGATCCCAGCATGGTGCTGGCCTGTCCTGCTGAGTGGACTGCATGTCTCTGCATCATGTCCATCCCCCACACCTAACTGGAGAAGACTACTTTATAGACAGAAGAGATGTTAGCACTTTTTCCCTCACGAGGTGCATTCTCCCTTTGAACATATTTCAATACTTTTAGGTTTTAGAAGCCTCACTAGCATCTCTATGAATTATGATGAATAACGAGTCTAGCAAAAAGGAACCAGAGCAAGCATGTCATTGGCGGTGAGAGACACAAACATTTGAGTCCTCACCACTGTGAGCAACCGAATTAAAAGTGGAGCGAGGACTCAAACTCAGAACCGGCACACAAATGGGATCCTGGCACATGCAAGGCAAGGACTTCAGCCATTATGCTACTGCCCCAGGCCATGGGATAATTCTCACTCTATTAAATGGGCACCATGATAGCTTCAAGCATTCCTTAGAAAAGAATTAGGATCATAAAGTATATTTAACAGCTATAATTTTTGTGTGTATATATTCATGTATAACAATATAATAACTTATGATGCTGGTGCTGTGGCACAGTAGATTAAGTCACCAATTCTATTGCTAGGCACCTATATGTTTTTCAATTTCAGGAATGGCTACTTCACGTCCAGTTCACTTGGGGAAACATCCCAGATGGTGCAAGTGTTTGGGCCGCTTCTCTCCAGGAGTTGACCTGAATGAACTTCACTCCTGATTTGGCCCAACATAATGCTTGCCATCATAGCCACTGAGAGAGTAAGCCACTTTAATGAAATGCTTCTCTGTCTCTTTTTGTCTGAAAGCCTATCTTTTGAATAAATTAATAAAATCTATCTTTAAAAATGTATTTCACTGAGTGTTACAATTTCCAATTGCACCCATTTTGCTGCAAAAAACAGGTTGCATTTTCCTATGGCCACTAACATTTCATAGTATGTATATATCACATTTTTTTTGTCCAGTTATCAGTTAACAGATCTGGGTTCATTCCATATCCTAGTTATTGTGAATTCAGCAGCAATAACATGGAGGCAAAATAACTCTCTCCTATGATAATTTCATTTTATTTGGTAAGTATTTTAGGTGAAATAAGCCAATCTTAAAAGAAATGCATATCAATATTTTCTCTGATATGTTGCATCTAATACAGACCACAATAAATGCATAGGAACGTCACAGTCACATTGGGATACAATTGCATGTTTAGGTCATGTTTATATTCCAGTTTTTACTTATTGAGCATTATGACCTGTAACAACGGACTGGATTAAAATGATGTCTCTCTGAAAGGCCATGCAGAGAGTGGAAGGCAGACGTTATCATGAATGGAAACAAGACTGAAGAAAGTGTAGTTGTCTTCTTGGGACTGAATAATGGGATGCATAGAATGTGTTCTCTTTATAGTATTTTGAAATGAAAAAAATATAACCTAAAACTTGTAGGAAAAGCATAACCAGCAATAAAAAAAAGTCATAAGGCTATCATTAATCCTACGTGATTTTTCTTTATTAACTCAATAACTTCAGGCAGATTTGAGAATTGGTTTAAATGACATATTAAAAAACAAAAAACGAAGTAAATTAGAATGATGATAAAAGAATGATGATCATCTAGCCGAAACACTTTGTTAAGAGGAAAACACGAGGGCCCTGTGTGATAGCGTAGTGGTTAAAGTTCTCACCTTGCATGCCTGGGATCTTATATGGGCCCTGGTTCTAATCCTGGCGGCCCCGCTTCCCATTCAGCTCCCTGGTTTGGGAAAGCAGTTGAGGACGGCCCAAAGATTTGGGACCCTGCACTCGAGTGGGAGACACAGAAGAGCCTCCTGGCTCCTGGCTTCAGATTGGCTCAGTTCCAGCTGTTGTGGCCACTTGGGGAGTGAATCATCAGATGGAAGATCTTCCTCTCTGTCTCTCTGCCTCTCTGCATATCTGACTTTCCAATAAAAATAAATAAATCTTTAAGAAAATAAGAAAAACATGAACTAAATGTTGTCTGAAATGAAATGTTAGTATGTATTATTATGACATTGGCATCATTGTGATTTCTGTTGGAATGATTCATTTTTTGGAGGTTCTTTTGGCTGCCCAGACATTCCTGTCATTATCCATATTACACCATCACAGTTCTAGAAGCTATGTGAAAGTCCATGATGTTTTTCTTCTTCCACAATTTCCAATTTGTATATATAATTCCTGCATTATTTGAATATGATACAATATGCATGGGCTGCACACGATTCAAATGCATTTGACACATATGGAAGTGGTGAGATGACCAACACAATCAAAATAATCCATCCATTTACAAGCTACTTTTATACAAGTAATAATGACTACATGTTCGCTCTCAAATATAAACCTAAATGGTAAGCTGCTTGTTAAACTTTACAAAACTGTCTTTGAAGTTTCCCTAAATCCTCACCTTGTAACTCATTACACAAATACTACACAGCCACAAGAAAATTGCTTATCATTCAAATTACAAAAATATAAATGAACCTGAAACACAGTTTTCCTTTATCAAATGTGATTCTATTCCAGTTGGGATGCCACACTGATACTTTGGTTTTAGCATTTATAGATCAATTGTTTTGATTTGACATCTTTCACATGCATTCTATTATTTTGGTTGAAATATCTCTTAGTCTTTGGTTACTCTTCATACACAGTAGTTTATTTTCATTGTTCTTTATTTTGGAATTTTTCTACCTGCTATAATTTTGTAGAGATTGCTTACATTCCTATTGTAATTTTTACATGTACTAATAGGTTCCCCTTAGACTCTTTGATTTGAACAAATGTAATCTAGTTTGCTGCACAAATATTTTGAAATCTTTGCATGTATGATAACTTTGGGAAGATTATAAAAGACACTTATTAAAAAAGAGTTGTATATGAATTTCAAAATTATTTTGTGCCAAAATAAATATACATTCATTTTATTTTTCTTCAAACTTACTGAACTACATGGTATACAGATAGCAAGATAACACTGTACACTTAAAATGCACATAATTATTGTTCACACAAAATAAATTAATTATGAATATAGCAATATTGATATATCCAAATCAGTTATGTTAAATATTTAATTTTAGATAAAATTGCTTACCTTTATATATTTTCAGTAAATACATTTTCTTGATTGCACATTAAGCATTAACTGCACCTGACACAGTATTTAGCATAGATCAGAAAGCATATCACTAGTATTATTTTTTTAGAAAGAATACTTTTCAGTGAGGAAATTAAAAAGACCAAACTCCTTTTCAGCTGATTGACTCTCCAGATGTCTGCAACAAATCTTGACCTGAAGGCAGAAGAGTGCAGGTCTTCACTCCTGGTGGAGGAATCCGGGACCCTCCTGCAGGTGGAGGAATCCGGGACCCTGCTGCAGGTGGAGGAATCTGGGACCCTGCTGCCGGTGGAGGAATCCAGAACCCTCCTGCAGGTGGAGGAATCCAGAACCCTCCTGCAGGTGGAGGAATCTGGGACCCTCCTGCAGGTGGAGGAATCCGGGGCCCTGCTGCAGGTGGAGGAATCCAGAACCCTGCTGCAGGTGGAGGAATCCAGAACCCTCCTGCAGGTGGAGGAATCTGGGACCCTCCTGCAGGTGGAGGAATCCTGAACCCTCCTGCAGGTGGAGGAATCTGGGACCCTGCTGCGGCTGGAGGAATTCAGAACCCTGCTGCATGAAATCTTGGCCAGGAACCTGCGCTCAGGCACTGAATGCAGGAAGTCATTTGTGAAACGGGAGAGCAGGGGAATCATATTAATTAGCATGTGAGCTTCTTGGCCACAAATATGTCCTAGCACTGTTTTTCTAAAAAGAAAAAAAGCAAACACGTTTTCACTTATAAAGTTATATTTTAGCTTTTGAGTATCTCATAACCCTTTAGAGTAAAAATATTTTAGTGAATGATTTTTGTCAAATTACACTTGGCCTAAAGAGTTTACTATTTATATAACCTATTAACCAATTTCATTAGAATAATAAAAATTGAAAACACCCAATGCTTGTTCAAAGTCATTTCAGCTATAATACTGTGGGACTGTGTTGCATCACCTGAGATTTTGAGTTATTCCATGTTAAAATGGAACCTATAGCGAACCTACATGTTAGGCATATGTTAAGTCTCATAACTTCCTAGATAGGTGACCATGCCCGTTTAGTATATAGGTATAGTATATAGGTTTTATTCCATAGAAGAGGTAAGACTTAGTAATTAAAAATACCATGCTTTTCCCCTATTGGCCAAAATTTCAAGGAAGCAGAAACAGAAGTGGTCAAGTATGATTCTATAGGAAAGAGACATGACTGATCACGTGGTGATGACAGGGTGGATGCAGCCTGGAGGGGGAGAGATAAAAAGATACACGGATGTTGAGAAAGAAAATGACTTCCCATATGTCTCAACAGCAGACAAGTTAGACAATTAAAAAATTAAAACATCATATTAGGGTGAGAAGAGGCAAAAGCCATTTGCACTTTTGAAGGAGAAAATGGTTGCTATTACAATTCTGCCAGGCAGTTTTGCAGTTCACATTAAAAATTGTTATGCTTATAATAAACTCTTGTAGTGTGTACTGTGGGCATCTACTGAGAAAACCCCAATAGTGTTGTATTTTATAACTTTTACAATGTTATTTTGCTAGTACTCTTATATGAGTAGGAAAACTGCTAAGCTTAGTGACCGTGTAGAGAACAGTCGAAATAATATGGGAAGGAGATTATGTAGGTTGTGGCACAGTTAGCAATAACAAGTAAAACACACACACACACACAGTTGCAATTATAGAAATGTTTAAATATTAATATTAAATTTAAATACTAAACATAATTAAATCAATAACATATTGACATTCAATTGAATACAATACTCATGTTGATAAATGGACATTTACACTCATATGGTTACATGCAGTAAGTAGAGTGGCAAGGAAAAACAGAATGGATATCATTCAATGCTAACAAAATGCCACATAATAAGGTGTTGATATTATCAGAAATATGGAAGATCGAGATTTAGTCTGTGGCTTCTGGTATTGGTCTCGCCTGACCCGAGGTTCGCAAGGCTGCCAGTCAGTGAGCCAACAGATGAGCTCCATCTTTATCTTGTCATTGCTCTATGTTACATATAAACAAAAATCAACACATCTAAAAATTCTGGGTTATTTTTTGATGTTGAAAATAGCATAAAATGTCTGATGAAAATGAATGAAAGTACAGTTGGTAGATGGCAAGAAGACCAGAGTGTAAGGAATAAACAAATGCAGACGATCACGCTGCAATGCAGGGTTATGAGGTGGACAAACGCCAACATAAGTCAATGGCAAATAGTTCAGAATCTAGCCTTAAGCCATTCTTTTAGCATATTGTTCATCTTGAACAGTTTCATTCATTTATCTTAGGTGTTTCTTCATGAGCTGATATCTGCTTCAAATTGTAGTCACGATTAACATTTTGGAGTGATATTAATTTTTTAATTGTATACGTTTTAGTATTGATAATTTTTACATATTTGATTAGGGTGCGAAAGATCAAGTGCTGGAGGAAAATGGGTGAGGCCATTGTTTTGACATTCTTTTTTCTTTCCTGTATCTGGAGAGAGGGGAAAGATAAAGGGAGAAGCCACCCCCGGCCTCCCAACCATCCCAGGGTCCCTGACGTGGGACATGCTCAAGTGGTGTCTGTAGTTCAACAGTTCTGAACTGCTGCCAATCTCGCCATTCCAAGTAGGAAAAGACCTTTCTAGATTCCACCGGCTGACATATTCCACTCTAGAGTCTCCATTTGCCCAGGTATTCACTGCCAACTCTGTGTTGGGGGAGTTGAACAATTTGTTCTATCATTGGTATTTTGTTGTATATGTCCTCTGTAGGCTCCAGTGTACTGCCATATCCTCCATGTACTTCTGGATATATATACATACATACACACATATGTATATATATAAACATATATATGCACATATATACATACACACACAGATATACAGAGAGGAAGAAAGACAAAGGGGAAGATCTTCCTTCCTCTGATTCACTCCCCAAGCAACCGTAACAGCTGGAGCTGAGCCTATCCGATGCCAGCAGCCAGGAGCCTTTTCCGGGTTTCCCACACAGGAGCATGGTCCCAAGGCTTTGGGCCTTCCTCTACTGCTTTCCCAAAGCACAAGCAGGAAGCTGGATGGGAAACAAGGCCACCGGAATTTGTACAGGAGCCCATATGGGATACCGGAGTGTGCAAGGCTCGGACTTTAGCCACTAGGCCACTGCACCGCCCACCACCAAAAAAATACATTTTATAGAATACTTTTAAAAAATATATTTATTTATTTTTATTGTAAAGGCAGATACACAGAGAGGAGAGACAGAGAAGACCTTCCGTCTGATGATTCACTCCCCAAGTGAGCGCTATGGCCAGCGCTGTGGCAATCCGAAGCCAGGAGCCAGGAGGCTCTTCCTCCAGGTCTCCTACGCAGCGCAGGTGCAGGGTCCAAGGATTTGGCCCATTCCCGACTGCTTTCCCAGGCCACTAGCAGGGAGCTGCATGGGAAGTGGGGTTGTGAGGCTTAGAACCAGCGCCCATATGGGATCCTGGTTCATTCAAGGCTAGGACTAGCTAGGCCACGGCGCCAGGCCCTAAAATACATTTTATAAGATAAAATCTATAGAGGATTGTGAGTTGCCCTATTTGGTGGCAGGCATCTTATTTCAGAAACCATTAAAACATAAGGGAAACCTAGGCCCCAGTATTAGAGGAAAGATTGTTATGAATAACTCAGTGTGGTTAGGGGAGGACAGGACCCTAATCTCTGATTGTCGAAGGAAAGCAATCGACATTTATACTTACTTGTATATAGAGGATTTGGGGGTTTGTGCAAGTTTTCACCCTTATCAAAATACAATCTATATATTACATTACGGAAAGGAAGCCTCATCAGCATCAAGGGAAATGATAACTCCCTCTGAGTTCCCCCTGACCCCTTAGAAAATAAGAAAGAAGCAAATCCCTCTGAAATGACTTTATTTGTAGAAGGGAATGACCTATATATATGGCTGACCCCCTAGGTGTAAACTCTACTGCTGTCCAATTCTAAATTAAATGCATTTTTATATTTTCTTATCCATAAATCTATTCTGAAATTTTTAGTATATTTAACTTGTATTTCCTCAATATTTCTCAACGGTGGTTGAAAACCTGGAAAACAAAACAAAACAAAAAAACCTGAGGAGAACAAGGAAAGCTTTTTTGTTATATTTTGTTTTATTTTATTTGGTTTACCGTAAATGTGGAAGTTAAAAATTACACAAAACCCAACAAATTACAGAAACAAGAAAGAAATACCTGCATATACCAGTCTGGATGCAAACATAGTGTTTTGTTAAGTATTTTTTAAAGTGTTTGTCAAACAAGGTATTAAAATTATATACAACTATAATGTATAGGGCCAATGTGGTGGCTCCACAGGCTAATCTTTAATTTTTGCACCTGGATCCAATAAGGGCACCTGTTCTAGTCCCAATGGCACCATGTCTGATGCAGTTTTCTGCTGTGGCCTGGGACAATATGAATAAGTCAAGCCTTGGGCACTGTGTCCATGTAGGAGCACCTATCAGATCCTGGTTCCTGACCTCAATGAGTTCATCTCTGACCACCGTGGGCACTGTGTCCATGTAGGAGCACCTATCAGATCCTGGTTCCTGGCCTCAATGAGCTCATCTCTGACCACTGTGGGCACTGTGTCCATGTAGGAGCACCTATCAGATCCTGGTTCCTGGCCTCAATGAGCTCATCTCTGACCACCGTGGGCACTGTGTCCATGTAGGAGCACCTATCAGATCCTGGTTCCTGGCCTCAATGAGCTCATCTCTGACCACCGTGGGCACTGTGTCCATGTAGGAGCACCTATCAGATCCTGGTTCCTGGCCTCAATGAGCTCATCTCTGACCACCGTGGGCACTGTGTCCATGTAGGAGCACCTATCAGATCCTGGTTCCTGGCCTCAATGAGTTCATCTCTGACCACCGTGGGCACTGTGTCTGTGTTAAAGCACCTGTCAGATCCTGGTTCCTGGCCTCAATGAGCTCATCTCTGACCACCGTGGGCACTGTGTCCATGTAGGAGCACCTATCAGATCCTGGTTCCTGGCCTCAATGAGTTCATCTCTGACCACCGTGGGCACTGTGTCTGTGTTAAAGCACCTGTCAGATCCTGGCTCCTGGCTTCACTGAGCTCATTTCTGACCACCGTGGGCACTGTGTCCTTGTTGGAGCAACTGTTGTTGGCCTTAAATCAATGATACACTATCATTTTATATTTCTTTTTTAAAGATTTATTTATTTTTATTGGGAAGACCAATTTACAGAGAGAAGGATAGATAGAACGATCTTTTGTCCACAGATTTACTCCATAATTGGCCACAACAGCAGGATCTGAGCTGGTATGAATCCAGGAGCCAGGAGCTTCTTCCAGGTCTCCCATGCAGATGTGGGATCCCAAGGCCTTGGGCAAAACTTCATTGCTTTCTCAAGCCACAAACAGGGAGCTGCATAAGAAGTGGAGCAGCCATGACATGAACCAGCACCCTTATGAGATCCTGGGCACATCCTATGTGAGTTCCTCAGCCACGAGGCTACTGCACCAGGTCCAATCATTTTATATTTCTAAGATTAGTTTGCTTTTAAATGCATTGGGATTGCAGGCTTCAACTTTTGCATTTGATAACGTGGTATTTTGGATATGCAATGAAACAAAACAACGAAATGAACTGCCGATTATTTCATTGCAAATTGGTCCCTTTATCAAATGAAGATATTGCATTTCACCTTTTTGTCTATAACTATCATATTGCATTGTATCCTTTTCACCAGCGGTGCTTGGGTTTCAGAGAACTCATTCTGACAGCCACAGGTGTCTGTTCAGAATGAGACCATTACTTGATGCCTTTTCTTTGTACAGAGATTAAGGGCTGTGCAGTTCACAGCTCAGCTGCTTCTTACACTGAAATCAGTTTGCATTTTTTTTTTTCAAGTGGCTTAGTAACTTACTTGTGCATTTGTTGACTTTCGCCTTATCATCTACTTAAATATAAAAATCAGAACCTGTATGGAAACATGAGGTACACGCAGGAGAATGCAGTATTTACTGAAATTCTAATTTGTGATCATCTACTTTTTATATATTTCTGTAAAACCTCGTGTCTAATATATAAATTTTACCTTAAATGGAAAGATTGGTGCAGAAATATCATCAACATTTTATACTTAAACCAAATGACCTGGGAAAGCAACAATAAATTAAGTCACCAAGAAAATAATATGCATTAATGTGTGAAATGTTATAACTTGCAGGATTTAAAAGCAATAAATCGAGGGTCAGTAATAGAGGAATTTCAAATGCAAAAAAGATAACATCATTTTTAATGTGCTTGCTCTAAGTACTATAAATACTTGGTAGGGAGCTATATCACCCCAGAATAGTTTTCCATTTTAATGCTGGAAAAACCGTGAAAAGGAGATTATATAATCAAGGTACAAGATGATTCAGAAACTAGGCTACAACAAGAGATGTAATCAAAGGTTCGGCTGAATTTCCTTGCTGTTTCTCATTTCACTGAAGCAATTCAGTTCACTGAGAGTCATTAACTAAAATGGAGCTCAAAAGTCAGAGCAATTATAAGAGGCAAATGTTGAGAGAAGATTTAAATGTGTCCTAAAATGAGACCTTGCTCCTGATGTTATGTGACACGTCAATTCAGTGCTTCCATTTTAGCAGCTTTTCCTAAACTCCTAATCATTGCTTCATTTCGTCTGTGTGGAGCTGGAAGCAACACTGAAGTCCAAAACCACCTGGGGTCTAATCGCTTGGAGTTCACCAACTATTTTTAGCGTCTAGCATCTAATCTTTCAAAATCAGCAAATTTCTCCTTAGACTTTTACCCCAAGAGTCATGATTAACCCTGAGGTCTGAGTGTCTATTCTAATTCTCCACGTGGACTCCTGTTAGACCAATTCCTTGTATATATCTAATTATGTATATATATTATAATCAGGAAATTGTTCTCAGCAGCTGGAAACAGGGGAGCGAGGCTATGGAGACATTTGTCTTTAGTGGGACTCCGAGGAAATTTGATATTTAAACATGCTAGAAGAATTACATTCTCGTCTTCCTCTATCTTAGCTTTCATTGAGATAATTGCTAAGGTCAGAGATACTTATTCATAACTCTTTATTATGTTTCATAATAGTTATTGCATTTGCTTTGACTTCTAATTCAAACTCCAACACCTGTAAGTTTATTTTAGATAGTACTATGAAGTACAACATCTTCATCATTTCCTGCAGAGGTTCTGCTTCAGTTTCAGAGAGCAGCAGTTTGAAATCATTTGCAAATAAGTTACAGGTTTTCCATGCACTTCAAACTTTAGAGATGAACTTTTCAATATACAGTTTCAGATTATGTGTGTGTGTGAGAGTGAGTTTGTATGGCTTTCTCTCTTAATATATATCCTCTATCTGTTAATCATTAAGTGTACACTCATCTTGCAATGACTTGGAAAATACACAGTTTTTCTTAATAGATATCCCCAAATATCTGCAGCACATCTAAATATTTCTTCCATGTTTTCGTTCACTTGATTTGCAAAGATGTTATGATTTCATTTTTACACATTACAGTTATAACCATGTCTAGTTTAGAATAAGGTTAAATGGAAGGGATTTGGGATTTTCAGATTTATGTGTTTCTTGATAACCTTTAGCTGAACAGGTGAAGGAAGACAGGGAAGCATGGAGTGACCCTCAACATCTTTCTGAGCAATGTATGCCTCCATTCTCTAAATGCTGCCAACATGACTGTAACAAGATCAAACTGCTTGAAATAAGTGCACATACCATGATGCTAAGATAGATCCATTGGTGTAGACTCTTTTGCAAATGATTAGAAAAAAAGTATTACTTTTGTATTTGAGAGCGTGGGGAATAGTCATCCATAAACCTGCAACTCTCAGCACTAGCCTCAATGAACCAACATTCCCCTGATGACAGTACCCTAATTCCTGCCACTGAAATAACTTTCATATCATTTCAATAGAATAAGTCCACGAGTCCCTCAAGGCCTTATGGAAAAAACCTCTCAACGCTTCCTCCATTCCAGCTACTCTCACCCATTCTTAACATTCCTCATACAAAGTACTAGAATGTCTAACTCATGCAAAATTGGCTCACATGTTTACAAGCTTCAGAGAATAATTTTTGCCAACAACTTGATGTCATCTCTGAGAATCTCTGCTAGGATATTGAAACTTCCCGGGACTAGTGTGGAGCAGTGTGTGCTCAGCTCAGTGTCTCCAGCTCCACCTGCTCCACCTGTGACTCTCAGCTTGCACCTGCTCTTCCTGAGGGCAGCATCCAAAACGTGCTGTGCTGACGCTTACATGGGAAACACTAAGGGAGGCTGATGATGAGTCCTCAGGACACAGGTGGAAAACAACTGCACAAACTAAAAATTCAATTATGTACATTCTAACACATGTGAAAACCCATATAAACGGTGTCTCACTGAGAGAAACCTGGGCATTGTAAATGATCTTAGAAAAATCATGTTGATTATAAAATTGTAAAATTAACTATATTATAAATGGCATGCAAGAAAGTCCAATAGATTAGTCATTACTAAAAGGTGAATTGTGCAATTACTAAAATATGACACCTGGGGAAATTCTTTTAATTATATTTATACTTGGCCTGCACTATGAAGGCAAGTATTATTTAGCAGCAGAGTAAACTATTGCTTGAGATGCCCACATCACACACCAGCTCTGTTCTAACACACAGCTTTGGGAGGCAGCAGATGCCAAAGCAAATGACCACGTATGTCACTCACTCAGGTGGACTTCTGGTCCTGGCTTCAGCCGGGGCAGGTGGAGAATGATCCAGGAGGTGCAAGAGTCAGTCTCTGTCTAACACTTTTTAAAATATATTTAAGCAGAGAAATGTGTTTAATATGTTTAATCAAAGAAATATTTAGAAACAGTAAAAATTGTACAACATCAATTTGGGGGACAGTTTATTAGTATGTCTCCAAAAGAAAGGCCACCTAAAGAAAAATAATCAAAGTTGATTGAACACACTTACAGCTTGTGCACAGTAAATAGGGCTATAAAAGAGTAATTGGATAACATATACATTGGGAAATAATATATACTTACCATATTTAACTAAACATATATATATGTGTGTGTATATATATACATATAAACATATGTGTGAAGTATATATATATATATATAGGCTGAAATCAAAAATACTGAAATCAAATGTCACAATAATAAGAAAACAGTCCTATTAAAATTAAAGAACCTGAATAGACATTTCTGAAAAGAACATTTACAAGTAAGGAGCAGTTACACACACACACACACACACACACACACATAAAAACACACACAAAAACTTTCAACATCAGGAAAACTGAAAGTAAAACCACAATTGGGGGCAGGTATTTAACAGGATGGTTAAAATATCTATGTCCCACATTGAAACGCCTGGGTTCAGTTCCTAATTCAAGCTCCTGACTACAATTACTGCTAATACAGCTCCAGAAGCTGGTTAATGCCAGATCCCATCCTGCTGCTTCACTTTCAGTCCAGGTTTGTGCATTTGGCCAAGGACATTGATCGATGATGCCCTAAGTTCTAGAACATCCTCCATTATTACAAGATACTGTAAGAATCCCATGCCTTCTGGTTTTGGCATTGCCTAGCCTCGCCATTGAAGCCTAACTAGTGGGTGGAAGACCTTTCTTTCTCTTCTCCTTTGTCTTTGCAATTCAGATTTTTCAAATGAATAAAGACATAGATAGATTGATAGATAGATAAAAATGTTTACAAGCAAAGTGGTGCAGCAGGGCCTCTAACCAGCCCTCAAATGAGATGCCAGCATTGCAGGCTGTGGCTTAGTTTGTTTCACCACGATAACATCCCTATTCCCTCAATTTATGTTGTACGTTTCACAATCTTTATATACATCTTTTGAGTCAGGTCTGTGATGGGATATGCTTATATACATATATTTTAATTCACACATGCATACTTTCATCTTTTTCACTGTCAGAAACCAATTGTTTAATTTCAGACAACATGCAACCTCATCTGATTTTCCACAAAACTTCAGATCAAGCATCATAAATGACCCCTTGGGAATCTATGCCACAATTCCATGTTGGACTTATCTAGGTCCACAGTGAGAAGTCGGCTTCAACAATTCATGATTAGAAACACTTCATAATAAAGAAGGCTTCACTTTGCCAGAAAATACATTATAGTCCAGGACTGGGCACTTAGTCAGCCAGAGCTGCTGGCTCAGTGGTTCAACTGCTTCTAATCCTACTTGTCACAGTATGTTATCCCTGAACAGCTGATATGGCCAATTGAATTCTATAGTTTCACAGGGTTACAGAAGTGCCCTTATTTTTAAGTGGAGTTGGGTCTTGGGATGAATGAAAGAAGTTTCAATGCTCAGTAGAAATGAACGCAATTGCTTCCCTACCTAGACAGGGCTTCGGAGTGGCCTTTAAGACCAAGCTGAGTGCTGTATGAATTCCTGGCTGCGACAAAACGAGACCTTCTGTTGTGTGAAGTATGTTGAAGCAGTCACCTCTCCTTCAGAGCAGAATTTACTGGTGGACCTTGGGCCTTGTCCAAGAGCTATTTGACAGTCTGAATAAGCCCACATTTGTCACTGTTCTCTACTGAAATGAACAATAGCATGTGTTATTGATATGGACTAGACAGCTATTTGGGGTGGGTCCTCGAAGCTGCATGGCTATTGATTCAAATCAAACATGATTTAAACTACTTCTACAGTTGGCCGACTTGACTGTGCAGGTGAGCAACCCTGTTCAGTGTTGCCTGTGATTGTGTGAGAGCAGAGGCAGAGCTGTCTCCATTAGCTACATACTAATTACTGTGAGGTCCTCGCTTTGCTGGTAACTGGTCCCGTGTTGTCTCGCCCTTGCCTTAACCCCAGCTTTATCCATCAGGGGATGAGCAGGCATCTCGAGAAGCACCCATGACTGCAAGGGAAGCCTGCCTGTGGTCCTCTTTTCCTACATTGGCAGCTATGGATACTGGGAAGTTCTGTCTGCCCAGTGCTATGCAAACTCAGAAGAAAGAGAAATAGGCGATTAAAGTAAAACCATTTCTTAAAGGCATCAAATGTAGGTTTTTCCTTAGATTTATGAGGTGGTTATTGCACAGATACTCTAAAATGTTACAACACTCCTATGTGTAGAGCACCACTAAGACAAACAGAAGACTGAATCATTCAACATCATCTAAACAGAATGATTGGGCCATTCAAAAATAATGTATTACGGATGATTGCTAATTAAAACACAGTTAAAGGGGATAAAAATAATCTACACAATTAAGAAAGAAAATGGCAGTATATATAATTAATGTTAGCTAGTATGAATCTTATTATGAGAGAAGCAAATCAATAGACAGAATTTACCCAAGTAGAAAATTGGATAAATTTTGAATATGCATTATTAACAATGATACGAGGAAAATGTTCAACTTCTTTGCAATCATAGAAAAAAACGAATTTGTCACAATTAAATGATGCCATAGATGTATTAAATTTGTCAAATTTAAGTTTGTTAATGGTGAATATCGATGGCAATGTGGGTGAATTTTTATACATTAAACTTTTATTCACAAATTAATTAGAAGTGTTAAATTGACACATTGACATTTTAAAAATTATTTGTCTATCTATTGTTAGCACTTCCTTTTTTTCTTAATGTTTGGGGAAGTATATACATACTTGACTAAGGATATTGATTCCTAAATCATACAGTCGCAATCTATCTCCAAAAAATCTCATAATTGGTGAAAGAATGTATTAATAGATGGCAGCAAAAACAATTAAATCACTTAAAATAATGGAAAGTAGATAAACCAAGTAGTAGACTGCAAAATTTAATAATACAATCACTTTGTAAGTTAATATTAAAAGCAAAACAGCAAACGTGAACATCAAGATGGATTCCATCTTGACAAAGTCAGAAAAATGGACAAAGATGCAGTTGGACGTGAGTCTCTGGTTCTGATGGCCATTTTAACTTTAGTGATTCATTCATGCATTCCATTCACCGCTCTTTACGCAACACTGTGTGCCTATGAATAAATTATTTTAATCTTAAAACATGAATAGTATTAAGTAAATATGCAATGCAGTTTTGAACCAAGTTTTAAAAATGTTTCTTATATTTATTTTGCTATTGTTGAGTTTCTGAAGTTCTTTAGATATATTCCCAAGAGCGAGATAGCTGCATCATTTAGTAGTTCAGTTTTCATTTGTCTGGGACTCTCCATGCTGACTTCTACAGCGGCTGAACTAGCCTGCAATCCCTCCAACAGTGGACTAGGGAACCTTTATCCCAACATTCACAGCAGGATATATGGTTAGTAGAGTTCCAAATACAGGCAAATCTCACTGAGGTTAGGGAAACCTCACTGTGAATCTCATTTGTATTTCCCTGACAGCTAGGGAGCCTGAGCACCTTACCATATGTCGGTTAGCCACCTGAATTTGTTCTTTTGCAAAATGTTTGACCATTTCTTTTGCCAGCTTCATCACAGGGTTGTTTATTTCGCTGTTCTTGAGTTTCTGAAGCTCTTTGCACATTCTGGATATTAGTCCTCAATCGGATGTGTCGTGTGTGAAGATTTTCTGTCGTTCTGTTGGTTGCTTCTTCAGTTTGTGGAACATTTTCTCTGCTTTGCAGAAACATCCATTTGATGTAGTTCTGTTTGTTCGTTTTGGCTCTGTCTGTGCTTTTGGTGACTTTTCTAAGAATTAACTTTTCTAACCAATGCCTATACTGTCTTTGCTGGTTTCCCTGGATACAGGAGAAAGAAAAATAAATTTTGGAAGCAATGGTCTCACACAATTTACCGTTGTCCTTGGCCCTTCATACCCTAGTCACCTATGTAAACATCATGAAAAAAATATTTTTTTAAAAGAGATACTTTTCTTTCTCTCTGCCTCTGTGTGTGTGTGTTTGTGTGTGTGCGTCTTTCTGTAAGAACAACTTTCATGTTAATAAACATTTTCAAAATCTGGTTATAGTTAACTTGCTCTAAACAGGAATAACTGCTAATGCAGGATTTATCACTTAAGGATGGGTTTATTCATTCAGCAGCATGCATCATGGGTCATTTCATGTTTTCATTGTTTGATAGTTCATTTAATTTTAGCATGAAATGTTATTAAGTCATCCAAAAGAACCATAGTTTATTTAGCAATAACTGAATGAAGAACATCCTGGTCATTTCCAACCTTTAGTTATTATGAAAATGTTTGAAAAATTTTTAGCTGTAGACATATATTTTCAATTATTTTGGGCATATGCTGAAGAATGTATTAGCTAGGTCATGTGCTAGGTGTATTATCTTCATTAGCGCAGACATTCCATTACTTATGTCTATGTCACATTTCAAATATTGACTGAATGCTGCATGCAAGACACTCAGCAGTTACGGTTCTTCAGCATACATACAGTTGCAATGAGTGAAGTAGAGTACTTTACGCTGAAGTTTTTGCTTATTTGTTTGTTTTCTTTTGGCAGGGGAAAGTGTGTTCCAAGGTCCAGGTCATTTAAAAGTAAATATCGCTTGATTTTGGAGTACAGCAAGCAAAACCACCACCTGCAATATCACGTTCCACACAGTTGCAATTCCCAGTCTCAGCTGCTCTGCTTCAATCTAGCTCTCTGATTACACACTTGGAAAGCAGTAGAATGTGATCTGAGTTCTTGGGATCCTGTTTCCATGTGAATTACATGGATGAAGCTTCTGGATTCTGGCTTTGGTCTGACCAGCCAATAAAAATCTCAGCCATCTGAGGAATGAACCAGCAGGTGTAAGATCTTTGCTGTTTCTCCCTTTCACTTTCTCCCTCTGTAACTCTTGAATACATAAAATTAATCATTAAAAAGTATTTTTACTTTCAACAAATTTTGAGTTTATAGAAAGAAATTTGCTTAAGGAATACCAGACATACGTTCTAATGATAATTTGGAAAAGTTAAACAGCATCAGCAATGTGTAAAAATGTATTTCAAATAATTAATTCATTGCTGTTATAACAAATTATGGTGAAGTAAAAATTATTTTACAGTGACAAAAGATAGACGTCTTAAAATAACAAATATGAATAAGTGAAGAGCCGTAGGGAAAAAGTCATGTATCTGCTTTTTTCAGATTCTAGTTCTTGGATCAAGGTCCCATCTTTCTCTTTCTCTCCTCTCTCTCTCTGCGTGTTTCTGTCTGTCTGTCTGTCTCTCTCTCTCTCCTTCCTTCCTCCACTAACTCCTTTTTATGATATCCACATATATTTGGAACAGTTTGACCTTTTTCCCAAAAATGAACTTTGTAATTACAATTTGTCTGTCTGAGAAATCTGTCATAAGACCTTTAATTTCAGAGGATAACACAGTACTGATTTGCAAATACGGCAGTAAAATCCTTGATTCTGGGGATTATGAGGTTGGTATCTTGGCTAAGGGTGCAGTTTGGCTTACTACAACGACACCTTCAAACTTTAAAGAGGCTGAGATTAATTTATGCCTATGAATGTTTGATTTAATGAGTTAATTTCATGTGATAGTCTCCAGGGATTCTTCAAAAATCAAAAGTCTGTGGCAGATAAATATGAAAAAGCTGCCAGGAACAAATTTCTGCATAAACAAGTATGACTTAATTTCATTTTCCAAAACTTTGAAAATTGCTCTAGCATATGAAAGTTTGTGTGCAGGTCACGGTGATATATTTACTAGATCAACTGATTCAATAATAATTTAACATTGAAACAATGTGTTTTATATTCTGATTTGTCTCACTTTGGAATGTATTGCTCCACATATAAATCTAGTATTATTTTGTAGGGAACAGGAATTTAAAAGGCAAAGATACAAAATCAATGTATTTAACATTCAGCAATATATTAAGGTAGGCTTGGGGGTTTAACATAGTGAGATATCTGGTTTTACGTAAGAGCTGGCGTTGTCTGATTAACATTGGTTTATGAGGCTAAAGTTGCAGTCTTGCTGTGTCTGGGTTGTGAAGCTATTTCGATTTGATATGTCACAACGTGCAGTTTGTACAATGTCTTCTTGTGCTTCAGAATGTACTAAAATAACAGCCTTTTATTCTTCAGCTAAATTCTTTTACACTTGTCATTTTTAATAACTAGAACTCTTAGATTGTTCTAGACTTCTATATTCTTATATTCTTTGGTTTTATCAAATGATATAATTTTTTTAAACATTTTTAAAATTTTTATTACAAGGATATACAGAGGAGGAGGAAAGACAGAGAGAAAGATCTTCCCTACAATGATTCACTCCCCAAGCAGCTGCAAAGGCCGGTGCGGCACAGATCCGAAGCCAGGAGCCTCCTCCAGGTCTCCCACACGGGTGCAGGGTCCCAAGGCTTTGGGCTGTCCTCGACTGTTTTCCCAGGTCACGGGCAGGTAGCTGGATGGGAAACAGAGCTGCTGAGATTAGAACTGGTGCCCATTTGGGATCTCAGCACACTCAAGGCTAGGACTTTGGCAGCTAGGCCACAGCGCTGGGCCCCAAATTATGTAATTTTATATTCCATAAGCTATTGATGATCTCTAAAGTCTTTTACCAAGTCACAATGTTTTATCTACAAAAGAATACCAAATTCTAATTTGATAATTTAATATATCTGTTTGCAATAGAAGATCCTCTGGGAATATTTTATTGAAACAAGCATGAAGAAATGTTGCCATCACTCTGGAAAACAAGCTTGTGATGTCTATTTTCTTCATTAAATTTCCCTACTCATGTACAGGATACACAATCCAAACTCACAGAAAACATTTAAGAAATATGTTTTTATTACAGTTTATTTTGCTTTGGTTTCATAGTGTGAACCAAGTCATTGCCAATAGAATACAGCAGTACACATTAAAAAGGACAAAACCAACTACATCAAACATTAAAATATGTGCACACAGGCTCAAGAGTTTCCTTGCTTCAGTAGATGTTGCAGAAATAGATGATACACATTCAACACATATGACGTCTCATGGATTGCATGTAAAAATCACAGAGATTTTGTCCACAAATAAATATCACATGAGTGAGCCAATGTTTCTTCAAAATAGAAACATAAGCACAAACTCAAAGTGATTAAAAGTATTTAGCAAATAAATTATGTACATTTATACATGTCTATCTCTGTGATCGGACACAAGTAATTGGAATGATGCCTCTTTTTTTCTCTCTTTTTTTCTTTTTTTACTTTGACAATCTTTACATAGTTTATTTGGGTAAAAAGGTTCAAGGGCTACAGGAAAGTGGGTAAGATTATTGTTTCCATATTATTTCCTTCATGTGTCAGTAGTAAAGGGGGATATTGAGGGAGAAGCCCCACCCAGTTTCCCACCCACCCCATATCCCGCATGTGGGGCATGCGCTGAAATACTCGCTCAAGTGGTTTTGATAGTTCACCAGTTATGAATCTCTGCCAATCTCGCCCCTCCAAACATGATGATGTCGTTGAAAAATCACTGATTGACATTGTCCATCATAGTATCTCTATTTGTATTTTGTTGCCAACCTATAGCTGAGGTGGTTGATTATCTTGTTCCATCTTCTGTCCTTTCATGGTTAGGGTTCTGAGGGAATGATGCCTCTTAATGCATTTTGTTACAGGTAAAGATTTTCCGTTCAAGTGGTAATCCACGAACGGCTGCACTGGCCACAGTCCAGCCAAGGCAAAGTCAGGACCTTCATCCAGAGCTCCCACACAGATGACAGAGGTTTAGGCCACCTTCAGCCGCTTTTCCTGGCTGTTACTAGGGAGCTGTGTTGGTACTGGAATAGCAGGGACAAGAACCAGTGCCCATATGGGATGTCAGCCTTACCTGCAGCTTTGTTACCTGATTCCAGCCCCGATAATGACACATCTGGCGAAAATAAATGCAGTGCCAATTCTTGTCTTCTACAAATTTCAGATAACCATTTATTGTCAAGTTGCTTTTATTTTTGAATCCAACATCATCATTAATATTGAAATGATCCCAGGATGGCCAAGGGTATAGAAAATATGGAAATTGAAGGAAAACATTTAGCTATGGGATTTTTCTTATTAACAAGTTTAATACAATGAAAATATTAATTGTACCTTTTAATATTAAAAGTACATTTTAATGCTAAAATCCATAATTCCCAATAGAATACAAATATTCATAAGTGCATTGATTAAAATATTTAAAAATCCACAGCTATAGGTAACTGACTAGGTGGCCTTGCACACAGGGAAATGCTATACTGCTGGGATAAAAGTAACCTAGAGTTGGCAGGAATTCTGTGCCTAGTTATAGCAGTATGCCAGCCTAGTTGACTATTCTATTTTTTTTTCTTTAATCTTTAAAGTTACTTGATTAAGACGGGGAACTGCAGGCCAGGACACAACGCCCCAGCTCCCAGGTTAGGAAATTGCAAATTGCGTATGGAAGGGGTGCTCTAGATATTTTAAAGTGGGGGTAACTGAGGGCATGTTTGACAGGGTAGAAATGACTTCTTGGGTCTCCCATGGACCAGGCCAGTACACTTGCTGGTAGGAGAGGGAGCTGAGCTAAAGCGATTTAAAGGGAGAGAACCAGAGGGCATGTCTGGGTCAGAACAAGGTACCTGCCCATGTAGGAGATCTGAACCGGCCTAAAGAGAATCACCTGTCACACACCGATGCATGTCAAAGCTGAGGCTTGGGGACATGTCCGGCACGGCTAGGGCACAGGAAAGAAAAAAGGAGAGAATTATCCTACCCACCTCACCTCTGTTCCTCTCTACCCTATTCAGACCCACATGGACATTCACCCTCTCAACTATGTAAAACATATTAGAAACAGGGCTAAAGACTGTTCAGAAATCATCTTTTGAAAAAGACACAGCAGGTGCAATGAGAAACACAATATGCTAGGAACATCAATGTAAGTGAAATGAAATGCAATGAATGGAAGCAAAAAAGAAGCAGGGACATGATAAACATAAATACAGTCAGTGAAATAAATACAACAATGCTGCATATGCAAGGCAGGAGCAGAGCTTCATTTGTGCCTCTTTGTTTTTGCGAAAACCACTGTTCTTTGTATTAGCCTGCCTCCATTCTCATTTTCATTTTTGTTCATTTTTTAAAAATTCTTCTAGTTAATTTTCACCATGAAACTCACCATGGTAATTATATTCAGGACTTGCAAGATATGGACACTTTATAATTGCCAGTTTTGTAATTCTATTTTCTTAGAGGATAAAAGGCAAAGAATCATTGTTTCCAGTTTTACCGTTTCAAATTTTACTTGTATAATATAGGAAACTGAACCTAAAAGAACCACTATAACATCTTTAATGAAAGTGAAACATGCAAGAATGTCCAGCCAAAGCAACAGTGGGAGAATGCAATCATTTCAGTGTTTTAAGTCTCTGGGATATCTTCTTTATGCCAGACATCTGGCTGATTGAGAAGAATGAATAATGCTGATTGTCTACAGCTGAGAATGTATTAACTATACTGAAAAGACAGTGTTAAATGGAAGTATGATTTGTAACTACATCTACTTTCCTTTTGTAAATATTCATTTTTATAGAGAATAGTTTATAAAATATTTTGACTTTTATAAAAGCAGAGGTTCCAAGGATCATCAGTTTCTGAGAAATTACTATTTTTTAGTTTTTTAATAATATATCAAAAAACAAAACTCCCATTGAGATCTCCCTGTGCTCACTTTTGAGATGAGTGTTTTCTTTTACAAGGTGTATTAAAAGTGCCCATTGATTTTCTTCAAGACTGTGAAAAGCCAATGTCAATTTCATTTCATACAATGATCTTGGAAAGCTTAGTTTTTATTCACCCCTATAGAAATTTCCTGAGAATCAAAATGGCACAGTTTACAGAGATGCAGAACCATTAGCTGTCATGAAGCAGAGACGGCATTTCAAGGAAACAGGAAGACAGGCCAATGGCAAAGGGCACCTGGGGACCAAAGGACACAAGAAAGCAGCGGAGAATAATGTACCCAGCAAAGCTTCTCTTTGTCTTTGAAAAAGAAATAAAATTTTTCCAAAATAAAAGTTCAGCAATTATGTCTATTCTAGAACGGCTGTACAAATGCTGCTTAGAGATGTTCTCTTGACAAAGAAAAGTAATAGCACCAACCAAAACCAAAAGCAAATGTGAACACCCCAGGAAAAGGAAAACAGATTACATCAAAAAAATGAACAACCATTTCTAAAATGACATGAACTAATCACCACCCATTCATATTAACCCAGAATGCCAATGCCTCAAACTCATCAACCAAACATCATAGATTAGTAGACTGAATCAGAGAACCCATCTATCTGTTGCCTGCAAGAGATACATATAACCAACAAAGATCAGCAGAAACTACATCTCAAATATTTTGATGTTTTGTTTTCATTCTCATTTCTTCAATTGTCTTTCTGATATTAAATTCTTAACGGACTTAAAGTCATACAGTGCCATCGTTTTCTTTAGGATGATTCTTTATTTTCTCTTTCATTTCTTTGGAGGCACATTGGTTGTTCGGTAGGATGTTATTTAACCTCAGGACATTGTAAATTTCTACTTTATTTCCTGTTGTAGATTTTGGTTGAGATTTTTCATTTAAGGGTATTTATAGCAGCAGTATAATGAAATCTATTGTATCCAGATGTGAGGATAAAATGCAATGGGCATCTCTACTTCCAGATCAAAGATAGACTCCAAATGAAACTGTTAAGCACATCTTGACAACAGGGTATTTGGCACTCTGCCATTGTGACCTACGACTGTTTAAGAAGAGCTTTACTATTGCAATAATATAGAGGAACTCAGTGGGTGGAGGGATTTCCCAGAGCCTATGGAACTGTGTCATTAACTAATAATAATAATAATAACACTGAAAAAGTTCATGCAAAACTAAAAAAAAAAATTTCCATTGACATCATGAGACTGATAACTGTTCTTTATGTAATATATTATGTGTGGTCATTTTATCCAATCTCTTATTACTATGTTCTTATGATCTTTAACACTAATTCAAAGTATTTTAGTGAAAAAGACATATACCAAAGCAAATTTTCTTACATTTAAACTATAAGAATGTGAGAATAATTTTAAATTACAACATCTTTCATAATACATGCTAAAATTGTCTGAAATGAAGAATCCGTTTTACAAAATAGTAAAAATCTGAAAATTTTGTTTTGCCTGCCTCTCATAATCTCTTCTTGGTTTGCTCAATTTTCTTAATTAATGTAAAAAAATGAATTTGCTTAGATGACATGTTATAAGCTATATACTGGAAGAGTGGTTTTAGACATTTGAAAGCTAAAAAGTATTTTTCCACGTATGGTCTTCAAGTGTTCTCTACAGCTGACTAAATTAAAATTTAAATAAAAAGAGAAAGCAAAAGGCTCTGAAGCAAAATTATAATAGTGACAGAAGTCACAACATATTTTGGCTAGAGCATTTTGTTCTTTCGGGGTTGAAATTGTGATCTTAAAATGATACCAGGATTGAAGAAATATTTCCAGCAGTTGCAAAGATATTGGGATTCAAGTAGACTTCACCAATTTTTGAAAAAGGAGAAATTGAGTTACACATGGCATGCGTTGAAATACATTAGACTTTGAGAAATGGAGACTGCTCAGGGCTTGTGAAGGAAAATGGGAAACTGTAAAATCTATTGAGAGCGTTAACAGTCTATTCTATCAGAAGAGAATGCTTAAGATTGCCTTGAAAGAGTCTCGGGGTTTGGTGAGTATTGCGTATCTCAGCATTTTAAAGAATTTTGAAAAAGAAAACCAAAAGACTTTGAAAGTACAACATGCTGTTTTCATATTAAATATTGCATCAATGATCTTCCTAATGAGAATATGTTGCTTAATTAATGCATAAATCTTGATGTCAAGAACATTTTATTCAAATAGATTCTTTATTTCAAATCATGTACATGAATTTAATTTACTGTTAGGCTTTTTGTGAAGAAAGATATTTAAGATTATAACGCATCAGATGAGACCAGAGTTTCCAGAATTGGTCATTTATGTATTAGTTTATTTTTAGTCAGTGTAATTTAACTTCTGTCTTCCTTTATATTTGAGATACGGCGATAAGTACAAAAAAAAAAATACACTCTGAAAAGGATGATGTGAGAGCAGACACATAGATGGCCTGAGAAACAATTATTAAATATAAAAAAAGTTCATAATGTACATGATGCAAATGTGGATGATTAAGTCATCGAAGGGAAATGTTAACATATAAAAGTTCTTAATCAAGATGTGAGCATTTTTCTCATTGTTTCTTTAGTTACTTAGAGGTCTGGCATAAAAAGGGTGTTGCTATCATACTATCCCTGGTGATAAGAACCTCTCATCCTGAACATTGCAACTCACCATTACAGCAAAGACAATTGATCCTCTGTCATCGTGCCAGCCCCTCCAAGGAATAAACGCTGACATACCAATCACAATGAAATTTGTAGAGGACAGTGCTGAAGAGAAAGTAGTTTATGATAGAGCACATATTTACTTTCTTGTCAATACTGCCACAGCAAATTGTTCTAAAGTGGATCTTCATCATGCATTTTATTGGAGCTGAGATGATTATTTCAACAAAGTTTTGCAGCAAGACAGAAACAGGCTGTTAAAATTAACTTCAAGAAACAACTGGAGTTGTCTGAATTGAAAAAAAAAATACAAACAGAAGATTACTGAAACATCAATACAGACTATTACAATATCAAGCATCTAATTGCAGAAAACAAATCATGCTTTAAATGAATTATTCTTACTGAACCCTAGAAATAGATTTTGCCTGTCATTCACTTCATTTTGAAAGACAAAACTGATCTCAGGATATGGACATTTTATTCAAGCACGCTATCGATGAAAAGCAATCTTGATGTTTCAAAAATGAGTTGCAATATTTGAAGAATTTATTCCAACGAACAGGAAAAAAAAGCTAATCTCGTATCTCAAAACGGCACTTTCTGTGATTAAAGAATAGCCGTTTACGAAGTGTCTGATTTCTATACAGTTTTTGCCACTGACATCATGGAAAATGAGTTTTTGTTGTAATTCTCATAATTCCCACAATATTATCCATATATGTGTTTCAACAGAAACAGCTCAAATAGTTACATAAATTCATAAAAGTTGAAACCTGAATATAATGTGAGGTTACCTGAAGATATTAAGCTTATTTAAAGGAATGCTATGCTATTTGAAAGAAACACATTTTTTTCAGTAACCCTGCATTTCAGATTTATTTTGATAAATTGTTGCATTTATGAGATAATTACTCCAACTCTTAAAGGAATCTTTTCATTAGAGAAACTTCACTGCTAAGAAAGCATTATTTTTTAAATTTGCTGTGAAAATCCAATAATGCCATTAATCAGAGTTTTAACCTACTGGTAGGTTAAAACTGGTTGAAAGCTCAATGAAAGCTGCATGGAACTGCTAAAATAAAAGGAGGGATTGATTACAGGGAATCTCACTAAGACATTTTAAAATAAATGCATAGGTTTTCAAAGAAGCCCATAAAGCATTTAAAAGAATTCATAATGTTTTACCTCACTCACTTTATATTAATTAGATTAAGAGATTATATTTCAGGAAAGCATTCACAGGATAAAGAGATAAGTCGCAGCTCATTGTGCCGATGTGAACAGCTTGAAGATCATGTTTAAAAGACACCACATAGCTGAAATTGCTCTATAAGCAGTAATGGAATATATATGTACATATATATGAAAATAGATTTTTAAGAAAACAGCAACGAATTGGGAAAATGAAACATGCATCTTTGAAACAACAGTTAAAAAACATCCAGGCAAGTTTTGAAACTGCTTTCTGCAGATTCTCTGACAGATCACAAGGTAAAGCGATGGAGGCCCGTGGATGCACACTAGATAAAGCATGCAGCCAGGAGCCGACCAACTGACCCATTGACTGAGTGTAACAGTGATAAGCAGGGAGCCCTGAGCATCAGTAACCATAACCTGATTGGTCCCTCCAGCCTCCATAGCCACCAATCAACTTAAAGATCAGCTCAGATGTAATTTTTCCTGACAGCTATCTGCAAACCTACCCTGGCTGCAGCCCTAATTGGTTCCCTCATTTCCCCACAGCAAGGCGGGGGTCTTCCAAGCAAAGCAGTACAGTTATGCACACCCAGCCCTGGGCTGCTTGTCAGCCATCAGGTCAGAGTGGGATCTCAGCTCTCCAAGGCCCCAGCCGGTTCCCCGGGGCGCAGTGTGCTGCGCCCTCATGACCTCTGCCACAGGCCAGGAGACAACTGCCCCTAAGTTTTACTAATTAATTCATTTGCATACATTCTTTTTATAGTACTGCTTGCTTTTGATAATCAATAGCTACAATGGATTAGTCATTTTCCATGACAGTATTTTTTTTCAGCACTATATTAATGAATGTTCCTCCAGGATGTTGTCTTACAAACACAGACCTGGGAAGGCTATCCACTGGGAAAATACTATTTTTTTTAGAAGCTGACTTTTATCACTGATGTTCAGTTAGATGTGCCCCACATAAGAGTTCCTGAGCTCAACTGCCAGGCCAACTCCTGACTTCAGCTTTCATCAATGCAGAGCAAGAGAGACGCTGGCAACTCTCTTATTGGAAGAGATGTATTCAGTTAATTACAAAAAATGTTAGTTGATGATTTACAGTGCTTGATTACAGATACTAGATGGGTAAGAAATAGACATAATTTTTTTAATGTAAAAAAGTTGAACAATCATTTGAGCAAAGTAAATATCAAGGCCATATAAGAAATTTTTATCAACAATTGTCATTCAGCATAAATCAAATGAAGATAATTTAGGTATCATAGTGGTTTTATGGTCAAATGCTATACGAAATATAGTTCTGCTATAGCAAAAAAAGTTATAAAGTAACTTAATATAATTCATTTTAATAAACACATGCAGATTCTTTTTCTAGATTTCATGAATTGTGTTACAGAATCATCTTTAAATACTAAATCCTAGTGTAATTACCGCTACATTTCACTTGGCGCGAGGTATCTGACAATTTTAGGGGCATGAAACAAAGCAAGGTGAAGACTGATTGCAGTGGAATGAGAATGAAGGTCCAACAGGTCAAGGTAAGAATGATTGCTGATTATGCATACACCTAACAGCATCTCGAGAAGCTAGACAAAGTGTGTTAGGAAGAAAGGTTTCTATCAGGAATGACTAATACTGTTGGCTTTGGGAGCGAGCCATCGTCTAAGCTGAAGGGACAGATTGTTAGAGCAGAGTCAGTGCAGGCATCCATCTGGAGCCATTGGTTCCCTGTTGCTTCCCAGTTTTTCTATTCACAAATCAGCATTTCTTCTTTGTTGAGCAAATGAAAAAACAATTATAAATAATGTAAATGTACTTCCTAATTATTTTGTCATTACATTAAAACCGAATTATAATTGTTCACGTTTATCAACTCGTGAGGTTGAGTTTACATGTTTTTATATTGTTGATAAAGAACAAAGGGACGCTGCCAAGCAGATGTTAAAGACTAAATCAAGATGTTTGTTATCAAATAGAACACAGGTACTAAAAGTCCACGACAGTGGATGGATTTTTTTTTTAATTTTTGATGTTGCTTACATAATTAACAAGGGTATAAACCCATGAGGACCACTGATTAGGGTGGAGAAGATCAAGGCATGGGGCAATGTGGATGGGAAAAATGCTTACGATTTTCCTTTTCTTTTTTTCCTCTTGTATCAGGGAAGTGGGAAGTGGGGCCCTTTCCCAGCTGCCAAATTACACTGGTACCCAGGGATGGGGAATGTCCACTTGGCGTCATTTTTTAAACCCCTATGTGGAGAAAAATGTTCTAGGAGCAATTGCTTTAGTAGTTTTCATAATCTGAAACAATGTTGGTTTCATTGCCCCAAGGTTAAAAAAAACAAATTGTTCCAAGGCCCATTGGCAGAGTCTACCCCAGTATCTCCACTCATCCAGACACTTATACCCAATGTTCAGTCAGGAGAGTTGTCCAATCCAATTTGTTCACCATCTTCTGACATGGCACTCAACAGTTTTTGCAGGTCCAAATGAGCTGACCGTCTTTTCCTCCACGTGCACCTGGCGTGTTGTGCAGTACAAAGACATCAGCAGTCTAGGAGACCTAATCCCAATACATGCACTCCAAGATTGTACCAAAAATTCTGCAGTCCTCTTTGTGGTCAGAGCTTTGAGTCCAGTGGTCCAATTGGGGATTTTTCTAAGAAATATCTCCTTGGGTGATCCCAGACCTGACTCCTGCCTGCACCAGCCAGTACAGGGTCTGGTTCAGTGCACCACCCATATCAGCCTATACACACCATGCTGACTGTAATTGCCGCTCAGTTCCATCCCCTGCCCCACATCCTACACAGGCTAATGAGTGTTGTGACCCAGCTTTAGCCAACCTGCCACAGAGCTGGCCCTTATGCACACCAGCAGTAACTATACCCCCACCAGGGCAGCCCTCAGCCCTGGTTCCTACATATGCCAGCACACCCTGCTCCACAAGACAGTCCACGTGAATGATGACAGGTGCTGCCATACAATCCAGCCTGATTCCTCCCAGCCTTGAGTTTCATGCACACCAGTAGGAGCTGCAGCCCAGCAGAAGAGTACCAAGAGTACTCTATTAGACCCACTGCCATTCCTGGAATCTGGAACCTTTTCAGGAGGTATTGTAGTCCAGTCTGACACGACTTGCACCATGTTCTGTTGGCACTTATTCTGGCTCTTGTATATGTCAAAGGATGCTGTGGCCTGGCCTAGACCAGCCCTCCTCCAAACCCAGCTCACATGCAGGTTCACAAATGTTGCAGCCCTGTCAAGTCTAGTCTGTCCAACTCCCATGCTCCACTGCAGGAGCAGTGGCCTAGCAGCGGCCTCCTTCACAGTCCCTCAACAGGCTCACTCCTAGCAAAGGGTCTTGGATGTGTCAGTGGGTGCTATGGCTCAGTCTTGCATGACAGGTCTTACCTCAGCATTCACTGATGGGTGTGAAGCCCAAATCTGCCCAACATACCCACCCCACCTTCAGCCCCAGCTCATGCTTGGCGGTACTGCAGCCCAGCCCAGCCTGGCCAGCCTTAATGTGAATGGTTGAATACTGGTTCCCAAACTGGCCTGGCCTGCACCTCATTCTGACTCTCATACCTGCCAAGAGGTGCTGCAAACTAGACTGGCCTGGCCCACCCCAGATCTGACACACATGTATGCCAATGGGTACTGTAGCCTGGACTAGCCTGGACCGCCTCGATCTTAGTGTGTTTGCTCATCACTGGGGCTGTGTCTTAACAGAGGAATTATCCAAGCTCCCCTAATAGACCAGCTCCCAGTCATGGATCTCACACACACCGGTGAATGTTTGACTCAGCCTGACTTGGCCTGACATTCACTCGTGGGCACTGCATCCTTGCCAGACCAGCCCATCTGTTCCAGCTCTGTCTGATGGGTCCTACAGCCGAGACTTTCCCACAACCACTCTAGCTTTTGCAAGCACCAGTAGGTGCTGGAGCATAACCCAGTCTGACACATCCCCAGTCCCAACGAAAACATATCCCAGGGGATGTTTCAGCCGTATGTCTGCTCATTTATATTTTGCGTGATGGCTGTCTTATATCAGAGAGAACATATGATATGTGCCATACTTCTGATACAGCTCCTTGTTAACAGGCCTGGAGAGGCGCTGGGAGTTGCCCCAAGTGTGTGAGTCTCTACACCCTTCTGGAAGAACCAAAATTGTTCCACATTCCTGGTTTGGGACCTGTCAAACTCCAGCCCTGGAAAGTGAAGCTCTTTGGGGAGTGGAGCATGGATGTGAATGTGACCTGTACATTTCCACATTTCCGCTCTCCCTCCGCCCCCCTCTCTCATTCTCTCTCTCCTCTTTGTTGGATTTCTATTACCCACACGAGACATTGGGATTATATTCTTACTTGTGCCTTCAGACAGATCTGTCTTTCAATTCAGGCATTTGGAAATGAATTGGCAATTAATAGATCTCTCCCCACTGCCTCTTCTCTCTCCCTCTCCTAAATAAATAAACCTACACACACAGACATACAGGTACATTCACACACACACACACACAAATGTAGATTTCAAAAATTAACCAATAATGCAGTTGCTATTCCATTGTTAAAATTTTCCCAATTTTATTTTCTGATTTGAATGTATGTTCTAAATTTTGAAAAGTTTAAAATTAAAACCTATTCTCCTCTCAACATTAAATTTCATTTTCATTTTTAAGCCTTAGACCATTCAAATCACTGGCAATATCTGCTGTAATTAATTCTGTTGGGAGCGTTAAGTATTGAGAAATAATAATGTGATGGTCAAAAATAATAGAGTGTCAGTTTTAAACACACATGACATGGAGATATTCATGGATATGTAAAGCATAAAAACCAAAATATCTAAAGCATCAAATACTGTTACAAATTACATTGTTTTACAAGTTCTTATTTGTATTTTTCTGCATTTTCCCCCTTGCATAAACATGTGTAAAAGATTTAAAGTTTTTGAATGAATTTGGAAATAAATGAAGTTATACAGTTTTGTTTTACTGCCAATTTTTACCAAAAAAATGTTATGGTGTGCATGAAATAATATCCATTTACAAAAAATCCAACAAAACCCATTTTCAAAAGAAATGTAACAAAAAGAAAAGGGGAACCGGGAGAGAACCTCTTAAAAAAAAAAGACAAGAACTTTTGCTGAGAATATATGCAAAATCCCTTGCATGCTTGCTTCTGGGTAGTTTGTGAAACAGCAGTTTTCTTGATATCATCACATCAAAAACATATTAATAATTTGTGTATGTTTAAAGTTATTTTACAAAAACTTTTGGCTTCTATGGTGGTATTTATATTTTTGGGCTTTCCTCTCTAATGAAAATGCTGGGTTGGGTCCCTTGAGTGGGGCTTCTGGAAGCTGAGTAACTTGTACTAAGTCGCCTAAGGAAGTTTGCAGAGGGCCTGGAATTTGGATTAAAACCTGACATCAAAGCTCATATGCTTTCCACACGTCTGCCTTGCTTGCTCTCAAAGTTCCTTTTTTTTTTTTTTTTTTAGTGAAAAGAGTATTCTCAGGAGAGGAAAATTGATTTCCTGCAAATCACATCAAAAAGTGTTCCGTTATCTCGACTGTCACTGATGAAGGAGTCTTTGAAGTTAACTGAATTTGTGGGTTAGGATTTTCTTTCTTGTCATGTCTATTCTCTACCATCTGGTGGAGATATAAAAAGAAATATTCACAAATGTTTGGGTATTTTTATAGAAATATGATATTTCCCCCCTAATTTTGCCTTTCACCAACTTTGATTTATATTTGATTTTTCAACATATTGAATTGTACTTTCCTCTTACTAGCAGGAAGGAAATGGTACCATAAATCCTTTATATTGCAGATTTCCACAAAGAAAAGGATTGTCCTAGAACGTGTGACATATACAAAGCCAGCACCAGAGTAGGAAAAATGTGATGGTAGGAAAATTCGGTCACATCCTCTGGGCATATGAAAGCATGGAGCAGGCCCTTCATTATGCAGGAGAAATTAAACTAATTCATTTGTGGTACTAAAATTGTATAAGATCTAGTCATAAACAAAACAAATGGAACATTTTTCTTTCCAATAAAATCCAAGTGCCATCAATTATCATGGGCACAAAATCATTTTTTTGGCAATCATTTCATGCCCTACATCCTTTTTTATTTGATACAGTGATGAAACAATTTACCATTTCCAAATGATGCCAAAATATGACACACACAGTGTGTGATAAATACACTCAAGAGAGTGGAATGATTTGCATTTTTCATATATATGTACAAAACAATACTTTGCTGCAAAGTGAGACCATTTTTAAAGCATGCAAATATTTTTATACCCTGAAAGATAATAAACAATTATTAATGCAGTTTTATTCTTAAAAATTGGAAGTCTTAAATAACTATGATAAGTAATTTCACTTTAGTTTAAAAAAATTAAAATTGTGTCACACAAATTAAAAGTACACATTGCATGGATTCTTGCAGTCAGCATTGGAGATCTTGGGAAATATAAAAATAGTCCATGGTTTTCAGTTGTTTGTTCCTTATTACTTTATGAGTTTTTAGCATATCTATAATTAGCTTAGTGGTAAATACAAGCATGCATAAATAAAATGTGAGTTTTAATAAAAAAATAATAAATTGATTTGTTTAAACCAAATTGAACGTGTTGGATTTAGCTCATCTATGAGAACACATGTATGCACTTCTTTGCCTATCATGTCTCTGTCTTACATTTTGCATGAAGTCTGTCTTATGTCAGAGAGACTGTATCATATTTGTCCTTTTGAGACTGGCTTATTGACTGAGCATGATGGTCTCCAGTTTGGACCATTTTGTTACAAATGGTGTAAGTTCATCTTTACAATGCTGTGAAGTAGTCTCAGGAAGAAATGCCCACAAGAAAATAGTGAGCTTTATAATTACCACCTTAACTTATACTGAAATTGTCTAAAGCAAAAAAAAAAAAAAAAAAAAAGTTGGGGAAGCAAGGTTATCATTATGTCATGACTTTTAAAAAAAGAAAAAAAAAAAAAAAAACCTCTAGGAGTGAAATCACACATTATGGAGAACATTGATCGTCTAGCATGAGTCACTTGTTAGACCAGTCAGCTCAAATACAAATGTGTGAATGACTTCAAAGCATTTTACTTTCTTTGTGTGAACAAATTTAAACAGCCTGTCAGGGAATCGAGTCATGTGAACAAAAATAATTATTGTGTTAATTTAGTAGTGGTAACTTATGAGCATTCTTTTATATATTAGATGATTAAAACAAGATTATTAACACATCTTCACACTTAGACATACATGTATATCAATTACTCAACATCAATTACTGGATAGAATAAACCAGTTTCAGCAAGTTGTATTTAAAAGATTGTTATAATTTATATAAGTGTTATCAGTAGCATTTGACATTCTTATAACAAAATTTTTCATTACTTCACATCAGGACAGTATTTTTAATATCGTCCAAAGAGCCTAATCAGTTGTTATCTCTTAAAAAATGAGAGCCAAATTGTGTGATTTCAGAAGGCCTCACTGGAAAAATCAAAATCCAAAATTTTGGAAATACGTGTTTTTAAGCACCTGTAAAGGATGACCAAGACGATTTAAAATATTTTTAAGAGGAATCTTTTATTTGGCACAATATATCAGATTTGTTCATTGATATAAAGAGAGTGCTCCAATATTTATAAAACAAGTTTATAAGTGTATTGTTTTTGAATGACGAAAACTTGATGATAACAAAAAGGTTACTTCGATAGAATATAAAATCTATAAAATCTACGTCCCAGTCTGTCACCAAAACTGAAGTAAAAGCTTGAAGATTATACTCAGCACATGAGCCAGGAGAAGTAGCCTAGTGGCTAAAGTCCTTGACTTGCATGTGCTGGGATCCCATACTTTGGGCAGCCCTACTGCCCATCCAACTCCCTGATTGTGGCCTGGGAGGGCGTTCAAGGCTACCCCAAAGTCTTGGGATCATACACCCATATGGGAGACCCAAAAGAAGCTCCTGGCTCCTGGCTTTGGATCAGCTCAGCTCTTGCCATTGAGGCCACTTGGGGAGTGAAATCAGCAGATGGAAGATCTTACTCTGTCTTTCCTCCTCTCTGTATATCTGACTTTCCAATAAACAAATAAATAAAATAAGTACATCTTAAAAAAAAAAAAGAATTAGCACATGTTTGCATCTTATAACTTGGAACAATTTATTTTGTAATTTATGTATTTTAAATTCTATATTAATTACTGCTCACTAAGGTATTGAAGATTTCTCTGCACACCCCTCCCAAAACTGTTCTGCACCTCAATTGTTGACATATGCCTTGTTAGAGTTATAACCCAGTTCAGACTATGCTAAAATCTGCCATGTTCAGCAAAATTATGCTTCAACATTATAAACTGCTAAATACTAAAACGAAAATAGACATGAGACAAGTAAATAGTACTCTATAGCCATTTTAAGGTGTATAGCAGCCGGTTCTGTGTATAAACTAAAATTGAAATGTCAATGAAGTGATCACAGCATTTGGTTAAGAACTTGCATTTTTTTAACATATTGGTTACTCAATATCATGTCAACTGATTCCATAATGTTGTAAATTGTCATTGATGTTATGTTATGGCTTTCAATTGATCGGGATGATATTCTGCTAGCTCTGCCTTTAGACCAGAGGTGGTCTCCCCAAGAAACCGTTGAATTTATCTGGACAATAAGTTGCTGGACTCTACACTTGGTATATGCTTGCAATGAAAGAATCTTGACTGAATTTGAAATGTAATACAGCAACAAGGTGGAGGAATCCACCATGGGGGAAGGGTACAGAGACAGGGGTTGGGGGATCCCCAGAGCCTATGAAACTATGTCACATAATGCAATATAATTATATATATGTATATATACATATATATATTAAAAAATTCTAATACCAAAACACAAGCTCTAATTATGAGAGTGAATTATAACCACTTCCTAAATATTTACATCCTTTCCTTTCCTGGAAGGTATTTTTAAATGTATTTTTAAATGATATTCTGTATTAGCCACTTTTTAAATTATTCCAGCTAAAATTTTTCACTAAATAGCTGATGTTTTAAAATTTGGTATGATATATCTAGTGAGTTACAGATATTTTCTTCCTTTATAACAGTTATGTTTTGTTATATCCATGAAATTTTGTATTCCTTATACTACGAATCATTTCATCATGCTCCATTAAGATGCTGCTTCATTAATATAATACAGAGCAAAATGTTTCTGAAACACATTCAATATCACAAAGTAAGCTAGTTACAAAATTCTAGCTTTCAGTTTAGGTCCATTGATTTTCAAGTTACTGCACCATGCAATTTAATAAGTTATTTTAATGAACATATGGCTTAAAAACACCATCTTGACTACATAAGGGATTTTTTTTCCCTTAGAATGAAAATCTTTAAGGAGAGACAAAGAGATGCATTTAAATATGTCTCATCATTTTTATGGTAGATGATGGTCATCGCTAGTTGGCAAATTTAACTGAAATGAAAGGGTAATAAATAATACAACAAAAACAAAATGGGGGAGGGATAGCATCATTTTCTCATAGAATAACATGAACAGAAAAAGAAGGAAGGAAGGAAGGAACAAAGGAAGGAAGGAAGGAAGGAAGGAACAAAGGAAGGAAGGAAGGAAGGAAGGAAGGAAGGACGGAAACTTCTAATAGGCACAGAGATGGCAGGTGGTGAACAGCCATCTGGAGCTTCAAATGAAATTCAGATAGCAATAAATAATGCCAGATGGCATCTTTCTTACATATTTTATTATCAGGAACAAAAATAACGTGCTGGTTAAGCAAGGACCAAATGACCTAATCTGATAGTGACACTTTGAAGTCAAAATTATAGCAAAGAAAACAACAAAACAAAACATGTTTTCAATACTGTAGATTAGTACAATCAGCACTTATTAACTAAAGAGAAATAGTGAGGCAAAATAAAAAAAAAAAAGAGTAAGGACTTATATGTAGATTGTGACACAAATGCCAAAAACTTTGCTTCCTTGTGTCTTAATAGTATCTTTGCTCTAACTTAGCAAATCATGATTTTTATTTCTTGATTTCATTTAATAGTCTTTTGGAATATTTCTGTAATAAAAATTTTAATTTATTTAAATAAGTGTCTTCCAGTGAGTACTCTAAAAATTTATATTTTATTCCTGTTGTGTGTATGATTGTTGAAATAATACACAATTATTCTAAGAAAGAGTCAGTTAATAAAAATATGTGTTCAACCAACATCCATCAAAAGTAGCATAAATGAGTTATGAGAGAAATTTAGGATAAACAGTAAGGGAAATTTTAGAAAACTTGTCAAAGTTTATGTACCATGTTAGAAAAAAAATTGTGGAAAGGAACGCACTGTAGTTTTCACACATAATTGGAAAGAATATATCAGATTTTCATAAATAACTAATAAGATACAGATTAATATTAACCAATTGATATTAATATTCCAGGCTCTCTTCCAATTATATTGCTTTCATTCATATTTAAATATTTGTACACATTCATACATATTACACGTATGCACACACACAGACTTACAAATAGAAAAATAAACATATATGGGCCCGGTGTGGTGGCTTTGCGGCCTAGTGGCTAAAGTCCTCACCTTGAACACACCAGGATCCCATGTAGATGCCAGTTCTAATCCCAGCAGCTCCACTTTCCATCTACCTCCCTGCCTGTGGCCTGGGAAGGCAGTCAAGGACGGCCCAAAGCTTTGGGACCCTGCACCTACATGGGAAACCTGGAGGGGGTTCCTGGCTCCTGGCTTCAGATGGCGCAGCACTGGCTGTTGTGGTCACTTGGGGAGCGAATCATCAGGTGAAAGATCTTCCTCTCTGTATATCTGACTTTGCAATAAAAATAAAATAAATCTTTAAAAAATAAAATAAACACATAGAAAATTCAATTAAATAATAAATTTATCTTGGCAGGAATTTTTTAGAAGCAATTCACACATTCTTATGCACATTTGAAAACTCACTCTTTCTGGTGTAGATATATGCTTTTCTCCATTACTGATCAGTTTTCAAAAGTGAGAATTAGTCACCATGTTGAAGATATTAGAAATATATTGCTTTGTCTCTTCTAGGAAAAGAATTTTTTGAAACATGATCATTTTTTTATTTCCTGTAACAAAGCCCTAAAACTACAGGGAAAACATTTGTCATACAGATAGTCTCTTCCGGTGGGAGGGCATTCTCCCCAACACAGTCCTGTACATGCCTAATATTTCATATTAGAATGGCAGTAAAAGGTTTTAAAACTTGAAAATAATAATAAATGAGTAGGTCTGGAGTTTGAAGCATACCAACAGTAGCACTGGTTCCGGTATGCTAATAGGGGGAAATGGGAAGGAAATATTTAATTGACAAAATACTTGTACAAATTGCAATTCAGAGACCCAGCTCAGCAGAAGGAGGTTTCTTGAAGACTTCTTCCTCTGAACTTAAGCACTGCCGCACTAAGAGCTCTACACTCGCAGTGAATTAATTAAAACAGAAAAGGCTAGGAATTAGAAAGTCATGCATTGCTACCTGAACCGCCAACTGCTGCAGCCACAGTGGAAAACAGTTTGGCAACTACCCTTAATGGCAAGCGGGTGGTTACAATGCAGCATTGTTATTTCACTTCCAGAAATACTCCCAAGGGAATTGAAAGTGTATGCTCACCCAGAAACTGGTACAAGGATATTCAGACCACACCATTCCGATATCCTAAAATTTAAAAAAAGCAAAATATTATTGCACAGCAACTGCTATAGAAGAAAACAAAATATGCTAAGTCTTAATAGAATAAGATTTATCTGTTATTTGAATATTATCCAGCTATAAAAAAGAAGTAAGTAATGATACATACCGCAATAGAAAAGAATATTGAAAGAGGGTTTAACCAGTAGACAATTTCGCTGGGCCCATTCACTATACATTACAATAGTTCTTTTTGGTCATTTTTAAGTATTTAGAATTACACAATAATCACTTCTCAGCCTTGCTAAGATCAAGTGTAGAACTGAACAGTAAGCAATAGAAATCTATATTTAATTTCTGCTCCATAAGGATTGAGTTATAATGTTTCATGTTAAACAATGTTAAACATGTGCACTTCCATCTGATTCCTAATTCTAAATTAAAATTTATTGAAATAATCTATACTGAAATAACTGTTAAAGTTAGTCAAATCATCAACATAACTCAATGAAACCACAGTTTTACTCCAACAAGAATATAAGCACACTGATGAAATATATGAAATTTTATCTCAGTACTAATGGTGATATAAAACCCCAAAGTTTTTTCTTCCAGTTTAATGTTAAAAAGCTAATTTTGACAGTTTGTAAGATATATGGCGTAGTGCAATCCAACATTTTGCTTTCACTATCAGCGATTTTAAAGCACTTGTGGATTTAGCAGGTGTTTCTGTAATATATGGATATCTGATACCACATGATGATGAGCATAATTTTAAAAATGAGTGTTCAATGTTTTTGACATCTTTAAGTTTCTGAATTTTCCTTATTCTTGCAATGATAGCTCATGAGGGATAAGAAAACTCCACTGAACTGAGAATTATAAATGTGTTCTTAATTTATTGACTTTTAAAGCGGTGATTTTTTTTTTTACTTGGTGGGAACTCAATGTGTGTTCAACTGGGCTTTTCCAGAAACAGATCTGAATGTGAGATGTGTGAACTAGGCATGTGTGGAAGCAATGCCCTCATGAATGCAAAGAAAAGGAAATAATAAGAAATGTATTATTAACACAGTGCTATTTTGTACCATTGGAACTCTGGGAAATGACATATATTATACCCTAGAATTATCCTAAGCAAATGGATGACATGAGTGAAACAGCCATTTGGCAATGATATCAGAAGGTGCTATTTGAAGAACTAAGGAAGTGGGTCGATGTATGTTAAGAGGAGTCACGAAATAGTTCATGAAGTTTAAAAGATCAGCTCCATTGCATAAACAGATGTAAAGTGTCAAGGTAAGCTCCATGGTAATATTTATGTGGAGTTACATGCCATTCAATGGTAAGTGTTTTCACGTATAGAATAAATTGAAAACCCCTTAGATGACCTTCCATCATTATTAAGGATGGCGATTGAGTGCGACGTGTGTTGCTGACACTCCAGTTCCTTGAATATAAGTGTAAACATCACCAACGACGTTCCTGGTCAAGGCTCTGATTGGATCACGTTTTGTGTGTTATCGCTTGAGACTCTTCCATCTATGAACTGTTCAATTCAATTGATTCCCTGAGCTGTGGCTCTGGGGTTTAGGATTACTTTATATTTCGTTATCTTTGCATTCTGTAGGGCAACAGAAATGCAATCGCTTCAGAAAGCAGCACATTGATTTCTCTGCTGAAAGCAGAAGAAACGTAACACTTTACCCTGTGCTACCCATTGTTTTAAATAGTTTACCTGATTTTAATCACTTTTCACCTTAGCCAGCATTATCAATAGTAGTTCTGTTTTCTGTAACAAAAGTCTTCTCAAGTATAGGGAAGCCTGGGCTTTGCATAAAGCTTTTGTATCGGGATCTAAAAAAAAAAAATCTGCTATGTTTTTAATTATACTACTTTATTTTCAGTAGATATGTTATACAAATCAAATAAGCATTTAAATCTTAATCAGTAAGTAGATATGTCTATATGTAGGCGTTATACTGTGATATTTCAATGAGTGTATAAAGTGTGTTCTGGTCAAATCAAAACAACCAGTACTCCCCTTTCTGTCATTAGTGTATACATGCAGATTTAGAAATTTTAATTTTACTTGTTTATAAATGTCAATCACAATTTCAACTTGATTTTAAATCAAGTTTCAGTCAAATGACTATTCCAAAAATTATATGGATGCTTCGGTCTTCATAATTTGTAATTCAAAGGATATTTTTGTTTTATTCGTGTCTAGTTTACACACTCGGATCCATAAAGCAGTTTAACTGTGCACCTGCACATTGGTTGAAAGTTATTTGTTTCCAAATAGCTCAACAAGTTCTTTTTAAACTTTCTTCTCTGTTTTGCTTGTTTTTACAATCAATAAACTGTATAAAACTCTTCACAAAAGGTTGGAGGGAGCACTGCGGGATGCCTTGTGTGTGTATTTGAGTGGCTGGCTTTTTTTTCCCCAGGAAAAGGCAAAGGATCATTGGGCTTGTGTTCTGAGACCACTGAAGCACAGCAGAGAAGGCACTGAAGCCCAGGAGGCAGTAATAACCCTCTTTTGTTAGGAAAAGAATGGTGGCTACATTTGCAAGGTGAGATCTGGAAATATTCTAGGTGAGCGTAGGTCAGCTTAGCTGACCTGAAGCTGGAAGGTAGGAGGTTTTTTTGGGTCTACCGCATGGGTGCAACTTTCCATAACTTCAGGCTTTCCCAGGACAAAAACATGGAGCTGGATTGGAAATGAAGCAGCTAGGACAGGAACCAGTGTCCGTATAGAATCCTGCTGCTGCAGTTGGATATAGGGCCAGTTTATTTCTTAGCTTAAATAATAGTAAATAATAGTAAATCCATAAAATATCCTGAAATAAACAGATTACAAAGCATCTTCCCTTTTTCAAAGCATTCCTTGTCAGTATCACACACATCAATAGTGTTATTGTGTCAGCAGTGGCACCCGTTAACGCCTCTAATTCTGTTCTGCCAGGCAGCAGTGTCAGAATGTCAGACTATTCCATGTTTCAGAGTCACCGGGAAAGCTGTAGCTCCAATAAGCACAGAATGGGATAACACAGACTTGCTTGGAGAAGAAATAGAGCATGATCAGCTTCAACAATAGGCATTAGTTCCTCATGGCCAAGCTGATCCTTAGCATCATTGCGGCTGATGAGCTGCATAAATCCTTGTGCCTCAAACACCTCCCTGATGGGGAGAGAGGGGTTTGTCTGAGGAACGTATGATGCAGATGCTGGTGACCATGCAATGTTCAAAAGACTGTGAGCTCTGATTCAACTCATTAATATAATGCAAAATCCTTACTTAGATATGCTGAAGCACTTCATTCTTTAGTGGAATATGTAAGTTAAGGAATAAATATTTGTAACCCCAAGGTTTGGTAAAACACAGCTTCTACCCAGGGGTCTACTGAATATTAGGTGTGTGTGTATATTAGGGCATTTACACACATATACATCTGAGCACATTTCATCTTAATTGCTCGTCTTCTCAGTCTTCCCTTGCATTGGGATTGGGTGGAGTTTCCATGTGCGTGCCCTTCTACATACAGGAGCAGCAGTTGGAAACACAAGACTGAGTGTGTGATGCAACCAGGATACACAAGGGTTTGTTTTTCATAATTCTCATGCATGTGATTTTTATTACTAAATATTTATTTCACGTTAAATGAATTGTGCTACTTATGATCAAGTCTTTCAATAATGAATTTATGACTTGGACATCCTTTTTGGGTACCAGTTCATGTTCTGGCTGCTCCATTTCTGATCCAGCTCCTTGCTTATGACCTGAGAAAGCATCCATAGAAGGCCCTGGCCCAAGACCTCGGGCCACTGTGCCCACCTGGGAGACACGGGAAGAAGTGTGTGGCTCCTGGCTTCTGGCTTTGGATCATCTCCATCCATCCATTGTGACCATGAGGGAGTAAATCAGTGGATGGAACATCATTTCTTGGTTTCTCCTTCTCCCACTAAAATGTTTAAATGAAGGTAAAATAAATATATTTCAAATAAAAATCTTCAGAAAAACAATTCTTTGAAAATGGGGGTAGATTATATGATTTTTGCTTTAGATGTAATTCCAAGAATGAAAATAATGATCTGGCTTCATACCAGTTTCTCAAATCTTATGTTGTGGATAGTTCAATAAAGTATTATATAGCTCAACATAAGATGTTACAAAACAGGGACAAATTTGTATGACATTTTTCAGTTAATTGACAGAATCAGGCAATCACTGCATAAACTTCCTCTGGTGGATTATTTTATTATAGGAAAGAAAAATAATTTAGAATTTATTCTAATCTCTCTTTATCCTAAATTATGCGGGGCAAAATATTAAATTCATGTCGGTGTTTAGCTTTTTAGAAAACCAGGGGGAAATGCCGCTGCTGACAAGTATTTAAATCTTGATTTCATTTTGAGTTCTATGTTCAAGGTAAGCATTTGCCACATGGTCAAGTGTATCGGGTGAGTCTGCCTTCTTGCCCACCTGCATGAGTGTCCAGTGTGAACAGAGGAGCATGCCACGTTTGCTCATCAGAGACCTCACGTGTAGAGGTGAAAACACAGCTCTCATTGTCCAAACTGCCACGGGAAGTCATTACAGTTCTTAACGTTTATTGACTTTGAACGTTTCCTACTGAGACATCTCCTGGCTGCTGTTCTTGAAATTGTAATAAACATCTCTGTCCTCCCTCAGTCCTCCAATGCTAAAATACCGCTTTCTCGCTGTCTGCTTTGAGCTTTGTCAGTTGGTTGCATTTTCTTGTAAACACAAAGGATGATTCCTTTAATATTGTCAAAAATCCTAAAACGCAGTTGCTGCTCCTTCTTCCCCGTTTGAAGTCATCAGAGACTGTTATCTGTGTGCAAACTGTGGCATGCATAGACATCTTAATATATACATATGCACTTGAAGCTAAACTGAATATTCATAATTCATTTTTATTTGCAACTCTATGAAATATATTCTAAACCCTAGTGATGGTTCTAGTGTGAGGGATTGTTAGATGAAAGAATCATAATTTAATCAAGAAAAAAGTATCCAAAGGGGACAGAAAGATAGCTGTTATAGGGTTCAACAACAGAACAGCCAGTTTTTAAAAATTCCATAGATTTTATAGTAGTGGCTGTTAGAAAACTACAGCCTATCTTCCTATCTAAGTTCAAACGAATCGGGCACTAAGTTAAAACCACAGAGTTCTGCATCTTATGCACTGATGGTTTAATTTAAAATGTATTTGCAAAGGGCACATGTTAGAGAAAGTGGATCTTCCACAGAATTCCACTTGATGGCTTAAATAACTGTACATCTCTTTTTCATTTCAGTAAGCACCAATGATTAAAATAGGACAATCATGTACTTCTATGAAGATGGTGTAGACTTATTCTCTGTTTTCAGGATGAGCATAACTAAGGGCTTTTGATTTTCATATAAATGAAAACATGAAGATATTCTGGGAAGTGGAGGAATTAAGTGTCCTGGCCTTGTTAAGGCCATTAATACACAAGGAATGTATAGTGATAATTCCCTTAGGTTTCTCCAGGGTTAACACAGCTCTGATCTGGAGGCGAGAAAATTAGCAACCAAAAGCAAGCAATGACTTTAGACAAAAGCAAACAAATATCAAAATATATTTTCTCTGGCCCAAGAAAAAGCACTAGATCTCAGATTGTTGCTTTGGAAAATAGCCAGACAATACCTGCTGTACTTCAATCACCATAGAAGAGCTGTGGTGCCAGCAGCCATCCTGGCAGCGAAAAAAAAAAAAAAGAAAAAAAACAGTATATGAGAGTTCTACCATAGCTATCACTGCACTGAGCCTTCTCTCCATAGATTTTAACACCCTAAACACTCAGCTTTCAATTAAAAGCTGGCAGGTTAAACAGCACACCAGGTTAAGTTGTAGCCTGAATTGCCACACTGCACATCAAGGGCCTGAGCCGAGTCCTAACTGCTCCGTTCTTCCCCACAGGTGTCTGCTCACATGCCAGTGTAGCGGGGCAGCAACAGTGCAGCTGAGGACACTGGCTCTTGTCACCAGACTGGGAGACTCGTTTGGAGTTCCTGGATCCTGGATTCTGCCTGTCCTAAATCAGCTGTTGGCAACAACTGCATGTAAAATAGCTGAGAGAAGCTCGGACTATCTCTCTGTCCCTTCCTATGTCACTCTGCCTTTCAAGTAGGTGAAAATAAACAAAATACAATACAAAAAATTGTTTTCTGTTTCTCTGTTTATACATTATGCCTTTCAAATAAATAAATGTAAAAATAAAAAAAAATAATTTCTCATTACCAAAATCAGGAAGACATCAAATGAAATTAAAACTTGCATACGTATTATGTCAACCTGAATTTCCAGGTATTGATACTGTTTTAAAATGACTTAAGATGTTACTGTTGTGGAAAAGATCGCATATGTTTGAGACCTATGTGTGCCATACTTTAACTGAATTCATACAGCATATAAAAACAAACGAATTGAAGACAAGATCCCATATATCCTGAATAGAGGTGTGCATATGCATGTGTTGTCGTGGTTACGAGGATTCTACAGAACTCACATTCTTCATCGGAGTGCCTCAGGAGGCTTGGCTCCACTCCCATTCCCAGCTTCCTGCTGATGAGCATCCTGGGAAGGAACAAGTCACCGGTCAAGCAGTAAGATGCCTTGGGAGTGAATCATCGGAAGGAACAGCTTCCTCTCTGTCTCTCCTCCTCTCTGTATATCTGACTTCACAATAAAAACAAATAACTCTTTAAAAACAAACAAACAAAGATATGTCGGGGGCCCTCTTGCGGTAGCCTAGAAACCAAAGTCCTCTCCTTGAATGAGCTAGGATCCCATATAGGGCACTGGTTCCTGTCCAGGCTGCCCTGGTTCCCATCCTGCTCCTCACTTGTGGCCTGGGAAAGCAGTGGAGGATGGCCCAAAGCCCTGGGACCTGCACCTGCGTGGGAGACCTGGGAGAGGCTTCTGGCTGCAGGTCGGGTCAGCTCCGGCCATTGCAGCCCTTGGTTAGTGAATCAGTAAAGGGAAGATTTTCCTGTCGGTTTCTCCTCCTCTCCGTACATCTGACTGTCCAACAAAAAGAAATAAACCTTAAAAAGAACTTAAAAAACAAAATGAAGAAACAAAACCAAAGATAAGTCAGCAACAATGATATGTAACTGTGTATATCAGGAAGAATTCAAAAATAAGTTAATATTTCCAGTGGATATAAGGAAACTTCCATTAGAAGGCTTTCCAGCCATCTGTGAATTCATCCATGCCCAGATCATGGTATAAAAGTAAAGATAAAGTGTGAAATGGTATTCAGGATAGACGTGTACATGAGGGCTGCGGAGAGCTGGCAGCTGATGGAATCTGAGAAGAAGATAATCAGAAACAGCCATTGATAACAGCTGGATAATGGGGACATGAACAAGCAGAAACAGGAGGAGCCCCCAAGATCCTGAAGGAAATCACAGTGAAAGGAAGAATGGGGACCGCGTTTAGCAGTTCATATTAGCAATGTTGAATTTTCAAGACAAGGCCAACATCCCAGGTCAGATACAAATGACTGATTTGGAATTAGTATAATCTACATCGTCTTGGAGCACTCTTGGAACAGGTACATCAACGACCACAATCTGCCTTTTCGAGGCTTCCCTTCTACCTCTGGCCTGGGACTTAACTTGACTCTAACAGCAGATACAACAGCTTGCATGTTGTCCTTGTAAAATGTATGATTCGCAATAGAATCAGTCGTGACACGTGTTTTGGTCCTGGTGATTAAAATGTTAATTAAGCTGCCCTCATTCTAATCAGAGCTACAGAGTTCAATTTCCAGCTTTCGTGTCCAATTCTAGTCACACAACAGTGAAGGCTCTGGGATGATACCTCAAAGTAATTTGGTCAATGCCACTCTTGGGAAGATCTGCTCTGAGCTCCAGTTCCTTCCTCCAACTTCCTTGTCTCTCCAGGCGTTACAGGTAATTAGGGAGAGAAACAGTGAACTGTCAGGGGACAGGAACTTCTGGGTCTCCCATGAGGGTGGCTGTGACCCAAACATGGAATAGATTTTCTATTGCTTTCCCATGTCGTTAGAAGGGAACTGAGTGGGAGGTGGAACAGCCAGGGTAAAACATGGCCCTCATATAGAATAAGTAGTGGTTTTATCTGCTATGCCACATCAGGCCCTGTATTCTTTTTTAAATGCTCACATATCAAATTATATTTGTATGCTGATTCAAGGCAATAAAACAAAATAAGGCTAACTTTATTTCATAATAAAACAGCATAATTATATAGAAAGTAGCATTGGTACGTTAGAATTGTGTTTTCAACAAAGGTGTAAAACAATGAATGGAAGTTATTAACGCCATAATTAGAATATTAGGAAATAGGAGAGATTTCATGGCAATGTACTAATTTTAGGAAAAAAAAATAGTTTTCAACAAAACATGACAGCGTGATAAGAAATTATTCCATGGCTAAAGCATATTTTATCATAAACAGAAATATATTCATAGAAAACATGTAAGATTCGGACAGAAAATACTGTTAGTTCTTAATGGCGGATTTTTTAGTGTTGATATATGTAAACCATTGAAACAAAACTGAAGAATATGGATACATTAGGAAATTCAGCTACTTTTTTTAGTACTAGATTCTAGAGTCACAATTTTATTGTGGTACACCTAATGGGTGCTTGGAAACTTAAAAACTCTGCACCAGGAATTGTGGTCTAACTAGATACACTGATTGCAACACATGCCTCCGATTTTGAAGCACTGGTTAAAGTCTGAGATACTCAACTTCCCTGGAAACACACTTGGGAAATGACAAATGAGGGCTCAAATACCTGAGTTCCTTTCACGCACACGCAAGATTCTAATTAAGTTTCTGATTTACACTTCGGCTTGACCCACGCCTCTCTGTCGGAGGCTCCTGGGAAATGCGCCAGCAAACAAAAAAACTCCCTCCTCACTGCCTGTCGTCGTGTCTGCAGTTCATTCTCTCAAATAAATAATATTTAAAACAAAAGTTGAAAAGCCTATGAAATTAATAGGTGAGTGCTTAGAGTCTACACATTTTGAAGTTAACAATTATTATTAATCATTTTATTTGTAAAGAAAAAGATGAAATTTGCTTTTAATTTGTTAATAGCTGTGAGATATTCTGTTTATAAAACTTAACTTGAAAACATAATATGATATTATTTTTTAAAATTCAATACCATGACATAAAAATCTTTTGCCAAAATGTAAAGGAAATATAAGTGTTTTATTTGCATTTTAAGTATTTGAATAAAGAAAAATATATAACATGGAAACATAAACAACTTACAAGGATGAAAAATCACCAATTTTTGAAAATGTTATTATCACATGTAATGACAATATTCAAATCCCTATCTGCTGACTTTTCTTTGAAATGCCAAGCTATTTAATTTCTATCTTTGTCATAAATGTGATAACCACTAAACTATGGAAACTCAGTTTTTCATAAATTTATAATTTATTTATAGTATTTTAAAAAATTCAAATTAGTTTTTGTAAGCACTTACCTTTGTTTGCTTAGTTATTCCTACACTGATGATATCATGAAACAACAAACGAGAAAAGAACCACATTATAATTATAAAAAATACAAACCAGTCTTAGAATAGATACATACTAGTAGAAATGCAAAGAGATATATTTCAAGTATCAAATAATCACAACTACTTGTCAACTTACAATCAGATTTTATCCTAATAAAGCTAACCTAAGTTGAAAGTGCCCTAAATTAAAATATATTTAATCTGTCTCTTATATTCCACATAACAGCTGAAATACATTGCACCCATGCAGTATCACCACTTACCCTTTTCAACGCAAGATGGCCTGGGGTCTGCCTTCACCAAGCATCATAAGAATGTCATCCTATGTGTCAGCGGCTTAGGTTCAGAATTCCAAACTGAGGCATCCAATGCTACATCACTTCTACTGATCATTGCCCAGTTATAAGTAGAAATGACAGTTCAGGTAGTTAAATACTTGCTTCTAAATACCATCCTTGGATGGAGTTCCTGCTCTCAGATTTTGGCCTGGCCCAGTCCTAGTCACTGTGGAAATTTGAAGACTCTCTCTCTCTCTTTCTCTCTCATTGCTTTTCTATCGTATGTGCTTATGTCATTAAAATGAAATAATAAGAGGAAAGGGAGAAATTGAGGTAGAGAGGAAAAAAGTAAAGAGAAAAAGAGAGAGAAAGGAAGGGAAGGACAATGAAGGACAAAATAACAGTGAGGATGGGGACCAAAGAAACGAGGTTATTGAAACAAATGTAAATAAATGTTAGCAAGTCAAGAGAAGGCTAAGTCTTCTAAGATAATAAAATAGTCGGAACTGATGATTCAGTTGCACTTGATAACACAGTGACAATCAAAGACATCTAATAATAGGAGTCAATTTTGTAGTACAAAGCAGACTTTCTATCACTCCATGACTGGTGACGCTCCAAGAAGATTATACGTATAGATTAGGAAAATAATGTCCAAAGCATGGAGAAGGAATGTTCCTAATTCCCACCAGTTGTCAGCCACATCGGAACATTGAAATTTCTCCTATTAATACTCCTGAGAATAATCGCTCCGTCATCTTTCCAAAGCTGCATGTAACTCCAGTGCTGTTTGAATGCAATGTGTTTCTGCCATATCTGTACAGAAACAGTGCAAACCTGATAAGGAAATTTTTCACTTCTCACATGAAATACCAAGACACCTTCATGAAAAACATAATATATTTACAAACCATTTTTTTTAATTCTCATGAAAGCAAGTGAAATTAAGATATTTGTTGAATTTAAAAAAAATATTTTCTTCTTAGTTTTCGTTAAATAAACATTGTCCTTAATTGTTAGGAGAAGGGATAGGTATATACAAAAACAAGGAAATAGGAAAACCAGAGTGTAAAAGGAAGTACTGACAGAGGAAAGACAGAACAGCCTTGTGTGCCACTATCAGAATAGTAGACCTAAGTTTGCAAAATATTAGTAAAAAACGCTATACCTCTGGGCCTGGCACGATATAGCATAATGGTTAAATTCCTCGCCTTGAACATGCCAGGATCCCATATGGGTGCCAATTCTAATCCTGACGATCCTGCTTCCCATCCAGCTCCCTACTTGTGGCCTGGGAAAGCACTGGGGGACGGCCCAAAGCCTTGGGACCCTGCATCACTGTGGGAGACTCAAAAGAACTCCTGGCTCCTGGCTTCAGATTGGCTCAGCTTCAGCTGTTGCAGGTGCTTGGGGAGTGAAACAGTGGATGGAAGATCTTCCTCTCCATCTCTCCTTTTCTCTGTAAATTCGACTTTCAATGAAAATAAGATAAATCTTGAAAAAATGTATGATTTTCTTTAGAGCTGATTTTCACTTTTGAAATTCTTATTAAGAGTGGCAAGTGTGATCTTAAATGTCCCAGTATCATTTACAGTGCCCGGCATTGAAAATGGAGAGAAAAGTCATATATGTACAAACTAAAAGTAAATAGATCTGAGCCAGATGTGGCATGCATATAGATTTTAAGTACCAGGACACCAAGCATATACACCATTTGAGTAAATAATTTAGGTAAGAAAAAGGGGAAATTAGAGAACTTTATCTTTTACTGGCTTTCAGTCCTCTAGGAATGATAGTAAGCTTTGCAATATAATTTGTGCATTCATAAATTATGTAAGAATAAATTAAATACAGAATAATTACTTTAGAAACCATTGAAGCATGATTTCTGTTAGAATATTGAGGTGATGCCGTTGCAGCAGAGGCGATGCAGTGGCACCTATGATGTGGGCATCCTGGATGGGGCCTGGTCCTTCTGCTTCCAGCACTTGCAGCTCTCTGAGTGCCCTGGGGAGGTCGCCAGAGCTGGCCCAAATGCTTGGGTCCCTATATGCGGGAGACACAGATGAAGTTCCTGGCTCAATCCTAGCCATTCAAGCTATGTGGAAGTGATCAATGCATGGATATATCTTTTTGTTTCTCTCCCTCTTCCTCTTTCCCTGCCTCTCTCTGTTTCTCCCTCTCAATAAAATAAACCAGGAAATCTAAAAACAAACCAAAAAAACTGATTTAAAATCATCTTACATGAGATTATCATGTATAACATTATCAAATAAAAGCCTATGAATATTGAAAAAGCATGTATATATTATAGAATGAATATTACTTAATGGTCATTACTACAATTATAGTTATTAACAACTATTGGGTCACTGACTCAAATCAAAACTGTAGTTTTTAAGAGCAATATTTTCCTTTATTTTCTCAGAGACTGAATTCTTGCCCTCCCCAACATTAAGAAGTTTAGATTCAATTATGAAAATTAAAACTTATTGCTGAAAGCTAAATGTTATTTCTCAACATAAACTCCATTAATGACCTTGCACTTTTTAAACAATGACATCAATTTAATCTATTATGAAAGACATGAGGGTCCTGGAAATGTCATCAGGGCAATGTAGCAGTTTTATTTATTTATTTATTCTTATTTTGATGACCTTTACATAGTTGATTAATGCTCAAAGGGTCAAGTACTACAGGAAAGTGGGTAAGACCATTGTTTCCACATTCTCTTTTTTCCTTTCTGTATCTGGGGTAAGGGGAGAGACAAAGGGTAAAACCACACCCATCCTCCCAGTCATTGCAGGGTCCCGATGTGGGAGATGCTCCGAGGACACTGATCAAGTGGTTTTAATAGTTCAACTGCTCTGAATTACTGCCAATCTCGCCACTCCAAGCACAATGAAATCTCTTCAGAATCCACTGGCTGACATAGTCTGCCTTAGTGTTTCCACTTGCCAGATTTTCACTGCCAAACCCTTGGCTGGGCTAGTTGATCAATTTGCTCTGTCCTCTGTTGTGGTATCAAGTGTCCTCTATAGGTTCCAGAAATGTAATATTTTCAATAGGTTATTTTAGAGGCAGGGGCAATGGCTCAGTGACTAAATCGTTGTCTTGATGTGCCGGGATCCCATATGGACAGCCAGTTCGTATCCTGGTTGCTCCACTTCCTATCTAGCTTCTTGTTTTTGGCCTAAGAGGACCATTGAGGATGATCTAAAGCCTTGGGACATTGTACTTGCATGGGAGACCCAGAAGAAGCTCCCGGCTCCTGGCCTCAGATCAGCTCAGCTTTAGTCATTACAGCCACTCGGAGAGTGAATCAGAGGATGGAAGATCTTTCTCTTTGTTTCTCCTTCTCTCTGTATATCTAACTTTGCAATAAAAATAAATCTTTTTAAAAAATCACACTGTTGTTTTGGAAACTAAGTTATTGACATACTTCACATGAACATTGACCGAGAAACAACTGTAAAAAAAAAAGGCCTACCTAAAGAAACTGATTGAACCAAATAATCTGTTGTCACTAGTGATCATTATTTTGTTTCAATTTTTTTCCAACACTTCCTTACAGTAGAACAATTTTTAACTGTACTAAAATTTAAGTTCTAGAATATACTTGAGAATAATAAGCTCAAAACTACTGCTTGTAGTGACATAAGATATTAATATTTATAGAATTTCTTCCATAATTCACCACCAGTGCTGCCTAATGGACAATAGTGAAATCGGATGAGTACATCCGAGATTCAAATGATATCCATTTTTCTACAGTGGAATCTCTAAGGGACTCCGAGTCACTGTAACCATATATCATTACTGTATATCAAGCAGAAAATTTCAAAATTAGCACAGCAAATGCATCACAAATCACCTCCAGGTCACCTTCCGCCCGCACAGCAGCATGGATCAGGGCAATGCTGCCACAGAAGAAAAAGTCCACCTGCAAAAAGCTATTTAATTCTGACAAGAGTTATTCTTGATTACAGCACAAGGCATCTTGCTACCCACGCATTTCCAGGCTTTCTCTTTTGCAGAATCTTCTGTTTGGATTTTGGTTTTTACACCAAGAATGCATCATGAAGGATAAGTATGAATCACAGTGTGTAACCACATACCACGGAAAGCGCAAGATCAGTGCAAATGTTTGCTTGAAACCTAAACTGCAATTAATGCTAACAACAGTTAACATATTGTCTGGGATGTTTGAAAAATTCTAACTTGAAAATTATTACTTTAAATATTCATACTTTTTCCTGGAAAAGAGAGAAAGAGATAGTAAAAGAGAGAGGAGACTCCAACCTTTCTCTTTTTCTTGAACTACACAGTGTCCTAGGACACAAGATCTCAAGTATAGTACAGCTCTGGAAACAGAAAAATCACCCTTCCACTACTCACAAAATATTAAGAAAATATTGTTCCTGCTTTGAAATATTTGCATGTATTTGCTATGTGATAAGCAGAGACAAAGAGAACAGCAGAAAAAAAAATCTTCAATCTTCATGTTCATTTTATAAAATCTTGCAGCAGTTGGATTGTGTCTTTGCCCTGGTGCTGCCCTTTTGGTGCGAGTTAACTGAACTTCTCGCATATTCTTGCCTATTTTTTCTCATTTCCTCTGGAAACTCCTCAAACACACATTTAGTGGGATGCTAGCAATTAATAATACTGGCTCTTCTGTGACATTATATGATGTTATATAATGCAAACATCATAGTTAAGAACATTTATTTAGTGTGATATGTAAAAAAAATTAGAATTGATGTCTTTCTTTTCCAAAGCTACAATGAAGTGAAATAGTAGAGATGCAATCCTTTTTAAAAGAGACAGGACAAAGCCCATGATTACCATCCAAAGGTGAGCGACTTTCCCATACTTCTTAACACTGCTTGTCCACATCACTTCTCCATAATTTCTTTTATATCCTTTTTACAGCCCATCTGAAAATAATTATCAAAATTACTGTATTTATTCATTTATTGAAAAAGAGAGAAAGAGAAAGAAAGAGAGTTTTCCATCAAATAATTCACTTCACAAATGACCACAGCATTAGAGGATGGCCCAAGGCCTTGGGATCATGCACCCACATGGAGTAGCTCGAAGAAGCTCCTGGCTGCAGCTTTAGATTGGCCCAGATTTGGGGATTATGACCATTTTGGGAGTGAACTGGTAGATGGAAGATATTCTCTCTCTCTCTCTTTCTCACTTGACTTTCAGGTAAGATAACGAAAAATTTAAAATCACAGAAAAATAGTTCACATTCTGTGCACAAGTGTGGGCTTAAGTCTCCACTCGGAACTGGTTCACTTCCTTGCTAACTCACACACTGAGTGGAAGCACGTGACTGCTCAAGTTGGTTTTTTTGTCACTTACATGGTAACTTGTTTTGAGTTTCTAGCTTTGGCTTCAGCCTGGCCCCGTGCCAGCTGTTACGAGCTGTTAAGGCTGACCAAGAGAGAAGATGTTCTTCTGTATTACCCTTTTTCTCTCTGCTGCATGCTTTCATATGAGTAAACATATTTCTTCTAAAAGAAAATCAGCTATATTAACTACATGCTGGAGTGATCTGTTTTCTTCTGTTACCTGTTCTTTGATCTTCCCTCAGATAATCATCATAGATATATACGAATCAACATTGTATTTATTATCCTTATTTAAATATTTCTTTATTTGGGGCCTCATAAAAAACAGTGCAAAGAGGAAACATTATGCATTCTGATTATATCGCCATAGATCTTTTCAAATCACTTATGAACTTAAACACTCAAATAGCTTTTAAAATATAATTCATTTCTATCTAACAAATTCAGAAAAAAAAAAAGATTTCTATCATTCAAACTGCTCCACCATCTGCAATTCCTGGGTATAGATTTATGTTCTCTTTGGTCCAGCTTTACAAGAAAACTGTAATTACCTGGTGATATATTGATAGTTTACATAACATATGAATTATCAGTTACCTTAAAGATAGAAGTTACACAAGGATAAAATTTCTTCTTTTTAAGAATTTTATATAACCTGTTAGGTGAATGAAGTTTTAGAATTGTGATAATGAATACATGAAGCATCTTCAAAAAGTTTGCAGAAAATATTTTATGAGAAAAGTTAAATAAGTACAGTTATTTAAAAGTGAACAAAAACTGAACAAACAAAATGTATATAATCTCAGCCACGGAACAAAAGATGACGTAGGTAGATAAACCACTAGGTCCTCATCTGAGGGACTTGATGTGTGTAGTCACCTAGGGAACATCTGAAAACATTCTCGATATTTAGTTCTGAATACATTATGGAATAAATTAGATTTCAGGAATTTGGAATATGCTGATATAAAATACCAAAACCTCCGAAAATATGGCATGCATTTTAAAATATGTACCTAACATTTCAAAAAATAAAAAATAAGGAAGCTATGATAATAATTTACAACATCAGGTATTGGCAAAAGTTTGAGAACATGGAGAAGCAAGTTTTTGTTTTGTTTTTTTTCCATTTTGAAGACAACACATTGAAAGTCAGAAGGAAATTTACTAATCAACAATTTGTGATAATGTTTCAGGCAATCACAGAAAAAAAAGCACAGGGGACACCTGTTTTGCAAAGATATTCCCAGAGTTACTGACAAAGCTTGGTGACTTAGTTCTTCAGCATGGTACAGAAATAAAGACCTGAAGTCGGCTGCAGACAGAGAAACTTTATTTGCAAAATGACCTGGTGAATGTGGAAAGGAGGGGGCAAGAGAAAGATCATCATGGGAGAGTTTGGAGACATGACACTTCTTGAGAGGAGGGAAGAAGAGCGGGGTCTTGGTAAATGAGGATTTCCCTGACCCTTCCTTGTCTGGGTGGGAAGCTGCACGGAAAGGTGTTTCCCATTGTTGATTGGCTAGACAATTCTTGTACTGCACACTTGCAGGTGTGACTAAAATTATAGCGGACTTGGACAACCTGACATACTTTCCTGTTTTTAGCTCTTTGCACTGAGAAATGCCTTTTCATATGGGGGCCAGAATTGCCGCTTCTAAATTAATGTGAATTTAACCTTGCTAGTTGTATAGTTCAAACAACTTTGCTAATCATTTATCTAAAATTATTTTTTATGCTGAATTGAGCTATACAGAGCCAATTTATACTCAAACGTAATAGGTGAACCCTTTGATAATATGTGTTGATTAAACCCTATTGTGTGCACGTAAACATGGAAACATAAAACTTTTCAATATTCAATTAATATTATACAAAGTAGATGAGTTTCCCAGAAGGTCTCTACTTTGCAAGCGATGATGTGAGAAATTTGTGTCGGTTCTCTTTCACCTGGGACTGTTAGCACTTACACCTATGTAATAACAAATGAAGAAAGATTCCAGTTCAGATACAAGCAGTGTGTGCTCCTTTCTCATTCCTGTAGATCTCCTAACAAAAATAATGTTTGAAATCACCATTCTAATTTCCTGACTTTAAGAGTGTTAATCATTTGCATAAGTAGAAGCAAAGCTAAGGATTCTTGTAGTCTCACAGTAAATTATCCAGAATTTACATCAGTTATTTGTATTTTTTTTAATGAATGAGTTTGTTTTAATCATTTGTTTAGCATTAACATGAGTTTTGATATTTTTAGTTTGGTGAACATGCTCTTGTTTTATGAAAGTGTTTTTATTTGTTCTTATTCTAGCAATGTGTTAAACAAATATGCGATTCTGAGAGTAAACACATATATTTTATCTGAAGAGATAAAAATAAGTTAAACATTGTAGAAAGTATATGTTATTTCCAGACAGTTAGATCATATTAGCAAGTTGTTTCTTTTGTATTGTTTGTTACTTTTTTCTAAAACACAGGCTTACAATCTTTATCACTTTATCCCCATTTTGTTTTCAGTATGTTGCCATGGAGGTCAAGAACTTGAGGCCTGTGATTAAAAATGAGATGGGCAGGCCTTTGCAGAATGAAAAACAGAAGCCGGGACAGTAAGTCAATAGAAAGCAAAGCCAGGCAAGGCAAATCTTGTTATTACTGGGTGATTACAATAAAGATCACATTTGAGCACGTATGAACTGTCAACACTACATCAAACTGCAAAGGTTGCGTTCAGTGTTGACAATGATATAGTTCAAAATGTGTGAAAAAGCACTTAGGAACACCCACACTCAGTTTTTTATGTCAAACAAATGTAGGGAAACACAGAAGAAAACAAGGAATTTTTAACTACGCTGCAACTTGTGGATTTAAACAGTTGATATCCCCAGTAGCTGGGTCATGCCATGCAATGCCGTGCCACTAAAAGGGAATGGGAAGCTCCTGCCATTCACTTCCCCTCCGGATCAAGAACCTGAGGAATCTAAGAGGACCGAAACTCGTCAATTTGCGAGTATGTGCATCCCGGGAGACTGAGAACAGAGGTGCATTCATACACATCCTAAAAAGTCTAAACTTAGTTTTAAAAATACATTCTGGGGCCCGGCGCGATGGCGCAGTGGTTAAGGTCCTCGCCTTGCATGCCCGGGATCCCATATGGGCACAGGTTCTAATCCCAGCGGCCCTGCTTCCCATCCAGCTCCCTGCTTGTGGCCCAGGAAAGCAGGCTAGGACAGCCCAAAGCTTTGGAACCCTGCACCCGCGTGGGAGACCCGGAAGAGGCTCCTGGCTTCGGATCGGCATAGCATCGGCCGTTGCGATCACTTGGGGAGTGAATCATCGGACGGAAGATCTTCCTCTCTGTCTCTCCTCTCTGTATATCTGCCTTTCCAATAAAAATAAAATAAATCTTAAAAAATATATACATTCTGCATTGAAATCTTCCAAAAATATCAAAAGCCTTTTCTTGTTCATGATTGTACTAACCTACATGCTTCCAAAAAAAAAAAAAAATACAGTAGTGATACATACAAGTATTTAAACAGAACAGGAACTTGCAGTTCGGTATGAGTCACATAATCTCTGTATCGATTACCTGGAAGGCTGTCAGGCAAAAATCACATTGATTATCTTCTACTAAACAACAACAACAACAACAACAACAACAACAACAACAACACTAAATGGTAAGTCAATGAAGACAGACAAACATCGTACACCCGCCTTCTTCTTGACTCTTGGGAACATCTCAAGCATTTTCCTGATCATCCCATTCTCACTTTGCCATGGTTCTAAAAACTCAAAAGTTTTTCTGCCACAAGCGATTTGTGGCTCAAAAAGCAAAAGCAAGAAATTTGTAAACCTTTTTTTCTCTCTCTCAAAAAAAAAATTAAAATTAAAATCAAGATGTACAGCATGGACAATGATTAAGGAAAGAGAAATTTCACAGATAAAAATCAACTTAATATTTTGGTTGTGGGATATTGACTATAGTTGAATATTTTCAGTTTAACGGAATCGTGGATTGGGTACAAAATCCAGATGAAGAAACATTAAAGGGTAATCACTAGATCCAATGAAAAGGATTACTCTGAATGTGAAGATATATCTACTCTTCCTTTCTCCCCACATTTCTGGTCATAACATTTCAAGACTAATGTTGGCCTTCAGATGAAATGTGTCAACAAAATAAGTCGCGATACATACTTGCGGATGGAAACAGAGGGCCACGGGCTGGAGAACAATGGCAGTGAGGCTGACTTTTAGATCAATGGCATGTACAGTATGGTATTTAAGTGATCAATCCAAATAATTGCAACCATGCTACTGTGGGAGAAAAAAAAAAGAGCAAGCCATTTTTTAAAAAGAAGGCTCAAAACTTAAATTTTTAATGGACTTTTGTGGTGATGGCTATGGTTTCACGACATGAACGCAATCCACACTTGGTGAGAATATTTAAGGAAGCAGCAATCTCATAATTTAGAATTGCCTTCATTTATCTTTGGTCGGGTTTTCATTAATACATGGAACCACGGCTGATATATATTCCGTCCTGTTTTTTGCTCACGGAAAAATGGAGGAAACTTTACATATTGTGTTTTATAAACACCAAAATGAGGAGTCATACTTTATTGAAAGCTTGCTTATTTATTTGAAAGCTAGAATTACAGAGCAGAGCAAGAGACAGAGAGAGATGTCTTTTTCCAGCCTGAAGCCAGGGAAGAGTTTTCTTATGGCTCTCCAGTGTGAACTGCTGGGGCCAAAGTACTTAGGTCATTGTCACTTGCATCAGCATCAGCTGGACGTGAAGTGGAACAATCAACGTAAGCTGGTTCTTACATGGGATGCTGGTCTTGCAAAAAAAAGTGACCTAACATGCTGTACACTGTTGCTGTCCTCAAGAGTCTTATAATAATCACAGTTATTAAGAGAAATGATTACGCATATATAAAGCACCCAAATGCACCCTTGTATTTCTTCCTTAATATTAGCAAGAAAGGAGAGAGAGAGAGAGAGAAAGCCAGGACTAAGCACTAAGCATCACTTTTCTCTCCTGTCATTCAGTCCTGGGATAAGAAATTTCTGAAGGGCGCCTGCGCCTAAGATGTGGTAAATGACCTAGACTATTTATGCGGAGGGAAAAAGAAGTTGCTTTAGAAGTCTGCAAATAATGGATATTTCTAGAAGCAGAAAGTCCTTGCCATGGTTATAGACAGATGAGAAGAAAGCAGTCAAGTGCGAAATTAAGCAAAGTCCTTAAGAGATGAGTATTAAATGTTCTAAGGTTTTACATTCTAAACTTGTGAAGGATACTTCTTCCTTAAAGATACTACTGGAGGAAGAAAATTAAGATGCAGCCTTGTGCCAAGTTTTAAGTTTTGATATTCGTCATGCAAAAAAAAAAAGTGTGCCATTTATAAATTTGGAAAGCTAAATATAAAATTTGTGGATTGAAAGATGGGAGGACCAAATCTGGGATTTCTACTTTTAATACAGTTTGGTGATTTGTATTGTGTTAGCATCATCTACATCTTCAGTCCCTGTGGTGTTGACTCGACAAAATCAAGTGAACTGTATTTACTAGAGATCCCAGCACAAAGTATCCAGACACGTTTTCTTAGTATCAAGAAACAGTAAAGCAACAAGGACAAATTTAGACCACTAAGTATCCAGTGTAAATAGATATAACATAAAAATAGAGCAGGCCTGGAACAGTGTAACAGCAGCTAAAGTCCTCGCATTGTAAGGGCCCCAGGATTCCATATGGGCGCTGGTTCTAATCCCAGCAGCCCCGCTTCCCATCCAGCTCCCTGCTTGTGGCCTGGGAAAGCACTGGGGGACGGGCCAAAGCCTTGGAACCCTGCACCCGTGTGGGAGACCTGGAGGAAGTTCCTGGCTCCTGGCATCAGATTGGCACAGCACCGCCCATTGCACTCATTGGGGAGTGAATCATCGAACTGAAGATCTTCCTCTCTGTTTCTCCTCTCTGTATATCTGACTTTGTAATAAAAATAAGTAAATCTTTAAAAAATAATTAGAGAACATAACATGTAACAAAATGGATGGGGAACAATGTAACATGCACTTTCCCATTGGTAGAAAAAACAGCTTTGAAATGCTGTGAATCCTCTCCCATTTAGGGTGCCCTTGTTGCCACAGTCCACAGGAATCTATCTGGCTTAGCAAAAGCTAACTGTTGTATTTGTGACTAATCAGACTTTAAAGTTTTATTTTATAGATACAAATTGCTTGCTTGAAAATTCTTAAATCCGTCTTATCAATGCTGGCTGAAGTTGCAGTCCATTCTGGCTTTGCTCGGTATGGTTGGAGATTTGAGTTTCTGATTACAAATAGAAAATAACAATTGTTCCACGAAGCAGTCCCTTACCAATGGCATGTGGCATCTAGCCTTGGCTCACCCTAGCCTTGGCTCACTCTTACTCTCAATCTTGCTCAACTGCAACCCCCCTCCTGATTCTATTGAAAACTCTCCTGACTTCATTACAACTGTGACATTTTTTTCACTATCTCTTCAGTTTCTGGCTTCTTGAATAAACCTGGTTGGTTCTTAAGCAATGAATAGCTCAGACCTGGCTTTCTATAATATGATGTAAGTTTTTTTTTTTTTTTGATGCATCATTCCAAACCATTGTTATATCTAAGCCATGATGTATAATTTTTCCATATTCAAAACTCTCATTTTCATTCGTGGTGTCCTTTTCTTTGCAGTCCCACTCTTTATGGTGATTATCAGTTATTCTCCCAATAGCTCATCATTTATTATGAAGAGCGTGACGATTCTCTCTTTCGAGCGCTTTCTCTTGGCTGAGAGCTTATATTTCAAGCTATTGACTGCCTCAGCTAACTCCTCGGCTGAACCTACTGTCTGCGCTCACGAAAGCTGTGTCTCTGGGGAACTGGCGTAGCTTCAGCAAAGATGCCACCTGCCTGTTTTGTTCGTTTGTTTTTTATAATTTTTTTCTAGGTTCAGCATAAATGTTTTGTTTGAAAAAATGGTTTTACTATTTCATCTTTCAGTATTGATGAACTATTCTGAACAGCACTGTAAATGTTTATCAGTTATCTTTTGTTTTTCACAAAGATTCAGTTTTTGCTTTGCATGAGTTGGAATTTAAGTCTTCCAGGTGTCTGCTGCCTCCTCATCCCATACTCTTTTTGGAAACAATAATTTATTTCTTACAATTAACATTTGTTCTAAAGTCCAGTTTTATGTCTGACATAACATGTATTTATACATGTGAGATATCATACAGCAAATATTTTTATACATATTTGAAAAATATCACCAAATACCGCATTTGTATTATATCTATTAAAATCTTCAAGATAATTACATATATATGTACATATAAGTCACACACATACACATATATGTATAAACAATGGTTTTAAAATGTTTATTGGAGGGCCCGGCACCATGGCCTAACGGCTAAAGTCCTAGCCTGAACGCACCGGGATCCCATATGGGCTCCGGTTCTAATACCAGCAGCTCCACTTCCCATCCAGCTCCCTGCCTGTGGCCCGGGAAAGCAGTCGAGGACGCCCCAACTTTGGGACTCTGCACCCGTGTGGGATACCTGGAAGAAGTTCCTGGCTCTTGGCTTCGGATCAGCATAGCATTAAGGAGAGAGAGAGAGGAAGATCTTCCATCCCATGATACACTCTTCAACTGGCAGCAACAGCCAGAGCTGTCCCGATCCGAAGCCAGAAGTCAGGAGCTCTTCCGGGTCTCCCGCATGGGTGCAGGGTCTCAACACTTTGGGCTGTCCTTGACTGCTTTCCCAGGCCACAGGGAGGGAGCTAAATGGGAAGTGGGGCTGCCGGCATTAGAACTGGAGCCCTTGTAGGATGCTGATGTATCCAAGGCGAGGACTTTAGCCACTAGGCCACTGCGCTGGGCCCACTGTGTATTTATTTTAAATGAAAACAATGCATTGTAATAGACCCTTTAAAGCTTCAAAATGACAATTCCACAGCCTCATTTTTATATAAAATTATTATTTAAGTGGTAAGTTTGTTATTTTTAATTTTTTTTTTGTCAAGGTATGAAGTTTTCTTCTTTTTGTTTCAAAATTGAGTACATAATTAATGGTACATGAAGCTAATCAGTGATTCAAATTTGGGAGTCCCAAACAGATTTCATTCAATATGATTTAGCATGCAATTATGCATGTTTGAGGCAGAGAGCACACAGGGGGTGTAATGCAGAGGGTGTGAACTGATCTCTAGTGGTACCACCAAGGTTTCCATTCCCCAAATTAATCAAATGCTTTTACAGTCCTTTCAAAATACTATATACGTATTATCTTCTCTCATCTGAAAATGTGTGTTCTACAAATTATTTTAAAAGCAAAATCCAAGTGTTATTTTTTTCCAGTTTCAATGCAAGTCTGCCGCCTAAATTCTTTAGAATCAAAATTCAAATTCAATCATTTTGTAACTCATTCACTCTAAGCCCTAACTATATTTCTGTTTCTAATTAGTTGCAGTATTTTTCCTAAGGATTAAGCAAGCATGTATATCGGGACTTTGCTTTAAAATAACTCAGGATCAACTTTAAATCACTCAGTTAAATCTTTGCATGTTGAAATATTCATGAGCATGGGTGGTTTGCTTTCTTCCTTTTATTAATATAAGCAGAGAGTATTTCATGTGTTCCATAGCTACAAGTGTAACTAGACACCCATACTTCCCTCTCTTCTTCCCACTAACACTGCCTTCTATTTTTATTTTATCATTATTTTTGCAAGACATAATTTGAGCCCGCTCCCTGATCATAGTCAATTCTCTTGATTTACATGATACATATATGTGGCCTGTCCTTAGAACACAGTCCTACTGCGCTCTTGGTTTGAGCACTGATCTGTGGAGTGTAGACCACATCGCCTAGATCAAACATGTTCTGTCTGGCTCCCATGAGCTCTGACAGCTTTCAAACCACATTGCACTTTAGTTACCTGTACTTCCCACATCTCAGATTCATATGTTGGTATTGGAAACTCAGGACCTCAGAACGTGACCTTGTTTAGAACCAGGGGAGTGACAGATGTGATTACTAAGGTAAAGATGCATGGGAGAAGAGTCTGTAACCCTAGGTAAGAGGCATCGTTATAAAAGAAAACATCTAGACACGGGAAACACACAGAATACTTGGGAGTTTGTAAGTATCCTATCCCAAACCAAGAATTGATCAAAAATTAATAAACAATTTCTGCAAGAGATCTGTCTCTGCTGTTCCCAAAGGGACCATGTCCCTATAGAACCATAATAATATAAATTCCTGCTTCAATCTCCAAGTCCTAGACTTATTAGGGCATTCCTAAGAATTTGAGAATTTTGCTAATACAAATTTTGATACATGCTTGTTCTACAAACTTTTTAAGTCTGCATGTTTCTTTTGGCTTGATTTTTTTTAAGATTTATTTATTTTAATTGGAAAGGCAGGTATACATAGAAGAGGAGAGACAGAGAGGAAGATCTTTCGTCCAATGGTTCACTCCCCAAGTGACCTCAACAGCTGGAGCTGAGTTGATCCAAAGCCAGGAGCATCTTCCATGTCTCCCATGTGGGTGCAGGGTCCCAAAGCTCTGGGCTGTCCTCGACTGCTTCCCCAGGCCACTGGCAGAGAGCTGGATGGGAAGTGGGGCCGCCGGGATTAGAACCGGCGCCCATATGTGATCCCTGTGAATTCAAGGTGAGGACTTTAACCACTACACTATCGCACCGGGCCCTTGGCTTGACTTTTAATGAACTGTTTCTCTATGCCAGTCACATTTAACTGTCACTTGAGTATGACCCAGATGGTTCACATTATTAATAAGTGGTAAGAGCCACAATCTCTTACATGTCTGCTGTTTCTTCATTTTTTCACTGCCAACATATGGCTGTGGTAGTTTATTGATTTACTCTTTCCTCTGTCTTTTCATGTTTAGGGATCTGAGCCCAATAGTTTGATTGAGGGGATCCCCAAAGAAACTTTGAAGTGAAATCAGACCAGGTTCTTATGTGTATTTGCAAGTACGGGACCTGGTACAGTCCATCACCTCAATCAGCTGGTGGTTGCAATTGCTGGGTCTGTTTTGTTTCCAGCCCTGTCTTCCATTGGAACCAATGCGTGTTGCAGTCCAGCCTGATTCTGCCCAGCACACACTTGGCCCTCACATGAATCAGTGGGTGCTGCAGCCTATTTGGAGCGACCCACAATAACCCACACCAGACCTGCCCCCTACCCTGGTTCCAGTGTTTGCTGTTATATGCAGCAGACTAATCCAGTCTGTCCCACATCCCATTCAGTTCTCACACAAGTCAATGGGCATTGAAGCCTAGTTCAACCCAACCAACTCCACTATCCATTCTGCACACATGCTGTTGGGTGCCCTTCTATCTAGCCACCCCTGTCCCTGTCCTGATTTTTGTGCCCTCCAGAGAAGTGGTATCCCAGGAGGGAGGAGCCCATCCTTTCCTTCCCAGGCCACTCCCACTCCCAGATTATGCACTCTCCAGGTGGTTCTGCAATTTAACTTAAGAGATTTAGCCCCCAGTGCCAGCCTCTGCCAGCTGATGCTGTGGCAAAGCCCAAACAGCCCCCACCCACTCTATTTTATGCTTGCACCAGGAGGAATCAGCCCAGCTGGCTTTTCCCTGATCTAGCGCACAGGAGGTCGACAGATGTTATAGCCGGGGTAGTCTGGTCTGCCCCCATCCCAGCTCACACTCTCCAGTGGGAGTAGTTGTCCGGCAAGGGAACCCACCCCCCCCCCAATTCCCCCTGCCGGCTCTGCCCCCTTCCTTCCTGGTTCTCACGCGTGCTGGCTGGGTGATGCTGAACATCCAGTACAGGTACCCTCACCTTGGCATTCCGTATTGTGCACTGGTTTTTGTTGTGACCGAACCTGGCTCGACCCACACTCAGTTTTGGTGCTCAGATTCACCAGTGGATGATGTGAACTGATTCAGCCTGGTCTGCCCCCGACCCATGCCAAATGTATGCCAGTGGGAAACTTCCCATGGCCTGTTCTGGGCTGTTTCCTATCATGTTTCTTGTTCTTACCTGCAGGGACTGTGGCCTCCCAGAGGAGATACCCAGGCTCCTCCATCAGAACCTCTCCTAATGCCAGAATTTGCGCAAACCAGAGGGTCCATGAGCCAGCCCTACTCAGTTTACCTCCTGACCTAGTAGAAACAGTGGCCTTTCCTGACTGGCCTTCAACCCAATCTGGTTCTTACTGTTGGATGTTTCAGCCCAGCCAAGGCTGGTCCATATCCACAGGTAGCTCACACTTGGCTCAGTAGGGGCTGAGAGCTAGCCTAGAATTTATACTTTGGTTTTTAAAACAAATTCAACCCTGTGTAACTGTGTTTTAAAGAATAAAAAGGTTAAAATGTGCTATACTTGGAATGAGAGAATAAAGAAACAGTTCCAAGCAATTAGAGTTGTCAACACTTGACAATAACTATTTGGAGAACAGAAGAGACCTTGGGCGCTGGCTGGCTCATCTGGATGTTAATGGATACGATAGTGTGAAAGGGGAGTTAGTGTGTGTGCTGCAGATAATGAAGGCATGGTTGTTAAATATCACAGCTGCTGTTAATAAAACATATGGTTTTAAGAATTAAACTTGCACAGATCTGGCATTTCAAATGAATGTCTGCTTATATTAGTAACTGGGATGATTTTTTTTCCTCTTTGGATTTGTTGGAATCTAACACGGGGCAAGATTTTTATAGTGAACACTGTATTTTAAAAGGTATTTTAAAACTGATTATTGTCTTAAACGTACTAGAAAATATGCATGAGCAGCTAAAATATTTAGTCCTAAATACTATCAATTAATTAAAATAATTGCTTATTTCAACAATTAGGAAATATTTCAGGAATCAGATAGATGATTATTGCTGTGGCATAGAATGTTAAATCATTGCAGCTAAAGCACATTTGATGTTTACTCTTGATAAATCTATTTTATTCATACAAATCCATTTAACATGTGTTTGACTATTCATACTGCTTTAGATGGCCATATGTGAGAATTAGTGTGCATCACCATGTAGGATTAATTGATACTTAATAATTAAATGTTGCCCAAATTTTCTGAGATTTGCAGTAACACAGTTTTGTCTACGTCCAGTCGATAATACCATCAAGAGTGAAAGCATGTTGTGCCTTACTTGGTGTCCTCAGTTTAGCAAGGTCAGACAGAGCGAGAATCACATCTCGTCTGGGTGCATCGCTCGTGGTTATTGATTAAGCAGATCTTTGAGATGTGTTAATCATATTAGGAAGACCTGTGGAGTTCTTGCTTTGTATTTCAGAAAGCAGAGGCATTTCCCCTGATACAGCAATTTGGACATAATAAATTTAGGTTAGATGATAAGCACTTAATCTATCATAATTCGTGTGTCTATATTGTGTCAGTGGCTCTAAGTTTTTATTTAAGATTGTCACAAAACCTGTGGTAGGTAGTCTGGATTAGCAGTTCTGGGCAGGTGAGTGCCACAGTGTTGTTGAAACACACAGAAGCCAGTTCTCCGTTAGATTCATGTCTTGATCTCTAAGTGTGTCATAAAATGGCATAATTGCCAGGTAAAAACAAAATGTTACTAAAGCAAATCAAAAGAAGATCCAAAAAGAATGAAATGCTATGCACAGGTTAAGCCTGACTGAAATGAACACAACTTACATTTACTTTTAATATTTTGGGAATATAGTAGCTTCATGGAAAGAAGAAAGGAGCACATTCACCACTACAATGTATAAAGTGTTGGCCATTTCATTTACAATTTTTCTATTAACGTGTCAATTTTTGTGCATATATTTGATTCTATGTAAATGCTTTGAAGATGACACTGTAAGTTTTTTTGTCAACCAGATACTGTGTATTTTTCCCCCGCATTATCAAGTATTTTGTCATTCCGAGTGTTTTACTTGTATAAACCATGTCAATGACGGCTGTATATACAGTACTCATTTAACTGCCAGTTTGCACATGTGAACTGTGAACTCTAGACCATTTGGCACTAATAGTAGATGAATTATTAACTTTCAATATATTTTTTTTTCTTTTCAGGTGGGTATTTTAGCCAATGCATTTGGAAGCAGCCTCGGAATTGAGCTTTCTTGCAATGCTGTACCCCAGAACCAGCAGAGAAGTAGGCAAGGGAGCCCTCCTCTGGAGACAGGGTGTCTGCTTTGATGTTTCTTCCTGTCATTCATTTTAATTCAAGAGCTTTTTGTCACACATTAAAAATATTTTCCTTCTAAAATTTATCTACTTTGGAGTCAAAGATGGGCCCTGGCTCTCCCCCCACCCCATTTTAAAAATCCTTGTCATATTTTAGAAGAAATTTGTTTCACATAGATATGTTAATGAACTGTATTTAAAATTATTTTGACTGAATTGTGAATATTTATGTTTAGTTTTATAAACTAAAAATGAAAAATGAGTAAATTAGAAGGCTATAATAATTTACTAAAATATGTTACACCTCATGCATGTTATTTTTCTTTCTGTGTAGCGACATGAAATTCATTGGTTTATGAAATGTTCTTTTGAAGAAATTCTGTAACTTTACCAAATATCTCCATTAAAGTATTTTTAAACTTGAAAGTTCTCTACATTTATCATTTGTAAAAATTTTCTCCAATGAGTGTTACAGAAGACATCTGTAAAACTAATGTATTTTTAATTGAGAAACCAGTTATACAAGTGTAAACTGATAAACAAATTTGGATACAAATGCAAAATTCAATACAGATTTACTTACAAAACAATCTCGTGTGTTGATATGCCAACTGGTAATTTGCCTACTCAAGTGTTGTGTTTTGCATTTTAGCAATTTTTAAAATTTTAAGTCTTTTTTCCATTCCTGTAACTATTGTGCTTTAAAGGTAGTGTGGACTGGAATCAGTCATTGGAACTGTTTTTGGTGGACCGTGCGTAGGCTTGTTCATTCAATACATTTTGATTGTGTTCCATGTGTCAAGAGACACAGCCCCAGGCCACGAGCAGGGAGCTGAATGGGAAGCAGGGCTGTCAGAACTGGTGCCAGTATGGGATCCAGATGTGTTCAAGGCAAGATCATGTCTCTGGGCCCAAATCTGTCTTTCTAATAAATAAATAAATAAATAAATAAATAAATAAATAAATAAGTAAATAAGTGAATAAAGAGAAGAAACAAAGAAACAAATACATCTTTTTCTCTTTTTTCCTTAAAGGAATCACTTGAATAACTCGCATTGACTTTGCTGCTTTTTAAAAGGAAATGACATAGTTCTGCCTTCATATTTGTGTAATTGTCACAGGAAGATCTTATTTTACTTTTTAAAGAAATAAAAAAACAGCAGGAATGTATTTTTCCTTTGATTTTATTTGTTGGTAGGTGACATTTGAATAATGCTTTTGTCAGTTTGAGCTGCTAATTCTGTTTCTAGGTAGATAATACCCTATTTGCATCCGTTGAAAGGATCCAACCGGGTTTGTGCTCCTGCTCAGCACCCTGACACTGATATTCTCAACAAGTTATAATTGGATGGCTGAGATTCAGATAACGATGTTTCAGAAGCTTTAGCTAAGATTTTCTTTTGAATAATTCTGTCATTAATCACCAGTGGAAGATACCCCCCTTTGACATATAACAGAATTTAATAAATGTCGAACAGGTGACTTTTGCTCAACTCTTTTAAATATTTTTGCCGAAAATGCTTTTCTCCATAGAGTATGTCTTAAATCCAGAATCAAATGAAAGGTAAGTATCACTATAGCAAAACAGTAGAATTTCATTTTTCTGTGGATTGGTGAAATTAGTAATTATGTAGTAATTAGTAATTAAGTTATCCTGGGGATCTGAAAGGTGTTAGAGATAGTAGGAATCAGGGATAACTTTATTTTTACTAGTATTACGGCTGCTATTGTGGTTGCTGACTGTGAGTAGCTTTATTTTGACCAACAATGTTTATTTTATTCATTGGACTGATTAATGATATGGTATCTCACATGAACTACAGACAGACGTCAGGCAGATACGATTTCTAGCAGACAATGTGTAATCTGTAATCTGTAATCGTGTAATCTGAAGTGAATGTTGGAAACACATCCTGAAATAGGATTGCATTCTTATTGCAATGAACTTTTTTTGTTTGTTTTAAAGATTTGTTTTATTTTTATTGGAAAGGTGAATATACAGAGAGGAGAGACAGAGAGGAAGATCTTCCCTGTGATGATTCACTCCCCAAGTGAGCACAACAGCTGATGATATGCCGATCCAAAGCCAGGAGCCTCTTCTGGGTCTCCCACGTGGGTGCAGGGTCCCAAAGCTTTGGGCTGTTCTCAACTGCCTTCCTGGGCCACAGGCAGGGAGCTGGATGGGAAGCAGGGCCGCCGGGATTAGAACCAGCGCCCATATGGGATCCCGGGAGTGCAAGGCGAGGACCTTAACCACTATGCCACCGTGCCCGGTCCTATTGTAATGAACTTTAAATGCAATTGCAAGATTCCTCTACATTTGCTTGCATCTGATTGTTCACCCAAGAAAGATGTTTAGAAAGTGTCTAGTACCCTGACTCAAAAGGCCAATCCCTCACCTGCAAAGCCAGCAGCCCATAGGAGCACTCCTCTAATCTCTAATCGGCTGCTCCAGGTCCCTTCCAGATCCTGGCTCATGACCTGAGAAAGCAAGAGCAGAGTACAGCTCAGCTCATTGAGTCCCTGCACAAGCCTGACACACCTGAGAAAGATCCTGCCTTGTACCTCCTACCTCCTACCTCCTGCCTCCTGCCTCCTGCCTCCTGGTCCTGCCTCCTGCCTCCTGCCTCCTCCCTCCTGCCTCCTGCCTCCTGGTCCTGCCTCCTGCCTCCTCCCTCCTGCCTCCTGCCTCCTGGTCCTGCCTCCTGCCTCCTGGCTTCTGATTCTTCCATCTCTGACTGTTGCACCCATTTGAGGAGTGAACCAGCAGATAGAAGCTGTTTCCGTCTCTCTTTGTGTAAACCAGACTTTCAAATAAAAATAAATATAACTTTTAAAAACTGTCTTGTAAAATAGCTCTGAAACCTGAGTGGAATAATTTCTAAAGAAATTATATTATATTTCAATTAATAATAAATTATTTTCCTTCTAGGTTTTGGAAGCTACTTGTTGCTGTAGCAGTTTATTGACTTCTATTTTTTTTTTTGGAAAATGAAGTACTATTTGTTGCCATTAGAGGACATCCACTTGGAACAGTAATAAATATATCAACCTATCTATATTTCTATAATTACATTATTTTGTTGATTTTGCTGAAGATTTCTGTAATCTTTGTTTCCTATTATAAAGTAGGTTTCCAAGCATAACCAAATTGCTGAAATGAATGTGTAACATTGCACAAAAGGGTCAGGCTGCCAGGTCAGCATTTGAACTCAGTTTAAAGTGGTGAGTGTTCTACAGAGAAGTATTCCCTGATGGCAGGGAGCCCACAAACCCCGACACTATTGTGAGAGCTGAGCTCTGTGCGGAGTGACAGGGATGAGGAAAGACAATGCGAGAGAAACACAACAGTTAATGTAGGAGAAAATAGAGTATTTCATTGCATGAAATGAATCATTGTAAATGAATGAAACAGACTATTTTATGAGAATGGTGATGGCAAAGAACAAAAGCACATACTGTCAAATTTGTATAACATTCATAATCAGTATAAACTTTTCTGATATTAGAAGTGCAGGCTGCGATTGAGAACAAGACTTCCATTATCAGTATATCCAACAGATGTTTCCAGCCATTGTAAATCACTCTTGCTATGAAAAACCACACTTTTTACAGACTAGAGCAACTATTCTGAGAGGTTAAGAATCAATTATTACAACAAAGCTGCTTATAGTTAAAAGCACAATGCCAATGAAAATAATGAAAATAAAATCATTCCTGATCACCAAACTTTCTTCCAAATGCCTAGCTAACTCTCCACATGAGCATGGAGTACACAGGATCACTCCAAGATGTATCCATGTACTGTAAGTTTCCACATTTCAGATACTGATGATGAGAGAGTTCCTGGAGTTCTGTTAGGCTATTTACTACTTCATTCAGACTTGCCAATGTCATCATGTGATAAAAATAAATAGTAAAATTGCTAAGAATTAGGATTTTGTTTCATGAAAACACAGGTACTTCATGAGCCAGAGTCAGGGTTTCGCTTGTGGGGAGAGTCTGATAGGAGCCTATATAATTCAGATTAAGTGCAATAGAAACATGGAAAAATCATTTTGTAGTAAGAGATTTGGTGTCAGAAAATCAGAAAGCACAAAAAATGTGTAGCTTACCCTCAAAGTGTATCAATATTTCTTACAACGAAAATTGAGTTTTGTATTGTTCTGTTTTAAAATATATACCCGCATTTTAGAAGACTAAGTTTATAGCAAGGGCCTCATAAATACCTTTTTTTTTTTTTCACTAAGTGGGTGGTAAGCATATTTTGTTGAGTGAGCAAAAAGCTACATGATTGTACAAATAATATGTTTAGCTAAGAAAATCTACATAAAGGCCAAAATTCACTATTAAAGAACAAGTTGTATGACATTAATTTTTGCCTTATTTTAGAGGAAGTGATGACTGTTGAGTAATTTGCGTGAATAAAAATGAGCTCAGGTTAGGACATACTAGCTAGCTCCTGTAATTAGCCTGGGTTTTGTTCTATAAGCAGATCTGGCTACATGTGTAATCTAGACAAATTTACTCTCTGGCTTTTGAGATGTTCAGATTAAACAGTTATCATTTTAGATGATGATATAACAATAATATCAAATATGTGGAAAAGATGCCAATTAATGCATGTTTAAAGTTTTCCTAAGCTAAAGTAATAGAAGCAAAGTTTAATCTTAGTAAAGTTTAAGAGCTTAGAAAACTTTTGTCTTATGATTACACATGAGGAAAAATTGACTTGTTGGACCTGTATAAAAAGCATTAAGGGAAATGTGATTGAATTGATGGAAACTAAGCATGGGAGCCCGGCACCATGGCTTTGCAGCTGAATCTTCACTTTGAGTGCACAGGGCTCTCATGTGATTTCCAGTTAATTCTCTGGCTGTTCCACTCCCCATCCAACTCCCTGCTTGTGGCCTCTTACGGCAATAGAAGATGAACCAAAGCCTTGGGACCCTGCAGTTGTGTGGGAGATCCGGAAGATGTTACTTGCTCCTGGCTTCAGATTGGCTCAGTTCCAGCATTTGAAGCCACTTGGGGAGTAAACCAACAGACAGAAGATCTTTCTCTGTGTATTTTCTTCTCTGTATATATGCCTTATCAACAGAAATAAATCTTTTTTAAAAATATGATACCATTCTATAGGCTTTTAAATATATATATATGCACGCACGTATCTTGTGTGTGTACATAATAAATCCAGTGTAAGGTAAAATTTGCTCTAACACTGGCATTTAATTGTCCAAAGCCATGATGTGGGTCTTCCAGACGGCATGAGTCCTGAGGATATTTTCACAGTTTGTTTCACACTTGTCCTTGTTTGGGTATATTTAATAGGTTTAAGAGGCAACCAGGGAGAAAATAACTCGAACCATGCTTAACATATGGTAAAGTGTTCAAGACGTTTCATTAGTTTAGTGAATAAGAAAGAAAGGGACCCAGTGAAATGGGAGTTAATCCAGGAGAACTTGTCAGTAGCTAACAAAAACATCAAGGAGGACAGATTAATCCATCATTTCAGATCCAGCCCAAGGTGGGCCGAGAACTGATTCCCCAAAGGGAAATCCGAGGTGACACCCTCGTGGCTGAGTTACACGTTCACTGTTTCAAGCAGGCAAACACTAAAGAAATGGGCTAATGACGCAGCCCCTTTTTACCTTGTTTTGTTTTTTAATTTGTTTTGTTTTTTATTTGTTTTGCGTATGAAACAATTTACTAGGACCTTTTTTTAGATTTCATTCCAGAATAATTTTCACCTTACAAGACAAAATTACTATTATGAGGTAGTAATACAAAAAGTTCCCATATATTATTCACCTCATTTCTTTTCATATCAGTATATTTTCCATATGTAATGAAACACATCAACTTCTCTATTGTGTTTTATGAAAACTATTTTTTTTATGTCCCATTCTCACTTTCTCTAGCAATCAACAATCTGTGAACTCTGTGTTCAGATCAGGGTTTTTTGTTTGTGTTAGTTTTATCTCTGTTTCTTTTTTAGATTCATAGCACTCAAACACAACTAAGATTATGAAGTCTTCGTGTTTCTGGGCTGGGCTTATTGAACTCAATAATATCTTCCAGGTGTATCCATTTAGAGAAACATCAACATAATTTATATACTGATTTTATTGATCCCAGAATAGAAGTCAGGAGGACACTCATGATGCAAGCTGGAAGAAAAAACTGCTAGCATGCGTCCTTTTAAAGCAGGAATACGTTATATACTCCACATTGACCCCCTTGTCACCACCTCCTGCCTGGCCTGGTAGTGAAAGCCATGATGACATCTCTCCTGCCCTCACGCACGGCCTCTTTCCTAATGCCCATCCTTTTGAATCTATTCTGCATAGAGCAACCAGAATCATCTCTTTGCTATTATATTTCTGAAGTTTGAAATTACACATTTAGAGTGGTTTAATGGGCCTAACAGCCATTATACCTTAAATTAACACCTAGCACATCTTTTTCTTATTACAACCCAACTCCCTCTTCTTGAATTATTGCAAAATAGGATTCTAATGTCACTTCATGTACCAATCAGGTACTCCTTTGAAAACATCAACCTGTTATGAGGGAAAACGAAACAAACAAACAGAAAAGCTTGCCAGATTTTGTACAGAAAACACAAAGGCATTGCTCTTAATAGGAACTGGTTTAATGTAGCCATTATAAGAAGTGAACTGAATACAATGGAGTCCATGCAGTTACAAACCATCTCATGTAGTGATGATCCTTGAGAAAGTTATATTCTAGCCTGTGTCAGATAACAAGCTAAGTTAGAAGCAAAGGATAATCTCAGAACAAAGGCATTAGGAAAGAACTCATGGATTTTTGAAGAAAGGAAAAAATGTAGATTTCTCTTTAGGGATAGGGTAGAGGTAGACTAACTAGGCAATCCTTATGACTTTAGGGAAATGACACTCAATCTATGAGTATAAATTTAAGCAGTAACTGTCCAGCCTGCTCTTGTATAAAACATTAGGCTGATCTCCATTGTAGGAATTCAGGTGTTGAATACGCAGCCTCAAAATAAAGCATACTATGCCAGGAAAGGGAAAAAAATAAATCAAATATTAAAACATAATATTAAAAAGTTCACATTGGATTTTATAGAAATGCTTGGTTGACATAGTGTGGTACAGAATTTTAGGAAATTACTTTGTATCGAAAATCGTAGACAGTGTAAATCAGTACAGTGCAGAGGCAAGGGGTTGGATAGCACAGCTCTCGCCATACTTAGCAAATAATCAAGACTATTGTAGAAAATACTTCACTTAAATTGAATTTCTTTCTTTTCTTTTTTTAAGATTTATTTTTATTTGCAAGGTAAATTTACAGCAAGAAAGAGGCACACACACACACACACACAGAGAAATCTGGATTGGCTGGGTCACTCTAATTGGCCTCAACAGCTAGAGCTGAGCTGATCAGAAGCCAGGGGCCAGGAGCCAGGAACCAGGAGTGCCTTCCAAGAATCCCATTGCAGGTCATTCAGGACTTGGGCTATCCTCTGCTGCCTCCCCAGGACTTGCGTGGAGTAGCTGGGATTCAAACTGGTGCCTACAGCATATGTTGACACTGCAGGGGGATTAGCCTGCTATACCAGTCTGTTACCTGGCCCCTCAGTTGAGATTTATAGCTGCTTAGTTTAACTGTAAATCTATTGTGGCAATTTCACAAGATGTTTATGTTAAATAATTTGTAATTTTCAGATGACAGTAAATGATTATTTCAATATGTTTTGAGTGGGAGTATTTCTTCATAAACAATTCCTTTTTTTATGCTTACTGAGCACTTTTTTTTTTCACTACAATTCTGTCAATCACCAAACATCTCCCCTGGAGAATGGGCCTGACTACCATTTCAGCCATGACTTCATGATAGCCCCAAAGCTGCCCCTTGCTCTTCTGACATTTGAGGATGGATTCATCTTGAGTACATTGAGATGTTCTTTTATAATAGTATAATAAAGGTTAGAGGACACTTCTAAGTCTTAACCTTCTGAAACATGAAATGTCATTTAAAAAATTAATTTCTGCATAATCACATCTTCCTATAATGCATATAAGATCTATAAGATGCATGTGTGTGTTGTTCAGACATGATCACTCATTTATTTCATGCTATACACATTGTCCAATTTAGTGCATTTTCAGGAAATATGCACACTATTCTAAGATAAAAGTCAAGGTTTTAAAATTAGAAACATTTTTACTAAAAGGATTTAGTTATCAATTAATCTATACATTGACCAAAATCAAATTAAAGTGGTATTTTGTACAGATTGTCAAAGAATATGATGTTCACGTCAATGAATTTCTCATGTTCCAAAACAATTTGAATATTGTGGATAATGTTTGGAAAACTGCTTATTTTGAAATGAAGAGTCCTTTGGTTTTTAGTTCCTATGGGGATAGGTGAAGTGATTGCACTTACACTTTAATTAGAAGAATGTATGTTCAATACTTGGTACACATGCTATTTGTGGAGATTCTGTTCTGTCAGTGGGGTCTTGCGTCAGCATCCTGAGAGACCTGTGAAAAGCAGCTGCTCTCTGCTGATTGGACTGTGAAAACAGCTCAGTGGTCCTTGGCTCTGGTATCTCAGGCAGGTGTGCAAAGGGGATTTTGTTCAGAAAGATGATAAAGGCAATGCACAGGAGGTGATCAGAAGTCGGCGGTTGCAGGTTAGGGTGATCCTCACAGAGCTGAGCGCCACAGGCCAGATGAGACACAGGCCTTTCATCCAATGTGCTAGAAAAACCAAGTGTATTAAAGCAAGTGTACCGACAGGGACAGGCACATGCATTATATTACTCTAAGACAAACTTTAACTTTTTTTTTCTTTTAAAAAAAGCCCTATGACTGTTTCTAAATATTTGTATTGTTTTCTCCATGTGGTACAGGTGCATTTTTAAAATGTTAACATAAGTAGTTTAAAAACTTGATTTTGAATCTCTCATTAGACAAGGGTAAGTCTTGTTGTGATAGCCCAGTGGCTGCATCCTCACCTGCATTTGTTGGGATCACCAGTTAATGTCCTGGCTGCTCTACTTCCCATCCAGCTCCTTGCTTGTGGCTTGGGAAAGCAGTGGAGAAGGGCTCAAAGCCTTGGGACCCTGCACCCACATGGGAGACCCAGAAGAGTCTCCTGGATTTGGCTTAGCTCAGCCCATGCAGTTGTGCTCACTCTGTCTCCCCTTTTCTCTGTAAAGCAGCCTTTCCAATAAACAAAAATCCTATATTAAAAAAAAATGATTCATGAAAAAAAAAATAGAAAGTAGTAGAAGATGGAGAAGTGCTGCTGTTGCTAAAAGCCCAAGGGTTGCGTGCTATGAGGGAGATTACAGAGTAGGCGTGCCTTTGTTAGCGCGTCCGTCCTAGGTCATGTTTATTCTTCATTCATTTTATGTTAGTGGATCATAAGCCATGCCTGCAGAGTTCCCAGGCCTGCCTATGTGCAACGAGACTCAGTTTCAATACGTTCCGCCTCTGCACAACTCCAAACTAATTAAACTTTCCTTAAGTGTCACTCTAAGGAAAACGTATAATGTTTACCAATCTCCTGAGGGTCCTTAACATACTTTATTAATTATGCAATTAAGGCAACAACTCTAAAATTAAGAAACACTTGGTCTGTACTTGAAACCCATTAAGAGCCTATTATTAATGACATTTTCAGAATTCATTTAAAATGTTTTCTTCCAAGATTTTTCTTATTCAGTCTTTAGAATAGCTTTTATTTTCAAAATTGTATTGTTATGATATTAATTATTTAAAAAGATTGATTTTGTTTTTATTGGAAAGTCAGATACAAAGAGTAGGAGAGACAAAAAGGAAGATCTTCCCTCCAATGATGCACTCCTCAAAAAGTGGTCACAACAGTCACAGCTTGGCCAATCCAAAGCTGTGAACCCAGAGCCTCTTCTGGGTCTCCCATGTGGGTCCATAGTCCCAAGGTTTGGGCCGTCCTCAGTTGCTTTCCCAGGCCACAAGAAGGGAGCTGGATGGGAAGTTGGGCCACCAAGCTTAGAACTGGCGCACACATGGGATCCCGCCTTGTACAAGGTGAAAACTTCAGCTGCCAGGCTACCGGACCAGGCCCTTTGAGGTTTATGCTTAATTACTGATAATGTTCTTAATGCACTGTATTCATTATTAATGATAAATGGATCAAAAATAGTTTTATTTTTCCAGTTAACCTTTTTCAAGGCTCCTACAGAATTGATTGCCTGAGGACCAACACTGTGGCTCATCAGGTTATGCTGCCATCTTCAGTGCCAACAAGTCATCAGTTCGAGCCTGAATGTCCCTCCTGAACCACCTACATTTTCAGCAGACCAAGCCAAGGGCCCAGAGCCATAGCATATGGGCTTAAACACTTGCCTTGCATCTGTCGAGATCCAACCTGGGTCACAGCTTTTATCTTGGATGCTCTGTTTCCCATCCAGCTCCCTGCTGCTGGCCAGGAAAAGCAGTGGAGGATGGTACAAATTCTTGCAACCTTGTGTGAAATCCAGAAGAAGCTCCTGACTCCTGGCTTCAGATGGGCTCAGCTCGGGGCATTGTGGCCATTGAGAGAATGAACCAATGGATCAAGACCTTTCTCTCTTTCTTTGTCTCTGTAAATATATTTTTCTAGTAAAAATAAGTAAATCTTTAAAAAGGAGGAAGAAATATTTGTTTGTGTTTTTAAACTGTTAGGAATAAAGTCCGTGATGATGCACTCATTGATGCAGAAATTTACTTAGTCTTAAATAACTTTTTAAATACTTATTTATTTATTTGGAAAATCGAAGTTACAGAGATTGGGGACAGAGAGAGAGAGAGAGAGAGAGAATCTTCCACCCACTGATCCATGCCCCAAATGGCTGCAGTGCACAAAGCTGACAGGTTTGAAGTTGTAAGCCAGGAGTGTCTTCCAGATCTCTCATGTGGGTGTAGAATCCCAAACACTTGGACCATTCTCTATGATGTTCCAAGGCCATTAGCAGGGAGCTGTATATACATATACATACATACATATATATATATATCATAATATCATATTTATGTATTTATATATAATGCATAATATATGCATTTATTTAATTATATATTATAAGTGTATACTATAAATATTTAGATTTCTATGTATTGCATATATAAATATAGTATATGAGCCAGGAGCCTGTGGCTTCTCCCAGGTCTCCCATGTTGATGCAGGGGTCCAAGAACTGTGCGTGTCCTCCACTGCTTCCCAGGCCATTAACAGGGAGCTGAATTTGAGATGGAGCAGCCCATGTGGGATGCCGGGCTGCAGGTGGAGGCTTGGTGTGCTGTGCTACCAGCTAACCTAGAGCAGTGCCTCTTTATGCATTCCAGACAACCAACCACAAACCTGTTTCAACGTTTCCTTCTTCTTCAAGTAATCAGATTAAATCATCCTGAATGGGGTAGTGGTACAATGGCTTGGAGGTCTTTAACATTAGCTCATGTTCCCTAGACCCGTTCATGCCAATTCAAGTTAGACTATTTCCACTTGCTCTTAAACATTGTGCCTGTACAGGTCCTTAGTAACAAACCTATAATGAGTAGGTACTTGAGCTTTTCTCTAGAATGATTTTTCAGAGGTCGTTTATGACCTTTAGATTTATGAAAAGCACAGATTGAACTCATTATTAGATTTAGCTTAAACATTTTAGGCATTGTGGCTACCGCCCTGATGTCTGCCTGCTTGGCCTATGTAAGGGTCATATGGACATGGCACACCGTGTCCCTAGGTAATCCCCCTGGCAAGGCTCACTGATATTCCAACCTAACCTGATCACTAGCCATCCAGTAAGAGCAGGGCTGTGACCCAGTTTTCCTTCTCTCTTCTAGATTGAGCTGTCCTGGGACTTCCTTGATAACTGACTGAGAAACTGGCATGGTTCCACGTTACTCGCCTATCCAATGCGATGAACAGGACCTGCAGCAGGACTGGAGGGTCCAGAGGGATAAGCTGGCTTCTGGCCAATTACAGCGCCTGGTGGGTGGGAGGGCTTTCAGGAGATGCTCTTCTGCCTTCTCCTTTTCTTACTCTATATACTGCTTTACAATAAATGGACATGCTTGACCATGCATTCTCCAGTGATTCTTGCTGAAGAACAGTCACCTTTTCCCTTAAGTGGTCACAGGGGTCTGCTGGATAGAACCCTAAGAAAGTAGGAACAATAGCAAATGTCTCTTGAAAGGGTTAAGTCCTTCCTGCAGTACACTACAGCTCCTGTGTACCACCCTGACCTGGCCTGAAATTGGTGGTAACTGATTTGATCACTAGGTTAGGATTTACCTCCACTGTTCTTTAACACTCCTGTACTTCTTCTTCATGTTGCTAGCACAGGCTATACTACTCTTCTCTAGATACAGAATGATATTTAAAATGAAGAGCTGTGTGCAGAGTATTCATTTCCTCAACTTTAGCTCCTATTAACAGATGAACAGATGAGGCAAAAAACAATGATTAGGAAAAGTTACCATACACGGAAACCAACATGTCCACCTGCCTAGATGCATGGATAGAGGCAGAAGACACTTGTCTCTGGTACTTTATTGTAGCTCAGATAATGTAAGCTTTGTGGACATTGTTTTAACTCCTGCATCTAAGCTCCACAGACAAACTCTTTGGTGAGTCTGTGGGAATGTTCTTCACACATTGCATTACAACAGAGTGAGCCAGACTTAAAGAAAGACCCAACTATTATTATAAAGGATTTGCCAGCAGGTCTTTCCAATTTCTGTACCAGAGTGAGACATTTTCTTGTCTACTCTGATTAGGAGACAATCAGGAAGCAAAACCCACTGTGACACAGAGGGATGGAGGTTTTAGGTTTTAGGTTTTAGGTTTCCCCCTATGGATCGCTTGCTACACAGAGACCCTTGCAAAAACATCTGGAACCAATGAGTTCAGCACTTCCTGGCGGTGCTAGGTGTTGCTGGGTAAGCCGCCAGTTGAAGTGCCTTCATCATATATTAGTATGCTGGAAGCAAATTTCCTTCTGATTATCATCCAGATTCCAAGGAGGCAGCAAGCATAGAGGTCAATCAGTTTTATGTTAATCAAAATATTCATATGTCTGTGTTTCTTTCCTGTATTCTATTTTCATATTATATCCTGAATATGTGATAAAATTTGAGGTATAATGTATAAAATTACTTGAAAATAATTACTTTTAGAAGCATTGCAAAAATCTTACCTTATTGACAATGAAACCCTAAACTTTCAAAACCACATTATCTTGAAACCTGATAATATTGGAAAGCCCTTAAAATGTAACACCTAGGCTTTTATATTCAGAATACTTAATATGTTTTAAGCGGGTAAAGTATTTGATGGCTAAATTATCAATTCCATCTCTTTCATACAAAACCCTTATTTTTTTTTTAAATTTCTGTTCCATTCCTCTACTCATTTGTTAAATATATTGAAAGTACTATGGATACTAATGTTCTTAATATCCCTCTACAATATATCAACTTAAGAAATAGACTAGTCAAAATGTTTTGATGCTAAGCAAATAAAACACAATTTAAAAAGAATATTTCTGTTACTTTTATTTAGCAATCATTGTTTCTTAGAACAATATAATGTCACATTATTACTTGAAGATATTTAAATAACCATGATTTCTTCATTTTTGAATCACCAGTTCTGCAGATGTTGTCACACCTCTAAAAAGGTTCATGCTTGGGACAGCTATATTGCAAAAGATGGAAGGGGTTATTTCCTAAATGGTTTAAATTGCTTTGCTTAACATAGTATTGTCATCTTTTAACGTTTTTGAAACCTTATTTCCTAAAAATGAATAAAACATGACTAGCCTTGCTTCACAAATCAAAATTATTCGAGTGTTTTGTTCACAAAATCTAACAGCAATTGCCTTATTGATCTTAAAACCATCACCTTTTCACTACATTTTGATTATGAAGGGCAGGGCATAAGAAGCAGAAAGGTAGATGCTGAGTGATAGTGGGAAACTTTCCTAAAGCTATTAAGAAGATATATCCTCAAGGAGATGCTAAGCTTTCATTTTAAACACTGGCGAATCTGAAATTGCTGCTTTTATCATGGCCTCGCGTAGATTTCTGTTTGCAAAGACAGCTATACTTCAGTAATCCTATATTTATTTGCAGTTGCCGTAAAACTCTCGCTTAGCTGTGATCACATGCGGCTACAATATTCTAGCACAAAATCAGACATAGTCTTTCTCTTCAGTCATCACAATGTCCTTAATAGGTCTAGAAGAATCAGAAAATCAGTAGGATTAAAAAAAAGGGTTGAACCTAAGACAGACTATTATTTTTTATTAAGCCAAGCTAATGATAAAGCAAATTTGAACCAATCTCTCTGTTATTTTGTTATTTACAGGTAAGTGGAAATATTTTTATACTTTATAGAATAATCTAAATGACCACTGAATTTTTAAGAATAATAATATCCCTATAGTATTTTCTATTTATCCAATAAGTTTTAATAAATGTCTAAATAGGAGCATGAAACACTAGACATGTTTCATTTGACAATGCGTGGATTATTTGTGCAAGGCTCAATTTTATGCAATTCAGGAAGAAATTAAAAAGCACACATATATTTCAGTTTTTTAAATTAACTCAAATAATAAGTGGAATGAATAATCTTTACAGAAACCAATATCTGAAGTACAGCTTGAGAAACTGAAATATGATTTAATAAGTAAAATTGATTGCCAACAGACCTACGATAATGCAGTCCGGTTAATGCACACCCTCTAATGGGAAGCCGTGAGAGATAACATCCTGAGGGGGCTGCAAGCCAGAGTACCTATGATCAGTGTATTCAGGCCATAAAAACATACGGGATGGGCCAGGCACGGTAGTCTAGTGGCTAAAGCTCTTACCTTGTTCATGCTGGGATTCCATATGGGTGAAGGTTCTAATTCTGGCAGCCCCACTTCCCATCCAGCTCCCTGCTTGTGGCCTGGGAAGGCAATTGAGGACAGCCCAAAGCCCTGGGACCCTGCACCTGCATGGGAGACCCACAGGAGGATCTGGGCTCCTGGTTTTGGATTGGCTCAGCTCTAGCCATTGCAGTCACACAGGGAATGAATCATCGGATGGAAGATCTTCCTTTGTCTTTGTTCTCTGTATCTCTGACTTTCCAGGGGCTAAAGTACTTCCCTTGAATGCTCCAGGATTCTATCTGGGTGCCGGTTCATGTCTCCGCTACACCACTTTCCTTGTAACTCCCTGCCTTTAGCCTGAAAAACAGCAGGAGATGGCCCACGGCCTTGGGATGCTGCACCCACTTGGCAAACTTGGAAGAAGCTCTTGGCTCTTGCTTCAGATCACCTTAGCTCCAGCCATTGTGACCACTTGGGGAATGAATCATCGAATGGAAGATCTCCCCCTCTATCTTTCCTCCTCTCTGTATATCTAACTTTCCAATAATAAATTTTGCTCTTTTATTTTCCCTATGTGAGGACAGATGAACATTCACAGAAGTCATATTCCGACTTGGAGCAAGACATTCTCTTAAGATGCTGCCTCATGTGAACTAGAATTGCAAATAAACCATTTTCAATGTTTATGTAGTTGTATGATTGCTAGCAAGTCTATGCAACTTGTAATAGTACGCGAGCAAACAGTGAGAGGGAAGACCAGGCAGGGAGGAGGAGGATTCCTATACCTAAAATATGTATCATGGGAAGTAATAAAAATATATACTTTTAAAAAATGCATTAAATGTATGTATACATTATTGCTTAAAAGGTAGAAGAAAGAGACTGAGATGAACACAAACACACACTCACACACACACAACAGAAGATTTCCTTCCCAGTGATTAATTTCCCAACAACCAGAAATGCTTTGCTTTTGTTGAGGAAGAATCTGAGCGACCAGAGTTTAATTCAGATTTTTCCACAAGGTTGGAAAGAACCCGATTTCTTGAGATATTATATCTCCCTCATAGTGTACACATTAGCAGACAGTAAGCTGGAGTCACAAGTCTGAGTTTGGTATGGACCGAGGGTACAAAAATATAGATGTGGAAAAAGTAGTTTGAAACATAAATAAGTATGCAATGCCCACTTAAGATGCAGTATTAAAACTGACATACACGGGTCTACCACCAGGGCCTAGCGGCTAAAGTTCTTGTCTTGAATGCTCCAGGATCCCATATGGTCGCCTGTTCTAATCCCAGCAGTTCCACTTCCTATCCAACTTTTTGCTTGTGGCCTGGGAAAGCATTCGAGGACGGCCCAAAACCTTGGGACCCTGTGCCTATGTGGGAGACCTGGATGAGTTCCTGGCTCCTGGCTTCAGATCAGCGCAGCACAAGCCATTGTGATCACTTGGTGAAGATCTTCCTCTCTGTCTCTCCTCCTCTCGGTATATCTGACTTTGCACTAAAAATAAATAATTTTTTTTAAAAAATCTGACATATCATTGCTAAGATGCTCTTTCAGAATTATATTGTATTGTGTTATAGAACTGCTTTGCATTCACACCATGTACTTCTTCCTGTAAGACTAGTTCATTAAGGACTTGTTACTTCATTTGAAGCAACAACGTAGAAATAATTTTAAGGGAAAACATTTAGCAAGCTGGAAGATGCATACATTCAATGTGAGAGTACCCGAATTCCTTGCTCTGCTCTAAATTCTAGCTTCCTGCAACACTACACGTCAAGTGATTCCTGAGGGGATGCCTGAACTTCCTGCCACCCACTGGAGACTCAAGCCAAGCTTCTCACTTTGGGTTTTAGACTGATTCAGTGTGTGTTAGTGCAGGCAGGTACAGAATGATTCAGCATATGGGAGCAAGGAAGAGAGATAGGGAGAAAGAATTTTAAACTAGGATTTCACTTTTACTTTCACATATAATTCCAAATATTTGAGGTTTTGAACTTTCTCCAATTAACTATTTAAAGAAGCATTGTTGCTGTCATATGAATATTTGTATTACTCAAAACGCGTATGTTGAAATCCTAACCTCTCAGGGTGATGGTATTATAAGATGGAGCGTTTGGAAGAGGGATAACACAGAAAGACATAGCTAATCCAATCATCTCATGACTGTTCTTTTGAAAGATGTCCTGGGACCAGTTTTGTGGCACAGGTGTTTTACCCAACCCTGCAACAACTCTATGTCATAGTGAAGTGCTAATCCATGAGCTGGCTGCTCCATTTCTCATCCAGCTTGTTGCAGGTGTGCCTGGGAAAGCAGCAGTGGATTATCCAGTACTTGAACCTCTGCTACCCAAGTGGGAGTAGATGCTGCTGTTGCTTCTCCGGGCTTCTTCCTCTCCCAGATATGGCCACTGGATTCATTTGGGAAGTGGATGGAAGATCTTCCCACCCCCACCACCAATCCTATCTCTCTCTCACTCTCTCAATATTTTTCTCATTCTTTCTCTTTGACTGTAGCCCTGTCTTCGTAATACAAAAAATAAATCTTAAGATGGAGATCTCTAATTCCCATTCTACCATGTGAAGGCACAGTGCAGAGGTGCCACCTATAAAACAGGAAAATGGAGTTTCATTGAGTACTGAATCTGCCAGTTCCTTGACTTCGGACTTCCCAGCCTCTAAAACTGTAACACACACATTTACATTGTTGTAAGTTGCCCAGTCTGCAGTAATTTGTTATATCCTCCTGAAAACACTAAAACAATGAATTGATATCTGCTTGTATCATTTAATAAGAGGACAACAGATATTACTATCCAACAACAGCAACTCTGGCGATGATGACTGTGAAAAAGTTAAGGAGCCACCATTTTCCCAGAAAACCCATAAAAAATTCTAAAAGACTGAGAGTGAAATTGTCTGAACAATGCAAATTGTTGCAGGCAGAAATTGTTCTTTACTTTCCTGTACAGACAGACCTCTCTCTCTGCACAGGATTTTCCACTCCACTCCCTGTTGGGACAGAAACAAACGTTGCATATAATGGCACTACTAGTATTCTGTGGCATGAATAGTTTTGTCAGGAGCTAAAAGAGAAAAGGATTGCCTTATTATGTCTTGCTCCATAGTTTTGCTAGGCAGTTAAATTCCTTATTTGTGAAGGCGTGGTCCTTGCTTAAATATTGGCCAACAATCTTTCTGATGGCAGTTATGACAATCGTAATGCATGCACTAGGAAATTATTGAATGGCAAGAAGATGTCTGTTAAGTTAAAATACTATATACATATGTTAGGCATTCTAAAAATAAGAGCAAGGTGGGCACCAGAATCAGAGCTGTGATGTAGAGAACCAGGTAGCTTAAAAATGAATATATTTACTATCTGTAGTTTGTGACAGAAATGGCCACCTACAGAAAAGCTAATTTCTAATCAGAGGAGGGTTTTTTTTTTTTTTTCATTATACATGCTGAACAACTTTCCCCTTGTCATTTATTTTTCTTTTCTGCTTGTCCTATAATTGTCTTTCTTGATACACTGATATGTCTTTTTCTCTTTGCAGCAATCTGATTAAATTACCAATGACTCATGTTTCATTGGTATACAAATAGGTGTTGCTGGTCACACTACCTCTCAAATGGATCTCCTTTTTGCTAAGCCCTTGCCTTGTTCTAATTTTTCTTTGCATCATATACTATTATTGCATTTGTTAACTAGTTAGCACATGGTCCATACTAGAGTTTTATAAAGGGTGCTCTTGCCAATCTCTCCTCCACTTTAGCCTCCTTATTTGTATTAAGTAATAATTATTTTGTTCTTAAGAATTAGAAAATGTTTCCACTCACAGCAAAGGGAATTAACTCAGTTAATACACAGATGCAAATCAAAGACTCACCTAAATTTTTTTTATTTCTGAGTGGGACACGCTGGGCTTTCGAAAACCTTTACCAAAGATGAAGTGATGGGGTTGGGAAGAAGGTGAACTAACTACCACTTCAGGTCTATTTGCAGTTAAAGTGCATGCCTGTGTCTGGGCCCTGTGCCACAAGGTACATTTCTAGTTGTACAGTGAAGTCATCAGGGCCTTAGTAGTAAAAACAGACATTTGAAAGTAGTTTTCACCTAGACTGTCTCTGGGTTCAAATTTTGATGTGTTGACATAACTTTAGCTTATGTCATAACTCTTTATATATATATATAAAGAGTATATATATATATATATGTATATATATATATGTCTTTAAAAAGTCCTGTCATTTGCTGTTAAAATAAGCATAATGTTTTAAAAGACAGTTTCTTTTTCCTGGAGTTTCAGAACAGCGTTGTTGTAGATTCTGGCAACCATCTTCCTGACCCAGAAAGCTGGCACGTGCTTGTTGCTCTGTGAGAATACTCGATTCCTTCTCAGACAAGGCTATCAATTGCTTTAAAAATGATCTTGTTGAGATCTCATGTTGCAGTTCAAAGAAACTCTGTAAGAAAGAATTAAGAAAAATAATATGTTACTCATAGACCAGAATATGTGGTGGGCAGGTATCATTTATTCTTCCACATTCTTAATCATAAACACTCAAAAGCAATCCTTCAGCAAATGATTATGTGTGGAAAAATTTGCCAGTTCATGGCAGTGTTCAGAAGACATGAAGCAATCAATATTACATATTGGTTATTAGTTTTTCATAATAAATAAATGATGGTAGGAAATTTAAGTTAGTGGGCTTAAGCCACCAGTTGTGACATAGCAGAGTTTCCAGTTTTGAGTCCCAGGGCATTTGTGATCAGCTGTCTCACAATGTGGACCCTCCTGGGCAGCAGGTGAGCTTAAGTGCTGTTAGGTCACTTCCACTCATGTTAAAAAAAATTAAGAAAAAGTTGAGAGAGTCTCAATGACTTAAACGATGAGTCAAATTACAAAATAGTGATACTATTGACTTTTATATCAAGGAGTATTCACTAAATACTCACAAGTTCATTCCGATGCAGAAAAAATGTTTCACGTTCCCCACTATAGTTTACATATTCTGCATAATTTCTAGCACAATGGCAAACCGGCATGATCACATTTCATGGAACACAGTGAGTTCTCAATCACTGTCACTTAAAAATGGCAGTCGCAGACACTTCTCTTGTGTTTTTCAAAGCAAATGTGGTCATTTTTAACAGTCCCATTAAAGTGTCTGAGAGTGTTCAGGGAAAAGAATTTCCCTCATGACCAGAAAAGAAATGAAAAGCTCTGGGCTACAATCAAATGGTGATCAATTCTACTAAGATTAAAAAGAGTTTTGGCAATCTGAATCTATAGATATAGATAATAGGGAGCTTTCAGTATTGTGTCTTTTTTCCCCTAGATACACACAGACACACACACACAGATGCACACACAACACAGAGAAAAACACAGCACATGTAACGGTGTTTGCATTTTCACTAAACACAGCACAACTTATGGCCATATTTATGTAGTTTGATTGTGACAGTACCTCTAATATGATCTTTTTCCTTTTCTGTCTTCACAATTCTACTGATAGAATATTTGTTCTGTAAATTTTAGCCACCTCCATAAGGGATTGCTTTTATCGTTTCCATTGAGATCTTTCATCTTTGCATTTGAAGAGAGAATGTCTGGCATGTCGTTGGCACATATAAATCCCAGCATTTCTCTTATTAGACTTCAGGTTCAATTTTAAGAAAATTAATGATTACTTAACCATAATCAAGGTAGTGCCTTCGATAATCAAGACACTTAAGTGGTTAATGGAGTAAACTGTGGGTTCTGTGAGCAAAAGGACGGTTCGCAAGCTAGCAGAAGCAGAACTGGAGCTTAGACTTTTTCATACTACTCATGGTGGCATGTACTTAGGAGGATACTCGAGAGAGACATAGAAACTTACAGTAAGTTCTGCCATTAAGATGGAAGACAGGTGTGGGATCCGAGTACAGGTCTCCTTATACAAATACGGATGCCTAAACGTTGTTTGCCAGCAGCACAAAGAGGAGAGGGAAGCTGCAGGCAGTTACTGATTGCAGACTCTCCCATGGCGGAGGTGGCTGGCTCAAACAGCCTCCAAATCAAGAGACCAAATGCCTTCCAACTTCATTTTAAAAGACGTTTACCACTCTTTATTTCTATTTTTATTTTTATTTATTTCTGTTTTTTTTCCTTTATTGTCTGTCCTCCCTGGGTTTTCTTGATTATTTCATATTATTCTACTTACATGTTCTTGAATCATTATTTGTACTTGTTTCATAAAAACATTTTTGATATGCTTGCTTAAGTGTTTGTCATTATTTTTAGATATAATGAGGTTGGTTCTGATTAACGGTAAGCTTCTTTATATGTCCCGAAACGTGTTTATATTCTCAAATCATTGTTTATTTCTTATTATTTCACATTTACACTAATGTAATAAACCTACACACATTTTTATGTCTAACACCATCATAAGTTGTATCTCTGGCATTTCATAGACTGCAATAAGATGTCACTTCTGATTGTTCCAACCAAAGTCCATCGTTACTTTAGAGTAGCTTCAGTGCCTATCAGCTAAGTGTTTAGGGAGCAGGGACTGGGGTTTGCTTTGTTGATGTAACTGCACCTCTAACTTCCTTGACACCACAAACCAGGTTATCAAATATGTCTTCATATTTGATATGACTCACATGCGTCACTGGGCCAGCATCTTTTGCTAGCTGATTGGATGTCCATTCTGTACCCAGATGTAGCTATTTTGGTTTCTGTTTCTCCCTCTCCCATCTTCTTCCAGAGATTTTGAGTTTTATCTGCCACATAAATATAGAGGTGAGTCCAGACAGAATTTTATGCACATATTCTTTTTAAAATCTATATTAGAAGAATTGTTAAATGTATAGGTAATTAATGTTTTCATGTCACTGTCCTAAAAGTATCTGTTTCAGTACTGAATACTAACACAATTTGAAACTATAAATCTAGGAATTAATAAATGAGATAATATTTACTGCTAATGGGCAATAAATATATTATTTTCCCCAGACAGTTTAATGACTAAGACAAATGCAATTTAGTTTGTTCCCACTTTTATAAAAGAGTAATAATAATCCCTAAAGAAGACAAGAATCCAAAACATAAAATTTAACAAGTATATATTTTCAGTTTTAATTACATTTCAGTGAAGAATTAATGTGTGATACAAGTTGTCCTATGATAAGAAAAAATGATTATCTTGTAGAGTCACAGAAAGCAGAGAAAAAATAAAAACTTAAGCCTTTCTGCTTTCTGAATGTACACGCTGAAACACATTATAATCCCATCATATTAAAATTACTTGATATTTATCATATTACTTTACAGCACAATGGTATCTAGTTGAGATTCTTTGGTTGCAAATGGTGGAATTTCACTGTTTTTAATATCTGAGTAGCATTTCATGGAGTAGATGTACAACTGTTTCTTTATTCATTCCTGTATAATGGGTATTTGGGTTGTCTCCATGTGTTTGCTATTGTAGATTGTGCTGCTGTATTAATGGGGTTGCACATCCCTTTCTCTTACACAGATCTCATCTCCTTTGGATATATTCACAGCAGTGGGATAGCCGGATCATACGGCAGGTCAACTTCCAGTCGCTTTAGCACGCTCGCACCAACAGTGAGGGAGAGCATCTTTGTCCCAACAAGCACAGAGCAGGTGAGTTAGCTGAGTTCTGAACTTAGGGCAATCTCTCTGCAATGACAGGCACCGCAATATGGATTCCATTTGTATTTCTCCCAGCTAGTGAGCCTGAGAATTGTTAATACATCTATTACCCATTTGAATTTGTTCTTTTGAAAAATGTCTGTTCATTTTTTTCACCCATTTCTTCACAGCATTGTTTGTTTTGCTGTCACCAAGTTTCTGGAGCTCTTTTTTTTTACATTTGAAACAATATTGTGATGATTAAGAAGTTTAGCCTTTATACCTTAAGAAGCTGAAATGTCAGATAGTCAATGCATGGTTTGCATATTTTCAGCAGCATTCTGAGAGAAGGAAGATACTCATCTTGGAACTTTGCATATGATAATTATTTTACTATTTGATGAATGGATAGAGATTTATTTGCATTCACATTTTCATCATATTTTACTGATTATAAAGAACTGAAAGAGATTTTATAAAACATACAGTATTTGAGGAATAAAGAAAACCTTTACATTTTAACTACAAGTGATTAATTTCTTTGGATTTGTTATGATATTGATATTTGAATAAAATTTGAAAGTTGTGGCAAGCAAATTTTTTAAAATATATCAGTCATATATGAGAGACTAGCAAGAATTATTGATCATTATTTATATAATTTTAATACTTTTGTTACATTATCTATCTAATAATAATGAAAATAGTGGGAAGAATAAATAAATGTCTGACCTATGGCCCTGGATACTGCTTGTTTGTCAGTCACCAATAATTACAAAAAACATGTAGAGACAGAAATGAAAATTTTAGTACAAAATGTACTCCACAAATGTTAGTTAAAATATCGGAATAGTTTTTTGTACTTCAATGTTATAATTTAAGCCTGTAGCTAGGAAGTATTGAAAGCATTTAGCCAAGAAATGGTTATTATGAAACTGTGTGAATGAGGAATGTTCATTAATATATTTCTGGAAAAAAAAGTTCCTTAGGTGATGATCTTGGAAGGCAACTCAGTGTTAGACATGTTAGAGATGAAGCTATTCAAAGTTGCATAAAAACGGCAGACTAGCGTCAGTTCCCAACATCCCCACCAGCTCGGGCTTTGCAGGCATTGGAAGATGGAGTGGGCTTGACATGAACTGACCTCTGCTGAACCTGACTTGGTCATATAACTTTCAGCTAGTGGCAGGAATTAGCGGGGATCCTAAACTCAGATATCAGGTGTCAAAGTTTTATTTTCACATGGCAAACTAACTGAGGACAGAATAGCACAGCCCATTTCATATAATATCCATGAAATATTGATTGGCTATCATCCAAATATCTTCTTTAAAAAAAAAAAAAAAAAAGAGTGAGTGGACCTGTGGCTTAACAGCTAGCCCTCTGCCTGCAAGTGCTGACATTCAGAGCGCAGGTTAATGACCTGGGTGCTCCATTCCCATTCCAGCCTCCTGTTTGTTGACAGGGAATGCAGCAGAGAACTGTCCAAGGCCTTGGGTTCCTTCACCTGCTTGGCAGACATAGAGCAGGCTCCTGGCTTCAAGTTGGTTCAGCTCCAGTCATAGCAGCCATTTGTGTAATGGAGCCCCAGATAGAGGATCTTTCTTTCTATTTCTCCTTCTCTATGCAAATCTGCCTTTCAAATAAAAACAGAATGATGAAAGATAAATACAAAATAAAGAGGAAACAAATAATGTTGAGGACACGGGGAAAAGGATATTCTAATAAACTAGTGGTAAAAGCTTAAACTTTTACAACTGTTATGGAAGTTAGTATGGAGATTCTTTGAAGATTTGAAAACGGATCTTTTATAAGATTCATTAACCCAATCCTGGAAATATGACCTAACAAAATGAATCAAGTTAAGTGAAAGGCACTTATTCTTCTGTACTGTAGGTCAATTCCCAGTAGCAAACATATGTATTTAACCCATATATCCATCAACAGATGACTGGATGAAACATATGTCATATATGTATATAATATATTATTTATTTATTTATTTATAATTATATTTATGGGGTGTGTGTGTACACTATGGAATACTACTCAACCATAAAATGAACTAGAGCTGTAAAATACTGTGGTTAGCAAAATAAGCCAGTATTGGTAAGACAATTACCATACGGGTTCCCGGATCACTGGTAATTATACTATATTGTGTGCAAAAACAACAAAAAACTAATCTTTATGAGTAAACTTGCCTTTTATATTTGACTCCTGTTTATGTTCTTTGTGTATACTTAAGCAATAATGGATTTTTTTTTTCTACTTTACTGCTTGTTGAACTCTTTACCTAATGAAGGGTCAATTCTGTGATTGCAAAGTAAACAGAAAGTATGCTAATACAAAAAGTAAAAAAAATTAATAATACTAAAATAAGGAAGGAGGAAGAGGAGAGTGGTTGGGAATGTGGACATGAGAGAGACAGAGTGGGCACTGTGATTCCATTCCTAAATCTCCTGTGATATAAATGACATTTGTTCATTTTGTTAAAATAAAGCAATTTTAAAAAGAAACAGAATGAAACTCGAAAAAGTAAAATGTATTTGTGAGATTTCTTTCTTTTGGTCTGTACTCATAATTGCATGTTGAGTTGCCAACAACTATCAAGAGCCTAGGCAAAATGCAATTCAAAGATAGCTTTTACTAAGCTTTTAATAACTCATCCATAATTACTTTAAAAACCTCAGTTTGTCATTAAACTGTTTGAATATCTTTTATAAAATGTAATAGGAATTCAGTACTAAACGTTCTTCAGGTGTTCTTTCTGTGTGGTTCAGACCTGGGAGGATCCTCTCTTGATACTCTTTGCAGAAACCGGCATGTGCATTACAATCCTTCTTTAATTTGTGAAATAATATAGTGCAGATGGACAGTTATAAAGGATGCTTTGATGTGAAAAGTGCTTGCGATTGTATTAGCTTTTTGGTACATTTCATGAAGCTTAAAAAAAGCATCTTAGATGCAAGTAGATATGTATATTAACCTTGACAGGAAGTAGAGAATGCATATTTACATTTCCTACTGTTTGCATTTGGCATATCAAATTACTTAAGCCCTTCCTGTGTGCAAACACCAGGAGAGCCATCTGTTGGTAAAAAGAGGATCTGTGGCTTTACTTATTTTTTCCATTAGTTAAGGATCATAGGGCAGTTCATTAACTGAAGAAGCCACCTTATGCAGAACTGTATTAATGCAATAACTCTAATAGGGCAGGCTACAGGAAGGCAAGAAGGCAGCATGTTTAAAGTGCATAGTGCCCTAACGGTTTTCCTGAGGTTTAGGAGAACTGAAAGTATCCCATTTATAAATAATATATTCTTCTTAAATATTTAATTATTTCACAGGCAGAGTAAGTTGAAGAGGCAGAGGCAGAATTGCCCACCCATAGGCTTGCTTAGCACCTGGCTGCACCATGAATGTCTTCTTCAGGCCAAAGCCTACACACAGCAACTCAATCTCAATCTTCTAGTTATGCAAAAAGCACTTGGATTATCTTCAACTATTAAAGCCAGGTCCCTTAGTAGAACTAGATTGGCAGCAGAGCAGCCAGGATTTCCAGTCAGCATTCTGACATGGGATGCAGCACGGCAAGCATGACTGAACCTCCTGAGTCACCTCAGCCCTGAACAGTGGTGATTTAGAAGCAGAGATTCCGGAGAATCAAGATGGTGAAATAGGATAAGGACATGTTTAAATGAAAGGAGAAACATTATCCAATGCGGAGCAGAGAGGGCACATTCCAGGAAATGGGAGAAGACAGAACAACAACAGAGGGGTAGCTGGAGACTGACACAGGAAAACAGCGGATACTACAGTGCAGTGTTGCAGTGACAGATACCTCAGCAGCATTCAGCAAGTGGTGATCTGAATTGCAGTAGCAGCCGGAACTACACCAGCAACAAGGTGGGAAGTGAGGCTCTGCAGGAACTAGGAGGTGAATCCAGACAAAGAACTTCCAGTTCTGCTGGTCTGTTTGATTCAACCAGGAGCAGACTGAGCAGCAGGTCCCGGATGGGTGGTGTGGGAACAAGGTGGATTTCATAGTGCAGTCCACTTCCTAGAGCCAATGGGGTGCCATTTTGTTTAAGGAAGCAAAGGCATTTCTTAAAAGAAATGACAATATGTGACTCTCACAACCATGATATGGTGATACCTGAATAAACATTTGTCAATAATTTACATGCCACTCATTTATGCGTTGATAAATCTTTAAGAATAATTAAGTCAGGGCCTGGCACAGTGGCCTAGAAGCTAAAATCCTCATATTGTGTGTACCAGGATCCCATGTGGGTATTAGTTCTTGTCCTGGCTGCTTATTTAATCATAAGTTGATGGATATTTCGGTTTATATCTCGTCTTGCAATAAGCATGAGGGTATGGCTCACTGTTTCATGCAGGAGTGGGAAGCATGGGTGATACATAATACATTTTCATATTTCTGAGGTGTTTCCATACTGGTTTCCATAATCCACCAACAATGGATAGGGTGTTGTTTCCCCATGTCCTCTATACATGCATTATGGATGGATTTTTGGAGGGTAAACATCGTAGCACGAATAAGATAAAATCTCATTATGGTTTTTATTTGTATCGACTTGCTAGTCATTCTTAGTATTTTCTTTTTTTTTTTGCCATTTGTCTTTCATCTGTCAAAAAACGTCCATTGATGACATTTTTCCCATTTCTTAACTGCATTGCTTTGTGGTTGTTGAGTTTATTAAGCTCTTTCTATATGCTGGATAACGATTCTTCATCAATTGCAGAGGTTTCAGATATTGGTGACAGTGCATTCCATATTCGATGATTTGCCAACTTGTCTTTTTCAAAGCATACAAAAGCTTTTTTGTTACTGCTAACAAGAAAATAAGTCATATTTTATTAAAGGATTGATGGATTTTTAAAGTTTACTTTTTATATAGAGCAAAATTCTTAGGAGCTCTTCTGCACTTAGTATGTAGAAGAGATACATGGTACAAAATCTTTAAGAACTTCCTCATCAGAGTGCTCCAAGGCTTCTTTTTCCCCCCTCTCAAGCCAAAGTATTCTTTAAAACTAGCTGAAATGCAACATTTCTTTCTGTGAAAGAAAGTGAAATTTCATGAATCAGATATGAATATTCGATACAGAGTAAATATTCTACTCATTGAAAACATGCAGCTGCAGAATGCATTTCAGGTGCTCCAGGGTTCTTCAGAATTCTTGTATTTCAAGTGGGTCTGATGAGAGGGTTTAGGCCATGCTTGGGGTTCAGCCGCTAAAGCTTTCAAAGTGAAAACACGAGAGAGTGAGAGAGTGGTAATTTTGATTCTTAGCTTTTGGTTGAAAGGAAGCTATTCCGATAGAAATTGCATTGCTGGCAAAGTTCAGACACAAACCTAAGGAAAGGAATAAAGAAACAAAAGTGGCAATGAGTATCAGGGAAAGAAGAAAGCTGAAAAGTCATCTTGGCAATGATGACCTCAGAAGTACAAATGTTACTATTGACTCTGTCCCTGATACTAGGTAGCAACGAAACTGGCTTGAAATTACAAATGGAATAGAATTTCCTAAGTATCAATTTTATGCCACAGTAGACAAAAATAACTACAAAAATAACTCCTCCCCTTAGAAATAGAGAAAAGGTAATATAATTTGTTAAAACAACAAGCAATTTCCTCACTTATTTTGCACCTGCTGTCAAGAAGTTTCGATTCCTTCTGAATAGACACAAAGCAGAAAAGCCCATCACTGACGTACTGCCAGGTGAACAGGAGCATTCCCTTTCAAGGGGAGGAGCTCACTGAAAAAACGAATGCATTTTAATCATTCAACTCCAATGTGATACACTCCCAATCCCCAGGCCCGTGAGAGCAAGAGTCCTGCGACATACGTTCTCATGTTTCCAGAAATGGGAAGAGAGGTCATGACAAGCACTGGAAACATAGAGGTGGGACTTGGGGCAAATAGGAAAACTGGGAAGCAATGGGGGGAAAATGGGAGCAAGCACTGCTAGAGAACTGAAAATACTGGCTTTCAGTTGTAATCCATGAGAGAATAAAAGCGATGAAGCAGTCTGATTTTAGAAAGAAAGTAGGTTTCTGTGGCAAGGGGAATCCACAACGGATAGGAGTGCTTGGAATGTCCGAAGTTTGGAATGTTTTTTGTCCTGTGTTCCAACTCGCTTTATTAATATGACTAGCCTGATGAGTGAAAGTTTTGTGAGCCTTAAGTGGTATGATGTGAACAGAAACAAACTACCTTATAAAATGTTGATATTTTAGGTTTGCACTTTGAAATGCTAGGATTCTGATATCCAAAACATGTATCCAAGCTTCTCTACTATAATAAATCTCTTAAATATTAGGATTTCTGTGTCATCTATTTCAAATTGTATTAGGAAGAGTGACAAAGAGATATATTGCTTTATGTTATCTGATTTAAACATACCAAACTACAGACAAGAAATGATCCTCTTATGTATGCCTGAGTTTGGCAGAGTGTTTTCTGAAGGGATTCCTTTAGAAAGTTTGGACATGTGAGGGGAAACACAGGATCACAGCCAGCTTGCATCAGCATCCCAGCCTTTATAATGATGACTGTGAGCTATCTTGTTTCCTCGTGTGACAATTAGCAATCTCTGGTGGAAGTCTGTACACATTTTCCCAAGGCTTTGGGCTGTCCTTGAATGCTTCCCAGGCCACAAGAGGGACCTGGATGGGAAGCAGGGCTGCCAGAATTAGCACTGGTGACTATATGGGATCCCAGAGTATGCAAGGCAAGGACTTTAATTTACCACTAGGCTACCACGCCAGGACCATCTTTTCCTTTATTTTCTAATAAAAATCTGCAAAGGAATGCAATGCAAGAAATAATTCTATATATAAAAATGTACTAGTGTCAGATATAAATCCCATTTACAAATAAAAACAAAGCACAGTATTAAATAATGAAATTCATCAAACTCTATCATTAATTGACACACATGGTTGTATGTCAACTAACCTAACTCAGGCAAATGTGGCCATTTGAGGAGTGATTTGACAGTTAAAAGATGTCTTTCTCTCTCTCTCTCTCTCTTCTTTTTCTGTAACTTTGCCTTTCAAATAATAATATAAGGAAACAAAAGTTTCCCATCAGTTGAAAGCTCACCCAGAATTATTTCTGCTAATAATTCCACAAAAACTTTAACGTGAAGCAATACAATTCTTCTTAAACTATTTTAAAAACTGTTTTTGTTTTCCCTGAATTTTTGTATAAATGCAGAAGTGACTTGATACCAAAGTCAGACCAGGATATAACAATGACAAGAAATATAAGTGAACAACGTGGTTATAAAAATTCTCGATGAAAATCTGCTAAATAATCTCAAAGCACATAAAAAAAACATATTGATAAAGTGGGATTTATGCAAGATTCAAGGATATTTAAAAATACACAAATCAGTATATATTATAAGCTATGTTGAAAAATAGAGAACAAAGTCAAATAATCACAATGGAATCAGACAATTCATCAGATGAAAAGCAGCATCTGTTCCCATAAAGGCAGGACCAAAGCAGAAATTGAAGGAACATTCCATAATGTAATAAAGGCCACATATAGCAAGCGTGCAGTAGCCATAATATGGAATGGGGAACAGCTAGTCTTTCCAAGATTTCCAACAAACTAGGATACTCATTTTCATAATTTTTATTGATCATTGCACTAGAAATCCTACATTGGGTAATTAGGAAAGAAAGATTAACAAATAGTGTTCAAATTGGGAAAGAAAGGCAAGTTATCATTGTTTGTGGATGACATGTTTTTATAAAATGGAAATTGCTAACAATAATATAAGAAGAAATAAATAAATTCAGAATGTGGTTGGTAATGCAGCAAATCAGGTAAAGCCATTATTTGCAATGTTGGCATCCCATATGGGGATTGGTTCAAGACCCAGCTGCTCCTCTGGAAAAGCAGCTGCATGATGATCCAGTTAGGATGGCAGCAGGGGGTGACCAGTGCTTGAGGGCTTGTCAGCCTTGTGGGAGAACTGGAAGAAACCACTGACTCCTTGCTATGACCTGGCCTAGCCCAGGTTAGTGATCATCTGAGGAGCAGGCAAAAAGATGGAATGTCTGTCTGTCTGTCTCTCTCTCTTTCTGTGTCTCTTCCTTTCCAATAAGTGGATGTGTCTTTAAAACAAAATCAGGGGGCCCAGCACGGTGGCGCAGTGGCTAAGGTCCTTGCCTTGCACGCCCAGGATCCCATATGGGCGCCGGTTCTATCTCGGCGGCCCTGCTTCCCTTCCAGCTCCCTGCCTGTGGCCTGGGAAAGCAGTTTAGGACGGCCCAAAGCTTTGGGACCCTGCACCCGCGTGGGAGACCCGGAAGAGGCTCCTGGCTTCGGATCGGCATAGTATCGACCCGTTGCGCTCACTTGGGGAGTGAATCATCAGACGGAAGATCTTCCTCTCTGTCTCTCCTCTCTGTATATCCGCCTTTCCAATTAAAAAAAATAAAAATAAAAATAAATCTTAAAAAAAAACAAAAGAAATTCCAACCTTATAATGTTTACTTATCTACCAGCAGACTTAACTTTTAAGTTCAGTATATTAACTCTACTGGAAACATTGTATTTGTCCACAACTGATTAAATTATTCAAATAAAACATTATGGATGACTTTAGACTGAAAGTGCAGATTAATTTATTTTAATATTCTGAAAAGCAACTCAGGTAGTATTTGTCACATTATTTATTCTCAGGTTGATATGAAATTTGATTAATAAAACTTTAAAAAGCTTCTGCTAATTTTGAACTGACAGCAAAATAATGAAATTTGGACTCAGTGATAGCTTCTAATGTTTCCAGTAAATATTATGAAATGTGCAGGCTTTGTGTATTTATTATTAATTATAATTATAGCACTAGGATGGCCTTTAAGGATGATATTCACGAATTGTAACAATTTAATACAAAATCAATTTGCAAAATGATATGCCATCCTGAGATTTAATACTGTTTCATGAGATATAAGATTTACAGTGAATTAGAATTATACTGCTTATAATTTGCATTTATTTAATTTTTGTCACACTCTGATTGATTAACAATTTCACTTTCAGATGTATTGCTTCCACACTTCTAAGCTTCTTATTATAGTACTTCAAAATCTATTTCCCTTGAAGTTTAAAATGTCCAATTATCAGGAAGCAAAGTCCTTTGGCAATCAGGGTGATACACAATCAGACGTTCGTCACAGCAATGGGAAAATAAAATTACAAGTTTTCTCACTTTCATTGTGCTTCAACTGCAGTCTGATGATTTTTTTTTAAAAGAAGCAACTGATGATTTAAAAACCATCATCAGTGGAAGATATTTTTCCCAAATTAATATTAACTGAAAATTTCTGTGTTAATATGAGCAGCTGAATTTTGAAGTCTCTATACATATATTTTCACAAAAACCAAACATACCACAATTTACCCCAATACCATTTTCAGAACAAAAGAATAAAGCTATAACAATAATTATGGCTTTGTAATAATAAGCATGGCATTTTTGCATTAAGAAAAGCATAAATCACAGCAGCTGTAGCAGCATCAATTACTTCAAAATTAATGAAACACTCATGTTTTCTAGAATGAACTTCATTAATTTTGCCAAGTGAAAGTGTATTTGTAACAGAAGGATCTGATAATGGTGTGGTTTAAATGAGAAAAGCATTCAAATTTTCACTCAGCACACTTAAAAACCACTACACATCAAATAGATCCCGTAAAAATCGTTTTGCTGAAATATTTTTTAAGTAAGTTGCTTAATATCAAAATACAGATGAAAAATACTCTTTATAGTCTTAGTCCTTCATGTCGATGAGTTCAAGGAAAAATCCGAGAAAAACAATTTCTGCCCCCTTTAAATTTGGCAGTCAGGTGTTTAGCCAAAGCTGAAGAACAAATAATTCATTTCTTAATTCTTTGTGATTCTTGCAGGCTATAAGGGAAATCGTAGGAATATCTATATTCTGAATAAACACGTTAGAGTTCTGTAAATCACAATGTGTCACATCAGGAACACGTGCATTTAGCTGTCTTTCTATATTGTTCCAATATCTTACGTAAGTATGCAATAAATCAGCATTAAAATCACTTGCAAGGGACCGGCACGGTGTGCGCCCAGGTTAAAGCTCTGTCCTCTCAAGCCGGCATCCTGTGTGTGTACCAGTCTGTGTCTTGGTTGCTCCACTTCCCATCCAGCTCCTTATTACAGCCTGCAAAAACAGTGGAGGATGGCCCAGGTTCTTGGGACTCTGAACTCATGTGGGAGACCATGAAAGAAGTTCCAGGCTCCTGTCTTTAAATCAATTCAACTCAAGGCACCAAAGCCAATTTGGGGAGAAAATTGGCAGATGGAAGATCTTCTCTCTGTCACTCCTTTCTCTGTAAAATCTGCCTTTCAATTAAAAGTAAATAAATCTTTCATCTTTCTAAAATCAGTTGTTATAAACTAATTTCTCTGGTTGAAGAAAGCTAAAGGCTCTCTCAATTGCACGAAGAGTATTTTTGATACATTTGGCAATTTTTAATGATAATTAAAAGGTTACAATATTACATTTCTATAATCCCTATTTACGAATGAGCTTCCTTTAAACCAGATGTTATGTGATCATCAGTATTCATATGATCACAGAAGCTTACCAAGGTGAACATTCAGGTTGTAAATAATAGGCAAGCTTTGTTCCTGGCAACAATGCTAGTAGTCTATTTAGAAATGAACTTAACTGATACAATTTCAGACATATTAATCAACTATGCCAACATTTGCTAATTCTGCAAATGATTTTGAAAATTGCCAAGTACTGGAGCTCTTTAACTACAAATGCTAAAGCTTATGTGTTATTTACAACTAATATTTAGCTTATTTCTGATGTGAATACTCTTGGGAAAATTGAAAGTTCTTTATAGAAAAATGAAATTCAGTTAAAACCAATTTAGTACATTGACTTCATCTTGCATTACCTTTTGTAACTCTGTGCCGACCAACTATTGATCTGTTAACAATGCATCTGAGCTAACTCAGAATTTTATATTTTAATAAGAAAGAGCAATTACAATGTCTTCAATGCAGATAACTTTATTTAATGGTCATTCCTCTGGACTTGGGGTTTGCAAGGCAGTTCTTTCTGTCTTCCATTATAGTAGAAAACAGCTTAGTGGAAAACATTACTGAGGAAGTGTCAAAACAGCACAAAGGAAGAACAAAATTTTTGTAAGCCCATTTCATGGCTTTCTCTTGAATAAACTCTTCTGGTATTTGTCAGTCTGAATAAATCACATGAGTTCTTGCAAAGGCAAATATGCAGATTATACAGAAAAAGTTGTGAAGACACACAATTGAAGAGTTTGCTTTAATAACTTGATTCAGTGTACATGCTTCATATTTGCATCTGGATCCATCAAATGGTTCCTTAAATTTCTTATAAATTTATTGACTAATTCACAAGAATTATAGAAAGAGAACATGAAGCATAGAAGGGTGGAGGAAGCTTGGAGACAGGAGAAAGAATTTTCTGTTTATGGTCAACATCTCAAATAGCCACAAGGCCAATGCTAGGCCAGACCAGAATGGAGATCCAAGAACTTCTTCAGGGCCTGGTGAGTGATCATCCTCTGCTCTCCAAGGTATATTCACAAGAACCTGCATCAGAAGCCTCATGTTCCAATGTGGATTTCAAAACAGTTGTTTCTATGGATTTTGTGACTTATTATGCACATCTCTACTAAGCTTATTGATTGGTTTCCAGTAATATAATCTCTTATTTTTTTATTTATTGTTTAATAGGTTCTGGGATTTCCCACCCTGACTCCCCAGATTTCCTTCCAGAAATGATTTCCTCTATATTATTACAATAGTACAGTCTTTAAAAGCCGACCCAGGTCCCTTATTCTGCTGTTTAACGGTATCCTGATATTGTAGGTGTGGACAATGGCGGAGAAGCCAGCATCCTATGGTCAAGACAATATTTTAGAATGGCATTTGTTGTAGATCTGTCTTCCTAGCGCCTGAACTTTCTCTCAACCTCACCTTCATCTGACTTACTGCTGCAAATAATTAAATGTCTCAAGGTGTCAAAACTAATTTGTTCACAGTAAGATGTGGCTTATTTAGCCTCTTGAAAAGGGAAAGGCTAAATGACTTGGCAAACAGGTTGCACTGTGAAAAATGAATGAACTTTTGTCTTACAGGGCATATATTTCAAACTTCAATTACAAAAACCAAGTTGCCTCTTGTTAATACTCTATCGTATTATGTTATATGCAATAATTTTATTTTTACCTTTTAAGCTACAGTAATGAGTTTTTTGGTCTACGATTGTAATAAACAAGGTGATAAGCAATTTTTTTTAAATTTTGTTTTGCTTTGCTTCGTTTTTAGTTCAACTAATGCATTGTTTGGCATTCATTTTATTCATTTTGCTAAGTGTTGAAAGGCAAAATGAATACAGGTTGTATGCTCTGGTGTTTCTGGACTGATGTTTTGGTTTAAATGTGTGCCCCTAACATCACATGCCAAAAGCTGGATTCTCAGGATGCTGGTTATAGAAAGCAAGGACTCATAAGGGATCATTTTTACAGGAGGAAAGCATACAGCAATACAAACAAGCGTCATTTCCTTACAAAAGCAAGACTGCCGTCCTTTGGCTTTGACTCTCTCTCTATCCCCCCCACTTTCCGTGCCCTCTGTCTCCCTGACCTTGTCCTTCTGCTTCTCGTTCTTATTTTTCTACTCTACTGATATAAAAGATGTTAAGAAAAAAAGAGAGAGAAAAAGAAAAAAAATTGACCATACATGTAACTATGTCAATGAGAACCTGATTTTCAATGATGATTTAGAGAAATTGAATCAAGGATCTTCTCAGGATAAAAATATCTCAGTTTGCATAATGAAAAATACAGTCTTCTTAACAATAGATACAATTCTTAATCTTGCTAACAGGTAATTTCATGAAAATCATTAGATTAGTGTAGACTGTACTTTGGCCAAGTCTAATTCCTGCTCCATGCCTCTTTGGCTGTGAGGTCCTCATTACATCCACAAGAATGCTGTCTATTATATTAGAGAAATAACTACAGAAATCATGCTTATTTATTTTCTCGATTGATGCATATTTATTTAATTATCAAATTACCCATTGATTTATAGAGAAGACTTAACAAACTGAATGTTATCTGCTGTTAGAATTAAAAGAAATGAGTGGGCCCGGCGCGGTGGCGCAAGTGGTTAAAGGTCCTCGCCTTGCACGCCCTGGATCCCATATGGGCGCCGGTTCTAATCCTGGCAGCCCCGCTTCCCTTCCAGCTCCCTGCCTGTGGCCTGGGAAAGCAGTCGAGGACGGCCCAAAGCGTTGGGACCCTGCACCTGCGTGGGAGACCCGGAAGAGTCTCCTGGCTTCGGATTGGCATAGTATCGACCCGTTGCGCTCACTTGGGGAGTGAATCATCGGACGGAAGATCTTCCTCTCTGTCTCTCCTCTCTGTATATCCGCCTTTCCAATTAAAAAATAATAAAAATAAATCTTTAAAAAAAAAAAAAAAAAAAAGAAATGAGTGAAATTAACATGTTTAACGAACAAACCTGTTTTATAGCTTAATTTACTAACTTATTTTTGCTTGATCTTTTTAGCCACTGGGGATCGTTGTTAGGCACATAGGCGAGTTGGGTGATTAGTTCAGGATTTCTTCTTATATATTCAGTTCAATATTTGAAAATAATTCTGAAAAAAAAAACATTTATTTATTTATTTATTTATTTATTTATATTGGAAAGTCAGATTTACAGAAAGAAAAGAGAGATAGAGGGAAAGATCTTCTATTCGCTGATTCAGTCCCCAATGGCCAGGGCTGGCACGGCCAGGGCTAACTCATTCTGAAGCCAGGAGCCAGAAGCTTCTTCCAATTCTCCCATGTGGGTGCAAGGTCCTAAGACTATGGGTCATCCAGTACAAGTGGGAGCTTGGAAGGAAGTGGAGCAGCTGGCACACAAAAATGTACCCATATGGGAACCTGGCACATTCAAAGCAACTAGGCTATTGCAATGGACCCCAGTTTAAATTGTTTTTTTTATTGATAAACTCCTATCTGGGTTGATGATAACAAAATATAAAATGAATTTAATACTCTCTGGAGTTGGGGGAAATTTCTATAGACTTTAGCATGTATTTTGAGGATAATGAAGGATTAGTATGAACTATTATGAGATAAAAATTTTTGACTGATCTGAATTATTCAAGTTACTTGAAAAAATAAATAACTAAAGAGGAAAGAGGAAATGTGACTAGCCTCTTATGCAAGAAAAGAAAAAAAAATTAAATTATGCTATAAATACCTGAGTTATCAGGACAAGAAGTAACTCTTGGATTCCAGCTCATGCACATAGTAAGGAAACAGTTTTGTCTTGAAGGAACAATGTCAGATGGTAACGCCAAAAGGATAAGCTCAGATCTACATAAAGGATTAGAGAACAAAATGAATCATTTGAATTCTCTTCTTCATTAGAACTGCTTATGTAAAGCTAACCTATGATGGGTGAGTTATATGAAGAGACTGAAAAAGTTGTTTTGAAAGACATGAATATTTAAACATACAGAAAAACACCCAAGGACACGATAAGAAGACTGTGTGTTAAAGTAACAATTCTTTCTTTTTTCTGTATATTGAGTGGTATCCCAGTAAAAATCCCAAGTAATTTTCCGTAATCATGAAAATCAGTTCTAAAAACATGCAAATGACAAATGATACAATTTGCCAAACTAAATTAAATGGTAATTAAAAGCACAATAGACCTATAACCAAGATGGAGATTGAGTCAGTGATTAAACCCCACCACCCAACAAGGAAGAAGGCAAAAGTTCAAGAACTCACTGCAATCCTTAAATCATCCACAATAACAGAAAGGGAGGCAATCCTTCCACACTCTGTGATCCTGACATTACGTTAGTACTAAAGCCAGATAAAGTGGCAAGACAGAAAGGGAACTCTAAGCTAATATTCCTGATGAAATTTGACGCAACAAGTCATCAACAAAATACTACAGATCCAACACTGTGTCAGACAGAACATTCTCCAGAAGAGGCGGCATTAACCTCTGATATGTAGAAACGGTTTAACACAAGCTGATCAATACAGGTGATGCAGAACATCAACAAAATGAACAAAAACCGTATGGTTACGCTTCCCTCAATAACCTTTTGGCTGTATTCTTTGCTGCCATGCACTGGGATCCCATACGGGTGCTGGATGCTGGATTGTGTGTCCCGGCTGCCACGCTTCCCATCCAGCTTCCTTTATGTAGCCTGAAAAAGCAGTAGAGAATGGTCTGGAGATTTGAGACCTTACACTCACATGGGAGACCAGGAATATATTATAGGCTGTGCAGTTGTGATGATATGGGGGGATCGGTGGAGGGAGGGGGGAGAGCAGCCGGGATTTGTGTAGGTGGAGTGGAAACCGCCCCCCTCCCCCGTTTCTCTCTGTAAAGATGCTTTGTGAAGATGCTTTGCCTTTCTGTTAAAAATATTTTTAAAAGATACCATCCTTTTAAAGACAACCACAGGGCTAGAACGGAAATACCTACTCAGGATTGAGTGCTGATCTCTTGAGCATGCACATATCTGAGATATGCTAGAGGACAGAGCATTTGCTGATTTTACAAAAAACATAAACGACATGCATTGGCAGAACTCCTGTTTGCTTCACTCCACACTTAGATTATATCTGCTTTTTTTTTGGAGAAAAGTAACAGCATCTTGGAATGATACGTACTCATTCATGTACAGTGTCCTAGGGAACAATTTCAGATTATTAGATGTAGATTAAACTGAAAATTTGTTCCAAAGAAATCAATTTTTTTTGTAAAGGATTGTTCTAGCAGGATGTCAGAAATACAAAGAGGGAGAGAAAGAGAGAGATCTGCTACCTACTTTGTTCATTTCCCAAAGTGCTACAACGGTCAGAATGTGGCCAGTGCAAGGCAGGGAGCCAGGGCCTTCTTTCAGCTCTCCCACACCGTGACTTGGTCTCTGCTTCTTTCCCAGCCACAAGCAGAGAGCTGAACCAAAATTAGAGCAGTGGGACATGAGCTAGTGCCATTATGGGATCCCAGAGCCAGGGGTGGAGGACCTCCCTGGTATGCCATCATCACAGCAGCAGAAATTCTTTTTTTATTTTTAAAATTAATTTCCTATTATTTTCAGATGGAACACTTCAGTGTCAGAATTTTGTTCAGATGACATAATTCAGCTAACAATTCACAAACTTGAAGACATTAAATGAGCATATATTTTTATGGTTTTCAAGCATATGGAGGTTCTGTTGCATAATTCCTGATTTTAGTCACAGAACTTTGGTTGTTGAGATATTCCTTGTCACATGAAAATATTTTTGAAAGCCTTGGATGATTTATATTTTTAATTATATAAACAACATCTTCACTGTAATGAGCAATGCATGGAAAGCAATTTAAAAACTGAATATTAACTTGCTTTGCCATTTGGAAAATGCCCTGATATTCTTTACTTTTAGCATGCCCACAACTATCAACAAACTCAATTATTGTGTTGAAATCTCAGCAGATTTTTCTAAAATGTCTTAAAGGAAATCAAATAATTAATTTTCTTTTTTATGTAAATGAGTTTGCTTTATCAAATCCTATCATTGTATTCTTCATTTCTCAATTTCAATGTATGTTTATAATTATCATCCAGTATATCTTAAAATAAATAAGAACAAGATCCACATGGCCAGCGTTGTGTTTTGATTAATTTAGTTTTGAGCATGAGCAACACCTGAGGATATAACTACTAATTTTAAAAGAAGCTCACAAATTTAAAATAATAATAATAATAGGAATAAGAACCGTACATAACTTCTTTTTAGGGGATTCAATTTATTTCTGAAAATGTATCCTCAAAGGTATTTAGCTGAGATCAGAAAAGTATAATGAGTAAACAAGGCAAAGAACAAACTCTTCTAGTAGGTGACAGAAGTTCCAGTTTCCTATGACAAAAAGGGATATTGTGTTGATATTATCCAGTGTGTCTGGAGCTCATGTAGCAAGACAAGAGGCTTCAGGTAACAATATCAGATATGAGAGAAGGTGTAGGAATTTTCCAGAGCATTAGGAATCTTCAGACCATGATAACTTCTTTAATTATATGAAAATATAACTCTGAAGAAAGGATACAAATATATTTAAATGACTGCTGGAAGATAAATTTTAATTTATTACTAACAGAAAACATATAAGCAGGAAGTTTACAAGTTTTGGAATATATTTGAGAATGAGTGTTTCAAAATGATGCCCATTTTAGCAGACAATAATGTGCCACTCTGGTGACATTAACACAAAAAACCTTTACAATAATATTTATGTGTTTAAATAAGGTAATTCATGGAACCACTATGCCTCAACGCAAGGGAGGTAGAGTTAAAATATATGCTTCATCGTTTCGTAGAAAATCATAATAGATATTTTTCCAATAATATAAATTGATTTTATGTGTAGAACTATCTAAATTATAAGCAAGTATGAAGCATGAGCCTATTAAATCTGTCTTTTATAACATCCCAATCTTCTAAGTTCTTTCACATTTCCCTATTGAATCATGTTTAGAACTCTCATGAAATCTTCTAGGCGTTTGTCTTTCTTTTCTCCAGACACACACTTCCCTTTATTTTTACCATATTGTTGCACACTGTGAATTGCAAATTCAATTAGGATCATAAGATGCTTTCATCTAGAATCGGCTTCTCACTCATGTTCATGTTTCACATTTGATTCTCTGCCAAGTAGAATTATCCCCATTGCTTGTTTAGGGCTGTAATGATTTATGTTTAATATTCTGTCGGAAAATGTTCTGCCTTTGTCTTTATTTAGGCTTCACTACAATCCTCGCCCGTCCTTGTAGGAACCTGACATATATCACCACTCTAACATCAATGATGAGAGTTACTTTCAAGAATGTTCCTTTTTTGTATTCAGTAGCTCACTTCTGTCTAGTCTTAACTCAAATGTTCCTAGATTCTATTATCCAAGTGATAGGAATTGTCTTGTTTTCAACTGAGCATGCCTTGGTTAACCAACTGAGCATGCCTTGGTTAACCAAATGGTGCTTTGGTTAACCTTACTGCTTGGTCGTGTACCTTAACATATACACAAAGTGTACATTTTTGCAGTGCACATCACAGATAAAATGGCCAGGTGCTACCCCTTTCTGTACCCTCACTTGTCCTTGATGATTTCTTTAATAGCAACAACAAAAGTTTCTAATTATTGAAAGGCAGAGTTAGAGAGGAAGAGACAGAGAAAGAAATATTCCATCCATTGGTTCACTCCCCAAATGGCCACAATAGCCAGATCAGGCTTGGTCCAAAGCCAAGGTCTTCTTCCAGGACTCCCACATGGGTGTAGGGGCTCATCTTGTGCTGTTTGCATAAGTGCATTAGCAGGGATCTCCACCAGAAGTGCAGTAGCCACACTGAAATCAGTGCTCTAGCAGGGGATGCTGGCCATGCAGACTTGCACTAGTCCCTCCCCATCCCCTTCTGAAAAGCCTTAGGAAACTGCTTCTCAGAGAGGCAATTTTCTGAACACTCTGACTTTGCCCTGTGTCACTGACTTCTCACAAGTGAATCAGGTCTCTTCTGAGCAGCTTGCACTACTGGTTGATTATTGGCAGTACTTCAAGGAACAGATCGCAACATCTCCAGTCTTGAGCAAGCAAAAATGATGACCACTCTTCCTTTATGTGGACTTTAATATTTATTTCTTTAAAGGCAGAACAATGAGTGAAAAAGGAGAAACAGATTCCATATGCTGATTCATTTCAGCATGGCTGAAGCTGGGCCAGCCTGACACCAGTGGTCTGGGACACCATCCTGGACTGCCAATGGAGCAGGCTCCCAACTGTGGGGTTGAGATCTAAATTGCTTTGTCAGGCACATTAGTAGAGAAATGGACAGACACCAGGGTAGCTGGGACTCAGTCAAGACTCCCACAAGTGATGCTTAACCACAACTAAAAGCTTGGTATACTGTGCACAAGGCTGATCATAAAAAGGTCACCTTTATAGAAAGTGACTGAGTTGCAAACTGGAGGGCTGCATGCCTGCCCCCACCATCACTTATATTCTTCAGGATTGTAATGGCTAAACCTCAGCCAGGTGCCCAACTCCTCTGAGTGGTAGTCCTGAGATGTCAGGATACCAGAGTATACTGAAGGCATTAGCCTTCAAGGACAAAGATGTCCTTGCTAAGAAACCATGGCTCATTTAGACCTCACACTCACCATCTGATTTTGCTGGAAAAATCTTTCATGTATGACTAATTTGGCTGTTTAAGCTATGTTCTTTTGACAGCTGTATTTGATGCCCTTTGTTGTAGACCTTTCCATGCTGGCTTGCAGGGCACCAATCCATTTTCAGCCCTCTGTTAGATGTGGGAATCGTTTGATAGAATGCTTTCTAGAAACTGCTCCCTTGCCCATACACGGTCCATTCTCAAGTGGAAAACCCATCAGCATATTCCAGAAAACATTCTGTCAACTCCAAACAGAATGCACACTCCTTCTACGTGTCTATAGGACACTGAGCAAATCAGGCTACTGAGAGCCTTCAGTCGGTCCCTGAGTCCCAAGCAGGGAGTGGGTGGGATCAGAGGAAGCTGTAGCTGCTCTTTCCTCTGATGTCCTTGCATGCTAGGAAAAGCAGGGACTTCTTAACCCAGGTCTCTGTGTGTTCTCCTTTTTTTTTTCCCTGTGGAAGTGGGATGTGCTTCTAGTGCACATGAAGCAGAATCCTCCCGTGTTTGAGGCTGGGTTTTAACAGCTCCTCCAGTCTGCAAGGGTCCCAGGTCTCCCTGAAGCCCTTTGCTAGTGTGGCCGATTATGAATCCTTTTTCTCCTTGTACCATCAACCATCCTGGTTACCCTTGCCTATCTCCTACCAGGCTTGCATGATAGGATGTGTAATCCTAACAAAATAAAAGGGGAAAGAGAAAAGAATGTCTCACACAGGGACGCACACTGGGCCACAGGTTAGGTAATGCATAGGCTGCACTGTGGCCTGTGCAGATCTGGTTACACTGCTCACACACGGGATGTGAGGGTACTTCTGTACACTTCAGTAGGTTGGTGCTATCATTTTCTTGGTCTCAGGAGCAGGAGCATAATTGATCCAATGGTCACTTACTTGTCCTGTTTATCACTTGCACATATACTGCTGGATCTTCTTTCTTCAAATGTTTAAATGTAATTAATGTTATTCAATCACAGACACTTTGCTTGTGTAGCTATTGCTTACTCCTTGTGTGTGCAGACAGCAAGGCCATGCCTGGATGAATCCAGAGCCAAGGATTCAAACCAGGTCTCAAATGTGGAGGTAGGGACACAGCTAGCTTCCCCAGAAATGCTCTTTATCAGCAATGGGCCATCCGGAGTACAGTGGCTACTGGAACGTAGGACTCTAATGTGGGAAACAGGAGTCACTAGCAGGATTATAACCACTCCGCCAACCACCCGCTGCTCCTACTTCACAGAGTTCCAGCGGCATTCATGAGTGAATGACTGTGTAGTGTGTCAAACAGCATCTGACACTTAATGTCTTGTGAAGATTTATTTTTAAAGACTTGCTTGAATGGAAAAGTGTCAAGAAGACAGGATCTTCTGATTCACTCACCAAATGCTTTCACCAGCTGTGGCTGTACCAGGCCAAAGAAAAGAGCCAGCACACTGAGCTGGATCCAGATTGTGGAAAGGCTAACTTAACAACTTCAAGTCTTACATAAACATGGTATACATCTCCATCTCTCATATTGTAATTTCAGTTTACCATCATTTGTATTGACTGATCATTAACAGAACAAACACACAAATAATGATGCCCAAAGATTTCATTTTCATTTTAAGACTAATAAATTTGGAAGGATATTTAAATATGTTTAACATATCTCATTTTTCATATTACTGATACAAATCTACCAAACAATAATATGTATTACAAAGCATCATCTTAATAATCAAACTAGATGCATTTCTCGTGCAAAATAAAAAGCAAAACAAACAAACAAACAAATAAATAAATAAATAAAATTAAAATCCTGAATAAAGGCTTCCTTAAATTGAAAGCATTCATAACCCTGGGACTTTACATACAATATTGTTTGAACGTCCAGAAAAGGACTTTTTTGGATTAAGAATATCACTTATCTAAAAATATTTGCTGCAGCAACACACTTGAAACTGTCAATGATACTTACACAGATAGAAATTTAAAAAAAGCATGTCTTTATGTGAAACTTTTCCGTTTACCTCATAACAGTACAGCCACTTCGTAGGTTTCTGCAAGTGACACGATGAAGAAATCAAAGTCTGCTTTATGCTGTGAGCATTGTCTGCTCCAGCTCCCAAAATCAATCATTGTTTTTTCAACATTGCTATCATCTTACTCTGTAAACCTCACCAACAGGAATTAGGGACAAAAATGAAGAGGAGCATGTCGCAATCAGACTTCTCAAAGTTTTTTCTGCTCATTCCTGAAATTACCTTGGATGATGTCAATGTGGCTCCCAGGGATTCAGCTGCAGGTACAAAGACATCCTGTCTCAGGTGGGGTATACAACATTGGCCTGAGTATCTCCCTGCGTGCCATCCTTCCCATGCCCAACTGATTTTCTCCTGGAGGAAGAGGTAAACTCCCTCAGCCAGATGTGCAAACTCAGCACACGTCTGAGCTGGGATGTCAGGAGACCACAGCAGAGAGAGGGAAGGCAGCAGCAGGAACACATGCTTCCATCATGCCCCGGCTCCACTTACATCCCACAACCACCAACTGACTCAGAGGTGAGGTTCCTTTTCAAAATTTGTTACATGGTTCCATTGGGTTCAGCTTGCCTTATTAAGTCCATATGCTCTTCTGAATTGCTTCAAATCTCTTAATGTAAACCTTTCTTTCGATGCCATTTAGTGGGAAACCAAACATTTTTCAGATCTGCCAGCTGATTTTCCCCAAATCCACCTCTAAGATTGATGTTAATGAAAGTCTTAGTAAGATCCAGCAAGATTCTCAGACAGGATTACTGAAGAGAAGTAGACTCATACATTGAAGGAAAAGAATTAAGGGTCCAAAGCAGACTAAACAAATGTCACAAACCAACTTTATTGAAAGATGCAAAAAAAAAAATTCAATCAAATGTAGAGCATTAGAAGCAAATGAATTCTTAAAAAATAGAAAGCTGGAGGCAAATACGGGAGCAAATGAAAATCATCTAACTGTCTAAACATCCTGCCTCATACAAAGACTCAAAATGGAGCACAAGCTAGACAGCTAGATAAAGAATGGTAAAACCACTGGGGAAAAGGGATCCAGGAAAACCAACGGGGTCCAAAATGCCTGGTAGGGCAAGGATAAAATCACTGACATGGATGTTCATTGCCAAGAAGAGCAATATTCACAAAGCCTCATTCAAGTGCTTAAAAAAAGACTAAACCAAAAAGAGAAGGTGTAATATTGCTGCTGAGCTTTTCAAGATACAAAGGTTAGAGTGGAATACACAGAATAACCAGATACCACCCAACTATCAGATCAATTGAATGAACTCAGAATAACTAAAATGTCTAAACGCAACCTATCAATATCTGCAGTTAGAAGCTACAAATAAACACTGTGACAAACAGAAAGAAATATTTAAACACAATTAAAGCTCTCTGAATAGAGCACGAATTCTGCAGAAACTCCTTATGAAAAGCAGTGGAGAACCCATCCCAACTTACTCATGAAAACAAACACTATTATCCTACCAAAGCCAATCAATACCTTATAAGAAAAGATAACTGTAAAATTATGTCTCTTAAAAATACAGAGGAAAAATTTCCCAACAAAACAGTAGAAAATAAAATTTACCATCTTATATTAGCCATGGGGATCAACTAGAAGCTATTGCACAAATGCAGAGTGGATTTAATGTAATGAAACTCATAACTTCAACACATTCAATTTAAAAAAAAGAAGTCACAACATGATGTACACACACACACACACACGCACACACAGAGAAATCATCTGACAGAATCTAACATCATTTCACACAGACACACTTCATCAATGAGGACCGGAAGAAACTTTCCCACTTGGTAATGTATTGATCAAAATCCCAAGCAGCATAATCATGCTGTATGGCAAACGAGGCAGAGTCTTCCTCCCTGGGAGCAAGAATGAGCTGGGGAGGCTCTCCAACTTCGACACTTTTGACAAAGGCAGAAATTGGAGAATGGTGTGAATAGAGGTACGATCTCTGAACGAAATAATCGAAAATTGAATTTTCCATAATACTAAATATATGTTTATTATATACAGAAAACCTAAAAGCTAACCTCAGACTTTATTGAATACCACAAAACCAATGAATCTAACACATCAAATCATAATGGACAAAACCACAAGATGGCCTCATTACACACACAGAGAAAATCGATCAATACAATCCATCAATATTCTACACGATACTGCCCCAAAACCCAACTAGCACTGTGAGTGAGTCAAAGTTTGCTCCCACTACCCTGCCGCAGGGAGCGAGAACAAGATGGTGAGAGGGAATATTCAGTCTCATCACTTCCGATGAAAGAAAAATTGTGTAAACAGAAGAAACCTAACAAGAGGGAAATGAACAGATTTATCATCCAGAGATCCGCAGGTGCAAGCACTGCTCCTGCCAGATGGCGGGGATGTGGTCAGGGATGTGTGCCTTTCACTGGCAGGGCAGCCTGTAGACACAAGTGCAGCTGGGTGCATAAAGGCTACATGGTCACCAGCAGCCCGTCACTGTCAGGCAGCGACACTTCCTTGGCCATTCTAAGGGCACACTCCTCAGGGTGACGATGCTGATTATTGCCGTGTATCTTCTGTGAGCCACTGAGTGGCATCAGCAAGTAGAAGAGCAGGCACGAATGTGAAGATGGAGGTTAGAGTGAGCCTCACCCTTCTGCAGGTAAGCCTGTGATTGGGACACAAAGTGACAGGGGAGGGGCCTAGTGGATGATCCAGAGGGGTATAAGCTGAGTGGCCTGAACAGACTAGGGAGTAATCAGGGGCGGTCTGGGAGTAAGCCGAGCTTCCCCGGTGTGTTGGGCTGACTCTGGCAGAAATCCATCACCATATATGAGTCGCATGGCATATTCTCTGAACACTCTGAGGAGAGAAAACAGACAAGGGAATAGAACTCAGCAAGGTCTGCAAGGGTGGTCTAGGGAAGGAGGTACAGCCTGTGCCTGGAGGTCAGAATGCGGAGTAGGAGAGGGTACTGATGATGATTAGTGGAGATACCGAAAGAGCCCCTGAGTGCTGGGGAGGAAGAGGTGGATCATGGGAGAGGGGGACTCGCAAAAGCTTCAAGTCTCTGGATTTTGCTGAGTCTGATAAGCTAAAGCCTGCAGAAATCGAGGTAGGAGTAGAGTACAGGGAGCATCTGGGTAACTCAGAAGGGTTGGGAATGCCTGGAGGGAACATGATGGCAGACATGGGAAAGGAAGCTGGTGATATTTCTGAGAAATTAGGAGATCCCTGCCTTAGGAGGACTCACTTCCACAGAATTGTAGGAATTTTGGAGGGAAAGCTAGATGGAAGGGACAGAGATCGAGGAATGAGAGTGAAAAGTTCAGGGAACATGGGACTGGAAAATCTTAAAATCCCTGAATCTCAGACTATTCAGGTAGTCTGATTCAGGTGGGAAATCTAGGAATTGTTGGACAGTAGCTGGGTGAGACTAGAGAGTCTGTGAGATGGAGATGGAAAGACAGGAGACACGGAGGGGGACGAGCCCTGGGGAGATCTGGGAATCCTCCAGGGTGTCCTGTGTGTTGCAGAGGGTGTCCAGCAGGATGGTGCAGTTGTGCCCTGGGAACCCAAGACAGTCCCCATGGGTTGGTAATGAGTTCAGGAGCAATGAAAGGAGAAATGTGATAAACAGGGATGTCCCTGAGGACTGGGAGCACCATCTGGGGGATAACATTGTAGGACTTGGTAACTGTGGGCAGGGCCCATGGGATGCAGAGTGACATGTGAAGGTGCAGCACCCCAGTGGTGACCAGGACAGGTGTCCTGTCATTCTAGGGGTAGAGCTGCAGCCTGGTTGGGGATTCCTGGGGGTGAGATGTCGAATATGAAGGGTTTACTGAGACACAATGAGGAGCATTAGGGGAGGCTGTGTGAGGACCAGGGTTGCAGGGCCAGAGAACCCAAAGATGAAGAATCAGATGGGATCCTACCATGACCAATGAGGCATGAATAAATTGGAGAGGAGAAGATGTGCAATTGAGAAAAGTGACAGGTGAAAGATAAAGACTATGAAAATGGATGGCCAAAGAAAGGCCCCTTCTTTGAGGAAAGAGGTTGACCTAGAGTGCTTGATGTTTCAATCTTCAGTGCTTCGGGAGTCAGATTGCAAGAACTGATGTGACACAAACATTGATAGCTATTTCCCATATTGATGTTAACCAGTCTGATGATGAAGAAGCAATAGTGTGACCCACACACAGAAGTCAGTATAGGACCGTCTCTAAGATAATCTTAAGGCACACAGTCCTGTGGCCTTAGACCATCGTCCAACCATGGACCCTTGTCCACAGCCCTTGACCTTGGACATTTGCCCATTCTCAGACCATGTGGTTTGACCTCGGTCTCTGGCTGCAGTGTATGAGCTCAAGATTCCTGACGCAGTCTGTCCTCCTCTTCCTTACCAAGTCTGGCTGTTATTTTTTGCAAACTGGCTACAACCGACCCCACTCTCATCCAAGGCAGAAATGACTGGGAGGTATAAAACTTTGGCTGCCCAAGCTCCATCTTTACCCAAGAAAGGAAGCGAAGAGGGCACGCTCTGTGTGTGTGTGTGTGTGTGTGTGTGTGTGTGTGTGTGTGTGTGTGTGTTTGTGGTGTGTGTTTCTGCATGCGTGAATGTGTGGTGCAGGCATGTCTCCTTTGAAAAAGAAGGTGTTATGCAGAAGAGACTGACACATAGACTCACCCAAACGTTCTGTCATTCTGGCCACTGAATCAGGTTCGAGGTCAGAGGATGCTGTGAGCAGCAGGCAGAGTTTGGACACATGCTCTCACCGCTGTTCTCCTCTGACAGGATCTGGGACCTAGAGGCAGCCTTAAGTACCCAAAGGGTATGGAGCATAAAGGAGAGAGCTTCTCCAGTCACCCTCGCTGCTCCACCATCCATCGACTCTTCTCATTGCATAGTCTCCTTTTGATTCCCACTCAGCATGGAAAGTAGAACTCAGAACTGCTGTGGGTTGCAGGCTGAGTGAATCCATTAATATCACTTCCACCTCACTGGTGCTGTGCCTCCCACGTTGTGGTTAGGAGAACAGCAACACAACTCCATCTCTGAGTCCCTGGAAACCTAATTCTAAACCTCTGTCTCCTAATTCTGATGAGCTGTAAAGTTTGAGAGAGCCCTGTGCAAATAAAAAGCCCTGACACCTATACCACCTGTACTTGAGATATTGGGGTATCTGTGGTGTAATTAAGCATTTTGCTGAAGAGTCCTACAGGGAATTCCAAGCCAGATCAACAATCAATAAACTGTGTTGGTATGAAAGGGTGTAAATTCTAAATTGCTGGCCCAAAGAGGCTGTTTTTCTAGAAAGTAACTGAGGTATTACCTTGGAGAGCTCCCTGTCTACCCCAACCAGGACTCACCTTCTTGAGGGTAGAAGAGGGCATCCCTCATTTACAATGAATGAAAAAAAGACTAAAACTAAAGCTAGAAGAGAAAACATCGCTGCTGTGCTTACCAACATACGACGATTAGAATGGAATACCGAAAACAACCCAATGCCAATAAATACCTGCGTTTGAACAATTGAATGAACTCAGACTAAAATGTCTTGAAGGTACCAAACAATGTATGAAATTAGTAGTTTCAGATTACACTCTTGAGTGTCATTTCTAAATTAATCCATCATCTTCACTCAATATTCAGGTCCCTGCTTTGTAATTTTTATATGGATATATTTTACTATGTCCTCGATATTGGATCCTACACTTGATTTATACAGTTTTCAGATAATTTATAGTTTAGTTTTATTTTCAGATGCTAAGCTATGAGAATACATCATCTCATAGTCATAAGTTTAAGTAAACATGATGTGTCAAAAATATCCGAATTTTAACAGAACAGTTTGATTTTAATTGTACAAGTTGTTTTTCTTCAGTAATAACAGAAAAACTTAACATGGCAGATGGTTGGTGGGTGGACACACTGCAGCACAAGCTATGCCGGAAAACTACAGGCCATTAAAAGAAATTATGGCTAAAATAACAGTTCTTTGGGTAATCTGTGGTCAGAGGTCTGGTAGGGAGTTAGACATAATATTCAATTTTGTAAAAAAATAAGTGATGTTTCTTAGAAAGAGATTATTATTGATAGCACAATTGAATTGTGTCTTTTGCTATAGTCCAGTATGAATTTTTTCATTAACACTACAGAAGTAAGCAAATGTTTTCCACACTTGTTTTGTTCATGAGGGATGCTTTATAAAAGGATATGTTTGTACCTAAATTTGCTACAGCGAAGTATCTACTTATTTGTGATGGTCAAATATGCTTTACAAATACTAAGTAACATTAAGTTGTTGAAGTGTGTATAAAAGGATAATATATATGAGCACATAGGTAGATATAAATGCATTGACTCAGAGCATAACTAACATTAATTGCATGACTATTTGGTGAGGCCATATTTACAAATATTTACAGGTATAACCCCACAACATGTGTGTACCACACACACACACACGCACTTGAATTTCAGATAAGATAATCCAGGTACAATTTAAAAATTTATCTTTAATTACAGTCTCCATGTAAGATTAATTTTTATCTTGAATGAGTAAGTTGACTTTTCAGTGTAACCATTTTTTTTGGGATTGACAAAAAAATTCTTTGATATATATATATATATATATATATATCCTGAGATCATATATATGCATAGATATAAATACACATATGTGTGTATATATATATATATATATATATATATATATATATATGAAATTCTATGTACCGTGGTTTTGGTCTTATGCATATCCAGCAAATGTTAGCTGTAAGTATTGAATAGAACACTGGAATATCAAGGCTTGTGCTGTGGTGAGATAGGCAAGTCCAATACTAGCAACTTTGGCAGCCCATAGGATTACTGGTTTGTGTCTTGGGTGCGCCATTGTTAAGTCAGTCCCCTGCTAATGCTCCGGGAAAAGCAGGGAGGAAGACCTAGCATCCTGCGCCCCTGCCACCCATTGAGAAGATGGGATAAAGTTCTTGGATCCTGGTTCTCAGTAGCCAAGCAGTGAATGAAGACTTTCTCTCTCTCTGTCTCTTTCTCATCTCTCTCTCACATCTCTGTTTATCTCTCTTTTCTTCTCTCTCTATGTGGATTTTTCAAATAAAAATAAATCTTCAAAAAAGATTATAAGATTGAAATGAATATTGCACTTGGATTCTTCTGCTATAAAACTAAACATGACTTAAACTACTTTATTATAAACTCTGATTCATTTGTTAAGTGAAACCACATTATAAACCCTTAAAATATTAAAATAATAGAGTGTCTTCATGTCAACAGGTAACAAAACAGTGTGATCATGTTAAAGGTTAAATATTTCCATCCTATAAAGCATAGAAAGCCAGAAAAAAGATGTTGTCATCTTGTGTTTCCAGGCAACCACCAGCTAGGTCTAAAATACAATTATTCTCGAGCAGATACTTTTTTTAAAATGACTTCTTTATGAAATTTAAAGGCAGAGTTACAAGGAAAGAGTGACAAAGAAAGAGAATAATCTCTCATCCACTGGTTCAGTCTCCAAAATGACTACATTGGTTGTGCCAGATCGAAGCCAGAAACCTGGAATTCTGTCAGTCCACCATTATGGTGGAATGGGCTAAAGTACTTTGCTTATATTCCACTACCTTCCCCTAGGTTCAGTGTCTGGGACCCCAGTTGGAATTGGAATAGTCAGATCTTAAATCTACGGATATATAGGAATGCTGACATTAAAACAAGGACTCATCCCACTGGGCCATAATGCCAGCTTCGCGTGAGTTTTTAAATTGAGACCACTATGTGATCCATACATATTCTTAGAAACATCCAGCACTTAGAAGAAAAAAAAAAAAAGAAAAATCAATTCCCCCCTCCTGTGATGTTCTGACTCTGGAATATGGTCTCAGCTTTGATTCAGTGTTTCCAAGTTGATGCAAACCTAATACTGCGAAAATGCTGCAGCTTGTCCTGTCTCAGGTTCTTCATCCATAACAAGAAGGTAATTTCAGTGTCTATTTCATTATGCACACTATATCAGTCACTAAAGGCAAAAACAACCTCAAAGAGTAATCCTGCAGCTGATATTAATGAGACACTCAATCATACCATATTTTAAAAATTTACTCACATGTAGTTTTTATTTCTTCTTTCTGCAGTAGTTAGCAGGTGGAGAGCACATTTATTAGCCCCTCCACTGCCCCTAAAATTAGTTTATATGGCATCTAAAACTAACTTTTGGAGATTGATATTAACTTAAGAACTAAGTAAAACTGCACAATAATAGCATAAATTTATGAAGAAAATATGCTGTTCTAGAAGTGTCTTGATGGAGAAGTTCTGTGCTCAGTAAAATCAAGAGAGTGATTTTGCATTGTGTGCTGCTTATCTAGAAGTCTGAAGATATGAACTCAGAGTGTGGTCTGTTCCATGGTGAGAATCCAGAAGTCACAGTTCTGGAAATTACATAGGAGAGAAAAATGTACTTAAAGGTGTTTAAAATGTCTGCAAAACAATGCAAGGATACTAATTTAATTTTAAGAAACAATGATTTTTTAGGACATATTTATATTTGAGAGACAGAGTGACAGAGAGGGAGGTACAGCAAGAGAGAGAAAGAGGGAGAGAGAGAAGAGAGAGAAAGGAGTTATTCCATCAGCTTGTTCACTACCTGAATGGCTGCAATGACTAAGCTGGGCCATTTCAAAGCCAGGAGCCAAAAGTTTCTTCTAGGTCTCCCACATGGTGTAGAGGCCAACAGACTTGGGCCATAATCAGTGAGCTCGATCAGAAGTGGGGCAGCTGAGACTTGAACTGGCACCCGTACGGGATTCCCAGGACTCAGGTAGAGGCTGAACAAGTCACATGATTGTGGAAGTCTTAGAAAGAAAAAAACAAACAACCCCCCCCCCAAAAAAAAAAAAACAACAAAAAAACCAACACCATGTTTAAACAATAATGCAGTTAGATAAAGAAATCTGTCCGGGCCCGGCGCAGTGGCGCAGTGGTTAAGGTCCTCGCCTTGCACACCCGGCATCGCATATGGGCACCGGTTCTAATCCCGGCAGCCCTGCTTCCCTTCCAGCTCCCTGCCTGTGGCCCAGGAAAGCAGTCAAGGATGGCCCAAAACTTTGGGACTCTGCACCCACGTGGGAGACCCGGAAGAGTCTCCTGGCTTTGGATTGGCATAGCATGGGCCGTTGCGCTCACTTAGGGAGTGAATCATCGGACAGAAGATCTTCCTCTCTGTCTCTCCTCTCCGTATATTCGCCTTTCCAATAAAAATAAAACAAATCTTAAAATAAAAAAGAAATCTGTCCAATATCTATTAGTTGTAGTTTCATTTCTGTCTGCGTTAATGTCAACTGGAGTGTAAATTTAATGATACATTTATTTTCTCACTTTTATCTGAAGAGAGAAAAGTGGTGGGACTTGGGGCAATGGGATTTTCATTCCCTGGTTCACATTCCAGATGATGAAGGCAGGACAGGGCTACAGAGAAGCCAGGAGCTCAAACCTGCATGCTGACTCCTACTGTGTGCATTAGTCGGAAGTTATCGTCAGAAACAGGACAGGGGATCGAAAGCAGACAATCGGATATGTGATAAAGAGATTCATATGCTGAACTCACAGTGAAAGCATCACATAGTCAATCATTGAGAAGCAATCAAAAAGAAGCAAAAATCAAATAGAATCCAACTGATATTTAAAATAGCATTTTTGGAAAATGAGCCTACTGTTTTGTACAGTTCCATTCTTATAACCATAAATGAAGTAGATACTATGTTATGGAAATAAGACCACCAAGAAGCCCATTCTAGTTGTGAGAAAGCAAGAAGTCATATATATATGACTATATATGTATATATGTATATATGTATGTACTATATATGTATATATATATATATATATATATACACACATATGTATATGACCTGGAAGATGCCCCTGGCTTCCTGCTTTGACCTGGCCATCATGGTCATCTGTAGAATGAACAAGGGCATGGAAGATTTTTTTGTCTCTCTCTGGTTTACTTAAAATAAATCTCTTAAGTGTGTTTTTTTTTAATCAACTGAATTTGGAAATATAATTTGTCTTCTAGATTAATTTGAAAATATATTATAAAGCTATAGTAATTAACTGCAATGACAATGGCCTAAAAAAGCAGAACATGCCTTAATGAAAAAATAGAACTCAAAATTAAGCACATAGCATAGCAAACTGATCTTTGATGAAGGTGTCAGGGGTAGTCACTGGAGCCTAATAGCGTTGTTAATGACTAGTTCAAGCACAGCTGCGGATGTATATGTAAAAGAAGGGAGTTATGTACCTAGCTTTTACTATAAAGAGAAAAATGAATTATGGACTAAGTACCTATATGTAAGATCATGAACTACAAAATTTGCTATCAGAACACATGAAGTAGTTCCAGACTTTGTTGCAAATGAGGCCACCTGGGGTAGGTCCCGCTGTACAGTGACAACTGTAAAATTAGACACATAAGTGGCATCTAAAAAACCCAGATGCTCATGACCAGCAAAAGAAGCAATGAATGGGGCAAGTGACTTTAAACAGAATGGGAAAAAACATTTGCAAGCTATCTATCTGACAAAGAAATCCTATACGGAATCCATCAGCAACTCCAAAGAAACTCAACAACAACAACAACAACAACAACAACAACAACAATAATAATAAAAGACCCAGCTAAAATGGAACAAAGAACCAGAATGAACAGTTCTGAAAAGAATACAAGTGACCGAATCACAGGGAAAATATTCACGATCTCTAGGCATCAGCGAAAGGCAAGTAAATGCTGAAATGTTACATTTCCTAAATGTCAAAGTAGCGATTATCCAGAAATAAACAATCCCTGCAAAATCAAAACAAAACAGAATCAAACAACTCGTGAAGATGTGGAGAAAGGAAAACTCAGGCAGTTTTGGTGGGAACATGAATTCGTGCTGACACTGTGGAAAAGTGTGAAACTTTGCTTATAATTAGAAAAGCAATTGCTAAATGATCCGGTAATTTCAGTGCTCAGTAAATACCGAAACGGTAGAGACTCTCTGATTCAAAAAAAAATACATGCTCCACCATGTTTATAGCAGCACTGCTCAAAACAGCTGACTCCGGAATCGACGCAGGTGCCAACTATCAACTAAAGATGCAGATGGAATGTGTCTATACATGACGGAATCCTGTGTAGCCATCTAAAGAGAGGGAGCACATTCATTTTCAGGATAGGAATGGGATTTAGGACACTGTGTTAGTAAAGTAAGCCAAGTAGACAAATTCAAATAGACATGCCACATTCTTTGTTAGATATGGGAGTTAAATTTAGAAACACACAATACTAGTAAACAGTACAGAGTATTCCCTACTCAAGATTGTGAGGGGTGGGATGGATAAGAGAATCTGGATTTGACAATCAGAGGAAGCAGGGTAAGGTCTGCTAATATGAAAAACAGGCCAAGATTGAATACTGTTTGGGAAGTTGTTTGAGGGTTACATGGGCACTCTATCACTTTCTAAAAAGTTTTGATTTATAAATTAGATTGATCATTTCAAAAGGTGATGTTCACAATATCATGTCTATGCAATTCTGGAACATACTTATCAGAAAAGGTAACACTAAAGTATTAGATTTTAACATGGATTTCTCAGCTACTTTTAGTTGACTAAATTAAAATAATTACGTTTTTCAAGTTACGGTGAAATGTTTGACATGAAATAATTTGAAGTGTAAGAAGTCAAAATTACCCTTTTGGGTTATATTTTGCAATTATTTTTAAATGATAATATGCTTTAAATTTCCTTAAGACGCAGATGACATTGATATGTAGTTTGATAGTTTCAGTACATGACTTTGAATCATAATTTTCTCTTCTTTACATTGGATTTGCTTAAAATATATTACATAACTAATGTGACTATCAATTTCACTGTTACATATATGTTCCAAGAGAAAACAGCTATTTTGCTTATAATGTTTGTGTGTGGCTTCGATAGAGTCTCAATTTTTTTCTTCCTTCGGATCAGCTCAGCTCTGGCCGTTGTGGCCCTTTAGGGAGTGAATATGCAGATCGGCAATCTTTCTCTCTGTCTTTCCTTCTCTCTGTAAATTCTGATTTTCCAAAAAAAAAAAAAAAAAAGTAAATCTTAAAAAAAAATTAATGCACCCACATAGGCAAACATATACCCATCTTATATTTAACACCTATTAAAGAGTTTCTTAAAAAGTAAAATATCTGTAAGTTTCTATTTAAGAGAAAAATAAGAAGCTTTAGAAATGTTCACCGATTTGGCCTAAGCAGAGTAAGGCATTATTTTGATTTTCATAAGTAATTTGAATAAGGAAAGCTTAACAGTAATAACTGCTATTAATTACAGAGTAAAGTGTTAAGTAAATGACTAGTAGGCAGTAGCGGTTTCTACAAATCTGATGAACCTGACTGCAAGAACAACCACTCGCCCTGAGCATTCCGGGGCCACAGCCAGATCTTAGGCAGAAGGGGCATGCAGCCCAGGAATGGCAAGAGATTACCACGATGCTGTCGCCGCAGGTCCCACTAGGCAACACTCCATCTGGAACTTGTTTGGAATCTGCTGTGCATGTTGATGGGAAACATGGTCAAGAAAGGCATAACACTGCAGATTCCGCTCTGGAATTCTGCGGTGGAATGTAGAGGAGCGCTATGGACCTTGTTCAATCTCCATGCACTGCAGGAGGCAGCCTTGAGAAACTGCCTCAAAAGCATGGAACTCCATGAAGATAGCAATCAGAGACCAGAGACGAAGCCAGAAGCTGCTGGCCTGAGTGCCTCTGGCTGGCAGGCCCCAGACCTCAGCGACACCCAAAACCCTCCAGGAGTGTGAAGGCACAGTGCAGATGTCTGAACAGGTGCGCTTTCCCGCTTGTTGCAATGACGTCAGCTAAAAAACAAAAACTGCTTGAATATCCCAAATCCAATCCATAACAGATAAAACTGAATAGAGAAAGAAACTGCCAGGAAAAGAAGAAATATATTGATCATTGTCACATGATTCAAAAATCCAAAAAGTTTTTGTGTTGGTTAGCTCTTTTGATATATAACCATGTAACATAACATACTCAGATGTACATATATATTATATATGTATATTTCCATACTTGAACACTCAGTTCTTCCTTGTGATACTATCAACCCACTTACTGAGAAATCGTTTCAATAATTCACACCAGACCACAGAAATCCATGATTATTGATGAATGTTAATGTGCTTACGTCAATAATGCTGTGTAGGCTACCTTGTTCTTTTTAACTTCTCACAACAGTAAGAACAGATTAATTAGGGAGATATGCATGTGGCTGACAGTGTAAAGTATGCATTCAGAAGAACATCTGAACTTATGCTCAGAATTAATAATTAGTAATAAATAATCAATTCATTATTATGAAGAAAACTTAGATCCAGGCACACTCAACTACCTTAGATTTATGATGAAAAATCTCATCTCTTTCCCATGTCCTCTTCATATGACTGACCTTGTGGCCAACGTGGATATCCTAGCACCCTAAAGGGCACAATTCCTGCCCACCGAGGGTTATTTCTTGCATATTGTCTTCCCACAAAACTCAGCAGCTTACCTACTGTGCCACAATGCTCATCCAATGACTTCTTTATTTCTCATTTTAAGTAGTCTTCCTTTTTTGTTTGCTTCTAAGATGTGTTTATTTATTACTGGAAAGGCAGATTTACAGAGAGAACGAGAGACAGAGAGAAAGATCTCCTGTCCGTTGATTTACTCTCCAATGTCCACAAGGGTCAGAGCTGAGCCGGTCCTGAGTCAGGAGCTTCTTCCAGGTCTCCCACGCAGGTGCAGGTCTCCCATCTTCTACTGCTTTCCAGGTCCACAAGCAGGGGACGAATGGGAAGAGGAGCTACCAGGACTGAAGCAACACCCAGATGGGATCCCAGTGTGTCAAGGTAAGGGTGTAGACACTGAGCCAGCCATCAATCCAGGCCCATGCGTCCATTTCTAATCTAGTTTCCTGCAGATGCGTGCTCTGGGAAGCCATGGTGTTTGGGTTGCTACCATCCTCACATGGGGTTGAGATGCTTTATTTGACTTGTGGTTTTGACTTTTGCTGTGGGCATTTGGAGAGTTACTCAGATGTTAAAAATAATCTAAATATGTACTGGATGTTGTGGTATATACTGCACTTTTTGATGATATCTAGAGTCATTTCCATATGCTATTATCTAAAAGTGATTATTTTGTGAAAATAATCTCACGGAAGTCTGTTTAATCAAGCAAAATTTATGTGTATGGGTTTTGATACTGAAAAGTTCAAACTACTTCCCACTAGGATATGAAGTACTGAGAAAACAATTTTGCATTTGAAAACTCCACATTTGTAAGTAGAATGTTTTTAAACATTATGGAGCGAAGAGAGTCTTCCATGAAGAAAAAATATTAACGTGAATGTTTTGGATATCAAAATAAGTAATAAGTTCTCAATGACAGAATTTAACTGTTTCATTGAAAAGTAGGTGATTTTCCTCTTCTTCCTCTAAAATATTCTTAGAAGTAATATTTCAAAATATTAGTGTCCCTGGGCCATACAAAGGGATGTCTTCAATACTGCAGTATTTTGAGGAATTTCTGGAAGACACGAAGCAGAGAGAAACAGATTAACAACAGGAATGATCCCTGCAAAACTGCATAAGATTCAAGCAGACAGAAGAGGAGAACCTGGAAGAATAAGTGAGCGGATTTTCTAAACTTAATCATGAAAATAACCATAGCTCAGAGCAGAAAGAAATGGAATCAAGGCAAGCCAGGTCGTAAGGCAGAGTGAAGGAATTTAAAATGTGCACTAGTTATTCCTGTTCATGACAGATGGTGAGATCTCAGTCACCCAGAACTGGTTAATAGTAAACTAATGGACTTGATGCTGGAACTTGGTCACTGTTGGCAGGAAAGACAGGGAGTAGAAATTTACCACAGCAAACATTCATGTGTCATTAATGAAACTGTAAGAAATCATGAGTTGAGGCACAGAACAATTTTAGGAGTAGAGTGCAGAGAAATCTTCAATAGACTAGTTAGGAGTAATTTTTGTGTCCTACCTAGTAAAGTATGTGTGAGTCCCCGCTGAATGTTTCCTGTCTGGTTCTAAGCTTTCTTTGTTGTTCTCTGTCTATTCTAATTTTTTTTGTTGTTCGTTTTGTTTTGTTTTGTGGGGGGAGGGGCTCCGGGGCAACCCTGATAGTCATTGCAGGAGAGGGTATATAGGCCAGTTTGGACTATCCTAAAATCTGCCAAGTTCACCAAAAATTATGCTTCAATGCAATAAATTGATAATTCAAAAATGAAAATAAACACGACACAGCTGAATAGTACCTTATAGCCATTTTAAGGTGTATAGCAGTCAGTTGTGTATAAACTAAAATTGAAATGTCAATGAAGTAGTCATAGGATGTGGTTAAGAACCTGCATTTTCTAACATCTCAGTCACTCCATACCATGTCAATTAACCCCATAATGTTGTAAACTGTTGTTGATATTATGTTATGGCCTTTAATTGGTCGGTCGGAATGATATTCTGCCAGCTCTGCCTTTAGACAAGAGATGGTCTCCCCAAGAAACTGTTGGACTTATCTGGACAATAAGATGCTGGACTCTATGCATGGTACATGCTTGCAATGAAAAAAAACAAGACTGGATTTGAACTGTAATACTGCAATAAGGTGGAGTAATCCACAATGGGGGGTGGGAACAAGGAGGGGTTCAGAGCCTATGAAACGATGTCATAAAAAGAAATGCAACAATAAAAAAAGAAATCAAAAATTCCAAGTTGTCTGCAGGCAACTCACACGTGTCACAGAGATGGGAAATTAGACAGAGGAAAAGAGTCAAGAATTTGAAGTATGGAACTTTCCAGGTCTTCTTCGTTGGCCCACCACTTGAGCAGCTAAGGACAGAGCTTAACTACAGGCTTCACTTGGAATAAAAAAGGCAACAAAACTCTTAACATTTAAGGATCTCAAATTTGAAAAAGTCAAAAAGCCTCTGGAAGTTTTCAAAATAGATCCAAATTAGATGTTTTGACATCCAAATAGATGTCAAAACGCCAACTAACCCACACATTCTAAAAATCTCATGAAGGAAAGCTCTTCCCACTCAGTAGTCTGGGCTTGAGTAACCATTATGTGTAGAAAAGTGTTCATTTTCTTTCTTCCTTTCTCCCTCTTGCCCTTTCTCTTTCTCTCTCTCTCCCTCCCTCTCTCTTTCTTAAAGCTGTTCATTTGCATAAAGTCTCACTCTATGAAACACGTAATCATGAAACATGCAATGCATGTGGCTTATTCAAATCAATTTTTGGGGGAGGTTTTTAGTGCATTAAAATATAATGTAAAAACTCTTTAGACAGCATAACTCAATGTGTATTAACTTCCTTTTTAGCAAATAATATAGAGACAAACACTGTACTATTCTGTGCAACACAGTACACAGCGAAAGTAATTGAGTAGGTCTGGAGAAAGCAGTTCCTATAGATGAAAACTTTTGGAATAGTAACCAGTGTGAGGAGCATTATGTAATTGAACTGTCAACTAATTTTGAAGACATTCTTTAGAGTTAGTGTATCACTTGTACTTTTAGAGGGGAAAAAAAGGGACAACACAAACAATAATGCCAAAATATGTGTTTAAATTTCATTTAGTCTCCTGACTGTTGCCATCTTCCATCAGCCCAGAGAAAATAAAATGCATGGAAAATGAGAGTATTCTGCCTCAGGGACAAAGGTGACATATTACCACATTAGGTGTTTACTGCAACAGCTATGCTTGCTTGGTCTCCTGCAATTAGCAGGATGAATCAGTTTCCATTGCTCTGTGTTAAGCATGTATAATTTGTTTTTCCACAAAGGGATTTGAGGAGATATAACTAAGATTTCTCATTGTTTTTCAGCTGACTTAAGAGAGCACTGAAACGGAAAATACATTTTTGTCCTTCAGAATGCTGAACTGTGACATGATTCTTGGAGAATGATAAAACACTATTAAAACACCAGCATACTTCTTTCTAGACCGTGCTTTCCTAAAAAGAAAAAGTATATAACACTTAGTCTAACCTATGAAAAAGAATAGCAAATTTTAAAAGATGTGTGAAATAAATCCATTAATCTTTGCAATGTAGCATCCCTGAATAAGCTGAATGTAGGAGAAATGCATCAGTGACAAACCGTGATCTGTAAGAACTGAGCCTGTATGACAAAGATTTCCAGCAAAAGAAGAAAAAAAAAAAAAAAAAGAAAAACTATGGTACGGAGCTCTTACAATGGCTGAATGAGCTTGAAAGTGAATGATCACTTAGGAGTTTCAGAAAACATGATGACGATAGCATCATGGGAGACCTTGAAGGCAAAAGTCTACATCTTGCTCAAATGCTTGAGTGCCCACCACTCATGCAGGAGAAGCAGGTGGTGTTAATGGGCCCCTGGTTTATTTCATACAAATAAAATCTATTTATTATATACTGACATATTCTACAGATTTATTACCTTGATTTACACGTTGATAACAATTTTAAAGGGTACACCACTTCAATTTGATTAAACTAAGTTATTGGTTTTCTTTCCTGTTGTGAGTGCATTCATATATTTATATATGTATCTTGTAAGATACAGTTTTGTCTAACCTAAGATAAATTTGTCATGATTTTTTTATCTTTATCTATACTCTTATTTCTTTAGTTGAAATACGGACTTGCGATGAGACAGAGGGCTGAGAGCAAGAGAGATAACAAGATGGAGATATCTTGCAAGCATCAGTTATTTCCCCAGTGGCGCAATGACTGGGCTGGGCCTATCTGAAGCCAGGGCCAGGCACTCCAGCCATTCCGCACTGCTTTCCCCGACACATTGGTGGGAAGCCTGGTCAGAAGTGGCGCAGCGTCTCAAACCAGTGCCTATGCCAGCCTCACACTCAGCAAAATGGGCCTGCTATGTCACAACACTGAATCTTACACTTGTTTCCAAAGTAGAGTTATAATTAAAGTTTTATGCTGAAAGTAGCTACATTGGATAGATTTGTTTCTTTTTAAAATTAGTTTATTTATATAAAAGCTGGCAAATTTCACATACGTCATACGTTCAAATTTAGGAGCATACCGCTACCTCCCTCCGTATGCTCCCTCCTACATACATTCCCTCATTGCTTCCTTATTTTATCTTTCAATTTTTACAGTGACATATTTTCAGCTTTTTATAATTACAGGCTTAACTCTCCACTAGGCACAGGATTCAACAAATAATGAGTGGGAGAAACCCTGTTCCTCAAGTGTGTGGACAAGGGCTGTGACGAATGAAAACTCAAATTTTCGATTGTGCTCAAACACACTTCATGTTTGGTGCTCTGCATCACACTCAGCCTCATTTCTTTGCATGCGCTTTAATAAGCACAACAGGAATCATACAACACAATTTCCCATTCAGTGTTTTAAAAACCTAATGTAGAGCAGAACAACATAAATTATGTGTATTTCAGTCACTATTTTCATCTGTTAGCTAACTATCTATAATAATGATGTAATAAGTTGACCAAATGTATTGTGTTTGGTGTTTAGCTGTTTTACACTATTTTTGGTATTGATAAAGGGCCTACTACTTTTTTTGGAGGGATTTATTTATTTTTATTGCAAAATTAGATATACAGAGAGTAAGAGAGACAGAGAGGAAGATTCTCCCTTCTATGATTCACTCCCCAAGAGACCGCTGTGGCCGGTGCTGAGCCAATACAAAGCCAGGAGCTCTTCCGATGTGGGTGTAAGGTCACAGGCTTTGGGTCATCCTTGACTGCTTTTCCCGGGCCACGAGCAGGGAGGGATGGGAAATGGAGCAGTCAGGATACAAACTGGCTCCATATGGGAATTCATTGCATGCAATGCAAGGACTTTAGCCACTAGGCTACCGCACCAGGCTCTGAAATATATTGTTGAATACGCGTTTCTATTAGAAACTTAAATGCACATATTTTAAATAGACAGATAATATTGTAGGCTTTAAACTGTAAATTAGGATGTTTTATAGTGCATTTATACATCATATGCATTATTCATATATGCATTGTATATATTATATATCATCATATATGCATTTTTGCATTATAAAGTGGATAAATCTAGCTAATTAGCAAAAATGTTACTCCATGTAGCCATACTTTTTTGTGACAGGAACATTAAAATTCCAGTCTCACCTTGGATAACATATAATTAGCTATATTTCCTTACAATATAGGCAGATCTCTTGAAATGTATTCCTTCATAAAAAAGTTCTAGAAATGTTTGGCTAATGTCCGCATTTTTGCTTCCTTGTGGCACGCTTGTCTCTGGAAACCATCATACTTTATTTGTATAGCATCAGTCCTTTTAGATTTCACATTACAAGGGGGGTCCTACAACACTAGTGAAGGCATCTGCTATGCCACTTCTCAGTCTCACCTATATTGTCACCAATGACACAATTACATGTATTTTTATGGCCAAATATTCTAATATATATACAACATTTCTTTGTTCATTAATCCACTGGGTTCGGATCTTATTTTGACACTTTAAATTTTGATAATTCTAGTGTCTTTGAATCTGAATAAGGTTTGAATGATTGCCTGATCTTAGATTGGGCTTATGCTATTTATTTTGTAATGGCTCTTGGTTTTTTATTCAGTCAAATTATATCTGCTGTTAAGAACTGAGGTGAGCATTTATGTTAATCTCTCTGGGATTTGAGCTTCATTTGATATTTGTTGTAGTGTTTGTCCAATGATTTGATTTTCCTTGGTATACTTATTTTTGTTTTCCTCTTGAATTTGAGCTCTTATAAATATTGCTGCTCAGAGAGAAGCAAAGTTATAAAATAGTTTACTTGAATGTCACTGCTAGTATATGAGATTTTGTGTTGTGGTGGTAAGATGCAGGAGAGACAAGCTGTGGGATCATGTCCCAGTTCATGCTCGTTTTGTCTTTATCTGATTTGTATTTCAGACGTCTGCCTATTGACAGAATTTATTCATTAAAAGCATTTCTTTAGATGCAGTTTCCTTTTGTCTGCCTTCCCATTTCACAGCTGGCCTCTACTTTTTCCCCAAAATTGCTACTACTACGTGTTGGTACCAGAGTAAACAAACCACTTATGTCGCAGACCGACGTCTTATTCAGTGTGAGCTGTTGCACAAAATGCCCTGAACTTCATAGATTCAACAGCAAATTTATTGCCTGACAGCTCTCATGTTGAAGTGCCGGTGCAGTGATGCTGGGGGGCCTGTTCCTGCCATGCAGTGTGTGGACATTGCTCTGCTCACTACAGCCTTTCCATAGTACTTGCATATTTTATAGAGCACAAAAACCATTATGAAGGCTTCAACCTAAGGACCTTGCATGACTGAAAGCCTCTGCAGGAGGTCCCTCTTCACCTTCAACACTGGGAGTCGTGCCATGCCACGTGAAGTAAGAGGGATATACAAATTCAGTCAATAGCAACTGGATTTGAGGAAATAATTGTCTATAGATTTCAGGATGGGTGTTTGTGGAATAAATAAAAGCACTGCTTGGAAATCCTTTCTCTCTTCCTTATAGTGATATCAGAAGGTGCGGAATGGAAAGTTTTTTTTTTTTCAAAATTTGAAACAAACTTGAGCTCCAGGCCTGGTACTTACAATCCTGCTTGATATTCCAGCTTCCCACTTGAGAATGTCTGTATTTTCATTTTCAATTTCTTGACTATGGTTTTTTGAGCGTCCTTAAAGCCAACAGGTAAACCTCAACAATTAGATTTCTACCAACTACATGAGAGACCCAAATCAAGTTTATGCTCCCTGCGTTGGACTCTCAGAACCTTAGTCATTCCCATTGTTTGGAGTCTTTTGGGAATGAGCCAGTGTGTGGAAACAAGGCCCTCTGTACACACAAACACATAAAGAAATAAGAAAGCAGGCCTGATGGAACTACACAAATTACAGATTTTTCAGATTTCACTCACATCATCTTTTTCATTTTTTCCTAAGACTTTTATTTCTCTCTGGAATGTATTAAGCTTATTGGGAAAAAGGAGAAGCTGGGTGCAAAAAGCTGTACCTGTATTTATCGATCACTCCTTCCTTTCAGAGTCTTACAATAAATTGCTAAGTCTCACTCATGTTCCATGGGATTGTACAGACTCGTGAAGACATAAAAGGAATAGAGAGGAAATAACAGTAATTTCCAATCATTGTTTTCACATGAATAAAGATGTCTGAAAAAAACAGCATCTAGTCAACGTGCATTAATCTTATTTCCTCCTGGAAAATAACTTAGTATGGGACAAGGCAGTGACTCAGCTGGCTAATCCTTCACCCTGTGACTAAAGCATCCCATATGGTTCTCGTTCGTATCTTGGATGCTTCAGTTCTCGTCCAAATCTCTGTCTGTGTCCTGGGAAAGCAGTTGAGAATGGCACAAGTCCTTGGCAACCTGCACCCATCTGGGAGACCTGGCAAAGGTCCCTGGCTTCTGTCGTCAGCTCAGCTCAACTCTGCCACTTGGCTATTGGAGAAAAAGCTCCTGACTCCTGGCTTCAGCTCAGCTCAGCTCTGCCACGAGTCTGTTTGGAGAGTGAGTTGGTGGTACAAGGCCTTTTCTCCATTTCTTTTTCTCTTTCTGTAAAATCTGCCTTTCAAATGAAAATAAATAAGTATATATATTTTTGAAAAATCATGAAGCATATCTGTAACTTAAATGAGAAATAGTTGTTTTGCATGAGTTTTATAAGTGCTAAATAAATTTTTTTTTATGATTACAGTCATAGTTGCAAGGATCATCACACATTGAAAATACAAAATTATAACATAGGTGGAGATAATTTATATTATACAGAAGATGAAAATGATTCTATGTCTATGCAGAAAAATGGTAATCTGCAGTTTCAGATAATAATGGCTCAGTCATAACTGAAGATTGTAAAAAGGAATAATAAATATTTACAATGTTTCTGCAAGCTACAGATTTATAAGTATAAAAACCCTGAAGACCAATGCTCATATGACATTTTGAATCTAGTTAGATTGTAAACAGAATTGCAGTACAAACTACCTGATGATTTTGGTGCTACAACAAATTAAGTGAAATATAATATTTAGCTTCATAGTGTAAGTTCAGGCAGTTACACATGTGTAAAACCACATTAGCATGATTTCACACATAGTTTCATGTAGGGAGTGTTCACTTATTTCTGAGAATGAGAGATGACTGGCATGCACTGAGGGGCATTCGATCAAACTTAAAAGGAAAAGGGGCGCCTGCTTTGTTCATAAATTTTTTTCTTATTCTCTTATGAAATATGAAACATTGTCTTTAAACAACTAAAACGTTTTTCTCTCTTCATCTTATTTAATGTCTCAATAAAGTTTTTTTTAAATTGCATAAAAAGTGAGAGAAAGAGACACTAGTGAACACTGATTATTAAGCTGTAATAATGTTAAGATAATATTAGTTCTCATACATACAAGAGCCAAAGAAGTCAAAAATCATGTTTTTAATCTCAGAGAAGTTTACACAACTAAGACCAATTCCAAATCCAGAATTTTGATCAACAAATTGCAGTATCTTTCACGTCAATAAAAGCACTCAATACAAGGAAGAAAAAAATAGCAAAAAAAAAAAATCTTAAATTGAAAATATTCCTTATGATCCAATTCTAACAAGCCACAGTCATAGTATTTTCAGTAATTACTTGAACAAATACGAATTTGTTACATTTTTCTTCAAAGCTCATTATCCTTAAAACACATGATGAAAATAATTGGCTTTCTATTTTGTTTTATTTTTGTAATATTTTTATAGTTATAGGCCATTTGTGCCATTCAATCAGAAAATTTTGCATGGGTTTTCATGAATGCTTGAATATGATATGTAAAGGATATTGGTATGGACATCACTGGTGTGTTGTTTTTACGAGTATTAAACTGGCTAATTTGCAAAACATTACACCGGTATTCACTGGCGATTAAAGTTGCTTAAATTATTTTTCAAAGATTTATTTATTTGTATTGCAAAGTCAGATATACAGAGAGCAGGAGAAACAGAGAGGAAGACCTTCTGTCCAATGACTCACTCCTCAAGCGGCCCCAATATTCAGAGCTGAGCCAATCTGAAGCCAGGATCCAGGAGCCTCTTCCGTGTCTCCCATGTGGGTGCAGGGTCCCAAGGCTTTGGGTCATCCTTGACTGCTTTCCCAGGCCAGAGGCAGGGAGCTGGATTGGAAGCAGGGCTTCTGGACATAAATAGGCACCCATATGGGAGCCCAGTACATTCAAGGTGAGGATTTTAGCTATTAAACTACAGCACCAGGCCCACTTCAGTTTTTTTTTTAACACAGTACCTTCAGCACAGTACCTTCATTATCTCTTATTTAACAGAAAACACAGATTTTTAGATATATAATAATAATTATAATAAAGATAATCAAGCAGCTACCCTAATCATGCATGGATGTCAAGCTCAGGTTACTAGTGTCTGCTTTGTGGTTGATATTTGCAGAAATATGAACTTCAAGTTTATAGATTTCCTAATTAGATGTTTCAGAAATGGATTTCTTTCCTGCTTTATCATTTGTTTTGCCCATTTGAAAATTAATAGGCAGATTCGACAGAGCTGAATGCTCCACGTTTATTGGACATGAAACAACACGAGCAGGACTGGTGTTTGGCCCAGTGCCTTAAGAGACTGCCTGATACAAACATTCCATTAGAGTGCTGGTTTCAGTTCTGCTTGCAATAATTCCAATTAAAATTTCCTAGTAATGCACATGGAAAATAAGTAAATCATTTTTTAAAATATTTATTTGTCTTTATTGGAAAGACAGGTTTTATAAAGAAAGACACAGAAAGAACTTCATCTGCTGACTCACTCTTCAAATGGCCACAATCAATGGAGCTGAGCTGATCCAGGAGGTTCTTCCAGGTCTCATACATGGGTGCAGGGTCCCAAGACTTGGGGCCATCCACAGCTGTTTTCCTAGAACACAAGCAGGGAGCTGGACAGGAAGTGCAGCTATCGGGACTAGAACTGGCAGTCCTATGGGATCCCAGCCTTGCAAGATGGAGGATTAGCCAATTGAGCCATTGTGGCAGGTCCCAAATTATCACCATTTTTTTATTAACTTAAAACTCCATAAAATGTGTGAAAGTGGTGATAATAAATGCTTTGAAAAATAACATGGGATTTTATAACTTTAATCTATAAAATGCATTACATTTTATTGTGTGTATTTCATTTACATTCTGTGGTATTATAAAATACTTGTACTTCAGTCTATAATGGTACAATAAGCAGATCCATCTTCTCATACAGTCACTCGCTGAAGATAATTGTATTCTTTTTGTTGTGTATTGGATGTATATGCGTGTTCTTCCTACAGGCTTGTGATCATGTAGCTTTGATCTGCATCGCCAATATCACAAGTGTTATCTCCTCTCTTCCATTCACCATCTCTGTGTGTCTTAGCCATAGTAAATGGATAGATAGATGATAGATGGATGGATAGATAGATGGATAGATAGATAGATAGATAGATAGATAGATAGATAGATAGATAGATAGATAGACAGATAGATAGACAGATAGATAGATAGAAAAAAAGAAAGAATTGAGATTCTACAACGTATTCTCTCAGTCTGGATTATCACACAGTCAATTTGTTCTCCAGGATAAAGCCAATGCTCAGGGAAGAGGTGGCAGGATAAAGGACAAGTGAACGTATCTGAGTCCTTTTTTTGACTGGAAGTAACTTTGTTTCAGTTCTCATTCATAGAATAAAATATAAAAGTATTTGTGGGATGGTTTATATACTGTCATTTGGATTTATATTTTTGCATCCTGAATTGCTTGAAGGTGGCAAAACTACTTTTTGCACACCAGCAATTACTCTTGTGAAATATTATGCTTAAACACTTTGAAACAAATACTGATTTTGAAGGTTGTAACACTTAATGTTATGTAGTACAAATTAAGAGGAAAAATTTAGAAAATATGATTGTCCTAATATTTGTCTTCATTAAATTGATAGTTGTGTATTTTGTGTTCTTAGTGTTTCAGTTTCTTATTTATCTTAAGCAAATATCATTTAATATTGTTGAAACACATTTTAACAAATATGTCCTTTTCAATTACACAAAATCTTTTAAAATTGTTGTTTCTTTGAGAAGGAGAGAAGTCAGGAGAGACACAGAAAGAGAGACAGAAAGAGAGAGTTATTGGATGCTGTTCCATACACCAAACACCTACAATGCGACGGAGACCACCTGAACCATGCCCTGGGTGCTCGGGTAATGTAGGTAATCCCAGAGGGCTGTCCCACACTCAGCCATTTCAGCTAGCATCACTATTTAGTAGGGTTTGAATGAAATGGAAGTGAGAGTCAGAAGTTTAATGAAGATAATGAATAGAGACACTCTAATATGGAACTCAAGGACCTTTGCCAGTCTTAATTACTAGGCAAAATGTTCACCCTAAATACATACATGCACACACCAACACATACATACACAAAACTTTCAATCAGTATAATATTTTAAAAATATATCTCGACACAAATGATGACTTTCATTGCATTGGGTTTCAGTGATAAGGAGAATTATGAGTACGAAAAACTGAAACCTTGAAAGAAGCTTTTGTCTATAAAAGTTACATTCCTCCTTTATGCCCTGTTTTGGCATCTGCACAGGGCTTTCAGAATATTACCTAATCAATACCCACATCTCACCTCGAGATAAGGTCTTTATTGCCTGAGATGAGAAAGCTTAAGTTGGGTTAAGTAACTTGTACAAGGTCAGTGTGTATTGCTGTCCTAGCTGGGGTAGAATACAGCTTGCCTATCTCCACAGATATTTTTGTAACCTTTGGGCATAGCAGATCCATACAGCCTAGCGACAGACTCTCCTTCGACTGTGGATTTTCATTGTAAATTTTAAACATTCCTGAAATCATACTTCAGATTTCTGGATATTTTTCTTCAACATTCTTCGCTGAGAAAATGTTGGAACTATAAAAAGTTGATTTTCATACATATAAACATGAAAATAGTGAGGCTCACATTCATAGTTTAGTTGGGAGCATGTGCTGTTATTTCTGATAAATTGTTCAGAATCATTGTTCTTTCTTAATAAAAATGATAGATGCATTCTGAAAATTAACTTAATTCCAAGTATCCAGCATATACAAGATTATACTTAAATTGATCATTTCTTTAAATTATCTCCAGTCATCCACTGTTGTAAGCAACTTTAATGAGCATATAGATAATGATTCTAATGTTTCATAAAATATGCCTTTTTTCTCTAGCTTGGATTTATTTGAACAGATTTCTAACTTTATAGAGATTTTCCATTTCCATTTCTCTTTTACCTTCCCATTTCAATATAACTGTATAATTTTATGTTTCTGGACATAAGAGATAGCAGCATTTTTTATTTCTAAGCTTATCACACTCCATCTTGCTTCAATCTGTGCACTTTTTGCCTTCTACATTTTTAGAGTGACTATGATTTATTGCTCCAGTCAAAAACATGAATGTGTGAGCAAGCTGGATGCCATATCCATTACTGCTTTGCCCTAGGTGACTGTGACCACTCTGAGCAAGCTATGGAAGCAGTCAGCTTTCATAGCGTCTGAAGTAGTTAGTGAAACTGCCGCCGTGGTCACTTTCCAGTGTCACATTGCTTTTCTGTCTTATTTGCATTCAGATCTACTTTTTCTTTTTTTTTTTTAATATTTCTTTTCTTTTCTTGGAAAATAAGTTGTTGGAAAGGCAGATTAACAGAGAGGAGGAGAGACACAAGGGAAGATCTTCTATCCACTGATTCACTCCCCAAGCATCCCTAGTGGCCAGAGCTGTGTAGATCTGAAGCCAGGAATCAGGAGTATCTTCAGGATCTCTCACACAAGTGCAGGGTCCCAAGGCTTTGGGCCACAGTTGACTGTTTTCCCAGGCTACAAGGAGGGAGCTGGATGGAAAGTGTGACTGCTGGGATTAGAACTGGCATCCTTATTGTACAAGGTGAGCGCTTTATCCACTAGGCTACTGCACTGGGCTAACTTATTTCTTTTAGTTTGAATCTCTTACATGTTTCCTAAACTAATTTTTATAAATCATGGCACCATTGCGTCATTTAATTAACTTAGTCCTAACTGTTTTCATTCCCTTGTTTTCATCTCTTTGTTACTGGTACAGTTGCCCCCTATTTCACCCTAAACAGGATAAGTAATTCCTCCGTATCTTGCGCTAACCCTCATCTATTCCATTGATGGATGTTATAGGTATCCCCTATCCACTCACTGGAATGTTGTGACCTTTGCACTCCTGGATTATAGATCACGTCATCCTCTTCACTTCCTCACACTGTCCAGCAATGTATTCTTAAGGGATGTATCTCAAACACACTATGGGAGAAACGTTTTCTTATCTTGTACAGTGGCATTGTTTTACTCAGGATTCACGTTCCAGATAATTTTTCTCAATTGTATTGAAGCAATGTTCCATAAAAATGTACATTCACATGAGTTAGCCAATTATTCACTCTGAAATAGGCATGACCACCACAGGAATTCTCATACACTAGTTGTTAATTTATGATTAAGAAAAAAAAATCCATGCGGTAAAGCATATTTCTTTAAAACGGTTTCTGTGTTTTACTCCTGTCTGCTTATGCCAAGGTTGAATCAGGACCAGAACAACAGATTATGGGAGGAATTTATATTTGAAGTCATATTTGAAGTTGTCTCCCAGGTACCAGACCCTCTCGTTATGACAGCTGCTCTTATACAACTTGAGACATATCATCCAGAAAGTATCCATGACAAATAAGCACTTCATGTTTCCATGGCATGGTCTTTGCTCTTAAAGTACAATTTTCTCTGATGTGTGCCTGTATTCCCAGCCTTGATGGTATTGCCCAAGCCACCTGATTATGGTGATGTGACATTTTCACAACTGGAATATCTTACGAATGTCTTTGAGAAACGGACAGTTTCCAGCTCACTTATTCCCCCTGCATTTTATTAGGACAGACCCCAAGACAGTGCAGCCTGTCATTTTTGTGGCATTACAGACTAACGAATGTAATTCTTTGAACTGTAACTTTTATGAATAAAAGAAACGGCTACTGCTTCCCCAACTCCCAGGGGAAATGTGTCAAGCTCTCCAAGAGACTCATCTCACCTTACGTCTTAATTCTGTGCTTGACAGGTTTGCAGAGCAAGACCTCAGATCTGCTTTCTTGCAGGACTAGTCAGATCTGTGAATGCTCCTCATGGAATGGAGCCCTCTTTTGTCATTTGCCACCTGTATGGACAGTTTGAATACTCAAAACATGCTTTTTTTTTTTTTTTTCAAAATTTCTAGTCTTAATTTTATGCTAGGGGCTGAACCTTTGTGCTTAGTTTTTGATGCCACCAAATTCTAGAGGAAAGCTCTGGAAGACATTTGTATGGATAAAGTATTGGTATGGAGAAGATCCATATAGCAGAAAGACAATTTAAAAAAAAAGACAAGCAAATGGGATTATACAAAGGAATGAATTTTGTGGACTGCAGAAGAAACACTTCATAAAGCAGCAACCAATAGAATGGGAGAAAATATTTACCAACTCTAAGGATGATGAATAGTTAGGATGAAGGGACGATAAAAATCTCAGGAAATAAACCAGTAGTAAAACAAGAATCTAGTTAAGGAAAAGGCAAAGATCATAAACAGGAATTTTTCAAAGTAGGAAAATGAAAAATAAAATTCCCAAGGTCACTAGTGATTAGGAAAATGCAAATGAGAACCAGAACGAGGTAGCATCTCACTCCAGGTAGAATGAGTATCATCTCAAATTCAAAAATTGCTAGATGCTGGCAATTTTGTGGGGGAAAGAGTATTCTAATCCACTGTTGATGGGAAGGTATGACCGTTATAGAAGACTAGGAAGATTGCTCAGACAGCGTCAATTAGATCTACCATAGTACCAGCATTCCCACTCTCGAGAATTTATCTAAACAAAATAAAATCACCATATGAAAAATTTTATTTATATTACAATGTTTATTGAAACTCACATTACAACAGCAAAGATATAAAATCAAGTGAGGTGCACATCAGCTAATACCTGGATAAAGAATATATGGTATACATACACTATGAATTAATACTCAGTCACTAAAGCCATGGACTCCTGTGTTTTAGAAAAAAAAAAATCTGTGAGATAAGTCAGTCCCCAAACAGAAATATATAGAGTCACATATGTGCAGCATCTGATACAGAACACAAATATTGTATTGAAATGAAATGCAAATCTTGGGATCTGATGGGACTTTATGGCCACCATCTATGCCTTTGTGGGACAGCGCCTTCTTACTTTTTTTTTATTTTTGGGCTGTCATAATTACTGGCGCATTAATCCTATGATTATAGAATGGACTGGAATCAGTGAAAAAATTAATTGATTAGGTTTCCTTTTTTTGTAACACGAACATAAAAAAAAGAAAATAAAAAGGAAGGGAAAGGGAAGAAGAGAAGAAATGAGGGAAATATGATTACCTTCTGAGAATTTTATTTATGAAGTGCACGGGTTTGGCATGGTGGCTGAACAAACTAATATTGGTGTTGAGTTGTCCACATCCGATATGGTTGCTGGTTTGTGTTCTGACTGCTCCACTTCTAATGCAAATCCTTGCTTTTGCCTAGGAAAGCAGTGGTGGATGGGTCAAGTCCTTGGGTCGCTGTGCCCACATGGATACCTGAATGTTCTTGGCCCCAGGCCTCAGATCAGTTGAGCTCTGGTCATTGCACCTGCGTGGGAGATCTGGAGGAAGTTCCTGGCTCTTGGCTTTGGATTGGTACAGCACCAGCACCAGCCATTGCGGTTACTTGGGAGTGAATCATCGGATGGAAGATCTTTGTCTCTCCTCCTCTCTGTATTTCTGACTTTGCAATTAATAATAATAATAATAATAATGCGCAAATCTAAAAAAATAATTAAAAGTAAGTAAATAATTAAATAAATCATTGAGATATTCTGGGGAAAAACACAAACCACCACCACAACAACAAACAAGAAAAGGGCCTAAAAATACAAAGAAAGTTCAATGGCTGTTTCTATCTTGTAAAAACTTCTAATGCAGTCTTCAACAGACTTGTAGCACAGAGATCTCGGGTTGAAGTCATGCTACTGTCATAGATTTGCACTAAAATTGGAGAACTGTCTGCACATTTTGGCATGGACTACCGTCTTGGTGAAAGCAGCTGTCTGCACCATTGGGCTTGGTTCTGCTTTCCGGTCACTTACAGCTCCTCAGTACAGGATTCTGTTCATTTGTTCATGCAAACAATTTCTTTTGAGGTTTTGCTAAGACACTAAGATATGCATGTCAATGAGCTCAGGGAATAAAATGTTTAATCTTTACTGTATAAAATATTTCTGTGTCAAGCTTACTATTCACTAGTTTAAAAGTCAGATTGTGGCTGATGTATTGAACAGTTATTGTTTATCAATGCTTTGCAATCTTTACTCAAAAGCTAACTGGAGCAGCACTGTGAGATATCTCTTTCACCGTGATGGGGTTGCTTTCCATAATTGTATTCAAATCTTATTTTTCAAGATAATAAATTGTTGAAATCATTTTATTGGAATAGATATTATACAAAACCTACTTTTTATTTCTGCTTTAAAATGAAAAAAAAAACTTAACTGAAGTTGTGGAGTCTGGAAATTTCTTCAGATATGTCTGTGTATGTGGTAGAGCAAAGGCTAGTTTTAAATTAATGAAACAAAACAACTGTGCTGAAGAGGAAAGTACCTTCTTTAATCTCTTACCCTGTGGTATCAGAATCACTTATGATATTAATTATGAATATATTAATTATGATTATTATATTGGTTTCCGAAGTGCTGCTTCCATCTCAGAAGCTAAATTCAAGAGAAATGGAGTCTCCATGGGCCAAGAAAAGTAATCTCTTTGACATTAAATGTTTCTTATACCTGAAGGCAATGTTCTAGCTAACTAGATGTATCCATATTTTTAAAAAGTACATAATCATAAATCTAAACAAATGTGTTCCCATATGGGTAGCAGATAATTCTAGCAGCAATTGCATCACATGACATAATAATGATTTAAGAAGTGACAAAAAAGAGAGACTTCTGAAACATATAGTTCAAATTCCTGAAATTGGTGAAATCAGGGTGTGTGTGTGTGTGTGTGTGTCTTTAATATAGGCTTTATTTTATATTTGTTTTGAGTTTGAGATAATCATAAATTTATAAAGAAAGTTTGTAACAGCAATTTGAGATTGTAAAAAATCATTTATTTCAGTTACCATATATGTACATTAAAGAGGCAGAAAAATGATAGAATATCTCACATGATGCATAAGTAATTGTATTTAAAAAACACTTGTCTTTTAATTTTAAATAGTAGTAATTTTACCATGGTTTCAATATAGTACTTTAAATTTTAAAGATGTACTTTATTTCTTTGAAACGCGGAATAACACAGAAAAAGGGAAAGGAGAGAGAAAGAGAGAGAGTGCTTCAATCTGCTGGTTGGCTGTATAAACAGCAGAGACACTCCGTGTAGGCCTTCCAAAGCTGGAGCCAGTGACTCATTTGGGTAGCCCATCTGGATGAAGATGTCCCCAAGACTTTGACAATCACCTGCTCACTTCCCAGGCATGCTGTGTTGGAGTTGCAAAGGTGTTCTGATGTGGAATGCCAGCAATGGAAGTGGTGGTTTTATCCACCCTGTCACGACACTGGATCCAGTATTGCTTTAGTATTAAAAATATTATCTAGCAGATGGCATTATCATATAACATGCAAAGCCAGCCTCCCAAAAAGGAAACAGAATGACATATTGTAGATATTATGAAAATCTGAATCTAACAGGAAAATGAAAAAGAAAAAACAACAAAAACAGAAATATCAGCTAAATGCAATGTTGCATTTGTTAATTATGTACACCTACTGGCTCATTAATTGTAAACATTGCATCATGAAAATATTGTATGAAATAACAGTGACAGGAGAAAGTGCGTCTTTGATAATACATGATCTTTTTGTAATATATTCACAAGTTTTGAATAATTATAAATCTATTGTGGATATTATAAAACAAATCGTCACTTAGAATTCAAAATAATAAAGTGTGTTAAAGGAAAAATTAGAAAAACTGAAAAAGCCATTGATAAACAAAACTGAATTAGTTTAAGCAAAGAATAAGTAGTATATAATTGTATTATAAATGAGTATTGAATTGCTTTTCTAGATGCATTATCAGAGAGCTGAATGTGAAGTGGAGTAGCCAAGATTCAAACCAGTGACTATATAGGATATCATCTCTACAGGAAGTGGTTAACCTTCTGTGAACAAAGCTTTTTGTTCATTTCTTAATATTTCAAAAATGCTTATTTGTGTTTCAGCATTGGTTTGATTTATTGAAAAGAGTATCAGGTAGAGAGTGATATGGTGAGACGGTCAAAGAGACAAGAAACATTTCTCAAAGGGCTGCAAACACAGGGCTTAACAAGACTGAACGTAATGGCTTGAAAATACCTCCAAGGTCTCCTAAATGAGTTGTAGGGGTCAAACACCTGAGCCATTCTCTGCCGCCTTCCATGGCACATTAGCCAGGAGCTAGAAAGGAATCAGAACAGCTTGCACTTGAAGTGGTGTTCATATGGGATGTGAGGATCACCGGTAGCGGCTTAAAACATTGCACAACAATGCTGATCCCTGGAGCAACATAACTGACAACATTTCAAAAGTATCAAATCAATTCAAGTAACAATCCTGGAACATGCATCCCCACATCAGAGTCTCTAAGGCATCATCAAATGACCATTCCTCATCCCTGGTTGCTGATGTAGTTTGACAGCAAGAAGTGGCTGTGTAAATATAGGGGGTGGGGAGGAAAAAATTGAAACATTTATCCAAATCCAAATTCCTTCATTTCTCACTTCTATCTACCTTAACCTAAAGTGTACGTAGGGCATCCATTACTCTTAACTATGTAAATTACATCAAAATAAAATTTAAGGGCAGCATGACACCCAGGGAAGGGAAGGCCTGGCAAGGCCCCATGCTCCCAAGCCTGTGTGATATTTGGTCTGGCAGAGTTGTGTACAGCCCGGCATTATGACTTCCTGGGGCTGGGGGTGAGGGGGAGGCCAGACATGAAGCAAAGCCCTAAGACTGCCCAGCAGCATGCTCTGGGAACTTGGTAGTATGTGGACTTAACATTGGACCGGGGGATGGGACATGGGGACAGAGTTCATGTCCAGGTAAGGAATGACTTTTGAGTGTCCTCTATGGACAAGACCACTGTACTTGCTGGGCTAGATCATGGAACTCATCAGTGAGAGTCAGAACATGGAATGGGTAATGTGTGGTTGGTCCATGACACTAACCAGCATGTGAATGAATTAGGTCTTCGAACAAAATCTATAGGGGACTATGTGGGCTCATATGCCTGCACGTGCTAGATCTGTGGCTGGGAACATGCCTGGTTAGGGAGCTAAGAGGATTCCCCAGCTGGCTTGGGATTCCCACTGGCGAAAGTAAGAGGCACAATGGGGGTATCAGGCTGGGCTGGACACAGCTGCAGCATACCCGGCACTGGGCGAGACTCCAGTACCCACTGATACTCATGAGAGCCAGGGGTTTGTAGAACAGGCTGTGCTAGGTCTCATTGGCTGAACCATATGAGGGCTGTGCCTGAGTGTGGACAAGGTAGGGCTGGGATGCAATAAGAACTGGACTGAGTATAGGCCAGTGGGACAGGGACACTGTCTCTACCAAAACAAGAGGTGGACAAAGTCAACCTGGGCCAAGGACCCACTAGTGTGCATAAGATCTGCTACAGGGAGGTAACCTGATAGAGAAACTTGGGGAATGCCACTGTAAGGACACAATTCCTGCAGGTGCGTATAAGAACCAAGGCAAGGAGCAGCTCAAACCAGCCCAGGCTACAGTTCCCACCTGCATACATCTGGGTCACGGCTAGGGTGCAGGTCTGGCTGGGTCAGTTTATAACATGCACTGGCAAAATGAGGACCATGATGAGATGCAGGTGAGGATGGATCAGGCCACAACCAACCAATTCACACCAGGGATGGGACAGGAGCTGGCTCTGCTGAGGGCAGGCTGTGTCACATTGCAGCAGGAGCTGGATCTGGACAGACGACTGGGCTGAGCCAACTTGAATCACCCGCTTGTCAATGTCAAGGTGAGGTAAGCCATGTCAGTCTGGGGGCAGTGAGTGCTGGGACCATGAGCTCCAGGAATGGGCTTATGGTATTACCTGGCCCTGATTGTTGTGACAGCCTGTATGGTGGGTTCCTGATCTGTGAGCCCCCAGGGGTAAAGGGTTGAGGAGTTCTGGGTTACCGGTCAGAACCATGGGTCCACCTGTGTGGTGGGTACTAGGTCTGTGAGCTCTGGGAATGGGAGCTCCAATGGGGCTGTTGACATCTGATTTGTATTCAGTGGGCCTGAATCCAGGAATCCTGAGGGTGGGGCTCCAGCAGGGCCTGGGTCACCTGAACTGTGTCCTTGTTCCCAAGCATATGTTTGGTGCTGTGTCCATGAGCCCCAGGGGCAGGGGACCCAGTGGGGTCTGGATCCTTGGGCCTGCCTTCAAGGATTGGTCCTTCTCAGTGGAAAAGATGGAGTAGTGGACAGTTGGCACTGATTGACATAGAAGATATGGTAGCCATTGATCGGACAACTAACAAAGTCCAATGATGACAGCAAACATCTGGGCGAATGGGGACTCTAATCTGGACTAAGTCAGTATTGGACATTGAAAGTGTCCTGCCATCCTTAGATCGGTGAGATAAGCATCAGTTCAGAACTCAGAACTGCTTGGGCAGAACCCTTGGAGCATACACCACAGCAGGACCCGGTCGGTATTGGCTGGCTGTGTAGCATCCCTGGGCGCTATGGTGATTGGAAGGCTAGGTGTGGCTTCTCCCTGTGTCTCACTGCCAGCCCCCTCGTCCCCAGACACAGGAAACAGAAATGGATAACTTGGAAACAATGATTGCACTCACTTTTTCCTAATCTTTGATCCTTCCTACCCTGATTTAAAAAAAAAAAAGAAAAAAAAAGAAAAATAAATTAAATTTAAAAATTAAAAAGGAACATTATCAACAAAAAAGATTAAATCATGTAAAATTTAAACAGAGAGGCTAAGTATTTTCCTAACGTTAGTGCTGATAGGAACACTTCATCTGATTTCAAATTTCGTGTTATTTGGTTCCATTACACATTGTTTTGTGTTCAAAAACACTTTTCTTCACTTTTTCACTGTTTCTTCCCTTCACTCATGCCTATCTAATGATTTAGTATGTCCTCATCATGTTTACCTAGAAATGCAGTAGAAGAAACTCAATTTAATATATGGATCAGAGTTAACCACATTTCATCCACTGACAGACATTATTTGTTCAGCAATATTAGAATGGCTATAATTGAGAAAAAAAAGGCAAGGAAAGATACCTTAAGGGGACTTCTGAGAAAAGAGAAAGACAAAACAAAACAAACAAACAAAAAAAGGCTTTCCTTTTCCTTAAGATTTTCCAAATGGGGCCTCGCGCCGTGGCTTAGCGACTAAAGTTCTCGCCTTGAACACACTGGGATCCCATATAGGTGCTGACTCTAATCCTGGCAGCTACAATTCCCATCCAGCTCCCTTCCTGTGGCCTGGGAGATCATTCAAGGATGGCCCAAAACCTTGGGACCTGGCACGTCTGTAGGAGACCTGGAGGAGGTTCCTGGCTCCTGGCTCCAGATCGGCACAGCACCAGCCATAGCAGTCACTTGGGGAGTGAATCATCGGATGGAAGATCTTCCTCTCTGTCTCTCCTCCCCTTTGTGTATCTGACTTTCCAATAAAAATAAATAAATCTGTAAAAGAAAAGATTTGTCATATTGTTTAATAAGACAGAGTGAATACTTTGCACTAAATGTATTAATACTAAAAATATTTCTTGCTTACCAAAAACACAGCTTCATGCTGTCTTGTGTTTCATCTGCCCATCTCACTTTTAGTTAACGGCAGAGCAATGCCAATCCAGAAGCCCCTGTACTCCATCTTAAGAAGGCAGCCATGAGTTGAAGTAGCAGATAGTTAAGTCAGAACCGGCAATGAGAGGCTTTGCCTCCTGGGGATGGGGGAAAGCCTTCAAGTCTTACCACATGCTTTTCACTAAGCTTTTCAGCATCCTCCATTATTATGTTAGCCAAATACTTACTGTATTACTATAATAAAATATAAATCTGGTGTATGCTAAATGATTATTAGGGGATTCTACTTAATTTGAAATGCCATAGCAGTTTTCCTGCATACAGATCAACTCTTCAAATTTTGTATATACTACTGATGTAAAGAGAGTTGATGGACATGACCAGGGACTCACAAGATAAGCCCTGTCATATAGTGTTATTTCTTTGTCCTATTTGATGGTTAAATCTGAAAGTTCAAGTCAGAAATACAAAAGGGAAATCAAAATTTGACTTGTTCAATATCAACGGTCAAGCAGATATCAATGAGAGAATGGTGTGTCCTTTGTGACACCAATGTACATGAATGAGAATTTTTGCAGAAAAAGCTGTTTCCCCACAAAGCTCTCCGGTGCATTTCTCTATGTGTATGTTAGATCCATTATTCAGCTGCCATCTTCATTACCAGCTCATGATCTCCCTGATGGGTTGATGTTTCCATGGTGACACTGGAATGAGCCTGTGTAAAGATGCTGACCTACTTGGATTTGGGTTAGAAACGGAACAGAACTAAACACCGACACTTTCCAAGGTGATGCCTCATCTTATGAAATATGGAAATAACAGAAAGGAATTCTCACAAGCATGTGTAAATTAAGTATAAAAATCAAGATGTGTATTTACTTCATTTAAATAATAATTGTGTTTTAACATATTTTAAAAACATTAAACACAGAATAAGAAGTAATAAAATAATGCTTATTCCAGTGCAATTTTATTTTGTTATATTTACAGGCACATAATAGTAAATAATAATGTACATATGCACATTTCTATGTGTGTATTCATATTTATAGGTACTCACTGTTATCTTCCTTAGCAATATCCATCAAGGAAACATAAATATATATTAATTATAATTTTTTATAATCCTAATGTATATTTAGTTATATATGTAAATATATTTCTTCCCTTATTTAATATATTAACACTTTCTTACCATAATTTGTGCTGCTTGACTTTTGTCTTGAATATTGCTACAAAATTGAATTTCAAATACGATCTACTCCACATGCAGAAATATTTTCTAGTTGTTCAATTATCAGACTTTGGATATTTTATTTTAGGGACCAGCGCTGTGGCATGCTCTCCAGTGCCAGCACCTGTTTGGATGCTGATTTGAGTTAGGGCTCTCTACTTCCAATCCAGTTTCTTGCTTGTATACCGGGAAAGCCGCAGAGAAGCTCTCAAATCTTTGGGCACCTGCAGGTACTTGGAAAACCTAGAAGAAGCTCCTGGTTCTTCACTTCAGAGCAACTCAACTCCGGCCGTTGCAGCTCTATGTGAAGTGAATCAGCAGATATGACACCTCTCACTCTCTATGTCATTCTCTCTCTAAATCTGCCTTTCAAATAAGCATAAAACATTTGCAGAATTATCTTTGGAAACACCCACTTGTCCATTGTAGAGTTGAAATCAAAGTGCAGTAAACATGGCTCATTGCTAATATCTGCAATTCTTTTTGCCTTTATAACTTGTTCTTTACTTGCTTAGCTAACAACCTGTGTGATCTGGCAGGCCAACTAGTGCCAATAGCCCAGTCCCCAGAAACCAAAGCCCCAGCCTTATGAATACATATATAATTCAATATCTGGGTTTAGTTGTTACAGGTGACACCAAGATTAGAGCCCAGACCTGAGCAGACAGGAGGGGGCTGGCAAGCCGAGATAAGCAAGGAATCCATAATCCTTCCTCACTCACCTCTCCAGCTGTTGTAAACTGTGCCCCTCTTGAAGCTGTGTTAAACTGCCAATAAGGAAACTTTGTAATTGTACTGCTCGGGGCCCACACTCTGATCCAGTGGATGCAACATCATGATGTAAAAGATCTGTGCCATAGCTTGTGACTGCTTCTGCATAAATAAAGGGGACAGCTCCCTTGCATTGCTCATTATGATTCTGAAATTGTCATGGTCTGTTTCTTCTCTCTACGCCCATTCCACACACCCATCCTGAGTTCTGAACTCAGCTGCAGCTGGCCTCCGGCAATGTGGAAGCTAAAATAAATCCTGTCTGAGCACAGAATGGTGAATACTAGAGACTGAAAAGGATGGAAAGAACAGACAGAAATTGAATAATGCGGATGAAGTACAATTGTATTGCAAGGTAAAACATTCCAGTGTCCCAGAGTGGAGTAGGGAGATCAGGACCTGGTAGAAACTCTGTATGAAATAGAGGCTAGTGAACCACAGAAATCATAATAAGTAGGTATATTGTACACATATGTTATTTTATATTAACTTACAAACAACTGTTAGGTGAATCCTGTCAATCTCCAGTAACAGCATGCTTCAAAGAATGGAAAAGATCGCCCTGATGTAGTCATCAGATATTCACATGTATTGAAATATCAAAACATTACTCATTAACAAGTACATATATTGCTCATAACAATTTAAATAATGTGATGTCAATAACAAATGTATGAATATTAAGGGTTTAATAAAACATTTTATTTTCTTTCAGATAGTTTCAGGTATGAATTTCTATTATTAATAAAACCTATAACAGTCTTTAACAATTGGTTATGCATATCAATTGTTTTAGTATACAAAAATGTTTCAATTTGCCCCTACGTCAAACTCTGTGCAACTTCTACACATTCCCTATGAAGCAGACCGGTAACAGTTACATCAATCCAAATGACTGAAGATTGAAAATCATGACTGCTCCTCAGAATATGGGCTGGATTATAATTTTTACGTTTAAAATTCTGAACTCTTGCCTAAGAATTTTAATACACAACAGCACCTTCAAGTTTACTTTCAAGAGTTAGTTAAGTTGATGCTCTCTGTATGTCTTGGGGAATGCTAATCAGCTTCCTTCCTGGTACATATGGGTGAAATGTACTTTATTCTTTTCAACATTATTCTCATCAGAATTATGCTGAATTTGAGAAAACACAGATACAATATCCATTACCCATTATGTATCAGAAAGCATGGTAGTGATTGTTTGATATAATTTTTCAGAGAAAGGAAAAGAGGGTAGCAAGTAATACACAGAGTAAGAGATGAATAATAAAAAAGAGCATAAACTCATCAATTAATATAGCTAGGGTTTTTCTAGCCGCCACTGGATAAAAATGAAATATGAAGTTGTCTCACAACCTTTTAAAACATTAAGTGTGTCTTAATAATCCTTGAATGTATAATCACATGTAATCAATTCTTAGCTGGTCATTTTATAAAGAGGTAGCCATTCTGAAACCCTGGCTTTTGTAATTGTATAATTATATTTCAAAACATGAGAACATTGCAGGGTGTGACAGCGCCGGACTTTGAGTTGTTATCACACTACGTTGCACTTGGCGGAGATAATTGCTTCTTGGTTTTGTAACAGAGGATTTATTGCCATTATCATCAGTGACTTGCTCTTGAGATCAACAAGAAATGTACCTTATTTCTTCACTGCAGTGAAGTGTCTAGGACGCATAGAGCAGTTTCTTCCTGGACGTTTTTACATCTGTTGATATCTTTGTAGAGAATTCTGCATCACACTTAGCAGGAATCTATTAACTATGTGCTATGTCATAAATACATATGCAGAGTACGCACTTTGCTTTTACGGTATTATATTCCTACCAATGTTTAAACATGTCAAGAATTTTTAGCTAACTCAAAATAGTTTAGGCACTTAGTTGTATTAACTACAAATGGCAGTGTTGCAAAGAAACGTAACTGGCCCTTTAAGTTGTTTGTTTGTTTGTTTTTTAAGCAGTGAGTGCCATGCACAGTAGACTAGCTGCTAACATTATAGCGTTGCAAGTGCTGGGATCCCAAATGTGTGCCATTTTTAATCTCGGCAGTCCCACTTCTCATCCATGTCCCTGTTTGTAGCCTGTGAAAGCAGACAATGACAGCCCAAAACCTTGGGACCCTGCACATGCGTTTGAGACCGGGAAGAGGCCCCTGGCTCCTGGCTTTGGATTTGTGTAGCTCTGGGCCATTGCAGCCACTTGGGGAGTGAATCAGTGGATAGAAGATCTTGCTCTCTTTATATCTGAATTTCCAATAAAAATAATAAATCTTGTTTTAAAAAGGTGAGAATAAATACTAAATATAAAAACAAGTGAGTATTCTCTAATAATTCCTTTTCAACCTCAAATAGTCACTGATATGGAGAGCATCCTAAGAGGGGGAAATACTAAGTTTAACCAGGCTATTTACTTTATGAGTATATAATATAAAGGGTCTATAATAAGCTCCTTGAATTAGGTATTATGGATGAATTATTTATGCAGTTTATTTTTTACAACAAAATAAACATATTTTAAATCCCTCTCATATAAACTTTTTGAAATCTCATTCTAATTCCTGCTGACATTTATATTACATATATTAAAATGTGCCAACATTTTAAGATAATCGTTTTTTCTAATTGGATCGTGACATGTGGAAGGAAACGTGATCTATGCTCAGACTGATTTACCAGTCCAGTGAGGTGCCTCTGTGGGCTGAGCTTCCTCCTCCGCTCTAGCAACACACACATGGGTGCTGGTTAGCTTTCCAGCTGCTCCACATCTGATTGAGCTTCCTGCTGGTGGTGTGAAAAAACGGCAGAGGCTGACTCAGCTCCCTGGACACTTGAATCTGTATGGGAGACATGGATGAAGCACCTGTCCCCTGCCTGCCTTGTGTGTGTGTGTGTGTGTGTGTGTGTGTGTGTGTGTGTTTCTCTCTTTCCTTCTTTTGCCTCTACCAGACCTGTACTCAAAATCAAAATTATGCTCATCACTGAGTGTTCCGTGCACTCCTGTCCAGAAACTCTGCTTTACAACTTAGCAATAAGAACAAACTTTCTTAATGTGTTGTGTACCAAACACCATTCTAGATGTTCTGCATACATTAATTTATCTAAATCTTAGAATAGTATCATGAGAGCTATATTAACATATATTAAAAAGACAAAAAGTAGCTAAGAAAACTTTAAAAGTCCATCCATTAATTGTATTAATAGAAAGCCAGAATCAGAAATTAAGAGTGAAAATTAAACTCATGCGCTGTGTTATGGATAGTGGGCATTCCAAATTATAGAACAAATGACCACTCCCTGCTTATTTACTTTCTAAAAAATGAAAACATTTATTTATTTTATCCTGATTTCAGCTAACCAAGACCTCTACCTAGCCTGTTCACTGGTCATACAAAAGAGTCTCTCGTCTCTGTGCTTGGATTGGCTGTGCTGCTACTGCCTTGACCAGTAACTGAGAAGCTAGATGTGGCCCTCAGCCTACCTGTTGGCCCTGAGTGCTGTATGCAGCCTAAGTCGTGACTGGAGGGTTTAGAGAGACTGACATGCCTTTTAGCCAATTACAGTGCCCTTGTTGGGAGGGAGACCTGTTGGGTGATGTTACTCCTGCCTTCCCTTTCTTAGCTTATATAGCTGTGCTGCATTATAGTAATTGAACATGCTCTACCAAACTGTCTCTCATGGGTCTTGTTGATGAAGAATACTATTGCCCGACACTTTCAGTGGTTTGGGGGCCTGCTGGCTGGAAATTCCCACTAGATTTGATTGCCTATTTTCATTTTCGTGTGTGTGTGTGTGTGTGTGTGTGTGTGTGTGTGTGTGTGTGTGTGTTGAACTGGCACAAATGAATGCATTTACATTTATTTGCTGAATCACTGACTGCATAAGAACAAGCTTAATATTAGGCAGTCATTTATTTCTTTGACAACATTTTCTTAGCTCTAGTTCTGTCCTGCACCATGTCCTGTGTGATCTTTCTGACTGAAATCATAAAATAGAACACCAGCTCTTGATCACCCAATTGTGGAGCAGCAGCATTGATAATTATGCTCCTAGAAAATTTCTTTATGTTTATACTTTAGCTATTTTAAATATCTAATATTCATTAACTTTATTTTTTAAAATGTTAAAAACAAAGAAAAATGGACATTGGTTTAGCTCAATAGTTTATTCTAGTCCCACTCTTGAGGTAAATTTAATTTTTGTGCTTTGCTGCTTTATTTCATAATTAAATTTTCCTGACCTACTTAGTCTTCTGCACGCTTATTACAGAGCACAGTCATAGCAACTGAGCATTTATAAAATAGAACAGTACCTTCTCAGTGAACAAATGGCTCGGCCTATTTATCTAGCAGTGGCAAACAGAAATCTCCATATGAACAATAACATGAAAACCTATATAGAAATACTTGTAAAAGTTAAAAATGGTAATCCATGCATTCTAATTTTCAGTAACACATGAAAGGACATATTTGATAGTTCTTACATTCAAAGTAACTCTAGCCTATTGAACTGCCAGTTATACAGCCAGGAAATTCAACACTGCAGAACACCATTAAGTGTTAAGGTCGTTTCTCTCTCCTTTGAGTGTTTGGTTTGACACTCTTCTGGAAAGGAGAGAATTTCATAGAATTCCATAGCTTAGGCCTGGTGGGGTAGCCTAATGGTTCAATCTCCACCTTGCATGCACTGGAATCCCATATGGGCATAAGTTCATGCCCAGGCTTCTTCACTCCCTTCGAGCTCCCTGTTGGTGCCCTGGGTAAACAGTAGAGGATGCCCCCAAACCTTGGCACCCTGCACTAAGGTGGAAGACACAGAAGAAATTCCTGGCTCCTGGCTTTACCTTTTTGACCATTTGGGGAATAAACCTGCAGACAGATGTTTCTTGTTGTCTCTCCTTCTGTCCGTAAATTTGTCTTTGCAATGAAATTACATAAATCTTAAAAAAAAAAAAAACAACCTTACCTCCTTGTTTCCTTGACTGTTTCTTTTGCCAAGTCTGTCTATATATTCTGCCTGTTTCAGATACTGTTACAAGGTTTTATTGAAGTTTTTCATTTACGTGTGTGTGTGTGTGTGCATTTGTACCTATGTGTGTATCACATTCTATTTTACTTTAAATAGAAACTAAAAAATGACACTGATCAATGTGTAACATGCATTCTTCTAGTCTCTTCCACTTTCCCGTAGTGTTTTCTTTACTCTAAATTCATGTACGGATATCTTTTGGTATTCCTTTTATCTCTTCATTTGCTAACTCATAAACCCAAATTAATACCTACTTTTTTTTGTTTTACAGAGTTTAAATTTGTTGGTTAATGATATTTTATTAATATTTTACTTTATAAGATATTCTGAGCTATTAATATCAAATATCCATATTTCTGCTAACATATGATGAAGAAAAATATTTTATCATATATTTCCAATTGATGTTTCTGGATATCTGATTAGTAAAAGCCAGGAGTCGCAGCAACGACTGCAGGTGATCTGGGGCTCCTCTTTTATCCTGAATAAGATCCACTCTGGCCCCTGGGTGTTGGAGTCTCTCCAGTGCCCGTGTACAGGAGTGCGGCTTCACCCGAGTGCAGGCGGGGAATAGTTTCCTACTGAAATCGTTAAACAGGCCTGCAGTTTGAACAACTTGCCAGAGACGCCAATTCAGCTTTAGCTGATGAAGATATTGAGGAACTGCCAGATAAAGAATTAAATATATATCATAAAACTCCCTAAAAACAACCAGAAGCAGATGCAGGAATTCAAGGTATATGTTACAGGGGAGTTAGCAGCACTGATGCAGAATCAAACTGAATTATTAGAAATGAAGGATTCAATATAATAGATTAACTATACATTGGAAAGTCTCAATAATAGAATGAGTGAGGCAGAAGAAAGAATTTCAATGCTAGAAGACATCACATCCCCAAATACCCAAAGAGTAATAAATCTGATACAAAAAACAAATAAAGCTAAGAAAATTATATCAAAAAAAAAAATACAAGCGACACTATCAAAAGCCCAAACATAAGGGCCACGGGAGTTCTTGAAGGCATTCAAAGGGAAGCTGGTTTGGAAGAGGTGTTCAAAGAAACAGTAAGGAGGAAAGGGAAAGCCTTGCACAGGAAGGGCAGGAATCCTGACTAGTCCTGAACAGGGGCTATCCTCACCATGGAACATCATGATCGAGCTCTCTGTGAGTGAAAATAAAGAGAAGATACTTCAACATGCACATGAGAAACATCAGATGATGTCCAGAGGAATACAAATAAGATTCGTATCTGACACTTCTCAGAGGAAACCATGCAAACCAACAGAGAATGGCATGGCACATTTCAGATCCTATAAGAAAAATACTTTACGCCAATATGACATACACAGCAAAGATTTGATTTATAGCTGAACATGAGTAAAAAAGTCCAAAGAAAATGAAAACTGAAATACTTTACCTCTGCCAAACTAGTATTACAAATGTTGTTCAAACATGTGTTACAGTCAGGAAAAAAAAAAAAATTAATCCTACCACCACAAAAAAAAAAAAAGACAAAAAACCATGAAAGAAACCTAAATCAAATGATGAAAAACTGCTAAAATGACAGGACCAAATCACTATGTCATAATGTTTAATCCTGAATGCAAATGGATTAAACTTATCAAGCAAAAGTTTAAATTAGTGGGAAGAAAGGACCCATGCGTATCTGTCACCTACAGGAGATGTATCTCCCCCACAAAGATAAATGAAACAGGAGCTGACAGGTTGTAAAAGGGTATCCGGGCTAACGGAAAGGGGAAACAAGCTTGTGCGGGGGGTCTAATATCAATAATACAGAATTGAACATGAAACCAAGGTATTAATAGTGGGGCCTTTAGCACTGTGCTAGCTGGGCCGAAGAGACAGGCAGCAATGGAGTTCACCCATACAATAGGAAAGGTGGAATTAATTGATATCCACTGAACTTTCCATGTTATAGATATACAATACATTTCTGTTTCCATCAGTATGCTGAGACTTTTACAGCACTGATCAACTACAGGTAATAAAAAAAAAAAGCCTCAAGAAATTTGAAAAAAAAAATCATCATGGAATGAAACTGGAGATAAGCAATTTAAATATCACAGAACTTCGCAAATATTTGAAGACTGAACAATATGTTGCTGAATAAACAGTGGGTTATAAAAGAAATCAAAGATGAAATTCAAAAATTGCTTGAAAATTGGGAAGGTATGAACTCAACATTTCACAACTTGTAAGCGCAGTCATGAGAAGGCTCCTTCCAAGTAGTGCTTAAATCAAAAAAAATAAAAAAGCATTGGGTAAAAGAGTTAAAACTGAAGAAGCTAGAAAAACAACAACCAAGAAATACAAATTAATACTATCAGAGCCCAAAGAGGAAATATATCAATATGATAATAAAATAATCAGGAACTATAATAATAATCAGGAACTAGGATATAATAAAATATCAACAACTATACAGCAAAAAAAATCAGAAGAGTCAAAATCAATGGATGCACTTCTGGAAACATACAACATACCAAACACACACAGCATACCAAATTGAATCATGAGGTAATCACAAATCTAAATATACCTATAACCAGGATGCATGTTGGATAAATAAATTAGACATCTCCTAACAAAGAAAAGCGTAGGGCTGGACCACTTCAATGCTGAATTCTACCAAATGTTTGAGTAAGAACTCACACCAGAGTCACATTAGCTTATCAGAACAATAGAAAAGGCGTCTATGACGCCAACATTACCCTAGCATCTGTATTCGCATTTACTCATCCCATAGGTTCCTGTTCTGTGACTGTGCTTATCATCTGTTGAATTTCAAGACAGGATATGCATTCAGATGTTGTTTTTGTTACATCATCCAAAACTTGCACAGTTTGTAGGAGAGAAGGAGCCTTCCTTCTATTTGTAGCGTGGCTTGCTGAATCAGTTCATTCATGGTGACCCTAAGCAGCACAGGTTACCCTTTGTTATCTGGTGCTTTCACAGTTATTATTATAATTATGGTTCTGCCCAATCATGTGAGTGCTTGTCATGGATCTGTTTACACTAGGCCCTAACATAGGAATTTTATCCCTGAATGATATCTAACATTACTTCAAAGTTCCTTTGTAACCTTGTCCAGACTATTATGGTGCTTATTTATAATCTAGAATTTCTGTTACATTCTAAGTTAAAATGAATTATATTAATTTTCACATTAGAAACGAATTGTTTTGAGACTATAAATAGTCCCAACATTAAAGAAAAATGTAGTGCTGCTACAATATGCTTCCATATTTATAAATATCATCATTACTGGAACATAAAAAAGCTATTACCATGCTGCTTAAAGTAAAAGGGTGAGTAAATTTCCTAAAACTCTAAATTTTAGGGTTAATAGTAATGAAGGTAATAAGGCTAGGCACATCCCCTTCTGACAGAACAATAGTTTATAGAATCAGTTAGTGACTGGCTGTAAAGCCTCTTATAAAGATTTGGAGATTTCATTGTTAAAATTTAAATTAAGCATATGGTCGATGTTATTTGTTTTTTTAAATCTCAAAGCTTTAATAAGTTCCTTTTAATCATATTAAAATACATTCTCACCTGTTTGCCAACATGTAATTTTCAAGTTCTTGAGTTTTGATTATAGAACCCTTCTAATGTATTTGAATAATGATAATCTAATTTGGCAACTTTAAAATGTCTTTCACTAGTGAGCACTTGACCTTAATAGACTGGTATTTATTCTGTATTCATAATCAGCTGTAGTATCATAATTATGTTACAAATTCTGTCAAAGAAACCAAGAGCTAAGGAAAAAATAAATAACAAGGCAACAAACTTAATTTTTAAAAGCAATTTTACATAGCTCTTTCAGTAAGTCCATACAGGGAAAACAAAAATTAACTTGTGTTTAGTTTATGAGGGTTTCTGTCTGTAAACTGCTATTTCGTAACCAAACACCGATAATCCAAGTAACACCTGCAGGACGCATTGGAGATTGATATTGACCACTTCAGCGTGACCTTTGTAATGAATCCCTTTGTGACTGTTGGTCACAGTAATATGCATGTAAATTCATGTAGAATCACGTAAAACAGGTAGCTAGGGTAGCAGTGCTGGAACTCAGTGGGTGAAGCCATTGCTGGGCTGATACCATCCCAACAGGCCCAGCAGTGTGGCCTAGTCACTAAATTTCTTACTTTGAACGTGCCAGGATCCCATAGGGGCACTGGTTCTAATCCCGGCAGTTCCACTTACCATTCAGCTCCCTGCCTGTGGCCTGGGAAAGTAGTCTAGAAAGGCCCAAAGCCTTGGGACACTGTACCTGTGTGGGAGACCTGGAGGAGGTTCCTGGCTCCTGGCTTTGGATTGGCGCAGCACAGGCCATTGTGGACATTTGGGGAGAGAATCATCAGATGGATGATCTTCCTCTCTATCGCTCCTCCTCTCTGCTTATCTGACTTCGCAATAAAAATAAATAAAGCATAAAAATACCATCACAGCGTGTCTTTTATAGTCCTGACTGAACTTCGCCTAATCAGTGATGCCCCAGTACTGGGATGCCTGCTGTCCACATGGGAGTCATGGATGTAGTTCTTTCCATCTCAGCTCAGACTGTTGTGGATATTTCTAGAGTGATCCTCAATACGGACACCCTCTAACTCCTTCTCTGGCACCCCACCTTTCAAATAAGTAAAATTTAAAAGAAAATTTCTAAAAAGTACTCTCAATTGTTCATAAAATAAAATCATGTTTACGCATAAAAAAGTGGAATGTTGCTGTAAGTGATGAGATAATATGCATCTCTCACGTGTAGCCATGTATATATTTGAATAGAAATATGAATGTGTATGCTCATAGTGATATACAATAATAGGAGCAGAGTTTAAAATGCTGTAATTTCCATTTCATACTTATTTAAATTAGTATAGGACACTGGGTAATTGGAATTAAGCAAGAAGACAAATTTTACTTTTAGAATAATGAAATTGACTAATTTTTTGCTTTCTAAAAGTTAAAATGGATTCCTTCACATTCAATGAACTATGAAAATTAGTTCACTTGGACATTGAGAACAAATTCAAAAGCATTTGAGCAAACAGTGACATCTTGCCTTAAACCAACAGACACTTGCATCTATGGGCTCTTAACAGATACATACATGCAAATTGCTTTGACATCTCAAAACCTCTAAAGTGCCATTACTTTCAAAATATTTGTTTTCATTTGCTTGAAAGGCAAACAAAGGGAGTGAACAATGATCTCCCACCCCCTAGCTTACTCTCCGATTTTCTGTGTCTGTTGGACTAAAGCCAGGAGCCAATAATACCATTTGGTTCACCCAGAAGTAAGTAGCTAACTTGTCATCTATTGTCTCCCAAGGTTCAAAGTAGCAGGAAATACAGTGAGGATTCATTTCCCCGCAAGACTGATGCAGACAAAAGCCTTCCCAAGGAGACCTTGGTTGGCTCTGCTGCAGTAAGGGCCAGTGTAACTGCCAAGAGCATTTCAAGGCAGCAACAAAAGCATGCTTATTAAATAGCTGTCCTAGGAGCTTCCAGCTTCAAGAGTGAAACTATTGATTACAAAGGGTTTAATTTTATCTTTGAAAGACGTAAAGTGTTATAATAACCAGTTCTTCAACTTCACTTCCCACCCCCGGTTTTTTCACTAGTTTGGGTTGCCTTGGATCAATGCTATTCCCTGTTCTTGTTCAACGTTGTTCAACGTTGTAAAATCTTTACGTTTTAAAACAAAAGAGCGGATGTTTTCCAAAAGCACATGTGTAATAGTGCCACTTTTGCTATTGTAAAGATTGTGTACGTCATACCTGCTTGTCTCTTTACAGAAATTTGCACACTGATATTGATGTAGCGCTTTTGAAAAAAAAAAGTGACAAATCCAAAATGGTCATAGTCGTTATAAACATTATACACAAGCTTTATATGAAAAATGTTAAAAATGCAGCTAGCTGCTAATGAGTAGGATCCACAAAGGTTAAGTATAAATGCACATGACTACAAGTTTTTTGTGACAAGAAGTTATAACTCTGAAATTAACTGAAATGGAAGCACATCCTTTCTGTAATCATCAGAGAACCAGGAAGCGCACGGTATGAGATAGGATTTGAAAGATTTTTGAACACATGTTATTGCCTGTAGAAATGATGAAAACTTTTGACCCAGTGAAATTCTATACAAGCTAATTTTAGAATTTTGAAAATTTAAGTTTGCACAAAAGAAGAAATGTGTTATCCTTCACACCAATTTATAAGGCGAACAGTCAGTTCAAAATCATGGAAAATGTTAACTCTGATTTTTTTAAAAACAGTATATTCCATAATAAAAGACTATGCTTCATGAGAATTACTTGAATCATGATATGCTTTTCTGCCATATCCTAAAGTATAAATTACTATTAAATGGATTGTGTTACTTATACAATCAAAAGATATAAGGGAAAATTGCACAATCATTCTTTGATACACCTGTGAGCTGTAGGGTAGACTAGAGTTACCCAGTGAAAAAGAGATGGTTGAAAATGTAGACACAGATAAAACTTTATTCAGCTGTGTGCTCTGCCATTTTAGGAACAACATACATTTCTTGGACTCAGAAAATGAAAGCACAAATAGAAGGAAAAAAATGCATAGCACCATCGTCCAAGTACAGTACTCTAAAACAAAATCTGAAATAACATATGGTAAGAAAGGAAACTAGACTGAAATAAATAAGAATGAAAATTAAAACTATGAAAAATTTGGCAGACACAGAGCGAGCTATCCAGAATGTTATAATGTAAGATGCATGCTTGAAGAAGTCTGAAAGTAGTTATTTAACATTTTCCCTGAAAACTGTAGAAGAGAATAATGAACTAAAAGTAGAACATAATTACCATAGAACCTGAAGTCCATTAAATTCAAAAGAGGAAAACATATAATGAATGAACTATAATAATTGAAGCAGGGGGATCACCAGCATACCAAAAGTCATCCAATAATATTAAGAGGATGGTGAAAAAATTCACAAATTTGGTAACTTATTAAAAGGACCAAGTCTTTAAAAACATAAACTGATGCAAATCACCCAATGTGAAATAAATACTTGACCTGCTTCTAGGAATTTACACCTGTGAACAGTAAAGTTCCAGTACTGTTCAATACACTATAAAATCTGATTGAGAAAAAATTTGATTTAAAGAAAAATCATTGGAGATTCTTTGTAATTACTTCCAAGAAATAGAAACAGAGGGATCCTTTTTTTTTAAGATTTATTTTATTTTTATCGAAATACAGAGAGGAGGAGACACAGAGAGGAAGATCTTCCGTTCGATGATTCAATCCCCAAGTGATCGCAATGGCCCGGTACTATGCCAAACCTAAGACTACAGCCAGGAGCTTTTTCCAGGTCTCTCAGGAGGGTGCAGGATCCCAAGGCTTTGGGCCACCCATGGCTGCTTTCCCAGGCCACAAGCAGGGAGCTGGATGGGACGTGAGGCTACCGGGATTAGAACCAGCGCCCATATGGGATCATGGTGCATTCAAGGTGAAGGTTTAGCTTATAGGCCACCAGGCAGGGCCAGATGGGGACCTTTCTCATGCAGATTTATGAATGAAGTGTTGCCTTTACAGAAAATCAAATCAAAAGAAAATATACAGTAAATTCCAAATAAGTACACTACAGATGTAGATTCTTGTACACTGATGTGAAATTCCTCCACAGATATTACCAGACACATCTCAGAAATATGTCAAAGTCACTGGATAACATGAGCAGTTGTCCTTATTCTGGGAACTTCTCACTTTACGCAATGGTGGAAGTCATGGAGGAAGTGCTGACACTCACACTCCCAGCAGATTGCTTGCATGAACTGCAGACTTCTGGTGTATCTTTGACTTCTCAAAGTCACCTGCTCTTTTAGAGTTTCTTGGATGACATGGGTCAGTAGTAGGAACAATTCTGTAATTCTGTGTCCTTGACACACTAACAGATAGGTCCATGAGTATTAGGATCTGTTTGGATCTGTTCTGTATGCACTTCAAATCCTGTTTTACAGAAGCAAGCATTAAAACCCTTAGGCTCCTATTTTGTTTTTTACTTTTGTTTTAAAAAAAAAATTTCTATTTTATTTTTCTGGGAACTGGAAAATGTAGAAGCATGTGGCTTAAAATACCATCCTAGTTCCAATTAAAGAATCACTATATCTATGCTGATATTTCAAAGGTGCTATCTTTTGTTTCTTAGGTGTCATGAATCAATGATAGTGAGCATGTGCTATAAGAATAATTTGCTTCTTTCTTTTTCAGCAGTATTTTTCTCATTAGGAAATTAAAATAGGTAGCATAAGGATAAATCACCTTCTATGGAAGAATGAGACTCAAAAGAAAACGAGCTTTGTAATAGAGTATTCCATATCCTTGTAATTCAATTCTATGAAACTTTTTTTCTTTAAACTCTGAGTCTCAAATTGTCTTAACAAATTCCTTGTCTTGCACACGGTGAAACTTTACATTCCACTATCATCTTAAATTGCCAATCTGAAGTAGTAAAATTTACATGTTGATGCTTGCTACTCCAAGAAAGAAAAGCTTAGAGTTTTTGCAGAAAGTTGGAATCTCAGCAGCTCACTTGGTTCATAATATATGTGACATCTGATGAGCCACCTGCACCATTGCCTCAATTAGATTTCTTTAAAGACACTACAGTATTAATTACTTATTTAGTGATTTTGAAATCAATTTGAGTCTTGTAGACTCACTCCTGCTTATTTTCTGTATTGTCCTGGTGACTTCCATAGCATTCTGCTTGTAAAAGACCAAGTAGTCAGTTCATGATTATATTTCTAGTCAACAAATCACTTCTGTGCATGGAACGAAATTTAATTGAAGGTTCATTTTTGGACTAACAAGTAGCATTAGATGCATTGAAGTTCTTTGCTTCGCATAGTAGCTATAACCAAAGTAAGCAAATCAGATATTCACAAAAGTCCCACCATGGACACTCTCTATTTGAAAATCCTGACGGTTGCACCATAATCATTACACATATCCATAGTTTTTTTTTTTCACCATTGATGGTGATTCAAATCTGTCCTGCCAAAACCAGAAAACAAATACAGTAACCAAAAAAAAAAAAAATAATAATAATAGTTGTTCATACTAGTCTCTAGAATATATTGAAATCTAATATTGTCAAGGATTTATCTCTTATTTGGAAGAGAGTTTATGTAAGAGAGAGAAAGGAGAGAGTTCATCCCACTTTCTGGTTGATTACAGAGACTCCCAAGCACCAACCAACTTGGACCAGACTAAAGTTTGTGAACAGCACTCAATCCTGGTCTTCCTATGAGAGACAATTACTTAATCCGTAACATAACTTTCCTGACCTGCCTGGCAGGTGCACACGAGCAAACAGCTGGAGTTCAGAGCTCAGGTTGGCAGAAGAACTGCTGCAGGCTAGGCAGGAGTCCAGAGGCCAAGTTAAAAAGTACGCCAAAAATCTCTCCTCTTTACACGTCACATCATTTATTGTTGTTTGCTACTGATTTGCATATTGTATATCTCTTGTTAACTGTGAGGTGACATGTATATTATATATATATATATATATATATATATTGCTGTCTCTTCACACTGTTCATGTTGAAGTTAGCTCTGTGGAATCTGTGTAACTTAAAATAATATCACGCACATGCTCTTTCACTTCCCATATTTTGGAGATTTAATTTAAACAACAGTCAGTTCTCAGCTTTGTTTCCTTCTGAGAATTGAATAACTTCAGGTATTATATTTAAGCCCTTAATTCATTTGAGAAATTTTTAAAATATAGAATTCAAGTTGCTCATTTCAGCATTATATATGTGGTTTGTTCCATGCGCCCAGTGTGATGTATTGAAAGGGTTGCCTTTTCTTTTCAAGGTGTGTTGCTCGCATATTTATTAAAGAAATGGGTTTGATTCCTTCTAGGTTCTGGGTTCTAAACCAGTCATCTGTTTTTGGCATAATACAGTGTCATTTTGTTTACTCCTTGTAATTTACCTTAAGCCAAGTGTTGTAATTCCCGCTTTTTCGCTGATTTTTACGTAAGTGTTTTTGAAGTTTAGGAGTTTCTGTGGTCCCTTATGAACTTTATAATTGCTTTTACTGTTTTCTGAAGTATAGCATTGGCACTTTAATAATGAATGAGTGGAATCTGTATGTTGTTTTGACAATATTGGTTATTTCCATTAGAAATTATGGGTTATTTCCCCTTGCTTTTAGCCCAATTCAATTCTGTTCATTACCATCTGAATTCAGTCCAATGCTGAGATTTTGCTTCTTGCCTGGGAAAGCTGTAGGAATTGATCCAAAGCCTTGGAATCCTGCACCCGTGTGGGAGGCCTGTTTCCTGGCTTCGGATCGGAACAGCACTGGCCGTTTTGGTCGCTTGGGCAGTGAATCATCGGATGGAAGATCTTCCTCTCTGTCTCTCCTCCCCTCTGTGTATCTGACTTTGCAATAAAAATAAATAAATCTTGAAAAAAGAAATATATTGCTAAGCAAAAATCAGTAAGATGGCAAAAATACAAATACAGTAAGAATCTGTTTCAACTGTAGTTTCAGAGAATGTCTGTGTATTTGTGCATGTCCATGCACATGCGTGTGTCTGCTTATTTAGAAGACTATGTAGATAAGCACTACTTATGCAAGCCAAGATGTACGGCTGGGAGTCCATGTTTTGAACTTTATTATTATTATTTTACTTTTCTGTGTTGCTTGAATTTAAAAAAAAATAATTTCCTGGATTCACAATTTTAAATATAAATTGAAGATAAGTTTATTTTATTTTTTATGGACTAAAAGCCTGGAATTGTCTGGTTGAACAGTCTGCCCTTTGAGCAGAACTCTGGTGATCCGTTCTAGCTCTGTTTCTACAGCTCCTGTGGGATGCAAGAATGCCATGAAGGGATGTGCTCCAGTGACTTCGCTGGGAACCATCAGCACAAACCTTCATTATACAATGGAACAGCAGCAGTAGGTACGTCATTAATCAGCAACTTTATTACCTCTTTAATTGTGATATGAAATCTCTGTTTCAGAACAGTACAAAAATTGTCTATATTTCTATTAAGCTTAGTTCAAATAATTTTACAGAAATGAGAATGATCTATAGAAATCATGAGTTTTCCATTATTTTATCAGATATCCAGTAGATATTCTGATCCTGTTGAAGAAAAGATGATTATAATAAAGCAAAAAAACCCACATTTTTCTGGAATTACTGTCGTGTCCCTTTTGTCTCTCTTTCTGATTACCATTCTCTGAGTCTTTATTTTCTTCAGGTAGAAATTATAGCAGGGAGAATTATTCATGTAAATTGAACATTAACACTTGCAAGATTGCAGAAGGTTTATACACAATGGAGTAAAATACAATTATACAATTTAATTAGAAAGAAATCTACTTCCTCAGCTTGTAGTGAAATAAAATTTTGAATTTAGGGGGTCCATATGGTTGTCTAAAATAATGCATCTTGAAGATTCTTTTGTAGCAGTAAAGTACACTTAAATCAACTGAATGAAAGGTTCGCTTTAATTACTTTAACCTGCGGCCATTCTATCAAATCTGATGGAAAATTCAGAAATGCTTTGAAATGAAAATGGAATCCAAGACATTCAAGCAGCCTACTGCCCTGGAGCATAGAATCACTCCTCTATCGCCATGTTTATGTGCACTCATAAGACTGACACTTTCCCAGGATTGCACAGGATGAATTAACAAAGTAAAATCTTAAATAATTAATATATAATGGAAGACAATTGTGTTTTGATCCAATGCTAAAATGCTAAGAACTCAGGAAAAATCAGCATTCAGAACTAGCACTTTTTGACTATTTAAAACACAGAGCAGTGGTATAAGGGTTGTTCATACACATAGAGTGTTAGTTGAAATTTCATTTTGTATATACGTTGTATTGGCTCTCATCAGGGTATTGTCAAGTACCATTGCTAGCCTTGGGCATTACCTGTGGTTTCATTCATGGGCTCTGTGTGCTGTCTGTCATCTCAGCATTACTATTGCAAGCAGTCTGCAGGCACTGTAGCCATAAGTATGTAGATGCAAGCATTCATTACCGTCTCCTTTTTCTATCAATTAAGATAACATCTGATCAATTAAGGATCATAACATAATTTATTTCAGAAACATCATCTTGGTCTTTTTAACTTATATTTGAGTCTAAGTTGTATGATCATTACTATTTATTTAGAGTTACAGGAATTTATGTTTCTCTTAAGATTTATTTATTTATTTTTTTGGAAAGTCAGAATGACAGGAGAGCGAGAGACGAAGATCTTCTGTCAGCCAGTTTATTCCCAAGGTGGCTGCAAGGTGCAGAGCTGAGCTGATCTGAAGCCAGGAGCCAGGAGGTTCTTCCGGATCTCGCATGCAGGTGCAGGGTCTTAAGGCTTTTGGCTGTCCTCAATTGTTTTTCCAGGCCACAGACAGGGAGATGGATGGGAAGTGGAATAGCCAGGATTTGAACCGTTGCACATATGGGATTCCAGATCATGAAAGGTAAGGCCTTTCACCACTAGGCTGTTGCACCAGGCCTACACATTCATTTATGTTTACAATGGGAGAGTGTATTAAGACTAACTTTATTTTTGTGTGAGTCTCACTGCCAACCTTACCACCGACAGTTGTAGAACATGGCATACATGATTGTAGCAGTCTTAAACCAGTTAGGACACAGGAACGCTGAAGCAGTCTGAGTCCTGCGATCTACAATGAGCCTTGTTCCCAAGCGTGCAACCTGCCTTATCAGGAGGAGACAGCACTTCCAATCACAGCTTGGTTGGACTGACAAATCTGTAACATGAAACAAAACGAAAGTTCTGTTATTCACAAATACTATGGAAAATCCTTGGGTAGACACTGGCATGTTGGTTAAATTGCCACTTGAAAAATAAGCATCCCATATTGGAATCCCTTTCAGATTTTTCTAAACTAAATTTAGCATAGAAAATCATGGTAGCCTTCAGACCATTAAACCATTAGATTCTAGCTTACTACAACGGCACAGTAGGTGAGACTTCTCTTAACTTCTAAATAAGCATCCACAAGATATGCAGTTGTATCCAATCAAGTTTCACTTCATAATAACGAATTTTAAACTAATGATAAGCAGCTTGCCATACATCTAACACCAATGAAAGTTTTTTTTTTTTTTATTTTCTTCAGCATCCTATGATTAATTATACTATTTGTACTCCTGTAAAATCTATATTTAAATAGTAATTACCGAAAGGAAATGTAATCAGATGTAAGAGCTAAACTGTCAGTAAGCAATGCTCAAAGCAGGATTGATAATTAGGGTAGAAATATCCTCCTACAAATAGAATTACTCCCAGAAATGGAATGTATTTCATGGACAACACTTGAGTAGATGTGATTGTTTTAAAACATTGAACTTACTTAGGAAAAGAACATTTCCAAGTAAATGTATGGAATAAAACAATTCTAACAAAGGAGTAGATGATTATAAATCCCTTAAAATGAGAGTGAAATTGAAGGATGAAGGAAAATTTCAGCAAGCGGACAGAGATCGCTGATATCATTCTGTAGTTGTTTTGAATGGTAAACAGCTGTGGTTGGGGTAGAGACTACCGAGTAGAAATTGGTAATTCTTAGTAAATGAGTTTCATAATGTTTTTATTTATATCTGTTTCTTTTTTTTTAAGGAGATTCTGACTAATACGTAGAGAATCATTTTTTTTAATTTTTTTTTTTATTTTTAGCGAAGATGAAACACTGATAAGGTCAGAACATTCATTCATTAATTCTGGAAGCAGATCAATTTCAATTGAGAAACTCATTGGTATAAATGAACAGATACAACATAAAACTACATGTATATGTTTATATATGCATATATATATACACATATGTAATCTTCTGTTACATAGAATTTAAAAGAAATATTGGACCTCCAAAATAAAAAGTGAAATTAGTAAATCAGTCAACAAAATGTATGAGAAATTCACAGAAAAATAAGTGTAGGATAATGAGCAGATCAATGAAACAACCCCACAAGCTGAAGTGTTTTCCAGAATTATTTATATACACTTCCATACTACCAAAGCTGGATCACAGCAACATGAGGGCGGAAGAAACGCCAGCATTTGCTGTGATCTGAATTTTGGTGTCCAAAAACAAAAAAGTTTAGTTCATGTCTAGACATTTGAAAATTGCTGCCAATTATCAGCCGTCGTTGTTACGAACAAGGCTATTAACATAATGGATGTGATTTTTTTCAGGAACGTGATGAACTGCAAAACAGAAGCTAAAGTCCAGCAGTGTGCATCCTCTTGGACTTCAAATACATGTTTCCACTTTGTGGGGATTATATAAAGCCACTTTAAAATATTATATCAAATTCCTGTCTAATTCATTCATCAGATCTTTATATGACAAATAAGTACTTTGAGTCAGATGTCCAAACTTAAAAATATAATTTAAGTGATAGCTTACTTAGCCTTTCATTCTCTTTTGTTTTTAATTTTATCAAGCAAAAAATCATCAACAACATATATTTGTCTTTCTTTGTTCTGTTTCACTAAGCATGATGTCCCCCAGTTTGCATTGATTTTGGAGCAAATGGTAAAATTTCACTGTTTTTACAGACAAATCTATTATGTGTTCACATATATGTGTGTGCATGTGTGTTTTCTTAAATATATTATTTTTGGTTTATTTATTTTCATTTGATATTGGACACTGTCGGTGGCAGCATGCAACAATTCTGCAAAAGGGGAGTTGAAAAGGGGAGTTGACAGGATTAGAACTGCATAGAGTCAGAGAACACACAAGGGTTAAGATTAGACCGCGGGGACCTGGTGACCCAACACTCTCACAGAAGCAAGAAGGTAAGTTGCTCCCGTACAACACTTTCATTAGGTTCCTTCCAATACATCATGACAAAGATCTGAGAATCTCTTACTCATGTACTGGTTACCCCCACAGGTGTCAGCAACTCTGCTGGACACATTTAGAGAACCAGAGTCTGTGTTTTGTACTTCCGAATGCCAGCCCAGCTGGTGCCTCCTGCAGAGCTGGCCCTATGGATCTTTATACCCAGGGTCTCTATGGTAACTGAGCATGGGGACAGGCTTTTCATAGCTGTATCCCTGCCTGTGATGGACAGGTGCTCTGTCAGTGCAGGGCATTCCTCTTCCCTGATCCTGTTTCCATCAGTGACCATTGAAGGATGAAGGAGCACAGTTTTGATTAACAGGATTGAGTGACTTGCTGCACAGACAGCAGCCTGCTCTAAAATCTGCCCTTGCTGAAGCCTGAGTCACATTAAGCTATAGAAGATAGTATGCTTGGTTTTAGGTGTGACCAGAAGTGCAGCCTCACTGTGTCTGTAAATGACACATGTGTCTAGACTGTTGCAGTTGGTAGGGCAGAATTTTGACTTTGAGATGAACGTGCATATTATTCATCTGCGGAGACTTTACTAACAGTCATGTTGGGGCTTGTGAGAACCAGGGTTTGGTTCTTCATCCTAGGAGAGACAACAAGAACTGCTTCCTTATTTGGTATTTTGAGTAAGGCTTAGGTTATGGCACTAGTTTCTCTGATTCCAATGTTGTGTGATGTGAGAGATTACTCCTGGACTTTTGCCTGCTTGTCCTTTGAGGAAGGCCAGAGGTACATGGTGTACAGTGTGCCCATGACAATTGTCTTGGCTCAACAAGACCTCTACCTGGCCTGAGCACTGGCTATACAGGCAACAGTGGTGGGCTGCACCTCAGCTTCTCTTCTCTGTCCTTGCAAGAAGTGTGCTGGGACTTTCATGATAAGCAACTTTGAGAAGTAAAGTACCACCCACATCATACCTGCCAGCCACATATGGCACACATGACCTGAAGAATACCTACCACCATGAGTGTTGGACTTGACCTGTGGCATGTTTGGACTGTCTACAGAGATATACATGCCTTCTAACCAACTGCAGTACCATTGTTGGGTGTGAGAATGGTCAGGAAATGCCCCTCCCCCGTCTTCTTTCTTACTCTATATAAGTTTATGCATGCACAACAATAAATGGGCATGTTTGACCAGACTCTCCCTGGAGGTTTGTGCTGCTGAGCCTCACCCTATAGCCCCACTAGAGCCTCACCCCCTTGGTGGTTTCAGAGCCCCCAAGAGTGTGATGTGAATGAACCTTTCCTCAGGTCTTTACAAGGCCAAGTGCATATTATGAAACCAAACACTGAAGTTCCTGGACTGGTGGATGTGAACTGAACTCTGCTCTAATACTATGTACAGTTACAGGGCAGTTAGGACATGTTGTGCTGTCTGGTTTGGGACCTGATATAAAGAACTGAGGTAAGTTTGTCACTCTGTCCACCATGTGAAATCCAGTGAGACTGAAGAAATTAGAAGTGATTGTTATATTCCTGGTATAGCAGAGCATAGTGGAATCATTAGCCAGATGTCCCAGGATTGGATCATGTTTTTATGAACTAATTCTGGTGTAACCTACAGACTGGATAATCTTCTCCACGAGCTCCGACTCATGTAGTGTGAATGAGCACATCTGTAAGAATAACACGCCCAGGCTGTCATAGTTACAAACACAGGGCGTTTCACTCCTCCCCACCAGTCTGCCTCACCCTGACTCTCTTTTCTGCTTCTGTAACAGAGGTGCAGGTATCTGTCGGGTGGCTCGCTGCCTTAGAGCCTGACACTCCATGGAAGCAGGAGAGGAAAGGAAAGCAACGTGGGTTCCCTTGTAGGAACACAGAAGTTGCTCAGACCCAGTGACTCCTTAGGCTGAAGCTTCCGTCAGTGGTTAACTCCGGAACTCTCCCTCAGTTGAAGCTTCCGGTGCAGTGGCATTTGGCTGCTTCTTCACCTGCCCATCATGCTGACAACCTCACCATGTCTCTTTGCTTTTACGTTACTGTCCTTTGAAGTTTTAGTACTTTTTGCAGTGTCTCCACTAAAATCTGTGAATCAGATGTCCAGAAGCATGGTGTTGTCTTCGTTATAGCTGTGTGTTTTCTGTACCTTCCTGAAGCTGTGTCAGTGAGCTTCACACTGTTCAGACATCAGATCATTTAATAGTCAATATTCAAATGGTGGCTGATTACATTATCCATAGAACTGCCCATCTTTCTTCTTTCCATAACGAGAAGTATAAGAAGTGATTGAGGCAATTAAGAGTTACTGGCAAATATTACTCATTACACTTGGTGGTTAAAATTTGGATGTAAAAATGTACTTACATTAAATCGATAAGGTGAGCATTTGATGGAAGCATTGGAACACTGACTTGATTATCCAGGTTCCAGCGTCCTGTTAATGTACAGCCAGTGAGGCAGCCATTTATAGCCAAGATAATTGAGCTTCTGCTATGTAAATGTTCTTATCACTTCCTATAAAACCACTGTAACAACAATCCACATTAATCAGTTCCTAAATGTTCTATGGCAAACACCGTAACTGAGAAAGAGGAGGAGCTAAAGGCCTTTTTAGTGGCATCACTGTAAGACTTTAGGGATCAAACTCTTAACATTGAAGACTTTGGAAAATACCAAAACCAACATGAAGGATTATTCTATTAACCACTGAAGATATAACCATTAGATATATGAACATTAACAGCACACAATTGTTAGGTATGATGGAATGAATATTTTAAAAATAAAATGAAACAAACCATGAGTTTATTCTTAGTCATGTAGGCATTTCAACTTAATATTTTGATTTTAGGGCCATACCTTGTAGTTAATCAAAGTAATATCCATCTAGAATAACTATCTCATATGCTTAAGTCACTGAACTTCAGTCTTCAAGAATAATTAGGAAAGCACTCCTTTTCCCTCCGTGGTAGTCTCAAGATACTTTGAGAACAAAGACATCACTGCAAGCAGCCACGTCATTTATTTAACATTTGACTCCCCACAAATGCGTATAAAGACACTCACTTATAAAGATCCTCTTGTATAAGTAGTTTGAAGCATTGAGGTTATCACTTTTTACCTTCTTGCTTGAAAATAATAGCATTAAGGAAAATGTAGGAACACGTGATTCATTCTCAGCCAGTTTTCATCATAGTTGATTCACTAAAAAATACTAAATTTAATTCATTTCCAACTTGAATGATTTTTCTTCTTTGGATTATCTCTTATGAGCTCTACTTGTTTTAGTCCCAATTTTATTGCGCTTTCTTATAAGTACTAAAAATGCCAGCAGTGTCAACAGCAATTTCCCACTGAACAATTTTCCAAGGAGCACTGTAGCTTGCACTATCTAGTAATGCCACGCTTTAGCCAAAGAACATTAAGAGGATGTGTTGAAATTCAGTTTTAAAGTGGTAGAATCATGGCACCTAATTCCCAAGTGCTGCTATCGTCATGAATTTACTGCGTTTCACTACCTATTCGCCTGGTACAGAAAGCGTGCCACAGCACCTCTCATGTTTATCTCATCTGCAACAGCTGATTTCATGGCCTCCATGAGTGCAAGATGATTATACATAACATTTTTACTCATTAGTAAAAAGTGTCAATTTTATTTCCTAGTTTAGCAATTTTTGTGTAATTTCTACCACCTATCTTGTACATTTCCCTTCACATAAAAATTAATGTGTGGTCTCACTTTCTCAGCTTGGTGCATGCTCCCAGAAAATAACTATATATAACATCATATTTTGGCTCCAATCTGTTACACATTTACACAGCAGATCATTGAGCTAAGTATCTTTGCACTTATACAGAGTCAGCTGAACACTGCATTTATATAATAATTAATTTGAATTTTAATGCTCTTTTTAACTCTAAATCTTTATCTTTGTCCCTTATTATCTTAAGTGATGGCCTTATCTGTTACATCCCATATTAAAGAGAACTTGCCTGGCATAAAATTCCAAAATTTCCAATCATACATTTTACAATGACCCTGAAATGATGTTTGTTATTGTTTATGACCTGACCTTGTCAGAAAAAGAATCATACTTCTTCCTGGCCGAGGCTACCCAATACCCTCATCTTCTCACAGTACTCTTGTTATGCAAGAAAAATTCTTTCGTCTTGAATATTTTTTCTTTTCATATCAAGATGTGCCCAACAGTTTCACTGGGAGTCCATCGTTGATTTGGAAGTAGGGATGTATATCGCATTGTATCTTCACATCTGGATATGGTAGTCTCTTTTACACCATCACTATACATTCCCTTAAGGGAGAAGCCGTAAGATAAAGTCGACAACAGGTATGAAGTCAAAACAAAGACAAAATGAAAAAAGAAAAAACTACATCTCCATAGAGCTGAAAAAGTGTGCAACTGACTGTCCAACACACGGGTAACAAAGAGAAAACATAAAAGCCGAAATTGCATGATGGTTTCCTTACATTAGAAAGAATACAAAGTATTTGTCATTTTTGGTTTGACTAATTTCACTAAGGATGATGGTCTCTAGTTGGGACCATCTAGTTGTAAATGGTATGATTTCATTCTTTTTAATGGCTGAATAATATTCCATGGAGTAGATGTACCACAGTTTCTTTAACCACTCTTCTTTGGAATGGTATCTGGATTGTTTCCATGTCTTTACTATTGTAGATTGTGCTGCTCTGAATATAGGAGTGTAGATCCCTTTCTGACATGCAGTTTTTACTTTCTTTGTGTATATTACTAGGAGTGGGATAGCTGGGTCATACAGCAGGTTTATTTGTAATTCTCTAAGCACTCTCCATATTGATTTCTATAGTGGTTGTATTAGCCTACACTCCCACCAACAGTGAAGGAGGGTGCCTTTCTCCCAACATCCACACCAGTGGATATTATTAGTAAATACAATGCTTAGGGAATTGTAAACCCTCCACCCTGGCCGCTTGTTTGTGTCCTGACTCTAACACGCCATTTAAAATTTTCTGTGATTTTCTCATGCCTTACTTATTGGATTTTATGCGGGAATATAGTAAGATTGTTTCTGTACTATCATTCTAAATCACAGATTGGGCCCTACGCAGTAGCTTAGTGGCTGGAGTTCTCACCTTACATGCACTTGGAACCCATTTGGGCACCAGTCCATGTCTCCATGGTCCCACTTCCAGCTCCCTGCTTGTGGCCTCGGAAAGCATTCAAGGATGGTGCAATGACTTGGGACACTTCACTCACTTGGGATACCCAGAGGAGGCTTTGGGTTCCTGACTTTGGATCGGCTCAGCTCTGACTCTAGTGGCCACTTGGGGAACGACTCATTGGACAGAAGATCTTCCTCTGTCTCTCCTGCTATCCGTATATCTGACCAAGAAAATACTAGGGTACACTTGTTCACAAATCATCCCCAGCGTTTATGGTTTTCTGGTCTCTCTATGATAGCCAATCTAACTGGGGCATGGCAGAAATTCATGAAAGTTTTTGTTCACATTTTCCTAGTGACTGACAAACTTGAACATTTTTCACATGTTTATTGAATTTCATCATTTGAAAAAAATAAAGACCTGTTTATGCCCTTTTGTCTATTGTTCAGCTTACTTCTTTTGCTGTTGTTGAGTTTCTTAACATCTTTAGAGATTCTTAGTTTCTACTTATGTTCTATCATTTGCGTCATTTGCAAATACTTTCTTCTGTCCCATTGGTTGCCTCTTTACTATGCTGATCATTCCCCTTGCAGGTTCAAAGCTTATTAGCTTTACACAATCCCATTTGCTTGCTTGTTTATTTATTTAACTTTATTTAACTTAATTTAATCACCTGTGATTCTATGGTCCTTCCCAAGAAGAATTTGTCTATAATATGTCTTGCAGAATTGCCTCTTCTCTAACAGTTTGACAGTATCAAGTCATAGATTTATATTCTTGATCCATTCTGAGTTGATTTTTGTGTAAAGTCTAAAGTCTGTTTAATACTTCACATGTTGATCCAAGCTTCCCAACACCATTTATTGAAGTAACTATCCATAATATCCTTTCTCAATAGATGGATTTTGGTTCACTTGTCAAAAATAAGCTGGTTATAAATGTGTTGGCTCACTTCTGTAGTTTCCATTCCACTCCACGGCTTTTCATGTCCGCTTTTTGTAACAGGCTGTTTTGATTAAACTGGCGCAGTGGTTTATCTTGAAGTCTTACATTATTGAAAGACAATGACTTGGTTCAAACTTTTTAAATAACTACTCCTGTTGTTTGTTTTGGTTTCTTACCTTCACATTCTTCCACCATGTTGATTATCACTCTATTTTTCTTTGTATGACACCACGTTAATCATACAGAAGATTTGCACAGTCCTCAGTGTATCCAGAAACCCACTAACCATACGCTCATGTAGACACAGAACTATAACAATCTTTTGTACAGAAAGCTACAAAGTCAGAGGGTTTTGAAACTGAGTCTGACCTTGACTGCAGAAAGCAGTGATGTGTCCATCATGTGCTGCCTTTGAGCGCTGTGTTTAGTAGCTTGTACTGCTGCACCTTCCCTCTGTGCTCAGAAGCATGGGGGCATGTACGTGCCTCACAGACTCAGATATGGTTACCAGACCCATTTCAATATTAGTGGGAAACACACCTTGGTTCTTTGACAGAACCATCCAAATTCCCATGCCTTCAGTCACCAAACCATACTGCCTTCACTTAAAACATGCTAAAGTAATTCCTGGCAGGTCCATGCCACCTTCAAAATGGCAGCTTCTGCATGTTGATCCAGGTGCTTTTTAGAATAACGGGAGAAAGGAGTGTACTCCTCTTCCCCTGGCAACTCACCAGAACCCTTCTCTCCCTCTAGTTCCTGTCTGGATCTGGAAGTCCCTGCATCTACAGCAGATGATTCCACTAATGGCTGCGCAATTGGTTCCCATCTCTTTCTTCAGATTTATTCTCCCTCCAGCCCAGAACTGTGCTTCTTCCATGAGGTGTCAAAGAGCTGGAGTTCATCACTGGCTGCTGGCTGCCTGGCACAGCTGATGGCAAATGACGTTTCTGAGCTTTGCCCTCCTGTTCTGTGTTATGTCCACTGTTTTGTTTCACTTTTTGTGGAATGTTTCTCTGATTCAGACTTTTCCAAACGAGGTGCTTCCGTCTTTATTTTCATATCTCAAAGCAGCCTGATAATGTGGTTATTTGCTATTCCTGTTGTGCCTTCTTTGATTCAGCTAACTTTAACCAAACTAAATGCAAAACGAAACATATGATGAATGGCTCCATTTAAAAATGCCCTGTTCATACATATGTGTATACAGAAAAGTACATGTTTTTCATGTTAATAAATTTATTTGAAAGGAACAGTTACAGGGAATGAGTCATCTTCTCCATCTGGGGAAGACAGAAAGTGAAAACAAGAACAAGAAAGTGACAGGGAAAGGGAGCGAGACAGACAACCTCCATCTGCCCCTTTACTCCAAAGTGGCCTCAACTGTGAAGGCTGGGCCAGACTGAGCCAGGAGTCCAGGAGTCAACAACTCTGCCTGCATCACCCGTACAGGTGGTTAGGTGTCCAAGCAGTTGGGCCATTTCCTTTGGCTTTCGCAGATACATTAATCCAGGGTTTGACTGGAAGAAATGCAGTACAGTGTCCTTAATTGATGTTTTTATGGAATGTCAATATCACAGGTATTGATTCAACCTATTCTGCCAATATGATCTGGCCCCCATTTGCTGCTTTTGTAACTTAGAACTAAATTGCATGACACTTCAAACTACCATACTTGTAGGCGATGCATTGCCTTTATGTTTCTATTCAAACTGTTCTGGGCTGGAGGGAGAATAAATCTGAAGAAAGAGATGGGAACCAATCAGCAGCCATTAGTGGAATCATCTGCTGATTTCTAATTTAAAAGTTATAGAAGACATGCAAGTGCAATGCAGAGCTGGCAGTAGAAATTCTTTATTTTCTTTTACATGCAAATGTAATGATGTCTCATATTTGATATCTCACAGTAAATCCTATCATCTTTTCTTCAAAATGTGGACAATAATGAGGCTTCCTGAAAGTTGTTTATAATGTAAACTACAAAAAAATGGCAACTACAATAACATTGATTTTTCTAAAATCTAAACCTTTCCTCCAATGATATCGTTACACATTTTATAATACAATGCTCTATTGCGTCTCAGCAGGAATTTTTTTTAATCATCCTCTTAAGAGTTGCCAAATGTATTATTTGACTTCTGGTTACAGCTTCCTGCTATTGGGGATGCTGGGAGTCGCAGGTGATCACATGGACGTGGATCCATGCCTCACATGAAGAACGGGTCTGAGTTCCTGCGTTTCCGGCTCTAGTCGCTCTCTTGTCTGATCCAGATTGTTAAAGGCATTCTGGAAGTGGACCAACACATGGGGAACTTCTTTCTCTAGCTGTCTATGTTCAAAATAACTGAAAGAAAAAACTAAAAGATTAAAATAAAGTGCATATGTACTTACACAGATGTACACCAAAAATGTCAGCCTCAATGAGATAATAATGATACATATGTATTAGTGATGCAAATAAGTGTTATATACACACCATCCCAAGGCCTCTTCTATCCCAAATCGTAGGTGGTGGAGAAAAACAATGTTTTCCATTTTTTTTTTAATAAGAAAACTGATTTTCTTCATATTGTAACCCTCACAATAGAATGTTTTAACTATAATGGAAAATGGTAATTGTTGAAACATTTACCCCTAGGGTTATCCCAACAGAACCATAAAATACAGATTTTTTTTTTCTTTACTGCAAGTAACACAAATTAGCCATTTCTTTGTGAAGTATTTTTGAAGAAATCTGTAAAAACATTAAGTTTAACTTACAGCTGTTAAAGGATTTAATAAAAGAGCAGAAACAATTTTAGATAATGTATAGAACACCATTTCTTTCAAAAGAAAGTGCCTTTCTTGATTTTTACCATGAATCAATTCATGTGTATTTCCTGACACATTTACAGAAAATTCTGGAATTTAGAAATACTGTGTGACCTATGAAACATGTTTTAACATTTTGAGGATAGGTGAGGTTTATGATTGCAAAACTTTTTATAAATAAATATTTATTATATACCATAAGGATAATTCATTTTCAATACTTTTAAGTGAGACAAATTAAGTGAAACAGAAACTATTTTGCAGGTTCACTCTCTAAATTTTCATAGCTGTTGCTTGGTTTAACTTGGAGCCAGAACTTAGAACACATTCCAGTTTGCATGTGGGCTGCAGGATACCCAGCTCTTCAAGCCAGCAATGTTGCCTCCCAGACTCTGCAGAGAGATGGAGCCGGAAGCTTGAGCCAGCAGCTAGAACCAGTAGTCAAACTCAGGCATTTTGAGAAATGGATTTCAGAGCTGTGGCGTCTGATATGACTTAAAAATTCTGACATCCTTGATAGGTGAGTCAACATGATAACTTGGAGTGAGATTATAATGGCAGCCCGTTAATCTGCAGTTAAAAACAAAGACAGGATAATTATCTTCAAACTGTAGATTTTTACTGACACTATTGCATGAGATGTGATTGGTTTTGCTTTGTAATTGCTAAGTTATGCATTTGGGTACAAATGTTAAACATTGTTGCCTCATGTTAAATTGTTTCATATCTTCTAAAAAGTATAAAACTGATTCAGAAGAATTTGGGGGATCCTAAAAATCCATGATATACTAAAAAAAAAAATCAAAGATATACTATGTAATTTCAATTGCAAAGTGTATGGAGCTCATGTATGCTAATTACATTAACAACCTATTAGGAACTGACTGCATAATAAAGACCCTGAAGGGTGACTTATAATGCTGCCAAGAACTAAAAGTTTTGCTTTGGTGATTTTAGTGACACATAGTAGTGAATATTTATAAGGTATGGTTACTTTAACTTATGTAATAAATACAAATTTACATACAGTTATTTAAAGATAAAATCATTTCAGAATTCCAGATATCTTTTAACTTAGTTGTATTCTTAAGCTATAGTGTTACTTTATTACTCACTCTCACTTCATTTTTAAATTTACAAAAGATCTAAAAGATCAGAATTCACCTAGCTAGAGATGGGCTAAAAATCGTTAATGACAGTATCTTATTTCTGCAATAAATGGGTAAATAGAGGCAAATCCAGAGCTCAAGGAAGGAAGGGTAGTAAGATGCCTTTTGCTTATTCATAAGCACAACATAGAACAGAATTCCCTTGCCTTTGCATACAGGAGTGTGGGAAGCCCAGGAGGAAGTAAGTGGGAATACGTCTGAACTACAAAGCTCACACACTCAACATAACCAGACCTGCTTTTTTCTATCATTTTGTTCAGTTCTGAGTATATGTTACTTTTCTCATTAAATACAGTTAGAAATGATCCGTAAAACACTTTTAATCTCCATGAGAACACTTCTTATTATAGGTAAGATAATTTTAAGTTGTTGAGGAACAGCTGTTGTATAAACATTATGAACTCACTGTGGGAACATTTTATGTCGCTCAGTACTCCACAGCAAGATGCCAGTGTATTGTGGAAGACAAAGATTGTGAGTAATTATTCTCTGAGTATAGTTGCTTGAAAACACGAAATGGGCCCTCGGCAAATAAATTTGTCATTTCAGATTCATTTACAGAATCACTTTATTTTTTTTTCAGGTGACATTAAAACTTTTTAAAAGTGAGAAAATAGAAAAAAACATGAAAAATCCCTCAAAACTTCAAAGGTGACAGCTTCACTTAGGCATGCTAAAGAAATTCTACAGTTTTATTGCATTGGGAGGCTCACTTAGGTCAACCTAGCCACTTAGACCAATCCATATCTTTCTATTGAGTAGAAAGCCTTAAGACTTTAAAAATATACTGAATATGTGTCTACTTATGAATTTTTAAACTTATTTTTAGTTTACTGAAATGGCAAGAAAAGAGAGAAAGAATCTTCCATTCACTGATTACGTCCAAAAGCTGACAAATCAAACATCCAAGAACAGTTCCACTTTGCACTGCATCCACCAGTAAACAAAAAATAACTTACACTTGAATCATACTGAACTCATCGCTTGAAATACACACACACACACACACACACACACCTATTACTGCTTCTATAGATAAGTTATAAGAGTAAAATGCTTAATACATATGGTGAGTTATAGCAAATGGTATTTTGAATCTCAACCAATCATGTATTCGCATTTCTTTTGTTTATTAATGTGATTTAATAACTAAAATATATAACACTGTCCCCCCATTTATATCTGAACTGCATCACAAACATTAAAAACTGAAAAAATGTCTTGTTTATATCTTTGTTGGCATGTTCTATTTTTTAGAGGTCCATATCAAAAATACTAAATAGGACCAACTGATATGTGTGGGAGTCTCAAGCCTGCGCAGGACTGGCTGGTAAGCAGAGAAGGGTTTGCAGTGAGAAAGAAGCTCTGAGGTTTTGCTCAGGAGAACTTTGAGAGCCATCAGAACTGCTGCCATCTACATTCTGACGCCACCTGTTTGTGAAGCTAATTTTCTACAGTTGCATTTGAGCTTTAGCTCAAATTTTATCACCTGCTCCCATTTGTTTAAAATGTTGTATTATGTTTGGAAAAATATCATATTTTCCTGTGAAGTCATTGGCTGTGAAACACTGAATTACAAACTGCTTTGATTCTGTAATATCACTCTGTCAAAAAATACCCATAAGAAATGTCAGCAGGGAGTGATGGATGGAGAAGGGGATGAACAGGATGACAAATGATTGCCTACTGCATATTCAAGAACATGGGACTACTCTGAAGTTATTTTAATGAAGATTGACCACAAATATCAAACTCTGTCCAGAAGAATACTTTTTACTGCTTGATTGATTGTGTAGGACATTTGGGGCAGGCCGTGATCACAGCTGCCCTCCTCAAGCCAACCATATCAGAGTCGGTGTGTACCCTGAAGAAGCTGCAATTCAACAAAGGCACAGCCATCTCTTTAGTATGAAATATTCTCATTAAAGCATCTATAAAATGCTTATGTAATAGTCCTTTCCTACAGGTGGGTGAAAATTAGAAAATTGTTATATTGACATCAATTTCAAAGATGTGATTAAAAACAATATGCATGCAAATATCCCTCATAAATGAAAATCTTATGAAAATCACAAATTACAAAAAATCTTGAACACATGAAATACAGTTCCATGTGAAGTTGGATTTAATTCATACAGGAAATATAAGCTGAAGAAAAATCAATATAATTCAGTATACAGAAACAGCATGGAAGAAACAACAATATTGAAAGAATAATATGGTTTTATATATAGTTATATGTTTGGTATATAGAGTTATTGCATATATATTTTACTTCAGTAGAATATTTTTAGGAAAAAAGACACATCAATATATCAAGAGCTCCAGACTGGAAAATTAAAAACAGGTGAATGCATGATCCACAAATGGATTTTGAGGACAAATCATATCAAGAAATATTTTTGAAAATATAAACACTTGAAGACATTTATGGAAGAAAATGCAGCCCTGTTTATATGTACCTTTACATACAGATAAGTGTATTTATTTTATGATATGTTGCTGCTGTTTCACTAAGCAGGTATAACTCTGAGCTTCCTGCTTTGTATCTTAATTTATTTTCTCTCAGTATGTTTAAATTCGCAAGAAAGGGCTTCACTCCAAATGATGTTGGACCTGCTGCCTTCATTGGAAGTAAATGAAAACATAAAAATTGATTATTTAAAGATGATTATTAAAAATGACGTAAGTGTTGTAAGGCTAAGACAAAGTTTGACTCTCAAATATCATTTGACAATGAACACCATCCCAATGATTTGTGTTTGCTTTGTTGGTCTTGTACTGTCAAGTACAATTGTCACTTCCTATAGAAATCTGCTAAGTGGTATAATGACTTAAGAGATTGTATTGCTCTTAGATGACATCTTCATTGTAACTGTGTTAGAGTTAACTGGGAACAATCAGGAAATAATATCTCTTAGATATTTAGAAGTATATTTTGAAGTTCAAAGACAAGTCCAAATATAAAAGGTGTGTATGTAAACATCTACATTTATGTTTGTATCTTTTTAAAAATCTATTTATTTATTTATTTACTGCAATATCAGATATACAGAGAGGAGGAGAGACAGAGAGAAAGATCTTCCATCCAATGGTTCGCTCCCCAAGCAGCCGCAACGACTGGAGCTGAGCCAATCTGAAGCCAGGAGCCAGGAGCTTCTCCCAGGTCTCTCACAGGGGTGCAGCAACCCAAGGATTTGGACCATCCTTGACTGCTTTCTCAGGCCACAAGACAGGAGCCTGATAGGAAGCTGGGCTGTCAGGATTAGAACCGGTGCCCATATGGATCCCGGGGTGTTCAAGGTGAGGACTTTAGCCATAAGGCCACACCACCAGGCCTGTGATTTTGTATCTTACAAGCACATCATTAATAGATACTACCATACACTTTACACAGCAGTTTAAGTAATGTGTTTCTAACTGTATTTACCACTATAGCTTTGGAGAAAAATTTCAAAATGCCCACACATGATAAGTTTTTTTACAGCCAAGCTTTAAATCTCTCATGAACATAAATCAGCTACAAAGTCTAAACCAACTGGAAATGAAGAGCTGATTTGACTTCATGATGCTTTGAGGGAGGGCGAACTAGGAAGGCACATACAATATTCATTCATAGCATAAAGAAAAGTCAGCTTTTAAAAAGCATTATCCATTTATTGAAGTGTCAGCATTACAAAGAGGAATTTTCCACTCTGTAGTTCACTCTACAAAAGCCGGGCTCAGCGTCAGCCGGGCCAGGCTGAAACCGCTAGTGGGAACTACACCTCACTCCTGGGTGGCCACAATATGCTTTTCTTCCTAGAAGCTATTTTCAAAGTTTTAACCCATAATAACATTTAAAGGAATAAAATAATCTGGTGAAACATATTTAAGCACACACCCACACACATATAGGCAATGTTAGATATGCATAAATATACTCATATATCCAGTTATAGAAAATGGCAGTTGCATCAAAATGCATATGTTTAGAAGGCATCGTGCTGAAAGAAGCCAGGCAATGAATGATTAACATTAAAATATTGAAATATAATGAACAAATAAAGACCATGAATATTTTACTTATAGAGTCTTCATCATTGGCTTTATAAGTAGTCTCTTTTGAGTACATTTATATTCCAAAACTAAAAATGCTCTATGAATAACTTCAGAATCAAAGTTAAACAAACTTAATACATAAACATTAGTTATAGTCTTATTAAACTCTCAGTTACTATGGTTAAAATCAATACATGATTCAAAATAAAATCAGATAATGTTGATTTTATGTTTATTTAATTCAAAAATATAGGAGAGAGAGAGAGAAAGAGAGAGAGAGAGGGAGAGAAAATTCTTCCAGTGCCATTTTGATTAGAAATAAGGCAAACCTTTTGGATCTCTTAATTGAGCTACACTCTTTTTTTTTTTGAAGATTTATTTATTTTTATTGCAAAGTCAGATATACAGAGAGGAGAGACAGAGAGGAAGATGGGAAACAGGACTGCCAGGATTAGAACCGGCGCCCATATGGGATTCTGGCATGTGCAAGGCAAGGACTTTAACCACCATGCTATCACACTGGCCCTGAGCTACCCTTCTCACCTTTTTTTAAAGATTTATTTATTATTTTTTAATAAAATAAAGTAGGTGTAAATATCATGTTTTTACTTGTGCTTTGTGGATGGAAATTTTATAGGTGGAAATTAAAAGTGAGATGACAACATTCATAATTAGAATGAAATACAAATTCCACAGATATCATGAACTTCTTAGCCTGATGGTGGCCTGCAAAACTAGAATGGGTTGACTAATGTACAATAGGAATAGACACAGAATGTATGTTTAAATAAGAACTGGGGGAAATACTGTGAAGGTAAGCCATTACATTCTGTGTTTTACATGATTGCACCAAGTAAATGAAACTTTTGAGTCCATGGATTGTATCTGACAAAAGGAAAATAGAGTGGAAGGCTGCCATGAGAGTAGGACGGAAGGAAGGGAGAAAACAGTGAAGGCCTGAGGGCGACAGGCCAAGTTCACGAAATGAAACAGTAACAAATCAAATCCAAAAGTTACCTTGGTAAAGAACAAAACGTTCGTGATACACATTCATGGTTCATAAGAAAGGTAAGGAATGCAAAATAACAGAAATGAATGGATTCACTCTTAGCTATATGAGAGGTCCTTGCTATGAACTCAATAGAGCAAAATAAACAAAATGTAGCTTCCATTTCTATCCAATGTAGATGAATAAAAATGTGTAGATGTTATTGTGTATATTGAAATGATCGCAAGAAATAGCACATGAGGTATATACCACGACACCTGGCTATTTTACAGGTTTAATGAATGGTATTAGCTTAATTGAACATTAACAAGGTAACAGAATAAAAATGTTCTTCAGGATGACTATGTACCTTATGTGGACGACTGCATTCTGATTCAGAGAAATATTTTAAAGATCTTTTTGTCATTGGTGTAAGTGAAACATTTTTAGACATGCAGTTCTGAGTTTTCAGGGGCTGTTTTCCATGGTGAAGTTGGAACTGGAAGTTGGACTGGAACACGCACTTCCTTCTAAGAAAAAAATTGTGTGAGTCCAGTGTTATGGCACGGTCAGCAAATCCTCTGCCGCAGAAGCAGCGTCCCATCAAGCAGCTGGTCTCCATCCTGTTGAATCCACTTTCTACCCAGCTCCCTGCTTGTGGCCTGGGAACGCAGCAGAGAATGGCCCGAAGCCTTGGCACCCTGCACCCATGGGCGACAGGGAAGCGACTCCTGGCTTGATTCAGTTTGCTGTGGCCTCTGCAGCCTTTGGTAATCAAGTCAGTGGGTACAAGATACTTCTTTCTGTGTTTACGTTTCTCTGTGCTTCTGTAACTCTGCCTTTCAAAAAAGAAAATCTTAATTTGTTGTTCCTAGTTGTCAGTATTGATACACCATTACTTGATTTCAGTTTTTTATCTCATTTGATTTTCCCCTAGTGGTCATAATAGCTTACTACAACACCTAATTTAAATCTGAACCAACTGACTAAGGAGCTCATGTTAAATTGTGCAGTACTCTGAAAAAATTCTCCTATGTGTGTGTGCCCACGGACATTATAACCATAAACAGTTCTTGAATTATCAAAATTACAGATAAGTTGTAAAAACTGTTGAACGAATATAATTTAAGCTCAGGTAGTTGCTTATTTGCATCTGAGCATTCTAATGAAACCACCAGAACTGAATAGATGATAATATATTGAAAAAAATGAAAAGGAAATCTCAGTTGAAGCATCAGTTTGAGAAGAATACTTCATAAAATCACCATGCACGAAACTTCAAGCCTCCTGCTGAGTTAAATATGCCTTAGCAATGTCAACAAACTTGGGGGAAAATGGCCAAATTACTGTCATTTGCACAAGCGTCCAAAACCCACGCTGTTCACTTTCGTAAATATTGCAGGATACGACTGTGAAGCACGTTTTATACCTATCCTTATTTTTGAACAAAATAGATTGTTTTTTTAAATTACTAAACACTGTAGCTGAATTTATAAAATGTATGATAAGGCTTTAGAAAATGGAAATGGCACAGTGAGCTAGTGTCTAAAATCCTACCTTTCACGTGCCAGGATCCCATATGGGTGCCGGTTCTAATCCCCACATTCCCACCTCCCAGAATGCTCCCTGCTTGTGGCCTGGGAAAACAATGGAGCATGGCCCAGAGCCTTGGGACCCTGCACATGCGTGGGAGACCAGGAAGAGACTCCTGGCTCCTGGCTTCAGAGCAGCTCAGCTCCTGCTGTTGTGGTCAATTGTTCAGTGATTCAATGCATGGAAAATCTTCTTCTCTGTCTCTCTTCCTGTCTGTGTACCAACAATTTAACCCAGCAATACCTCTTCAGGTCTTCACTTTATTTCACTTCAACACCCTTGTCTTGAAGGATACTATTTTTTATCGCATTGAATAATTTTTGTTTCATCTTGCTCCACAGGCACTAGTGTTTTCTTATTTCATCTTGAATGACTTCCAGAATTATAATCATAAGAAGAGAAAATAACTTTAGTCTTCCATCTGTAAAACTCTTTTGTTTATGCCCTGTAAAGGGCATAAAAAAATGTTTTTATTTTTTCTTTCACTATCTGCAAAAATAATTATTCTCCAAAGTTGCTGTATTCCATGAGTTCCAAAAGACAAGCTTTGTTGGTTTTAAGAGGTTTTTTGTTGGGTTTTTATTATTATATTTGAAAGGCAGAGTTACACAGAGAAGGTAACGAGAGAGAGAGAGACTCTGTCCACTGGCTCACTCCCCAAATGCCCAAACACTGCAACAGCCTGGGCTGAGTTGATGCAAAGGCAGCAAGTTCCGCTGGGTCCCTCATATGGGTCGTGGCCAAGGACTTAAGCCAACCTGCACTGCTTTCTCAGATCTTAAGGAAGGAACAGGACAGGAGTAAAGCAGCACGGACACAAACCAGCGCAGGCAGAGGCTTCCACTACTACATCTTGCTGCCAGTCCAAATATGTTTTTACCCCCGAATCAGGGCCCAGTGTCTTATTATCCCACACACTTCAATGATTTATCATCTTTGTTTTCTGTATTATTTTGTGAGACATTATGCCTTGGCCTAAATATTTTAATTAGAAAATTTTCATATTCTCTCAGTTAAATTCAGATGTTTGATTTACATAGAAGTGTTTTCAAAAGAGAGGATTGGTATGAACTCCTGATTTTCAGATTCCACCACAGATTCCCTGCATGGAAAAAACAAATCATGAGACAGCCATATTCAATTATTGTCTGTAATAAAGTTTAAAAACACTTCTAAAGAATATACACATGTATATCATGTATATATATGTATATATACACACATATACACACGTATCTGTAAGCATATATATTTACCTCCTCTTGTTTTCAAAGTACACAGCTCTAACAAAATATGCTAACTGAAGAAAAATTAAAATGTGTGTTCTTTTAAATGAGTCTTTTTAAAGGTGCATTATTAGGTGCAAACTACTAAATCCCGTGGTGTGGGTCAGTCTTTTGTATAAATGCTGCAGTAGAACTTACTAAGCTTTCCCATCACTCTTCTGTTCCCAGCTTAATGGATGTCAGGGTCTCTGACACAATCTTAGGACACAGATCCAGAATCACAGCTCAGCATCCCTCAGAAGATGAATGCAGCAAGAATTCTCTTTACAGAAATGAATAAAATGTGTCCATGTTATTTGTATGTTAGAATGGAAAGGATAATTTATCGAACTACCCTATATAACATAAAAAAAAATGCCAGTGGCTTCTATTGTTTAATGTGAGTTTTTTCACTCTTAACCATTCTTGGGAATGGGGTCATTAGCACCATTAGATATTTGTTATTGATAAGAAGATTAAAATATGTTTGTCTTTTGATTGGAGTTGAAATAAGAAGTTATTAAAACAAAATTTTTCTATGTTTGTAACATGGTTGTATTCCAGGAAAAAAAGTTTCATTTTGTTTTCTCATTCAGTTTATGTTATTGTATCAACTGATACATGAAGTTGAACTTACATCCTATCATATTTTCTATTATAGAGAATACTGTAAGCTAAAAGCTCAGGATTCTGTTTCATTTTTAATTGGTTCAAATACAGTGAGCCTGACCAAAAAAAAAAAAAAAAGAGAGAGAGAGAGAGAGCAGCTGTGAGAATGTCAACGCAATTGAATGAATGCTCCATATTTGTAAATGTGGAATTCTACTGGACAGTCACGGACCTGGAATGCCAGGGGAGTGCATCCTGCCATAAGGAACTCTGAGAAGCCATTATGAGCTTTCTCTGGCCTCCGTTATGTCTCAGTGGATGTGGACCTTGTCACAGACTGCATGCACAGATGCAGAGGAAAGAAAACAAGAAGTACAGCACCATGCCCATCTCTGAAATGACAAACCCAAGATGCTGCTTAACCAACTACCTTAAAATAGACAGCTAATATTTCACCGTGTTTAGAAGTGATGTTTTCAAACATTCTTCATCAGTGTACAGGTAAATCAATTTATCAAAATTCACCTGCTGTAACCCACATTTTAACGATTCCTTATAAAACGTAAAGCACAATGTATTAAACTTCAGAGGTCTACTTTATGTTTGATTTGGAAAATTATCTTACAAATTTTTCCTTCAGGAAAAAGGAAATGTTGATGAGCATTTTTAAACAACATAAGACTAAATTTATTTACCAGATCATTAAATTCTCAGCATCACAAAGAACCTTCATAATGATATGAGACGCATCTTGCATTGTGCTTCAAAGTCGATCTCCATCAACTGGTACATTCAATAAATCAAATCAAACCAATGCAAATCAAAAGTGTATACTAGCCTGGACGCTAAAATGTGTACATTTTCTTTGCACAGAAGTTCCAACCCTGTCCCACAAACTACTATCCATCACACAGAGAAGTTGTGTCACTATTTCACTCAGTTTTATTTAGTTGGTAGAGTTTTTCATTCACCAAATATCACTTATACATTTAAAGGAGATGAAAGAAGTCATCAGCATTTACTCATTAGATTTCATATACCAATTAAATACAAGTTACCTCAAAAAGTCTTCAAAAAGTGAAATTTATAACAGGCTCATTTTAGAATTTTTAAAATCCATTGTTGCATGTAAGAATTTGCATGGAAAACATATACTACAAAAAAAGGTATATGAAAATTTCAACTTTTTATCAAAATATATTTATACTTTAAATTGACTTGCATAAAGATTTCAAAGTATCCATTAAGACATGCAAAACTGTGAACTAAATTGAATACTTCAGTTTATATTGCCATTTTAAACTGGATTCAACCCATCTATCTCTTTCTCCCCAAATAGTTAGCTCAAGTTCAAAAGAAAAATGTCCATTGTAAATTTTGGCACTTGGAATAGTTAAGGTTACATAAATTGCAAAATTTGTGTGAAAGAAAAATATGAAAATGGTAGTATTAAAACCTCAATTTATATTTGGTTTTTGCCTAGATGTAAGTACACATTAGTGGTCACGAATTAAAGAATTATTTTGGATGTTAGTGTACACATCTTTTTTTTTAAAAGATTTATTTTTATTATCATTTTTATTGGAAAGGCGGATATACAGAGAGGAGAGACAGAGAGGAAGATCTTCCGTCCAATGATTCACTCCCTAAGTGAGCGCAACAGCTGATGCTATGCCGATCTGAAGCCAGGAGCCTCTTCTGGGTCTCCCATGCGGGTGCAGGGTCCCAAAGCTTTGGGCCGTCCTCCACTGCTTTTCTGGGCCACAGGCAGGGAGCTGGAAGGGAAGCAGGGCTGCCAGGATAGAACTGGCGCCCATATGGGATCCCTGGGCGTGCAAGGTGAGGACCTTAACCACTGCGCCTCTGCACCGGGCCCTGCGTACACATCTTTAACTCTGTGCTGAGAAGGTGTATTTCCATCTATTGGTTTACTCTTCCAGCATATCCAGTTGCTGCAGTGAGGGAGGGCACACCTGGGAACCAGGAGGAAAGGCACCCACACATGCAGCAAGGGCACAGTGTCTCGAGCAATCATCTGATGACACACATTGCATGCACTGCACACAGCAGGAAGTAGAAGAACAGTCAGGATGGGATGTGTGTACACAGAAGCACCTTCACCATTCTGCAGATATGTTACTGTTTGACTGTTTAAAATATATTTCAAACAGAGAATAAGCAGCTTTGTAAGCAAATGTACAGCATGTAATATAGTCTCAAGAAATAGAGGTATGGTTTTATTATCATATTCAATAATAAAAAAAATTGAAAATGATCATTTAGAAAGAGTGATGAAGCATACTTGTTAGTCTTTAAAACTTATGCTCAGCAATGTATTGAGGTTTACAAAATAACAATTTACTTAAACATCTGTTTCCCCCCAAGTGAATTTAATCACATCTAACCTCTGGCGCTGAGTTTAGAACCGTATTACACAATATTGTACAATTTAAAATTTAATAATTCTTACATTATGCAAATAAGCAAATGGCATTACAATATGATTAAATTCCCTCAAGGTTAAATGACATATTTTGACATTTCTAGTGCATTGCTGTCTTAAACTTATATTTCTACATTTACTTATGAAATTTAAGTATCCTAAAGCTACATGTATGTTATTTTTGTCAAACAAAGATTAATAAAAGATAATAACATGCTTGGGAACTTTGATAATATTCTGTATCTTAAAGCTAAATAAGCAGTTTATTTAAATTTTCACCTATATTTTGTGTGTTGGAACAGCTCATAAATAAATAAAATACACTGTTTAAAATATCTGTTCCTAAATGATTAATGCCAAAAACAGCATTAATTCCCTAAAACGTAGGAATGAAAATGTGTAAAGCAAATTTTAATTGTCACTAAATTTATTAAGAATGAATCTTACAATATTTTAGAATCTCAAACAGTGTGTTTTAGTCTATCAATATAAAGATCCCAATGAATAACTTTAGCCAGCTATTGTGTCTCAGCTTGCTAATGTGCCACATGATACATCAGTATTCCATACAGTAGTTAGCTCCAGGTCTTCCTGATGGCTTCCAGTACAACCCACTGCTAAGGTGCCAGGGAGAGCATCAAGAGATAGCACAAATAAATGGGCCACCAAAATTCAGCAGACATGCATTAAAATCCTGGCACCTGATCTACACCTGGCCTACCCATGCAGGTACCATTAAACAAATAGATAATTTATTTTTAAATAAACTGTGTTATTTAAAAATGATAAACAATACACATCCACTGTTGCTTGTAGTATAGGCTGGTACAGATATTATGGAAGTCAGTAATACAACAATATCAGAATACACTTTAAAAGCAGAATGATGGACTTATGACTGCTAATGAAGGACTATCCTATTGTACTAATATATGGGAAATCAGTGGGTAGATGATGGTATGCTGAGAGGGGAGGGGGAATCCTAGAGCCTATGGATTTTTTTTTTTTGAAGCAACATTCTTAATGGAATCTGTATATACTAAAATGATATCTGAGCAAGCAGGCTAAATTATTATCTATATTTTCCTTTCTAATATAATTGCATCATATTTATTTGGGGGAGAGAGAGAAAGCGCCCTCCAAGATTCATTTTCTAAATATGCAAAACAGCATTTGGTGGGCCAGTCCAAAGTCGGAAGCTGGGAACTCAAATAGAATATCCACATGGGTAGCAGAAGACTGTCCCCCAGGGCACTACCTATGGCTTCTGAGGGAACATATCAACAGGAAGCTGGAATCAGGAGCAGTAGCTCTTTTTTTAATTAAAAAACAATAAATGAAAACAGTGAAATGTAGTACACCAGTGGGGAATAGCAATATAGATAGGTGATAGATAGATAGATAGCATGAATGAATCATACAAGCAATAACTGAAGTGAAAGGTGTCCCACATACAATTGTCAACATGGAAAGTGACTTTTAAAAAATACTACACCAAGACTGCTCATCTATAATACATGAAATTGGAAAACAGACGCTGTGTGGTGTGGGTTGCATGAAGACATCTTTAAATGACTGCATGAATGCTTATAACTCACTATGAACTTGTACAGTTCGCTAAAATATGCTGATTTTATTTTATGAATTGCCTATTTCAGTATATTTTTAATTAAGTTCACTAAGACTTGTATGATTTATGACTTTTCTTGGATATAAAGAGATGGTTTCTTTACATCATTTAATTTGTACTTTGTTGTCTTATATTTACTATAGTAAGTGGTCTTTGAGTGCCAGTATGTGACTATTCATTTATGAACACTAGAGTTCTTCATAAATAAAATTTAGATAAATTACTTTGCAAAAGAAAATTTAGAATCACACTAAAAATAAGATAAAATTTAGCACAAATCATCCTATAAATGCTCAGCTTATCATTTCCCCGTTACTTTAAAATTTCCAAATGATCTTAAATATGCAGTATGAAATAAATTAGATGACAAGTAAATTGGATTGAGTTTTATTTTCTTTTAGCTACTGTGACTAGCATTTATTCCAACATTGTTTTGTCTCTTCTTCCCAGGACACACGTCAAGTCCTCTTACTGCTGCATTTGTCCTATAACAGGCTTACGAGCTGCTGTTGATGGTGTTCCACATCCATTCTATTTGCTCTGGTCTATGGACCACGCAGCTCTAAGACGTGTGCATCTGCTGAAGACTCAAAATGCGAAATAGGTGCATGCTTCTGCAATCTAACAATATGAAGTTTTGCTGCTGTTAATTATATCCATGCTGAAACACTGCAGCAATTAATTTAAAAAACATATGCGCCTTTACTCTATTTTGATGTTTTCTTGGTAGTTAAAACTACAGAGCATTCTGCATCCCTTGAATTTCCCCAGTCTCCAGCCTAAAATTGCTGAAGAAGGAAGGGGTTAAAGGAGGCACGTCTGCCCAACAGGGCTGGGATGTGAATTTCTTGCCATTTTTTGCTCATTATCCTAGCATCAAGTATAAGTTGAACTTTTTTCAACCCTTTAAAAAATGTTGTGGCCTGAATACATTTTCATGGATTTCTTACTCAGTCTACAAAAGGGAATTTTAGGGCCCAGTATGATAGCCTAGTGGTGAAATACTCACTTTGCATTATCTGGGATCCCATGAGGGTGCCAGTTTATACCCTGTCTGCTCCACTTCCCATCCAGCTCCCTTCCCGTGGCCTGGAAAAGCAGTAGAGGATGGCCCAAAGCCTTGGGACACTGCACCCCTGTGGGAAACATGGAAGAAGTTCCTGGCTCCTGGCTTCAGATTGTCTTAGCTCCAATTGTTATGACCACTTGGTTAGTCAATCAATGAATGAAAGATCTTTCTCTCTGTGCTTCCTTCTGTTTTTATATCTTCCTTTACAATATAATAAATACATACATTTTTTAAAAACATATTTTAAATTGCTAATAAAAAACAGAGCTAAATTCATGTGAACCTTTTAATAGTTTTTAAACTTGATTTAGTTTTTCAAAGGTAGAATAAGAGAGAGTTCATCTGAGCAGTATTTACTGGCTGATTTATTCCCCATGGGCCAAGACCTTCAGCAGGTTTCCCAATTGGATGTCAGGAGCCAAAATAACTGTACTGTAGTCTACTTCCTTCTCAGGTACATTAGAAGAAAGCCAAGTTGAAAGCGATCAACTCAGGACTCAAGTTGGCACTCCAATATCAGATCATTCTTTTTTTTTTAAGATCTATTTTTATTATTTTTTCATTGGAAAGGCAGATATACAGAGAGGAGAGACAGAGAGGAAGATCTTCCGTCCGATGATTCACTCCCCAAGTGAGCGCAACGGGCCGATACTATGCCGATCCAAAGCCAGGAGCCTCTTCCGGGTCTCCCACGCGGGTGCAGGTTCCCAAAGCTTTGGGCCGTCCTCGACTGCTTTCCCGGGCCACAGGCAGGGAGCTGGAAGGGAAGCGGGGCTGCCGGGATAGAACCGGCACCCATATGGGATCCCGGGCGTGCAAGGTGAGGACCTTTAACCACTTGCGCCACCGCGCCGGGCCCAATATCAGATCATTTTGCTGCACGTGGAAGGAACCCCTTCCATGATCATTTTAGAAACCCCTTATATTTGAAAACCTCTGGTCATTTCATTTATGTCTCCAAAAATGCTAGAAGACAACAATGAAGAAGTTTGAAGTCTATCGTCAGGGATATATTCAATTTGATTAAATTACATCCTAGAGAAATATGCTTCATCACTTTTATAGGATAATGCATGGTTAACTATAACACAGCCTGTTGAAATACCTTAAAGACATTAAGATGTATGTAGTTCCGTAGTGAGCATAAATGAACACTGCTCTAAGTGAATAGGGGTACTGCATGGAATAGAAGGCCTAGGACGTGAAGGAGGGGATATGGCATCGTACAAGAACATGGTATCATTTCGTTTGGCCCTGTCAACACAAGTGTAGGTGAGAATAAACATTCAATGATCCATACCAGGCTAAATTCTAAGCGATGCTTCTGTATGGTACAAATGCTATCAATATCCAAAAGGCCCTTGGCAGAAAAGAGTTCCCCATCTCTCACAGGAAATGGAAGATTTTGTTCATAGTGGTTAGTTTAAACACACGAAAACAACAACAAACATATTATGTGGAAAAGGAGATTCAATAGAGAATTTTTTAATACTTAAGAGTGAATTGAAGAGATGCATATGAGATAGAGTTATCGATCTTCTATTTGGATATTTAATGCTATAGCTAATGTGTAAGGGATAAATCTACTATACCAACAAGCCAGCTAGCAAATAAAACTTGTCACGTTCCACAGTGTTCTAGTGTCGGAGAAATCTAGTCATGAAGGAGATAATCTATGATAGTCGTGATTGGGAATAATTAATGAGGTTAAGTTACTCCGTACGTGGAGGCTTCTATTATACTTTCTGTATTTATAGAGATAGCATGTAACGTCTTGTAATTTTTACTCTATGGTAGGTATGTATCATGATTATGCATGCTCTAATGATTTAAACCATATTCCCTATTCATATTAGTTTTATAGAAACTTCCATATTCATGTGTTCAGCAAGAAAAATCAATTTTACATAATTATATTTGAATATTGAATCACATTTTCACCAGTGGTGTTCATTAAACGACAATTTACTTAGTGAATGTTGCAATTGAATAGAAGTCATAACCGAGATGAGCCAATAAGTATAACATTTTGGAAAATAAGATTTTTGTAATGAAAGAAAAACAGAATTTTTTTAAAATGAGCTCAAACTAGTTACTGGACAGGATCGACACCTAGAATCATTTCCTGAATGAGTATGTTGTGGAGTTAGGTTGCAAGTCTTAACACAAAACGGTGCTAAGAACCTGCACAGTAACAACCCTTGCTTTCTATTTCATTAATTTTGTTTGTTTGTTTCACTTCAATGATATTCAAATGCTGAACAACAGGATTTTATTTCATTTCTACATCACTTCCATTCTGGTTTTCTACAATGGATAATTCTAAACTTTTATATGAATATAAGTCTTTTCCTTTTCTTTATTAGTAAGAAGTTTTGCAACCATCTCCTGGGTTTGGAACTAAGGATTTTGACTGAGTTCCCATAAACATTTGTTGATTTGTAGATTTGTATAGAATATAGTCACACTTTAATGATACATGCAAAAGTAAAAATGTAAGTGTATAATTATAGGCAGTCTTTTTTTCTTCATAGATTCTGCAAGAGTTTTCCGATTTTCATATGTTGTACCACTGGCTGAAAATCAGAATTGGTTATTTGTTTCTGAGTAATAAATAGTTAAATTTTAACATAAATAAAATAGGTATTCTTTTTACTGTATGTGTGATTACATAATTCTGGTTAAGTTTAGCTGGCAATTCAAGTTCAAGTTTTCTTAGAAGATTTTTAACAAACCACTATGAAACCGTTGTAGGAAGAAACACTCTGAATTTCACATAGTTTTGGCCTTGTCACTGGGGTCATTTCTTGAAAATAACACACAACACGTAATCTGGAAGTTCAACCTCCTCAGAGCCAGGAAACAAGGAAATGAGGGAGAGGAAGATTCTAAATAGAGTCTGTGATCCTTTTGTAACGTAATACTGGGGTTGACACCTCCGTTTTTGTCTTATTCCAGGAATGTGTGGAGTAACTCACCTGGCCAAACCACGTAGGAATGGGAGCTGTTTATACCAGCAGGTAGAGACATCTGGGGAAGTGTCCATGTTGCATTTCTATAATTTCTGCTTCGCACTAACTATCTCAGAGGCTGGAGTAGCAATAACAAACATCAATTTCCAGCCAGGATCCCATATGACACCAATTCTAATTCCTGTGGCTCCACTTCCCATCCAGCTCCCTCTTGTGGTCTGAAAAAGCAATCAAAGTGGCCCAAACCCTTGGGATTCTGCACTCACGTGGAAGACTTGGAAGAAATTCCTGGCTCATCAGCGCAACTCTGGCTTTTGTGACCACTTGGGGAGTGAATCATCAGATGGAAGATCTACTTCTCTGTCTCTCCTCTTCTTTGTATATCTGATTTTGCAATAAAAATAAATACAATCTTTACCAAAAGAGAGAGAGAAAGAGAGATAGAGAGGTCTTCCATTCACTAGTTTATTCCATAAATAGCCTAAAAAGCCAAGAGGGGGCCAGTCTGAAGCTAGGCGCTTCAGAGCTCTCAATAAGGTGTGGTGAAGCAAACCAAGCACTTGGGCCATCTCTTAAGCACAGGTGCAGGGTGTTAGGTCAGCAGTGGAGCAGCAGCAACTTTAACCGCCCCATCCCCAAATATGAGGTGCTGGCACTGCAGGCAACTACTTAGCCCACTGCATCACAGAGACAAACTCTAGAATCCATCTTAATGTTGAGCAATGAATAATGACTGATACACTTGGGATTTTATACAGTTTATAAAATCTATAAAAACATGAGTGAATTTAAAAATCATAGTTAATGAAAAGAATGGGAAAATAAATTAGGATACTGCATATCATTGTCAATTTTTTTGAGTTTTTTCCTGTTGCTGATTTTTTTAATGATTTCTCATTTAAGGGAGTGTATAGTAACTGTGAAATAGACTATCATATTCAGATGTGAAGATACAATGCAACATGCATCTCTACTTCCAAATTAAAAAATGAACTACCAATGAAACTGCTAGATACATCTTGATGAAAGGATCCTGCACTTTTTGCCATTGTCCATGAACACAATATCAGGATACACTGAAATAGCAGGATGATGGAATCTTGTCTGCTTATGAAGGAGTATATTATTATAATAATACAGGGAGAATCAGTGGGGCAAGGGGAAGAATTGGGGGACAGGGAAGGAGGACTAACAGAGCCTATGGAACTGTATCATAAAATAAATGAATAAGCAAATGCATCCATAAAAACGAGTGAGAATAAACTAGGTACAACACATTCACATACACACATACACAAGATGCTATGAAAGTAGCATTTAATCAAGTTTAAGACTAGGCATATACAATAATAAAAAAAAAAAAGAAAAACAGCATGTAAGAACAAATGACTGCGTCTAAGTACACAAAGGAGGAGGGACGATGATCTAATATCGCCCCATTATGCAATGGAACACCAGTTCTTTCCTGTGCCTTACGACTCCTATATGAGCCTTTTCCTTTTTCTCTCTCACTGCTACTCCCTAAACGTGCTAAAACTACCATTCCACTCATAAGTTATATGGCATGCTGTTTTTTTGTTTGTTTTATATTTTTAATAAAGATTTATTCCATTTTTATTGGAAAGTCAGAGAAGAGGGACAAAGAGGAAGTACTCCATGTGCTAAACCACTCCCCAAGTGGTTACAAAGGCTGAAGATGCACTAATCCGAAAGCAGGAGCAAGGAGACTCTTCCATGTCTCCCATATGTCTGCAGGGTCCCAAGGTTTGGGGCCGTCCTTGACTACTTTCACAGGCTACAAGCAGGGAGCTGGACTGGAAGCTGAGCTGCAGGGACACAAACAGCTGCTCACATGGGATCCTGGCGGGTGCAAGGTGAGATCTTGAGCCTCAGGGCTACCACACCATGCCCTTGTTTTATATTCTGTATTTGATTCATCTCATGCACTATTTGTTTTTCTTGCCAGCTTCGTTTAAATTCATATAATAAATTCTGTGTTGTCACAATGATAGAATTTCAACTTTATGTGCCTGAGTAGATTGCATTCTTTTTTGTGTAAGTGTATGTATCTCACTTTCTTTATCCATTTTACAGTAAATAGATGTATGGGTTGTTTCATTTCCTGGATATGATGAAGAGTTTTGCAATAAATATGGGAGTACAAAGGTCTCTCCCAGTTTCATTTCACCTCCTCTCCAACGGAATTGCCAGATCACATGCAGTTCTGTGCTTGACTGTTTGAGAAATCTCCGTCGTGCGCTTCCCCAGTGGATATACTGCTCTTCTCCTGAAAACACTGTGGGAAGGTTCTCTTCCTCAGATCTCTCCCAATCTCTTATGCTCTGCTGTGAATGATTGCTGCTGAGAAACCGTCAGAGCAACAAATTGACGTGTGTGTGCATTTCATTTGCATTCTTTATCAAATTTGTGAATCCTTTCTTCACCTTTAACCTTGAAGAGTTTAGTTACAACATGATTATCACAGGGTACAATGTTGCACTTACAGTAACTGCTGACCTCTGATTTTGTATCTGGATAGCTACATGTTTCTCCAAGTTTGAAAAGCATTCTGCTACATTCATTTTGTATTCTTTGTAACTTATGTCTATTCTTTTAGTTAAATTACAATGCTCTTATTATTCTTTTCTACTTAATTCTTGGTTTCTGCATGTGTGTTTTCCCTTTTATTTTTAAAGATTTATTCATTTTATTTGAAAGAAAGATTTTCAAAGAGAATAAAAGAGATATAAAGAGAGAGATCTTCTGTCTGTTGGTTCACTCCTCAAATGGCTGCAATGTCTGGAGCAGAGCTGATTCAAAGCCATGATTCGTGAGCTTCTTCCAGGCTTTGCATATAGGCCCAATGACTTGTACCATCCTCTGTTCCTTTCCCAGGCCATAAGCAAGGAACTAGATTAGAACAGAGCCTCTCAAATACAAACTAGTGCCCCACATCGGAGGCTGAAACCACTGGCAAAGGATTGGCTTGCTATGCCGATATGCCAGCCCAAAGATGAAGCGAGTGATAATAAAAATACATCTAGTAAGAGAGGAGAGGAAGAGAGAGAATGAGAAGGAGAGAGAGAGAGGAACAGTCAAATACACTCACTAATCAAATACCTGCAGTGACTTTAACTTTATACACTCTGCATTTACCAGGAGGCTTTCATGTAAAATAAGTTACTTTTTAAAAATTAAATTCTCTGTCCAGAATCTGAGCTTCTGTGGTTTCTGCTTTTCTCAGATGACCCAGATGTCAGATGAGACATTTCCATCCACAGTTCCATCCACAGTTTCACTTTCTGATTGGCCACAGCAAACCAAGAGCCCAGCAGCCCTTGAGGTCTCCCAGGTGAGTCGCACTGGCATGAGGACTCCAGCCATCTTCAGCTTCTTTAGCAGCCACCTTTGCTGCAGACTGAATCAGAAACAGAGCAGATGGGACTCACACCAACACTCAAGTACAGGATGCCAACATTGTCTCAACCATCGGCTCTTGCATTGTTTTTATTTTAATTTTCTTTTATACTGATATACCTCTGTTATAAAACCAGAGATCACGCTGAGGTTGTGTTCCTCTGAATGCAGTTTTAAATACAACGATGTATTATTTCAAAATAATGATATTTCATCACCTTCAGTATAGGCTTATTAAATACAATATTAAAACTGTGATAACTGTCCTAACATCATTTTTTTACAGCCCATTAATATTTGCTGGTTGATTCTTGAAATTAGTAAATTTTACTATGACAAACTTATCAAGGTTTAACTTCCCAACCCACACACTCTAAACTGCCTTTTTTAGGAAACAGAAAACTCACAACAGTATCTGCTTAGCAGGAATGTTATTTAGAATATTTGGAAAATTTCCATATATTGCCACATCCTCCCCCTAAGGAAATGGTTACAGTTTAGTGGTAATTTGTGCAATATATTATTTTCTGTAGATAATAGAATAATAATTGTTAGAAGCTTTTTTTGAGAATTGTTTATCAGAAAACTAGCACAGAAATTTTTTGTGGCAGAGATATTTTACTCGTGTACACGCAATGATTATTGAACAAGAATGATCAAATTACAATAGGATAATTTAGTAAAAAGGAAATAGTGAGAGAATGCTAACTGTATCTTTCCATTGTGATTTTTCTTCCTGAGAGATGTGAAAGATTTATCTTGATTTATTTGTTGGATAAATCTCAAGAATTCAGATATAGCCAGTGTTCACTTAATGGCACATATGTTTGCTATCTTCCAGGTATCAATCAGATAGTGATACTTTGGGGACACAGAATTCGATTGTATCAGAAACACACTGAATTTTACTTGGGAAGGTGTCCAAGGTCAATTCACTACCGTGTACTCAAAAGAATATTAATTGGTTCCACTGTGAGACAGTGTAATACGCTAATGCATAAACACTGGGTCTTCATTGGACTTTTAAGTGTGACGGCATTGTAGGAGCCTGAATCTGCTTTTTCCATGATGGAGAACTAGTTGTAATCGTCATGCAACTATGGTTTTCACAAAGTATATTAAGTCTATCAACAGAATACTTGAATTACTGCATGATAAATCAGTTAAGGAAGTGACAGGGTTCTCAAGACACTAATAATGTCTTGGTAGCAAACACAATTACAGGATGCTACTTTTCTTTCTTCCATGAAACATCTATTTTAATGCTTGGAAAAAGTTTCTTCAATTTGATTCAAGTGAAAATGTAGGAATAGCATATAATATAATGTGAGTTACCTTCTATTCTTTTAAATAGCGGAAAGATAAGAACATTTGCTCAGTGCATACCATGCATATAGTTCATATGTATACACACCATTTCAACAAAATCTCAGGTAAGTATACAGTAGATATTTCATTTCTTAAAAAGGAAGACATGGCTCTTCTACAGCTTATATACTACAAGTAATACAGTTTATAACTCAGGAAATTATAATTCACAATAAAGTTAGCACAATGATCTTCAGGTGTCAACTGTGAAACATACAGGGTGCGTTTTCCCTGGATACAAAAACCCTAATTTTGTTAAACAATACAATCAAGTAAAGCCAGTTTAAGAATGAATAATGGCTTTAATTGAAATATACAGAGAAAACATTAACAACACTAGTAAGATGTGGCTTGATGTCTTTCAACAAACTGATCTCACTTATACACACATATATATGTATATATATATATATTTTAAGATTTATTTATTTTTATTGGAAAAGTCAGAGAGAGGAAAGAGAGAGGAAGATCTTTTGTCTGATGATTCACTCCCCAAACAGCCCCAACGGCTGAGCTGCATCAATCCAAAGCCAAGAGCCAGGGGCTTCTTCCAGGTCTCCCACAGGGGTGTAGGGTCCCAAGTCTTCGGGCTGTCCTCAACTGCTTTCCCAACCACAAGCAGGGAGCTGGATGGGAAGCAGAGCTGCTGGGATTAGAACCAGTGCCCATATGGATCCCTGCACATTCAAGATGAGGACTTTAGCCACTAGACCACTGCACCAGCCATACATATGTACAGGTTTTTTTTTTTTTTTCCTTTTTCAAATCTAGAAACAAAACTTTGTCAAATCCTAATGTCCATGGTGGGACAAAATCCTTCACTCTATATGTCACCTGAAGGTTATTAGTATCATAATATTTGCCATCAAATTAATTATGCTTACCATAAAATAGATGGAAATTATATGAGCTCTTTTGTCACTGACATCTTTTATTAGCATTCTTTTCATATTTTTTTATTTGCCTGTTGTGTATTGATATTTGAAATGCGGAACAGAGAGAAAGAAAGATTGATTCCATTTCCAGATGGTTGCAACAAGCTGTACTAGGTATGGCTAGAACAGACAGTCCATCCGTCTGGTCTCCCACGTCAAAGACAGAAAACCAAATAACTGTAAACCATCTGCTGCCTCCAGTCTTATTATCAGGAAACTGGGTGAGAAGTTCAAGTAGCCAAACTCTACTGTTTGAGTATGGTATGTAGATGGCCCAAGAGGGTTCCAGGGACTGTGTAAAGTGCCACGGCTAAACTGCCATTTAGCAGACTCATATCACATGCCGGATGCTCGTTTTAGTTCCAGAGACTCTACTTCTAGTCCAACACCCTGACAATGAATCCGGGATAGCAGCAGATGATGGAGCAGGTGTTCTGATACCCTCTATGCACACGGGAGACACAGATGCAGTTCTTGGCTCCCAGCTTTAGCCTGGCACAATTCAGGTTGTTACAGCCAACTAACAGTGAAGCAGCATATGTACAGAATCTGCCACTATCTATGTGTCTATTTATATCATTATCATGCATCTATCTATCTTCTATTTACCACCTATCTCCTTTTCTCTGGTGCTCTGACCTTCAAATATAAGTATTCAAAGCATTGCAAAGTTACTGCTTCTAGCACCAACATCTTATGTTGGAGTAACTGCTTGAGTCCCACCTGTGCTATTTCTGATGTAACTCCTGCTAATGTGCCTGAGAAGGTAGTGGAAGTCGGACAGAGTGACTGGTACCTGCCACCCAAATGGATCCCCCGGATCGGGCTCTCTCTCTGTCCTCCGTGAGTGTGTGCCACTTTCTGTGTATACGTGTGCGTCCATCTCTCTGTGTCACTCTGCTTTCAAAAGTAAATATTTGACAAAAGTAAACCTTCAAAATGAGCCGTTAAACCCACTGAACCAAATACTTACAGCCAGGATTATTATTTTTTAAGTGTGGTCATGTCATTATACTTATATTTGTAGTCTATCTCTCCTTGGTTTACCAAGATGTGAACAAATAAATGAGAGAGTGGGAAGGCATAGAACCTGCAAAGAGACTTTTTCCTAAGAGGCTTGCTAGAATTAGAAGAACGTTGAGGCAGAAAATGGTGAAATGGGAGATCCTTATACTTGAAATACGCATGCTATATTCACTTACACTATGCTCAGAAACCTAAGCCAAGGTGTTTTCTTGTCATTTTGTTCATTTCTAGAAGATAATCTTCTCTGACTTCAGAATATTAGGCTACAAAACAGGCTTTTGAGGAGCTGCATCAGAAAGCAAAAGAAAGAAAACTGCTTCAAATACTCTTCGCTCTTACCTAAATCCTACGCTCTTAGTTTTAGAATCTTCCTGGATTATTACACACCCTGGGTTTCACAGTCCGAAAGTCATTCTTATGGAACTACTTTCCGCTTATTGGGGATGCTAGCACCCCAAGAAAAACTAAGTGAAACCATCCTGCCACAAGGTTAAAGTAAGTTTGAAACACAACCTTCATGAAATCGGTAGGAACATGGCAGGGCATTTAGAAGTAAATTATATTTAGTGCTGGCCTCCTTTGAAATATAGCATTAGGTCTGACAGCAGCTCACAAGTGCCTATTACTCCTGGGATAATTCTTGTTTCTTAGCAGTAACAGTTTTAGGTCCGGTCGCCTCTTTCATTTTTCCCAAATATTGTCTTCAGGAAACATGACCTGCTCTTCCCTACTATCCAGGGTATATCGATTAACGTATTTAAAACAAAAGCCAAAATGTTACACTCCAATCTCAAGCAGACCAAATTTCAGTAGAATTTTTCTCAGCAGGCTTTTAATGACTTTCCCAAACTTTACAGTTTGACAGGGAAAGATTTTTTTTTCCTAATCTAGTGGAAGTATCGGCAAACAAAAATAGATTGAAATTCTTTTCAGTTATCGGGGTGACTGTGAAATTGACCTCCCAATATTGCTGTTCAGCAATGTTTGGGCTGTTGATACAGGGTAGATACACTATGATAATTGGTACACAGTCCTTTCATCTATGCGACTTTGTTTATCTTAAGCAGCTAGCTTATTATCTTTACCTCAATATCTGAAATCATGGGCATATTCAATAACAATTCCATCTAGGTTCTGCAGTATTATTCACGGTTGTCATTTTTGTCTATCAACCACTGTTGTAATATAGGAATCTTTTCCATACTCTTTCTTTGTTATTGTGCAGAGTGTGTGAGGGTAGATAGGGTTAAACTTAGAAAGTCGCAGCATCAAGGTAATTAGAGTTCCCTGTGAAATATTCTTTTTTGAATCATATCAACAAAATTGCCCCTTTATAATATTTCAGCTTCTATTCTTCATGCCGTCTGAAGTGTGCGAGAGTTATTTGTTTAGGTTTTTCTCTAGCCAGCAGTTGCCTAGGAATTACCTTGTATACATTTCTTTTCTCTGCGACTGAACTAGCAGATGTGATGTGTTTCAATATACTTGACTTTAATTATCCAAGAGTGGGTGGTTTATCAGTCTTGCTAAAGTTTTAATTTATTGGTGCTGTCATTGTGGCACAGATTTTAAGTTACCACCTGCAATGTAGGCATCCCATATCAGAGTGCCAGTTGGAGTCCTGGCTGGTTGGTGTTCAATCTCCTTTCTTAATAATGTCGCTAGAAAAGAGGGGATCATGTCCCCAGTGCCTCAGTGCCCGCCACCCATTGAGACCCAGATTGTGTAGCAGGCTTCACCGTGGCCCTGGCTCAATCATTTCTGCATGTAGAGACGGACCAACAGATAAAAGACTGATATTTTTCTTTGTCTCTCTCCCCTCACCGCATTCTTTCAAATACATCTTAAACATCATGTGAAATTTCCCACAAGTATATTGAAACATTGTTATTTCATGAAGATAAATAAAATCCATGCTGATATAGAAATCACAGAATTAATGTAATTGCTCAAAAGCCATTATGTGTGTGATATATAGAAAACAGAGGAAGTGCATTAGACAGATATTTAAATTATTTGTTAAGTTATTGAAATACTTTTGATTGATGAAAACCCAGATCCATGTTCAATGCATGTATCACCCTGTATGAGTTGCCGAGGATATAGGCACCAGCTGACCAAGAAATCTATGACTTAACATGAACTTGCTGTTGTCATAACTGGCTGACAAGGTGTTCATATATCATAGAGATTAATCACTAAATTAATATGACACTAAACACATTAAACAAAGATAAATCTGGAAGGTCAGACCAGAACAGATGGTCCCCTGTTTCATCCATAAGCACCTGCTATTCACCTGTTTCATTTCCATCTCTTCTTCATTCCTGCATTGTGTAATTCCACATTGACATTCCCAGAACCTTATTGACAAAAATTTAAGACTGGTTTACACACAGCTATGCATACCATGTTGTTATTACTTGATAAGCAACAAATGCAGAATTATGTGTTCTCAGAACCAAGTCAGGAATCCTAGACAGGCCAAGACCTGTGTGAGGCATGCAATGCAGAAAGATGCAAGAGTGAAGATCTTTACAAGACAGAGTGTGAAAGCACAGCTGGTCCGATGTTAGACTGACTGAGGTGCCATACTAACGGGACATGCTGCACTACCCACTGTGCAGTGCCGGGGAAGTGAGGACTCATTAAAATAGTTAACTCCACCAGAGTCAAGAGTTATAATTAGTTGAGAGACTCTCAGTGGAAACACTCATCCTGAAACCGCTGGCTGCTAGGACCAGCTGTCAGTCATCCTATGAGCTGGTGCTGAGAAGCCCACTGTCTTGTCATAGGTCAGGTTCTGCAAAGTTGCACCTATTCCAGGTCCCTAATGATCAGACATAAGAAGCAGAAATGACAGGCCCTTTCCTCCAGGATCCCTTCAACACTGTCTACTGTGGTAGAGTGACTAAGCAGAAAAGGAGACACACAGATTATGTACATTATTCCAGAACAAGCAATAAAATATGAATTTGTACCTGACATTGCATAAATTTGACACGAGATCATTTTATAATCAGAAGCACATCTCTTCTAGCAAGAACGGCTTGTCTCCTTGGGTTTTAAGCAGAAATGGCAGTCATCTTGGAATCAAAACTATAATTAACTTGAAGCATGAAAATGTCTCCGTGAATTCAAGTATTTGTTACTGAATTTAACTGTATGTCTTAAAATGTAAGAACTACTTCAGTTTCATCTTTCTTATCAGCTAGTCAAAATGAATGTTCAGTTCATTCTTCTGAGAAACCTACATTAGTCAAAATTTTCAATGTCTAGAATTTTAAGTGATGAAATATGTGAAATCAGAACTGAAAATGCTGAAGGTTACGAATAAAGTATAGATAATTACAAATTCAAATAAAATGTACTGCATTTTAATTCATGGCTTTGAAAAGGTCTATGAAAAATTATGCTTATGAGCATAATATTGTACATTATCATTTTTCTTTTGATTATCACAAAATTAAAGGACGATTTTATGCTTTGCAAGTTTTTCAAGACATTGATATATGTGTGTTTGTAATTGTATGGTATGTGTTAATTATATTTTTATCTCTGTTATATTTAATGTCAGCTCTTTGTAAATTACATGTTTACCTACAAACTATATGTTACATGGATTATATAAATGCATTTTATTTGAATGAGCATCTGTTGGATTTTATGTTTCGTATGTTCTTAGAAAGGAACCCAGAATTGTTATTACCTGAAGAAGAAATTCTCTACACATCACTTTAACAAGTGTCTAAAACTTTTACCAAAACATTTACTTAAACAAAATAACATTTTATCCTATAGTATTTATCCCCTTGGCTTTGGAAAAGAGTACCTCATTTCATTGCTAAATTCAGTACTGCTGGTATGAGTGTTAAAATCTTCACTCTTGCGTTACTGAATGTCTTTCAAATAGAGCTGACCTTGCTCAATCTCTTTTTTGAAACCTGGATTAACCAACATATTCTGCGTATGGTCTAAATCTTAGATATTTTTAACTTTAGATCACATTTTTATATGCCCTGATACCAAATTGAAAATTTGATGGAAATTTAAGATTTCAATTACACAAAAAGAGCTGCGATACTTTCAACTTAAACTATGCCTTATAGAAACATGTTTATAACTCCAGTTTTTGCTTTAAGTTAGAGTTTTCCTATACATAGATCTTACTACACATATCTGTTTCATGGTGATACAAATTAATCATTATAAAATTAAAAGACTAGACAATAAAGGTGTTGTTGTTTATTTTGTACATATGATTTTCAACCCTGCCTCGGTTTGTAACTCCTAGTATATAAAAAGCTACAAGAACATATATAATAATTAACTTTGTAAAACTTACTATACTATAGCAATTCTTTGACCTCACAGCTTGACAAATTTAAACACGTATCTGTGTAGAAATATGACTCATTTCCTAGGTAGTCAAACATCCTCAATTCCACTACCCAAACCAAATACACAGTAGTTGTGTTCTCAAAAAGAATTAATTTTCTACAAGCCTTTTTAACTAATACCAAGGTTATGATTTTACCACACACACACAATCTCTGCTTGTCAAAAGTTTTAAAACGTAAACGACAGAGCCGTTTTAAGGTGCTTGGGTAACAGATGGACTTTTACTGTTAAGAACACGAGCATCCATGAGGCAGACAGGAAGAGGTGCTGCTTTAGTGACTCAGACCATCTTCTCACGGAGACTGTCGCCACAGTCAGGACACAATCATGCCTTTCTAGCTGCACAATGACGTGTTCTCATATCCTGCCTTTTAAATTGTCAGGATTCTATGACACATCTTGAAAGTATACATACTAATGGAAGAGCGGCAGTTCAAATTCAGAACAATGGAGAGATGGAGTATTTAATCTCTTTCCAATACATATTTATTCATCATCTATCCAGGCGAGTCATTTCAAGTGGATATTTCTGATGAAAATATTGAGCTTACTATATTTTCATCTTAGATACCATTCCTATCTTTGATTTTAAAACTTGCAATCACTGACATTATTATTAAATATTGACAACAAACAATATTGGGCACCTGTCTCTATTTTAAGATTTATTTGTTTGTTTTTCTTTGAATGTCTAAGCTGCCAGTGTTATTTTGTATGTTAAGAACTACAATGAGATCACATAGTACTTAGTGTGTTATCATATGCCATATTACTTTCACATATTGGAAAGGCAGATGTACAGAGAGAAGGAGACACAGAGACAAAGCTTTTTGTCTGCAGGTTCACTTGACAAATGGCTGCAAATTCTGGTGCTGAGCTGATCCGAAGCCAAGATTCTTCCATGTCTCTCCCGCAGGTGCAGGGAGGAAAAGCTTTGGGCCATCCTTTACTGCTTTCCTAAGTCACAAACACGGAGCTCAGTGGGAAGTGCAGCCAGTGAGGGATGAACCAGCTGCAATATGGGATCACAGTGCATGTAAAGAGAGGATTTAGCCACTAAGCTGTTGTGCCGGGCACTTCAACTACTCCATAAATTCTTTCTATAAATGAAAGTTTAAATTACTAATAACTCACCAATCCTGAAATGAGCTTTTATTGGAATTGGTGACTTTTATCTGACTTTAAGTGGTATAAACATCCAAGTTGCTCTGTGTATTCTAGTAAATTCTCCAGTCTAAGGATGATTTCATTGACCTCATCTAATGATTGTTTTTTCTGGTATCTTTTATAGCTTTCCAAAAATGTTGATCAAACCTTTAATTTTAAGCCAGTCTTTTTGAGGGGGACTCCCATACTGTCACTTTTTTCTTTTCGTTTATTTTCTGTGGTTAATGTGGCAGAAATTCCAGTAACTTTCATGTATTCTAAGATGATTCTGGAAATAAATATTTCATGGTATTTAGGTGCCATAACTAATAAAATTAAGTCTATGGTTTGAAATATTCCAGCATCATAATAGTTTTGGAATCTAAAGCTAAAGATATTAAGTAGAAAAAAAGTAAATCTTTATTTATTTTATATCACAAAAGTTTTGAATATTTACATGTAAAAAAATTTTAAAACACAGCTAACAGGCAAGTGTTTTCCATAATAGGATTAAAAATAATTGTCCTCTTGAGGAGAATCAATATGGCAGAATAGGGTAAGGACACATTTAAGCAAACGGAGAAATATTAGCCAGTGTGAAGCAGAAAATAGAAATTCCAGAAAATAGAAAAGGACAGAACAACAGCAGTCGGGTACCTGGAGACTGACAGACACAGGAAAGCAGCAGACACAACGGTGTGGTGTTGCAGTGACTGATACTCCAATGGCAATAAGCAAGTGGCTATCTGAACTCCACCAGCAACCGGAACTCCACCAGCAACCAGGTGGGAAAGGATGTTTACTGGGAGCTCCAGAGGTGAACCCAAAGAATTGCCAGTTGCGCTGGTCTGTTTGATTTAACAAGGAGCAGAGACAGAGCAGCAGGACCCAGGCGGGAGGTGAGGGAACAGGGGGTGGATTTCATAACCAATGAATAGAGTTTTGTTCTATTCTTTCTGCACTAAATATATATATAAATATATCTACTATAACATATAATAATATATTATAAATATATAATATATTTATTAATATATGTGTATATTTTTCAATCAGGCTCAGCACAGTGGCACAGTGGCACAGTGGGCTAATCCTCTGCCAATGGTACCAGCATTGCATGTGGACACTGTCCTAGCTATTGTACTTTTTTTTTTAAAAGATTTATTTTTTTATTTTTACTGGAAAGGCAGATATACAGAGAGGAGAGACAGAGAGGAAGATCTTCCATCCGATCATTCACTCCCCAAGTGAGTGCAAAGGTCGATGCTATGCCAATCTGAAGCCAGGAGCCTCTTCCGGGTCTCCCGCGCGGGTGCAGGGTCCCAAAGCTTTGGGCTGTCCTGGACTGTTTCCTGGGCCACAGGCAGGGAGCTGGAAGGGAAGAGGGGCCGCTGGGATTAGAACCGGCGCCCATATGAGATCCCTGGCGTGCAAGGTGAGGATCTTAACCACTGTGCCACCACACGGGGCCCTAGCTATTGTACTTTTAATCCACCTCCCTGCAGATGTAACAGAAGGATGAGCCAGGTCTGTGGGTCCCTGTATTCATGAGAGAAGCTCCTGGATCTTGCTTTCAGATCAACCCAGCTCTGGCTGTTGTGACTAACTGCCTGCTAAATAAAATTTAAATAAATAAATAAATAAACAAATAAATAAAAATTCTCTTAGTTAATCCCCCTTGGATGCAGTGAACCTTTGTTTTTCTAGTACCCTTCTGTGCTGGGGTCAGTGTGGCTTCTCGTCCCCCAGACTTCTTCAAAATCCAGCTAAGAAGAAGTCCTAACTCCATGTCCACATGGATGTGTTACTGCCAAGGAAACCTTCTGTGTAACTACAGTGAGAAAGCATGTATTATTTGTAAGGAAATAAAAACATTTTTGCATGCCCTATCTCTCCAAAGCCATCAGTTTTCAGGTCACAGAGAAAATTGCTATTTCAGACAACAAAACAGCCATCTTAGATGAATTGTAGAGAAATAAGAATGCCTCTTTTATGCAAATGCCTCTAAAATAAAGAACAAGGTAAACAACTTACATAAGTTATGTGTAAGCAGACTGAGTTCTAAATAGAATATTCCAAATGATTACAGATATGTTAGCAGCTGCTATTTGAAGATGAGTAGCAACTTTCAATACATTGTAGAGAAAATGAGTTTCTCAAATTAAAGCTCAAATTAGTTTCCTCATCATTAATGAATGAACAATTTGGATATTGACATGGAAGCTGACAGGACTGAACTAAAGGAGCAAATATAACTACAAGCAACTACATAACTACAACTCTGCCAGTATTTCTTTAATTTCACGTTCTTGCCATGACATAATAGTGTTTATTGCTTCAAATTCAACGGCAGACCAATGAGATAGTAGTCACAGCAAAATTTTTCTGCTTTGCAAACGTGGAGACTGAATCAAACAGGGTGAGGGGAATAATGAAGCATTTATTTATGCATGTAGATTTTCAGCGGATTCTATCATCTTAAACTTTGAGAAATACAACTTGTGTTCTATTGAAATCCCATCTAAGGTCCAGCAGCCCCTCCCCCCTTTTATTTTCCATCCAAGCCTGTGTCCCATTTTCCAAATAAGCATGAAATCTCTGACTGTGGCTTGCCATCATTTTAAAATGCTTGCCCCTCCAAAATTCATTATAAGTGATAATATAATTGTACCAACATTTAAAAGGAAATCTTAAGAAGAGGACTGAGATACAAAGTTTCTGCTATCAAGATTTGGTTTAATACATTGGAAAAGCCTTTGGGGGAAACATTTTCTTAGAAAAGACAAGCATAGGATCCTTTACATAAGCATTGCTTTGGCAGCAAATGTCCAACCAGTAGCCACTCAAAGTCCCTACATTGGAATTAGATCAACAAAGTGATCATACTAAGAAGGGGAGAGTTTAAGATTGAACTTGAGGAACTGGCACTGGGGCATTGGGAGCTCATCTGCACCTACATCCCTGGATCCCGTAGGAGTGCTAATCCATACCCTGTTACTTTGGAATTAGTTCCCTGATTGTGCCCAGGAAGCAGTGGAGGATGGCTCAGATCCTTGACCCACTGGATCCATGGGGAAGGCACCGAAGAATCTTCTAGATCCTGGCTTCGGTAAAGCACAGTTCTGGTTATTGTGGCCATTTTGGGAGTAAACGAGTGGGTGGTCTCTGGTTCCCCTTCTTTATGCTCTTTCTTCATTATCTTTCTCAGGAAAGGTCTATGGTTCTCCTTCTTTATGCTCTTAGGCCTTTCAAATAAAAATGGAAATAAATAAATAAATCTTGAAAAAAAAAGATTGAGTTTGAGCCTGGTGCGGTAATCTAGCTGCTGAAGTCCTTGCCTTTAATGTGCTAGGATCCCAAATGGGCATTGGTTCTAATCCCGGTAGCCCCACTTCCCATTCATCTCCCTGCTGGTGGCCTGGGAAAGCAGTTGAGGATGCCCTACAGACTTGGGACCCTGCACCAACGTGGGATACCAGGAAGAACTCCTGGCTCCTGGCTTTGGAAGGGTGCAGCTCCAGACATTGCGGTCACTTTGGGAGTCCTCCTCTCTATATATATCTGACTTCGCAATTAAAATAAATAAATCTTAAAGAAAGAAAAGAAAAACAGATTGGGTTTGAATGGTCAAACTGCAAGTTTCCCTTGCAGGTTCCTGGGGAGGAGATGCGACCTGAAGAAATAGGGGGACAGAGCTCTCTTCTGGCAACTGACAAAGTTTATTTCCAGGGTCTCAGTGTTTATACATTTCATGAAACAATGGTTCAGACATAACTCAGATTTAGATCATGTTGAAGAACACGAGACACCAAAGAAGCTAAAAAGGCGACCTAGTGAGAAGATTATTGCAACACGGATCGATAATACTGTCCATCCTTGATTGACTACACAGGAGCACTGAAGTCCACCTATCTTCAGGGAGAGCACGAAAACATCCAAGGACTCACTGGGGCAGAAGCACACAGTGCGTGAGAGGCCTTCCTCCTTCTCTTTCCTGGGGCCTCTGCTCAACAGGGTCCACAGTCCTCCGCTGTCCTAGCTTTCCTATGGGCTGTATTGTGACAGTCAACATTGGGGCACAACAGGTAAAGCCACCATCTGTGTTGCTGGCATCTTTTAGGGGCAAGTTTCTGTCTCAGTTGCTCTACTTACAATATACCCACCCTGCTAAAGGCCTGAGAGAGAGGTAGTAGATGATGGCCAGATGGCTCGGGCAACTGCAACCCATATGGGAGTCAGAAAAGAAACACCTGACCCCTGTTCTCGCTGCTTCTGTTACCTTGGGAGTGAACCAGTGATTGGAAGATCAATCTCTCTGTCTTATCCCGCCTATTTGTAACTCTTTTAATACAAATAAATAAACACATCCTAAAACCTAAAACTAAGAGTGGTGCTGAATGAGCCCTTTCAACAGGGAGACAGAAAAGTGACATGTTTGAGAAGCAGACTTCCACCAAAACCACGTTGATGGATCAAAAACACATTGATCTCTCGGATTTTCCAGTATGGAAAAATGAGCAATTGTGTTTTTTTAATTAGTTGCCCAGAATGAGGTATTTTTACTTTGATTAGCAGAATGGTAAAACAGTTACATTTTATTAAACTTTCAAAAATGATAAGTTAAAAGCAATCATATTTACAAAACAACACACAAAAGTCTGTTTTGAAGGAGACCAAGATATTTCCTGATACTCAATTGTTGCAGGACAAACCTTCAGGCCCTGAGTTTCCTCTTCTAGACAGCTTTTCTTCTTGATCAGTTCATTTCTCTTATCACTAATTTTCATCACTGTCAATACTCTATACCTGGTTCCATACGTCAAATTTTTCTTAATATATATTTAACAATATCCCATCTTTTGGATAGTTTTTCTCTCATGTTACGAAGTTCATCATTTTGCCCTTGGAAATTACCATTTCAAAGTTATCTTATTTCTAAATTTATAAGGGAGTTACTGCTTTAATTATGTTTAAATTTTGTTTCAGATTAAATCATGCCCCCTCTCCCTGTACTTACACTCAACAACAAACAACATTTGTTGAAGACTTGGCTCTAGGATCTCAGAATAGGACTGTATTTAGAGTGCGGATGTTTAAAGAGCCAATTAAGATAAAATTAGGTTGTTTAGTAGGTGCAAACGCTATATGATCCATGTGCTCATAAAAGCTAAAAGTGGGACACAGACCACATTTTGATATTTCTCAGAGGAAACCAAACATGTCAATGCTTTGATTGTGGACTTTAGTCCTCAAAATTCTGCAGAAATATTTTGAATTTAAATTATAATACCTCTGTTTGGCAAGGCCTTCTTAACAAATTAATGCAATTTCCCACTACTTTTCCCACTACTTTTTTGAAATTAATCATATGCATCTTCATAATCACTTTTTCAAATTTATTCCTCAAGCATGCTCAGCTGAGTGTGTAATTGATCATTAGGCTTTAAGAGATAAGTCAGTCTAAAAACAGGACAGATACCGTACTTTCTTTGCTATATGGCAGTTAATATATAAATCCAGCATGGTAAGAATGAAGCTAACATCTCATGCTTTGAATATTGGTTGCAGCCCTTGTCTGTCTTCCTCAGCAACAGCAGGGTTTCTATTTTTACTTGTGATCATTTGGGGATGTACAGCTGTGGGGAGAAATGATGCTCCTCGGGCCTCGGCGTTGCTGGTGCACGGCTCACTATGGTTTCCACAGTCCTGGTATTTCTTGTTCTTTGAGGTCTGAGGCAGTCATCACCAGGGCCTTCTCCTGGCTGGATCCTGCGTGGGTTCCATTTTGGTTCTGACACATTTACCTCGGTATGGCATTTAGTACTGAACACATCTTTGATGATTATGTCCATGTTAATCTCTTCTGCTCTTCCTTCACTAGACCTGTCGGAAAGCACTATAGTTGAACCCATCCTAAGCAGCTTACAACTATACTGGAGGTACCTAACATCACTGTCCGATCTTCTCCCAGTTGACTTTAGCATGGATGGGACAGGACAGAGCCAATATCCAACCTGCGATACGTCTTTTCTCAAGAGTCAAAAGTGAGGTACAAGTCAGGTGACAATATTTCAGATGAGAACATTATCCATGCAAGCCAGCGAATAAATCACATGTTTTCATGGATGGTGGTTGTAACCAATGGTTAAACTCTTTTGTTGCACCAATAGCAAGTCTCGGATTGCAATATAATGTAAGAACTCACGAGGAGGTAAGTCAAAAGGATTAAAACCAGTAACTGTTCTAATAAGGATTTTGTGATCCAAGAAAATATCACCAGGGATGCTATCACAGTGATGAGAAGTACCAGTGAGCAGATCATACGTGTAATTTTTATGGTTATGATTCTCAAATGTGTTGTTACATATTTCTGTTTTAACAGCTTGAAAATGTATAACAGGACCCACAGTGATGGATCAGTGCCTCAATCTTCACCTTGCACGTGTCAGATCCCGTATGGGCACCAGTTCATGTCCGGGCTGCTCCACTTCCCATTCAGCTCCGTGTTACTGGCCTGGGAAAGCAGTCAAGGATGACCCAAAGCCTTGGGACCCTGCACACACCTAGCAGACCCAGCAGAAGCTCCTGACTGCTGGCTTCAGGTTAGCTCATCTCTGGCCATTGCAGCCATTTGGTGAGTTAAACTAGCAGGCAGATCTTTCTGACTCTCCTTCCCTCTGTAAATCTGCCTTTCCAATAAAAAGAAATAAATCTTGAAAAAAAATGTTGTAACATATTTTATGATTACTTTTCAATGCACCTATGAAAAACATAAAGATACATTAATTACTGTCTTTCATAATTATATAACAAATTTGTGTTATGAAGTAATGCACTTCAAGTCTAAAGAAATCCCTGCTAATTACCTATAATACTAAATAAGTAATAAAATTAATGGATAATAATTGATAGTTGTTAGTCATAAATAATATATAATCATTTACAACAATTGCTATTGCTAGTCATAAATAATTAATTTGAGCCAGATGTTTTAAAATATCATTATGTTGTATGTAAGATATTTAGTTCACAGCAGTGTATGTGTATATTTTGTTTGTTTGGTTTCTTGAAATGCTTGGCTTGTCACTCTATTGCCCCTGCCTTCTGCTATACTCTTCATCTTTTTAAGGTGGAAAATCAGTTATTAATCTTATTGAGATTTTACTATATTTGCTCTTTTCAAATTTTCTTTATTTTTGGCATTCCACCTTTCCTTTCTTTCATTTTTCAAGGTGTGAAGATGTTTATATTTTTATTTATTTATTTCACTTGAAGCCTTTTAGCTTTTCAAATATGAAGTTCTTTTTTTTCTTTTCTTTTTTAAGATTAATTAATTTTACTTGAAAATCAGAGTTATAGAGAGAGAGGAGAGAAAGAGATCTTCTCCTCCCCGGTTCATTATCCAAGTGGGCACAATAACCAAATGTGGGCTCATGTGAAGCTGGGAGCCAGCTTCCTCCTGTCCCTCCCAAGGCTTCAGGGGCCCACTGCCCCTGTCCATCCTCCATGGATTCAGAGACCCACTGTCCATCCTCCATGGATTCAGGTGCCTACAGCCACTGTCCATCTTCCACGGATTCAGGGGCCCACTGCCCCTGTCCATTCTCCATGGATTCAGGGGCCCACTGCCCCTGTCCATCCTCCATGGCTTTCCCAGGTTCTCCTGAACGTTCATGGGTCCATATCCCCAGGCCACCCCCTGTTGCTTTCCCAGGCTCTGCTGAGGACAAGGGCCCACAGCCCTGCATCATCTTCTGCTGCTTTCCCAGACAACAGCAGGGAGTTGAATTGGGGGAGCAGCTGCAGTGTAAGCAGCAAGCTTTTGGACACTGTCACCACAGGCAGAGGATTAGCTGGCTAGGCCAATAAGCCAGATCCTGAAGATTTGTTTTCAATCATTTTGAGAAGCTATTATTTCTAAATGGTTCACTTGTTCCTCTGTCTCTTCTCTTTTAAATATTTCCAAAACCAGTGTCTTGGTGTGGTGTTAGTATCTCTCATTTGGAGGTTGCTCTTCATTTTGTTTTTCTTTTTGTTTTGCTAATTCCATATATTCATGTAATTTAGCTCCAGTTTTCATCAAGTCTTTCTTCTACCAACACAAATCTACTGTGGAGTCATTCTAAAACTTGTTTTAAACATATATTCTTTGCCAGCAAAAATCATAGAACAAATATTTTATGATATATAACTTATGCTTTATCAGATCTTGCCTGTTAGATCTGGTTCAGTGCTCATCTCACCAGCCTATAAACTTGACTGCTCAGAGCTAACAAGGGGTATAGAAAAATGTCAAGTACCATGCTATTTGCTTCTTTTGGGATGTGGGGGTGGGTAGATGGCTCAGAGGCTAAATCCTCTTCTCGCACTTCCAGGATATGTGATTGGGGCACCAGTTCATGTCCTGGCTTATTCCCTTCCCATCAAACTGCCTTCTTGTGGTACGAGAATGCAACAGAGAATAGTCCAAAGCCTTGGGACCCCATACATGTATGGAAGAGGCTCTTGGCTCCTGGTTTCGGATCAGCCCAGATCAGGCTGGTGTGGCAGCTCAGAGAGTGAGCTAGCGGAGGGGAGCTCTTTCTGTGTCCTTCTCTCTGTGCATCTGATTTCCCAATAAAAACAAACATTCCTTAACAAGAACAATTTGCAGAAACTATGATGAGAAACAAAGAATCTCCATGTCGAAAGGTGGTGATGATGCTGTCAGAGCTAATGAATGCAAGAAAGGAAAAGCATGCACAAACCATGAATCCTTACTGTGCGGTAAACACTCCACTCCTTCTTAAGGAATAAGGTTAAATTGCCCAACCTGCCATCAGTGTGGTTAGCCATTATCTTCACCAAATGAGGCATAATCTGCCTAAATTCATCATGGACCTCAGCTGCTGGAAGGGTATGGGTACAGGTAGAAATTTCCAGAATAGCTTTCATAGTAAAACTCAATTTTTAATTCAGCATGTATTTTAAAAATATTCAACAGTGACTAATTGTTCTGATCATTTCAACTGGAAACTAATAATTAATGTGAAATTAATTTCACATATCATGGAGGTGCTCTGACTCCAGTCGATCCAATCAAGAAGCAATATGCCTGTTGCTGTAAAGATATTGTGTATATGTAATTGCAATCTGTTATTAGATCAGTTAAATAATGGAAATTATGCATGCTAATATGAATCGGTCTAAAATAATCTATCTGACAGAGGAAAGGAGAAAACGAGATTCTTGGTATAGCTTCGTGGTGAATTTCCTGTTTACCTCAAGCTTTCCTGAAATCCCTCAAACACATAAACTTGCTTGATTATTGTCGCACAGAACAATGTACTGAATATCAACATTTGTGTGAATTTTCTAATTTATACAAGTAAAATATGAAAAAAAAATTTAAAGTATGGAACATTGATAGAAGAAACAACATTGGATAATGTTGAATTTATTGGCAGGAGAGCACTACGGGATTCTGGATTAAGTGGTTTGTCATTGGAGGTTAATTAGAGAGGACGCAAGTAATTTTTTGGTTGCTACATTGAATTATGTTTAAAATTTGAAATCTAGTAGATGAAATAACAAGGCTAAATCCTTATATAATATACAGCAAAGCATCCAATAGCTGAACAAGACTGGAAATTTAAAATTTGTCTTGCAAGATCCAACCCAGAGAGACTAACACACATTCCTTTCCCGCCTATGCAAGTGGTGTGTCTGCAAGCGAAGCACACTGTATCTGTGAGGATGACCAGGGTCCTGCGTCTGCGTATCTTAATCCAGTATTTTAATCATCATTGTGCAACTCCGACATATGTGAATGATCATGTGATTACTAGAGATCATCAAAGAGAAACAAGTGTGCTTGGTGTAACAAAAGCCCAGTCAGAGCCCAGAGCTGTAGCCTAACTGAGTAGCTAAAGTCCTAGCCTTGCATGTGTCAGATTCCATATGGGCACTGGTTCTAATCCCAGCAGTCCTGCTTCCCATCCAAGCTCCCTGCTTGTGCCCTGGCAAAGCAGTCAAGGATGTCTCAAAGCCTTGAGCCCCTGCACCCGTGTGGGAGACCCAGAAGAGCCTTCTGGCAGCTGGCTTTCAGTGGGCACAGCTCCAGCCATTACGGCCACTTGGAGAGTTAATCAACGGACAGATAGATGATCTTTCTCTCTGTCTCTCCTCCTGTCTGTATATCTGACTTTCCAGTAAAAAAAAAAAAAAAAAAACCTTAAAAAAGAAAATTAAAAGCCCAGTGAATGCAGTAATCAGAACAGTCTGATTGAAGGAGACAAATTATGTTGACACTAGATTATGGTGAACCTGTGGAATTAACAGAGTGAATACTGTACTGAGCTTTTGCCTAAGTTATGTCAGTGGAACAACGCTAGGCTGATTGCATACGAGTCTAACTTTATTTACACAAACAGAAGGCCATGGCTACCCCATTGAATCCCAGACTTAATCAGTTTACAACATAGAAGCTCCTAAGTTTGGCATCAAGTCCTCTGCTACTTTCTCCTGTCTGAGTCAATGATTATTCTCCAGCCACAGTTTGCTGTGTGATCACCTCTTCCCAGGGACAATATACAGATCTAGTACAAAAGCAAAGGCAATATGATCAGTGCCTTCTCTGAGCAATGAATTAGTAGACTTGACAAACTGGTCCATCATTTGCCTACTAAGATGTGGGCGACATATTTGAAAAAAAAAAAAATCATGAACATTCCACTTTAGGAGACTTCTGTGTGTCTGGTGACTCGTGATGTAGTCAAATACCCCTCCAAACACAGTTATTGCATTTTACCACTCCTAAAACAAAAACTGATGGATGTTTAGTCTTAAATCTGAAAATTCTGTGAATTTTAGCAAATTCATTATATTACATATATAATATTTAATACACAGAACACATTCATTTACCTAAAAATTATCCTGTGTTTTATTTATCTCATACTTATCCAAACTCGCATTTTTTCCTAAAACCTGTAACCCACTGAGTTTTACCGGTTTATAGAATTTTATTTTGTTAGAATGTCATGGGCTAAAAACAGAAGGTATTGATATAATTTACAAAACTCCACATAAAGCAAACTAAATCAACTACTTGTTGTCTTGCACTTGAAATTTTCAAACTGAATTCATGTTTATCTCCATATATCCTATATTAGAAAAATATTATAAATATCTGTATAGGCTAAAATATATATGTGTACCATATTCAAAAATTTCAAGGAAAGGCTGAAAATAACTATGAGTGGGAATTTGTAAATGTTTTATTTATTTTTATTATTCTTAAAAGGGCCTCTTATGTTTAATAGAATTATTAAATTGAAAGGCAGTTACAGAAAGAGAAACAGAGATAGAAGTTTCATCTGTTGTTTCATTCCCAAAATGACAGCAAAAGGATACGGGAATTTCTCCCATGCCTCCCACATGGGAGCAGGGCCCACACAGTTGGGTTCTCCTCCACTTCCCTCCTAGGGATACTAGCACAGGACTGGGAACAAAATCAACTAAAATCAGTACCCATACGGGATGCTTGCATTGCAGGCCATGGATTACATGTACAGCAGGCACACCTGGATGTTTAAAATCTGCAGCACGGTGATAATATTATCTTCTCAACCTGTCCCGGAGTGTTCCGTTGATGCCATCATGCCATCACACTCCAACTGCAACTTGGTTACGTCATTGAGAAAGATTGGTGTCTAGCACCGTTTTGCAACCAAGGGAGCCAGGGTTCCTTGAAGAAGGTGTTGCTTAAGGATTGGGAAAATATAGAAGATACCTCCTCAGAAATAAATTAACAAAAACACATTGGTGGAAGTATGTCAAGGTGATAGAGGAAGACCCAAAGACCTCAAAATACACAAGGATGAAAATACACCAAGAACAACAAATGTAGTAGTATAAGATTAAATATGCAAGAGTCTGTACTGTCATACATACATTTGCTACTAAATTAAGAAACAGGAGCAAACAATCTAGTTCCTTAGCAGAATTCCAGATCACTGTTTGAGATATGTTGCCTTTAAGATGTAAGGTGTAACTGTGTTCTCTATGGATGAGCTGAATTAATCTGTGGATTAGTTCATTCATTATAACAAGCGTATCCTACTAGCCTAAAATAATACTAGAAAGAGCATTGTGCCCCATGTGGAAATTATTTTCTCTTCCTTCACTGTTTTTCTATTAATCTGAAGACATGTTTAGACACTAAATTTAAGGCTGAATGTTTTATTGGTGGCTTAGCTCCGGATAGGGAATTCCACACGACAGTACCCAGGCCTGGCCCTCCATTGAGCGCCCCCGGGAGTAGCAGCGATGGCTCAGGTACTTGGAGTCTGTCTTCAAGGTGCAACTCTTGTGCTCCTGCCTCTTACCACCCACCACCTTAGCTGAGGTCTGGATGCTTGGGACATTTAGAACATATTTCAGCTAAGTTTGTGTGGGAGCCAGAGAACCTGGGAGAGAGAGAGAGAGCGCGCCTCGGAGGGAGAGAGAGGGAGAGAGCGCGCCTTGCCAAGATGTAGCTGCTGCGTGTGCCTCTTAAGTGGCGGCTGTGTGGCAGCTGCGCTGCGGCTGCATGGCGGCCACCGTGCAGCTGCTGCGCACCTGTTTTGCTGTGTCATCTCTACAATAAAGGTTCCACAAAGACAATGAGTGTCTGGGTTTGACTTGCTGGCCAAGGGACCCCGACATATTCACTTGGATTTTTCCTATTATAATGATTTGGGGGCAAAGTCTGCCTCATTGGATTAACTCAAATCTGAAGTGTAAAACGCTAAGAAGTTACTCATTTTATTTAGGTGCCTGCATCCTGAAGGTTATACCCTAAGCCTCATACAAAGAAGCCCATGAGAAAAGATTATAAATATATACTTTCAGATGGAAATGGGATGCAAAGTGTAGCATCTTTGCAGATTTAACTCTGTTAAGATGAGGTCATAATGAATGAGAGTATGACCTAATATTATGACTGATGTATCTATGACAGCGCAGAAAGATATACGTGAAAATGCACACAGAGGTGAGATAGCCACATGGAAGATTCAGGATTCAGAATGCGGAAACTACTAGAAATAGCAAGGAACGACAGGATTGTTTTTGCAATGCCGCAAAGCTGCGAAGAGATAAGGTCCAGATCTCTCTGGGAACCTGGGCCTCTGCAAGAACATGGTGTTGCTGACACTTTTACTTCAAATTTCTACATCCCATAATTTGAGCCAGGAAATTTCTGTTATTTAGGCTATGCATTTTGCTGCAGTTTCATTGGCAGCCCCAACAATTTGATATATTAAGCTTTGGCTCTCTTTACTGTGTGGCATTTAAGCTAAATTATTATCCCATATCATTAATTCAAATTATAAATTCTACAACTACAGAGCCTTATCATATAAAATCGTATCTTAAGCATATCTTGTGGTTGATCTAGAATCCAAAGCAAAAACCTGTCTTTCATTTTTGTGTCTGTTCATATATAATAACGATAAAAGACGATGGATTGGAATATTATCGCTAAATAGATGAGGCTTTGAATAACTGATTTTGCCAACACGAACAGCTAAAGTGATGAGAAACATTGAGGGTGAAACTAGTGTGAGCTATGAAATACATAGTACTATTGTGATATAACAAAAGAAAGGGCTGTTTTAAATTACAGATACTCAAAAATTTCCTACTTGGGCTTTGAAAGAACTTTCCATCAAAGTCAAAATAAACTCAAATACAGTTTTATTATCTTTATGACCTTTCTCTATTTGTTTTTCCTTCAAGAGTTTCGTTTCATATGAAACCTTTGGGCTTTTCCAACTCTTTTTTTTTTTTTTTTGTCTTCAGATGTCTCCCTTCAAGTTATACCTCCAACCCCAAATAGATTCTGTACTCGTTCATACGCTGTTTCTTTCTTTGTAAAGAACAGATGCGTAAGGTCTGACCTTGGTTTCAAAGAAAATTGAAAGAAGAAAAAGGGATGCAGAGTGACTACAGCAGTAGAAAGTCTGTTGAAGGTGAAGAAACCAGAACATGCACAATTTTAGGAGCTGATTCATTCAATGTCTATCTGAGTTAAATAAAACCTGTCATTTTACAGTCAAGGGACATTAAATATACGTAGCACATGAGATTACTTTGCTCATTCACTTCAAAATTATGTAAGTCTTCATAAAAATTATTTTTAAAAATCTCAATTGTTAACATTCTATGTAAGATAAAATATAATAATTTCACATAGTTAATGAAATGAAAAAATAATAACTACCTGTTAATTATATAATGATATTAATGAAGTGATAAAATATTCTTCAATTATGGGAAGAAATCATTTATTTAAAATCAATTTTCTATGTTATGCTTTTTAATAATACACTAAATGCATTATTAAGTAGGAATTTTTATACAGAATTATGTAATTCAAATGTGATAATCAGTTTTCCTAAAATTATTCAAGAAGTAGTTTGTATATTTTTAACATTCTGTACTAGGATATATTTATTGGTGTTTCTATGTGTAGACTGAAAGATTAGGATATAAACTTACAAGTGTGTATACCTCAGACCATCTTAATGACATGATAAATAATTTCCTCAGTTAATAACAGGGTCAGGTGTCAGTTTCACAGGGCATGAAGTCTAGAGCTTGAACAATGCAATGTGAATTTGCATTATGATTTGTAGTATGCTTCTTTTTTGAGATGATATGGCTTGAATGCCTGTTTCCCCAGTACATACAGGGGTTGTGTCTCCTAAGTCTTACACAAAGGATAAAAAGGGGATAGACTTATAATTCAATTTAAGTATTTAGAAGCATTTTTATGTGATTACACTGGATTAGATCATGTGGGTAAAGGCTGTGTGATAGAATCTGATTGACTTCATAGGAGAAGCAGAGACCCAATACGCACATAATTGTACACAGACACGCATTCTTGCTGTTGAGAGTTGAGGTGCTATCGTGCCCTGGGACTCTGCTCACCTTAAAGCTGCTGGCAAATGAGAATTCCAGGCCCTCAACTCCATTTGGTGAGACCATTTCCTTTATAAAATTATTCTACACCAGGCATTTTTGCCAGGGAAATGAAAAAAAAAATCGTACAGATGTCATACATTTATACAGACAATACAATCTCTGTGTTTCCCAAAGCTATTATAATTTTGATAAATTCAGCATTTTAGACATCATGATAATTTAATGTAGAACCAGAAGAGAACTTAATATATTATGCCTGAATGAAAATGCCATAGGATATTTTCAGATGCAAGTAAAATCTTCTGTCATATTTTTAGAAATTCAAAAACAACAAAAAAACTTGAATTTTAGAGAAACATCTAATGAAAACATATTATCCATAGCCTAATTAAAAAGAAATTGTTCACGTTAAGCCTTAATTAGGGATAAAGCAGATAATGACGGGTATACATAATGTAACTGCAAATGTTCTTCAATACACTAGGTCCTAGCCTTCATTGTAACACATTTCAATCTAAAAGTCCAATTGAAATATTTCAAACTTTTACCTTGTAGATTAAAACAATTAACTAAAAGCTCAAGACATACAATTGCTGTCACAGTGAAACACTAGTGTTAAGGTTAGTGGGAGAATAGAAGTTTCATTCTAATTTTTGAAAACCACTGAGTTAATAGTCAAGATACCTTAGAAATGCCCATTTTGTTGTTATTCTCATAAAATCGGTGTCCACATTGGTTTGCTCTATCCTCTACTTCTTGTAACCCTGTTATGATCATCACACAGAATTTGCAAATGAGATAAGAAATTGCTTCTGCAGCAGAAGTGGCTTGCAAGGACAAAGCAGAGTCAACTGGCTTCCCACTGCAACCTCCTGGGCACACACCTGCAGGCAGAGGGGAATCACCTTGTCAATCACCCTGGAAGCTTGGGTTTGAGCCTGAGTGCAACCCTGGAGTACAAGCCACACCTACAGGTCTCTCCTTCTGGCTTCCCTTGCTTGGTGCTTTCCCCAAGGAAAGTAATTATTTCAAACTTGTAGACCTCATTTTCACCAAGAGAACATTATCTTCAATACTGACCAGCTTGGGGTAGATGGTAAAATCACACACAAGCAAACTAAATTATTTATTAGTCAATCAATTTAGGATCCCAAAGCTTTGGAGGGCTTTCCCAGGCCACAAGCAGGGAGCTGGATGGGAAGTGGAGCTGCTGGGATTAGAACCGGCACCCATATGGGCTCCTGGCACATTCAAGGAGAGGACTTTAGCCACTACACTATCACACCAGGCCTGATGTGCCTCTGTTATTAAAGCACTTTGGTCTCAGCTTTAAACTTTTCTCCACATGTCTAATATTTAGTAGGCTAATGCTGTCTTGTTTTACAAACTATGTATTAGTTTCTTCATTGTTGCAATGTTGTTGAGTGGCTCACATACACCAGTGTACACTTAGAGCTCAGTAAATTTAGCTCCATGATATTATTGTTGCTATTATTCACAAATGTTCATTGATCCTTCCTTTGAATGAAGAATGTAAGAACTGTTCAAAACATAAGTCATTTATCCGGTTCATTGGAAACATCTTAGTAAAAACAAAACAAAACAAAAAAAAACTCCTTATTTTAAAGAGTTTCCCTGTATATGTCAAAAGTTTGAAATTATGACAGTATGAATATAATTTGGCCTACATAATTTTCATGACATCCATAAACTAGAATTTAATCAGGACAAACTTTCCACAAAAACTAAAACATTCAAAAATTTTAGCTGTATATAATGTTACATTTAGTAACCAGACATTTTTTTCCATCATAATAAATTTGTATAATTTATTAGTAAAGTACAATTTTCACCCACTTTGCAATATTTTCAGCTATCTTATCAATTAACTTTAATTTTCTTTCCAATATAAATCGGCACATCAGAGTCATGTGACCTTAGCATAATCCTCTCTCCTTTTTATGTAAAATATTACATTATTAAAAGAAATACTTTTTAGGCTTAATGCATGTTTTCCACAAATTCTTACTTTAAAAATCCCAAAATAATTCCCACCGTTTATTAATATCTATATTACCGATAATAACCATGAGCAGAGTGTTCCAATTTACCTCCAAATTGCTCCTAATCATTATGAAACCTATAAATAGTCACAATGTATTTATACACCATCCCAAATTATACTGTTATCACATATTTGTTATTTTGAGTTGTAAGCAATTAAAAAATAACTGAACGCGGAAGTTCCTTTTGTCCTTTATGCTGTTTTGCTTAAAAGGAAAAGATTCAATTGGTTACAAAAGACAATGTTCAATATATGTCACAGGACAACTGGTATTCTCCAGGCTGGAAACCTGCCATCCAGGGAAATATGCACAAGAAATCCTGCTCCGTAAATGCTAGTGTTTCTGCTTACAGCTCCAGCCAACTGACAGAGCTATGCTTTCTGTTTTTCATAATTTCCAGACTCATTCCTTATGAAGAACACCATACAAAACAGAAGTTGCATCACACAGCTTGTTAGGTTTTTTTTTTCCCCCTCATTGGTAGGTCAATTTAATTCTTAGATATAACATTGACACCAATAATAATAATCCCAAAGGTTAAAGATGTAATATTATCTTCCGTACAATATTATTAAATACAAATGTGATAGTTAAGGTAGCATTCCATTTTTCCACACGGATACATCATAAGTACTTGAGCCTAATATAAAAATATCCATTACTTTTATTTTGGTACAGAGAGTTTTTGGAATTCATGCATAATTTTAATAATATGCTTTTTCCCAAAATATTTTAATTCTTTCCAAACTCAAAGATTTTATTTTATATGCACTAAGATAGACATGTTGCCATTCTATTTCTCCATGTACCTTACAAAAATCTGTTTTTAAGGAATTGTCAGGGTCACAACAAATGCATGCTAATACAACACAATTCTAATTAACAGTAATGATAATGTGATGTTGAATGCAAGCAGAGCAGATACCATGTAAACATAAAATACTTCCTTTCTTTGCTCACATTCTGTCCCCATTCCTTGCTTTCCTCCCATCCTTCCTTGTGTTTCTTCTGCTTACTTTCGAAGTGCTTCCTGTACATGTGTTAGGGTGCTTGGATCTGTCTCTCTTCACCCTATGATTTCTGAACTGCTATCTTTCCCACATGATCATGAACACTGTAGCCAAGTTACCTCAATCAGTTCACAAGTAAGATGCTTGTTACAGCGCCATTCAGTTTAGCTGTTATGCTAAAAAAACATAACAGGAGCTAATATTGACTTGCTGCTAAACAACTTTTTTGCTACAAGACAGCATCGATGCAGTTGTGTCCCTAAAACAACTAGTAACCCTTGTTTTTGTGTGTCAGAACAGCTTAATTCTAGAGTCAAAATGACACTATGACAGTGTGTATTATTTATTTTTTACACATTTAAAGTGAAAATTATTTTGCTTTGGAATCCTGAAAATACTGTCCCTTTTCCTCCCAACAACCAACAATACCAATTTTCTCAAATGTCAGCAGCCAAATTAAATGCGTTTTTAGATTTAGAGTGTCTATTTCTTTATGAATTGGTACCTTCTCTTTGTGGCATTATAAAATTTTAGTATATAACATTAGTCTGTTTTATTAGTTAGGTTTAGCAATCTGTAATCTTATAACATGAAGCTTTTAAGCATTCATTTACTTTGTCTTGCCTGCCTTCTATATATTCATGAAAATACACGCTTTGCAACAAAGATACATTCCATGACAAGGTTTGTACTGAAATAAGTAAATTTAAAAGAAGAAATGATTCTTTTTCTCATTTAGCAACACATGAACAATATCTAAAATTAATTCAATCATCAAACTAGATGTCAAAAATATGATGTGTATGTTATTGTACATTACTAGTTATATTTCATTGTTTAATAAACAATATGTAAAACTACTTATAGATTATTTTATAATTTATCACTTAGAAGAAAAAAGGCTCAACTGAATTTGGCTAAATAATATGAAAATTACGATTTGTGAAAAGGAAATAAAATCCAAGGGCTGTTTTGACATCATAATCTTATTCATTCCAATCAGCTAACTTGGAACACCCCTAGTCCCAACCCGCCCCCCACCACACACAGACAAACACAGTGATTTTTCTACAGCCAGAATTCATTATTTAAGAAATCTATGCAAAGAAGTAAGAATGATTCTTCAATATAAATGTTTGGTGTCCTATGAAATGCACCTTTTCTTTCTGTAACTATAATTCTTGACTAAGCTGATACAGAGTTTTAATTCTGAAAAGAGAAATGCCCCATCAGAGAAAGCAATGCATTTTCACAGAATCTATCGTCTGCTCTGTTTGTCAATCCAGTGAGCAATCAGGCAAATTACAAGATTATTAGTTTATATAATGTGGCTAAGCAGAAGCACACGGGGAGTACCAGGAAATCCTTGAGTCATTTCTTATGACATCCCAACCATGTCGTAAAAATTAATATATAGGCTTACCTGTTAAATACAAGGGTTTCCAATGCTGTAGATGCTTTAGAAACTATGCATTTGCCCTAACAAGATGAGCCTCCTGTGGGCGATCACCCAGATCCCCACCCTGCCATCTGGAGAGTGTGGCTTAAGCTTAACCTTCCCCATGAGCTGAGGCACAGCTCTCAGGCCTAAACATAGAGTGTGACCTGCAACATGGCCTGAAGGTCGAAGGGAGTACACCTGGACCAGGCATGACCTCCGACATGACCGGAAGATCTAGGTAGGTAGACGTGTCATACAGCCAATGACAGCATCCTTGGTAGGTGTGGGGTCTGCCCGAAGGCTCCCTCCTGTCCCCCCCTTTCTACCCTTTAAACACTGTAACCTGTGCGTGATAAGGCGGGCGTTCCTCACCAGCTTGTCTTGGTAGTTCTCATGGTTCTTGTGACCGAAGGCCAGCGTCTGCCTCACCCTTGGTGACTTCAAGGCCAGCTGGCAGTTTCTTCCTCTTTGCCTTAAAATCCAGGAGATAAAATACCAGGCTCATGTTTACATGAAGAGTCTGTAAAAGTGGAGGTCAAGCACAAATCAGTAGCCATCTGTTTAGACACGCCAAATTATAATGATTGATAAGAATTTCACTGACATGATCACAAAAATGCATTCTCAACTCTAACACGGATTTGTGGATTGTGATATCATAACAGTAATAATTGCATTTATGTCATCTTCACCCAATTCTTACGTTGAAACTTTTTAGTCCTCACAGTGACTTTTGGAAGGTTGAAAGATAATGAAGAAAGTAAAAGCGGTTATTTAAGAAATAAAAGGTAAAATGTGCATGTACTTAAAGGAGTACACAGGGAGAAAAATGCTAGCAGTATATACCCCCATTTTCTGCATAAAATATATGAACACTTTATTCACTCTGTGATGATGAAAATGAGTTTTCTAGGTGATTTCAGACTGATTAACATATCACAAAATAATTTTATCATCGTGAAAAAGTCCTCATGATAAGTAATTTATGGACATATCAAAAATTATTAAATGCTTCTTTGTCATTTAAATAATTTAGTCTAAAGAAAAGAATTTAAAAGGCATCGTCTGCACTGGCATTGTCCTTCATCTGATTATTTCTTGCCACGAGGATGAGAGACTTTGTGCTTTGCGGGGAAATTATGAAAGTCTTAACATAATCTCTAAGGCATAATGACTTATTAAATACATCTTCCAAACATGAGCCCTTTGAGCTGACATTTTCTGGGCAGCAATTTTTTTCAAAGGTAAATTTCTCAGAATGTGCAAGTCACAGCAATTTTTTTTTTTTTTTTTTTGGCTAAACAAGTCAGTAAGGATACAGTACAATATAAATTTGTTTCCATGAAGTTTTATTTTATGCTGCTTCCTGTATTAGAGCATTTGGAACTATTGAGTAGCACATATAATTATAGTTAATGTGACAAAAACAATTAAATGTCATTTCCAGAAAAGCCATTCGATATGAAGTATCTTTAAATGCATGAATTTAGGTTATGTTAGAACATAAAATGCATCGACTACCAATGAATGTTTCACAATTCTTACTAAGAAAATAAACATCGTAAAACAAAGGTAAAAGTGAGGGAATGTGTGAGACTACATGCTTTGATGCGTCACATACATATTTATTTAATCTCAGGATCAATTTTCTTGAGAATGCTTTTGAGCAGTTTTATTACAAGGTTGATGCGCTGTAGAAATAGTTCAGCTTTCTCCATTGCACTGTTCAAAGACCTGAGAACACCACATATCCAACACGGAGGCTCTTCAAACTTAAACATATGTTTATATCTGTATGCATTCATATTTATTTAATGTTAAGTATATTTTCTGCTTCCCAAATGGAAGCCGATTTATTCATTGTTTAGGCAATATTGAGTACCTCAAATTCTCATCATTAGCATTGTGAACGTTGGGGGTTGTGGATGGCAAAATCTAAACTCAGAAATGTCAAAAACAGGAGAAAAAATGCTGAAATATTTGATCTGAGGCTTCTCCTCTGATTCATTTCTAATTCATCGCAAGTTTACTCCTAGGTGATCCTGGCATTATACCACTGGGAAGCTTTGTTTGCAGTTCCTGTCTGTGGATTGTCATGCTCTTGACATTCATTGATTTGTTTGCAATGTTGATGAACATAAATCCCATATGTGTTTCAACACACTTTTCAATTTGATCCAGTCTACCCTGTTTGAAATATTTCTCTTATGTCATTAAATAATTATTTCTAAGGTGTATCCTAAATTATTTGCAATTATTATTTTTATTCTTTCTAAGGATAAACAGTCTTCATTATTAAAAAAAAACTATGAATTAGTTATACTTAGGAAAAACTGCTTGCATATTAAAAAGTCAAGGAGTTGACAGATTGAAATACCGAAAAACAAATCAAGCATTTTGGTCTCAACATAATATCTGCAAGATGTTGGGAAATTAGGTTTTCTTAGGTATTATGTAAGACATATGACAATAAGATTATGCAACACATCTGCTCATTACTTGGCTTGTTCAAATGCTGGTCATAATTTTGAATCTTTTTATTTATATAAAGAGAACAGATTTCATGTAGTTCATCATTATATTACCAAGATAAATATACTTTCCCCTTTTTGGTCTCCCTCTTTCAACAGCTTGCTTCCTTCTTTTTAAAATGATTTTTTGTAAAAACATGCTACCAGTTAACTCTAGTTGCAGGCTTAATGCCCAAGTAATAATGTTACACAAATAAAAAAAAAAATAGGAAGACCACCATTCCACTAGAGTCTTAGAATGTTAAAATGACATTCATATCACAAGATGTCCATTCATGTTGCAAGATGTTTGTTCTTACCTATTTCTTGTACTTTTATATTAACTGCCACATAATGGAGAAAATGACATTTGTCTCTTTGGGGACTGGCTTATTTCATTGAGCATAATGGTGTTGAGTTGATTCTATTTGTTGTGAAAGACAAAATTCCATTCTTGTTGACAGGGTATATATACCAAATATTATTTTTATCCATTTGTAGGTTCACAGACATCTTGATTAATTATATCTTTGATGTGCTGTAAATTCAGCTGCAATAAAAATGTAGCAGGCAATAATTGATATGCTATTTATATCATTTGTTGAAGAGGCTGTCTTTTCCTCAGGAACTGATTTTATCCTTTTTGTGTCACAGAATAATAGGTTACAACTACATAGGTTAGTGTTTGGTATTTCTCTTGTGTTCCATTGGTCTACATGAGTATTTTCATGCCAGTAGCAGTCAGTTTTTAATATAACTGCCCTGCAGTGGGACTCAGAATCTGGTGCTGTGACGTCTCTGACTGACACTCTCTTCTCTTGCTGTATGAATTTTAGATTGCTTTTGTCTAAATCCAACAAGAGTGTTCTTAGTATCTTGATTAGAATCACATTGAATCTCTAAATTACATTGGGTACTACAGGCGTTTTGATGCTATTAAATCTTCCAATGCATAACAGGGCAGTTGTGTGTGTTGTGTGTGTGTGTGTGTGTGTTCCTCTAATTCGTTAATGTTTTGTCATTTTCTTTGTAGAGATCTTTCACATTCTTGGTTAAGTTTATTCCTTAATGTTTAATCTTTTTTTTTTCTAGTTACAGTAAATTTAGACAGTCTTACTAATTCTTTCTCAGCCATGTCATCCTGTGTATCTAAACGCTATTAACATTTGAATGATGATTTGCAATGCTTCTGCACCAATGACTTATATGGAGTACCTTAATCACACTTTTACAGAATCCAGCCATCTGCAATCAGTGATAGCTTGACTCTGTCTTTCCAAATTATATGCCTTTGATTTCTCTCTCTCTCTCTCTCTCTCTCTCTTTTATTTATTATTTTTTTTTTGCCTAATGGCTTTTGCTAAAATGTCCCTAACTGTATAGAGTAGTAGTCATGGGAGTGGGCATCCCTTTATAATTGTGGATCTTAACAGAAATACTATCTACTTTTCTCTACTCAGTGTAATCCTGGCTATGGATTTGTCCCATATTGTCTTGATTTTGTTGAGAAATGCTTCTTCTACATCCATTTGCTTTAAAGATTTTATGAATTATTTTTTATCAAATGCTTTCTCAGCTTCTGTTGAGTCTATTATTTGTCTTTATTCCTTGATATTTTTTAGAAGATTTATTTATTTATCTTCAATTTCTTATCATTTCTGTGTAAAGGCTACATACTCGGTGTAAGTCCAGTTTCACACAGGTGAATGATGTTTCTCAAACATTTCTGGCCATGATAAACTTGCTTTTTGTTGATACTTGAAGTTGTGCTTTTCTAGGATGATGATCTGAGATTCTATTTCTTTGTTGTGGCTTTTATGAATGTGGGATAAAGGGTATCCTGGTATCTTAGAAGTTTGAGAAAGTTTCCTCTTTGACAACTGTTTTGAACCTCTTGAAAAGATATGGAAATTGTCATGAAAAATTTTGTATAAATCCTCTCCAGGTCTTTTATATCTCTATGAATATATATGCAAGTTAATCATATCTATTTATTTATATGTGACACACATATATGATTCATTTATTTGTTTCAAGGCAGCGTTATCAAGAGGAAGGGAGAGAGCTCACCTTCTCTGATTCACTCTCCAAATGGCCACCATGTCAGACCTACTTTGTAACATTGCACATCGCTGCAAAGGCCCACAAATGGGCGTTCTTGCACTTCCTTCTCAGGCATACTGTCGGGGAGCTGGATTAGAAGTGGAGCATCCAGGATGCCAACAATACAGGCAGTGGATTCTATGTTGCCTATTTGTATTTGATTTAAATACTTAGTGCCCTGAAGAATTTGGATGTATTTCCCCCTCTTATTAGTCATAATAATGAAATAATTTTAAAAATCTAGTGCTTCTACAAATAGTTTGAGTTTTTTTTAATAGTGCCCTTTTATTCTTCCCACGTGCTAGCAAAGTGAATATTAATAAACTTGGCCTCTAATTTTATATTTTACCTGTGGCATAGATGGCATTTAATCGCGGCCATTCCACTCTGTTACAATGAGAAGAGTAAATTTAGAACTCAATTACAGAGGGAGGGACAGTATGGGCGGTTATTTTGGACAAGGCTTTAGTTTCTCTAACAGTTACACTTAACTGAATTTCTCTGGCTTGATGCCATTCATCTGCTTTGCAAGAAAGAGACCCATAAGATGCATTGCTGAACTTACTGTAACAATTTGTTTCAAATTGTTTTCTATATTTTACACAGTATTCGCCACAAAATATCCTGGGAGAAATTTCACTCTCATCTTGGGACAGACAATAGTTACTCTTACACAACATCTGGTTTACTTTTATCTTAAGTGCACTATAAATAAACAGAGTAATAATGTGCTCTGTTTGCATTGCTGCTGAACATCTTGGGTCTAAATTTGTTCCACTGTTCTGGCAAGTGTGTTGGAATTAATGGCATACACTTAACATTCCAATCAGTCTCCTAAGTACTGCTTCATTTCTTTTTCTCCTTGATTCTGATTTAAAAATATGTACTGCTTATACAAAAATCTTTTTCAAGTGTTCTTAAAAATCACATTATGGATTAAGTGTTATTTGAGCCGCCTTATAGCTAAAGTTCTAAAAATAAAGAGAGAAGTGCAGAAGATTGTGCATGAGTTTTAACAAGCTTTTCTTCATCATCAGCTGAGTGCTAAAAGACAATAAATGTTGAATTGGCTTGGGAAAAAAAAAAGAATCTGATTGAATAGCTAATTCAAGTAGCTGAACAAGAGTAATTGTGACAAATACCACGCCGTAATTTTTGTTTGTTTGTTTTAATTTAGTATAGCATTCCTCATAAAGCCTTCAGCACATGTGTATCTGCCATATGGGCTGGAGGATTTATCTCTGCTTCAGGCCAAGAGGGAAGAAAGGAAACAACTGCTGTGACATGACAAACAGGAATAAGTAAAAGATGCGAACCAACCTTCAAATGTAAGACACAGAGACTATAGCTCTCACATTTTTTAGTTTTGTTCAAACACCTTTAATTCCGGAGAGGTGTTGCTTAAATTCTCTCACATCCTCAATTTTCTCGTACGTAAACTTGAACGTACATATATGAAAGACGTGGCACAATCCTAGACACACGGGATTCCGTGATTCTAATGCTTGTGACCTCACAACTCCCCCTTCTTCTTTTCTTTTGACTCAAAGCTCAGCTTATAAGCGCAATCTCTAGGTATCTTAACAGCCAACCAATGTCTGTTGCATTTTTGCAAGCCAAATGCAGCTGAATTTTGTTCAATCGAATCAAATATTCAAATATTTTAAAACTTTTCAAGTGACTTTATTTAAAAAAAAAACTGATTTTTCCATTTGTAATTGTATATCTTTTTGAAAAAAATGCTTTAGATTTGATAATATTTGAGTCTGAATATTCAATTAACAAATTTGTGAATCGAAACATACCAAAAGAAATGTAGCTCAGGAAATGGTTGAAAAGCAGTGACCATTGTAATTTCAGCAAAGTGGACACTGATGTGGTTTTGAGGCTATTACGAGTTCATATGCAGATGGACACTCTTTAGGGAGTGTTGGTAACTTCCCATTCATTTTTATCCTCTCTGTGCTTCTATCATTTTCCTAAAGTCATTTGTAAGAATCTCAGTAAATTTTTGCTGTGAAACTATTTTTGTGACATTTTCAACTTCTTAGAATCTTGTGACAGAAGCATATGAAAACAATTTCTCCATGTCTGCTTCTAGCGAATCTGGCTTTATGAACTTAATTGTCATTGGCAGTCAACATATTCAGCCATGGCTCTACAGCCAGACTCCAATTCCATCTCGTACTGCTATTTTCATTTTCATCTCACATCTCACATGTTCAAAAACTCCCTCAAATGTGTCCCCTTTCGTGCTTAACTAATTAGGAATTTCCATGCACAATTATTTACTTATTTTAGGCTGAAAGCTGGAGCCATTTTGGATACTTTTTCCCCCACATTCCATATCCTACACATATATACACACAACTAGTAATCCCATCATCTCTGTTTCCAAATTTGTTCCAGGATTAAAATGTTTCTTGTACCCTCCATCTCAAACCAGTCAAACATTAGTACCTCATTTTAGTGAAGGTCCCATACTCCCAATTCCAATATTAAAAAGGAAATAGTTTGCTTTAGTGATGTAGTGAGGTAATCTGCAACTTGCCGCTGTGGTACCCAAAGTCAGAGCATCAGTTCTAGGCCCTGCCACTTTACTTCCATTGAAATTCCCTACTAGTTTGCTAGAAACTTAACAGGGGCATTCCCAGTCAGAGACCCTGGAGTCCTTGCATTCTGTCTCTCATAGCTCAGTCTTTATGGTCACTGGGGCGAGTTAACAAGTCGATGACTCTTCCTCGCCGTCTACCAGTCTCCCTATAAAATAATGAAATAAATCCTAATAACAAAGAACCTGGTGAATACTATTAAACTGTCAGCTCATGGATGTTCTCTACCTTATACTCAGAGACTTAAACATCTAATAATGTCCCAATCTTAATAGAAGATTCTGCTTTCTCTGCTAAGTTGCCTTCATTTTGTTTCTTCATCTTCTAGAGAATTTCCCGTGCACTCTCAGGTACTCTGTGTTTTTTCTAATATATCCTACCCTGGGACCCACAGTATGAAGTAATGGGCACAGCTGCCACCTGTAACACCAGCATAACCATAAGGACACTGGTTTGATTTCTCACTGCCCCATGTATTATCTGGCTCCATCTTAATGATCTGTAAAAAGCACTAAAAGCTGCCCAGGTGATTTGCCTCTGTCATCTACAAGAGAGAGCTGGAAGTAATTCCAGGCTGCTGGCTTTGTCCTGCTCCAGTGCCAGCTGGTAGTTGAAGGCACATGAGGAGTGAATCAGCAGATGCAAGATTTCTCTCTTTCTCCCTTTTTTTCTCTCTTGCTGTAACACTTGATCTCTTTCATTCTTTTCATATCTCCCTTTTCCCTTGTGGTATTTACAAATCCAGAAATAAAACACATATAAATAAAATATTCATTCCGATCTAAGTGTCCATCATTATTATTGTCTGGAGACTCTGCTAACAAGTGTCTCTGTATGTTTATTCATTCATTGTTTGCAATCACTGCTCTAAAATTACTTTCTCAAAAAAAGCTCTCACATAACACACCATCCTCTTATTCTGCAAAATTGCCTTGGAATATGTAAGTATTTAACAAAAATACCTTGTTAAGTGAAAAACAATGCAAGTATGTCAGAATTACATCTCTTTTCTTTTTTAAAAAAAATTTAAAGACTTATTTATTTTTATTAGAAAGGCGGATATACAGAGAGGAGGAGAGACAGAGAGGAAGATCTTCCACCTGATGGCTCACTCCCCAATGGCCACAATGGCTGGAGCTGAGCCAATCCAAAGCCAGGAATCAGGAGCTCTTCCAGGTCTCCCAAGCGGGTACAGGGTCCTGAGGCTTTGGGCCATCCTCAACCAGGCCACAAGCAGTGTGCTGGATGGGAAGCAGGGCTGCTGGGATTAGAACCAGCGTCCGTATGGGATCGCAGTGTGTGCAAGGCAAGGACTTTAACCACTATGCTATCACGCCGGGCCCCAACATCTCTTTTCTGAAACAAACTATCTGCTGGGTCTTGTGCTGTATGTCCTCATCCTCTACACGGCTTACCTCCTGGCTGGTTAAAGAGTTTTGTCTAAAGTAAGAGGTTCTTACAAGATGTTAACATCATTTAATGTCATTATTCTTTCAATTTAAATCTCGATACTTCTTGACTCCTTTATACTTGGTATTATTTTCTTTTAATTATTTTTTTTCAGGATACAATTTTCCTTTTCCCCGCCCCGGCACAGTTTCCTTATTATTTAAAGATCGAGTAGCATTCCACAGAGTAGATACACCGTGTTTTCTTCACCCACTCCTCTTTGGACAAGCATATAGGTTGTTCTCATGCCTTCGCCTCTGTAGATTGTGCAGCTGTGAATATCAGATTAGAGGGCCCTTTCTAATATGCAGATGCCATTTCCATTGGTTATTTTCCCAAAAATTGGATAGGCGGTTACGCAATGGGTAAGTTTTCAGCTCTCTTAGCATTTGCCGTACTGACTTCCATAGGGGTTATTCTAGCAATCACTCCCACCAACAATGAAGGAAGGTACATTTCTCCCTACATTTACACCTGCCGGTATTGGTAATAGAGTTCTGATTGTAGAACAATCTCACTAGAGTTAGGTACAACCCTAATATGGTTCTCATTTGTATTTCTCTAAAACAAGATAACCAAATATTAAGAAAAGTAATTTTAAAAAGACATTAAAAGTTGGATAAACCTACAATGTCCCTGGATCAATAGCATCAACATAATCAAAATGTCCATGTTACCAAAAGTAATATACAGATTCAACATGATTCCAATCAAAATCCATACAACATTCAGCTCAGAAATTTAAAAAAAAATGATGCAAAAGTTTGTCTGGAAATACAAGAAACCACAGAAACCCAAAACTACCCTGAAGAACAAAAACCAAGGTGGAGGAATCCCAATTCCAGACATCAAGACATACTGCTGTGCGGAGCCCATCATGAGGCTGATATAGTAACAGGGAAGATCAACGGAACAAAATACAAATCCCATGAAAGAGACCACACATGTACAGCCAATTAATCTTCAACAAGAGAACTGAAGAAAATCCAGGAGAGAAGTTTTGTCTCTTCAGCAAATATTTAATATTATTTTTAACATGAGTATTATTACCTTTGTGTGTTAGCCTTTTGGTGTTGTCAATAGGCTGCAGCTCAGCTACCAGGCAGCATGACCCAATGGCATTTTGGAGTCCTTGAGCTCCAAGTCCAGCGTTATTTCCATTGTGCCAATGCATACCTGGTAGGACCAAATACTTAGGTTCCTACCATACATGTCGGAGACTGATGATTCAGCATTATCCAGTCTCTGCTGCTGAAGACAGCAGTGGAATGAAAACGTGGATGGGAGAATTTTGTGTCTTTAGAATAAAAATACATGTCATGTTTAATTTCTAAGTCTGTGTTTCACTTTATGGTTTTAGAAATGTCCTCAGCCAGAAAGAAAAGACTATCAATATCCCAAGCTGTGTGGTCATCTGTGCATTGACTGGGCCATGCCCAGATGGTCTTGATCCAGTGTTTGTGATCAAGGCAATGATGATGACAATTTATGCCTCCAGAAGTTTTGTGAAGACATTATAGTTCAATTTGTGTTCTACAGAAATCACCTCATTTTTGGTGTAAAAACATGTAATTTCCTTATTCCTGTGCTCTTAAACGAATTCAGTACACACTCAATAATGAAAGCCAGAGCTTTCTGACACAATTTTCTGTTCATTCTAGTGTTAATGGGTATGCATTGTCCAACACTGTTGTAATTTACAGTGATTATTATTTTTGGTAATTCAAATATAACTCATGCTGAGGATATTCAAATGCCTTCCTCTGAGTATGATTAACCTGGCAAGCTAGATTTAAACTAATAATAATAAGTAGAAGTCACGATGCCAAGCAAACAGCAAAAACTCCTTAGCTGCCCAAATTAACATTTCATTTTTGTCTATTCACTTGCAATAAAAACAATTTTGTCTTAACTATTCATATTTTCAGATTATTAGACTGAAGGGGTTTAATATAATCAAGTTTTCTATTAATATAAGACAATTTCTTGGCTATAGTAAAAGGATTTTGCTGGTAGAATATTACTTTAGCAAAGCAATGATAAAAATTAAGCCAATAAATCAGTTCCACCTCAATTCTATTTTTCTTTCTTGAGATTAAAGAAGTAAAACAAAAGACACATTTTCCAACCAGCTCTTCACTAAGAAATGTATCCTTTGGAGTATCTCATTACTGTTACTGTTCTGATGCTACCTTCCTTCAACAAGCTCAATGCAATTTTTTCCAAGTTCATGATTTTTATCCACTTTCAGCTGCAATCTTGTCTACAATTATTCATTGCGGTCGGACTTGAATATGGTTTGCCTATTTTAAGAAATAGATTCATGTATAGAAAACATATTAAAATTAGGAAAAAAGATAACATTTTTCTTAAACTATTTTATGTTTTAAGTTTCATGGACCTAAAATTGATTTACAAAATCTTCACATATTCAAAGTGTGCTATGTGTTTGTACATATGTGTAAAACTTGATTACTACAATACAATCAACTTGATAAGTATCCGTGAAGGCCAGAAGTTAACTTAGGTCACTTCGCTATTCCCAAACTCAGAGAGGCAGAGAATAGAAGATAGCAACAATGGGTAAAAAGAAAATATGACAAAATTTCATTATAAGCAAATGTTTTGAAAATCTAATATGTGGTGTGGTAATTATTCTTGATAAGCATAGTTTGAAAATCATGAATTTGCAAAACAGATCTTAAGTATTTTCCCTGAAAATACATGAAAAGGTTGCGACTGTTTGAAGCAAGGGATATGTTCAGTGGATTGGTTGCAATGGCATTTCACAATGCACAAAACATACTTAAGTAAAATACTACACATCTAAATTATACATATCTTTGTTATATCTCAATCAAGCTGGAAAAAAAAAACATGGTAGGTTTGATCCGCGGGATGAATCCAGGTTTAAGTCAGTTTTATCAGTTTATCGACTGGATAAACAAGGAGATGGCTGTAACCCTGCAGTACTACTCCGCTGTGAGCAATGCTGACGTCCTAGATTTCACAACGAAATAAATGCACGGTGCTAAGTGAAATCAGCCAGCCCATCAGACACATATTTAGGTTTTTCCCAATCGTAACTGTTATAAAGCGTACAAGGAGATCTGATAGTACGTGTGTCAAGTTGACTTTTTGAAACTTGGTTTCTTTTTATATCCCTTATCTACCAGCTTGAGGAACAGTGGAACTTCTTACTAACTGATGAAAATTTTACTTATTGGAAGGTTGATTTTTGTGAGTGTGAAACAAAAACTGAAAACAAAACTGAAAGCATGCTATTGTAAAAATTAAAAGAAATCCTGGAGATGAAAGGTGGAGTAAAGGTGGGAACATGTGTAAGAACAGTGCAGTGGGACGCATCAGTACATTCTTTGAACACTTAATGTAATTAACTAATGCACGATGCATAAACACAATCAACTTGTAGAAATCGTAAAAAGGGGAAGAAAAGTAGTTTTCACCATAATGCTTCTTTGCCATAGGAATCTTGTGTCAAAATCCTAATTTTGTTGACACGACCAACTTACAAGAAGGAAATCTCTTTTCCTGCAATGGGACATCACTCAAGACTGCAACAAAGGTGCAAAAGTCGTTTGCATCTGATTTTCTTTTTTCTAAATCGTTTTTATTATTTTTCATGATATAATTTATAGGTATCAATTCCCTACAAGTATGGGGATTTCCCACTTTGACACTCCTTCCCATATGATTAGAATAATGTATGTCTTTAGTAATAGTTACAAGATTAACATTTTGCTATTTAAGTACATGATGACATTGTAGATATATATAAAGATAGAAAAATTTAATATATTGTTTCACTGGAAGTCCCCCTTTTATTGTAGAATAGCGATGCCTATTGCAGTGTGTGGGACTCGGGGACGAAGAGATGGCGACTATCAGTCAAGGTCGTTGGGTTACATGTGGTAAGCAACACGGCGGGCCAGGACGGGGCCCTGGGCGTGGACACGGCGGGCAAGGACAGAGCCCTGGGCGGGAACACAGCGGGCAAGGAATGAACCCTGGGTTGAACACGGTGGGCAAGGACAGAGCCCTGGGCGGGAACACAGCAGGCAAGGAATGAACCCTGGGTTGAACACGGTGGGCAAGGACAGAGCCCTGGGCTTGGACACGGGGGGCAAGGACAGAGCCCTGGGCTGAACAAGGCAGGCAAGGACAGAGCCCTGGGCTTGGACACGGGGGCAAGGATGGAGCCCTGGGCGGGAACACGGCGGGCAAGGACAGAGCCCTGGGTTGAACACGGTGGGCAAGGACAGAGCCCTGGGTTGAACACGGTGGGCAAGGAATGAGCCCTGGGCGTGGACACAGGGGGACAAGGACAGAACCTTGGGCGGGAAAACGGTGGGCAGGCGACAAGTCGTTTCACAGAAAGACTAATCAGCCAGGGCCGTTCTGCTCACCTGCCCCTGGCCTATGGGAAGTGTCTTCCGCAGTCATGCTGACAGCAATCTGTTCCTAGTTCTCCCCTCCTGGAATTCTTGACCTGATGCTGTTGGCTGTTCTGCATAAGAAACTGAATTTCCCAAATAAATCATAACTGCTTAGACACAACCCCTGTCACATCTGTCTCCTGCGAGCCAGGAGGAGGTCAGCAGGCTTATCCTGTCCAGCAGGGGGTACTAGAAGAACTTGTACAGGGAGATTCCTCACAATGTATCTCCACTCAACTCCCAGAATTCTAATCTTTATTACAATTCATCTATAAGAATATGTGTATATTGTGGGTCTGGCATGATAGCCTAGCAGGTAAAGTCCATGTGTTATATGTGCCAGGATATCATATGGGTGCTGGTTCTAATCCCAACAACCCCACTTCCCATCCAGCTCCTTACTTGTGGCCTGGGAAAGCAGTGAAGGACAGCCCAAAGCCTTGGGACCCTGCCCCAGTGCGGGGAATCTGGAATAGCTCCTGGCTCCTGGCTTTGGATCAGCTCATTTCCAGCAGTTGAAGCCACATGGGAATGAATCAGTGGATGGAAATTTTTCCTCTTTGTCTCTCCTCTTTGTATATCTGATTTTCCAGCAAAAATAAACAAATCATTTAAAAAGTATATGTGTATATTCTTCCTCAAACACACATATGTATTTATATCAGAAAAAATATACATTTATATATATAATATTATATATATATATGCATTTATTCTTGGGAAGGCATATTTTATACAGATAAAAAGAGAGAAACACATTCCATCTACTGTTTCACTACTCAGTTGACTGAGACAAATGGAACTGATCTGATCTGATGCAACAAGCCTGGATATTTTTCTAGGTCTCCCATAAGGGTTCAGGCTCCCTTAGACCGTCCTCTACTGCTTCTCCAGGCCACAAGCAGGGAGGTGAATAGAGAAAGGAACAGCCACCATTACTAAGGGATGCCACATTTTCAAGGCAAAGATTTAGACCCTGGACCAATGTGTCAGGCCTAGAAACAAAAAATACATACATAAACAGACCTATAATCAGGAAGAATGTTGAATTAGTAATTAAATCCTCCAAACAAAGATTAACTCAGGACTGTATGGCTTCATTGCTTAATTGTGCAAAGTATTTCAAGAATTTACCGTAATTCTGACTAAATATTTAAAACGGTAGAAAAAGTGGGAATCCTTCGGAATTCTATAAAGCCAACATCACCTTAATACCAAAGCCAGCTAGAGACACAACAAAGAGAACCACAGATTGATACCCCGGATGAATAGATTCAAAAACATTTCAACAAAATACTTCCAATGAAGTTCAGTAATATATCAGCTAGGATATTCACTCAGAGCAGATGGGATACATCTCATTTAATGTACACAGATCAGTAACTATAATGTACCACATCAACAAAATGAAATATGAATGCCATATGATCTTCTAGATAGATGCAGAGGAAGCACTTGATAAAATACAATGCAAGTTCATCAAAAAATCCATAAGAAATATATGCAAAGAAGGAACATTCTACACCACAATCAATATAATGTTTTGACAAGAAAACAAAATAATCCAGGGAAAACTCCTGACCCGTTCGATGTATTGTTGGGACAATTGGATAGCAACCTGCATAGGTAAGAAGGAAGAACCCAAGCTCTCACCTTATACAAAAGTCAGCTCCAAGTGGATCAAGGACCTAAATATGCGCCCAGAGCCCATCCAATTAATAGAGAAAGTAGGAAACATCTCCCAGTGTACAGGAATTGGTAAAGACTTCATATAAAAGTCACCAAAAGCACGGGCAATCAAATTCAAAGTAAACACATGTGACTTCATCAAAGGAATAAGTATCTGTACAGCAGAGGAACGGTTCAACAAACTGAAGAGGTAACCAGCAGAATGGAAGAAACCGTTATTAAATACACAGCAGAGAGAGGGCTAATATCCTAGATTTATAAACAACTTCAGAAACTCAGCAGCATCAAAAATAACCCTGTGAAGAAATGGGCAGAGGAAATGAGCAGGTAACTTTTAAAGGAACAAACAAAAATGACAAACAGATACATGAGAAAATTTTCAAGTTCCCTGTTAGGTAAGTGCAAATAAAAACCAAAGGGATATTGCACCTAATTCCAGCGAAAATGCCCCGGAAAAATGAACTCTAGTAAAACTTGCTGGCATGGAGGTGTGGAAAAAACCACACTGTTCCAATTGCTGGTTGGAGTGCAGGCAAGGGCAGCCACTACTGAAGTAGGGTGGAGAACACTGACAACTGAGGAGAGACTCATCATCTGACTCAGCTAGCCCACTCCTGGATACATATCCAAATGAAGTGAAATCTGTGTACGAGAAAGCAACATGTAACCCTATACATTACAGTAGCACAATCCACAATCGTGAAAATGTGAAAGCAAACTTGATGCCTGTGGAGAGAGGAATGGATAAGGAAACAATGGTAATCTACCACACAGTCAATTGAAAAAAAAAAAAAAACAGAATTCTACCGTTTTCAACAAAATGGTTTCAAGGAGAGATCTCAGTGAAATAAGCCATTTCCACAAAGTACTTTGTTTAGTTTTATTTGTTTGGTTTCTATTAAGATCTTCCCTCACTGTGAAGAATTTGACCACAGCTTCACGTATCATTTCAGACTTTCACATCTTCATCCACACTAAGCTTGCCTTTGTCCTATCTCCTGGTATGCTAAATCAATCAGCCTGGATTCCACAAAGACACCTTTCTTCATATTGAACACTATGGCCTTTGCATCTATTCTGTTTTCTCGTTGATTTCTTCTCCAATACAAATTACAGTGCAAAGCCTCAAATACTGGAGTTGTAGAAAATGCTGGATATGAATAAATTGTTGAAATCTGAACTTAATATGCTGTACTGAGGATCTTTGAGAAGATTATTAAATGCTTAAATACATGCCAGGTAATTATTCTTCATGGAAAACGGAAGGTTAACACATCATCACCATCATCCTTACTGAAAATGGGCCAATTTCACTGAACTCTTTACCTGGGGATAGGTAAAAGAACATTTCTGGGAAAGAAGAGAAGTAAATAAAATTGTAAAATTTGCAGGGGAATTAATGAGTACTATTTGTTATGACTAATAATATTTTGCATGCTTTGTATTTTTTATCCATGTTGAAATTTTATTAAGGGTAATGCAACATCGCTCATGCTATGTATGTTATGTTATAATCAGAATGTCTCTATATTGATAGTCTTTGAAATAAGTCTATATCCTGTGAAGCCTGTCATCATTAGCACATGGATTTTAGCAACTGAGAAATGTTAATGTACCGTAAATAAGACCTTTTAATTATTTCACTCGCTAATCGGTCACTATACTTTTAAAAAGGACAAAGGAAAGTTCAAAAAGCATACACTTGTTCAGTTTGCGGGAAAAATTAAAGTTTCTATACAATTACACAATTTTACCTACTAGTTAACGTTTTATAAGTAAGAGTTATCATAGAATGTCTTTCATGGATTTGGTGAAATGGAAAAATGTTAGTAACTAACTTTATTATGATTTGAAGCTACAGATATTTTTCAAATTTGCACATTTTTAGGACACATTTTATATTTTCCTTAGATAATCTCACTCAGGTCATGCATGGGATAGTGACAAATAAAATCATCAGCAAAGACTCCTCTGTCTATTGTGGTGAGGTGATTACATGGGAAGGCAAGATTCTGAATTCCACACAATGATACCGTAATCATGCTTCTAAACATTGTTCAACTTATAATTTTTCCAATCATTTAAACTATAGCCACCTACAATATAATAAAACATATTCTAAGCATTTTAAAAAAATAAGGCTCTTCATGTGAATTTAATTCTATTACTGCACAAAAAAGATAAATGCTGTTTGTACTATTAAAATAATGTCTACTTTAGGAATAATTATTGTAATAATGATCTTAACAACTTTAACAAAATGTTCTAGATTATTAAACTTAAATTTAGCTGCTGAAATCCAAGTTTCATGGGTTTTTCTATTTAAAATGTATTAAGTATAACTTCAATGATTTATTTCATTTTGCAGGTTTCATAATTATATAACAAGGAAGGCAGGGAGCCAGTTGGGTGGGCCCCACTTTGCTGCTCTGTATCACTTCAGCAGTGAGTTGAGTAGTTGGGTCCCTAGCCTGGTCATTGTGGTGTCCTGGCGCTGCAGGTATTAGCTTAACACAAAACTCCCTCAGGAGTATTGGCTCTTTGTGTGCTTAACAGACTTAGCTGCATACCTTCAGTTTCTTCCTTCCACTAGGAAATTCTCCAGGTAGACAATCCTATGTCACAGTCCCCATGTCTGTTGACTAAATGAAGGGTCCTTAGAGACCGGCAGACACTGGAAGGTCTTTTCTGTAATATTCCTTTGTCTGCCTGAAGATCCGACAACACTAGGACAAGGGTCATGTTTGGTCCCTGCGTTGCTTGTAATCACTTTAACTAATGTAGCAAGGAGGAACTACACAGCAACAAAGATTTATTTCACACCATAGCTTGTGAGTCTCCTGGAGCAAGATTAAGAGGCCTCGTCTGTTTAGCCATTTTTCTGAATGCAGAAGATAACTGAGGGTGATCACATGGTGAATCCATAGGCTGAGAGCAGGAAAATGGACTTGTGAGAGTCTATTTTCTTCCACACCATTAGGGGAGAGAATACTGTGATTTTGACAACGGTATCACTATATTTCTCTCTGAAGTTATATACAACGAAACCCCCACAAATCTCTTCACTGAAATCATAGAGGTTTCCTTTATGGCAACTGTGATATCAGTAATCATCTTATCCGTACCCTCCTCTCCTTACACTTTACTTACTCCTGTGTCTGTCGATCTAACCACTGTGCTACAGAATGAAGGTGTGGAAGCAACGGAAAGGTACCCTAAGTACAGCTTATCTAACGCTCATGGAGATATTAGCAATATCACTGAATTAGTTGGGATATATTCCAGTGTCAGCATGGCAGAAAGCAATTTACAGAAATGTATCTGCAAACATTTAAAAACAAGAAATTGCAAAACTGTAAAGTGTCATTGTCTACATGAATGGTCTACATATGCTTTATCTTAATAAAGTATTCTTTAATTTAGTATAGAAAATAAAATGTAATGCCACTAGCATTCCACTATTTTTATTTTCTATGTGAAAGGATGTAAACTTAACTACCTCATTTTTCTTCCAGATACTATGGACTGCCTTTGATCTATAGCTTTTCAGATGTTGTATATAAAATCATTTTTAAATTTTTATTTTATTTTTGTTGGAATGCCCAAGTTAGAGTGAGAAGAAGAGACAGAGAGATTTTCCATCCACTGGCTCATTCCTGAAGTGACCGCAAAGGTCAGAGCTGTGCATATCTGAAGCCAGGAGCCAGGAGCTTCTTCAAGGTTTCCATTCAGTTACAGGTTCCCAAGGCTTTGGGCCATCATCAACTGCTTTCCTCATGTTGGGAGCTGGAGGGAAAAATGGAGCAGTGGGGATAAGAACTGCAGTGTATATGGGATCCAGACACATGCAAGGAGAGGACTCTAGCCACTAGGCTACCATGCTGCCCTGTATTAGTTTATACTGATTTTAAAACTATGCTAGTATAATTAATTCAGGATAATTTTCTTTTTGTTTTGAGTAGTTAAAATTATGTGTTTTTAAAATATAGACACACAATAAAATCTTCAAGAAAAGATAAACAGGTTAATAGGTGTGAAATGTGTGGTCGCTGGAGGAATTAACGAGGAAAGAACCTCACAATCCTGGGAAGTGTTATTTTAAAAAGTAGAATAATATATGGCTTAGCAAAACTGACAGCATGACAATACAATTCCAGAGTTTTCTTATACAGAACAGTCTATCTCACAACTTTAAGAAAGTGATTTTAATTTTGTAAAATCAGTGAAAACGCCATGCCATCCCAGCTTAAAATTGATCTTCCAAAGCTGAAACCCGTCCCCACAGAGTGTTACATTTTATATTTCTTTCTCGTTTTAACAAAGTTGCATTGCAGATCAGTAACAGACATTATCTGTTTTGGTCCAAAGACTTTGTATTTGTTCATATTGTAGATCTGTAATAAAACTTTAAATTTATGGATGTAGAAAGATTACATGGATGGTAATCACCAATCTCAAAATATTTAGGAAGTCTATTAAATTGGGAGAAAATGTCTCATTTGCAGCTTTTTTTGGCACTGAATTTGCAACTTTGCACTATGAGAATGCTTCCATTTGGTCATCAGCTGAGCTAAAGCACAGATAATTTGTACAGATTCCAAAGATGATAATTAAGGTTATTACAATGATAACCCCCAGCATATTTGCAGACGGCCCACGCAGCAGTAACGACCAGCTCATCATCTTTTAATTAAAATGGTAGTCATTCTCTTCCCTAAAAATAAAATCGGGTCCCATTTTGTCAGTAGGTTGGTACATTCACTATATTAAACATTGGACTTTAATTTTTATTTGACGCTGGAACATTTTTTTTTCATCTTAGGTGACTCATTATCAAGCTAAATTTAAAACAAAGTTATGCCTTTTTATTTAATAAAATTGCAAACATGTTTTAAGGAAGCATATTTTTAATGCAGTTATTCCTGTTTTAATTTACTTTGGTCTTCATAAACAGAAGATACTCTATTTCTTTTTCAATTTTTAAATGTCTTTGAATCTGTAAAAACTGTAATTGAGTCAAGACAATACTAAAGTGAACAAATTAACTGTGTAATTATAGATTTCCTTTTCAAACTGCCATTTCTGTCTTGATAAATTAAATTTCTGCATATTTAACAGTTGCCTAAAGGCTAATAAATGCTAAAGGAAAATAATATGGGTGAGACTTTTGAATCATGAAAAATAAAATTAGGACTTGCTGAAGGAATAAAATTAGGACTTGCTGAAGGCTTGTAAATTACTCAGGAAACTTTTCTGAAGAATATACTGGAGTTTTCAAATTTTAAAATGCAGCATTTTGCAACCCATGGGTTTTGATATTTTTGTTTATATTTTCATTTCTTTGAAATAGTTTCTTTTCTCTTATTACATTCTTCACTAACTCATAGATCATTCTATAGCATCATTTTCTCCATTTTTGTTTTCTTTTTTCATTTCTTTATTGGCACATTGGTTATTCAGTAGCAAGTTATTTAACCCCATGGGGTTGTACTTTCTTTTAACTTTATTCTCGTTGTTGATTTTATTTCATGGCTTTTCACTTAAGGCAATGTATAGTAACTGAGTAACAGACATTATCATATTCACTTGTGATGAAGTATTCATCTCTCTTTTCAAATGAAAGCTGAATTCCCTCTGAAGCCATTGCATATATCCTGCTGGACTGTGTGGAATTGTCTGTGCAGGCAATGGTAGCACACACTTGAATTGCAGAATGAAGGACTTATGACTGCTTATGTAGGACTATACTAATGTAACAATACGAGGAACTCAGGTGGGGTGGGGGGAGTAAGGGAAATTCCAGAGCTCATGGAATTGTATCATAAAAAATGAAAGTAAAATAGAAGGAAAATGTGTCTTTTTAAAGAAATTAGTTATTTTGATGGTTGACAACACAACTTTTTTGGAGATTGAAGAAATTAATGCTTTTTTTTTAAGTAGTCATTTAGCCCTTATGAAAATAAAATAAACAATTGTAGCTTCTCTCATTTTCTACTTAAAAATAAAAGTTATAAACATTTAAAATACTTTCAGGAATGTAACCACTACTCCATTTCTCAGCTTATTATTAGTATCAGTCTTCATTTTTGTGTAACAGTATAAATATATGTATGATTTTTATGTTCAAAAGACCTAAATTAAATATGGATAACTTGAAAAGAAATTGACAATATGGGAAAATGATTTTTCTTGTGACTGAAAATCTTGAAATTATTTCATTTCCTTTTGTTTCATTTTCTGAATTACATTGTCACAATAATTTTCAGGCTTTTCTGTGATCGCAAATTATCATTTAAAGTTAAATAATTATAATGAAACACTTTATATTTCTGTGTGGAATAATAGCTTCGATGCTTTGCACTGTAAACACTCATTAATACAAACAAGAATTCTCAGGGTACATTTATGACACCAATGCTGTGTGAATAAAAATACTACACTTATGTCTCAATGCACTTCTACTTTAAATGGAAAGGAATAGTGGGTGTTTAAATGGCAAAGCTGCAAGACCTAAGGAATTGGAATACTATAGTCATGGTTGGAAGACAGTGGTGCCTCTAGTGTTGGCCACATCAGGTATGTATATAAAAAAGTTCAAAATATCTGTGGAAAATAATCATTTCAAAAGTCATTTTGGTGGAAAAAATCAGAAACTCATGCATAATATTTTAATATTATGAATGTTCCATAAATGTGAAGATTCCTTGTAGTGATCTATGGCAGCAGGTTCTGTTCAAACACTGGAAACTGAGCAATACACCAAAACCATAGTTGAATTATAATACCTGGTCTCTTGGGTGTGTATGTATTTATGCAGATTTTATTTATTTGAAAGCAAAGAAGCAGAGAGAGGGGGAGAGAGATCTCCTAGCTGCCGGTTGCCCTTGAAAGGCCTGTGCTGGCACCGTCCAGGCCTAAGCGGAGGTTCAGCACTGGAGCCACTCGAGCCGTCCTGTTATACCCCTGCACGCACACCAACAGAAAGCTGAAATGAGAAGCAGATCTTTGATTTAAGCAAGATACTCTGATATCGGATGTATGTGCCACAGATAGAACCTTAATTGCCTCCTCAAATCTATGGTTAATTTTTTCAAGTTGGGATTAGTGCAGACTTTTTATTTACCTCATGTTCCTCATCCATCCCCCAATTAAATGTAAAAGTTCTTTTCTTTTTCTTTCTTTCTTAAAAAATTATTTTTAATTGAATGAAGACAAAAAAGAAGAGAAAGAAAAGATCTACCACACACTGGTTTACTCCTCCAATGCCCCAACCAGCCAGAGCTGTGCCAGTCCAGAGCTGGGAAATGGGAGTTTCTTCCAAGCTTCCAACGAGGGTGCCAAAGCCCTCAGCTTTGGCTCAACCTCTGCTGCTTTCTGAGGACATCAGTAGGGAGCCAGAATGGAAGTGCACGTCCAGGAAGGGAAGAGGAGTCCATATGAGATACTGGTGCTGCAGATGGAAGCTTAGCTCACTATACTACCACACTTGCCTGAGGTCTTTCTAACTTTTGATATAAGCATGTATTGCTATACATTTCTCTTTTGATATATTCCACAATTTGGTATATTAGGTTTCCATTTTCATTTTTTTTCCGAAGTCTTTTGAATCTGTTCCATGTTGTTTCTTCTTTTGTTCAATGGTTATTCGGAAATATATTGTTTAATTGCTTTGTAATTGTAAGTTGTCCAAAATCCTGCTGGAGCCCAGCTCCAGCCGAGTTCAGAACTGGAATAGGGTGTGTGGAGTAGGCATAGAGAGAAAAGCAATGGACCACTACGATTTCATGGTCATAATGGACAATGCAAGAAAGCTGTCCTCCTTATACAGAAGCCCTCACAACTCTGACACAGATTTTTCACACCTGGCCAAGTGGACATTCCTCAGGATAATTCTGCCAATTGTTTCACCTTGAGGCAGGTCAGGAAGTTCTCCATAGATGCCATGTATCAATCAGTAACACATTCCTACTACTATCCTCATTCTACAACTTAGTCTTGAATCAGTTAAGGGGGAAATGCATCCCGAAGGAGGGACCTAAATATCAAAGAAAGAAGAACCCTAAACGTAGATCCCCACTACATCCAGGGACTTAACAATCTTCATTAGCATATGGTCAATGGGCCAGCCAAGACAGCATGAGTAGTAAAAGGCCCTTTTGCAAGGCGTTACCAGCACCATCAAACCCCAAGCTCACATTTATAGTAAAAACCAACTCCATGGCAAATAATGCCTCAACAGATAATAAGTCTTGGCGGGGTTGTCCAGTGTCCATGCTGAGGGAGGAGGAACTGCCTTCAGATGGCTACAGAGACTTTCCCTGGCCCTGCCATGCAGCAGGAAAATTCCTCACAGCCTTGCCTGCAGGGGAACAGTTCACACACTTTCATGTCCTCCACACGCACTGCACGGATCCCAGCAAAATCCTTCATTGCATTGATTTCTGGTTTGTTTTATTCATAATGAGAAAAGATCCTGATGCAATTTATAACTTTTGAAATTTGTTGAAACTTATTTTGTGGCCTAACACTTGTACTGCCTTGGAAATAGTTGCTGTATTTCCCTAGGAATAATGTGGTTTCTGGGTTAGTGGGTGGGGTGCTCTAAATGCTCTACATATGCCTGAAATCCAACATTTCTTTATTGATTTTCTGTTAGGGTGATCAGCTTTTGGGAGGAAGGCTCAATTGGCTAATCCTTAGCAAGTGCAGATATTGATTGAGGGAGCTGGTTTATGTCCTGGCTAGTCTACTTTCCTGCTAGCCCGTTCTCAAGGCCTGGGAAAGCAGTAGGGGATGGCTGCAACCTTGCAGGCTTTGGGATTCTGCACCCATGTGGAAGACCCGGAAGAAACTCCTGGCTTTAGATGAGATCAGCTCTGGCCATTGTGGTCATTTGTGGAGTAAACCAGCAATGAAAGACCTTTCTCTCTCTCTCTCTGTATATCCTCTCTGTGAGTCTGCCTTTCCATTAAAAATAAATAATTTTTAAAATAATAATGTTTTTATAGATTACATTTTAAAATTTTCTAAAAGGCATATCAGATTTATACAAGAAAAAGTGACAGAAAGATTTTCCATCTCCTGGCCCAATGCCCATATGGCAATAAGCAGGGAGTTGGATGGAAAGTGGAGCAGCTGGACAGAATCTGGTGCCCATATGGGATCCCAGTGTTTGCAAAGTGCAGATTCAGCCATTGAGCTATTGTACCAGGCACAGAAATAAGTGGATTTTTTTAAAAAGTAGGCTTTTTTCAAAAAATGAAATAAAAGTTTATATACAGATAAAGAAAAAGAGAAAATGAAACTTTCATACACACGCAAAATCTTCTCTAAAAGCAGGGTTGTTACCATAAGGCACGGCTTGCCAATAAAGCTTCCTTTTTGAAGGAATAAGTGATTTTTCTTTCCTTGTTTCAATCATGTATGCATCTATACTCTGTTAGGCTTCCTAGCTTTAAAATAACATTGTAGTATACATTCCAGAATTTTAATCACATACTTAAAAATACATGTTATACTTTAATTTTGTTTTATGCCTAAAGCATACGCATAAGCCCTAGTCAGTGCTTCGGAATATATGTTGGTTCAATTGTAAAGATGTTTTTGTAATCTATTTTGATTATATTTTGGAAACAGGACTTATTTAAATTTACATGCATATGTTATATTTAAATGACAAAGAGGCATATAGAAAAACTGAGGCTAGGACAGACCCAAAGCAAGCAAAACATTTAATCCTGATAGCTCATTGAAGAGCCATCTACTTCATCTGATATCAGTGCACCTCAGTTGGAGCAGAGTCAGAACTGAAATCCACGTATTCCATTGTTGTAGTAGGTGCCCCAAGTGGCATGTTGACCACTGGAGAGGTGTCTGTACCTGAGATGGGTGTGTAAGGAAGTAATTACGGTTTCTTGTGATATTTGAGTGGACTTCACCTGAGTATAACCATCCTTTTCAAAAGAGGAGACTGAAACAGAGAGATGTGCACAGAAGCTTAGGCATACAAAGACCTCAGTGAGGACGGCCAGTGCTGGTCAGTGGCTTGGCCAGCAGCTGGCTGCTGTCAGCATTGCAAGAGTCAAACAGCAGGTGTGACAGCTCTCTCTTTCTCCCTCCTTCTTTTTCTCTCCTTCTCAAATAAAGTAAGTGAATAAATAAGCTTTGAAAAATTGATTTGTCTATTCTGGCACTTAAATATTTTGAAGTTATGCATATGTCTTACTCAAGGTCCATATTTTTCATTAATTTTATGAATATCCCTTGAAAAAATTTTTTTGGAAATGCACTCTATCCACCCATGACATATCTATTTATAAAAATAATCCAGTGAAACAGGGTTTTCTGCATTTCCCCAGGCACCCCAGCATCTATTTCCCTCCTCCCACGATGTAAATCTTGCTTCTTAATATTGTATTTTATTTTAAAGTGCTTAAATAACAGCAAGAAAAAAATATTTCTTGGAAATGCAATAGTAATATTTGCTAAGGCTAGAGGCCTTATGAGTTGTATAAGCCATTTAAAGTTCATTTCTCAGTGCTTTTGAAATAAATTTATGGGGAAATGCTGGGGCCCACTGAGCTCAATGTCAAGTCCTCATAAAGGCAGTGTGGGGCAGACTAGAGTTTGGTCCCTGTAGGAAATGTAAGAGGATGTGAATATTTCTTCAGGGGAGTCACAGTGCTATGAATGTCTGAAGATCATGCTAAAATATGTCTGGTAATCCACCTAATAGCACAAAACCTTTCCACTGTGAAAAGCAGAATAACTTTTACTCAAATACTTATTCAAAGGTCTCATGAAACCTTGAGAGCTGTCAAGTCCATTTTCTGGCCTGTAGGCAAGACTGTATTTAAACATAGATGATGAAAATCTTTTTCTGAAAAAGGATTTCCTTGGATACCATTTTCATGTTTAACATCCTCAGCGTTTAGAAAATCCTTCCTTATAAATAGATTAAACATCCCTGTTGAAGTCTAATCCTCATTCTCTTTTACCATTCTAAGTAATACAATCACTTGCCGTTATCTATTGAATATAATTCTCTATATTCTAGAAATCTGTGTGATTCACACTTATTTCGTATTTGTTTTCAGTTCAAATCCTAACTTTTTTGTCTTTGTAGAAATTTCACTGTTCTGATAGTAAATTTTTCAGAATATATTTGCCTTGGGCTCATTTTAGAGCATTGTCCATTTAGAGTTAGCTTGTATTTCTGATTATAATATGAAAAGATGCTGGCCTCCTGCTATGGTATATTTTTGATGCTATTCCTCATACTTAGAATATTGTGCCACATTTCCTCATTGCACGGCACACCTCTGCCGCTCCTGTTCTGTGATGTTGGACTAGTAACCCAATTGTCATAGCAATCCCATGCGTTTATACATAGTCACTAGGGACTCTGGGATGTTGACGATGGCACACCTTCACCAAAGTCCCTCACTCACACTTGTTTCATTTTCTGAACTGAAAATAAATGAGAATAATAACTGTTGTTTATAGAGGGCTTATAGCAACTACATTTTAATAATCAGCTAATTATTATAGCAGTAATTGGAGCAAATCTTCTTATTTATATTAAAGGGGGAGGAACTGAAACTTACTGAAGCAGTTCACACCAATGCAACTGCTGTTAGAACATAAACTAGTTCAACTCTGAAATACCTGCTTTCAACAAATACACAATTGTTCTTAAAATTTACCTCAATCTCAACGGTTAAGCAGCTGTCCTACTGATAAAAACTTAGTATTTAGAATAAACCTAAAATAATATGGAAGTTCTGCTGGAGTCATCTCTGCCCAAATATGATGTAGAGACAATTATAAAATCTGCTAATTATGTTTTCCAAGCAACAAATCTTAAAGCTAAAAAATGATCCAACAAATTCTGCTATATATATTGATAACAACATGAAAGTTTTTACTATTGCAAGATACTGAATACTTTTCCTATTGCAATAGGAAGAGTGGCAAGCAAAAGAGTTGACTAATGGTAGATGGAAACTTGGCAGGAATGTTGGCAATGAAGCAAGAGGACTTTTTGTTTCGGTTGCTTTGACTTTAAAGACAGCGCAGTGAGGGTGAAGCAGGGAAACGGCTTTGTCAATCAGTGCTAACCATTTCTAGGAAAAAAAAAAAAAAGCTAGTGTGGAAGAAGTTCAAGCTGAAGTATGCTGTGGCCTTGGCCTCCTGACTGGATAGCTGCCATTGCAGTGCTGACCAAATATGAATTCACTAACCAGGTGAGTACAAGGCCCTGAGCAAGTCCAGGAGCTTCATTCAGGGATCCTTCTGCAGCAGGTGTCTGGGTCTGTGGGTGGACAGAGGCGGGCTTGGTCAGCCAACAGACTGCGGAAAGATCTTGTCAGTCAAGGTGCAACAAAGCCAATGCTGTCTCAGAGCTACCAGCTATCAAAACTGGAGGCCCGCATTTGCATGCATCCCTTTCAACTATGTAAACAACAAAAAAATTACAATTCCTAAGAAAAGGAATCTCACACTCGTACAAGCGGTCCAAACACCTATTCCCTCTCCCCCTCCTTTCCATCGGCCATCAACAGGGGCTTTTTTACAAGTAGAACATCCAAGAATCTTCCACATTTAGAGGATGCCGGCAACACAGGTGATGGTTTTATCTGTTATACCACAAAGCCAGCATTGATGGTAAACTTAAAGAACAGCCAGTTCCTATTTTACCAGACATTTATAATCAGTGTTTGTAAGTAGAACCACATATATTACACTTATAATTAAAATTAAGTTATTTTTTACATGAACATTCACAATTCTGTTGCTTGGCATAATTGCATTGTTTTCTTTAATATAGTCATTCGTTAATTCATCAATCAATGTTTCAATTATTATTTTTTTCCTGGTACTCTTTAGCTCTCTCTTATTTTGGTACTCCATAACATGATAGACATTTTATCAACTATATTTGATGTATTTTTTCTATATATTTATTTTGTTGATAATCCTTACATAGTTGATTAGGACGCAAAGGATCAAGGGCTAGAGGAAGGTGGGTAAGCCATTGTTATCACATTCTTTTTCTTTTTCCTTCTTTTATCTGGGGGGAGAGAGATGAAGGGAAAAGCCGCACCCAGCCTCCCAGCCACCTTTGGGTCCCTAATGTGGGACCTGCTGCAAGGACTCCACTTTAGCAGTTAGTCCAACAGTTCGGCATTGCTGCCAATCTCACCACTCCATGCACAATGACATATCTCCAGAATCAGCCGGCTGACATAATCCATCCATTTGCCTGGATTCTCACTGCCTGCTCTTGGCTGAGTTAGTTGATCGATTTGTTCTGTCCTCTGTTCTCTGTCCTCTGTCTTCTGTTCTGGTACCAGGTGTCCTCTGCAGGTTCTAATGCACCGTCGTATCCTCCATGTGCATGCTGTCCATTGTTTCATCCAAGACACTGAAGAGGCCCAGCTCTGACACAAGCATTCAACAGACAATGGAACCGGTAATTCTCTCCATGGTTGAAGTTCTGAGTCCAGTGGTTCAGTTGAGAGATCCCCAAAGAAACTTCATCTAAGGCAATCCTACACCTGATTCTTGTGTGTGCTTGCCAATACAGGGAGCAGCACAGGCCGTCAACCCAGTCAGCTTACTTGTACACTGGCAATTGCAGTTGCAGGGTCAGTTCTGTCTCCACCCCAATCTTCTACCCAAACCAATAGGTGTTGCAGCTCAGCCCAGCCCTCTCCTACCCACCACACCCTTGGCCACATAAACCAGTAGGAGGTGCAATCTAGTTAGGGAGACTCCTACTAACTGCCACCAGGCCCTCCCCTCACCTGGGACCTGGGTCCCATGATTGCCAATATGTAAAGCAGACTGCTCCAGTCTGTCCCACATCCCACTCAGCTCTCATACATGTCAATGGACATTGAAGCCTAGTTCAACCCAACCATCGCCACTATCTAGCCCATACACCTGCTGGCAGGTGCCACTCTCTATCTAGCCATGCCGGCCCCAGTCCTGTTTCTCATGCTCACTAGTCAGAGTGTCAACCCAAGAGGGAGATGCCCACTATTTCCCTACTGGGCCCACTCCCACTCCCATGTTTTGCACCGTTCAGGTGGTTTTGCAGTTTAACTTCACAGAATTTGCCTGCTGTGCCAGCCTCTGCCAGCTGATGCTGCAGTGAAGCCCAACCAACCTGTACTCACTCTGATTTCACAAGGAGCTGGAATGGAAGTGAACAGCTGGGGCATGAAGATTCACTGGTGTGTTTCTGCTGGCTCTAGCAGGGGATTTGTCATTCTGTGGAGCCTCTGCAATAGCCCCATTGCATTTTCCTAGTTGCTATGGCAATATAGTACATCATGAAGATAAGTAACACCAGACAACAAATTTACTCTCCCCTCCGGGGGGTTTGTTGATTATTCTGAATCTCATTTCTTTTACATAAATGGTAGTATCACTTTATCCAAAATACATAAAATACTACTTCACATTTGTATTCGGTTGACATTTGACGTTTGTGTCACTTGACCACTAATCTTTGAACAGGCATCTGGGTTGTTTCCATGTCTTTGCTATTGTGGATTGTGCTGCTGTAAACATAGGATTAGAGATCCCCACCTCATATGCAGCTTCCAGTTCCTTCGGATATATTCCCACCACATGACCTAGCTACCCTGCACCTAAGAGAGTATTGTCATGTACTGTGACAGTGGATGTGTATATCTTATTTCCACATTGTCAGATTTTCTCATGAATTTACATTTAATTAAACACACACATGCACATTGGCTAATTTACCCATTAATCATTAAACATGCCACTGCACTCATTTTTGAATGTGTATTTATTTACTGAAAATGAAAATTGGCAGAGGGGACCACAGAGAAACATTTCTTCTAAGTACCAGTAAACCATTCAAATGTGCATAATACGATGGGCTGGATCAGGCAGAAGCCAGGAGGTAGAAACGCATCCCTTTTCCCCACACGGGTCACAGGGACTCAAGCGCGTGAACTGTTCTGTAGTGACTCCCAGGAACCTTAGTAGGAACCTGGACCAGAACAGAGTAATCCATCGTACCACAAACACTTGCCCCTAGAACTTTGTTTTCGTTGGTATCGATATCATATATCTCTTCTCATCATGTTATTTATAATCTATATGACAAACTCATTGTATTTAAAATGGCTTTAAAATATATTCATTTTTGTACTACTAATAGCCAATACAAAAAAAAACATTTGGAAGTCTTACAGTGTCAAAACAAAGACATGATCACATAGTAAATGTTACTGATTAGTTGTGAGCATCAATGAGAAATGTCTAAGTTACACGGTGGTTCAACTGTAGGAAATAAGAAAAGTATCATTTTATCAATAAGTTGACCTCGCAAATATTTGTTTCATAGTCATGAGAAGTATACTTTTTCTTTTTCATTGTTTTCCAGGAGAAGTGCCTTGTTTGAGCATGTAACAAAGCATCCATGAGCACGAGCTGTTTGAGGTATGACTGCCACAAGTAAAGGGAGTAGGGCTCTCACTCACTCTCCCTAAATTCCTTCATCAAGCATGAAGTAGACAGCCACTTCATTAAAGAAAAGATATGGAAGAAAAATCAGCAGATGAAGAAATGGGAAGCGTCATTACTCACTAGAAAAATCAAGTCAACAGGTTTTGAGCTTCCACTGCACGACTACATTAATCAACTTGGCCTGTCACAAGAAACTATTACAGAACATATGGCAGAAATGTGTTATCAGAATGATGAAATGAATATGTATTAAGTGTGCGCATGTGTGTGAGAGGGACAAAGAAATTCTGCTAAAATTATTGAATGAAAATTTTCTCATATTTCCCTGAATCAGTGATTCCAAACATGAAATATTCTTTATAATATTCTCTCTCCATTATATAAGTATTTTCTTTGAAGTATGGTAAATGTGAATATAACTCCTTACTGAAACTTTCACAGAATTAGAGGAATTCAGCTGCTGCAAAGGAAGTTAAAGGTGGTAGTCTGCCAATACCTTCATCGGTAAATCAATATAGGTTCAACAGAATGAAAAATACTACTGGCTATGCATTCTTCATATTATAGATTTCAGATCAGATATGATTGATTTTTGATTTTAGAAAATAGATGCACAGTATTGTTAATTATTTAAAAAGAATTGCCATGGGGAACGGCATTATACTTTTAATTAGAAAGAGTTAGGATATATGAATGTGGATTTAAAAGAGAGTTATTCATCATTGTATAACTACAAAATTTGCATATTCTAAGTACATGAAGAGTAAATTTAAAAAATTCAGTATAAAAATTATCATTGTTGATTGATACCATCTTGGATAGCTTTATCTAATTCTGCCAAGAATAAAGAAAAGGTGAAATATAATATCAGCAAACTAAAATTTATAGAAAATTTTCAATATACATCGGCTTCCTCAGTATACATGCTTTTATGAAGCATTGAGGTATTCCATTAAAAGCAGCAAACTGAGAAGATACTGCAGCGTTGCTTTAAATAGAGAAATAAAATGAAAAAGAAGGTTTGACAAAAAAGAGGAGGAAATCTCTCTGAAGCACATTTTAGTTTTCTCTAAGAAAGTAGTTTATTTTGGAGTAATGATTTAGTAAGATGAGATAATAATACTGGAAATTGTCTTATAATTTAGTAAGAAAAAAAAGAGGGGCAGTCTGCCCAATAATCACGAAATAGGTGATGAGAGATATAATGACAGGTACATCCATTAAAATAGAAAATATGAAGTCACATTTGAGAATAAAAGTATAAAAACTTATGATCAAGGCAGTACGAATCACCATCACATTCTGAGCAGGCATTCGGCAGGGAAGCCAGCTAATGCCCTATGAACAGAAGTGAGCATTCCTTGTCGCCAACGCCTAACTCCAGATGTTCTCTAATACGGATCCTGCAAGCAGACAGCGCTGGCTTAACTAATTGGATTCCTGACACTCATCTAGGAAACTTCAATTAAGATCTAGCTGCAGAGTCTGGGCCCAACCCAAGCCCATCTGTTGTAGGCAATTGGGAACTCTCTTCCTCTCTCTCTCTTTGCCCCCAAATAAACATTATTTAAAGACATTATCTCCCTACACTTAAAATAGCTAATATCAAAAGATGAAAGATAATAAATTATGACAAGAATGTAAAAGTCCAGCTTTACACACTGTCTCTTTACGGTTTTTTAAAATGTATTATTATTTTCCATCCATGCTATGGTTTTGAATATATAGGAATTCTCCTCTTCTCATCACCTTTTATCCAAACCCCTAATCCTTTTCCACCATATTAGTACAATAGTATAATCCCACAACGGTCACAGTTACAATATCCTGCTCTTAATGCATGGCACTGAACGTGTAGACAATGCTAGAAAAATCTAGTATCATATTGTCAATATATATTTGACAATTTCATTAGAAGTTCTTCTTTCATTCAAAAGTAAGGATGCACACTGAAAGACAATACAGTTTGCTACGGGATTGTGGAAAATACTGCGGATTTTCCAAAAATATTAAAGATATAGCAATTACTTTTTTAAAGATTTATTTATTTTTATTTCAAAGTCAGATATACAGCGAGGAGGAGAGAAAGAGAATAAGATCTTCCATCTGATGATTCACTCCCCAAGTGACCACAAGAACTGGAGCTGAGCCAATCTCAGCACAGGAGCCAAGAACGTCTTCTGGGTCTCCCAAGTCAGTGCAGGATCCCAAGGCTTTGAGCTGTCCTCAACTGCTTTCCCAAGATACAAGCAAAGAGCTGGACGGTAAGCAGGGCTGCTGGAATTAGAACTAGCACCCATATGGATTCTGAAGTGGTCAAGGTGAGTGCTTTAGCCGCTAGGCTGCTGTGCTGGGCCCTAGAGCAATCATCTTACTGAGCATCCCAAATACTGGATATATATAAGAAAAGGGAATGTACTCAATGAAAAAAAAAATTGTTCTCCAATGCTTATTGCAGAAATATTCACCATTATCATGAAAATTAGTCAATTTAAGCATTCGTCAACTCATGAAATGGTATGCAAAATATTATACATACTGAGAAAGCACAATTACTCAGTCTTAAGAATTAAGAAAATTTGGGCCCAGCACAATGACTCAGTGGCTAAATCCTTCCCTTGCACACACTGGGATCCTACATAAATGCTGGTTCATGTCCCTGCAGCCCCGCTTCCCATCCAGCTCCCTGCTTAAGGCCTGGGAAATCAGTCCAGAATGGCCCAAGGCATTGGGACCCTGCACCCATGTGGGAAACCTGGAAGAAGTTCCTGGCTCCTGGCTTCAGATTGGCTCAGCTCTTGCCATCGTGGCCACTTGGGGAGTAAACCATCGGATGGAAGATCTTCTCTGTCTTTCCTCCTCTCTATATATCTGACTTCCAGATAAAAATAAATAAATCTTTTAAAAATTATTTTTCACAGTCATCAGGTTTACTAAAGATTTCATTTCGTAATATACTTGTTTAAATATTATCTTTTTTGCACTCTACACATTTTGCATCTATACACATATACACTATGTATTTTGATAGCATGAAAATAAGATCTTGTTTAATGAAAGCATAATCGCTAAGCATTAATTTTCACTTGTTTTTATTTTCCCTCAAAAATCGTATTTGCCATTCTTAGCTTACATTGCATTCCAAGGAAAAAAGAAATGTTTTTTCAACTTGTGTGCTCCAAAGTCTAGCATAGCATTTATCACTAAACAGCATGTTAGCAAGTTACCTGCTTTCTCAGTTTTCTATCATGCATGTATCTCTAAGCACAATTGATGCAGTCTCAATTTGCTTTTCCTTTTGAAGATGTTGCATCCAGGACATTACGAGTGTATGGCTTTTTCAAATTTATTCAATATTTTAAAATTTTTACTTTTCATGGTACAGTAAGAGATCTCATTTTGCAATTTCCAAATAATATTTTGGAGATGACTTTTTATATCTTAAAGAATAAAAGATATTTCTGATTCTGCGACTAGACAGTTTTAATTTTACTGTTTGATAGATTACATGACATGCTTAAAAGGGGGAAAAGTATAAAACGTGGAGATCCGTGCATTCTTCCTGATTCCTAGTCCCGATTTACTCTCATTTTAAGGAATGATGATTGGTGTCTCTTTCGAATGGTATCATTCCACATACCATCCGCATATGTACATTAAAATGCAGCTGTTTGTAACTCTGGTTATTGATCCATATCAGCAAAGAGAGAGCACTGGAGAAATAGAGCCATGGACGGGCAGAGCAGAAATAGACCTCAGAGGAAAGAGATGTTTGTATCGAAGCAGACATGCACAGGTTTTTTTCCTCTCGCAAGCCCCAGCAGGGAGTAGCAGGTTTGGAGAGGTGCTGGGGTCAGATGCTCACGTCCTCACTGACAGAGGCGATAATGATGCTCCTGACAGCACCACGTCTCTGCCCGCTGCATGACAAGCGGCTTGAAAAGGCATCACCGAGGTGATAATAATGAAGACCAGCAGGAGGACATATTTCAGACGAAGAAGCTGGGAGTGTATTATCGGTGTGATGGCACAGACTGAGAACAGATCCATGTGGGTGTCATTCCTTTATTGAAATCCTGCTGAAATCGACACCCGGTACTGCAGCGTAGGCTTGTGTTGCAGCAACAGCAGAAGAGACTGCAAAATATTCTTCATGCTACAGCAAGACTAGAAAATAGTACATCTTCAAGCACAGAAAATATAGAAAGATCTGAGAAATTTTCTGAACGCTTTAGTTTTATTATAAGATGAACACAGCGAGTGTTGCTACATTGCAACAGTCAGGTTAAACTAATACAAATTATTTTGTTGATGTATCATCGCTCCTTCATATATATAATATTATGCAATTATATATATTATGTAATAATAATAGTGAAATATATTATATATATATAAAACATAGCAAACATAGCACTCTTATTATTATTAGCTAGAAAGTTTACTATTCCAAGATTGTTCTACCAGAATACACTTTGTATTGGAGTTCAGAATTCCACTCTGAAACTTTGTAATGGTAATGTTGAACAGTTCTATGTCATAAATTTTGCTAAGGGCTGACGAACACAGATGAATGACATATAGCATACTTCATGAGAAGAGTTGGTAGATATAAGGGATTCCTCTAAACTAAAAAAAAAAAAAAAGAGATAAGTACTTAGGAAACAAAACTATACATAAAATATAGACATAAAAAAACCAGCTTCACCATGTAGGCTCTGGTAAAACCCTACTTTGAGTAAGTTCCTTATAGTCACATTTTTCCTTGAAACATTGGTGCAGCTTGTCCTAGATGACTCAACAGACAAGACCTGATGTGTTTCCTAGGAAAACTGAACATTGCTAACTTTATGAGAAAAGTAATGAGTGGGGAGCATTTGTTTTTTTTTTTTTTTTTATTTTTCTTATGTGGAACCCTAAGTGGATCATATACCAGAATACGCTATGTATTCTGTAAACTTACACATTTCATGAAATCCAAATTTCTCACAAATGCAATCAAATACGCAAAGACACATTAGCTGGTATTCTAGTTGAAGCTACCCATGGAAGCCTGTCCCATGGGGGATACTACAATATCAACAACAGGTGGACGTCTGTCTGTCGTTGCAGTATAGACTGTGCTTGGAATGTCGCGTTCTAGATCGGGGTGACTGGGTTCAAGTCTCGGCTCCTTTCCCAATTCCAGATTTCTGCTGATAGAGCGGCTTATGTACTTGAGAAATTTCTTAGATAGATAGGTAGAAAGATAGGTAGAAAGATAGATAGATAGATAGATAGATAGATAGATAGATAGATAGATAGAATATCTTCCACATGTTGTATCACTTCCAACTCCCTATGAGGAATGGGCCAATAGATCCTAGAATTAAGTCTAGGACCCCAAGATTAACAAGTCTCATGTAAATTGTCCTTGCGTGTATTGTAATATATCGAGTCAAGTCACATGGATAGAGGATTGTTATCAGTTGGTAGAATTGGGGCGTTTGAATCCCAAGCTTATGCTTTAACTAAAAGTGAACCTCTAGCTTGGAGATAACCTGCACTAAGAGGCTCACCATTGAGTACTGTTAATTTATGACTGCAATCATTTAGTTATCCTAAACCATTCAGAGGAAATACATATTTAGACAAAATAGTAAAAAAAAAAAAAAATCTTATTATCTAATTGGTATTTTTAATGACATGAATAAAACACTGCTTATCAAATATACACTTCTGTTGTGACAAATATTATCAATTTTATGTTAGTATTACACAGAAGGGTTTTTAGTACTGTTCCATTCTTGAGATACTCTTGAAATCTTATTTCAAAGAAACTTCAAAATGCATCCAATATTTAATGTTGCATTGACTTTTTTAAAGAATACAATTTTTGTTGAAAATACTGAAAAATAATAACAGAAAGCAATGAAAATAATTCACACCATGATACCCCAGACAAACAGAGAGGAGGAGAGACAGAGAGGAAGATCTCTCCGATGGTTCATTCCCCAATTGGCCGCAACGGCCGGAGATGATCCAATCCGAAGCCTAGAGCCAGAAGCTTCCTCTGAATCTCCCACCTGGGCACGGGGTCCCAAGGCTTTAGGCCGTCCTCAACTGCCTTCCCAGGCCACAAGCAGGGAGCTGGATGGGCAGCAGGGCCTCTGTGTTTAGAACAGGCGCCCATATGGGATCCCGGCGTAGTCAAGGTGAGGACTTTAATCACTACGCTATAGCGCCTGGCCCAAAACAAATGTCTAAGGTACTAAAACCGTCTAGTCAGATCAATGAATTTCCAAAGAATTTAAAGACCTTTTAAGATTTTAACTCCTCTGGGTAGTGTTTAAGGCACTGTAGGTTTTAAGTACAGTTCCTTAATTGCACAGAACAAAGGGTTTGCTTTTCCATCATCAGCAGGAGTTGGAACAATACTATCACTCAATAAGGCAGGACTTGAAGTAGATTTTAGACCATACTATCGCACCCCACATTTATTTTCAGTCTAATATTCCCAGGTGTTGTGGCCTTTACATTTCTAGCCCCACTAATGTGGAATAATCCTTCTTCCTCTAGCATTAGTATAAGCTTCATGCGATTAACATAGAGTTCTAGAATGGCCAGTGAATGCTTGAAGTGTTCAGCTATTCCCCCAGTGTAGCTAAAAATTATTAGTTTGGGATACTTGTAACATGTTTACCAATTTGAAGCTAAGTTTCTTAGAAAACCACTTATGTCATCTAACCCTCTACCCTGAAACTGCTGGAAAGTAGGTACTTGCCATGCCTCTGCATGTTGAACAGATGCTATAATCAATATTCAGAATCCTGCATCTAGAGATGAGACAGTCAGCCCTGATGCTTTGCTTTCATTGCATTTTTTGGTACCCTTCCTAAACCATGTGGCCTCATCTTGGAATGGAGTTCCCACTGAGATTAAAAATGTGTCTTTTTCTTGCAGAGTAAGAGCAAGCTTGGGTATTATTTCACCATCCATGTTCAAGAGCAGTTGAGCTTTTTGTTTATTCTTAAGTTGAATATGGCCCCCCCAACACCTTGCTTATTTAGATCATCAACAAGAAATGCCCTTATGTCTTATCAAAAAGCTTTTGTAAGATCACATTTGCATATATCCACTTAGCACTCTGTTCACGGGGCTCCTGAATCATCATGTAATACGATTTCAGAGTTCCTGTTATAGTACAATGATGTCCCCACATTCAATAAAATCAATATAAAAGGCATTCATTTTCACATAAAATTACACACCAAGATCATAGTCATTGCATCAGAATCAATTCTATCAGAGTTCTTATTGAATTTCATGTGAGAATATTCAGTATGCTATCATTGCAACCCATGATTTTATGAAGAAGCCCTAGTAATTAGGAAGTATGAATTTTATACCATTATTTAAAATATCAAACTGCTGTTACATTTTGCATTGGAAGTTAAATCACCTAAATTCTCAACTGACAGTCAGGAAATTAAATTTAACAAACAACCATTCAGTTTGTTCTTCATTGGAGAAGAGCCCTGTTGGTTGTCACCAGCTGTCTCTGATGTTACTTTCTAAATATTCAGTCCTCCTTAATGTCAGTTCCTCTGCTGCACATCAAACTCCGGTATCAAAGATCTTCTCAGACAGCTTTAACTGAGAGAATCTGATTTCTTCAAGAAGTTCGCAGAGCAGTATAAACATAATTGGATTGCATATTTATCTCCTTGGATTTTTCAATCTTTTGAAAATTTTTAAAAAGTACATTTTCTAAGTCACTTCTGTACCATCACAGTGTGGTTCATTTCTCTTAGTCCATATTTCTGAAACAGTATGTGTTGCCTTTTCTTTACACAGAGTGAAGGCCCATTAAAATTAGAGCCTGAGAACTAGTATTGCCTTAACACCGATATTTTTCTTTGCTTTATTTAATAATGTTTCTATAGGACCTAAAGTAATGGCTCAATGGCTAAATCCGTACCTTTCTTTGCACGTGCTGGGATCTCATATGGCCACTAGTTTGTATCCTGTCTACTCTATTCCCCTACCAGCTCCCTGCTTGTGACCTGGGAAAGCATTAGAGGACGGTCCACAGCCTTAGGACCCTGCATGCATGTGGGAGACCTAGAAAAAGCTCCTGCTCCTGGCTTTGGACCTGCTCAGCTCTGGACTTTGCAACCATTTGGGGAGTGACCAGTAGATGGAAGATCTCTCTCTGTGTCTCTGCTTCTCTCTGTACATCTGCCTTTCCAATAAAAATAAGTAAATCTTTTAAAATTACTGATATCTGTTTGCAAACAAATTGCCTTGATTGCCTTGATTCTGAGATCAGGTCAACCTTGTATTGAAGTTTTGATTCCAATATTTATTTGTAAGTATCTTTGCAATGTTTCATTGTTATCTCAATTGCAAAATTGCAATAATTAATGTAGGTATTGTGAATACTATAGCCAAGCATAGGAACAACATTCCAGGTTGCTGTTAACTGTTACCAAAATAGGTTTCATTTTGTTTGTTGTTCTACATTTCTGGTAACTTAATTGTCTGATATCTGTTTGGTTGCTCTACCTTCAGTCTCTGAACCATTGAGACTTTCATACATAGGAATAACATATGTGTTGTTTGATGACTAGGCATTCAAGAAGAGCAACCTGCATGAAGGCTGAAAGTCATGAGAACATTTCTTCAGTTTTGAGCTTCAGGTCTGAGCTATGGGAAACTCTGAGGAGAGAGTACATGTGTGCTTGTCCATGGCTTCTGAATGGATAAGCGAACAACGCTCAGTGCTGATAAGCACAGTTTACATATAAATGATCCTGTCACCAAGACAAACACTTTCAAAAAACAAAATGCCACGGCCTCAAATAACTCCCACTCCTCTTTTCCATTCATAGAGCAGTTGACTGACTGCTAATGTGGATTTTCAGCAGCATCTGACTTCTGTTATTATTGCTTCCTTCAACTAAAATTGAACAATGAATGTCTGTTTTTTTTTTCTAATATCTGCTTTCAGAGGGTGCCTTCTCACAGAACTTTACACCTTTTAAAAGTGAAAAAAAATTTTATGGGACTGTAGTAAGATTAGTAACAATGAACTAAGTAATGAAGATTTCAATATTTCAGTATAAGACGTTGCCATTGTAAAGTCTGAATTGGCACAGAGCTGCTTTCATGAGGAAGGCGAGACATGCTATCCAGATCCTGTCCTTCCACACCTTGTCACAGTCCGTGAACTTGACAATGGATGTAATAAGAAATGAAAACTTTGATTAGTGCTAAAGGGACAGCAAGCACAGAAGCTGCCTTGTACTCGATGACAAACGATGACAAGAGGTCTGTTCCTTCAACACAAGACAAATTATTCTTTGCATGATAAACTGAAAATAAACTTACCAGGGACACAACCATTATTTTTTTTCAATTTCCATTTCTTATAAAAAACTTAATTGCCATGCATACCTTGCAAATTTGAATTTTGAATGATTTTTCAACAAATGAGTGTGTGTTACATTTTCAATTCAAAAGATTTTTGAAAGATTTATATTTTGTTGGAAAGTCAGATTTATAGAGGGAAGAAGAGGCAGAGAGAAAAATCTTGCATCCTATGGTTCACTCCCCAAAGGGGATGCAATGGCTGGAATTGTGCCAATCCAAAGCCAGGAACTAGGAGCTTCTTCTGGGTCTCTCATGTGGGAGAAAAGTTCCAAGGCTTTGGGCCATCCTCTACTGCTTTCCCAGGGCACAAGTAGGGAGCTGGATAGGAAGTGGGGCAGCTTGGACACAAACTGGTGCCCAATTGGGATCCTGACACTTGGAAAGGCAGCACTTACCCATGAGGCTATTGCCCCAGGCCCTAAAAGGATTTTTTTAAAAAAAAATCAGTTCAAAGGTAGCATGTTTATTCAAAGGAAATTCATATTTTAAAATATGGTTAATTGGTGTTTTTTTTAAAGTAACATTTTAAATAAATAGATATATCAATACTCAAAAAATACTTTCTAAAAAGTCAAAATGGTGCTCACATACTTGCACACACATTTAAAGATTAGTTGTAATTGAAAACTATTGATGTTGCAGTTATTATTCATATATTGCATTAATTCTGTACAGTGCCTCATGCAATGTAGAAATGTGAAACCAAGAAAATATTTTGCTACTCAAGCCACTCACTGTCTTTTTAAAGTTATTCTTCTCATTCCACTGATCTAACCCCTATACCTTCATGTAATGCAGAAACTTTGGTGACTTTTGATACTATTAGCATATATCTTCTCATGTATAATTTATGACTGAATGTTTAACTTTTTTCTTTCTTCCTTGGACTGTAGGTATAGTGTTCAATTTCAGATAATCCTTTCATCTTCTTTCAATCTAGATTGTGAAGGTCGAACTGAATATAATATTGCTTATAAAATCAGAACCAAGGTCAGTCTCTGAATTTTATGATGAAATTTCCCACAGGAGAGTAGACCAAGACCTGGGAATCAATCCAGAATCTGAAACCACCACGAGCTAATTACTGAACACTTTTCTCTGAAGGTTCTGGTTTAAAAATAAAATAAACTCCTTTATTTATTTATTTATTTTACAGCTGCAAGTATATGCTAAAGATAGAAACAAAAAGGTAGATTTTTAAAACATTTTAAATGATAATAATAATCATGCAAAGAATTCTGCATAAAAATGACTATAATGCGTTTCTGGCAAGTGTCACTTCATCTGGACTCACTAAATTTAAAAGCGATGTACAGCACTTTGACATGAAAATAGGTGCTATAAAAATCCTCTCATGAGTCCATACCATTTGTTCATGCAAATTCAAAATCAATCCCTTCTTAATGGATTCTTAATTAATAGTAGTTGCTGACCTTCTCATCATTGAAAATGTCCTAGTAAGTGAGGATTACTGGAGAAATGACAAACCCTTCAACGGAGGCGGGCCTCTGAACTGTGCTCATTTCATATTTCCTGTGCTTTAGAGATTTATTTTTTATTTTTTTGTTCATAATAATAATACACAACTGCTCTCATCAACCCAAATATCAGGTGCACTGCAGAAGTACAAATGCTTACCTAATGTTGAGAATTATAAGTCATTTACATTAGCATCTGGCTATATATGTGAATAACCAGACACCTAAATGGGATGATATATTGCATTAGCTGGTCAATTTGTTTAATTTATTTTAGCTTACTCAAGAGCTTGTCCTGTATTAATCTCTGCCAATTTTTGAAAGAAATACATTTCCATTCATTTCTTTTCATTGTTCAGTATTTAAGCTATTTTGTACTTGACAGTAAGAAGTACCTTTATAAATAAATCCTTTCATGTACACAAATATATTTTTATAAAGTAATTTTGTCTTAATTATTTGATATTTGTATCTCAAAATGATGTGCTATATTATTTTTATACATTTAAAGTAAACCAGAGAGCAAAAGGAAGAATATAGCAAAAGCCCTTCTAACTCTTATATTTTAAAATTGATCATATTAAGTCCTACTTTTTGATTCACTAGCACTGAGTTACCTTTTCAACTAAAATGTTATCTCTGTGTTGGTCAAGCAAATCCTGATCTGGGAGCTTAGGTTTCTGTGCACTGTCATTGTTCTTATATTTCACTACAATATATGATATTTATCCATAAAAATTGTGATTTCACATATTTAACATTTATATACACTCTATAATAGGCATCATTGAACTTTCTATGTCACATGGTCAGCCATGTGGAAGTGCAAGATCGTTGATTTTAAGTAGCTTATGAAATGCCAACTTTGCAATACTTCATATTTTGTTACTTTCTACCCTCTTGATGTCATTCGGTGCATTCCATTTTTCACCATTTTTTTTATACGTTTTGCCTGCTACAATAATAGTGATACAAAATTTTATTATAAAAATGTAACAATTATATGCACGAGTATGCATATAGATGTAGAAAAAGAGGAATTGATTTTAGAGATAACAGAGTAGACCAACAGAAGTAAAAGAGAAGGTGAGTTACATTAGAGAAGCAGGAAAAGAAGGGGTTCATTCAGGTATCTGGTGGCAATACTGAGAGGTCAGCGCCAAACTGACCCTCAAGGTAGGAACTCATTGCAGGCCTGTATGACTCAAATCGTCACTAAGGCCTTCTATAATGCAGATGGGGAAAAAGCTAATGTCTGGAAAGGAGTGAAGGCAATCTGAAGATGGATGTAAGTTTCACACCTACCTTAACCATTAGGCCATTTGGCTCACCCCACATATGCCGAAAAGCAGGGATGAAAAGAGCAGATAAAGACTTTTTCAGCATACTGTTAAACTGAAACTCATTCAGGCAACAATAGAAAGTGACATTGTCTGTCTGGAATTATCGTATGGCACTACAGATAATATCTTGATGGAGAGACAAAATTGAATGCAAAGGCATCAACTTGGAGAATGATTCTTGATTCAGAGGAGATACAGCCAATTGGACTATCGCAGATCTAAGAAATATTTCAAAATTTAGCATGCCATTGTGCAGTAACAAATTTAACGTTAGTTTATTCATTCAAAAGATGAATGAGACAGGACTAGAAGCAATCTCAATTAAAGATTTATTAGGAAATGAGATGAATTAGATGCCAAAACATTTTCATAGTGGAGGATGGTGATGAGTGTTCTATTCAGTTCAGAATAATAACTCTGATCTGCCATGAATGTATCTAAATTTCTTGAAGTTGGATATTTGAGTTTTAAATAAAGGAAAGTATTGTTATATTTCAGATTTAGGGGCTGATATCCATGACAGTGAAAACCCAAATCAAAGAGAATGAAGTGGAGCAGGCAAAGTAGTACGAAGAAAATAAAATTGAGGAAATGACAAAATCCAGAATGAGAAATTAAATTTCATATGGATGAATTCAGATATTATCATCTAAATATCTTATTGTTATATATATTTTAAAAATATTACTTAACATTTTTGGAGTTGATATCCCATCTATTTCTTTAATCATCTGAAATAAATGCATGGTCTTCCACTTAATGAAAGCAATTTGACCATCAAATGAATACTGTGAAAAAATCATGAACAATTGTAACCAGGAAAATTCATCTGATAAGCTTGAAGTTATCGTATGTCTTAATTTGAAATATGCTATAGTGAATTAGTTCATAATTATATGTGAGCCAATTAAAAATCTACTCTTAATTGTTATTGCTAACTCCACACAAATGATATTAGTAAGATTTACAATGTGTGTGTGTTTGCTTATGATGCATATTTTTCCAAAAAACATTATGTCAGGTTGTTTATAGAAATCAATGAGCTTGTATATATATTTATCTGTATTTCATAAGATGGGAGAAATAAAAAATCTAGGACAGAAATATAGTTCATCATATGTAAGACTGAAGTTATTCATAAAATGTATTCCCTTACCTTTACAAGCCTCAAGTTTATGAACTTTTGAAAAATCTGTGACCTGTTCTTTTTATATGTTGTACAGCAATGACAGGATTAAATTCTTTAAGCAACAACAGGGATTCTTCCAGGACAGGTTGATTCTAGTACGGACTCTGATGATATCATCTCAACAGAGCTGATCTGAGCTTTGTTACTGGGCTCCTGTCAACATTTTCTTTTTCCTAAAATTGACTGGTAAGAATTTTTAAAATGCAATTCCAGGCAGTCTTCACATGTAATCAGCGTAATTCTCTGTTGGGTCCAAAAGGTCTGTGTACATGATCATCCAGGCAGTCAGAGAAGATGAGCGTTCATTTGAATACATATGCATTTTGTTAATCAAGGAGGAGTTTATGGGGCGAGCCTTGGAAAGAGAAAGATCTTCCAACAGGGCCCAGTGCATTAGGCTAGCAGCTGAAGGCCTCACAATGCATGCACCAGGATTCCATACGGGCACAGCTTCCTGTTCCAGCAGTCCTGCTGCTTGCCCATCCAGCTCTCTGCCTGTGGCCTGGGAAAGCAGTTGAGTACAACCCAAAGCCTTGGGACCCTGCACCTGCATGGGAAACTCAGAAGAGGCTCTGGGCTCCTGGCTTCGGATTGGCGTAGCACTAGCTGTTGCAGTTGTTTATGGAATGAATCATCAGACAGAAGATAATTCTTTCCGTCCCTCCTCCTCTCACTATATATCTGAGCTTACAATAAAAATAAATAAATCTTTTTAAAAAGTATTGTGAAAAAAATCATGAAGCTGGCATTTCATCTTAGTTTTTTTTTGCATTGAAATAGATTATTCATAAGTATAACTGTGACCAGTGTATTATTGTTTAGTCTCAAATTTGCAAAATGTAGACATCCAAAATTTCCTATTTGGCAACTCTAAAGTTGTTTGATACATAGAACTTAAACATATATGTATGTTTATATGTTTATATATATGTAATTAAAAAGCAAAGGTCAAAATTTCATGAAAGCTTTTCCTCAATATTTAACAAACACAAATTATTTAGTTCATGTTCAGTGCAGATTTATACTTTATGTTTTGTATTTTTAAATGAAGTTCATAAAAGTATGTCTTTTAAAAATGTAAGTGTTTTAATGTTCACTCAGACACATCTTGAAAAAATCGCTACTAACTTTAAAATAATATCAAGGATATGGAAAATGTGATAAATACATGGATATATTGTCTTCTGTTAATATTTATATGTAGATTTTTTGATACTACCCTAGTGTAGAACATTTTAAAAACTAAATACATAACTTAAAATGCATTAATCCATTGAAGACAAATTAGTATTTTGTGAAACTCATTTCTTACCATTTTGTTTGAATACATAGAACAGTTTTTAAAATAGAATGTCACTGGATATAGCAGCTCTGTTAAAACATCATTTTATACAATAATAGTTTGAACATAAATTTTTAGAAGAAATGCAATATTGATTCATATGATCATGCCATTATTAATTTTCAAAAATGAATATTATTGAATGTATAGAATATAAAACATGTTCTAAAGATGTTACAAACGGCATCTTTGCACATCAATATTAGTGGACACTGGTAGACTTGTTCTATGCCAGCAAGCCAATGCAAAGAAGTAGTACACAATGATAAGATTTTAAATTTTTAAATTTTGTTTATTTGTATTTAAAATATAAAGTCATGGAGAGATGTAGAGACAAAGAGAGAAAGATCTTCTTACATCCTCTGATTTACTCCCCACAGGGCTGTAACGGCAGAAGCTAAGCAGATCCGAAGCCAGGGGCCAGAAGCCAGAGGCAGAAGCCTGGACCAGGATGCAGTGTTGGTGGCACTGCATTCTCACAGGCTGCGTACCTGATCTAAGATGGAGTTTAGATAAGCTGGACATTGAGTCCTTTATGTCAGGCCTGGTTCATTATACTATGCTGTAAACACAGAAAGCACAAATGCATTTATTGTTAGAATACAGCAAACTTTCATTTTTTTTCCGTAGGTCTTTATGCTTTAAAAGCAAATGAAATTTTGTCTATTCAATGAATACAAGTCAAATACAATTTGCAATCCTGATTGTTTCTGATGAGCCTATTTTATACTTCTATTTCCTGTAAGCACTTTTTTTTTCTCTTGTTCATTTTCCTAATGAGGAGAGATTTCTTGGCCACAAGTTTTCAAAGACTCATGCACTGAAGACAGCAGTGTTTTTAAATACTCTTTTTCAGTTATTTTTTCTATTTTTTAATGCTGGAAATTAAAAGAGCTACTAATATCTAATATTTATATGTCATTTTTCCAAACATAGGAGTATCCGCAAGAAATGCTAGAATAGATGGATGTGAATATACCAGTTTATGGTAATTCTCCTATAAATTTATCTGCTTTCTTAGGAGCTACTATATCCTACATCAGGATAAAAGTCAACAGCTTTTAAATCAATTTCTCTAGAGAAAGTAGCTGAAATTACAAAACCAAAAAAGTCAGCAAACTAGGAATTTATAGAAAATAGCAATATTTGAAGTTTGATGCGAAACTGTGAAGAAACAGCTATATATATACATATATATATATATATATATATATAATAAACAAGAAGATTTTTTAATCCTCTTCCCTGATTAGCCCTGCGTCTCATGTGGTTCATGTCCTGGCTTCTCCACTTTGGAACCAGCTCTATGCTGCTGGCCTGGGAAAGCAGCAGAGAATGCTCCAAGACCTTGGGAACCGCGCCCATGAGGGAGACCTGGGAGAAGCTCCAGGCTGCAGCTTCAGATCAGCTCAGCTCATAAATATGGAACTCCACTTTGGTGCTTCAGGGATTGAAGGGTGCAATGAAATTGTAAATGAGACCATAGAAAAATCCAGAGCTTCTAAATGAGTGCCTCCAAAAATGCCGGTTTGTGTCAAAATTATTGAAAATAAAATAATGTATCATTTAAATAGAATTTCTTAAATAACCAGAACTCTATGATGTGTTATGAAAACCAGATTAAATTTATGCCACTTTATAAATATTAATGTTTGTTTCCTAAGGACTGCATTTTTTATAGCGAGCAAAAGAACTGTAAAAGTGCATAAGTGATTGTATGCATATTAATGAGAAATAATCCTTAAGACAACCATGAAGGATTACTGAAAAATAATTTACAAAAAAGGATGTCTGTGTAGTCTTAACTTCATTGGTTAAAAACGATACTCTGGTGGTGACGTTCCAACAGTGTTACTAAACTTAACCTTGAATTGGAGCTGTATAATGAAATAGTCTATAACTTCATTGCATGTCTAAGACTAACTCAATTTCAAAACATCAGAAAAACTTTATAACCTAATTTAAATGAAATATTTCTGTGACTTCCTCAGTCAATCTGACTTGGGGAAAAAAATAAAACTTAACTGTGAATTTGATCATAATTGATTGGAATTAAAATTAGAGCAGTATTTTAGCAGGGAAAAATGAAAGCAACAGATGGCACCTGACACATGTTATAGGTTTAATAAATGCTAAGTAAAATCGAAGTCTGAAAACAGGTGGGACAGTTAATATCAAAACATCAGCTGGTTTAAAATAAATTTATCAGATGTCAGATTTTAAATAGCTAATCAGATATAACACATTTTAATCAATCAATTGGCACTGGATTTTATATTTAAATCTTACTAAGTACAAATTAGACAGCAGTACATGCTCTTGAAGGTTAGTTAACACACTCACATGTATGCAGCTAAAATTCTAGTATGTAAAAAATACCAAGGGAATTAAAAAAGAAAAATGCTAATTGATTGTCTACATTTAAAGTAAAGCTTCCACTAGATGGTCATGATCTATGTAAAGTATCTGACTTTACACACACACACACATATATATATGGAAACCTATCATGTACAGACAGACTAGTGGAACTGGAGGGCAACATGTTAAGTGAAATAAGCGGGGCATAGGAAGATATATATCCCATTAAGAATATGGAATCATGATCAACTGCAGACTGTGAATTACACGTGTCTGCTTGCCAGTGGTCTGCCTGTATCTGCGGTATGACAGCAGCCTTCTGGAATGCATAGCCTGAGGAGGCAGAGCAAATAACTACGGATAGGCAGAACCAAAGACAAAGCTCTCTTATCGAACAGAACGTGATTAGAAGAAAAAGGATCTTAGGCATTGTAGCAGAACCCTGGACCTCTCTGCAAAGCCGTCAGCATTTGCTTCAACCTACAGATTTGGTTGCTGCTGCTGGAGAGGTTGAGTTTGAGAAGGACATCAAGGACAGAGTGACGCAAACGTTTGTTGATGTGTTCACTGAATACTGATCAACTCCATATACTCAAACGTATTTAAAGTAAAACAACAGAAATTATAAGTAGACTTAAACATTTTAGTAGTTAATATTTTCAAATCACTCTTTTATTTCTCTTAGCTAATGGAATCACTAGAATTGTAAACAATCTTTTGCAGTGATATGAACCAAGAAAGGAAGAGTAGTAGGCCCTAAGGCCGATGCCATGTCTTGGAGTGTGAAACCATCATTGCAAGTCACATTTGTTGAAACTATTTACTAAAGCCAATATCATTTTGCCCCATTAACAGTGACTCAATCTAATTAAGTCATTGAATGTTCTTAAATATAGATAAGCAGATATTTGAGAGAAATTCAGAATAATTTTGAGTACAGTTGGATGAGTACTTTTATTGTATTTTAATCATAAAAATATATAACAAATCTTGCTTGAAAGCTCACAAGTGATATCTTCTATAAAAACAAAGCTATGCTTTCTACCTATAAATATCAATGATAATTATATAAATCCATTATTACAAGTATTTGTTTGTAGGGGCATAATTATATGTAACTAATGCGTGTTACGATAACAGCATCCAGAATCAATCAAATGCACACACCAGTTCTCCAAGCAAGAGGAGAATCTCATGTCATTTTGATCTATGGATTAGACAGCAGTTAGTTTTAATATATCTTATGTCTAATTCAAATGAACAGTCCTATTTCACAATGATAATCTTATTCCAGTGTTCCAGAATTTCTTTAATATGAATTTGTAATGTAAACTATTGACATGCAATGTACATCTTTTTTGGTAATATCTCCCATTAAAATACTCTGTGATTGACAATCCATAGAGTTTTTTTAACAGTTATTCATTTTTATTACAAAGTCAGATATACAGAGAGAAGGAGAGACAGAGAGGAAGATCTTCCATCTGATGATTCACTCCCCAAGTGAGCGCAATGGCTGGTGCTGTGCCAATCCAAAGCCAGGAGCCAGGAGCCTCTTCCAGGTCTCCCACACGGGTGCAGGGACCCAAGGCTTTGGGCCATCCTTGACTGCTTTCCCAGGCCACAAGCAGGGAGCTGGATGGGAGTTCAGGGCGTGGACTTCAGCCGCTAGGCCATGGCACTGGGTCCTACAATTTAGGACCAGAGTTTTAAGATGCTAATCTATTTAACTTTCTTGCCTTTTTCTCATGGCTGCTTAAATTGATATTGCTGGGGACACAACTTGGCATTTACACATTGCCACGCACTTTTAACTTTGAGATTTGCAATTTTAGAAATTGACTTCTGTGATGGATATGTAGGAGGGGAGGACGGATGGTGGTCCTAAAACCTTGGGATCCTACACCCAAGTGGGAGACCGGAAGAGGCTCCTAGCTATTGGCCACAGGCCAGCCTGGCTCAGGCCGTTACAGCCCCTTGGAGAGTAAAGCAGAAGTTAGAAGATCTTTCTCTCTGTCTCTGCTTCTCCCTGCACATCTGAGCTTCTACTAAAAATAAAATAAATATTAAAAAATGAAGAACACACATATACTACTCAGTGAATTATTTAACAATGGGTATTCTCTGGCACACAAAAAAACATTTCTCTACAAGCTCTAAATCTCAACTTATTATTCAAATATCATGGGTATAGATTCAACATTTAAACTTTGCTCTTGGCTAAACAAACAAACAAACAAACAAATAATATACAGCTCATCATAATGTATATAGCTTTATCAATTCCTCTGCATTCATATATTTAATTTCCAACAACCTTATTACATAGACATCGCAATCCTTAATTGGATATGTTGCAATGAAACTCATCATAGCTTCATAACTTGTTCAGGGTAATGAGAATGTCAGTGATATAACTGAAATGTGAGCCAGGTTCTCTGCTACCCAACTGTGCCTTAACTGCAAGCTGGCATTGCAGCAATAAGGACTCTGCTTTAAAATGTGAATAATCTGGCGAGTGAGGGTCACGTTTCTGGGGATGTGAGCTGTGAATCTGCACAGAATTCTGCTCTGAGAAGACCCTAGGACTGGTCTCATGCTCTGCTTAATCTAACATATCTTGTGATTCTTCACTTTTGAACAAAAGAGCTCACATTCACAATGAACATCGACACACCTGGATTGTGGAGCGAGGTGTAGTGTGAGCCAGCACAATCACTTTTAGCAGCGTAATCCTAGTCTGAGGTATGCATTTCTTACTAAATCTATTTTCTGCCATACTATTCATTAAGAAATTACAAATCACTCTTTTTCAAAAATGCTAAAACTGTGCCTTAGCATCACCTGTTGACAAGTCCGTTTTTAGACATGCCTTTAAGAAATAAAGTGCTACATTCACCATCACATGGAAGCCCTGATTCAGCTGCTATCACCTACTCCCATGCTAATGTAATCATTTCATTCATATTGCTATCATTAAATAAACTTATTAACATTGTTGTAACAGTAGGGGTTGCTTTTAATTGCCACTCACATTTCTTCAAACAGATTAAGCTATTTTTAAGCTTGCTGCAATATCACCATCCTGTTACAGAACAATCCTTAGTCTATTCACCCTCATTTCACTAAGGGAAAACATTGCTCTAACAAGAACTCGGAGCGGTCTCAATAAGGAAGTCAAAAGTGGGACATAATAAGATATTTAGAAGAAAGGATTCAAATGACACAAGATTGGATTTACAATGCTCTGAGCTGATGGAAATCTGTCAAGGGGTTTAAGACTTTCATCTCAATCTTACATGTTGCAAGAATGTCCTGAAACAAAGTGTAAAGTCATCCACAGTTTTGCAATCAATACTTTTCTGAAACAAGTCACAAAATATTGGGACACAAATTGTCCTCACCCCCCCTCCTTTTTTCCCCTTTGCTTTGGTATTAAAAATATAGCTTACTACATTCACAGAAAACATATATGTTATACTAATGGGGCATTGCTGCAGTTTCAAATTTTAATACAAAGCAAAATTCAAGTGCCCCCCCTTCTACTACTTGCCTGAAATGTGTGGGAAACAAAGCATCCTATTCCCAAATCCTTTCCCACATATGTAATAACTGAAATTGACATTTTAACAAGGTTTTTAAATATCTATATGCAGTTTGCAAAAAAAAATTCTCTTCTTTAAGGTATCAAAAATACAGTATATTATATCAATACAATAAACTGTCAACTTTTAACACCATACTGGGTGCAGCAGGGTAACTTATCCACTGTCACATAACACAGGAGGCAGGAAAACTTGTCGCATTCTGTAGAAGAGAGGATCCAGATTTCAAAAGAATAAGATAGTAAGACGATAGATCTATGTGAATGGTAAATGGCTAATCTGTAATCTGTGCTTGGCTTATTCCACTTAAAAAAAACAATGTCCTTCTGTTCCCTACAAGTTAATGTAAGGGACAAGACTTCAACATGTTTAAGACTGAATGCTATTTTATTGTGTCTATATTGCCATATTTCTTTGTCCATGTATTAGTTGATGGGCAATGGGTTGTTTCCATTTATGGGCTATTCTGAAGAGTGTTGCAAAAAACACCAGAGTTCAGACAGCTCAATCACAGAGTGATCCGATTTCCTGTAGTGGAATGGCTCTATCAAATAGCAGTTAAAATTGTGAGGAAATTCGATGCGGTTTTGCACAAAGGCTATATTAATTTACTAAAACACACATGCTCACACAAAGGGGAGGGGTGGGATAGTGTGTCTGTGTGTCTTGAATGCTTTCACCACAAAGAATCATTGTATGATTGATGAGATAGATCCTTTACCATGATTAGAAACATGCAATATATACATGGATACAAATAGCACATGGTATCCATGAAACGTGTGATGTTCCTTTATATCTTCTAATAAATTTATTTTCTGTTTTACAAAGTTTACTTTATTATTATTATTATCATTTTATGATACAATTCCATAGGCTCTGGTATTTCCCTTTGCCTTTCCCCAGGAGCCCTCCCTCTCACTGAGTTCCCCTACATTATTACTATAGTATAGTTTTTCATAAACAGTTATGTTCATCATTGCAGGCATGGACAAGTCCAGCATCCTATTGTGAAGGTATAGTTAAAAGTTTCATTCGGAGTCCATCATTGGTGTGTAAGTAGAGTTGCATACTGCATTATATCTTCACATCTGGATATGATAGTCTTCATTAAACAGTTACTATACATCCCCTTAAATGAAAAATTACAATACAAAATCAACAACAGGAAGAAAAAGAGAAATTTACAATGCCATGGAGTTAAACAACATGCTACTGGATATGATAGTCTCCATTACATGGTTACTGTACATGCCCTTAAATGAAAAACCACAAAATAAAATTAACACCAGGAAGAAAAGAAGAAATAAAACATCATGAAGTTAAATAGCATGCTACTGAATGACTAACGTATCACTGAAGAAATGAAAAAGAAAATCAAGAACCCTCTTAAAGAAAATGATGTTACTGTATGATCTATGAGTCACTGAAGAATTTAATGAGAAAGAATTTTGAAGAGATGAAACTTAAAAAAAAATTCTTTGAGATACAGTTTCCACTGATCTTTTTGGTGAGATATGTCTCCTGTAGGCAACAGATCAATGGGTTTTGTTATTTAATCCAGTCTATTAATCTATGATGTTTGATTGATGAATTTAAGCAATTTGCATTCAGGGTTAATATGGTTGGGTGGTAGTTTGGTCCTATCATTTTAGCAATGAGTGTTAATTTAAATAAGAAGTTTGTTTTCTTTTTGATGATGTCCACACAGTGGGAAGGGCTGAGGGACAGGGGGAGACAGATGAGACACGTGCTTCTAATCGTTTTTTTCTCCCTGCCTCTGGGGGAAGGGAGGGTAGAAAGGGAGAGGGCCACTCCGAGCAGCCCAACTGCATCAGCACCAGGGGACAAGGGACAGCAACCTAATGGTGTCCCAGAATCTCAATGTGGAGCATGCCCCGAGGGCACTGCTCAAGTGGTTTGGCTAATTCTGTGATGCTGTTGACTTCATGGCTCCAAGATTGAGAATTTTCTTGCATATTCCCTTGACTGAGGATCCAGCTTTGAATCTCCACTCACCTAGGTACTTGTTCTCAAAGCCTGACTGGGAGAGTTGTCCAATTTCTTCTGCCCCCGTCCTCTGCCATGGTACTAGATATCCTCTAAATGGCTCAATCAGCTGTCAAGTTGTCCATGTGCATCTGGCATGCCTTCTACAAAACGAGCTTCAGCAACCCAGGAGGCACATTCTGACACATGCAGTCCCTGGACAGATCACCAATCTGTGATTCTTCTCATGACTGGAGCTTTGAGTCTAGTGGCCGCACTTGGAGGATCCCCAAAGAAACTTTGCCTGAAGTGACTGCAGATCCTATTCCCGTGTGTAACAATCAGTCCATGGTCTATCTCAGTTCATCACACACATCAGCCTACACAAACACCAGTGGCCAGAGTTGCCTAATCAGTTCCATCCCCAGCCCTGTCTCACACACAAACCAATGGATATTGTGGCTCAGCCCAACTCTTCCCACCAAACACTTACACACACACCAGTGCAAAATTGAAGTACAGAATGACCCATGACAACCTCCACTAGGCCTGTCTCCAGTTCTAGCTCCTATGCTTGCCTTTATTTGCAACCAACTAATCCAGTCTGTCCCACTACCATCCCGTTTGGCTTTTGTGCATGGCAATGGGTGCAGAAGTCTAGTTCAGCCTGACTGACCTCAATATCTGGAACATATTTATGCTGGCATGTGCCATCACCTGCCCAGCCAGGTCTATCCCAATTTCTGGCTCTCACGGTCACCATTGGGAGCTGCAGCCCATGACAGTGTTACCGGCAGTTTTCCTATAAGGCACACTTCCAGCCTCAGATCTTCTACCTTTTGGGTGGTTCTGCAGGCTAGCCTGACAGGAGTTGTCCTCAGTCCTAGCACTTGCCAACTGAAGCTACAGCAGAGCACAATCAGCTTGTACTTCCTCTGGTTCATGCATTCACCAGTGGTTATGGTCGTTTAGTCAAGTCTTGCCTACACCAGCTCACATGCAAGTTAGTGGATTTTGTGGCTCTGCCAAGCATGGTCTGCCCCTGGTCCCAGATATGCTCACCATGGAAGCAGGGGAGCCCCCACATCCCCTTTTCTGGGATAGCCACCCCGTCTCTGGGTCTTACATGTGGTGGAGGGTATTGTGACCCAGCCTAACATGGCCTGTTTTACCACAGCATTCATTGTTGAGTACTACATCCTACTATCTAAACCTGCCTCCAGTTTTAGCTCACGCTGGTGAGTACTGAGCCTAGCACAGTCTGGACTGCCTGCAGTCCTGTCCCTAGGGTGGACTGGTTGGTGTTGTGGTCCAACCTAGCCTGTGCTGCACCCTGTCCTGGTTCTCACATCTGCCAGTGGTGGACTGGTTGGTGTTGTGGTCCAACCTAGCCTGTGCTGCACCCTGTCCTGGTTCTCACATCTGCCAGTGGGTGCTATGAACTGCTGCAGGTTGGCCTGTTTTACTAGACCTGTCCCACATGTATGTATGCCAGCGGTAATACTCTAACCTGGCTATACTGGGCTGTCCCCAACCTCAATTCTTGTGCTCATAAGCAAAGGCTGTGCTCCTCTCTCAGGTTACCTCCCAGGAACAGTTCTCATGCACACCAGTGAGTGCTTAGCCCAACTTGACTTATCTTACCTGCTGTCCTGGCATTCACTGACAGGTACAGTGGCCTTTCCCCACAAAAATTCCAGCTCTTACCATTGAGTGCTACAGCTCAGCCCCAAACCTGGCTCTCACATGATTCAATGGGTGCAGAGACCTAGCCTAGCCTGTCCTTGTGAGCACCAGTGGGTGTTGAGGCCAGTCTGGCACACCCCAGATCCAATCTACCTCTATGCTGAGGGATGCTACAGCCGTATTTTACCCAATCTGTCTTCCCCTTCCAAGCCCTTGAGCTCGCCAGTGGGAACCATAACCCAGCAGGGATAGCACCTTACCTTCTCTACCAGGCCTGCTGCTAAGCCACAGCATGCAGATCCCTGAGCCTGGTCATCCAGTGTGGGTGCGTGCCTGTCTGGAGCCCTGCCCACCAGCCTGGGTAGCATGCACGCTTGTTTGTGGATCCCCAGACATTGTCTGCCAGTATATGTGTGCCAGTGTATGCCACCCCCCACATATCTTTAAAAAATAAAAATAGTTAACTATGCTAGCACACTGTTACAATTAATGTAAATTTGACATTAACTAAGCCGAGAATGGCTGCCAGCTATTGGCTGTTTTTCTCTCAACAGTGCTAACACTTGCCTAGGATCAAGGCAAGCAAAGCATTTGCCTACAGCTAGGGAACATGTACAATTTTCACGTGTCAATTAAAAATAACAAATGTTGACAATTAAGCGCTCAGATAATCTGTAATCTAGAACACAGATATTTTATCTCAATGAGAAAATGAATAAAACTTTGGTAAATTCAGAAAGAAATAACATCAAAATCAAAGGCAAGTATCCAAAGGTCGAAGAATATTCTAGAAGTTTTAATGCAAAGCTTTGAGAAAGAAATGCTGTCCTGGGCTATAATAAAAACCCAATATATGAAAGGTGATCCAAGAATTCATACATTGCAGATATAACCATTTCAGTAACAGCAACTTGCTTCTCCCATTATAATTTCCTTTATGGACTGCCAGAGTGACTACTACATGATACAATTTTTGTCTACATTTATGCTTTTTAATAAGTATGAAATAGTAGTTAATGTTAACACCTTACATAATAATCTGATTTTCCCATGTGAGAAAATTGTACAGCAGGTTCAGGTTAAGACCTGCTTGAATGCTGACATCATCATTTAGGATGACAGCTGTAGTTTTTGCTTAGCTGCTTCCAATCCAGCTTCATGCTCATGTGCTTGGAAAGACCACAGAAGATGCCCCGTTACTTGCCACCCTGCCACTCATGTTGGGTCCTGGATAGACTTCTGACTCCCGCATTTTGCCTGGTCCAGCCCTGATTGCTTCAGTCATTTGAGTATTGGGCAAGCAGCTGGAAGATCTCTGTCATACTTGCTCACTCTCTCACTTGGCTTTCTTCTTTATCTCTGTCTCCAGGAAGATATAGATAGATATGTATATGATAGATTGATAGATAGATAGATAGATAGATCAATTTCAAACAAAAAGGAAAACAGAGTCCTAGGTGATATATACTTTGGCTAATTTTATATCACATATCTGGATATTTTTTTCTTCTGGTTGTTAAACAAATAAAGGAAATGGAACATCTGAAATAGCTGGCTTTGGTGGTACAAAGTGGCATGCCATTTGCCAGAAATAATTACAGACTGATGAATGACTCAGATATGAGAAGGGGTTTCTCATGACAGCCCGGAGGAAGTCTTTGTTATGATTTGATGTTTAGTTAGAATTTGCCCCCCACAGGTGTGCCAGGAAGACAAATGTGATGGGCATTATCCTGGGCAACAGGAATAAAGCACCAAGACGGCTATGGGTCAGAATAATAGGGTCGGAGTCTTTTGTAAGATGGAAACTAAGGAATAAGTTTTCCTCTTTTGCCAAATCTCACTGCAATTGCATGCAAATAGGTAAACAAGAAAGAACTCCATCTTCGTATTGAGAATAGAACATAGAGAAATAATAGGGATTTTTTTTTTCCCAGAAAATGGGAATGTATTGATGGACCGATGAAAATGAAGAAATAAATGAGTTCTTTTTGGTATAGAAAACAAGAATTAGTTGTGTAACGAAGAGAACTGGTGATTAAACAAAAGACTTCATAGCAAATGGTATAGCTAGATTTTCCACTCTATACACTTTTAGGAAAAAAAAGCCAATAGCAGCATAAGTACCGGCCTCCAGCATAAAACCAGAAAAGACATCATCTTTCTGTTATAGGCAAGTGTCTGTACCATGACATTGGTTCCTTAGGGAGAAGTCCTATTTATTATGGGATTAAGTGAGCAGGCCACTTCCAATTCTGTAAACATAATTTATCTAAGAGAAATATAATTAATCCACTGAGTCAACTTCACTAAGTAGAATTTTCAACTCATTCTTTCATTCATGAGAAGTCTCTCCAGGAAAGATTACATGACAGATAAAATAGTCTATCCTTGTGTTCATATTAATGAAAGTTTATTCACCAATGCAATGCATAACACACTGATTAAGAGGAAAAGAACAGCACAGGGATGGAAAGTTAAATGTTTCCATTTTCATGCACAGTCTTCCTTATAGCCTTAGTGAAAACGGTGTTTCCTACAAAATACATCAGGATTAAGTCTCTTTGTTCCATATGGAGGGGAGGTTCTGCTCATCCAGTGTTTCAGTGTGTCTGTGAAAATGGAAGTCTTTGAACGTTACAACAAATCACTCTGGGCCTTCTGGTTCTTGAATTGAATACACCTCCTAGGATTAATTAGGTCACTCTCTGGAGGATTTTTGGAATTAATCATAAAATGTTCCTTCCTGATTTTCAAAGAAATGAGAAAAAAACCTTTTTTTTTTTTTTTAATTTTCCCCCAGTAAATGTGAAATTCTGTCAGATTCTGAAATTATTTTTGTTATCTTACATATATTGAATCATTTAATATTTATATCTAATTATAAAAGTTCTCTGTCTCATGTTTGTAGGGAGAGGAACTGTTAGGCATATTTAGGTCTATTGTCTGTTTCCGTATGACAAGCCTTATCAACTAGGGCTGGTTGTTATATCCGTAAGCAGAAGTTTCACTTCTAACCTATCTGTAATATTTTTTTAGTACTTTAGAAATGCATGCACATAAGAAAAATGATGCTTATTAACAGGAGGTGAAATTTATGGCATAGTTTCAGGAGATTGTGTATGATATCAAACCTGTACCTGAAAGGATGATATTTGCTTCATTTTTTGTGCTACTTTTCCCAGACTCTTGTTTCCTGCATATTCCATTACCTGCAATAATTGTAACTGATTTGATAGTGCAAATAAGTGTTAATCTGATAACAACCTATTCTTGTGTCTTCCTGTTATTGTCAAATTGAAATATTTTGAACTACTCAATTAACCACTTTTATTTCTGTAGCATTCCTTTAATTATATCTTAATGACTCTATTCTCTCTCTCTCCGCCTTTCTGCATAATAAGAGATGTCGTTAAAAACTTGTAAAATTTTTATTATAAAAAAAATCTGTGGCAGTGCTATAACAGAACCAGCTAAGCTCTGTGCCGACAATCACATGCTGCAACTGAGTGCAGATTGGATTCTCGCTTGTTCTTCTCCCGATCCAGCTTCCTGTTGAGGCACATGACGGGTTCCTGCTCCCATGCAGTCCACCTTGACGAGGTACCTGCACCCTGGTTTCATTCTTTCCCAGATTTGACTACTGAAGCGAGTTTGGGAGTGAACCAGCAGATAGAAAAGATCTTTTTCTCTCTTGGACTCCCGCTGTTCCTACCATTCTGTTTTTCAAATAAAAAAAAAATATTATTTTTTAAATGGCATAGATTTTTAAAATACTGAGCCAGTTGAATAACTCTGAACTACATTTTTCAAGGAGCCTTTTAAACTAGTTGTTAGTAAAGTTTGTAACCTGACCTATATTTAGAAAACATGTGATTGTGCAACCAGATTTTATTTTTTTAATATTTGTGTACTTTTTTATTGTAAACTCAAGCATACAGAGAGGAGGAGAGACAGAGAGGAAGATTTATCCACTGCTCCACTCCCCAAGTGACCACACTGGTCAGAGATGAGCCTTATCTGAAGCCAGGAGCCAGGTGCTTCTTCTGGGTCTCCCACATGTGTGCAAGGTCACAAGCCTTTGGGTCATCCTCGACTGTTCCCAGGCCACACGCAGGGAGCTAGATGGGAAGCAGGGCTGCTGGAATTAGAAACGGTGCCCATATGGGATCATAGCACATGCATGGCGAGGATCCTAGCCGCTAGGCTACTCTGTCAGGCCACCAGATTTTATTTTTAAGCTTGTTTCTATAATATAAAGTTCCACTGCAATAATTTTATAGAGGCCACTTTCATTGTAATTCTGAATCTTCACGGGCCCATAGGGAAAGCTAAAGATGTGTTTGATGGTAATGTGAATTTTATTGGGCTTCCTTCCTCAAGAAATAACCACAGCAATTATTTTCTATTGAGGGTACATGCAAATTGAACTATCTTCTGCCTCCTTTCTCTGAATGTGCCCCTGACTGGACATAATATCGTATGCAAACTCTCCTTAGTACATCAGGCCGTTCGCAAGTCCCTGAGTAATGGTGTTGGTTGTAATTCTGCAGATGCAAGACAAACACTTACCCAAAAGAAGGCTCATTGTCTGTGACAAAAGGTTTTTTTCCTCATTTTGGCTTGATAAGCTCATCGCTGTTATCTCAACCTACTTCTCGGCTCACCCCACCACTTGTGAAAGAGGCAAAACCCGGGGTTTTGTAAGCCCAGCAGAGCCTCAGTGTCTGCACCCTCAGATGAAATAAATAAAAAAATATAAACAAATAAAAATACTTTAATAAAAAGGAAAACCATAGTGCAAAAGACATGTCCATGCCTGTCTAGGGAATGACCAGCTTTTGAAAACCTGAAGACCAATCTTGGCTAATTACTAAAGAGATGCTTCTATGGAGCTACATTTTGGCCACTTCTGAAGCTGGATTTACAGATGTTATTAAGAAGTTCAAAAACTTATCATCATAGAGAACTTGGAAGAAACAATTTTCTTTATGATTTTTAAGCAATTCTCAACATTTACTACAAGTGACAAAACATGTAGAGGTGACTATTGTACAATCCTACCAAACCCTCCATTTTTAGTCAAAGTCACTCTCATAAATGGCAACAAAGAATGTATTACCACTGGCTCAGCCTTGTAGGTCACACAGCTGAGGAAGAAATCTCAAACGCAAGGTAATGGGAAGAGAAAGTCAAAGGCAAATTTAAATGATATAATACTAAGTGTGGCCTTTGCCCACAATTTTATGTACAACATTTATCAAATCTGTTTTTTCTTCAAATGACCCTTATCATTCAAATAAGAAAAGATTGTATAAAGCACAGTTACTTGAAAAGATGAGTATCTGGAAACAATGCCAATGCTTTGAAATGTGATGCTGGAGATAAGATATAAGAAGATAGCATCAAATATCAATTATTTTCTGCATAGTTTTGCTGTACATGTGTTCTCTATTCTCCATATTCTTTCTTCACTCCCTCGATATGATTTCAACTATTTTTAAAAACCGTCAAAAATATTAATTTTGCTTTTGTGTGTGTGTGTGTGTGTGTGTGTGTGTTTCAGAAATTCACAAAAGCAAAAAAGATGAACTTTGCTAAATTTTACAATGAAAATTGTAAGGGCAATGTATCAAAATCTTCTCCAGATTCTGTGCAGCCAGCTATCATCTTTAAGTTCCTGCGTCCTGGCTTCAGATGGGCTGAGTTCCAGCCATTGCAAGAATTTAGGGAGTGAATTAGTGGATAGCAAATATTTCTCTCTGTCTCTCCTCTCTGTAAATATTATATTTAGTTATAAGTAAATAAATAAATAAAACATTAAGAAAAATTTACTCATTTCAATGGTCAAAATAATGTGAAAATTCATTGGTCAACTCTCCAGTGATACAAAATCAGTAAGAGTACAAATAAAACAATAAATAAAAATCTTGGTTATTAAAATGAATATTTTAGTGCATGTGTTGTCAAAGCTAGCACATGAAATGAATATTTTATAAACAAGATGATACTAAGTATGCCATGACAAACACTGTTGCATCAAGAATAATATATCAAAGGTTCCCCAACAGAAACATTTGCTCTAGAAGCTATTATTCAAAGCACAAAAACAACAGAATTCTGCAGTCAAATGCTGAAAGTGGAGAACAGAAACCTTGTACCTGTAACTATGAAACTTGTGGGCGTGAGTCCTGGACATGTGTTCAACCACCCTGCATGATCCTGGGAGTTTCCTCATGGCACTAGTACCTCTAGCAATCCATAACAAAATCCAGATCCAACCCTGATGTTCAAAGTTCTGGGAATTCTGATTACAAACCCCAGCACTAGCAACATACATATTGAAAGTCTGAATTGCAGAGAGAGAGACAGAGAGAAAGAGAGAGAGAGGAAAATATGACTTCCACTACCCAGACAGCTGGGCCAGAACAAGCCAGGAGCTTCCTCCAGGGTATCAGACTAGCACTTGGATCATCTTCCACTCTTTTGGCATTTGCAAGGCTGTTATGAGGGAGTGTGATCACAAGAGAAGCAGTTGGGATGGGAACCAGTGCCCATATCAGATTCCAGTGTGGCAGGTAGCAGCTTTACTCGCTATGCTACAATGTCAGTGCCAGAACCAGGACTCATGATTCTAATTTATAATCTGTGGAGTAACTAGCACTGACTCGCAGTGTTCTGAATGTTCTCTTTGCATTTCTGTGATTCAGACACGGGGTTACCTGCATCAAACAGCAGACTACCCTCCTGGGAAATATGGGTCACAACCTCACTATACTCAGCTACACCATGATTCCAAAAATAAGCACAAATTCCCTAAACTCCACTGGAATCCATCTGATTGAATCTATGGGAGAAGCTGCCCAAGTCCCACATTTTCAGAACAATCGCTGACAGTGTAACCTTCCTGTATATCTGCTGGTCAGGACTTCAGTGCCACTCAAGCCACATCTTCATGTCCTAGCACTGACTGATACATCAGATATAGTCTCTTTCAAGGACCCAAGGACGGTGTTATCCAGATGACATAGTGGTAGAACAATAGCTCTTGGTGCCACAACCTCCAGGATCACTCATGTTTCCCAATTTAACATGGGAAAAACTCTCATTTCCTCCCTCAACACCAAAAATAAGAGTGCATCGCCGTCTGCAATGGAACTAACAGCAAACTCTAAACCCTCTGCCACTTGCAGCAGCCTAGAGCACTGTGTCATTTACAGGTATTGTTAAATGTATTATAAAACAAACACTGAAATGCTACACTTCCACACACACCGGGATCAGAAATCAAAGTGATAAACTAATGCTCTACAATCCACATAAAAAGTAATTCCCCTAATGAAACCTACCCTATTATAGGTAGTGTCTGCTATCTCAGACGCACTGATGGCCACATACAGAAACAGGAAGGCAGGCATTGTGATACTCTCAATAACATGACAGGCCCCCAGACTCAGACAGTGAGTTAAAGGAAATCTGTAAAATGCCAGCAACAGCGTTTAAATTAATGATTGTAAGGAAGGTCAATGTGATACAATAAAAGACAGAGAAACATCTTAAACAAATGAGGAAATGAATGAGTGGTGTGAGCGAGAAATGCATTATGCAGACAGAAACCATTAATAAGAGTCAAATAGAAAGTTTCGATGTGAAATACTCGATCATTGAAAATAAAAACTTGGATCTTCAACAGGAAAATGTAAAAGGTGATGAAAAAGATTTCTGGTCTGGCCTAGAGGAAAATATTTTTGAAATAACCTAGTTAGAAAACGAAAAAGGAAGGAATGAAATAATGAAGAGTGTCAGTATCATTCAATGACCTCGCATTCTTGGGTTAGGGGTTGCTGAAGATAAGGACAAAGGGACTGAAAACCATTTACAAGAAAAGAATGTGGACATTTTCCCATGATACATGGGTGATCAACGGCATCTATCTGCAACAGCCATCAATACAGAATATTGCATTGAAATTCTAGGTGTACCACACAGATCAGCTGTATTTCTCTGCTTCAGAGGGGTGGTTACCACTGGCCACAACACCAAGCTACCTCCAGGGTTTCTACGTGATCGTCTTTCATTCAGTATCACCATGCTTATATTAGAGATATTAATTTGGCCCATATTTGTCTTCCAAAGTAGGAAACTAAATATGCCATATAAAAATACATGGGGATATATATATAATATTACATATAATATTATATATCATATGCTCTATAGTATATGATATAGCATATACAAAATCATATATAATATATACTATATCTCTATTATCTATATTTTTATACCTTATATTTTATATATTGATTATATATTATATAATATATTATATATAATGTATAGTATATGTACAATATATACATACAGTTATGGGAAAACTTCCTTAATAGTAAATTATGGAATTTATCATTATAAAAAGCAAAAAGCATGAGTTGGTTATTCTGACACAAGGATATTAGCATGTACCAAGGAAACAAAATATGCCTACGATATTTTAACAAGCTGCTCTTCCTGAAACTAGAATTAATGTTCTGCTCAGAATAATTCATTGATTCAAGAACAATGCAATGAATGCCAACTATGTTTGAGACTTTGTTATTGGTTCCAGGGAGGAAATTAGACTTTAAATATATGAGATTTACAATTCTACAGAAGAAAGTTTGAGCAGACACAATATAAATAATATACATAAGCAACTATATTTCAATTTTTTCCTAACTAGGTAGCTATATAATTTATGAACAAAATAAAATATATAACTGAAACTGGGTTGCCCAGTGGAGTGTGGATGGCTTTGAGTTAACCAGAATATTTTCAGTAGAGATCACACTTGAGTTGAGAAATAAATGATTGAAGGTAAGCAGTTGCAGAGGAAAAATATTTCAATATTTCAGCTGGAGGAATGACCACAGCATTTTCTAAAATTGCAACGCATTGCAGAGATGACACACTTGAGAGGCAGACGCTCAAAGGCGGTGGGACACGAGATGGATTTTCTGGAAAATTTCCTTCAAGTAAATATTATCTTCTACAGGGCATGTGTCGCATTTAAACTGGCAACTTGTTTTTAATTTGTTGAGATTTTTTTCAGATATATAAAGATGCATAGATAAATAGGTTGATAGATTGAGGGTTAGATGATAGATATACAAACACTTCACCCACCCTCTCTGGTCTTCTAAGACGGATTAGCCCTAATCATGCCACAGTTTTCTGATCTTGTTTAAGTGAACAAGAGTATGTGGATCATTTGCACAATTAAAAATAATGTTCACTTTTTAGACTTTTGTTCTGCCATTCTACTAATCAGACATGACCACATTCTGTCTCTTTTTAGCACCGTCTTCAAATAAGTTATATATTCTATCATGACTACCACCACCATGAACTAACTTTTTAAGGATTTATTATTTATTCTTGTTGCAAAGTCAGATATGTGGAGAGGAGAAGAAATAGAGTAGAATATCTTCCACCTGATGATTCACACCCCAAGTGACCACAATGGCTGGAGTTGAGCTGATCCGAAGCCAGGAGCCAGGAACCTGCTCTGGTTCTCCCACAGATGCAGAGTCCCAAGGTTCTGGGCCATCCTCAACTGCTTTCCTAGGCCACAAGTGGGCATCTGGATGGGAAGTGGACCCATGGGGATTAGAACACGCACCCATATGGGATCCTGGAGTGTTCAAGGTGAGGACTTTAACCACTAGGCTACTGCTCTGGGCCCTTGGTATTTGTAATAGTTACTTCATTTGCTTGAAATGTGCAGACGTGGAGACAGACAAATATCTTGTCTCCACTGCTCCATTCCCCAGATGCCTGCAGTATCTGAGTTGTGCCAGACCAAAGTCAAGATCAAGCATGCTGGTCTGGAGTTACCATGTTGAGAGCAAGGATCCAATTATTTGAACTGATGCTTGCTGCCTCCAATGGACCACATCAGTGATAAGCTGGACTCAGCAGTAGAACCAGGACCTGTCTGTGCTCACTCCAAAACAGGATTCACTTCATCACGACCAAAGATTTATCGCAAAACACTGTAATATTCCTGAACTGCTAGTGTTCAGTTTGGGAAATACCAAATTAATATACAATAAGCCTGTCACTGTTAAGTCTAACTGCTACATCTTTTTTCATTATTTATCACTTAAGAAACAGTAGAATACTGAAAGTGGCACAGAATGTGTGTATGCGTATACAGACTCATGCTATACAGAATTTTTAACTTCTTGAAGATCCATTGTAATGCGACGTTAATTTGCATACACATCTTTGTTGAATTTCAAACACTGGTTTAATTCATGAAACACACCTGGAAATAATACAAAAAGCTACCTTCCTACCTGTTATATTCTCAGAGTTGGGTATATATAAAAATACATACATCCAAAAGAGCTAAATTATATACTGCCTTGGATTATAGTTAAAAAACGTGGCTAAAATGACTCAGAGTGAGATTTAAAAAGTGTGTGTCTGTGTCCTTTGTTGAAAAGTTAATTGTACATTGGAAATCAAGTTCAAAAGGTCAGGTTTGTACACACCCCTAGCATCTCACATCTGAGTTAGGGTTCAAGTTCCAGCTCTTTCTCATCCAGTTTAGTTTCCTTCTAGCTTTCGGAAAAGCAGTTATCTTCTCTCAGATATTTGAATTCCAGCCACTCATGTTGGAGACATGTTGGCTCCTGGCTTCTGCATGACACCATGCTGAATGTTGTGGCCATCTGAGGAGTGAACCAGCAAAACCTCAGGTCTTGAGGACCCGGTGTGGCAGCCTAGCAGCTCAAGTCCTCACATCGCACGCGCAGGGATCCTACATGGGCACAATTTCTAATCCCGGTGGCCCCACTTCCCATCCAGCTTTCTGCTTGTGACCTGGAAAAGTAGTCGAGGGTGGCCCAAAGCCTTGGGACCCTGCACCCATGTGGGACACCCGAAACAGGCTCCTGGCTCCTGGCTTCAGATTGGCTCAGCTTCAGCCGTTGCAGTTGCCTGGGAGTACATCATCCAATGGAAGATCTTTCTCCTCTCTCTGTACCTCTGCCTTTCCAATAACGACAAAATAAAATTTTAGAAAAAATTCTTAAATATTTTTCATTGAAAATTTCAGAAATAAATCTCCAATGAGTATCTTTGGCCTGAAGTGGGATTTAAATTGCAACATCAAAGCTGAATGAGAGTTGTTTCGCTTGATATTTTAAAACCTCTTGCTCTTAGTCTCATCCTTTTTTTGTTGTTTTTACAATTTAGTTTAATTTGAAATGCAGAGTTACAAAAAGAGGAGACACAAACAGAAACACGTCCCTTCACTCCTTAAATGTCAACAGCCAAGGCAGGGCAGCTCCAAGGGCGGACACACGAGCTTCTGGTCTACCATGCGGTGCAGGCACAGGCACCTGGGCCACCCTCCGTGACTTTCCCGTGTAGAGCAGCCAGGACTTGAACCATGACCCATATGGGATGCTGACACAGTAGGGGGAGGTATAATATGACATGCCACAGTATCAGCTCCATAATTTAAAATGAAGCATTGGCCCGGAAACATGTAATTAAGGTTACAAATCAAAATTGTTGTGTTATTTTTTCTTTAACTGGTCAGTGATTAGTTGTGAATTGCACCGGCCTATTTCAGGTCCCAGAACTAAGGTCACAGAGCTTTGGTTATAATCATGACCTGCTCTGCTCCAATGCTTTGGCTCCCATCATCAGGTTTAAAGCACCACAGGTCACAGTCACTTGGGTGCAAGAGCCAGTTCCACGAGCGTTCAGGACTGCCAGCAGTCAACACCACATATTCAACTTTAACTTTGCATACTGTGGGAAAAAAAAAAAATAATGAAAAGTGGGTTAACTGCTCAGGTAAAAATATAGAACGATATTATGAACATATAAAATAGTTTCACACTGTACCTGTTTTTTTAAATTAATTTCTTACGTGTGTATTTTATTGAGACAGCATTAAAAAGGGCTTTTCTTTAAAGTAACTTTAGTATGCTATATTTTGTAGTTTCCTTGGAAGTCTCCAGGTGAAGGTAACTGCCTAGGCTCTGCTGTTCCTAGGAAGGTATTATCCACCTGGGAGAAGAGCAGATGCTGGCTGCTAATGCCACGCTAGTGTTAACTACACCAGTATGCCAGTGTGGTTTCTCTCTCTCTCTTTCTATCCCGCTTTAAGATTACTGTGGAAAGCAGGTAGGGAAGTGCCCTGGGAAAGGGTTTAATTTCTAGGATCTTCCATAGATCTGGCCACTGCACTCATAGCTAGGCAGGAGAGCTGAAACGGTGTGGTTTAAAGGGGGGAAATTGAAAGGCAGGTCTGGGTGAGACAAAGGCACTTGCACAGGTGGGAGATCTGAGCTGGATTAAATAGCATCGTTCATGGCTCACTGGTGAGCACCAAAGCTTGGACTGGGTTATGTCTGACTGGGGTAGGCCACAGTACCTGCCCGTGAGTGTAGAGCAGGAGGTGGGCCATGCCACTCTGGGCCTCAGCACCCACCTGGATGCAAGAAATCCAGATCTGGGAGCAGATGCTGTAGGGGAGTTGTGGGCTCACATCTGGGGCTGCTGCCCCTGCCATCCTATGTGGAAACCTGGAGCAGGGATGTGCCAAGCCAGGCTGAAGCACAGAACTCACCCAGCAAACCAGACACTGAGGCAGCCAAGAGTGGGCCAGGCTACAGCACCTGCCATCACATGCAAGGGCCAGGACTGAGGGCCAACCATGCCAAGCAAAGCCACTGTGCCCACTGGCATGTGGCATCTAGGGAAGAGAGCAGGACTGGTGAGGGAACTTGGTAAATTTCCCAGCAGCCCCCAGCTCCATCTAGGTAGCACTGAAGCCAGGGACTGGGGAGGGCCAGACTAGGCAAGGCTGTATTTGGGGATAGGAAGCCTGAACCAGGCCTTAGCACCCACTGACATACACAGGAGCCAGGGCAGGGTGTGGGTCATGCCCAGCTGAGCTGGGCTGCAACACCTCCTATTGAGAAGTAAGGATGAGGGAGGACCATGCTAGGCTGGGTCACAGCATCTGTCAGCATGTACAAAACCAGTGCTGGTAATGGGCCTAAAAAGGGGACCCTGGGAACTCCCCTGCTGAGATGCAGACTCCACTAATGAGTGCAAGAGTCAGATTTGTGGGCAGATCAGGCTGGGCAAGGCTGTAGAATCCATGGGCAATTGTGTGTGCTGGGTCTGGAGCAGGCAAACTAGGCTGTGTGCAACAGGCCAGGCAAAGCCAAGGCACCTGCCAGGTCACATCAGGGTTTGGTCTGAGAGCGATCCAGGCTGGGTTAGACTGTAATACTCATTAGTGAAAGCCAAAATGGATATGAGTGTTTTTGGCTAAGCCATATTATTCAGCAGTGAGTGCCAGGACTGGGGAACCTGGCATGTCAGTCTAAGCCACAGCGTTTGCCAACACATATGAGATTAGGCTAAATCATTCTGTAGCACCTGTTGAAAATGCTGAAATTTGGACTTGCTGTCTAAAACTGGACCATAACACCTGTTGCATGTGCAAGACACAGGACTGGGAGCGGGCCTTGGAGGGGAACTTCTGAGATGACCTGTTGGGCTGCTGCTTCCTCTGGTGAGAGTAAATCTAGGACTGGGAGCAGCCCGGGTTGGGCTAGCCCATTGCACTTGCCATCATGCACAGGAGGCAGAATTGGTATGGACCAGCTGAGCGAGGCCGCAGCACCATCTGGGAAGTGCTGGGACTGAGTATGTGTCAGTCAGGCTGATCCACAGTACACCCTGGCATGTGCAAGATACAAGGTCGGGAACATGCTTGGCATGGGATTGTGAGCAGTCCCCTTCTTGGCTATACTTTTTGCTGGTGAGCACAGGAACCAGAGCTGGGGTTTGGCCAAGCTTGACAAGCCATTGGCACTTGCTGGCATATGTGAAGTCTAGATCTGAGTTCGGGTCATGCTGAGCTGAGCTGCAGCACTCAGGGGTGTGCGCGAGAGCTGGATGGGATATGTGCTGGGCCAGGTTAGGACACAGCAGAGGTTTACAAGCACAAACATAGGGGGTTCTGAAAAGCCCGATGGGAGTTATTAGGGGTTGCCTACACTAGGCCACAGCACCCACTTATATGTGAGAACAAGATGTGTAGTAAGCAAATGGTCTTGGCAGCAGCACCCACTGTTGTCTTGAGACATTCATGTGAATTGTCAAATGAAACATAGTCATATCTGGGCTAAGAGCCTTCTGAAAAAAAAAATACATGAAGGACTCTAAGTTTGAAATTCAATGGGAAAAGGGCTGTGGAATGAGTCACATAGAGCAGCACCATCTTCTAGTGTTGAATAAAATACAGATTCCTGCAGTGGATAAAAATGTCAGTTTATAAGCCTTCTAGAATGCATACTGAGAGCAGAAGCCCAAGGTTGACCATCTATGTACACTTCCACAGAGAATGCCTGCTCCATCCATGATGCTACCGCTGCTAGGCTGGATCACAAGCTGAACACCAAGGTTATAGAACTTTGAGCAGGTCACGAGAGGGACCAATCCACACTGACAGCATGGGCAGGCATACGGGGCCGTGGAGGAGCTGAGGCCTGTGGCCTCTGCAGAGGAAGAACAGTTCTGGAGGAAACGATAGCTTTCTGAGATCCAACTTGTCATGGTTAGCAACTCAAAAGTAAAATAGGACAATAGGAAATCAAAACTGACCACATTATGATCTTGGGTTCCCTGCCTACACCAAAGAACACTACTAACCAAAGGCATTTTCTGCTCTCACCTGAAGTTTGCTAAGAATTTTCACATACATGATTAATGGGCCTTTACAATGACCACATTTAATAGATAGAAATTAATAGATATAATTGATCACATTAAGTATATAGAAATTAATGAACCAGAATATGAAGAGATCATTTTCGTTGAAATCTTGACATTTATGAGCTAGGGTTAGGAGATTTCCTGGTGACAAGTAGACACTTAGTTGCAAGGGAGCTAAGCCTTATTAGGTGATCAGGGACAAAGTAATCCATATACAGAATGCAGGAGCAATGGAGGTCAGAAACCACACATCATTTGAAAATGAAAAAATAAATTAAAAAGCACTGATATGTATGCAGTTGCCATGCAGGCTAATTTTTTTCATATTATAATTAGAGATGTGTGAACATCATCAAGATGATGAGGAAAGTAAAGATGTGTAAAAATGATATTGTTCCAAGGTCCCGGAGTTACCCAAACCTCATTCGTATGGAAATATGAATGCACTCTGCTGCTGCTCATTTTCCTGGGTTCAGCATAGTTGTTCTGTGTCTGACAGATGTGTGAGTTTAACGCCAGAGTGTGATAGAATGGACAGCATTAAAGTACATCTGTATGCCTGATGCTGAACAGCTCTTCTCCCCGGCCTTGAGGAGGTCCCACTCCTGCCCTGCAGAGCGCCTGCACCTCCTGCCTAAATGGGATCCCCTGCAGGCTGGCCACCAGAGACACCATGCTTCCCTTGACCAATTCAGACTCAGAGGAGTGACCTGCTTATCTTTCAGAGGAGAATTCAGCTTCTCTCTCCCATGACTCCCTCCTGCTCCCTTGCCCAGACAGATCGGACCAAAGATCTTGCTGCTACACTTCCTCCATTAAAAGCCTGGACCAAATGTCACCCTTCTGCACTATAATAATAATAATAATAATAATAATAATAAAGCATGAAGACCATGCTTGCCACCAGCTTCAAAGCGTACGTGTTCCTTTTATCACGGCTGGATAACCCTCTGTGCAAGCTGGTGGGACAGGGGTGTAAGGGTTGGAGGACAGGTGAAGATTGCCTTACATGAAACCTAATCATGATTGTCAGGTAGGCGGTCCCAGTGTTATCTGAACTAGCCACATCACCATTTGTCTCCTGTAGAAAAATGTCCATCCTTAGGTGGGTTACAATAAAATTAGAAAACTCACTCAAAGACAGGAAAATGCTGATGCTTCACTTTGCTCGTCTAACAAAGGTCATCATTAAATAAGATAATCTTGATGTGGCTTCTCCAAAGAATGTCTCATTTTCACATGTTCAATCTATCAGCTGATCTGCTGCCGCTATTTGTAAAAGAACTCCAAACGCTGAGAAGAGAAAGGCCCTGGGACTCCACAGCAGGACCTTTTAGATGTGGTTCTCCATGTCTAACCACTGAGATGAGGAGGCTGTTCTGGAGAAGGAGACATGCCTAAGGCTGCACACAACCAGTTGCTGGCCTGAGGCCTCAATCAAAAAGCCAGCAAGGCGACAACCCCCGCTGCCTCTGCTTACTGCCCCTTGGAACCCCCTACAGGAAACTGCTTGTGATGAACAAACTTTGGCCACTGAGCAGGACCCATACCAACCCTTGTCCTGCAGCAAAACCATACACCTCAAGTCCTGTGCTCTCAGGCCCAGCTGGCCCAGGCTACTATACCTCCAGCCCAAAATCCAGAACCACCGTCCTGGGAGCTCCTGGAGTGAGTTGGACTGGACCGTCAGCCCTCTGGGGAACCCAGGCTAGCAGGGCCAGTGGCATGCCATACTCTTACTTTCATGGTCACTATTGAGGCTACCGTTGCTGTTCTTAGCTCTTAGATGGGACCACTGACCAAGAGCCAAACTCTCATAATGGAGTTCTTGGGTGTTCTAGAATTTAGTTATTAAAAAACAAACAATCTAAATATCCCCACAGTGTCGTGAGAACAATTCTGTTATATATGCCTCTGGATAGAACTGATTCCTATGGCAAGATTTACGGTCAAGTCGACTTTCACCCCCCACTATCATTACCCAATCCCAGGACAGTGAGCCTGGTGAGTGCAAGCTGCCATCTTGTATTTGTGACTTACCAAATCATATGATTGACCATGCGCTATTGGTCATTTGTTTACCTCATTCGGAGGTGTGTTTTGGAGATGCGACGCTTTTTAAAATTACACTTCTGATTTGTTTTTAATTAGAGGTATACACAGAGTTCCCATCTGGTGGTTCAGATCCTGAATGCCTGCAGTGGCTGAGGTTGGGAAGGTGGTAAACAGAAACTGGGGATTCAGTAGAGGGTTTTTTGTTTGTTTGTTTTTGTTTTATTTTGGTGAGTGGAAATGTCCAAATGTCTTAAACAATTCCCATTGCATCTAATAATATAGCTCTTTTATAATACATATTTTCCATAAATGTTTTTAAGACTTCACCTTTGGGACCCGGCGCGGTGGCACAAGTGGTTAAAGGTCCTCGCCTTGCACGCCCGGGATCCCATATGGGCGCCAGTTCTAATCCCGGCAGCCCCGCTTCCCTTCCAGCTCCCTGCCTGTGGCCTGGGAAAGCAGTTGAGGACGGCCCAAAGCTTTGGGAACCTGCACCCGCGTGGGAGACCCGGAAGAGGCTCCTGGCTTTGGATCGGCATAGTATCGGCCCGTTGCGCTCACTTGGGGAGTGAATCATCGGACGGAAGATCTTCCTCTCTGTCTCTCCTCTCTGTATATCCGCCTTTCCAATGAAAAAAAAAATAAAAATAAATCTTTAAGACTTCACCTTTGGATGGAAAATGTTTCTTGTAATAACCATGGTTAGCATTTAAACCACAGTAATACCTAAACAAGTTTGTTTTTCAATTCTGTTGCCATTAACTTTATAAAATTCTCTTGTATATTATTCAAAATATTTTCTGTGGTGAAAATATCTGTGGATTTCCTTTTCATGTTATTGATCATGTTTATTGATAAGCAAATTTTATAAAGTTCATTTTATTATCTTGTTGCTTATGTCTTTGATGTCATCACCAAGAAATCACTGTCAAACTCAATGCTGTGAAATTTTTATCCTCTATTTTCTCCTGGAAGATTTTCCAGCCCATATATATCATGTATCATTCCATATGATCTCACCAGTTTTTACAGAAATCTTTTTGTAGTGTTCGTTGTGTCAGTCTCCAATTCTCTTAATGGAATTAATGACTTAATTCTGCCCTTTCTTTTTCTCTTATATAGGGAACGCTTTTCTTGTTTATTTATTTCCATTACATTTATTGTTAAGTTTTATTAACACAATTGATTTTGATTGTGGATTTTGTGTCTTGTTTCTTTGCTGAACTTGTTAGTACTAAAACTTCTATTTGTCAATTTAATCTTCAGCGTTTTCCACATACACTATCTGCCAAAAGAGATGGTTCTATGTTTTCCTTTCAAAGCCAAGTGCCTTTTATTTCTGTTCCTCTCTCAATTCATCATCTTCTTTATTTTCATCATTTTTTTTCTAGCCAATTGTTCTGGCAAGGACTTATAATACTATGTTGAATGGATATGACGAAAATACACATCTTTGCTATTTTGCTACTTATATAATGTGCTTCAGCATTTCGCTACTAAATATGACTTTCCTTTGAAGATATATTTTGGAAGTTGTATTTGTTTAATTGAAAAGCAGAGTTTGGGAAAAATAGAACTTCCATTTGCTTGCTTCACTTCCCAAGTGCCCACAACTTCAAGGATCGGGGCTGTATTGGGCAGGAAACTGGTTGATTGTATGGTGTGCAATAGCCGGCATTCATGTGATAATATACACAAGAAATGTGCTTTACAGCTCCAATGACTTCCTAGTAAATAACCAGAAACGAGTGCTAGCTAGGTTAGTGGGAAATTTTCATGACTGGGTCTTCACAGAAGAACATAAGGAAAAATCACCCACTGAACTCAAGCAAAGGCCTGAGACTTGTGAGAAGATAACTTTTGTTGAATTTCTGCCAAATAAATGTGGAGTACTATGATATATATATATCATATATATATATAGAACTATGACATATATATATCATATATATATATATATCCCAAATATTTTATTTAATAAGCTAATACAGGAGCCTCATGAGGTCTCTGGAACTAGGTATTTTGTTTGCAATTCAGCCATATTCTGTATTGTACACTGCTGAATACTCGACATAGGATGTTAGTTGAGAGAATTCAAGTTGAAGTTCAGATTTCAAAACTCAATTCTTGGAACCAAGAGTGCATAGTCTTACAATGATATAACTATTTTCTTACAGTTATATTTACAAAATATATGAAATGGTTGATTTTTGTTATTCAAATATTAAAGAAGTAATAAAACATTGTAAAGGCATGAAAAAATTTAAAACAGAAAAAAAGACTTAAATCTTGTTAATCTTCAGAAATTGCTGTAACAATCACCATAATCTAAATTTCTCTTGCAAAACATACCTGCTTTTACTTCTATATATATTTATCTAAAGTATTTGGATCATCCTGACCAGTGCATATTTCATTCCAAAGATGGAAAATTCATTATTTTAAACTCAAGATTCAGTTGGTTTATAATATCATTAAAGAATTGTGGGGATCTGGTGTGGTGGCCTAGTGCCTAGAGACCTCGCCTTGAACGCACCGGGATCCCATATGAGCGCCAGTTCTAATCCTGGTGGCTCCACTTTCCATCCAGCTTCCTGCTTGTAGCCTGGGAAAGCAGTCGAGGATGGCCCAAAGCCTTGGGACTCTGCTGCTGCATGGGAGACCTGGAAGAAAATCCTGGCTCCTGGCTTTGGATCAGCACAGCACCGGCCATTGCAGTCACTTGGGGAATGAATCATTGGACGGAAGAAATTTCTCTCTGTCTCTCCTCTCTCTATATATATGACATTGCAATTAAAATAACTAAATCTTAAAAAAAAATTGGATCACTTAATTACATTAAATGTCATCAGAAAATACTCATTCTGTATAAGGTTATTAAAATACAATGCTTAAATCAAATGTATGTTCTGTCACTATATTCCTGAACAACTACAAGTTAGAGAAATGGCTTCAAAATTTCTTCTTTTATTTATTTTTCTACTCTCCATTGCATTTGGATGTTAAATTCAATTTCTGATTTAGCATAGATTCAGGAAACTGCTTGAATATTGTTCATAACAGATGCTGTATTAAGAATTTTATTGTCATGTAGAATCATTCCATCTGAGCTTCTCTCAAAAAAGTAAGCAGCTTCTTTAAGTGACTTTCACAAAGCTATCTTTTATCACAGACATGTCATAGTGATGCATTACAACAAATTAATAATGCAAACATTACCTTTTGTAAAGAGGGGCAATATTGACAAATTGTGAATACCTCGATTAAATATATCTTTCACATGGCTCAAATTAAGGTAGCTAAATAATAGATACTTTTTAAAGAGTGCATCTAGAATTTTATTTCATACTTTAATGACATATTTCCAGTGCCAGGAGATTAATATGCAGTACAATCTGGCAGTGAATAGTTTATGGTTAATATAAGCTGTTGGAGAAAGCAAGCAATGAAGTGTAAGACGGAGGAGACGAGCAATGTTTTCCAAAATATGAAGGGTGTGATTACATCTTAATAAATGCTCTAAAATAAAATCATTTTAGAGGTGGAAGATAGATGTTTTTATTTTTAAAAGCAAATAAGATGTTATTTTTTTGCTTAATCTTCCATTATTTGTTACAACCATCTGGAATTTGAACATCTTTCATATTCTACTATTTTCAGAGGAATAATTACTCCATAATGTTTATACCTCTGAGGCATTTTGAAGTTCTTAGCTACATCTGAAAAGCATTCTAATAAGCTATTGAAATTAACCTGCCCTTATTGGCTAATAACATTTTGTTGTTTATAAAGAGTTCCCATAAGCAACATAGAGGGAATATTGAATCTTAAAAAACTTGTGCTTTAACTTTGTGTAATTCTAGTGAAAATCTCAAAGAATTGTCTCAACTACATTTAACCCTATTTTTTACACATTTGGTTACAAAGTCAGTGTGCACTGGAGAGCATATTATGAATTTGAAATACGTTATCTTTAATTCTTTCTGATTTTCTAAATTTTTCACAAAAAGCACAAATGTTTCTCTCACTGTGTATTTTAAAATCACAAATTCCTTATTGTTATGAATAAGCAAGAATCATAAAATTTTAAAAATATATTATAATATTTTAAACCTTCATTTTAGTACAGACACCTACCATCACAGTTTTTCCTCCACATTATCTTCTAGTTGGATATGAAGAGTTTGTAAACTTCACAATAGTCATATAGGAAGCTATATTTTACTTAGTTGTGAACATGGAACAGAAAAGGGCCTAATTAAGGGAAGGGATTACGTAGAAAATAATGTATTCATTTTGTAATAAAGCCTGGACTGAAGCGCTGGAGCTGGGAAAAACAAAATACGAAGAATTTTAAGAGCAATTTGGAGGATAGGATTGAATTCATGGGGGCAAGGAATGGACAGGTTAAATAATCAGTGTCTCCTGGACATTTTACGTGACCATCAGAAAACAACACCTACTAAGTGAAGTCAATGCTTTTTAAGATGCATCAATATTCTCTAGAGTATCAAAGAGACTTGTACCATGATCGATTTCAGAATAGAAGTGATTTAATAATTATAAAGAGTCTCACATCTCTCACTTTCCGGAATAAGCCCATCTTGCATCTTGTACATTCATGGTTGCAGTGACGATGCACCCCCATAGCTTTCAACTTTTATTGCTAATAACATGGGTTTTGCTTCAAAACTCTGTTTCTTATCACGGCGAGCATCATTATCCACTTTGCAGAGGTTTCCAAAACACTGGATAGATTTTTATAATGCTTCTACTTTTCCTTAGTTTTGAGAATGTTAAATTTTGGGTATCATGAAGACTAGAAAGAGTTAGGTTGCAAAGAATTATTTTGGTGGGCCAGTGAGAATGTTTCCAAAGGAGATTAATACGTGATTCTAAGTACTCTACGTAGGGAAATGTAAACGCAGACATTCAGGGTCCAGGCAAGAACAAATACACATAGGAAACCATTTGTTTTCCCAGAGCTGGAACAGACTCTTACTGCCACTTGGACATCGAATCTCCAGACTTATTGGCATTTTGACTGCAATACGTACCTACGTGTTCTCTAGAATTTTCAGATTGTTGGTCATGAAATGAGATTTATGCCAGTGGATTTAGTATTCCACGGCCTCTGAACTGGAACTAAACCATGCTGCAGGCATCCAAAGTCGACAACTTAAAGACAGACATTGGACATAGCTTCCATAATTGCATGGAGTGGATTTAGTTTTCCACGTCCTTTGAACTGGAACTAAACCAAGCTGTAGGCATTCAAAGTCCACAACTTGAAGACAGACATCCAACTTAGCATCCATAATTGTGTGGCTTCTGTTAAGTGTCTTATCCTGGCTCTTTTTTTCTATCTATCTATCTATTATCTATCTATCTATCTATCTATCTATACCTACCTATGTAATTAGTCAGCTAGTTATCAGTATTTTCCATTGGTTCAGTTTCAGTGGAGAATACTGAATGGTATCCCTTCTTAGCATTAGACATCAAACGTGGCTGGGTAAAGGTATTCCCCTACATTCCCTTAGTCTTAGATATATCCCCGCTGAATTTGTCTGATGAGATTATTATTGTATAGAAAGCATTCACCAGACTATAAATTGTTATTTTTAATCTGCTTGCTAAAATATGGAAATAAATATTACTTTTATTAAAGAGTGACAATGTTCTAAGTCAACTCACATACTTTATAAAGCAACAAAAACAAAGACAGAGAGAAAATCTTATTAATGTGAAAAAGAAAATTTTGCATTTTAATCAGGTTGAGGATACATGAAGAATGGAAGTTTGTTATAAACTTGAAGAAAAGTTTGTTTCACCTCACATCACTGAGTCACAACACAACTATGTTACCTATATTTTTGAGTGAAAGTGCATTTAAAAAAAAATATTGTCCCAGATACACATATGCTCATGAAAAAAGTCTATCCTGTTAATTTTTTCTAGTCCAAATTAGAATAAGCCACCTATGCATATCTAAAATTTGTTTTCCATAGATCTTAGTGAAAAACTTCTTCAACATTAATTTGAATCTTGTAAGGATATTTAACTCCTTTAAATATTTATTTAATGATTTTATGATACAGTTCCATAGGCTCTAGGATTTCCCTTACATCCTCCCCAAACCTGCTCCCTCCACACTAGCTTCCCCTGTGCTGTTACAGCGATATAGTCCTTCATAACCAACCATCAGTCCATCTTTCAGCTATTCACATTTATCCTCATACTGTAGGTTTATACAATGGCAGAGGTCCCAGCAGCCTACTGCCAACATTTAAACGGTTCCACTGAGTCTATCTTTGACTTGAGTGTAGAGATGCATACTGCATACCATTTCTATATGTCCTCTTAAATGAATGCTCTTAAAATGAAATCAGCAACAGGAAGAAAAATGTAAAAGAAAATTTACGGCAACACAAAGTTAAATAACATGATATTTAATAATCAAAGTGCCACTGAAGAAATGAAAGTCAAGATAAAAAACTGTGTTGAAGTGAGGCTGTTGTATAACCTACCAGTCAATGAAAAATTAATACCAAAAACCTTTTTATGAAGAAATGAAAATAAAAACAAAAATATTAAAATCCATGAGATACAGCAAAAAAATGTATTGAAAGGGCAATTGAGCTTGCATTTGGCATGAAGGAGAGACACAATGAGATTTTTTTTTTTTTTTGCTCAAAGTAAGGGCAAGGGACATCTTTCCAGGTGACAGAGAAGTCCTTCCCTTTGAGAGAGAGGAACAACTCAATGCCTATCCCAGCAGTTGTTATTGCTTTGGTGAATCACATTTCATGCGTAAGTTATCCACTGAAAGACCATTATTTGCCATCTCATCACTTTTCCGTTAAGGAAGTTCTCAGGTGGCTCAGCTCACGCCAAAAAGGAGACCAGAACATGTGGCTATGTACACAGGTGTACACTGCCTGATGCTGTGGCTATGGACGCAGGTGTGCGCTGCCTGATGCTGTGGCTATGGACAAAGGTGTGCACTGCCTGGTGCTGTGGCTATGGACACAGGTGTGCGCTGCCCAATGCTGTGGCTATGGACACAGGTGTGCGCTGCCTGATGCTGTGGCTATGGACACAGATGTGCACTGCCTGGTGCTGTGGCTATGGACACAGGTGTGCACTGCCCGATGCTGTGGCTATGGACACAGGTGTGCACTGCCCGATGCTGTGGCTGTGGACACAGGTGTGCACTGCCCGATGCCTTCACAAACCCAGACTATGTTAGTGTAGCCTTACCTGTGTCGCTTTTATTCTTACATATCTGATGTCAGTCCACTTTCTCTCCTTTTCTGCTGCTGATGTTCTTCTCTAAAGGTTTCTGACACCTATCTGTGATTTTATGTGCATTTCTGTAAGAGTTAGTGATCTCTAGCATTTTTTCAAAGTGTCTGTTGGTCATTTGTCTTTCATCCTTTGAAAAAATGCCTGTTCATGTCCTATGCCAATTTCTGAATTGCATTTTTGTTAACTTAATTTTAGTTCTTTGAACATTGTATAGATCCCAGATATTAACCAAGCTACCATTTGTATAGTTTTAAAATATTTCTTCACCTTCCATTACCTCTTTATGGAGTGTTTGCTTTGCAGTGCAGGAGCTTCTTAGCATGAGCTAATTCCATTTGTGCAAAATCAGCTGATATTAAGCTGCTACTTATTTTGCACATCATTTTTGGAAATCACAGCCAATTTTTTTAACTTCCTCAAATTTATTTTCTGAAAGCATTTTGAGTCTTCTTTTAATGATACACACATGCTTTTTGTTTCTCTGAATTGTGCTTTAAAAATAATTCCACCTATTTCAGAGCTGTAGAATGAGTGTTTTTACATTCTTAGTGATATTTTTCCATTGCTCACGGTGTCCATTATCTCTGTCCAAATGGCAGTCGTCAAACTGTGACTGCTTCCTCTCTGCAACTTTTAAACTCTAATCTTTCGTTCTGGGTTTTCATAATTTCAGTAAATCTGCAATATGCACTTCTATATTGTTTGCCTGAAAAGCCCCTGGGATTTCTGAACATGAACACAATTGCTCTTCATCAGTTGGGAAAATTTGTTTAGCCCGATCCCTACCATATGTGGCTTTCCAATTTATTTTATTTTGCACATTCAGATATGTAGCCAACTTCCCGAGCCTTTGGAATTATATTAATGTTTGGCGGCATCCAGCATCTTGGTATCATTAATTTTATCTTTTTCCTGCTTAGTCATATGCTAGAGGATATCTGTTTTCTATGTGTTTGTTCCTTGTCATTAATATATTTTTCTGTCCAACATTTAATATTCACTTTATTTTTAAAATACATTTTCTCATTGATTCATATTGAAGGATATGAAACTATCATTTTGAGCTAAATGTGTAATATGAAGTTCAATTGAATATGTTATGTCTGATAAAGCTTGAGAAACTCTAACTTAAGGGTTTCTTTTTTTTTCTAAAATTTTCTGTGCATCTGACGTTTGTTTCTGAATGAATTTGTCTTGAATATTTCTCTGCTTGTTAGTGAAGCTTGGTTTCCAAGACCACAGACTATGGCTTATTTTCAGTTTAATTGTGAATGTAAAATATCATTTCATGGTTTATCATCTATGTTCTATTTTAGCATTTTTTTTTTTGGATTTAAAAAAAAGTGTCACATAGAGCAGTCTCCATGTATACCACAGCTAGTATCCCATATAATGCTGAATTTGCTATGACATTTGCACATTCAATGTAAACGTTCCATTGTACTGGCTTTATTACTGATTCCAAGTTTCTTGCAAAGATCCTTTCTCTACCTTTCTCATGTCATATTGCTCTTTATGTCCCACTCAAGTTTCATCAGCTCTGTAACAATTTTCAGTATTTTCTGCCTTTTCATGATCTTCAGTTTCTAGGACAATTAGTCAGGAAGTCAATAGTGTGTCCCATATCTCGGGCCTCTGTAATGGTTTTCTTGCAATTAGATTAAACGATTCTGCTGATTTTCTTCTATATTCCCTCCTTTCTTTCTCTAGGCTTCTCTCTCTCTCTCTCTCTCTCTCTCTCTTTTGAACATCTAAATTGAAAGAGTTACAGAATTAGAATTAATATGCTAATCTGAAACTCACACAGAGAATTTAAAAGCTTTGAGTAAATGACATAGAGTTCATTGGGGACTCTAGGAGTAGGAACATCTTAATTTTAAGTTATTTTTAAAATGAATCTTGGACCTGGCATGGTTACCTAGCAGCTACAGTCACATCCTTGAACATGCCAGGATCCATATGGGCACTGATTTTTATCCCGGCAGCCCTACCTCCCATCCAGCTCCTTGCTTGTGGCCTGGGAAAAAGCAGTTGTGGACAGTCCAATGCCTAAGGAACTTGCTGCCACATAGCCTAGTGTTAAATCCTAGCCAGGCACAGCTGGAATTTCATATAGTGCCCTTTCATAGCCTGATTGCTTCACTTTCCATCCAGCAGCTCTCTGCTTGTGGGATCTCCACCCGCATGGGAGACCTGGAGGAAGCTCCTGGCTTTGTTTTGCCTTAGCTCTGGGCATTGCAACTGCTTTGAGAGTGAACTAGCAGATAGAGCTCTTTTGTTGTCTCTGCTTCTTTCTGTAAGTGTCTCTCTCCAATAATAATAATTAAATCTTTTTTTAAGAAAGTCATTAAATCTCATGTGTTTAATGCTCTTTACTAATTACTTGCTAAGACAAGTAATATTTGTCTTTATATAAATATCCTTTTGAATATTGAATATTTTTCTTTATATAAATATTTGTCTTTATATAAATATCCTTTTGAATATTTGAATATTTGTCTTTATATAAATATCCTGTTAATGTAATAGGACTGAGTTCTTGGCAAATGATAAATATAATTAGTTAAGAAAATATAAAAACAGATAGCTTAAATCATAGTTTAACCTGGTGCAGTACATATTTTTAGAAACCAAGGTGTTACTATCTTTCAACTGTAATATAAATTGTTACAATAAAATATGAATTATTATTTATATTCACAGTATATTAATGTATATTTATGAAACCTATAAAATGCATAATATAAATAATCTAAATATTTATGTATCTTAACATAGCTGTCTATAATATAAACATAAACTGTTATCATATAAATTATTCACATTTTTGATAGGCAAAAATATCTTCCAGGTATGGGTAATGATCTGTGTCTTAGATCTTTCCCTTTCTTATTATCACTTTTTCTATAACAACAAATGTAAGGAATGAAAAATCACTTCATTTTTGTCATGCAATTATAATGAGTGAGGTTTTTTTTTTTTTGCAGCCTTTTCCATCAAGCTTGTCATCAAGTAGCTCATTTTTTTCTTTCCTGAATATGTATATGTATTACTTGAAAATTTGCTGTTAAAAGTTGAACCCATGGGGTACAGGCCAGGCTGAGTCTTGCTGCAAAACCAGCCAGTTCACATCAGGACTGGGCCTGGGGCTGAGTGCGCCAAGTTGGGCAGCAGCTCCAACCAGTCTGAGCTGGAATTCGGAACAGACAAGGCCAGGACAGGCTGCAGCACACACCAGCAAATGCTGAGGTGAGATGGGTCATGCCAGACTGGGTCGCAGCATCACTAGCACACATGAGACCAGGACAGGATGATGAACGTGGTAGGGGATTAATGGGGACTCCAGTTCTAGGTCATTGCTCATGCTGACAAGCATGAGAGCTGGAAGTGACAGCAGACAGGCTGGGCAGGGCTACAGTCACTGTTGGCCTACATGTGAACTGGGTTAGTGGGAGAGCCAGGCTGGGGTAGTCGATTGTGTCCACTAGTGCAGGCTTGAGCGAGAGTAAAGGTAGGCAGGTTGGGCTTTGCCACAGCAGCATCAGCTGGCAAGTGCTGGAACTGGAAGCAAGTCCTGTTGAGCTAGACTGCAGAACCAACTGGAGATTGTGAGATCTGGGGCAAGGAGTGGGTCCAGTGGAGGGATTGTTGGCTCCTTTCTGATAGACTGTTCTGCCACTGGTGAGCATGAGAACCAGGACTATGGGTGGGCCTGCCAGGACAGGTAGTGTTACCCACTGGTATGAACGTGTGCTGGAGGGTTGAGTTAGTTGGGTTTAGTAGGATTTCAATGCACATTGATGTATACAAGACCTCAGTGGGATGTGGAGTAGATGAGAGCAGTCCATTGCACTTGCTGGCAGCCACAGGAACCAGAGCTGAGACACCTGTCCAGTGAGTGTTAGTGGCGGGCGCTCTGAATGGGTTGCAGTTCATCCAGTGGTACTCAGAGGTTAATTACGACAGATGAATGTCCTCAGAAGGATTTACTCATCTTCGGAGCAGTGCTATCAGCTACATCTAAGAACTGTCAAAAACACATGAGCGGGCCCGGGTGCAGTGGCGCAAGTGGTTAAAGGTCCTCGCCTTGCACGCCCGGGATCCCATATGGGCGCCGGTTCTAATCCCGGCAGCCCCGCTTCCCTTCCAGCTCCCTGCTTGTGGCCTGGGAAAGCAGGCGAGGATGGCCCAAAGCTTTGGGAACCTGCACCCGCGTGGGAGACCCGGAAGAGGCTCCTGGCTTCAGATCGGCATAGTATCGACCGTTGCGCTCACTTGGGGAGTGAATCATCAGACGGAAGATCTTCCTCTCTGTCTCTCCTCTCTGTATATCCGCCTTTCCAATGAAAAAATAATAAAAATAAATCTTTAAAAAAAAAAAAACATGAGCGGAATCCTCAGAAAATGTTCCATAGTCAGGATCTGGGCATTACATCAAATGTCTGTTCCCCGTTCCTGGGTAATGAGATGGTTGAGAGGCTGATTGTGGTTTTTCCTCTTGTATTCCCACCTCCATATATGGGAGGAAGAAAAGGGAACTGTGCAAACAGTGGTCTCACCCACTATCCCCTGATCCTCAGTCCTTCCCGCCCTGATTACTAAACATCACTAATAAAATTTTTTAAAGTTGAGCTTTATATTCACAATTGGAGTTCAAAAAATACTTATGAAGAAGGATCATCAGCACAGATTGTCACAATAACTTAAGAAATTAAAATTAAATTTATTGACAATTTCCTTGTTAAGTGCACTGATTTCATTGTAACGTAAACAGGAGGGATTTCAAACAGATGTGAAGTGAAAATTCTGAGAGTTCATAAAATACTTAATCCAAATTGTAGTTGCCTTTTTCTGTGTGACAGAAAAGTTCAATACCATGAACAATGTATTTTTAGCCTACCTTTTTGAGTTTAAATAGTTTTAAAATTCTTGGAGTCTGTAAAATTAATGAAAAATATCAGTTTCCATTTGAAGGGTTAGCTCTCTAAATAGCAGAAGTAATACATCAGTGGATATAGTAATAGCAATTTTAAGAGAAGGGCATGGAATTTAACATTATAATGAGAAGCAATATTGTTACTGGATAGGACAAATGATGGGAAGGACAGGACAGTGCTGACATCTGTGTGTGTATGAGAGAGAGAGAGAGAGAAGAGTGAGAAAGAGAAGAGTGAGAGAGAGTGAGAGAGAGAAAAAAAACTTATTCAAGAAGTATAGATGAAAACATGCCAAACTGCAAGCTTATATATTCCATTTCTATACTAGACAAAAACAATTTTCTTACGGTGATGAGTCCTTGTGAAAATGCAGCTGTCTTTCCAAACTGAATCTCCAAACCCAGATCTGGACTTGCTATAATAGACTAATTTTCAGCTATTACGGTGTTGTACAAAGTACACTGTTTGTTTGTTTGTTTGTTTTAGTGACATTGGTATATATCTGTCTGAAAAAGATGGATGGCATGCCAATTGGAAGTGGCTACTGAAACTTGTGGAATATAAACTCAAGGGCCCCACCAACTTCAAGTTTCAATTAAATCCTCATAATGTTAAAATTAGTTCCATCATGAGACATGATAAAACTCCTGCGGTAAACAAGTACCTGGCTCATGTCTATCATCCTCTTTGTACCTGAAAACATGTATCATGCTTACATGTTTTTAAAAAAATTATTAAATGTCAAAACAAGTAAAGAGATATTGAATTAAATCTAAAAGCAGTCCTCCAGGTGCTGCACAATAACTCAAGTGGCTATTCTTCAGTCTGTAAGCACCGGCATCGCATATGGGCGCTGGTTTATGTCCCAGCGGCCCCATGTCCCAACCAGCTCTCTGCTTATGGCCTGGAAGGCAAGGGAGGATGGTCCAAAGCCTTTGGCCTCTGCACTCACTTGAGATACCTCAAAGAAATTCTTGGCTCCTGGCTTCAGATCAGCTCAGTGGCCCTTTGGGGAGTGCATCAGTGGATGAAAAATCTTCCCTTTCTGTCTCTCCTTCTCTCTGCAAATCTGCATTTCCAATAAGAACAAATACATTCAAAATACTCCCCCAAATTGTACTGATTATTCCGTTGGAAAAGCTCTAAAGTATGTTAAAACATTGCTTGAAAATAGTTGATTGATTCATAAAATTAACATTAAATCTCTGAAGTAGAGGCTAGGAGATGATGATTCAGGGGATATTTGTATATGACACATCCTTTTACTTTTATCTTATTTACAGTGTAGGGCATGTAGTCATAACCAAATTGACTGAGGTATTTTCTTAAAAGTCAGACTCCTCTTTGTCAGCATGCCATCCTCCAGCATTTCCTGACATGCTTGAAAGCTTGGTCCTTTTAGCACACCACGCTTTCCCAGAGCCAAATAGTTACTGTGTTGGGATTAAAAAAAAAATCAGATCTAGCCTTAGCCATCCCCTATTGTCAGGGCAGGATGAAGGTCAAGTGCAGAGCATCTGAAAGCATCGCCCTTCCATTTTTATTTTTCTTGCGTAGAACCAGAAGGAAAGAATGACCCACATGTATTCTTACATAGTTCACAAGGAGGGAAAGGCAAAAGTGACCAGAGGCTGAGCTCTTCAAGCCGAGATAAGGAGTACTTGATAAAGTTATCCATGGTGAAGATAACCTTTCACCCAGGCATATTGCAGATAGGTTACCAGGTCACTCTACAGGCATTAGGCTTTGCAACTTCTACCACTTACAAAAACTCATGGCAAAATGGAGAAATGTGTCATAAATATTCTCAAAAGTTGATCTGCTATCTCTTGCTCCTGAGGAAAGCAAATGATAAAATACTTTTAGGGATGTAGGAGTATTCCATCCCACTGTCCAGTACATGTTATTTTGATCATGTCCATCAACGATGAAGAAAAACACTTTGTCCTATAAATCCCACCAAGCCTGATGTCTCATAATAAATCTGAAAAATGTTCAAAATTGTGATCTGAAGAGGAGTTGGGGTCAGTTTCCACTGTGTACTATAACATATTAAATTGTTCATCATTGTGTTTCAGGATAAACTGCCTATGGATTTGTAGTCTTCTTTATCAAGATTCATTACATTTCACAAAATAGGCCGTGTCACAAAAGAGCACATGAAGGACAGAATTGAATGAAACATCATTTAAACCCTGTGCAGCCTCCAAAGCCTAGAAAGTTTACAGAAATATTGAAAGTGTGTATATGCAGCAACTTCATCAGGTGACTGCCTAAATACGTCTGCTGTGGCCTCCTGCTCTTCCCTCATATCATGGTGTTAAGGTGAATCATACAACAGCATTCCACATTATGGGCTGTTTAATCAAATGTCATTTGGTTTTAAAGACCACTGCAAACCTACACAACAGATAACCAGAAGTGTCACTAGTATATTTAATAGTTTGTTTCCTAAAGCCTCAAATCTGTTGAGAAGAATCTCAATTACACCAACAGAGATTTATAGACTTGCGTTAAGACTGAGCTATGCTTGATTTCTTCATTCAATAAGTATTTATCTGTTGTGTTCTGTGACAGTCATGCTGCTGAAGAGGCGGGAAAATCCTAGTATGTGGAAAGAAAACCTTAACACCTGCTCTTGCAATGTGCATATTATGGTAGAACCCACATCAGGCACATTCTGATTGAGCAATCATAAGTAAAGGATATCTAGTGTAAGAATATTAAACATGAGTGTACACCATAATTACCTGGAGAAATTTAAAGTTTACAAAAAGTACATTCCAACCACTGGAGAATCCAGGGTGGAAACTCGGTGTTCGGATTTTAACAGTTCCACTGTAACTCAAATACACAGGCAGTATCAAAAACCCCTTGCAAAGATAATATGTTGAGCAAGAAAAGCAAAATTGGAAAGCATCATTTAGAAGAAATGAAGAGAATGGTAAGACGGAAAAGTACCTAAACTGACAACTTAATGATATGGGCCAGTGATGGAAAAATGACAAAAAAAAAAAAAAGGTACAAGAAATAGGCTCTGGCAAGAGTTCAGGGACATTGAGAAACAAGTCAGCCCAATCTAGCTCAAGAAAGAAGTAACTATATGCCTATACCATACATGATTCTTTTTAAATCTGCAGTTTATAATGTATTTAAGTCAGAAATCTTAAGTCTTCACAAGTTTGTAATCTGGTGATGCTAACTTAAATTATCATATCACTTTCAACAATTTAATATTATACTGGACTCCAAAATTGTAAAAGCAGGATCCAGCATCTTATATGCTCCTTCAGCATAGGTATCCTTGCCTGCTTTTTATCAAAAGGATCCAAGCATCATGTAGAAGCGTCATATGGAATTTACTAACTTAAGGGAATGATGCAGCTGACCTTAAAAACTTGTAATCATCAGACTTTGGAGTCATTTCCTTTTCTAATAGATCAGAACAGCAATATTAATATTGTCCTGGAGTGATTTCTGTAAAGGAATTCCTGGTCTGGCAAGAATGCACCTGCCATGTCCACGTAACACTCAGATTTCTTGGAACCCACTTGGCCATCACAAATTCCTTGAAGAGCATCGCATCAATGACCAATCAAAGGAAGGGTGTGAACTCTGCTGATCAACCATGAACTTGGACATAAACTCATTACACACACTTCAGTCTTAATTTCAACCTTTAAGGACCTATATTCCTGACTCCGTGGATAGCATGGGAACTATGCAATAGCTGCCCAGCTCTTGCTATGCACTTTTCAATACTTACTTTTTCAACTACCCCAATTTCAATGATTGGCTTTCTGTATATTAGGCAATTGGATCTTGTGTAAGTGTTCTATAACAATGTCTCCAACCCATTCGAGGTGCTATTTTGTAGCAATTCTACGAATATTTTAGGCTTCTTTTCCTTTAAAATATCACTGCTTTATCTTTAATTCATAGTTCAGGTGAAGTATGCTACATTTTATTCAACACGATAAACCCAGCAAAAATATATCCTGGAACACTTTTCTAGAGAATAAAGAAGAATCTAGTTTTCACATAATATTTAGCATAATCTGGTTGTCACATAATATTTAGCATAAATAATTAATGCACATTGTGTCAAAATATCAAAATAACATAGGAAGCATCAGATTCCACATTTCTAATGTGCACTGTAACTTTCAAACATCACCTTAAAATAAATTAAATGTTCTGCCAAATTGAAAATGTCTGAACTTTATTAGAGCAAGATTGCAATTGAAGAGAAATGCACAGCGTGGCCAGAGTGAGATTAAAGAGTCTAAAGATTGCCTGTCAGAGATTGAAAAACTTTCAAAGAATCTGAGAGTGAAATTGAAAATATCCACATGAAAACACAAACATACCAGCTGCAACTGATTGAAAGAAGGTGTTAAAAATGAAGACTTGGATTTTGAAGTTGGATGCCCAAGGGAGGAGAGAGAGGAGGAGATTAAAGTGAATAGATTGAAATGATCCAGGATGACCAAAATATCAAAGTGAAATACATGTAGCCCTATTAATGCCTGCCTGTCTCAATACAGACAGCACATACACACCACACACATAATCTTGTAATATACTGACAATTTTAGAATTTGTCCTGCATTTTATTTGATTTATTTCAGAGGCAGAGAGAAAGAACCAGACAATGTTCCCATCCTTTGGCTCACTCAGAGTGGCCTCAGGTGGCCCAAATCTAAAGGCCAGAGACAGTAAGTCCATCTAGGTCGTCCATATAAGCTGCAGAAACTTAATTACATGAGCCATTTCAACTTCCTCCAAAGATGTGTGTTAGCAGAAAGAGGAATTCGGAGGCCAGAAGTGGGTATGGAAACCAGGTACACAGACATTTGAGTGTAGAGCTGAATGTCCACCTTCTTTCACTTTATATCCTCTCAAACTAGAATTATGTATTAGTTTCTGTATACAAAATTTATATAGATATATATATACACATATTCATATATGAAACTGAAATATGAAACTCAACTCCATTGAGTATCTTTGGTTTAGTGTGCAACAAAAACTAAGTTTTGTTATATTCTCTCAATTCCTTGTATTTTTAATAGAATACTTCTTTTTTAAAATAAGAGGCATGATAGAAAACATTACTTTTGTTTCTCTTTATTAATTTATAATAATAATTTTTACTCAATTTTGATTTAATGCTTTTGAGAATAAGGTGGGTATTTTTTAAAATTCTATTTAGCTCTTTTGTGAGTTTCAAAATTTAATTTAGTTTTATCACACAGTTTCATAGGTTCTGGGATTTCCCCAACTCTTCCCCATGCTCTCCCCCCATGGTGGATTCCTCCACATTGTTGCAGAAATACAGTTCATATCCATTCATGATTCCTTCATTGCAAGCATATACCATGCATAGAGTCCAGCATCTTATTGTCCAGATAAATTCAACAGTTTCTTGGGAAGACCATCCCTGATCTGAAAGTAGAGTTGGCAGAAGATCATCCCGTCCAAAGAAAAAGGCCTGAATTTTTGACATTTACATGTCAGCATTTATGAAAAGGGCACTTCATGGGAAATGGAGAAATCCTGTTGTAATTTAAAACTTGCTTTATACTTCTAGGTAAGATTAGATTTAAACCCAAGATACAATCATTTAACAGCTAGATGCATATTTTCCCTAGAGCTGCTTTTTTGTAAGTCAGAGAGTAATTTCTTGAAGGTCCATGTACACAGAAATATCTTAACACTCACAATGTGGATAATTGTTTCTCTCGCTGGGAAAAGATTTGGGAATATGTAGCTCATTACAAGTCCTTGGAGCTTTTATTCTCCCAGCAGGCTGACATTCTGCACAATTTATAAATATGCAAACCCTTTCCAAATATTTGTCACCGGTTAATAAATTATGCTGGTTAATATCATATCTAATAAAATATTCATTTTGAACATCAGGAGGCATAGTTTCAGCTAAGACTTAGTTAAAAATCTCTGGGTCAGTAGTTTGATACGTTCTCTTTAATCAAAAAGAATAATGAATTGAGTTACACACAGTAGGACACAAGTTGAAAACCTGCAGTGAAAATATCTTAAATTTTCCGTCTCTCATTCTATTAACCTAACTGCCATACAATTTAAAGTTAATTATAGGTACAGGCATAAATGAGACCAGACTAAAGTGTTAGCAATTATGCCAAAAATATTCATGAAAGACCAAATGCATGTTATAAATTAATTTCAATTTTGTTTGTCTCCTTCTACAACCTTCATGTTGAAATCAATTGAATTTCAAATTAAAGAAAATGGGCTTTTTGATGGAATCCAACAATGGGATAGAGCCCCCTGCCTTGCCGGCACAGTGCAATCCTATCTGAAAGAAATCTCTAACACCGTTGGGGTTGCAGATTTTGAAGTAGTACAGTGAGCTTGCAGCACAGACATGAGACACATCCCTTCAATGAGGTTTCAGCCCCTACACAGCAGCGGACTTCCAGGTTTAACTTTCTTTCTGTCTCATTTTGGCAAAAAAACGTAATGTTTGATTTCAGGAAAAACTACAGTTGAAACAAAAAATGTGTGTGTAATTTCTGAGTGTAGTTTGAGAACTAGAAGTAGAGCAGCAAGGACACATTTTCTTTAGTGAATACCAGCAAGTTGAGCATATCTTCAATTAGCTTTTTCTTGTCAACTTGTTTGTCTTTGTGTCACTAACAAAAGTTATAAATATGGGAATCTTAACAGTCACAAAAGAAAGAATGGTGTCATATTTTTATGAAGTAGTTAGAATTTGTAAAACAATCTGAAAAGATGAACATAACCAATGGCCCAAAGCTGCAGTAGCTTGTACCCGTGTAGGAGACCAGGAAGAAGCTCCTGGCTCCGGACATTGGATTGGATTGAGCTCAGCCTCAGCTGTTGAAGTCACCTGGGGAGTGAATCGGTGGGTGGAAGGTCTTTATTTTTGTCTCTCCTTCTGTTTGTAAATTTACCTTTCAATGAAAATATTTTTTTAAAAAAAGACTTGTTTCCGCATTCCATTACACATAAACATATTTTCTAATGCTATTTGTCCCCTCTTACTTACACACAATCAAATATTTTCTTACTTGCTTTAACACTGTACTTCTTTCATTCTGTTTCTATGTGTCTCAATACTCATGAGCTGGCATTCTGTCTCTCAAAAAAAAAAAGTGAAGAAAAGAAACTATTTTTTAAAGACTTTCATCCATAATTCTTGTGAAGGAAACTATTTCTAGTCAGTTACAAAAACCTATTGTGTGTTTTGCATTTCAGGTGTTACACTTTAGAGTCCAGGAAGGAGACACAAACACTATGGACTTTTCTCTGTTTCTGGATATGTCAAGATGGTAGCTAGCAAAGCTATGTAGAATGGTGGCATTGAAGATACAGACTGAGATGGCACTTCTTAACATTTTGTTTGCTCTTACTTGTATAAAACATGTTACTATAACTAATTTGCATACAACAAGTCTGGAAACTTATCACTCATGAATTTACATAATAGGAAAATGAAAGATGAATTTATTTTGGACTTGAACTGATATATGTATGTATATTTATCTATACATCATATAAACTCCAATTTCTACCAATTAATTGTACGTGAAATTTGCCAAATAAAGAACAAAATGAAATTTTGCTATATTTATACTGTTATAGTACAATAAAATGAAGATATAAACAGCATTTAACTCAAGAGAAGTTGAAATTGTTGAACACAAAATGTGCATGTCCATTGTTTATAATTAACACCCACTTGAGAATTTTTGTTCTAATCATTGGATGCTATATTTATTAATATGAAATAGTAACCCAATTGCACCATACTGGAATTCAAGGTTCATACAATTCATAGTCTCAAATCCACTTTTAGAAGTTGAAGTAAAAGTACAAGTTATGTACTACTGGTGTGTAAACCTACAAGAATCAGAATTTTTGCTGTTTAGCTCACCAATATATTTCATAGGCTACAGATCAGCACCTATATTAAAAGGAAACTACACATTGATACAAATGAAAGTGTAGCTACTGTTAATATAAAAGCTATATAAAGGAAATGTGCCATTTTCAGATTTCATAGAATAACAGACTCTCATAACTGAATGTGTAAAAATTATATATATTAAAACTAACTTATTTCATTGGTATTGACTAAAAGGTAGTATCTTTTTCTCCACTATTTTCATTCTACCTCAGTAATAATATAACACTGAGGCTTTTTGTTATGGATTTAAACAATATACTCAAGTCTATTTTTTATCAGATTACAAAACAGATTGAGATAAAGTTTGTGCCTAGTTAGTTAGCTGGTTGTTATAGCTGTGTGTCTTCCTTATGTGTCATTGACAAAGTCACTGTAAGTTACTGTCATTTTTCAGATGTCTGAAGGAAATAATCGCACTTGCTGTACTTTGTCAAAGAGGCTGACCTCCTTCTGTGTATCTTAACCAGGCTAACCTGACCCATGTACTTCCTTTGATCTGCTCTTTTCCTAACCTATCTCCGGAAGTCAGCAAGGTGTCTGTCAAACTATCAGTACTCACTAAATATTGGTGAAAGCCACAGTAAGTCACTATGATATTTTCATTCCATCCTCTAAATTCTCTCATAAACAATTACTTAAACCCCACTGACTAGTTCCTGATAATCACCACGTATGTCCTTACTAAGTTTTTTTTTAATTTAATTTAGTTTAGTTTAGTTTTCCTATGAAGTGTCCTCTAGAAGCATGGGTCACATTTTAGAAGTTTTTACTTGGAGAGGGTTGATGGAGGTGGAGAAGAAAGTCGCAGACAAAAGCAGAGATGGTGATCAAGCCCTGGCTGCCTAGGACCTTCAGAGCCGGGCCTATCCATACCCAGGGGCTGAGGACTAAAGCAGGGCATCCCAAAAGCATGGCAGGGGCTCTGCTACAAGGAAGATTATCTGTTGCTTTCCTGGTTATGTTTAGCAAGAAGTTGGATTGACATAAATTCAAAGAGAGGCACCAAGCCAGTACGGTAACACAGCATACCAAGTGCTAAGCTAAGCATCACCAAACCTCAAATTTTATAACATAGAACAGGTATTTTTAAAAGACGATTGCTCTTATTTGAGGTGCATATCCTTTTGAGATTAGCAGTATCATTAACTGTGGATGACTGGGAAAAACTGCATATAGGGGCCCAGCACAATAGCACAGCGGCTAAAGTCCTCGCCTTGCACGCGCTGGGACACATTTGGTCGCAGGTTCTAATCCTGGTGTTCCTGCTTCCCATCCAACTCCCTGCTTGTGGCCTGGGAAAACAGTCGAGGATACCCCAAAGCCTTGGGACCCTGCACCTGCGTGGGAGACCCAGAAAAGCTCCTGGCTCCTGGCTTCGGATTGGCTCAGCCCCAGCCATTGCGGCCCCAGCCATCACTCACTTGAGTAGTGAACCATCAGGCGGAAGATCTTCCTCTCTGTCTCTCCCTCTCTCTGTATATTTGCCTTTCCAATAAAAATAAATAAATAATAAACAAATAAATAAGAAAAAAGGCATAAAAATTAACCTAGCATAAAGCACAAATTTTGGGATAAATCAGAGTGGTGAAGGAGAGATTTTATAAATGTTCCTTCAAGGCCATCTTTCTCCATCCTCCACGCCTAAGTGTGAATGCCAAACACAGTGTCTGGGCTGGACCATTGCTCAGTTTGATTGCTGGGGCCACATCTCCCTGTGCAAACTCGGCTGACAGATCTAGCATCTGTTACCACGTGATTCTCATCACTGTTATGCAATGACAACAGCAGATCAATTGTGCCACTGCCTCTATGACCAGGACTGTGGTTCCTGCTGATCCCATACATCAAGCAACCTCAAGTTGTGCAACAGGCCATAGCAGAAGGCTGGCATATGCTGCTCAGGTAACCCCTGCTGCACCCGCACAAAGTGCTAGCTCCTCCTGGCTCTTATGCCATTTCCCCTTAGTATATTTGAGTGTAACTACCTCAGGCTTGTTGGTGTTAACTTGTTGCAATAAAAAATGAAGATTTATTTTGAAAAGTGTGTCCTTCTCCAAAAGCGCTTTGGATTTCAACCCTTTAGTAAGCACACAGACTGCTCTGAAACTTACGGTCACCCCTTGAACTCATAAGGGAGATCTGAGGGCTGAGGTGTGTTTCCTGATATAACTACTCAAACATATTGCATTACAGGCTTTTTGTTTCTTTGTTTTGCTTTGCTTTTTGTTTGTTTGCTTGCTTGCTTTTTTTTTTTTTCAATACATATTACATTGTCCTGAAATTGAGGCTCATTGTCAAATAAAGGAGCTTAAAAATAGAAGATCTTTCTTAAATTTGCTGATTTCAGAGGAAATGTTTACCATTTGATAGCTATCATTATTTTGTTGACATGGTTGGCTTCATTAATATTTTCTTTAATTCTTTACTTTTACATTTTGCATTCCTGCTTCCAAAACAAACAAACAAAAAAATTCAGGGTCAGGCATTGCGGCACAGAAAGTTAAGGCATTTCTTGTGAAACAAGCACTTTAAGAACTTACTGTTCTTCAGACTCCATATGTTGCTAATGTGCCTGGAAAGTCAGTGAGGCGTGCCCCAAGTGCTTGGGAAGCTGCCATCAGGCCTGAGATGCGGAGGGGTTCTGACCTTCAGCTTTGCCCTGAACACTAGCCCCGTGAACAGCAGGCAGAGGAGTATCTCTCATCTCTCTATCGCCTGCATGTAAGTTTGCCTTTTAAGTAATGCATAAATACATTTTTGAAAAAATATTAGTATGTTCTACCATTTTTGTATCTCACTTGGTTCATTTTCTAGCATTTGACATGAATTTTTTCTATCACCTTTGTTAGTTGTACTGCTGCATAAATTACTTTCCTCATGGTTTCCCTCCTGGAATTCAATGCCAAGACAATGATGACTTAATAAGCTAGTTCATAAATGTTTCCTGTTTTTTTATTCCTTTGAAATGTTGTGTGTACCAAACGATGCTATTTAACTCCGTTTAGCTAGAATGCATTAATGAAGTTCTCTAGGAGCAAAATTTTGTCAGAAAACTTTAGTGAATCACGTGGCTCCATTCATTTATATATGAGTAGGATTTATTTTTATGTCACTTTCATAGATTGTATTTTATTTAGAGACAGATAATCCCAAATAGGCATTTGAAGTTGCTATTAAGTTGATCCTAACATGAAGTTCCATTTCCAACGTCTGGAAAATAATGCTGATGTACCACTGGGTTTCTGATAATCATTTCTGTCTCTTGCTCTTTTGTTGCTCCGCTTTGGAGCTTTTGTTCTTTTCTAATTTGCCTCTGCCCCAGTTCATTGATTTCTAAGCATTTTTATATCATATCTTCTGTATAAAATTAGTGTGTTTGGTCACTAATTCCAGTCTGATACTTAATTAATTTGAATTGATACTTATTTTCTAATAAATACATTTACATCGCAGAATCAACCCTTTTGTACTTATTCTGCAGCTAAATCCAATTAAATTAAAATGATTTGGAAAAATATGGAAATGAAAGTAAAAACGATGATTAATTTGTTACAAAAATGCTTGATAAACCTGCAAATCAAATGACCATGAGTGCGTTAAACATTTGTTACCCAAAGTAGGCATTTTGGTATAGTGGTTCAAGCACCACCCACAAAGCTGGCACTGCATGTGGGTCTTCATTAAAGTACCTGGTGCTCCACTTCAGGTCCAGCTCCTCGGTAGTACACCTCCGGAGGCAGTGGAGGAAAGCCCGAATGACAGGCCCCTCACCCATGTAGGAGACTCCTGGAACAAGCTCCCGGCTGCTGGCTTTACCTGTCCCAGCACTGTGTGTTGTCACCACTTGCAGAGTGCATCGGCCAATGGAAGATTCTCTGTGCCTTTACCTCTGTCTTGCTGAATCTCTGCCTTTCAATCAAAGTAATTCAAAAACCTTCATATATGCTGTTTTTTAGGATTACTTTAGTGGCATACTTTAAAATGCATGATTTCTATTGAAATCCCATGCCTTCCATTATCAGTTCTTTCATGTGTTCTCTATCCAAACTTCTTATCCACCTACATATTTTTCTACCTATTCAATTGTTACACAGTGCATAGTGGCTGTTTCACTTTTTCTAACAGTCAGAGAGAAGGGAAACAGAGGGGGATGGAAGAGTCAAAAACAGCAAGCAAACCAGAGAGAAATGCTCCACTTGGTGGTCCACTCGTCAAATGACTGCAATGGTCAAGGCTCGACCAGACAACATCTAGGACTCAGAAACTTCACATAATTCTTCCACATGGGTGTCAGGAGCCCAAGAACTTGGGCTCTATTCTGCTGCTTTCCCAGGAGTGTTAGCAGAGAGTTGAACTGGACGAGACCCAGCCAGGCCTTTAACTGGTGCGCATTTGGGATGTTGGTGCTGTAAGTAATAGCTTAACTTGCTGTGCAACAGCTCCGGCCCTTACAATTTCTTTCTATCCTATGTTTTACTGGGCAAAGGAGCATTCTCTAATTGTTTGCAGTGTATGCCAAATATGCCTGTGAAGTAAGGTCTATTATTTGTGTTGTTCCATTACTTTTAAAACTATAATTGCTGTTAGTTATCTCATATACTGAGAGTATTATATTAAAAACTCAAGCAAAGAAGATGTTTATACTTTAACTATGTATTATATTGCATTTTCATTAGCAATTTTTTTCATATTAATACATTTTATTATAAAATGATTTTTTTTTCAGAATCCACCTGCTCAAACATAAATATAATTGTACTGTCCTCATGGAATATTTTTTGGAATATGATTTTTAATAATTATTATTTTAAAATCTTTATGCTTCTTTTATAAAAGTTTCAAATTTAATTTTTAATCTTTTTTATTTTTAATTTTATGGTACAATTCCAAAGGTTCTTGGATTTCCCTTACTCCCTCCTCAAATTCCCTCCACCCAATTAATCCCCCCATTATTACACTATTACAGTCCCACAAAGGTAGTCAGTCATAAGTCCATTATTCTATTTAAGTGTGTCTTGACATTACCGATGAAGACAATGACAGTCCAGCATTCTATTGTCAAGATATATCAGACAGTTTCAGTGGGAGCCCATCTTTTATGTAGCAGTAGAAATCCAGCTTTGGCTGGCAGAATTTCAGTCAGGCTAGGTAGGCAACCATGATTTCTGACCCCCTGCCTAATTGCAGCTGGCAGAATTGTAGGTTGGGCAGCCTGGGTGCCAGTGGTGTCTGGTGAAGCCTTTTGGCCGGAACAGGAGTTCCTTTAAGGGTCAGACTGAAGTACTAGCATACGCAGGAGGCTTGAGCTGGGGTACTTAGCATTGACCATAACCAAATACCACTCACAGCTACACTAAATCTAGGACTTGGGGCCTACTTGATAGGGCTAGACCAAAGAACTCACAGTGCGAGTCAGAACAGGGAATGGGTAATGTGAGCCTGGGCTATGGCACTAACCAGCTTGTGAGGGATTCAGGTCCTGGGAGAGAATATGGTGGGGGGCAGGTTATGGGAACTCACCCCTATGAAATAACAACATGGTGTAGAATGGGCTGAGATAGGTCTCAGCTCCCTCTGAACCATGTGGGAGCTGTGTCTAGATGTAGACCAGGTATGGCTGGGCTGCAACAACCAACTGGCAAAACAATGTCTGTGGGCGAGTTGGGCAAGGACATTTTTCCTGCCAGGGCAAGAGGTGGGCAAGGTCAACGTGAGCCAAAAATCCACCAGTGTATGCAAAAACTGCCATCGGGAGGAGATCTGATAGCAGAGCTTGGGATGATGCAGTACTTGCAGAGGAGCATAAGAACCAAGGCAAGGAACAACTCAAACCAGTACCCACTGACTTACAAGAACCAGGAGGGACCAGATTGGATCACACCACCAGCCAGTTCAAGTTTGAACTGAGACTGGAGGCTGGTTGGACCAAGCCAGGCTGCAGCATCCACTGGTAGATGCTGAGGTGATGCAAGCCACAGAAGTCTGGGGCACGCAGGTGCCAGGTCCATGAGCCCTGGGGACGGGGCCTCCAGCCAGGCCCATGTTGCCTGACCTGTGTCCTCAGGCCCACCTGCAAGAATTGGTCCTCTTCAGTGGAAAAGATGGAGTAGGGGACAGCTGGCTCATATCCACATGGAGGATATGACAGCCAACTGAGGCCTGCAGAGGACATCTGATATCACGCCAGAAGAAGGAGGAACAGATAAAGTGTACAACCACCCTATTCAAATGATGACAGTAAATATCTGGGTGAATGGAGACTCTACATTTGAATATGTCAGCCAAAGGACTATGAACGCATTCCTTCAACCTTGGATTGGTGAGACACAACATTTCAGAACTATTGAAACCACCTGGGCAGAATCCCTGGAGCCTTCACCACAAAGTAACCTGGGTTGATATCAGGTAGTTCATGAAGCTTAAGACTAGGCAATGATTTGTATGACCTTGCTGTTGAACAAACACTTATTTAAGGAGTGGATGGTTTAAGGAACCATGAGCCTTGTTGACCAACTGAGCAATAGTTCCAAAAAATCCATAAATCTCGCGTACTTATAAACCTGTAATTTAGTATTGGTCAGATTTGCTGTCTTATTTGATGGAAAAAAAAGAAAATGTACAGTGTATGTGTGGAGGACCATTATTTTCCATTTGATGGAAAAAACTATTTGTAGAAACTGTAACTTTTCTTTCGATTAATGCCATCATTCCACAAAAAGCCAAAGGCACTGTCATTTATTATAAAACAATAGGCCACAGAGAAAAGCACTTTCAAATTTACACGTTGAATGCCCCAAATCAAATGATTTATACCCACAAGTGACAACTTTTTACTGAAGTTAAATGGGTGTATTCACAGGTCAATAAAGGAACTCAAAATTGTACAACTATGCGATGACAGACTCCACCTAACACCTACATGGGTCAGTGTAGCTATTTAATCGAGTATGTGAAATGACCAAACTATTAAGAATCTGCTCACCATAAACCAGTCCTTAGAACTAACATCAGTGATTCAGAAATTTAAGCACAAAGAATTTAGGAAATAATTTAATAAAACAAAATGAGAAAGAACTGAGTCATCCTTCTTTGAAAAGTGGTGCCACTGATGTTTGTTCATTTATTATTGTTCTTCCTCATCAAGAATTTTCTATTTCATCCAGAATACATTTTCATATTACATGTTTAAAATAAAATTCTCTGCTTTACATGTTCTCCTAATCTCTCTCTCTCACACACACACAATCAAAAAGTTGCAAGCCTGTTATTTAGAACCTTTTGAGTCTAATTTCAAATATCGTTGTATAAAGATGACTATGTCATATCGTGTGTCAAGTGGTGAATAAAAGAATCTATCTTATGAAATCAGACAACAGAATGGCAATTACCATGGTCTGAATATTAGGGAGAGATCAGGGGAGATGCTGGTCCCAAAATGTAAAATTTCTGAGACTTTATGGACTGGCAGTGTAACATGAACTCTATCATTACAACATGGTGCATATAGTTGGTAAAAATATATTGTAATTAGAAACTGTTGACAGAATAGATTTTAAGTATCACAAAACTTGAGAAATGTAGGGTATATCTGTATTAATTTGTATTCTTGATTTAGGAATATGAAAAATATATACTTTTGAAAAATCCTGCTACACATGATAAACATATCCAATTTTTCTGTCAATTAAAATTAGTAATTATTTATACATGCTATTTCTTTACCATAGATTTAATAATAAGTTGTACTTGCTCTGTATAGAAGGAATCTGAAGTAGAGGAGCCATTATCCGCAGTGGTACCTGACACTTTGAACCATGAAAGGCTGGGGACAAAGACTTTTTTTTTGCTGTTCGATGTAATGTGAGCAAGGACATTGCCGAGGGCATGGGGAAAGTGACCATGACTGAAAAGATGGTCATCACCGTTGCCCTTGCAGGGAGAGAGCATCTAAGTACCTTGGACAACTCCTGAGCCAACACGCGAAATCAGACACTGGATTCTTTACCTTACAACCTTCATGATTTCAGATGGATCAATGACTACTGCCTGCTGTAGACATTTCGCATTAGTAACTGATCGGTAAAAACCTACATCAAGTTCCAAATATAACAAAATCACCACAGCATTTGTTTTGCATTAAACGTTTCTGAGCGACAAAATTGATCTGATCACTTTGCAAGTAATCCCTTTAATCAGCAAGCTTTATTACCTAATGCTAGAGAGAAGATATGTTTTTCACGCATTCCAGTAAAATGTTTGAGTCTCCTAGAAGTACGTTTTATTATCTAATGAAGCACATGCTCAAGAAAAATTCTTGCAGACATAAAACATAACACAATTTAAAATTTAAAAAAAATTAGCTTTGCAATGGCAAGTCCCACAAATGAGCTCAAAGACACAGCAATAGAAGATATATTAACACATTGATATATTTATAATTAAATATTAAATAGCAATAAAATAATCATCTTGCCATTTGCAACCATGTTAATGAGAATACAAGACATACTATTTATTAATTTTAAATTGTGTTTTATTTTAGAATGATTTTAGATTGACAGAATTGTTTCCAGTAGTGCGGATAGCTCTTGTGCCGTATGCTATCGCTATATTTTGTGTCACCATGGGGCATGTGTCACAAAGGTTGAGTCAGTGTTGATTACTTACTAATTAGCCCCCATAAATTTGGATTTTCTCAAGTTTTACCCAATGCTCTTCTTCTGTTCTGACATCCTATTAAGGCACTGTGTTGCGTTGTGTTCCCTTAGGCCCTCAAGACTAAGCTATTTTTTTTTTCAGGCTGTATTACCATCCTTTTTTCTAAAAGACCTTTCAATATCTAATAGCTGAGCATTTCAATGCCCTAAAGTACCTAATGCATGCTCAAGATTTATTTATTTTACAAAGAAAAGGAGTGATATGAATAATTTTAACTCACTGGAGCTGAGCAGTCTCAAGTCAGGAGCTTCTTCGAGGTCTCCCGTCTCAGCACAGGTTCCCGAAGCTTTTGGTCATTCTCTACTGTTCTCCAAGGCCACAAACAGGGAGCTGGAAGGGAAGTGGAACAGCCAGGAGGCAAACTGCTGCCTATATGCGATCCCTGGGCATGTATGGCAAGGTTTAGCCTCTGAGATATTGCACCAAGTCCCAAACTAGATATTCCACACAATAAAATTTTATTTGAAATAGTGTGTATATTTCCTCATTATACTAAACTTACGGTACATCATGCTGTTTGTATGCCCTGCTGTTGCTATTCATCTTGATCTTAGCGGGGCAAGTATGTGGCAAATTTTCCTGTTGCAGTTATGTAATTTTCATCATTTCTATACATTTTAGGAAGGATTCATTTGTAAGGAACTCAGCCTTATTTTCTTTTACTATCTGGAGTAGCCTTGATATTCATTTTTTATTGATGTTTCGTTTAAATTTATATAAGGAGAACAGTGGGAAGCGGCGGGAACTAGGGGAGAGGAAAAGAAGACTCAAGTGCCTATTAAACTGTGTCATAAAATAATACTAATTTTTAAAAATGTATATAAAGAGAACAGATGTTATGTGTTGCATAGAATATGCATACTAATGGAGAAGCATTTCCAATGTTACTTAGAAAATTATATTATTTTGGTCAAATTAAATTTTATTGAATTTTTAACAAAAATTGTAAGTGGATGTAACAAAATTTTACTAAAAGCCAATGGCATCACGAACACAAGATTCACAATAAATATTCCTCTGCAAGGGAAAAGTACTCAGGAAGTTCATATTGATAGGCACAGATGTTATCAAAACTCAGGTTTTATATGTATTAATTGCTTCCTGTACATTTATTGCATTATTATAGATAATTAGAAATGAATAAAATGAGACTTCTTGTTGGAAATATTATTAATATATAATAACATAAACGAAGTATTGTAACTGATTATTCAAAACAAATACAGTTAAAAGTTTCTAAAACTAAATGGGTAAAAAAAGTAAACCCTCTTGGATGAGACAGGCATTATTCCGACATGTAAATAAGGAAACGGAAACACAGACAATCTATGTTGTAGTAAAGTGGAATACAGCTAACTCACACCAGATTTCAGAATAAGAACCAGGAGTTGAGGCGGAGGGAAGGTGTTTTGTTGAGCCCTTATGAATGGACTACCTTCGTTGGTGGAAATGGCTTTGCTGGGACAGGAGAGCAGCCCCGACTTCTTGCGCGTGTGTCTGCCTGTGCACTCTGTCTTAACTCATGGACAACATAAGCCATTTCCAAAAATGGAGCACAATGGCAACCACATCTTTAATTTTCTTCCTTTGTAATTGTGAACTAGGTAAATCTCTTTCCTTTATAAATTACCCAATCTCAGGAATGTTGTTATGGCAACAGAAAGTGGACTCGGGTACAGAACTGTCATGAGTCGTATTATTGTAAAATGGGCTACTCTATAAAAGGAACATCCAACAATGTACCTGATGGAGGCCGTCAGGTTTTACTCACTATACCGTGTCTAATCTGCTGCCATTCAGGCCAGGTGCCAGAAATGCATTTCTCTAGTATCATTTCTGAATGATGCCCTTTTCCCCCTAGAAAATTCCTTGTCTCTGAGTAACCAGTCTCATGTGGAGGAGAGCAAATTCCGATACATGTGCTCAGTCCAGCCTCACATAACTTTCCCAAAGATTCTCCAGTCATATTTTCCACCTCAAAGAGATCCAGGGGCCCAGCGTACCCAACCTGAACAACCTGTTTAACTCACAGGTTGTCATTGTCCCTGGACTCTGATTTTCTTTTTGACAATTTTCTAGTTCCTTCATTGGGTTTTTATAAGTTCTGACTTAATAATTTATGTATGTAATGTTTCTTTTACTTTTTCCACTCTTATATTTTTTATATCATGATTTAAAATGTGAGTACCTTTTGTTGTGATTTGAGATTTTATTTCAGAGAGGACAGGAAAGAGAACTTCCATTCATTTCTCATACACCCACAACAGACGGACTTGACTGGACCAATGCCAGGAGCTGGAAACTCAATCCAATTCTCTGACATGAATGTCAAAGACCCAATTATTTGAGCTATCTTTACTGCCTGTTACAGTCTGCTTAGCAGCAATTTGGATTGAGGAGCGGAATAGTACTCAAACATAGACATTGTAATGGGAAACATGTATCTTAAATACATGGTAGAGTTCTTGCCTTTAAAATGTGAATAGCTTAATGTTTGGAGATGATTCTATTTAATTCAGCTTAATTTCCTTCAGAATGTTAATAAATAATGTAATTTTTAATTTCTCTTTTAGAACACGTTTTTAAACATATACTCCTGGAAAGATAATAGTGGGGTCCTATATCTCTGGATCCCTGATAATAACTAGATATAATAAATAAATACAGCTGGGAAGCCTAATATTTTAAATTTACACACTATAAATTCCCCAATTTAGGATGGACTTATATTTTGATAAATCTATAGTGAATTGAAAATCTCATAAATTGAAAAATACATGTTATATGTGTTGAATTACCTTATGCATCGCACATTATGGCTTTGCCTATGCTGCTTTAACATTTACAATAGCCCATAGCTACACAAAACCATGTAACACACAACCTATGATATTGTAAAATATTGAATTTTTCATAAAATGTATTGAATACTTACACTAAACATGAAAATCTACGTAGTTTTATGGATATAATTTCACGCTATTTTAAAATGCAAAAATCATACTTTGAATCACCATAAGCCATGGAGCACCTACATTTAACAACAATGCTTTCATTATCGCTTCCCTTGACAAACACACCTGCATTAAGACACTTGCCTTACGCATTGCTTGGCCCACATCCGTAAGATATAATTTCAATTTACAGAAGCAGCAAGAGAAGTAAATGGCCCTGCAAAAAGCTTTTGTGATGTTTATATCAATATCATTCGGGGACAAATATTAAACTAGATGTGTAACCATTTTTCATGGAAATTAAGATACTTGAAAGATGGTTGTCTGGAATTGCTCTTTTCTCAAAACTTTCACCAAGTTCAATGCACTGCAGGAGCTCACTCAAATACTTGGTGCTAACTCGAAGTTCAGCTTTGATGTGTTGCTTCATTAGGATCAATAATGAGGCTTGAATAATATCACTTGCTAATGGAGTAAATATACAGAAAAACAACAGCAGGTCCCTCTGTCTCTGACTATTCCTGGGGTAATAAGCACTGGTTTGTGATTTTTAGCACACAGGAGGATTTTGTCCATACGTTTGTTCAGGCTTCTTATCTACTCTTTCTGTTATTGTTAATGAAAACTTTCCAGCTGTTTCTCATTCAGCAGCACTATTCTTTAATAAAAGTGGCCTAAGTTTTAATACTTCAATATGTGTCTTTTATAGTGTAGGACACAGTTTTTTTTCACAAAATAATGTAACTTTTATTTCTATTATACACTGACGTACTAGAATAACTGTATTTCTTCTTTCAATTGTTTTTACTTTTTTATATTTTAACATACTTTATTTTGTTTTATGATATAGTTCCATAGGTTCTGGGGTTTCCCATGCTCTTCCCCAAGGTCCTTCCACTCCACATTAATATCTCCTGGAGTTTTACAACGGATGGCCTTCATGAACAGTCACAAATCCATCATGTTGTGACTGAAATGTTTCCCGGCGATGTAAGCATGGACATTGTCATGGAGTCCATCATCTTACTATTAGGATAGTTTCAGTTCTTTCAATGGGAGTTCGTCTCTGGTCTGTATGCACAGAGACACACAGCACTTTGTCTCCATATCTGAATACATCAGTTTCTGCTACACTTCCATGATCTACCCCCTGAAACACAGAATCAGTGAGCCCAGTCCACATCAGGGTGAACACAGTCAGTTTTCATCAACGTTAGCTAACAAATATGCTACAAAAATAAAAATGCATCATGATAGTGGTGAAAACAGGAATAAAAAATCCTTCTTGTAGGAATATATGCACACAGTTCTTAAAAGTGATAACAGCTGATGGTGGGGGCAGATCTGAGATGGGGTGCTTGTTTTGAAAAACACTTTCTCATAAAGATGGCCCGTGTTTGCCTTATTGCCAAATGTAGTTTTACTGATTGATTTGAACCTGACTGATAAAAAGAGGCAGAATAAAACAGAATTGTAAGAGACAATGAGAGGGTAGTGGGCGAGAGAGAGAGAGAGAGAGAGCAAGCAGACACACAAACAGTAAAAGAGGCAGAGATCTTCTACCCACTGGTTCTCAATACCACAATAGTCCAGGTTCAGCCAGGCTGAAGCCAGAAACATGCTACTCCACCCAAGTCTGTCTTGTGGGAAGCAGGGATTCATGCACTTGCATTATGTTCTGTTGCCTTCCCAGGTAAATAAAGCAGGAAGCTGGATTATAAGTAGAATATTTGAATCTGGAGTAAGTACTAAAAGACAGTATGCCAAGGAAAAAAACAGCTTTAAACAGTGTACCCTATTACAGTTCCCTGTGTGTAGCTTTCTTTTAAATAACCTGTAGCCATTGCAATCTCTCTTCCAAACCCTGTAATTGAGCCTATTTATGACCTACAATAAATTAAAACCCAAATCTAGAAATAACTTTTTAAAGTTTGATGTGTTTTCATTTGCAAGATTCTTAGAAAGAGGAGCAGAGGTAGAGAAGATCTTTCATCTGCTCAACCACTCTCCAAATGAGCACAACAGCCATGCCAGAGCTGAACTGATCCAAAACTGGGAGCAAGGAGCTTTTCCTCACCACTTGGGTGGGCGCTATATCTCAAGGACTTGGGTGCTCTCTGCTACTTTCCAAGATCATAAGCTTGACAGCTGGATTGGAAGTAGAGCAGTTGGGACATGAATTGGCACCCATATGTCATGCGAGAACCTTAGGACAAAGTATTAACCTGATGAGCCATTCAGCTGGGTCCTAGAAACGATTTTTTATGTATAAATAAATTCAACAGTGTGATTTAACACTCTTTCTGCAGAAAATAAATGGATATCAAAAGTTTACATTAAGTGTTTATATATATAAAACATTTTATATCACCTTTTTTTTTAACCTCAAGTGGAAACTGATGTAAAGCAGTCAACTCAGAGGTCTAGAAAAAAAAGCCTTTAAGCACAACTGTGATCAAAAGAAATCTGCAATATATGACTTATCCTGAAATTTAACATGCCCCTAGGATCATCGCAGGAATATTTTAACTGTAATAAATTATGTTATCATTAGTCTAAGCCCTTTCAACATTTCTGTCTTCCTCACACTTATGAAGAAACATCAAATAAATATATTTAAGGCACATACATATGAAAATATATGACTGTGTAAACAACTGTAGATTATTCAAATTGCTTACCAGCAATTTAGATTGTTTGTCAGCAAAAAGAGGATATGTCAGCAACCCAACTGGATCCAGAAGAAAAATCAGTGCGTTTTCCCATCTGAATTGTATAAGCCATAACATTCAAGGGCCAGTGTTTCTCCACTTGCGGCACTCCTTTGGAGAAAAAACTTTGTTAGTATAGAAACCACTCTGCCAGAATTTAATAAGAATTGAAGCATATTTAATTTCTGAGTTTTATTTTGGCTTTTTGCCTCATTTCCCAAAAATGTAAATCTTCACATAAATGTATCAATCACAGTTCAATGTGAATTAAGCCAAAATGCATTGACTCCATGAAGCCTTTAGAAAGTCACATCAGCATAGCAAGATCATAACTTCAACCATGTAGCTTGGGAGTAGAACAATTCTTACCATGCATGAAATTTCCCTTCAAAGGAATACACAGAGATTAGCAATTAATAAAATGGAACAGCAGTCAAAATTCTAATATATTATAAATAAAATATATTTTCAAGCAATATAATATGCAATATGTTATAATATGCATACAATATGTAACATGTAGTATATATCTCATGTGTATACGTGTATATGATATAATATTTTCATATTTTAATATACGCAGTCCATTATGGACATATTCTATCGAAAAACAGCCTGTAAGTATAAAATAAAATGCTGAGAAAGACAATGGAAACAGATGACAGAAATCTAGAAATGTGGGAAATTATTATTAAGTGAGCCATGCAATGCAATTATGCAAAAGCAGAAATATCGGTAAGCATTGTCAGAAAGTCTGTTTTCACAAAAGCACGTCCAAGAGTTTTTTTTAAAGATTTATTTTTTGCTTTTTTTTTTTTTTTAAAGATTTATTTTTTTTTTTATTATTATTTATTGGAAAGGCGGATATACAGAGAGGAGAGACAGAGAGGAAGATCTTCCGTCCGATGATTCACTCCCCAAGTGAGCGCAACGGGCCGATACTATGCCGATCCGAAGCCAGGAGCCTCTTCCGGGTCTCCCACGCGGGTGCAGGTTCCCAAAGCTTTGGGCTGTCCTCGACTGCTTTCCCAGGCCACAGGCAGGGAGCTGGAAGGGAAGCAGGGCTGCCGGGATTAGAACCGGCGCCCATATGGGATCCCGGGCGTGCAAGGCGAGGACCTTTAACCGCTTGCGCCACCGCGCCGGGCCCTAAAGATTTATTTTTATTATTTTTTTTTTTTAATTGGAAAGGCGGATATACAGAGAGGAGAGACAGAGAGGAAGATCTTCCGTCCGATGATTCACTCCCCAAGTGAGCACAACGGCTGATGCTATGCCGATCCGAAGCCAGGAGCCTCTTCCAGTCTCCCATGTGGGTGCAGGGTCCCAAAGCTTTGGGCCGTCCTCGACTGCTTTCCTGGGCCACAGGCAGGGAGCTGGAAGGGAAGCGGGGCTGCCGGGCTTAGAGTCGGTGCCCATATGGGATCCCGGGCGTGCAAGGCGAGGCGCTTTTAACCACTTGCGCCACCACACCCGGCCCGTCCAAGAGTTTTTAAATCACAATCACTAACTGTGGGTTCTGCAGAAAGGACAGGCAGTTGCATTCAGACAGCCCTAGATCTGAATCCTAACTCAGACCCTTAGCTGCGGCATTTTTGATAAGCTGCTGAGAGCCTTGAAACTGGCCTCTATGCCATGCATGTGTCCCAGCAAAATACTATGTGCTGGATGGTCAAATAGAAATCTCTTTCTCATGATGTTGAAGGTTCAAAGACCAAAGTCAAGGCACCCAATCATTCACTTTCTGATGTGTGTTCTTTGTAAGGTTTACAGATCATTGTGTACGCAAATCTCAGTCCCCAGGCCCTGTCAGAGCAAGAGACTCATCATCTGAGCCACTTGATGTGGATGAACTCTAGTTAATACCCAAAGCCTCAGTCTGTAAGTCCCATAGTAATGGAGAGTCTGGGTTTCAATCAATGAAAAATCAGATACATCTTCAGTCCATAATTATATCTTCATCCTAAAATGAAATTCAACTGATATTGATTACAGTCGTGACAATCAGTGCCCAACCAAATTGGCGACAATGAAAGTAATTATTGCAATAAAGCTGCTATGACAGTTTTTGACAACACTATGAAAATGTCAGCCATGGAATAAAATGATGCTTGGTGGTTGACACTTCAATACAATAAACACTCATGTTAGGAAGGCATATACTACAAGATGTAAAAGTAATTGTTAAAAGGGTCACATGGAAGTGATTTTGAACTCTCACCTCATGGTCTATTTTGATGAAATGCATGTAGTGACTGTTGAATTGAGAGTGCAGCCAAGAAGACAGATAAAATTACAGTGGGAAAAGTTGTTGGGATGACCCAGTACTTCTTATTCTTACTTTAAATAAGATTAAAAGAGCTTCAGAAGCATCACTAACAAAACTTCCTGTGTGCATCCTAGATGAGAACAGTCATTAAAATGTATGAAACACATCTGAGAAAAACGAAGGTACAAGAACTCCAATATTTGTATAAAGAGAAATGTTTGAGAGTAAAACAGTGGTAGTATTTCTCTTATAATAGATGTGAACCGTGAGAACATTCCCAGGTTCTGAAAGGACTACACCGAACTGTACTACGAGGGAAACAAACACACACAGATGAGTGGTCTGTCACAGCAAAGGCTGAGTTACGGTGAAGTGAGACGGAAACGGTGAGATGGAGGAGGCATAACAGCAAGACTCTTGCAAGTGGAACTTCCAGGGTGAGCAGGCAGAGATTCTGTGAAAAATATGGAGCGGACTGTCTGAGTGACAGAATCAGCCTAGGGTGTGTTCTGAACTGAAGGAAGCTCCCCATCAGATCCCTGCAGAGCTGGCTGCAGCCTTTACTGTAATCAACATCTTTACCTGAAGATTCAGTGAGACCTTTCAAGCCAGACGAGGAAACCGGGAATAAAGCAAGGATAGCCAAACGAAGGAGACTGCACATTGACATTTTCTTCCCAATAACTGAAGACTTCCAACATACTTTTAAGATGATATATTTTTATTGGAAAGTCAGACTTACAGGGAGGAAGAGAAAGAGAGAGGAATATTTTCCATCTGCTGGTTCACTAAATGGCCACAACCACTGGAGCTGAGCTGGTCCGAAGCCAGGAGTCAGGAGCTTCTCCCGAGTCTCCCACATAGGTGCATGGTCCCAAGGCTTTGGGCCATCCTTTGACTGCTTTCCCAGGCCACAAGCAGGGAGCTGAATGGAAAGTGGAGCAACTGGAATATGAACAGGAGTCCTTATAGGATCTTGGCAAATGCAGGCCAGGACTTTAACTTTAGGCTACTGCATCAGGCCACACAACTTCCAATCTTGAAACAGCACTAAAAGAAGAAAAGCTTTAAAATCAATAGTAATTCAGTTTTGCTTATCACACTAAATTATGTTTTCACTTCACTACACGGAACTATTTTGAGGCATGGAAATACCTGAAGAATTATCCATGAATTTATACCAAAAACACACAAGAGAAGACACATGATTAAGTTTGAACAAAGTATGAGAATAGAGATGTTTTATGACTTGCATACTGAGACCAATATATTTATAGAAATTGTTATAATACTGCATAGTGATTAAGGCCAATATTTCTGTACTGCTTAGATAGTTTATAATATATTTTCTTCTCAAAGTTTCAGAAAATGCTACATAGCTTAGCAAAGTGTCTCCAGATCATACATTTAATCATTTTAAGGGCTTGGCATAGAGTCTATTGTGACAATTCTATTTATGTGGTAATTAGAAACTGCTCTCTTGGTTCCCAAAAGTTACATATTATTGCCCCTGGACCTATCTTAAAAATTTTTACAGAATGCACTATTCAAGGAGGCATAAAATACCGATTTCATTAACTAATATTCTACTGGGCTTTGAGATCTACATGAGTAGTTGTGCAAGTCTTTGAGTTTCAGTTCAATTTGCATTTATGCTGCTACTCAGCGATGAACCCCTCCCAGAAATATCAATTATTAAAGAGTCATTTTCAGCATAGCAGATAATCAACAAGGCAGCCAACAAATAAAGCAACCCCAGGGAGATGTTCTCCCGCCTCCTGTCTGAAGTCCAAGGCATTTGTCTAGTTTACATAGTAGCTGTTGTCAGTGTCACTAAGAACAAAGAGATAAAGATATTAAAACTCTTAAAGTACATTTGATGGTCTTTTCTGTGTATGGTGGGAATACAATATTTGTCTTCTTTAATATTAAAAATACTAAAAGAAAATGGATATTAATCAAGGTTTCTACTTTTTAAAATTGGCTTGTTCAGTTTTCAATTGTTATTTTTTTTATAAATACAATGCAATGACAAGTATTTTTGGATTTCTAAATATTCTTTCCTTATCATCAATAAGGACGCACTTTTGTGTTTTTGTTGCTATTATTATTTTGCATGATGCAATCATATAGGTATTCCTTGTTCCACCTTCCCTTCCTCCTTTCTAATTTCCACCCACCCCTACCATTTTCAACCACATTATTACAACAGTATAAACCTTGAGCAACAGTCACAAGTCTAACATTCTGCTACCTAAATCTATCATAGCATTGTAGGTATTAGAAATGGTGAAAAGTCTAGACTTCTATTGTGAACGTGTGTTTATCAGCTTCATTGGGAGCTCCCTTCCAGTCCGGAGTGGGGATGCATTCTGCAGTGTATGTTCACTCGAAGTCAATGCATGCATATCCATTTTTACCTATACATTTATTGTTCTTATATTTTGCACGAAGGCTGTCTTGTTTCAGACAGAGCATATAATCACTCTTCTCTGTATTTTCAAGCCTGTGGTAAGACGCTTCAAGACTTCTAGTATATTTGAATAGACAATAAATTATAGTGTAACAGAATGCATAACATTATAAATAAAAAAATTTTATACAGAAATACAATACTAAAATTTAGGGGTTCAAATTTAAACGATTTGCCGACTATGATACTTAGATTGATATGATGTGCGTGATTGGATCCAGACTTCTAATTATTTTTAAGTGAAAAACTGTTCAATTTTAAAGTTGGATTTTAGAATATAACAATTAGTTTAATGTTATATGTGGTTAGTAGTATAAGTTGACTTTGCCTGTAGGTATTTTTGTTATTTATTTTTATAGGAAACACAAATCGTATTTACAGATAGAAGGAAAGACAGAAAGACCTGCCATTCATTGGTTCATTTCCCAAATGGCCACAATGGCCAGAGCTCAATTCATCTGAAGCCATGTGGATACAGGGGACCTTGACTTTGGAGCTTCACCTTTGGCTTTCCCAGGCCATTAGCAGTAGCTGGATCATGAACCAGTACCCATATTGCATCCTAACACTTACAAGGTGACGATTTAGCCATTAAGCCATAAATACAAGCCCTGCCTGTAGAGGTATACCACTTTACATATGATTTTAAAAATTCAGGTCTGAGAAAAGGAAAGCAGTTAGTTCCAGTATAGAGTAATACTTAACAATTGCAAAAGAACATAAAATTCATTTTATTCACTCAATCACTTGTCTGAGCATCAAAAACCCATCATTGGACATCGAAATTTCAATTACAGATTTATGATAAATATAAATGCAAAAATCCTCAACAAAACGCTAGCCAGGCAGATGCAACAGCACATCACACAGATCAGTCCCGCAGAGCGGCAGAATTTACCCTTTCTATGTGGGGATGTTTTGGTATATGCAAATCAGTATGCGTGATGCATTATATAAATAAATTGAATAATAGAAACCATATGAATAGCTTGATAAGTGCAGAGAAGGCAATTGATACAATCAATACCACTTCATGCTAGAAACCCTGAGCAAGATACGTATAGAAGGAGTATTTTACAACAAATCGAAGCAATATATGAAAAACACAATGCCAGCATCATATGGAATGGAAAAAAGACTAAAAGCTCTTTCTACAAAGATCTGGAACTCTCACCACTGCTATTCAACATAGTACTCATAGTACTCATTAAAACTATTAGGCAAGAAAAAGAAACTAATTCAAATCAGAAACAAGGAATTAAAATTATTCCTGTTTGCAGACAACATGATTCTGCATAGAGGAAAACCGTAAGAATCAAGAGACTGTTGACACACATAAGAACCCCAGTAGGAGGCAACTGTGTTGGTTTCACAGTATGTATGCAAGTGTTAAAATACACTGCTAGGAAAAAAGCAGCTAGTAGCTGTCGGTCATCTTGGCTCTGATTAAGTTAATTATGCCAGAATGCCAGCATAAATGTCCATTCTTTTTTTTTCCCTTTTTTTTAAGATATGGTAGGGCAGACAGCAGCTGAGGGGTCTGGGTACACGCATTTGAGCATATGAGGGTCCTGGGCAGGTGTGCAGGGTCCCAGGGTGGCATAGCACACCATCAGTGGACTGAGCTTTGGGATCTGTGCACTTTCAGGCACATGGGCTTTGGATTGTTCCAGAAGGAAGTCTGGCCATGTGTGGCAGGGGAATGGCTGAGGGAGAATGGGCCAGATGAAGGGTGACTTTGGGAAGACTTCCACCAACTAGGCTACTGCACATACAAGTAAATGAGAAGGCTGGCTTTGTGGTGGGAAACCAAAGAACCTTTCAGTGCCAAAACAATACACTCACTCACTCACTCGACTCAGGAGACCTGAGTTGGACTTGTTGGTATAAACCACCATTTGCCAGCACACATGGAAGGTAGGGCTCACCTGTAGTATCCACCAGGTTTGTGGGGGCAAGGTTGACCCATGTCAGGATGGGCCATGACACCAAGCAGTATGTAAGAGAACTGGGGCTGGAAACATACTGTGGGTTTTGTTGTTGTTGTTGTTGTTGTTGTTGTGCCCATACCTGTGGGACTGCTATAGCAGCTGGTTTGCCCAAGGGCTGAGAGTAGTGATGGGTTGAGCTAGAAATGACCATGGAGTTCACCAACTCTCATCAGTACAGGGGTTGGAAAAAGGCTGGGCTGGTTGAGGCTGCAGCATGTACAGGGGCACTCAAGAATTGGGTGCAGGGCAGACAAGCACACAACATTCACCAACACACACAAAGGCTTATAATAGGGGGCAGACTGTGCTGGGTAAGGACCTAAAACCTGCTGGAATATGTGGATTCTGAGTTTAGGAGTGTTTCTGTTGAAGGAACTTGGGCTGTAGCTCCCTCTGGGGAACACATAATAATGTCTTGGGGGTTGGTCAGGCTAGGCAGGGCTGCTTTGCTTGTCAGTTGGTGTGTGGGTTGGCTCTGAGAGTGCAGACTGGCAGTGTGCTAAGGCAACCTGTATCACACTGGCACACCTAGAAGCCAGGATAGGGTGCAGACCTGGCTGTTGGATGTGGGTGGCAGGCTGGCACAGATAAGACTTAGGTCTGGAGTCACCTCTGGTAAGGTTTGTTTGTGGAACTCCAACTAAACTACTGGATTCAAAATTCCAACCTCAGGAAAATCACAGGATGTGTGATGTGAACATAGAGTGCATACGTAAGAACTGGGTCTCCTCGGTTGCTGAAGTCTGTGTAGTAGACAGCATTCCCAGATGCACAGGGCAGACATGACAACCAGGTCATTGAGGCCTGCAGAGGACATCTTGTACCATGGAAGGTAGAATAAGTTGGACAGCTCTCCCAGAAAAACTTTGACAGCAAGTGTCTGGGCAAGTGCAGACTCTATCACTATGTCAGTAAACGGATCTTAGAAGAATTTGTTCAGCCTTGGAGCAATGAAGTTAACAGTATCTCAGAACTATCAAAACCACTTAAGCAACACCCTTGGAACACGCTGCACATCAGGGACCCTGGGATGACAGAGGGTGAGCATATCCCATCCACCGGTACTGATGTAGGTGGGTTACTGGACATCATACCCCCACCCCCCACTTTCTCCAGACACAGGAAGAAAACAGGAGATTGGAAACAGTAGTCTCATCCACTTTCAATGTTCTTCATCATAATCAGTGGCCCACGTGAGCATGCATCTTCCTCCATTATGTAAATCTCATCAAAATAAAATAATTCTGTTATTTAAAAAAGAAACTGATAAGAGAATTTGCCAGGGAGGCAGGATACAAAAATTATGAACTTAAATTGATGGCATTAGTGTACACAATTAACTCCAGGACTAAGACAAAGCTTGGAAGAGCACTGCCTGAAAACAATATAAAAGAATCTTAAATACCTTAAGATAAACCTAATCAATGGACCAGCGTCACTCCTTTCAGAGCTCAAAAAGATAACACAAAAGTTCAACTGCAAATATAAGAGGTTATGAATAGTCAAAGCTATCCTGAAGAAAAAAAAAATATCAAGGTGGAAGAATCACAATTTCAATCCTTAAGACATACTAAAGCACAAAGGTACCAAACGTACCAAACAGACTGGTACTGGCACAGAAACAGAGAAGATGATTAACTGAACTAAGTAGAAACTTCAGACATGAACCCACACATATACATACAACTGAACACCAATATGAGACCTGAAAATAATCAAGGAAAAATATATGGCCTCTTCAACAAATGGTGTAGGGACAGTTGGATATCAGCTTGAAGAGGCAAAAAGCAGGGCCCCCACCTCTTACATTCTACAAAAATCAGCTCTAAATGGATCTAGAACCTAAATTTGTATCCAGAAGCCAAGCAAATACTAGATGAAGAGGCAACCAAGAGAATGGGAGAAAATCTTTGCATAGTACACAACAAAGGCAGAACCAGGCATTTTGTCTGGGTCTCCTATTGCGGTGCAAGGATTCCAACACCTGGGCCCTACTCAGCTGCTTTCCCAGACCACCAGCAGAGAGCAGGACTGGAAGTGGGTCAGCAAAGACATGACCAGCACCCTAGCTAAGCAGAGTCTTTACCTGCTGTGCCGTAACACTGGGCTTGTGGATAAGGTTTTCAAGTAAAAATGTTCTAAGTTTCTTGCAGTACTTTACTGAGCACCAGCATTCTTGCAGAGGCTAAATATTGAGAATGTAAAATATACTAGAATAAATGTATGATAATTACTGTTTGTGGCCGCTGCTTTCATTCCTATTGAACTATTAGTAGTAGTAGTAGTATTTGCTTTTCACTTGTTAAACCACTTATCAGTGAAGTATTAATATCCTCACAACAGTGTGAATCAAAAACATGTTATCTCAGAAGTTAAAAACCGTTGAAAGGAAGAAGGGAGGAAGAGAGGAAGACAGAAGACAGAAAGGCAGTGTCAGTGCCGTCACAGAATTATCTCCATAAATCACAGTGAATCTGTTAAATGATCATTAAAACTGAACCAAAAATTTAGGAAAGAAAAAAAAAAAAAACAAAGTTCACTTAGCTAATGTTCATTGGTCGATAAATTAATAATTACGGTTGGTTTCTTACAATCATTTACGATTTCATACAAAAAAATAAAGGTTTTAGAAAATATCAACTAAGCATTGAATCTGTGAGGAAACTGTACTGAGTGAAGATTGAAATTGTCTTCATCAGTCGCGGAGAGAAGGGACTGAGGACAGCAGCACTGAACCAGAGCAAGAAATGGACTCCAAGAGAGCTGGACTGGAAAGGACCTAGTCCTTGGACTTGAGTCCTTGGAATGGCGGCAGACACACACCATTTTCAGCATTTAGTCTGCTATAAGCTTAGCTAATGAGTTGAACCAGAGTCCACGTCTCTTTCTCCACATGAGAAGCAAGCAAAGGTACCAGGATTGTGAGTACCTGCCCTGAAGATGAACCGGAACAAGCTTTGGCTGGCATCTTTTCTCCTTTCTTTACAAGAGCCTAGAAAGGGCTGTCTTTTTCTTCTCCATCTCCTTATTTTTCTCCGCCTCCCTGTTATTCTTTTTAACAATGTAATGTAATGACTATTTTTAAAAAAAGTGATTTCCCTCATGATTGCTTTCGGAGTTGAGCCATCCAAAATGCTGTATCACAGGTGTAGACTTTGTCACTCCAGTTTCATTTTTAAAGTACCAAGTACACTTTTTTTTTAAAGAGATCTAACATGTAATTTGGAAATTCTTTTTTGTGGTAGAAAATGAAATATTTCAGAGAACTTTCGCTTGGAAGCACCATAATCTTTGCCTCAGTATATTTGTATTTTAAAAGGAGAAAAATGCCTTACATGTGGAGACAGGATCCTGCCTCTCTGCTTGGAGATGTCTCTGCCAGGACTCCCTGTACGCTCCTGGCACACTGCACGTGAAGCATTCAATGTCTTGGCTTCTATTTCTATCAGCGCTAGCAATTTTATGCAGAGGATTTCATGCTGATTATCTGAAGGGGCAGATAATCGTGCCTGCTTCCTCCCCATTCCTAATGAAGCCCGTGGGCCAGCAGGCGCCTGCTGCCAGGTCCTCGGGGCTCCGCACATCCTCTGGTAACTTTGTCTGTTCTGGTGCAGCTTCTTTTGTAAAAGCTTTGTTTTCATAAATTGCTTACATTTCTCATGGTCTCTGCTTCCTGAACTTACACACTAAGCTGTTAGGTTTACATCTGTTCTTTTACCTTCCTTGTATTCCTTTACCACGACACAATACCTTTCAAAAATAGTTTGCCTTTGACCTTGAGCTGTTAACAGTATTAGCATGTGTGATTTTAATACAGGCACACTTCTACAATTAGTAATCATAATAATTGTTATGATTTTATTGACATTTTATATTAATTATATTTTAATGTTTAATAATTAAGATGATTTATAAATACATTTATAAAGTATATTGTATTATATTTTATAAATATTATTCTATGGATAATTGTTAAGATTGATATTAATCAATACATTATTATATTGTTATATTGTTATAATTGTATTTATACAATAACATTTGTAATATTATAATTATACTAATTATGATAATATTATAATATTATTCCCAGGTTCCTTTGACAATTATTTCTTTTTGTTTATTTAAAGAGTTATTTATTTTTGTTTTTGCAAATTCAGATATACAGAGAAGGGGAGAGACAGTGAGAAAGATCTTCCATCCAATGATTCATTCCCCATGTGACCTCAATGGCTGGAATTGTGCTGATCAAAAGCAAGGAACCAGGAGTCCTTCCAGGTCTCCCAAGCAGGTGCAGGGTCCCAAAGCTTTGGGCCATCCTCGACTGCTTTCCCGGGCCACAAGCAGGGAGCTGGATGGGAAGTAGAGGTTCTGGGATTAGAACCTGCACCCATATGGGATCCCGGCATGTTCAAGGTGAGGACTTTAGTTGCTAGGCCACCGTACCTGGCCCAATCCCTTCATTTTAATGTCATTTTATTTCTGGTTTTTAAGTATGTGTCTCATATGCTGCAGGTTAACAATGTGTTTAAAATATCTTTTAATAGCATTCTTAATGCAACCCTCATAAAAAATCATAGTTGTACACAGCATCTTGATTTTATATATGTGATTTATCTAAAATTTCCATTTTTTCCATTTCCCTGTTTTATCATGTTTTTATCAAGTTACTATTCATTCCATGTTTTTTTCAGATAGTTGGAAGTTTTCACTATAATTTAATCCTGTTAAGTTATGTCACACTGTATTTATGATGTAGTATTTCTTTACCAATATTTGGATTAGAGTACATATATTTATCCTTTTTCCCTGCAGTGTGGTAATGGCTGTCCACTCCATCATGCTGGGCAGATGGGTCCCTTTATTGGCTCTATATTTTCCTAATCTCTCCTCACTAGGGCACTTTCAGAATATCCTCCTGTTCTTATATTGTGTTGAACTAATTGCTTTTTAAAAAAATCCTTGGCTGTGATCAAAGCATTATTGATCATTCAATGTGTTCCTATGTTTCAGATGTCCTATTACCTGGAACTCTCTGTAAATAAGTTATTTGTTTGGTGTAAATGCCTTCTAAATTACGCTTTCAGACAGAATTCATTTTGTTGCTGCGCAATACTAATATCCTGCCTTATAAGATGAAAGCTATTTTCAGTAGAAGTCCATGATACCTACCTGAGACTCACTGTTATCCAATGTTCTACTGCGCTTCTTCAGATTTCAATTGTTACAAATCAAAAAATTTGTGACCAATCTTTGTTGTGTAAGTAACTTTAGTTTTCTTATCAATGATATAATCAGCAATATCCTCACATATCATTCCTTAAAAACGTGAAGATTTAAAAATTGTCAGCCATACCTGGGTATATATAGTTTTGCACAGATCCAACTGGTAATCTAAAAGGTGGAATGTACATCAAGACTCAGACCTCGGGGATGCTTCACTTCTCTCTGTAAATTTGTCTCTCAGATAAAATATGTATATGTATGTATATATATGCAAACATCTGTATATGTGTGTGTATACACATATGTCTTCAAGGTTCAGATCTCCCTGAAGCTCCTGTAGCTCCCTCCTCTGACTTCTTTAATCAGCACCTGGGTGTCAGCTGTTCTTTGTTCTCCCAATTTGAGCATGCTACATATCCAAGATTTCCCTTTCCTGTGCATTGGTTTTGCAGAGTATGTTCAGCTGTGTTATTTTCTCCTTCTGCTCTTGGCACTTGCTATTCATACTTCCCAGCCACTAATTCCAGTAACAGCAGTGACTGGCATTTTTATTATTATATGAATGTCACATTCACAAAAATGTTGAGTTTTAGTTGTTAAATATTTAGAATTTAAATTAGAGCTATATTTTTGTCTTTTTCATTTGTGAATTTTTGTTTTTGCTTGTTTTGCTTTCAAAGGCTTATTTCTTTTTATTTGAAAGGCAGGTTTTATGGAGAGATGGCAGTGCAGAGGGGTCTTCCACTTTTCAGTTCACTCTCAAAATGACTGGCATGGACTGAGCTGAGCCAACGCAAAGCCAGGAACTTCTTCCAGTCCTCCTGTGTTGGTGCAGGGACCCAAGGATTTGAATCATCTTCTGCTGCTTTTGCAGGACATGAGCTGGGAACTGGATCAGGAGCAGACCAGCTGGAGTTCCAAGTAGGATGTTGTGACTGCTCTCAGAGGATTAGCTAGGTCACTGTGCAGTGCCTGTGTATGTCCTCATTTAGCCCATGAGCTGATTGTAGTGTATATTCTGCTTATTCACAGTGCCTGCTGTTATATACAATGATTTTTCTTTGTGTGTTTCCTGGTTCCTGGATTTGGTCTTTTTACTTTTGCGGTGCATACGTTTAATAGATGGAGCATTAGAGTAGAAGAGAAAAAGTGTCTTCTACTTTGATTCCAAAGTTAGAATATTTACAAAGCAATGAAACATAAATAGAGTATCCTTTTTTTTCCATCAAATTCTCCAAGTCACAAAAATACCTTCAGATTTCTACCTCTCGCTTTGGCTGCCGATTACATTGATGTAGGACCCAACAGAGTGAGTTGAAATCTCTGCTTTCAGCAACACCCAGATGGCTGTCCCATCTTGAACTTTAGGCAGTGAATTCCTGTGTCTGAACTTATGATCTCTGAGATGCAAAAATGGATTCTATCTCTGCAAGAGTTTTCCCACCATGACTTTCACAACACAAAGAGCTCTTCTTGTACCTACATGTGTTTAATCTTCCAGGATTCTTGAATTAGACAAACCACACAGACTGCAATTCTCAAGAGTGGGGGAATGAAAAAAAATAATGAAGACATAATCAATCAATCAATATATAAATTATTTCATTGTCGGAAGGAACTTGATTTGGAGAGGACCATGGGGCGTCTCCTTATGTAAAACCATAACCAGCTCTATTCTTGTGAAAAAGTTTCAGAAACTCAGGACAAAATCCTAAAGCAGTTGATATGGAAATGCACAGGTCAGGAACTCCCCAATCCTCAAGTTTAGATAACAGAGCAAACAGAGCTGTTCTAATAGCACAGTTTTTAATGATAGTCTCTCCCTTTTGCTGTTAGCATGTAAGTCACATCCTGTCTCAAACCCTCCTCCCTTAACCCTACACAGCCCTCAGTCTTTAAAAGTAGTTTGTTGTCAATAATCATCGGCTGTTGACCATCACTCAGTAGTCCACACGTGATCATTGGCTCCGGGCACCAAGTCCCTCGCTGCTGGACAGCAGGCAGTTCACATTGTCATTTCAGAATCCCCTTTGTTGCAGGATAGGGAATAATTCACCAAGTCATCTCCTAAGAATTCACTATTCCTCACTGTGAATTTCCTCAAGTGCTCCAGTCCCACATTCCTAGAAGTAAAGATCTTTGCTTTTGTATTTAAGACAGTGTCCAAAGAGAATCTGAACATTTGCATCATTCCACTGTTTAATCCATCCACATCCCATCCTGTGTTGTGTGTGTGTGTGCCAACTTAGCTACCTTTTGAATTCAATGGAATCTCTACCCACTATTTGACAAGCTCAACTGTAGAAATTCCTAAAATTCCTCCCACCAATTGACTTATGTGCAAATGATTTATTTTTAATTTAAAAAGTGGATTACGTATACATGTGTGCACATTGAGTTTCCAATATTTTTACAGAGGTATTTTCAGTGCACCCTGAAGCTCCTCCAAACACCCATAATAAGCTTGAAATGTCACTCTATAAATTACAATGTGACTTTGGTATCTTTAAAAAAAACTCTTTCTAGTTGTTGTAGCTGAATGCATAACACTTTCAGGATTCCTTTTGTGCTATAAATTGCAATTAATTTCCTCTGTGGACTATCAATGGATGTCTTATGAATGTGCATATGACAAATGCTGCAACAAAAAAATGTACAAGAAGAAAACATTAGCTTGTAAACTGAAAATCAATAAATTGTGAACAGCCAAATTAAATTATTTTACCTGCTGAGTATGATATACGCAAGAAAATATTAAAAAGTAGCTTATTCAAATAAAATATTCTGGTGAATAATAATGTGACATTTTCAACGTCTTATTTCCTAAGTTAAAAGCAAGAGGATAAGCAAGAATGATAAAATGAGATTTATTAAGCAGTTCCTGTTTCAGCTGTGCCCGAGATACATTACATTTTGTTTTTGTTAGAAAGCCAGATATATGGAGAAGAAGAGAGAAAGAGAAGAAGATCCTCCATCTGATGATATGGCCAGAGCTGTGCAGATATAAAGCCAAGAGCCTGGAGCCCCAAGCGGGTGCAGGTTCCCAAGGCTTTGGGCTGTCCTCCACTGCTTTCCCAGGCCACTGGCAGGGAACTGGATGGGAAGCAGAACTGCTGGTATTAGAAGCTGTGCTCCCTTGAGATCCCAGTGCATTCAAGGCAAGGACCTCATGTGCTAGGCTACTTAGCTAAGCGTTTTTAACAATGACTCAGATTAATAATCAGTTACTATTACATTCTCATTTTATGGGTACATATTTGGGAAGGCTGTCCAGTGGAGCTTGATTTTAATATTTTATTTTATTAATATCTCACTTACTCTAGAGCTACAATGTTTAAATTATGCATGGACATCTTTGTTAAAAGGAAGGTACTTGTAATCATCAGAATTTGAAATAGATGTGATGGTGACAATTTATGATAGAATGTTGTCTGACAGTTACTGCAAAAGATGTTCAGTTACAGAGCATCCCAAATGCATCTGCAGTACGTCCCATTTCTGTTCCTCTGGAAATAACAAGTCAAAATTATTATGCCCAATTTCAGTCACTGACTCTCAGGGATGGCATCGGTTGTTGTAAAGAACACTGCGTGTGAACAAGGAAATATTGCAGAATGCGCTAAGGAAGGCATGAGGGAAATCTAGTCATTTAGAAGATAATAAAGCTACAGGAGTTCATATTAAAAACAACTTTTGTTTTGTAGCAACTCATACTGAGTGGTCACCCATAAGCATTGCTGACGAATGAAAGTGAGAGTTTAAATAGCATTGTAGTCCTACTCTTTTCTCAGAGAAATTTTCGTCTCAGCATTTTTTTCTTTCTTAACCCTGGGCTCTCATCAGGTCAACGCTGAAGCTGGCTTTGACTCCCTGAGTCCTCCCAGCCTACTGAAACTACCGCAGGCCTCAGCACATCCATTGTCTTCCTAAGTAGCTCTGCTGTGCATCTATTAAAACTCTCATAAGAACAAATTACCTTTCCTATCTTTAAGTATGAGCAGGAATATGAAGAACAGATTTGGCTTACCCAAAGAAAATACTATGCCCTGCCTTGCAGAAATGTATAATCGGATGCCTCCTTCTCCCAGAACCTTTACTAGCATACAGGCCAGTCAGGCCACAGCTCTCTGAACAGCTCTGGGCCCTGAGTTCATCTTCTGTCCACATGAGAATCATCAGTCCTACAAATGAAGACATGTTGACTCATAATATTAAACTAACCCAGTGTCACTATGCTCAATATGGTGCTGTCAGAAAAGTTCTTCCTCTTGATTCCAATTACTACATGTTTTCATTTACAAACTGATAAACTAAATGTGGAGGTAGAACTGCAAATTAAAATACTATGACCCACAATTAAAGCTGATCGTCTTAGAATGAATGATTAATATATTACTCAGATTTCCCTATCATGTTAGAACAAATGATTATATTACCCCGTGACAAATTTTTTTGTCTGTGTATATGTTTGGATGACCATGCATCTAGAAACCGATCAGAATACAAAGACAAACAGGTAGTAGGTGTACAGTGAGAGAGATAACATAGGTTTTCTTCCATTTTCTAGTATTTGTAATTTTTTTCCAAAATAAAACGATGACTAAGGAAGAGCAATATAGCTCATTTTACTGGACAAAATTGATTCAATGCATATATGATATATACATACGTGGGAAAATACATAAACATGTATATAAATTATCTGATCACAACTGAATAGATGACACAAATAGCAAGAAGTAATTGAAAAATCACTCTTAGCAATTGATAGACTTTACATTAAAACGTATTTACATCCACATCCAACATTAACTTTGCTTTTTTGTTAATTCCCAAACTCAAAATGTAAGGTAAATAAATTTACATAACCATAACCCTAACCCTAACTCCAACTCTAATTCTAGAGAGGATGAATATCCCTGTATTTTGATTGCAAAGAGAGAGAGACCTGGAACAGTGTGAAAACAAACTAAGAGCATCCCAATAAGAAATTTACAGACTTTTAATTTCACAAGTTTCATTAGGGTCAGTTTTGTTTTTTGCATTTAGAATGATTAAAGACTTTCATAACTTTTGTTTCCTCTCCCAATTTACATGACGTAAGTTTAGTATTGTTTAGAATTTAAAACATAGCTTTATGGCAAAATGACACCAGTTTCAATAAAACTGAGATAGTAATACTTAGAAGGACATAAACGTATTGCTCATTTCCTATTACCTGTGTTCTTCATTCTACTTTATGTTAAAACATTTTAAAGTAATTTTCCACAATAAAGTTTTATAAGAATAATGGTTATCCCCTTCTGTTCCATATCTCTCCATTTGCTTTTTCTGTCATTTCCCCTGGATTATCACAGTTCTGCAGTCCCTTAGCAAGTTTAACTTTTGCTATCTAAATGTATCATAGCATGGGTATGTAAAATTAGAAAATCTAATGTCCTACTAAAACTGGATATTTAAAGGTTCCACTGGGAGTCCTACTTATATTCAAGAGTAGAGACTGCAATATATCTTTTTTTCCCAGGACACTAGTCTTGGTTATACAATTCATTTATGAGAATGTATGTATATACTTGGTTATCTGTAACTATTATTTTGTGCTTTACATAAAAGTTATCATATTGGGGAGAACATATGATATTGTCCTTTTGAGAATGGCCTGTTTCACCACGCATAATGGTCTCCAGTTGGGAACTTCTTGTTGCAAAAATTAGCACTTAATCTTCCTTTATTCTAGTTAGTATTTAATGTGTTTAATTCACTTACAGTGTGTACAGTGCTAAGTACAAACATTTTGTTAGTTAAATAATTTTTTCCAGTTGTTCCCAATTAAACTGATCGGGATAGAACAAACACAATGCAATGGAACATAAAGTTCATACAAATTGAAAGATGAACAGATCTCCTAGAATTAAAAGGAGCAGATCTCCTAGAATCGTTCAAAGGGAAAAATGAAACCAAATGACTTAATACTTTGTTTATATTCTAATTAGAGTTATTCCTCTCTTTGGGTAAAATCAGCGTTCAAATATTTTTAGCTACCACCATATAATGTAGTTATATTCCCATAACCATCCCCATGTGCAAACAAAATGCTAACTAACAGAGGCTAACTAACAGAGGCTATGGATAGAAAGAAAATATGACTGGCTGTGTGTGTGCCTTGTGTGTATGTGTGCATGTGTGTGTGAGTGTGTATGTGAGAGATGGGGAGGAAGAAAGAGAGAAGCAGAGAGACAGAGATTTTAGAATGCCCTTTAAGGAGAGATATCCCATGTCATTCTTTGCCATGTGATTCTGTACTCGACATGAGTGCTCAGAGATCTGGCTGCACAGTGTTTTCAAAGTGCTGTGAGATTTCACACATTCCACAGCACATACACACTATGTACTGTGATGTCGTCCAACACTTAACACAAGAAACATCCATCTTTCAACTTCATCAGATTGAAAATTGTGGAAAATTGTGGAAAATGCCAATATGAGGCCAGAAGCCATAAACTCCCTCTGAATTTCTCACATGAGTGACAGGGACCCCAGTAACTGGCAATCAGCTGCTCCCTCAGTGAAAGACATCAGAGCAAGCTGCAACGGGGGTCAGAGCCGAACTCCAACGCAGGCATTCAAATTCGGGATGTGGCCATCCCAAATGAGGTATGATTTGTTGTGTCCATTGTACAAATCAATTACGTGATTAAGCCACTGTTCACTATTTATAGTATCTTGGCCCTTTTTTTTTTTTTTGGTCCATTCATAGAAAGGGATTCAATTTCTAAAAAATATGTCATATTTGAAGCTCGGGGCTATAGCACAGTGGTTAAAGTCCTTGCCCTGCACACACCAGGATCCCATATGGGCACCGATTCTAATCCCAGCAGCCCCACTTCCCATCCAGCTCCCTGCCTGTGGCATGGGAAAGCAGTTGAGGACAGCCCAAAGTCTTGAGATCCAGCATTTGAGTGGGAGACCTGGAAAAAGCTCTGGGCTCCTGGCTTCGGACTGGCTCAACTCAAGCCATTGCAGCTGCTTGGGGAGTGAACCATCGGATGGAAGATCTTCCCATCTGTCTCCCCTCCTCTCTGTATATCTGCCTTTCCAATAAAAACAAATAAATCTTTAAAGTATGTCATATTTGAACAATTTTCAGTTACATTTTCCCAAAGGTTTTTTTTTTGTTTGTTTTTAGTTGAGAATTGGAATTGTAGTAAAGAGTGGACAAAGCCTAAGAATGGACAAGATCTTTCACTGGCTCACTGACTCACTCCCCATATAAAAGGGCCTGAACTGGGCTGGTCCAAAGCAGGGAGTCCTGAGCTCCTTCTGCCTCTCCCATTTGTGAGCAATGACCCAAGCACTTGGGCATCTTCTGCTGCTTCCCCAAGCACGCTAGTAGGGCACAGGATCCTAAGTGGGAGAGACAGGACTTAAACCAGGTCCCATGCAGGATGCTGGCAATGTCGACAGAAGATCAGCTTGATACACCACAGTGTAGCCCCAACTTTTCAGTCAGTTTAAGACAACCAGATTTCTATTTATCTGTAACTGCGGAATCCATTGGCAATGCCATTGGAACCTCAACAACCTTTCACACTTAATTATTTATAACTTTGTCTAATATGTATAATGATTTGATCATAGTCCTTACCTGATATATCTATGTGTTACTACAAGAAGAAAATACTACACATTGGACAAAAAATTTACTTCTTACACTTCTAGTGTTTGGTGAGTGTAAAATCAAGGAACCAACAGGTTTTCCCTCTGCCAAGGGCTATTTTCTGTTTCCAATGAATGCTCTATTGTAGCACTTTCTTGAGAAAACACTTCCTGTGTCCTCAGGTGACAGAAGGAAGGGTAAGTAGTAATCCGTGTCCCCTAAACCCTCAGTAAGGGCCCTCATTTCATCCAGGAGCATTGCACCCTAAGGGTCAGTCACTCCCATCACTCTCCCTTTTCAAAGCTCTCTGATTGTCTTAGATTTCAACATGAGAAATGCGTTTAGATGGCAGCACCTCGTCATGAAGGACATCGGTTTTATTCTTCTGTGGAAGACCTTTTATTGAGAAGTAGAAGCCATACTTCAGCAGTTGTATTTTCAGAGAAATGTGTGGTGCCAATAGTACAGATGTCTGCATGTGAGGGGGGTTATACCAAGTGAACAACCCCTTCATTTTATATATATAAAATCATAAAATTAACTTCAAAGCATCAGTAAGTCTTCTTCCCACAGAACAATAAGAACTGTGCAAATTCCTGTTACAAATTTTCCAGTCTATTCATATCTTCCTATTGTAACTGAAACTAAAAAGTAAAGCACATTTTTAGAACTGAACAGATTTTTTAAGGGAAGAAATGTTATAAAGCTATATTTCAGTAAAGAGATAATTTGACCAGTGCTTATATTACAGATACCTACTTGAAGGGTAAAATGATAATAAACAGTGCAAAACAAACATTTTTATATTTAGTTAATCTGTAAGCTTCCAAGAGTAGAATAGTTGAAATCATTATGAAAGGAATATTTTTTAAAACATTTTTTAAAAAGTGTTATTGGAAAGTCAGATGTATAGAGAGGAGGAGAGAGAGAGGAAGATCTTGTGCCTGCTGGTTCACCCCGCTTGTGGCCGCAATGGCTGGAGCTGAGTTGATCCAAAGCCAGGAGCCAGGAACATCTCAGGTCTCCCACGCGGGTGCATGGTCCCAAGGCTTTGGGCAGTCCTCCACTGCTTTCCCAAGCCACAAGAAGGGAGCTGGGTGGGAAGCAGGGCTGCCAGGATTTAGAATCGGCACCCATGTTGGATCCTAGCATATAAGGCAAGGGCTTTAGCTGCTAGGCTACAGTGCTTGTCCCAAAAGGATGATATTTTTAAACCGAGATATCAACAAGATTAGCCGTTCTTCACACAAAATAATTTATGGAAACCTAATCAAATTTTAAAGATTTTTTTTTGCAAATTATTTTAGTAAACTATAGTCCAAATCTAATGGAAAATTTTGTTTATTTTGAATAGGTGCATTTATAAAAATTAGCATTGTTATTGCTGGTGGTGATTTGTTCTCTTTAGAATTATGGAAATTACTCTCTACTATTGGTTTAACTGGAATTAGTTTCCCCACTACATTTCCTAAACAACAAGAGTGCAAACAGTCTCCAGTATTTCTAAACCCAAACTTTCCACAGGGAAAAACAATAGTTAGAGGAAAGCAATTTGTCAGGTGTTGCACAAATGAAAGTTTGAAGAACCTAATAAGGTCAGCTGAAAATTAGTTACCCCAAAATCTATAGTGAAGAATACTCACTTTGTCAGTTGTTTGTTTATAGATTGAATGATCTTCTTTTAATGCCATGTATGTGCCTTCACTTAGCTTTGCATCAAATTAACAACTTAAGGATAGTGGCAAAAACCAAGTAAGTATATATAATAGTTCTTCCTTATCCATGAGTAATATGTTACAAAATCTCTATTGGATGCCTGTAAGTATGGACAGTACCAGACCTTCAAGTCGATACATAAATATTGGGGAACCTAGAATAGAATTCATGCAGATGGTCTTTGATAAGTTTGTGAAGTATACATATGACAAATAAACAAACAAAAACTACAAGTATATTTCAATTTTTTAAACTAGAATAAACTTCCTTGATTCAATATTTTTTTCCTATAACTGAATACCCATGGATTAGATAGATAATTGATTGAGAGGGAAAGAGAGACATTGAATTTTTACCAATGACTCTCACTGGGAATCTTTAGAATTACTAATATTGTGATTTTCTGTATACAAGTAAAATTGTAAGCTGCAGAATATCATATGGCCTTTCTTTATGGGATTGCAAAATATAAAAGAAAGAACCAAGTTGTGAAAGAGTGTATCCATAAAATCTTGTTACTTTCCAGCTTGATTTTCATTTCCACACCCCAGGTCACCCAATCATAGCAACTATGAATCTTCTTCAACTTCAGTGACACACTTTACGTTGTGTAGTTTCAGAAGGCAAAGGTAAAACATATATTATTTATGTTGCAACTCTTTTGTATGTGATTTATGCCTGTGAGGGGAAAAATGTAATACAATAATTGCTTGGTTGGTGTGTTTGATTCACAGCCTGGGTGACTAGAGCATCCAGCCTTGTTAACATGACAGCACAAGCTGGGGTGATGTCTTCAGGAGATGCAGGAAGCAGATGCTGTAGCTTTGATTTTACAAGCAACAAAAAAGCTTTCTCATTTTCTCTCTTGTCAGTTGCATTGGTGCATCATATGCCCATATAAATAAAAATGTTCCACTTACAATATTATTCTGTTTAATATGTGACAAGGAATAGCTATAAAATCATTACAAGCATAAACTTTTGCTTTCTTGTAATATTGAGTAGCACTGACACCAGGGTTTGGTTTTCATGTATTTTGTCTAGAAACCTTCTGGTGGACCTTTCCTTAACACTCGCAGATCTGTCTGGCTACGTGGTCAGCAGGTTCCTGTCTCACAGGTGATCGGGACATACCCTTGCAGGAAGCAACCGAATATAATCCAGAGAAGCAATAGTGTGGCAGAGACATGGTCAATGAAATGGAACTTACATATCAAAAAAAAAAGTCAAAACTGATTTGCTAATTTTCTCACAAGAGGACTACAAGATGGACAACATGGTGCTAGCCATACTTTACTATCATGCCAGATATGTGGTTATACGTGAAGGACTCCCAAAGTAAGTAGAAGTCAGAGGTAAATGCAACAACACATGATTTAGTATACATGTACGCTCAGCATAGTCTTTTTAAACATCTCTCATTTTATTTCACTCAAATTGGTAATGGATACATAAAAGCATATTGAGTACAACAAATATTTGTATCTGTAAATTTGGTACTTTTGTCAAATTGGCTCAAAGAAATGTTTTATTTCTTGTGCCTCTCATTGAAGAACCCATTCATTTTCAGAAAATGATTATCATTTATGATACTATTAAACTCGATAACTATAAATGCCATTTCTTTCTCCTTTATTTACTCCTTCACTACTGCATACCTGCTGTATTTCAAGTAGCATTATTGGTTCTGCGATTTCAACAGAAAAAACATGTTGAGAAATGGTCCTTTTGCTGTTTTCATTATATTCTATTCAAGGAAATGGAAAGAAAAAGATGAAGCAAAGTAAAATGGTATTATGGCTATTTTTACATCTTTGAATGCCTGGGATGTGAAATACACTTGTTTACTCAAAATTTTTTTCTAGGACCTGGTGTGGTTACTCAATTGGCTATATCAAGCACCACGAACGTGTATGAGAGCAAGTTCTTATCCTGGCTACTGCATTTTATCTAACTCCCTGCTTGTGGCCTGGAAAGCAATTGAGGATGGCCCAAAATGTTGGGACCCTGCACCCATTTGTGAGACCAGAAGCTCCTGAGTCCCCTGGCTTTGGATCAGCTCAGCTCTGGTCATTGAGGCGACTTGGGAACTGAGCCAGCAGACGGAAGATCTTTCTCACTGTCCCTTCTTTCTCTGTAAATCTGACTTTCTAATATAAATAAATCTAAAAAAAAGTTCTAGTCATTCTTTGATATCAGATTTATAAACCTCACTAACAGCACCTTAATGCCTGTTCTACCTCTCTCTTAATTCTTCACTCTCTTTCATAGTTTTATTTCCTTTCCAAAGACAAAGGAAAATTTTGCTGGTATGTTATCCTGGGCTGAGATTATTTTGATTTTACAATCTGGAATATGTTGCTCCATTCTCTTCTGGCCTGTAGAGTTTCCTGTGAGAGGTCTCCTGTGAGTTTAATTGGCATTGCTTTATATGTTGATTGTTTTCACATGCACATTTAAGGATCTTTTTCTTATGGTCGATTGAAGATTTAAAGAAAAAAAAAAGACATCTTTTTTTTTATCTACAAGAAACATACATCATCAGCAAGGATCAATGGAAATTAGATGTCATGGAATTTGATTTCCTTTTGTTATTTTCATCTCTTCAAAACACTTTCTTACTGAATTCTTCAATGACTCATAGTAGCATTATTTTCTTCAAGAAGGTTGATTTTCTTTTTCATTTCTTCAATGACACATTAGTCATTCAGTAGCATGTTATTTAGCTTCATGGTGTTTTTATTTATTTATTTTTTCTTGCTGTTGGTGATTTGGTTTTGTGGCTTTTCATTTAAGGGGATGTATAGTACCTGTGTAATGGACACTATCATATCTAGTAGCATGCTATTTAAATTCATAGCATTGTAAATTTCTATTTTTCTTCCTGTTGTTGATTTTGTATTGTGGCTTTTCATTTAAAGGAATGTAAAGTAATTGTGTAATGGAGACTATCATATTCAGATACGAGAATACAATGCTGTATGCATTTCTACTTCCAGACTAAAGATGGACTGCCAATGAAACTGTTTATTATATCTTGATAATAGGATACTGGACTCTGCCATTGTCCATGCCCATGATGATGGACATATGACTATTTATGAAGAACTAAGAAATACGGAAACTCAGTGAGGAAAGGGAATTGGAGAGGGGATAAGGGATATCACAGGACCTATGGAACTGCATCATAAAAATCACAATAATAATAGTAAGAGGAAGAAGTAAAATTAAAAAAAAAATCTATGGACAAGTTGGGGTTTCATCACAGCAATGCGGGCTAAACCTCAGCCTGTAGTGCTGACATCCTGAGCTGATGCTGTTTCATATCCTAGCTGCTCCACTTGCACTTCCCAGATCCCTGCTAAGGACGAGAAAAGCAGAGGAAGATGACTCAAGTCCTTGGTCCCTGTACCCATACCAAAGACCTGAGGAAACTCCCGGTGCCTTGCTATAGATCTGCTCAACTATGAATCATTGTAGCCATGTGGGGAGTAAACTAGTGGATGGAAGACCTCTCTCTACATGTCTCCTTTTCTCTGTAACTTTGCCTTTCAAATAAAAAATTAAAAAAATAAATCTTTAATATTAAAACAATACAAACAACTTTACTGATTAACTGAAGGAATAAAGTAAAGAAAGCATGGAAAACTTACAAGAATAGAAAATAAAGAAATGTTTTCATTTGGTTTTCTTACTAGGTAGATGCACTAATAGTGTGTTTTAAATGAATGAAACAATTGAAACTGATTATGACATGTAGTCAATGAGATTAAAAAGGAAAAAGAAGCAAGAGTTGCAGGTGGAGAGAGAGGATGCGAAAATGAATGAGAGAATGAAGTGGTGCGTGAGCATTCTTGTAAAGGTGACATGGATAAAATACGCTTCATGATTGGCACTGTGGGCCCTAAATATCATTCTGTGTGTTAAGGAGCAAAGTTATTACCCATGATTTAGATGAAGGGTATTCCCTGAAGGCTTGTGCAAGTTGTTTTCAAGTGGCTATACTTTTTCTTCCGTGTAGTAACAAACAGGATCGACTATGGAGAGTCTGGATGCCCAGAGACTGATACGATTTGGAATGAGGACCTCTGGCAGCAAGAAATGGACAACTCAAGATGAGGTTTATAATGCCTTTTGACCTGGAAACAGCAGTAGGGTTAGGGAACGGCTTCTGCTCCACCTCCAGAAACTGTGGATCACAGGATTTGTTAAGCAAAGTCTTGTTCATTATTTACGTCATTAGACGTGAGCATGACCTTGTGTAGCCGGAATGTGAAGAGAGGCAGCACCTGAGACAAGAGCTACCGTGTTTGTCAACTGCTGGCAAGGCACTGAGCATAGTGAAGAGACGTCACATAAAGAAGCAGTTTTCCTGTGTTATTTTTATAGTGGAAATTTGGCTGTATTAAGAATATTGTATATTTGTGACTTTATTGTATATTTCATTTGAATGTTAGGACTTTCCCTGTTGTTTTATGCAAGCTACTTGATACAGTTTTCTTACATTTTAGCTGTGTTGTAGCATTTTAAAATTTTCTCTTGGGAATTCAGATAATATCATGTTTATAATGTCATTAAAGTCAAGAAATGCAGCTTATTCATTATTTATTTCAATGATCAAAACTTTTTTTTCAGATCGTTTCACTTAAACGCTCATGTCTATTTCATACAGGTAAATTTTATTTTATATACTTATTTAAATAATCAGTCATTATTTGGTAAATTTGAGATGTAAGTGAAGAAAAACTCAAGGGCTAAAGTCTGCATTTCCAAATACTTAGCAAAAATCTCAAAATCAGCATTAAATATATTGTTTAGCTAGTAATGGTTATATATTACAGTATTATTTCCATAATATTTATTCTGATTAATTATTTTTCTATTATTATATTTGTACCATATTCTCCAAACATTATGACATGGATGAAAATAAATGGATGTGAAAAAGAATTATAGATACCATATTTTTAAAAATATCCAAAACTGACTGCATGTATATATTCTTACCTTTAAAAATATTCATGTTTATTTAAGCACAGCAAAGAGCTAATAGTAATTACCACTGAGTATTAGAAAGAGAGGTGGGTTTTCTTACTAATATTTTTTCCTATCCTGGAAAAATATGCTGATATGTATTAAGATAAGAAAATATATTTTCCCTTTAAGATATTTCAGACAGGTGCGATATACTAACAAGCTTTTGGAGACAAGAGAGAAAAAGAGAGATGAATTTCTTTCCATTCTATTTCTCTGTGCCCCAGGCAACTATCCTTGTTTCAATTTATAAAACTTGACATGTTTCACTTTGAAAATGTCATTTATTAGACATTGTCCAGTGCCTCTCGTCTCTCATAAACATGCTTTGTATAACCAAATCCTATTCATTTTTCAAATCTCAGCTGACATGTTGTAACTTAATAAACAGCTTTCTGTCCTCAGCTTGCCTCCAGATTTCAAACACTACATTTTCCTTGCTATTTCCATTGAAAAGTTATTGTCATCACAGCACCAATTTCAATTCTAAGTTACTGTCATTTTTTTCTGGACAAGGAACCACATTTGTCTAAACATTTGCATACTTAATAATAATACAGAAACACATAGCAAGTTGTCTATTTGTGGTATGTTGCATCGATGGAATACACGGAGGCTGTATGGGGACATATTTTCCTCTTTCTGTCTCCCCTGACACATGAGTGTCCAGGCCACGTAGTGTTAGTCTGATCTCAGTATCTTCATTTGACAGAAAATAACAAAGGAACATTTCTTATTAATCTTTGAAAACTATGGATTGAAGTGTTTATAAACGAAAACCACTTCAATGTTGGACATAAAATGAATTTAAGAAGCAAAAGATAACCATGTCATCAATTCTTTTATTAAAGCAAATGGTAACTGCTTTTGTTGCAAGTCCAACAGAAAATCCATTATTTACACCGCTGAGAGAACAGCCAGTCACAATACCAGGGTAACAAGAAGGCTAGGAAGGAAGTGTCAGTGTATCAAGAATCCCATTAGGGCCCAGAAGCCTAGTGGCCAAATTCCTCGCCTTGCATGCACTACGATCCCAGATGGGCATCAGTTCTAATCCCAGCAGCCCTGCTTCCCATCCAGCTCCCTGCCCGTGGCATGGGAAAGCAGTCGAGGACGGACCAAAGCCTTGGGACCCTGCACCCACATGGGAGACCCTGAAGAAATTCCTAACTCCTGGCTTCATATGGACACAACTCAGGCAAAAATAGCCAATTGGAGAGTGGATCAGCTGACCAAAAATCTTCCCCTCCGTCTCTCCTCTTCTTTGCATATCTGCCTTTTCGATAAAAATAAATATATTCTTTTTTTTTAATTGCATAAATTGGGAACTACTCAGTTAGCAAAGTATTTTACACCTGGAAATGAAAATAGATACATCTTTGATGGAAATTATAACAGCACAAACCAAGGCACCTTAACATCAGTGGGAGGTTGTTGACAAAAGTCAAATGTAGTTTTTGCTGGAAAAAAGAGTTTACACAAACATTTGAGATATATTAAAAGGGGCCGAGAATATTATAAGCCATACTATTGAACAAGTGACTATTGAAGTAGTTCTTTTAGTGCTATTTATTTGAAAAGCAAAGGGTAGGGAACAATTTTCTATCTATTTGAGAGAGGATTTTGTCTTCCCACTGCAGCTTAGAGTGGCCTAGGACAAAGACCAGGAACCAGGGACTCAGCACAGGTCTCCCAAACCAGTGGCAGGAACCTGTGAACTTGTATCACCACCTTCCGTTTGCCAGGGTACATGCTAGGATTCAATTGTTGTTTTAAATTATCTCATTTTTATTAAGACATGATTTGATAAATTCACATTATACATGCACATCATGTATAATGTGATAGAATTTCAATTGGATAAAATAGGATAAAACTTGGAAAACAGCTTTCAGAATCAGAGCTCCTCTCACAATGTTACAAAGCATGTCATGCATTGCAGAAGCTGCCCTGAATGTCTGCTCAAATCAGAATTTCAGCAGTTAAGCTGTAGCCAGTTAAGACAGTTTTCTATATTTTTTTGTGTTTGCATTTGTTATTTCAATTATATTAAACACTTAGACATTTATTAACTTTTGTGTGATATCAAGTATACCATGAATGTATTAAAGCATGTCATTTTCTATTGCTTTTAAATATATATGCAATCTTAGCATCAGATAATCTATAATCAATTTTTAGTAATGTTCAAACTGAGGATAAATTAATAAATAAAGTTCACTGAAACCCTTTAAAATGTGCTCTGAAATTTAAAGAGACATTAAACCATTATCACCACATGCTAATGATTAGTTTGGGTTTGATCATTTTAGATAATCTTTTTAATATTTAAGAAAATCATAACATTTAAACATTAATTTTTTTCAGATTTATTTATATTGGAAAGGCAGATTTATAGAGAGAAGGAGAGACAGAGAGAAAGATTTTCAATTGCTGATTCACTTCCCAAGTGGCCATGACCAGAGCTGAGCTAATCCAGAGCCAGGAGCCAGGAACATCCTTCAGGTTTTCCACGTGGTTGCAGGATCCCAAGGCTTTGGGTTATTCTCTGCTACTCTCCCAGGCCACGAGCAGGGAGCTGGATGGGAAGTGGAATAGCCAGAACAGGAACTGGCACTCGTATGGGATCCTGGTGTGTACAGGCAAGGATTTAGCCATTAGGCTATTGGGCATGGTCCTAAACATCTTTTTATACAAATACTAACATAGCAAAATTACAGCTATCACAAAATATAAAATAGCAATATTTTATAATATTTGACTTGATAAAAATGATAATAATGTAAACAGATCCAAAGGCTAGACTTTGGATAAAATATGAAATTTCCTATCATATTTAATGGATCCATAATAGATGTTAGGGTTTTGATATGATTTAACAATATTTTGAACTGGTTCTCTAATGTGACAGCAGTGGGAGTTTGTGAGGGCCTCTAATAGAATAGTCAGCAATAATTAAATTACAGTTTTGGTGCCTCCCTTAAAAACAGACAATTCTTCAGCAACTTGGGTCAATTTTGTGTAGGATGGGCTTCTTATGAAAGAACAAACCTGGGCCTTTCGGTGCAGTCGTGCCTTGCTGCCTCACTGTGTGATTACTCTGAGCAGCACTTCAATTGGGATGCCATTCCCTACCAGATTCAGCCCAGAGGAGCACAGTCCCAGAGCTGATGCCCTCCCCCTGGGACCTTCAGCTTCAAGCACTATGAACTACAAAAACCCTCCTTTGTTATAAGAAACCAGTCTTTGATAATCCCTTATCATGATTGATACCAACTAATAATGAGGGGAAGATATCTCCATTAGTCAAGACCTTTAGTTTTTTTATGTTCTCTTTAAATAGAATTGTGTTATGCCTGTAAAAATGGTTTACAATGATCTGTTAGTGAGATTTAATTTTCATCAAAAAGAAAATAAGAAGTGGTATTATGGGATTATAGGATTTTAGCATTAGAATGAACCTTAAGATGATCTAATCCACTGTCGTTCTTTGAATGAGAATTGAGTCAAGAAAACTGAACGACATCCCAACACTAGAACATAAAATATATGTAATATATATATATTTTTTCTATTTACTATTCTCTTCCTTCCACACTACCTCCTACACTTAGTGTTACTTACTTTATTTTCTCATTTTTTTTTTTACTTGCTATTGATCAGTGCTAGAACAAACAGGAATACAACACAATAAAACACCACAGGAAAACATAGGGTAGACATGTTCACTTTGCACAATAATTAAGATGACACTGTTGATGCCTGCATCCCATATCCAAGTGTCTGAGTTCGAGTCTAGGCTTTTTCTGCCATCAGCTTCCTGTTGATGTGCACCCTGGGGGTTGGCAGGTGACAGCACAAACATTTGGGTTCCTGTCTGCAATTTGAGGACAGGGTTTAGATTTCTGATTTCTGGCTCACCTGCAACTACTTCAGCCATCTGGAGAGAAATCACTCTGTGCCTCAAATAAACAAAAGTTTTGTTTATTAATTTTTTAAAGAAAATAGTTGGTAATCTGCATCAAAATTGTTAGCAAGTGGATATTTTTTACATCAAGGTAATTTTAAAAGGTTCTATAAATAAAATCCCAAAAACATCTATACAACACAATTCTTTTGAAATTTGTTTTCTGATAATATCGGTATGGAGCATTAAGCATGAACATGACTTTCTTTTTTTTTCTTATTCTATTGCATTATTTCTTTACTACATTACATTATTATTCCTTATGACATTACTTCCTTAATACAATAGATTCTCAGGGTTCTAGTAAGTGTATAGTAATTAGTACAGCACAGTTCTCATGTTAATAGGATATTGATAAAAGAGAATAGATTCAATGTAGTTCCTAGATAACAATCATAAGAGAAACTTATTTATATAAAATGAAACTTAAAAAAAAATCAGAGTGTAGACATACTTATGCTTACACTGTTGTTTATAAAGGGTTCCCTTAAGCATTTCTTGGAATAAATAATGATCTCCAACATTAACATGACTTCTTAATACTGTTTTTGTTGAGAAATAAGTGCAATCTTTTTTTACTCTAACTGGTCTGTGATTGCTGTTAACGATAGAACATGGTGCTGTGGCAAACTGGGGAATAATCTTTTGTAGGAGTGGATATCCTCACCTTGGTATGGTAGACTAAGCTATTTTATGCAAAGCCCAACTGCTATGAAAGAGGGAGGATAAGATGAAGCCTTGGAAAAAAGCTGCAGAATCCATCTCTCCAGCCATTTTCCATAACGCTGTAAATATATGAGTATGCCACTCTCAAATTATTCACTCTGGTCTTGCCATCATCTAAATATTGCCACATGGTCATGGTGTTTAAACAGAATAAGTCAACTCTTACTGTTCAGTATTAAATGGTCACTGGGATGAATAGTGTGACAGTATTAAAACAATGAAATAATAGATGAATAATATTCCATGGAGCAGATTTACCACAGTTTCTTTAACCACCCCTCTTTGGACAGGCATCTGGATTGGTTTCACATCTTTGCCGTTGTTGTTTGTGCTGCTGCAAATATAGGATTACAGCTCCCCTTCTCATGTGCAGTTTTCACTTCTATTAGGTATATTCCTAGGAGCTGGATAGCTGGGTCATATGGCAGGTTTATTTGCAATTCTCTAAGAACTTTCCATACTGATTTCCACAGTGGTTGTACTAGCCTGATCTCTCACCAGCAGTGAAGGAGGGTGCCTTTCTCCCCACATCCACACCAGCAGGTGTTGTTAGTTGAGATCTGAATGTAGGACAATCTTATTGGCGTTAAGTGGTATCTCAACGTGGTTTTCATTTGTATATGCCTGATGGCTAGGGAGCCTGAACATCTTTCCATATGTCTGTTAGCCATTTGAATCTGTTCTTTTGACAAATGTCTTTTCATTTCCTTGGCTCATTTTCCACAGAGTTGCTTTATTTAATGTCCCTGGGTTTCTGAAGCTCTTTGTAAATCTTGGATATTAGTCCCTTATCACTTGTGTAGTATGTAAAAATTTTGTCTGATTCTGCTGTTTGCTTCTACACTTTGTTAACCATTTCCTTTGCTGGATAGCTTTTTTAGTTTGATGTAGTCCCATTTGTGCATTTTGTCTCTGACTGCCTGTGTTTTTGGCATCTTTTTTTAAGAAGACTTCCACCATTCATATTCTTGGAGAGTATTTCCTGAGTTTTCCTTGAATAGTTTGATGGTTTCTGCATGTACATGAGTGTGAACATGAACTACCAAGTAGTATCCATGTTGCATTCTTGCTTAAGGTATTTACCTGCTGTGTAGCCATGTATATTAGCTACATCATTAAAGTGATGAAATATCTAAAAAGGTACCCCCAAGCTGGTAACATGGATGTAAGTCTGGGGAAAGAAAACAGACACTAAACTTCTACATTGGGAAAAGAGGCATGAGTGCTGTAGAACGTGCAGCCTCAAACTCTGAGATTCTGTCTTGTTGTTTGCACAGAAACTAAAGGAAAAACAATGCAAAACCAAGTAAAGGTTTTTAATTTTTTAATCTTGAATATGTAACTTATTATCTTCTACAGTAAATTCACAACTTTACCTTATATTCAAAGATTTACTGATTTCACTAAATACTGGCATTTCTTTGGTTTTTGGGTTTTATTACTGCCTACTAATTCATAAACACAAGAATTCTAGTACTTCTCCCTGTATTTCAGGTCTTTTTTGAATAGTAGAAATATCCAGAAGTTAACACTGGGTGACTTAGCAAAAACATTCCAAAGGATTGCCTTGAAATCTGAGGATAACTTCCATGCTGAGCAGATCTGATGTTAAAGAGAGATGCACAAATTCAGAGCCTAAGGTTTGCATTTCCAATTATCCCCCATACCCCATACAGCATGTATAATGAAAGATGATTACACAGTAACCGGGAACACAGCTGGGAGGTGTTCTCTGAATAAGATTTTTGTTCTCTTTTTATTTCAAAACAGCTTTTATTTGCATGAAATCTTGCATAGAGCAGATGGTCTCAAAAGTTAAATTTGACCATGAATGCTACATTAACTGTCATGGAACTGGGTAAAAATGATTACAAACAAGAACTTTCTTACAAAATGTTTCATTCATTTTACATTTATTTCATATGTGTATGTTATTATTTGGTGATGGAAGTATTTAGCAAATATGGTTTATTTTTGTTTTGTAATTCAATATGGCTTTATTGTATTTCTGGCCATTCAAATTCAAACAAGTAAGCATCTCAAGCGTCATTAATATGCAATAGAGCATTGCAATCATATCACCAGCATAGAAAAAGAAAACGGAAAGTTTTTTTTCTTATTGTTTCCAACCAGAGGATCAATATAAGCAGATGTTCCATTCTTGAGTTGCCAAAAAAATTAGCACTTTTGTAGGAGGTACACAGAGTTGAAATATCTTCCAGTCCTTGCAAAAGCTGTATCTCAGGCAAGGCAAATGGCTTTGTGAAAGCAACCACTTCGAAAAGGAAATGCCCACCCTAAAATTATATACTTCTCACAAGTTTTGGATTAAAAGCATAGAATATGGTCACCATCTCTTTAGCTTAAAGAATGTTTTGCCATCGATACATTGACATCATTTGCTAGATGTAAAAACAGAAAATGTATGCAAAAAGTGTCACAGATATAAATGAAATAAACAAATGAGAAATGAATCCTAGCAATGTGAAATAAATGAGATTTTAAAACATTTAAAAATAGATAAATTTCTGGGAAAAAATCATTTGCTCTAAAAATACAACTTTTTTTGTCTAAACAAGTAGTTCTATCTGTATAGACCTCTCTGTCGTTGCCTTCATCTGCTGCCCCTACACTCTGCGTTTATCAGCCCTGGCGAACAGCTTGACAGAAGATGAGCAGCTGAGCACACGCAGCAATGCTCCAGGATTCTGAGCTCTGCAGCTTCCTATCTGACTACCCTTGGGCAAGTTACAAAGGTTCTATTTTAAACTAGGAAAACATTATTGCTTTCATTGTATTATTAAAATAAAGCACAATGGAAACTGGATCTAAAAGTCTCAGACACATAAAGCCCACCAGATCTCTGAAGCAACTTGTGCATTTACACAAGTGAAACCCAAAATGTGTTTGGTTTTCTGGCTCCTATTTCACAGATTGGAGGAACAGTTTTTAGAATAGTTTCACTGGGAGTGAATCAGTGTACAGAAGATCTTTGTATCTTCTTCTCTCTCCATAAATCTGTTTCTCATTGTCTCAGTTTCCCTTTGAACAGTGGAAACCAAGAGGATAGAGTTGATCCTTGTGAGTCATCCTTTAGCCTGGTGGTTATAACCATGTTTCCCAACTGAGTAGTCAGGCATATTGATTCTGGGCTCCTGATTCCAACTTCCCTGAAACGCACAGATTCAGAAACAAAAGTGGCATCCAGAGAGTGGGGCTCCTGCCCACCACAGCAGAGGTTTGGACTGCATCCCGGAATCACAGCTCCTGGCCCATGTAGGCATCTGAGGAGTTGATCAGTTCATGGGAGCTTCTCTTTTCCTCTCAACAAAATTAGAAACTGTATTAAAAAGGTGATACTGCTAGAAGTTTAATGATCTATATAAAATATATTAATATTGCTAATGAGCCTCAATTACTGAGAAATAGATTCAATTCTGCCATTTCTGCATACTTGTACTCAATGGTGTTCAATAACACTTTCAAAACAGGCGTGTAAATGTGATACCAAATTCCTTAAAAAAAAAAAAAAAAAAAAAGCTTTCTGGGTAACACCATACAGTGCAAAAATCCTTTTGAATTCTTATTTAATCATCCAAATTTGGATAACATGGAATGGTTAATTTTTCCAAAATAATTTTATCAAAGAGCTGTATCTTGGATTCATTTTAGCCATATGCCCTGGTTATAAAGGTTCACTTACACTTCTATCCACTATTGGATTAAAAGCCCTGTATTGAATGTCTTCTTTGTTCCAGAAATAATGCTATACTCTTATGGCACAAAAAGTTACCTAAGTGACCCTTACTTGCTGGGATTCATTTCCTAACAGAGTCAGTACACAATTATGAAGCTAAATTTAATGCAATGTGATAATTCTCTTCCTGTGTGATGACCAAAGTAATATCAGAGTTCTAAACGGAGAACATTTAAACCTGTTGTAGAAAGGAATTAACAACACGATTTAGACAAGCCATTAAACAGCCAAGGCTTTCAAGGCTAATGGGGAGATCACAAGCAAATACAAGTAAATGCATATGTAAGACTGGCATACATGAGTAGGAAAATCTGTTCCATTTGCATTGCAAAAATCAAGGATTCTATGCTAAAGGGTTTCACTATTATTTCCATACAAATGGTGCAAAAATATTGCCAGATACATAAATTTCTATATACAACCCAGAGCGATAGCCCAGAGGCTAAATTCTCATCTTGAACACAATGGGGTATCCCATATGGGCACAGGTTCATATCCTGGCTGCTCTGCTTCCCATCCAGCCTCCTGCTTGTGGCCCAGTAAAGAAGTGGAGAATGGGACCCTGCATTCATGGAGAAGACCTGGAAGAAGCTCTTGGCTCCTGACTTTGAATCAGTTCAGCTGCTGCTATTTCGGCCAGCTGGGGAGTGAATCAGTGTACAGAAGATCTTTGTATCTTCTTCTCTCTCCATAAATCTGCCTCTCCAAAAAAATAGATAATAAAGCTTAAGAAATAAAAGCTATTTAATATAAAGGCACTGTTGTGTCTAGTCCAGTGCTGAGTAGCAGGTTGAGCTGCTGTCTGCACCACTAGCATTGCATATATGTGCCAGTTTGAGTACCACTTGCTGCCACTTCCAGTCCAGCTCCCTGCTGGCGATCCTGCAAAAGCAGTGAAAAATGGCCCTCTCTCTGTTTCTCCTTGCCTCTCTATGCCTCTGTTTTTCAAATAAATAATAGTTAAAACAAAAATTTACTACAGCTGCAGGAATGTGATATGAAAAAAAATAGCATTTTGTGAATAAAATAGCTCTGGTCTCTAGGATTCTGAACTGTGGAATTCTTAAGAATTGAGTAAGACACAGAAATGCAGGTTGAGAGGTTATCGTTCTTCTAGAGTTTATGGTGTCACAACTAACACATCACATTACCTCCTAAACCTGGATTCATATCTGATTCCCTCCTATCATCCATTCAGCCAATAGACAAAAGTGAAACTGTTAGGTTTCTTCATGAAAAAGGGACACTGAAAAATAGCTAAGACAAAATCTTAATCTGCTATGTCATTGCTTTTCAGAGCTATAAATCATGTGACATGGGTTCTGTAGCTAGACTTTGTTCAGTGTCAAGATCAAGGTTAAGGCTGCTCTTGCAATGGAGTCATGCCCCATGGGTTTCCCAAGTATCCCTATTTCCATTTTCATTTTGTGGTAAATCAGGGTGAGCGATAAATGGAACTGTGTTATTTTTTAAACATTCTATAAGCCTGCAATTACTTCAAAATAAAATTTTGAAATATTGACAAATGGAGTTGAAATACCCATCCAAGTATAACCACCACATATGCTCGACTTCAAATTACTCATTTTCTGAAAAAATTTTTAAAAAGGTAACTTTCAAAGATTGAAGAGATAACAGAAATAAAGACAGCAATAGCACACAATTAAACACTTCACTTTTTGAGTGACTTATAACATTATTAAATAAATCACTATCATTTATTTTAGAAAACTACCATTAGAAAGTCTATTCAGTTTGACAATACTACTTACATAACATGCATATTTTAAAGAAAATTAAGAAAAATACAGTTCATTAATATAATTTAAAGTTAGGTTAAAAGAAGTAGGATCTTATAAAATATTTGGACCTTAGGCTGGCATTCCGGGTTAGTGTGTTAAGCCTGTGATACTGACACCCAAATGAGGTCATAGAGAAGTCGTGGCTGCTCAGGTACTGATCCAAAATGTGCTAATTTACCTGGGAAACCAGCAGTAGACAGCAGCGGGGCTGAGCCCGAGCCGCCAGCTGTGGAGAGCTGAGTGGAGACTGCTAGGTTCCTGGCTTTGGTCAGGCCCAGCCCTGGATGTTCTGGGTAGAAAAAAGATAACTTCTTTCTGTCTTTTTTCTCTTTAATTTTTCTCATTTTGCTTATTATTTTCACTTCGAGTAAATAAGTCTCTAAATAAGCCCTGCAGCCTATCACAAAGTAGAAAATAATAAAAAATATGTGTAGATGCATATATCTGTATACATATACATATGCACATATCTAAATCACTAAATATATTGATGTATGTATACATGTATGTGGATATGTGTACATATTTTATATAGCATCATGCATACGGGTATAATATACAATATGCACATATACATGAGCATGCATATATACAGATATGTATAACACATATATATACGCACCCACATGTTATATACAGGCAGCGTGTCTTAATTTTGTAAGACATTTTATAAGACACTACAGCTAACATTATTTTTAATAAAGACATTTCCTTGTAATAGCGTAATATGTATATTATGTAACACTAATTACAGAATTTAGAAAAACTATTCACCTGGTAACCTGAGAAAAGCTTAAACTTTCTTCCTATGGTTATAAAAAATGATGTTATTTTTTAAAAGCTCTTTCATCGGTATGGAGCACTATGGAATTGAAAGATAAGATTAATAATTGACATGTACACTTGAAAATCAAGCACAGCTTTTCACATGAAGTTTATTGTGCACAAGTATTTTGAAGAACTTTGTACGAAAGGATTTTAAAAATGTTACAACAAAGTTATTCTATCTTTTAATTACCATTTTCCAAAAATTATACAAATAGATCTTAAGCTATGCTTCCAGGTCATCATATTATTGGGCAACAGATTCGTGAAAACAAGATTAAGATTATTAACTAAGCATTTGGGAAATACATACCAAGACTATGATGTATTACCTCACTACAGGTAGTCTGTTTTATCAAGCTGACAAAATATACTGTTGGAAGGGTTGTGCAGAAAAGAGATCTCTCTCTCATTATTGTTAAGAATGCAAATTAGGAAGTTGATGACATTTGCAATTCCACAATTATTTTGCACTATCAACCTAAGTGTCCATTCCTATCACATAGATAAGAAAACGCAAGGCACAAAACGGAGAAGTTGCTATTTGCCATGGAAGCAAGTGGAGGTCACGATGAAACACCAACAACACTTGCTAGTGAGGATGTGGGGAAAAGGGAGCCCTACCCCACTGCTGGTGGGGCTGCAGGTTGGTACAGCCTCTATGGAAATCAGTATGGAGAACACTCAAACAACTGAAAATCTGCATACCATATAATCCAGCAATAGCACTCCTAGGAATATATCCAAAACACCTGCTTCACGACAAACCAACATGCACCCCTATGTTCATAGCAACACAACCAGTAATTGCAAAAACATGGAAGCAACTAAAATGCCTATCAGCAGAAGACTGGATAAAAAAGCTCTGGTTCATCTACTCCATGGAATACTACTCAGCTATTAAAAAAAAAACAAAATGCAGCTCTTTGTGGCCAAATGGGCCCAACTGGAAATAATAATGCTAACGGAAATGAGCCAATCCCAAAAGGTTAGATACCACATGCTTGTCTTAATTTAACCTGTAGTTTTTTTCTTCTTTTTGAACCTGTAATTAATACTGTATCAACCCATGCGTTTTGAAAAATTGTAAAACCTACTATACTTTCAAAACCTTGTGGCTACACCCCTAATATAACTGTTATGCACCTCAATTGTTGAAATGTCAATGGAGTAGTCACAGGATGTGGTTAAGAACTTGCATTTTTTTAACATATTGGTTACACAATACCATGGCAAATAATTCCATAATTTTGTAAATTGTTATTGATGCTATGTTGGGGCTTTTGATTGATTGGGTTTTTACTCTGTTGGCTCTACCTTCAGACCAGAGAAGGTCTCCCCAAAAAGCCGTTGAACTTATCTGGACAATAAGATGCTGGACTCTATGCTTGGTATATGCTTGCAATGAAGGAATATCAACTGAACTTCAACTGTGGTTACACAGCAAGGTGGAGGAATCCACCGTGGGGGAAGAGTTATGGGAGGGGTGGTGGGAATCCCAGTACCTATAAAACTGTGTCACAGAATACAATGTTATTAAAAAAAAAAAAAAAAGGAAAAATCAGTCAAAAGGAGATGATCTTGCTCTTCTGTGGAGTTAAGAAAAATGTAAAGCAAAACAAACAAACAAAAATTCTGCTATCTCTTAAGAGGGAAAGTATAATAGTGTATATGAGAAGTTGGGAAGACGAGGGTAGGGAGAGATGAGAGGTCTGTGTGTGAGTTCTACACTGCAGCTGGACAGGATTAAAACACTGGTGGTCCATTGTAGAGCAGGGTGACTACAGGCACTCTCAATGTATTTGCATTTTAGTCTTGGCTCTATCAACAAGCATGGAGGCATTGAGGAGACGAACATAACCATCTGATTGGACATTACAGATTGTGCTGAAGCATCACAGAGCTCTCGTCCTTACTCCCAGGAATGTGTGCACTTTTAAATGTAGGGTAAAATATTTTCGAAACTAAAAAAAAGAAATATTAGAGGTCTGCCTTACCCCTATGGTGTAAAGTTAAAATGAGTTTTTATCACCCAGCTGACAAAATTGTTTACGTGAAATGTTCGATAAAGAACACCCTCAGGCCTGGCACAATATCCTAGCAGCCTAAGTCCTCCCTTTGAATACACCAGGATCCCATATGAGCGCTGATTCTAATCCTGGCATCCCATTCAGCTCCCTGCTTGTGGTCTGGGAAAGCAGTGGAGGATGGCCCAAAGCCTTGGAATCCTGCACCCACAGGGGAGACCGAAAGAGTCTCCAGGCTCCTAGCATCAGATCAGTGCAGCTCTGGCCATTGCAGCTGCATGAGGAGTGAATCACTGAATGGAAGATCTTCCTCTCTGTCTCTTCTCCATCCGACTTCGCAATAAAAATAAATAAATCTCAAAAAAAAAAATGTAAAAAGAACATCCTCCTACACTTGATAGAGATGATCCTTGCCTTCAACGAGTCCTATACCTCATCAGTAAATGACCTAAATTGTCAGCAAGAGCATGTGAATTTGCAAGGGACCCATTTTGACTGCTACCATAGGGAGAAGAATGCATTAGCAATTTGAATGAAGCATTGTCAGAATCACCAAAGCAATGTTAACTACAAGGATTCTTGGAAAACACATGTCACAATAATAGAGAAAATAGTTCTAGATTTATTTGTAATAAACACATACGATTAATATTATTGGACATTTAAATTGGTATCTTTAAATCCTAGATACCCTAACTAGTTTCAGTAAAGACTGCAGAATCAGAAAACTAACTTTATAAGATGTCTGGGTTAATTATAGCTTTCTCTTGTGCTCTGCTGGGAAAAAAAAAAAAAATTTCCCTGTTTCAAAAACATAACTAGCTTGAAGTAATATGATCTACCTAGCTATGTACTTAACGGAATTTTAATTATTGTCATTATTTTGTCATATATTATTTCTCATCAAGTTTACATAGTTCCTTTTCATATTATTGACTAGGAAATCATTAGAAAGAAAACACCCTGAAAATCTATTTCAGTCATCATTATATTATTCTGTTGTGTTTTTTAATATATCCTTATTATCCAGAAAACAGCAATCATTAAAGTTTGATATTGTTTTCTGTCACTGGTGTCAGGTTATTTTGCAGTGTCGCTATAAATGGTGTAAACATGATTTAAGTAACAGTTGATTTTTGTTTGTTTGTTTTGTTACAAATATTTTCTGGAGCAGTTCAGGATTTCTCCAAATGATGTTTAGCTTCTAAGATAATAAAAAGTAACCGTGTGGTAGAATTTGCATGTTCTAAGGAAAATGGTACATTGTGATTTACGTTACTATTAGAGTTTTCTATTTTCTTTTCTTTATAAAATAAGTACTGATATACCAAAAGTTGCTAACAGATTAGTATTCAAAATATGTCTCTGGGTTACTAAGCTGCCTCAGCACTTTGATACTGAAGTTAAAAAATAAGAAGTAATAAAAACCAAATGAGATTGTTCAGTAAGAGCAGCCGGTCACGATTATACACCCACAGCAGAGCACATTGCTCACACAGTTTCTGATAATGCACATTTTGGTTTTTTCAAGTGTACTGACTGCTGAATATTTAATGATATGCTGATTCTATCCATCAGCAAGATTTCGGTTTACAGATATCATTATTAACAATGTTTTCATATTATTTTAGAAAGTCTTAAATTGATTAGGAGTTAGTTTATCCATACATACAAAAACAGAAAACAAAAACATAGAATAGGCCACAGGGACTCTAGATTCCTTGATTACTTGTTGGGGAAGAATTTTATTGCTGCAATGAAGAAAACTGCATCTACACTGCTGATCTACCTACTCAAGACAAGAATTATATTTAATTGGAAATCAGTTCGTCTGAAATTATTTCTGATCTTAGGTCAACAGTTCCCCACACTTGACTTGCTGGAGGGTAGCACATTAGTTCCTTGATTTGATTATATTACATAGATACACCTTGGGAGTCACAGAACACGTAGACCTCCTGCATTTAAATTATTTTGCAGAATAATGGACTCTAAATAACTATGACTATTCTTATTCCAATAAAACAGCTAGTAAACTGGGCTTTTATCCTGCATACAAATCCAGATCAAAACAATGTAAATTAAGCATTTCTCAACATTTTTTGTATATCATTTCTGTTCTGAAACACTAATTTGGAAATAAGATAATGAATTATTGAAGAATAATGAGCCAAATTGTCTATTACAGATGATAAGTAGAATTAAAGAGAAAGAGCAAGAGACAATACTGGAATTTCACTATTAGAGAAACACAGAAAATGTATCTTTAAAAAATTCTACTATTCAGTACATCATGTATGAGCAACTGAAGGAGATGTTTAGATGGGCCACCTAAGGACACCATCACCCAGTGTTAGGAAAGTAGGTTTCTAAGATTCTGATTGTCCTACTTCAGCAGAAGTTCTTGATGCTGCAGAATCCAGCAACTTCCCCCTCCTCCCAAAATCTCAAATGCAAGACTTTTGTTTTTTTTTTCCCCTCCTCAAAGAGGAGAAAGCTAGTCAAACAAGGCAGAAAAGCTTTAGATAACAACTACTAAACTGCAAACAGTACAGGGAAATCCAGTCTTCACTCCAGTATATGATGGGAAACCTGACGGAAGAGGCTGGATTTCCACTGTTCCAAGGTTATAATGCAACAGTCCAATTCACACTTTACGCCTTCCCAGGTGGTATCCAAGAAAGAAAAGAAAAAGAAAAAAAGAAAGAAAGAAAAAAGGAAAGAAAAAGAGAGGAGGAAGCAGACATGCTCAGCTCTCAGGCAATGAGGCCAACTGGGGGTTTAGAGTACACATATTCACTTCTTGGTTTGTACTGAAATCTTTGAAAGAATAACTGGACCTTACATGTGCCCACATACACCACAAGTCGTTGCTCCAGCCCCCACATGAGGTATTGTCCAAGGGGACATTTTAGATGGTGATACCAAGTACCAAATTACCCAATTCACCAAACATTAGAGAAACCTGACATAAGGCATGATCTAGATAACATAAAAATAAAGTGAAGCACTGAGTTATAAAAATAACTACAGTTATAATAAAAAATAGTTTATGAATGTAATTAAAGCATGAATATACAAAAGCTAAGCATAATCCCAAAGCCACCTCCCTCCAAAGTGGTGCCTATAGAGCTGACCCAGAAGCAGTCAGGCCATAATTCTGTCCCTGCAGTCAGAGGGATCAGTGCAAGCCTAGTGGAGAGCGAGAAGCTGCACTCCACAAAGCAGCACCAAAGATCCCCTTTTCTTAGTTGTCAACAGGGACTTCAAATGAAATCTGAAATTCTAGTCACATCTCTTTTTTTCCCTGCCAGATAAGTATTGCGGGAAGTAACATAAACAAAAGGTTAGACAATGTACCGAATCTCATAATGTTTTTGAGCAATCCGATGAAATTCCAGCTAGTTGAAAAACAATATTCAAGAGTTGTCAGTGCAGACCAAGACCTTAAATCACACGTCCTAAAATTATTTCAATGGGCATTTAGAGGTATACTTAATTAATGAAAATAGAAAATTCTCAATGAAGAAGAATAACATTTTTTGAACAACAGCAAAATCTTACGGATGGAATCCTTAAAAAAATGAAGGGAGTTAAGAATCTGTAAACAGATAAGCAGAAAAATAAATTTGCCCCCATTTAAATAACAACATATAGTAAGATTTAAAAAATAGAAAGAAAGAAAACTGGACAGATGCCCAGGAATTTTGGGAAAGACCATGATGGCCAAGCCAAGGACCCCTAGGTTAACCTGGATCGTCCTCTGCTGCTTTCCCTGACACAGCTGCAGAGGTGGATCAGCAATGCAGTAATCAAAACTCAAACTGGCACTCATTTGGGAAAGCTGTGGCTCAACGCATTTCTTTCAAATGTCCATCCAATGTTTACTGTTTTTTTAAAGATTTATTCATTTATTTCAAAGCAGTATGAGGGGAATGGTGGTAGCATTGGGGAGGAGAGACAGACAGAAAGATCTTCCATGGCTCGCTCCTCAAATGACTAAAACATCAGGGCAGAGCCAACTTGAATCCAGGAGTCTGGAATTCCAATTGTATCTCCCATGTGAGCTGCATGTGTCAAAACTCTCAAGCCCACTTTTGTGGTCTTCCTAGCTATGGCATTGAGTGGAGAGGAAGCAGAGTAGCTGGGACTCATACCACCACTCTGATACGATATACTGTTGTCACAGTGTCTAACCCCTCCTGTTCCACAATGCCGATCCCATGGAATTACAAGTTTAGTATGTGGTTACACACATATATACATGAATATTTGAGATAATAATATGCAGGGAGGGCTAAACAAATGACGAGAGAAGCAACGTTTTCATGATTCAATTAAATTTGGAATGATGACTGCATCAAATTCTTATATGGCATAATATAATGTCTATATAAAATATATCTTTTGTGGTATAATACTTAAACCAACCAGTATATAAATTATGAACAAAACATCATAAATAAAACAAAATTGAATTCCATAAAGGAACCCATAGGAAAATAAGGGTAAGCAAATAGAGGAAGGACTTAAAAATAAATCAGAACAAAACAAACAAACAAACACAAATTAAAGCTATACTTGAACTCTACTGAATCAATAGTAAGACTTAATATAAACTGTATAAATGTATCAGTTTAACAAAAGAGAGGAATAGATGATGATTTAAATATGTCCCTCTTACATACATTGTCAAGAATCTTACTTCTAATATAATAATATATGCAGATTAAAATGTAAAGAAAATGACCCTGGTGGTATCTTAAAAAAAATGAGTACCAGAAAAATTCTTGTGGGATGTTCTCTCTGAGTAATATTTATACCTTCGATAGTTGTTCCAGAGCTGAGACCTATTTTAGAAGTGTGATGCCTTCAAGCACAATCACCCACAATGAGGAAGACGTCATCTGTTTAACAGAAGCCGAAGAGCCATCAGGTGTAGGGGAAAAGATGCAGTGGAAACATAGTTACCAAGGACTCAGGACTACTTGAGAAATCATTAGGTATATGGCAGTAATCAGATGAGGGAGAGGGCTGGGAGGTGAGGGAAATCCCAGAGCTTAGGGAACTGAATCCTAAACCAATTTTTAAAAAATTACAAAGAAAAAAAATAATCTACATTTTCCTGTCATGTATTTGGATTTGCTTGTCACTCAGTGTGACTTCACTCATTGATATCTCTACCTGCATCCCTTAAGACGTCCACTGGGCCAAACCAGGCAGTCTGTCCAATCACCAGAAGGGGGTTGACTAATTGTGTCATTTGTTGCGTATCAGAGGGCATAAATATATTTCCAGCTATTGAACACAGAAACAAATGCCATACAAGAATTTGCTTTCAAAATAGTAAGATATGCTACCACTATTCAAAGGCTCACTAAGTTAGAATGTATGTGTAACAGTCCAGTTCAAATAGTGACCAAGATTATCATTTTAAGAATGAATGGGGACAAGAGTCATAAAAGGTTCTTTTCAGCTATCTTATAATCTTATAGCCATAGGATTGTGGAGCAAGTATGGATTACTACCAAAGGCATTAAGGACATTTTCTTTGGGAGGAATGCAGTGGCCTTGGCCTTATATTTGAATCACGGATGTGGAGCCTGCCATGGAGTCACTGCTGAGCAGCTGGGGGATACAGGGCTGCTACAGTCATGCTTGACTCTGACTGAGGAGCACTAACATGGGCTAGTTTTTAGATTTCTGTGTAGATTTCTAGGCAACTAGCATACTTGCCTAATGATATCATTTAGGAACCACCGGAGAATGAATCAGACAATCCCTGCTCTGTAAATAAAGCTAATTAAGCATTTGTGTAAATAAATAAACCTGATACGGATCCTCACAGCATGATCCTCCAGACTGGCGGAAGCCATGGTTCCCTTAAACACCATCCATCAGTCATGAGCCTACTGATACTGCACCAGGCAATGCACAATAAAGGCAGTATAACTCTCAGTTCCCATGGCAAAGCCTTCAGAACTTGCCTGGATATAGAGAATGAAGAAGTCATGAACTGGTCATATATTTTTCATCCTTCAACCCTCTTGGAGTTTCCTATACTATTGATCACAGTAGGACCTTCATGTGAATTTTTACTTCTTTAGTGTATGTAAATATGCAAATATTATAATATAATATAATATAATAATAATAAACAGGTCTGGCACAATGGCTCAATGGACAAATCCTCACCTTGTAAGTGCCAGAATTCCAAGCGCCGGCTTAGGTCCCTGCTGCTCCACTTCCTATCAAGCTCCCTGCACATGGCCTGCGGAGTCAGTGGAGGACAGCCTTGGGGTCCTGCACCCATGTGGGAGACCCAAAGAAGTTCCTGACCCTCTGCTTCAGATTGGCTAAGTTCCTGCCAATGCAGTCATTTGGGGAGTGAACCAGAGGATAGAAGACCTTTCTCTCTGTCTCTCCTTCTCTAATTAAATCTGATCTGCATTTCCAATAAAAATAAATAAGACATTAATAATAAAAAGACATTTAAAGAAAGAAAAGATTTTGAACACACCTATCAATACAAAGAAAATAAGACTGATTACATTGATAATTTTCAGAGATAGATATGTAGGAAATTTACACAATGATGTAATTATCATCTTGTTAAAAAATACGAATCGCTACCTTTAATCTGTGCCTCTTGAATATCTCAGCTGCAATGTACAAGACTTGCAAAGCTAAAGCGAGAACTGTAAAATAGCTTTCAGAGGCTAGGCATTATCCACAGCAGGTCAAGCTGTCGTTCCTGTAAGCTATATCCCATATTTATGTGCCTAGTTTCAGTTCAAGCTGCACTTGTTACGGTTCAACTTACTGATAATGTGCAGACTGGGAGACATCAGGTAGCGGGTTAATATTTGCGTCACTGCCAACCATGTGAGAAATCCAGACTGAGTTCCGGACTTCTGGTTCTATTCGTCCCAGTCCTGGTGTTCTGGGCATTTGTGGAGGGAATCAGCGCATGGAAAATCTTTCTCTTTTTCTCTGCCTTTCAAATAAATTAAAATATAAACAAGTAATACTTTTTCAATGTAAATTTCAATATGCTAATGTCAACAAGTGATTGAAGAACTGGACAAATCAAGAAGATAGGAAGAAATGAGCAGGAGTGAGTTAGGCAACATTTTTTTTTTTTTTATTATTACATCTAACTCATGGATCTATTCCTGCATCTCAGCAGAGGCCACGTGGACTTAGAAATATCTATAAGAATCCTAGTATCTACTGGCATGGATCCCTAATAACATAAGTAGGAAAAACGATCTAGGGAAATTATAGAGAGGGGCAGCTTCCTCATGGCCTTGAGGAGTACTGTCTTGAAGTCCAACAGGTTTTCCTGTCAGGAAATTTACCTTTGTGGGAAAAGCTGGCAAGTTTCCACTAGTAGCGAAGGACGTACCTGCCTGCCCAGTGCCCAGACGAGCTCCATGGCAGACACACACAGAAACTGAATCCCTCATATATTGTCTGTTGATGATCCATTCTGGACAACAGCTAAACAGAGTCTGATGAAGTGAGACACGTATTTTCTACCATCCTGTCATCACCCTCCCAGGCATTTATCCTACCAAGGTGAAAGTTAATATTCACATGTGATAATATATGTGTAGATTTGCTTTAATCATAATAACAACAGAAGGGGTTAGAGAAAGAGAGTGATAATACGACAGTTGAATGATTGTAAAAACGGTGGCACATTCACACTATGGACTCTAATTGAATAATATAAAGGAAGAAACTACTGATCGATAAATTGGTATGAATTAAACATTACAGAAATGTATAGAGTTAAAATGTTAAATCTCAAAGGGTTATGATTTACAGTATCCTATTTATACATATTCTTTAAGTGGAACTATTGCATAAGTATGCATAATACTATAGAAACAGTAGGCTATATGGGAAGGGCAAGAGGGAAGCAGGTGAAATTATCAGAGTGAAAGGAAGGCTCCTTGTAGTGACTGAAGTATTTTGTCTCACCGGCAAAGCAGTATGCATCTCAGTATTAATATATGTATTCAATATCAAATCCTAGTTACACTACTCATCCTGATTGTATTGTGTCTATCCCACCTGTTTCATTCTACAATTTTATAAGATATCATTGGGGAAAAAATGGTCGAATGATACATGTGATGTCAATGTGTTATGTCTTGCATGATGTGACTAACCATCTCAGTATTCGAAGTTGAGGTGATAGGTACAGCAGCCAACATCCCCAATCCATGTCAGAGTGCCTTGTTTTCTTGTTTTCTTGTTTTTTTTTTTTTTGTTTTGTTTTTTAGTTCTTAGTCCTGGTCCCTTTTCTTCTGATCCAGTTTATGTATTAATATATCTAGGAGACACCAGATATCAGTTCAGGTACTTATTTTCTGTCACCAATATGAGGTTTAACTTAGTCTTTGCTTCAGCCTGTTCAGCCATGCCTGCCGTAGGCATCAGAAGAGTAAACATACGGAAGATTTCTCTCTCTCTCTCTCGCCTTCTTTGTTACTAAAGTGAATAAATAAATAAAGTATTTTAAAAGTCAATAAAATGTGCAACATTGCAAAATTATGCCTGAGAAGTACATCTTTATGATGAAGTTGGGTTATCTAAAACCTGTTGGTTGCCTGAGGCTAATATAAGGAACATTTTGTTGAAGGACAATTTATCCATCATGTTTTATAGCTGCTAATCCAAACCTTTACATATACACTTATGTACCTTTCAGGAAAATAAGAAAAGCTAGATAAATACTGGGCCCTGCTAGGTGTTACCATTATGAGGACTATAGAGCAAATATATTTATGCTTTAACGTAATTAGGTACTTCTGATATATTTTATCACAGATTGCTTGTGAGCTAAAACACACACCTTACAGATTATTTGTGACTAATCGGTCTCCTTGATCTTGTAAGAATCCAAATCAATTTACCATTCTAGAGAAATATCTATATTTTCTAAGAACATTGATGTTTCTAAGTTGTAAAAACAGGGAACTATAGCTTCATTAATCTGTTCTCCCACATCCCCAAGATTTATTTTTATTCCAATGTGTGAGAACTCAGTATCTTTCTAATTATGTGTCTTTGTGTTAAAATGCATTACTTAAAAAAAAAAAACATTTATTTGAAACAGTGATGGGGGAGTGAATGAGAGAGAGAGAGAGAGAGAGAATGCTTCTATGCCACGAATAGGAAGTGTTGTACCAGGCTTAAGCTATGGACCCAGAATTCCATCTTGGTCTCATACACCAAGTATGTGAGCCATCATTTGCTGTATGTCAGGGTGAACATTAAACTAACTTACATTAGAATAGCAGGTCGAACTTGAGCCCTGGCACATATATGCTTCTTCAGTGGTATAAATAATAATCAAAGTCCCTACAACCATCAGACATATTATTAGATTATCTGGTGTGGCCTAAAACCACCAAGCAAACAAAACTTTTACCAGGTATACAGTCAAAGGCATTATTGATAAATTTCCAGGACTTAGTGGGAAATGTAGATTTCTCTTAGGCAAGATTAACTTCTTTATATGGTACATGGTAAAGTGATAGCAAAAGTCTAGATCAGATAATAGGCAGTTGGCCTCTAACTTGCAAATAAATTCAGGAAAATTTTATCAGTAGTCTTAATTAGATAAAACGACTGGAATTTTCTTTGCTATTGAGGTTATCAGTGTAATTCAACACTGAGCCTGATACAGTTTTTTGTTATAATCTGGGTTTTCACTTTAGTAACATCCCAGGAAACATGTTCGTGAACCAACAAACAACTTTACATTTTGCTTCATTAAACTCTTGAAAACCTAATTTATCTAGAAAGCTATGTGCTTATTCGGGCAATGCTTGTTCTATCGGACTATAAATTACACACTTAAGAAAACAATGTTCATATACAAAGTATTTTTTCACCATAATCCATTTCTTTCTGTGTTCACCAATCCTAAACATATAATATAAACTAAGTTATTCATTTGAACTTCCTCTTAGAATCAACAAAGTTAAAATCTGAAATTTTCAAGTCTACATTTAAATTTAATTAGAATGTTTCAAATAATTTCAAGTTATAAAATTATTTATTCAAAGCATTTAGCATTAGGTCTAATTTAAAATGTAATAAACTTAAATCCCTTTTAAGTTCTCAGTTAATTCAATAAATTTTCCCTTATTTCAGCATTTGTATTGTGTTTTTGTTTATTTTATACTTGTACACTCATATCTAGTTACCTACCTTGCTGACCACACAAAAACCCCAATGTTCAAATGCATGTTAATTTGGCTGTAATTAGAGAAAGTCCTTTGTAGCTTATTTTAAGTCTTGATCTTGGTAATGGCTACAACACATTTTTAAAGACATGGCACATTTAGAAAGATGGAGAAACAAATTTAGAACAGCTCCAGTGATGTAATCCAGCAATCACAAATGCAAATATTGGATGATAAATGCAGTGTTGGAACACCCTATGATTGGTTTAAGTGACTTATTTTGCAGAGGGAACAACGTGGTTTGATGCCACCTTCTGCTCTACTTCTTTCTTGTGAAAAGTGTTTATAACTTAATATAATCCTCTAGAAGAGAAACTAACTTCTTGGGATAGTTTGGAAATGTGTTTTTTATTGTTATGTGGAACAATATGATACAAATAATGAAATAAGTGTTTCAGATCTTTTTTCTCCATCCTTTGTAACCAACCTCCAGGCAGAAATAGGAAACAACAACAACAGCAAGACAAAATTTGGAATGGGAAGTAATCTTCCTTCCAGATCTCCAACTACTTTCTGAATATTTTGAAAGTGGATAGAACAGAGTAAACCCTGAAAAGAACTGATGTAGTTGGCCTTGCAAACAAAACAGTTAGTTGCTTCCATCTAGTCATTAACTCCCAGGAAAGAGAAGCCTTGGAACAAGACAGCAAGTGCAGCAACTGCAAGCAGAAAATCTCTTAGAGCAAACCATTGTCCTGTGATCAGTAAAAGTTTAAAAGAAATGTAAAATGATTGACCCGTTCCTTAAAATAAGAGGCTTTATTCCATAGGTTAAGAACCAAAAGGTTAGCAGGATCACTTAGTTTCACTCATAGCTATTCAAAAGGGAAATTTTCAACTAATCTTCAGAGTAAAGTGTGATAACTGGAACTCATCAAAATATATCCCAGTATTAATATAAAGAAATTCCCCTGAAGCTATTTAAAATATTCCCGAAATATAGAGTGTTTATGTATTATAGCTTCACAGTTATTCTAAGATTTTTGTGTGAAAGAGATATTCACATGAGCTATACTCGGCACTTTAAATAAAGCTTGCTTGTTGCTGAGTGAATGAACTAGCAATCTGTTTTGCCCATGTGGGGGTAATTTTATATAAATTTTCTCCAAGATTCCATTTGATGTCCTCTATTGCTGTCAAACGATATTCTAAAAGTGACAAAACTTATCCCAGTGTTATTTACTACTAGTTTTTCCACAAATACCTGTTCTTGGATTCTGTGGAAAATTGCTGACATTCTGTAATGGGCACTTTGTAACTCTTCAAACAGCTCTTTAAGCAAAACCGTTTCTTCTCTGCTATTTCATTGTGAATGGCCCTATACCATTATAGATGTGAGCGATACAGCACTTCCATCTGTTGTCCATTTTTTTTCATATTTATTTATTTTTATTTGAAAAAAAAAAGATTTTACAGAAAAGAGAGATATGACGATTTTCTATCTGTTGGCTCACTCTCCAAATGGTTGCAATGGCTCAAGGTGAGCTGACCCAAACACAGGAGCCAGGAGCTTTTGCTGGGTCTCACACGTGGATGTAGTGTGTGTCAGACTGTCACATGTTTGCAGCTGGTGATGTAATTGATATCTACCTACAATTCGTAGGATTGTAACTTAATTTCCAGGTACATTTTCCCATAAGGGATTAAGACCAAAATGGAACATTCTCATTCAGAACACCTTGCTTTATCAGCTGACTCATTTGACATGTTACAAGGGTCCTCATGCTTGGCTTCTGATCCTATTTCCTTTAGGATTTTTACAAAAAGATCATGACAATCGTGCATTGTATTTAATTCTAATTTGTAATGTAGTCTGTATTCTCCCAGCAAATATTTTATTTCTAGGAAGGTTGTATAAGGTTTGTGTATATATGGTTTTTCTTTGTATCTTGTCCTCAAAGTACCCACAGTACTTTTTGATTCTGTAGTCTAGTGTTTTTTTGGTTTTGAAAATAAACAAATAAACAGAAAGCCGCATTACCAATTGTCCCCTTAGGTATGCCAGCATAGTCGCTCCAACAAACTGGTATCTAGTTAGACATAAATCCTTTGTGTGCATGCTATGATTCCCTTATGTTTGCTTTACCTTTTTCTCTTCTACCTTTTTAAAATTTTTAGTTAATGATTTCCTCAGAATTTCCAGTTTTACAATCTCTCAGATTTTATGTCCTAACTATATTTAGCAGCTTTATTTGGGGTCAGCTTTTATTCAAGAGTAGAGATGTATATCATTGATCATAGGTTCCTGATACTCTGGTCTCCATTACATCCTTCGTTTGATTGTAAGTGCATACGTATTTGCTTTTATGTCATTCCATTTTGCATTTTCAATGAAAGTTGTCTTTCTGAATTGTAAAGTAGCATTCCATTGTTTCCAGTTTACGTCTCAGAGTTTTTTCTAATGTGTTGTTCACAACAATAAAATCAGGGTCATGGTATAATACAAAAGCTTAGATGAGTCTTTAAGCTACAAAAAGAAGTACATCAATTACCTACAAGAATGAAGAGGTTAACATTTGACTTATTGATTTTTTTAAATACATGACAGATAACTGGTCTCAGTCAACAGTTTAGAGCATAATGTATTTAGGAATTTAATGATATTTCAGACTATTAAGCAGGGTTCTAAACATATCATATCTCTGACTTATAACTTAGCAGAGGTAAAACCATTCTAAAAGATTTGGAAGGAAAACCAGGAAAGATGTTTAATAGTTCAGTATCCTTGAAGTCATTTGTTTCTAGGAAGAATATTGGTTCATCTCTGCTGTATGATATAGAGCAGTATCATGTAAAATATTAACAATGTTTTGAACATATAGAAGAATATGGTAGTAGCAGTATTAGAACTCATTGACAATTTAGTTTTTGAATTTAGTACTATTCACTAAATATAAAATAATTTACAAAAATGCTTTTGGGAGTTATGACAAAAATATTTGATGTGGCTTTGATAAGTAGAAAGACTTATTTATGTAGCTATACTCAAATATATATATTCAAATAACTTCAGAAATACATTAATACTAAGTTAATCGCATCATTGCATTATTTAGGAATCTGTGTCATGATTTGTATCAACCTGAAAACTCCATACAGCCTACTTCCTGTCCTATAAATTATACAAGAGTAGATATCATAATTTTGAAAGCTACATTTTGCCTGTGTTATTATTTATAGGTAGAAATACAAAAGATGCTCCCATAGGGTCATTTACAAAAGAGTCACTAATACGTTTAAGTTAAAATAGTTTGAATGCTCAGTTCTAGACAACTTAGGATAAACATATTACTGGTCTGTAGGCACCAGTACTAGTAACTGCTCAATATAAGCATTAAGGTTTTTCAAAAAATTGTGCCTTTATACTAGTATGATATTTTACTTTGTAGAAACATCATTATGTTAGATCATTTTTGTGAAAACAGAAAAATGGTTTAGGAAAATTTGCTGGTTATTGACTGCATAATAGCTTTTATACCACAGCTTACTAAATTTTTAAAAATATTTAGTAGTTCCAAACAAAATTTCCATGTTGTTTTTACAGAAAATAAGCTATAAGTAATAAGCTGTAATAAGATAAGCAAAGATGGGACTATGTTTGTAATAATGATATGTAAATGTAAATACAAGTAAGGTTCAAGAGTCATCATCAGCTCAAACTAAAAATAAAGGTTACAAAATATCACATATTTAGGGGACAGCTCTGAATTTAAAAAGTGACATATCATGTTTGAATTTTAGAAAATAAACTGAAGGTGAAATTTTCTCTCTGAAGTTGCAGATCTGTTTACAAAGTCCTCAGCCCACCAACACACAAAAAATATAAGCTACTGGACCTCAGTGTTACTCAGACACTGAGTGTGGCTTCTCTCCTCAGCTCAGTATAGAAATAAAAGCTGGAGTTGGTTGCAGACGGAGTACTTTATTCACAAAATGAACAAGTGAAAGTGAAAAAGAAAGAGAAAGCTCTTCCCAGGAGGGATCTGGAAATGGGATACCGCTTGAAAAGAGAAGGAGTGACACCAGGATTTTAGGAAATGCCCCGGACTTTTAAACGTTCCTGACTCTTTCATCTGGGCAGGAAGAGGTTCCCCATTGATGATCTCTCAACCAATTTAGAAATTGTTGGGCAATTTCCTGGGCTGCCCACGTAAGAACCGTGATTTCCTGGCAATCTGGTGAGGCACAAGCAGTGGCTCCCAGACAAATTTAAAGAGTGTACAAAAAGAATGAGTGATATTTAAACTTTGTTGATGTTTTATTAGAAAGCAGACTAAAGCCTACAGCGTAGGCTTTTATTCATTTTTAGGACACAGTTCCATAGGCCCTGGGATTTCCCTTACTCCTCCTCTAACCCTCTCCCCCCCCCACACACACACACATACTGATTTCTCCCATATCATTACAAGAGCATGGTTCCTCATAAATAATCGTATGTCCATCATTGTGGGAATAGACATTGTGGGCAGCGAGTTCAGCATCCCATCGCCAAGACACATCCCGTAATTTCACAGGGAATTCATTCTCAATCCGGAAGTTGAGGCACACACTGCACCATATCCTCGTAAGTTTAAATAGATGGACAAATGTTAGTCAGGCGATGACACATTCCAGGAAACAGGAGAAGACAGATCAACAACATATGAGGGGCACCTACAGACTGGTGGACACGGATAAGCAGCTGAGACAAAGGGGTGGTGTTACAGTATGCACATGCCACAGTGGCATTCATTGAGCAGCAATTGGAACTGCACCAGCAACCAGACCCATATGGCCCTCAGACCTAATGGCCAGCATGTTCCAGCAAGAGCAATACCACCAGCAAGCTAGCTATTCAGGACACCTGGTGTCTCCCTAATCCTGAGGACTGTACAAACCAGAAGTGGGAGAAACATTGTACAAACAACGGTGCAACAGCACAGGATCACAGGAGGTAGAGCGCTGAGCCAGAAGCTGTAGCTATGGAGATCATGGTGGAAGTCTAATGTAAAAGCCCAGATCTGAGACTCACCGGAGGGAGTGGCACAAGTGACTGCAAACAAAGAACTGCATACCAACCACAGTAAGTAAAATCAAATTGCACAGCTTGGAAACCTGCCCTAAGGAGAATCTGCCAACTAGAAGTACAAACAAACAGCAAGAGACAAAAGCACAAAGGATATTCCTAAAGAGTCCCCAGCAAAGGAGCAAAAGCCTTTGCCAACCTAAGAGCTAACGGAGGAAAACATCAAGAAAATGGGGGATACAGAATTCAGAACAGCTGTTATAAACTTGCTTATCAACAACGAGAATCGCATGCAGGAATTTAAGGAATAGGTCACACAGGAAATGGTAACACTGAAACAAAATCAAGCCTATTTATTGGGAATCAAGAGCAAATAAAAAATTCAGTGGGAAGTCTCAATAGTAGAATAGAGGAGGCAGAAGAAAGACACTCAGAATTGAAAAATATTTCTTGTCACATTAGGGAAACAATCAAAACACTGGAAGCAGAGCTGGGCCAAGCTAAAGAAAGTATTCAAGAATTAAGAGACACGATTAAACACTAAATATAAGAGTTATGGGAGTTCCAGAAGGTGCAGAAAGAGAAGCTGGGTTTAAAACTGTATTTCATAAAAAAAAAATTAAGGAAAATTTCCCTAATCTGGAGGAGGAACTAGGAAATAACTTCCAGGAGGGGCACAGAACTACCAATAGGATTGACCAAAAATGATCTTAATCATGAAACATAAGGAAAGGATCCTTAAATGTGATCTTAAAAAAAATCAATTGACACGTAGAGGAATGGCAATTAAATTCACAGCTAATCTCTCACTGGGAATTCTATTGGCAAGAAGAGAATGGAGCGACATAGTCCAGATTCTAAAAGCAAATAAAATCGTAGACTTTGGATAACGTACCCAGCGATGCTTTCCTTTGTCTTTGAGAATCAAATGAAATTCTTCTACAGGAAGGGAAAGTTAAAAGAATATGCCTCTTCCAAACCTGCCCTACAAAGGAAACTTAAAGATATTCTCTTGACAGAGAAAAGGAATACCACCCACTAAGACCAAAAGGAAATGTGAAGAATAGCCTACACCATAGATCAAAGAACATACTTGTTGAACCATATGGATCAAATTACCTATATTTTTATGTATATTTAAAAAAAGAGAAGAATTTTGTGGAAAGGCAAAGAGCTACAATAAGCCACCCTTCCTCAAGGAACAGAACCTAGAGATAGAAAAGTCAAGAGTGATAGCTCACGTTTTTCTGAAAATACATTGTTTCTATCTACTTGTATCTTTTTCCTTACTACTAGATTTTCGTGTTTGACACCTTTTAGCTAAGATTTATATAAGCAGCATCTTGATTGAATATTAAATAAGACAAACATTCTAAATATATATGTTAATACATAAAACCAATATTACAGCACATTAAGTGACTTTCCCCAAATCACATTATTACAAAATCAGGAGCTGCTGTTGGAAACTTAATAGGATTTCATCTCATAATTAATACAGATTGAAACAGAAAGCGCTAAAGCTCCAACATCCTGGGGGAAATTTTAACTTATAATCATGTTATATGAGTTTATTAGCAAAGTAATATATCCTGTTCTACTAATGGAGTCTGTTACAAAGGTTGACCCTTCAATCATGATACATTAGTTAATGAAAATGATCCTCTGAAACACTTGACAAAACATCATATTAAATAATGATGCCTCCTTCTTCTATTGCCACTCGTACTTTCTATATAATTACTTGGAATAAGAAATTTATCTCACAGCATAAATGTATATATTTTAAGAACACTATTATAATGCCGAGTTAATTATATAAGACAATAGGTTAGAAAAGTAAGACAGTGATAGAAAAACAATGTGAGGAAAGAAGATGTAACCCAGGGCCTGGCACAATAGCCTAGTGCCTAACATCCGCACCTTGCATGTGCCAGGATCCCATATGGGTCCCGTTCTAATCACTGCAGCCTGGCTTCCCATCTTAATCCCTGCTCGCAGCCTGGTAAAACAGTTGAGGACATCCTAAAACCTTGGGACCCTGCACCTGCATGGGAGACCTGCAAGAGGTTTCAGACTCCTGGCTTCAGATCGGTGCAATTCCGGCCATTACGGCTGCTTGCAGAGTGAATCATGGGACGGAAAATCTTCCTCTCTGTCTCTCCTCCTCTCTGAGCTTCTAACTTTCCAATAAAAATAAAATAAATGTTTTCAAAAAGGAATAGCAAATCTGTTTAATATACTAAAATATTCTTGAAGTCAAGATTCCTTTAATTTTTATAATTTAATTTCTGTTTGTATTGATCAAAAAATGCAAATGGCAGAAGTGATATCAAATTCAAATAAGTAAAGGAGTGACTGTGTCCCAGCCAGAGGGATTTGACTCCAGTGTCTGTGAGCTGTGGTTGCTTTTCTGTGATTGGAAAAAAAAAAAAATGTATAAATACAGAAAAAAATCACAGAGTGTACAAGTACCTGATGTGTGTAAAAAACCATGACTACAGAAACTTGAGACATGGCTGAAGCTTACTGTGCTCATATATATAAAACAATTTACCAAACAATGTGTAATTTGCCCAGAATGGATAACATCAGTCAGAGATAGCACGACCTACACTGACATATGGCTAAAGTGAGTTTTACTTAAGTGTGTGTTTTGATTTATCTGGCTCTCGTTGCAATGCCACAGTGACTGAGAGAGACACAGAGCCATTCTGTTCCTCCAGCAGTCAGCACTGGAACGAGGAAAAGCCAGGGTCTCATTTCAGGCAGTAATGCCATCACTCACTGCTTTCCAGGTGCGTTAGCTTGAAAGAACTGGGGATGCAGAACATCCAGCAGGTGAGCTGCTGCTTTGAGAGCGGATGTAGCTATGGTGGGCTGTAACTTAGCAGAAAACGCAGTTAACACAGGTCCTCAAGTATATTAAACTTAAATCATCGCATCACAATGAAACTATTCATATTGAATCATACAGAAATTTTCCAGCTGCATAACTGCCAGAATTTTACTCAGAATAAGAATAATGTAGTCAAAGAAATGCTCTATTCTATAATATTAGTGTCCTGAAATGAATACATACAAGCCTAAATATTCATGATAAACACACAGGAATTATACTGCAGTCAACTTTCTTCTTGATCTAAATCTTATCCATGATTAAATTATGTGTTTTTATCCTCAGAACATTAAATTCATTAAATTCATTAAATATTTAGAAATCAATTAAATTGAAACATATAGTAAAATAGTAGCAACCGTCTGTGGCAATATGTATGCATATTGGAGATGAATATTTATGTAAAATTATATTTTAACAGCACTTCATTATTACTAACATATTTCTTACTATTTTTATTGGCATAAAAGAGGATCGAGTGAGAATTGGCAAATAGAGATTTTTGATGACCATTATTGGATGCACTGCATGCTGTGATTAGATTGCATTTGGGATGCCCTTAGTCCATGTTACAAAGTCCTGCTCAAATTCTAATTGTCAATCTCCTACAAACGTGCATACTAGAAGGCCATAGAGGACGGCTGAAGGCCCTGGGTGGCTGCCCCCATGCAGATCTGAACTGAGCACCAGTCTCCAAGCCTCAACATCCCCCCAGGCCCTGGCTGCTATGGGCATTTGAGGAGTTAACCAACAAAGGAAACCTGTGTGTGAGTGTGTATGTGTGTGTGTGTGTCTGTCTTTCAGTCTCTTTGATTTATTTCTTTAAATTTTAAATAAAATTAAAATAAATAGAATGTTTAAATGCAGATTATCAAACACATAAATACTAAAAATCACCTACATATGGGATCAAATCTAATTTTGCAGGAATGAAATATTTTAATTTAAAAAATATTTATTTTATTTTTATTAGAAAGTTAGATATACAGAGAGGAAGATCTTCCATCCAATGACTCACTCCCCAAGTGACTGCAATGGCCGGTGCTGCGCCAATCTGAAGCCAGGAACCAGGAGCCACTTCTGGGTCTTCCATTCAGGTGCAGGGTCCCAAGGCTTTGCACTGTCCTTGACTGCTTTTCCTGGCCACAAGCAGGCAGCTGAATGGGAAGTGTGGCCGCCGGGATTAGAACTGATAAACATAGTGGACCAAGGCGCATGCAAGGCAAGGGCATTAGTTGCTAGGCTGCAATTCTTAGAAATTTCCACTGGATCAGTGTAACTCCCAATACTATGTCAATTAATTCCATAATGTTGTATATTGATACTGAGGTTTTGTTGGGGCTTTTAACTGACCGGATCTTTACTCTGTTAGCCCTATCATCAGACCAGAGAAGGTCTCCCCAAGAGGCCACTGAACTTATCTGGACAATAAGACGCTGGACTTTATGCTAGGCATGTGTTTGCAAGGAACGAATCTCAACTGAACTTGAACTGTGGTTATGCAACAAGGTGGAGGAATCCACCATGCGGGGAGGGGTATGGAAGGGGTGGGGGGAATCCCCAGTGCCTATAAAACTGTATCACATAATACAATGTTAACAATAATAAAAAAAAAAAAAAGAAAATAAATTGAAGCAGATCAGATGAGTAAACACTGATCTAAGGAATGTTTTTAAAATAAAAATCATGAAACATAAAAAAAAAAAACCAAAAACATGTAGGTTATTCAGGTCTCTTTCCCAGGATGTTAGCCTCCTAAATGTAATTTCCCTAAGAGGTGGTATACCAGAGAGAACTCTGATTAGCACAGAAAAGATCAAAATATTTGTATATTGCATCCATTTGTACCTATATCACTACTTGAACTACTTATCTTGTCCTCAAGTATGTATTTATTTTTCAATTATTTTCATGTGCAAAATTCCCATTTAACTATATTTTATTCCACTTAGTATTGTTTTGAAAACTATGTTTAGAGTTTAGCTGATGTCTAGTTCAGCAGAAAATATTTTAGATTATACCTGTTTCTTATATGTACAGCATGTTTCAATTCAGAGTAGTCACATTTAAAATACTCGATAGCAACAAGTGGTCTGTGATTAGTTTCACTAGACGATATAATTATGAGTACATAAACATAATGGAATAACCAATAGAAATCTTCACTTAGATACATACAAAGTGTTCGAAACAGTAGACAGTAACATCTTTACGGGGTAAGGTGTTTTGCCACCAGATAAAATACAATTAGCCACAGACATCCCTAATTACTGTGCCTGGGACCCAGATCTTCACTTTAACCTGCTGATGATGCACACTAGCACACAGCAGTGCGATATTTCAGCAGTGGTCTCCTTGTGATCCCTATGGACGACCCAGACAGCATTCCTAATTCCTGGTTCGCCCAATCCCATCCCAGCCCTGGTGTCTGGGGAGTTAACCAGCTCGCGCCCTCTTTCGCTCTGTCTCTCCTCCATCTCATAAACAGACATATAAATAAACCTATTCAAGACCACGATAGCATTCAAATCCAATTTAGCTACATAACTTTAGAAGAAATAAGATGAAAGCTCACATGCCTTATTGTGTTTCTAATCATTCTTTTTGCGAATCAGGACCAATAGAATTCAATAACAATTATTCAACAGATTTCTAAAAAATTGATCCTTGTCATTTAAAAATATTCATTTAATAAATTACATTCCCATATTTACTAGGGTGCGCTTATTGAAACATATCTGTTACTATATGGAGGGGAGGCCTGTTTAACCATAATTATATTTAATTAAAAAAATCACTGATTTCTCACTTACATACCGCATACATCCTTTCTTCAAACAAAATTCAAAAATAATCTTTACAAAGAATTCATACTTTTTAAAACGTACTTACAGCTAATTGCTCTTGTGCCATGTATTCCGAAGCTGTTAATCATTTGAGGTAAAGCCTTTAAAGTGGCCTGACTGACTCATTGTGCTCCTCCAACCCACGCCCATCTTTCCTCAGTGTGAGCTAGACGCCCTGCCCCCTCAGGTTCCTCAGACCAGGAGCCCCGCCCCTTCCGGTTCCTCAGAGCAGACGCCCCGCCCCTTCTGGTTCCTCAGACCAGAGGCCCTGCCCCCTCAGGTTCCTCAGACCAGGAGCCCCGCCCCTTCTGGTTCCTCAGAGCAGACGCCCCGCCCCTTCTGGTTCCTCAGACCAGAGGCCCGTCTCCTCCGGTTCCTCAGACCAGACGCCCCGCCCCTTCCGGTTCCTCAGACCAGACGCCCCGCCCCTTCTGGTTCCTCAGACCAGAGGCCCTTCTCCTCCGGTTCCTCAGACTAGAAGCTCTGTCCGGCCCCTGCTCCTCAGACTAGAAGGCCTGCCCTGCCCCTGCTCCTCAGAGGAGACTTCGCGACCCCCTCTGCTCCTCAGACTAGACGCCCTGCCCCTCACCTGCTTCTCAAGGGGGAAACCATGACCACCCACTCCTCCTCAGACTGCACGCCCTGCCCCCTCCTGCTCCACAGAGGGGACACCCTGACCCTACATTCCTCCTCAGGCTAGACGCCCGGTCCCCTCCTGCTCCTCCAAGAGAGGCTCTGCCCTCCCCTGCTCCTCAGACACCATGACTCTCCACTGCTCCTCAGACTGGACGCCCTGCTCCGCCTCTGCCTAAACGGCCTGCCCGCTCCTCTCCTCAGACAGGGCTCCTCAGAGGAAAAACTCGGACCTGCCGCTTCTCCTCAGAGGAAAAACTCGGACCTGCCGCTTCTCCTCAGAGGAGAACCCCGGGCGCCCACTTCTCCTCAGAGGAGAACCCCGCGGACCTGCCCCTCCTCAGAGGAGTCACCCGGCGCGCCTGCTGCTCCTCAGAGGAGAACCCAGCGGACCTGCTGCTCCTCAGAGGAGAACCCCGCGGACCTGCTGCTCCTCAGAGGAGTCACCCCGAGCGCCTGCTTCTCCTCAGAGGAGAACCCCGCGGACCTGCTGCTCCTCAGAGGAGTCACCCCGCGCGCCCGCTGCTCCTCAGAGGAGAACCCCGCGGACCTGCTGCTCCTCAGAGGAGTCACCCCGCGCGCCCGCTGCTCAGAGGAGAAGAACCCCGCGGACCTGCTGCTCCTCAGAGCTGGTAAGGATGCCACTGGTTGGGTTTCCACATTTTCGGGTCCTTACCTGAAGAGCCTTATTCCAGTGAATTTGAATTGTCCATTGCATTGAAAATTGCCATGTCACTTCGCATTACCACACAACCCTCTTTTCTGTGTTATTTTTCTCCAGTCTGTTTCCAGGTGTTTGTGGCAAGTAAGATAAGTTACTTCCATGCAAACAAGTTTGGAATTAGTTTGCATAGTTTTTTTGTAATTTATGCTTTCCACAAATTTTTGAAGACTGCTCGCTTGAACATTTGTTGCTATTTACTTTTTTTCAATTCTCATGCTAATTTGATGTTATAACAAAAAGATCAAATGCAGTTCATAGACATAATTCTAAGAATATATACTTTCCTTCTTCCCTCAAGCTCTTCCTCTCTTCTGTTTTGTCTTCCTTTTTTCTTCATGTTTGTGTTAACATTTTCAGTGTACTCAAAGTATCTTGTAAAGGTTCATCTATTCGAAATGGAGAGGGGGGAACAAAGAGAGGGCTTCCAGCTGCTGGTACACAACCCAAGTGGCCGCAGTGTGCAGGCTGAGCTGGGCCGTCTGGAGCGCAGAGCTGGGAGCTTCTTGCAGGGCTCAGGCGCAAGGCACAGCTCTTGCCTCATCTTTGACTGGTTTCCCTGGTGCATTTCAGCTTCTACACAGAGTCTTACAATGGATACATTTTGTTTATTGTTATTTCCACGGCTTAAGAATATCAATTGAGGGGATGACACTTTGGCACAAGGGGTTATGTTGCCACATAAAGCTACTGGAGTCACGTATGGCAACATCTGTTGTAGTTCTTAAGCTCTTGCCATTCACATGAGAGACCTGGTGGTGTTCTGGGGGCCTCACTTCAGCCTGGCCCCTTCCTGCCCTTGTGGCCACTGGGGAGTGATTCAGTCAATCTCTCTCTCTCTGTTTGAATCTACTTCTCCCTCTCCCTGTCATTATCCCTTTCAAGTAATATGCTGTAAATAACATGATTGGAGTAAATATTTGGGCCAGCAGTTCAGATACTGGCTAGAATGTCCAAGTAACCAGTTTTTCTGTTTGTGATTTTACGACTGAAAATGTATAAGCGTGCCAGTGCTCTGCCTGCTCCTGGCACCTGCAGCTGGGCTGAGCTCTGGCACACCCTCCGCCAGGTGCTGTCTGTCTGAGGAGGTGGTAGCAAGATTGTATGCAGTTCATTTCCACCTCCCAAACTTCAACAGGTCTTGGTTATGATTGAAGTCCAAGGATTTTCATCATACTGTCATCACTGCCACATCCTGTCTGATTCCTCCTGAGTTTCGTGGCAGGACTTCCACCTTACCCTTCTGCCTTTCAGCTTCATCTGTTTCTTGTTTGTGTGTGTGTGTGTGTGTGTTTTCTGGCACTTGATGACTGAAATGCTTGCTGCCAGTTAGAGATCAGGAAATCCAGATAGGTACAAGTTTATACTAGTATCACATTCCTTTGAAAATGACACAGATATATGACAAATGCCCCCAACTGGAATTTGCAAAAAATAATAAATTATTCTAAATTTTATAGTTCGTTGTTGTGCTTACATAAGCCATTTTTAACAAAAGCTTTTTAATAAGTATAAATAAACCAGAGAGACACAGCAACATAGAACTCCCCAAATCATTTTTTGTTTAAGTTAATGTGGTTAATGAAAATAATTTCAGGTTTTAAAAGGGTGCTTAAAGGATCTTCAAAACACAAAACCTTAAATGTGTATTTTTCCTAATGTCACAATATTTAAGAGCTGCATAGTAAAATATGAAATATTATTGCTAAAGACAGTAATACTAGTAGTGCAATTTCAGTTTTCATTGTTACCATAATAAAAATAACACAGGCAATTAACAAATTATAAAAACATTATTTAGGGCTTCCCTTTTCATTTCAACACTGAGTTTTATTTTCCACCGTATTTGTAAATGTAACCACATTCAACAAGTTGACCATTTTAATTTCTCATTTTTAATTTTTTGTTTGCTATTTAATTGCATTGTTGTCTTATTTTATCTCCTCACTAATAAAGCATAATGGCCAAGTTGGGCCTCAGAAATAAGATCTATGCAGGTGTTATATGGAAAATATCACATGCAGAAGTAATACATGTGTGACTGTGAGAGAAGAAAATAAAACCTAGCAAAGCAGCTAACATTACTGGTTGAACCCCTCGTCCTGTCTAACTTGCTCAGAACACCAAGGCCATGAGAAGGGTCTGACAGCCAGCCCCTCTTCTATTCTCACCGTACGCTGAAATGTTATATACATGGCATTGATTCCTTGTGACAAAGCAGAGATGGTGGCTGACACTTTGATTTGCTCAAAGCTTTGTAGAGACAGGACTTTTACTTTTCTGGGAAAAAGACGTCCTGGACTTTTGCTATTTTATGACAAAACTGAAAAATCAGAGAAGAAGAATTCAAATTCCAGTAGGGGTTACATTTGGCTGACCAGTTGGTTTGAATTCTTATAAACAAACAAGCAAACAAACAAAACATGAACCCAGGAAGAGTTTCCGCTCCAGAATCAAGATTCTGTATTTTCTAAGGAAAATCTCATCATAGACCATGATCGCAACTCTCCTTACACAACCGCTTGGGTTATCTCCCATTGCTTTCCCCAGGCCATTAAAATGTAGTTGGATAAAAACAGGAGCAACTCTGGGCCTGGCGCGGTGACACAAGTGGCTAAGGTCCTCGCCTTACACACCCGGGATCCCATATGGGCGCCGGTTCTATCCTGGCAGCCCCGCTTCCCTTCCAGCTCCCTGCCTGTGGCCTGGGAAAGCAGTCGAGGACGGACCAAAGCTTTGGGAACCTGCACCCGCGTGGGAGACCCGGAAGAGGCTCCTGGCTTTGGATGGGCATAGCATTGGCCGTTGCGCTCACTTGGGGAGTGAATCATCGGACCGAAGATCTTCCTCTCTGTCTCTCCTCTCTGTACATCCGCCTTTCCAATAAAAAAATAATAAAAATAAATCTTTAAAAAAAAAAAAAAACAGGAGCAACTGTTACAAGAACCTGCCTTCCTGTGCAAGGCCAACTTTGCAAGTAGCAGCTTTACTTGTGGTGTCACCAACAAACAAACAAACAAACAAACAACAAAAAGCCTACTTCCAATTTAACACAAAAAAGTATTTTCCCTTGACTAATTCCTGAAATGCAGGTGCCATCTAAATTTCTTTCTAAAAGTCAAATATTTTCAACATATTGTTTACCCAATACTATGTCAATTAATTCCATAATGTTGTATATTGATACTGAGGTTTTGTTGGGGCTTTTAACTGACCGGATCTTTACTCTGTTAGCCCTATCTTCAGACTAGAGAAGGTCTCCCCAAGAGGCCACTGAACTTATCTGGACAATAAGACGCTGGACTTTATGCTAGGCAGGTGTTTGCAAGGAACGAATCTCAACTGAACTTGAACTGTGGTTATGCAACAAGGTGGAGGAATCCACCATGGGGGGAGGGGTATGGAAGGGGTGGGGGGAATCCCCAGTACCTATAAAACTGTATCACATAATACAATGTTAACAATAATAAAAAAAAAAAAGAAAATAAATTGAAACAGATCAGATGAGTAAACACTGATCTAAGGAATGTTTTTAAAATAAAAATCATGAAACATAAAAAAAAAAAACCAAAAACATGTAGGTTATTCAGGTCTCTTTCCCAGGATGTTAGCCTCCTAAATGTAATTTCCCTAAGAGGTGGTATACCAGAGAGAACTCTGATTAGCACAGAAAAGATCAAAATATTTGTATATTGCATCCATTTGTACCTATATCACTACTTGAACTACTTATCTTGTCCTCAAGTATGTATTTATTTTTCAATTATTTTCATGTGCAAAATTCCCATTTAACTATATTTTATTCCACTTAGTATTGTTTTGAAAACTATGTTTAGAGTTTAGCTGATGTCTAGTTCAGCAGAAAATATTTTAGATTATACCTGTTTCTTATATGTACAGCATGTTTCAATTCAGAGTAGTCACATTTAAAATACTCGATAGCAACAAGTGGTCTGTGATTAGTTTCACTAGACGATATAATTATGAGTACATAAACATAATGGAATAACCAATAGAAATCTTCACTTAGATACATACAAAGTGTTCGAAACAGTAGACAGTAACATCTTTTCGGGGTAAGGTGTTTTGCCACCAGATAAAATACAATTAGCCACAGACATCCCTAATTACTGTGCCTGGGACCCAGATCTTCACTTTAACCTGCTGACGATGCACACTAGCACACAGCAGTGCGATATTTCAGCAGTGGTCTCCTTGTGATCCCTATGGACGACCCAGACAGCATTCCTAATTCCTGGTTCGCCCAATCCCATCCCAGCCCCGGTGTCTGGGGAGTTAACCAGCTCGCGCCCTCTTTCGCTCTGTCTCTCCTCCATCTCATAAACAGACATATAAATAAACCTATTCAAGACCACGATAGCATTCAAATCCAATTTAGCTACATAACTTTAGAAGAAATAAGATGAAAGCTCACATGCCTTATTGTGTTTCTAATCATTCTTTTTGCGAATCAGGACCAATAGAATTCAATAACAATTATTTAACAGATTTCTAAAAAATTGATCCTTGTCATTTAAAAATATTCATTTAATAAATTACATTCCCATATTTACTAGGGTGCGCTTATTGAAATATATCGGTTACTATATGGAGGGGAGGCCTGTTTAACCATAATTATATTTAATTAAAAAATCACTGATTTCGGGCCCGGCGCGGTGGCGCAAGTGGTTAAAGGTCCTCGCCTTGCACGCCCGGGATCCCATATGGGCGCCGGTTCTAATCCCGGCAGCCCGGCTTCCCTTCCAGCTCCCTGCCTGTGGCCTGGGAAAGCAGTCGAGGACGGCCCAAAGCTTTGGGACCCTGCACCCGCGTGGGAGACCCGGAAGAGGCTCCTGGCTTCGGATGGGCATAGTATCGTCCCATTGCGCTCACTTGGGGAGTGAATCATCGGACGGAAGATCTTCCTCTCTGTCTCAACTCTCTGTATATCCGCCTTTCCAATGAAAAAATAATAAAAATAAATCTTTAGGGCCCGGAGCGGTGGCGCAAGTGGTTAAGTCCTCGCCTTGCACGCCCGGGATCCCATATGGGCGCCGGTTCTAATCCCGGCAGCCCCGCTTCCCTTCCAGCTCCCTGCCTGTGGCCTGGGAAAGCAGTTGAGGACGGCCCAAAGCTTTGGGACCCTGCACCCGCGTGGGAGACCCGGAAGAGGCTCCTGGCTTCGGATCGGCATAGTATCGGCCCGTTGCGCTCACTTGGGGAGTGAATCATCGGATGGAAGATCTTCCTCTCTGTCTCTCCTCTCTGTATATCCGCCTTTCCAATAAAAAATAATAAAAAAAATAAATCTTTAAAAAAAATAAATCTTTAAAAAAAAAATCACTGATTTCTCACTTACATACCGCATACATCCTTTCTTCAAACAAAATTCAAAAATAATCTTTACAAAGAATTCATACTTTTTAAAACGTACTTACAGCTAATTGCTCTTGTGCCATGTATTCCGAAGCTGTTAATCATTTGAGGTAAAGCCTTTAAAGTGGCCTGACTGACTCATTGTGCTCCTCCAACCCACTCCCATCTTTCCTCACTGTGAGCTAGACGCCCTGCCCCCTCAGGTTCCTCAGACCAGGAGCCCCGCCCCTTCTGGTTCCTCAGAGCAGACGCCCCGCCCCTTCTGGTTCCTCAGACCAGACGCCCCGCCCCCTCAGGTTCCTCAGACCAGGAGCCCCGCCCCTTCTGGTTCCTCAGAGCAGACGCCCCGCCCCTTCTGGTTCCTCAGACCAGACGCCCCGCCCCCTCAGGTTCCTCAGACCAAAAACCCCACCCCTTCCAGTTCCTCAGACCAGACGCCCCGCCCCTTCCGGTTCCTCAGACCAGAGGCCCGTCTCCTCCGGTTCCTCAGACTAGAAGCTCTGTCCGGCCCCTGCTCCTCAGACTAGAAGGCCTGCCCTGCCCCTGCTCCTCAGAGGAGACTTCGCGACCCCCTCTGCTCCTCAGACTAGACGCCCTGCCCCTCACCTGCTTCTCAAGGGGGAAACCATGACCACCCACTCCTCCTCAGACTGCACGCCCTGCCCCCTCCTGCTCCACAGAGGGGACACCCTGACCCTACATTCCTCCTCAGGCTAGACGCCCGGTCCCCTCCTGCTCCTCCAAGAGAGGCTCTGCCCTCCCCTGCTCCTCAGACACCATGACTCTCCACTGCTCCTCAGACTGGACGCCCTGCTCTGCCTCTGCCTAAACGGCCTGCCCGCTCCTCTCCTCAGAGGAAAAACTCGGACCCGCCCGCTTCTCCTCAGAGGAGAACCCAGCGGACCTGCTGCTCCTCAGAGGAGAACCCCGCGGACCTGCTGCTCCTCAGAGGAGTCACCCCGAGCGCCTGCTTCTCCTCAGAGGAGAACCCCGCGGACCTGCTGCTCCTCAGAGGAGTCACCCCGCGCGCCCACTGCTCAGAGGAGAAGAACCCCGCGGACCTGCTGCTCCTCAGAGAAGAACCCCGCGGACCTGCTGCTCCTCAGAGCTGGTAAGGATGCCACTGGTTGGGTTTCCACATTTTCGGGTCCTTACCTGAAGAGCCTTATTCCAGTGAATTTGAATTGTCCATTGCATTGAAAATTGCCATGTCACTTCGCATTACCACACAACCCTCTTTTCTGTGTTATTTTTCTCCAGTCTGTTTCCAGGTGTTTGTGGCAAGTAAGATAAGTTACTTCCATGCAAACAAGTTTGGAATTAGTTTGCATAGTTTTTTTGTAATTTATGCTTTCCACAAATTTTTGAAGACTGCTCGCTTGAACATTTGTTGCTATTTACTTTTTTTCAATTCTCATGCTAATTTGATGTTATAACAAAAAGATCAAATGCAGTTCATAGACATAATTCTAAGAATATATACTTTCCTTCTTCCCTCAAGCTCTTCCTCTCTTCTGTTTTGTCTTCCTTTTTTCTTCATGTTTGTGTTAACATTTTCAGTGTACTCAAAGTATCTTGTAAAGGTTCATCTATTCGAAATGGAGAGGGGGGAACAAAGAGAGGGCTTCCAGCTGCTGGTACACAACCCAAGTGGCCGCAGTGTGCAGGCTGAGCTGGGCCGTCTGGAGCGCAGAGCTGGGAGCTTCTTGCAGGGCTCAGGCGCAAGGCACAGCTCTTGCCTCATCTTTGACTGGTTTCCCTGGTGCATTTCAGCTTCTACACAGAGTCTTACAATGGATACATTTTGTTTATTGTTATTTCCACGGCTTAAGAATATCAATTGAGGGGATGACACTTTGGCACAAGGGGTTATGTTGCCACATAAAGCTACTGGAGTCACGTATGGCAACATCTGTTGTAGTTCTTAAGCTCTTGCCATTCACATGAGAGACCTGGTGGTGTTCTGGGGGCCTCACTTCAGCCTGGCCCCTTCCTGCCCTTGTGGCCACTGGGGAGTGATTCAGTCAATCTCTCTCTCTCTGTTTGAATCTACTTCTCCCTCTCCCTGTCATTATCCCTTTCAAGTAATATGCTGTAAATAACATGATTGGAGTAAATATTTGGGCCAGCAGTTCAGATACTGGCTAGAATGTCCAAGTAACCAGTTTTTCTGTTTGTGATTTTACGACTGAAAATGTATAAGCGTGCCAGTGCTCTGCCTGCTCCTGGCACCTGCAGCTGGGCTGAGCTCTGGCACACCCTCCGCCAGGTGCTGTCTGTCTGAGGAGGTGGTAGCAAGATTGTATGCAGTTCATTTCCACCTCCCAAACTTCAACAGGTCTTGGTTATGATTGAAGTCCAAGGATTTTCATCATACTGTCATCACTGCCACATCCTGTCTGATTCCTCCTGAGTTTCGTGGCAGGACTTCCACCTTACCCTTCTGCCTTTCAGCTTCATCTGTTTCTTGTTTGTGTGTGTGTGTGTGTGTGTTTTCTGGCACTTGATGACTGAAATGCTTGCTGCCAGTTAGAGATCAGGAAATCCAGATAGGTACAAGTTTATACTAGTATCACATTCCTTTGAAAATGACACAGATATATGACAAATGCCCCCAACTGGAATTTGCAAAAAATAATAAATTATTCTAAATTTTATAGTTCGTTGTTGTGCTTACATAAGCCATTTTTAACAAAAGCTTTTTAATAAGTATAAATAAACCAGAGAGACACAGCAACATAGAACTCCCCAAATCATTTTTTGTTTAAGTTAATGTGGTTAATGAAAATAATTTCAGGTTTTAAAAGGGTGCTTAAAGGATCTTCAAAACACAAAACCTTAAATGTGTATTTTTCCTAATGTCACAATATTTAAGAGCTGCATAGTAAAATATGAAATATTATTGCTAAAGACAGTAATACTAGTAGTGCAATTTCAGTTTTCATTGTTACCATAATAAAAATAACACAGGCAATTAACAAATTATAAAAACATTATTTAGGGCTTCCCTTTTCATTTCAACACTGAGTTTTATTTTCCACCGTATTTGTAAATGTAACCACATTCAACAAGTTGACCATTTTAATTTCTCATTTTTAATTTTTTGTTTGCTATTTAATTGCATTGTTGTCTTATTTTATCTCCTCACTAATAAAGCATAATGGCCAAGTTGGGCCTCAGAAATAAGATCTATGCAGGTGTTATATGGAAAATATCACATGCAGAAGTAATACATGTGTGACTGTGAGAGAAGAAAATAAAACCTAGCAAAGCAGCTAACATTACTGGTTGAACCCCTCGTCCTGTCTAACTTGCTCAGAACACCAAGGCCATGAGAAGGGTCTGACAGCCAGCCCCTCTTCTATTCTCACCGTACGCTGAAATGTTATATACATGGCATTGATTCCTTGTGACAAAGCAGAGATGGTGGCTGACACTTTGATTTGCTCAAAGCTTTGTAGAGACAGGACTTTTACTTTTCTGGGAAAAAGACGTCCTGGACTTTTGCTATTTTATGACAAAACTGAAAAATCAGAGAAGAAGAATTCAAATTCCAGTAGGGGTTACATTTGGCTGACCAGTTGGTTTGAATTCTTATAAACAAACAAGCAAACAAACAAAACATGAACCCAGGAAGAGTTTCCGCTCCAGAATCAAGATTCTGTATTTTCTAAGGAAAATCTCATCATAGACCATGATCGCAACTCTCCTTACACAACCGCTTGGGTTATCTCCCATTGCTTTCCCCAGGCCATTAAAATGTAGTTGGATAAAAACAGGAGCAACTCTGGGCCTGGCGCGGTGACACAAGTGGCTAAGGTCCTCGCCTTACACACCCGGGATCCCATATGGGCGCCGGTTCTATCCTGGCAGCCCCGCTTCCCTTCCAGCTCCCTGCCTGTGGCCTGGGAAAGCAGTCGAGGACGGACCAAAGCTTTGGGAACCTGCACCCGCGTGGGAGACCCGGAAGAGGCTCCTGGCTTTGGATGGGCATAGCATTGGCCGTTGCGCTCACTTGGGGAGTGAATCATCGGACCGAAGATCTTCCTCTCTGTCTCTCCTCTCTGTACATCCGCCTTTCCAATAAAAAAATAATAAAAATAAATCTTTAAAAAAAAAAAAAAACAGGAGCAACTGTTACAAGAACCTGCCTTCCTGTGCAAGGCCAACTTTGCAAGTAGCAGCTTTACTTGTGGTGTCACCAACAAACAAACAAACAAACAAACAACAAAAAGCCTACTTCCAATTTAACACAAAAAAGTATTTTCCCTTGACTAATTCCTGAAATGCAGGTGCCATCTAAATTTCTTTCTAAAAGTCAAATATTTTCAACATATTGTTTACCCAATACTATGTCAATTAATTCCATAATGTTGTATATTGATACTGAGGTTTTGTTGGGGCTTTTAACTGACCGGATCTTTACTCTGTTAGCCCTATCTTCAGACTAGAGAAGGTCTCCCCAAGAGGCCACTGAACTTATCTGGACAATAAGACGCTGGACTTTATGCTAGGCAGGTGTTTGCAAGGAACGAATCTCAACTGAACTTGAACTGTGGTTATGCAACAAGGTGGAGGAATCCACCATGGGGGGAGGGGTATGGAAGGGGTGGGGGGAATCCCCAGTACCTATAAAACTGTATCACATAATACAATGTTAACAATAATAAAAAAAAAAAAAGAAAATAAATTGAAACAGATCAGATGAGTAAACACTGATCTAAGGAATGTTTTTAAAATAAAAATCATGAAACATAAAAAAAAAAAAAAAAAAAACCATGTAGGTTATTCAGGTCTCTTTCCCAGGATGTTAGCCTCCTAAATGTAATTTCCCTAAGAGGTGGTATACCAGAGAGAACTCTGATTAGCACAGAAAAGATCAAAATATTTGTATATTGCATCCATTTGTACCTATATCACTACTTGAACTACTTATCTTGTCCTCAAGTATGTATTTATTTTTCAATTATTTTCATGTGCAAAATTCCCATTTAACTATATTTTATTCCACTTAGTATTGTTTTGAAAACTTTGTTTAGAGTTTAGCTGATGTCTAGTTCAGCAGAAAATATTTTAGATTATACCTGTTTCTTATATGTACAGCATGTTTCAATTCAGAGTAGTCACATTTAAAATACTCGATAGCAACAAGTGGTCTGTGATTAGTTTCACTAGACGATATAATTATGAGTACATAAACATAATGGAATAACCAATAGAAATCTTCACTTAGATACATACAAAGTGTTCGAAACAGTAGACAGTAACATCTTTTCGGGGTAAGGTGTTTTGCCACCAGATAAAATGCAATTAGCCACAGACATCCCTAATTACTGTGCCTGGGACCCAGATCTTCACTTTAACCTGCTGACGATGCACACTAGCACACAGCAGTGCGATATTTCAGCAGTGGTCTCCTTGTGATCCCTATGGACGACCCAGACAGCATTCCTAATTCCTGGTTCGCCCAATCCCATCCCAGCCCCGGTGTCTGGGGAGTTAACCAGCTCGCGCCCTCTTTCGCTCTGTCTCTCCTCCATCTCATAAACAGACATATAAATAAACCTATTCAAGACCACGATAGCATTCAAATCCAATTTAGCTACATAACTTTAGAAGAAATAAGATGAAAGCTCACATGCCTTATTGTGTTTCTAATCATTCTTTTTGCGAATCAGGACCAATAGAATTCAATAACAATTATTTAACAGATTTCTAAAAAATTGATCCTTGTCATTTAAAAATATTCATTTAATAAATTACATTCCCATATTTACTAGGGTGCGCTTATTGAAATATATCGGTTACTATATGGAGGGGAGGCCTGTTTAACCATAATTATATTTAATTAAAAAATCACTGATTTCGGGCCCGGCGCGGTGGCGCAAGTGGTTAAAGGTCCTCGCCTTGCACGCCCGGGATCCCATATGGGCGCCGGTTCTAATCCCGGCAGCCCGGCTTCCCTTCCAGCTCCCTGCCTGTGGCCTGGGAAAGCAGTCGAGGACGGCCCAAAGCTTTGGGACCCTGCACCCGCGTGGGAGACCCGGAAGAGGCTCCTGGCTTCGGATGGGCATAGTATCGTCCCATTGCGCTCACTTGGGGAGTGAATCATCGGACGGAAGATCTTCCTCTCTGTCTCTCCTCTCTGTATATCCGCCTTTCCAATGAAAAAATAATAAAAATAAATCTTTAAAAAAAAAAATCACTGATTTCTCACTTACATACCGCATACATCCTTTCTTCAAACAAAATTCAAAAATAATCTTTACAAAGAATTCATCCTTTTTAAAACGTACTTACAGCTAATTGCTCTTGTGCCATGTATTCCGAAGCTGTTAATCATTTGAGGTAAAGCCTTTAAAGTGGCCTGACTGACTCATTGTGCTCGTCCAACCCACTCCCATCTTTCCTCACTGTGAGCTAGACGCCCTGCCCCCTCAGGTTCCTCAGACCAGGAGCCCCTCCCCTTCCAGTTCCTCAGAGCAGACGCCCCGCCCCTTCTGGTTCCTCAGACCAGACGCCCGCCCCTTCTGGTTCCTCAGACCAGACGCCCCGCCCCCTCAGGTTCCTCAGACCAGAGGCCCCGCCCCTTCTGGTTCCTCAGACCAAACACCCCGCCCCTTCCATTTCCTCAGACCAGACGCCCCGCCCCTTCTGGTTCCTCAGACCAGAGGCCCTTCTCCTCAGGTTCCTCAGACTAGAAGCTCTGTCCGGCCCCTGCTCCTCAGACTAGAAGGCCTGCCCTGCCCCTGCTCCTCAGAGGAGACTTCGCGACCCCCTCCTGCTCCTCAGACTAGACGCCCTGCCCCTCACCTGCTTCTCAAGGGGGAAACCATGACCACCCCCTCCTCCTCAGACTGCACGCCCCGTCCCCTCCTGCTCCTGACTAGAGGCCGTGCACCTCTGCTGCTCCTCAGACTGCACGCCCTGCCCCCTCTTGCTCCACAGAGGGGACACCCTGACCCTACATTCCTCCTCAGGCTAGACGCCCGGTCCCCTCCTGCTCCTCCAAGAGAGGCTCTGCCCTCCCCTGCTCCTCAGACACCGTGACTCTCCACTGCTCCTCAGACTGGACGCCCTGCTCCGCCTCTGCCTAAAAGGCCTGCCCTCTCCTCTCAAGACAGGGCTCCTCAGAGGAAAAACGCGGACCCGCCGCTTCTCCTCAGAGGCGAACCCCAGGCGCCCACTTCTCCTCAGAGGAGAACCCCGCGGACCTGCCCCTCCTCAGAGGAGTCACCCCGCGCGCCTGCTTCTCCTCAGAGGAGAACCCCGCGGACCTGCCCCTCCTCAGAGGAGTCACCCCGAGCGCCCGCTTCTCCTCAGAGGAGAACCCCGCGGACCTGCTGCTCCTCAGAGGAGTCACCCCCAGCGCCCGCTTCTCCTCAGAGGAGAACCCCGCGGACCTGCTGCTCCTCAGAGGAGTCACCCCGCGCGCCCGCTTCTCCTCAGAGGCGAACCCAGGGCACCAGCTTCTCCTCAGAGGAGAACCCCACGGACCTGCTGCTCCTCCTCAGAGGAGTCACCCCGCGGGCCCGCTTCTCCTCAGAGGCGAACCCCGGGCGCCAGCTTCTCCTCAGAGGAGAACCCCGCGGACCTGCTGCTCCTCAGAGGAGTCACCCCGCGCGCCCGCTTCTCCTCAGAGGAGAACCCCGCGGACCTGCTGCTCCTCCTCAGAGGAGTCACCCAGCGCGCCCGCTTCTCCTCAGAGGAGAACCCCGCGGACCTGCTGCTCCTCAGAGGAGAACCCCTCGGACCTGCTGCTCCTCAGAGGAGTCACCCCGCGCGCCCGCTTCTCCTCAGAGGAGAACCCCTCGGACCTGCTGCTCCTCATAGGAGTCACCCCGTGCGCCCGCTGCTCCTCATAGTTGTCACCCCGCGGACCTCCTGCTCCTCAGAGGAGAACCCCGCGCGCCCGCTGCTCCTCAGAGAAGAACCCCGCGGACCTGCTGCTCCTCAGAGGAGAACCCCGCGGACCTGCTGCTCCTCAGAGGAGAACCCCGCGGACCTGCTGCTCCTCAGAGAAGAACCCCGCGGACCTGCTGCTGCTCAGAGGAGAACCCCGCGGACCTGCTGCTCCTCAGAGCTGGTAAGGATGCCACTGGTTGGGTTTCCACATTTTCGGGTCCTTACCTGAAGAGCCTTATTCCAGTGAATTTGAATTGTCCATTGCATTGAAAATTGCCATGTCACTTCGCATTACCACACAACCCTCTTTTCTGTGTTATTTTTCTCCAGTCTGTTTCCAGGTGTTTGTGGCAAGTAAGATAAGTTACTTCCATGCAAACAAGTTTGGAATTAGTTTGCATAGTTTTTTTGTAATTTATGCTTTCCACAAATTTTTGAAGACTGCTCGCTTGAACATTTGTTGCTATTTACTTTTTTTCAATTCTCATGCTAATTTGATGTTATAACAAAAAGATCAAATGCAGTTCATAGACATAATTCTAAGAATATATACTTTCCTTCTTCCCTCAAGCTCTTCCTCTCTTCTGTTTTGTCTTCCTTTTTTCTTCATGTTTGAGTTAACATTTTCAGTGTACTCAAAGTATCTTGTAAAGGTTCATCTATTCGAAATGGAGAGGGGGGAACAAAGAGAGGGCTTCCAGCTGCTGGTACACAACCCAAGTGGCCACAGTGTGCAGGCTGAGCTGGGCCGTCTGGAGCGCAGAGCTGGGAGCTTCTTGCAGGGCTCAGGCGCAAGGCACAGCTCTTGCCTCATCTTTGACTGGTTTCCCTGGTGCATTTCAGCTTCTACACAGAGTCTTACAATGGATACATTTTGTTTATTGTTATTTCCACGGCTTAAGAATATCAATTGAGGGGATGACACTTTGGCACAAGGGGTTATGTTGCCACATAAAGCTACTGGAGTCACGTATGGCAACATCTGTTGTAGTTCTTAAGCTCTTGCCATTCACATGAGAGACCTGGTGGTGTTCTGGGGGCCTCACTTCAGCCTGGCCCCTTCCTGCCCTTGTGGCCACTGGGGAGTGATTCAGTCAATCTCTCTCTCTCTGTTTGAATCTACTTCTCCCTCTCCCTGTCATTATCCCTTTCAAGTAATATGCTGTAAATAACATGACTGGAGTAAATATTTGGGCCAGCAGTTCAGATACTGGCTAGAATGTCCTCAACTTAAAGCACATGGGATTGATATTCTGTCTACACCTCCTGACTCCAGGTTCCTACCAGTGTAGACACAGGTTCAAGTCAAGTCTTTGCCGTAAGGGGCACCTAGATTGAGTTTCTGGTTCCCAACTACGCCTGATGCAAACCTGGCTTTTGTTTGCATGTGTGGAGTGAACCAGTGGCTAGAAGTGCTGTCTCTCTATCTCTATCTCTGTTTCTGAAATATTCATAATAATGATCTTAAGTATCATCATCATAATAAAAATATATTCCTGATATTATATACTCACATGAAAGTATATGTAGATACTTTATACATATAATATACATATGATAGTATATCTATTATACATATATATGGTTTTCTGACTACAACCTATTCGTTTTATACTACAAAAAATATTTATATACTGTATCACATAATACAATGTTAACAACAATAAAAAAAAGTCAAATATTGTATTAAAAATACTTGATTTATTTTTAAATCAAGTTTTCCCTTGAATTTAAATGGTGCAAGATCTTTGTGCTTAATATATTTTAGTGAAATCATAACATTATAATTTTGAAATATTCTGATATAAAGTTATTTAGCATTCTAATTAGAAATGCTTCAGGAAAAAAAAAAAAACCTTGAAATCCAGAAGAAAAAAAATCCCATATAAAAAAAATTACATTAGCAAATATAGTTAGCTGAATGAGTTAACAGAAATGTGAAAGACTTGTTGTCTGCAAATAATTGCTTCAGAGACGCTGTGTGGGAGGACACTGTACTGTATTGCACATAGCTGTGTTGGGTTCACGAACGTGAACCGCTAATTTTCAAAATTACACTTAAGCTTTACCTTCCCAGCAAGTGGGTCAGTCACATCAAGCAGCTTTTGTTTCCCTTGAAAAAATGTAAATGGAATTAAGAAAGACAAAATTACCTTTGCACTGCTAAAATCCAATTAATCAAAGCCAAATATGCACAGTTTATAACAGTATGACTAAATTTTTCTTTTCTTTTTACTTCCATGCACTATAATTTACTCTGTCATTATTTTTAGAATGGCAGTAGAAATTTTAATTATCTAACTTTAAAGATAAATACAATCACTTAAAATGATACTAAATATTAGTTCATCTATGTTGACATCAAAATAGATGTTTGTGTAATATGTGTAATTATAACAAAACTTTAATTCAGTTAAGAATTGAAAACAGATTTTGTAGATTGTCAGGTGTACTTACATAATGAAATAAGTGTTTTTCAACCTCACTATATATGTATATCGATCAGTTAATAAGCACCATTTACAAATTTGTTTCCAAATTGTATTAACTGGATCGGGGACATGGGTGTTTTGTTCTTCTCACTAGGGTTACCTCCCTGTCTTTACACTCTTTTCTATTCTTTAATTCATCCAGAGCTGAAACGTGGCAAAAACACTATTTGTGGATCAAAATACTACTTTGGCTTTACATGTTCTTTTATCAGTTGGTCCTCTCCACTTGCAACAATCAAGAATGTTACCCATGTAAATGACCTTTGGATCATCTTTGGAGTGATTACCCAGACACAGAAGCAGGCAAGCAGATCAAATGTGGACCAAATGGGCCCAGCGCAGTGGCCTAGAGGCTAAAGTCCTGGCCTCGAATGCTCCAGGATCCCATACGGATGTCGGTTCTAATCCCGGCAGCTCCACTTCCTATCCAGCTCCCTGTTTGTGGCCTGGAACCCTGCATCCACGTGGGAGACCTGGAGGAAGTTTCTGGCTCCTGGCTTTTCATTGGTGCAGCACCAGCTGTTGTGGCTGCTTGGGGAGTGAATCATCAGACGAAGATCTTCCTCTCTGTCTCTCTTCCTCTCTGTATATCTGACTTTGCAAAATAAATAAATAAAATCTTTTAAAAAAATGTGTACCAAGCAGGACTTGGGCTGATGCACAAAAGTGATGCCACAGTTGTAGGTTTTTATTCTTTTTTTAACATGAATGAAAGTTGTATTTTTCCAAGTCCTTTCTCTATGTCCATTGAAATTATTCTTATTCTTATTCATTGTTTTTATTCTTCAGTTGTTTCTGCCAAATTCCAAACTGGTAAGCTTTCATGTGTGATAAACCCTACACTAAGAAAACCTCAATTGTTCGTCAGCTGTATCACAATTATTGATTTATATCTGGTGAACCAAATTTGCACACATGGAATAAATCTGTTTACTGTCACTGTTAAAACCCGTGGGTTCTTCACCCTGTTGAATCCAGAAATAAAAAAAAAGCAAAAAAGCTGGTAATTTGTAGCAGGTATCTATCTATCTATCTATCTATCTATCTATCTATCTATCTATCTATCCCCAATCTACATTGTCATAATTTTATTATGATCTTGATATGCAGTTACTTGAATTCTCAAAATCGATCCCTGTTTTAAATGTGCTTAGTTATTGCTTGATCTTTTGCTGTCCATACACCAGACATCTTGAAAGGGTCAGATGATTTTGTGGATGGATTCATAGGATTCTGACTGGAGTGCTTTGATAACATCCTGTGATGAATTTTGATATAGTCAAGTTAAAAATGAAGTAAATATCATATATCTAAATAAATCCTTTCTTATATATTACTTTTCTTCTTTCACATCTGAACCCTGCAGTAAATAATTACTTAAAATAATTGATTTGATAATTGGCAATGATTATACCAGCACCATTTCTAAAATAGGGATATTTTGAATTGGAAATATGAATGTCTGCAAAATTAGAACAGCTCTCCATCTCTCTCCTCAAGAGGTGGTAAATGAAAGGGACAAAGTGTCTGTTTTCCTCCACACATTGTATACTTGAATTGATTATGCCTCATTTAAATTTCTTAATTTTATAATTAGTCAGTAGGAAAGACAATCATAGAAGCACAGTTTGAGCAATGTGTGTTTGCTGTTCTATCAAAGGCAATTAATATCAAAAGAATAAAGCAGAGTACAAAAACCAGAGCAGAGCTATTCATTTTCTACTTTAATGCTTATATTCAGTTCAAGAAATGGAACTCAGAAACTCTACCTTAATTGAAATATTTGAATAAAGGACAGAAAAAGAAAATTACAGCTATTATCTAAACAGAACATCCCTGAATGGCAGGAGGCTGTAGGAACAGGGAGTCAAACATTTCTTCATAATATTTAGTGTGGGAAGCCTATACATCAGGATATCAATATACAGATCATAGAAAAAGCTATACGTGATTAAGAAAAAAAAAAAAAACTGGAAAGACCAGTCTTGTCTCTTGAGGAAGAGAAAAGCATAAAGGAACAGCATGGCTTATCTGTGATAGAGGACTGAGACTAACACAGAGGAATCGAAGTAGAAGAAGAAATGAGTCAGAAAAAATGCTGTTCTGCTTTACCTCCCTAAATAAAAATAAGGTATCTATTGTTGTGTATTAAAAGGGAAGAAATAGTAATATTTGTAACTTGCATTATGCTAAAATAATTTATAATTTTAATTTACTATCTAGTTCCAAATTTTACATTTTATTATTTTTATCTTTTCATTGTTAAATTTTTATAATTACACAACTGTATGTTGCTTCACGTAGTTTTCTTTTAGAGCAATCTTAAGAGAAACCTTTCCTTTGATAATAAGTCGAGGTTAATGATACAATGCTAAGAGGTGTGGAGATGGACAGGCATTTGCCACAGCAAATGACACATGCAACCTGGGCTGGCAGCATCACACAGCTGAGACACCTGGATCCTGTATCTAAATGCTTGGCTGCACCTGCCAACGCTGCTTCAGATTTCAGTTTCCTGCTATACACACTCTAGAAGGCAGCTGGTAGTGGCAAAGTCCTTTGGCTTCTGACATTCACATGGGCAACCTAGACTGAATTCTCAATTCTTGGTTTTGAATTCTTGGCTGTTTGGATTGTTGGGGACATTTGAAATATAAATCAGCTTAGGACAATCTCTTCTTTTCTGCTTATCTCTGACTTTCACATAAATAAAAATGAGACAGGGACAGAAAGCATGAAAAATTACTAGATCAGCAGGAGTAAGCTTTTATAACAGTCCCAATTTAGCATAACAGATATATCAATTTTGAAAGTATTTCTATTCTAATATAATTTTAGTGAAGGTTATTAGAAATATTCCAATTCTAATTTCTAAACATTCCCTATCCCTTTTGTTGAATTATTTAAACAATGAAAATTTAATGTGCTTCCTTAATTTGAATCCACTTTCATAAGGAGAAATATTTTATAAAGATTGATTATATAAATGACTTTTTCAATTATATTCCTGGAGTTTGGTTTTCTGGTGGAAATGATCATTAAACATATGTAAATTTTGGAAGGAATTGCAAATAATCCCTTAGCAAGGCCTGGCTACCAAAACCAATATTATCTAGAATCGATAAAATTTATCTTGCAAGCACACTAAAATAACTGTAGCCACATAAATGAACCTTTTGCTTTCTCAAGTAAACAACTAAATAAATTAGTCCTTGTATTTTGTTACATGCTAGGGGAAAGAGTAAATGAGCAGAAAAAAAAAAAACCTACCATGCTCATTTCAAGCCATTTAATTCTCCATTTTAACCACATTATTCCAATTTTGAACCAGCAACAATAAGTTTCTAGGAAGCTTGCACTTAGAATCCAAGAATAAATGTTCAGCTCATATGAGCTTACAACTGTCCCGAAGCAGAGAGAAGATACAAAGTCTCTTAGTTCATGCTGCTCTGTCTCTGCTCCTGGCTGGATAAAACAAATCAGAAGAACAAGTTGTTCTTTGCCTGAGTTCACCTGCTGTGTTCCCAGGGAACTCCCCTTCCCATCTGGCTGCCAGTGGAGCTCTGGCTGTAGTGGATCTTGAATCTCTATTCGCAGACTGCCACTGGAGTATCTGGTCATTGCACATCACTGCATTATCTCTTCTGCTCCCCTGTGTCTGTCATTCTCCAATCGCCCCTTTGCCATCAGCTGTCCTCTCCTATTTCTGGGAATCTGCTGCTTTTGCGTCGCCCTGGCTAAAGATTCCCTATCTGGTTATATGTGTCCTTACCCTATTCTGCCATCTTGATTCTCATCTGCTTCTTTCCAATGTTGAATCCATCTATAGTTTACTTATTTACTTTTTGCTAAGCTGTAGCATAGTACTTCAAGAAGATTATGAAAAATACATTTAAAAGAAAAATAAGTTAACATGGAACCATAATATTAAATGTATATTTAGCTATTCTTTCTTAATATTCACTTCAATGATCTTTTTGAAGCCTCCAGTATAATTACAGATGAAGTTTTTTGAACTAAGAACCTCACTGTTCTCTTTATCTGGTCTTTGAGGTCTGAAGTAGCAAACAATAAATTCTCAAAGATCAATTTATAGATCAGTTATACTCTTACCAGTTATTATATCAATATACAAAGTTATTTTAGTATATGATATCCTGCCATCTAAGCAAGCTGTTGTTTAACCCCCTACTACCATGACACCCCCAAGCAAAAAATAGTCATATCTTGCTGTATGTAATTTTAAATTATTTTTATTTTTATTTTCATGATAGAGTTCCTTAAAGGGATTTCTACTTCCACACTCCAAAATTTCCAACCTCCTTCTGTTGTATTATGCCAATAGAATAGTCTTTCAATAGTCTCAAGTCCATTATTTTTATTTAAGTGTATCGTGACATTGTAAGTGTAGACAATGGTAGCATCGTTTTTTCAATATATATTTGACAGTTCCAACGGGAGTCTATTTTGACTCAGAAGTAGAGATGCATATTGCAAAGTTTCTTCAATTCAAGGTATACTACTTTTTGTGTTTTTAAACTTCTAATAATTAATTATTAGCCTCCTAATTTTATCATTCAAATATCTTACTAATGTATTCATAATTATGCCATTTTTCTCTGTTTTATTGAAAATATCATTCACATTAAATTTCATGTTTAATGCTGTTTTTATTCAATGTATTTGAAAATCTGTTTTGCCTGTCAGATGAAGGAGTTTTGTCTCTTATGTACACTTAAATCTACTTATATTTTTATCAATGTCCTTCAGTTTACCTACTTAATGAGCTCTTTTCTCTGGACATAGACCATTCAGCATGTGAGCTGTCTCCTGGAACAGAGAATACTTTGGTCACTGGAGTCTACTCCACAGTGCAAATCCTGTGTGTAATGAAAATTGAAGCCACTTAAACTGTTACGGCCAAGTAATGTAGAAGACGTTAAATTTTTTGGAAGTAAGTGCTCCATTATCACTGTGCCATGGTTCCAGTATGTCCTCCAAAAGTTCACATTTTGAAATTTAATCTTTAGTTTCATGTGTTAATCATATTTGGAGGTGGAGTCTGTAGGACACAATCAGGATGAGGTGAAATCATGACAGTAAGATCCCTGGGATGGTGTTAATTACACTGAACACAAAAGGAAGAAGGACGCAAGCTTGCACAATCGCTTTGCCTTTCCTGTGGTGCTTCTTACTACACTGAGATGCAAACCAAAATTCATCACCAGATGCCATGCAGGTGCCAGCACAGTACTCTCAGATTTCTCAGTCTCTAGACCTGTGTCTTTTATGCGTAGTATGTCCTGGGTGTTTTGTTATAATAACCAAAAATAGATTTAAACACACTCTGAGTATGCATGTTTAATAAGCTGTTTACAGGAATCCTCTATACTTTCACTTGAGCTACAGTGTTCATCACCCATGATGTTACATTGCAGAGGTTTCAGAATGCACAGCAGTCTAAATAGAATACCCAATATTGTGACATAAAAGAAACTCCTTCCTTTCACATCAGTAATAATCTGTAATCATTCTATCCATTTTCTGGACTTCCCTCTGATTCTCAATATTGACTTTTGAAGTTTAACCAAGCAGAAAATAGAATTTTTAGATAAAACACTTGATATGTTACTTTGATTTGACAGCCTACTAGGCTGTATGTTATACGATGAGATATTTAAATGACTTGCTTACAAGTTTTCTGTTTGTAAATTCAGCCTGGAAATGCCTAACATTCATTATTTATATGAGTATTTAGTGCTATAGGTTTTGTGTTTCACAATGCTGTGTTATTGAGTATTTCATTGTTTCAATCAAATATAAGAAAAATAAGATACAATGCCACATTTTTGGTTTTTTTGAAAATGGAGATTTAATATAAAATCATAAAGTATCTTAATTTTTTGATTACATGGAACCTATTTGACTTTGTATTGCAGGATAGTTTTAAGTAGAAAATCAGAATTTTCAAAGATCATGAAATGAATAAAATATGTTACTTTGTTTTTGAATATTTTGGTTAGTTGGTAATACATTAAACTGTTGTTTTAGAATTTGTTGATCCAGCTTATTTTAGAAAAGATGTAGTAATTTGCATATTTTTCTCATTAGATTAATTTCTTGGGGTACATTTTTTCTTCTTATGTTTAGGTTCTCAAACTTAAGATAAAATTATTTCCAAATGTAATCTTTTCAGAAGATCATAATTGCAATTAGTAATTAATTTTAGATCATAGAAAATAGCAGTGCTGACTTCTTTGTTACTTTATAATTAATCATAAAATCATTTAAATGATGCTGTATTAATGTCTTTTTAGAAAAACAAATTAAGCAAAATTATAACTAAAAATTGAAGCAAAATAAATGAATATGTATTCTCAATTCAATTATGTTAATAAGTAGCCTTACCATGACTGTACAAATTCTATTATTGAATCCTGTTGATTCAATCAACGTAGTGTCATGTCTTTGTAAAAATAAGCTGAATATAAAAAAAAAACTATTTTAATCCAGCAAATATTTATTAGTTCTAACATGGAGATAAATATGAGATCCAATGTAATCATTATCAAGAGATGAATCTAGGTGAGCTTTTTACATTTTCCTTCTGCTTCCTATGTCTGTGAATTTCTTCGGGCCTGCCAAATTTGACATAATTTGCTATGATATTTTTTTTCACACCAGAAAATGAAGAAATAGGATGACAGTGATGGAATTTTTAAAGAATAAATGTAATTAGAGCAAGAACAAAATGTTCCCTGAAGGAAGACTGTTCTTTTGTGCCTTTATAAAACCATGGAGGGTAGGAATTTGCACAGTAGTTGAGAGGCCTGCATCTTGCACTGCACTACTGCAGTGAGTACAGGTCCCACTTTCACTTCTTGCTAATGTACGCCCTGGGACACAGAGGATTCAAGGCGTTCCTTCCCTTGCGGTACCTGGGAAGCCTAGAACGAGTTCTGGCTCAGGACTGGCTACCAGGCTGCTGGGAGCCTTGGGGGAACTGACTCATGGGTAGGAGCAGTTTGCCCCACTTTTCTACCCCTTCAATGAATCAAAATATTCCCTTCAGACTCTTTTCATACATAGAATCAATAAATAATCCTTATTATTATTAACAGATTAAGCATCTCCCCTTTGAGGCTAGTCTTCTGTTTTTAACATTTTTATTTATTTATTTATCTACTTTCATTTTATTTGAAAACCTGAGAGAAAGAGAAGGATGAGGAAGACAAAGATTTCCTTCTGAATTTCTCAGCCCAGGTGCCTATAATAGCCAGGTTTCCATCAAGCTGAAGCTAAGAGGACAGAACTGAAGTGGTATCTCTACCCAGGCTCGAAAGGGTAGCAGAAACCCCACCATGAAACATCAGTCACCATTCTGCTTCCAAAATGTGCAAGCACAGAGCAGAATCAGAATAGAGAAACCACAGCTGAAATCCACACTCTGACTTCAACCACTGTGCCACGGGTCTGCACCTTAGGATGGTACCTGAGCTAATTATGCTGCACTGATTTTTAATATTTTTAGACTTTCACATTTTACTTTTGTTAGATATGAACACAAATTTCTTCCTCCAAATATTTTTTAAGATAGCATAACCTATTGTCCTTTCCTGTTCTACAGTTTCACATTGTTGTGTTTTGTATTTCTCTTAAACTTTGTTATGGAAAGCCAAGGAACTGGGTACAAATTTCTTGCTCTGGTAGTTCTGCACCAATGAATAAAACATTAACAAGTTCCATTTCCATAATTTACTGGTAACACCTATATGAAGCAAAAATATGTTCTGTGACCAAATAATCTTAAAATTCTGGATTAGTCATTTTTATCGATCGAAAGAACGATGTGATGTCTATTACCCTCCATTAGCCATAATATCTATTGAATATTTAATTGTTAACAGGTTATCCTAGAGTAACAATTTCTTTCAGATGTTGAATTAGAATTTGCTTTATTGTCTAGTAATTTTTGAAAGTTACTTTCTTATATATATATAAAACCTTTGAGAATTTGGGGCAGATTTACTGACAGAAGGAGAAATGAATAGAAAGACCTTTCATCTGCTTGCTCACTCTCCAAAAAGCTGACAGCTGAAGCTGACCTGCTCTGAAACTGGAGCCAGGAGACTCTTCAGGGTCCCACAAGGGTGCCGGGTGCAAGTCCTTGGGCCATCCTCCACTGCTACCTTAGCCACAGGCTTGGAGCTGGATGGGAAGTGGAGCAGTCATATGGGATCCTGGAGCTGGACGGGAAGTGTAGCAGTCATATAGGATCCTGGCCTGTGCAAAGTGAGGATTTAGCTGTTGAATCTCCACGCTGGGCCCAAGACAAATTCTTTCTTTCAGTCAGTCTTCACTCAAAAGTTTTAAAATCTCAAATCCATAATAGAATGTACTTGATCTCTGGAATTTTTGTTAGCTTCTGGATTTGTAGCATTAAGAATCTGTAAGGCTAATGGAAATACTTCATTTTGTTGATTAATCCTGAGCACATCAAATGCCTTTAATTAATAAATCTTCTTTTAACTGATTACTTTTAAATGAAAATATGTTCTTGCTTAACTAGGAATGAAGATCACTTAACTTCAAGATTTCTATGCAGATTTCAAAATATTTAACTGGATTTATGCTAATTAAAATTGCAAATAATTTCTATGCAAATGATCCTTGCACATGTTCCTGTAATTTGCAAGTTAAGTTCCCATGTCCTTTTGACTAAAACCGGGCTCACTTTTACATTTTCTGTAAAATATTTTTATACTTTCAAGTAAAATACTCAGATATGCTGTTGCTTTTTTTAAAGATTTTTTTTTTGAGGGGACAAATCAGATTTCCCGAGAAAATGGGAGACAAGAGAGAAAGATCTTCCATCATCCGGTTCACTCTCCAAATTCCCCAACTGCTGGAATTAGCTATACGTTTATTTATGCAAATTTGTGTAATTATGAGTTAGAGTTTACAGTTGCATTATCATTGTGTATTGTAATAATTTTGGTTTCTAATTAATGTTATTTTCTGAAATACTGAAGTTAGTGGACAAACTAATTTAATATGAAAAATTCCTTGATGTTAACAAGCAAAAAATATTTTAATGGCTCTGGCTCGTGAAACATCATGAAAATATTGTATTGCATAACATATACACTGCATACATTCAACATAAAAAAGTGAACACACTGAGATTTATAGCTTATAGAAGTAACAAAGCTTAAACCACCATTGAAATCAGTGAAAGTAATGTCAACATGTTACATTCCTTAAAGTAGTTTAGAAGCCATTTTAAAACCCTAAAAAAAAAAAAAACTATGCTTTCCTCCATTCCAAATATATCACTGTTTGCGTTTGAGGTTTAATTTTGAAATGTATATAAACAGAGTCAAAGAGATTGTAGTCTTTAGATGCAGTTTATGTGTTACTGCAAAATTTTAGGCATGTCTTTTTTTCCCCATTGTTTGTGTACCATACCAAATCGGTTCACTTATCTAATCAACATTTATGCAGTCTAATATTTGGAAAACTTCCTGTTTTCCTGATGTGTGAATATCTGCAGTAACCCTGTGTGAATAACCCAGCCAGGTCACTAGGTGCATCAGTGTGATCAGCCTGATCTCTGCCACAACGAGCCTTCCTGCCCTCCCCTGATTCTTACCTGGGGTCATTCAGGTGCACACTACAATCTCTTCACACCATTGGCTTCAATAGTCCTCAAAACTCTAATACAAAATGCAGTCACTTCGCCGGGTACACACACTGGGTCTCTTGCTCTCCTTTCTCTGTTTCTCTGAGACCCTGCCCTTGAAGCTCCTCCCCTAGAGCGCCCCATGTGGCAGGGTGCAGCAACTCTTCTAACACCGATAAACACAACAATTCCTTTAACCAATGAGCCACAACCAGATATTATTCCATGTGCATTTAAGTATTTATCCAAATCCATTTGTGAGAAATGTGATTATTCCTTACAAAACAATAGATATTTAGTTTCCTTCACTGGGGGTTATTAAAATAATTAAGTGCCAATTTAATCTCCTGACTATATATTTTCCACTGTGCAGTTGGATGAATTTTGAACCAAAGGAATGCCTGTGTTCAAATTGACATGAAATGCCCAGTTGACCATACCACACTAAAGTGAGACACAAAAAAATAGCCTCATTCTTTTTTCTCATGACAGCCCATATTATCCAGAAAAATGTGAACACTGTCTCTCAGTACCTCTGTTTTTACAAATGTAACGTTAAAATATGTATGATTGTTTCAATGTTCTATTCTGTTGCAGCATTTCTCTCATATCCCTTTAAATACTAATATATATTTTAAAAGGCACTTGTTGAATTTAATGCCATTAGTATGAAACTTTTGTTTTATTTATCTTAAGGGCAGAAAGATAGATACAGGCAAGCTGATGGAGTTTTTGTTTGTTTTTTCTCACTGCTTCTCTCTCCAGATGTCTCCAACACCCAGGATTCCAAGCCAGGACCAAGGAATTCAACTCAAACTTGCCATGTGGGTGGAAAAGATGTCATAGCTCTGAAATAGCATCACTGCCTAGCAGAATGTGTGCTAACAGAAGGGTGGGGTTCTCAGAGAGCCAGACCTCTCTCTCTCTAGGCAGTCTGATACAACGTGTGCGTCTCCAAGAAGCGCATTATTCACTGCACCAAATACTGCCCTCAAAATTGTTTTTGAAAGAGATAGAAATTTATGTTATTTATCAGGTTGCAGTTCTTTAAGAAGACTACTTGGCAGCATGTTGGGGTTGCCAGCGTAATGGCTCTACTAATTTATCCTCCACCAACAAACAGTGCCTTTCGATTGGCTCAACTTCAACAGTTGCAACCGTCAGGGGAGTGAAACAGCGGACGGAAGATCATTCTCTCTGTGTGTCTCTTTCTCTCTGTGTGTCTGCTTTTTGAAAAAAATAAACAATTAAAAAAGGAAGTTACTTAAAAATCACCATAACCTGGTGATTTAGCAAACAAAGAAAAAGAATAAGAAGAAACAATAATCTCTACAGAAAGGCTTGTTCAGTTCCAGAAGGTCACCAGAAAACACAAGGGAGTACTGGGTAATACTACATAAAATCCACCAAACCCATATGTTCTTGAAATATAAGCCATCAATTTTCACTTCTTATCATGAACTCTTTCAGATGGAAGACAGAACTGATGACAGATCTGAGTTATACAGAAACAATGAAGAAGTATGCTGGAGCAATCTGTGAAAAATACTAAGAATCTTTTTCCATGTTGGGCAAAAAGAATAGAGCTCTCCCTTTAGAATAAGCTCAATTTAACAACCAGAGCTTCAGCGTGATGTGTTGGCAAGTGAGTGCACATGTCCATCTATACCCATGCTGAGAACGTGTTCTGAGGCCGCTGGTGAATTGTGTTGTGGGTCCCTGAAGTGTCGCATTACCTAATGCTTTTTATTTATCACTTGATCTGTGTCTTTGACTTGAGGGTTGACTTTGAGAATCCTGGGTGATAAATGATTTTTTGTCAATCAGATCCAAAGCAACACTTCCAAACTGGATGTATACATTCACGCTGACAAATCCGAGCAAGTTTAAACCCTTCTGACATTTGTTTGCTGTCTTGCCCCATCATCATTTTGGTGATGCAACGTAGAAATGGAATTAATTGTGCACCTGTGTGCTAGCAACACTTCATGTGATAAATCGGAAAGTAACTAAGTGCATCTGAGCTGACAGTTTTCAATTATGAAATATTCGACAGCAAAATCTAACTCAAAGAGAGAGAGAAGTTCAGGATCAGTACAGCTTCCAGTTTTTAATATCATGATGGTTAATGCTCCTTAGAGATTAGCACTGTCCAGTTTACAGCACCTCAATTTATTAGCAAATGTGCTTTATTTGCATAAATGGATCATACTAGAAGTGTGTAAAAGGAGCTACCCCATCTGCAGCAATATAGATAATCTAATTACATGTCTTGTTTCTCAAAAGAAATCAAATAAAATGTATTTTTCTTCCTGATTAATTTGCACTGAAATCATTGAGTGACTTTAATTTTCATTAGTCAGTTGATGCTAAGCTTTGTTAAGAGCTCAATAAAAGCTGCATTTGAATCTATAACACCAATCAGGGAACAAGATTAATTTCCACATTGATGGATTTCTCCTGAACTCTGACAAGAGAAGGACAACAAGAACTATGGAACAAAGGACTGGTTTCCAAGAAAAAAGGTACTTTGAAAGAACACAATTATCCCAGCTGGAAAACAGAGTCAATGCCCGATCCAGCTTCCTCCAATAGGGACTGACAAACAGGAGAAAATAAATAAATAAAAAGTGTCACACTAGGGCTAGAATTTGAAGAAATGTATTGGGAATGTTTCATTTAGTAAACAACAGTAGGGCTGGGGTAATCCTGTGCACTAGAATAAAAGGTTGTGACACTCAGCACGGAAGCACAGACACAACCCTAATAGGGAATGTCACCTAAGATTCTACAACATTCTCCTTCACTGTCATTTCGCCCATAGTTAAAACAAGTTTCATTTCATTGTGATGAATTTAGAAGCAATGATGGAATCCCAACTATCAAGAGAGGATATAAAAATAATTTGAAAAAGCTGGTATATAAAACTATAACAATTATTCAACCTATTCAAGTTAAAGGCAGAATAACGTTGAAGAGGTATTTACTTATGTCCCAGGTAACGAGTTCACTTTCTACACAATATTATGAATAGGTCAAAAGGAAGGAAAAAAAAAGTGGCACATAATTTGGGGAAAAATACAGCAATTATAGAACAACTCTAACTTATGACACTAAGATTACTATTATTCAATTAAAAATTTAGAATTGTTATGACTCCTATGTTAAGGACTTTTACAAGGAAAATCTAAGATCGGTTGAATTTCATGAAGATTACTTAAGCACAACAATGATTCTAGCATTCCACAGCCTTACCCCATCATATGTTCAAGTTATACTTACAGCCAGAGAAAAGGAAGTGACATATAGAAAGAAAATCTTCCTCTCTGTCTCTCCTCTCTGTATATCCACCTTTCCAATAAAATAATAATAATAATAAAAATAAATCTTTTTTAAAAAAAAGATTGCCACTTTACTTCCTTTCCCACGTCTCAACAAAGCACTAGAGTCAATTTACTGAGCTCAAGCTCCAGTCAGTTGATGCATTGACTCAGAATGGCAAGCAGCTCACTATGGGGCGAAGGTGGCTTTTGCAACAGACTGGATCCTCCCTACCCTACGACCAGTGAAGCCATTCACTTCGTGGTTATGGATATTGCATGACTGTAGGAGTTCTGGCTAGGCTGATGAACTGAGAGAAGCATGGGTTATAAAGTCTGCATTCCTGGAACCTTGCCCAGTTCTGAACCAAAGGCCAAGAGTGTCCTGAGTGCTGGGACGTACCTTCCAGAGGGTATGGTGGTCACACTACAGAGTACATAGGTGCTCTGTGAAATTTGTGTGTGTGAGTAGCGGGGTGCGAAGGCACTGTGCACTCTCTCCACACAAGTAATTAAATTATTCACATTGGCAGAGAAGGGCTAACACACTGTACAAACCAGCCAGTGTCAGAGATCTCTCAGTCCACGCATTGCAGTCAGAGATCCGTCACATCCTATTCTGATGGCATCTGGTTCCTGTGCCAAATGAACATTGGCCAGAACTCTTTAGTTGGACCCAAGAAACACGTCTAAATACCAAGCATCAGCTACATGCATCTGCCCAATGGAGACACACTTCAAAGTCTAAAACCTTCATAGGAGATACAAACAAGCCATCTCCAAGTTGCACAAAAACCAATGTAGAATATAAGAAAGCTGAACAAGGAAGACAAAATACATTCTCCAAAACAGCACAATAACAAATTAATATTAGACTGAAAAGATGGAGCGATGATCAAAATGCCTAAAAAGAGTTTCAGTAGACTAATTTAGGATTACTCAAAAAATCTAGAAACATTTAAAGATAAGAAATTTTACATAGAGACAATGCTATTGAAGAGAACCAAAGAAAATAGGATACAAATTCAATATACTAAATAAAATATATGATGAAAATCATTGGTAACAGACTCAGTGAGGAAGAAGATAGACTATCTGAGTTAGAAAAAAAAGTCTTTTTAAATGTCTCAGACAGAAAAAAATAGAAAAAAAATAGAGATTAGAATCATTCATATAGTCAAATATTCCAGAATATAACATAACCTAAATAACTAAAACAAATAAGGAATCCATGCCTAGTTATTAAAGAATCTCTAGCTAGGTTGAGAGCAGATTTCTCATTTGAAACCCTGTAGACTGGGAGAAAATGAAAAGTTACTGCCCAAGGTTTAAAAGAAATATTATATTAATGCATAATACATTAGCAAGCAAATATCTCACTTTCAATGAATCACTTCTACAGCAAGCAAAAACTCAGCTTGTCACCACCCAACAGACCTTACAAATTAAGCCTAAATGTGTACCACACATGGAAATAAAAAAAATAAATAACAATTAGCATGAAAACATATGAAGGCAGAAAACCACCCAGCCAAAGTGCAAAGGAAATTCAAGCAAATCAGTGGGATATTTAAAAAAAGTCATCGAAGAGTCATTATTTGTTAATGATAACTTTGAACATAAACGGTCTAGAATTCTGCAATTAAAACACACAGACTGAGTAGTTTAAAAAACAAAAAACACAATCTATCCAGATACCAGCCAAAACAAGTAGCTATTCTCATAACAGAGAAGACAGATTCCAAGGTAAAATTGTTGAGACAAATGTGACCATAATGAAAATTATAAGGGGATTAATGGATCAATTCAACGCGAAGATTTGGATACAGACAACTGTTTATAAACTAAGTATTACGGTGCAGTTATTTGAAATAAATATTAATATATGTAAAAGGAGGCCTTTAATTCACTACAATAATAATCACAGACTCCAAGATACCACTTACATCAACTGAAAATTAGCCAGACAAAAATAATAAAAAACAAAGATAAACTACATTGACATCATATGCATTTAATTGCTATCTAATCAATGTTTTACCCTGCAGCTGCAGGAAATTTTATTTATTCATGCAAAATTCTCTAGGTTATGCCATATCCTGGGCCATAAGTCAAATCGCAACATGTACAAAAACAGTTGAAGTGATACCATGTATTTATCATGACCACAATGGAATAACTCTAGAAATTAATAATATAAGGAATTCAAGAAAATATGCATAGACATGGAGGCTGAACAATATGCTTCTGACTGAACGAGTATCATAAAAGAAAACAGAATTTGAAAAACTTTCTTGAAATAAATGAGGAAGACAACACAGCACATCAAAACATATAAATATAGCATAAGAAATAGTAATGAGAGTTAATAGCAATTAGTGGCTATATAAAAAAAATCAGAAAACTGTCAACTAAATATCTTCCAATGGATGGAAAGGGTCTGGAAAAAAAAGAAAGATAAAACTATGACCTACTGTAAGTTAAAAAAAATCAAGAATTAGAGCAGAAATATAAGTTAAAAATATAAAGATCAACTAAATGAAAAATTTTTATTAAACAAAACTGATAAACCATTGTCCCAACTTGCCAAAAAAAGAAGACACAAATTATTATTATCAGATAGAAAAGGGGAATATTATGTCCAAAGCCACAGAAAAAAAAGAATAGGAATTACCAAAAAGAGCTGTATTCCCACAAAAAAAAAATATATATATCAATAGATTCCTAAAGAAACAAAAATCACTAAAATTAAGCATGGGAATATAAAAAATATGAACGAACCAGTATCCAAGGATGCAAATAAGTCAGTAATTAAACTGCTTCTGAAGAAACAAAACCACTGAACTGGATGATTTCACTGCTGACTTCCACAAAACTTCAACAATAGCCAGTCCCAATTCATTCTTTGTTTTGAACAAAATTCACATTTTATATAGAGTGAAATAAACTATGCAAAATCAATTTTCTTCAACAAAAGCAACAGCTGTGTTTTCTATGTTATTGTTAATTAACTACAGAAATTTTATGTAGGTTTTTTAAGTTTTGTTGGCATATCAAGACAGGGCAATAGAGTCATGGAAAAAAGTGCAAAAGAGGTCAGTCCATGGCGTCTACACTCCCTTGACCATTAAACGCAGATGTTCAGCATAAATCTGCTAAACACATGTAGGGTCAACAAAGGAATGAAAATAGTAGCAGCTAGATGCAAGATAACAGTGTCAGGTTATTCACTGCCTATAGAACCCTTTATGCTCATTTGATCGACGCAGAATTCACACTGGACTCCTTGTCTTGGTGAACTCAGTAAATCTTCTCAGCCAATTGTCCATTATGGATTTTTGACTCCTTTTACTCAAAACTCCTATTAGTCTAAAGGTCAAAAGTACACATTTCTTTAAATCTATTCCTTTCTTCCACAAATTATTATTAATTCAAACCCAACATTGGACCCACTATGATAACACTATGTCTAAAATGATTTCACTAAAACAATTAGAGTGCTGCTGCCAGTGACATAGAAGTGAAACATGGCACTTAAAATGTTATCTTCTGGAAGAACTGGAAGATCCTTTACATTTTGAGAATTTAAAGGGATCCATTTTAATAGGGAGTTGAATGATGAATGCGTTCGGTGACAAGCCTAGAGGCAGAGATAACTCTGATTAAATGCTCTAAACATATCAAAGTTTATATTAAGCAAAGTTACATGACCATTGGTGTGTTAAAGTGCCCCGCATGCATGTTTGGAGACTGTCCACTTCCATGACTGTCATCCTCAAACTTCTCACAGGAAGACCTTCAGTAGGGCATACATATTAGGAAAAAACTTATTGGCAGGCAGTCGGATGGCTTCATAAATGTCAGTTGGAAGTTTCTATATTTGCCTCTGTATCTCTTTTATTCTCCAACAAGGAAGTTCAGTTGAGAGAATGTCATTATTAAGTCCCTGCTGAACACGTCAGTACAATGGTCTGATGTGTGAATCTGAGCTGTCTCATGCTGGAGGGTAAAGGATGTAACCCTCTAAGAGTGTTGAGATGTTGCTCTGAGAATATCTTTAAATTCCTGAATAATGAGCTCCATTATTGCATTTCTTTATAGTAGCTCTCAGAAGTTAATTAAGACTCCAGGTTACCTTGCTGAGGTCCGTGCAATTTCCTAGGATGTTTCATTTAAATATAAATCTTGGGTGCCAAGTTCACAGCTACCTTAAGCCAAAACTCATGATATATTTGAATAGTTTGCATCACTTCAATTGGTGAATACAATACTTCAGTCAAGCTTCTGGCTGCAAAGAGATTCATACCTCAAGATCTCTCCCAAAGCCCCTTGTAAAAGACAGGGCATTTTTTAGGAAAACAGTGATAACAATGATATCTGAGTCTGTGACCGCAGTATAGAGTACAAATGTTCAGCCAGCTATAGTTATTCCATCTAATGTTTGTATCTCCATTTAAGCCATCTAAATATAAAACAACTCTTTGTAGAAGGTCCATGAAAATCCCAAAAGCGTCATGCATGAGTGCCCACTGAGATTAGCAAGTTTGCTCCATTTCCTTCCCTCCATCTTCACTGTTTTGAAAAACTGTGGAAATCACACTAGTGAGTTCAAGAAGCAGCTGGTGATAAGTGGGGGAAAAAAAAGGAACTTCCTCAGATGTTCCTAACATAACAGATAATCCTGTAAAAGAACTGATTCTGCCAACTGCATATTTAGAGCTCAGGGGCTATTTCCACAGAAGTCTAGACACAATTTTCACTTGGGATTAAATCCACTGCACACAATGTAAGCAGATCACAGCAATATTCCGTGGTTAGTTCCTATTCCTATGTTGTTTCAGTGTGAAATGCACAGGCAGTTTTTCTGTATCAGCATCATAATTTTTCTGCATCACCACTCTTCTCTCGGGTCCAACACTGAGCCTCACCAACGTGGATAGATGCTTTCCCGTGCCATGGCCTCTGTGTGGGCGGTGACACTGGAAAGGAAGCAAGAGTCTCACTTCCCTGAGCCTTTGTGCATGAACGCAGCTCTCACGGATCTCCAGCATCTGCTTCTGCCCTCTCTCCCAAGAGAACCTCTTGGTAACAACTGTAGTCTAAAAGCACTTCCTCACCTCTTCATCAGAATTTATCTAGCTCTCCTGCAGAGTCTGAAATGTATCAGAGGTAAAACACATGCATTGTAAAGGTTTATGTTTCTGTATTTGTATATCATAAAATTAAAAAAAAAAAGTAACCACTACAATCAGTATGATTCCAGAGCTTTTTCCCTGCAATACTCTGAATTAGTTAGTAAACTTAAAAATAAAACCGCTGGCCTGGCGTGATAGCCTAGTGGCTAAAATCCTTGCCTTGAACACACTAGGATCCCATATGGGTGCTGGTTCTAGTCCCAGCAGCCCTGCTTCCTATCCAGCTCCCTGCTTGTGGCCTGGAAAAACAGTCAAGAATGACCCAAAGCCTTGGGATCCTGCACCCCATGGGAGACATGGAAGAGGTTCCTGGCTCCTGGCTTCAGGTTGGCTTAGCTCCATCAATTGTGGAGGCTTGGGTTGTGAACCAACAGAAGGAAGGTCTTCCTCTCTGTCTCTCTTCCTTGTTTTCCAACAAAAATAAATAAAACATTAAAAAAAGATAAAAGTAAAATGGTAGAAAAACATTTTAATTTTCTCCTTTACATGTTTTCTGAAATATTTTTGTTCATCTTTTTAATATCCAAACAAATTTGAATATCTCATTAGAATTTCAAAAATTCTTTGGCTCACAATATATATTAATGTTTTTTTGTTTCTTTTATCTTATTATTATTTTTTTAAGTTGTCTTAAGAGGGGAGATAAATGGTTAGAATTAATTCCTCAGAAATTCTATTTCAGTCTCTGTCATTCCTGTTTCGTTACGCCTACTGCCTCTTGTCAGTATTAGCAAACGATTTTTTTTTAAAGATTTATTTATTTATTGAAAAGGCAGATATACAGAGAGGAGGAGAGACAGAGAGGAAGATCTTCCATTCAATGATTCACTCCCCAAGTGAGCGCAACGGCCGATGCTATGCCAATCTGAAACCAGGGTCCAGGAACCTCTTCCGGGTATACCACACGGGTGCAGGGTCCCAAGGCCGTCTTCGACTGCTTTCCAACAGGCCACAAGTAAGGAGCTGGATGGAAAGTGGAGCTGCCGGGATTAGAACTGATGCCCATACGGGATCCCTGCGCTTTCAAGGCGAGGACTTTAGCCTCTAGGCCACGCCACCGGGCCCTAGCAAATGATTTTTGATGTCATCTGCTAACAAAATGCATTAAAATGACAAGAAAAATTTAAAACTAACTTTTTCATATTTTAATTTCTTAGGTCCTTAGTATAAACCAAGGTCCTTAGTTCAAACCAAGTCTCAGGAATTTGGTATGGTTCAGACTGCTGACAGGGAGTGTGACACCTTTTCTTGTCTTCTCAAAGTTAGACACAGTTTCCTCACAAGGTCATTCTTGGTAAGCTTATCAGATGCAACGCACTTCCGGAGCTCTGTGTGGCCAACTGCCTGGAAAGGGTGGAGATACACCTTTGCAAGAGCTGCACTTTGGCCAGTGTTCATGGGAGCTTTGTAGTAGATTGAGTGCTCATTGGAGAATAAGGAACTACCTGGAACTTATAGGATTAAAAAAACAAAACAAAAAACACCCTGTTAATTATGTAACCATGTTTCTCTGACATTCCTTTCTGTTATTATTTTTTTTTAACAGCACCCTCAATCATTACAATGACATAATAACCAGCTTCTGGGAGCAACATGCTCACTGGCTCACCTGAGGGGAGTTTAGTCCCCTGGTCCTGTTACTGATCTTCAAGCCTGTATTTCTAAGTCTTTTAGCTCCTCTCCTTCAGCCTTCTTTCTTGCAGGATTGCTGTGTGTTGATACACAACACAAAATGAACATATACTTAATTTCTCAATACCTAAATAAATAGCTTCTTCAGTTTTCAATGGGGTTTCATTGATTCTCAAAAATTCTATATATTAACAAATCAAAATCAATTTATACTTCAATTTACAAAGTTATCTGAGTGCATTCTTCATTATGTAGAGTCTTACAATTTCATCATTTGTACCCTCAGCAGTGATTCTTCAAATTAAACGCTTAACTATTAATCTTGAATCTGTGAAAAATAAGTGGTCCTGGGAGAATTTTCCCAGATAGATCTTGTAAAACCTAAAATGATTTGAATGAAGTAAAAGATGCTTTATTTAATTGCAAGTATACTATTGAATCAGCAAATATTTCAAATTGATGAACAAACTCGACTTTTCCAATAATAAAATAAACCTTAAAAAGAAACCAGATAAAGTGTTGTATGTTTTGTTTACCACTCAAATTATATCTCTAAATCCTAAGGTAAATGTATGTGTTTTTCTGTGTGTGTGTGTGTGTGTATAAATTTAGAATGAAAAATAAATGGCAATTACTTTAGTTCAACAATTCAAAACACAAAATGCATTGGGCTAAGACATGTCAAATATCTCTTTCTCTTTCCCACTTTCTTTCTTTTGACATTTTCCCATCTCTCCCTTCCCACTGTTAAAGCTTAAAAGCATCTTTGAGATAATCATTTATTAATTTTCAAGTGATGAGCTCATTGAATTATGTTCAGTTGATGTCTATGCTAAGAATCAAGTTAGCTAAGAATTAAAACTAATTACTATTGGTGAAATACCATTTTCTGTTATGGGATTTCATCATGTTTTCTTCATAAAACCTAAAGTAATCGAATTACCAGACCTAATTTATGCACTCAAAATTGAACACATTTATCCTGGAGTATTACAGAAGGGATTACTGGAATTCCTCTGGTTTTCCTGATTCATTTAAAATAAAGTAAACAACAATAATTTAAACTTCTTTGCTCTCCTTGGAATGAAAAATTCAGGTAGGTTAGTAATTATGGCTACACCGGTAAATGAAAGCATATTAGTCTACCTCCTCTGGTCCACGGAAGGATCATCATCCAAACCCTGGGATTCCTCCGATGTGCCTTTAAACTGTATCTTTTCTATTCAGCTTTATTTCGGTTTATTCCTCTCTTGTTGGAAAGCTATTGCTTTTTAGAGTTGCAGCCTTCCTAATTCCCACACTTTGCTTTCTGCCTGATCCCAGGTTATATAGAGGCAGCCTGTGCTCCCTCCTGGGCTCCAACTGAGATAGAGCCTTCTAAATGACTGACCTCTTCACTCCTAAATGAAGCTCTCTCATTTGAAACGCTCCTACTGATAAACTCTGACTCATTATCTTGCAAACGTTAAGGCTAAATAATCTCCAAAATTACTCAAATGCTTTGGAAACACAGTACCTGAATTTCACTCCAACAGATACCCTGCAGCTGGAAACTGAACAAAATTCAGTTAAAATAGAACAAAATGAGGTGGGAAAAAAATCACAAAGAGAAACTGAATGGCTACAGTTGCATGCAGTCTTAGTCTCCAATGTTCAACATTTTTGTGACATGGACCAAGTTCAAAGGAAAATGAAACTGCTGACTGATGTGTCCATGTGTCTGTCTTTGTCATTTGCCTCAAACGCAGAGTTGAACGACATCTCTTCCCCCCTGAGACAACGCCCTTGCAGTAATTCACCTTGGTCATCTACATGCACACAACATTACTCCCCAACTTGCAAATGGATGTCAAAATTGTTACTGACAATAACAGCGGAATTATTTCATATTATACCTTAATGATTTACACGTTTAAGGCAGCACATCTGTTGAACTGTTAGTATATGAATGAGCCTAATAAAGAGGGAGGGGAAATGAATAGAATTAAACAATTTTTACATGCACAAAATCTTCATGTTACTCATCCAAATGCCCCAAAGCAGAGCATTATCACAATTTTCTATCCTTGATTTAGGAAACTCCTAGATAAAGCACAGAGTAAGTTGATTTTGTAATTTAAGTGGTACACTTACATAAGTCTTCATTGCTAGAACCTCATGCTCATGCACACTCATACCCTAAAAGAAGTGCCTTAGTATTTTCAAGGAGTTGCCTTTGTGGCTAGTTATTTCTGGGAGCTTATGGAGGATATTCTCCTGTAAATATGAATGAGAATCTAATCCAGAACTGAAATTAAAGACTGAAAAAGGAATTCACACATGGCTTTGGAAGGAAGACAATCACTTTTTAATGTGATTTATTACTTGATAAACTTTTCAGATAGTAACAGGAGTATATCACAGTTTGTAATATATAAAAAATATTTATATCACAAATACCAATGCATAGGAAACTTTATATTAAAGGAAAACATGAGGATAGTCCTCTAGTGAAAGCCATGCTTATTTTATTTGAAAGGCAGAGTGATGGAGAGATGGAAAGATGAGGGAGAGAGAGATAAAGCATTCTCTATCTGCTGTTTTATTTCCTAAGTGCCCACAACAGTCAGCACTGGGCTTTCACATGAACAGCAGGAGCCTAAGTACTTACTACAATGCAGCAACCCTCTTACTACACTGCCTCTTCCCTTCTGCTCACCTAAATGCATAACTTAAACTTGACCCGAGTACTAATTTGATTTAAAATGAGTGAAGAACTAGTTAGCATGCATGGAGCCTCTGATAATGGCGCTGCAAAGGCGCACAAATCTCATTCATTTCAAACATCGCAAAGCACTTCCCTCATTTGTGTTTGATTCTGAAGAATTTTAGGATTTCTGAGATTTGTTTTTTTTATAAAAAGTGTGTATTAAGGATGTACCACAGCTTTAATGATGACTGGGATCATGATTACCGAGAGCTAAGGAACCAGAAAATGACAGTCTTCTGCACCCTGGTGACTCAACAGCTTTCACCTTTTCCTATGTCATCCTTCATTGCTGCATAGCACCCTGGAACGCTACACTCACTCCTGAGCTAACCACTGTGAATAAGAGTATTTCCACAGTAGGTTTTCTTGCTTTATCTGTGTCCAAATCTATTATGTAAATAAATATGCCAATATTTCTAACGAAATGTATTGGCAGACTTACTGGATACTCGAGATAACTGCAGAAGAGTATGTAAAACCATCTGATTCTCCTTAGGGTTTGTAAAAAATGGAATATGCTTTATAAAGATACAGCAGGGCCAACCGCTGAATGATAATTATTTTATGAACCATTCTTGTCTGAAATATCAGATTTAAAAGGAATATCTAGTGACACAAGACCGCGTTACTGTGAATACATTCTCCTGCCGTCAGATTAGCAGCCAGAAAGGAACATGGGCTTTAGGCAAGTGAAAATTCATACTTTTTGAAGCTACATAAAGACTTCAGGCTTTGGAAATTTAATTGAACTGGCTTTGATTCCAGGGCTTCCCACTTGTTAACATTGTGACTTTAGTTATGTAAAAATCCTGGTAAAAGAAGGTCCTTAACCAATGATTAAATATTTCGTTCTATATTTTTAATGGAATTTCACACCAATATAACAGGAGTCTTGTTGTTGGAATTGTTTTACAATAGTAAAAACTTATAGCAACTTAATAGCACTTAATCTTTCTGTCATCATCATTAGCCATATGTTGTGAAACAAATACATAATGAAATCTATAAAAACTCATTTGCCTTTAATTTTTTTTCATCAACAATTTTAGGAACGATCAAATAGAAAACCAGCGATTTTTACACTTCTTAATAACAGTCCCTAAATGCTAAACATTTACCTCTTTCTTCCAATTCTGCATTATTTGGAAACAGTATGAGCAGGCTTTCTGGATCTGACACCATGTCATCTCTAACTAACATTTTCTAAAATAAAAACATGGGGTTTCTCCTGCTAGATATAATATTTCATTATGGGAATATTTAAAGGTAAACTGTGATATAATTTGAGAAATTTTCTATATTTCCTTTCTTTCTGTATGATTTTTATCAGTGATCATATTTAAATATTTATTTAGGTTTCATGTTTTGCAAAATAATTTTAAAAGATCTTTTAAAATGCTTGTATTTTATGAGTACCATTATTTTGAGGAAAATATTACATGGGAGAGAATGACTTAATTATTAATTTTATTTTTAGCACAAAGCATCCTATAGAAACAAAAATTTTAAGCCATTAACACTTGCACCTACAGTTGCATCCATGTTTGGCTTTCTAGACAGAGCGGGAGACCATGGTCCCAAATCTGGGCAGCTTCAAGAGTGCTTGTAGCATTTCTCCTGGCCTTGTGTTGACTACTTGATGCCACATATTTCTGTGGATTTGAGAAAGCAGCCTTAGTTTCTTGGCTGCACCAGGCTAGATCCTGGAAGGCATTCTGGCAGATTCCTTTCTTCTCCTAATGTTTATGTTTGGCAATCCTTATTAGTAGTTCCTTTTGCAGTTATCTACTGTTAGGCGGACCCTCCCTCAGTCTTTGAAGATTTTCAAATCTAGGGATCAACTCCTGCCTTCCAACTGCCAGATCTTGAATCATGTTTACCTGCATGAGTACAGATTGGTGACAGTGAGACGTGTTGCAGACTCTCAAGGCAGTTCTGGGCAAACTGGCGCCCGATGTATCACCTCTACAGTTCTTGATCTGCTGGCTGTAGGATCCGAGGGCTAACCAGACCTGCCCCGGGTGGAACCCATAGAATGCCATGCCGTTGCAGTTCACTGAGTCAGAAATGAGCTCACTCCCAGGTCAGCGCATGCTCCGTCCTTTCCCTAGCCCTTTCCTCCTTATGCAAAATGGCACCCAATTCAGCTCTAGGGGACTGACTGGGCTGTGAAATCCACCCTGTTCTCGCACTGCCCATCTGAGATCTGCTGCTCTGTCTCTGCTCCTGGTCAAATCAAATGAACCAGCAGGACGGACAGTTCCTTGTCTGGGTTTACCTACCAAGCTCCCAGTGAAAGTCCCTTCCCACCTGGTTGCTGGTGGAGTTCAGATCACCCTTAGCTGAATGCCACTGGAGTATCAGTTACTGCAACACCACAGTGCTGTGCCCGCTGCTTTCCTGTGTCTGTCAGTCTCCAGGTACCCCTCTGCTGTTGTTCTGTCCTTTCCTATTTTTGAAATTTGTCTTATCTGCTTCATCCTGATTAAATGTCTTTCAGTCTGTTTAAACATGTCCTTACCCTATTCTGCAATCTTGATTCTCCAGATCTTCATATTTTATAAGGACTCTGTGTGTTGTGTGTGTGTGTGTGTGTGTGTGTGTGTGTGTGTAGGGAAGGGGCAGCCTCACTGATGTCTAAATTGCTCTAAAGGACTTCAGTTACTTTGAAAAATCTCAGCTGGTTCCATTCTAGCATTATGGATCTTTTCAGCAAACAGACTATTTTGCTGTATCTCTTTATATGACCAGACTGAGAGCTTTCTAAATCTTTCCACTGTTTCCATTTTCTAAATTTCAATTTTAAATCATGTCTTTGCATAAGCACGTCAGTATATATGGTAAAATAAATAGCCATACAGAAGCCTGACACAGGTGTTTCTTTTGTCACATATCTCTGGTCATCAAACTGGACTTTACTGACCATATTTCTACTAACTTTCTGGCGATGGTGATTGAAGTAAGTGATGTGAAATTTCAAACATCACCTAATCTTATCTCCTCCCTAGCCCTCAAGAGAATCGACTTTATTTCCCTGTTCATTGCAATACACACAAATTAAACTTTTTATTAACTTCACTGATGGAATGAAGAAAGGTCTGTTAAAAAGTTAATAAAAGGTTTAATTAGGTTGGACTATAAGTGAGTGAAGCTTGGTAGGAAAAAAAATTCCAATTACTTTTTATGAATCATGAGATGTGATCAAATTTTAGCCAGGCTTTATGCATGCCATGAGAGTGAAGTTTCAACATAATAGAAACAGCATTTGTTGACTTGACTGAAAAGACAGGCAGAAGCTAAATGGATGGGGGGCTTTCTCACATTACATTCTTAATAACATGATTGGTTATAAGTCGCTTCTGAAAAGTAGACCACTGACTAATTTCAAACACACTTTTTGGAATAAATAAGGAATGAATGAATAATGAAGCGAGGATTGTAAATTATTCGCCCCAGACAGCTAAGAGCATATATAAGGTGTATGTCATCCAAGTCGGACGGACACAGTAGGTAAGATTAATAACTTATTTTGATATTCCTCTGACAAGCGTCTCAGTAAGCATTTCTCTTAAATGTTTTCCAAGCTTTTTTTTGTGACAATTAATTTTCCATATGAAAACTGTGCCAGTTTCAGTTATCCAGTTTCATTTGCTTCAACATTTTTGATATTTGTCACTATGAACAACCCCCTTTCTTGATGCTAATTTTATAATTTTGGTTAGCAGAATATTGCAAACCTGGTAACCTGTGAAAATGATTTTGTCGGCTCACGGTTCTGGAAGCTGAGGTAACAAAGTAATCGCATCAGGAGAGGCTCCCTTCGGCTCTATCATCCCGTATCAGAAGACAAGCGAAAGTACAAGACAAAGACTCGAGGCAGACAGAACTCTCTGTTTTACAGAATCCCACTCCTAGAATAATGGCCTTGATCATGCATAAGTAAAGTGTCCCCATTTCTCAGTTACGTCAAAAAGGCCATAATTACTGATAATGTGTAAATGATTAATAAATATTAACATGGATTTTTGTGTGGCAGTAATAGACATAGCACCCATTAAGCCTCCTACTACTTCCCATTCTCTTTAAATCTTTTATGGGGGAAAAATATTACCATGGTCAGAAACAAACATTTAAAAGTTCAGACTTCATTTTCTACAGATGTATCTAACTGTTGGCAAACATGCTGTGCAAAACCAGTGGCCAATGTAACCCCATTCTATGTTATTACACATGTTAATGCTCCGTAATAGAGAAAGATGCGTTAGAAGATATTGCTGAAATGTTAAAACAATATTATGCTGTTTGATTGTGATAACTATAAAGTTTTTTAATGCTTTTGACAAACATGAAAACGAAAGAAGTGCCAATCTTATCAAAGTTTATGTAAAGAGTGTAAGTTTGCTATCTTGGTTTCCAGATTTAATAGCCATCATTTTATTAGCTTGTATGTATTTCCCTAATATTAAGGTTAATTCACATTTTTCTAGATTATATTGTTAAACTATTTCTATGAGTTTATAATAAAAATTTGATGTCTTGACATTTTAGGTATATATATGTATATATGTATATGAAATTTCTCATTTTGAGATGTGAAGCACATTTAAATGACTGAATCTTACATAAATGTCAAAAAGAAAGCAAATAAACAAACCAAAAAATTCAAAACTTTATTATTGTCTTTGATAGGATTATCATCTTCTCCAAAGTTGACGCTGCTTTAATGACAAAAGAAGCTTATTGCTTCATAATTTCACTGCAAATTTTGTTGGCTATAAAGAAGTAACTATGCCATTTGATTCAGTGTACTTGGATTTCATTTCTTTGTCTGAATTTATGTTGTCTCTGCTTCATCCTGTTTTTAACTTTTTTAGTTAAAAGACAGAGTGATGAGCCTGGTGCAATGGCATAGTGGTTAAAGTCCTTGCCTTGCACGCACCAGGATCCCATATGGGCACCAGTTCTAATCCTGGTAGCCCAGCTTCCCATCCAGCGCCCTGCTTGCGGCCTAGGAAAGCAGTCAAGGGCAGCCCGAAGCCTTCAGACCCTGCACCCGCGTGGGAGACCTGGAAGAGGCGCCTGGCATCTGTCTTCACATCAGCGCAGTACTGGCCGTTGCACTCACTTGGGGAATGAACCATTGGACGAAAGATCTTCCTCTCTGTCTCTCCTCTCTGCAAATCTGCCATTCCAATAAAAATGAATAAATCTTTTTTTTTTTTTTAAATAAAAGAGAGTGACATAGAAAGGAGAAAAGGAGGTGTGGTACTTGCTGGTTTCTTCCTCCAATGCCTGGAGAATCTACATCTGGGCCCAATTAGAGGCTGGAGGTAGAAATCCCAGATAGGAGTCCCACATGGTCAACAGGAGAGCCGTAACTTTGGGCATCATCCACACTGTGGTTGCATCAGTGCAAGGCTAAAGCAAAAGCAGAGCGGCCAGGGGCATAAAATCTGCACTCTGAAACAGGAGGGCCGTGGGGCCAGCTGCACATGCCTTACACATCCCTCCCCCAGCTTGTTTTCTGCTTTATCTGCTAGTTACACAACTTCTATGTGTTTGTCACATTTTTGCGCTTCATTTATTAAGAACAACATAGTGACTTTTGTAACTTTGGGTCTGAAGTATTTAGAATAGTAGTCTATTTTTTTTTAGTTTACTATGATACTGATACGAGTTTGATTTTGCTTAATGTTCCTTTGCTTGCATTGTATACTGTAACTAGCTATGTAATGTGAATTTTGGAAAGCAGAGTAGCAGAGAGATGGACACACACCACACCACACAAAGGGTCTCCCTTAAGAGTGGCAGGAATCCAAGCCATTGGGCTAGTTGTCTGCCAGGCACATTAGCAAGGTGCTGGACCACAAGTGGAAGCAAGAAGCCACTGGAGGAAGTCAAACAGACCTAAGGGCATCCTGAGCCACAGACTGCTACAGGAAGTCAGTTTACCCTGTCTCTTTCATGTTTCATTCTAAGTCCTATTCAATGAAAGGTTACTTTTATGTTTTTAAATTATCCCTAAGTATTTTTTTAAATGTCAGGCTAAGAATAATATTACCATTAGAATAACTCCAGTTTTGTATCTTCAGTGAAACAGTTAAAAACTTGAGACTGGGCTTTTTTCTTCTAACAATATATAACCAAATTTTACATTAACTGTTTTGCATTTCAACTAATTGGTGATAAGCTACTCATGATAATTCCTGTGATTCAGGTATTATGGAGAATATTCATTTGTTTTCCACTGACAGCAATCTAATGTAAAATGGTTCAAACGAAAGAACATTATATTAGGTTATAGAATTGCTTTTCAACTAAGTTGTGTGAATGGAAGAACATTTAACCTCTAGGACTGAAATATTATTTGCATTTCAGCTGATGCTGCTTTGTATTTTTTTATCATGAAAACTTTCTCTACATAGTGAGATTCTCAAACATGAATGATAGTCACCATGAGAAAGAATTTACTGTATTTTAATCTAATTTCCATAATCGCCAAGAAGGGACAAAGTGACCAAGCTTTAGTGGATAGATGCATCATGCAAAAACGTGAAGCTAATTCTGGAGATACTGTTTGAATAGCATTTCTGTATCAGTCACTAAGATGTGTGCTAAGGTAATTAGGAATTCTCAAGTTGTAAAGAGAAATTTGAAAATAATTACAGCAAAATGACAATTCTAAAACAGTGATATTAATAGCTGCTCAGTTTTTGCCTATTCCTGAAATAGGTGGTGACGCAGCATTGAACTTATTTTATTCTCATTAAGTATATCCCGATTTAAAAGTTTTAACCCAGTTGATATATTTTATGTGCACTACACTATTTACTATTTGTTTATTCATTTGATTCAACAATGTCTCCAATACATCACTATATATTCAGTCTTGACTATTCACAAAAGTTATAATAATGACTAGGGAAATGGTTTCCACATGTACATGAATGAGTGAGAAATAATATAAGAAATTGCATTATTTAAATCTAAATTCTTCCAGCTTAATATGTTTCTGGGCCTTGAGCTCCCTCAACATTTATGAATCTAGGTCTAATCATAAATCATGGGAATTATTACCAAACTCACAGTTCTCTGGAGTCATTTATCTCTAAAACAACTTTCAGCCGCTTGTATACCCATGAGTGTCAGTCTTCTGGGGCCTTTGCTTCCTTCACTCATTGAGGTTTATGGTTCAATAAGTGCTTGGCTCAAAAACGCCATTTCTTCAATATAAACATCATCACATCTCCACACCATGGTTAAAGAAGCAGGACAGGAAGAGGGTACATAGAATTTTTGGATTTTAACATTTCACCCAGTCTTTTAGGGAGTTTACTAAAAGAAGGAGCCTGTTCAGTGGAGAGGGTCATAGCAGAATAAAGAATATAATGAGGACTTCAGTTTGAAGTTTGAATTAAAAACAAAGAATTTGGAAAACAGAACATCTTGTCAATATTTAAAGAATATTTTGCATATCTGGCAAATTGGATAAAATTATGATATATACCAGTCTTGCAAAAAAAATCATTTCCTTGATTTTAATACAGCACTTTCTATAAAATATCAATTTACACAAACATTTAAAATGGCAAAAAAGGAACCCAAATGCTTGCCTCATTTCCACATAAAAACTCAAATTAGCTATGTCCAAATGTGCGTGTTCCAGTAACTGGATTGAAGTGCAGGAACCTTGGGGGAACACAGAATGCTGGATCCAGGCACAATAGTGTTGTCAGATAGCCTGCTATGGTGACCACAGTTCATTACTTAAAACACACACAACACACATACACACACATTAGATTCACATTCGGAGAAAGAGAATGCTAATGTTCATTACAGACTTATAGGACAAAGAAGTCACAGTGAAGCCAAAAGCAATCTCCCTGTGCAGGAGGAAATTTGAAAATTTGCAAAATTGGGAACACTGGGATGTAATTGGGTGAAAGGGAATGGCAGAACATGGTAGGAGTGGAGGAAGGGGTTGAACAAAATATTTTGAGAATGTTCGTTGACAAACCTTGCCTGTACATACATCAGAAATTCAAGGATGGCTCCTGAAACATCATCAGAAGTGTGCTGTTTAACATTCCAATGAAAATCAAGGTAAACTCCCCAACCATTCTCAACTGCTCTGTGCCAGCTTCAGTGTCAGAGGTGGCTCTTCTGGTTTGGGCCATTTCTAATCAGAAAAGACTGCACAACAGATCCTTTAACCAAAAGTAACTGTTATAGAATTACAAGCCCATATGCAACAAGTATGCCCATAACTCTGATGAAATTTCCAGGCAGCCTCTGGAGTTAGGCAAGAAGGGGATTATTTGTTGTGCATGATTTTAGCAGGTAGAGAGGAATAAACATAACCTAAAAAGACTAAGATCCAGAGGAACTCCCTCTTGCTAAGGTTGAGGTGAATAGGAGAGCCTCACAGGAGCCAATCTGGAGGAATATTTTGTGGAAATATTCCTATGCCAGAAATTACTAAGGCGAGATTCCTGGAAAACTCACAGTTACTTTGCCCTTGTAGTTCCCTTCCTCAGGGCTCAGAGCATTAGCTGTGTGGTGGATCTCAAGACAAAGCAAATGGATAGGAGACAGAAGTCTTTGCATCTTCTTCCTTGCATGGGACAACTGAGTTCAACAGGTCTACCACTGCCCAACAGAATAAAGAAAGCCCCAAATCTCAGCCAACTTAGCTCTGTGCAACTTAGAGATATCAATCGCCCAGAATTCTCAAATAGTTGGGTCTGACCCTCATACTTGTGGATTTGTCCTGCTTCCGTTGCTTACCTTCCTCTAACCCTAAGAAACACTGCTGGTTACTACTGGAGCCTGTGCATGTCAGGACTTTCACAGTGTTGCCATGACGCTGTCCAATTTACCTGCTGAGGCGCAGGGTTCTGTACTGGGGATGGTTCTCACTGTAAGTTTTAAGCTTGCAATAAGGAGTAGCCTCCAGTCTTTGGACAGTGTGTAAGTGTGAACACATTGGTGAACAAGCCTGGGAATGTGCATTCTGAGAATAAGCCAGTTTACATATAACACAAAGAAGAGCCTGCAGACTAAGTGCCTAACCAATGGGTTCCAATGCATCCCACTGAGAGTTAACAGTCTCCACAGCAAGCTCATCCTAGACATCATGTGGACTCTTGTTCTTTGCTTTAACAGCTTCCAGGGCTTGCTCACCTGTCCAATGCGCTTGCTGAGGTCTCACTCGGGCTTTCTGTGCCTGACCTATTACAATATGCTATGAATTTCCCTGCTGTGTTAGCCTTGGTTTCCTGTGCTCTGCCTAATGGAGCGCACAATCTACTTGTTAAGGTCTTTTTAAATTTCACAGATTCTGTTCCCTGGAGGCTTCAGATTTAAATGTCCCATGAAGAACACTCACTTGGCACATTGGCCCGTTTCATGTGTCACAGTTATTGAAGCACAGTGTAGGCATGCAGGGATCCCTAGACAGGAGTGCCTCTGCTCCATCCCACCCAGGCCCTTGCACAGATAAGGAATCCAGCACCATCTTGGGAGCTGCCACAATTTTTTATGCTCTGATAGGCAAGTGACAAGCCGTTCACTTGCAGCTCCAGGATTGGGTTCCTGTACACCCAGATCATCAGGCATGTCCAGGACAGCTTCCACAGCTGTTTCAGAACCACAGTCGCTCTTGCAGACCCAGTCATCCTCTTAGGATCCGTACAATCCACCACTGGCACCAGGATCCGGAATTAAGCAGTGGCTGGAGTTTGCAATACCATCCTATTCCAGGAGCTAGTGCTAATATTTTCTTGAGTTGGATGATTTATGTTTGCTCAAAATTATGTATTAATTAGATAATCCTCCACTTCCAAGTGGCAGGATCCCATCTGGGTACTAGGTCATGTCCCAGCTGCTCCAATTGCCATATAGCTCACTGGGATACAAACCGGTGTCCATATGGGATGCTAGTGACACAAGGCAGAGGTCACCACCCCAGCCCCTAATCTATACATTTTGAAAGTTCAAAATTGTAATTTACTCTGTTTTCCTGATTTGTCAATTGTGTCTCTTGACAATTGATTCAATATAACCTCTTCTCAGACAGATATTTTACATTTTCACAATAATCAGATATTTTTTCTGTAGAATGCATTCATCTAGTTTGCTACATATAACTTATGTTGATAAAAGGCAGTAACTATGACAAATTCTATGCATTATATAAAATGTGATGTAAAGTGACTATCTAATCATTATGGCATTGACGGGGTTTTCCAGAGACGATTGCCATGACGCTTGAAGTTCAAGTACATTCCTTCACATAGTATAATGATCTCAATATTTTATTAATGGATGATTTATAATGACTACTTACATTCATCATCATTGTCAATTGTCATTCTTGCTTCATTCCCATTCTGAACCAAACAGTTATGATTTTCTTTTCATTTCTAGAAATGTGAGACATTAATATCAATAGTCAAAAAAAAAAAAACACCTTGGGCTTTTGATTCCTCTATTTTTAAAGATGCAAAATTTAAAAGAAAACCTATCATATTTTGTATCTGTCAATAATCACATAAAAGGAGTATTTCTGAATTTTAGCAGCTGTTTTTTTCAATATGGGAATTTTGAAAGGAAATACAAATAGTTCCTCTCCAGATACATATAATATGCATACCTCTTGGTTCATTATGCAGTCAGCATCATAACATGTAACCTAATGAAGTCTTTCTGGACCTTCGTGAGGGAGAATGGTATAAGAATGAATCACTTCAGGATCACTTAAAGACTGTAAACAATACAAAATTTTGCTTTTCAAAAGTATGTTAATCAATAAAAATTAAAATATTTACTTTTATCTTTGTTAAATCAAATACGGAATACAGAAGGGGAGAGGGAGACAGAGAAAGAGAGAGAGAGAGAAAGATTAGACTTAAGGGTTTTTAAAAATGTATTTCTAATAGAACCTGGTAGGTGTCTTTTTTTTCTGTGCTAAATTTAAATGTTGATGTACACCAGTGAAAATTATCTCTCAGAGCCCCAACGGGCACACCAGGGCACCAGGATAGGCTCTAGATCTTGCCTAACTACATCATTGCTCCTTACCATCACTATAGGAATGGCATGAGTCCAAGTTAAATTATTAAAGTTCAAAATCATTTATAAAATGTCATCACCCAGAGCATTTACTTGCCCATGATATCAAAAAGTCATTAACATTCACAGCTCAAACATCAAAGGATAAATCATCCTTATTCTCTAAGGAAAAAGAAAAAAAAAAAAAACTGTTAGAGGTCCACGCCCCTCCAAAGACTTGCATGGAAATGGCAATATTGGACAATATCCCACACACTTCACATCCAAATCCTCTTAGCAGTGGAGTCCCACTTTTCACTTAAGGCTTGACATTTGTATTTTGCACTGTAAGAACCCTTCAAACTCAGCCACCACTCATTTTTAATAAATAATGCTTGAATTATGTTTTTCATTAAATTAACATAATTCTAGTGGCCATCCAATTAGTTGTTGTGTAATCAACATATTGCTAACAAGGTAATGTCTTCTTTTCCTAATAATATCACTGTAGAGAAATGATAACAACTAATTTATTAGATATATCTCACAATGCAGGATTAAACTATGGCTCAGAACAGGATTATATAGACTTCCTGAAGAAAAGACAAGACTTTACAAAAAGAAAAATCTGTATGGCCTAATTTTCTGCATTGCCTTCGAATTACTTTCAAAATGAATTTCATGCATGAGTCTGAAAAAAGTATCTCCTCCAATCACACATATCTTTATGTCTGTGTTTTTTCTTTTTTCTTTTTTTCTACTTTTCCAGACTAGACCTCTTCATGGAATTTCTTTCAAGTACTACGTTTCTCTAGACCGATTCTCCTTCCACCATTTTTCAGAACACTACTTTCTCTATAATCAAATTAAATCAATCTGTTAACTTGATATACCTCTACCAGTAAAACTTTTTATCCTTTATGTTCTTAGGTGGAATGTGGCTGACCTAAGAAATAAGTAACACTATAGGTAAGTAGGGCATCTATCACAAGTACTATGGAAACTTGAATTAATCCTTAAGTATGTTTTGGTGCAAAAGTGTTTTAAAATGTGTTCTTATAAAAGTGACTTAAGTACATAAGTATCTGTTTTAAAATACTGTTAGAAAGGATTCATATCTGTGCTTTCTTATAATGTTTCCACTAGAAATTGAATTTAAACCAATGCTAAAATAATAGAATATTTTATAAAATTTGAAAAACAGCGCATTATGAGACGAACACATTTTAGAAGAATTAATACCAACCGGGCTTTAGCTCTCCCACGAAGAAAACATACATAAAGTCTAATTCCTGTTTTTCCCCAAATGACAATTTTTTTGAGAGAGAGATACATTTAACCAAGCAATAAAAAATTTACTGTCCCTGAGTTTGAAATAATATGAAAATTCAATGAAAATACAATTCATGTTAAACTCCTGTTTTTATAAGTTAAATATATATATATTTTTAGAGTACTCATAAGATAATGAGTTTTATGAGTTGTTAGAAAATTCAACAAACTAGTATACAGAAACTACAACCAGAAGCTAGTTAGGCACACTGATATTAGCATTGCTACTTCCCAAAGGTTATAGATCAAAACCTAAATTCTACATAGTGAAGACTGAGCAATAAAAATCTTATTTGTCTGGATGTGTTGCTTAATTTTGATCTTTGACTCATTTTACACTCGCAACTTCATCGCTGGTTTGATTAAAGTTATCTTTATCAAGGCAGGGTTATACAGGTTTATAACAATGAGGTTTATTAAATCATTGTTGATGTCTTAGGATTCAAATTTAATAATAGAAGCTATAAATTTGTCAGATTGAGGCTGACAAAGTGGCATATTGGGTTAATCCTCATCTAGCTCCCCGCTTGTGGCCTGGCAATGCAGTGTGGAGTCCACAAGCTCCTGCACCCACGTGGGGGACCTGGGAGAAACTCTAGCTCCCAACTTTGGATCAGCCCAATTCTGGCTGTTGCTGCTATATGGGGAGGAAATTAGCAGCCAGAAGACCTTCTCTCTCTTTCCTTCTGTCACTGCAGAATCAGCCTTTCAAATGAAAATAAGTAAATCTTTAAAAATAAGTAAATTTGTCAGATACATACATATATCTGTAATGACATAAAATATTATAACATTCCCTAAAATCTTTGTATCAAGCATTACAAAACGTGTATTTTTCCACTAACACTAAACTTTTTATAGGAAAACAAGTTTTAAAACTTCAGGATATGGTTGAAAGGAAGAAAGATGAGTGGATTTCAAACAGCAAGCTGAAGTTGCACTAGATTTAATGTGTTGCAAAATTAGTTCAAAGGTTTTGACATATGATATAAATTTGTCTCACACTGAGACAGTGGGAATTCAGTATTGTTTGCTTCATGCTATTGTAAGAAGCTTTTAGGATTATTTCGGCCTTCTGAAATTTGTTCTCACATTCCCACTGAGTTTGGAAGAAATAGCTGGAGTGATCCTGATTGAAGGCAATGCACCCCACGTTTCTCAGGTTTATTTTGAAGTTTTAGAGTTTCTGTGATAAAGTGAAAAGCTTCCTGATATTTGTCAATTACACTTGAAAAAGCTTTTGATTCTGATCTGTAGGTTGTAAATTTACTATTGATGGGACAAAAGAGGAATGTTTTAAAACTTGGAAGTGTTTAAAGATTTAGTTGAAACTGAAATGAGGCTTAAAACTCTCACATACCTAAGAAGAGGTCCATGAAGTGTAGTAGCATTAACTATGAATTGGAAAGATTACTCCCTCATTAAAATAATTACCGAACCCTGCTCCATTAAGGATTTCCCAGCTTCCTAAGTCAGAATGTGCTGCTTCCTTCTCATAAGTACTTTGGTCATTTTCAGGCACCGCATTTATGTGTCTTGTATATAAGTTATAATCACTCAACAGTCTGGGACTCACAGAAGGAAACATGTGTGATTATAAGTTACACATTTCAGTCTGGAGGTAGAGCTGTGCATGGCTACTCACATACGAAAAGCTAGGCAAAATAATTGAACTGGCAATTCAACCTGGCATTAGCCACTAAATCAGAGAATAAGAATATAAATGTCAATCCCAGGAATACATATTAATTGCTCTAGACTTGATTGACATGCATCCATATGGGCAACGTTGAATGAAGTTGCATATTCCTGGAAAGACCTTTCCTCAGTGTGAAAGCTGATTCAGCAATCTGTGCAATGCTTTGGATCTGAATCCCATGTTGGGTTGAAGTCAGAATTCTGGTACTCAAAAAGAGAGAGAGGAAAGAAAGAAAGAAAGTAGGTGCCCATATGGGATGCTGGCATTGCAAGCTATGACTATACCAGCTAGTGTAGTATAATATAGATGTCTAAATTGTATATTCTAAGTATCAAATTTCATTCTATTGCCCATAGACATTCAGTTTCCCAGCATCTTTTGAACTTGCTATCACTTTTGAATATCAATAAATTGCAGGTATGAGAGCTTATTCTGGAGTCTATATTATAACACGTTAAACTATCCTTGTCCTTACATAGTGCTGATTCATGTTGATATGTACTAGGTTTTAGGTTTGCAAATATGAGTCCCAAATTAACATTGTTTTTGTAAGGTGAAATGCAGTAATTGGTAAATTTCAGGATCTTAATCATTAATTGTGTTCAGATGATGAGTATGCCTGATGACCTCAACATTTTAATCATGTATTGCTCGCTATAATCTAATTTGACTTTATATTAAATAGATACATTGTGCCTTAACAATCAGAATTATTATCTTGTTTTGTTCTCCATGTTCATATTGACTTAAACATATGTCATAGCAGGCATAATTAACATCATCCATAGCATAGTTGATACTGCCCATTGTTTTAAAATAGATGCCTCAAAAACTGAAGCTTAATATTAGAAACTTATTAGATCCAATGGCTGATGGGATTATTACCAGCACTCCTCTATTTAAAAGTTCATTTGCCTTATTTCTAGGCCTAGAAAGAACATATAGCATCCAGTTATAGATTACTACTCTTCAGGCATCAAAAGTAAAGTTCAAAAATTTTAAAAACATTAATTCCATCCAATCAGAAAATATCTTATGAATATAATTTGAAAAAAATATGTTTTATTCAATTTCTTATTCAACATTCTCTTAGCATGTGAAGAAACATAAAACACCTTTATCAGATTATAAGTTGAATATGTCAACGATCTTACCATTACACACAATCTTTGCTGCCAAGGTCTTAATTGTAAGAGGAGGGGCATTAGGTCCTGGCAAGTAGTTACCCTCTATGTTTCCAGCACCCATATGGGTTCCAGTTTGTGTAACAGTTGCTCCATTTCTGATGCAGCTTGTGAGAGCATCAGGAGGATGGCCAAGATCCTTGGGCCTCTACCACCCATGTGAAGGCTTCAGATTGGCTCATCTCTGGCTGTTGTAACATTTGGAAAGTGAAATGGTAGATAGAGGATTGTACTCACCCTGCCTTTATCTATCTGTAAAATCTACATTTCAAATATGTAAATAACCCTTTATCTATTTACCTACATCCCCATCTACCTACCATCTTATCTGTATCTGCCTTCTCTCAGAATTCAAGAACATTATGAAAGCTGCAGTATGAGGCCCAGCCAGAACATTCTTTATTTTCTTTGGAGTTGCCTATGCTAATGATAGTTAGCAAGGCACTCGTTTAACTTCTCAAACTGTAGAATACTGAGCTATTGAAGAAGGAATGTCCCTGTCAAATTTCAAAAACCAGCTTGATAGTTACAATATGGTCTTCAAAGAGCTCCTAATTAAGTAGAAAAAAATTCAAACAGATGATATTTTATATTCCATTGTTGGCACAAGCATGAATCACTTTAAATTCATACTTTGATAAGCTTAATGGATGTGTAAATTCATACTTTGATAAGCTAAATGGATGTGTAAAGACCTACCTACTGCCACACAAGTCCTTAAAATAACTTTATTAAACACAGTCTATTTTGATAATATTCTCATTGCCAGGAGCTGCTTCTTTTGTTAAGCAAAGCATGAACTGATGAATTCGAAGTATAGCACAGCCTTCCTCATGTGACTGTCATTTTCTTATAAGTAGAAAACATACAGAGCAAATATTCCTTTTCCAATGCCCCATTAATTACTCTAAATTTATCCAATTCAAATATTGTATGAAGTAAAATGATAGTTGTTACTCTTCACATTTCTATCAATGACAGTGATATGAACAAACAAAACTAGATTATTGACAAAAACATTACTTGCTTGAAAGTAGCAAGTAATATCTTGGCTTGATTGTTTGTTTACAGGAATAAAGGCATATGTTTTATTTTACCAGTTAATGAACTTCGATAAATTTTAATGTTATATTCAAAAATAAAGGACAATAAGAACTGGCTTCATTCCATTGACTCTTCACATATGGTAGATAATAGTATAACTTTGTTTTAAATTTCCAGAGCGTTTGCAAATTCCAGGCAAATATAAACAGATGCAAACACAAAATATGATGAATAGGTTCAAAAATTAATACACTGAAGTGTGCAATGTGAGTTTCAAAGCACCAGGACCTTGAACTTGTATTCTTTCTGGACAGATTAAAGGACTGAGAAAAGAATCAGAGAAGCTGTTTCACTTCTGTAATATTTTCTTAGGCAGAGGACAAGTTTGAAACTGCTTGTCCTCTGCTGACAGACATTTGATGTTAGTGTAGCCTTCATTTAGGTTGCAAATGGTGATAAAGCAATATTTTGATTAATATCTTTTTAATTTAATCTTGGGTTACAAGGAAAAGACACATTTAATTGCTGAGTTATATGCAACCAACTTCATACTGTCATGTGCTTTAATTCACACGTGATGATAGACACTAAATCAATGTTAACCAATTTCTGTCATTATATTATTATAATTAATTTTATAGCCTGACAGATAATGGAATGCATTGCTGCAGGAAGAGAGTGTATTGTAATAGAGCCAGAGAGTTTAATTAGCTGGTAAATATATAAAGATGTTCGTAAACAGTATTCTGTAAAAGTATGGGTCTATCAGTTTTAAATTTTTTGTTAAAAAGAACATAAAACTTGTCTAATTAATTCCATATGATTCAAATAGTAAGAATAAAGTTTTGAGCAGCACTGTCAAATAAAATACCAGATTAAAAAATAAAGTTCAGTTTAGAGGCATTGAGTAAAAAAGTTCAAATTATAAATAAAACATGTTTGTAACTCAAGAAGTCCAAACAATGTGTGAAGCACTGTGCCAGCAATTTCTTTTCCCTGAAATCGTGTCTGTGAAGGCCAGTGCTCTGGCACACTTCAGTTAGTGGTAGCAATCACTGCATGGAACAGGTCGGAACAACACAACCTTCGAAGCCAGGGAGCATCTTTACACCAGTGGCAGTGACAGCAAGTGCTTGGGTTCAGTTGCATTAGTCACCAAATCTCTGCCAGCCCAATGCTGGGAAAGAGGATTTAGTGACCAGTGAATGCAGATTACAATTATTCAACTGACCACACACTTCTTGGACTACTGCTCTAAAAGTGTTTCATGGTTTATACAGTGGCATGCATGTGCTTTGTGAGGAGGTACTCAAGAAAGGCCAATTCTAAAGGAGAATATCAAAAGGAAAACTGCAAAATCAAATTCATTAGCAGATACATATGAATATATTTCACAGCTCATATACTTCCACTTCCAAATCATAAGACTCTCTGCCTCAATTAATGAAAGGCAGATTAGACAGGGAAAGGGAAGCACCTAGAGAATTCTATTAGAACAACAAAGCTATTAGTGACACTCAGCACAGAGGCACTGGAGTGTTTTAAGTAACAAGCAGTGTTTGTTTTTTAGTGCATGTGCTAGAGACAAAAATGAAACCTTTAAGTACATTTGCATACATTAATACCAGAAGCGGCTTTAAGGATAATAAAAAAACAATATCTACCCTAATATTTAATCATTGAATTCTCCCAGTTACTTCTCCAAAGATTAAAAAAAAAAAAAAGCAGGTGTTAATTGTATCAGGAAAACTATTTGTAAAGAAAGCAAATAGCCAATGGGCAATGTGCTATTCAGTGAAATGAGATCATCTGACACTTATCGCAGCTAATTATGTTGCTTGACATCCCAACACATAAAAGTACACCCACCTCCTTTTTAAATATCATGGATATGTTTCTGTTTATCCAAGTTTTTATCTGGCCCACTTCCTTTTTACAGACTAAATATTAAGACAATCAACACTTTACTTTTCCCCAGACTCCTATTCACTGATATGCACAGTGTTCCACAAACCATGCTTCATTTACCAAAAGGAAGAACCCTGCAGTGTTGCTCAAGCCTTGGGGCCTTGATGTACAGCATTTCTTCTGGAGACCCAGTTAACAGGAATGGTTCTGGGGCACATTGGTTTCTTTTAGGTACTTGCGGTTGAAGAAAGCAGTTTAGGGCACAAATGCACATTCAAATGAAATGTAAACCCTCTCAATGGTAAAATGGAAACACTGGGTGGTCAAAATAATTGTTTCAATCTGTAGGTATGTATCAGAGAGATACAGAGAAAGAGAACAAAATAAATTAGCATAATCAATGTACTTTTACACCTTATGCAGATGAGGTGAACACTCCTTGCAACAGTTTGTGTGTCACCTGGGATGCCTGTCTCCCAAGTCAGGGCCTTTGAACGGGGCCTCCTGATTCTGCTCCCCAGTATCCAAGACCTAAGAGGCAGCAGGTGATGGCTCACAGTTGGATGCCTGCCACCCATGTGGGGGATGTACACAGCGTTACTAGCTCCCAGCTTCAGCAAGACCCAGCCCACAATTATGGGCATTTGGGAAGTGAACCAGTGGTCAGATTTCTAACTATCTTTCTGCTGTTCCTACATCTCGTGTGTCTCTTTGCCTTTGAAATCACTGAACATTTAAAACATTATGTAGATTGTTCAGTCATGGCTTGTTTCATCAAAACGTTATACAGCTTACCAGAGTTCAATAGCCAGAGGAGGATTTAATTACCATTCTTACAACTTTCAAAAACAAATACTGTTCAGTTTGGGTTCACAGTTGACCTTGAGTGTGTGCTCAATTTATACAACATTAATACACAAATTGGCATCCAGTCTGTAAAACATACACTTCAGCTATAAGTAGAGAAACATTTTAATTCTGATAAGAGACTTTTTTGAACAAAATTACCAACAATAGATACCTAAGGAGTAATAGCTACATTGGAGAGTCTTTTAGCTTAAGACATGTTCTATCCACATATGTCCTTAAGCAATCCTGCAGATTTAAACATTCCGAGTGGGTGGTGGCAACCACAGAAAGAACACAGTTGTGTTTTAAATCTCCTGTTTCTATTCCAAATGTTTCTAAAAGGAAAAAAAATGTTTAGAACAATTCTCAACAAACCAAGTCACACACCCCAGGATGACCACTCTAACTGGCAGGACTCCTCAGGGAGTGCAGAAACAGTAGTGCCAAACGCCATTTTGCTTTCTAGTACAGTCAAAGTAACCGAGCTAACTAGTAATGGTGTCAACTTGTATAACCTCTTTCAAAAAAGTTGTATTTTAAATGATCAAGTTGAAATTTCAAAACATATCTTGTTAGTAAGCCTCACTGACCAGCTTTTTTCATGGACATGTGTTTCTGTAAATTACTCTCAGATTTAAACTCTTCAATTTGAGTGTATTTTTATTGTTTTATGCATTGGGACATAAATTAAATCTATTTTGAAGAAAAAAAAATCAATATTTGGCTCATATGATGTTGCTTAAATTTGAAGGAAACTTGCTTTGAAATATTTGTAGATTTATTTGAGAGGAAACAGAGAGTGGGAGAGTTCCCATCCACCAGTTAACTTCCTAAACGCTGACAGTGGCCAAGCGCTGGAGCTGGGATCCCGAAACCCAATCCGAATCTCTGTGTGGATTGAAGAAACACAATTACTGGTGCCATAATCATTGCCTTCCAGCCTCAATATAACCAAAAATGTGGAGCTAGCTTCTGGAGGCAGAAAACAGAGCCAGACCAAGTAATTCAAAGCTAAGAATATTGGGAAGAATAATCGCCATGGTAACCACTAGGCCACACATTTACACTGAAGAGAAATTTTAAGTTTGATAAAATGGGGAGATTGTGTTGGTTCTCCGAAATCATCCTCTACGATAAAGTAATTATTTTGTTATTTAATTTTTAAAAACATCCATAAATGAACATATGAAAACAAACTAAAAATACAATATTTACAAATACTCCAAAGACACTGAAATAGGTGGGGCCTTGCTGTGGCAAAAATATAAAAAGTAAAATAATAAAAAAATACTGTTTCATTTAAGATGATGTAAAGCTGGGGGTCAGTATTATGGCATTGTTCATTAAGCTACATACTATTTTGCATGCCATTTTCCTGTTTGAGTGCAGGTTCATGTCCTAGTTGCTCCGCTTCCAACCCAAGTCCGATAATGTGCCTGACAAGGCACTGGAGAATGACCCAAATACGCAGACTACAGTGCCTGCAGGACAGGCCTGGATGGAGCTGGTGCCTTCCTGCATCTGTGCAGCTCAGCACTGCCCATGGCTTCTATCTGGCAAGTGAAGCAGCACCTGTCAAGCTTTCTCCCCCTTTCTGTCTCTCTCACTCTGAAACTTCTATACTCAGTGTAACTCTGTCTTTCAATAAGTGAATCTTTCTTAAGGAAAAAGAAGCTATAAAGATGGAAAAATTAATATGGAGAGAAGTATAAACCTAATTAAACTCCAGGTAACTGCGTACATATAATAATGGTTAACATTAAAAAAAATGACAACATTAGCTGCTGGCACGGATGCAGAAAAGCTGAATACATTGTGGATGGGAATGTACATGGTATGTTTATTTAGAAAAACAAATGTGGCGGTATCTTGTAAAAGTATATTTTCTATTACTATTTAACCCAGAACCTGAAACCTTGATCATTTGTCTCACTGAAACGATTGTCTCTGCTCAGTCCCAAACATGAATCTGAACGCTCACGACAGCTGGATTTGTAATTACAGTAAGCCAGAAATAACCACATTTTCTTTCAAGGAATCAATGTCTAAGCAGCATATAATGCTAGTAAAATGTGAAAACATCTAGTGAATTTCAAGAGAATTAAAAAATTCTATGCCAAAAGTTAACACAGTGTAAGTTTCCATGTAACTACATCCTTCATTTAAAAATATTATTATTATTATAATTATATTTATTATTTTTATATTCTTATTTTCCATGTTGATGATTTTTTCAAAAGATTTATGTATTTTTATTGGAAAGGCAAATATACAGAGAAGAGGAGAGACAGAGTAAAAGATCTTCCATCCCATGGCTCACTCTCAAGTGGCCACAATGACTGGAGCTGAACCAATCTGAAGCCAGGAGCCAGGAGCGCTTCCTAGTCTCCCAGGCAGCTGCAGGGTCCCAAGGCTTTGGGCCGTCCTCGACTGCTTTCCCAGGTCACAAGCAGGGAGCTGGATGGGAACTGGGGCCACCAGGATTAGAACAAGCGAACATATGGATTCCCGGGCATGTACAAGTAGAGAACTTTAACAAATCTGGAGTAGAGGTACATACTGCAATAAATATTCAATTCCCTATATGCTAACATTTAGGATACAGTTTATCCGTGAGAATGTATGTATATACTTCTGTACCTATCTATCTATTCATTTTGTATTTTGCAGGAAGGTAATCCTATACTAGAAAGGACATGTGACATCTGTCCCTTGAGGACTGGCTTATTTCACTGAGCTTAATGGTTTTCAACTCTGATTTTTACTTTCAAATGGTAAAACCATGGTTTCTTTAACTGTTCGTCTTCAGATGGGCATCGGGGATGTTTTCATGTCTTCATTAATGTGGATTGTGCTGCTAGAAACATAGGATCGCATGTCACTTTCTCATACACAGATTTCAATTCATTCAGATATAGTTCCAGAATAGAACAGCTGGTTCATACAGTAAATCAATTCTCGTGCTCTGTACTCACTTCCATAGTGGTTGCTAGCCTAAAGTTTCAGCATCAGTTGAGAAAGGAAGGGTATCTTCTTTTTTTTTCCAATGTTCTTGCAAGCATTTTTTGTTTGTTGATGTCTGAATGAAGGACTTTCTCACTGGAGTTAGAAGGAAGTTCAACATAGTTTTCATTTGTATTTTCCTGATAGCTAAGGTCACGGCATTTTTTGCATGTTCAGTCATTTGAATTTATTCTTTTCGAAAATGCCTGCTCATTTGCTTGTTTTATTACATAACAAGGTTTGATTGCTGTTGTTGAGTTTCTGAAGCTCTTTATAAATCATGGATATTAGTCCCCTATCTTTTGTTTAACGTGTACAGATTTTCTCCCAACCTGTTGGTTAATTCTTCACTTTGTTGAACATTTCCTTTGCTGTGCAAAATCTTCTTAGTTTGATGTATTCCTACTTGCTTATTTTGGCTTTGACTGTCTTTGCTTTTGGAAAAATTTCTTAGAAGTCTGCCTTTTATAGATTGTTTTATAGATCGTTTTTTTTTTCCTAATAGTTGAGTGGTTTCTGGGTGCAGACTTAGGTCATTGACCCATTTAAAGCTGATTTTTTTTATATGAGAGGTGTGGGAGGTGTGTGTAGCTTCTTATTTCCAATTATCACAACAATATTTCTTGAACAAACAATCCTTTTTCGTCTGGAGTTATTTTTCTTTATCATGTTGAAGATGAGTTGACTGTACATTGTGGGCTTGTTTTGGGGGTCTATTTTCCATTAATCTTCCCCTTTGTTTTTGGAACAGTGCAAAAACGTATTGATTACCACTGCCCTATATGTTGTCTCGAAACCTAGAATTGTGATTCCTCCACTTTATCTGTTCTTAAAGTTAGCTTTGGCTATTTGTCATCTCTTGTGTTTCCATGCAACGATTTATATCATTTTTTTCCAGGTCTGACAAGAATGTTATTGGGATTTTGATTGGGATCATGGTGAATCTTTATATTATTTCCAGTAATATGGACTTTATGAACATGTTGGTTCTTTAAATCTAAGTACACATTAAATCTTTCCATTTATTGCTGTCTTCCCTCACTCTTTAGTTTTTATAAAATGTTTATAATTTTCATCATACTGATTTCCCACATCTTTGGTTAGGTTTATTCCAAGCTATTTAAGGCTCTTCTCCATTATTTTCAATGAGACTATTCCTTTATGTACTTTTTCAGCTATGCTGTTGTTTGTGTATTTTAGGACCATCAATTTATGTTTACTGATTTAGTCACTAGGCAAATGTGATAGGCCTTATTTTCCTTTTCTCATTTCTTATTGTTGCTTTTTATCTTCTCCCTCCTGCCTTTTAACTAGCAGAGATCTATTTTGCTCATTATTTTCAGCCAAGCAGATCTTTGATTCATTGATCTTACATATTCTCCTATATGACATTCGTGTGTGTGGTGAACGTATCTGGTTGTTAGGCTTTGAGGGGGTGTGAGTGAGATGACAGCATTATTCTCTATCATGTTATGGTGGTGAATATATTAAATCACATGTTTGAGAAAAAATGCACAAATGATACCTATAGAACTAAAACACACAGTGATGATGATTCAATAGCTAAATCCTCACCTTTCAAGCTCAAGCACCCCTTTTGGGCTCTTTTTCATGTCCTAACTACTCCACTTCCTATTTAGCTCCCTTATTAAGGCCTGAGAAAGTAGTAGAGCATGGCCCAAAGTCTTAGTATCCTACTCCCATGTGGGAGACCTGGGTCATTTGGGAGTGAACTAGTGGGCTAAGATCTTCCTCGTTATGGCTCCTTCTCTCTCTAAATCTGATCTGCTTTTCCAATAAAATAATAAATTAATCTTTAAAAATCAGTGAATTGTCAGTGCCATGTTACTGGCTGTGATACACTATAATTTGTCAAGATATTAATTTTGGTTGAAACAAGGTAAAAATGTCTGATAAACCTTTGCATAGCTATTTCTGGCAATTGTATCTTATTATTAATATTCTCAAAAGTTGAGTAAAGTAAGAAATTTGTCCTATTCTTTCCATTTTTTAACAGCAAAACTGTAACTGTTCCAATCTAGCACAATGTTTTCAAAGTCGGCAAAATTCAAACTCTCTAGCGTTCAATCAAAGGTTGCCCTATCATAATCAGGAATACTTCTACATTTAAAATTAATTTTCTAAGTTCTACTAATTACAGTCCTATTATTTTACAGTCCTATAATTATTAATTACAATTCTAACAATTCATTCTAGGTGCTATTCATTATAGATCTGTGAGTTTTGGTTTCTCAAGTTGAAAAGTGATTTTTCTAACATATTTGCTCTACCAGAAGAAACAGCTATAAACTCTGTGGGGAAAAATGCCCAAGATCTCTGTTGTGGAACAAAACTGGAAGATTTCAGATTGAAAATGAAATTTAGAGCTAGTCCATTTTTACAGTTGCAGCAGAAATGGCTCAGGCAGGCTCAACTCTGCTAAGTTAACTTCATTTTCCTGGTCAAAGGAAATAGAAAAGGAGCCCAGACAGAACCATGAGAGTGGCTAAAAAACGAAAAAAAAAAGATCAAGCTAGAACAAAATCAATGTACATATAGAGTTACAGTTACAAAATATTATATATGTTATGAGCATAATGTATTGTTATATGTATATATAACTATTACATAAGATTTATACAAAGGTGTGTCATATATGAGGATGAAATAAAATAGATACAAAATGCATGTGAGTTTGTAATCAATGATCCCAAGCATACAGTGGACAATCAGAAGTATCTTCTTGGAAAGATGAAGACATGAGTAGTTGATCTGAGTCAAAACTATTGAAGGATTTGTACATTGTATCAGCATATGAAAAATCTCTCTTTGTTCTTTTGAGTAAAATGAAAGTAAATAATTTTTTTCTATTCACTGATCATAGCATTATTAATGTTAATAAACTTTACAAATCAATATATGAATTGATAGAACTAAGACTCCAGATACAATGTTTATAAAATACTAATAAAGTTTTATGAAAATAATGCCAATTATAATTTTACCAGAAACCATAAAATTTTACAGAATAAATGTAATAAAGAAAAAGTGTTCAAGATCTCCACACTGAAAACCATAGGAAAAAAATAAAACAAGTTAAATGCAGTTTAAAAATTGATTAGCTGTGCTGAAATGAAGTAAGCTGAGCTCAGTGCAACTTAATAAGTTTACTTGAGCAAAATAAATTAGAACACAGGCAGCATTTCCATTGGACATGTTTTGAATCCCCTATTCCAACACTTGTATTCTGCGTGGATAGAGAAATGGACACGGAGAAGCAGCTTGGTTGGCTAACACAGACATGCTAAAACAGCTTCCAGTCTCTAATCATCTGTAGTTTCAGCTGCTGTTAATGTGCAGGGTTTAGTTTGATTACAAGGGTATATTTCTTAGTCTATTATGACTTATTTGCATATCAAGCTCATATGCATTATGCCATGAATAGCAGCTACCTTTGGTAAAAATGTTGGTCACTTTTGGAAGCTGATTTACACTAAATTTTTTTTTTGTTCCAACATAAACTATACCAAATGTTCTATCTGTGTTTATACTATGTGGAATACTAAAGAGCCACAGTCCATAATCTGCTTTCCATTTAGACATTTTAGTAATCCATAGCTTTTCCATTTATTTACAAGTTATCTATAACTACTTGGGCAAAACCAGCAAAAGGAATATGTGGGCAGCTAAACTTTAAAAAATATATATATTTTGTATCTGACCCTTAACCAGAGAAAAAGCTTCTGCTATAATATAAAAGCTTATAATTATTCCTTATATTTTAACAGCTGTATTTTATAACTGGATTTTTTTTCTTTTTACCTTGCGTATTGTGGGTTTGATAAGTCTAATTCTTTCTTCTAGTTGTTGCTTAAAAGTAGCAGCAGTACTGGGATAAGAATGTGGTCTGACCATGCACACCATGAGGACCTTTCAGCAGATGCGGAAAGAGTTCATGTGGGACCTTATCTTCATAACGTGGAATAATGGGGAGGGAAATAGGAAGTTTGAAAAGGAAGATATCTCAATATGGACACTCTCAAGTAATGAGGTTTAGACATCACTGATGATTTCTACAGATGGCACTGTATTGATATCATACTATATTGACATCATAGTATGAATGGGTAGCTTACTTTACGCTCCATGTCCTAGAGTGAATGCTTCTGGGTTCGATAGGATGCCATGTGTGCAGATGTTCTTTTTCATTGCAGTTGAACCTAGAGCTTCAGACATCTTTGTATAGCAAATGCTAAGCAAGCTTGCTTTTGTCATAAAGCAGGAAATTATATCATTCTTCAAAATAGGTTACTGCCAAAATGATGTTGATAAATGTTTATACAGGGAAAGTTTCCAAGGCTGGCAGGACTTCAGGGTACCATATAAGTGAATCTGGTGAGAGAGGATATTCATACAAATGAGGTAAGGAAGTGTACTACTCACAAATAGGTAACAGGCGTATACAGAATCGTAGAATTCCTGGCAAGGCAGTGCCCCCAACGCTTAGTAAACCGCTATGAGTCAGACAGAATCCTTCTGCATGTTCCTCATATCACACTACAGCTCAGGAAACCCAGAATACCCTACATCATATACCGTAGTCTCAGGGGTGGTAAAACATCCTGCTTTCAAAGGAAATGAAGCTTTATTCCAGATCAGACATGTTCTTATCTCAGGAGGTCACGTTATTAATATGTTCTGTAATCATACTGAGCATTGAATGCATAAGTGGGAAAGTTGGGTCAGCTAAGACCATGTGAGCTTCTGTCCCCCTAAATAGGATGAACAATGGTGAGAACCTTGGATTCTTGCCATGAAAATACAGAAATATTCAATACCCAGATTATTCAACTCAGCCTGCCATTTAAAAAGTTATAGATATGGAGCCAATGTCATGTAAATGGGCTAGCCTCTGCCTGTAACGCCACATCACACATGGGCTCTGATGTGACTCCTGGCTTTGCCAGTTATCATCCAACTACTTGCTGGTGGCCTGGGGAAAGCTATATAGGGTGGTCCAAAGTGCTTAGGCTCATACACCCACACAGGAGGCGGCTTCATGGGCTTTTGGTTCTAGTACCAGCTCTACCCATTTTTGCCACTAGGGGAGTGAACCAGAAGATTTTAGCTTGCTTTGTCTTCTCCCTCTAAAACCTCACCATTCATAATAGGTCAACTATACGAGTTATGGGAATCCCAGAATGTGCAGAAAGAGAAACTGGTTTTACAAATGTATTAAGTGAAATAATCAAGGAAAATTTCCCTAATCTGGAGAAAGAATTAGGAAACAAGATCCAGGAGGAGCACAGAACTCCCAACAGGCTTGATCAAAAGCAATCTTCACCAAGACACATGATAATCAAGCTCTCTTCTTCAATCAAACATAAGGAAAAGATCCTTAAAAGTGCACATGAAAGGGCCCGGCACGGTGGCGCAAGTGGTTAAAGGTCCTCGCCTCGCACGCCCGGGATCCCATATGGGCGCCGGTTCTAATCCCGGCAGCCCCGCTTCCCTTCCAGCTCCCTGCCTGTGGCCTGGGAAAGCAGGCGAGGACAGCCCAAAGCTTTGGGAACCTGCACCCGCGTGGGAGACCCGGAAGAGGCTCCAGCCTTCGGATCGGCATAGTATCGGCCCGTTGCGCTCACTTGGGGAGTGAATCATCGGACGGAAGATCTTCCTCTCTGTCTCTCCTCTCTGTATATCCGCCTTTCCAATGAAAAAAATAATAAAAATAAATCTTTAAAAAAAAAAGTGCACATGAAAAAAATCAATTGACATATAAAGGAACTCACAGGGGATCTCTCACAGGAAACTCTACAGGCAAGAAGAGATTGGAGTGACATATTTCAGATTCTAAAAGAAAAGAAAAAATTCAGCCTAGGATAACACATCCAGCCAAGCTTTCTTTTGTCTTTGAAAATGAAATAAACTTCCACAGTAAAGAAAAGTTAAAAGAGTTTTCCTCTTCCAAACCTGCCCTACAAATGATACTTCATGATGTTCTCTTGACAGAGAAGAGGAATAGCACCTACCATAACCAAAGGCAAATGAGAAGAACATCCCAGTAAAATGACAACAGAAGGCTAAACCAATGAACAACCCATTCCTAAAACAAAAGGACCAAAGTACCATCCATACATGCTAAACTCTGAATGTAAATGGCTTAAGCTCAATCAAACATCATAGATTAGTAGATTGGATTAAAAATCAAAACTCATCTGTTTATTTTCTAGAAGAGACACACTTCACCAACAAAAATCAGCGGAAACTCTATCACACGGGATTTGATGTTTTCTGTTAGTTTCATCTCTTCAAAACACTTTCTTCTGATTAAATCATTCAATGACTCATAGATCATACAGTAGCATCATTTTCTTCAAGAAGGTTCTTGATTTTCATTTCTTCAGCTACACGTTATCATTTAGTAGAATGTTATTTAATTTGTTGGTGTTGTTAATTTCTTTTTTCGTCCTGATGTTGATTTTTTTTTCGTGGCTTTTCGTTTAAGGGGATGTATGGTAGCTGTGTAATGGAGACTGTCATATCTAGTAACATGTCATTTAACTCCATGGCATTTTAAATTTCTATTTTTCTTCCTATTGTTGATTTTGTATTATGACTTTTCATTTAAGGGGATGTACAGTAGCTGTGAAATGGAGACTAAAATCCAGATGTGAGGATACAATGTAGTATGCATTTCTGCTTCTAGACAAAGATAGACTTACAATGAAACTGTTTACTATATCTTGACAGTAGGATGCTGGACTCTGCCATTATCCATGCCCGCAATGACAGACATATGAGTGTGTATGAAGAACTATAGTTTAGTAATCATATTGAGGAACTAGGTGCCAGGGTGTAAATTATTGCTGGGATAAAGGAAATACCAGAAGCCTATTGGAACTGTATCATAAAATGATAATATTAATAATAATAATAATAATAAAACGTTTTTAAAAATTCAAGTGGTTTAAAAAAACAAACAAAGGAAACAAAACCAAAAACATATCATAGTCTGTTTGGGAACATATTTTCTCACATTTGAAAGCTAGGAAGTGGAGAGACTTTGCCAGGATTTTTGGTGCAGAAACCTGTCTCCACACTTTGTCTCAGGTGGATGGAGTGAATGGAGATAAAGTAGAACACTCTTGGGTATTTCCTTTTTAAAAATCTCTAACCCCATTATGTGGACCTGCCTTCATGACTTCAACTAAACCTTCATAATATCTCCCCAAGCCTCCAACATGTGTTGGATTTTAAATGTAAGAATTTCATAAAAGGATATACATTTCTACTTACAGCAAAATTCAAGATGGGTTATCTCCTCAACAACTCAGAGATGAAAGAGCAGACTAATACAACATCACACCGCTGATTTGATATTGCAGGTTCAGTAATAAATTTACCATTAGGATTTCAGTGGCATAATGTGAACAGAAATCAGAGTTTACATGGAGTGAGATGTGAGAGACCAAGAAGATGGAGATGGACTATGCATCTAGAATATTGCTTCATCTCCCAAAAGCTAATTGTTAATGCATGTAGACTGTTAATTGCAAACAGTCTAACCATTTTCTGTATTATTTTGGCTACAGAAAATCTTGACATTGACAATGTCATAATGTTAATGTTTTGCTGTAAATATGCTCTATATTAAATTATTCTAGACTCTGCAGCACATATCATTTTAAGTAAAAATATGTTGCCTTTTGTTTATTTTGTTTGATAAACAATATACTTTTGCAGTGATTTTTCTGCTAATTAAACTCACTCAAATAAAAAAATATTTTGTATATCTTCTATATTGCAATGACCGATATGTTTATTTCTTTTTAATGTAACAGTAACCCTTTGGACAAATATATTTAAAATGCAATTTTATATACCTAATTAGTACTTGGGTGAGCCCAATTTTACAGCCCATTTTTACAATGGCTAATCTAATGTGACTACAGTTACACACTCACACAAAAAGAGAAACACAGGGAGGTTATGTTATCTGGATTTTTCTTGAAGATAGAGTACAAACTTTAATGACAACCTTTCTCAAACTTAAATTTGAGACTTATTCCAAAATTAGTCACAATTAGCCTTTAATTATTAACAAATACTGTTAACAAAGAATATGTGATTCTTACTAATCCTTAAGACAAGTCTGAATTTGAGACACCTCATCATCAATGAAGAGCAAACTTTGGAGAATCTTCAGCAATAAGATCAGCTAATACATTGCCAGAAGGATAGGGTTTATCACAACAATGAGACTTTACAACAGCAACATTTCAAGACTGTTGAACACTTTTGTCAATCATCTCTTTACCTATAAGGAGTAGATTAGCTGAGTGGATTATCTACTCCTTCATATATCACTGTTCTCTCTCAATGGTCTCACATACATTGAAAGAACATAGCTTTTAATAGAGCGGTACAGTAAAAATTTCTATTAGAAAATTGAAGCTAGCAAACTTACCTTGTATCTGACCTGATAATGTTTAAATTCAGAATCTTTCACTTGGAATGCGTGTGGGATCTTAAGAGGTATGTGGTCCTTTACACTGTTAGTTTCCTCACCTTTCCAGGAAGTGTAATAAATATAAACATATGTATTATATTATACTTGTAATCATTATCAAGCTGTGAGTGTAATAAATGCCCTGTGTTTTTCATTTTATCACTGTTGGAAGTGATTCCTTCAATTAAAAAAAAAAAAAGATTTATTCATTTTTATTGGAAAGGCAGAGAGAAGGAGCAACATAGAGAAAGATCTTCCATCTGCTGGCTCACACCCAAAATGTCCACAGTGACTGGAACTAAGCCAATGCAAAACCAGGAGCAAGGAGTCAGGAGCTTCTTCTGTATCTCTCCTGTGGGTGCAGGTCCCAAGGCTTTGGGCCGTTCTCCACTACTTTCCCAGGCCACAAGCAGGGATCTGGATGGGAAACGGAGCAGCTGGGACAGGAACCCTTTGGAATGCAGGTGCTAAGTGGAAGATGAATATCTTGAGCTATTGTGTCAGCCCCTGGAAGTGATTCTAATGTTTTTGTTGGTATAGATCAAGCAGCTCAAGTATTCATTTTAAGTAATTCTTAGTGTTGCGGGAATTGCAGAGGGCTTAGAAAGAAAAGGTTGGTTTAAAAATGCATTCAGTGAAATAATAAAGGAAAACTACCCAAACTTGGAGAAAGAATTGGGTAAAAACATAGAGCAGGGGCACAGAACTCCCAACAGGTTGAGCAAAATTGATCTTTACCATGACACATGATAATCAAGCTCTCTTCATTGAACATAGGGAAAAGATCCTTATATAAGTCATACAAGTTGCAACATTTTCTTCAAGATTTGTTTTTAAATTTTCATTTTCATTTATTCAGCAACACATCAGTCATTCAATAACATGTTTTAAATTCATTTTTATAAATTTTATTTTTTTTTCTGTTGCTGAGTTTGTATTGTGAATTTTCATTAAAAGGATATATAGCGACTCCGTAACAGACTATCATATCCAGATGTGAGAAAACAATGTATTATGCATCTGTACTTCCAAATCAAAGAAGGGGCTCCCTGCGAGGCTGTTCTATATGTCTTGATAATAGGATGATGGACTTTTTCCCTTTGTCCATACCTACAATGTCAGGATATGCTTAAGTGGCAGAATGATGGATTTATGAAGAAATATATTATTGTAATAATAAAGGGGGAAGGGACTTAGGGAGTGGAGATGGTATCTCTCAGAGTCGAGGGAACTATATCATAAATTAATAATAACAATAATAAGTTATGCAAAAAAATCACCTTGCCTCCTCCTACTTCATAGTTTGAAAAAGTATATGGAATAAAGAAAATATCAAATGTGAGACAACAAGTCACTTTCCAGGGTAAAATACTCTCATGTTTTGCTTTCTTAGTTGTCATGTCAGAAAAATTGGGCTTGCTTAAAAGAAGAAACAGAAAAGACTATTTTTAAAAAGGCAGTTCAGCGTAAACAAAGTATTAATATTTGAATAGTGATTTTCCTTGTGTTCTAGTCTCAGTGGGGTGAAAGAAATTTCCTGATGGAAAATGGGATGAATCTTGTCTTCTTATTGTTAGATGAGAGTATAAAGTAAACACACATGAGATTTTTAGAATATAATTTTCACTCTTTTTTTCCATGAATGTGTTTATATAGAAGCTTGATAATGGAAACTTTTTATGACAGAACACAATTAAAATGTAATTTTAAGTATTTTCAATATCTTTCAAAATTAGGCTCACATGTGAAATAGTGTTTAATTATTTCTAGACTGGATAAAATATGAAACTAGGCAAGTCTAGTATGAATTGAGATGCTGGGTTCTCTGTTGATTTGCTTGGCAGAGCTACTCTTGTCATCTTAATTTGCTGCCGAAGAAATAGAAATATTGGTTTCTTACCCACCACTGTAGAGGATCATAGGTAATGCTGGTAGAACAGTTTTCTTAGCTAATGCAGGAAAACAAACACATTGACTGATGCATTTTTAGTTTAGTGATTTAGGAAAAGTCCTTTATCCCTCCTCATATTTTGTTAAGATAATAAGGTCATATTTTGTGCTTACGGATATCTCCCTTAGTTTACCCTGAAGAATAAAATAAAACCCAGCCAGTCAACTAGCAAACAAGCATTGAGCTTCCAGGTTAAACTGCAGACAAAACATATTGATTGGTCTCCTTCATCCTCTAAAGATTCATGAGAACAAGTAAAAGAATAAATCAAAATATAGTAATGAGAGTGTAAAAAAGTCAACAGAAAGCTGGAAATTTTCTAGTAACATTAAGAAAAGGAGAAGCTATAGCCTCCGAAGAGATGTAAAGCAGAGATGGGAGCTGGCATTCTGTTGAAATCTGCAGTGACTGTAAATTAGGGATCAGTAAGTTAAAACTGCATGAGTTAAAACTACGCAACAGGAGCCGGCAACAATTCCTCTCTAAACAATGGCTACAGATTAACTTTGAAACCTCACTTCCCTGTCTACCCATGCATGGAATTTACTTCCAGGCACAGTCCTTTGCTCTATTTGATCGTTACAATTGCAAAACATTTCTGAAGAACTCAGAACATCCTATGGGGACTGATACACCACAGAGTTGTTCTGTGTATTCTTGTACTGGAGAAAGATGGTCCCAATTTCTAAATATTCATCATTTCTTTCAGTATACAAATATTTGGTCAGGCAGTCTTCTAGAAAATGGAGAAGTCAAAATGACTTCAAGATATCAAAGCCCCTCACATCCTAAAGTGTATGGTCTACAAGAGTAAGAGAAGGCATAAATACATAAATAGCTTTCATGTATGTTGTGTGTATGAGAAAGTGGCATGGAGGATACAAAGGAAAGCAAAGTGGTGGTGGTGAGAAGGATACAGTGTGTGTGTGTGAGGGCTCACAGTCAAGAGAATGACTACTGGGATTGTATACGCGGCTGGTCTTTCCACACAAGAACAAGACCTATCTTTGGAACATAACCTCTTTCAATTGGGGCAGAAAACTCTTGTACTCATTACATACTCTACTAAATATAAAACCACAAACAAAAATTGGAAAGAAACACACAACACAAAAACGGAGACCCAAAAGAAATAAGATTAATAAAACCAGTAAGACCTTAATGATTTCACAAACAAAACAGAATTTGTACACATTCTTATGAGTAAGCTTGAAGCAATATAGACATATATAGAAGCTCACAAACTTGGATATGCTTGAGGAAGAAATTAAAGAAGTGAATGATTATGTTGAGAATAAAAAGAGAAGCACACACTTCCTCCCCAAAGGCAGGGACCCAATTTGTGTCAATAATGCCAAAAGCTGGAAGACAATTGAATGTTTTTTAAAGTAATATAAAAAAATGAACATGTAATTTTATACATAAGCACATTTAATCAATTATGTGACATTATAGACATGCTACACTGAAATATTTTATCCAATGATTCAGTTCCTGAAGAAAGAATAGCTTTTAAAATGATTTATTCTAGCAGAACAGAAAACGATACTAAGAATAAGAAAAACATTTAATTTCCATCAAGATATAGTGCAGAGTGGAACGGTCCCCTTCAATAGCTGTCCATTTACAAGTAGGAAGTCAGAGTTTGAATTTGCAATTTGACACCCTCAACACCAGTGCCTCTCCCACTTGGTCATTTAGCAACTCTCTGCCCAGTGTCATTCGAGAGGTGACATGATGCCCTCACTAATGAATAATCCCTTTTTGTATACAAAAATATAATCTATAAACTCAGAAATGTATCTCATTAGCAGGATGGCGATATTAAGGAACCCACAAGCTAAACTAGACATGTTGCCTAAGCTATTTATGGAGTTGTGGAGTAAGGCTTGCAGGAACAGAGTTTACTTCAAAATGTTATATTTTCCTGTGTTGCTGCTTTTTCTCCCCTATTGAGGAAGCAACTTTAGAGTTAAAAATTATTAGCCATCCTAGTCTGTGATTTTTTGCTATTCTATCAAAATGCTGTACTCAAGGTAATGTACAATGAAATGTATAGGCTCATGGTGCTGGGGTCTGAGTAGTCGAAGATCGAAGTGCTGCAAGCATGGCACATCTCCTTGCGGCAGATGGACCCAGAGATGAAGAGGAAAAGAGAAAATGGGACTGGGCTCACCTCTTTATGATGAACCCATCAAGCAATTACACTGTTAATCTACTCTTGAGTACAGAACACTCACTGGAAATGCCCATCTCAACAGTTCCCACATGGTAACATTTGCTTTAGGGAGGCTGTCTCTTTAACACGAACTTTTGGGGAAAAACTCTGAAATCACAGCATTAACCATTATAAACTTTGTAATTAAAATATTTCTGTAACAGCAAAAAATTTTAATACCTGTTGCCCTCTCACAAATCAGCTGCTCAGTGTCAAGACACTGAATGTCAAATGAAGATCTATTTATAATGTTTGAACATTAAGAGCTGTCTTAGTAATTTTTCCATTACTGTAACAGAATAGTTGACACCAGCTCTTTATCTAGAAAATGGACTTCTTGTTTCACAGTTTTAGAGGCGGACAGTCTAAGATCAAGCTTCTGTATTGGCTCAGTGTCTGGTGAGTTTTCTGGTGACATCACATGGTGGGCGACATCATAGTTATATGAGACAATGAAGAGGAATCACATAGAGAATGGATGCCACAGAGCAGGAAGAGGTCAGGATTGCTTTGTTATAGCCAACCACTTATGTGAGAACTTGCCAGGGTCAGTTAATATCTTCTGAGTGACAGGATCCCTTCTGACCTAATCAGTTCCTACAAAACCCCACCCTTTGGAGTTCCCCACCTCAACTTTAGTGCTCCAAGGACCAAGGCTCCAGTATGTGGATTCTGGGGGTGAGGTATAACACTACATTCAAATCCTAACATCTTCTGTGAATGGAAGTTGACATAATTTACAATTGGGGTGATATATGACATAATACACTTGAAATCAATGATGTATTTTTTAACTTAGACAAACTACTTGATCATCTGTTTCAAAACTTTTCACTCTTTGGAATTTAAATGGCATTTTGTTGGAATGTGATAAAAAAATCAATTTAGTTTCAAGAAAGAAATCAAGTTCAATGTGCATAAAATGAAAAAAAAAGTTTGGTTCATTATGGCAAAATTAATTTCCCATGGTATGAAACTGTAAAAAGCATAAAACCAGGAGTTTAAAACTCTAGCATTTTTATCACTAATTTTCTGCAACTTTTTGATTTCTCTCAGTATATACTTGTGTCTCATGCTTCTCTCCTTTGGATGTTATTTATTACCAGCACTTGACTGCAACCAGAATATTAAAAAAAAAATCTATCTATCTATCTATCTATCTATCTATCTATCTATCTATCTATCTATAATTCCAGTTCTGTTCATGTGATACATGGAGAATTTTGAAGTTTCATGGCAGTATTCAATGTCAGTATATGTTACCATTACTTATATTATTATTATTATATTATTATTATCTAAATAAAGTGGAGCTAATAGAAATGTTGACATGTCAAACTGCTTCCCAGATTCTGTAGAGAATAATCACCTTTTTAGATGGACCACCTCTGTCTGGAGGACAATTCAAAGTTGTTTTTAAAAAGCATCTAATGCACAGGAAGTCCACATTCTGAGGCTAATATCCACTATATTTAGCTTTGTGCATTCTTTTGAGGACAAAATATTTATCATGGCTTTAGTTCGTTTTGTGAGTTGCCTGGTAAACTATAACTTTCCCTAATACTAGAAGTTGGGTTTGCTCTTGTCAGTTTCTTTTCAGTGATTTAAGGTTCTTTGGTTTCCATTTCTTAAGTTTGATACGGTTTACTTATTTTTACTGGAAAGACAGACATACAGAGAGGAATAGAGACAGAGAGGAAGATCTTCTGTCCAATGATTCACTTCCCTAGTGACCGCAACAGCCAGAGCTGAGACTGTCTGAAGTCAGGAGCCTCTTCCGGGTTTCCCAAGCGGGTGCAGGGTCCCAAGGCATTGGACTGTCTTTGACTGCTTTCCCAGGCCACAAGCAGGGAGCTGGATGGGAAGTAGAGCTGCTGGGATTAGAACCAGTGCCTATATGGGATCCTGATGCATTCAAGGGAAGAACTTTAGCCACTAGGCTATTACACCTGGCCTTACGCTGTTTTGTGCAATAACCTGGTGGCTAAAGTCCTCACCTTGTATGCACAGGGATCTCATATGTGCTCCGCCACCCTTCCAGGTCGCTGCTTGTGGCCTGGGAAAGCAGTCAAAGATGGCCAAAGTCTTGGGACCCTTGACTCGCTTGGGACACCCAGAAGAAGCTCAGTAGATTGGCTCAACTCTGGCTATTGCAGCCACTTGTGAAGTGAACAAGCAGAAGGGAGAATAAGTATACAGATGGAAGAACTTTGTCTCTATCTCTCCTTCTGTCTGTGGATCTGACTTTCCAATAAAAACAAATAAATTAAAAAATAGAAAAAAAAAGCAGGTTCTTAAATAGCTTTTCCAAACATCAGACAGAGCATTTCTTATCGTATCATGAGCTTATTAGGCAAGGGTGCACACTATGACATGGGTGTATTCTTTGTGATTTTACACTTCCCACTGAAATTTCCTTTGTGGGAGAAAAATAGCTTGAAAAATTTTAAAGTTTACCAACTTCAACTAAAAAGCAGTGAAATGAGACAGTGCAAACCAAGGAGAATCCTGCCCTCCAATTCACCACCTTACTGGCTTCACAGCTGTTTTTCTATTACATAATAGGGATCCAGTGACACGCCACGAGAGTTTACCAACAGAAAAACTGTAATGCACAGAATTGATTAGAAAGACATTGGAAGCTAAAAGAACCCCCAGAGTAAATGGAAGACTCTCAGACTTAGCAGCATGAAACGGCTTCAATCACTCGAGTGGGAGAAACAGAGATGTGTGTTTCAGGGGTTCTCACTATGTTTTCCCCAGAGGAAACATTCTCCTTTCATTCCAGCTCACATGAAGTTTCAGGCCTCATCTGATATTTAAACAGTGTGCTAAGGCAACACTATCACACAATGACTGGGAGCAGCAGAGGAGAGATGAGCACCTGGGAACAAGGTCTCCTAGACACCATTTTCACACTTTGTAGCTGATGTCTCTTACTTGTTCCTGTCTTCAGCTAAGGTCAGTTACAAGATGTTTTTTTCATGTAGGGAGTTTTAAGCTATTCTTGGAAGGATGAGCTTTGGTAGATTTGGTTTTTAGTTTAATTTCATTTACACATATATTTACATACCTTTTAAAATGTAGTCTAAAATTAGGCTATGCTGCTTCTGTGTTGCAGTAATTTAAAAAAAAATTCTCCAGGAGAATTTTAAAACAAACTTACTTCTGTGTTTTGCTTTTATTATTATTAATTTCCATTTTATCTGAACCACTTAGGGCTGGAACAGACCAAAGCTGGGTGTCCAATCCCAAGCCAGGTCCCAAAGAGGATGCCTTTGCATTGGTCAAACCAAGCAGCTTTTCACTGGTTATCATGTTAAGTAAGAAAAAAAAAAACAGATTTTAATAAATATTCCAAATGCTTGACTACATTGATGGAAAAAGCTTATAAAGACATAGACTGTGAAATTTTGCTGCCATCTTCTGATGAACATGCTTCAAGGGGGAAGTGCTTAGAAAATGGTCAAAGAAATCCTCATAACATTTGACTTGTGGTGGGAGAAGCTAAGCTGGAGAAATACACAGAGCTAAATGACGTTAGTAACACACCTGCCACTTTTTTTTTTTTAGTGTTGCATTTTCTCAAATGAAAGCAAATATTCCCTCTGATAGGAATTTAAGTAATCATATGTTTAGTTATGTTTCCTTTTAAATAATATTTACAATTATAATTATCAATACCTTATCTAATTGCAAAAAAAAATTCATCAGTGCTTTGCATTCTTGCAGATTAACTATATTGAACATAATACAGTGTCTTTCAGGTGATTGGTCTCCCTGTGAACCACAGTGCTTTTAAATTTCTTTCGTTTTCCTTATTTAATCCAGAAACATCAAGGGAAAGTCAACTGAAATTCCATTCTCCCATTATTAGGTGCTTACACAGGTTTTAGTCCTGCATTTACCTTTTGTGTAAAGCTATGCTACTTATAGTTTGGTCCTTCACAATGAATTCAAATTTCCCTAGTTACCAGTATCATTCATTGAGGAAAAAAAAAATGAAGACAAACTTTGAAATGTGAATTTCCTTCTGCCTCTTCCCAAATTCTAAACTTCGCAGTTACAAATATAAGAAGAACACAGTTTGTTTGTCCATGAGGTAATTGATCTGTTACATACTTCCTGAGGGACATTCCACAGCAGCTCTGTTTCCCTACAGCATGAGATAGACCATGTGACACGACCAGGACTCCACCCAGGACCCATTCTACCATCACCCCATCTCTTCCAGCAATCTCATGCTCTCACTCCTATATCCTCAATGGCCACCCAAAGCTCACACTTATGTCTTCTAGACCTCCCGGTACCATACACTGAAGCACAGCCTTCTTTCTTTTGAAATCTGCACATGTGTGTTTAACATTATATCGTAACTCAAAGACTCCAACCTCAATCTGCACATTCTTCCTTCCAAGTCAAGTTCTTCTGCCATACCTCTGACTTCAGTGAAGTGCCGTATTATTCACTGATGACAGTCTCGCTACTTTATTTTCCTGCCCCAAGATTGCTGATTATTTAGCGTTATTGCCATCATCTGTGGTTTTATTCTTCCTTCTCACCCTCAGTGTGACTTCAGACTTCTTGGTGACCCTCACTGCCTCTCTGAGCCTCCATTCTCACTTTCACCTTCTTATCCAGCTTCCTGCTAGTCTGCTTGGCAACTGACAGAGGAAGGTTCAAGTACTTGAACATCACATGATGCCATGCAATGTTTTGATACAACTACACATTGTGTAATACACAATTAAGTAAAAAGTTCTACTTCTTCAAATAATTAACATTGTTCATGGAGACAATTTCTAAAATTCTACCCTCTATTTTTTAAGGAAAGAATTCACAATACATTAACAATATCCATGACTACCTTGCCATGCAATAGAACCCCAGATTTTGTAACAACTCGATTAATATTTATTAATTAAAATCTCTTCCTTGCACTTACCCGAAGTCTCCCCAACCTCTAGTCACCATTACTTGAACTTCCAGGTGACAACCATTCTTTCATCACACAGTATTTTGATACAATAGTCTTTTTGTTCTGGACATATTTAAGTCAATATACTCACTTCAAATTTCATTCATTTATTGCAAAATTGAAAGATTCCATTGCTTCTTATGACTGCATTCTAGTCCATTGTTTACATATAGCTTATTCTGTTTTAATTACTGCAACTTTATAACAAATTTGCCCTTTGATTAAATACATCTTCCTAGCTTGTTCTTTGAGAGTGTCTTGACTGTTATTGCCATTTACTTTCACATATTAACTGTAAAATTGGCTTATACATTTCAAAAAATAAATTGCAAGGATTTTATATGACAAGCTTAAAAGAAAGTACCTCAGTCTTCTAATCTTTGTTTAAGTCCCTATGCCTTGTCCTGACCCAGAGCAAGGTCTCAGTAACTAAATCTCATTGCATGTGGTGGGACCTCCTAAGGATGCTGGTTCATGTTCTGGCTGCTCTACTTCCCATTCAGCTCCCTGCTTATGGCCTGGGAAATGGCAGAGGACAGCCCAGAGCAAGGGACCCTGCCCTCGCATGGAAAACCTTAGGACCCTGACACCTGGCTTCAGAGCAGCTCAGCTCCAGTCACTGGGGAGTGAACCAGCTGATGAAAGAACTTTCTGTTTTTTCCTTCTCTCTCTGTAAACGTGCCTTTCCAATAACAAAAAATTAATTTTTTTCTTTATTTACCTAAAATTTAGAGAGAGCTAAAATATTCAAGCCACTGGTTCTAAATGGTGGCAACCATCAAAACTGACTCAGGTCGAGCCAAGAATCAGGAGCTTCATGCAGGTATTCTACAAGGGTCCCTTGGGCCTTGATTTACTACCTTTGCTGGGCATTGGCATGGAGCTGCATCAAAAATGGAGCAGCTGGGCCCAGCGCGGTGGCCTAGCTGCTAAATTCACCACCTTGAATGCGCCAGGATCTCATATGGACGCCGGTTCTAATCACAGCAGTCTCACTTCCCATCCAGCTCCCTGCTTGTGGCCTGGGGAAACAGTGGAGGACAACCCAAAGCCTTGAGACTCTTTACCTGCTCTGGAGATGTGGAAGAAACTCCTGGCTCCTGGCTTCTCTCTCTCTTTGGCTCTGTATATCTGCCTTTCCAATAAAAAATAAATAACTGCTAATGAAGAAGAAGGAGGAGGAGGAGAAGGAGGAGGAGAAGCAGCAGCCAGGATCCACATAGTGGTTATACAGAATGCCAGCTTTACCCATTGCATCACAACCAGACCTACTGTTTTACTGTTTGACCATGAAATATCACTTCATTTCTTTAGACCATAAAATGGTTTTAAAGTAACATTTTATGTTTGATTTAGAGATGTTATAAAGATATTATTCTTAACTGACTTCCTGTTAAATTATAAACATATGACATAAGATGTCATTTATTTTTAGAAGAAAATTATATTTATTTCTTAAAAGTTAATCATTTCAACATAGTGAAAACATTTCAAACACTTCTATTACCTTTCTGTTTTTTACAAAATTATCTTGGAAATTATTATTAATTACAGTGATGCAGTGTGCAATAGTACACCATCAAATATATGCAATTTAAACGAAGCTCACATAGTAATACTTCCCAGCCTCCCCATGTTAACTTAGCCCGATTAGATAGATGGTGAAGTTGCTCTTATTTGCATTGCTTTGAGATCTTACTTTCAATTTTCCAATGTTTATGTGACCATATAAGCATAATTGAATTCCATATTTCTACATGTGTGCATATAAAATTACATTGAAACAGAAATCAATATTTTCATGTACGTGTAAAGACAGAGAGAGAGAATGATCACCACCCTGCCAGGTGGCATGTATTTATTTGAAGGGGTTGGGGAGTGAGACAGTGAGAGGATGCTGCCATGGCGCCATCTGCTAGTATATCCATCAAACGCTTAAAAAACCAGTGCTGAGTCATGACAGCCAAGTACTCCATCCAGGGAGTCAAGTACTTGAGTCATCATCTATTGCCTTCTAGGCAGATTAGCAGGAAGTAGGATCAGAAGAAAAACGTGAGAAGGTATTTTTTTTTTAAGACTTACTTCTCTTGAAAAGGCAGCTTCATGGAGAGAAGGAGAAACAGAGAGAAAACTCATCTGTCTGCTGTTTCACTCCCCACATGGCAACAGCCCATGTTGGGCCTATCTGAAGCCAGGACCGAGGAGCTTTGCCCGGGTCTTCCACCATGATTCAGGGCCCAAGGCTTTGGGCCGTACTTGACTGCTTTCCCAGGCCACAAGCAGGGAGCTGGATGGGAAGTGGAGCAACAAGGACACTACCCAGCTGCTTTAGGAGGTTCCAGCACTTGGAGATGGAGAATCAGGCAGTTGAAACTCCGTGCATAGCCCTAAGCATGCTTTTCATTAAGTTATTACTGATTTTGCACCTAACATCCAATATAAGCTCTATTACTAATTTTAGTAATCTATGTGTGGAATATTTTGCACATACATACATTTAATATATCTAAAATACTCAACAATAAAAACATACTAATTTGACCTAAGTCATTAATTTGTTATGACATTGTTCACAACATCCTAAATCTTAATCCTAGGTTAAATATATTGGTGTATATGTGAAATGTGGTAGATACACACCGCAGGTTACTATGTAGTAGCTGAATACTAAGAGGGAGCAGATACTCTGCATAGTGGGTAAGACACCGCTTGGGGTCCATCCATCCCATGTTGGAATTCCTGAGTTAGAACCTTGCCTTCAATGATATTGCACTACATCGGGTTAATTTCCATGCTGGTGAAGATGGCATTTCATATCAAAGTATTTATTTTAGGCCCAATGGCTCCAATTGATACTTCACTCCCTGCTAATGCACCTCAGAAGACAAGAGAATATGTCCCAAGCGGGAGGCTCAGCCTGAGTTTTCGGCTCTTGCCTGTGACGTGCCCAATCACCAGTCGTTACAGTCATCTAAGCAATGAACCAGAACACGGGCAGTGTTTTTCTCTCTTTTCCTTTGCCCTCCTTGTCACTTTGCCCAACACGCAATGTTATAAAAATCTATTTTGGAAAACTGTTGATTCTCCCATGTCTGGGACAATTTCCTGTTAATGTGTGCCACATGGGGCGTCAACCTGAGCTCAAGCACTTGGATTTGGCATTAAGTTTTGGGTTCCAGATTTCTGTTTAACCCACTCCTGTCTGACTGATGCAGGCAACTGGGGAGTGAACCAAAGAATGGAAAATTCCTGTCTCTGTTTTTTTTTTTCTCTCTCTCTTATCCTTTTCTCTTTCTTTAAAACAAAACCAAGAATGAATAGGTAAAAATATAAAGTGCATATTCAGCTGCACAAACTAATTCATGTAGATTGTTTTATTACCATGTTGAGCATGGACAAAACATAGAATAGTACTACACAACCATGTATATATGTATGACGCATCAAACATATACAGCACATGAATTAGGAATTTATAAATGTGAATGCCCATCAAGGTGAATTTGAACAAATCACACATATCCGAATTATTGTCTGTGAATGAAATAAGCAAGGAGTTTTACCTGCACAAATGGCATAATTTCAGTTAGCATCAAGCAATCTTACCTCAGAATAAAATATATGCATAACTCTTACATCTAAATCAATGAGATTCTTGAGTTTAAAATAATATAATTCAGCCTGATATTTTCATAAAAGATTTATTTATTTTTATTGGAAAGGCAGCTATACAGAAAGGAGGAGGCACAGAGAGGAAGATCTTCCATCTGTTGGTTCAGTCCCCCAAGCGGCCATAATGGCTAGAGCTGCACCAATCTGAAGCCAGGAGCCAGGAGCTTCTTCCAGGTCTCCCACATGCGTGCAGGTTCCCAAGTCTTTGGGCTGTCTTCAACTGATTTCCCAGGCCACAGGCAGGGACCTGAATGGGACATGGGGCTGCCTTGATTAGAACTAGCATTCAAAGTGAGGACTTTATCCACCAGGCTACTGCACCAGGCCCAGTCAGATATTTGAACACATCAAAATTCACAAATTAAGACAACAAAACTGAATAGTTATCATTGTAATGAGAAAAGAGTCATCACAATCCAGTCGGTCCCAGCAATGCTACTATCCATCCAATTGAAAAAGTAACATGTGAGAACACATAATTTTAGAACCTCAATTGTATAAACACACACCTTATTTGTTTCCCAATTCTTTTAATTACTACTTTATCTCTAATCCCAAGGCTGTTCAGTTATGTTTCTAATTTCTTTAAGTATTATTTTATATACACAGACTAGAAAATAAAAAAGCTGTATTTCAATAACATCATGCAGAAACTTCCTAAAATTTTCAAGCTCTAAATGACCATAGATTCCCTGATTTTATAGACAATTTCATTGTAGAAACGACACATCCAAAAAAATGATGGGTTTTCTTAAAACACAGCAATTTATTAATTTGGTCAAGTCTCATTCACCTTTGCAGAAATCACTAGAGACCAGTTGCTATCCTTAAGACTTCCTGTTGATCCTGTGGCAACAAACCATACATCTTGTAATAGCAGTATCAGCCAGACAAATTTCTTAGCAAATGGACTTCCCTCCTATTTATATTCTCCTGCAGCCATTTCTATTTGTCATTTTAATACTTTAAATCCAGCTACAATTTTTCCATTACCTAAGGAATGGAAGAAAAATCTTTCATTTTATTTTGGTCTGAGAAGCTTTTTTGTTTGTTTGATTTTTGCTTGCTTTTAATGTACCAAATATACTCATTAAATGGACTTTAAAAAATATTAACTGGGCCTGGACCAGTAGCATCGTGGCTAAAGTCCTCACCTTACATGTGCTGGGATCTCATATGGGTGCTGCTTTGTATCTCAGCTGCTCTACTCTCCATCCAGTCCCCTGTTTGTTGCCTGGGAAAGCAGTAGAGGACAGCACAAAGCCTTGGACCCTGCACCCACATGGGAGCTCCACATGAAGCTCTTGTCTCCAGGCTTTGACCAGTCTTAGCTCTGGTTTTTACAGCCACGTGGGGAGGGAAACCAGCAGCAGAGGGATGATCTTTCTGTCTGTATCTTATCTGTGTATGCCTGCGTTTCTAAAAAGGATTGATAATCTATATATAATATAAATGTAACTATAGTTATTCATATATTTATTTATATAAATATGTATATTTAGATATAATCCTACTCATGAGTTATAGAATGATTGAAACCTAAATTGTCAGGCAAGATTTGCTACAACACATCTCCAGTATATTTTCGTAGCATAAAGTCCCTCAATAGACACAGCCAAAGGGTAGAATTTGTTGAATCACCAGAACTTGTTGGTTAGTTGTGGATTTGAAAGCCCACCATCATTAAAACATAGTTTTGTGAAAACTGAATTCTTAACTTTAATACTTCATTTATTTGGAATGGTATAAACATTAGACGAAATCATGCTCAGGAAATTGTGCAGGGGGGATTGTTCCTGCTTTCAGCTTTCTCTTTTGATACAGAAACTGAGAAAACATTTTATTTTTGCTTGTTTGTTTGTTTGTTTTCCACTTTGAAAACCAAGCACACACCAGATAACCAACACAGTCACAACTCTTAAACTTACCAGAGCATTGTGCTTATGGGTGAAATCTGAGAAAAAATAAGTGTTTAAAAAGAAAGCTGGAACTCAAGAACTTGTTCTCCTTGAACATACACTGAAATGTTCAAGTCAATAAAAACAACAACAGCAAAAATGTTACTGGATCATAAAGATTGAATATGAACCAGTTTTAAAGTTGTACAGTTGACACACCAAAAGGAACTTTGAGAGTTTTAGACCAAAGGGAAACCACAGTTTTTTTTGTTTTTGTTTTTGTTTTTACAATAATTGCCACACAGAAGATCTGAGGGCTTTCACAGATTAGTCATGGCAATAGGAACTTCAGCTACTTCAGCATGGAATTCAAGCCCTGCTTTGATGCTTCTTTGTCTCCCAAACGGGGGAGAAAAGCCACAAGGGAACCAGATGCAACTTTGGGTAAACACCCAGAGAAGATGCAGTGTAGCTAGAGGAAGTGGGGAAATGTACAGAAAATCTCAGGAGATTGCCTGCTGAGGAATCAGAGACGGAAGCTGAACTACACCAGCAGAGTTCATCTCTTAGCCTTCTCCCAAAGTGACAACATGCATTCAATAATAATGCTGAGTAGGGACATGCAGGGTAAAAGAGAAGTCCTGAAGCTGAGAATAAATAATTTGGGAAAAGAAAAAAAAACAGGCAAGAGAATTTTGAAATGTACAACATACTGAGTAACAAAAAAATTCACAACTGATTCAACTAGAGGAATTCAAACTCAGATACTAATGGTCAGCAACAGAAAAACCTATTATCTATTTATACATGTTAATCTTTCAAATACAAACTTAGAAAATGTACTAAAAACATGATAGCTTCAAATATAAACCTACCACATACTCTGAAAAGCAAGAAAACACATACATACCATCAAAACAGAGAAAACATCCAAAGGACCAGACATAGCAACACTTGTGAACTATCTTCCATTCATGCTGCAACTATGCTTAATATATTAAAAACACTACTGGGAAAGATCAATAATGACTGCAATACCTTGAGCAATGTTACAGGAGAAATAGCCACTGCAATGAACCGAATTTGTTAGACAAGTTGGACAGAGACAAAATAGAAAGGCTTTGATGGGCTTATCAATAGGTTCATACAGCAAACATAGGGATCATTAAACTTAAAGTCAACAAAACCACCAAGTTGCAACATGAGAAAAATTACAAGTAGTGTTGAAAGTCTATGAAACAAAATATTCTCACTTGTATAATTACAGTCTTGGGAGATTAGACAAAAAAAAACTATATTTGAAACATAATTCTCTGAAGAATTAAGGACAAGATCTTCCAATTTAATGATAGACACTAAATGATAACTTCAAAGAAATAAAAAATAACACGGAAACACAATGAGTGCACAACTAATCATTCAAAAGAGACATCCTGGGCCCAGCACAACAGCATAGTGGCTAAAGTCATCACCTTAAATGCACCAGGATCCCATATGGGTGACAGTTCTAATCCTGGCAACTCCACTTCCCATCTATCTCTCTGCTTCTGGCCTGCAAAGCAGTTGAGGACAGTCTGAAGCCTTGGGATCCTGCACCCATATGGGAGACCTGGAAAGAAGTTCCTGGTTCCTGGCTTTGGATTGGCTCCGCTTTTGCCGTTGCAGTCACTTGGGGGGTGAATCAACAGACAGAAAATTTTCCTCTCTGTCTCTCCTCCTCACTGTATATTTGTCTTCCCAATAAAAATTAATAAATCTTAAAAATATTTCTTATAGATAAACAAAAAGGGCACAGAAAATATTTAGACAGATAATTACAAGAAGATGAATTCTTAGAAAAGTGGAAATGGAATTTTTATGTGATTGAGCAATCCCAATACAAGGTTCATCCCCAAAGACAAGATTTCATTGTCTGGGGAACTACATTTTAATAGCCTCTTGCTAATACAGCAGACAGCATGGCTGGCTGTGTGGCAGCTCTAGCAGAAGTACAAGGTGGTGTGAGTTCTAAACCAAGAAGCCTAAATTGTGGTTTCTCATGACTACAGAGATCCGCAAACCAAGGTGATTTGCCATTTGCAAGACTGCAGCAACCTGCTCCAGGACAGATGTAACCAAGTCCTATGTTTGTGTCATGGGCCGGCCTCTTGCTCACCACCCAGTTCTCTTCCCTTCCTGTGCACAGTCCAGACATGCATTTATGCGAATAGTTCAGGATCACTTCTTATGCACCTGCAAGCCCCTATCCCTTTCCAAGTAGCAGAACTCACAACTTCAAGTGAACTTGCAACCAGTGCTAGATGCAGCTAACATGACTGCAGGATGTGTCCTCTGAGAAGGCAAGGTAATACAATTATAATGGAGGCATGCTGCTTGCATTTCATGCCCAATGCCATCTGAACTGATGACATCTCCAGTTCTTCCTAAAAACTGGTTGCAAATGGGCTCTGTTCTAGCCCGGTCCCTTGTTAATATTAAAATAGATTTCATCCCAGACAACAATCCCAATGCCTCTGGCAGGGGGGTTAGGCCTAATCCTCTTGATGAAGATTTTCAAATTTCTTTCAATATCTATTTATTTATTACAAAGGTAGAGTTGAGAGAGAGAGACAGACAGACAGAGAGAGAGAGTTTCATGTGTTGATTCATTCCCCCAATAGAGGTAACTACCAACCTCAGGCCAGATGAAAGCTGGGACCCTGGAATGCCATCTAAATTTTCCATGTGGCTGCAAGGACCCAAAGGCTTGACTAGAGGCACTGTAGGTGCAATAGCAGCAAGCTGGGTCAGATGTGGAATTATCAGGGCTCCAACCTGCACTGCCAGGGCATCACTGCAGCAACTCCACTTGCTGTAACATGGGCAGGAATGACACCAACCTCCTGAAGCTTTTTCTCAATCCAGACTATATTTTCTCGTTTGAGCCTTTTTTTTTTTTTTGCATTCTGCTATTTTTCCTTTGCGCACATGTGCTTACTGTTGGAAGTTTCTCCTTGGAGAGGGGCTTTTCCCTCCAGCCTTTTTGCATTTATGCTCTGAATGCATGTCTCTTGAGCTTGCATTTTTGCTTTACTCCAAATAGATCTTACTCTCCTTTATATCCAAAGTCTCCAATTTTACATTATTTTAATGTGTGGAGGGAGGACCATTAGATTCATACCTGCTCTATTATGTTTAGAGCAAAACTATTCATTGTAGTCGAATTATGAAATCTATGAAGGTGTCCAACAGCATAAAGACAATATTGCATATATGTAGGAGGACATTGTGAGCCTGGAAGGCCAGCGAGCACAGGTTTACAGTTCATTGGGCAGTATTTGCATGAAAACGACCAAATGGCTCTCTCTTGCATACCTGTTGGGAGATAGTTCCCACGGGTTGAGTAAAGAGCATGTAAATGAGAACACCTGGCGTGATGTAAAGACTAAAGGAATTCTAATCTAGAGTGCGATAACAGTTGATGGTTTTGTTTATGAGCTCGATACTTCCTCCCCTACCCAATATGGACTTTCAGAGTATAAAGTCTGATGCCCCTAATAAACTTCGGCTTTGACCATCAGTCAGGGTCCACGCGTGTTATTATCGGCTCCGTGCACCAAGTCTGTCGCTGCAGGACAGCGACACATATATACATACATAATGGAGCATTATTCAGCTATAACAAAGAATGAAAACTACCATTCACAACAAAATGAAATAACAGGAGGACAGCATATTCAGTAAAATAAGACAAACATTAAAACCACCTTGCCATCTCATATGCAGGAGATAAACTAACAAAGGAAAACAAAATAAATTACTACAATAAAAACAAACAAATTAAAAAAAAAAAAAACCCTCAATTTGGAAATAACATGTTGACTACCGGAGGCTGGGTGGGATGCAAAGGCCAAAACACATTGGTATTAATGCACGATAAAGCAGTAGCCTAGCACAGCAGCACAATGGCTAAAGTCCTTGCTGTGCACTCCCAGGCTTCCATGTGGGAATCAGTTCCTGTCTCAGCTGCTCTGCTTGCCATCCAGCTCCCCTTCCTTTGTCCTGGTTATCAGTAGAGTATAGCCAAAAGTCTTGGGATCCTGCACCCATGTGGGAAACCAAGCAGAAGCTCCTTGATCCTGGCCTTGAATTGGCTCAGCTCTGGCCATTGTGGCCACTTGGGGAGCAAACCAGCAGATGGAAGATATTTCTGTCCATCTCTACCTCACTCTGTAAATCTGACTTCCCAACAAAGAGAAATGAATCTTAAAAGAAAAGAAAAAGAAAAAGGGAAGGAGAAGCAGAGCATTGGTGATTAATTGTGACAAATACACTAATATGGGATGTTAATGGGGTAAGGAGAATGAGGGGAGGTTTTGTAGCATTACTTCAAAACTTTTGCTTTGGAAATTTAAAGCTACTCTGAAATAAAATGCTAAGAAAAAGAAATTACAATTTCATAGAGAATAAATATAAATATTTATGGCTGATCTTGTAGAAAATATGGAAGCGAGGAGACCATGAAGACTTTTTTTTAAAGTGTTGAAAGTAAAACACTGAAAGAATTACAACATTAGTGATGCTATGTCTTAAAAATGGCAGTTCACTTTTCTCAGACAAAAAAAAATTAGAACATCCGTTTTCAGTTGGTCAGTTCCAAAAAATACTAATTTATCAAAATTTTCAAGTGGTATCATTGTAGATATTTGTAGGAAACAACATATACACAAACATGAGTAGTACTCAAAGGATTGGAAGCAGGAGAAATAGAAATTGTATTTGTTTACTTGATTGTTCCAAAGATGATTATCCTGCCACGCAATGGAGACACCATTTCTGTAAAACGTAGATGCTCCAAGTCTGCTACCCTTTGTGTCAAGCTAGCATTTCTCGCTCATGCATCGTACCATTTGATGACACCAATTTTATATAGAATTTCAAAGTTTCCACTAGAGAATCCCAGCGATTAGTTCTAGAATCACAACCACTGAGGAAAGGATGCTTAAAAACTGCATAAGGATAATTAACGAAACCTTCTGGGTGACTGGTTAATGCAAATGGAGTTCCAAAAGAAAGTGGCAAAAATGTGACATGATTACTTGGACCTTCCACTCTGAAAACAACATGCGTTTAAAAAAATTGCTAATGATGGTTTGGTTCTATTTCCTCCTGTGATAAAAACATGAATGTAAGCCATGGACAAAATCCAAAACCTCCTTTGAATATCCAGTCTCATAACATGGAACCATACAATAGTATTTGGCACATGTTTCACAATTTTCAGCACGCATGCGAACTTTCCTTACTGACAAGTGTTGTCTCCAATAGTTGTGGAGTGTTGGATCTCTGCGGCTGTGGAGCTATCGACACACTCATTTTACCACAGTGATCATTTACAAATACTTGCCTTACTGATAAAGGTCTTCTGTGTGCTCTCTCCCCGGAAATATTCAAAGTAAATAAAATAAACGTGTGTAGCCTTGTAACTAAAATGGGATATTTTTGAAAATCTCAAATTTGTTTGGTTTAAAAAGTTTCAATTGACTTTAACAATGGACTCATTTTTGAAGAGTGATTTGAGCTTTCTTTGAAAACAGATAATAATACTCATGCCCATTACCAGTTCTATTTATATCTTCTCCACTATGGGCAAACGGTGGGAGAGACTCAGACTGCACATTCAGTCTGCTCATCAACCTGGGTAGGCAGCTGCTTCTCAGTAGACTTCTGGTAATCTTTGGATGACTTCACACCTCCTTCCTGCTCACTTGGAAGATGCTAAAGAAGGAGACTCATCAGAACCCAGCCAGAAAGGAGTTCATTAAGCAATAATAACTACAAGAAGGGTAGTTGATTCTTGGATTCTCATGATCTGAATGAGCAGCTCAAGATTTCAAGCGAAAGAAAATTTTCAGATGAAGGTAATTTCTAGTTGAGGTCCCAACTGAAGAGTCTATGACCTTGAAGTAAATAGAATCAAACACAACTCTACGGAATCCGACTAGAATGACAAGAGTTATAACTAACACATTCTAATACTTTCAGCTCATATTCACTTAAATACATTTTCTTTTCTCATAAAAACATTGAGGCTTTAGGTTTTTACCTCTCAGAATGCCTGAGAGCCAAGATACTTAATACTGCATCGCCATTCTAATTTAATTTATGAGTCCATTTCCAGCTAAATTGAGTTATGATATGATAAAAATATTTAATCCAATATGTTTGTACTCAGTTTTCCCAAATCTGGAAAAGCTTTATTGGTGCCATATTGTTTCTTAACCGAACTAGGTGATTTTCTGAGTGTTTGAAATCAATGTTAGTGGACACATTAGACAGAAAATACTACGGAAGACACTTCACAAATCTAAGTGTGCTATGGTGTCCTATATTTAAAGTTTCTATACTTGCAGTTGTGTAAACAAATTCGGAAATTACTACATGGGTTTTTTGTTGTTATTGTTGTTGTGTTAGAGATTTTACAGAAACAAAGCTTTCACACAAACTATTAAATATGCCACGCATGTTACAGTTGCCTTCTCTTTAAAAAGTTTTGAGTAAGGAATGAAACTTAATTCAACTCTGAGTTCTCCTGCCTTACGTCTGTCTGGTATATGTTTCACATTTGGTTCTGGATCACTTTTGATGAATAATTCCCTGTCTCATGAAGGAGAAAGGTCCAGAGTCAGACCCTCGCTTGGCCACAGTAAATGATATTGGATGTACAGCATAAATGACTCCTGACTGATACACCTAAAACTGAGTAGCAGTGTCCAACTTCATAAATTACTGCCTATCCTAAGAACAGCTCTTTAAGCATTTAAAGGGTCTATTTTGTTCATCGATTTTCTCTCACAAAGAGAGACTGCTATAATGATAAAGTGAAATATAACCATGAATATTATCCAAGGAAAACCTTTGAATGAGTTATGTTTTAAGCTTTTTATTTCATGATTTTAGAATTTGCAGTGGTGGGGAATATATTTAACTTGATTCAGAGAATTCTAGCTCTCCTAGACAGTGCCACTGGCTCCACTGAGAGTGCTGTGCTACTGGGTAACTCGTGTTTTCATATACAGCTTCTAAACACGGGCACTTCAACATGTGTCACATACATATATGTTCCTAGAGAACTATATAATGGAGACTGGCATACAAGGAGTGAAGACATGTTGCAGTACGCATCTCTATTCACAAATAAAAATTGACTCCCAATGAAACTGTTAAATATATCCTGATAACAGGACTTTCTATCATTGTCTATATCTACGATATCATGATACATTTAAATAGCAGAATGATGAACTTGTGACTGTTGCTGAAGGATTATACTATTGTAATAAAATGGGAAAATGGGAGCTGGGTGGGGGGAGATGCAGAGGGCAGAAGGGGGAATCCCTGAATCTATGGGACTATGACATAAAAAAATGTAAATGTAGTATATACTATCTGATTGACGAAATGTTTTACTTCATTTAATCATTATGAATTCTATACATTTTTTAACTACTAAAGTCACTAAAGAAAACAATTTAAAAATAAGAAACACCTTAGTATGGATATTGCTTCCTGAATGTATACTTTGTTAGCTAATGAACCATTAGTGAAATCCTCATTAATTTAACATGGGTTTTCTGCTGTTTATTCTCAAACTTCTGTTGTGTTAGAGTCACTATATCTAAATGGTTCATAAAATAGTACCAAAAGAATAAACAAATAAGAAAAAAATTTAATGCTTACACTCCTAATAATGACCTGAAAGTTACCATGCATTGGCCACAACCCATGTAGCAATGATCTAGCCCTTGAATCAGGCCAAAGAGAGCAGTGAAGAACTGGGATCATATCAAATTCCTCACTTTAGTGGATGGATACTGCGTCAACATTGTAAGTGTCATGTTCTGTTTTGTGAGACATTCCTATTCGGGAAGATAAAAGTGTAAACCAAAGTATAATTTCAATGTTTGTTTCCAATACTTTGTCTAAATAAATTTTATTGGGCTAATTTCTCTTCAGTCAAAATCATAGATTATTCGGTGAACAAACAACTCACTTAGCAGTAAAACAAATGTCAAGGGGCCAATGCTTGTGGTTAAATGGATGCTTGTGACAATACAGGAGTGCTAGAAGCAATGACGGCTACTCTACATTCAATCCAGCTCCCTGCTAATGCACTTAAGACAGGGTAGGGTAACTCAAGCATTTGGGCCCCTGCCACCTCCGTGGGTGAGCAGGAGAGAGTTCAGGCTCCTGACTTTAGGCCGACCCAGCAGGAAAAATGGATGTCTGCAAAACATTTGGCAAGGAAGGATCAAAGGCATATAAATACGTCCAAATATCCTATGAAATTAGTGTCTCAGATAACATAGCAAAGTTAACAACAAACCAACTTTGAGTAAGTTGACTCTTGTGATAACTTTTGGAGATTTTTCGCACTGAAAACATCAGTTTGTCTTCCCAAATCCAATATTCTTGCTTGATAATTTTGTCTCTCAGTTCCTGTTTGCTTTTGTTACATCCATCATGAAAGTCACATATTGTAACATTTAGTCTTTTAATGCAAATATTTATTCAGTGCAAGTATTAAACATTCAATGCAAATATTTTAATGTAAATCCTTGGAGTTTTAGTATTTAAGTACTTTAAAACATCGCTACTCATTTACAAATGTCACAGTCATAGAGTATTCGTGGGTAAAGTTAAAACTCCCTAAGCTGTCATACACTGTTGAGTCTTACCAGAACGTCTTTCATTTTGTAAATGTCGACATTGAAATCTCTTTCACTAATAGGAACAACATTTTTCCATTCTTGGTGCACTATTTTAATATGTAAGTTTTAATTTTTCAAAGCTGAGTGTTTCCATTAACTTTTAGTGATATTGCTACTGACATGAATGTAAAGGATAGAGAAATATACTGTTTAATGCTACCGAAATAACCCTATACAGACTATGCTATCATGCAGGCTCCTGGATGACAGGCAAACAAATCAAGATATTTGTCCACAAAAATGTGGTCATACGCTCATTCAAGACAACAACAATAATTCAAAATAGTGCAACACTTTTCCTTCTGGTGAATTTTTTTGAATTATATTAGCTTATCCTATTATCATTTTGGGCATATTCTGCAACCAGGATCCTCTTCTGGGTCTCCAACATAGATACAGGGCTCTAAGTCCTTAGGACATCCTGTACTGCTTCCCCAGGCCATTAGAAGGGAGGAGAAGATGGACAGTGAGGCACCCAGGATTCAAACCAGCACCTGTATGGGATGCTGGCACTGCAGGTGAGGTTTGGCACACTAGGTATCATCTTGCCAGTGTGTGTTTTATGCTTACATATAAGGTCAAACATATCATTGGAAATGTTTGACATTTGTTTAGAAAATCTACAAAATTACAGTAAAATAAAGATACATGAATTGTTCTAAGTATATTCATACTTGATTTTATTATCAACAATCTTAAATTTTCTTCTAAAATAACAAACATGGCATTTATTTTTAAGAATCAAATCTAATTTTTGAATTGATATCATTTTAAAGCAAAAGTATATCAGGTTTTTTTTAAAGATTTATTCATTTTTATTGGAAAGTCAGATATACAGAGAGGAGGAGAGACAGAGAGGAAGATCTTCCATCTGTTGATTCACTCCCCAAGTGGCTGCAAAGGCCAGAGCTGAGCTGATCCAAAGCCAGGAGCCAGGAACTTCCTCCAGGTCTCCCAAATGGGTGCTGGGTTCCAAGGCTTTTGGCTGTCCTCAACTGCTTTCTCAGGCCTCAAGCATGGAGCTGGATGGAGTGGGTCACCAGGGTTAGAACCAGCACCCATATGGAATCCTGACTCATGCAAGGTGAGGATTTTATCTACTAGGCTATCTCAGCAGTTTTAAAGTGACATCTCTCAGACACTTCAGTGTTAACGCTGTGCTAACATTGCATTTAACTTGTATTGACACAGGCATAAGTTAAGCCTGTATGCCAAGAAAAATAAAATAAGGTTGCTAATTGCAAATACATAAATATATCACTTAATAGTTTATTAACATGTCCAAGTTAATCCATATTAAAAATGAATAATATTTTTATTAATTCTTGTTACAGAAATTCAACAGGAATTTTCATGCCATCTATCTGGTTTCTAAGTATTCTTTTATCTCTCTGAAGTTCATTTCTATGCAGTCTGAGACTGGTAAGAAAACAAAAACTGCATTGAGATTTCTTTCTTTATTGTTGACTCTTTGATAAACACTCAATTCATTTAAGAAAAGTTTAAGCTAGACTTAACAGAAGAAGTAAATCTTTATACAACTTTATCTTTACAACTGAACCAATACACACTGACAAACATAGATCATTAAAATCATCGCCTTCTATTTCAGTAAATCCTTTTATAAACTAATAATGATTCAATGGTTTTTGTGCAAAGACTATTACCACTGTTTGAATGATATCTTTCTAATCATCTGCTTCAAAAAATCGAGCACAAATATATGTGTCACAAGGGAAGTTATGATACAAAGGACAATATCAATCTTATTTCAATTCCCATATGAAAAAGTGCTCAAGCTCTCTGGCAATAAGGGAAACCCAAATTAAGACATCAATGAGGTACCACCTAAAGCCAGTTAGAATGGCTCCTATACAAAAAAACCAGCAACAACACTTGCTGGCGAGGATGTGGGGAAAAGTCCCACTCCATTGCTGGTGGGGCTGCAGGTTGGTTCAGTCTCTATGGAAATCAGTATGGAGAACACTCAAACAACTGAAAATCTGCATACCATATGATCCAGCAATAGCACTCCTAGGAATATGTCCAAAACACCTGCTGCACAAGAAACCAACATGCACCCCTATGTTCATAGCAGCACAATCAATAATTGCAAAAACTTAGGAGCAACCGAAATGCCCATCAACAGAAAACTGGATAAGAAAGCTATGGTTTATCTTCTCCATGGAATACTACTCAGCTATTTAAAAAAATGAAATGCAGTTCTTTGTGGCCAAACGGGCTCAACTGGAAACCATTATACTAGGGGAAATGAGCCAATCCCAAAAGGTTAGATACCACATGTTTCCCTTAATTTAGGATGAAATGATGTCAATCCGAAAAATAGCACCTGTAAATTGTAACATTATTACAACCTCAAACAGCCTGTTTCACATGCAATACGATGCTGTGAAATAATTAATGAACCAAAAATCAATGGGAGTCAGATTGCTTAGGATTCACATAAAAGAATTTAAAACCTAATATACTTTTAAGACACTATGTTATTCCATAATGGGGCAGGAGAGCAGAGAAATCTTCCACCTCCTTATTATGTGTGAGGAAGACGTTAATTATAACCTATTAAGAATATAACAGGTAACTTATAGATAGCAGATTCGAATCAGCATTAGACATTAGCACAACCATAAAGACATACAGGGGGAATCAAGAGTGATCCTGACAACCTCTTAACAGGAGGTCAAATGCACAGAGTAGGGGGGGACACCAGCGTGGAGCAGGCAGACAGGAGGAGGCTTGTATCCCAACCCTGGAGACTCCTGGATCCTCATCAAGAACTATCAGTATGGGCACCAAGGAGTATATCCCAACTGCCAAGGAGACCACAGGGAATTGGACTGCCCCCATAGGCCAAGAACTCTGACGTCATCCCCTCCCTCTCCGATCTACTACATGGGATGGAAAATGCCCAGATCCTTCCTCACAGGATCTAATGTCATTGGAACAATAGCCGGGAGCCCTGAGTGGATCTCAGAGACAGAAGAACAGTAAACTACCTTCGGGACGCGGGAGGAGAGCTTTCTCTGGTCCTTACTTAGTTCCAACTTTGGATCCCCACCCTCTCTTGCTCTGGAGCACCTCCTCCCCCAAAAATGATTAGAGTAGGCAGATAGAGAACAAGGAAAGCTTAGAACCAGACAGGAAACGGTCAGATTGAACTCAAATATACCTTACTAGGTAGTACACAAAGATAAGTTACTCCCTACTAAGGCATCAAAGATTTCTCTGCACACCCCTCCTAAAACAGTTCTGCACCTCAACTGTTGGCATATGCCTTGTTAGAGTTATAACCCAGTTTAGTCTATCCTACAATCTGCCAAGTTCAGTAAGAATTATGCTTCAACACTATAAACTGCTAAATACTAAAATGAAAATAGACACAAGACAGCTGAATAGTACCTTATAGCCATTTTAAGGTGTATAGCAGTCAGTTGTGTATAAACTAAAATTGAAATGTCAATGAAGTAGTCACAGGAAGTGGTTAAGAACTTGCATTTTCTAACATACTGGTCACTCAATACCATGTCAATTAACTCCATAACGGTGTAAATTGTTGTCGATGTTATGTTGTGGTGTTTAATTGTTTGGGATGATATTCTGCCAGCTCTGCCTTCAGACCAGAGATGGTCTCCCCAAGAAACTGTCGAATTTATCTGGACAATAAGATGCTGGACTCTTATGCATGGTACATGCTTGCAAAGAATCTTGACTGGATTTGAACTGTAATACTGCAACAAGATGGAGGAATCCACCATGGGGGTAGGGTCCCAAGGCTTTGGACCATTCTCGACTGCTTTCCCAGTCACTGGCAGAGAGCTGGGTGGAAAGTTGGGCTGCTGAGAATAGAACTGGTGCCCATATGGGATCCTGGTGCATTCAAGGCGAGGACTTTAACCAGTACACTATCGTTCTAGGCCCTTATCCCTTACATTTGAAGTTAGGCATTGCAGTTTCTTAAAATACCAAATGACTTAAAAAGGCTATCACATGAGGTTTTAAAAAATGTAAACAGAGTAAATAGTAAGCTACATCTTTAAGCACTGATGAAATGATGTCATACAAGGTGACAACGTGACATAATTTTATCCTAGTGTTTGGAACTGATGTGAAGTATAGTGTTACTGTAGATTTCTAGTTAAGAGCTTAGACCTAATTTTCTTGTCACAAAAGTTTCACTTTTTTTCAATAACAATACTAAAATAAAACTGTAACAGCATTTTGTCTTTATTACTAATGATTATTTTTTACTGCTTTTTTCTATCTGATTGGTATTTAAATCATAACAGTAATTTAGCCACTTCTTCGTACATGCAGAAATGTATTTTTATTCGCTTAGGGTCAAGTATTTAAAACAATGTTTAATTGTTAGCATCAAAGTGATTTATTTTTCTTAACAAACTTAAAGCAAAGCTACAAATGCGAAACAGCTTACATTATGGACTAAACTCAGCGGATGTAATCTCTGAGGCTTTGCATTGATATGCACTACTGTATATCTTTGTTTTATTTACTGTAAAATATATACCAACCTGTCACAGGATGCTCAAAACAGGCTCAACAAAAAAATCAAACTTCGGGCCCGGCGCAGTGGCCTAGCAGCTAAAGTCCTCCCCTTGAATGCACCCGGTTCCCATATGGGCACTGGTTCTAATCCCAGCAGCTCTAACTTTCCATCCAGCTCCCTGCTTGTGTCCTGAGAAAGCAGTGGAGCACAGCCCAAAGCCTTGAGACCCTGCACCAGTGTGGGAAAAGTTCCTGAGGAAGTTCCTGGCTCCTGCCTTCAGATCAGTTCAGCCCTGGCTGTTGATCTCACTTGGGGAGTGAATCATCGGATGGAAGGTCTTCCTCTCTGTCTCTCCTCCTCTCTGTAATAAAAATAAATCAATCTTCAAAATAAATACAGTTACAAAAAATCAAAATACATCTCACTGTGCGGAAATGTAAGTTGTGTATTAAGTCTCCACTGAACCAAGATAATGTCACTGTCAATTTGCCATTACTCCTTCAAGCACTTGGCGCTAAGGTAAAAACTGAACAGCTCATATTCAATAGGATTGGTTTTTGTTTGCTTGCTTGGTTCTTTATTTTTGTTTTTCTTTCCAGCAGTGTAGAGAATTCAAGACAAAAATACTGGCACTTTTTGGGGCCTTTCTTATTCTGGTAACACAACAGAAGATGTGAACGCTACTGAAACCAGGATGCCTTTCGTTGCGTGCTAAAATCCCCAGTGAGAAGGGGACCCTTATCAGTTACCTACCTCCCAAAGTTCCTATCTCTTAATAATATTATGATAGCTATTAAATTCCAACATGTTGGATGCACAAGCATTTGAACTACAGCCCTGAACATTGAAGCCATTTGGGATATTCTTTCTGCCTCTAGCTCTCTCTCTGCAACCTGACTTATAGATAGGTAGGTAGGTAGGAAGGTAGATAGATAGATAGAAAATAGATTGATAAATAAATATGTCTGTGGATCAGGTCCTTCTTGGTCTATGCCAGAGGACATGTGGGTACTGCACACTTTGTCCCTGGGAACAGGAAGGGGTTTGGCAAACTGGGACCCTGCTTAGCCCTGCTGGCTGATAGGCAGTGCAGGACCAGATGTACATATCCTGTATTCCTCTGCTTGGAAAGTCCCCATCTTGCAGTGGAGACATGAGAGAACCAATTAGAGGCTGCCGTGTGGTCAGGCCAGGCTTGCGACAGGTCTCATTAGGAAGGGCTGTATCTTAAATGATCGTTAAGTCGATTGGTGGCTATGGAGGGTGGGGCGGGGGTCCAGTCAGGCTACTGTCATTCGTGCTCTGGGCTTCCTGTCTCCACTCTTAAACTCAATAAACGGATCACTTGGTTGACTCCTGATCACATCTTCTCTCCAGGTTGTGTTATGCAAGCCTCCATCATCTCGCCTTGGGAACTTCCAGGACTGCGGAAAGCAGCCATATAGATAAGCAAACATTGTGCAGTGGTGCTAGAGACACTGCTAGCATTATATGAGTATAATGGTGCTCAGCTAAGCCACTCATTCTAACAAATCTTCAGTTTCAATTTTGCTTAAGTGCCTTAAATAAAAAGCTGTATTGTTTTTTCCTTGTAAGAATTTCAGTTGGAAGTTGATTCTCAGAGTGATAAAATGGAAAACCTATTTGAAACAAAAATTTTGCAATGATTTTCAAAAACTAATTTGCTGAAAGCCACAGTCTACATGTAGTGTCCCCAAAGAACTTCCCATTTCTAAATGTAACATCCACTGCTCAGGCTTTATTAGGTTTCACACACCTATTTTAGAGCCTAAATACTGTGCAGCTAATAAATACTTTCATATGTTCTAGAGCCTTATCCCTAGTGGCATATTTTTACTTTTTTTTTCCTAGTGGCACACTCTTAAAAAAGAAAAAAACAGAAAGAAAGAGAAATAAGGAAAGAAAGAACGAGAAAGAAGAAAGAGAAATTTCTCTGCAAAACACTTATATTCCAGACACTCCTTTAACACTTTAAACAGACAGAATAAGCAGAATATGTAATATTCTTTTAAAAAATGCTAAATTTGTATGAGGGAGGATTTCATACACATGTAGATTTAAGAGCATAATATTTTTTTTTTCTAAACCTACCCCACTTTCTTCTCTCTGCCTACTTCCCCGGCTCACTCTTACCCTCTCTCCAACTTCCTTGCCTGTATTTATTTCAAATTTTCCAGTGACATGCTTTCAATTTGTTTTACAATCACAAGCCTGACTCTTCTGTAAATAAATAATTCAAAACAGTAAGTCTAAAAGGCATTGTCACTCAGAAATATAGACAAATCTCATCTTTTAAACTGAGCATGTATCTTGGAAGGGAGACAGAGCTTCATTTAAAGCTGTTCGTGTTTATTATTAATTGTGTTTATTACTAATAAAGACTGTTGAATTTTCATGCATCATTTTGCATTGAATCCACTGCAACATGTTCTTTTTCTCTCCCCTCTTTTTGGTCTGTTTTCTTTTTTTAAAAAGATTTATTTATTTTTATTGGAAAGACAAATTTGTAGAGAAAGACTGAGCAAGATCGTCCATCCATGAGTTCACTCCCCAGTTGTGTGCAATGGCCAGAGCTGAGCTGAGCTGAATCCAGGAGTAAGGAGCTTCTTTTGGACCTCCCCCTTGGGCTCAGGGTGGCAACACATCGAATCATCCTCAAGGAGCAGGAACACAGCAAATGAATCCGTGGATTCCCTTACGTATGGAAGCAAGATTATAGCATTTGCCTCCCCTAGTCATGAAAAAAAAAAAAAAGATTTCCTTGTGTAAATGCTTGCTAAGCAGTACAAACTAAAGTATGGACAGTGTACAGGGAGCTAGTCTTCAGTTATAATATGAGGGTACAAAGAGTCCATCAGAAGTGTGGGTCTTAGGATACCTAAAACCACTTGAGATGTCTGACGTGGTCTAAGCGGTGACTGAATATGCCACAATCACTTTTCACCCGGAAAGGAAACAAGAAGGTTTATCAAAAAAAAAAAAATCCAGCAAACCAAACACAATATGGATCAGAAGTACAACAGAAAATGAGTCTAAAGATTTAACTTCTGTATTAACAGCTTTATTTCTTTTAAAAAGTATTTATTTATTTGTTTGTTTATTCATTGAAAAACAGAATTGCAGAGAGAGAAGGTGAAAGAAAAATCTTTCATCCTTCAGTTCATTCGCCAAATAGACTACAATGACAATGACAGGGTAAAGTTCCAGCAGCCTGGAACTCCGTCTGGGTATCCATCTGGATCTCCCAGATGCCTAAAGATTTGTGCCCTCTTCTGCTTCTTTCCTAGGCGCAATAGCAAGGAACTGGACTGAAAGGGAAACAGCAGCGACTCAAGGTGGCTCCCATGGAAGATGCAGGTTTCAAAGACAACAGCCTGCAGAAATTGTTAGGCCAACTGTACCAAAATGCCAGCAAAGATTTCCTTTGGTGAGAAAAAAATATATATTTATTTATTGATGTGAGAGAGAGAGAGTTTCTATCCACTGATTTACTCTTTGATGGCCAGGCTGGGTGAGCCAGGCCAAACGCCAGAACTGCACTCAGAATCTATGCATGCATGGCAAGGGCCTGTCCATAGCCATGCAAGATGTGTCTGTTAGAAGCAGGATTAGAAGAGCAACATCCAGGATATGAACCTTCACAATAACTTTTGGCATTGCTATTGATACTTTACCTTGCTGTGCCACACTCTGGCTCCAAACATTTTTTTTTAAAGTGCAACATAGCTGTTAATGCTTCATGAAATTGACTTATAATATTTGATTGTAGATAATAGTCTATCTAAATATACTATAATGCTGTCTGCTGTTAATAAGAGGTTCAACTAATGATCAAATGGATATGGGTACTCAGTGTTGATGAGTTGGCTAACCTACATAAATAAAGAGAGAGCTTTGAGAGTTGATTTCAAAAAATGTATTAAAAATTGAGAGGGAATACAGTTCATTTTGATTTGAAACATCTTTATATTGTAGTATAGATTTTTATAGTATTCAATAATGGCCAGGCCAATGCCAGGAGTTAGAGCCCCAGTCCTGGTCCTCTACTTGGGTGGTGAAGTTCTGAGTTAGAGCCCCAGTCCTGGTCCTCTACTTGGGTATTGAAGTTCCGAGTTAGAGCCCCAGTCCTGGTCCTCTACTTGGGTGGTGAAGTTCCAAGTGGGCAGAACCTCAGTGCTGCTTTCCCAGGTGCACTTGTGAGAAGCTGGAAAAGCAGCAGAGCAGCTTGAAGCAGGGACTCTATCCACAACTTCAGTGAGCAATGTCAACATTTTCAGCCACATCCTAACCTCTTAAATGCCTCTCCAGGCTTGTCTGCACAGCATGATCAGTATCCATGCGATATAGGTCAATGACTTAACATGTTAGGATGCTGTATAGGACCAAAAGCACATTATTCGATTTTTTAGGAATCTGAGCTTTAATCAATCCTCACTCATATTTTGGTTTTATTACCGTGAACAATAATGTTAACCTCTCTGAAACTTAAATTAGGTCCATGATGAAATATGATATTTTTTGTCAAATCAGTTGTTTTGCATAAAGATTTAAAATCATGAATATTCACAATGACAGTATCTGTAATTTATTATTTTTTTCTTTTTAGAAATAAACACTTGCCACCAGGAAACAGCGTACTTTATGGTATAAAACATTGTTCAGAAGATAACATGAAGCCAACAAAGGTTTTGTGCCATTTTAAACAAAATACAGTAATCTTTGAGGCAGCAATTGAGATATTTTTCCTAAGGAACACAACTCAAAAGTAAGCTTTTCAGCACAAAGTTGATGGATTTTGTTTTTCCAAAAGGACAAAAGATAAAAAAAAAAAACCACACAAAATATCACTCCTGTTAGAAAGTCAAGCAAATCTCATTATGCCAAGAAGTTTGCAAAAGCAATATGCCAAAATTAATGACAAATTTTGTGCTTGGAGAGAAAGAAGAATGAGTTATTGGCAGAGTGTCTATACCTGATGACATTTTTGGTGCTGTGTAATATCACTGAGATAGAAAAGCAATTACTATCACTCTTCTTGGAGCAATATTACATCCTACAGAGTGCTGCACCGCATTCAGTGCCAACAGAAACAGCTACATGTTGAGCAATTAAGGATGAACTCCCCGTGGGATTTTAGGAATCCAGGAGTGTACATTTCCTGAATTGCAATAGCTATCTTAACATATCAAAGTTTTAAATGAGAAAGAGTCACTGATTCAACAGCTACTGTTTTTAGTCTGCGATCATTACATTCACTTCAATCTGATTACCTATAATTATCTGAAATGGGTGCTTTTTATTTTCATATGACATAAAGGTGAACTTTGCTATTGTGTGGCTTATAGCTAGAATTATGGGTCAGGTAGATATGAAAAATATACGGTAAGACAGCAAATTATTTGCTTCTCCTAACACAACAGAAACATTACAATTTTGCTATAGTTTTGTTGGTTATACATTGAATAACACAAATTTTTTGATTGTTTCATAGATGCTGATCTCTGTTGCAGCTGTGTATGAAAATGCAGTTTAGGAAAATTTAGTTAATTTTCTCAAGGTGTATATTTTACCCTTTTATATTTCCTATTCTTCATGAACTTCAGGTAAATTAATTATACCCATTGGTACACAACATTTTCCTGAAAAATTAGAGAACATGATAAAATCTATTTGACAGCACTGAAAGTCTTGAGAATTTTACTGAATATCTGATTTGCTCTATTTAGTATTTTAACAGAATTGGCATGTTAGTGTTTACAGAGAGCTGGTCCAAGGCACAGACAATGAATACATTGAAATAAGAGCTCAGATTTAGAAGACATTTTGATACTGCATTGTTGAAAAAAGAGGAAAAGATTGAGAAGAGTTAAGTAAGTTATAGGTTAGATAACAAGGCTTGTGGTCGTGAAAAAGACTCAGAGAGAAGGGAGCTCAGGCTATAAAAGACGGCCCCAGTTCCTATATATTATAAAATAACTGAAGGCCATTAAAGATAGTTAAATCAAATAATCAGTAGCCTAAAGTTATGGGTGAATCAAACATTTCTCTGTAAAATGGAAAGCTCTTCAGAGGATGGCCAATAAGTAATGTAGCAAACATTTTCTTTAAACTAGAGAACAATCTGATAAGTTAACAGCACAGGCAAGTACCACAAATAATCGAGGGCACTTTTTAAAAACATTGAATCTGCATTTCTCCAAGCAGCATTAAGGATGGCTGCAACACATCCACTCTGTTTGACATTCATGTTAGAGTGGCACAGCAAGCACTTTACCTGAAGCGGACGGCACATAAGGCTCCTATGTGCCAATCCAGTAGGGGCAAGCACAAGATGAGGCCAAAACCATTAGCAGGATCTCACCCCATGCCTTTCACATAGGGGCCGGGAAATTGATTCCTGAAACCAAACCTGTTGCTTTGCAGTGTTGTCTTATTTGGGAATTGGTCTAGGGTCAGTTGAGAATGGGACCTGGTAACACTTTTATGTGCCTGCTAACTGCTGGACTAAAAACCTGTCTCAAGAAGAAAGAATTTCTAGAATCATAAAAGTTATGGATGCTTGCATGAAAGGAACTACTGTAAAAAGCAATATAAACACAAACTTTGCTGGGGTCTGTGCAGTGGGTGTCCATGACGTGAAGGTGTGAAGAGAACAGCTCCCCTATTAGCAGGGCCCAGAGGAGCTTCCAGCTGCATGGCAAGGCCTGGTGCATGTCTCTCTAACCACCTTGATGTAGTCTCACCCCCTTTGGCATGGACACTCAACCACCCCACTAGGAATTCTTTAGTCTACTGACACATTGTTGTTTGCCAAAGTAGATGGTTTTCGCAACCGATTTGAGCTTGTGAGTTGCCGTTGCTGACAATTTTTTGGTGAGTGGGTATTTAACAGTTTACACAATTAAGCTCATGCCATTTCTGCACACCTTATCGTGTGCCTAATCATCACCTCTGAATCTAGCCCAGACATGTAGCACACCTTCTGAGAAAAGGTTTGATAAGTATCCAAAATAATAATGAAAGTGATGGGAATATGAGCTGATACTGCTATGGCGATAAATATAGTTATTGTAATCTTAAAGGGTAGTTTGTCCTTGCAAATTTTTGAAGCATAAAAAATGTATCTGTTTTAGCTGGTTTTATAATATTTGGCTAGAGGAATTTAAGGATGTTTTTATTAATATTATACAGATATGCTTTGTTTGATTATCTATGGGGTTGTAGAGCCTATAGCTATAGGAGGATTTAATATATGGAATTTCTATTTTGGATCTTTATTTTATTTTCCCTGTAACATGTTTTTTTTTTCTATTAAATGATGGGTAAATTGTAGAAATAGAAATGTGGTTGGAATGTATTACTGATTAGCAGGTAATCACATACGCCTTGGCCTTGGAATCTGGCTGTTGCTCCATGGCTACTACTGAAGAATGAACAATGGCTTACTTTAAAGACTATGGGCACAGAATTGAAGAATTATCTTTAGGGGCACCTGCTGAGCCATGAAATAAACAGAATGACCAAATGTCTGTGCATGCCCCCTTAGTCATGAAGTAGAAATAGAACAATTAAATGTTTGAGCGGAAGCTTATGATGTTGTTGGGTAGATTTTTAAAAAAAAGGGACAGCTTCTTAAGCTGTTACAGCAGGGCACCAAGTGGCAGGTCTGCACACCTTCTCGGGCTCAGAACTCAGCTTGAGCTGGGTTCCGGCAAAACTTGTATCTTGGATTATAGTAGAAATATGCTTAGGTAGGATGTGTAAATACCTGAATTGTTTCACTTAAGATAGTAAGGCATTAGGCCCAGAATTCTTTTCACTATTTAGGAATCATATATGAAGTACCTAAGAAAAAAGAACTATAGAAAATATTGAATTAAAAAGTCTCTTTGGTACAAAAAAATCTGAAATTTACATATATGAACAATTTTCAAAAAGTTTTGGAATATATGTGTGAAAAAAACTAAAAATTAAAAGAAATTTACATTGAAAGAAATTTCCCTTTTGGTTCAATTTCCCAAGAACTTTATGAAATAGTCTGATTTTTGTGCATCAAACTAACAAAATATTGTGTTTCCATTAAATGAATTTCAGTGATATCCTTCTGCCTGACAATGACATGCATGAGGACAGAAAACAACCGGCCTTACCGGTTTCTCTCAGCACAGGTCTTGACATACAATAAGCCTCCATGGCACTGAATGAAACTAGCTTCAGGATCTCGACTTCGTCTCTTAGCTGCGCATAAGTGAAAATGAACATGATATCCACAGTAGCAGTTCAAGGAATATGTGAGACCTGACAGCCAATTTGGAGAAAAGAAAACAACTGACTTACATGTTTAAAAGGCAGGGTGACAGACAACGGAGGTGAGGGTGAAGAGAGAGAGGAGGTGAGAAAGAGGGAAAGACAGACACTTCCTTCTGCAGGTTGTTGCTCTAAATGCCCTTAACAACTGCAGCTGGGCCATGTCAAAGCCAAAAGCCCAGAACTCAAGCTGGGTCTCCTTTGTGCTTGGCACAGACCATCATCTACTGCCTTCTCAGGTGCGTAAGACAGAAGCAAGGTCAAAAGCAGCACGGCCCGGACTCTTTTCCAGGCACTGCTCTGTGGAGTATAGATGTCCCAAACAGAGCCTTAGCCAGCATGCCACAACGGTCAAAAGCCGCTGACTTTCTCAAAGTTATTCCATTCAAAAATGTTACTAAATAACTGTGTAGAATTTGTATAAACATTCAACAATAAATTTATCTGCTTATGAATAGTTGCCCCAAATCCACAAGAACAGTAGGTATATTTTAGATATGTTGCACATTTGTCAAATGAATTGTTGAACTCACACACATTGCTAAGGGGATGAAGATCATTACTATCTGTACCCATCAGTGATGAACACTATTTGATAATAACAGTATTGACAAAATCTCCAGTTAGATCCATGACTTCAGAATCCTTAAAAGAAACCAAGATACATGGTTCTCTCATAAAAACAACCAGTCACATTTGCTATATAAAATACACTTTTGTAAGAGTATCATGACATATGCTAGAAGCATCAGAATTCAGAGCGTAAGGTAATATTCTGGGGGATGTGGACAAGAGAATTGTAATGAGGCCACAGCTGTTGAGTAATATACACGATAACAGTATAAACTATTTGTGTATTCATTTTTAAATGCATTTCTAACATCAACCTCCAGGGAATAATTTTATTTGCTATTTAATTTCAGGTGTTGCAACTGCCTTAAGGTTGTTATAAATCATGTATAACACTGAATAGAACTAAAAGTTGCAGTTTTTATTCTTCAACAGGTACATTTTTAAAAATTGAGTATGTTGTAGATTAGTGGTTCGAGTTCACAATTTTTTCCAGTTGCAGAATACTTGTCAAAGTTAAGCTTCATTGAGCAACACTGTAAAATGCCTCATTTTCAGTAGATTAGTATTTTATTGATTTACTCATTGTCAAAATGTATAAGAATTTTAATTACATAAATGATAATTTTATGCTTAGAGCTAAACTATCACACATGGTAATTGGTTTCCCACCCTTCATTCCCAATCTGATCACATCTACTACCCCACATTGTAACTGTGCTTAGAAATCTGATGATTTCTCTGAATTACGTATTCTAAAGCAAGAAAGAAAGAGAAATATGTAATTTTACTTTCTTTCATTTTTTTTCTTTACAAAATGGTTTGGCAAATATATACTGCCATATAAGAATTTCATTTTGATCTTTTATTTCATAAATTTGATGGTTTTTATAGTTTCCTAAGAAGGAACATGATATGAACTCACTATTCATACGACAGTGAATTAATTCTGTTTTACTATACAAATAGTGTCGCGCTACATTGTACCAGATTCTTAACGATATATTTTCCATTGTTTCAAGGCAAGGAACTTTTGCTCTTCTTTATATTGAAATGAGACACATTAGAGAAACATTTAATAAGTGCAAAACTATGTATTTGTGCGGGGTAAAATAAATAGGATTTTTTGAATGTTTGCAAATTATGTTTATGGCATACAGGCTTTTATCACTTTTAAAATGATTCTTTTTTTTTTTTTTTACTTGAAAGACAGTGTGATAGAGAGAAGGAGAAACATCTGTTGGTTAATGCCCCAAATGGTCACAAGGGCTCCAAATCTAGGAGTCAAGACCCTGGGTCTTTCTGTAGGTCTCCCCCATGTGTGCAGGCACCCATCATCAGGGAGCTGGATATGAAATAGTGCAGCCAGCATTCAAACGGATGCCAATATGGAATACTGAGGCTTAGCTTGCTGAGAGTTTAGCTTGGCTCCCAGCTTTTCATCTTTAACCTTTGCTTGTGTAACATCTGAAACAGTTTACCACTCAATATTAACACATCATTTTTCACTTTACTTACTCTTTCTGCCTATGGCTCCCTTTCTAGTCTTCTGACCATGATGTTCTGTTGATATTCATGTAATTGTCCCCTTTCTGTGCTAACTTTGAATTCCACAGCTGACTCCTACTTCAATTTATAATGCTCCCTTAAAATAACTGTATTCATTTCCAAATATGACTTCATGGGATCTCTTGCTCCAATCCCCTTCCTTAAATCCTTAGACAATTTGCTTTCAAAGCCTGTTTCATTTGAATAAAATTCTGTGCATTTTTTAAGTTTTTTACCTGCATCTTGTTTTTAATTTTTTTTTTTTAAATTGGAAAGGCAGGTATACACAGAATAGGAGAGACAAAGATCTTCCATTCAATGATTCACATCCCAAGGGTCCACAAAAGCCAGAGCTGCGCCGAACTGAAGCCAGGAGCCCGGGACCTCTTTGGGTCTCCCACACGGGTGCAGGGTCCCAAGGCTTTGGGCTGTCCTCGACTGCTTTCCCGGGCCACAAGCCGGGAGCTGGATGGGCAGTGGAGCTGCCGGGATTAGAAATTGTGCCCATGTAAGATCCTGACACAAACGAACAAGGCGAGGACTTTAGCTTCTAGGCTGCCTTGTCAGGCCCTTACCTGCATCTTTGTGAATGCAAAATTCATATCATTTGCCGAACTCTTTTCTGTCATATTAATTGGTTTCCTGTACCTCAATTTCTCCTGAAATATTTATCATCCATTAGCTTTTTCCCTCAGCACCTGGCTGCAGCACTCACTGATGCTGGGCCAGGCTGTAGCCAGGAACCAGGAATTCAATGGACGGCTCTCCCTGGGTGATGGAAGCCGTGTATCTGGGCCATCTTCTGATGCCTTCTCTGCAGCATCACCACGGAGCTGATTTGGAAGCAACCAAGGCAAGACCTAAACTGGTAGACCTATTGGAGATGCTGGCCTCACACATGAAGACGTCACATGTACCCCTACAGCAGCCACAAAGTTCACCTTATAGCATTGTTTGTATCGCTCTACCTCCTTCATAATGTTACTTTTTCACCAACATCTTTTACGTTTTCCACATAAACTTCATTTTTTTTCTCATATCACAGATATGAAGAGACTTCATTCTCATCTCAAACAAAATCTGCTCAAATGACACACATTGGTTTTGATGGTCATCTTTTCAGAATAATGTTTCTTTTATTAAATATTTATTTAATTTTAGTTATCAAGACGGCAGATACACAGAGAAAAGGAATTACAGAGAGAAAGATCTTCCATCCTCTGTTTCACTCCCCAAGTGCTACATGGCTGATTCAAAGCCAGGAGCCAGGAGCCAGGAGCCAGGAGCCAGGAGCCACGAGCCTTTTCCTGGTCTCCCACATGGGTGGAGGGCCCCAAGACTTTGGGCTGACTTCCACTGCTCTCCCACATCACAAGCAGGAAACTGGATGGGAAATGGAGCAACAAAGATAAGCAACAGCACTCACATGGGATCCTGGCAAATGCAAGCATGTATTTAACCATTAGGCTACCACGCTGGGCCCCAGGACAGTGTTGATTATTGTCTTTCTCAAAGTAATAACCAACAGGAAGTCTTTTATTTTTACATATGTGTGTTCAGCTTTTCCTTTCTAGAATGTACTGATCATGAATACCAAAGGTCTTTTCTCAAATATGCATTTCTAGCCACTAATTTTGCATGGGAACAAAAAAGATACAGTGTGGATGCTCCAAACTAGTGAGTAAATTTCTGGATAAAAGGAAGAATGAAAGAGAAAAGAAGCGATTCATATCCCCCCCATTTAATGGAGAAAATGCCTGCTGTTTCATTCTGTAACCATATGCAGAAGTCACAAAACACTTAAGGCAGAAATATGGCACAAACTAATCAATTCTCACATGTTATTTATGGATTCTCTCAATAATCCTCTCTTAAATCTGTGCAAGTTCTTTTGTCTCCATACATTGGTTGTGTTAGCACTAGTAATGATATCCTTAGCTTCAGAAATTAGTAATGGTATCTTTTCAACATGTACAATATTCATCTCCTGGAGCACTGGAAGTATCATTACTTAGAGACACTTGCAGTGACATGAGATCCTTCCTGATCAGTAAAATTCTTTGCAAGTATCTGTTGCAGTGATAACTTATCTCAGGTAGCAATAATTCAAAAAATTTTGACAGCCCCAAGCTTAATGATATCTATAGGCATGCATTGCCAGTGCAGGCCTGGGTACTGCACTTGCCAACTCTTCCAGATGCTTCTCCTCTAAGCCAGCTGAAGCCTCACAGTAGCTTTATTTCATCCAGATGCTACCTTTTTGAAGTTCTGGCAAAACAAAAGTAAATTAGATATCTGATCCAGATACAGGTAGCATTCTCAATCTCGTTCTCTCTCTTTGCCCTTCATGTTCATATCAGAGTAGCAACATGAGCCAAAACATCTCTTCATAATAGCTCAATCTGATCACCAATTACACAAAATTATATAACTTAGAATTCCTTTCCGTTTCACTATAACATATCAGCTACTGATCAGTTGTATGTGTCAAATTAAACACTTCATTAGGAATCACCATATGTGCACAAGCAAATACATACATCCATAGTTTCTTATCACAAAATATGAGGATATATCATTTGCAAATATTTCATGCTTGATCACTTCTTAATAAAAATGACATTTCTTAGTTTATAGATTCAACATTTTTATAATCATCACTTCCTTGCTTTTCAATAATAAAATGAAAGATATTTCTAAGTATATCTTTCTCATTTATAATTGAAGTTATCACATACATTATTCAATGACAGCAATGGCAAGGAATGGTTCAGGTCAAAGGCAGGGGCCTGAACTCCATACCAACTTTACCAAGTGTGTGAGGCTCAGTACCTAAGCTATTATCCCCTGCTTTCCTAGGAACATCAACAAGTGCCGCACTGAAAGAAGAGCAGTCTAGGCTTGAACCTGCCCTCTGATATGAGTGCCAATGTTGCCGTTTAGTCTACTACTTACTACACAATGCCAGCTACTTCAAAAGTATTTTCAAAAACAAATGCATTGGATTTAAAAATGAAAACACTCTCATTTCTGAACTCACCGCTTAAAGATATTTTTCCAATGAATAATAAATTTTAAAGTAAAAAGTGATAAAAGATATAATGTTGTCTAACTGTGATTTCAAAGTACTTGGACCATAAACTAATGAACAAAATAGAAGCCTACATCAAGCAAGAAGCCTCAAAACTACTGAAGGGAGAAAAAATTTAACCATGCTTTATTAAATAGTTGAATTACCTCCTCATTTTTTTCTTTTTTGATTATCTGTCTATATCTCAAAACTCATATGACTAGGATTTTAAAAGCCATACTAATAGAAATGTACTAATAACATAAAAATTAAATTGCACACAAGATGCAAGTTTTTGATAAATATTTCTGGAGTGACAGACATATCAAATCACTTTACCATTTATTTATTAGTAGTAAAAAACATTTTATGCAATGAATAGGTACCATCTCAAGAAGACAATCATATTTTCCTCATTTCCCAGTTGTCACCCAACACTCTATCTTCATTTCAGCAGATTTTGCAGACACAGTTTTAATCCACCTAATACACAAAGGCTTAATTATCTGCAAACCACAACATTCAACAAGTAAAAACAGGTAGATGACAGTTCCACAGGAATGAAAACAAGTGCTAACAATGACAATCTTCATCCCCCAAATGACCACTCATTCGTGCATGTTTTCTGTATTCCACTTAACCAACTCAAACCAGTGGAAACACATGATATTTATTTTTTGAGATCGGATTTTTTCTAAGTGTAAAAGTTTTCAGTGGAATTTGTTTTCTTGCACAAGACAGGGTTTTACCCTCCTTCATGGCTGAAAAGCTTCCCATAGTAAATTTAGGCCACGCTTTCTCTATCTACTCATCAGTCAAAGAACAGCAGGATTGATTGTCAACTGAGCTGTAATGCACAAGAGGGTACAGATAGCTCTCGTACACTCTCATCTCCTTTGGGGAGATCTGTGTTCAGATCAGAGGAATCTCCATGCTGCCTTCCCTATGTCTGTGTTTACATTAATGACTGTATTAATTAACATCACCATAAGCAGTGGATTAGTGTTACCATGCACTAATTATAATTAGACTTGTTCACTACAGTTCCCTTTGAGAATTATTTGGGGTCTGACATGGTAGCTTAGCAGCTAAAGCATTATCTTGCATGAGCTGGGATTCCATGTGGACAGCAGTTCCTGTCTGGGCAGCTCCACTTCCCATCCAGCTCCCTGTTTGTGGTCTGGGAAAGCAGTCAAGGATGGCGCAAGGCCCTAGGACCCTGCTCCCACATGGGAGACATGGAAGAGGCTCCTGGCTCCCAGCGCTGGATCAGCTCAGCTCCAGCTCTTGTGTCTACTGGAGAGTGAATCATCAGCAGGAAGATCTTCCTCTCTGTCTGGGCACAGTATCTGCCATGATCATTCCATGTTGGGAAAGAATAAATCTGTTTCAGACCATCAGAGAACCGAGAGGCTTCCTCCACTGACAAAGGCTTTGTCTTTTGAAAGGGGAACTTACTCATCACTCATTCTCATATCAGGCAGGTTTTCAGCAGAAGATCAAAACTCCTGGCTTCAGTTCAACTCAGTTGTGGAGGCTATACCCAGCGGAAGAATGAACCAGGAGATGGGGGGTGGGAGATTCTCTCTCTCTGATTTTCAAATAACAGTAAGTAAGAAAACTTCAAAACCGTGATCATGAAATAAGGCAAAATTTTAAATTATCAGACATGGTATAAAAGTCTTTGCTATTCAGAACCAAAGTAGCAATGTCAGGCAACTTAATTGATCTTCTTCTCACCAAATTCCGAATTGTCTGTTCTGGCTGTTTTGTGTTTTGATTTGGCTCTGTGTTCAGGCACTATTTCTGCTCACTGATCAGCAATGATGAAAATCCTTCTCCTATACTTCATTACCTTTGCCTTCAAGATACCCTTCTCTTATACACTCTTCTTATCTCCCTCAACATGTCCTCTGAATCTTTGGCCATCCCTCCACCCATGTCATTGGCCTAGCCCTGACACTGAGTCGTAGGAACCCTCCACTTTCAGGGCATTTTTCTATAACAAATTAACCGTATCTTCTGCCAAAGCTTTAAATTGTTCTTTGTGTCCACATGTGAACAGTATTGACGCCTACGACACAGACAGGCTGCAACCCACATCCAGTCCAGACATGTCTCCATTTGCTTGTTCCTCTTTAGTGTAGTTCAGCACATGCTCAAGTCTGTGATATGTCTCTCCCTGCCCCCGTCCCTTATTGAGATGCCCTCTACGTCCCTCTGCTGTGTCCCTTTGCTTTAGCCAACTGAATAAAGTTCACTTTAAATTGTCAAAGGTTTGTTGATTTTCATCTATTTGAAAGGAAGAGAAAGAAAAAGAGAGAGAGAAAGAGAGAGAGAGAGAGCGCACGAGAACTTTCATCCACCGGTCGCTCCTCAAATGTCCACAATTCCCAAGGTTGGGATGGTCCACAGCCAGGAGCTCAGGACTCGGCCTCTCAATCTAGGTGCCCTTCATCGCAGCAGCAACACAACAGCTGGAGCATGCAAGATCAGGAATAAGCAGGAAGCTGAACTGAAAGCAAGATACCTGGGCACTAGGATACAGTATGTTGTCTTCTCAGGTGGAATCTGAACTGCGGTTTCACAGTGCCTGCCGTCACCTTAACTGCTTGACTTTCGGGGTGCTACTTTTGCTGTCTCAGATGAGAAGCATCCATCAGCATCTCACATGTATTCGTGTGCACTTATTTCTGGTTTCCAACACTAAATTACAAGCTCTCTGAGAGCAGGTTTTTTTAACCTCTTAAGCATATCTTCAGAGACTGGTCTAAAATAAATACTACGAAAGAATTTTGAAGAAATATAATGAAAGATCTTCTAATAGTTAATATTGTTACTGAAATTTTCCTCTCTGTCGCAATGATCACTATTGTGGAAACCAAACTGACTTCCTGTCCTTCCTCTAAACATACAATATAAAACACGTTCAGTGGGCCCACCTGATGGCTCAGTATCTGAATCCTAGCCTTGTGGGCACCAGGATCTCATATGGGTGCTGGTTCATGCCTGGGCTGCTCCACATCCCATCCAGCTCCCTGCTTGTGGCCTGGGAAAGCAGTGTAGGCTGGTCCAAAGCCTGGGGACCATGCACCTGCATCAGAGTCCCAGAGGAGGCTCCTGGCTCCCAGCTTCAGATCCATTCCATTCCAGTTGTTGCAGCCACTTACGGTGCGAACCAGAAGACAGAAGATATTTCTCTCTCCTTCTCTCTGTGTATCTGCCTTTCCAATAAAGAGAAAATAACTGCATCAAAATTTCAGATAACTGAAAAGTTTTTCTGAAATATCACAGACTGACATTCAATGAAGTGGATTTAAAGCTATTTTATAAGTGAGCAGTCAGGTTTGAAGTGTTTATCATTCCTCTGTTTTATAGACGCTGTTGGAAATCGTAGAATATTTAAAGGATCCTATATTTGCATGGAATGCTAGTGGATATGCATATCTGAGTTTTCCACAGAAGGTAATGAATGAGGCAATTGGATTAAATCAAAGGTCTATTTTTTTATACCAGCTGCTAAACTGCTCTGTTATAGGTAGATGTTGATGCCTTAGCTAATTAAAAACAGGTGGAATATTTGAACATAAAGGACACTAACAGCTCTGTCATTCCCAGCTTTGGTGATTAATGATAATAGGATCATTTACAACAGCACATAATAACAGATGTTTAAAATTCTATCCATATGAGTGAGAAAAAAAACATGTTTTGGTTTTTAAAAATCCTATTTATAATACTGAGGATTTTTTCTAATTTAAGAAGTGAATGTTATTTAGATGTGGTGTAAAGATAGCATTATTGCTGAGAAATTCAGCTGATTAAAAAAATGCCTTATTTTAAATATGCAGATCCATGGATAAATGCAGGGACACTATTATTATATTGCTGAATATTTTAATCTTGTACGTTTTACTTCTTCTTGGATGCTGTGACACAATACGATCAATATTGGTCCAGTTTTCAAACATAATTGAAAAAGGGGAGATGCAAAAGCTTGTATTATCTCTTCAAGCCATTAATAATCAAGGGCTAGTCAGAAAATGTACAATGTCTGGCCAAATTTGTGTTTTCATTATTACATTTATCCTTGCTAATAATTCAGTTGATACTTTTAAAGTCAAAGGCAGGTTGTACCTATGGTGTAACTCCCACCCTATGCCTTTGTACTATGGCTATCACCACGTGAAAGCTACAATGAACTGCTTTCTGCCTTTGAGTAACCTTGCTCAAGCCTTTTATTTGTTGCAAGATTTGTTTTACCATTTCTTTCATTAAGAAAAAAATCTATAAGTTGAGAATAAAGTAGGAGGATGCTTGCCTGTCCTTTCAATGTCATTCTTTAACAAGCTCACTCAAGATTTAACTGTCTAGGAAGATGCACCTGTGTATCACTTTGCTATTTGCTATTTTATTAGAGTTCTGAAACTGTGAAATTAAATGCTAACTTACAGGTTTCTGTGAGGGAAAAAAAGATAAGCCCAAATGTTTCATGGTTGCAGGTTTAAGACCTATAAGATGTTGAACAGTTTTATTTCTCTTAACTCATTTCTTCTTCATGAACCGTGGACAATATAAAAGTCTTCCTTGAATTATGTTTTGAACCAATTTTACCATCTTATGGATTTCAATTAACAATTTTATTTCTGTTAACACATGTTTTTCATGATTCCTCAGCAATATAAATCCCTCTTCTGAAATAGCCCCTTCAAACCAATTTTACTATCTTACCTTAACCCTAATTATAGATAGATGATTGTCCTGAGTTTGTATGCTTGTAATGTAATGCAATGATTCAGCTTTTTGCACTTCCTGGATGTTTCACCGGAATGTCCACATAGGTTAATATCATTTGTGTTAAAGACAATGATGGTGACTTCCTTGGCAGGGGCACTTGCTGGCACAGCTTCTCTTCAAGTCCAGGATAATTCCAGAGAAATTTGACTTTCTACTCTTCTATCACTTTCTTTAACTTGTGCTTTTGATCTTGTCCTTATTCTAGTTTTCATTTGTTCATGGACAATAAAGGATTCTACTAGGTACTAGAAAAAATTGACAATATGGATTACAATGGATTGTGCAGTGATTGTATTTGGGTGGGTTTAGTAGTTAAATAATGAAGGAAAATTCTGTGTTGTAGCAGAACTTACAGTTAATCTTCCTTGTGAGTCACATTTTTAAAAATGTAATTGTCAATTGGACATAAATTAAACTCAAGAAACTATCTTAACTGACTGGTAGAGAAAAAGGTTTATACATTCTAATATTTTTGAAATATTAGAACATAAAATAAGTGAACTGTTCATATGTTAAACATTCAATGATTTAATCTGTTCAAAAATAATGTTCTCAGAAATCACCACTGCAAAAATGTATATATATGAAAAATCAAGTTTACATGATGTTCTGATGACCAAACTATGTTAATAAGTTTGATATAAAAAACATAACTGTTTCATTGTATAGGTTGAGTGTGTATGTATTTTAATATTTTCAAATTAAATCCACATGATTTTTAGGAATGTGACAATATAAAATGTCTATTAAATTGAATAAAATTTATATAACTCACAAAAAAATTTAAAATTTTTATTTGAACAGAACTTTAAAACCTTCATGCAATTGACAAGTGCAAAATAATATTAAGTTGAACAATGTTGAAACCTTGCAAAGGTTCTGTGTATTTGGTGAAATCTGACCCAATTGGGCCCCATGACCTGTGTTAACTAGTTCAACTCCTTAATTGTTTTGTTCCACAGCGCAGCACTCTCACCTCTTCTCTCTCTCTCTCTCTCTCTCTCTCTCTTAAGATGTTTATTTTTATTAAAGGCAGATTTTGCAAAGAGAAAAGGAGAGACACTAAGAGAACTTTTCCATCTAATGGTTCATTTTCCAAAAGGCTGCAATGGCTAGAACTGAACTGAGTTGATGCCAGGAGCTCATTCCTTACATGCAATAATAATTCCTTAATTATTCCTTAATTATGGATATTATAATATCCCTTACATGAAATTATTCCATACTCCCTCTATTAAGAAATGATTTTTTAAATGGAATAACCATTTTTTCCTTCAGTATCAGTCCTTAAGTACAACACAAGAATGAAAAAGCTACACAAAATAATTAGTATTGTGTGTTAATTGTAGCACCAATAATATATTCCATTTTATACATATATTGCTGTTCTATATTATAGTCTATGTATACCTTCCTATTTATCCCATTAAATTTGTCTAAAACTAATTTTGTTTATTGGGAAGGTAGGGTTAAACAGAGAGTGGAAGCATAGAGACCGGGCTCTCGTATGTGCCACTTCACAAATCAAATGACCACAACAGCCAGGACTACACCACACCGAAACCAGGAGCTTGGAATTCCGTCTGGGCAGCTGAGGTGTAGCTTCTTGGACTATCACCCACTGCTCTCCCAGGCACAGGACCAGAGAGCTGGATCAAAAGTAAAACAACCCAGACCCAAAGCAGTACCCATGTGAGATGCTGGCCACATTGGCAGCAGCATTAACTTTTCCTGCTCTTGTTTATTTGTATTTAAAGGGCAGATTTATCTGCTGATTCATTCCCCAAATGCCTGCAACAGAACCAATCTAATCCAAAGCCAGGAGCCGGGCTGACTGGAATTCAAGAGCCTCCCCAGGCCTCCTATAGGGTGCAAAGGCCAAGGGATGTGAAACATACACTGCTTCTTTCCTGGCCACAAGCAGGGAGCTGGATTGGAAGTGGAGCAGGAGGGGCATGAAACGATGCCTTTCTCGGATGCTGGTGCTTGTAGGCGTATCATTAGTCTGTTGATCTATGCTGGCACTAACTAGTTCTACTTTTGAAAACACATCCTTTCCCTATTCTTTTTCCAAGATTTAGTTATTTATTTAAAAGACAGAGTTCCAGAGAGATAGGGACAAATGAGTTCCCATCCTCTGTTTCACTCCGCAGCTTCCTTCCCCCAGCCAGAGGTAGGCCAGGCCAGGAACCTGGAAAGTGAGAGCAGGGTGACAGGCCTGGGCCCCATCACCTATGGGACACACTGTCAGGAAACCCGATCGAAGTCGACCTCGAGCCCAGGTTCTCCAAAATGAAATGTGGGTCTCTGAAAAGTGCTTCATTGTTAATGATTATTGGATCTTCTTATTTTCTGTTTTTGAAACTTGAAATTCTGGTCATAACCTCACATGCCTGTCAGGTGTTCAATCAGTTACACTTGTTAAAGTGTTGTAGTTGGCCAATCTTTCAGTAATAGACTAGCTTAATGCATAGTACACAAAAATTAATTAAGGATTTAAATTAAGAATCATTCCAGTCCTACCATTTGTCACTACAAAATAAAATTTAAGACAAAATGTTGTTACTATGTGGTGAACATGCTTTCTTTTCAGAGAAAAGGAACTACCAATGAACTCTTATATGTGTATCAAGATAATTACTTGACATACAAACACACTTTACACATAGAAGAGCTCACAAGATTTCATAATTTGGATTTTTACTTTAAACGTATACCAAATCAAAATCAGTAGTGAAAGAAGATTGTGATGTGATTTCTTGGCATTATTTCATTTATTCCATTGCATTTTTTTTGGAAGGGTATGGTTAAAACTCACATCTTAGGAATTTTAAAGCTCATTCCCATTTCACCCACGTCACAGCCATTAGGATCCTGCAATATCTTATGCCCATTTCTATCAATTTCAAGTTGAGCAAATTTCACAAATTACCTTCCAAGCTTTCTATAAAATACAACATACTGAAATTTAGGAGCTTGGATGTAAAAATACGAATTTCTGACCAATGAGGATTGAGCTCCATATTGGGGAGAATCTTCTTTAAAGTTTGAAGGAAAAAATCAGTGTTAAGGATTTTGAACATAGCATTCATCAACTAACATGTATCAATTCATGGTATTTTTAGGAGCTATGGTTGAATAAATAATATAGTCAACTAGATTTATCTGTTGGACCTGCTCTACTATCCCTTAAGGAATATCCTTGTAATATGTAATTACAGGGCCCAATTCAGTAGCCTAGTGGCTAAAGTCCTCACCTCGCATGGCCTGGGATCCCATGTGGGTGCCAGTTATATCCCCACTGCTCCACTTCCTTTCCAGCTTCCTTCTGGTTTAGGAAACAGGAGAGGACAGTCCAGTCTTGGGTCCCTGCACCTGCATGAGAGATCCAGAAGAAGCTCCTGGCTGCTGACTTGGGATCCACCTAGCTCCAGCTCAGTTCCAGCTGTTGCGGCCACTGGGAGTTGAACCAGAGGATACAGGATCTTTCTCTCTCTTTCTTACTGTAAATCTGCTTTTCAAATAAAAATAAAATATCAATACAAAAGGAAGTGTTCCTTTGGGGAAATATGTAATGCGCAGCTCTTGAAATCTCAAGCTGCAGTGTTTTTGGAGTCTGAGAGGAAGACGATGAAAGCCCTGTGTGTCCTTTCTAGTCTGAGACAGCCCCCAACGATGCCTGCAGGTTCCAATGAGACCAAGTGTTACACAGGTTAATCTATAGCGATCATTCAATGTGAGTGCTACCACTAATCATTATGAATAGTAAGCCACAGGTAGCAATTACCCAAGAAACTGAAGACTTCATGAACTAAATATTTAAGAATATCTTTCATCCCTGTTTTTGTTCCCGGCAATACATGTGTAACCGATACTTAAAATATCCTCACTATAGGTGTCCATTGATAGAGTTTTTAGACAGTGATTTCGTTCTGAATCGTAACTCTCCAAATAAAAACAACATGCTAACCTCGAAGCAAAGTTGTTGACAGCAAAGAAACTAGTGCTAAAAGTTTGACAATAAAAAAGTGTACTCTAAATATGTCTTTCACCATATACAGCATTATTCTTTTCAATTTCTGTGTTAATCCCAGACTATGAGTTGGAGTAAATGTGCTTGCTGTGTTTTGAAAGAAATATAAAGAATTCTAGGTAGAGTACTAAGGAATGAAGCAAGAAAACATGTAACATTAAGTTAGGTTTTGACATTTTTACCTTATTTTATAAATATTTACGTGCAACAATGATAGTTTCCCACTTTGTATCCATTGAAATGAAATCTTGTGAATTATGTTAGAAAATTTACCAGCTCTTGGTCAGTTAGCAAAATTCTGCATACTTGAAGTGTTTAGGCAAATGATAACAGTCTGGTAAATTCTATATAAAATGTCAGTAAAGGCAAAGGATAGTCATAGTAACCTAGAATATTTGAAAAATGTACTTACAGTATTTATCCACATCTGTTCCATCACTTAAACTAAAAGTTGAAGAGCAAATGCTGCCTTGCAGCATGTTAGGCTGTTGCTTGAAATGGTGCATCCCATATTGGAGTATGTACTTCTGATCCAACTCACAGCTTTGGAAGCAGCAAATGATAGCTCAAGTACCTAGGTCACGGCTGTAGGGTGAGGAGACTTGAGCAAGGCTTCTGCTTCCTGACTTTGCCATGGATTATTGCTGGTTTTTACAGGCATAATTGAAGATCTCTCTCTTGTCTCTCTCTCTCCACCACCTTTCTCCGTTCAAATATATACTTATATCTCCCTCTCTTTAAAAGATGTGTTTTCCTTTCAAGCAAAATAAAATAAGTTTTAAAACCTAAAAATGGATGAGGAAGAACAAACTCTGTTTTAGGAGCTTCAGAGCTCTCATAAAAGTAGCATCAGTTTTGTAATCAGGCAGTATGGTTCATGTCTGTGTACCCTGCTGGCCAAGTCATAGCCCCTTGCTGAATTTTAGCTTCATAAACTGTCAAGTATGCAAAATTCAAAATAAAAATGTATTAAAAAAATACTTCACCTTAAGGAAAATAAAAAAGAAGATCCCTAAAGTGACCGTTGTGAACTGAACCATTTCATTTTCCATAGTCCATATAATGAAAACATCCACTTGTATTTAATGATATTTAGAAGTGGAACTTTTAGGAGGTAACTAAAATAGGATTAGATTATGACAGTGAGGCTCTCATGGTCGGATTGGCATTCTTTTTCTTTTATTCCCAGGAAGACATAGTGAGAGAGATGACATCTCCAGTTCAGGATGGGAGCCCTTGGAAGACAGTGGCCATGTCGGCGCCATGATATTAGGATTCCTGATGGAGCAGTGAGAACAGAGCTTTCTATTCTGCAAGCTATCCAGTCAATAGTGTTTTATAATGGCAACCAAAGCCAACTCAGTGGAAACTGTTTTTAAAAAGGAAGGAAGAGGAAGTGGAAAAGTGAATCTCTACACCTACAAAATTGTTTCATGGAAAATAATAATAATACAAAAGTTTCAAAAGTCTCAAATCTGTGATTTAAAAGCAGACAAAAAAAAATCTGGGGATGCATTTGCATTCATGTACAGACTCCAGGGACTTTTTTTTTATTCTTTCGCATTTTTTAATTGTAGATGGTAAACCCCAAATTTTAACTCACTACTAATTCATAATGCAAAGGGAAATAACTCTGTGGTTCAAGTAGCAAGTATAAAAGTTGTGAAGCATAGAAAAATGTTTCCTCTTCAGCTAAAATCATTCAAGTGTAACTGGATCAAAGATAATGTGCAGAATGCTGCCTTCATGGAAACCACAGGACCAGAAGGCGTCGATGGACATAAGCCAGTCCTGGCACTGCAGCTGACAGGAATTATCCCAGCAGTTCAACTGCTGTTCCGGCCAACTCTTCTTCCATATTAATGTCTGCAGAAGTTTCCAAAACTGCCCAAATGTCCTTTATTGGGAGGAATATTGTTCATTTCTAAACCACAGTGTTCTGAAAATCTTACAGAGATTCTAGCAAGAAAAATACACATTGTATGATTCAATCACGTTTATGAGCTGGACATCACATTTTTTTAACCACGATAAAAAGAGTTTAGTGATAATGAGAAAACATGAGTTTAAGATGGAATGTGATTCTCATCATGTTCACTGCAGAGCAGAAATTAGTAGGAATTATTGTGGCCAGTACTTTGAAGATTATTTAACAATGTATTCTATCTCAATAATTCTTTTTTCCCCCATTATTCATTTAAGTTTTTTCTTTCTGCACACCATGGTAATTGTTCAATTTTCCAAGGACAGGCTCAAAACTGTAAATTTCTACTATTCACTGTATTCTTATTTTATACAAAGAGATCATATTGAATTTCAATTCAAAGTTTTTAAAATGAAATTAAGTTACCTGTGTTTTTGAATCAATTTCACTTGTTATTTCCTAATTTTAAAAGTTTTCAACTGAATTTGCATATTTGTTTCATGATAATTTTGAAGTACATATCTAGTATATCTCGTAACATTTTTACAGGGCCTTTTACACAGATATTTCAAAATTGTATCAAACTATAAATTAATTATAACAAATATTTTATAGTGCTGCAGCACACAAATATAGCAACTTGAAAAATACATTGATATACATTTCTAATCAGGATATTGAAAAATAGATAAACCATTTTTAACCATCACCTAAAGCTGAAAAATTAAGTAAAATCAAAATAAAGCATTCATTATATTGTCAAACAGTTAAAGTGAACTTTCAGGGGAAAGTGTGAGACTGAGTAACTGCTTCATAATCGTTTTTAAATTCCCATGGAAAATTATACAAACTCTTGTACCATGAGACTGAGTTTTTAAACTGCACACAAGGGACTTAAAAACTCATTTAAAATATGATTACGCAAACACTATTCAACAATTTCAAAATATTTCTACAAATATAAATGCTTTAATTTTACTTTTCTGTGAACTTTTAAAGTATGCATATATTGGTATTTCACTACCTATGTTAAGTCTTCTAATTAGATTTATTTCCTGTGGTGAGTCATCCATTTTAACTCACATTTAACACATTTTTGCTTTCCTAATGCTAATACAATTTCTAGTTGCACATTCCTTTCACACATACACACAAAAGGATTTTAGTTCAATTGTATCAGATTTTACAAGAGCATTTATTTTTAGCAATCATAGATTCAAAGAAAGTAGCAAGGAATTAAAGTGGGATTTGCTGTGTATTCCATCTTTCCATCTTGTCTAGTAGCAACATCTCACACAGCTAAAGTACAACATCAACTACAGGGAATTGGCTTTCCTTAGCCTTTCTTTGTTTCTCTTGCTGAACTAAATGAATTAATGAGCTTTTTTTCCAAACTTTTTGATGTAAATATAAGCATATCTTCACATATTATATATGCATATATATGTTTAAATAGTTGCAATATTTTGGATCAAAAATATGTTCCAGTGACCTGTTGTATAACATGGTGATTATGATTAAAGTATTGTCTTCTGTATTGAGAAGTGCTAAAAGAGTGGGTTTAAATTGTCATTATTACAATAAATTATTTGAATGTGAGACCATGTATATTTAAAGTCATTCCATTCAGCCATTCTACAGAATATATCAGTATCAAAACACTGTGTGGTATTCCTTTAATCTGTAGTGTTTTTATGAGCTTCAAAATGAAATTGGGCTATTTTGGTGCAGCCTAGCAAGCCATTACTTGGAACACAACATCCCATCTCAGACATCAAGTCCAATCCAAAATGATCTAACAGCCCATCCCTCCACTAATAAGCCTGTAAAGGCAATGAAGGATGCCCAGGTACTTGGGCCCTTGTCACCCATGGGGGAGATCCACATGAAGCCCCAGGATCAGTGCATCTGCCTAGGCCTATCAAGCCATTATACCATTTAGAGAGTGAAACCGATTTCTCTCTCTCCTTTCCCCCTCTCTTTGCAAAATTAAATTAAGGTATAAATCATTTTAAATTATACTATGTATTTTAAATTATATAATTACATTTGTTATATTAAAATCAAATAAATTTTAAGACAAATTAGGTTCTCAATCATTAGCTGTATGAATTTAAAAGACTTGTTAAGAATATATACATACAATTGTAATTATTTCTTTGCTTTACTGTCTTTTTAAAGGGTTATTTATTTACCTTGAAAATCAGAATTAGAGAGAGGAGAGACAGAGGAAGGGAGATTTTTCATCTGCTATTTCACTCTATGCTTTCAATAGATCTAGACTGAAATCAGCAACCAGGAGCTTCCTTCACATCTAGCCCAAGGGTGGTAGGACCATCATCTGCTACTATCAGAAAGCTGGATTGGAAACAAAGAATCCAGGCCACAAATATGTGTCCATGCGGGATGCTGCTGTCAGATGAGGTGGCTTCATCTGCTTGGCTACAATGACAGACCGTTCTTTGTCTATTTTAAAGTTATGTTCCTCAGTAGTAAATTAACTCTGTAATATGAATTATTTATTCTAGATTCAGGATGCTATAATTAGCTTAAAATTACATCTCACTGTCCAAAAATAAACTCTGTACTAATACATTGTAAGGAAACTTTAAGAAGCTTTTCTATTCTTACATATATCTTATGCGGTATTTTCAAGAAAGTAGTACAATTTATTTTATGCAGTTTTATCCTGAATTTAAATGTTACGCTCATTCCAAATGAGGATTTTTCTTACAAATAGAATTACATGGCAGTATTAACAAGGTCCATGATAAGAGCCAAAAGTTGCCAAAACTTGAAATAACACTTTATTAAAGTATCTTTGTATCCATACACATTTCAATATCTGTAACTTAATGAGAAATCCAGGAGTGACAGAGTAAATTCAGAGTTAATATGGAACTTCAACTATGTATTTGCTAAAACAAACAAACAAACAAACAAACAAAAACACGCCTGCCTACGGACTCTTAGCTTTACCCACTGCTTGGTGCAGGCTTCATTAAGGCTTGATTTTAGAGTAGGATGCAATCTATCTGGCAGGTGATCTCACCTTATTAATTAAATCCAGGTTTATGATTATTTATAGGAGCAAGACCAGGGGCAGTACATTCTGGCATGTTACACCCTTGTTCACTCCTTGTGAGGCTCAGAATATGTTAACAGATCAGTGATGGCAGGAGAAAGTGAGAATGGCTGATCAATGAATCAGGAGATTTTCATGCATATATAGTGTTTCCAGCATGCATACAAGTTTGGCATTACAACTCAAACATTCACTACCCCTCTGTGCTTGGCCATCTTAGCATCATAATTTACTCGTGACTCTACCACAGCTATAAAGCTTTCTTCAAGAGGATGATGCATCCATTACTACCAAGATTCTTTCTGTTCCCAAAGACTGCTTCCTTCTATTCACTCTCAGGTCAACAGGTGACTAAGACTCTAGGTAACTTAATCAATCCTTAACACTTCCTGTTAATCTGTATTGCACATTCTTACACATAGCTCAATTTTGCACCCAGCTTATTTTTTTATATTTTATTATACAATCTATTCCCTTCAGTGATATTGGTGGGGCATGAACAAGTCTGGCTCCCACAGCCATTACACTCGTGAAATGAAGTCTCCATTGTGACTTTTCCACTAAATTTCATTAAGACCAGCCAAACCTTTTATGATGGGCTCCCCAAAACCATTTGGTTTTCCCCAAAACAGTGAATAAATGCAATACAGCCTCCTCAGTAAATTTTTTCAAAGATTTACTTTTATTGGAAAAGTCAGGAACACAGAAAGGAGGACAGAGAGGATGATCTTTCATCCACTGATTCATTCCCCAAGTCACCACAACTGCTAGAGCTGAGCCAACCTGAAGCCACGACCCAGTAGCTTCCTCTGACTCTCCCAAGTGGGAGGTCTCAAGGTTTTGGGTCATCCTCAACTTTTTTCCCAGGCCATAAGCAGGGAGTTGAATGGGAAACAGGACTCCTGGGATAAGAACTGGTGCCTATATGAGATCCTGGTGTGTATAAGGTGAGGATTTTAGCTGGTATGGTAAGTAACTGGGCTCTCTTAAAAAAAAAAAAAAAGAAAAAAAACTTTAAATGCATTTCAATTAAGATCTGTCTGGCCTTTCCTTCCAGTTGCCCAGAAAGAAAAACATAAGGAGTTTGGAATGTCAAAAAAAAAAAAAAAATCCCCTGCCCACTTCCTTCTCTAGTTATAAATTTTCTACCCTTCCAGTTCTAGCAGCCTCAGCTATTTTTTCCTATTCAAAATCACATTATTTATTGATGGGAAAAATCACAGAATTTCATAAAGAAAGAGATGATGCAACATCAGGAACCACAGCTTCATGCAGAAAAAGTGTGACTGAGCAACAAGAAACCCCTCTGACTTTGCTGAACATCTGTGCTAGGACTCATGTCAGTGTGTGTCTGTGGTCTGCAGCTTTCCCTACCAGCAACAAGAACTGCAAATCAGAAGAAAACAACCAACACACTTCTGCACTCCATTAATGTAAGAGAGAATTCTTTTCTAGATGGAGTGTTTCTTAGGAGGGCTTAAGAGAAAACATCATATTTCCAGAAGTTATGTTCTAACTTTATCCTTTTCATGCTGTTATCTTGTCCTTTCATTTGAGATATTTCAAATTGAGTCTTATCAAGTTACATTATTCCACCAATACTTAGTAATCTCCTTTTTTTCTTGAACGGTGAGACTCCTTGTAGTCCTCCATGGACCTCAGATGCATTTCTACTGTTCACTACAAACCATGGTTTCATGTTATTGAGCTTCACTGTAGGAATAGAGTAATTTAAAATGCAATGCAAGGCACGGTATACAGAGAACAATTCCCTTCCTGAGTTCTCTGAGGGAATGGAGTGTTGCTCCTGAGTAACTGACTGAAAGGAGGGTTATTTCATTTTTGGACAGCAGGGATCACACAAATTAAGTTATTGCTCATAAGCAAGTCAGAAGTTTCTATTATTGGCCATTTTGCTCTACTCTTCTAAGACAATCGCTGCTTCTGACTTATTTTTAACAGATATTATATGCAGAGGTTATAACATCTTAAAAAATAAACCTGTATCAGAAATACGGAATAATCAGGAAAAATGCACCCAAATCATCATTGCTAAGCTCTATATATTTCTGAGTTACTTCTTAAGGCTAAATGAATGCTTATTACCTAATTTACCCCAGTGTGAAGAAACTTCTTCAGTGTTTCAATAGTACAGTGCATACAATCAGAAATATCCTAAGTATCTCTATCCAATTGAAATCAATGTTTAATATTTTGAGGTTTAAAGTTTTAAAAGAAAGATGAAGACCATTTTCATGCAGTTTTTTCAGCTAATTATCACAGTTATTCATGTCAAAACAAATATAAAACTGTGTAATTTTGTTAGACCTGATAGAACTTACTCAGTAAAATAGTATTAAAATAGCTTCTATCCAAGCAAAATACCTTTTAAAATTATCTTTTAACTATCACCAGTAAAGAAGAGAAGCAAAATTAAAGCATGAGTAAATATATGAAAAATAACTATCATTTATCATTATGTGCTAAGCAATTTTGCAAGTACATGATATGTCACCTCAATAAATCCTCAAAATTACTCTAGGCAGTAACTCATTTTTATGTCAGTTTTGCAAATGCAGAAAATGAGGCCTAGAGAGTAACAACTTGCCCAAAGAACAGGTCTTATCATAATGAATGTGCGTATTTCATCCCAAATCATGTGTCTATCTAATATCCTAAACTTTAATTAGGAGGAAAATTAAATTTCATTGCACAAACTGTAGCTTCTCTTTCCAAGGTACTAAAAAAATAACTTTTATATTTTAAGGCACAATTCAGTTATATCTATAAACATTTGTTTTTGTATTTATATTTATTATATCACTGTAAATGTAAAGACTGATTCACATGAATCTGAGAATTTTAACACAAAACTGTATTATTGAGAATACGGTTATTTAATAAATGCATGTACAATGTTTTAAAAAACTAAAAGGTTTGTTTAAGCACCATAGTTTCTATGACTTGTGATTGCTATTTTTTGAGATATTATGTTTATCTTTACTATCTGTGGGAGATCACTATTTGAGGAAGACCAAATAATTTCCACTTCTAAAGCAAATAAGCATAAAATATAAGACAAAGCTGGAGCTGGAGGCTCTCTTCTTGGCCATACAAATGACGGCAGATGTTTTCTAGCACCTGTTTAATTTCTCTTTCAGTGCATTTGGACATGATTTCATTTTTTTCAGAAAATTCCACACAGTTTCTGGGTGCAAATGAGGCAAATAATTGGTTATTATTTTTCTTTAAACTACAACCAGGATTTTATTCATTTTTCTTCCAGAATTGCTTTAATTTTACTCTCGGTAAATTTAAATTTAGCTAATGGAATTTAAGTTTTTCTTCTGTGATTATTATGATTTATATGAACATAAGGGAAATTACACATGAATACTAATATTTTTAAAAAATAAGTCTTGCAGTGAATGAAATTTGAAGAAAAGTTACAAATTTTGAGTATTTGCATTGATGAAAGTTACTACAAAATCCAGAGCATACGACACACATCTAAAATTGATATGATAATGCTAAATTTCCAAAGGAAAAAATGTGTGAAATATAATAATCAATCTTGTATAGAAGAAAGATAAATGATAACTCCACACATAAAAAAGTTCTATCTCACTAAGAATTGATAACAGAAACCAGTGTGTGTGTGTTGTGTGTGTGTGTGATAAAACATATTCTTAAGTGATCTTACATAATTTTGATCATTTGCCAGTTGCTAAAGTCGCTAAGAAGCTTTTAAAGAAATTCAGAATACAGACAGTGGAATACTGATGTTATTTTCTTTATAAGTTTTAAGAATTTGACAGAAGTCAAAGTTTTAAAATGTTAGGCATGCAAATTAATAGTTGTAGTCTATTTAATTGTATGCTCTAAATGTTATATTGATGTAGTAACTTCCACCCAATCCAGTTACCTATAAATGTGACCTTATTCAGAAAGACATATCTTCAGAATTAGAAGAAGCAATCAATTTCACAAAGCTGCTTAGAGTGGGCCCAAAGATACATAGTGTCAAGTCATCCAGCTGAGAATGGCAACAAAATCACAGCTTGTGCTTCAAACCAAGGCATGCCTGTGACTACCCGGAGGTGGAAGCCAGGAACAATGCCAATCGGAAGGACTGGAGGCACTGTGATTCAGAAAACACTGTGATTGCAGACTTCCAGACTCCAAAACTGTGAAAGAACAAAATTTACTGTATTGCAAACCATGCTTCTTATAGAGTGAAACCTTCTTATGGCAGTACAAAAAAACAAAAACAAAAAACCCTAATGGATAAACCCCAGAATTTATGATTAGACTAGACTAAACTTAGAAATAAAATAGAATGACCAAGCGCAGTGGCCTAGCGGCTTAAGTCCTAGCCTTGAATGCATTGACATCCCATATGGGCATCAGTTCTAATCCCAGTTCTAGCTCCCTGCTTGTGCCTGAAGAAGCAGTTGAGGAAGGCCCAAAGATTTGGGATCATGCACCCGCGTGGGAGACCTGGAAGAAGTTCCTGGCTCCTGACTTCAGGTCAGCGCAGCACTGGCCATTGCAGTCATTTGGGGAGTGAATCACTGGAAGGAAGATCTTCCTCTCTAACTCTCCTCCTCTCTGTATATCTGACATTCCAATAAACATAAATAAATCTTTTAATAAAAGAAATAGAATAGAAAATAGAAGTTGTGGAAAATCGGTCTCAGAGTGAAGGAAAAACATAAGAGAACATTGATTTTATTTTAACTGAAGTATAAATTGGCAGAATTCAGTATTGGTCTGGGCTACCTGAACATGATTTGGTTGTAGGAACAGTTCATTATGAACAAATTAGTAAATGTGACCTGTCACATTAACAAAATAAAATAAATACAAATAATTATTTTATAAAAGTGGAGAAACACCTGAAAAATATTATATACTTTCACAATAAAAGATTGAGAAAAATTGGTATATAAAAACATTCCTAAACAAATTCAAGGTAGTATAATAAAATCCATGTTCAATTTTATATTGAATGAGCAAAAGTTGAATACATCCTCACTAAGATCTAGAGTCAGGCAAAGATTCTTATTAGCACTGCTGCTAATCAATACAATCCTAAACCTCTTAGCCAGAATAGTTAAGAAAATAAATGGAGATGACTTGTATCTTTCCACAGGGTTAACAAAAACATACCTGAGAAAAATTGAATACCTTAGAATAAGTTTATCCAAAGATATGAGTGCTCTCCATGATGAAAATTGCAAAGCATTCAAACAAGAAATGGAAAAAATGCCAAAACATGAGAAAAAATTAATGTCTATGGATTGGAGTCCCAACCTGCAGTACACAAACCAAAGGGTGGACTGGGAATGCCAGACTGCTAGCCCAAGAAACACACAGACACACATACTTGGTGAAAGAGAATTTCCCTTGCTCTTTGTTTTACTCCTCATATCTACACCTTCTTCTGAAAATCAAGGTAAATTCTTTCATATGTAAGTCCCAATAAAATTCTCTTTAAAAGTTTACACATTTCCAAGATAAAGTGGTCCAACATGATCAGGATGCATACTCCATTGCAAACAGGAGGGAGGGACACAATGATTGACTGTGTAACATTTTGTTCAAGGTACCATGCTATGTATATGGCAAAAGGTGAAGACATTTCCTATTTCAACTTATTTTATCTTGAACTTAGAATGTTCCTATAAAATATGCAGTATTGCAGCTTACTTTATATATACTTTCCATAAGTATATCATATGGATTGGTGTCTGTCTATATAATTTACTTAGCTTCTCATAAAATGTGAAAATTAATACTATGACATTCTATGGGAATGTAGTAGTAATCACTTATTCTTAAGTTTATTTGAAACAAAGAATGAAATTGGGAAATTCAGAGAGGTGAGGCAGGGAGAGAGAATCTTTCATTCATTGTTTCATTCCTCCAAACACCTTCAACAGCTAAGGTTGTCCCAGTCCTAGCCAGGAGGCAAGAGCCAAATGGGATGCAGACGGCCAAGTGCCGGAGACATCTGGCTCTCAGCGTGTGCATTCGTGCAAGGCTGAATCCGAAGCAGAGGACAGACTCAATCCCAAGCACTTCAACATGGAACACAGGCATCACAGGTGGTCACTTTACCAGCAGAACCACAGTGTCCACACCCAAATCTGCTTGTTATGAACACATTATAAACTCACTTAAATATTCTTTAGAGTAAATGGCTATCAAGATGTGGTTTACTGTTCCTGAGCAAGCATTTCCATTATCTATACTGTAAATACATACTAAAGACTGAAAAATGCCTAATATTATCTAGCCATTCTATAAAAGCAAATGAAAATTATCTGCATGTTTTCATATACAAGTCATATATCTAAAAGTTTGTGGAAATTGTAGCTAATTATAATTTTAGTGCAAAAAAAATTGGAAATGTATGGCCATCTTTATCCATATGACATATTTTTCAGAAGTGTTTTGAACAATAGTATTTAAGCGCTGACGATAGAAGTTGAAAAGAGGCGCACAATATGTAGGAGGTGAAAAGGAAAAAAACAGAGTGAAAAGGACGTAAAAGGAGCAAATATTAACAAAATTTGCTGGTAGAGATGCTTTTGGGGAAGTTCTGATGCCATCCTGAAGGAAAAGAACTTCACCTTTCAAACTTTTGGGAGTGATTCTTCAAGACTCAGGTTCAGGAATGTAAAGGAAGCCAAGCCTAAACAACATACAACATCATAGAAGCTGTTCATTTTCATAGGAAGTTCCTCCCTGTCTACAAAAAGATGAACTTTCTTACTGCATAGTCCAGAGGACTTCAAATGTGTAATTTGACAATTGGCAGGCTAGAAAATACAATTCCATCATTCTCTGGGAATAAAAACAGTATGCAGGGCTGACATTCTTCAAAGAAGTGAAAGGAATGAGTTAAAAGAAAAAGGCAATAAACTTATGGCACAGATAATTCTTTCATGAAGTTTGATCAACATTTTTGCCATAGAAAAACACAGAATTTTAATAAATAAAATAAACAATTTTATTAAATGTTACAAATCAGAAAAACCAGGAATTTAAGGGCAAAATCATAAAAAAAAATAGCCTATGAAAAAAGAAGTAAGAAATCCTGCTAAAGATGAAATTCAGACTTCAGCATGAAAAAAAAAAATGCACCATGCTCGAGTTCTCAAAACAAAATAAAACAGATCCTGAAGCAAAGGTTATGTGCCAACATGTCATTTGGCAGAGAAGTTTCAAGGAAACAGTGGCTAGTCAAAAAGTTAATGAGGCAGAGAACAAAGAAAGAACGTAAGGCAGAGCATAACTGACTAGCCACCGCATTGTGGTAGGCTTCTCTTGTTGTCCTTGAAAGGTGCCTGCCAATGGCCTTCTAAGAGCACCGCATCTCTGAGCCACTTGTCCTGTGATCAGTGCAGAAGAATTAGTCAAAGTTTCAGCACTGCACCATGAGGTTCCCCTCAATGGCTCTGTGCCCAGCCAGTGCCCAATACATCAGTGCTGGCTGCCTCAGCCCAGCACAGCTCACTGGACTCTTGCTGATCACCTGCAGTTGTGATCCTGCACTGGTGTTTACAGGTGCGAACACATCCAGAGCTACAGTAGCATCTGTGAAGCCCCAGAGCTGAAGCGGGGAGACACGCAAAGCAGTGTCTTTGAGCATGTATTTGCATGTGCCTGAATACTGAGCTGCACATTCGGGTTGCAGAGGCTTTAGCAGCAAGAGACTGACTTCAAATATCTTAGAAAATGTAACCTCTTGGTTGCCAGTGAGCTCCCAAATCAAGGGTTTTGGAGAAACTGACTCCTGCACAATATGACTGAGGAAGTTGTGGACTCCATAACAAAATGCAGAGTTAATACAAGACAAATTTGGAAGCAAAGCAGAAACATATACGTTATGTAGAGTAACTTGTGGATTGCCTCATTCATAAAGGAAGGCAAAGAATGCCTGTTAAGCAATTCAACCAAATAAAAATTCAAGGTGGCACCATAGTTCAACAGGCTAATCCTTTAACTTGTGGTACCTGTATTTCAAATGGGCTCCAGTCCATATCCTGGCTGCTTCATTTCTGATGCAACTCTCTGCTTATGGCCTGGGAAATCAGCTGAGGATGGCCCAAGAGGCTCCTGGCTTTGGACCGGCTCACCTCTGGCTGAGCGAAGGGAATGAAAGAGTGAAGCAGCAGAAGAAAATCTTCTCTTATGTCTCCTTTTGCTTGTAAATCTTTCAAATAAGAATAAATAAATCTTTTTTAATTAAGAATATTTTACAGTAAAAATTTAAGTACTGAGATTACAACATTGGATACATCTGAATGGGAGAGGAGATGGAAGAAGTAGTCATTCATCTTAATAATAATGAGCAAAATTTCCTTTTTAAAAGAAATTGACTCAAGAAAGAAACTTGACTGTCCTGACTGTCAGCAAGTGCTAAAGTAGTATTCAGTAAAAATGTGCCCCAGGTAGCTTAAGAAACAGATGGCAGCACTTGGAAAACTGGAAGCCATAATCAACAGGACACTTAAACACAGGCATACACAAATGTAAAGCCACATACCCATCCACACACAGGCAAGCACAGCCACATGCATACTTTAAAATGAAAGCCATGTTCATTGTGAGATAATACGCATGCTGTGTGTTATTTCTCATTCACTGCAAATTCAGGAAAAGTAAAGCACGCCCCCTTACTTTTATTTTGTTTTTTTAAATTTGATTTTTTAACAATTTTAATACTGTTTTTCCATCAAAATTTTGAACAAGAATGGCATTATATATGTGAAGCCTTAAAGGGGAGATTCTTTTCCATGTTTGTTCCTGTTGCGAGTGAATAGCATTCTACACACCAGAGATTTCGACATTACTTATAACACAAGAAAACATTTATAAGATTGCTTTTGATCTTACATTCAGTGTCTCCCACCTTCAGAGAAGCTGCATACAGAAAAGCATAAATTGCAAAATGTATTTTGCAACCTAGCTCCAGAAAGTGAAATAGACCTGATAAAAACATGCAATTTGATTTTTCAATCTTGTTTCCAAGGTTTGGGCAATTTATGATTTTCAGCTTGTATTGCAGTCAAAATTAGAAATTTTATAGTCACTTTTCTTTCTTTACATTGTATTATGTTGAGGTACTTCAAAAGTTATAGAGAAATACAATTAAAATTTCAAGTTTATTTTGGTGCATTTTGTGTACCAAAATCAATGTGTACTTTTAATTATATTTTCTGCTCATTTTAACTTGAGTTTTAAATTTTCTCTGTCTGGATTAAGAAAACGATTAATTCAACAATTTTAATAATCTGACAACTGTATGAAGGAACTTGAGACAAAGGCCTGAAGAGTCAGAACTAAGGGGGAATCCTCCTTTAATTGGTAATATTTGCTCAGGACCTACAATGCGGAGTCCCATGGACATTCTGCATCAGACATCTCAGTAGGTCACCAAGCCAAACCCCAACTTGAAATTCCACAGCTAGTTGCAATACGGGCTTGTTTAAAGGGCCACAGAGGATGAGCTAAATGTGTCATTTGATGCCAGGCTATACCAATAAACTTTAGAAGAGTGTGTAGCACCTGGAAACAGCCACAGAAATGGCATGCCTAAACCAAACACTACCTGCAGAGAAGCATGTGGCTGGCGCCATCACTAGCCCTCACAGGAGAGGCCATCACTAGGCCTCACAAGAAGGGCTTTTTCTTTCTGCTTCTTCCTAAAACACTAAAGATCTATTTATTTGTATTTTCTGTCCGTAGCTCACTGATCGTTGTAATCAAACAATCAAAGTCTGATGAGCTGATGTGTGGAAAAAATAACAAACAGTGATAAAGCGATAACCAAAAGCCTGTGGCTCAAAATTCAGATGATGTGGTTGCAATAACAGCCTGAGGCCAGTGCAGCTTTCCAAGGCTCGGAGTAGTTACTGTATACTGGTTCTGGGGCAAAGCTGGGCGAAAGAGTGTTTCAGAAACACACTGCTAGTAAGAATAAAGAGAAGAACTCTTGTTGGTTGTCTTGGCATGACCTGTTTCCAAAGATCATAGAGATTAGCAGGCTTTTCAGTAGCAGCCATAGATTCTGCACATCTTGTTGGAGGAAACTATGAATCTTAAATGGCTGTGCTTACACCGTGTCTCACATATGCAGACAGGTTTGTTCCTTCACTGTGAACAGTGAAACAGAAAACTGAACGAGCAGACCACATATGTCAATGCCCCAGAAGCAGAAGTTCCAGCCTTGCATAGAGTCATACTGGCAATTTAAACATAATCTAGTTTCTGCATTTTCTTGTTTCTTAGATGTCTGTGCCGGCCATAACATATTTGTATTCAGTACAAGATAAGGACTTGAGGACAGAAAATGCACTTATGGTAATGAAAGATCAAGGGATGACCAGATAGTTACCTTTATGGGATAATGATTTTTATCCTTTTGTGACACATAGTTATTTAAAACTTGCATCAATGAATACCCCCGTCGCCACTGGGGATGGACATCATTGTTAGGCACAAAGTGTGCTACTCGTAGTGTTCTGTAACTTCTTTTCTACTCTGCCTTAAACATACATAATCCATACTAAAAATGCGACTTAGAAGTAGTCAGCTAATGCAGAAAAACAATAGTGGTAGCTTCAAAAACAAAATAAGCAGCCCACGATAAAGCTCAACAGAATGACCATGAAAAACTCGATTCCCACGGGCCTGAAATGGGCATGCATAGGAAGAAGTACAAAAACATTCAAGAAATTGATGATTTAGCAATAATCCCTGCTGGGCACTTTCTATATGGTTTTATGGAAACCAAATATCTTTAGATATCAAAATCACGTACAAAAAATGACATCACATCTAATTCAGAGTATTTAATGAAAATGAAGGAATTTAAGGCTAAACTGCTTAGCATAATGACTAATAAAGTTCTGACAAGTGTTTCAATGATTATGATTATTATATTGTCACTTTGAATAAGGCTTTGTTTTCCTAGAAATGTCTTTCATATTTGTAACACTCTTATGGAGCATTATCCAATCAAGGTTGTTATGATGGACATGTTTATCTCATGAGAAATGTACAGAGAAGAATATCTAATCACAAGTTAGGCTAGATAGAATGTGTTCCCATTGCAAAAGAAACAAAAGGTCTTTGGGAATGTGCGTAGTATAATAGAAGTTATGAATATAGCAATGAAAGACAGAAATGATGAACAAAAGGAACAAAACAAGTTCACCCACTTCACTTTTAATTGGTCGTTCATAGCAGAGCCTTCCTACAATGGGATGAAGGCATAAAATTAACCCAACACAGAGAAGACAACTGCTTGATTGTTATGGCCGAGAGTTGACTACCTGGCATCTGGTCATTGATCTATTCTGCAGTGGCAGCAAAAGCATATGCTTTGATTTGTATTGTCTCTTCAGAGAACTCAAGGGTGATTAAGATATCACTTTTAACCTTGGATTTCTGTCTTCCAGCCCATATCCCTAAAAGCCCAGCTTTCCCTCAGTTTAAAGCAAAGACATAATTGACAACCCAGATTGTTTTGTGAGAGGCCCATATGAGATCAGATTGATGTCCACGTTTATAAATGGTAAGACACTGCTGGAATTTCAGTCCTTGGGTACTCAATGACCCAGAACTTACTTACTTCTTTTAAAGTACAAAGTTATAATGCTACAGAAAATTGTAAGCCTTTTCAACACGGGAAGACAAAATTAGACTCCAGCATTTACTGATCTGTGTAACCTTGGACAAGTTATTTAAGATCTTTTAAAATCATCACAAAAGAAAATTTTAAATGCTAAAAGTACACACAGACATATGTAAAACACCTCGAAGCATTCACAGAAAATGCATTTTATGAAAAACGACATAAACGTCAAAGGTTTCTGCACCAAAATAAACACTTTTTAATTGAGCTTTCCATGAATATTTGGATGTATGTGTGTGTACTCACACAGAGACACCAATTCATTCATTAGAGGCTTTTCTCCTAGTCCCCTTGTCTACCAATAGCTTTATTACAGAAACTGAGTGACTGTGTGTGTGTGTGTTTAGTATGCACTTTGGCAGCTAGGATGCTACAAATGTAAGTCTAAACTACTTAGAGATTAGAAGAGTCTTTATGAATGTTTTTGAGTTAGTCTCATCAGGTAACATATATTTACAAACCAGTTAGGATTTGACTAAAAACAAAGAAGAAAAAAGAGAAAATATGGCTATTCGGAAAGACAATCTCACAGTTGGCTCAAAAGTAAGTATGTTTTCTCATTGAAAACTGAGAAGCTTCTTTGCCCTTGTAGGTTGAGAACAGAGCAGACACTGTTCCATGAATATGGGCAAGGAAACCCACAGGAGGTGGTGACAACATGTGCAAAGAATAAACTCTCAAGCTAGATGGCTGCAGCAAACTGTGACCTAATTCAGGATTCCTCCCACCCCTGATGCTCATCCTAAAAGCCCAAATAGATTTTGGTCTCCATAGCCATGCAACTGAGGATTTCAAAACATTTCAAAATTCATAGAATATCTTTAACCTCTCTTGAAATGATAAAAAATATGTAAAAATCAATGAAAAATGTAAAACATAAAACCAGAGAGATAATGAAGGCCGTCGATCCTACAGTGTGTGATTCTGTATCTGACTGTGCTGTAAAGAGGGAACCAGAAAAAAAAATATATAAAACAAATATTTTAACAAATGTAAAGCATGTTATTATAATTCAATCATCAGTAAAAAGGGCGTACAGGTTTTGGAGATAATGACTTGTGATAAATATGATATCTGAAAATGTGGACAATGCAGACAGGAAAGAAACACTGAGAAAAATACATCCACAAGGATGAAAGAAGTACTGACTTCTCCCTGGTTATATAAGAATAGCTAATCAGAACCTGAAATTGCTGAGCAAGCTGTAGGCGTGCATGCAAGAGTTGAAAGTGGTCACTGAGATTAACTCAGGAAAGAAAAGCAAAAGAAGGAATTTAGCCATCAAGATTGTACGTTTCACTTGTCTGGGAACTACATTAAGTTAAATATTTTTGTGATTTTTACCATTATATTTACTGGACATATTGCTGAAATACATCAGCCAAACTACTCTTCAGCATTCCTTGAGGAAGATATTTTCTGTAGACTCTCACATGAATGTCACATCAAATTCAGGAAGCTGCTCTTTGAAAACGGAAAACAGCGCAAATAGTGATCAAGTTCCATCCTTAACAATAAGCTGTAGTCTTTAAATATGCTTTCACAGAAAACAGACGAACTCTTCTTTACAGGGAATTGCAAATATATCAAGTCTATAGCTGACTTCAGCTCTCATCTACTGCAGATAAAAGGAAGGCAATGTGATCACATGATGGAATTAAACTGTTAAGTGGGGATCAAAGATAAAAGGGCAAAGGGACGAGTTCTCTGCCTGGCACCATCTTTTCCACAAATTCAAAGTTTCTTTTTAGCTGACCTGAAATATATATGCATTAGTTTGGCATGATATATCTGAATCTAAAACATTTCAATATCCGTTGGCTAATAATTGCTTCAGCAGATTTGGGCACTTAAAACACATTGACGTTTAGTGACATTAATCATCCCCCTAATGATATTTATCAGTTAATTCTTATGTTACATTCATCCTAATGATAATAAACCAAATCAATGCTTTGACCAAATGTACCTAGCTTAGTTTATTTGGCTACAAATTGATTAACTGCAGACAAAGAATTGTTGACACCATTTTCTTAATAAATGTGTAAATATTGTTGGGACATACTATGGCAAATACTAGGTGCCTCAGATTTCAAAATTATATATATATATATCCACATTACTGTATCTCAGAGTTTTCCCAAACTCAGTATCATTGGGCAAACTAATAGGCCTAGTGAGACAACTGAAACAATAAAAAAAAAAAAAAACCTCTGATTTTGTTTTCAATTTTCTAATCTCCAAACATTATATCTCTACCAGCTTATAGTTCAAAGGGAGCACATTCTGAGAAAAATGACTACACAATGATGGTCCCAACATATGACTGGGAAATTAATCGAAGCAGTACCTTTAAGCACATCAATCCATCAGTGATTTTGATGTTTTGCATTCCCATAGCAAGAAAAAGGTAGCACAAGGAAGAGATAAAAAGTAATTTCTGCTTTCTTATGTTTTTTTCTACCACTTTGATGGGTTATTGAGGCAAATTTAGGTCCTCAAGCCATTTGAAGCTGTTTTTTGTTTGTTTGTTTGTTTGTTTATGAAAGTGAGAGTCTTATTCCTTATTTTTGCAGGCTGAAATTCAATTGTCCCAGCAACATTTGTTGAAGAGACCAAACATCCCCTTGGGTATTTCACCTCTCTTGTTCAGGATTAGTAGACTGCACATGTGTGGGCTTGCCTCTGGGGTTTGGGCTCTATTCTAATGATCTAGGTCTCTGCTTCTGTAACTGTACTGTAACCGTTTGATGATCACTGTCTCATATGTTTAGAGATCTGGAACTGTGAGTCCTCTAGCTTTATTTTTATTCCTCAAGAAAAGTGTGGCTATTTGTGGTCTCTTGCGTTTCAATACTATTTCCATATAGCACCAGTAATTGTGGGCTTGTTAAAGGAACATCTGATGTAAAGTAAGTGCCTACCACTGACTGATACATTAAACAAGTGTGCTAAATAGTAGTATGCCTATTGTACGCCCATGTGCATTAGGTTAAAAGTAAAGAAACTTCAATATGTTGAATTATGCCATCTATTTCCTCAGAGGTTTATATTTCTTCATAAAATGATAATTGCTCAGAATGATGAAATATAAAAGAAACATATATATACAACTTTTCTTTCAAGAAAATAAATTGTCACATCTAAATTAGAAATTGATTCCTGTTCATATCATTCTCATATTAATAGTATATAAATTCTGCCTATTAATTTTTTTATCAAATTACGCAATTGGACAGGGGCAGGAGCCAGAATTATGCTGCAATATGTTAAGCCACCAGTTACAATGCCAGCAGCCTACATGTATGTCAGTTTCAGTCCAGGTTGCTCCATTTCTAAACTATCTCACTGCTCATTTACCTGGAAAAGCAATGTAAGATGACACATGTCCTTGGGCTTCTGCACCCTTATGGAATACATGCAAGTAGCTCCTCACTCCTGGCACTGGCATGGTTTAGCTTTGGCAATTCATTCTCTCTCTTTCCCTCTCTCTTTATATGTCTCTCTGTCTCTCTCCCTCTCTCTTCCTCTCTTTCTTCCTCCCTCCCTCCCTCTCTCTTTCTCTATCTTCCTCTCTCTCTCACACACATACCGTTTCTCTCTCTCTTTTTCTCTATCTCGCTTTCTCTGCAACCTACTTCTCCAATAACTCGATCTTTCAAATAAATAAATGTTAACCCAATAAGGCATTGTATTATATGTACAATAAGAAAAAAAACTTTTAATATATTTGGGGCTTCTTGAGCAGATTTTAAAAATTAATGATGCAGCAGACTATTTTGATGAAGTTTGAAAAGTGGAGTCACTTCGTCCCTGCACAGATACTTATTATTTATGTACTAGGTACAGCGATAAACTCAGGAGAGCTGGAGGGTGCACTAGCTGAATTTTTAAATGATGCATTAGTGTTAACAAATAAAACAGATCATGATGAAGTACAGGTTTGTTTTGTGTCAAATATAGTGAATTCTCTCAGTGTACAGCAGTGTAATTTGCTTATTTTGAAATAAAACCGCTGTGGTGTGGCCCTTTTATCTTTATGGCACTCAAGTATGTCATTCTAAGCAACATTAGAAAACAAATGTCACTTGGTATTTTGTAACCAAAACAAATAATAAAGTCAAATTTGTTTTCAATTGTCAGCATAGAAAATGAGTTTACAGTCTCAGGAAATATAATTAATTATCACTATATTTGCAACAATTTAAAGTACCCATATCAAAGCAAGCTTATGACATTCAGCTGGTCTCATTCATTATCGTCTAGATTCCGAGTATCTCTGTAGTTAATGGCTTTTCAATATCGTCTTAGAGGCATAATTTTTAAAATAACTTTAATTCAAATACTTAGGGAATAAATCTATTTGAACACTTAGGTTGAAATCTAGTAAACCAGCCTTTATGTGAGCCACGTTTTTCCATCCATCATTGCAAATCAGTCAAAACATTAAATTTAAGAGTTATTTTCCCCTTGTAGACTCTCAGGTATAATCTGAAATATAAAATATTAAGCATTGTGTACTAAAAGCACTTATTCTATGTTATTTTCTATTTGGAAGGTAGAATGGCAGGGAGAGGAAGAAATAGGTTCTGAGTGAGTGTGTGTGTGTGTGTGTGTGTGTGTGTGCGCGCGCAAGTGAGCACTAGGGAGCAGAAAGAGAAAGAGAAAAAAGAGAGAAGGTTCCATTCTTTGCTTACTCTTCATATGCCTGCAGCAGCTTCTATTGTCCAGGTTGAAGCTAACATCTAGGAATCTCAGCCAATTCTCTAATGCACATGGCAAGGACCCCAAGATTTGGTCCATCCTCTGCTGTTTTCCTAGTTGCATTATTATAAACCTGGATGGGGGATGAAACAGAGGAGATACCACACAGTGCTTAGGTATGAGTTGTGGCAGCTCCATGTGGAAGCTCAGCTTACAGCCCTGCAATGCCTATCTCCAAAAAGCTTCTTATTATTGATACAACAATCCTGACAAAGTGTAATAAAGGTCACGTGTCAGAGATCGCAACTAGCCATTAAATGTCTTTTTATTGATTTAACATATAAAGTTTAAGACAAACTCTGTCATACCTTCACAGGTAATTATAATGTAATGGTGAGAACCCTCAGCTTATAGGTAAACATATTAATCTTTACTTTATTTATAAACAATAAAGTAAAAGTATAGCTGTTACAAAAAAAAATGACTCATACTATCAGAAATCATGACCTTGTGTTATTACCTGGATTATAAAAATGTGAAGAATTATTACATTTTACAAATGAAAAGTCAGCATTATTTACTTATCCTCTACAACCATGAGCACTCAAAAACAAGTGCATCCCTGGGACCAGTATCATGACCAGGCAGGTAAAGCCACCAACTGAGGCACTGGCATATGCGCATCTGTTTAAGCACTCTCTACCTTATACTTGGTTAGGTCACAGAAAAGGAGCAAGGGCTGGGACCCTGCCATGCATGGGGCAGAATGAGGCTACTGCCTTGACTGGGCCCAGCCCTGGTCATGTCCCAGCCATGCAAGGCCATTTGGTAAAGGAGCAAGGGAATCGGACTGCTCTCTCTCACTCCTCTCCGTCTTGCTCCTGCTCTCTTTCTCTGTAACTCTGAGCTTCAAATAAATGAATCAACCTCTTTTTTAAAAAGTAAATCCAAGATTCAGATGGAAGAAATATTTAACTGTAAAAGTTGTGCTCTTATAGAGTAACCATAATGATTTTGAAATAAACACTATGTTTGTTCATCCATTACAACATCAGATGTAAATGACAGACATTTCCCTCAACACAGCTTAAGACTATAGTCTGAATATCAAGCAATGACATGGACAGAAATATTTATTAGTGAAACATATATAAATAATTCTTTGGTGGATCTATACTTAAGAACAAATGATTATTTCTCTAAAACTGTTTTCTAACAAGCCAAATAAGAACTTGTTTCTGCTTAAATGCCATTATATCCTAATGAATATATCTATTTACCAAACTGACACACAATAGACAGGCACCTATATCGCTTTATCTTACACTGAACTGTTGTATCCAACCCAAATGTCTGCCCTAAAAGTGCAGCCCAAATAACTCTGTTAGGTAACAATGTTTATTAGAGGCACATGAAGAGACCAACCGGCTGGAGTCAGCTCTCTTTTACTTCTGAGAGTGACCCTGGGATGAGGATTACCAGGGTTTTTATCTGATGGGTGAGCTGGGTAGCTGTGGGAACCAGGCGAGCTGGAGGCAGCCGTTGGAACAATGGGTGGCTTTGGCAGCCATGGGAAGCAGCCATGAGAACCATGGGGGTAGCAAGAAGGCTACTGACAGGGCATGCTGCACCTTTTGCTTTGGCGCAAAAAAAGTAGGAAGCTGGCAAGTTTTTTTGTACAGAAGCATAAAGAACACGTTAGCAAACTTATTCAGGCCTGAACCAAAGTGACTCCATTTTGTGACAGGATTCCACAAAACTATCATAATTTAAAAATTTAAATTTAAAAACTATTTTTAACTTAAAGTTAATTTACTTTTAAATTAAGATAAATCATTTTTATGGGAAAGGCAGATATACAAAGAGAACAAGAAACAGAGAGAAAGATGTAAGTGGCCACAATGATCAGAGCTGAACCAATATGAAGCCAGGAGCCAGGAACCTATTGCAGGTCTCCCACACAGGTGCAGGATCCCAACTTTGGGCCATTTTATACTGTTTTCCCAGGCCACAAGCAGGGAGTTGAAAGGGAAATGGAGAATTTGGGACATGAACTGGCACTCTTATGGAATCCTGGTGACTACAAGATTGAAGATTTAGCTAATAGGATTATGCTGGTCCCATAAGCTTCATTTTGTTCTATAAAGAGGAAATTACATTTGATTCTGAAGTGAGATTATAAAGGAAAATAAATGAAGTGATTTTAATTCAGTATCTGGCACATTAAATTTTCTCTTTTTCTTTTTAAATGTTATTTTAAATTTTTTCTTTTTTTTTTTTAGAGAGATTGGGACCAGCAGACAGATCGTCTGGTGGTTCGTTCTTCAGATGTACCTGAGGTCTCCCACATGTGTGGCAGGAAGCTAATTAATTACTCCAGCCATCACAACTCTGTCCCAGGCCTTTCATTAACAGGAATCAGAAATCACAAGAACACAGGAATTGAATAAAGGTACCCTGATAGGACAGACATCTTGGTTGACACCTACAGTCTTGCCCTTTATTTTTTATTCAAACTTTCTCTTCATTTTTAGTATATGCTTCATATATTGAAGATAATGCCTATTAGGGCTGTGATTAGAGGATTGTTGTATAAAAGATACAATGATTAACTTACGGCACTGAGCTTAACTTTACTAAGTTTTAAACAAAAAAATCAAGTAAATTTGAATATGGTTAAAAGTTTGAGAATAATCAAAACTGCTAGAAAGCTACTGTAACACATTATATAGATCAATAAGCTGATAGATGGAAGGAGCTATGGATAGATGACATAAGAATTACAGAAAGTTAAAAAATGAATAAATAAGTTCACTAAGAAAAGTAGTTACAGATTACCCTAACAGAAGATATATACCACATGGAAACGCCTGTATTTATGAAGAAAGGCAAATGTTAGCGCTTTAGGAAAACAGCTGCACAAACTCAACAATAGTGCTAACCCTGATGATCATGCATATGAAAGTTCATGGTGAATACAGTCTCTCCTAATGTCACACTGAAGAATTTCAGCCCGCACAATTTAAGATTTCAAACAATAAAAACATTACATCCAATAAAGAATCTCATGAACTATAAAATAAGAAAGATTGATTTAAATATACAAAAACTAAAAGATTAATAACAGCCTGGAGAAATATAGACAAAATAAATTAGAAATGTAGAGCTAACATTTATAACACACCAAAATTTTACAGTAAATTGATTTTTAAAATAAAAATAGAAACAACTTAATATAAAATCTCAAGAACATCAATAAACATTTGAAAACTCTGCTCAGTGACCAGAAAAGTATAAAGTAATGGTACAGTGATGTATCAATTTTCCAACCAGGAGATATAAAAGTTTAAGAAACACCACACATTAATGATCCATTAATCAAGTTGTTAATACCTGGTATTTAATTTTTAAAAATTAATGTCATAAATTTTATGTTTTCTTCTACATTTAGGCTTAGATTTACAGCAAAATGAACAAAGTATAGAAAGTCCTGAATACAATGCCTCCCACAATGGACATTCCACAATATACGTTGTATTTATTACAAATACTGCACACAAATGCACACAGCAATATTGAGTGGCACGCATCTGCCTCTTGGGGTAGTACAGGAGAGTTTTACTGCCCTATTTTTTTTTTCTATATGTATTGCTAATTCACCCACTCTACCTAACCACCAGCACCAACGCCAGGACATCGCTAATCCTTTTATTTATTTATTTTATTTATTTGAAAGGCAGATTTACAGAGGGAAGGAAAGACAGAGGTCATCCATCCACTGGTACGCAGACTGTAATAGCTGCAGGTGGGTCACTGCAGAGCAGGAGCCAGGAGCTTCCTCTGGGTCCTCCACATGGGAGCAGGATCCCAAGAACTAGGACGATCCTTCACTGCTTTCCCAGGCCACGCGCAAGGAACTATGTTAAAAGTGGAGCAGCCATGCCTCCAGCCAGCATCTACATTAGATACTGGAACTGTAGGTGGAAGCTAAACTTGCTATTCTACAGGGTAACCCTGTTATTCCTTTTCTATGTATGTTGTCTTCCCTTTTCCAGAATGTGATAAAGTTGATCTCATGAAGCTATTTCACATGGGTTTTTATTCAATACATAAAATACATTTGAAATCTCTCTTTTGCTTTTTATGCCCTGATACGTTATTTATTTATTTTTAAAGGCAGATATACAGAGAGGAGGAGAGACAGAGAGGGAGAGCTTCCGTCTGATGATTCACTCTCCAAGTGGCCGCAATGGCTGGAGCTGAGCCATTCAGAAGCCAGGAGCTTCTTCTGGGTCTCCCACATGGGTGCAGGGTCCCAAGGCTTTGGACCATGGCTTACTGCTTTGCTCAGTTTGTAGAATTTTCTGCACAATTTAAAATGGTATCTATAGCATGCGTAAACATGCATTATCTGTTAAAACAATGAACTGGAATAGAATTGAATGGAGGCCACTTAAACCTGGCCCTCCAGTACAGAACATGAACACCCCACGCAGTGGTTCCACTGCTGCCATCAACACTCACCCTCCAAACAGTAAGTCCCAGAGGGAATACAAAACCCAGACCTGGCCCAGACCTCAGGCCCCACTAGCCAAAGTTGGCCAGCAGACATTATCAAAACTGAAAAACTGTTAATGGAAACTGTGGTGAGGAGACCCATCAGACTGCTGATCAATATTTATTCAAGACAGAATCTAGCTTTTGTTGAAAAATGAAGGATCATATAGTGAGGGAGATACTGTCAGGCAGGACACATGTCACAAATAGGCCCGTTTGACAAGTCTGAAACAGGGTTTCAAGACATATTGGGCTAGAAAATAAGACGGGTTAGAAGAAGGAGAAAAAGACTGTTTATACATAGCGCTCACATAAATACTTTTAACATTTTGTTGAAATCCTATTTAAAATGAAAGCACAAGTGTTTCACTTGTCAGTTTGATTTTTACAGATTAACCACCGGTACATAACCAAGACCCAAAGCAAGAAAGGGAATGCTGGCATTCCAGATCCCACTTCATTCAATAGGCCCTTCTGGTCACTATTGTTCTATAGATGTTCCCTCTATTCCTGCCTCTAAAAGCATGCAATGGGTAGAGCATTTTTATTAACTGTTATAAATTAAAATTACACGGGTTCATCTTTGTAGTTTCATCCGCCAATGAATATGGCTGGAATGACTCACTTCTTCGTATGTCATTGCAAGCTATTGTTTCTCATGAATAGGTAATAGTCAATTGTGTCAATATTCCATAGTTTAGTTCTCCATAGTATAATGAGCATCTGAGTAATTTCCAAGTTAGGGTAATTATGAGTAGTAATATTACAAACATTGTATCTCATGTCTTTTGTCAAGTGCATATATTAATTCTTTCCAGGATATAAAGAGATATAGAATTACCTCACAGTAAGAGAAGAAAGTCAACCTTGCCAATTTATGAACAATTGTTTTTCCAAGAAAATATAATAAATTACACAAATACAGGAATATGGGAAGATTTCCCACTAAAGATTTTCTTTTTTTTTAATTTTAGCCTTTCTGATCAAATAAAATATAAATTTTGATTTGTATTTCTTCATGGTGAGTGAAATTTGTCATTCTACATTTTTATTAGCGATTGAAATGTTTTCATTAAAATGTTTTACACTTTCTTGGTCATTTTAGCTGTTGTATTATTAGTCTTAGCTTCAGTGTTAGGATCTTTCCATATGTTTTAAACTGAGTCATGTTTTTATCACTGATACATATACTACCAATGTTTTGATCTGCTTAGGATGTTACTTTATCCACTGATTATGTTGGCTTTTAATCCTAGAAGTTATGTTAATGTATTTTTTATTTCATCATTTCTTCTTAAATTTATATGTGGTTATTTTTATGCCCATATTAATAAATATTTATCTACTCTTCAAAGATATTTTACCGTAAGTATTCCTCTAACACTTGAATCACTATATTCCAAGCATGTTTAAATATCTCTTACATTAACCTGGGGCATTGAGACAGGAGGCACTGTTTTAATGAGATTTGTTTGCATTAGAAGCAGGTCATGCTTTCAGATCAAGCAAGACTCTTGATTCAGAATCGAGGCAGGGCTATTCCTAGCCAAAAGAGGACTTCCAAACATTTCTCTATTATGCTAAAATGAAAAGAGTTTCAAGCTGTTTTCAGTAAACTTGACATCTAATTATGATCTGAAAAAATATGTGACAGCAACACAGGTGAAATTTACAAGGAAAGACAAGATAACTCTACCTGCTAACAAAGCTCTGATTTAACCAGCATGGCATCAAACTATTCATAGACTGTGCTTGGTTCATAGACTGTAGTTGCAGCTGGAGGTTCAAGCTATCAATGTGCGTGGATACACTGGCTTTTTGATGTTACAACCCAGTTATTTGAATCTCCATGTAAAAGAATTCATAGAAGCATAGGCAAATTTGAAAATGCTTAACATTTATATCAGTCACTTAGAAACTGAAACAGCCAAATATTGCTTTCTAAAGATTGGTATATTGATAGCACTAAAGCTTATTCATGCTTGAACAGATTAATACCTAATCTACTCTCGTTAGGTTTTTTCTAAAATATGCAAATTCTAGCTTTAACTTTTGCTGGCCATTTATCTTCCCATTATATCTGAGACACATGGCCATCGGAGACAGCATGAAGTCTAAGCTAAGAACAAACATTTCTTGCCATCACAATTCCACCAGGTGAAAGTTCAGAGAATTTAAAACCAATTGAAAGTGGAAGAATTTATATGCCTTAGGGAGGCCAGACTCACAAGTCTGAATATAAAACTTTACAGTTAGGAGTTTAGGCAAAAAACAGAGTGTTTATTATATTTCCCTATAATCAGCTAACTTTTCTAGTGATTATATGCAAGGAAACAAAGTAAAAGAAAACTTTCATCAGCTCATTTAAATCCAGTACATTCTCAGTAGCCTCAAGACATCTGTATTTCACAAAGTTCTACAAAGTAATACTAAATAGTGCTTTATCTACACCAAGGTCAAGCACATCCTCTACCACCATCAATAATCACCTTTGTAATGCATCCTCATCCAAAATGTTGCTACAACATTTATAATGAAGAGCATCTGTATTAATTCACAAAATGCATGTTGCTCACAGCTGTTTACGGGCTGCCTGTGCTGGGGGACATTTTCTTCATTACGCCTTCAATTTCCTATTTTACCGATGAGAAAAAGAGTAAAGCCCAGAGCCCAACATCAGGTCTGCTGTGAGGAAGGCTGGCTGATCTTCGCAGCAGGAAGGATCAGACACAATCTTTGAGGTACGCCCCTGGCTTCATAAGGCTGTCCTCCTAAATGAAGGATGCCAGTTTTAAGCCAGTATTTTCACAGGAGCTGGGGAAGCACTACTGCAGTCAGACTGGGATAGGCAGAGCGCCAGGAACTTCTGCCTTTTGCTCAGATCGTTTGATTCTGTAAAAGTATTTATTTGATTAAAACGCCAACTTCATAAACTTCTAAATATGATTAACAACGGCACACTATTTCTAAAGATATTATACTCCCTAGCACGAAATAAGGGCAATTACATCAGGTGTTGAAAACTCGAGACTTCAATTACTCAGAACTGGGATTTGATAACAGTTCTGCTATTCAGCTAGCTAAAGAAGAAAGTAAAAGCTCCCAGTTTCATTACTTCATGTATAAATAAGAAGATACTAATGATCAGTAACTTACAAGCTTTACGTGAAGAGTCAGTTAAGTAAGTCGTGCAGAGTTCAAATCCCAGGATGTGACAGTCACCGAAAAACCTCATGAATGCTCTCTCACTCCCTGTCTTACAAGTTATGTACTTTCTTGATCAAATACAGTAACAACTTCAAAGGTAATTGATTCTGCTATTGATTATATGATTTTTACAATTATAAGACTATGTTTGAATACACATGACTATGAGTTGCTCAGGATTGCCATAACAAGATATCATAACTAATGTGGGTTATAACAATAAACATTCTGGCCCTGTGTGGTAGACTAGTGACTAAAGTCTTTGTGCTGCAAGCACAGGGATCCCATATGGCCACAGGCTCTAATCCCAGCCACTCAGCATCCCATCCAGCTCCCTGTTTGTGGCCTGGGAAAGCAGTCAAGACTCCCAAAGCCTTTGGACCCTGCACCCACGTGAGAGACCGGGAAGAGACTCCTGGCTTCAGATTGGCACTGCTAAGGCTGTCTTGGCCACTTGGGGAGGGAATCAACAGACAAGACCTTTTTGTCTCTCCTCCTCTCTGTATACCTGACTTTCCAATAAAAATTTTAAAAATAAATAAATATAAAAAAGAAGAAAACTGTCATCAAGAGGGGGGTTGGAATTAGATCTCCCTCATTTAAAAAAACAGACATTCTATGTCTCACATTTCTGAATGCTAGAAAGTCTGAACTCAGGTGCCAGGAATCAGACCCTGCTTCCTCCAAAGCTTCTACAAAGCAAAAATCCTCGCTGCTTCCTAGTGTGTGTTGATGCAGCAACCCTTGATTGTGCTTGGTTCATAGACTTCCACCTACTTCTGCATAAGGCTCTTTCCCTCTGTGAGCGCTCGTCTCTCCAGTTCCCACTTCCTTTACTCACAGTCACTGAGAGTTAGTTCTGCTCATGTTTACCAAGGTGGCATCTTAATTTCATTACTCAAAGATGCTATTCTAAAATATTACCAGTAAATATCACATAAAAATCAAATAGTGAAGATAAAATACCAAAAATGTTATCCAAAATAAACAAAAACAACACAACAGAGAAAAGAAATGAAGAAGGATAGATTAAGAGACAGACTCAAGAAATAGCCAGGAGATCTCCGTAAGTTGTTGCACAAGTAAACTGCAATTTTAAAAACTTCATGAAGGTAACAGAGGAGGGAACTCTGGGAAGTTAGAAGATCTATCCCATGTAGTATCTCCTTTAAACTCCAGGCACTAATTTCCTAACCAAATAAAAGGTTTATATCAAATCTACATGAAAGTTTTGATAAAGGACATTAAACTGAAAAAAAAACCACGAAATTCTCTGGAGACAAAGAGAACCTATGTGCAGCTGGGTTTTTAAAATCAGCATTTTCCTGTAAAGAAGCAAAGTCAGTTTGTTCCACTTCTTTCATGTCAAAGAGTATGAGGAAAAGATGTGAATAGATCATCATCAGAGCTTTTCAAGACAGGCAGAACAGAATCGGGTTTGGGAAAAATAGTGTAAGGGTGGGAAGAGAAATGGAATTGCTGAAACCAGCCCAGCAACTGAAAGTTACTTGGTAAAGCATGATGAATCTCATTAAAACCTATAATGTATTATTTTATGTTATTTCATAAATATTTATTTTTATTTGAAAGGCATTTTTTAAGAGAAAGAGAGACAGAGAGACCTTCCTAAATCTGTTGGTTCATTCCCCAAATTGCAGCAAATACCCAACTGAGTTGATCTTAATCTAGGACCCAGTGTTTTTCCAGGTGTCCCACATGGGTGCAGGGTAGTAACGGTTTGGACCATAGACTGCTGCTTTTCCGGGCCATAAGCAAGGAACTGGATCAGAAGTGTCACCACCAGGCTACAAACCAGCAGACATGGATGCTCACACTTGCATGTAGAGGATGAGCCAACTTTGTTATCATACCAGTCCTGAGATATGCAATGTCTATAATTTTAAAAATCAGGGATAGATATTTTTATCACTTGCATTCTCAAATGTTTCTCAGTACCCACTATTTAGTGTGTGGTAAGCAAAATAATACTTGGTGAAAGTTAGCATAAAAAATCTTTAAACTGTTTAGAAACAAAAATGGCATGTGTTCAGAGCGTTCTTTCCTCATCATTTCAATTTTAATTCCTCTAAAGAAGAGTATTAATTCATCATCTTTATCAGGATGCCAAGTAAACTATGTTTTGTGCCACTGTTGATAGCCCTCCAAAACAAATCCACAACAAATGTTGATGAAATTTCTTTTCTGAAGGTGAATGAGGTTTATTCTATTATCTCTCTGGTGAACTCTCAGAACGAGAGCTCCCACTATAATTTTGGTATATAGTTCCTGTGACTAGGGTAGACACCATTTCAAGGGAGTCATATCCTGCAATCAAAGTGTCAGGTTCACGCATCCTAATATATTGCATACAAGCACAGCACAGAATGGATAAAAGAGGCCTGTCACTGAAAGACAGATGAAAATGCATTTCATTTCAGGTCTATTCCTAGATAATGATGAGAAATAAGAGAAACAAATAGCATAAACAATTAATTTACTGAATTGTTTCAATATCTTTCTGTAACGTAGAACATCTTTCATTAACATCATCTTTTTTTCTTTTTCACCATTAAATGTTCAAATAAGATTTTGATTTTTCTTTAGCAGCAGAGCAAGGCAAAATTGTAAAACAATTTGTAATCATGCCACAGATTTTTTTTTAGGCAACTTTTATGATCTAGTGATGTATTCATGTTAACACATGCTACTGAACTGTACTTAAAAATCTGTTTAAAGTAGGGCTGTTGGAGAAGGAATCTTGGAACAGTATTTCTTGAATCACAGTCCTTCAAAACACCAATAATCCATCAACTAAAACTCAACATGACATTAACAAACAGAACAAAATACTCAACTTATATTTCATAAACACACTATCTTACTGACTTTATTTAAATGTTTTCATTTCTGGGCAGGGTCAATAACCTAGTGGATAAATCCTGGCTTTAAATGCACCAGGATCCCATATGGTTGCCAGTTCACATACTGTTGCTCCAATTCTCAGCAGTTCCCTGTCTGTGGCCTGGTATGTAGCAGAGGACAGCCCAAACTCTGGGGACCCTGTAACTGCCCCAAGGGAGACCTGGAGGAGGCTCTGGGCTCCTGGCTTCAGGATCAGCTTATCTGTGCTCACTGCAGCCACTTGGGGAATGAACCAGTAGATGGAAGATCTTTAAATCTGTCTCTCCTCGCCCTAAAACTTTCTGGTAAAAATTAATAAACCTTTAAAAAAGAAATAAACAACTAAAATTAATCAAGGTTTTTAATGTCTTCCCTTAACTGAAGTACATGACATAATACAAAAAAAATATTTCCCCATTACTAAATTAAAAATAACTATGTGTATCAAAATTAGCTTCTAAACAAAATTATGCAAATATTAACAAATACGTGAACACAAAAGTCATAAGCAATGATATTTGTAACAATGTCTTTACAAAAGGATGCTATAAATTCAATATTACTTTTGTGAAAATCTAGACATTTAGAAATTTCCAATTACGAGCAGCTGTCCTGTGCTAAATATGAACCCACAAAGAGAGGATACACAATTCAGAATCCAAAATAAGTACCAGTTCGTAAGATGAGTTTCAGATAAAGCTTACTGGAGGGGTTTTAAATCATTTAAAAAAATAAATGAGAAATTATACTTATCTTACTTTGTAAATAAATCACTTTTATTGGAAACCATTCATCTTGAATCATTGTTACGTCACCATTATTATAAACAGTCCTACTTATGAACTGTTTTTCAATTTATTTTAAATATTCTCTAGCTATTTTTAATGTTTTATCTGTAACTTCTCTAAGTATCAATATGTAATTCCACACTCCATTAAATATGATGTTTTAATCAGTGTGATTGTTATTGAGGGTGTTGGAAACTGTTAGGCAAAACAGAACAGAAAGATCCAGTTGAATTCCAGGAATTAAAGTGCTTAGTGATTACCTGAACATTTTGCTAAAAGTGAATGATTATCATAATTTGAAGATTTGTGATTAAAAAGCACATTTTAATTATGACATATTATTAACATAAAATATTTATCTATAAGTGGTTGCCTAGTAAATATGCATTAAATAAGATATTTTGAGTGTGCCAGCAATGTATGATTGAGTCTGTTTTCCATAATTACAAATAAAATAATCTTTTTTACTTTCCTATGACTTATTTTGCTTTAATTTGCATTGTCATTCATTGACTATAAGCAAGTTTCTAATTTTACTTAACACTCTAGAACAAATTGATTTACATTTTAATTATTTATTTACTTGTTATTTGACAGTGTTTTGAATTCCTAAAAGAGAATATTATAATGAAGAACAAAAACATCCTCACATTTGTTTACATGCAATTGATCGGTGCACTGATTTAAAAAATACTCAAAATATAAATAAACACCATAGTTACAGAAACAAAAATATTAATAATATGTGTTAATGAAAAATTAAGTCTGTAAATATAGGATTACAGGTTCCTTTTTATATGCAGACTTCATTTCCTATGGACACGTTCCCAACAGTGGAATAGCAAGTTTGAGCTCTCCAAGCACTCTCCATACTGATTTCCATAGTGGTTATAATGGCCTTGTCTCCCACCAGCAGTGAAGGAGTGCACCTTTCTCCCCACATTCACACCAGCAGGTGTTGTTAGTAGAGTACTGAATGTATGCTAATTTCACTGGAGTTAGATGGAACCTCAATGTGGTTTTCATTTGTATCTCCCTGATAGCTAGCAAGCCTGAGCATTTTTTCATATGTCTACTAGACATTTGAATTTATTTCTTTGATAATTGTTCATTTCCTTCACCCATTTCTTCATAGGTTGCTCCTTTTGCTGTCATTTAGTATCTGAAAGTTTTTTTGTAAATCCTGGATTTTAGTCTATCAGTTGTGTACTGTGAAAATATTTCCTCCCATTTCATTGGTTGTTTCTTCACTTTGTTGACCATTTCCTTTGCGTACAGCATGATCTACAATAGGAAAAACATGGGAACAACCTGGATGCCCATCAAAAGAGGAGTGTATAAAGAAATTTGGTTCACATAGTCCATGGAACATTACTCAGCCACTAAAGAATGAAATTCCACCATTAACAGCTAAATGCTCTCAACTAGAGGCCATTACACACAGTGAAATAGATCAATCCAAGAAAGACAAATATCGTATGTTCTTTTTGACATAAGGCAACCTCCATTGCCCATACCTGCAATATCAAGATACACTTAAATAGCAGAATGATGGACATATGACTGTTTATGAAGTACTACACTAACATTTTAAAAGTTAGGCCTGATGATATGGATATGATTTATTTTTAAGAAAATATTTATTTATTTATTTATTTATTTATTTATATTGAAAAGGCATATTAGGGCCTGGTGCGGTGGCCTAGCTGCTAAAATCCTTGCCTTGACACACCAGGATCCCATATAGGCACCGGTTCAAATCCCGGTGGCCCTGCTTCCCATCCAGCTCCCTGTGTGTGGTCTGGGAAAGCAGTCGAGGACAGCCCAAAGCCTTGGGACCCTGAATCCAAGTGGGAGACATGGAAGAAGTTCCTGGCTTTGGATTGGCACAGCACTGGCCGTTGCAGTCACTTGGGGAGTGAATCATCGGACAGAAGATATTATTCCTTGTCTTTGCTTTTCTCTGTATTTCTGACTTTGCAATAAAAATAAATAAATCTTTAAAAAAAGAAAAAGAAAAGGCATATTATACAGAGAGAAGAAGAGACAGAAAAAGAAATGTCTTACATTCAATAATTCTCTCCAGATGGTCAAAAGGGTCAGAGTCAGGAGATTCCTCTAGTTCTCCCAAGTAAATACAGGAACCCACGTTTTTCCACCATCTTCCACTGCTTTCTGAGGCCAGAGACAGGGAGCTGGATAGCAAGTGGACCAGCTGTAACATGAACCGGCACCCATATGGGATGCTGGTACTTGCAGGGAGAGGATTAGCAAATTAGGCCATCATGCCATAACATGGGCATGCATTTTTTAAAAAAAAATATATTTGTTTATTTGTTTAAAAAGCTACATAGAGAGAGAGCTGGGGAGATTTTGCTTACACTAACTCACTCCCCATATTGCAATTTGTAGTCAAGGGCTTCTTCTGAGTCTCCTTTGTAGGGCAGAGTTCCAAAGACCTGGGGTTCACTTGCCAAATGTGAAAAACAGCAGGAGCTAGCCCATTCTAAAACCAGGAACCGGGTGCTTCCTCCATGTCTCCCACATGAGCATGGAAGCCCAAGGACCTGGACCATCCTCCGCTATTTTCCCAGTTGCATTTGAAGAAAGCTAAATGGAAAGTAGAGCAGTTGGGACTCAAATTGGCATCCATCTGAGATACAGGAATTTCATATGGATGTGTTAGCTGTTATGCCACACCAACGTCATACAATTAAAAAAAATCAGAGAAAACTTCATTGATAATAAAGCATTTGAGTAAAGACCCAATGTATGACAGGAAAGCACAGTTTAGCTTAAGACAAAAAAAATTGATGAAAATACACTAAGGATGGAGGAAATGTGAGTTATTAACATGGTTGAAGTGGTATAAACCAAAAAAAAAAAAAAAAGGAAAAAAGCAAGAAATTAGGAAGAGGGAAAATGTCAAGCTTTGTGGTCCTAAAATATTGATTTTATTCTGATGTACGTGAGATTTTTTCAAAGCTCTTGAAAAGATGCATGGCTTGAATGACCTGACTGGAAAAAGTATCACTCTGCCTAAGTTTGGGCCCCGGACAACAAGAAGATTTTGAAAAAGCAAGGATGCCGGTTATGATATGAACAAATAACAACAGTGATTCAGAACTTCATGGAATCAAAATCTATACTTAGAAAGAACTGCATTTTGAATAGCTTTCAGTGGGAAACTAGCAGGTTTACTGTCCCACAATAAAAGAAAAAATCAACAATGAAGACTAGAATTTTTTTACTTGTTTTCAATTTTTATCTTTTTATTTAATTATTATTATTATTATTATATCATTTCATGATACAGTTCCATAGGCTCCTGGAATTTCCCTTATCTCCTCCCCAATCCCGCCCCACCCAGTTCCTCCATATCATTACTAACATATAGTTTTTCATACACAGTCATATGTCCATCATTGCGGGCATGGATGATGGCAGAGTCCAGCATCCTATTGTCAAGATATAGTAAACAGTTTTATTGCAAGTCCATCTGTGTCTGGAAGTAGAGATGCATACTACACTGTATTCTCACATCTAGATATGTTAGTCTCCATCTCACAGTTACTGCACATCCCTTTAAATGAAAAGTCATAATACAAAATCAACAATAGGAAGAAACATAGAAATTTGCAATGCCATGAAGTTAAATGACATCTTACTAGATATGACAGGCTCAATTACACAGCTGTTATACATCCCCTTAAATGAAGAACCACAAGACAAAATCAACATCAGGAAGAAAAAAGAAATTAACAACACCAAAAAGTTAAATAACATACTATTAAATGGCTAAAGTGTAGCTGAAGAAATGAAAATCAAGAACCTTCTTGAAGAAAATGATGCTACTGCATGATCTATGAGTCATTGAATGACTTAATCAGAAGAAAGTGTTTTGAAGAGATGAAATCAACAGAAAACAACAAAACCCATGTTACAGAGTTTCCACTAATCTTTGATGAAGTGTGTCTCCTCCAGACAATAAACAGATGGGTTTTGTGTTTAATCCAGTCTACTAATCTATGATGTTTGATTGAGCTTAAGTCATTTACATCCAGTTTAATATGTATGGGTGGTACTTTGGTCCTGTCATTTTAGGAATGGGTTGTTCATTGGTTTAGTCTTCTGTTGTCATTTTACTGGGATGTTCTTCCCGTTTGCCTTTGGTTTTGGTGGGTGCTATTCCTCTTCTCTGTCAAGAGAACATCTTGAAGTATCATTTTTAAAGCAGGTTTGACAGAGCAAAACGCTTAACTTTTCTTTACTGTGGAAGAAGTTTACTTTATTTTCAAAGACGAAAAAAAGCTTTGCTGGATATGTTATCCTAGGCCGACATTTCTTTTTCTTTTAGAATCTGGAATACGAAATATGACACTCCATTCTCTTCTTGCCTGTAGAGTTTCCTGTGAGACATCTCCTGTGAGTTTAATTGGCATTCCTTTATATGTCCACTGATTTTTTTCACAAGCACATTTAAAGATCTTCTCCTTATGTTTGATAGAAGAGAGCTTGATGATCATGTGTCATGGTGAAGATCGCTTTTGCTAAACCCTGTTCAGGGTTCTGTGCCCCTCCTAGATGTTGTTTCTCATTTCTTTCTCCACATGTGCGAAATTTTCCCTTATATTTTCATTAAATGCATTCGTAAAACCAGTTTCTGCACATTCTGGTACTCCCATAACTCTTACATTAGGCCTCTTAATACTGTCTTTCAATTCTTGAATGCTTTTTGTTTTGGCCTGATCTAGCTCTGTTTCCAGCTTTTTTTTTTTTCTTCCCCTGGTGACAGGAAATATCTTCCAATTCTGAATTTCTTTCTTCTGCTTGCTTCATTCTATTTTGGAGACTCTCCACTGTACTTTTCTTTTGCTTTACTGTGTTCTTAATTTCTGATATACCAGCCTTGATTTCCTCTATGGCTGCTATTTCTTGTGTAACGCATTCTTTAAATTTGTTGACCTCTTCTATGTGCTTCTCATTGTTGATAAGATGCTTGATTGCAAGTTTTCTGAATTCTGTGTTCCCCATTTTCTTGAGGTTGGCATAGGGTTTTGCTCCTTTGTAGGGGAGTCTTCAGTAATATTTATTTTGCCTGTGTGTAATCTTTCGCTATTAGTCATTGTACTTCTTCTGGTTATCAGATTCTTCTCCTTGGGGCAGGTTTCTAAGCTGTGCCACCCACAGGCCTACAGTTCGGTTTATTTATTGCTGTTGGTACCCAGCTCTTTGCTTGCAGTCAATTTGTCATTCCCTCAAGCAAGTTCCAGGTCTGGGTTCTTATGTTAACTTTCCACCATGGTCTCTGTAGCCCTAGCTCCTGACTCATCACTATCCACCTCCTGTGATATCTTGCTGAAGTTGCACTGTTGCCTCTGCAACCTTTTTCCCACTTCTGGTTGGAATAAGTCCCAAGTAGGGAGACACCAGGTGCCCTATATAGCTAGGTTGTTGGTGGTGCTGATCTTGTCAGAACCTGTTGGATGTTGGTTCTGGGTGCCACATGGACCTATTTTGACCTGTACGATGCTACAATCAGTAGTATTTTCTTGTGGAACCAGTGCAATTCACTGAACTCAGTGAGTTCTTAAGAGCTCAGTATATGCGCAGTTTACTCCTGTCCTTGTAGTCATAAATCTTTCACCACAGTGTACAAAATGGTGCTTGACATGCCACTACTAGAGTTCTTGATCTGCTGGCCATCAGGTCTGAGGGCTACCCAGACCTGTCTTGGATGGAACCTGTTGAATGTCATGTTGCTACAGTTCACTGAGTCAGAAATGAGCTCACTCCCAGCTCTGCACATGCTCAGTCCTTTCCCTAGCCCTTTCCTCCTTGTGCAAAATGGTGCCCAATTCAGCTCTAGGGCTGTGAAATCCACCCTGTTCTCGCACTGCCCATCTGAGATCTGCTGCTCTGTCTCTGCTCCTGGTCAAATCAAACGGACCAGCAAGACAGGCAGTTCTATGTGTGGGCTCACCTCCCAAGTTCCCAGTGAAAGTCCCTTCCCACCTGGTTGCTGGTGGAGTTCCAGCTGCTGGTGGAATTCAGATTGCTGCTAGCTGAATGCCGCTGAAGTATCAGTCACTGCAACACCACAAGGTGTGTCCACTGCTTTCCTGTGTCTGTCAGTCACCAGGTACCCCCTGCTGTTGTTCTGTCCTCTCCTATTTCCTGGAATGTGTCCTCTCTGCTTCAGCCTGATTAAATGTTTCTCCATCTGTTTAGACGTGTCCTAATCCTATTCTGGCATCTTGATTCTCTCAAGACTAGAAATTTTTATACTCAGACATTTGCTAAATTGGAGAGAATGACTAGAGTAAAATGTTTTTGAGAGGGACCTCACCAGCTTTATACAATACATAATAAATTTAAAGTGTATTTAGATATCCTAATATCTACATGTGTAGACTATTATATTTGTGTATCAGATATTTATACAGACATATCTAGACATAAAAATTTAGAGCAATTAACACATCAGTAATGCATAAAACCAGAAAAAGCATCTGAAATCCACAAAGAAGTAAATCCAGGTACAGAGACAATAAACTATCAGGTTTTGGCTAGCAAATGAACATTTGGGAATCAAGAGAGATGCAATGTAGGTAAATGCAAAAGCACAGCTGGTTTAGTGGGAAGAAAAGTAGGAGAATTTGGTATCCTGGAAACCAAGCAAAGAAAGTAGTGCAACCAACTGTGTTAAATGCCTCTGATGAAAAAAAGATGAAAATGAATTAAACTATCATGAGTAACATACAAAGGACCTTCATTCCCTGTATGACAGTAATCTTTGCAGAAGGGTGGAGACAAAAACTGTCCTCAACAGGTTCAAAACAGAAGAGGAGAATTGCAGGGAATCACTTAGATAATTTCTCTGTGGGACTTTGACTAGGAGATCAGAGAAATGAGATACTTTGAGACAAAATAAGATCAAGAGAATGTTGCTTTATTTTGAAGAATGGAAGATAAAACACATCAGGATTGCATGTGAATGACAATTACTCATAAGATAGCTTATAAATAAAATGTAGATGAAACTAGGAGAATTGAATGTGACACGGCAACTACTAAATGAGATTTTGATACAAATATGCTAACATGCCACCATTTTCTGTTTGCTCTGTAAAACAGACTAAAAATACCCATGACATATTAAACCTTTGTAGTCCAAACTTATCTACAGAGGAAGAAGTATATGTGAAATTACTATACCTCAAAATCACTTTATGATTAAGAAGCATCAGTAGGTTTTTTCCAAAATTCTACATCAACTAACCTAACAATATAATTAAGTTGGTTCTAATTATGGACAAATGAAATATGAATGAAATGCTGAATACTGAGGAATTACTTAGAAATCTATAGGATTTAGAATTTTGGGGTCTTTTTTGTGAATAGTGCCTCGCTGATGGGAAAATGGTAGTGACCTACAGCTCCCAATAGCCAACCAATCACAAAGAAAAACAATCAGTGCAACACTACATTTTATTGTTAATCCATGATGTTTGGTTGAGTATGTGTATTAAACTCATTATACATCCAATCTATAATGAATCTGCTTAGAAATCATTTTTTGAAGCTGAGAAGCATCTTGATATTACACTTAGACATAAAATGCATTCCATACCATAATATTTCCCAATAAGTTAATATCCAACATATTAGCTTGCAGCACAAAAAAAGGCATGATTTGGTTGTGATCAAAAGTAACATACCAAACCAGAAATGTTATTTGAAATCCTATACTTCACAAAAATCCAATATCAAAATTAATATAAAATTTTAGAATGATTTTCCTTCAAATAAACAAGACAAGGTCATCTGCCATAATTAATTCCTTTTTAATATTTTTCACATTCATGTGGTCAAATCAAAATACTGAAAATTTCAACATTGATGAGAATAAGAAAACAGAGTGACTGCCATCTCCCAATGGTTGCATAATGTTCCAAAGCGACTGTACTTGAAACTAGTCTCCCAAATAAACTGCAATCCAGCCTTGGAAATTCCCAACAGAGTGAAGGGACAAAATATTTTTTAATTCTTGCAAACTAGCCAATCTGACAAAGCACTTATATTCAGAGTTCATAAAGAACTGAAGAAAAAGACAAACTAAAAATCATGATATTGTGAAAATAATACTGACAAAACTCAAGAGAATAAATTTATGCAGCCAAGAAATTTAACAAAAAAGATTTTGAAGTGATGCGATTAGGAAAATGTCAACCAAAACCATGATGAGATACTATTTATTTCAGCTAAAATGCCTACTATTAGGAAAAAAAATGAATATGAATTCTGGTGAGGATGTGCTTTATGCCACCATAAGCGGGAATGTAAGTTATACATACAGCCATTTTGGAGAACAACATGCAGCTTTCTGAAATGCCTGAAAACATGTCTATTTTATGTCAAGCTATTATAATTCTGGGTATTTTTCCAACGGTAAAAAGTTTTACACATCAAAGAAATTTACTCCCATGTTTATTGCTGCATTTGTTCCCAAAACTTAAGACATGAAATTAACCTAAGCAACTTAAAGTTCCACTGATGATTAATGTATAATTAAAATGTTTTATCTATCTATCATCTATCTAGTGTATATGTAGCAGATATTCATATATATGAATTTTCATTCACAAAAGCATTATATTCCTTCCCTTATTTGCTCCAAAATAGACCTTACGTTAAGTGAAAAAAACACAAAAGACAAATGCCACATGCTTCCTCTCATATGTGGAAGATAAAAATAGCAGTTTGAATGTAGAATATTGATTATTAGAGATTGGGAACAGTGCCAGGGGAAAATGTTAGGAACACTATAATGGCATAGTGGCTGCAGGATGCCAAGTGACACTGATTCCACTTGTGAGCTGTCCCCGGACTTCCCAGACCCAGAATTTCAAGTAAAGACTAGCAAATAAGTAACTAAAAATACTATACAGTATGAACTTCTACTTTTGAATAAAACTAGGAATCCCAATAAAACTTGCAAATATACTTTTACATTATAATATTAAGTTTTTCTAACGTTACCTATACTTATCATGTCATGATACATTTAAATATCAGAACATTAAACTTGTAAGTGTGCTAAGTGGCTACACTATTAGGATAATATAGGGATAAGACGGGGGAGGGAGTTGGAGGGGAAAGAAGGAACTCCTTTACTTACAAAACTGTAGTGGAAAACAATACCTTCACAAAGGATAGTATAAAGGGAAAAAATCCTCCCCCAACTCCTATGTCTGACTCTGCCATTTTCCAGCACTGATTGTAGCCATCTATAGGAACCTCCTCCTTGCAGTCTCCCCATTGTGTTCAAAATATCTTTCTTTGATATCTCTTCCACTGCTCTCAATGCCTTAGTACATTTAGGTACATTTCTCTGACCTTGATGGTGTATATACAGCCAAAGAGCATTGAGCCTCCCAAATTACCTTTTATCTAAAATCTACTTTGTCTGGAAGATGAGATGATAGACCGTCTAGCTGAAAGACGACACACAGAGCACTTTCCTGTTATATAAAAGACGTGTGAATCTCTTCTTACCCCATCCTTCACCACAGCAGGTGAAACAGCAGCCTCTGGAAGTTATCCAAAGAGGGAGCCACTACATTGATTTCCACCCCAAGGTCCACCTTGTGAAATCTGATGCCTTCCTCCACCCCTGCAGGCAGAGTTAGCAGCTGGTGTTAAGTCAGTACATACACTAACTCCACTTGTGAGCTGTCCCAGGATTTCCTCGACCCAGAAACTCAAAGTATGTAACCCAGACCAAAGCAAGAGCTACCGCACTAGGTGGACAGAGTTGCAGGAAGTACCATACGGTGTGATGACTGTACACCCCAACACAAAGATGTTAAAGCCACATATAGGATTTCCATTATGTGTATTTTCCATGCACTTTTTGAAGAACCATATCAGGCAAGGATTTCAACTTCTTTTTGCTCCCATCACCTAATCTCATTTTCTATAGCCTTTCAGAAATAGCCTTTATAGTATAAGGTTGAATATTTCTCAGCATAAAACTTCAGTTTCTCACCACAAAAATAAGCCTCACTCTAGCCATTCTGCAATGGATAAATATATCAACAAACAACAAATAAATGCAACTTTTGTTTTCCTAAAAAACGTGATTTTCCTTGTGCGTACTAATGACCAGGACAAAATCACAGACATTGTTTATGCCACTTGTATAACTGGAATATGAATAACCAATGAATAATGCACATAAAAACATAATTACAAATTTTAGGAACTGTGAATTAAATATATAGCTATCCACAGAAGGAATAATGTAAATATCTTTCATATATGAAAATAAGCCTCATTAGAATTTGGAGTAATGCAAATGACGATGGGAACCATGACAAACTCAAATAGTAGACAATGACAAGATGACATGATCCAGCACACATATGGGATGTGTGTAAAGCAATGAAGAAGCTACTGAGCCATCACACCAGGCTCAACTTCCTATTACTACACAAAAGTTAACAAGGTCAAACACCCATTTGAGCCCACAAATTCATGTTAATTATCTAATATGGAGCAGCCCTTCCCTTTGTTAAACAAAGATATAAGAGAGTATGATAAGAATCATAAGAACAATGATTGTAATGAAAAGATTCTGAAACCTGAAAGGCATGTAAAAGAGAGAATGGAAGAACATATAGTGAAATATCCAAAATAGAATATTGTGCAAAATTTAACACAAGACACTTTGCAGTTTACTATAATTGCATCCTAAAACCATGCTGAGTGATCATTCCTCTGGTTCTCAGTGGAATACTCTGTGTCTCATCCTGCTTGCATAAAGTCCCAAAGCTCACAAATCAACAATATGTGCCTTAGCAATAACAATATGGTAAGCTATAAAAAAGAGAATGGCCTAAATTTCAAATTAGCATCAATTTTTAAATATATAAAGTTTGAACTATGATTATGAATAGATACACAGAAACTTTCCAATGCATTGATGGCTATTATTGCACTTTCTTATTCACTTTCAAAGACCAATGCATAATTGAATGAATGAAGAAACACACAAGGACAATAAATATGTAAAATTGTCATTTATAAATCCTGTAACTAAAGTGAAATAACTGTGCCTTCCCATCTCCAATGATTTCTTAATTAAATGATTTAAACAAATCAGACTATAGGATTTGATGTAGGAGTCTAAATCTTCCTTATGGTGCCAATTTTTTTGATTCCATATTTTTATCAAGTGACATATTCTTGTCAAATGTGTGAACTGCATCTAAAAATGTCTTTAAAGCATAAATTAAACATTTATGATCTTTGCCTCATTTTGTTTGTGTAAAATAAACATAATGGTTCATATTGAATCAACTCCTCTTCTACAAACATGACTGAAATCAGGCTACAATTTTAAGTTTGTGAGTTAGTAGAATACACTACCTATAGACAATGAGTATGATAGTAATTAGAGTAAGTTTGAAATTTGAATTTATTATGTCTTCATTAAATTTCAAGGATGATGAAATTTCGATATTTATAAAAATGCTTCTTTTATTCTACTCTTAGTCAAAATTTATTAGGATTTGCAGAAGTTAATTCATGTCTTATTGAAGAGCTTTACTATAGCCTTTAAGTCTGAAATTAAATATTTATAATGAGAGTTATAAAGATACATGACTACTATAATATAAATTATATTAAAAAGTCATTTAATAAGCCAATTAATTTAATTGAATTATTTCTTTATTTGGGGTTACCTAATGTTTTATATGCAACCTGAACACAATTTCTTTTTAAGCACCCCTCCACATAATTTGTTGGCAAAAAAGTAAAAAAAAAAAAAAAATCTAATACTGAATCCATGTAGGAAGCACAAATCTTTTTTTCTTAAAGATTTATTTATTTGGGCCCAGCATGGTAGAGTAGTGGTTAATGTCCTCACCTTGCATGTGCCAGGATCCCATTTGGGCACCAATTCTAATCCCGGCAGCTCCAGTTCCCATCCAGCTCCCTGCTTGTGGCCTGGGAAAGCAATCATGACAGCCCAAACCCTTGGGACCCTGCTCCCATATGGGAGACCCAGAAGAGCTCCTGGCTCCTGGCTTCGGATTGGCTCAGCTCCAGCCATTGGGGAGTGAACCATTGGATGGAAGATCTTCCTTTCTGTCTCTCCTCCTCTCTGTATATCTGCCTTTCCAATAAAAATAAATATAAATCTTGATATATCACATAAGGAATTGGAAAGAAAGGCATGATAACTAAATGTAAAGTATTTCTGTTTTTTAGAATGAAACAGCTCTACCATATGTGAATCCAGTTAACCTGAGTTTCCACACCTTTGTTCAACCATAGACTTTTGTTGTCAGTGGTGTGACTTCATCAAGGTTTTTCCAACAGGATAGTGGTCAAGATTTGAACAATCTGAAATCAAAGCATCCCATTTGCAGTTCTTTACCTGATATGTTACAGGGTCACTGCACAAAGCTAAAGTTTTTGGAGAGCTCCTTTTATTATTTTATCTCTGAAATAAAATGGCTTCCCTTAAAATTGAAAATTCTATAGGACCTATTCGATAAATGTCTAAAGAAAAAATAATTTAGAAATTTCTAACAGAAATGAACAATACATTTGTTGCAGGAGAAAAAAGCCTCTTAAGCCATTGCTGAAGCAAAATGTGTTTTAATTTTGTTTTGTTTGTCTTTAATTCTACCCCCCCACATATTACTATAAATTTGGGGGTTTTTTTGCAATTTTGAACTTCTCATACCTCTTGAAAATGGATTATAAAGACAAAGAAATGTGAATACTTCACAGAGCTAACAAGCAAGAGTATGCAAAGTAAAAAATTTCTATATATTTTTCTATGACTTCAGTAACACTAATACCATTTTACTAGGCTAATAATAGAACTTCAAAAAAAAGCACTACTACTTAGTTGATATTCTATTCTTTGTAAGCATAAACATTTCCTCCAACATAATTTGAACATTTGAATGTGAAACCATTTTTTACAATAGTATAATTTTAAAATATGCACCAGCATGCTCAATTTTCAAGACAATTTTGGAGACAAACCTAAATATTATCATTTTGAATATAAGGAAACTAGAGTGACTATTTTGATGCCCCAAAACTTTATATTTACATTAATTAACCAACATCCTAGACTTTAAAATGTAACGTAATTTATTTTGTTACACAGACTTGTGAAGTATATATGTGTGTGCATATGTATATATGTGTATATACATATATATGTGTGTATATGTATATACATAGGTATATATATATATATATATATATAACTGTTTCTAACTCACCATATAAATATAACTGTTTCTAACACCTTCTGAATTCCCTATGTATTTGAGGAACAATTTAAAATTGTACTTTTAATTTGTGAATCCTCCTACTTGTGAGATTGATTTGTCTCTAATTATGTAACTCAGAAATATGCATGCACAATTTATGCTTAATGCATACTACAGCCTCACAAGCAATATGATATTTGGGTGTCTCCAGGTGTCCTAGACGGAAGTGATGATGTTCACACACACCATTGCATGCAATAGAATACCAGCTCAATAAGTTATTCTCTGCTATCAAGGAATAATCTTCTAGATAGGAACAACCAGGACACCTTAGAGGCAGAAATTTTACATAAGAGATGCTTGCTTGAAGGAATTTTAGAAACTTAATCAGTCAATAAAATCATAGTTATGAAATACCTGTGTTCAGTAGAATTAGATACTTTTTTTTTTTTTGGTTTGGCCACAGGCATGAAAAGCAGGACCAAGGTTCAGGTTATAAGAAAAGTGATTACACTGCACATTAATTACCAATAATTTTCTAATATGATATTCCTGATGTAACGGTATTAAATTTAGTTACCATAATTATATTGTAGCCTAAATCAGTAACTTGATGTCATCATTGAACAAGCCATTAAACTACTAGCTATTTCTCTGAAGTTACTGCCTTTAAGTTAAAATTTTAGATCACATTTAAGTAAATTAACATAATTTAGTGGATCCAATTTAACATAGACTTTTAACAGGCCTTTGATTTCACCAAGTAGGCATGCTTCCTTCTCTAAAAAATAGGCAAAATGACTCAATTACAGCAATAGGCCATTTCATCATCATGTCAACACTTGAAATCATGAGTTTTATATTGGATATGAATGCTACATTTTACCCAGAGAAGGAACTTATATTTATAGTAACACAAACCAATAAAAGAAAAAAGCAATAGGAAAATGTTGTCAATTCTTAATTTACATTGAGTGAATCCTGATCCTGTGCAAAGGCCTGCAGTACCACCAGAAGACTAAAAAGTGCAAGCCTTACAAGAGAGGCTTGCCATTCTCTTGTAATGACCATCAGGATTGCTCCAGAAACCCCTCAAAACAAACTAACAAACAAACAAATAAACAAATTTTAAAAACTAGAATAGACAGAGAACAGCAAGGAAAGCTTAGAAACAGACAGGAAACGGTCAGCAGGGAGGCACTTATAACTCACTGGGTGGGACACAAAGATTAGTTACTCCTCACTAGGGTATTGAAGATTTCGCTGCACAGCCCTCCTAAAACTGTTCACCTAAACTGTTGACATATGTCTTGTTAGAGTTATAGAGTTAGACTACCTGAAAAACAGCCAGGTTCAGCAAATCATGCTTCAATGGTATAAACTGCTAAACACTAAAAATTAAAATAGACATGAGACAGCTGAATACTAATCTATAGCCATTTTAAGGTGTATAGAACCCAGCTGTATATAAACTAATAATTTAAATGTCAATGTAGAAATCACAGGATGTGGTTCAGAACTTGTATTCTTTTTTTTTTTTCTCTTTTAACATGTCGGTTACTCAATACTCCATAACATTATAAATTGTTACTGATGTAATGTTGGGGCTTTTAATTGATTGGGATGATACTCAGTCGGCTCTACCTTCAGACCAGAGATGGTCTCAGCAAGAAACCGTTGAACTTATCTGGACAATAAGATACTGGGCTTTATGCTTGGTAGATGCTTGCAATGAAAGACTCTCAACTCTTAACTGGATTGTTTATTTTGATTTGAGTTTCATGAGCTACTAGTTTATCTTGGATATGAATCTTTTATCAAATACACGGTTGGTAAATTTGTCTACCATTGTGTTGGTCATTCATTTTGTTGCATGTTTCTTTGCTATGCTGAGCTTGGTGTGATCCTACTTACCTGACACAGGAGCTGGTCTTCAGGTACAGTGGATTAAACCACAGCTGGAAATGCCTGCAGCCCTTATTGGAGCACCACTTAGTGTACCAGCTGCTCTATTTTTTGACCCTACTTAATGTTTATGCAACTGGAAAGGCCACAAAGACGGTCTGTTCTGCCATTCCTGTGGGAAGTTTATTTGAAGTTCTGGGATCCTGTTTTCTGTCTGTTAAACTCATGGCCATTAAGGCCAGTTTGATAGTGAACCTGTGAATAAATGAACTTTCTATTCATTTCTCCATGTCCTTCTATCATTTTATCTCAAGATCTCTTTGTCTGGTTCACTCTACAAATGGCCACAAGCACAGATAATCTTATCAAATTAACTTTAGTAAAATTATTGCTTGGGATAAGCACACTGAAACAAAATGTCACTATTAGAAATATACTGAGTTAAAATGTACATGAATTCCAGTCCTATTCTTTCTTCCTAAAGACCAAATAAGTAAAATCTAGAAAGGCCTCAGGCCTGCCCACAGTCACTTAACAACTGCTGTTGGAGCCATAAAGAAAAGATCAAACTCACAGAGCTGAACATCCAGAAGCAGGTGCTGAGCAATTTGCACCATGTGGTGATGGATCAGACAGGATAAACTGGATCATCAAAAACAGCTTTCTGGCCAAATACTAGCAGAATGACTTAACACACGATATGTATATTATAATAAATACATAAGCCATAGTAAACATAGTTCAGACATAAGAACCTGAAGGCATATTTGTGACAGTTTTTCATAAGAAAAATTTCACTGTTTCTATTTGTGTATTTTACAAGTCTGAATGTGACATAAACAGCATTCATGCCACAGCAGTATTGGAACCTTTCAGAGCAGCATGCTGAATTTTAAGTTAACTTAAAAGTGCATATTCTATTTCTATGCCCCAGTGACTTAGAAGATACTTAAGAAGGTTTTGAAACTAGTGTTCAGGCACCTTAAGATCAATCAAAGCAAAACTATGAAGCAGAATGAATGAAAAACTTAAAGTGGCTCTTGTTCAAGGACATGATTGAACACACTGAGCTTTTACCACACACACTGTAATGGAAGGTGACTTAACAAGAAGCAATTTAGCCATGACAATTTCCTATTTCCAATTCAACTCGAAATGCTAATGACACATACTGAATAGAAGGATAAAAACACAGTTTGTAATGATGGAGACTTTGAAACTTCAAACATTAGGGCAGAAAATACATACATTGCCATCATTTTATTCCAACTTATAACTCCACACTGCTTACATTACAGAATGTCTCCAATATATTATCATACCAATTTAAATAAAAGTAGAGATTATTCCAGCTGGCACCTTAGGGAATTTAACAGGCTCGGAAATTCTACTTGCATAGTTTAACAGCTGACTTGACCTTAAAAAAAGGTCTTAGAAATTAACTTTTGACGGAAGGCTATAATGACTGTGTCATATTTTAGTAGGAAAATTTTTTAAAAATTTGAAATTTTAAGTGTACAAAAATTGTCAACATGCTGCTCACCACTGATAATGATAAAAGTGTAAAGAAGATATGCACTTAGACACGAATACTGCCAATAGGATAATGATAAGAGGAAAAAGACACAGAAAGAGGTTAAAGAAGAATAAAAGCCTTCAAAAGACTCACCTTCCATTCCACTCACGTTACACCTTGGAAAAATGCTATGCATGAGAAAGTTTAGTTTTCTTTGTGGCTTACATAACCAGGTTATTTTCTTGTAAGTCTTATATCTGCTATGACAATATGAGTGGACAGTGATCAGACAGTCAAACTGCCAGCACTCTGAGAATCAGCCTGGCGATACAGTTACTGGAACAAAAATGGTGCTTAGTATAAGCCAGCTGCCCTTCCACATCTTGTGTTTTCACCTGAATGGCAACCAATCCATGAGCTTGTTTTACTCTTCTCCCAAATTCATGGTTTGATAAAACCAAACAAAGCAACAACAACCGGAAAACCTCTTTTTCATAGGCCCATATAGCTTTCTATTTTTAAACTCCAGTGCACATTTTAAAAAAATAATAAATATTTCAGACCCAGCACAATAGCCTAGTGGCTAAAGTCCTCAACTTGGCAATGCCAGGATCCCATATGGATGATGGCTCTAGTCCTGGCAGCCCCATTTCTCATTCAGCTCCCTGCTTGTGGCCTTGGAAAGCAGTTGAGGACGGCCCAAAGTTTGGTGTTTCTGCACCTGTGTGGGAAACCCAGATGAAGATGCAGGATCCTGGCTTCAGATCGGCTCAGTTCCAGCCATTGCAGCCACTCCTGGAGTGAATCAATGGACAGAGGATGTCTCTCCTCCTTTCTGTATATCTGACTTTGCAATAAAAATAAATAAATCTTTTTAAAAGCTATAAAACATTTAAATCATCTTACATATGTTCTCCATATCTGTACTTCCCATGAAAATCCAAGATCAAACGATGGAAGGACCATTTTGCTCTTCACTACTTGATTCCTCGTGTTTAGCACAATGCTTTCCCCAAGAAATAGGAGTAGAATTTTTTGTCTCATATACAATGGATGAACACTGAATTTCACATCTTATTCTCTGTCATATACCTGCAAGTTTTTCGACTCACGATATTTCTGGAGTTTCAATGATTGCTATTACGTTGACTCAGTTCTACTTTAGGAAGACTAACTAGTTTCCAGTTCAAATTGAAAAGTACCAAACTGAGTTTCTCAATTAACAGCGTTATCTTTAGTAGTTAGAGTCTTCCTACTTTCCATTAGTTACTGACAGGCTTGGATAGTTCTTTCCTGTATTTATGTATAGGTGTATATATATACATATATATATCAACTATAACTGGAAATTCATACTACTGGTTAAAATCTGGCTATTATATATGTGTATAGCTTAAGAGGAAAAAGATAGTGGCTTTCGAGAGAAGCATTATTTATGTCCTGTAGTAGTTTGGGAATGGAAATTTTGTTTTCCCGATGTTTTATTTCTACATATCCCTGTTACAGTACACTTAATATTTATATTGCCAGAATTTATAATAAGTTCCAACTAATTCACATTTTTAGACTAGGAATTATGAAAATGAGAGTAGACAATTATTCTATAATATATTCAAAGATTCAATAGTCTCATTTTCATCTGTTTAGCATCAAGTTACTCAGTATTATATTAAACTGATGTTTCATTTTTCACATTAAAATGTTAATAATTTTAACATTTAACTCACTGGCTTTTTGCATATATATGCATATGCATTATGTATGATATTTTTATGTAAAATTTATTTTATACATTTGAAAGTCAGAGTTACAGAGAAGGAGGCGGGGGAAGACAGAGAAAGAGAAAGATGGAGACATACCATCCACTAGCTCACTCATCTAGAAGCCAGCATGCGAAGGGACGGGCCAGACTGCACAGAGAAGCCTGGACATTCATCTGGATCTCCAACATGTGCATAGGTCCTAAAAACTTGCACCATCCTCCACTACTTTCCCAGGTGCAATAGCATGGAGCTAAACTGAAAGTAGAGGATCCAGGCCTAGAACTGTATCCCTGTGGATATCAGTGCTCTGTGTGTGTGTGTATGTATATATGCTAATTATATTATTTTATGCTACATATAATTCACAAGGTATAAGGATTTGCCATCCAGTTTTTTAAATCACTCAGATCTTTAGTTCAAACACCGTATTTTTAAATGACAGTAATGTTGTTTGAAAGATGCCATATTAACTCATTCTCTACTTTCCAGATAAAGTGGTTATCAAAATTTGCAGAGAAATACCAACTAAGGGCCTTCAGAAATGGAACACAGAGTAGGTAGAAATAGTGTTAAGAGCAGTATATGGGACATGGAATAGAGTACTCTAATAGAATCCAGGAATAAAACTTGGATGGAACATCAAGGAACACTTTTTAAGGCTCTATTTATTGCCCAGGATTTTTACAGGGTCATAGAGGAGAAGGTTGAAACTAAAATCTGCAATATACTGCATAGCAAAAGATGTGTCTTATATCATTATTATTCTCCACCATGGCCATGGGGAAAAAAGTTGAAAAAGTTAACGATTTTGTGAGGAAAATAAGTCCATGAGGAACCGCTAACTTCCATCCTGACTCACAGCAAGGAATGCATTTAGACGTATCTGAGAACCAGTGAGCATTTCAACCTCAGGCAGAGTTTCAGGATAGCAAACTGAGCAGGGATCTGGATGTACAGCAGGGGTAGTTATTTTTTCCACTTGTTCAGCCATGAAAATGTTTATTTTTAAATGTCCACAGACAATGCATTTCCGAATTTCCTGCACCTTAGGCAAATACATGTTTCACAGTCACAAGTATAGACTGTGAAGTTTAGGTCACTCTAACGAAAATAACTTTCCTAAAGAAGTCAAAACACTTTTTTTGTAAACTCTAATTGTACTCTGAAATTTAAAAAGGATGATAAAAGAGGAGAAGATGGTTTACAACATTGAGTTACAGTCATTCATTCTAAATTTCAATTCTAAGTTTCAATTCTGTTTCTCAAGGCCTTACAAATAGGAAATGTCAAAATGTATCATATGCAAACAGCAATTTAGAAATACATGAAATTTTACATTAAATCAATTATATCACTAACTAGATGATATACATTGATGATGTTTTCAAGATCCTAAAATATGGCAAAAATATAGATCATACACTCATTTATCAAGTGTGAAAGTTGGATCATGTAACTATTTAAACTAAACAGTAGTGTTTTAATATCAGATAACAGCCAGAGAATCACCCTGTTAAAAGTGCCCAGTCAATGAAATTCATCTTCATTCCAAATGGGAATCTTTCAAAACAATTTCTTATACAAGTATCTACCTAAGATATCAAAGAGCTGAACTTCTGGTTTTTTTTATCCATCACTCCAAATTCTCAATCTCATGGATTTAAATTTCTGCATTTCATATTTTTAACACATTTAACCACTACTCATCCTAGTGCAGGCGCTTGACTAATAGATTAATACGGTAATTGGCATACCACTGTTTCACACAAGAGCTCCTGAATTTGGTTTTCTGTACAACTGAGTTCTGACTCCAGTTAGCTGCCACATCAACCCCAGGAGGAATTAAAGACGACCCAAGTAGTTACATCCCTGATGTCTGTGTATTTCCTTCCTACCTCTTGGCTTTTGTTTCTAGCTTTAGCCACAAGGCAACCCTAGACATTGCAGGGATTTGAAAGTATATCATTGAATAGAAATACTCCTTGATCTTTTCTGTTTCTCTCTTGCTTTCATTCTCTCATTCCTGTGTGTGGTGTGTGTGTGTGTGCACACGTACATACAAGTTTACATACAGTCATCTTTTGTTTCATATATTCTGGAGTTCCAAACATTTCAGTGTTAAACTAATCCCTCTCTCATTATGAAGAATACACTGCTACACTATATTTAAGTTTATTTTTTTAATAAACTTCCCATCTTTCACCTGGATACAAGTGGAATCTTACTTAGCTGTGCATTCTAAATTTTCATCTAAGAATTGGAATGGATGCCTGGCAGGAATGGTGTCAGTTCACTAGCAAAGAACAGGAGCCAGCCTGAAAGGTTTATTTTGCCAATTGCCCATGGGATTTCTTAACCAGTTTCTATGATCTGGCTCTGCAATTTACCAGGACATTCCTGGACAATAACTCCTTAAGAGCTTTAGGAGCCAGAACAGGCTACAGATATGCCTTTTTCAAAACATCATAATAAAAGCCACAAAATACGTTGAGTAATTGCATTTACTCTAATATCCTTTGACAGTCCTTGCACTTAAGTAGTTTGTGTTGGATATTTTTTGCAGTAATAATGCAAATGAACAAACAAAAGAACAAACAAGAAATTGTCTTTTTTTGAGTCTGGGCTGGCTAATGGCTGCTTGAATGATACACCCAAATTAACACTATAAACTTTTGATCCAGGCCATAAGAGGACTGACAACATTTACTTTTGTCTTATGTTGCTCTAACCATGTGCAATGTTTGACTACTCTGACTCAGCAGTTTGGTGCCCTTTCTTTTTCACTCTCCACCAAGACGCCAGGCTCTTGTCACATGAACAGCGACATAGCTGAGCCCAGCTTACAGTAGAACATCATTTATCTCTTCCATGGCACAACATATATATAGTAATAAAAACTTATTACTATTAAGCCAACCAATGTTTGCATAGTTTAGTACACAGTAATTAGTAACCACAAATGCCAGTGACTTGTGTCACTTGCAATAGTCTATTAGTGATATTTTTAATGACTTTTTGAATTCATGTATAGGTAAGTATAAGGCTTAGGCATGTGTGTATGATTTTATATATATATATATATATATGTGCAAATAAAAATTTTAAGAATTTATTCACTTATTTGAAGGTCACAGAGAGAGAGAGAAAAGCTTTCCATCAGCTAGTTCATGCTCCAAATGGTTTCAGCTGCTGGTGATGGACAAGCCAGAAATCAGAGGAATAAAAGTATAATGTACAATTATGAGAAACAAATTTACCAAAAAAAAAAGACCATGCTATAAAAAGATATAATAAAAAGTGTAATTAATTTAAAAAGATTTTGTGATGCAATTCACATATAACAGCATTTCCCTCTTATCCCTGAAGGTAATGTTCCAAGGCACATAGTAAGTACCTGAAACTTCAGAGACAAAGTCTACAAATTTACATTTCATATAGATATATATAAAATGTACTTCATATAAATGAATATATATGTATATATATACATATTTCATATATATATTCTTACTGGAGAAGTTTAGTATCTAATTTTGGTGTAGTAATGATTAACAATACTAATTAATAATAAAATAGGATAATTTTAATAATATGACATTCTATTATAATAAAAATTCCATTATTGTGATCTCTCTCAATCTCAGAATATTTGATTCCTTGTTGCCCTGTTACAGTATTTTCACAGCATGGTAAGCCATGTATAAATAAAACAGTGAATATAGAGAAACTACTGTACCTTAAAATTTATTATAAAACTTAATCTAGGTCTTTTACACTTGTATCCAATATGGTTGCTGGTTCTAGCCCAACTGCCTCACTTCCAATCCAACCCTCTGCTTGTTGTCTGGGAAAGAAATGGAGGAGGCCAATGTCCTTGAACCAATGCACCCATGTGGCATACCTGAAAGAAGTTCCTGCCTCCTGGCTTTAGATCAGCTCACATCTGGTTATTGAGGCCATTTGAGAATTGAAGCAGTGGATGGGAGATCTTCCTTTTTCTGTTTCTCCTTTACTCTGTAATTTTGGCTTTGAAAGATATATCTATATATATATACTTACTATTAATTAGTAGTTTAGAATATTTTAATCATCCAAGAGAAACCGTGGAATTAATTCTAGCTTATAATAAGAAAATGGAGGCCTTCATTCAGAAAAATGACAATTTAGGAAAACCATATATATGTGAAAACATATCAGGAAACAATTAAAGGAATTGATAAGCAGAGGAGGGGCCAAATATATGTGTATGTGAGAAGCAGTTAGTATGACAGGCCTGAAGAATGCTATGATTAGACTTCCTTGCTTCAGACGAGTCTCTGTGCTTGCAGCTGGAAACTTTACTGGCACACATTTATATTCACTCTAACAGAAAGCTTTCTCTAAATTAATCAAAGTGAATTATAGTGTGTAAACTATATAATGAATTATTCTGGCATTTTGTTTCCTTCTACACACCTTGAAATTTCATATGGGATGGTCCAAACACATCTTGTGACCAGTTCTCAGTGAAAGCCTTGGCTGAATCTATAGATTCCAAAGACTGAGTCTATAATGAGCCATCCATAAGATAAAAAGACACACCAAGAACATGATATGATTAAATATGCACATCATGCCACCATTGAATTAAATAAATTTGCATGTGTGTGCACCCATTCACTTAATAAACACTCCAAAATCCCACCATGAGATGCATATTATGCTGAGTGCTCCTAACAAAAACCTACTATCCTTCAATACAAACTTGGAGTACACACTTGCCTTCTAGACATATCTGTATATACTTCCTTTATGGAGAGTGCCTTAACCTGTGAATAATAGGAAAGTGACAAACAAGGATGCAAAGTCAAGGAGCACAAGAGTGTTATATATGATATTTAAAAATTATATTCCTGATTATAATGGGATGAAATGATCACAGGAGCATATTTACTCCTAAGCAAAATATCTTTAACAATTATGTGTGCATCATGTATGAATTTCTTCACATAAATGGAATCATATGTATTAGAAGCAATGAAGGCCAAAGCAGTATTTATAAAATATTAACCAATCACAAATGACCTAGGATATCCTGCATCTGAGATATTCATCTACTAGGCTTGAAAAGGACAAGTGATCATGAGCTAACACATTCATACATCTGGTCAATGTGCATTAAAAGGGTCCTTCTTAACTCCTTCTGTCACCTCCAAAATGCCACACAGTTCCAGAGGTCAATTCTTAGGCCTTATCCCTTCACTTTCGGTAATTCCTATAATTTCAATATCAGGAATAAAGTCATATAGGCCCTTTATTCATGAATAGATATGACTTCTTTCCATTTCAGAGAGCCACACAAACTCTTTTCTCTAAAATATTCTCCAATATAATTTTATAGTTATCCTGCAAGAAGTATTCATTTAGGATTAGGTCAATATAATTTTCTTTATCATCTGTTTATGGTTTGGAAAATGCTTTGAGTTTCACCCAAAGTTCCATATATTGGGATCTTAGGGCCCCCTCAATATTTTATCTTGATGGTTAGTTGATTAATATTAAACATTAACTGGTGAAGGTAAAAATCTGGTCAGATTATGGTATTTACAAGGTAGTTCCAGTGGTGGGAGAACTAAGTCCGTGGGACAAGCTTTTTGAAGGGAGTTCTTAGGAGAGGGTTTGTTGGAAAATCTGGGTTGTGCCTAGCTGCTCTCTTTCTGGTTTCTGACTCCCATGAGATTCTCCCTGCACTGGGCACCAGATGTCTCTTTCATAGGTGATCACCTGATACAATCTCAGCATAGCCATTAGTATTCATTTATCGGCAAGTAATATAAATATGTTTCATCCTGTGGTTCTCTCACATTGGTAACAAATTTGCCAGGAATAAGTCTCCCTTTTCTCTGTGGGATGACTTCAGTGATAGGAAGCTGAATATGAAAATTTATTGCTATTATTATTGTGGTAATATGGCTGCTAAGTGCAAATGATGTAAAGGCAAGAGAAAGATTCTGGTAGCACAGATTCCAATCTGTGAGACTTGCTTATCTTCCCTGAGCTACTTCTCCACCCCATCCAACTTCATCAGTCACAATATTTCCATTTAAAATAAAGTTGTATTGAATTGCTGCCAATAATAAAACTCAGTAATTAAGGAATACTCAAAGGTTGAGGTATTCACAAACCATACTTACATACACCCCATATAGTTTTCTAATTTAATGAATCATATCAACTGTCTCCTTGGCTGATCCTTACATTATCCATAGAAATTATGAAAAAGTTAAGTAATGGAACAGAAAACCTGTAACCTCACGAAGCCCAGAAGTTGAAGGGAAGTGATCAATAACCACGCTAAAATACAGAAATAAAACAAAATGTTAGGGAAGCCTGAAACAATACAGATTTGTACATCGTTCAACAAAATATGTAAGTAGTACTGGGATTTTATCTAATTAGAAAGTTATGGTACTTTGAGATATATTTCCTGTATATAATATCTGCTATCAAATTATTATTTCCTTAAAATAAAATTTCATTCCGAAAAAGCAAGACCAGTTTTTCTGCAAGAGGCTTTTTTTTTTTTTAAAGATTTATTTTTATTATTTTTTATTGGAAAGGCGGATATACAGAGAGGAGAGACAGAGAGGAAGATCTTCCGTCCGATGATTCACTCCCCAAGTGAGCGCAACGGGCCGATACTATGCCGGTCCGAAGCCAGGAGCCTCCTCCGGGTCTCCCACGCAGGTGCAGGGTCCCAAAGCCTTGGGCCGTCCTCGACTGCTTTCCCAGGCCACAGGCAGGGAGCTGGAAGGGAAGCGGGGCTGCCGGGATTAGAACCGGCGCCCATATGGGATCCCGGGCGTGCAAGGCGAGGACCTAACCACTTGCGCCACCGCGCAGGGCCCAAGAGGCTTTTTTAAAACAAATCAAACCAAACCAAACCTAACCGAAAACGATTTTTTTAGTAGTGAAGTCAACCGATTTTGCCTCGGTGTCAGAAGCTTCTAACCTTAGCAACACACAATGAACACATCACTGCTAAACGGCCATTGCTGTTCTACTCTTCAGCATTTAATAGCAATACATTGGATTACTGCTGAGCTTTCACAAGAAATCTTAACAACGAAGATAATTTAAATATTAAAAGTGTAAGCTTGTTGTGGGCGGGGTAGGGGGAATCCCAGTGCCTATAAAACTGTATCACATAATGCAATGTTATTAACAATTAAAAAAAATAATAAGAAAAAAAGTGTAAGCTTGAGTATATTAACAATTTCAGGAGTGATCTGCTCTTTGTTACTCAAAGTTATTTCAACTTGGTATCTGAGTTTTATTTCTTAATTGATAGAATCATAAAATCTGTTTTGTTTATATGAAAAGTCACATCTTCCTAGAAAAAATTGAGCATCCTCTCCATATTATATATACAATTTCCGAAAAGGAAAAAAAAAGTTATGCTTCTTGAATCACTTCTCAGAATTCTTGCACTCAGTTTTTTGAAGTCTACTTGACTCCTGAAATGTATCTATAGAAGGCAACAATATGAGGCAACAACAATGTAAGATACTCCTACTCTGGGTTGTGTCTTCCAGGAGCCCCTATGCTCCTGCCTGGGTGATCTGCATGGAGTAGGAGCCATCAGCAATGCAGTCCTGGCATGGGGACTGCATGGGGATGCACACACTGAGTGTAACAATCAAGCCTCACTTCCCTGGCCATTGCAAAATGCCCCTTCTTCAGAGTGAATCTGGCTGTTGCGACTATCACAACCATAGGCTTGATGTTAAGAGAGAATCCTTATAAGATAAATGCATGCCTTCTTGTACATGAGGAAACTGTGAGCATGCTTTCCATTGAGTAGATAGTAGACTTGACACTTAAAAATGAAAATATTCAGAAATGTTAAATAAACCTGCATATATTATGAAAAAATAAAAATATTTTTTATGATTATATGTAGTTAAGTAATTCTATTTTTTAAAGATTTATTTTATTTTTATCGAAAAGGCAGATATACAGAGAGGAGAGACAGAGAGGAGAGACAGAGAGGAAGATCTTCCGTCCGATGATTCACTCCCCAAGTGAGTGCAACAGCCGACACTATGCCAATCCGAAGCCAGGAGCCTCTTCCGGGTCTCCCATGTGGGTGCAGGGTCCCGAAGCTTTGGGCCGTCCTGGACTGCTTTCCCGGACCACAGGCAGGGAGCTGGAAGGGAAGTGGAGCTGCCAGTATTAGAACTGGCGCCCATATGGGATCCCAGGCGTGCAAGATGAGGACCTTAACCACTGCGCACGGGGCTGCCAGGATTAGAACTGGCGCCCATAAGGGAGCCCGGGCGTGCATGGCGAGGACCTTAACCACTGTGCCACCATGCCAGGCCCTAGTTAAGTAATTCTAATCTGTAACTCTACTACAATTTTGCCTTATATGCTTCTTAAAATAATGAAGTAAAGAATACCAATATATTATAAAATTTGAAATTGTGATAGGTTATTTACCCTTTTGCCCTCTATTCTTTTGCTTTGTATACTGATTTACTAACTTAAGGATTTGTAGGCATAAGAATACAATAAATTTGTCTGAAATAGTTTACATAATGTGTCTGAAATCATTTAATAAAAGGATAAATAAATAAGGAACATTGAACTAAGAAGGAAAAGGACAAAAGTGACTCTGATCAACTCATAATTGTTAAAATCAACACCAATTTGACGCTTGTTCTCCAGAGAAAGCCTAAACAGCACCAGACAGCAGAACTATCCCATAATACAGTGCACTGACTCAGAATCATTACAGTCCATGTAAATGAGGACACTTCACTCCAAGAGGAATTGACAAAGGATCAAAATTGCCACTTCCTGTTAAAAAATCAATGTGTGTGCAAGTGCTCATACATGCTCACAGGCACAGGAGCAGTGGCAGCAGCAACAGTGACATGACAGCTGACCAGGGAACATGACACAGGATAATCAGAGGTTTGGACTGACACTAGGGTAGGCTAGCTATAATTTAAGAAAATTACGTAGATGAGGAACTGCATGAATTTTAAAATGAAAAATATTTCTGGAGGTTCTTTTGTTCACATGTAAAATAACAGCAACTTACCTTTTAATTTTCAAACTCATCAAATAAAGCATTACTGCTACAATTGCTCTGACATCCTCACTTGCCTCATAATGCAAATACCTTCTCTATTGTAAAGCTATTCTTGGCTTTTCTTTGCCTGTTTTTAGCTCTAGTTTCTGCATTCAGAGGATGAGCAACTTCCTGTTTTCCATTTGCAATGAGAAACCTCATTGAAATTACTTCAGATCTCTGTAGTTAAAGTGCCATCTTGTGCCAAAAGAAAGCATCTCAATTCAAATTTTAAAAAAGCACAAATTATCCACATATAAATACACATGCATTACAGATACATCGATGGAATATGAAATATGTTTAACTATGAACACAGAAATAAAAACGTGCAGTTTCCATGTGTCTGTTTTATTGTACTGCCAACAGGATGTGCAACTTCACCTCAGTACCTTAAGTCGCGTTCTTCATGCATGCTACTGCAGTCAGCCTTTTATTTTTACGGCACTATTGGTATAAAACGCATGCTGCAGACCCCGTGCTCTCACAGCAACAAAGACTGTTTAAGACTTAAGGAATAGTTCTTTCAGGAACCAGGGCATCTCCCGTTCTCTCTAATAAACCTGTACTGCCTGCACCAATCATGCTACTTGGAACAGATCCATTCTATTTCCAGAATTTAAATGGCAGCAATACTCAAACATCGCACCCAGGAGGGCAGTCCAACGCCAGCACATACCTCGCTGCCAGTGCACAGTCAGCAGTGGCAGGAACTGTGTACAGCAAACCAAACAGGTCCATGCTTTTATGCTGACAGCTTTCGAAAGCCTTCTTATGGAACTGGCAAGAGGATTCTAATATCTGTCATGTTGATAATGCAGTCACGCTAACAGTTTCTACATGCAAGTTCTCACTGACATGTCTTTGTAATCACTGAAATCAATATGGTGTGCATGAATAAACATTTCTGAATAAAGAATCTATATCATATGTTAAAGCATAACAGTATACTTGATGAAATTACCTCAAACAGAGCCAATCACATGGAATATGAAAACATAACTCACATCGTGTGGTTTTTAGGCAAAGTAAAATCAAACAGAATTCCAGGGGAGCCTAATTTTAGGATCAGTGCATTATCCATGTCCACCCTAAAAAAGATCACACATCAGCATATCTGTGTATGATTTCTTTCCAAAATTTTTACCATCTAAACTTGGAGAAAGTGTTTCTTTTCTTTTTCTTTTCTTTTTTGTAGCACAGTACTGGGAGGAAACATGCAAAGTAACCACTTAAACACAAACATCAGTTGCTAAGCAGCCTGAGTTCACATCTAATTACACCCTTTGTACTAAAAGTTGTTTGATGGCATTGTTATATTACTGAGGATTAGCCCTAGCATTACTCCCCTCAAATTATGATATATAATTCTATCCATTTGGCTAAATATTTATCAGATAGTTTTTGCTAATTACCTATATTGAGTTATGTATTCACCATTCTACAAAGTGTTAAAAATCTACTTATTCAAACCTTACAACAGATTAGAATGCTAAAGCACATTTGGTAAAGCTAAATATCTAGTTTGTGTTGTACAAGAAAAATAGCTTTAATTACAATTTTTACTATTGCTAAAACCATATTTTTCAGTTTTCAAGAATCACAGGTAATAAAAATCATTTGTATTTTTTATTTCATATTTAAGAAAATATTACTTCAGTTAAAAGCACTGCTGCATATCAATAAACAGAATATACTCATATGTCATATGTGCACTTACAAAAATAAATTTCAGCAGGTTTGTTCAACTTCCATTTAACAACTAAGAGAAATATTGTGTTAGATTTTCTTGTCAACAGCTCAGGCTCCGATCCCATAAGTTGAGTTTCATTACATCAGTTGATAGAATCATGCTCACTAGGACTTCAGATATTGCCTCATCTCCAGGGACTTTCCATGAGGTTCTGTTGTTTACCCTGCCTTCGTCCGACAACTACACCAGAAACCGCCTAGAATGGCACTGCTGAGGATACCCAGCATTACGGAGGCAGCGCCCACTTCACACTCCTGCCTGTGCTTCCATAATCTTTCTGTTTCTTTCCTTCTCTGTGTTTCCGCTAGTTCACTCTCCACAGGGGAGCAGCAGCCACAGCTGGATGGTTCTGAAAGAGGAACCCACAGTTTCCAACAGGTCTCCTGGGCTATCTTCCACTGCCTTCTCAGGCACATCAGCAGCTAGTTGGATGGGAACTGGAATAGCCAGAACTGAAATAGGGCTCACAAGGGTTGCCAGCACTGTGGGAGGTGGATTTACCCTCTTTGCCACAACACTGACCACTCTCTCTTTTCTAATCATGAACCTGTGGGTCTGGAGATTTGAAGAACATTGTCTCACAACTAAAGGAGCAATAGTCTATTAGTCTTTACAAGAAAATCCTGATTTATAAACAAAGGCAGAGTATGTTCATTCAATAGATATTTACCCTTCAATAGACTACATAACTGTGGGTTGAGTGGGAGGCTGAAGGTTATAGCAAGTTTACGTTTCTATTTCACATGAGGTTTGTAATGCCTCTGACAAAGTCTAGTGGAAGTTCATTATTTCACTGGATAAAATTCAGGTATCTTCATAACAGATAGTCAAGTCTTTCTCTTTATTTTCTATTCCCTGATTATACTTTAGGTTTGTCTATTGCATCTCTACTTCTGACACTTGTGGGAGCGGTCAGTGAAAATATTTACATCTATAGAATAATGAAACACTTTTACAATATAATTGTTTTGTGCTAGCCACATTTACTTATTAGTATAAGAGAAAAAACTCTCTCATTCCTGCTCTTGCTGTAACAATCTCTACCTTCTCTAGATAGTACCCACATTCAAATATAGCTCTGTTGAAATTTGTACCAGTAGAAAGAAAGGCATCTGAGACAAGTTCATTTCTATTCAGAAAGACTGGAAATACAACTTACTGAAAATTCTGAGTATGCTTGGGATCATGGAAACAGAGAAATGAAAGCTATTCCTAACATGTCCATATTACACGATATTATTGATTGGTTTTGAATCCTCCTTCACCCTGACCCCAAATATTGCAAGGGAGAGAGTGTCTGCCTTTCTGAAACGTCTAACAGAAAAAGATGAAAACACATACCAATGCACTTGAAAATGAGAGAAAAGATGTGCTTGTCTCATGTTGCCTGTCTTGCCTCTGGAAATGATTCTATCAAGGAAAGTGGCAACTTACCCAAATAATGTCAACTACATCTGCCTTTCTCCTTGTTCCAGTCAAGCTATAACAATCAAATAAAATGACACAAAGTGAATCTAAACAAAACCGTGCAAAAGAAGGGCTTGTGCACTATACAGGAGTTCTATGTATGCTTGGTGTTTCACTAAGTAGTTTTGGATTTTTGGTCTGATCCATTAGAGGTGTAGCTGATGTTGCCCCAATAGAGGGAAGGCCATTAAAGATCTATGGTGCACTTACCACTTCCTTTTGTGGAACTATTGGGATGCTTACTATGTAATTTGCACCCAGCTAAACATTGAACATAAAAAGAAAACTTGGCACCATCTCTGCTTTCACCTAGCTTACAGTGCTGGAGAGATAATGTTCTCAAAATCCAACAATTTATCTAATTTGGAGAATGTTTCCTCACTGAGGTATATCAGGTAAAAGCTGATGGAATCCCTTGTGGGTTCTGGTTTGCATCCTGGCTGTTCTACTTCTGATCCAGCTCCCTGCTAGTGTGTCTGGGAAAGAAGCACAAAATTGCCCAGGGAGTGAGCTCCAACAGCCCTGAGGATGACTGAGATGAAGCTCATGGTGCCTGGGAGCCCAGCCATTGCTGTCATCTAGGGAATAAGTCAATGAAAAGAAGACCTCTCTCTCTCTCTCTGTAACTCTGCCTTTAAAACAAATAAACTCTTTTTACATTGTTTCCTCACTGCATCTTCTATTAGACTTCACGTAGAAGGGACTCATATTGTGTCTTTATTGAACTTATATTTGAGAAATGTGATCTTATTATCATGAAGCTTATGATTTTGTTGTCTACTCCTTTCTACAGCCCTCAAAATGGCAAATCACATTTTCACCACCTTCTTTAAGACATACTCTAGAATATCTGATTAGCAATACAAGTTACATGGAGGCTCATGAAATTGTTATAGCACGATCCATATCCAGCTCAGTATTAAAAGTAAGTTTCATTTACAATGATTTCTTCAATTAAACCCAGAATAACCAATAAGCACTTCTGTCTGTTACTTTAGGTTGAATAGGCTTAACAGAAACTCATTAAGAGCCATTTTTGATGATGATGATGATGATAATGATGATTATGATGATTTGATTCATTTCCAAGGCAACAGCTACTACTCTCGCCTCAGAAATCTATTTCAATTATTGCAGTTTGAAAAAGAGTTTTAAAGCTAGTACCAATACCCATCAGAGCATGAGCAATGCCCCCCCAAAAAATCATGGAAAGGCTGTACAATGATAAAATTACATTTCAAATTGATTTGTACCAGAGTATATATGCCCAATTCATTTCATGTTTCCATTAAATGAACTCAGATGGTCTACACATTAAAGTCAATGGTTTTCTTTTTTTAAAAAAGATCTCAGTAATGAAGTTTTGTGGGAAACAAAGATTTCAAAAATGGAGGTTTTAAAAAAATTTTTTTTTGTTTAGTTATTTGAAAGACTGACAAAGAGAATCTTCCATAGGCTATATCATTCTCTAAGTATCCAGAACAGCCACGAGTGGTCTAGATTGGAGCAAGGAGCACAGGTGCATCAGGGACCCAATGGTAATCCTAGATCCTGCACAAAGTTCCTGAAGAACGTTGAAAGAAATTAACTCTACTTTAGATAGTTGTACTGGCAAAACAATGAGCATGAGTTGGGATAATCAGGTACATATTTTGATTTCTAGTTAACACAATTATCATAGCTTTAAGCTAAAATACATACTCTTTGTTAACAGTAATTATAACATTGTAGCAAATATTTCTCTCTTTTTTAAAGAGTTATTTCATTTTTTATTGGAAAAGCAGAGGGAAGTAGAGAGGAAGAGAGACAGAGAGGAAGATCTTCTGTCCCCTGATTCACTTCCTAAATTGCTGCAATCACTAAAGCTGAGCCAATCTGAAGCCAGGATCCAGGAGCTTCTTCTGGGTTTCCCATGTGGGTGCAGGATCCCAAGGCTTTGATCCGTCCTTGACTGTTTTCCCAGGCCACAGACAGGAGATGGAAGGGAAGCGGAGCCACTGGTATTAGAACCTGTGGCCATATGTGATCCCAGCACATGCAAGGCAAGGACTTCAGCTGCTAGGCTATCATGCCAAGACCTGTAACAAATATTTCTAAAAAGAATTTCCTAAAGAAAAATATTAAGAACTAGCGACAATAATAATTATGTATGCAGTCTCTCTCTCTCTCTTTTTTTTTGTTTTTTTTTTTTTTTTGTTTTTCTGATAAGTTAGTTTCCTTCTGGAAATAATGTCAGGGTAAAAACTGAGATTGATTCAAGTATGATATAGCAGATAAAATTTGTCCAATCTTATCTTATAGCTTTCTTGGAAGTTTACATTATCAGCTACTCATGCATAACTGTACTTCATAATATCCCAATTACCATATAAAATTTTACTGTACTTATAAAATATGGGAGTGAACAAATAAGATACTTTCTGAGTTATTTGCGAAAAGCTTACATTGCTCACCCCTGGACTCAAACTATCTAAATTAACAGCAAGAATATGGAATGATGGATTATAGTAGCATTATCTGTGATTATCACAGTTATTGTGAGCACTGTATCACTTCAAAATATCTATCCACCTTTGTCCTAATTTCCATGTATTCTCAAGTGCTATAGAATTGGAATGAGTAATCTATACAAAAGGGGAAGAAAAACTAGAGGGAAATGTTCTATAAAAAGTGCTGTTGGGAACTTCAGCAAAATGATATGTTCATAAAAGCAACTTTGTGCAACTATTCATAGGGATAAATCCCTAGCATTATTTTTGATAAAGAACAAGCAAGCAGAAGGAGGACAAACACTTCTCAGATATAATGAAGATGTAAATATAGCTGTCTTTCTGAGTGATCCAATTACGTTCAGAGAACAGTTATGGGTGTCTCATGAACAGCCATAAGTCCGTCATGTGGTTATTGAAGAAAGAAAGAAAGGAAAAGAAAAAGATGAAAGGAAATAAGGCAGGCAGGAAGGAAGGAAGGATTTTTCAAAGAAGCTGAAAGATAAGGCATAATTTTTCATAATTTTAACAGAAGTGCCAGTAGACTCTTTCAGTACAGAATGGCATACACAGGAAAAATTGCCTTGTATATCTAGAAAAAGAATGACATTTCATTTATCTAAATTTTTTTTTCTAAATTGTCGCTCTTCTGTAATAGCAAAAACAAACAAACAAAACCAAACAATAATTTAGAACATATTGATTAATGTTAAATACAACTGTGTGTCTTAGCATTAAAAGTGTCTGAATGAGTGAGGTTTGATGTGTATTGCAGAAGTTATGGAAGTAAAGTACTAGTGAATAAATGGTCAACCAGTGAATAAATGGTCAAGGAGAAAAACTTCTTAAAGAATTGTAAAAATGATCACTCTCGAATGCATCTGTAAGCTTAGTAAGCTTAATATTGCTATAGAAAATTAATTCTCAATAGTTTTCTGAAGTCAATTTTCTACCACTGAACCACTCATGCTGAAGTCAATTTTCTAAAACTTGTTCTCACATTTAAATATTTAATATTCTATTGTCACAAGAGATTTTTAGAAGCATGCCTATTGTTCAAAATTGTTGGTTTTGAGAAAGATAATCTGTTATTGATCCAAAATACCTATTTTTAAAATTTTTATGTCTGCATTTGAAGGTTTGTCTTTATTCAAAACATCCCTGATCTTTATTTATGGAAAAACCACTCCAATTTTTGTGTCCTCAAGTAGTCCTTGAAGTTCTTTTGAAATAAAAAATAATGATATCATTCATTTTCTTAGAATAATTATCTCTGATATGTTTCTTCCCTTTTCTAATTTTGTTGAATGATACCCTACAGTTCTCATTGTGAAGCAGAGTGACAGATTGACAGGTGTTGTCAGCAAGAAGTCTGATGGCTGAGATACATGGATTCAATAAAGCATAAAGGAGAAGCAATGCTGCAGTGTGTGTAGCTTGGGGAAGCCTTTGGCAAGCCCTCTTTGAAAGATCTGAAAACTCTGAAGATTCTAATTGAGGCAACAGACACTTAAAGTCTCCACAGTTGCACTGGAAAACATTAGCTCTGATGCCTAGTGGCATATTATTATCTAGAAACAGTGATGCATATCACATTGAGCCTCAACTGCAGTCAGGAAGTGACAAAAAAAAATGTCTACCTTGAAGGTCTGTTATCTCTCATTTTCTTTACAACTTTGCAACTGTACTGTGAGCATCATCTCAGCAGCACACATCTCCAGCCCACTGTGCATCCTTATACCCTGGGCAAGACTCCCTCTCATCTTCCCACGGCCATGGCCATGGAGTTTTCCGAAGAAAACATTGTGTGTTACGTTTTCACTTTCTACAGACCTTGACTCATGCAGGTAACTGAACAGAAACTGACCACTTCTGTAATAAACAAACTCTTCAATTAGTGACACTGTCACCATTGATCTTACATGTCCTTTTTTCGTGATCTTAATCATAAACTGTCATTCACATATTGCCAGGTGCTTGGCAAAGCACTCAATGAAAATTTTCAACCATCTGTCCAGTCTTAGAAGTGAATTTGCATTGCTTTTCATGAAAAACATGTTATCTTTAGATATTCATTTGTAAATAAAAGAATGACTCTGACTCCACTGGGGAGTTGCCTGATGGAAGGAGGGATTAAGTACTACAGTCTGTGTAAACCATAGGAGATTGAGGGCTAGTGCCAGTTAGCTTCAGGCCACGAACCCTTCACTGTATTTGTTTACGATGGCAAAGGCTAATTGCTAACAAAAATAGAACTCTCCTTTGTATCAACTACATATTTACTAGCAGTAGAGCACAGTCTATTCTGCAAATGAAAATCTGTATTGCAAATGCTTTAAGGGATAACTAATGAGGCCATTTGACTAATTATTGTGCTGAGAAACTGCCTAGGAGCCAATATGTACTTTGAAATCAAGCATTTTCAGTTAAGTGCATCAAGGAAGTTGGAACTAAACTAACAGCAAGAACTTCTGAAATCAGTCTATTTGTATTGATCCAGAAATACATGGTGGCACACAGAAAATATCTGCAGGCTCTTTAGAAGGCATTATCCACAGGCAAATTAAACGAAAAATGAATAGTACCCACGGAGAACATTCTAACTAGATTCACCATATTATTGTCCACTCAAACTGAAATACTTCTGTGAATGAAAGACGTCACTCAGCAATTGCCCTGCAAACACCAGGGTAAAACTGGACTGTCGGGCAAACCACAACGTATTCCCTTGGTATTTTACTCATACTACCCCACATATTAGTTTATAAGGAAAACTGAAATGATTATGTGTCACATAAGGAATAAATTGCAAATATTTTCACAACACTGTTCTAGGCCACCATTTATTTTTTTAATCACATCATTCTTTCACAAACTTGGTTTGTGAACATATATTGGCCCAAATATGTTAGCTGATCATGCTCTTCTGAAACGTTTACTGAAACTACAGTGCTTGACTTGAATATCTTCCTGAAAATCAACCTGTTAAAAGACAACTTTCTAATTCAAATTTACTTCTATCTTTCACTGAAAGTAACAAGGAGTCCTCAAGTTGTTCTACAATATGGAGTGGAACAAAGTCACCCCTCAGTTGCTGTTTGTGCGTTGTGGTTTCTAAATAGACAGTAAACCCAAATTCTTTCACTACTGAAAATTCAACTATCTCCATATTATCTGGCCTAAATTCTGAAGGAAACACGTTTGACAGGCTTAGCAAATAATCATCCTCCCTAGGAATAAGCTTTTCCACACCATATTACGCATAAATTGGTCAAACCTGACTCCGGGAAGCAAAATTCAACAAAGAAATCCAATCAAAGCAAAAATCATTGCTATCAGTGAGCATCTTAATTTGAAAAAGGTATGACATAGCAAGCAGATAGAGGATATGGGGAAGTTTCAAATTCAAGCTACTTATGAAGATTTTCCAGACAATTCCACAGGAAATCACGCTTTTTCCACTTAGCATTCTTCCCCTTGAACAACATTTTGTTTCTTATCATTTAGCTATGCTGCATCACAGTCTTTGAGTTTTCCCCCAACAGTGTAAATTGCTGAAAGGATATGACCATGTCCTGAATTCATCTTGTATTGTTCATAGTGCATACTGAGGTATTCTACAATTATTTATAATGTTGACATGACAATTTAATAAACTAAAAGAGTTCAACATAAAGTTGGAAATGGCAATACAAATAAGAGAAGTCAACAGCTCTTTCATTCAAACACACTGAAAAGGAAGTCATTTTTCAGCTCCCCTTTCATTCCTTCCTTGCTTCAATTACTATGCAACTCAAAGATACAGAAAGAGAGGATAAAAACTGTGCACAGCATGCTCACGGGGTCACCACAAAGTTATGCTGACAAAAATCACATATTCTTAACCTATACTAAATTACTGTTAGGGGAAATAATTTCATTTACATTTAACAAGATTTCACCAGAACTAACAGTGCTGGCAGACTCCATCATAAAGGGATTAACTTAAATAACTCGTTAAGGACATACAGCTAAGTAATAAGCAGAACCAAATAACAAAATACAGGTTTCTTTTTAACAATCTTCACAGTATTTTGAATACAAGATAGTAAAATGTATGTTCTTTAATGGTATGGCTTAAATATATAGGAGCTGTAACTTAAGAGAAAACATCACAAAAATGAATCCTTGCCATCGTAGCTGAAAATTTAAGAAATCCTGAACAGAAAAGTTGAGTTGTTTAGACAAAGGCATAAAGAAAAGCAATTTAAGTCAGGTTTAATCTGACTCTTCAGAGTTATCATAAGGATTAACATGGAATTCAATTGGCAACATATCACAAGCTAGTTTTTCCTTTAGAGTTATGCAATTATTCTTGCCACTTCCTTTCCTGGCATCGCTATATTTGGTTTTTATCTTCACAAACAAAATAGAACCAAACTTTTTTCCTAGCTAGGCTATGATAGAGTCTAAACTTTTTACTTGCTTCATTTATAAAAGATTTGAACATTTCAGAGGCTGAACATCCTGCCATGTAATGGAATCTCTTTATTTGTATCCTTCAGTTCATAACAAACATTTTCTGATGTTTGTCAAACTTGTTTCCTCTCAACTGCAAATACCATTTGGTAACTTCAGAACAACATTTATTTGTACATATTCCTACTAGGAAACTAAATCTTAGAACCAAATAAATGGCAGCAATCACTCTGTACAAACCATTTAAAAAAATAGAACAGAAAAAATTGAATACTATTTATGATGGAAAATCCATAGTGAGATATTTTCATACTAAAAATTACAACATTCCAAAAAATGCATATTATGGTTAAATATGAAACGTGTAGATGATATAAACATTTATGATGAGACAGTGGATTAAGCCACCCACATCCAATTATCAGTGCAACTGTTCTGTGGTCTGGATACTCTATGCTTCCAGTATTACTTCCTGCTAATATCCTAGCAGGCAACAGAGAATTGTTCAAGTACTTGAGTTCCAGCCACCCACACACTGGGCCTGGTAGGAGTTCCTGGCTCCTGGTTTCAGGATGGTCCAGTCCTGGCTGTTGCAGGTATTTGGGGAGACATTCGACACTAGAACATTTCCCACTGTCTCCCACTCTCTCTCTATCACTCTGTCATTAAAATACATACATTTTAAAACGTGTGTAAGTGGACTTACATAGTTATGCAAATATCATACATAAGCTGATAAATTATATCTAGTAATCATATGTATAAATCTGAATTATGTAACTAAAGCAGTGTGAAGATTTTTCTTTTAGGTTTAAGAATGGTTAAGAATTCCAACCACAGAAATTTTGTTGTATTAAATGTCTCACTTATAATAAAAAATATGTGATTAATTTTCTTATTGGACTTTTGTACTGCTCTAAGCAGAAAACCAGAATGAACATATCTGAGCAGGGGGTAGGAGAAGTGCTTATATAAGTTTGATAAATGCAGAAAAATGCTTTTTCTTTACGATGCATTGCAGCTATTGTTCAGCAGTTTGCACAAAAATAAAATGTTGACCCATGTAAAACAGTCAAGGTCAGTGAATATTGGTCACACAAGTTAAAGTTCCCCACAGGCCACTCAACTTTCTGTAACATGATTATTTTCTTTCTTCTGAGAAGTAATAAGATCATTACAGAGGGGCACAGATTCTGTTTAAATCTTTCATTCCACTATTTGGCTCCTATTCAATATATTTCTTTAAGCACAGCACACAGAGAAGGAAAACTAGTTGTTTAAACATGAGTCCTTTATATGAAATACATAAAGTTCTTTATATAAAATATGTAGTTTTCTATAACATATAAAGGACCCATGTTTAAACTACATAATTCTGTGTTGCTACAAATGTGTGATGACTTCATTCTTTCCATAATTTTTAAATATATTTTTCAAATTAAGAAGGTCTAAACAAATAAACTCCAAATGAGGTAGATTTACACATTTCAAGATCTCACTTGCACTTCATACTTATCAATATACCATAACTAGATTTCATATTTTTCAAAATAGCAGTTGTTAAGCTTGGTGAAATGTTGCAACTTAAGCTTCAGAGTTATCATGAAGTTATTGTGCTTGTCAAGCTGCTATAACAATGGTTAAGAATATCATGGAGCTTGCATTCACCTAGTTCTTAAGATTCACCTAATCCTTAAGATTATTGATTGAAGATGCTTACATCTCATACTGAAGTGTTCAGCCTTTACACAATGCTCTCTAGGTCTTCATTCCAGCAGATCCTAGAAGGCAGCAGTGATGACTAAAACAATTGGTCCTGCCACCTGTTACAGAGATCTGGGTTGATCTCTTGCTTCCTTTCTTTGACCTTTGTGCCATCCCAGACATTGTGGTTACCCAGAGAATGAAGGAGCAGATGGAAGTGCCCTCCCTTATTCTCTCTCTTCCTTTATTTCTCTTTCTCTACTTCTTGCTGAAATAAATTTAATGGAAAAGCTACTTTTTATTTGAAAGAGAATGACAAAGAGAAATTGAGAGACAGAGATCATCCGTTTGCTGATTCCCTCCCCAAATGGCTGCAGTGACCACCAATGGGCCAGATTTAGCAAGCAGCCAGGAACTTCCTCATGATCTCTCACTGGAGTGCAGGAGCCCGAGAAATAGGACCATTTTGTATTGTCTTCTCAGAAGCAGCCAGGAATCAAGCAGCATTCAAAGGGGATACTAGTACTGCAAGGGATGGCTTAACTTAAGTAATAGCAGAACCCTAAATGAATACTTTTAGAAAGGACAGTGCAATAGCATATGACTTCATGCCAATAGACATGGAAAAACTGTTGTAACCAAAATGGTATAGCAGATATTTGTGATAAATATTTTAAAAAGAATGTTCCTTTTCAGTGTCAGAAACAAAGCAAAGAAAAAGCACAGCAAATGATTCACCAGAAAACTGAAGGCCAGTACAAAGGAATGATGTCTTCAAAGCTTAGGGGAAAATAAAGCTAACCAGAATCCTTATTGAAATAAATTAGCAAACATAAAAATCCCCAAACTTTTGCAAAGTCAAGAGGAAATGTACTAGTAAGATATTTTCATTTAAGCATTACTAAGGAGACAGATTTCAGATGAAAGAAATTTGATTTCAGTGTAAGGGTGGAACAGAATAAAATAGAAAGATGTCCAAACAAGTTTACAAATTAAAAGGATTTTTTTCAAACAAAATAGAATAACAACCACAATAGTAATAGCAATGACTGATGATGGACATTGCAACTTGAACATTAGCAGTGTTCTATGTATTTCTTAGGAAAAAATGTCTATTTTGTTCAAAAATAATTTAGCCAATGGTAGTATCCAGGGCAAGAATTCTCTAGACATGATTTTCTATCTAAAGTATTTTCTCCTAAGTGTGGATTCTGATGGCAGAAATTTAACTGTATCTATCAAGAAATAATCATATATCTATATTAGAATTGACAACATTCAAATATTTTGTAAGAACAACAACAGAAAAAAACCTGAAAATTGCTCTTTGTTTTGGTACAGTCAATCAACAAGTTAAAAATAAATAAATAAAATAACGAAAACTAAACCAAATGCCTGAATAGGACGATAAACATTCAGGGAACATCATTAAATACAGTTTTGAACTTGGGCTAATTACTGTGAAGCCTCATGGTTTTGTCTGTAACAAAGAGATTAAGATGTTCACTGATGGGTCAACAGACTTGTAGAAAGCCACAAATACACAAGTCAATCCATGAGAAAAAATTTTCTAACACCAAAATGATATGTAAACACACAAAAATTACTAATATGAGTCACCAGTCTTAGGACACACTGATCTAAGCTTTCCTCATCCATAAGGCTTTTCTCAAATGAAGTTACTTTTCCAGAAATAAAGTACTTAAATGAGCCGAATTACCTTGAATCTTGCATAGATTCAGCATTGGGGAAGCTGTAACTCACCGGTATAGCACAGTCAAGATTTCCTGAAGCCTGTATCAGGTGCAAGGGCGAGAGCAGCTCATTCACATCTCACAAGAGAAATGGAAGTCGGAGCTCCTTGGAGCCAGGTTGGCTAGAAAGATTTCAGAAGGCCAAGCTTTATGACTCGCCAAGAGCCAAGGGTCCACAGGAGGCAGTCTGTGTGGGGTACCTACAGCAAAGATATTAGATACCGAGAACATTTAGACAACATTTAGAGGAAGACAAAATGACGATTCTTTACAGAATCCAGCATTCCTGCCCTCACTGAGTCTCTTCAACATTGAAACACAGTGTGACAGTGTCTACCACTGACTTTTCTATCTGGAGAGAAGCACCACCTCTGTGAACCAGTATTAATTCTCTCCTGCTTACCTCTCACACAGATTTTTGCTTCTGTGCACTTAAACCTATGGCAAAAAAGACAGAAGCATCAAAGCAAAATTGATAAAGAAAAAGCAAGAATCTCAAAATTAATTCATGTTTATCAAGATATAACATTGCATTTGTTAGCTATTTTTTTCTATTCCATAGTCTTGATAACTATACTCCAAAGTGAATTGTATGTACAGGTAGCAGAGTCTGAAAGCTTAAAATGTTATCCAACAACATTTTTACATCAATGTTTTGTTAAACAGAAGGGAAAAAATTAAGCATTGGGCCATGAATTTGAGTTTATTTAATAATATAGTGGGGCACAGAAAGTTTTCTTCTGAAATAGTCAATTCAACTTTTAATGGAGCATTTTAATAGGAAAACAGTATTATGTTAAAGAAACAGCAAAAGAATGGGAGACCGTGTGGGTAGGACAGGGTGCAGTATCGGTATCCTATATGGATGCCAGTTTGTGCCCCAGCTGCTTTGCTTCTGATCCAGCACCTTGCAATGGGGATGGCTCAAGCTCTTGGGCCCTGCACCCAGGTGGGAAATACAAAGAATTCCTGGCTTCAGATTGGTTCATCTTCAAGGCCATTTGGCAAGCAATTTCTTATTCTGTCCCTCCTTCTGTTTGTGAAAAGTCTGCCTTTAAAATAGAAATGGGGCCCGGCGCGGTGGCGCAGTGGTTAAGGTCCTCACCTTGCACGCCCAGGGATCCCATATGGGCGCCGGTTCTAATCCCGGCAGCCCCGCTTCCCTTCCAGCTCCCTGCCTGTGGCCTGGGAAAGCAGTCCAGGATGGCCCAAAGCTTTGGGACCCTGCACCCGCGTGGGAGACCCGGAAGAGGCTCCTGCCTTCGGATCGGCATAGCACTGGCCATTGCGCTCACTTAGGAAGTGAATCATCGGATGGAAGATCTTCCTCTCTGTCTCTCCTCTCTGTATATCTGCCTTTCCAATAAAAAAACAATAAAAATAAATCTTTAAAAAAATAAAAAAGAAATGAAATAAATACTTAAAAAAATAGCAACAGAAGAAAAAAGAAATTGTTGTGGGCAGAAGTAATACTGATAATTCTCTCAGTATTAAAACATGTAGGTTATTCAGGTCTCTTTCCCAGGATGTTAGCCTCCTAAATGTAATTTCCCTAAGAGGTGGTATACCAGAGAGAACTCTGATTAGCACAGAAAAGATCAAAATATTTGTATATTGCATCCATTTGTACCTATATCACTACTTGAACTACTTATCTTGTCCTCAAGTATGTATTTATTTTTAAATTATTTTCATGTGCAAAATTCCCGTTTATCTATATTTTATTCCACTTAGTATTGTTTTGAAAACTATGTTTAGAGTTTAGCTGATGTCTAGTTCAACAGAAAATATTTTAGATTATACCTGTTTCTTATATGTACAGCATGTTTCAATTCAGAGTAGTCACATTTAAAATACTCGATAGCAACAAGTGGTCTGTGATTAGTTTCACTAGACGATATAATTATGAGTACATAAACATAATGGAATAACCAATAGAAATCTTCACTTAGATACATACAAAGTGTTCGAAACAGTAGACAGTAACATCTTTTCGGGGTAAGGTGTTTTGCCACCAGATAAAATACAATTAGCCACAGACATCCCTAATTACTGTGCCTGGGACCCAGATCTTCACTTTAACCTACTGACGATGCACACTAGCACACAGCAGTGCGATATTTCAGCAGTGGTCTCCTTGTGATCCCTATGGACGACCCAGACAGCATTCCTAATTCCTGGTTCGCCCAATCCCATCCCAGCCCCGGTGTCTGGGGAGTTAACCAGCTCGCGCCCTCTTTCGCTCTGTCTCTCCTCCATCTCATAAACAGACATATAAATAAACCTATTCAAGACCACGATAGCATTCAAATCCAATTTAGCTACATAACTTTAGAAGAAATAAGATGAAAGCTCACATGCCTTATTGTGTTTCTAATCATTCTTTTTGCGAATCAGGACCAATAGAATTCAATAACAATTATTTAACAGATTTCTAAAAAATTGATCTATGTCATTTAAAAATATTCATTTAATAAATTACATTCCCATATTTACTAGGGTGCGCTTATTGAAATATATCTGTTACTATATGGAGGGGAGGCCTGTTTAACCATAATTATATTTAATTAAAAAATCACTGATTTCTCACTTACATACCGCATACATCCTTTCTTCAAACAAAATTCAAAAATAATCTTTACAAAGAATTCATCCTTTTTAAAACGTACTTACAGCTAATTGCTCTTGTGCCATGTATTCCGAAGCTGTTAATCATTTGAGGTAAAGCCTTTAAAGTGGCCTGACTGACTCATTGTGCTCGTCCAACCCACTCCCATCTTTCCTCACTGTGAGCTAGACGCCCTGCCCCCTCAGGTTCCTCAGACCAGGAGCCCCGCCCCTTTGGTTCCTCAGAGCAGACGCCCCGCCCCTTCTGGTTCCTCAGACCAGACGCCCCGCCCCCTCAGGTCCTCAGACCAGACACCCTGCCCCCTTCTGGTTCCTCAGACCAGAAGCCCTGCCCCCTCAGGTTCCTCAGACCAGAGGCCCCGCCCCTTCTGGTTCCTCAGACCAGACGCCCTGCCCCCTCTGGTTCCTCAGACCAGACGCCCCGCCCCCTCAGGTTCCTCAGACCAGACGCCCCGCCCCTTCTGGTTCCTCAGACCAGAGGCCCTTCTCCTCAGGTTCCTCAGACTAGAAGCTCTGTCCGGCCCCTGCTCCTCAGACTAGAAGGCCTGCCCTGCCCCTGCTCCTCAGAGGAGACTTCGCGACCCCCTCTGCTCCTCAGACTAGACGCCCTGCCCCTCACCTGCTTCTCAAGGGGGAAACCATGACCACCCACTCCTCCTCAGACTGCACGCCCCGTCCCCTCCTGCTCCTGACTAGAGGCCATGCACCTCTGCTGCTCCTCAGACTGCACGCCCTGCCCCCTCCTGCTCCACAGAGGGGACACCCTGACCCTACATTCCTCCTCAGGCTAGACGCCCGGTCCCCTCCTGCTCCTCCAAGAGAGGCTCTGCCCTCCCCTGCTCCTCAGACACCGTGACTCTCCACTGCTCCTCAGACTGGACGCCCTGCTCCGCCTCTGCCTAAACGGCCTGCCCGCTCCTCTCCTCAGACAGGGCTCCTCAGAGGAAAAACTCGGACCCGCCGCTTCTCCTCAGAGGCGAACCCCGGGCGCCCACTTCTCCTCAGAGGAGAACCCCGCGGACCTGCCCCTCCTCAGAGGAGTCACCCCGCGGACCTGCTGCTCCTCAGAGGAGTCACCCCTCGAGCCCGCTTCTCCTCAGAGGCGAACCCCGCGGACCTGTTTCTCCTCAGAGGAGTCACCCCGCGCGCCCGCTTCTCCTCAGAGGAGTCACCCCGCGTGCCCGCTTCTCCTCAGAGGAGAACCCCGCGGACCTTTTTCTCCTCAGAGGAGTCACCCCGCGCGCCCGCTTCTCCTCAGAGGAGTCACCCCGCGTGCCTGCTGCTCCTCAGAGGAGTCACCCCGCGCGCCCGCTTCTCCTCAGAGGAGTCACCCCGCGCGCCCGCTTCTCCTCAGAGGAGTCACCCCGCGTGCCCGCTGCTCCTCAGAGGAGTCACCCCGCGCGCCCGCTTCTCCTCAGAGGAGTCACCCCGCGGACCTGCTGCTCCTCAGAGGAGTCACCCCGCGCGCCCGCTGCTCCTCAGAGGAGAACCCCGCGGACCTGCTTCTCCTCAGAGCTGGTAAGGATGCCACTGGTTGGGTTTCCACATTTTCGGGTCCTTACCTGAAGAGCCTTATTCCAGTGAATTTGAATTGTCCATTGCATTGAAAATTGCCATGTCATTTCGCATTACCACACAACCCTCTTTTCTGTGTTATTTTTCTCCAGTCTGTTTCCAGGTGTTTGTGGCAAGTAAGATAAGTTTACTTCCATGCAAACAAGTTTGGAATTAGTTTGCATAGTTTTTTTGTAATTTATGCTTTCCACAAATTTTTGAAGACTGCTCGCTTGAACATTTGTTGCTATTTACTTTTTTTCAATTCTCATGCTAATTTGATGTTATAACAAAAAGATCAAATGCAGTTCATAGACATAATTCTAAGAATATATACTTTCCTTCTTCCCTCAAGCTCTTCCTCTCTTCCGTTTTGTCTTCCTTTTTTCTTCATGTTTGTGTTAACATTTTCAGTGTACTCAAAGTATCTTGTAAAGGTTCATCTATTCGAAATGGAGAGGGGGGAACAAAGAGAGGGCTTCCAGCTGCTGGTACACAACCCAAGTGGCCACAGTGTGCAGGCTGAGCTGGGCCGTCTGGAGCGCAGAGCTGGGAGCTTCTTGCAGGGCTCAGGCGCAAGGCACAGCTCTTGCCTCATCTTTGACTGGTTTCCCTGGTGCATTTCAGCTTCTACACAGAGTCTTACAATGGATACATTTTGTTTATTGTTATTTCCACGGCTTAAGAATATCAATTGAGGGGATGACACTTTGGCACAAGGGGTTATGTTGCCACATAAAGCTACTGGAGTCACGTATGGCAACATCTGTTGTAGTTCTTAAGCTCTTGCCATTCACATGAGAGACCTGGTGGTGTTCTGGGGGCCTCACTTCAGCCTGGCCCCTTCCTGCCCTTGTGGCCACTGGGGAGTGATTCAGTCAATCTCTCTCTCTCTGTTTGAATCTACTTCTCCCTCTCCCTGTCATTATCCCTTTCAAGTAATATGCTGTAAATAACATGATTGGAGTAAATATTTGGGCCAGCAGTTCAGATACTGGCTAGAATGTCCTCAACTTAAAGCACATGGGATTGATATTCTGTCTACACCTCCTGACTCCAGGTTCCTACCAGTGTAGACACAGGTTCAAGTCAAGTCTTTGCCGTAAGGGGCACCTAGATTGAGTTTCTGGTTCCCAACCTCAGCCTGATGCAAACCTGGCTTTTGTTTGCATGTGTGGAGTGAACCAGTGGCTAGAAGTGCTGTCTCTCTATCTCTATCTCTGTTTCTGAAATATTCATGATAATGATCTTAAGTATCATCATCATAATCAAAATATATTCCTGATATTATATACTCACATGAAAGTATATGTAGATACTTTATACATATAATATACATATGATAGTATATATATTATACATATATATGGTTTTCTGACTACAACCTATTCGTTTTATACTACAAAAAATATTTATATACTATTTGTGGTACTAGTTCCAGAAACAGCAGTAAATAAATAAAGAATGAAATGTGATTATCATTAAGATATGCAGTTTCTTAATCTTTTTAAAACTTTGCTGGTAGGTGTCAGTGATGATTTTTTAAAATAAGATTAGCACATCGTGCTTATTTACAGCTACAGTAGAAAGATTTAAAAAATATCAAACATATCAAAATAACTTTAAACTGGCTTTTTAGGGAGTTCTGGACCTAAATTTTGTGCTTTCATCCAAATTTTTGTAAAGAAAATGTTAATAAAAGAACAACAAAAAACTCAACCTTCTTTTATGTCAGCAGGAACTCTCAAAAGATGTTTTCTTTATTTTCAAAAAGCAGTTGTTCCTATTTTTGACAATTAAACATAATTATTATTATACTACTGTCTTTCAAGATACCTTTGAAGTTTTAGGGAAATGTGTAATCCTACCAGCTAAGTTGTATACATAGTCATTTCTAAATATTCTCAATGACTGGTATAATAAAATAGTTTAAAAAATAGAAAAAACATAAAATAGGAAATCATCAGATATAAAACTGAGTTAAATATTCACTGATCAATTGATTAGATGTATGTTTATTTTATAACCTGAGAAGTTCTGTATTTTGAATAAATTGTAGAGCAGGTTTTATTTAGAAATGTAACATAACAAATACAGAACATAACCACCTAGTAAGCTATAACTAGTGAGCTATAACTGTTAAGAATGTAATATGTTGTAGGCACAACGCTAACCCCTTTCCAAAAACTCTGAAACTTTTTTGTCCAGTGTGATGTCCTGGTGTCTAAATCCTCACCTGACACAAGTTGGGATCTCCTATAGGTGGGTGCCAGTTTAAGTCTCGGCTGCTCCACCTCCCATATAGCTCCATGCCTGTTACCTGGGAAAACAGTAGAGGATGGCCCAAAGCCTGGTACCCATGTGAGAGACCCAAAGGAAGCACATGATCCTGACTTCGGATCAGATTGGCTCACCTTTGACCCTTATGGCCTTGAGGAGTGAATCAGCTGATCTCTCTTTCTCTCCTGTTTGTAGATCTGCCTTCCAACAAAAATATAACCAACCCTTTACATTTTTTAAATTGAGTTTTACAAACACAAACTTTAGTTTTCTGCAATTTTCTTGATTTTATTAAATGGGAGTCTCATATTTTCAAGAACTTTCCCTTACTTGATGAGATCCATCTCTGACACAAGGCGAAATGATCACTGGGAATGATCACACCTAAGTAATCCTTAATATCTACAGAAAAATATTTTTGAGGGTTTGACTAAGGTAAGGGTTCTGCTAGAATTGTTCACTTCAGATTATGTAGAAAGGTTAAATTCAAATACTTGTGCCTTTATGGAAGAGGCAAAAAGATGAAGGTAAAAGAAAGAAAAACACAAAGATTAAGAAAAACATGGGCTTGGACAATGAAATGGTAATGATGAAAGTCAGAATTTTGTAACTATCTCTGGAGAACTGTCTTACTAATAGATATATTGTAATGATACAAACAGAAGACTCACAAGGTTTTCCAGAATGTCATACCAGCAGAAATATGGTCAGCTTCATTGAAAGGGACTGTGGCATAGGTCAGATTTTTTTAAGTTATTATTAGTATTTAATTGAAAGAGTTAGAGGCAGAGGCGAAGAGACAGAAAAATAATAAAAAGAAAAAGAGACTGAGGTATTCTATCCTCTGGTTCAACTCCCAAATGGCTACATGCTTAGAGTTGGGTCATGCCAAATCCCTGAGCAGGGTGCTTCTTTCAGGTTGCTAACATGGGTGCATTGGCTTAAGTTTTGGGCCGTCTTTCTTTACTTTCCCAGGCAGTAGATATACTTGTATTACTTTCCCAGGAGTGGAGCAGTCCTCACTCAACCCAGAACTCATATTACAAATAGAGGCTCAATCTGCTGCTTTACAATGCTGGCCTCAAGTATTAGGCCAAAATTAAGGAAAACTCAGAATTCCATATTTCATACATAGGAAATAGATTAATAAACTATTACTCCAAAACAAAGAGCTGTGCTTCAAGTAATGAAGAATACATTCAAGGCAGAGCTATGCATTCCATCAGCCTTATATGATGCCGAATTTTTTTAAATAAAGAACTGAATAATGAGTTCATGATGGTAATCTAAAATCATTGGAGGAATTATTTAAAATTTTCAAAATTTTCCAAAAATTTGGATACCACTAGCTTCTTTCTTATATATTATTATTTGGAAATGAAGTCATCTGAACTGTATAATAGAGACTAGCATAACAAAAAGTGGAAATACATTTCTATATGCATCTCTGCTCCTGAATAAAAGATGGGACTCTAAATGAAATTATTAAATATATCTTGACAATAGTATGCTGAACATCCTACCATTATCTACCACTATAATGGCATGCTACACTTAAATAGAAGAATGATGGACTTGTTAGTGTGATAAAGAATATGGGATTTGTTGTTTGCTCACATTCTTGTATAAAAGTATGAGTCAATTAAATGTTTCTCAAGTGCGAGTTGGAAATTACATGCGTTTTGGTCCTACTTCTCTAAAGTGACTTTACCTGTGACTTTAGGAATGGTAAGTGCTAGTATGCTCACAATCTAGGCGCCTTTCAATTCTGCAGGCTGCACACATCAATCAAAGCCTCCAGGAGTTCTGGGTACTCTACAGGTAAGGATGTGGTGGTCTAAATGCATTTTTGACCGTTACTCACCAACTCTTCTGCAAGCATGGTTTATGAGGAAAGGTAAGACAAAAGTTTTGTATGCCCAATTGATTGTGCACCAAAATCTCCCTCACACACATTTTTTTTTTCCTTGTGGTTTTCCCAGGCACATTATCACATTATGCTGTCGATCACCCATGTTAGGATTCTGGCAGGGTATTTGTAATACGTTTTAAACCATGATCAAGCCTTCTTGTTCTGTGCTGGCAAAAATTAGTGGGGCCATCTGTGCTTTTTCACTTGCTTGCTGCAATGTGTTCATTACTTCAAGAGTTCTACATCTATCTTCAAAGATTCCTCCTAATTCTAAACAAATAATTTGCATTTTTATGTATTTGTTATTTATAATAGACATTAGGTGGCTTCAAAATATATGATGTTATCTTCTCTGTACTAATGTCTTTTGTCTACTTCTGTATGAATTGATCTAGATGCTACTATAAATCCCCTTTTACAACATTTTCTTTGCAGTCACTCTGTTGATATGTTGCTAGATGCTTGTATTTCTCAGTTTAAACCTGCGATGTGGAGAGTATTTATTTCTCTTATTTAAAGCTAAATGCCAGTTTTCATATGTAAAAAGTGAAAATATTAATTCAAAAAGAATCATCTACCTAATACCAGTGGATATCTCAGTTTAGGATTTTGTGTCATAAAGATGAATGGAATTTTGCCATTTATATTTTTAATCAAGTACATGCACAACTGAATTGAATTTGGATGTACTATCCGTGTCTATGGGGGGAAATCCTTTTGTTATTAGTAGTGATCTGCACTGTATTGCCTTATAGCTTTGAGTTAAGCAATTCAGAAATACAAATTTTTGGAAAGCACATTAAAAATCATTATTTAGTGTGCCAGCCCAGTGATGCAGCAGTCTAACCCTCCACCCTTAGGTACTGGCAAACTATATAGGTATCAGTTTGTGCCCTGGATATTGCACTTCCAATTCAACTCCCTGCTTATGGCCTTGGGAAGCACTGGAAGATGACCCAACTTTAGCTGCTGCATTCATGTGGAGACCTGTAGGAAGCTCCTGGCTCCTAGCTTTGTACTGAGCTGCCTTGGCTGTTGCAACCATTTGATGAGTGAACCTGTGGATGGGAGATCTCTCTGTTTCTCTTCCTCATCCTCTAAAATCTGCCTTTCAAATAAAAATAAAATACCCTTTAAAAAATCAATATTTATTTAATCAGAATGAGCTTGGTTCAACTTTGGTTTTCATATTTTTAGATATAGTACTGTAGGCTCTCTGGTTCAGGACAATAAAAAGTATAGGCAAAATATAAAGAAGTTATTTAGAAACAGAACTAATGAAATTCTTTTCTAGCATTAGTCCTTTTGAAACAGATGAAACTAATTCTCACAGTCACGACCACTTACTAGAGTTGAAAACTCAACTATTCATATGACAGTTTCTATACCTTTTAAATGGTGATATCAAAATTTAGGTCATGGAATTAGAAAGAATAAATGCTATTAAGCAAATAAAATAGTACTGTATAAATAGCATTTGACACACAACTGCTATGGTTATCAATTTTAAACAGACAGTATGTTATTAAATAAAGAAATATGCTAAAAAATTCTGATTCCTAACCAATGAAATGGCAGTATTTCTTATATTTTCACAATGATGACAAGAATCTGAAAAAGATAATAAAACTTTAGTCCATTAAATAAAACTAATGGCAAATATAAAAACAGAGAAGGTACAGTTCAAAATTCTTTGTTTCTGTGTTCTATGAGACCATTGTTTTACTTTGAAACGGGAATCTATGTTAATCAGACTTCAAGAATTATCAGTATAAAATAGTAGTTGTAATTTCAACCACTTCTGAAAGTGTTAGCTCAATTTGCAGTTGTGTTTTCAATTAATAAAAAAATTGATAAAATTTTATTAATGCCAACTAATTAAACTCAACTTCCCAAATTAAGGACACTATAATGAGGATTTTATAAACTATTGGCAATATACAAAGAATTGATATAGATTAAACTACTCATGATGAAGAAGTTATCATGTCATGAAAATGCTGGTTTAAATCTTGGCTCTTCTGCTTCTGATCTAGCTTCCAGCTAAGGTTCCTGTTGATCATGCCCTTGGGTCCTTGCCACCACATGTGGGAGACCTAGAACAGAGTTCCAGGCTTCTGAATTTTTTGAGGAGTGAATCAGTGGGTGGAAAATATCTCTCTGTTTCTCCCCATGTGTCACTTTCTATTGAGAAAACAGAGTTTGTGAATTTAATAGGAACAATTCTAAGATGACCATACTTCCCACCTTTCTTCTCCCCCTTCCTTGGTCCTTCCCCTTTCTTTCTGACTTTCAAATAAATGAATTTCAAAAACCATCTTCCATGCCTGAACTTTAACCTCTGAAGTAAAATGTTAAGGCATTTTTATATTTTTAAGCTCTTTATATTTTGTACACAAAGCTTTCAAACTCATTCCTCATAATTTTCCTAAGCACCACTTTTTATTTTTACACATATTTAGAATAAAAGCATTTTATTTTTAAAAATTATAAAAAAGTTGAGCTTCAGTTGTACTTATATTATTTAATAGGCTGTATATTGGTTACTTGAGAATATGCAGCAAGCTTAATGTAAATATTTCAGTAATTAGTGCTGCCTTAGAAACTCTGACATATTCAATAAAATATAAATTGTTAGCTGATATAAAAAACTAAAAACACATATAATGAAGTACAATTTCTTACATAAAATAAAGTTCCCTAAGAAAATTATATTGGCTTCACTGAAAATATAAAGGAAGTAGTAATAATGAAATTGCATTCGTAATTTAATATTAACCTTAACATTAAAATACATTGTGAAATATTTTTGTGTACCTGCTAGGTTATGGAGCTATAGATTATGTAGAGGTACGTAAAACTCTATACATTTTTGCTTGAATAATTTCATTTCAATGGGCCAGGTTTCTAATTTATATAAAGTATATTTGGGTATGCCTTAATACTTCATAATTTAATACTGACTTGTTGAATATATATTATTAGAGAATAAAAAATCCCCTTGCATCAGTAATCAATAACTTAAAAATGAAGGTCACCTGTATTTAAAATTGTGAAATATTATTAAAGACTTTGTATCTTCCTCTTGGATCAAGGAAACAACCCAGAGCTGGGAGCAGAACCTCTGGGTCTAAGGCTTGGATATGATCAATAGTCATTGGAAGGCTCATTCAACATCACTGTCTTAACTTTCTCATTTATGAGACTGAAATGAACATAAAATTAAATTGAAAAAGTAATTATCAGCCATATATTTGTTGTTACAAATATGCAGATACATCTAAGTGACAGTCTGATTTTTTTTAGTTCAAAATCAGTTCTAATGTGACCTTTTGATAGCCCATTTAAGTTCATTCAATTTACAAAGTATACGGAAAATAAGAACTGATGCAGAATGCTTTGTGGAGTATGAGAAAGCAGAGCAGTCTAGAGCGAGATGGAACCAAACAGTAAATGTAGACACTGGAGGAAACTCTGGCCAAGAGAAAACACGCTTGGACTTCTTTCTAGCACATCCTACTCTCCAGCCATTAAAACGAGCGCTGGTGAGCGTCCTGGCCAGGTAACCTAGCAAGCATCAGTGAGGTTTTGTGTGACACAGTGATTAAAGGTCCTGCATATCTCTGGGCTGTCCTTTATCAGATAATTTATTTTATTTAGAGAACATTGAAACAGAAGCAATGATATATAAATCAATGTGTGCTTTAACTAAAACGGTTCCTCTAAACATGAAAATTATTTGCATTAAATTTATGAACATTCAATGAGAAAGAAGGATAGACAAAGGAAAAGGGAGAGGATAAGGGGGTGGGGAAGAGCGAGAGGTATTTCAAGGCAAAAGGGGTCAAGGCCCACCAAGTCTCAGCTCTGACATCTGCATTCCAGCGCTAATCTCCAGACCTCAACTGAATGAAATTTTAGAATTTGCGTTTGTAGCCATCTCTGTGCTAATTCACTGAACACTAATGCTCTTGTTGCAGCTGATGGTTGAGACCTTGGGAAAGAACTTGGGAAAACCTAGTTTCCACTTTGTAGAAAGCGGTAGAAAATGTTAATCAAGGCTATCACATTAAATTTAAAGCATAAGAGGTATTACAATAACAAATAGCTTCAACTAAAGAATAAAGAGATGCTAGTGCATGTGATTGTGTCATTATGAATAGCTGCTACCATCAGAACTGAATGACTTGGAATTCTCTTTAATTGTAGACATTCAACTACCAGATTCAGAATCATTCATCAGATAGGTTTATGACTGATGAAGTCTTCCTATCCTCAGCTCTGTGCTGTGTCTAAACTTAACCACCTCCAGGCTTGCAATCAAAACAAACAGGTCTTAGTTTATATTATGATAAGTGGGAAAGAAACATGTTTGCAGTCAGTAAAGAAAATGACTTTTCCCCTCTTTAAATCTGTGACAAATTCAAAACAAGTAATTAAAGCAAAAAAGGTTATCTCATGTTATTTCCTGAGGTTATAAGTTTTTGAATTAATATCTAGTAATATAATTCACACCAGAATGCTGACTTTAATTTTGGTTTCATGGATTGTGAGTTATGAATATTTGTACAGGAAATAATTTATTTAACTCAGTATGCAGTGCTGTCAGAACGTTACGTAAGCTGATAAAAATATATCTTGGCATCATTGAAGCAACAGCAGCCAATGGAGCAATTGCTTTTGAAAATTGGAGTGCGGCTAGTGATCCAGGGAGAGCACTGGTATTTTCATGCTCCTGTAGAACGGGTCTTCATTTCCTCTAAAATTATCTGGATACTCCTAGTCAATTTCACACAGTCCACTGTGCTGCATATGGTTGCCTCTGTCAGGCAGCCCACATGTTTTTTAATAGAAACTTCCTATAAAAAGCTAAGTAGATTTTATCCATCGAAAATCTATCATACAGTAGGGGAAGACGCAACTTTCAGAGAAGGATGAGGAAGGTATTCCATCCAATGTACTGCTATACTGAAGAAAAAAAAAAGTAGGTTATGATTTAGCTTTTTTCTCAGTTATACACTGCAGCAAAATCAGCAGGGAATGTATGTCTATCTCAGTGTAGTTACTGTGACAGATCCAGATCCTGCAGGCTGGTTTCTTTCTAATTGTTCTGTCATTCAAAAGATTAAGAAAGGGAAAAGGATGATATTTGAGTATGGGTAAGGCAGAGATAAAAAGTGAAAGCAACCTTATTCCCAGTTGACTGTTTTCTACATTCCTGCCTTTGTGTCTATGAATTTCAATATTGTGTTAAGTACAACTATGTTGTGCTACAATAATAGAGTCTTTCAAAATACCACAGAACAGAGCATGAGTTGAACCTCCATGTTTTATGATGCTATTTCCCCAGGCAGCTCAGTTTACTGTACCTCATCTCACTCAGTGTTAGAAATGGAAGGAAATATTAAGAGTTCCATCATTGCCTGAGAGGTGAAAACATCTTTGAAGGCTCCATAAAGGCAGGAATGAAAATATTAGAAAGAATTCACTAGAGAATTAAAAACCCATTTCAAATTGCTTCTTCAGGTTTAAGAGTAAATGCCTGAGAATATGTTCAGTTATTTCTATTTGAACAAGTATTTTCAAGTAATGGATTTAAATATAACTTAGAATATCATACATATTTCCTAATCTTATAAAATAAATACATGGCATGAAGATACAAAAATGAAATAATAAATAAGCTGAAGTTATTAGCGTAGACTTTCCACGAAGTGATACTGCTAAGTAAAATTTTCTAGGACAACATTTATGTTAAAATCATTTGTGTTAGGAGTTAGTGCTGTGGCAAATCAGGCTAATCCTCCACCTGCAGCATCAGCATCCCATATGGTGCTGGTTCATGTCTAGGCTGCAGTATTTCTGATTTATCTCCCCGCTTGTGGTCTGGAAAGATGGCCTAAGTCCTTGGCTCTTCCACCTTTATGAGAGAATTAGAAGAAACTCCTGGATTCCAACTTGGATCATCTCAGCTCTGATAGTGGGAAACCTAGAAGAAGCTTGTGGCTGCTGGGTTCCACAATTTGGAGAGTTGAAACCACAGTTGGAAGATCTTGCCCTTTTTCTCCCTCTATCCATCCCTTTTTCTGTCTGTTTAACTCTGCCTTTCAAATAAGAAAATATTGTTCTTATATGAAAGAATCTGGCTTTTTGTAATGGTTTTATTGTAACAATTTCTAGTATTATAGTTCTTTAATGTAGATTGCTGTTACTGATTGAATTTGCTCTCCAAATATCCATGTGTTGATATCAAGTTTCATTGTCTCAGAATGTAGTTTTTAGAACTTTAAAAAGATAATCAAGCTAAACTAATTTATTCAAGTGGGATCTACTATAATACAATCATTGTCATTATAAAATGGCATATTTGCACACAGACATGCACTCAGGAAAACCTCACATGGTTAGGAGTGCACATATCAGACACTGCTCCTAAAAGCCAAGAGCTGCCAAGGATTACCAGTAAACCACCAGAAGTGCAGCCAGAGAATGAAAGAGAGTCCCAAAGTCCAAGAAGAAACCATCCTTGCTGCCATATTGTTCTTGCAGTTCTAACATCGGGGACTGTGAGACAATAAATGTCCGTTATTTAGACCGCTCAGGCTGTACTGTTTGGTGATTGTTTCTTGGGAATTATAATAACTGTTCAAAGAAGGACAGGAATATAATTTCACTGCATTTAAGGAGAAAATAAATTATTTTAAGAACTCTGTTATTCTTAGCAAAATAATGATAATGAGAGACTTTCTCCCTTAGTTAATAAAAAAGAAATGTTTAATTCTAAAAGTCTTTCTAGATAATTAACTAGAAATCATTAATGAATCCTGGTATTATGTCATTCTCATTGAATATGAGTTTATATACAAAATTTACATGAGTAAGAGAGGACATGTTTCAAGGACACTTAAATTCTCTGAGTGACAGGCACTTAGGCTAGCAGTAAATGTACCAATTAAGATATCTACTTCCTGTACTATAATACCTGAGTCAGACTCACAGCAATGGCTCCCGATTCCAACTTCTGGGTAACAGCCAGTGATAGCTCACATCAATGGGTTCCTTCATCCACAGGAAAGATTTGAACTGAGTGCCTGCCACCCAGTGCAGGAGAAGCACCCCTGTCATTTAGGAGAATGGACCTGTAGACCGGATCTCTCTCTCTCTCTCTTCATGCTGCCCCCACTTATCATTAATGATTTTGGTGCAGTAGCACCAGAGTATACACAGTCCCTTAGAAAATGGTGGAAATATTGCATCTTTATTTTCATTTCACAGGTTATAATACTATATGTATATGGGTACATAGCAGAAATTTTAATTTTACTTAGTTTTATTTATTTTAAATTCAGAGTGAAAAAGATGAGAGAAACAGAGAGAGAGAATTCCCATTCACTCATTCACACCTCAGATGCCCACATTAGCTGTGACCAACCTAGGCTGAACCAAAGAGCCTGGAATAACCATGTACCAAACACCTGTCTTGTAAAAATACTAGAACTGCCCCTTTTACCTTTTTCCTTTTTCCTTTTTTCTTTCTTTTTTGTTTCCCTTTTCTTTCTTATTTGCCGAAGCATAATGTTTAATTGAAAGTCCTTTGCTCTGGGAGTATTCCCAATTCTCTGTAAAGGGAGCTTCCTTTCTTCAAAAGGTAATACTGCTTTAATTTTCTGCAAGCAATCTTCTTTCATATTAATGTTAATGATTTTGAGATCAGCTTTGCACCTGGAAAATCAATAAAAGCATAAATGCTTTCCAATAGGAAAGCTGCAAGAACACTCTCTGGCATATGGAAATATCTGAAGACACTACTTAAAGATTACTGGCAACTGAGTTTTTTGAACAGTGAGGTAGCCATTCATAGCTTTTTGATGTTATTTATTACATTGCTAATTACAATACTGTACTCTTGTAGAATGCTACAGAACCCATGAACAAGATGTATCTTACTAGGTATAAGTGGCCTTTCAAAAACCAGACCAAAAAAAAAGCAATCAATAGAAAAATTAAGATCATTACAATGGGATAAAAATCAGACCTCAAAAATCACTACTTCTGATTATTCCTTCTCATATGCCTGTCTTCACAAAAAGACTGGATATTTCTGGTTTACCAGACTCATATACAGGCTTAATGAAATGCCTGACTTATCATCTGTGCTCAATAAATCTATTTTTCCATTAACTTGTAGGAAAGTAGATAGTACACAATAACAAATATTTGAAAGAATAAGGTGAATTTTCAATCAGTCTGAAAGTTTCACATTGATGAACATTGATATTATTTATTACCTTTAATGCCATTTCTGTAGCTTGACAACATAGAACTTATAAGGATCAGATTTTAAATATGAATGAAAGCATTTAATTTTAAAAGAAATATAATTATATTTAGGTTGTATTAAATCTTGCAATAAAAATACTCTGCACTTCCATTTGGCAGAAAGCAATTTTAATGTGAATAATAAACTTTCATATTGCTTTTTTCAATTCATGCTTTGCCTAAGTTGTTGAAAGTTTAAAGATTACAAATAAAATAAGTTATAGGTAACAAGTCAAATTTTTTACAAACTTGGGTATTAATATTCATGTCTATGCTTTGAGAAACCTTTTTTCTTAATTAATTGATTTCTGAAACATGAATCCCCTTCACTGAATGAAAATGCAAAGCGAGAAGTGTTCCTTCATAAAAATACACAGATGGCATGAATTAATGTAAGATTTACTGAGCTGCCTAGAAGAGTGCTAGAATCAGATATACATGGCACTACCAAGGAGTTAATGGGAGGCACAGACATAATCAACCCTTGCAATTAGTGAAAGATGACCATTAAGAGTCTGCACAAGTACTAAATGATGTCTTGAAATGTGATATCTTCATTAGTTTTAAAAAGAAATTGCCTAGGCCACCTAAAGGGCATTCCTCTTCAGATGGATTATTTCTCAGAAAGAAAGCAGGCAGTGGACTGTGCTCTTGGTTTAAAGCAAGCTGCGAAGAGAGGAGAGGACAAAATGACCTCTCAGATTCTGTTAAACTAAAATTCAGCTCAAACTCAACAACTATATATATATATAGTGTTATATATATATATATATATATATTCAACTTGTACCCTGTTAGCTTAATTGAGTTTCTTTTTATTCCAGATAAGAACAGAGCTCTTCTTTTTTCCATGAGTGAGTTTCAGAACTTCCAAGTTCCTAATTTATTGCTTATTAAATGTTTGTCAAATGAGGAGCTTGATCGGGCCTGTTAATTGGTATGGCTTCCTATATCCTGTCACATTGACTTGACCAGCAACATAGCAAAATAAAGATCTGCTAATTAGTTGTGTGAATCTGTTACAAGTAATTTCACACTGTGAATGCACACAGAAAACACTGAAAATGCTTTTCATTATCTTTTTCCTATTTTGTGGGGTTTTAAAATCCGAACTTAATACACATTAGTGACAAAAGTATAATGCAGTAGTTTCATGATTTCTTTTCAAAACATAGCAAAATAATTTAATTTATGTAAGGTAAAAAAACAATTTATATGATCCTGAGAAGCTAGTAATTTTAGACAGAATTATGTAGGAATATATTGGACTGGTACAGTGTGATTACAAACTAATACTCTGTAGCACCTGCCTTCCATATGGGTACCCGTTTCTGTCCCTGCTGTTATACTTCCTATCCAGCTTTCTATTTATGGCCTAGGAAAGCAGTGGAAGATGACTCAGTTCCTTGGGCCAACGCATCCATGTGGGAGACCCAGAGGAAACTCCTGTTCCTCAGCTTTGGACCACATGGTTCTGGTCTTTATGACTATTGGTGAGTGGACCAGTGAATGAAAGATTTCTCTTTCTCTCCTTCACTGTATCTGTAATTCTGACTTTCAAGAAATATAACTAAGTCTTTAGAATTATGGAAGAATATAATTTTTGCATTATATAGCAACCATGTAAAGTTATCTAAAAAGCAATTTGCTACCTGAAAAGTAAGAGAGAAATAAAAGGCATTCCTAACATCTCCAGGAATAATAATTGTAATAATAGAAGTAATGAAATGTTAATAATGCATCTTAGTTCCAATAGCTTTCTGGAAATATAGAACAGAATTTGTGTTGATCCAGCAGAATGCTATGTGACTTGAAGAATCTTTTGTTTCATTTCTCTCTGGTCATTGATAATGCCTTCTCTGGGGGTGAAAAAAATCCAGAATTTTTTTGTCTCTTGCAGCCAGTGAAATAGTCACTGAGGGTAAGAATATGCTGAAAATTCAATTTTAAATAAGTATTTCAAATTCAGTTTCTTGACACTGGGCATGAGAGGCAGCAGATGATGGCTAAAAACTTGGACTTTGACAACACACACACACACACACACACACACACACACACACACACACACACACACGAGACATGGCTGGAGCTCTGGCCTGGACCAACCCTGGGTATTGCAGGCATTTGAGAAACAAATTGGTGGATTGAAGATTCTCTCTCTCTCTCTCTCTCTCTCTCTCTCTCATTCTCTCTCTTCCTTCATCTCTCTCTCTCTTTTTATTCATGCTTTCAAATAAATCCTTAAAAACAAACATGATTAAAAAGATTTGAAAGAAATGAAAGAAAGTAGGGAAAAGAAGTGCTTAAAAAAGAAAGCAGGGCCTAGCACTGTGGCCTAGTGGCTTAAGTTCCCGCCTTGAATACGCCAGGATCCCATATGGGTGCCAGTTCTAATCCAGGCAGTCCCATTTTCCATCCATCTCCCTGCATGTGGCATGGGAAAGCAGTTGGGGACAGCCCAAATCTTAAGACTCTGCACCTGTGTAGGAGACCTGGAAGAGCTTCTGGCTCATGGCTTCAGATAGGCACAGCACTGGCCATTGCAGTCACTTGAGGAGTGAATCATCATATAGAAGATATTTCTCTCTGTCTCTCCTCTTTGCATTTCTGACTTTGCCTTAAAAATAAATTAATTGTAAAAAAAATAAGGCAAAATTACTGCAATATAAAAACAAAGAATTTAAACAAAGAACAACTGGCACCACCACTAACAACAACCAAAAGCTGTTTGCATGGCTCAAATGTATTATCTGAATAAAATAAACAGGGAAAACCATGAAGCCAATAGAGAAAAGTGTTGAGATTTACAAATGGCAAGAGAGGGGCCAAGAATACAAATACACTGAAGGGAACTCACATCACATTATATGCCCATGCTGGATGATGAGGTTTTACAAATCATGCTGAATTTCTCCTTTGATTTCACTGCAGGCAATTGAACCAGAAAAGAGAGGACTCCGGTTCTGAGGAGAGTTGCATTTTATCCTTTAGGGGAATTTTATTAAATTCTCCTAAGCTTAGAAATCATTCTAACAGAGCAAACACTGTGTAACTGTACATAGTATTAAATTTCATTTTAAAAATAAGCACTTTATCTTCTAATACTTTGTGATTCCACAAGTGCCCTGCCTTTAAAAAAATGTTGCTAGTAATATGTTAATCTGGAGAAAAATGTATGAGTTTCTCAAAAAGCTTTCACAAATATTATTTCATTTCACCTTGGCAACAGCCCTGTGAACTCTAATTACTAATTTACACAGGGAAAATTCCGAGAGAAGTAAAAGCTTAAATTTGGAGCTCCCCCACCACACAGTTCCATGTGTCACCTAATCCCACTTCTTTTCCTTTGTTAGTCATCATTTTGAGTAACATATCCTTCTTGTTCAACATTTAGGTCATTATTGGACAATCCTGTCACCAACAGTATGACTGATCATTAAGCCATATACTTTTCAATTCTTCCCAATAGGCTATTTCATTCTGTAAATAATTGTTTTGCAAATTTGTTAGAAAATTCCCAATTTCGTAATAATGATAATTACAGACCTTATTCCAAGTCTTGCAATAAAATCACAACCTCCCTTTTAACTGAATCTTTGCAAAATTCACATTTTGTCCTCAGCACTTCCAGGATGTATGACACACACAAAAAGGCAGAAAAGTGTTGGGGTGTAGTCCCTGTAGACAGGGACTGCCAGTAAACAGCAACAACAGTCAAAATAAGGAAACAAAACCTGTGCAAAGTCTTTTGGAGATGTAGTTGGAAGTTATTGTTCCATCCTATGCGCTCAATATGTTCCTATTATACTTTTGCAATGTGAGTTCCACTTTATAATAATTATCTGTTTATCCTTTAAAGTTTCAAAATTATGTTAGACATACTTACCAGTCTCAAACTCAAATAAGGCTATTTTTAAAGTTGGAAAACATTTAGAATATTTGGTCTCTGTATAATGAAAATAAAATGTTCTAGAGCTGGCTATGGATTAGTATCAAATAAAGAGTCAAACAACAGGAAATAGGAAAGTTCCCCCTCTGAGTAAGGGGTATCCCATTCCCTCATTTCCACATCTCTTCAAAAAAGAAGCATGGATATATCTTAATATACTTGACTTGAAAGATAGAACAGTTAGCAATGGACTGCCTAAAATGAATTAGTACATATTTATATCATGTCTGCTAGATAATTCATGAATATCTTGAACCCACATGTACATGCAGTGTCCCAGAGAATGACAACATAGATTTCAATTTCATGTATACATGTATTATTAAGAGCCATTTGAGTGGGATTATAAACCAGGAAATGAAGGAAGAGCACAAAATAAAACTTAGAAAATGAAAAATACCAGATAGTATTAGCGAGTAAAAATTGTAATTGCATGAAACAAAGATGATTTACTGGGGAATAATTTCTTATGCTTCAGGCAAAAATAATAGATCATGAAGGGTTCTGAATGCTGCACAATAACACACCAGCAGGGAGCTGACAAAATTGGAGCCATCCTTTATGAAGATTACTTAAAAAGAACTGTGTATGATAGACTGGGGGGATAAGACTGATAGGGATGCCAGTTATGAAGTTACAGTAATAATGAAGCTAAAACTTAGGACAGAACTGAGGGTAATTGCCATAGATTAGAAAGACAAAGATAAGTAAGAAGAGTATTTGAGAGATGGACCCCGGTGGTTTTGCCAACAATTCTATGTAATTCATTTTAGGCTAAGTTCTTCAGGTATTCCATCTCCCTTTGGCCTTGGCCTGTTGATCCAAGTTTCCAAACTCACTGACCTTGCTATAGCCTAACACTTATGAAACTGCATAGATTGATATGTGTAAGATAATTAGAAAAACATCCTCATTATTCAGAAATTCTGCAATATTATTGCACACAAAAAGTTCCAAGCTAATTCACCCTCTGTCTCTAAACCCTTCTGCTCATTTATTAGTTTGCATTTGGTACAGGTGAATTTAATTGAATTATGTAAAGAAGATGAAGGGCTATCTGACATCTAGAAAAATAAAATCTGCTCTAAAGCTTTTTAAAATTCAAAGCCAATTTTTAAATTTAAAATAAAGCTTGCCGAAGTGATTGATATGAACTGCACATTGTGATTAACAAACTGCAGGCAAGCATACATAAAGAGAACCAGTGCTGGGCCACTTCTGAGTTGAACCAAGGGAAAGCTTGAGGAAAACAGATATTCACAGAGCTAATTTTAAAGTACAATATTTATATATACATTCTCTCATAGAAGTGAAAATTGAGCACTATGCAAATTTTATTGACTTCAACCATTCTCAAAGGAACAGTTAAAGGACATGTTTGTACTGTTGCTAACAAAAACAACTCACAGTAAATTTGTTAACTGAAAGTATCTGCTGTGTACTAGCTTCACGTACTGAAGTAAGCACTTTTACCATGTTTTTCTCTCTCTCTATGTCCCTATAAAAACCTTGGCAGAATGCGTGAAGATACAATTTTAAGAATTGTGAATTTTTCAACAGGCACTGCCTGGGTAGCGAACAGTGGCGATTTGAAGAATCATAGAGAGAATCAGTAGTGAGTCTAGCATTTTTTTTTTCTTCCTCGGTATTTCTTACCTAAAATCGGTGTAGTCCAAATCCTGGATGTGGGTATCCTGGAGGTAGACTAAAATTTCCAGGAGACATTCTTTAGTCTTGGGTCCAAGAAATACTTTGGATTTGGAAGTAATACACACAAAGGAACCCTTCAGGAAACTGCCTATAATGGAGCAGAATTTTTTTTTTTCCAAGTACTGAAACTATTGTCCCACAAAAGTGGGATGGATTATCTTTGCAATTTTTCGTTAGTGTTGGTCTTTGCCCCAAATTGGCCATAGCCATGGAAATTTATGAGCAAGTATGAAATCACAAAAAATCCCACATTTTTGGCCAAAGAAACATAAAGGGGCACTCTAGGGAACCAGAAAGTGCTGTGAAAAATTGCAAAGAAGGTAAAAAAATGCAACTCATTAAGTTAGTTATAAAAATTCCAGGCTCCTTTCCCAGTGATGTGCCTGTGTGAATTTAATCCTGATCAGCAAAGTGAACAAAACCTTGAAAACTAATAGGAAACACTCTGAGCCCATTAGGCCACTGGGTGATGTCTTTGTGGGACAGTCTTCCACAAGACAGAACTGCTCAGTGTTTGAAGACTGAGCTGATATTGAAACCATAGACCTGCACAAATAAATTGAGTTATTATTTCTCTGTCTCCTAATAGGGAATCAACCTTTTGCTGTGTAAATTAAAATGCCTTTTCATTAGGTTAATTGCTTAATGCAACTGTATTTACAACAACAATCACAGCACAACTTGCTCTGATTCAATCAGTGAATAGTATCATAGTTTTCATCTCTTGTTTTTATAATAATGTTCACTTTTTCCTTGTGTAGTTGAATGCATGCATTAAAGCCATATTGGAAAATGCAGATATTTCAAAAAAAGAAAAACTTGTCTAAAGTTTCCACAAGAGAAGTGTAGTAAATTGCACATAGAGATTGTAATTTTCTACATTTTGACAATCCTCAAACCATCAACACAGTAAAAAAAATTTAACATACCCACTGGCCCCCAAAATGTATCCCTTTGTGATAATGCCGTTCTGCTTCTCATCTTGCTTCAAAAAAAGTGCTATGCTTTCTGACCTAAGATGAATTTAGTCTAAACTACACTGACTGTTGGCCTGTTTGACCACAGAGTAATTGATCCCCTCTAAAATTCAGTAATAACAATCATGTTGTTGTTGTCTTTGTTTCCAAGAACTATGGAGGAAAAAAGTTTTTTATTCTATTAAAATTTTTGTTTATAATTTCTTTAAAAATATCTTATTCATTTCATTTGCCTAGAGTTTTGAGTTGGACTGTATATATTTTTTTTAATTTCTAACAGCATTCTTTACATTCCAAAATTAAGCACTTTATTATAGATGAATATATTACTTTAGAATGTTTCTCATTTATTTATTTGGAACACATAATTCCAGAAAGGGAGAGGCAGAAAGAGTTCATTTCTCACCACATACACATTTTTAAAAATCAGTTTTAAAAAATGTACTTCAGTAATAAATTTGCATATGAAAAGGAGGAAATGAAAGTATGTGGGGGAAAGTAACATTTCACCTGAAATCTTTACCAAAACATCAGTAACTTTAAACATGAACACACTTACATAAGTGCAAACTTAAATGAAATTTACGGATTCATCCTAAACAGTCATTGTTCTTTACATGCAAAATAAATAGACAATGGCACAACTACGTAAAGCAAAGCTGTTGTCTATCTCAACTTCAGCATGACATTTAAAATTGTCATTAGTGCTTGTGATGTTGTCTTAATGTGAGAAAGTTCCTTGGTAGCTGAATGTCCCGGACCTGTGTCATTCTGGGCTAGTTTTGTTCTCAGTTGTCGCTATGTGTAACCAGTATACATGTGGGGCTCCGGGGCAAAGAGGTCACTAAGTCAATAAGATGGCGACTAAGGTCAGTCCAGGTCACTGGCGGCAAGATGGCGGCCAAGGACAGAGCCCTGGGCGTGAACCAGGGCAGCAGTCACGTAACTCCAAGGAAATACTGATTAACCAGGACCATCTCACTCACCTACCCCTGGCCTATGGGAGATGGCTTCCACAGTCATTCTCCTAGTAATTGGCTCCTAGTTTCTCTCCTCCTGAAATTCATGGTATTTCTGAAATTCCTGGTCTAAGACTATCCCTTACCCTATGTAAGAAATTGAATTTCCCCAATAAATCGGTACTGCTTGGACAGAAGCCCTGTCCATCTGTTTGTTTCTCACGGGCCGGGAGGCTGGGTTGCGGGCAGCAGGCTCATCCCCTCTGGCAATGGGGTACTACAGGAATCTGTAGGGGAGACCCCCGCAGTGTATATAAGTAGTTTTTCAGGTGTCTCAGTCAAGGATTTGGAAAAAAAAAAAGCAGTGCTATCATGCAGTTTTTCACATTATTTGATATACTGTTCTGAGAATATCCTCCACTTGGTGCTGTGCATAATCTGATCCATGTGTTCTTTGTTTCTTCAATCATGAAGAAAGCTACAAGGAACAGATATTAACACAGAGATGTAAAATAAAATCACATACATGCTGCTTAGTGACACACTTGCTTTTTTAGCATTATTTTTTCTGTCATTTTTTTCAGATATGCCTTTTTATTAATAGAGACATTTAAGTGACTTGGCAGGACACAGATCACCAAATTTTGAGAATAGTTTATCATTTGATCAATACTTACTCTGAAACTCCAAAGGATTTCATGGCTGCCATGACAATCACAGATTCCCCACATTCAACTTCTGGATCTCTGCACTACACAGCTTTCAGTCAGGTGTAGAAATAACCACTTTATTGTGGTCCAGTCAGATATATGAGCATGCTTACAGGGATCCAAAAAAAATTAGGACACAGGGTAGCATTTTCTAAATGTGAAAGAAAGTTCTCTGTAACAGGACATTTGAAGATGCACACAAAATCCTACCAAATAGGAAACATACTCATGGAAAAACTGGACTTTAATCTGTAATTTCAGATGTCATATTCTAATCTTGTGACAACTAGTAAAACCAGTAAGTGTCAAAATGTGTAATATTTTCTTTACAAATGTAAACACTGACAAACAAAGTGAAGGCAATAAAAAAGAGACGCATCTTATAAACTGTATCTAAATTGGTAAATATTTTAGAAACAACTTTGTTTTTCAAATTACATTGCAAATAGAAGTAACCTGTGGTGTCTGAAGCTATTTTGAGTGGCTTTTATAGTGAGGATACAAATTACAGCAAATAAAAATCTTGAGGCATGCAGTCAAGGGCAGTTCAATTCTCTTGTCATCCTCATAAATAGAAGGCAACAACTGTCTCTTTCTGAGTACTTAAGCTGTGTGGGAAGAAAGTAAAGACAGGAAAACCAAATTAAGAGCAACAGCAAAGCTTTCCTGGGCTTTTGAGTCTAGGGTCACTGCCCTTAAGCCTCTTTTTCCATATATTGCTGTGGTATGTGAGCTACTGGATTTCCAAACAGCTCCAAATATTGCCCAGCCTTTGGAACATGACCCTGGAGGTGAGATGAGAGTGAGAGAAAGGGCTTATCCTCACTCAGACCTTGCCCACTCTTCCTGACAAGCGTTAGCCACAAGGAATAGGAAACTAGGCATGATTCTGTGCATACTGTATTGATTTCTATTCATTAGTGGGGACAGTAGAGAAGGACATTTCATCATCTCTATTTTAAGCACAGTGTATGAACGCCACTGTCTAACAATGCTATTTCCAGAATGGCTGCGGTCTGTCTCATTCACAGGATGCTCATGAAAACGAGAGAGCAAATGGGAGATGATCTGCAGCTATAATGGTGTACAGATATATGGAACTCTGTAATAAGAATAGCAAAGTATCAGTGAAATTTTTCACTATTGCAACTCAGATGATATTACTTCATCTGTAAAGCACATGATATATTTCTTCTTAGATGGTATCACTAATCTTCATAGAGTAAATAGTTGGATGTTGCTGGTGTTAATCTTGAACAAAATCTTGAATATGTGTTTCTTTAGCTGGAATAATCAGAGGATGAAATAATTGAATAGGTGCTATAATTTTTAAAGAGCCACAACTAGTCTGTATTATACACATAAATATAGGAAATAACTAAACGTGTTTCCTGCTGGCACTTAACATGATGGTTTTCTGAACCTGTTGTTACCTTCAATAGATGGAGGGAGTGTTCTCCACTCTGATGAGTAGATGGTTTCTTAAGTTCCAAGGGACTCTAAGTCTACCTGGCAGCCACAGTGGCTGACTTCAGGGGTGATCTTCCAGTGTCCTGCATTTCCCTCTCATTCTTCCTTAAAGGTTGACTTCCTGTGTCTATGGAAGAAAAAAGGAAAAATAAAAAGCACTTGTACATGGTCTTCAATAAAGACATTTGCAAGGTTTCAGAGAATCGTTTATCCAGAATAAAATGGTAAACGAATGATTCAATAGCACAACTATATTTCCTACATTTTGGCTGTCTTTATTGAGACATTTGTAAGTCTACATTTGTTTTATCTCTTTTTCCCTATATTATATTGACCCTGGTTGAACACCATCCTGATGGCTAAATCAGTTTTTCAGGCCAAACATAGGGCATGTCAACACATATTGAATACTCTCAATTTCTGTTGGTAATTTTCTTCATTTATTTATAAAATCACAATTCACATTCTACCTACTGGCAACTTTTCCCATTAAAATATGCTTGCCCACAAATTAGCCATCTTGCCTCTAGAATCTGTTATTTTGTCTTACTGAGTTAAATGCCCAGAGTGAGTGAGACAGGAAAAGACCTGAGAAATTGTGAATCATGTGCCAGTCCAAAGATATTACACAGAGTTTGTAAACATATAGAGCAAAAAGTAGAAGCTTATTTTGAGGAAAATATCATTTGGAATAATAATTGATTTGGTTGTGTTTTTCAAATACTGTTTTGCGTAGGCCATACTGTTTCTGGGTGACTCTCACAAAGCTTCAGATAAACCAATTATAGGAGAGGTCAGCTCTGAGAGGATGAGAATATACTCAATTAACAATTGAAGGATACTGCATTGTGATACATAAAAGACCATTAAGGAGTGGTGTCTAGCCATATGATGGTTGTTCTCATTGTGCCTTGTACCCGATTGCTCTTAACTGTGCACTTAGCTTCACTTTCCTCCTAACAATTTTACTCTGTGCAGCGAGCTTATGTCATCATAAACCCTCATTGTTGAATAAGGTCAGTTCAGTGATAGCAAGAGACTGATAATACAACTGTAAGCTTGACAGCCATGTCAAAACAACCTTGCCTCAGAACTGCACATCAAGATGGCATGTCCAAAAACTCTGCCATCAGAATGGTTTAGCAAGGAAGTTGCATCAGTTAAAGAAGTCCTACCAGCATGTCCTAGTCACATCTAGGTCTTCTTGTACAACCCCAGAAAAAGACTACAGTTCCCAGGATGAACAGGAACGAAGATGTGGCTTAATGCACCACAGAGGAACACAGCACACATGGATCTTGTGAAGAGTAAGAAGGGAGAAAAACCAAATTGCCTAAACAACTTTTCAATTGCTTTTTGTATGCTTGAGAAAGGGCTGGTCAGAAGAATCTTGAAATAGTTCTTTAATCAAAAGCTCTGTTTTGGCTTTTATGAAGGGTAGCATTTGCTGCTTGACAAAATTGGGATCTTTTTTCTTCAAATATCTTAAAATAGTAGTCCTCCTCAAAGTAGCAATTCAAGTGCCTATCAAGCCTAGAAATAAAATGCTTAGTAAGGATGAAATACAATGTGATTTTCTGCCAAGTCTAAATCCAGTCTTAAAGAAGTCTTAATAAGCCTATGGATAATTTACTTTTGCTTCAATAATAGCATACTTGTCATGTGGTTCAATTTGAGGTAAGGGTACCTTGGGTCTTATTCCCTGTCAGTACCAAGATATGTTAGAAAACTCAAAGAGCTTTTACATGTAGGTCATAAAAGAATTTAATTCTGATTTCTGACTTTATCATTTTTTTTTCTTCTAGCTTCCCCTTGCATGCCTTAGAACATATATTATGTGGCCTTAAAACACTGATCTGAGGAAGGAATCACTTTGGGGAAGTTGATGTGACCTCTGAGGACAGTCATTACCCTAGAGGTTGGATTAGTTACAATCTTCGTAAGAGGAGCATTTTGGAAAAATACTGGTGTAGTTCAACAGAAATGGAGATTTCTTGTCAATGGGCATAAGATAGACCTTATTTTTCATAGCTATCCAGACTTCTGTCTGGACTTGTTCATCAGATTCCAGCAGTTAGGCCCCAATCTGCTTCCCTCCATTAATCTCATCACTGGCAGTGAAGAACATAACCTCTCAAGCCAGAGTCTTTCATGTCACTACTCTTCTGGAAAAGGTACTTCTACTTTACATTTCCTGTTTTTCTGTATTCCTTAGTTTTTAGGTTTTAGCATTGGTCCTGCTTACCATAGACTTATAGCTTATATTCAAAGTTACATGCATAAGAAGGTTGCACTCACACTAATTAATGCCGTGATTGGATGCTGGCTGGGTTGCCTAATAGCCTCTCCTAACTTTACCACGTAAAATAGGGACTGGTACTTTAACACAACTTCTGAATTTTAGTACATGCACTGACTGAGCACATTACTAGTAAAATAGACTGCACACTGACTATGGTCATGTTAGGAAACCCTGCAAATGTATGATCTTATGGTTTGGTTGAGCCTACACAAAAGAGTAAATATAGATATAGGGGGCCACTGAGGGCTTGTTTGATGGGTGTGGAACGACTCCTCCTGGTGTGGAACGACCAGGCCACTACACTCACAGTGCTGTGATGAACAGACATAGAGTAAGATCTTTGCAGTCATCCATGACCACTGCTTTGGGATAACTTTCCAGAAGGGTTTTCTGAGCAACAGATAATGATGAATTACAGAATAAGGGCTGTGAATTGAAACACAAAGAAGAGATCTTGGAAGATGGCCGACCTCGAGGAGCTGGTATAAGGTGGAGAACAAAGAGAGGAGGACTGATCCAGCAGAGGAACAAACCAGGAGACACAGACTTACAGGGAGAGGAGTGGAAAGGTCACTAGACTTCACTGAAGTAAGAAGATCAACACAGCTTGGAGGGACAGTAAGAAAAAGAAAGAAAGGACAGCACACCGCACAAGACTTGGTGAGTTGCAGTCCCAGGCAGGGGTAAGGTCGGCGTAGTCTCAGCCGATCCAGGGAAGACAAGGGCAGCTGCAAAAACAAGTTCCCACACCAGCAGGAGCCACAGACCACTGGAGCCCTGGAAACCCTAAGGGTGGCTACAGGTTTGAACATACGGACAATCAACCCCTGCAGAGGTTGAGGACAAACAGGGGAAGGGGTCCCAGCAGAACACCTGCCAACAGGTCAGCACCATTGAGAGAGTGCAGAAGGGGCTGGAGCCATTCTCGGGGACTGGGTCACAGAAATTCGGCTCCAAAGCGTGGATTCACTGTGGGGTTTGCTGCTGTGATAGGCCTGAGCCCAAAGGTGGGGCACCACACCTCAGAGTCGGCAAACCTAGATGGAGGTGCGGGCTAGCAGGGACATGACTGTGCGCCTTACAGCTGGAGAGCACATCTGAGAGAGTGCGGCAGGAAGCCTCACTATGCCTGGACAACCCAAGCTTTTCTGACCCAACTCAGAGCTGCGGATTTCAAGCTGCAGGAAACTGGAAATTCCAGCGGAGACCATCTTTCCTAACCCAGCTTGGGGCTGTAAATTCCAAGCCACAAGCAGGCAGCTGGAGGCTCATGCGGAATCCCCTACTGTGCTCAGCTCCTAGCCCAGTGGTGGGGCTCCACTAAACAGTCTACTGATCCAGAGAGAGGCACGGGCTAGCAGGACCACCACAGTGTGTCTCACAGTGGCACAGCACCTTTGAGAGTGCAACAGGGACACTCACTAGACCAGGGGACGCCAAGTTGTCCCAAACCAGCTCAGGTCTGCGAATTCCGAGCCACAGGCAACTGGAAGCTCTGGTGGAACCCCCTGCCATGCTCAGCCCCAATTCAAGAGGCAGGGCGGCACTGCTCCACACAGCTAGCTGACCCGGGCAGGGTCACAGGCTAGCAGGCTTGCAGGGACACAACAGAGTGTCTCACAGTGGGACAGCGCCTTTGAGAGAGTGTAACAGGTAGAGCAGCCTTGCACTAGGGCCAGGCCCACAGAGCCTGCTGACCCTGGGAAAGAGCAGCAGGTGGCTGGAGCCTGGGGCAGAAGCCCCTGCTGTGCTCAGCTCCAACCCGAGGTGGGGCACCACTCAATCAAGTCTACTGATCCGGACAGAGGCATGGGCTAGCAGGACCATGACAGTGTGTCTCACAGTGGCACAGCACCTGTGAGAGAGTGCAGCAGGGAGCCTCACTACACCTGAGCAAGCCAAGCTTCCAAAACCCAGCTTGGGGCTGTGGATTCAAAGCTGGACTCCAAGCCACAGACAGCTGGAGACTCGCGTGGAATCCCCCTGCCATGCTCAGCTCCTACCCCAGAGGCGGGGCACCACTCATCAGAGTCTACTGACCAGGACAGAGGCACGGGCTTGCAGGGACACAACAGTGTGTCTCACAGTGGGACAGCGCCTTTGAGAGAGTGTAACAGGTAGAGCAGCTTTGCACTAGGGGCAGGACCACAGAGCCTTCTGACCGAACTCAGGGTCAGAAAGAGCAGCAGGTGGCAGCAGACTGTGGTGCAACCCCCTGCTGTGCTCAGCTCCAACCCCAGAGGCAGGGGGCACTGCCCAATAGAGTCTGCTGACCTGGGTGGAAGTGTAGGCAAGTGGGCCACAGCAGTGTTTCCCAACAGGGGAGCACATTTGTGAGAATGTGGCAGGGTGTGGAACCACATGCTCTATATCTGCCCAGAGCAAAGACAAGAAACCCAAGGCTACAAAATCTCTCATCCACACTCTATCCCTGTTGGCACACACAAGACAATACCTAACCGAGGAAATAGAAGCAGGCTGACCGAGAAGGGCAGGCATAGAGGAGAACGTGATACAAGAGGGATGAAAGATAGCTGAGGGAAGAGCAGCAGACCAGAAACCTGCAGGGAAGAGTGCTTGAAGCGTCCCTGAACACGCACCAACCAAGAAGAATCACGCAACTTGGAAGGAATCCAGAGAAAGTAAGCAGGGAACACAGCAACCCGCCCAGAAGGTGGAAAAAATAACACAATGAGAAAAAGCATCAGAAAAAGCAATGACTCAGTTGAGAGAGCCACCACCCCACCAAATAAGGGCCAAAAGCCATTATCAATATCGGAGATGCGAGATGAAGACATGGAAGATTTACCAGACAAGGAATTTAAAAAAAAAAATGTTAAAATTCGTCAGAGACAATGAGAAGTGGGAATACTTCAAAAACAACGTAGTCACAGAAATACAATAAGTCAAAACTAAAATTGCTGACCTGGAATTCAAAATTGAAAGTGTGACCAACAGAATAAATATGGCAGAGGAAAGGATCTCTGAAGTGGAATACACAGAAAGTGAAGATACCCAGCTAGTTAAACAGCTGGAGACAAGCCTCAACAAAGCTAATAGAATGATACAAGAAATGAAAGATCACCTCAGAAAATCGAATATTCGGATCATGGGCCTTCCCGAAGGAGTGAAAAGAGAGTCAGGAATGCAAGTGGTGCTCAACAAAATTATACAGGAAAACTTCCAAAACACTTGGAGCATGAATCCAAACCACATACAGGATGGACAGAGAACTCCCAAAGGCATGATCCAAAGAGATCTTCACCCAGACACATGGTGCTCAATTCCTTTTCCAACGAAGACAAAGAAAGAATCCTGAGACAAGTACGAAGCAGAGAAAAGATCACATACAGGGGAAAACCAATCAGAATCACTGCTGACTTTTCAGAAGAGACCCTACAAGCAAGGAGAGAATGGACAAAGATCTTCCAAGTCCTGAAACAAAACAACTGTCAACCAAGAATAATGTACCCAGCAAAGATCTCATTTGTATATGAAAACGAAATCAGAAACTTCCACAGCAAAGAAAAACTAGAAGAATATGTCAACACAAAATCAGCTATGCAAAATCTCCTTAGAAATGCGCTAAATCCAGAAAAAAAAGGAGGCAAACCACAAACAAAGATGGTAAACAGGAAGGTCTCCAAACTAAAGCCCACACAAAGAAGGGCAATTACACAGATAACAACACACACAAAACACAATCACATGGCAGGGAAAAATCACAACCTCTCAATTTTAACTCTCAACATAAATTGTCTAAACTCAACAATCAAAAGACACAGATTAACAGAATGGGTCATCAAACAAGACCCAACTATCTGTTGCCTACAAGAAACACATCTAACCAGAAAAGATGCAAAGAAACTGAAAGTGAAGGGATGGAAAAAGATATTTCATGCCAATGGATGAGAAAAAAAGCTGGGGTAGCTGTCCTAATTTCAGATGAAATAGACTTCAATGTAACTAACATCAAAAGAGACAGGGAAGGCCATGTTGTACTGGTGAAAGGAATGATCCATCAAGAAGCAATCACCATCATTAATATTTATGCACCAAATTCCAACGCACCTAGTTACGTGAAGCAATTACTTACAGAACTAAGGGGAGACATAGATACTCACATAATATTTGTAGATGATCTCATCACACATTTAACATCAATGGATAGGTCTACAAAACAAAAACTCAACAAAGAAACAACAGAGCTCACACAAACAATAGAACAACTGGATTTAGTAGACATCTATAGAACATTTTATCCCAAGGCCACAGACTATACATTCTTCTCAGTGGTGCACTGTACCTTCTCCTGAATCAACCATATGATAGGACACAAAGCGAATCTAAATAACTTCCAAAAGATTAGAATCATATCATGTACCCTCTCAGACCACCATGGAATGAAACTGGAAATCAACAACTCAAAACTCCCCAGGAAATATAGACACTCTTAGAAGTTGAACAATATGCTATTAATTTCAGAGAAGAAATTAAAGATGAGATCAAAAAATTTATGGAAACCCATGAAAACTCCGACACAACATTCCAAAACTTGTGGGACACCGCCAAAGCAGTGCTACAGGGTAAACTCGTCGCAATCAGAGCCCATGTCAAGGCCCAAGAAAGACGCCAAATACAGGAACTAACGACACACCTCCAGGAACTGAAAAAAACAGCAACAGAAGAGCCCCACACACAATAGGAAACAAGAAATCATCAAAACAAGGGAGGAGATAAACCAGATAGAAATAAAAAAAAATATATATACATAAAATCAACAAATCAAAAAGTTGGTTTTTTGAGAAAATAAACAAAATAGGCATTCCACTGGCACAATTGACTGAAAGAAAAAAAAAATAAACCAAGGAAAAGCAAGAATCAACACCAGCATTAAAGATGAAAAAGGCAACATAACAGACACTGCAACCATTAAGAAAATAATTAGAAATTACTACAAAGAACTGTACTCCAATAAATTTGAGGACCCCCAAGAAATGGAAAAGCTGGTAGATTTCCACCACTTACCAAAACTTAGTCCAGAGGCAACAGAAGAATTAAATAAACCCATAACCGAGGCAGAGATTGAAGCAGTCATCAAGGATCTCCCAACAAAGAAAAGCCCAGGCTCAGACGACTTCACTAAAGAATTCTACAAAACATTCCAAACAGAACTAACCCCAATCCTCTACAAACTCTTCAAAACAATAGAGAAGGAAGCAACCCTTCCAAACTCATTCTATGAAGCCAACATCACCTTAATCCCAAAACTGGACAGAGAACCATCAGAGAAGGAAAACTATAGACCTATCTCTCTGATGAACATTGATGCTAAAATTCTCAACAAAATCCTAGCCAATAGAATTCAAAAAATCATCAGACAGATCATTCATCCGGATCAAGTAGGATTCATCCCTGGAATGCAGGGATGGTTCAACATTCAGAAATCCATAAATGTAATACACCACATCCAAAAACTGAAAAACAAGAACCACATAATAGTAACAATAGTCACAGAAAAAGCTTTCGATAAAATCCAACACCTCTTCATGCTAAAAACTCTAGCCAAAGTAGGCATAGATGGAAAAATCCACAACATAATCAAAGCAATTTATGAAAAACCCAACGCCAGTATCATACTGAATGGAGAAAAGCTAGAACCCTTCCCACTGAGATCTGGAACAAGACAAGGATGCCCGCTATCACCACTGCTATTCAACATAGTCCTAGAGGTACTTGCAGAGGCCATAAGACAAGAAAAAGAAATCAAAGGCATACGAATGAGAAACCAAGAGGTCAAGCTTTCACTATATGCAGATGACATATTCCTGTACATAGAAAAACCAGGAGACTCAATACAGAAACTGCTAGAACTTATACAAGAGTTTGGCAGAGTGGCGGGGTACAAAATTAATGAACAAAAATCAACAGCCATTGTGTACGCAAATAACCCAAGATGGAAAAAGATCTAACCAGCAAGATACCATTCAAAATAACAGAGAAAGGTATGAAGTATCTGGGAATCCATCTAACCAAGAGTGTAGGAGACCTATTTGAAGAAAACTACAAACTATTCAAAAAGGAAATTGAACAAGACCTCAAAAGATGGAATAACATCCCATGCTCCTGGATAGGCAAAATAAATATCATTAAAATGTCTATACTACCACAAGCAATATACATTTTCAACGCAATTCCAATCAAATTGCCCAAAACATTCTTCACGGAACTGGATACAATGATTCAAAAGTTCATCTGGAAGCACAAAAACCACGAATAACTAGAACCATCCTAAAGAACAAGAGGTTAGCAGGGGGAATCACAATTCCGGACCTCTGGACATACAATAGAGCAGTGGTTATCAAAACAGCCTGGTACTGGCACAAAGATAGAGAGGAAGATCAATGGAAAAGAATAGAAGCACCAAAAGGGAACCCACACAGATACAGCCAATTAATCTTTGACAAAAAGACCAATGACAGTCCATGCAAATGGGAAGGCCTCTTCAGTAAATGTTGTTGGGACAACTGGCTGATAGCCTGCAGAAACAAAAGGATAGACCCACATCTATCACCATACACTAAGATCCAATCTACATGGATAAAAGACCTAAACCTACATCCAGAAACCTTCAAACTTTTGGAAGAATATATAGGAAATACCCTGCAAGACCTAGGAGTAGGTCCTGACTTTCTAAGAAGGACACCAAAAGCAATAGCAGTTGAGAACAGAATAAACAAATGGGACCTCATCAAACTAAGAAGCTTCTGTACAGCAAGGGAAACAATCAACAAAGTAAAAAAGCAACCCACAGAGTGGGAGAAGATCTTTGCACACTACATAGGTGATAGGGGGCTAATTTCCAGGATATACAAAGAACTTCAAAACAACCAAAAAACCAAAACAAACAAGCCACTCAAGAAATGGGCACGGGAAATGGGCAAACATTTCACAAAGGAACAAGCCCAAATGGCAAACAAACGTGAAAAAATGCTCCAGATCCCTGGCAATAAGGGAAATCCAAATTAAGACATCGATGAGGTACCACCTAACACCAGTAAGATTGACCCACATAAAAAAGAACACCAACGATACTTGTTGGCAAGGATGTGGGGAAAAGGGAACCCTACTCCACTGCTGGTGGGGCTGCAGGTTGGTACAGCCTTTATAGAAATCAGTATGGAGAACACTTAAACAACTCAAAATCTGCATACCATATGGCCCAGCAATAGCACTCCTAGGAATATTAGGAGTTTCATGACAAACCAACATGTCCCCCTATGTTCATAGCAGCACAATCAGTAATTGCAAAAACATGGAAGCAACTGAAATGCCCATCAGCAGAAGATTGGATAAGAGAGCTTTGGTTCATCTACTCCATGGAATACTACTCAGCTTTAAAAAACACAAAATGCAGTTCTCTGTGGCTAAATGGGCCCAACTGGAAACTATAATGCTAAGGGAAATGAGTGAATCCCAAAAGGTTAGATACCACATGTTTGCCTTGATTTAACCTGTATTTTTTTATCCTGTCATTGATACTGTCTGAAAACATGTGTTTCGAAATATTGAACTTACATTATTTTTAACATATTGTTACTCAATACTATGTCAATCAATTCCATAACACTATATCTTGTTGCTGATGTTTTGTTGGGGCTTTTAACTGACTGGGATTTTACTCTGTTAGCTTTGCCTTCATACCAGGGAAGGCCTCCCCAAGAAGCCGTTAAATGTTCTCAGGACAATAAGATGCTAGACTCAATGCTGGGTATGTGTTCCAATAAAGGAATTTCAACTGAATTTGAACTGTGGTTATGCACCATGCGGGGAGGGTTGTGGGAGGAGTGGGGGAAATCCAAGCACCTATAAAACTGTATTACATAATACAATGTTATTAACAATAAAATAAATTAATTAAAAAGTAAATACAAAGAGGTAAATTGCCAGGTGACTTTTACAAATCCTTTAAACACATGATATTTCTACACTGAAATCAACTTGTAATTTTATTCAGGCTTGGAGTAAAATAAAGTATACATACATAAGTATAATCAAATAAAGAAGAGGCTGGTCCTGGAGCACTGCGAGTTGAGTCACTGCATACAGTATTAGCAACCTATATGGATGCCAATTTAAAGTATGGGCTGCTTTGATTCCAATACAGCTCTTGGCTAACATGCCTGGGAAAGCAGTAAAAGATGACCAAAGTCCTTGAGACCAGGATCAGGTTTCTGGTTTCTGCCTCTTGCCTGTCCCTATCCTGTTTGTTGGAGCCGTTTTAGGAATGATCCACTGGATGGAAGAGTCTCTCTCTCTCTCTGTCTCTCTCTCTCTTTCTTTCTCTCTCTCACTCTTTCCTTTTCAAATAAAGACAATCAATCTGAAAAAAGGAGAAAGGAAGTCACCAAATTTTTCAAAAAGTTGATTATGAACTCAACATCATTCAGCTTTGAATTTGTATTTTTACTATTATTGTCCATTAATACTTCCAACCAATGTATACCTTTTATGGAAAAGGGAAAGTCAGATATACAGAGAGGAGGAGAGACAAACAAGAAGATCTTCCGTCCGCTGATTCACTCTCCAAGTGGTCGCAACAGCCAGAGCTGAGCCATTATGAGGCCAGCAGCCATGAGCCTCTTCCATGTCTCACATGCAGGTGCAGGGTCCCAAGGCCTTCAGCATCCTTGACTGCTTTCCCAGGCCAGAAGCAGGAAGCTGGATGGGAAGCAGGATCACCAGGACACAAAATGGTGCCTATGTGAAATTCCTGGTGTGTACAAACTGAGGATTTTATGACCCTTTTATTGTTTCTGATTCAATTTGTTCTTCATTTTATAATTAAGCAGAGACTGAAAGCCCCATCATTTTTATATAATAAAGGAAATGGTGACTGGTATAGACAGGGCAGAAATGCTACTCTTCTTGTCTTTGCTGCAATGTCTTTTGATCTTTTATTTTTTAAATTTATTGTTTAACATTAGAAAAAGCATTGAAAATAGTATAATTTATTTACATGAAAAATATTTGTATTTATTTGTAAGGAAGAGAGAGAAAGAGAGATATTTCCAACCATGGGTTCACTCCCCAGATAGCTGCAAGTGACCAGACTGGGCCAGAACAAAACCAGGAGCCAGGAGCTTCATGGTCGTCCTGATAGGTGAATGGTGAAGTACTTCTCCGTAGAGTTTCTATGTGCACTAGTAGGGAGCTAGATTAGAACTAAATCATCTGGGAGTCACATTGGTCCTTCTAATGTGCTGGTACTTCAGGCAGTGGCCTAAACTGCTGGGCCATATCGTAGATTCCATGAATTTTTCTATTCTAGTGAAAAACCAGACCTGAGTTGAAGGACTCCCTGTAGAGCTGGGCTTCATCTTAAGTGACATAACCCGAATCCACAAAACTGGAGACCATCCAAGAAAGCTACAGCTGCCCAGCAGGGATGTGCGAACCCTTGGCCAGGCTGGTCAAGCATGATTAAGAGAAAAAAAAATGTGTTTCATCTGGTTCAGCAGCAAAACCTACGAATCAATCATTTTTTTCCCTTAAGGGAGTTCTGCATTAACTCAGTTCCCCTGACTTTCTCCTGAATTGTAGGTTTTAAAGTCAGTTTTCTGTAGAGAACTATGAATGTAGCAGTGAGAGTATCCAGTGAGATTTGTAATTCTTCTCCACCCACTCACCAGGAAGAGAAAAATGCTGATCTATCATCCTAGAGCCCATAGAGTTGGTTCCTTAATTTTCTAAATTATGTTCCTTGAATTACAGTGCATACTACTCTATCCTTTCCTTAATGTCAAACTGTGCTACATCTTCTTTCCAATCATTAACCATTTGATAAAGTTTTCTATTACCAGTCCTAAGTACCTTCAGGAATTCAGAGTTCATTTTCTGAGTTTAACCACATTACATTCCCTGAACCATTTTTAAAAATCTGTTAATTGTATTCTATCTAGCCTGATTTTTATCAGTGAAGTATCCATTACCTGATCTAATTAAAAATCTAAAATGCTCCTTTATTATTAATGCAAATATACTGACAATTATCTAAAATAATTGTCCCTAAAAACTGATGAAAATAAGCCCTATTTGCCATGCACACTCATTTGCTATCTTTCTTGGCAAATCACCTTTCAAATGGTCAAATACAAATGCTTAGATAAACTGCATATTGGTGTATACACATAAAGATCTATTTATAGATTCACATATGTAAAATATACTCCATATATATATTTGATCATACTGTGTTCTGGCAGGATACTACAAAAGGACTAAGTACAATTTATTAGTCTTCTTCTAAAGTCATTTGATAAAACTTCATTTTATAGTTTCATATAGTTAAAATTGTATCCTTCTTTACTAATTCTGAAATCAATTACACTTTTGACTGAGGTTTGATTATTATTCTTACTATGATTTTCCATCTACTTTATGTGCAATGATTTTAATTAATACAAACAAAAGTGAATTTTACATTTGAAGGTGCAAGATAGCTTTGTACTCTAACAAATACCTACGGAATCTACCTAGGATGTATTTAAAGTTACATGGACACGACTGGACCTTCTAGGAATTTGCTTTAATAATGTCAGTGTACTTTACACAATCCCTGTTTTTCCTGGCCCTTCAGGTTCTGTTGTCTCCAATCATCTGAAATTGTTCTTTTCTTGCCTTTAAGAAAGAAACAGTGCCTGTGCCACCATTAGTCAAACTGAAAAATTAGTAATTCACAGGATATTAAAGTTCTTTCAAATATAGTGCATCTCTGCTCAAACCAAGCTTACAGTCATTGGCTAAAAAGAGGTTCACTTTTCCATGTTTCATTCCAACACAATGACTAAACCTGAATTCTACACTCACCTACTCTCAAGCACTTTTCCTTCTTTTTCATCATCAGTGGGAGTTTATTCAAGTGAAAAATATGTGAAAAATATTTTTCTAGGCAAGCTAGTCAGGATAAAAAGATAATGTAATATATTTGAAAGTTTTAAAATTTTTGAGTGAAAAGAGGTATGCAATATGTTTCACAAATATTATTTTGTGTGTATTTAAATAATTCTGCCCCAGTTTAAGATTTACTACAATCTAATCATGCATCACAATCACTGCTCTCCCTGTTCTTTCTAGTTTATTTCTTGTATTATTTTTAGACTTTTGTCCTCTTTCTATAGTTTTTATTACACTCAGATCCTTCCATCACTTATCATCTAGGTCAAGCCATTACCTCTACATGACAATGATTTACCTAATCTCGTTGATCACACATCTTCTGCTTTTTATCAAGGCAGTCTTTACCAACTGATGCAGGAATTAATTTAGGAGTATATTTACCTGCCGACTTTTCATCATGAAGCATTCTTTTCCAAACTGTTATGATCCTACTCACTGGAATTTTCTGTAGGAATATTTTATTAGGATTTTAAGCATTCTTCTCTAAACAAATACTGAAAACATTACATTTAAGGGACAAGCATTTAGATCTGCAACCCATACATTATATATTGGATATCTGATTACCAGAACAAAGACCTTTATAATAGGCTTAAATGTAAATTATATAGACTCATACTTAACAAAGATGTTTCTTGTTATTTACAGATTTTGCATTTGAGAATATGCCTACTCATTAAAATTTATCCCTAACCTCAAAATCAATATTCATGGCAATGCAGCTAAAGTAAAATAGCAAGTTGTTCTATCTCTTTGCTTCAACTGACATAAGATGAATAAGAATCATCTTTATTTTTCCTCATCTGTATTTTTTCCTGGGATTTATTTACTTGAAAAAGAGAGTAATAGAAAGAGATAGAAAGAATATTCCATGTGCTGGTCAACTCCCCAAATGATCACAATAACCAGGTCTGGGCAAGCCAAAGGCAGGATCCAGGAAATTCAGCCAGGGCCCCTATGTGGGTATCTATAGATCAAGTACATGATTCATCTTGTGCTGTCTTCCAGACATACTCGCAGGAAACTACATAAGAAGTGAAACAGCTGGGACTTGAGCCAGCGCACAGATATGGAATGCTTATATTACAAGCATCAGCTTAACTTGCTGTGCTACAATGGCAGCCAGTCTTTTGCAGGCTTTTTGCCACAAGTACTGTGAGACTTTTGTTCTTTTTGCAAATTCTGCTTTCAAACTGACTTCCAAGTATGATGTTTGTCTAGTGTCCTAAGAATGCTTTCTTTGATGTGCCTTCTAGAGAAAATAAGTGAGTTAGATAAGCTTCATTGAGGAATTAGTAAGTGTCATTGGCCCAACATTATACATCAACAAAGTAATAATATATATTAAATAAGATATGTTTAAGCTGAAACGCACATAGACAAGTTATATATTTGGTGGGTTGATGAAAATGTCACAAGCAGAGGCACCCACAAACCGCCTTGTGTTTTCCTTCTAGGACAAAAGGTTTGGTGATTCCTTTTCCCAATGCCTCATAGCAACTTTATAAAGCGCTACTATCATGAGTAACAAGAATTGGAGTGGCTAATATCTTATCATGGCATTGTTAGTAAGGCATGTACAAAGAATTTTAAACTTCTAAATAACAAAAGAATAGGATATACATGAGTATATAAATCATTCTATTTTAAGTATACAACTGGATAAATTAAAAAATGATTTTGATATCCTAGCTTGTCTCTTCTGAGGAAAATGAAATATTGCTTTTATGTGGTACATCATACAAATATATGGCATATGACTTATCTTTGCATCTAAGCTAATGATCAGATTTTAATTTTTGTTTTCTCTGGCAACTGTTTTAAATCTATGTATTGCATGCAGGTATAAAATATCCTGGAACCCAAATCTAATCAATGAGACTATTATTTGTGAAAGAAAATTATTTGAGAGACAGATATGTAGAGCTCAGATTAAATCCCCGAATGCCTGCATTGGAATCATGCCTGGGGCTGATAGAGAAGCAGGATGTTGAAGCCAGATTTTCCACAATGTTGACAGAAACCAAGTTAATTTTTAAGCTTTATTTGTGTATTTAAAAGGCAGAGACACACACAGAAAGGGAAAACAATGACACAGAAGATCTCCCATCCATTGGTTCACTCCCCATAATGGTCAAAACCATGGAGTTAGACCCTTCATTTTGGTCTCCTCACAGGTAGGAGAGGCACAAATAATGAAGCATCTTCTAAGGCTTTCACTAGTGTATTATCAGGAAGCTGGATTGGAAACATCAGCCAGGAGTGAAACATACACTCTGATAAGAATTGTCTATGTTACAAGCAATGGTCAACTTCATTATGCCACAATGCTGATGCCTCTCAATTGGTATCTCTACCACTTGACTAAATGCCAGTTCCTGTACTTAAGCATAAATATTTCAATTAGATAAATATTTTTCAAGTGCAAGCAAACTGCTAATTTCATTGTTGTTGTGTTTTATTTCACAGCATAGCAAGGGATCAGGATGAGAACTGAACTAGAACCCCAATGATTTCAAGCCCTTACCTAAATGTTTTTTTTAAGTAACAGAACATTTTAATGTAAGACTTATATTTTAAAATCAAGTCTATAGAAGCAAAGAAAAAAGCATGTTTTTTAAAATCTTTATTTTTATTGAACATGCAGAGTTACATAGAGAAAAGCAGAGACAGAGAGATCTATCACTGGTTCACTCCCCAAATGGTCGTAATGGCCAGAGATATGCTGACCCAAAACCAGGAGCCATGAGCTCCCCAGCAGTTCTCATGCAGGTTCATAAGCCAAAGAACTTAAGCCAATCTTGGCTGTCTTACCAGATCATCAGCAGAAAACTGGACTAAAAGGTGGAGCCACTGGTCATTGAACTGGCAACCATGAGATGCCAGTGAGGCAGGCAAATGCTTAGTCTAATATGTCACCTGTCAGCACTCAGCAGCATTCTGTTTTTAATTTTTAATTTTTGAATTAGTGATACATTATACTCAATTGGAAGTGTGTGAGTAAATGTGCGTGTGTGTGAAAGAGAAAAATAAACTGTTTAGGTGATATTAGACAGTTCATATAAAATAGTAATTGTTGCTTTATGCATAGCATAAAAATTTCCTTCAGTTAAAAATGTTTATGAAAATGCAGATCAGGAACCTAGGATTCTAACAAGTGGAAGAGGTTGTCTAAGTTCCCTAGAGGCTTTAATTTATTTTAATTAAAAATCATCATAAACATAAAATTATAACAAAGTGTGATACTTCTAACACTGATGACTTTACAGAAACACAGAGATGTTCCTAAACTCAACTTAAACCTAGAGAATGGATACACGTAAAGATTTTTAAGTGTCAGTAGTACATCAGCTTCATGAATAGTTGTATAAATTGAACTAATCAAAACATCTATCAGTAGTTGAATGGACAAATGCACTTCAGTATCACATGATAGAATATTATTTAGCAGTAAATAAATGTAGAGGCTTCTATGTCATGAAAAGACAGAGAAACCTTAAATAAATGTAAACAGTTATAATAAGCCAAGCACATGGCTACATAGTATATGATAGAAACTTTTCCAACAATCTGGATATATGCGCACACACCTGTATATCCATATCTATATATTTATATTTCATACAGATTAATAGTTCCCAGGAGTTCAGGCTAAGAGAACTTGCTCTCTAGATAAAATAAACAGGATTTTAAAAGCAAACTATTCTATATAATTTTATAATGAAATGATGACATTACGCACTTGTCAACACTCACTGATCATTACCTCACAGAGTAGATGTTAATACATGCAAACTGAAAAAAGAATGATTTAGGAATTTTGACAGTTCAAGGAAAGAATGCAAATGATTACAGCAGAATCAGATTACATTTGAAATATATGAGACTGGACAAACAAGATGGCAGAATAGGGTAAGGACACATTTAAACAGATGGCTAGAATAGCAATGACCAAGAGCAAAAGAAGTGACAGAAGCCCACAATGAATATTACTGGTGCCTCCCTTGTAAAGAAGCAAAAGACTTTGTCAACCTCAAAGTTAACTAAAGAAATCCAGGTAATGAGTGACAACGAATTTTAAAAACTGTTTTATAATCTCCTTCATACAACAATGAATTTATGGAATATGTTATACAGGAAAAAGCAACACTGAAACACAATTAAGCTGGATTATTAAAAATGAAGGACAGAATGGAACAAATTAAAAATTCAGTGGGAAGTCTCAATAGTAGAATGAGCGACACAGAAGAAAGAATCTCAGAATCAGATGACATTTCCTTCAGAAGATGGGGGAAAAAATCAAAAGCTGGAAGAGGAACTAGCAAAAGTATTCAGGAATTAAGGGACTGACCAAGTGCTAAAATCCCCATCTTGCATGCAACAGGATCTTATTGGGTGCCAGTTTATTTCCTGGCTGCTACATTTCCCATACAACTCCACGCTTGTGGCCTGGGAAAGCAGTCTAGGACAGCCCAAAGCCTTGGCACCCTGCAAACATATGGGAGACCCAGAGGAAGCTCCTTGCTTCCGGCTTCAAATTGACTCAATTCCAGCTATGTTGACCACTTGGGAAGTGAATCGATGGACAAAAGAGCTTTCTGTCTCTCCTTCTCTCTATAAATCTGACTTTCCAATAAAAATAAATAAAATCTTGACACACAGAGAGAGAATGAATGAGTTAAGGGACACTATTTAAAGGTTGAGTATAAGTAATGGGTGTTCCGGAAGAAACAGAAAGAGTATCTGGGTATAAAATTGTGTTCAATGAAAAAATAAAGGGAAACTTCCCTAATTTGGAGAGAGAATTGGGAAACAACATTACAGGAGGGGTTCAGAACTCCCAATAGTTTTGACCAAAATGATCTTCACCACGACACCTGATAATCAAGTTCTCTTCAGCTGAACACAAGAAAAAATCCTTAAATATGCATTTGTAAAAAATCAACTAACTTATGGAGAAACCCCAAACAGACTCACTCCTGACCTCACAAAGGAAACTGTACAGGCCAGATGAGAATGGAGTGATATAGTCAAGATTCTAAACAGAAAAAATAGTCAACCCAGAATACCATACCAAGCAAAGCTTTCCTTTGCCTTTGGAAATAAAATAAAATCCTTCCCCACAGCGAAGAAAAGCTCAAAGAATCTTCTTCTTCCAGGCCTGCTCTACAAGTGATACTTTAAGATGTTCTATTGACAGAGAAAAAGAATTTCACCTATCAAAACCGAAGGCAAACATGTAGACTGTCTCAATAAAACACAAACAGAAACTAAATCAAACAATGAGCAACCCATTGCTAAGATGATATTCCAGGCCGATGGAAAGCAACCTGGATCAATTCAGCAGGAAGAGATTATTTTGTTACTTGCTTAGGATGTTTTCTTCATCTCCAGTTCTGTATGTGTTTTCTCTTTGTTTTCTTTGCTAGTTTGGCTAAAAGTTAATTTTGCTCATCTTCTTAAAAATGGCCCTTTCTTGGTGTAATTTTGAGTTTTTTGTTTCAAGTCCATTTATTTTTGCTGTGATGTTTTTGTCATTTCTTGCCTCCTGTTCACTCTTTAAAAATAAGTACGTGAGATGCAATATTAGATCATTTATTTCAGATACTTGTATTTTTTGTGAGCACCTGATGTTACATATGGCCCTTTAAGTACTGTTTTTGCTACATCTCATGAGTTTTAATATTTTTGTTTATATTTTTACTTATTTAAGCAGGTTTTTTTTCCTTGTTAATTTTTTTAGTAACTCAAGAAAGCATCATTTTCTTCAGGATGATACTTGATTTTCTTTTATTTCTTTAGAGACACATTAGTCATTCAGCAGCATGTTTTTTAACTTCATGATTTTGTAAATTTTCTATCTTTCTTCCTGTTGTTGATTTTATGTGGCTTTTCATTTAAGGGCATATAAACAGTCACTGTGTAATAGAGATTATCATAAGCAGATGTGAATATACAATGCGGTATGCATCTTTACTTCCAACTCAACAATGTACTTCAAATGAAACTCTTAAGTATATCTTAACAATAGGATGCTGAACTCTGCCATTGTCCATACCTACAATGTCAGGATACTTTTAAATAGAAGATTGATGGACTTAGGACTGTTGATGAAAAACTACACTACTGTAATAATATAGGGGAGATAAGTGGGTTAGGGGCATTTGGAGAGGAGTGAAGTGAAATCCCAGAGCATATGGAGCTGTGTCATAAAACATAAAATAACTTTAAAAAAGAAGAAGAAATAATGAATATGTGAGATTAATTCATTAATGCAATAAGGAAGAAAATTGTTAATTTATGTAACTTTATTTGTGAAGTCTACATGATAAATTAAACAGTCAGATTATACTCCAGGTGACAAGGTTATTTCTTATGAGCATGGGACATTAACAACTTTAAGACTGCTACCTGGGATAGAAGAATTAAGGAAATGTACGACAGGTTCTGGGAGTCAGATTTCTTGGTGTTGGTGTGGGAATTGAGGAATGCAGCTGGAGTGAGAAGTCTTATGGATTAGTTTGTGACATGAATAAGAAAGCCCATGTTTCTTTATTATAGATAGATGGTTCCATATATAAACATTTGTACAATCATGTATATACTTCTATTTATATCTATATATGCTTTTCTTGCTCTGTCAGCAGAAAGGACCTAAAACCACGCTGTAAAAGTGTGCTGGTTCTTAGTAACACATCTTCCAGTGGCAGGATAGTGTAAAAGCAGCCACATCAATTTTGAGGTACCAGAAAATGGTGTCATGCCAATAAGAAAACAGAAACAACAATAAAAAAAAAACCTTATGAAAGTATGCTTCAGTGTCACCGTGATGGAGATACAGGAAAGCACTCTTGATGGTCAATGTTATATAAACTTTGAGCAAGGGAAAAATAAAACTAATTGAATAATATTTCATAAACATTTGTACAAATAGCTTTCCACTATCCACATTCAAGACTGACACTTAAAAATGAACAAATAAGTAAAAGAGATGAGAACAATCTTCCTTGCATAAAAGAAATCCAAATAATTGTCATACATGTACTGAAAACAGCAATGTTCTTCCCAACAGTGCATTATGGAAAGGAGGAATAAAAGAGCATATTATCAGTGGAGAAACCTGAGAATAAGTAGACCAATCTGTTATGAATAATAAATCATGTTGATGATATTTAGCCATTCTCTAAAGTGATAGAAATGGCAATTTGTCTCTTCCATTTTTTTCCTAACTATCCATAGCCCAAACCCAGTCATGAGAATATCAGACCAAATCTAATAGACAGGCATCCTGCAAAATATCAGTACCTCACAAAACTGGCCATGTCTTTGAAAACATGGAGAAATGAAGAAACTGTTACATAGTAAAAGAGCCTTGAAAGGCATGACAGAGTGGTGGGTGTTTCTCAGTTCAGGCCGGCCCAATCATGGATGTTGCTGATGCTTAGAAAGAAAGTCACTGAAAGGAAGTTATGTTTCTTACAATGTCAATTAAGTAAAGTTTTAAAAAGAAATTGGGGGCCCTGGCCTAATAGCCTAGTAGCTGAAGACCTCACCTTGTACATGCCAGGAACCCATATGGGCACCGGTTCCAATCCCGGCAGCCCCACTTCCCATCCAGCTCCCTGCTTGTAGCCTGGGAAAGCAGTCAAGGATGGCCCAAAGCCTTGGGACCCTGCACCCATGCGGGAGACCCTGAAGAGGCTCCGGTCTCCTGGCTTTGATTGGTGCAGCTCCAGCCATTGAGGTCACTTGGGGAGTGAATCAGCAGATGGAAGATCTTCCTTTCTGTCTCTCTTCCTCACTTTACTCTGACTTTCCAACAAAAATAATTACAAATTTTTAAAAAATTAGGACAACTGATGACAATTAAATGTAATGTGATATCATGTATGGGTTTCTGGAATGGAAAAACATGCTAGTTAAAAACTAAGAAATAAAAATATGCCTTAATTAATAATAATATACTAATATTAGGTGCTTAATGTTCTAATGTGCAACATGCTAAAACAATATTTTAATAACACACAACTGAGTGACAATTTATATGGGAACTATGCAATTATTTAAATTTTCCACAAAACTGAAGCTGTCCTTGTAAAGATTCTATTTAAAAATGATCAGGTTTTAGCTAAGGAAAGCAGTATAATGATGGCAGGTAGAAGACAATATGAAAAGTCAGAAAAGCCAGAGAAGTACTTCATGTTCTTTCCCAGTTTTTAAAATCTGTTTCTTTGCATCCATTGAATACCATTTCTTATATTTCTCAATATAGATTTAGGATCTTACCAATATTTCCCACCATATCACCATTGCTGCCCACCCTCCCCACCCAGCTTTCTTCTTCCTTATTTCTTTTTGTCCACTTTTGCAACAGCACACTTTCATTTCATTTTGTACGCACAGGTTTAACGTTCCATTAGATAAAAAGGCTTAAGCTCAGGGTAAACACCATGAATAGCAGGGAGTGGTGAGAGATATGAAAATGAAAAAATAGAAAAGCCTCTACAAGCAATAAGAGGGAGCTGACCTGGAGACAGCAGGCAATCCATGGTATTTTGCACTTAATAAAGCATTCGCAGACACCAGCACCAGACAGCTGCTCTCTGACAACAGTGTAAAATGACAAAAATACCATTGCATAATTTTCATATGCGCAGAAAATACAGCATACTATTCAAACCACAAAGGAAGCAAATGCCCTTCTTCTCAGTTAACAACAATGATTTTTCTTTCATTTCATATGTGTGTGGTTGTACATCTTCTGTATTTCTGCCATCTTTTATACAATCAGCGTACATTTAGTCCACTTCTTTCTTAATCCACACCCTCAAGTCACTGAACGTAGATTCAAACGTCAGCATCTCAAATTCAAATGAAAACATCTCACTGGTCTCCATGGCACAGCTTTCCTGCTTGCAGCATTCATAAATGCAATGTGGTTTGATTTCACATGTAGTCCTCACAGTCTTTGCTGGTGGCAGCCACAGAAGAGACTGAATGGGCCAGAGCTGCAATGCATCAACAACTCAGGTTGTATTAAACAGTTTGGACATAATCCTATATGCAATGGAAGGAGCTACTAAAGATCTTCATGTCTGAGATTTTACTTGTAAATCGTATTTTAGTATATTGCTTTGTGGATTTGTGTATGATGGTTTCAAGGGATGAAAGGGGAAAGTAACGGGCAGCTACCAATCCTTCCTCACATCTAGAACACTTTAAGAACCGAAGGGAAGTTTGGCTTACAGAAATGTAAAGTGAAGTATGGCTCACAGAAATGTAAAATAGGTTTAAAAATATGGCAATATGAATTAATAGTGAGAATGAGAGGATAAACACTAAATCAACTTTCTTGATTATAATTTAATACTTCATCATTGATTGCTCCTACAGCAGTGCCCACATTGCATATCCATACGGGAATGGCAATATGAAAACAAAATAGAGGCATGCAGAATAACAATTTGCAAGAAAACACAAAACCTCTTGCTGCTTCCACATTTACAATTCTGCAGTGGCAATGCAATATCAGAGTTCTGTTTAGATTGAAATTTGGAATTCAAATAAAGTTAGAATTTTACTTGAACCTTGACTCTTTACTTGACCCTAAGTGACAGAAAACATAAAAAAAAAAAGGTATGATTTGTTACCTGTTGAGAGTTTCGCAGGAAGAGCGTCATTCTGTCCTAAATGAACAAAGATGTCTCCAGAGAGAGAAAGTAAAACTCTCTTCAAGGGCTCTTAGTCACAACAGACTAAATGTTACATGTTGAGGTGTGTCTGTCATGCCTTTTATTTCATTATTAGAGCTCATCAATATCACTCCTAGGATGTAATATGTATGCCTAATTAATATTAACAAGAAACAAGAAGCCATTAGATAGACCTTTTGTGCAAGAGCACATAAGAGTGCCCCTACTAAGATGGGCAGCAGGCTGTGGAAGGAACTCCTTGTGCCCCTACCGAGGTGGGCAGCAGAACGTGGAACGAACTCCTTGTGCCCCTACTGAGGTGGGCAGCAGGACATGGAAGGAACTCCTTGTGCCTCTACTGAAATGGCCAACAGACTGAGGAAGGAACTCCTTGTGCCCCTACCGAGGTGGGCAGCAGGATGTTGAAGGAACTCTTTGTGCCCCGACCAAGATGGGAGCAGGATGTGGAAGGAACTCCTTTTGCCCCTACCGAGGTGGGCAGCAGGACATGGAAGGAACTGCTTGTGCCCTTACTGAGGTGGGCAGCAGGACGTGGAAGGAACTCCTTGTGCCCCTACCGAGTTGGGCAGCAAGACGTGGAACGAACTCCTGTGCCCCTACCGAGGTGAGCAGCAAGACGTGGAAAAAACTCCTTGTGCCCCTACTCAGGTGGGCAGCAGGAAGTGGAAGGAACTCCTTGTGACCCTACAGATGTGGGCAGCAGGATGTTGAAGGAACTCCTTATGCCCCAACTGAAGTGGGCAGCAGGACGCTGAAGGAACCCCTGTGCCCCTTCCCAGGTGGGCAGCAGGATGTGGAAGGAACACCAGGTGCCCCTACTAAGGTGGGCAAAGGTATGTGGCAGGAACTCCAGGTTCCTGCGCTGGGCAGCAGGATGTGGAAGGAACTCCCTGTGCCCCTACCGAGGTGGGCAACAGTATGTGGAAGGAACTCCTTGTGCCCCTACCGAGGTGGGCAGCGGGACATGGCAGGAACTCCATGTGCCTGTACAGAGGTGGGCAGCAGATTTTGCATCTACTGAGGTGGGCAGCAGGACATGGAAGGAACTCCTTTGCCCCTTCCAAAGAGGCAGTAGGATGTAGAAGCACCTCCTGTGCCCCTATCGAAGTGGGCAGCAGGAAGTGGAAGGAACTCCTTGTGCCCCTACCGAGGTGGGCATCAGGACATGGAAGGAATTCCTTGTGCCCCTACTGAAATGGCCAGCAGAATGTTGAAAGAACTCCTTGTGCCCCTGTTGAAGTGTGCAGCAGGAAGTGGAAGGAACTCCTTGTGCCCCTACAGAGTTGGGCATCAGGACATGGAAGGAACTCCTTATGCCCCTAGTGAAGTGTACAGAAGGACGTGAAAGGAACCCCTTGTGCCCCTTCCCAGGTGGGCAGCAGGATGTGGAAGGAACTCCAGGTATCCCCTACTGAGGTGGGCAAAGGGACATGGAAGGAACTCCTTGTGCCCCTACCTAGGTGGGCAACAGTATGTGGAAGGAACCGCTTGTGACTCTACCGAGCAAAGCAGCAGGATGTGGAAGGAACTCCTTGTGCCCCTTCCGAAGTGGCAGCAGGACATAGAAGCACCTCCTGTGCCCCTACCGAGGTGGGCAGCAGGATGTTGAAGGAAGTCCTTCTGCCCCTACCGAGGTGGACTGCAGGACATGGAAGGAAATTCTTGTGCCCTTTCCGAGGTGGGCAGTAAGGCTAGGAAGGAACTCCTTGTGCCCCTACCAAGGTGGCCAGCAGACTGTGGAAGGAACTGCTTGTGCCCCTGCCGAGGTGGGCAGCAGGTCGTGGAAGGAACTCCTTGTGCCCCTACTGAGGTGGACATCAGGATGTTGAAGGAACTCCTTGTGCCCCTACTGAAGTGTGCAGCGGGAAGTGGAAGGATCTCCTCTGCCCCTACCAAGGTGGCCAGCAGACTGTGGAAGGAACTCCCTGTGCCCCTGCCGAGGTGGGCATCAGGACATGGAAGAAACTCCTTTTGCCCCTACCGAAGTGTGCAGCAGGATGTGGAAGGAACTCCTGTGCCCCTACCGAGGTGTGCAACAGAATGTGGAAGGAACTCCTTAGCAAAGCAGCTGCATGGAACAGATGGGTCTGTTTATGTGCTACACTGTGAGCAACTGCAGCAGCAGAAGAACCATTCCAGCGGAACAGGATTCCTAATTGCGTAACAGGAATGTTTTCTTTATGAGGTGTATGACAAAAAAGATGCAGGAGTGCAAGTGCCCACAGGACAGGAACAGTACTTTGTTGTACTTTATCATCAAGATAATGAAGCCCTTTGCTGGGAACTAATGTATTAGGTAATCAAATGGCTTCATTATCCTTGAATTACTATAGTAACCCCCCCAAAATTAAGTGATACTAAAAAGACACATCAATATTGACTTCTTCCTAGGGTTAGGCCTCCCCCTGCTCAGGTCTGGTAAATCACTGTGGTGTACAAATAGCAAAACTATTAATAGCCAGAAGAAAAAAAATCTGAATACATCAGGGAATAACAACAAATGATGAAGAAAATTGTCAAACATGAGAAACTAATTGCCAATGTTAAGTGAAAACAGATTGGTAGGGAAAATTAAATATAAAGATGTTTTATGAAAATCTTTTTATATCTGACCTTATTGCTGAATCCATTTCCTCATTCATCTCCAATTTTAAAAAAAACTCAAGTAGCTTTAAATGTAAAAATATATATATATTTAAATTACAATAACTTTATTTTAAGAAGAAATATTTGAAGTTACCCTCTTTTCAAGGTGAAGGAAGAACTCCAGAAGTCCCAGAAGTTACTAGAAAATGCAGCCTCACACTCATGCACATTTCCGGTCTATATCCACATTCCCCTACGCTTAATGAAAACAGCCTTTCTTTTAAAATGAGAAAAAAGAATCCTTCATTTTGATATAAGTTCAATGGGTCTAACTTACCCTTCTTTTCTCTAATTTTCTTGTGGATACCATTGGCTTCTCTGCTGCTACGGTTTTCAAGACATGCTAAAGGCAACATTAAGATAATTAAAAATTTTAACTCAAAAAAGATAAATAAAAAATTTCTCTGTAAACAAAGAATGTATGCATCAGAAATGAAGAAGCATAGGGCTGGTACTATAAAACAGTGGTTTCAGTCACCCCGTATATGACACATGCAGTATGGGAGTACAGTTGGAATCAATCTCTGCCTGCTATTTAGCTCCCTGATAATGTAACCTACCATACAGTACAAGATGGTCTAAAAACTTGGATTTGTATCCTGATATTGGAGATCTGTATAGAATCCCAGGCTCCTGAGCCAGCAGATAGAAGGTACTCTCTTGCAAAAAGTGATGAAATCTGTTTTTAAAAATAGAGGCTGGTCATGGTGTAGTGTATTAGGCGTATGCTATGTGCCAGCATCTGCATACGCAAAGCAGTTTATGTCCCAGTTACTACATTTCTGCTCCACCTGCCTCTCTGCTCGTGGCCTGGACGGGCAGTGGAGCATAACTCAGGTGCTCAGCCATTGCACCCACAGAACAGACCAGGAGGAGCATCCTATCTCGGCTGTGGCCACCGCCGCCATCTGGGCAGTAAACAAGCACAAGAAAGATCTCTTTACCTCTCTCTCTCACTCTCTCTTTCTCTCTCTTCCATGGCTTTGCCTTTTCAATGGAAATATATTTAAAGAAAAGGAAGGAAGGAAGGAAGGAAGGAAGGAAGGAAAGAAGGAAGGAAGGAAGGAAGGAAGGAAGGAAGGAAAGAAAGAATCTGGCACAACCATAGAAATATTTTTTTATTCACAGATTTTTTTGAAATTACAAAGAGATAGATCCTAGAGATGACAGCCTGTCAACCATTTCAAGAAAATCATTATGGCTTTATGGGATGTATGCATACATATCCATGTAGTTGTATGTATTTAAAGGTTTATTTTCTGGGAAAGCTGGGTTATAGACAGAAAGGATGGTAGGATCTTGGGCCATCTTCTGCTTCTTTTTCCAGGATTGTTAACAGGACACTGCATTGGAAGTGAGCAGCCTGAACTTAAACTAGTTATCCAGGTCAAAGAGGCTGGATGGACCTTAGAGCAGGGCAGTATTGTTCACAAGGCTTTTACTTGGTGTGAAGTTTTCCGGTTGCCTGGGAGTTAACTGAAAGTCCTATGTTAGCAACAATACAAGAGATGCTAAATCATGTTCTGAGACAAAAATAAAAATAATCTTAGTTTTAAAAAAGGGGGAGCAACATTTCCAAATGAAAAAGACACTGAAAAACTATTAAGAAAAAAAAAGAGGGTTTATCCAGCTCACCGTGCTTCATGAAACCTAAACTATATTTAAAAGGAACTCAGTGGCTGAAGCCACAGCTCAGGACAGCCACCTGGCCTGCTTCAAGTGTCTGCTGCTCCCCAATTGCAATCCAGCTTCCTGCTAACATATGTGTGAGGCTGCATAGTGATGGTACACTTACTTGGGCTCTGTCATTCCGTGAGAGACCGGATGGGCTCCTGGCATCATGCTGGGCTGGTACTGGCTGCTGTGGGAACCAGCAGATGTAGGATCCATCCATGCGTCTTTCTGTCTGTCGTTTTGCCTGTCAAATGAGTAAATAAATCCTTAAAAAAGAAGTAATTTAAAATTTCCATATACATGTTCTTTCTTGGGAGAAGAAGCTTGGCACTTTAGAAAGTATTTGCAAGGAAATTTCCTGTTCTGCAGAGTCAGTTTTGGTCTAGAGACACATAATTGGAAAGAATATATTTAGCCTTTGGCTCATTAATGAACCATTAACACAAGAGGATAGAGAAGAGCCGAACTGACCCCGTGGGTCTCGTCAGAAGCCTGTCAATGAAGTGACAGTGGAAGAGTGACAGAGCCAGAGCCTACATGACAAGGGCTGGCAAGACTGATGTTAATGAAATGAATCTTGGAAAAACTGATTTAGAGCAGATGTTCTGAGAGTTATTGGATAAAACTTGAAATTCTGTTTTGTGATTGCTCTTCTGTAGCTGCCAACATTTTGGTGTCCAGATGTTGCAAAGTTGACCAGGGAGAAGAAAACAGTAATGTAGAATAGTGCACATAGGGGGAATTTTTTTCATGTGCCCTGTTCCATTACTCCTTTTTGTATGCATTTAGATTCCTTAGCACATGCAATGGCTGTTCTGAGGATCTTCTCGCCTTGTTGCTCAGCATTGCCAGAGGCAGACACACTGTCTCAGTACATGTGACTATGCACCTATTATTTCATCTGGATTATACTGCAATTTTTATGTGATTCTATTATGTACAATATCTAATTGAGGAAAATACCCGAGTGTACAATAAAAGCAGCAAAGATTTGACAAAAATTAATGACAGTGAAGCACAATTGTCTAAAATTCAAAAATGTTGGCACTCAAAATAATTAGATAATTGGAGCTTGGTATTATCTGAATGTCCCGTCCACAACTCATGGTGAAATCTGATTGCCCTTGTAACAACCATAGCATGTGGGGTCTTTCAGGAGCAATTAGGCCATGAGGGTTCCATTCTCTGGAAGGGAATGGAACTGTGTCACAGGAGTGAGTGATCTTGGGAGGAGCTTTTCTATAAAAGGGAAAGTCAAGTGTTGTGAGCACTTGCTCCCTTGTTTTTTCCTCTCCGACATGCTAGTAGACAATAAGAAGGCCCCTAACAGATGCTGGCCTCATGAACTATGACTTCCAGTCTCCATGTCTGTGAGAAAAAAATTTTATCGGAAGTAACCCAGTGGCTGATATTATAACAGCTAGACTAAGACAGCACTCAATCAAAAGCCAGGCAGTGAATGAAAAGATGTGGATAAAAATAACCTTCTCAAAGATAAATGTAGTTGTGCTATTCTATTCTAAGTCCCATAATTATTTTATGAAGGTCTCTAAGACCTTATTTTTGGATCTTATTGACTATTATTCATAGCCAATTCTAACCTTTAGATTTTTAATGCTTAAAAAAAAGTTAAAAAAAATACTATTTGCTTACATAACAATTTTAGAGACAAGTCTATGTATATACCTATAGTGAGCACTTAATAGTGTTAATTAAATTATACTGAATTTTGTTATTCTCCCCCTGTAGGAAATCAATGGTGCATCATTTCTATTCAGGTTATAAAAACTGCCTTAGCAATAAGAGTTACCCAAAGCCATTGATCATACAGGGAGGCTAACCAAAGCAATGACCCCACCACAGATGTTTACTGGATAATCTTTGACATCTGTAAACACAGAAGAGTTCTAGAACTGACAGTTACATAAACTACAAGTTATTTTTTCAAACATCTGATTCTATCTATGTCTTGAGCACCTTGCCTCTGGTCACTTGCAAGATTTCAGCCATTCATGTCTCTGAAACTCTGTTTTTATCCTGCATAAGATTTCCTCTCTCTATCATTATTTTTCATCTCCACCCAATGCTATGTGCTTTCTGTTTTTCAAAGAATATAACTACATCCTTCACCCTGCCAGCAAACTTACATTTTACTCTAACATATATTGTTCCTCACTGTACTTGCTAGTGTTGGCTACTGCAACTTGAAATTCCCACATCCTATGCAAATGAGGAAGACAAACTAGAGCAAATCAATGAGAATTCTCCTCCAACAGCACCTTTTCTTTCCAAACATATGAAGTAATTTCTTATTTGCTATCCATGCTATCCAGCAATATTAACCTCTACCATGTTAGAAGCCAGCTCAATACTTCTGTGGTTTTAGTTGAAATATTTACTCATGGTTCAAGGACTACATTATAAAGATATTCATAGTCTCTCGTACCCAACTTGATCATTTCTTCCTATGGATTCCCCAAAGTCCTAGACATTGACAAAAATCAGAGTCCAACAGTCTTCTCAAAAACATTTTCATGCACTAATGTGGAGTGGAATTGCAAGTCATTTGCTCTTGATTCTTTTCTTGTGCATAGTTGTGAGAATTTCAGATTCAGTCTGAACTTGAGAAAAACCACAGTTCTATGATATGGAGAAAGGAGTGGAAAAGTTCCATAGACAAATAGGAGTGTGCGCAAAACATGTTATCTGCTTGTTTTATTTTAGGCTTCTTTACTTTCTGTTTCCTTTCTAATGATTTTATTATTGTTTTTAATTTTTATAGCATATCATTTTATATTATATTCACAATTTTATAAGTTCTTGAAAAAAAAAACTCTACCTCATCTTCTACAAATGTCTGTTCACTACTTCTTTTATTTTTACCTAACCCATTGCAAAAGACAATATAAGACATTTTACTATATTAATATAAGATATTTGACTATATTAAATTAAATTGGCATGGAGTAACATAAGAAAGCATTTATTGTAATGGAAAATAAAATTGAATCCTAAGTAAGAATTGCAACAGAACAAAATTGCCTGAGCTGAGGGCAAAATCTAGGGCTAAACAATTTAGATCAAAGTAAGTAGAGATTAGTGACAAATGTGAGTATATGTTTATACATGATTTGGTTTTCATTCATGATGAATTATAATTATTTGCTTGAGAGTTACAAAGAGAATGAGAGAGAGGAAGAGAGAGAGAGAATGAGAGGGGGAGAGAGAATGAGAAGGGGAGAGAGAGAGAGAGAGAATTTCTTTCATGCACAGATTAACTCCCCAAGTGCCCATAACTACTGGACTGCTGGAGCTTCTAGTGGGTCTCCAGGTGCGGCCCAAGCATGTCGCTGTCCTCCACTCCCCTCCTTTCCCAGGCCATTAGCTGAGAAGATGGGTTGGCAGTGAAGCAGCTGGGACATGGACTGGCACTCACATAGGCTGCTAGTGTTCCTAGAACAGCTCAGCCAGCTATACCAAGGCAATGGCCCCAAATGGATTCCGTAAAAATATTTTAAATGATTATTTTTTTAATTTTAAACATGGTCTTTGGGTTGATGATGAATATTCTATAATAATATACATTAATTTGTGTAAAATTAGTCTAACTTTTAAATGCCATGATCTTTTTGGAAAACTATTAATCATATTTCGAAATTCCAAGAAGGAAGGAAAGAGAAAAAATAGGAAGGAAGGCAAAAAGGGAAGGAAGGCAGAAAGTGAAGCAGCAAGGATGAAGGGAAGCAGGGAAGAGGTGGAGGAAACAGAAAAAGGAAGAGGCGGAAAGATTCAAAAAGGTATCTATTATTTTGTCCATGTTTGTAAGCTAAGATCCATTCCATTAGAGCAATGTATTTACATAATAATATATAAATGGAAAAGCATGAAATAAGTGCAATGTGGAACTTTTTGTTATATCTAGTTAGTAATCTTTTAGAATAACAAAAAAATAAACTGATCCGTTAGAAATTACAAACTCAAAGCAGATTAAAAGAGATCTCATGTGAACATAGATGCTCTGTACACAGTTTAATTAATCTTTTCAACAGAAAAAGCTAGTAGTGAGATAGAATGCGATATGGTGGTTAGAATACCATTTGCAAGGCCACATTCCATTCTGGAGTGTCTGGTTCAAGTCCAAGCTCCATGTCTCATTCCAACTCCCTGCTAATGCACAGCCTGGGAGGCAGTTGGTAATAACTCAAGTATTTGGTTCCTTGCCACCCACATGGGAAACCCAGATGGAGTTCCGAGCTTCTGGCTGCAAAGTGATTCAGCCTAGCTTGTGTGGGGCATTTGGAGAGTGAAGCAGCAGATGGGAGATAGGTCTTAATCTGTCTTTTTTCCTCATCCTTCCTAATAAACAAGAATGATTTATTAACATTTCAAAAATTAATAACAGCAATTATGTCTACTATTAAATCTTTAAGCCAAATAGATCCCTGCTTTATATTGTTTACCAAAAGGCAAGTATTTATCACCAAGTCTTTTGGGGTTATTTTCTCAAATTTATTAATTGGGGAAACACAGCATGGCCCACGCTAATCTTTTCATTTTGATTTGTTTTGACTTAAACTCTAATCTCACATTTCATGACTGCATAACATTCTCTTATTATCATCACCTAATCATCTACTTTGAATGTAAACACTAACTAATTATGGATTGACTAGCCATATGTGACACAGTATCATTTCTCTTTATCAATATCTATGTTTGAAATGACACACCAAAGCAGTGATCATCACATAAAAATAATCTGAAACTTCATGCTATGTATGCTTATATGTGTTCTGTATGACTGGTACAATTATATGCAACTTTTATTTTCACATGTATTTTAGTATTTCTGTTGTGTTTCTATAATCATCTGTTATTTCAGTACTACTGCTATTATTAGAATATAAATATTGATTAGTGCATTTATCATTTATTCCATTTATCAATATTATTATCTGACACAAATATTGGAGAAAATTTGCTTAAATTTGATTGTTGGAATGGGCATTTTACCAAGTACTGAAGCCTCCACTGGGGACACTGATATCACTGACCAGTTGCTTGAGTATAAGTCTTGTATCCAGTCTTAATGTCAGTTTTCTCCTGTCGTGTATCTGAAAAGCAGGCACAGTCCCTGACACTCAGGTGGGACATGTAAACACAGTTCCTGGCTGCCGACTCTAGACTGACACAATTTGGCTGTTTGAGCATCCAGGGAAAGCAGCAGATCAAAGTGTCCTCTCCCTGTCCTTATCTTTATCAAATCAAATAAACATACTTCAAAACTCTGATTGTGAGAAAGAAGGAACTCATATAAAAGCCATAAGGAAATACAGGAATAATAGAGGGTGTGACAGTGACACATACTGATGATGGTGCGTAAAATGGTGAAAAAGGGGCCTGGCACAATAGCGTAATGGTTAAGGTCCTTGCCTTGAATATGCCAGGATCCCATATGGGTGCCGGTTCTAATCCTGGTAGCTCCACTTCCCATCCAGCTCCCTGGGAAGCTGTGGCCTGGGAAAGCAGTAGAAGACAGCCCAAAGCCTTGGGATCCTGCACCCACGTGGGAGACCAGGAAAAGGTTCCTGGTACCCGACTTCGGATCGGCACAGCACCGGCCGTTGCGGTCACATGGGGAGTGAATCAGCAGATGGAAGATCTTCCTCTCTGTCTCTCCTCCTTTCTGTATATCTGAATTTGTAATAAAAAATAAATAAAGAAAGAAAAGTTAAAATAAGATGGTGAAAGAAAAATGAAACAACTGTCCCAATCCTATCTGAATTAAACTTTCAGCTAGAATACATATTGCTCCATAGAAAATGGGCAAAACAAATGAAAAGTCAATAAAGAGATAATATAAGAAAAAGCAGAGAAAAATTCTTTGCACTAGACAGCGGGCCACAATGGATAGTGCAGGTATACAAAGCTAAAATTAAATTATCAATGGGAAAAACAGGACATATGGCAGAATTCTGATATGTAGTATGCATATCTGAAATTGTATTAAAGATAATACAAGCAAGGTAATTACAGATCGTAAAGTAGATTCATATTAGGAGAATCAGCTTACTAAGTGGGTAAAAACACACTTTAGTACACATCCTACACAAAGGTGAACTGAATGGATGCTAGAATGACTCAAGGTCTCAAGGAAAAAATATTGAAAGAATTCCATCTAAAAGCATAACATCTAGGGCATAACATCTAGGGCATAACATCTAGAACTTGAACAGAATGTCGCAGAATGTTCTTTCTTTCACACAACATGCTTTTCTGACAAGAATTCTCCATAGAGTTTAACAAAGGTTGAGGTAGATTAGCAATAGGTGAGTCAGTATTGAATGAGCCTGGGTTTACTATGAGGAAAGTTTTTCTTTGTCAACTTTAATATGTTTCCAGTTTTTCAGGGACTTCAACTTTATTTCAAAGCTCCTTTTCGCTCCATATCGTTTCCCCCTACTTGCTTTGCTCAATTTTCTCAGATCTAAACAATATAGCTTGTCTTTAGCATTGACAAGCTTTCTCTATTCAAATTCTCAACTGCTTTTTTCACTTGGTATTTTCACAAAATACACCACATCCCAGCTAATTTTTCACCTCCTTCTTTTAATTGTTCTCTCCAGGAAGGATGTCTTTAATAGGACCCAGAACACACTGTGCCCTCATGAGTGCCAGGCATCCATTTGGATTGGCATGTGTTCTTAAGTCACTCATCTATTAGAGGAAATAAGTATCGGGCCCAGTGTGGTGGACTAGTGCCTAAAAGTCCTCACCTTGAACACACCAGGATCCCATATGGGCGCCGGTTATAATCCTGGCAGCCCTGCTTTCCATCCAGCTCCCTGCTTCTGACCTGGGAAAGAAGTTGAGGACAGTCCAAAGCCTTGGGATCCTGCACCCGCATGGGAGACCCGGAAGAAGTTCCAGGCTTCTGGCTTCAGAGCTGCACAGCACTGGCCATTGCGGTCACTTAGGGAGTGAATCATCTGACAAAAGATCTTCCTCTCTGTCTCTCCTCCTCTCTGTATATCTGACCCTGCAATAAAATTAAAACAAGTATTTTAAAAAGAAGAAATAAGTATTTTGTGTTGAAGGAATATTATCCCATGATGACAGAATACATGTCTGATAAAGCAGGAACACTATAAAGGAGGAATAATGATACTGTTTCAGTATTTAAAGATATTTCACTTTGAAATGTGTTAAGTTGTTAAAAACAGCACAGCAAGGGCTTTTAAAACTGGCTTTGGACATTTTCATGGCTTATAAAGTCACACATCAATCTGTAAAAGAATGATATTTGAAAAACAGTTATTATCCTCAAATATTTGTGAGGCAAATGAATTTTATGAATATGAGTATAATATTTTATAGTTTAGCTAAGATAACAGCTTTCACACACTTTAATAATGGTTAAAAAATCTTCTCAGATCAATATCACTTCACCAAATGTTCTGTTTCTTATATTCACATGACCAAATCTTAACAAGAAAATATTTAATAAAGTCAGTTTATTATATTTTAATCCTAGAAAATTCACGTCTGTCAAAAGAATTAAAGTGGTCCTGAAAAACTAAAGCTTGCCTATAAGCCTAAAAATTAGGTTTTTGTTCAGATGCTTATAAGCTAAATGTCAAATGGAATAGTGCAATGTGTAAGAGGCAGCTGGTCTGAAAGCAAACATGGTCTGTCCACAAATAATCTCTGACTAAGTTGTTTTGATTTAAACCTTCCTTCTTAGAAAACAACCACCTACACAGGAAGAATCAAATAACAATCTTCCAGTGTAGAGAAAAATAGCTTCTCATGTCTACTTAGGAGATTACATGCAGAGGAAGAGCTAAAGGACATTTTTTCCATGGAACACAGTGAAGAACCATAGAACAGTAAAGAACAGTAAAGTTCTTCAGAGCACAAGGAAGCTTCACAAATAGTAATCCATCCATAAACTCACACTTCCCTACTATATTTTAAAAAGTCACTTATTATCAGGAAAACTTTCATAAGGGCTTTTTTTAAAAATAGTATTTTTTTTATACATGAAGCAGCAGAAATGCTTAAGAGATATAAACCTTAAATTCTGTGGTAACTTTTGAAAAAAAATAAAACAAAATAACACAGAATTGCAATCCTCCCAAGCACATTTGCTGAGTTTTCTATGCCTTACCCAACTGACACAGGACCTGGGGTTCAGGCTTCTGCCACGTAATGTGGCCTAAAGTGTGTATGCTCCTCCACTCCACGACCAAGATCAGTCTTGGCTACAGCAACTGGCTTACTCAGCAATTAGAGACCCCAGTAGCTCTCCTGCCGACCACCAGCGCTGTGTGTGAAGCCCCAGAGCTCGACAGAATCTAGTCAGTAGGTCAAGCAGACTTCTGATTCAAGTCTGACTTGCAACCAATGCCACTATTGCTCTCTAAACTTGTTCTGGCTTGGATGGCATCTGGCCGTTTGTGTACCAGGCCCACTTGTACCAGCAAAGCTACTGACTCTACCATCACCCTAAAGGAACTTCCAGGGAACTGGGCGGGGCTCTGTAGGAGCATCATTGGGCCTCGAGTATGCCCCAGATTGCAACTACTCAAAAAGTCAACTCAGCAACAACATGTAGACAACACGAGAACATCCAACTAGAACTCATGCCAAGATATATCTGCAGAAAAAAGCCTTTAATCCATGAAAATCATCTTTCTGAAAGAATAGAAAAACTTGCTCCCCAGATTCACAAAAACATAGGAACAAGGTGAAAAGAAAGTCAAAGTGATGCTCCAGACTTGATAAATAACGCTTTAGTATCACACTACAAAGGGAAGAAGTGTGATTGAAGATTTTAAAAAAGAAAAAGAGGACCTGGTGCAGTAGCCTAGTGGCTAACTCCACATCTTGTATGCACCAGGATCTCATATGTGTGCCAACTTGTGTCCCTGCTGCTCTGCTTTCATTCCAGCTCCCTGCTTGAGGTTTGGGAAAGCCGCAGAAGATGATGCAAAGTCTTGGAATACTGCTCCCATGTGGGAGACCCGGAAGAGGCTCCTGGCTCCTGGCTTCCAAAAGCTCAAGTCTGGCCGCTGGAGCCACTAAAGGAGGGAAATAGCAGACAGATCTTTCTTTCTGTGTCACCTTCTCTACATCTGCCTTTCCAATAAAAAAAATAAGTATAGAAAAGAGACAAACAGAAATATTATAAATGAATTCAATAGCAATAACAACAATAATAGAATATGCCATGCTAGAAAGAGAACAAATGATAATCAGAACAAATAAATGTTAAGGAAAAATTCAGTCAAGTTCTTATTAATAATATCAATAATACCACTGAATGCAAAAGGACTAAATTCTTCAGTTAAAAGATATAATATTATGCTCTCTACAAGAAACCTTTTTCGTCATAAACACACAGAGAGGCTAAACAATGGAAATACAATACTCCATGCTAAGAGATAACAAAAGCAGGAATTCTCATACACTTATCAAACTAGGAAACATAAGTTATGAAAGAGTAACACTGGGCGACGTCAGGGCCAGACTATAATCAATGCTGATGTCACTCAGGCAAAAGGTCAACCAAGACATAGAATGTAGACCACTGCTGAACAAATGGACCCACAGACATCTACAACAGCTAAATACACAATCTGACTTACAAAGTACAACAGTTCATTAGCTGTCTCCTCACCTGGCTGAGTGCTTCCTTTACAATGCATAAAATTCTCAGCTCAATGTAATACCATTTGTTTATTGTCACCTTTACTTCCTGCGTTCCGGGGTCTCATTCAATAAATCTTTGTGTATGTCAATATTGTGATAATTTACTCAATGTTTTTCTCTAGTAATTTGATGGCATCCGGTGGTACAATTAGAGCATGATCCACTGGATATTAACTTTTAAATAGGGTGTGAGGTGGGCATCTCGTTTTATACTTCTGCATATGGAGATCCAGTTTTGTTAACTATTTTTTTTGAAGAGACTAAATTAAGCAAAGTTTCAGGATACAAACATGAGCACATAAAAATCATTGTCATTTTTAGATATTAAATAATAAAATAATATTTATAAAAAAATTAACACAATAGCTACCGAAAATATAACTTTGCACAATACATCCCATTAAGATATGAATATATGATATAAATACACATTTTTCAAAAAAAAATCTACAAAAGCACATAAAAAGCAATATTCAGTACCATTAAATAGCAGGGAATTATAAATTAAAATGACATTGTGGTGTCATTTTAGTCAAGTTTGGATAGCTATTATCAAAAAGTAAAAAGCAAAATATGCTAATGAGTTAAGAGAAAAGGGACTATGTATCTGCTGGTGGGAATGCAAATAAATGTGATCACTATGGAGAATAATATGAATGTTCTTCAAAAAAGTAAAGGTAAAACAACCATATAATACCGATATCCCACCTCTCCAGACTCAGCCAAAGGAAATGATGTCAGCATATGGAAAATACACTTGCAATCCCATGTCTATGGAGGCACTATTTATATATATATTTTTAAAGATTTATTTTTATTATGTTTTTATTGGAAAGGCGGATATACAGAGAGGAGAGACAGAGAGGAAGATCTTCCGTCCCATAATTCACTCCCCAAGTGAGCGCAATGGCCGATGCTATGCCGATCCGAAGCCAGGAGCCTCTTCTGAGTCTCCTACGCGGGTGCAGGGTCCCAAAGCTTTAGGCCATCCTCTGCTGCTTTCCCGGGCCACAGGCAGGGAGCTGGAAGGGAAGCGGGGCTGCCGGGCTAGAACCGGCGCCCATATGGGATCCCGGGCGTGCAAGGTGAGGACCTTAACCACTGCGCCACCGTGCCGGGCCCAAGGCACTATTTATAATAGCCAAGGTATGATATCAGCCTAGATGTCCACCAATAGATGAACTGATAAAGAAAATGCTACACATACACCCATGTACAGACACAAAACACACAGAGAGAAACAGTAAAATAAAAGAATGAAATCCTGACACTTGCAACAAAATGGATGGAAGTGGAGATCATTATGTTCAGGGAAGAAATACTCAGAAATAAGTAAATAAGCCTGAAGCAGTTATTATGAAAGGGTATGGAGGGTGTGTAGAGAAGTGATTTGGGAACAATTGCCACCAAGATGCAGCAGGTAAGGGAATGGCTTCTGGGGTAGTTCAATAAGAGAAATATAAAGGTTAATTGCTTGGTGTGATTGGTTTACAATATTGAAACATTCACTAGAACTCAAAGTAAACAGGAATTCATTTAATTAAATTTTCTTAAGCAAATTTAAAGCACTCACCAACACAACAAAAGCAATCATCTTGTAAACTTTCTTGACTTGCAGATATTATAGGAAGAAAAAAATGCTATTACTGTAATACTTTCAGCTTAAAAAGCTGTAGTATATTTTTAAAATTTTAATCTATCTTTACTGGGAAGTCAGATAAGCAGAGAGGAGGAGAGACAGAAAGGAAGATCTTCTCTTTGCAATGGTCAGAGCTCAGCTGATCCGAAGCCAGGAGCCAGAAGCTTCATCCTGGTCTCTGCGCGAGTGAAGGGTCCCAAGGCTTTGGGCCATCTTTGACTGCTTTCTGAGGCCACACACAGGGAGCTTAATGGGAAGTGCAGTAGCCAGGACAGGAACCAGCACCCGAATGGGATCCTGGCACATGTAAGGCGAGGACTTAAGCTGCTAGGCTACTGTGCTGAGCACTGTAGCATAGTTTTTGAATGACTGTCTCTTCACTACATTTACTGACCTTCTAGTAGGTATCAGACACAGAGGATACAATAATAAACAATGAGAAGAAAATCTCTGCCCTCAGACATTTTATAATCTAGAGGACACCAAATTACGCAGATAGAAAAGCAATGTATTTAACTATAGCTCTAAAACACACCACAAAGAAGCAACAGGTATTCTTAAAGCATCTAACAGGAGAATCTGAGAGCTGTGAGAGAATCATTTTGAGGTCTTTAAATAGGCTAATCAACCACCATCATGTCTTTGTCAACCCAAGTGAGATCTGTCCTCATGATTTATTACAATATAGTCCCTGGTGTTCTAGCATTCTTATGATGTTGTATTGGGTAGCACTAATTCCATATGAGGAGCCTAGACTACCAGAGTAATAGAGGAGACCAGCATATGTTTTGTGTCTGCTCATCTGAATCCCTGACACTTTTCTGTCTATGTTTTCTGTAAACAAGAATAATTATTTATGGATCAATTTTCACTATAAACCGATGTAATCCTTTCAGTATCCTCAATGAGTTAGACACCAGTGTTTCCACAGTTAAGATAAGAAACACCAAGAGAAGTAAAGGGCCATAAGCTATCATGCAAGATGAGTAACTACTATTTCTTCATTAGTAACAAATGCATTCTGAGGTCTATTACACAGCAGTAAAATTAGTAAATGCAAGGACAGAGGTGACAGATCCTTTCCTGCCAAGATGACACTGAACTCCCATTTGCTTTTTAGGCATAGATCAAAGATTTTGAATGTAAGCAATCAATTTTGGATAGTGACAAAAGCAGATGCATTGCTTTCCAGGCATGGCCGTGATTCTGAATTCATGGCTATTCTTTTTATATTGTAAGACATTTAAATGCAGCCAGTGATGACTGGAAAATTCATGATCAGAGTAGCTTTCCATGCCTGGATACCGGTTGTATTTTGCCAGCTTTGGTACATGATCATGAGTATGAAGGAAGATAATAAAACACTTTGAATGTTTCCAGTTGGCTTTCCCAAAGTTTCTAAGGCTGTAACATCTGATTATTCAAATTTTACTGAAGTACTCACAGTCTGTTTCATCATAGTGATTCATAGATTTAAAACAATGCTTCAGACGGCATTACAGAATCATAAGTTAAAGGGAGTCATTCTGCAAACAGCTGGGTTCCATTTGTTTTTATGTCAACATTGAAACCCAAATAATGCTAGCTGAGCAATCTTTATAATTTAGGTATGTCATACCTTACAAGTGGGGGGAAGATCAGGGATTTTCCAGTATCACTGCAAGTAAAATTCATAGATGAAGAGATTTAACCATTTAATCCATTTTTACATGTAAAGTTTTAAAATCCATTAAAATGTGAGTTCATTATATATCTAAAATAAATATATATGATTATATATTATATATCTCATATATTACCATAGTTTTATATATAATTGTCCAGAGGCCTTGGAGAGCTCTCATAAACATGCATTTCAAAATCTTTAATGCCAAAATAACTTTTTCATTCCCATGTCCGTGAGATTTTGAAGTGTCTGTGTACTGTAGTGAATAAGCTGAATGTTAGATAAACCCTAAAGGAGTACATTGCTCAGTGTAATTTAAATTGCAAAGATAGAACATTAGTACTTCTCCTAGGGACCTATGTAAGTTGTAAAAAAGTAAAAGCTAAACTTGAAAGTGTTGGTTGAATTTTGTTTATTAGAAACTCAGATAACAACGGAAGTTTGCATTTAAATTTATAAGAAATGTAGGCAGTGACTTTTTGGAGAAGAGAATATTCCTACCACAATTACTTTAGGAAGATTAGTGTCAGACAACTAATAAAAATTATATAATAAATAAAATTATAAACATGAATCTTGAGTGTTTGCTGAAACAGTTTAAGGCATAGTGATTGGAATTGTGGCAATCAAAATACAAAATTTAAACCTATGACAAACTAGAACAGATTTTAGATAAACCTTGGTAATGCATTTGATGATACAATGGAAAAATTGGGAAATTTCTAGTGGGATTCATCAAATGAATACTTAGCCAATTAACTTTGTTGTTGTTGTTGTTGTTGTTATGATACTCTATATGAGACTGTTACTTGAATTTACAAGTCCACGAACATGGTCATTAATTCTAAGTGGTTTAAGTAGTAAGATTCGACCCAACAGAGAAAATCATGCAGCAAGGCATTTTCAGAGAGTGAAACCATATACAAACAATCCTGCATATGCAACATATGCAACATACCCTTCAGTTCCCCAGTGTGTCAAAATGTGCCTCAGTCTTACTAACAACAGATCCATGCAAAGCTACTGCAGACTAAACACTGGTGGCATACCAAAATGTAAACTGCTAATGTAATATTATTAAAACTGGCAAAATGTACATGTTAATTACCATTGGTACTGTACTGTCACATGACACTTCAGTAATATTCTAAGGATTTTAGGATTACTTTATACATTTTTTTAACTAATTTGAGATATGTAATATTGAAAACCTGGTAACATTTCAAGTAAGAGTTATTCTCTTTTATTCTGCTGCTATTTCTAATTTTAAAGGGAGAAATGAACTTGAAGGTACTGATACGTAAGGAATGAAAAAGACAAGATTTTCTTTGGAAAATCTGTTTTCAATCTTTAGAAATACGTCTCATGTCAAAAAGACATAGAGAGGCAGCAGGTAATCTCTCAGACATTCCAAATTGCTTGTAAATAATAATATTGTCATGATTGCTTTGATAGATTATGTTATATTTGTCCTGCTCCTGGTGTGGGTATCTACTTGAAAGCAATAGAGCTGGTATCATCATCAATTAAAGTGCCCTTCTCAGCAGGGAACAGAAATCAAAGCTTTTTCCTTTTGAAAGTATTAATTTCTGTTTAATTCTGCTGATGCTATTTTCTTATGGAAAAGTGTAGTCCAAAAGTATCCCTGGTATTTAAACACAGTGTTCACTGAAGGAACATTGCCAAAATGAATCAGAGACACAAACCTAACATCTTGAAGTCTTGTTTCTGACTCAAGTATGACTCCAGTACTGTGATATTTAAATGATTGGATGAATATAAAATTTTGTAAAGACACAACTGTATGAAAACATTGGCTAGATTTATAGGTTAGTACAAAAAAGGAACAAAACAGATTGCTTTTAAAATTGTTTCTTAAGTCATTCACCTCAATTCTACATTGAAAACACATAAACCCCAGCTAGGCGATGTTTACTGCCTGAAAAATAAAACTAAGTTTTATCTTATAGATGTATTTTGAATGGTGAGTTATTTCAAAGCAGAAGCTTTATTTTTATGACTTTCAAATAACTTAGCATTACTGACCATAAACAGGGTGGCTTAATTATTTTCTTATTTAGGTAATGTATTCCTCAACCTCGGTTTGAGAAAAGAGCTTGACTGTTGCTTGTAAAGCAAGTGCCTGCAATAAGTCATTGTGCAGTATCAATGTCGTCTTTCTGCAGAAATGGTTGTGAGGAGAATCATTGTAATATGAAGCTCATATGTATTTTATGTTCATTTTCATTGTTTTCAGTCCAAATTTTGGTCTAAAGTTGACAGTCAACTTTGTTAAGACTGTCCTTCCACACAGCATGATTGGCTTATTGTCTGCCTGCAAGTGCTGGGATTCCTTGTGGGCTCCACCTCCCATCCAGCTCGCTGCTCGCAGTCTGGGAAAGCAGCAAAGGATGGCCTAAGGCCTTAGCGCACTGCACTCAAGTGGGAAGCTCAGAAGAAGCTCCTGGCTTCAGATCAGCTCTCTCTCAATGTCTTTCCTTCTCTCTAAATCTGTCTTTCCAATAAAAATATAATGCAGTCTACATTCTTTAATAAATAACCAAAGCTTTAAGTTGCCAAGTGTACAATATTAGATGGTCGTAAAAGCATAAAAATTTTTATTAAAATCAGAATTGTCAGTTCAGCAGCAAAGATTAAAAGCTTTCAAACTCTAAAATTTATTGGGTCTACCGGGAATTTCTGCTGAAAACATAAGTGCGTACTAAACAAAAACTTAATAAAATATATAGATTTTATTTTTTAATATTGCTGATCAGAGAATAATTACAAAAATGATTATGTATATCAAGCATAATTCTAGGGATTTGAGTGAAATGTATTACTGACACAAAATAAAAATGAAAACTTCAGTAAAATGATAAGTATTGCATCACATAAAATTGTCAGTACCTTACTGATGTAAAATCAACAGATTTACATTTAGACACAACAGTTGAGATTCAGGGAGAGGTAGAAGGAGGGATGCATAGACAACGAGAAAGCAGTGGCTCCAGATGACATGAGTAGGTGAAGGGGAGGGCGATGTCTGGACGATGGGGATGTTGACAGTGAGACATCTTGGCAGCAGCAGTAATGTAATTTGTTTCTTCTTGTTCTTCCTTGTCTGGTTTAGTATTTGTGATTTCAAAAATGTTTAGTGGAAGCATAATTTTTTGTTTTTTGGGTTTTTTTTCTTGGTAAAGAAAAGACAATTCTTTTAAAACAATCATAATTATGCCAATCTAGACAACATACCAAAATACCAAACATACCAAAAATTTTTCTGAAACTATTTAATTCAGGATTCTGTATTTAAATGGCAATTTCAATTTGGTGTTCACCTTTGAAGAATCATTAATTTTTAAAATTGTATTTATATGTATGTGTAAGGCAAAGAGAGACAAGGAGACCAAGTGACACTTTGCATCCCCTGGTTCTCGCCCAGTGGGAAGTTGGCTTAGGAGGAAGCTGGAGCTACAGCACAGCTGGAAATTGAGCCCAGCCCTCTGCTACTCACAGAATGACCTAAGCAGCATCCTAACTGCTGTTTCAAATGTCTACTTTAAATAGTAATTATTATTTGTACATGCAAAAAGGGGAAATATGTCTTAAGTATATAGACTTCTACTATAAAACGTCACAGATGAAAAGGCCATGAGTTTATTCTAAAGATGACAAGCATCCTAGTGCAGCATAATGGAAGTTCTTTTAGATACATAGCTGGTGAGCAATCTCAAAGGATCTCAAATGCCCAGCTAGTGATGGACGTTCTTAGCCTCACATAATATGGCGTGGGGCTTCCTCTCTAAGATAAGCTTACACCACTTTCCTCAGGGACTTACTGTCCTCAGCTCTTCTCCCTCTAATCTCTGCCATACCTCAAGGCTTTGTGTACCTGCTCATCTCTGTGTAGAGAGGTCAGCTCTCACCTGCTGGCACATGCCCAAATTCCTCAGCAACCAGAAACTCAGGGCATGTACCCTTGCTGATGGAAGGGGGCCAGCAATGCTGCATTTGCAGGAAGCAAACATTAGGAAGAGAGCCAGCTGTTGCATCAAGTACTCCCAAAGGGTACACAGGTATCTTGAACACCAGGCTAAAATTTCTCCCTACCGGCCTCTCCTTGGCCTCCTTTAAGGCACTCAGATCCAAGCTTTACCTCAGGTCCACTGTAGGAGACAACAATGGGATTCCTATCACCTGACTTGGCCTGATCCAGCGCTGTCTGTTATCATCTGTGGAGTGAACTGAGATCTCTCTCTCTTTCTCTCTCTGTCATCATATTTTTAAATAAATAATTAAGTAAAATATTTGAAAAAATAAGTCTGACCTAGCTTAATATTTACTCTTTCTGTTTGATTATTATCACTCTCTTGAGAATGTTATCTGTTTGCAGGCAAAAATTTCAACCCCCTGCCCATGACTGTAGCCCCAAGACCAAGAAAGGGGTTCACTAGCTATCTACTGAGAAAAATAGTAAATAAATACTTACAGAACTCCCTAAAATAGAGACTTCAAAGATATGATAGCAAGGAAGAAAAGAAAAAAAAACTCTCCAGAAGGAAAATCCAGGAAAGATAATTTCTAGATCTATCCTAAAAGTTTAATTCACAGAACACAGAGCATCAACTCATGCTTTTTTTGGATTCTGATTTATCATTTAGGGTATTATGAGTAGCTTCACACTTCATTATAATTTATTTGACTTAAGCAGTAAATAATCACAAGGCATATATCCCAAACTGTGTCGTTTCGCATCACTCCTCCTTGCACATGCACATACACAGATGCACACACAAATCCACAATAACACACATAGCAATTGCTCCTACACCTTCAGGATAAAAGGACATCAGGATGGTGATATTAAACCATGCATGCCAAGAAATAAGATTTAAATAAAATATATAATATATAAAATAAAAATGGTCTATTTTATTATCAACTTTCAAAGGATATTTCCATTAAAATGTCAGATTCATTTTCAGAGCATGTTCAGGAAAAAATTACATTGGTCATTAGAGCAGTTAAAATCAATCTAAAGGAATTTTAAACAGAGCCCACAAATACGGTCTGCACGATCAATGTCGGACAATGTCAAAGACATTTTTACTCTGTGAGTATAAAGCATGAGCTTCAGGTTTATGCTAGATATTTTTGATACTTCAGCTATAAACCACCAAAGTTATGCTTTTTGTGTGCCATATTTATTCACTGTCTGACAAAAGCAAGAGAGAGACCACTGAAGAATCATACTTTTACAGAACATTTCCCATCCAGCATTCATTTTGGTCATACTGCAGTGTCTTATTTTCTAGACCTTGATTAGTATTCTTTCAATTCTAAAGGGAAGATTTCCCTGATAAACATTTTTCCTGATAAATTATTATATCTATACGTAGAAAAATAATGCTTCTCTGGAAATATGTAGTTCATTGTTTAGACATTTATTAAGACTATATTTATCCATTAGATTTATAGCTATCTGACATGACAATGTGTTCTCAGAACTAAATCATATTCTTTAGAGTCAAATACATTATTGAAAGCTGCGTGGACAAGCAGTATTACCTCTAATGAACACATATTTTAATTTTCCAATAATATAGTTACATGCATTTACTTATGATATATGAAAACAAAATAGCATAGAAACTGGTCAAGCTTCCTAATTTCAAATCAATTTTAACTTTAAAAAATTTTATATAAACTTGTCTAAGTATCTCATTCATCCATATAAAAGGAAGCTATTATGTTGCTAGGAAACAAGGGGAGTCATTGTTGAGTGTCCTACTTGTGCTCACTAAAAAGCTCTGGGAGCAGAAGAGATAGGGGCCAAACAAAATAAATGACTATAAGTCTCCTGAATATGTTCTTCAAATGGCTTAAATGGTACAATTTATTTAGGCCTATTTTTGCCATAATTAAAATCTTTTAAGAAAAAAAAAAGTATATTTTATGTAGATAAAATTCCAGAATGGTGAAAAGGCAAACTTAAATAGAACACAACTATCATTCAAACCCACCAAGGGCTCTTCAATTAACAGATAAAAACAAAAGATCTTTGGGTTTTCTATAATTCAAAATAGCAGCAAATTTGGATCTGACTCAGTAATATCCCAGCACAACTTTTCTTCAACAGATCTAAATTATCAATCATGTATCTCAGAAACAGCACCAGCTGAACATTGAAAGCAAACTATGATCATTTATCCAAGTCAGCTCTTCATTGTATGCCCCCAGTTTCACTAAACCACCATTTCCTCCTCAAGCACACACAGCCACCCACAGCTAAACTACCACCAGGTTATATCGCTTGGGTTCTTCCCACGTCTCTTGATTTTTTTGCTGCTTCTCTTTGTTGTACAGAACCTGCTGAAAATCATAAATCCTTGTTTATTCCTTACCGCCAGCTACTGTCAGCCTGACATCTCACATTTCATAAAATACTTCAGTATATAGTCTCTTTTCATGTAAAAATCCTACAGATGGTCTTAGCCTAGCTCTGGATTCCCAAATGCTGCTTCCTCTTCATAGTCCCACACCAAAGTGATGATTACATGGCATGGATCGTCCACTGCTAGTTTCCAGATCTCACTAAGCCAGAATAGATATCATTTCTTCTCTCATACACTTTAGTTTTCTGAAAAAATCTCTCACTACTGGAATACACCGATGAAAAGGAAGGAGAACTTTGTTCTTTCTCTAGAAAATAGTGCTTTAAAATGAAAAATCTAGCATTACTTTTCATTTTTTTAAATCTGGCAACTTTAATAATGGATTGCACAGTCAATATGGCAAGACAATTTATGTGTACTTACGACCACATACCTTAAATGACAAGGAGCAGGATCTATTCTGAGGACATATGATATAAAACTTATAATGAGTTTGTATTTTTAAAATAAGACAACTGAATGTGGTGAATGGTGGCAAATATACCAAAGTGAGATGTTACTGGACCACACAACCACTGTAAGTTTAGAACTCTTCTGAGAACTGGCATTATGGTTCAGTGGGTTAAACTACTATCTGTAATGCTAACATTCAGTGCCAGAGCACTGGTCCAAGTTCACGCTGTCCACTTCCTGTACTACTTCCACTCTAAATCGCCTGGGAAAATAATGGAAGATGGCCAAGTACTTTTTGCTGCCAACTCTTGTGAGAGATGTTGAGCAGGTTTCTGTCTCATGGATTCAGCTTTGTACAGCTCCAGCCATTGTGGCCACTTAAGTAATGATTCAGCAGATGGACGCTCTCCCTCCCTTGCAGTCTCTCTCTGTCACTTTTTTTTCAAATGAAATAAATCTGTGTAAATGAATCTATACTGAAATAAACTATTTGAAAGTAACATAAACAGAGTATATAAAACACTCAATGAACTTCAAGACACTAATACCAAAATAGAATTTAAATTAATTTTTCAAGTCAATTATAAAGTATTTTTTCACTTATAAATCTTGATTAAACTTTATTACAACCACATTTTTTAAAAATATCTTAGGAAGCATTTCTCTTTTTATCAGCAGCATAATGAAATATGCTTTTCTTCCATATTCTACATAAAGGACAAGCAATGTAATTATTAGGAAAAGTGAATATATTAAGAGAAACAATATAAACATTTTTCACCATCTGGCTGTCATTGTAGCACAGCGGGCTAGACTGCCACCAGTAACAGCAGCATCCCATCAGAGGGCTGGTTCAAGCACCAGCTGTCCTCCTTCCAATACAGCTTCTTGTAAATGCACTTTGGAAAGCAACAGAGAAGGACTACATTATATGGGCCCTTGCAACAGACTTGGGAGAACAAAATAAAATTCCAGGGATCTCACTTCAGCATGACCTGATTCCATACACATAGCCAATTTGGAAATGAACTAGTGGATGAAAGATTTTTTTTTCCTTCATCTCTATTTCAAATAAATAAAATGAAGTTGGAGAAAAAAAAATTTCACTGTCCAGTAAGTAAGTAATGATCACACAGTCAGAAGATACTGAAACAAGAAACAGCTAATTCTCTGGAAAGCAACTAAATTAACATCATCTGGAACCTTTTGACACTTCTGGAAATTAAAGAAGATAATTCCTTTGATTTGTGTGTCAACTACATGCAGCAGTTTGACTGAAAGGCTGTGTGGGCTGGGGAGTGTGTGTAGCCTACATGCAAACCCTTCCAGATGACACAACGAGGCGCTGCAAGTCTTTCAGCTGAGTTATCTGCAAGTGCCTTGAAGATTCCAATGACGTTCTGTGGATTAAAACATACTACTTGGGAAGCAGAGGTTAGGCAGGATGGAGATTTTGTTTTTTCTGCTTCTGATTCTTGTGGTTACAGCAGGGAGCAACCTCAGTCTCTGAAAGATGCCTGTGGACGCTTAAAATACTGGACATGCCAAGATGACCACAGCAGTGACAATGGGTGACTGGGTTCACCCACAGGGGCAGCCTCAGCACCAGCCAAGTACCGTGGGGTACAATGAACTTCTGGATTTCTGCCTTACACAGGGTCAGTCTTCCCAGCAGCAACAATAGCCAGACCACAGCTCTACGTGCCTGTGTGGCAGGTGTTTAAAAGCTCTGTATATATTGGTTCTCAGCCTTTTGGCTAAAATTGAGTGTGAAAGCTCTGGTTAACACTGTCTCTGCATCCATGCACTCTGCTTCAGTAACCAATTTTCTGTCAGAATTTTCTACATGAATCAATTTCTATATCAGTGTGAATAACTTCCCAAACTTCTTCAGTTAATGATTGGCTCTAACAATTATTGATTGATTGACTGATTGAAACCTGGATTCAACAGTGAGTCACATAAAATAAGCCATGGATATCACAATTTCCTGATTATAATATATACAAAAGATCCTCATGGAACTTAGTGGAAACAGCTAGTAAGATGGTGTACAGCTCCAGAATTAGAATGTATGTTCCACTAGGTACTTTGGTGTTAGCTAATTTGACAATAAGAATAAAATAGATAATCAGCTTTGTATAACATGTGTTGATAGCCATGGCAAAGTAGCATGCATGAACAGATTTCTGACAGGAAGCACCATAAAATAGAGACCCTTCTCACCAAGCTTCTGTCTAACAGTAACACTAGCAATCCAAACCCTCAAATGGAAATTAGCCAGGTCCACATGCAAAGGACCCTGAAATACCTTCCTAAGCAAAGTCTGCAAGTCTTCCTTAAGCTTTTCCCTAAATGGATTCTTTCAGGCCATTTGTCAGGACACCTGTTTTCACAATGGGAAAAGAAAAATACACACCATTTAGAGATCGATAGACACTGAGTTGATTTCATTCAGGTCAAAGTTGAGGCTTATGGGAATTAACAAATAAATGGATTTCTGGTCTAGGTCCTCTTCCCCGTGGACCCAGTGGATTCCCCATCCCATGCTATAATAATATAGTAATTTCTCAAGTTTCTGGAATGGTGTTAGAATTATGAGAACAAAGGAAAAACTGTGGGAAGGCTTAAAACATTCTGAGGCTCCAATAAAAGGAAACAAAAAGTAACACATTCACTAGAAATGTAAGTAGGATAGATGCTGGTAAAGCTGCATGCTTTAAAAAAAGTTAGAATTTATCCATTGTCTTTTTAAAAATGGAAAATAAACCACAAGAGATAGAAGCAGTCATTGGCTGCATGGATAAATTATCACAGGCTAAGTCAGTGGAGGCTGTGCAAAGAAGAGCTAAGTGAGGTCGCTGGTACCAGACCAAGAACCAGACCCAAGAGAAGGGCTAGAAGCAGATCCTTATGCTCCCACTGGCAGTGTATGTCCCTATTAGCCTTGAACGTGAAGCAACTCTCCATAGAAAATGCTACAAACAGCTACCTTAACGATGTCTGACAAAAGCAATAAGTCTATTTTACCTAAAATCTCTCTTGGGCAATTCTTGATTTCCATTAGCAGCCTCTTTCTTCACCCTGCTTTTCCTTGAGCTACAATAATTTTTTTTTTTTTTGAATAAGCTCAATGTGGTCACTGTGAAGACAATCCCATGACATTGGCACATGGAAATAGTATAAAAGAATATAAGTCTTGTTAGCCATGTTCTCTTGAAAGATTTCAGGGACTAAGATAGAACCCAGAGTATCATTATGATTAAATAAAAGAAAAGAAACAATTTTAAGATGTCGCTCAACCCATCGCTGCTGATTTCCATGTTCTAGAAATCCAGTTGCACCAAGTCGAAGCATGTAGTCTTTGCATCCATATGTCTGATTTCACAGCCATCAGTCAAGACATTAGCTATAAAAAAGAAAATACAACCATATCAACACTGTGAGATTTTAAATCATCAAACGAATGCAGTGGCTATTTAGTTGTAATCATCTGCATAATTATACCGGTGTTTAAATAGTTATTGTTTTATAATAAGCAACTCAACTATATCATAAGTCTTAACAGAAAATCTTAGTGTAACATCAAAATTTAAAATCAATGTGCAAATTTATTAAGGATCTGTAAAGACTAAAATAAGGAAATAAAAGCTTATTTTTATCTGTATTGTATGAATATGAATAGCTACTGAATTTCTACTGAAGTATTTTTGTTTTGCTAAAAATTGAAATATATTGCTGGATAAAAGGTTTGGACCATTGAAACTAATGAAATAATGAAATTTTTGATGAACCATTTAAAATTAGAAAATGCATCATGTACTAAGTCTAAAGTAGTTGTTAGAGCTTTTATTATATAACAGGCCATCTAAACTTTACAACCTTACAATGCAAGTATTACTTATGTGTTTTACAACCAATGAAATTAATTCTGAGAGACATCCTCCAGCTTATACAAACTGGTCAGCCTAGAAATTTCCATAAAGTGCAGATTGTATGGTTTCAGGAAGGCAGGATGTCCAAGTTTCTGTATGTCATGAGCTTTAGGAACTGTGAGGCTTCTACTTTTGTCCTTGGTTACCTTCCAGCGGATTAAGTCATTTTAGAATCCTTGTGTTTCCTCATCTTTCCCCTTTTCTGCACTTTGTCAGGTATAAACTTAATGAATTAGCCAACCTAAGCAAGCAGCTTACTGCAAACAGACCTGGATTGAAAGTGGAAGATTCTGGTTCTTACATGAGAATAAACGTTATCATCAGTAAACTGACCAGCTACAAATTTTTGCCTGAAACGCTGCACTATGCATTTTAAAAGAAACATTTCTTTCTCTATCCTTCCAGTCATTGTGTCCATCGCAAGGCTAGGTTTTAAAACTTCTTAAAGGAATTTATAAGAAATTATTATTTCAAAAAGGATTTCAGATCATAGAAGTTATAAATTCTACCTATGTTACAAAGTGGTATTCCTTTAAAATACATCATAAATATTAAATTACTATCTTAATAACAGTCTCCTCAGATCTGACTTTCCAGCTTTGTTAAGCATTAGCTGGTATCTTATTGCTTTGGTTGTTTTTCCGAAATGATCTTCTCTAACTGGTAACAAGCGCCTTTATCTGCAAAGCAGTACATGAATACACATGATCCCACATGAATACCTGACATTATTATTAGTAGTGAACACATCCTAGCCATCAGAATATGTCTGTGCTGTCCACCAGGGCAGCACTTGCAAACTGTGTATTTTTGGTGGGAGTCATGATATCTGACATTCTCAACTTTGCAGCAGGCACTTACTGAATCATGGCAGACAATGAAGGCAGGTCGGTTGTCCAGCCCTGCCCTTGGAGCTTGTCAGCTGTTATATTTCAATATAGGGTGCTCTGCATCAGGCACTGATTGTCACATGGGCTTGAGGGACATAAGTAATGAAAAAAAAATCAATGGCCAGTTGTTTTTAAAATGTCAGGGAAAACTAAGGAAATATCTGAAATGTCAAAATGCACTTGAAATAGGATATAGTGATCCAAAGGCGCAGAAGTAATTTAAGGTTTCATACACGAAGGCCCTGGAGGAGGACCGAAAAAGTCCTTCAGCAGTTGAAAAGCCTGGCTTCTACTAACTACTGCATTTAGGTTTCAAGAAAATGGAAAAGCTTTAGAAGCAGAGGCAGCTGTAATTAGGGTGGATGACTCCAAGTCTGGCAGATTATGGCGTAATTATGAACTCTCCATTAAAGTATGAGGAACGAAAGTCATTTCAAGTGAGCTTGAGTGAAAAGGGTCCCATAGGATTTGAAAAAGTTATCTAGCAAACCAAAGTAAAGCCAACTCCCCCGAGAGTGGGAACGAAATGCTGTCACAAACCAAAGACTAGTCATGTGTATTCTTTCCCACCCTGTGGGACCACACTGTTTCTCCAACTCGGATTGTCTTGGGAAATCTGCTCCACTATCATGTCTTTACTCAAGAATTTCTGCAATTACTTCCATGAGTTTCAACATCACCACTCCATCCTTACATCTACAAGTTCTTTTGCAAAAATACTAACCTTGACTAGCTAAAGGAGCCAAATATACTTGTTTCAGTGACGTAAACTGATGAATGTAGTCTCTCTTTTTAGGCACCTGGAGTAGGGAAGGGAAATTCTTTCTGTGAGACTGACAATGACAACATTCCTTTGTCAGATAGAAAGTGGAATCTGCTTTTTTGTCGTTGCTGTTGTTGATGTTTTATTTTGCAAAAATTTTAATGGGTCTCTGGCTGACACAGTGGCTCAACTAGCTATTCCTTCTCTTGCAAACTCCAGCATCACATAGAGGGTGATCCAAGGCCTAAGGATCTGGCACTGTTGTGGGAAATCTGGAAGAACCCTCAGCATTTGGCTTCAGATCAGCTCAGCTCAGGCTATCATGGTCATTTGGGGAGTGAAGCAACACTTGGAAGATCTCTCTCTCTCTTTCTCTCTCTTTCTCTGTGCGTGTGTATGTATGTGTGTTCATCCTTCTCTCTGTAAATATGCCTTTACAGTAAAAACACATAAAACTTTAAACAAAATAAAGTAGGCTTCTATCAGTTAGCAGCAAAGGATTTCTGAGAAATGAAATTTACAGGTGTTAATATATCATTAAAGGAACATTAACAAGGCCGTGAATTTCATTTTAAATCGTCTTTTCTTGTAACCGTCAAAAGAAGAAGCATTTCACTTATGTTAGGTGCACAGTCAAGTACCAACTCTCAGTCAGTAATTCACTTGGCTGAACATCAAGCTATTTTAGTTTTTTTCTTAAGCACTAAATTATACCTCGTTTTAAATATTTATTGAGCAAGAATCAATTTCATTCTGTTAATTAGTCTGCTACCATGTCCTCTTGTCACTATAGCTCAATTTACAGTATGTTATATTAAAGAGGTGCTAATTGTCTGGTGTTGGTAGTGGAAATTTCATCACAATTAATCTATCAGGAAATTTAGTGGTTATACAAAACCACAAAAAGTTATTAAAATAATTTGCAAAAATAACAGTAACATTATGTAAACTACAATGCTTAAGGAAACTTTTTAAAGTATGAATAATTTCAATAAAGTACATTAAAAAACAGAAGCAAAAGTTAAATATTCTTGCGAAGGCATTTGTAAGAAAAAATTGTGTTATGGGGAAAGAATTTCAGTATGGTAAAAGATAATCACAAATATATTTACCAGTACAAGCAAAGTCAGAGTCTCAACACTATTTTGTGAATCAGTCACCATAGTTGGTCATAGAATAGAAGTTCCCAATAGAAATCCAGGTAATTGAAAGAATCCAATAGTTACAAGACAGTGTTAGGTAAAACAGTGAAAATGGGGGTCAGCCAAGATTTCATGGCAAAAATGAAGTTACAGGAGCTTTAGAAAATCCCCACAGATATCTCAGTAATCTGTGCACAGGTTAGGGCCAATAATTCTTTTAGCAAGGATATTAGACTTAATTAACCCGCAGGAAAGAGAGAGGAAGAAAGCAGGACAGCAAGAGGAATGGCATTGGACTTGGATTGTATCCAATGGAGTCTATTGCTATTAAGAGTTTGTTTGTGCTTCAAACAAGGGAAGGGTGATTCAGAGATACTTAGCATTTCCTGTTGAGTTTTACAGTGAAGAACCATTACATTCCTTGAAAGGCCAGAGAGACTCTGTGCAAAACTTTAACGTCAGAGCTACACAGAACCCTGGGAGTGAAACTCCTGTCTGCTAATCCTGGGGTAGTGCCTTTTTGCAATAGGCTTGGAAGACACACCATCAGGCTGAGGCATATTATTTAGTCCAAGGCTTGGTACTGTTTGCCTCATTGGGTTAGGAACTTTCTGAGGATCTGTCATTCCTTTCATCTGCTCTATTTGTCCCTTTTGGAATTGACCCTTCATTCTATACCTGTTCCAATGTTATATTTTGGAAACATGTATGTAGCTTGCTTGGTTTCCCAGAAGCACAGCTACAGAGGACTTTGCTCCAAACACTGCAGAGTGAGGGAGATCAAACTGGACAAGTGTAGCATTGTAAGGACAAGCCTTTGATGTTCAAGCTTAGCAACAGTAGCTCCTACTGCACTCCAGGAGCCCCTATGCTGTGTGCCAAAGTATTATTCAAATTCTCATCCTCCAATCATCATTTTTTTTTAAGATTAATTTTTTTTTTTTTTTTTTTAAAGATTTATTTTTATTATTTTTCATTGGAAAGGCGGATATACAGAGAGGAGAGACAGAGAGGAAGATCTTCCATCCGATGATTCACTCCCCAAGTGAGCGCAACGGGCCGATGCTATGCCGATCCGAAGCCAGGAGCCTCTTCCGGGTCTCCCACGCGGGTGCAGGGTCCCAAAGCCTTGGGCCGTCCTCGACTGCCTTCCCGGGCCACAGGCAGGGAGCTGGAAGGGAAGCAGGGCTGCCGGGATTAGAACCGGCGCCCATATGGGATCCCGGGCGTGCAAGGCGAGGACTTAACCACTTGCGCCACCGCGCCGGGCCCTTAAGATTAATTTTTTAAAAGTTTTTTTTTTTTAATTGGAAAGTCAGATATACAGAGAGAAGAGACAGAGAGGAAGATCTTCTGTCCACTGATTCACCAACAAAGCTACTGCAACAGCTGGAGCTGCACCAATCCAAAGCTAGGAGTGAAGAGTCTCCTGTGAGTTTCTCACATGGGTGCAGGGACCCAAAGCTTTGGGTCATCCTCGACTATCTTCCCAGTCCACAAGTAGGAAGCTGGATGGGAAGAGGGGCCACCAGGATTAGAACTGGTGCCCATTTGGGATCCTGGCACAAGCAAGGAGGAGAATTTAGACACTAGGCTATCACACCGGGCCTGCTTCAATCATCAAAGTCTCCACAAAAAGTACAAACCACTCAATCAACTAAGCACAGGAGGCAGGAAGGGATCAGCTGAGCCTAGAGCTTCATGTAATCAACTTTAGCAGTGAGGCAGGAGGCAGGAGGGGGTCAGACACACAGGCAATTGTGTAGCCCCTTTCCACACAAAACTTTCTCTTAACCAACAGACCTGCCCATTGCTGTGGAGTATTTGCTATCACTCAGTTACACCCCATCACAAAATGATACTGTGAATCTCAATCATGTTTGATTTTCATTTTTGTCACTTTGTACCTAAAATCTAAAGTTAAGATTGGAGCAAGTTAAAAATCTGGCAGCTGTTGGAGTGGGATTAGTGTATTTCACGTGGGAGTTTGGGAAGCCAGGGGTGAATTCTTGCAAGCTCAGAACTGCATTCTTCCCAAAATTTGTATTTTGATAATAGTATCATAATGGTGTTAGAACATGGGTCTTTAGATAGCAGCAAGTTAAGGAATGGGATTTGCAGTCATGAACAGACTTCAGTGAGACTCCTTGCTATAAGCAATGTAAAGACAAAGCAAGATGACAGACATTGACACGCTGAGAAATAAGCCTTTAGCACACATTGGACTGTCCGCCCCCTTAGTGTGCAATTTCAAAATTACGTGAAATTAATCCCTGAAGCTAACAAACCATCTCCTCTAAGATCCTCTACTATTGCAGCCCACATGGACTAAAATAGGCACAGAAATGTTCCAATAATAGAAAAACACTTAGCTCCTAATGTACTATAATTAAATATACTGGAAAGGTATATACTGATATTATTAACAGGACGGACAGAGAACTCCCAACAGACACCATCCAAAGAGATCACGCAGACACATGATGCTCAGGTTCTACTCCAATGAAGACAAAAAAAGAATCCTGAGACAAGTACGAAGCAGAGAAAAGATCACATACAGGGGAAAACCAAAAATCAGAATCACTGCTGACTTCTCAGAAGAGACCCTACAAGCAAGGAGAGAATGGACAAAGATCTTCCAAGTCCTGAAACAAAACAACTGCCAACCAAGAATAATATACCCAGCAAAGATCACATTTGTATATGAAAACGAAATCAGATACTTCCATAGCAAAGAAAAACTAGAAGAAATATGTCTACACAAAACCAACTCTGCAAAATCTCCTTAGAAATGTGCTAGACCCAGAAAAAAAAGAAGCAAACCACAAAGATGGCAAACAGGAAGGTCTACAAACTAAAGCCCGCACAAGGGAGGGCAATTACACAGATAACAACACACACAAAACACAATCGCATGGCAGAGCAAAATCGCAACCTCTCAATTTTAACTCTTAACACAAATGATCTAAACTCACCAATCAAAAGACAGAGATTAATAGAATGGATCATCAAACAAGACCCAACTATCTGTTGCCTAGAAGAAACACATCTAACCAGAAAAGATGCAAAGAAACTGAAAGTGAAGGGATGGAAAAAGATATTCCATTCCAATGGAAGAAAAAAAAAGTTGGGGTAGGTGTCCTAATTTCAGATGAGATAAACATCAATGTAACTAACATCAAAAGAGACAGGGAAGGCCATTTTGTACTGGTGAAAGGAATGATCCATCAAGAAGCAATCACCATCATTAATATTTATGCACCAAATTCCAACGCACCTAGTTATGTGAAGCAGTTGCTTACAGACTTAAGGGAAGACATAGATACTCACACAATATTTGTAGGTGATCTCAACACACCTTTAACATCAATGGATAGGTCTACAAAACAAAAACTCAGCAAAGAAACAACAGAGCTCACACAAACAATAAAAAAACGGGACTTAGTAGACATCTATAGAACTTTTTATCCTAAGGCCACAGAGTATACATTCTTCTCAGTGGTGCACTGTACCTTCTCCTGAATCAACCATATGATAGGACACAAAGCCAATCTAAATAACTTCCAAAAGATTAGAATCATATCATGTACCCTCTCAGACCACCATGGAATGAAACTGGAAATCAACAACTCAAAACTCCCCAGGAAATATAGACACTCTTGGAAGTTGAACAATATGCTATCAAACGAACAATGGGTCAGAGAAGAAATTAAAGATGAGATCAAAAAATTTATGGAAACCCATGAAAAGTCTGACACAACATTCCAAAACTTGTGGGACACCACGAAAGCAGTGCTACAGGGTAAACTCATCACAATCTGAGCCCATGTCAAGGCCCAAGAAAGACGCCAAATATAGGAATATTAGTAACCACACACCTCCAGGAACTGGAAAAACAGCAACAGAAGAGCCCCACACACATAGGAAACAAGAAATCATCAAAACAAGGGAGGAGATAAACCAAATAGAAATTTAAACAAAAAACTAAAAAAAATACATAAAATCAACAAATCAAAAGTTGGTTTATTGAGAAAATAAACAAAATAGACGCTCCACTGGCCCGACTGACCAAAAAAAAAAAACAAGAAAAAGTGAGAATGAACAGCATTAAAGATGAAAAAGGCAACATAACAACAGACACTGCAACCATTAAGAAAATAATTAGAAATTACTACAAAGAACTGTACTCCAATAAATTTGAGGACCCCCAAGAAATGGAAAAGCTGGTAGATTTCCACCACCTACCAAAACTTAGTCCAGAGGCAACAGAAGAATTAAATAAACCCATAACCGAGGCAGAGATTGAAGCAGTCATCAAGGATCTCCCAACAAAGAAAAGCCCAGGCTCAGACGACTTCACTACAGAATTCTACAAAACATTCCGAACAGAACTAACCCCAATCCTCTACAAAGTCTTCAAGACAATAGAGAAGGAAGCAACCCTTCCAAACTCATTCTATGAAGCCAACATCACCTTAATCCCAGAACTGGACAGAGAACCATCAGAGAAGGAAAACTATAGACCTATCTCTCTGATGAACATTGATGCTAAAATTCTCAACAAAATCCTAGCCAATAGAATTCAAAAATTCATCAGATAGATCATTCATCCGGATCAAGTATGATTCATCCCTGGAATGCAGGGATGGTTCAACATTTAGAAATCCATAAATGTAATACACCACATCCAAAAACTGAAAAACAAGAACCACATGATAATATCAATAGACGCAGAAAAAGCTTTCGATAAAATCCAACACCTCTTCATGCTAAAAACTCTAGCCAAGGTAGGCATAGATGGAAAAATCCACAGCATAATCAAAGCAATTTATGAAAAACCCAACGCCAGTATCATACTAAATGGAGAAAAGCTAGAACCCTTCCCACTGAGAACTGGAACAAGACAAGGATGCCCTCTATCACCACTGCTATTCAACATAGTCCTAGAGGTACTTGCAGAGGCCACAAGACAAGAAAAAGAAATCAAAGGCATACGAATGAGAAACCAAGAGGTCAGGCTTTCACTATATACAGATGACATATTCCTGTACATAGAAAAACCAGGAGACTCAATACAGAAACTGCTAGAACTTATACAAGAGTTTGGCAGAGTGGCAAGGTACAAAATTAATGAACAAAAGTCAACACCCATAGTGTACGGAAATAGCCCCAAGATGGAAAAAGATCTAACCAACAAGATACCATTCAAAATAACAGAGAAAAGTATGAAGTATCTGGGAATAAATCTTACTAAAAATGTAGGAGACCTATTCGAAGAAAACTACAAACTATTCAAAAAAGAAATTGAACAAGACCTCAAAAGATGGAATAACATCCCATGCTCCTGGATAGGCAAAATCAACATCATTAAAATGTCTATACTACCAAAAGCAATATAAATTTTCAACGCAATTGCAATCAAATTGCCCAAAACATTCTTCACGGAACTGGACACAATGATTCAAAAGTTCATCTGGAAGCACAAAAAACCACGAATAGCTAGAACCATCCTAAAGAACAAGAAGTTAGCATGGGGGATCACAGTTCCGGACCTCTGGACATACTACAGAGCAGTGGTTATCAAAACAGCCTGGTACTGGCACAAAGATAGAGAGGAAGATCAATGGAATAGAATAGAAACACCAAAAGGGAACCCACACAGATACAGCCAATTAATCTCTGACAAAAAGACCAACGACTGTCCAAGCAAATGAGAAGGCCTCTTCAGTAAATGTTGTTGGGACAACTGGCTGATAGCCTGCAGAAACAAAAGGATAGACCCACATCTATCACCATACACTAAGATCCAATCTACATGGATAAAAGACCTAAACCTACATCCAGAAACCTTCAAACTCTTGGAAGAAAATGTTGGAAATACCCTGCAAGACCTAGGAGTAGGTCCTGACTTTCTAAGAAGGACACCAAAAGCAATAGCAGTTGAGAACAGAATAGACAAATGCTATCTCATCAAACTAAGAAGCTTCTGTACAGCAAGGGAAACAATCAGCAAAGTAAAAAAGCAACCCACAGAATGGGAGAAGATCTTTGCACACTACATAGGTGATAGGGGGCTAATCTCCAGGCTATACAAAGAACTTCAAAACAACCAAAACACCAAAACAAACAAGCCACTCAAGAAATGGGCACAGGAAATGGGCAAACATTTCACAAAGGAACAAGCCCAAATGGCAAACAAACATTAAAAATTAAAAATAATTGTATTCATTTAAAAATAATCTAAATCCTTGCTTTGCACATTCCTGGATCCCATGCAGGTATTGATTCCTGTACCAGCTGTTCCACTTCCCATCCAGCTCCCTGTCTGGTGCCTGGGAAAATATTAGAGATGGCCCAAAGCCTTGGCAAACTGTACCCTCATGGGAGACCCAGAAGAAGCTCCTAGCTTCTGGCTTCAGATTGACTATGCCCCACCTGTTGTGGCCACTTAGGAATTGAACCAGGGGACAGAAGCTCTATCTCTTTATCTCTCCTTCTCTCTGTCAATCTGCTATCCCTATAAAAATTAAATAAATTTTTTAAAAAATAACTGCAATGAGATCATAAAATATGTATACTCATAACATGTAATTTAAAATGGATGGTCTCTTACATAAATTCATTTTATGCATCATAGAACCTGCATATTTTTTAAATATTTGCCCATTTATTTGAAAGGCAAGGTTACAGAGAGTGAGAGAGAAAGAGAAAAAATGGGGTGGGCAAGATGGAGAGAGAGAGTGAAACTGAGAGAGAAATTTTCCATACACGGATTAATTTCTCTTGCTTCCCACGGTCTCCAAGGACAAGTTGTCCCGAACGTGGTCCATGTATGCCTGTATTCCTCACTCTCTCAGCTCACCGCTTGAGCAAGGCAGCGAAGATGCAAATTCTAAGATGTTTGCATTTCTACTGTATATACTTTCTTTTTTCAAAACAAAGATTGATTTATTTTTATTGGACAAATATACAAAGAGGAGGAGAGAGAGATAGCCAAAATCTTTTGTCTGATGTTTCACTCCCCAAGCGGCCACAACTGCTGGAGTTGAGCCAATTCAAAGCCAGAAGCCCAGAGCTGCTTCTGGGTCACCCATGCAGACACAGGGTCCCAGTGCCTTGGGCCATCCTGGACTGCATTCCCAGGCCACAAGCTGGGACCTGAATGAGAAGCCAGGTGGCCAGGATTAGAATTAACATCCAGATGGTATCCTTTTGCGTTACTGGCAACAACTTTAGCCGCTAGGCTGTCGCACCATGCCTGTACTTCTACTGTATATACTTTCATGAGTTCTAGGAGAGGTGAAACTTAGCACACCTCCCCAAAACAAATAAACAAACAAACAAAATCAGAATAAATAGAGAACAAGGAAAGCTGAGAACCAGACAGGAAACGATCAGCATGGATTCACATATACCTTACTAGGTAGGACACAGAGATTAGATACTCCTCAATGGGGAATGGAAGATTTCTCTGCACACTCCCCCTAAAACAGTTCTACACCTCAACTGTTGACATATGCCCTGCTAGAGTTATAAGCCAGTTTAGACTATCCTAAAATCTGCCAAGTTCAGTAGAATTATGCTTCAATGCTATAGACTGCTAAATACTAAAATGAGGATAGACATGAGACAGCTGAATAGTACCCTTTAGCCATTTTAGGGTGTATAGAGGCTGGTTGTATATAAACTAAGATCGAAATGTCAATGAAGTAGTCATAGGATGTGGTTAAGAACTTGCATCTTGTAACATGTCAGTTACTCAGTACCATGACATTTAATTCCATAATGTTGTAAATTGTTGTTGATGTTATGTTAGGGCTTTTAATTGATCAGGATGATATTCTGCCAGCTCTACCTTCAGACCAGAGGTGATCTCCCCAAGAAACGGTTGAATGTGTCTGCACAATAAGATGCTGGACTCTTTGCTTGGTATATGCTTGCAATGAAAGAATCTCAACTGAATTTGATCTGTAATACTGCAACAAGGTGAAGGAATCCACCATGGGGGGAGGGTAGAGGGAGGGGTTGAGGGAATCCCAGATCCTATGAAACTGTGTCATATTTCCTCCACTAACATCCCCCCATGTTATCACAGTCATGCATTTACAAGGTTAACTTCCTGCTATTTAATGTTTTGTGGCATTGTAGCTACAGGCAAGGTAGGACATGTGGTATCATACTGCCAAGGAATATGCCAAGGAATATTTAACTGTTTCATTGTGAGTCCTCCTTTAGAGGTATATACTGCAATTTATCTTCACTTCCCGGTATGTTAGCCTCTGTAAGACATACTTAGTTCTCTGTCTATCTGTTTATTTTGTGCTTTGAATGGTATTGCTTATTTGTCATTCACTTTAATTTAGGAGCACAAGAGCATAAGTTGCAATCACATTATGTCAGTACTGTTAGTAGCCCACCATCACCAGTCTGTGCTTTCTGGAGTGGACAATCAGACATATTCCATGGTCTCATTTAAGCTTCCAGGAAAATATCAGCTCATTTCCTGACACATAATAAAATCTTAAGAATTCTTCATCCAGTTACCCAGGCTTCTTACTGACCTGATTTTTACAGGAACAGCTTTGTAAACTTTACAAGTTTTATCATTGTCTCCAGGCTAACTGCCTCATATTTACACATTTCTGCCTGGACTCCTAAGGTAAATAAATGTTTTCTTGTGCTTCTCTGAGTTAAAGAGTCTGAATAGTTGAATGCCATCTTCATATTTTCCAGATCTTATTTATCTGAAAGCTCACACAAGCTGCTCCATATGAGAACTGGCTCCTTGTATTTAGACAGAGGTGGGACCACACAGCAGAAAGCTTAGCACAGATTTGTGGATGCCTTGGATGAGGCATGCATCCTCTGTGTTCTTTTAAACTTATAATAAAACAGAAAATACAAAAAAAAAGTTTCAGAAAAGATTTAAAAAATCCTGCAAAAAATAATACGTAAACAGCAAATCTGAAAGACAGAAAACCATAATATAATATTGCTTAGGAAAACTATCAAGATTAGTGGAAAAGTATATCCAAGGTTTTCACAGAAAATTAAGCATAGTAAATTATAATCCTTAACTTTAGCCTTATGTCAATAATTTCTGCAAGTCTCTTGGAATGATGCATACTGATTTTAGACTAATTACACTCTAATAGTTAGGAACACGCACAAAGGTGAGGAGTGAAAGAATACTTTAAGATTGAAAAATGTAATTTGCAATTGTTCGTACAAATATACACATAAAGGAAATTGGAATTAGTAATGGGGGGGTGATGGAGGGAAAGGAGTCAAAGCCCCAAATTAACCCCTATGCAAATTCAGTGTCTAAAAAATCTGCCACTTAACCTTGCATTTGAAAAAAATAATTATATTTGAGAATAGATAATATTAACTTCAGATAGAAATCTGAGTAAAGGCTTATTTGTAGTGTGGGTTGACCTGAAAAAGTTGTAATGTCAATTACCAAAGTCTCTATATCATGATTATAGCTCTGATAAAAGGAATGCATACTTTTTGGAGGACAAAAAAAGTATGCCTTAGGCCTATGCAAATCACTGTATAAAAAGTTTTATCTCAAAGAAAAATGAATATCTTTAGAATGATACTCGAATGAAAATGGTATTATTCTATGCTCACCAAGACGTAGATGTAGTTGCCCCATCAATATCACTGAATGTCTTAAATGCCCATTTTGTTTATGATCAATTAGGATTGTTAATTTTTTTTGCAGTATTTGTGTGTTTGAACATTGATATAGAAAGATTTACAAATACAAGGAAACAAAGAATGTGAGATTTCATTTGTTAAATTCAGTTGGATGAATTGAACACTGTGGTGATCTCTTTCCATAAGCAAGTCTTTATTTTAGTAAATAGAATGCACAAAAAGCCACTTTTAGGAATTGAGATACTGCAGTAATTTTCAACAGGATAGACAGAAAAGAATTCCCTTAGGCTGAGTTCTACTAGAGGAGATGCCTGTCTACTGATCAAAAGGGTCCAGTTAAACTGAAAAACCATTAGAAAGCTACCACCTGCTTTAAATCCTTAGAAGAAACGCAAAGCAATCTTGTGGTAACCAATCTCGTTTTTGGATGGTGCTATTTCCTCATTTGGACTCCAACTACCTTAGGAAAACTGTTGTTTCCAAAATTAATGAAATTCTGGTCTATTTTAGGGTTGGATAATGTCTGGTTCATGAAGCAGTAACAAAAGTCAATTCAATCTTCATAACTCAATTTATTGAAAATCTGTTTTTAGAAGATTTGAAGTTGTTTATCACTCAGGGCCTCCTTTCTTCCCTCACTGTAAAATTTGTTTTTGCTTCAGTTTTATTGTTATGCAAGCTTTTGTTTTTTTACTTGAACCTTCTCATTTTTACTCATTTTACACATTTACTCATTTTCCTAATTCCTCTTCTGTAAGTTGGAAAGAATTTGGAACTTTAGGTAGTTTCGTAAGAATTGCATTTGAATCCTACTGCTGATGTTTTTCCTTGTATTTTGTGGAATTCATTAGCAAGTTATTTTCTCCTTCTGTCAGTCTGACTCACAAAGAGATTTAGAGACACAGCTTGAAGTCTTTTTGTAGGTAGAATTGTCTTTCACAAAGAAAACTTAAATATTTAAAGAAAATTTCTGACCACATGTCCTAAAATCTGTTTAAATACTCCAAAACTGCTTTCCCTGCTCCTAAAATAATGGGCACCTTGTGAGAATGTGGAGTTAAATAACAACTGCAAGAAAATTACATACTGCGTATCATCTTTGTTTCTGTTTTGAGTTACCCAACATGCGGAAGGAATTACTTCTTGGTATTGCTTTGTGTGTGAACAAACTTCTTATTTTGAAATTCAGACTTCTCCTGGTCCCATCAGTGTGGAGCAGCTGGCAAAACCATTGTAGCTTCTTATCTTTGAATGAATGATGTCACAGGGTTTTTCTTTTCTTCCTTTTTTGTGGATGAGAAATGATCTATTTAAAGAGTTGATATGGTAGTACAGTTCACATTAATGTTTTAATATTTTAATCTGCCTTTTAATATTTTAATTGAGGGCTTCTAACTGAAAAATGCTGCAAAAGTGATTTGCAAATGATGCCTGTCCATGTTAAGTTATTGATTCATTGGTTCATCCACAATCCACGCCCCCTCATTCAGATGAAGGGACAATGCTTTGTTATGACAAAGCACCTCTTTAATCTCATGAAAGAGTCCCACGAAAACACCATGTAGCCCTAATACCATGAAACTAAGACAATGATAGCATCACCAACAGAAGAGCCACTGTTGGATTTATCACAGAAGGCATAAACATGTCAACTGTAGTGGTACTAAAATTTTTTAATTATGTTTTTAATTGCTCTATTGGTATTGTAATGCTAGAATGGAAAAAACTGAATTTGACACTTTCATGCAAATTACTTCCCACAAATGAGACAAAAGAACACACACTTTTATGCAAGAGGAAAAAAGTCCTAAGCAGGTGCACTAGGGCTGCTTCATGACTGCGAAAAGCAAACCCTGTGAACTCACTCTTGAATTAATTTCCTCCAAATGTAGAAGTCTTCATTTAAGCTATCAACTTACAGTGGCCTCCTAAATGTCAAGCAAACATTCTTTATTATAGATCCTGTCTAATTAGATGCAAACAATTAACTCAAAAGAAATTTCTGAGTATTTCAAGGATTTTCAGTATTAAATATTTAACAGGTTTTCAGCATTAATTGTTTGTTCCTTTCAAACACCATTTGGCTATCTCACACTCTGTGTATTAAAAAATAGCTAATATTTACTTTTGACTTATCGTCTTTTCACTTCAGAATGCTCACTGTCCTCATAATAAGATACAGAATAAATTAGACCTCATTGATTTTCATTATAATCATAGCCATTGTGCAGCCTTCATCATTATATTTGTCATTTGCTTTATTTTCACTCTTAGATAAATAATGACAAGATTTCCAATTGTTTTTATAATAAGTCCTGAATAAAAGAGAACCTTGAGGTTTTTTTTTTATTATGCCTCTTCTAATTTTAAACTGGCTTAATCAACCCCTTAAAAGTTAAAGTAAACAAACTTGACTGTAGCATTCAAGATGAAAATATATTTTCATACAGATTTTTATTACTTTTGCATTATGATACAGGATTGAAAGACTGATGACAGTCATTTGGAAACTTACTTACAAGATATTTACATAAGCTAGAGTATTTGAGACTATAATACATATTTTTCTTCCCCAAAGATTAAATACTAAAATCAAAAATGAAAAATAAAGAGAAGAAAATCTCAATTGTGAAGTAAGTAGGAAAACACCTGGTTAAAGTAAAGAAAAACATCTAATTTTCATATTTCATTATTGATGTCTTACATTGTTAGATACATTAGATTCAGACGTGATGGGGAAAGAGAAAGAGGGGATTTTAGTTCAGGAAAAGGGTTTCTTAAATCAGGGGGAGGAGTCCAATGGACTGCTCCTGGGAGGGAGACTGCCTGTGAGGGAAGTGGTCACCAGGGGTCCACAGCACTGGGTTTTTATACATCTTACGCGCAGGGGTGGGAGAAGGTGGCAATTCCTAGCTTGCTGCACACCAGTGACCTATCTTGTAGGATACTCAGGGTGCTCCTCATGGTGGGCTGAGACAAATTCCCAGTGGTTCCTGGAGGTGATTCCTGGTTCCTCGAGACATTCTTGAGGCGATAAGGACAGGGTAATGCATCCTGTACTCACTCTCTCTTTCAGGCCAGTATCCTGCTCTGCCAAATCTAACAGGGTAGATAGCAGAACAGCAAATATCCTACTTTCCTATCAAATATATTCATAATTTTAAACATTTTATTTACTTAACTCACTGAAAGCAGATTAACAGGAAAGGAAACATTTCATCTGCTGATTTACTCCACACATTCCTGCGTTGTCCAGTGCTAAGCCAGCCTGTATCAATAGCTGGGAGGTTCACCCAGATCTCCCACTTGCCTTTAGGTCCCCAAGCACTTGGCCAATTAGCTGATGCATTGTCAGGCACATAACAGGAAGCCGGATGTGAAGCAGAATATCCAGAACTCAAAGTGGGCATTGTAATTTTCAAATGGGCATCCCAACAATTTAACCCGCGGCACACAACACATATGTAAAAAATCGCATCTAAATTAATATAATACGTTAAAACTCTTCAATATTTGAATCCTAAAACATAAGTTAAATTTTGCAAGAATAAAAATGTGGTATTTAAGGAACCAGTGCTATGGCACATCAGGCTAATCTTCCCTCTTCCCTGCAACTCTGGCATCTCAGATGGATCCTGCTCTGTATTTCTCACTGTCTCTCCTCTCTGTAAAATCCACCTTTAAAATAAAAACAAATGAATATTTGAGAAAGCATAGTATTTAAGAGGCCCTTTGAGGTGCCATCCTGGCTGTATTTATCATTGCTTGAGAATCCAGGATCCCGTCTCAGTGTCCCCTGTTTGAGTCCAGTCTACTCCACTTGTGATCCAGCCTACAGAGAACCCAACAGGGCAGGTGCAGTGATGGGTTCCCGCCATCCACCGGCTTCAGCATGGCCTAACTAATTGAGAGATTAGCACTGGGGAACATCTTTCTGTAGGTTCCTGCCCAGACATGGAGGGGGAAGGAGGGTAAGAGCAGACATTCTTACAAACTTTTGGTGTCTCTCTCTCTCTTTTCAACAGGCACCCCACCCACAGCCCTCTCCTGAGAGACACTGTCCCTTTTTTGCCTCTTCTTTCTATGTACCTGATCACTTTGCCAATAAAACCTCTCTGTAATTGATTCCTGGCTTTTTATTTCTTTACTAAGCTGAGAAAAAAACCCACTGAGCTTTTCTGACAACATGGCTGTCAGAAATATTTGTGAAGTCTTTGTTTCTCACATTGTTCTTAAGGGCTTAACCCTTTGTCTTGCTCCTGACACTTTGCTTTATAAATAATCTTCTAACAAAAAAAGCACCTAAAAAATCATCTAATAAAAAAAATGCTCTACAAATGTCCCTTTGTGTGAAAAAGTCATATCTGAAATATCCTCTAAATATTTTTCTAAGTACACATATTTTTTTCAGAAAAAAATGTAGTAAAATCTAGTATTTCTAGTAATAAACTGCATCTCCAAAATTTTTCTAGAGAATGCATATCACATAATATTCACTGAATTTGAATATTTTGAATCAAAGTAAGTGTATCATTAAAGTTCTTTGTGTGTCATTTTTGTTGTATGACCTTGTAAAGTTCCCCTCTCTAGAGAAAAATGAGAATATGTCCTGCTTTCTTCAGTAGCGAAAACACATCCACAAATTAGTAAATGAAACTGGGTATGTTGTAAACAAATTTGTAAAATATTGATGATTATTATTTCAGTACTCTTAATGGCAATTAGTATCTTAAAATTCTCCAAGCTCAATTTTATCACTCACTAATTAGTAATAAAGGACTTCAGTTATATGAATTAATATTACAAGAAATAATACATATGACTAATACATTTTAAAACATTCACCTCTGATGGTATCAGGTTATGTTAAAACAAAAAAGCCATCACAGCTCATTTTCCTGTAGCCAATAAGGCAGATGATGGTAAATACGCATTTACTCCACTCGCAAACACTGCTGCTGGGTGAATGCACACATTTGTGTAGACTTTGTGGAGGAGAGCATAGGCTATCAAGGCGTACACACCAACAGGCTTCACAATGTGAAGTCTCAGATCTGGGAGCTGATCCCAGCACAATAATTTTAACATCCTTTGCACTTTGGTTTATTACAATAAAACATGTATAAATATTAAACAACCTTCCAAAACAGATTGATTAGCTTAATCATGGTATACACAGTACAAATCCTATAATACTGTATGGTAGAAATACTGACTGGCATTAAAATATGTTTATATATATATATATTTTAAATAGAAAATAGAATTTAAAACCACACCAGATAGCATATAGCAGAACTAACTTGCTGTTGGAAAGTTATATTTCCAAGTTTGATCCTTTACTTGTACGTAGAAGCTTAAGGTTTTAATAGGTTCCTAACAGCAGATGAGTGTGTGAATGTGCTTAGACAATGCAAATAGAATTTGAGTATGAATTACCTCTTCCCACAGTGGCATTAATAGAGTCGGAGAAAAAGATGTCATACAAAGGAGAAAATAAAAAATGAGAGAGACGTAAGGTAAAGTATAAAAGCAGGACAGCCAGAAGGAAAATTGCTTCTCTAAGCAATGAGGTGGACCCAGAAAGCACACTACCTCAATATTTTATTGATCTGCTTGGGGAGTCAAATTATAGTAAACAATGTGACACAAACTTATACCCAAATTCATGTTAACCATCTAGTGCTTGATGACGAGTAAATAAAACAATGTGGACCAGGGTTAGAAGTCAATGCATGGGGCAGGTGCAATGGCTCAACTGGCTACACCCAAAGCTGCAGGTGCTGCTTGGGTGCAAGTTCGGCTCCTGTCTTGGCTGGCCCACTTTCAATACAGCTCCCTGCTGGTTTGTGGCCTGGGAAAGCAGTGGAGAATGTCCCAAGGCTCTGCCCCCATATGGGAGACCTGGAAGAAGTTCCAGGTTCCTAACTTGGGATCAGTTCAGTTTGGGCCATTGCAGTCATTTGAGGAACAAATCAGCAGATGGAAGATCTTTCTGTCTTGCCTTCTTCCTGTAAATCTGCCTTTCCTATTAGAAAAAAAAATCTTTAAAAGAACTCAGTATGTGAAGGATATTCTTAGAGTATGCAATCCTGCGGCCTTGCATGGAGCACAACTACAAACTCTCGTCCACATACCAGGCCCTTGGTCTTGGGCTTTTGCTCACAGGGACCTTTGCCTGCAGGGTTTGACCTCAGTCTCCAGCACGAGCACTCTGAACTCCAGATTCCAGCACTCTTCCTTAGCAAGTCATCCTGTTACTATTTTAAAAACTGCCTGCAGAACAAAGGGCACCTACATGATCAATGACCATTGAATGTGCATTGAACTTCCTTGGTTGGCAACGTTCCACAAACACTACTCTTAAATTACCTACTCAGAGGGGACCTTAGTAGTCATTTACACAGAATCATGTAAATATGTTATGAAATAAACATACAAGTAAATACTAAAAACCAGGAAAAAAGAAAACAATGCATCAAGAGTATGTACTATGAATCTTACTATCTCATCTTGATCTGAATCATCAGCATCTTCAATAAATCTGTGTTGCTTTTGTAATCAAAAATAATACTTATTTAATTTATTTAAGTACTTATCACTTGCTCCTGAAATTAAAATGAGAGTCTTAGAAAAGAGGTAATATTTACAAAAGTGAAGACATAAATTGAGGTACTAAAATATGTTGTCCGTACTAAATATACAAAGGAATGGAGTGGGTTAATTCATATTATGAAAATCATCCGAAATATTATTAACTTCTTGACTGCTTTCAAAACATTTCATTATTTACCAAGTTATATGCAGTTTTCCTACTGTTATATTGGTTTTTAACACCTTCAGAAATGAAATTAATTAAAATCGGAGGCAGAGGCAATCTGTTGCTGCGTTTGACATTTTAAGTTTCAGTATGAGGCTAGCATTTAATAGTTCTGCAATTTTTCCTCCCTTGCAGTACTAGTTTCTCTCAGTAAGCTTGATTGACATTCATATGTGAAATTTCGCTAATTAATTAAGCTTATGTACTTACCTTCTCTGCCTTCTCAGCTTATAGAAGATTGCAGGGGAAATCTTAAGGAAAAATACCTTTAAAAAGTTAAACAAATAGACAAATATTGGCTACTTTATTTCTAATGAAAAGTAAAAAAAAAAAAAAAAACTGCAGAGTAAATTAATGAGTAAAATCCACATAAAAAACTTAAATTTTATTGAATTCATTCCAAGAATCTCCTGATCTCTGTGTGTGTCACGGGATAACAAAAGAGAAGCTTTTCCTACTCCAAGTAAAGAGACTGCAGGGATGGAATGTGAATTGTTTTTTGCAAGAGGCCACACAAATCTTAAACCATCTAAATATTTCATCTAGTATATATGTGTGTGTGTGTGCATTGTTTACATTTTTTGAATCACAAATAGAGAAAGTTCACACTTGGGATTTGTCCGTGTGGCTGTTGGTGCAAGTAAGGAAGGTACTAACGTGTGTGTTCAGAGATATGGAGGTATGATCATTAAAGTTTTGAGAAATTACATTTTTAGAAGTTTCCCTGAGGGCAACTACTCTTCATAAAATGACTGGTCATGCTTCATATTTCATAAAGCAGCAACTGAAAAATCAGTTAAGCCCAAATATTCCCTACTTTTTAAAGGACTAAGCAAAATGTGGCTTACCTATCTGTCTCTTGTCTGTATCTCCAGGTTGCATTTTCTTAAACGTATCTGAAATAGAGCTGCACTGCACTTCCAAGTGCGACTTCAAACACATTAAAATTGAGTTCACATTTGGTGCACAACACAATTTTCTCTTTTTTTGTATTTATTTAAGATTGTTGTGGTGTTTTTTTTTTCTTTTTTAATGAGGTACATTGAGAGGAAACTACAAAGAGTGTTTTTCTTATGCTTAAAGCTGTCATCGAGGTGTTCTTTTTTTTTTTTTCCTACTCTTTTTCACTTCATAGAAAATTCCTGGGCCACTCTATCGTTTTAAGGCCTCTGGTGAAATCACATTTTGTTCAACGTTTGGCTGTTTATTTGCTTTGGCTGCCGCTGTGGGAACAATTTAGATTGCTTGAAGAATGTGCCCAAAATAATGAGAATGATTGACAGCTGAGTGAGATTAAAAATTCCATAAAAGAAAGGTGAAATGTATTTTTTTATACCTTTAGGCTTTTTCCCCTTTTTCATAAACATGTTGTACTTTCACATAGAGAATTCTCACTTAGCCTTTAATTAGCTGAATTTTCATTTTGTTTGAGTTCACCACAATATGCACAGAATAGAAAGCAGTTTCCTAAGTAACACATTTTCCTACACTGTCTCAATAATGAGTTTCTATTCCAATACCATCCTATTAAAAGGATTTTATCTATTTTTTCAGAAAAAAAATCATATGTAAATTCCAAAAATCCAACTTGCATCCAGCTGTTTTGTGCTCCACAGAATTTCTGAATTCCAACTTTAAGGATTACTACATGACAATACTGAAGGATTATCAAGATTATCTTCTGTACATTCTTCTCCAACATTGTACCTTCAAAAGTCTAATTCTGAGCCAGACTCAAGTACTGAATTATTTAGACTTTGTATCAAAGTAGGCCTTGATGGATCCTAGAGAAATGAATGAATATGGACTGAAATATGTCTTACCCTGGAAGTCTCTTTGGATAATAGGCTGCTACTTGATAATACCATGTGTTAATTTTACAACTCAGCCTCTGAATATCTTAGTATTCTGCACTTGCCCATCGGTAACTCCTATTCCACACAAGGCATGCATGTTCTGAGCTGATTGAAGGGCCCTGCCAAGACTGCACCCCCGTGAAGAGCTACACACCAAGGTGCCTTTCAAACTCTGTTAGCACAGTTAATAAGACATCAGTGTACAGGACAATTTAGATATGTCACCCTTAAATAGGCAAGATGCCAAGCCCACCCCAGCCAAACTTCCCTCAGCTTAATCTGTACCCTTTAATAGATCTTGACCCTTGAACTTCAGTGTTCACCTTGACACTGTCTAATTATGACAAGAATACTGTCAGTTTGGTTTAGACAGAAACCCATCTTCACATCTGATAACCCTCACATGCCTGAAAAACTGTATCTTCTGCCATTCTGCAGGTGGCATCCATTTACAATCAGGTGAGCAAAGATCCAATTATGCTACTTTGGAATGACTCTGCCCTTAAATCTGACACTTGTTCCTAGTCATTTTTAGCAATTTTCCACCCATTATCACCACTATGATCCTTCGCTATAACTCCCCAGTCACCTGTATTACATTCAGAAGTGAGTTTAGTTCTGCATTCTTTCTTTTCTCTCCTGTGAAATAATTCCTGAAATAAACCAAACTACCTACATAGAACTGAGCTTTCCTTCCATGTCAAGTTTTAAAGAAAATTTGCCTTCCATATGCATGCCAAACCGAGTTTCCAAGACAAATTATAGCATCAAAATCCAATTGTCTTCAAGAAACAGAAAAAGGTGGATGCAAATCACTAAAAATATTGACTATTTCTATGTTCAAAAGGAACTGCTCGGAATCCAGCACAAGCATTTTTATAATAAGGAAAAAATGGACCGTCACACTGCATGTTCTTGACAACATAAACATAATTGCGTGAGGTTGAACTGATGAGCTCTGATTAGTGTTTGGTTACAAGACTGACAAACAAGTCTTATGATGGCAAAAAAAAAAAAAAAAAAGAATATGGCACATGAAAAATATCTAGTGACAGGTAACTCTCCTTTATTTGGAAAGCCTATATCCTCAGAATGTTTAGATCAGAATATTTAGATAGATTTTATCATATCTTTAATCAGTAGTTAAACCCTGTCCAAATGTGAATCCATTCACATTTTCTGGAAATATGACTCTACTTCAGGTTACCATAATTTCTTATCTATTTTGCAACATTCAGCAAATAAAAGCTCTCCCTAATTACAAATTTTTCACCTTCATATTCAATTTTCAGTTTACAAAAAGATTGATATTCTTGCAAATATGTGTCTAGGGCCCAGTGCAGTAGCCTAGCAGCTAAAGTCCTCACCATGAACATGCCAGGATCTCATACAGGTGCTGGTTTGTGTCCTGACAACTCCGCTTCACATCCAGCTCCCTGCCTGTGGCCTGGGAAAGTATTTGAGGCTGGTCCAAAGCCTTGGGACCCTGCACCCATGTGGGAGACCCAGAAGAAGCTCCTGGCTTCTAAATGGCTCAGCTCCAGCCATTGCGGCCACTTGGAGAGTGAATCATCGGACGGAAGATCTCCCTCTTTGTCTCTCCTCCTCTCTGTATATCTTCCTTTGCAATAAAAAATAAATATGTATTTTAAAAAATGGGTCTAGTATTTTTTACATGTTCAGAACATACAAGCTTGTAAGAATGTGACTGCCACAGTAACTGTGAAAAATGTTGTACATGATCAAGATTATAACTTTCACTGAATCTACATAATATTTTTGAGATCTTTTTTTTTTCTTTTTTTTTTTTTTAATTGTTGCTTACATTGTATTATGTAGTACAGTTTTATAGGCGCTGGGGATTCCCCCCACCCCTCCCATACCCCTCCCCCCATGGTGGATTCCTCCACCTTGTTGCATAACCATAGTTCAAGTTCAGTTGAGATTCATTGCTTGCAAACACATGCCTAGCATAAAGTTCAGCGTCTTATTGTCCAGATAAGTTCAGTGGCCTCTTGGGGAGACCTTCTATGGTCTGAAGATAGGTCTAACAGAGTAAAGATCCGGTCAGTTAAAAGGCCCAACAAGGCCTCAGTATCAATATACAACATTATGGAATTAATTGACATAGTATTGGGTAAACAATATGTTAAAAATAATGCAAGTTCCATTCTTCGAAACATCTGGGTTGAGACAGTATCAATGACAGGTTCAAAAAATAACAAACGACTAAGAAGCTTCTGTACAGCAAGGGAAACAATCAACAAAGTAAAAAAGCAACCCACAGAGTGGGAGAAGATCTTTGCACACGATATAGGCGACAGGGGGCTAATTTCCAGGATATACAAAGAACTTCAAAACAACCAAAAAACCAAAACAAACAAGCCACTTAAGAAATGGGCACGGGAAATGGGCAAACATTTCACAAAGGAACAAGTCCAAATGGCAAACAAACATATGAAAAAATGTTCCAGCTCCCTAGCAATAAGGGAAATCCAAATTAAAACATCGATGAGGTACCACCTAACACCAGTAAGATTGGCCCACATAAACAAGAACACCAACGACGCTTGCTGGCGAGGATGTGGGGAAAAGGGAACCCTACTCCACTGCTGGTGGAGCTGCAAATTGGTACAGCCTTTATGGAAATCAGTCTGGAGAACACTCAAACAACTCAAAATCTGCATACCATATGACCCAGCAATAGCACTCCTAGGAATATATCCAAAACACCTGTTTTACGACAAACCAACATGCACCCCTATGTTCATTGCAGCACAATCAGTAATTGCAAAAACATGGAAGCAACCAAAATGCCCATCAGCAGAAGATTGGATATTTTTGAGATCTTAAAGAAATTTCAAACAATGGCACAAATAGTGGATTGCCAGCTGGCTAAGGGCAAACGCATGGTATGGTTGTCAATTTTGAATATTCTGAACCTCCCAGACATAAGATTAGTTCCCACACTTTTGTCACAATTTTTGTTTTGGATTCTTTTGGGTCTCATAAAGAAGATTAGAAACAGAGTAGATGCCAAAAAGAGCCATAATGGGGACTGCTGACAGAAAAAAGATCACCAAGCCGGCAGGGTGTGACTGATGGCAAAGGGATACTGTGAATTTTCATTGCTGTTTCTTTGCTGACAAACAATAACTAAACTTCACAGGACAGATAGCAAATTCAGTGCTATCCTGATCTCTTAACTAACCTTACATTCCAATCATGATAGACTCCTTTCTGTCTTTTTCTAAAGAATTGTTTTATTTATTTGAATGGCATAGTGACAGAGGGGACTGAGAGAGAGGGATGGAGAGTGAGACCTTCCATGCACTGGCTCACTTCCTACGTGGTACGATAGCCACACTCAAGCAGGCAATTGTCCATTGTCTTGATGCAATAGTCACAAGCCGGATCAGAAGTGGAGCGGCTGGGACACAAAGCACTCTGATAGGAAATGTTAGATTTCCAAGCAGCAGCTTTCAATTATTTACATGCATATGGTTCATCTTAGTTTAAGGTTGCTGGACATGCCACTTCCTGTACCATTTCAACACATCCAAAATTTAATCCACTGCGAAAGCACAAAGTTTTACAAATGTAAATACATCATACAACAAAAACATCAAATATATTATGCATATGTGAATCATGTGATGTATTTGAATATTAAGTTGACTGTGATTTCAATTCAGACACTAGTGCTGATTATATTTTCAACAAAACCTACACCTTTTAAAAATATCATTGAAAAAATATCTAGAACTATCTTCTCTCTTATCTGAATAAGCTTAATGGTTGCTACTCATCTTCCCATTGTACTTGTTTTCTTATTCCTACCTCACAATTAAGTGATATATAGAATATAGATATAACAATTTCATATAGCTTTGCAATAATCTTTTTATCAACCTCAGGTGTTATTTTCTTAGTGGCCATCAGAAAAAAAAAATATGTAGTGATTCATTAGTTCCAGGATAAAAATATTCATTTATGGCATAATTTTGAGTAAAAGCTTCTCTGCTATAGAGAATTTTCAATTTCTCTAGTTTCTTATCTGATGTTCTGCTTACGTCTAAAAATTAGGATTTAATTTAAATTCAGAGTTAAAGCTTAAGTTGTCTCCCAGCATTAGGTCAGCATTTCAATTCATTGAAGCCCACATTTGCTATTTATCCACTCCCTGTAGTATCACTCGCTGGATTTTTTTTTTCAGTATTTCATTTATAAGTTGATTTAAATTCTTCTATAGCCAAGATTGTTGTTGTACCAGAGCAGATGGTTGTTATAAAATTGATCTTTTTAGTGTCTCCATAGCCTAACTATTCCTGGAATTCTTTCCAATAATGAGATCAGAATGTCTTTCATTTTATTATAACTTAATCTCATATTCTAATTATACCTGCAATTTTTAAAGAAATCCAGCATTTCCTTTTATTGAGATCCAACTTTTCCATCATCCGGCAGACAATATTTTTGCCTATCACAGGTGTTTTAGCCCATTATTCCTAGTATTATAAACTAAGGGCAGTTTTCAAGACAATAGAATTCAACGTTTGTATTGTTTAAAGCAATTATACTGTGATCTGTGAACTGGAGTGCTTAGTAAATGAAATACAAAATGATTTTGAACATTTACGGAATTTATAAAAGCTTGGAGGATCTCAGCATCTTAAACTTGTCTATTGGTCTATGTTAAAATACTAGATTCTAAATAAAAGTTAACAAGGGTTTATTGACAAAATAGTCTGAAATTATGAAATGATATTCAAATATTGGTTGGGTTTTAAGCATAACAATTTAAAAGAGAAACAATAATGGAATGTGCTAAAAGAAATGAAAATAACCCAAGGAGAAAGGGTTATCTCTTCAACAAATGCTTTTGGGAAAATTGTAGAGTTACTTGCAGAAGTGGCAAACTAGACCTGTCACTTTACACAAAAATCAGCTCTAAACGGATCAGGAACTTAAATCTGCATCCAAACACCATCAAATTACTACAAGAAAACATGCAAAACTCTACTAGACATACACCGAGGCAAAGGCTTCTGAGATAAAGAGACTGAAAGCACAGGAAGCTAAAGACAAGATAAACAAATGGAAGTACATCAAACCAAGAAGCTTCTGTACAGAAGTGAAATGATCAACAACATGAAAAGGCAACCAAGAGAATAGGAGAAAACTCTTTGTACGCTACACCATAGACAGGAGGCAAAAAAGCAAGCTCTACAAAGAACTTCAGAAACAATGCTGTGAAGAAATGGGTGAGGACATGAACAGGTATACTTTGCAAAAGAAGAAATTCAAACAGATAACAGACACATGAAAAATGTACAGACTACGCATGGGAGTGTACCCCAGTGCGGCCTCTGTGCAAGTTCAGAGAATGCTTAGACAACTGAGATTTGATCTACCATGTGAACCAGACATATATCCAAATGAAACAAAACCTGCATGTGAGAGAGTGACCTGCTACCCTATACTGACAGCAGCACAATTCGCAAGACGGAGCAAAGACATGAAAACAACACAGATGAGTGGATAAAGAAGCTGCTACAGCGACTCTATGGAATACCCTCAGCCATAAAAAGAATGAAATTCCACCATTTGTGGCAAAATGATCCCAACTGGCTCAATGAAATAACTGAGACCCAAAAGGTCAAATACTACATGTGTTCTCTGATGTAAGACAGCCTTTATGCAAAAGTACAAAACAATAGATCATCAAGTATATGCATATGCTCTCCTAGATGAACTGTAAAATGGAGATGAGCATATTGGGAAGTAAAGTTACATTGTAGTATGCATCTGTATTCCCAAAGTAGAGCTCCCATTGAAATGTGTACCTAGATCTATACAGTATGACACCAAATTTTCTAACTTTGCCCATACCATCTGTGATAGGACACATTTAATTAGAAGAAAGTTCATGTTGCAACCGTGACTAATGGACAAAATTACTGTGATAATTTTGAGGAAATGGCAGGAATGGGAACTGGAGAGGGAAAAGGAGAAGGGCAAGAGAAGAGTTCCTATGCTATTTAGCACTTAGTATTGTGGTAAATAATAAATATACTTGAATAACAATAGAAATGTAACAATAAGGGAGAAATTATAACAGGAATTTGCTTTATAATTTGGTTTTGTGCCATCTTTTATTCTCCTTCAAAACTATACCTTCATTAGTTATAAGAAAAACCTCTCACAGGTTGCTGTTTAGCAAAAATATTTGCAAAATATTCTGAGTAAAAACAAAAAGAACAACCAAAAATTTTAGCAATGACAGCTAGATAAGAAACATACATCACTTCATATCTTCAATGACAGCATGGATCAGTTTATTCATTAATGCAGAAAACCCCTTCCATAATTTAAGGCAAGTATATATTCATAATTTTGTAAAACATAATCCATAAAAAGAAGACAGAATCTCTATCTCCCATGTGTCTCTCAAATCTTAATATCCAGTATTTTGTAACAGAATTGTTTGAGATAACCAGATACACCCTTTGTAGGAGCATGCATTACTCTCACATCCAAAGATTTGTCTGTCTTAGATAGCAGGGTTTTGCAAAACACATTCCATCTATTTAACTACTTCATTTTTTCTAATTTTAAAAATGTAATCTTGGCAAACCTGGGAAACTCTTGAACCTCTTTAGCTGCTGTCTCTCTGGACTGAATCCTGTTTTCACTGGTCTGTTAGACCCATGCTGGGCTGGTGCTCTTTTAAGTGTTGACTTCCTTCTTCTGTGCCTCTCTTCGCTGACATTAATCAACGCTCATATATTTCATTTACTTCAGAGCCATCAGACAGAATAAGGTTTAATATCCTGGATTTTTTCTTAGATCAGTCAGTTGAATATAGGTGTCTTTAACACTTTCTGCATTGATTGTGGCACATATTGGGGAAATTGCTTACTTTGCTCCATGTGAGAGAAGATAGAACAAAAACTTTTCAGTAGGAAAATTAAAATATGGACTAAATTTTGATACATTTTAGACTACTTTCTCTTCATTTTGATGCATTTTCTCATCTTTTTGAAGCAAATGCAATTGTACTCTTAAAAGGGTCATAAGTCCATAGAAGAAACAACACAGGATTCAGGTATGTTAATGACTCTCCAAACTTTCAGTTTTTCAGCAAGAAGTCACTATTTTATCATCATTTTGAAAATAAGTAGTAGAGGATATATAAGTTATAGAAAAGTGTATGCAAAAGTTCTCTGTTTTCACATAGTTTTTTTCTAAATCAAGACACAGTTATACAATGCAAAGCATATTGACCTCCCTGTGTATTAGGGAAAACAAAGGTTGGTCACTAACACAATGGCAGACCCTGACAGAACTGGGATTGCTTCAAGAGAAATCTATTTTTAAGCATCACTAGCTAGCATTTTTCCTATACTTTATTTACCTGTCCTCCCCCAGAGCTAATTCCCCCTAGAGGCTGACCATCCTTTTCTTTTACTTATCACAATTGCCAGGCACCATTCTTTAGAACGAATCATTCCCTGAGTATCTTCTCTGGGTATATAAAAACAAACACGAATAAACTTCTGTTTGTTCTGCTCTTGTTGGTCCGTCTTTTGTTTCAAGGGTGTTTAATCTAGGGCCCTGTGGAATTTGAACAAAATTATTATTCATTCTCTTCAACTTGTATCTATTCAGTATTAGCAACTACATATTTCAGGGAATTCCCTCTATCCTCCTGGGATCATTTGGTTGGATTAAAATTAAATTGGCATGAAAAAGACTAACAAGAGAGAAATTATCTTAATTCTGTACTTACACATGAAAGTCCCACAAAAATTCAAGACTCAGGAAGAGGTCAGATGATTAATGTTACAACACTTCCCAGGGTCAAGAATGGAATAGGAGATTTGGGAAGGTAGAAACAACAAGATTATTGGAAAATGAGCAGGAGAAATGTATAGTGAATAAAGTCATCGTATTGTCATATGAAGTCTCTACATTCAGTCATACATCGACTGTCACACGTTGCCTCCTACTCAAAAAGGTGAAAGCAAGAACAGAAAATAAATTATGAGAAAACTAACGTTTACCTCATGAATTGAACTTGTCCTTTTAACTGTCATATATTACAAACTCATCTCTGATCTTAAGTTCCCCTGCCACTCAACAAATATCTGTGAAATCAACCTATTTTACTTTCTCTTACATGATATTACGTGCTTTAAACCACCTCAATATTTATTTTTAGTTATATTTTTGAGCCTATTGGTTTTCTCTTTTCCTCATCAGTGCACAGAACTTGAGATTTTGTGCAAACTAAATGTAAAGGTACTGATAAATTCTGAAAATGTTAGATGAATTAAGAAAAATGAATATTATTAAATGAATGTAGTCCCCATTACACTTTAATTTCTTATATCTAAAGGTAGCAATGGATGCTAATTTTTGGAAAAGTCTTTCATGCATTCTTACATCTCCATAGCACCCCAACATTATTTGCTGTTCAACACATATTTTCTCTCTAAGCACTAATTTGTACTTTTTGAAAGAATCACACTATTTCATAATTTCTAGATTCAAAGGACATAAAAGCAAGGATATATGAAATAATTGTTCATAGAATAGAGCCTTATTTAAACCCAATACTCATGTCTGTTTTTTTTTTATATACCTAGCTATATATGTACAAAGAAGCACATGTAACACATTTCACTTTTAGTTAATTTGTACCTGTTTATTTAAAAGTCAGAAAGAGAAAAGCATGTGTTTTCCTCTACAAATATCCAAAATAGCTAAGATTGAAACCAGTCTCCTCCTTGGGGCCTGGAACTCAGTTTACTGAACTATCAGCTGCAATTTCCCAGGGTGATCATTCACACAGAAACTTAGTCAGGATCCATAGCTTCAGTCTGCTCCAGGCACACCAATGTAATACTTCTGTTTATTTTAGCAGATGAGTGTTTGAAATTCATCAGTCCTCAGCAATGGAGTACACTGGAGATTTGACTCATTGTGCCATGCTCTATTGCACGGCTATGAGTCCTATTGATGTCTGTTTAGGGTGAGTTAAAAATGTGCCACACCAGAAAAGGTATAATGAACTTGCACAGATGAAGGAACTTTTAGAAGAATTTCTTGAGAGAATCAAGATGGCAGGATAGGGTAAGGACACATTTAAACAGACGGAAAAATATTAGCCAGTGTGAAGCAGAGAGGACACATTCCAGGAAATAGGAGAGGACAGAACAACAACAGGGGATACCTGAAGACTGGAAGTCACAGGAAAGCAGTGGACACAACAGTTTGGTGTTGCAGTGACTGATACCCCAGCAGCATTCACTGAGTGGTGATCTGAACTCCACCAGCAGCCAGAACTCCACCAGAAGCAAGGTGGGAAGGGCTGTCTACCAGGAGCTCAGGCGGTAAACACAAAGAACTGCTTGCCCTGCTCTTCTGTTTTATCTTCCTAGGAGCAGAGACAGAGCAGCAGTCACAGACAGGTGGTGTGGAAACAGGATGGAATTCACAACCCAGTACACCTCCTAGAGCCAAATTAGGTGCCACTTTGTTTAAGGAGGCAAAGGCTATGGAACAGGACTCCACATACACTGAGATGGGAGTGAACTCATTTCTGACTCAGTGAACTGCAACAACGTGGCATCCTACAGGTTCCACCCAAGACAGATCCTGGTAGTCCCCAGACCTGATGGTCAGCAGATCAAGAATTCCAGTTGTGGTACATCAGGTGCCATTTCATACAGTGTGGCAAAGAATTTAAGACTGCAGGACAACAGTGAGCTGTGCATGCACTGAGCTCAGTGCATTACACTGGTCCCACAGGTCAAAATAGGTCTTTGTGGCCCTCAGACTTAACAGCCAACAGGTTCCAGCAAGATCAGCACCACCAACGACCTAACTATATAGGACAAATTCTATTGCCCTAATCCCAGGACCTGCTTCAAATGGAAGTGGAAGAAAGGTTGTATGGACAACAGTGCAGCTACAGCATGCAGGAGGTGGGGACTAGTGAGCCAGGAGTTGGGGCTGTGGAGACCATGGTGGAAATCTAACATAAGAACCCAGACCTGGAACTCACTGGAGGGAGTGGCAGAGTGACTGTAAACAAACAGCCATGTACAAACTACAATAAATAACACTGAACTGCAGACTAGGTGACAAAGCTTAGAAATAGCCCCCAAGAAGAATGTGATAACCAGAAGTACAATGACCAAGAGCAAAAGAAGAAACAGAGGCACAATGAATATTACTGTAAACTCCCCTGCAAAGGAGCAAAACCCCTTGCCAACTTCAGAATTAACTGAGGAAGATAACAGGAAAATGGGGGATATAGAATTCAAAAGATTTGTTATAAAGCTTCTTATCAACAATGAGAAGCACGTACAGCAGGCATTCATGGAATATGTCACACTGGAAATGAATCAAATGAAAGCTGACATATCAGAAATAAAGATTACAGTGGAGCAAATTAAAGGTACAATGGAAAGTCTCCAAAATAGAATGAAGGAGGCAGAAAACAGAATCTCAGATTTGGGAGATATTTCCTGTCACCAGGGGAAACAAACAAAAAGCTAGAAGCAGAGATGGATAAAGCTTTAAAAAAGGTATTTTAAAATTTAAAGACACTATTAAAAGGCCAAATATAAAAGTTATGGGAGTCCCAGAAGGTGCAGAAAGAGAAGCTTGGTTTAAAAATGTATTTAATAAAACAATAAGGGAAAATATCCCTAATCTGGAGAAAGAATTTGGAAATAACATCCTGGAGGGACACAGAACTCCCAACAGACTTGACCAAAAGTGATCTTCACCAAGACACATGATCATCAAGCTCTCTTCAATCAAACATAAGATCCTTAAGTGTGCAAGTGAACTAAATCAATTGACATATAAGGTAATGCCAATTAAACTCACAGGAGACCTCTCACAGGAAACTCTATGGGCCAGAAGAGAATGGAGTGACATATTCCAGATTCTAAAAGCAAAAAATCATCAGCCCAGCATAACATACCTAGCAAAACTTTCTTTTGTCTTTGAAAAGGAAATAAAATTCTTACACAGTAAAGAAAAGTTAAAAGAATATGCCTCTTCCAAATCTGTGCTACAAATGACACTTAAAGATGTTCTCTTGACAGAGAAAAGGAATAGTGCCCACCAAAACCAAAGGTGAATGTGAAGAACATCTCAGTAAAATAACTATAGAAGACTAAATCAATGAACAAACCATTTCTAAAATGACAGGAACAAATGACTACCCATTCATATTAACCCTGAACGTAAATGGCTTAAACTCATCAATTAAATATCATAGATTAGTAGACTGGTTAAAAAACAAAACCCATCTCTTTGTTGCCTACAGGAGACACATGCCACCTACAAAAATCAGCAGAAACTGAATCTCATGTTTTTTGATGTTTTTGTTAATTTTATCTCTTCAACACACTTTCTTCTAATTAAATTCAATGACTCATAGATCATACAGGAGCATTATTCTCTTCAAGAAGGTTCTTTTTATTGAATTTATTTTTATTGCAAAGTAAAATATACAGAGAGGAAGAGGTGAGACAAGCTTCCTGCAGCAGAAGATGAAGATAAAGAACAAAAAGAAGACTTAATTTGTGCATTTTCTGCATCTGTATTGGAATGGATAGCAGAGCCCTTTGGCAAGCTTGCAAGTCATCTTTTTATTCCCTAAACGCACCCTGCACCATATTCTGGGGAAAGGCGGGATTAATCTGCCTTTGCTAGAATTCACATCAGTCACTGAAAATTTGGATTTCAGTGTCATGTCACAGTGTCTGGATTTTAAATCATATTGATCTTTCGTACATTTTGTGAATCCAATGCTGCCACTTCTTGTTCTAAGACTCCTTTCTCTGAGTCCTCTAGAACTTAGATCTTTAGCAAGTTGCTTTTACCTATCAACCGCCTTTGCAAATTTTCACTCAATTTCCTTGCTGTAACCACAAACTAAAACTCCTTGGTGATCCCATTTTTTTGGTAGCTGACTTAAGTGCCCCTGGAAAATGGACACAAGATGGTGTCCTCTAACTCCTTATGGCTTCTAGAATGTTCTATCACTTTCCCTAACTTTGGATCTCATGTTTATACATTATGTACCAACCACAGACCAACATATGTTGATTCTCCTCATTTATCAAAGATTGTAGGTTTTATCTCCAAAACTACCTTTGTAAGTTTCATTACAAGAAGGATTAAGTTACTGAGGAAGGTTTTTCACCCTTATCTTTGATATCTCAATCTGTTACCTTTCATTTATGGTAAGAATGTATTGGTGTGAGAGAATAAGAGGAAAGAGACCAAGCCAAGGTAATCAAGTCTCCTAGTTAATTGGTTTTGAGATAAATCATAATTTTAAATAAACCTTAAATAAATAATTTATTTTTGAGATTTTTTTTATTTGGAAAGGCAGATCCACAGAGAGGAGGAGAGACAGAGAGGAAGATCTTCCACCCTCTGGTTCACTCCCCGAATGGCTATAACAGCCAGAGTTCAGATGATCCAGAGCCAGGAGCCTCCTCAAGATCTCCCACAAAGGTAAAGGGTGCCAAGGGCTTGTGCCACCCTCAACTGCTTTCCCAGGCCACAAACAGGGAGCTGGATGGGAAATGGAGCAGCCAGGATTAGAACCAGCACCTATATCGGATCCTGGTGGATGCAAGGCAAGAATTTAGCCACTAGGCTATCACACTGGGCCCAATCAGCTGTTTCTTAATAAGAAAGAAAAACTATTAAGTTAAATGATTTATAAGTAAATATTGGCAGTATTTGAAAACAATTGTTCTCTTACATATTAATGGTTGAGTTAGTCAGATATCCATTACTATAGATATCCAATGCTGTAATAAAAAACCTAAAGCAGGCTATTTTAAAAAAGTTTGTTGTAAACCTTTAAGGAGTTTTTTTTTTTTTTTTTTTTTGAGATTTGTTTTGAGGTTTGTTCTAAAAGAAACTCTTCAGCCCAAATGATGACAACATACTTGCTGGCACTTTCCCAAGGCAGAAGAGAGCATCATATGGCACATAAGTTTGCGTATCTGTCTGTATTTGTGTCTATGTTTTTGTAGTCTTCCTAATTTTGGAAAAAAATACCATGATTTAAATTGTGGAGATCTATCCTAACCACCTAAACTATACTGTATCCTCCAAACCCTGCCTCTAAATCCTGCAATTAGATGACATGCCCAGTCTCACTGCCATCATCATAAGACGTCAGAGAATGAATTTGTCATTGTAGCTTCCTCCGATCTTTGTGCTGCTCCTGATAATGATGCCCTTCAGAACACCTCTTAAATCTCTCTAGATCAGGAAGCCAAGTATCCCACCCATCATATTCCATAACTGGCTGTGTGCATCTTTTTTTAGATACAAGATACAATCATTCCACCCCCAAGAGTCTGACAGTCTTAAATCTATTATCACTAAAAATTCCAAATCTATGTGAAACTCATCTGCATCTGGGAGTCTCCGTAAAATCGAAAGAAAGCTGCATACTTCCAACAGACAGTGGTGGAAAAGGCACAAGGTGAATGCCACTATTCCAAAATAAAGGGTGTATTAGTCTGAAGCAAAATTGAAAGCCAGCACAGTTAAATTTAGCCTTAAATTTGAAACCAATGTTTGCTATGCTATGTAGGTCCAGTACCCTGAATCCCTGTCCTGAGAGGTTCCCTGGGCTCTTCCTTGGTCACAGATTCTATGGGAATCTCAGGTGCGCAGTGGTCCCAGGCTGCAGCTGCGCACTGGCAGCTCTGAGGTGTCAGGTGTAGTCTCACCCATGACAGGTTTGCTATTTCACATGGCTACATTCTTGGACTACATATGCTGATGTCTGTGGTTTTCTAAGACTGCTGCACACTACCTGAGCTTCCCCTGGCAGCAATACATGATTTCTTCTCTAACTTTCTAGAGTTTTTATTTTGGCTTCACTGCCACAATCCACCAAGCCTTGTCCTAATGTGAAATTCCATGAACAAGTGTCAACACCGTCCAAACACTTACAAGATTTCTTCGAAATTCAGAATTTCGAAGGAGGCAGCCATGATCCCATAATTGTTGCATCCTGCTCACTTAAAAAACCATTGTCATGATACTGGGAAGATGGCCGACCTGGAGGAGCTGGTATAAGGTGGAGAACAAAGAGAGGAGGACTGATCCAGCAGACAAACAGACCAGGAGACACAGAATTGCAGGGAAAGGAGTGGGAAAGTCACTAGACTGCACTGAAGTAAGAAGATCAACACAGCTTGGAGGGACAGTAAGAAAAAGAAAGAAAGGAAAGACAGCACGCTGAGCAAGACTTGGTGAGTTGCAGTCCCAGGCAGGGGGAAGGGTCTTGGCCGATCCAGGGAAGACAAGGGCAGCTGCAAAAACAAGCTCCCACACCAGTGGGAGCCACAGACCACTGGAGTCCCTGAAACGCTAAGGGTGGCTACAGGTTTGAACATAGGGGCCCCTGCAGAGGTTGAGGACAAGCAGGGGAGGGGGTCCCATCAGAACACCTGCCAACAGGTCAGCACCATTGAGAGAGTGCAGAGGGGGCTGGAGCGACTCTCGGTGACTGAGTCACAGAAATTCGGCTCCAAACTATGGATTCGCTGTGGGGTTTCCTGCTGTGCTTGGCCTGAGCCCAAGAGGGGGTTCACTGCACCTCAGATTCAGCCAATACAGATGGAGGTGCGGGCTAGCAGGGACACGGCTGTGCACCTTACACCTGGGGAGCATGTCTGAGAGAGTGCAGCACATCTGAGAGTGCAGCAGGAAGCTTCACTAGGCCTGGACAACCCAAGCTTTTCTGACCCAACTCGGAGCTGCGGATTCCAAGCTGCAGGCAACTGGAAACTCCAGCGGAGACCCAATTCCAAGCCACACAGGCAGCTGGAGGGTCATGCGGAATCCCCTGCAGTGCTCAGCTCTTAGCCCAGAGGCAGGGCACTGCTCAATCAAGCCTACTGATTCTGACAAAGGCATGGGCTAGCAGGACCACCACAGTGTGTCTCACAGTGGCACAGCACCTTTGAGAGTGCAACAGGGACACTCATTAGGCCGGGGCACACCAGTTGCCTCAAACCAGCTCAGGGCTGCGAATTCCGAGCCACAGGCAGCTGGAAGATCCAGTGGAACCCCCTGCCATGCTCAGCCCCACTCCAGAGGCAGGGCTGCACTGCTCCACACAGCTAGCTGACCCGGACAGGATCACAGGCTATCAGGCTTGGAGGGAGACAACAGTGCATCTCACAGTGGGACAGCGCCTTTGAGAGAGTGTAACAGGTAGAGCAGCCTTGCACTAGGGCCAGGCCCACAGAGCCTTCCAACACAACTCAGGGTCAGAAAGAGCAGCAGGTGGCTGGAGCCTGGGGCAGAACCCTCTGCTGTACTCAGCTCCAACCCCAGAGGCAGGGCACTCCTCAATAGAATCTGCTGACCTGGGTGGAGGCTCAGACAAGCGGGCCACAGCAGCGTGTCTCCCAACAGGGGAGTACATTTGTGAGAGTGTAGCAGGGTGTGGAACCGCATGCTCTATATCTACCCAGAGCAAAGACAAGAAACCCAAGGCTACAAAATCTCTCATCCACACTCTATCCCTGTTGGCACACACAAGACAATAAATAACCGAGGAAATAGAAGCAGGCTGACTGAGAAGGGAAGGCATAGAGGAGGACCTGGTACAAGAGGGATGAAAGATAGCTGAGGGAAAAGCAGCAGACCAGAAACCTGCAGGGAAAAGTGCTTGAAGCGTCCCTGAACACGCACCAACCAAGAAGAAAAACGCAACTTGGAAGGAATCCAGAGAAAGTAAGCAGGGAACACAGCAACCCGCCCAGAAGGTGGAAAAAATAACACAATGAGAAAAAGCATCAGAAAAAGCAATGACTCAGTTGAGAGAGCCACCACCCCACCAAATGTGGGCCAAAAGCCATTATCAATATTGGAGATGCAAGATGAAGACATGGAAGATTTACCAGACAAGGAATTTAAAAAAAAAAAAATGTTAAAATTCGTCAGAGACAATGAGAAGTGGGAATACTTCAAAAACAACATAGTCACAGAAATACAATAAGTCAAAACTAAAATTGCTGACCTGGAATTCAAAATTGAAAGTGTGACCAACAGAATAAATATGGCAGAGGAAAGGATCTCCGAAACTGAAGACACACATAATAAAGATACCCAGCTCATTAAACAGCTGGAGACAAGCCTCAACAAAGCTAATAAAATGATACAGGAAATGAAAGATCACCTCAGAAAATCGAATATTCAGATCATGGGCCTTCCCGAAGGAGTGGAAAGAGAGTCAGGAATGCAAGTGGTGCTCAACAAAATTATACAGGAAAACTTCCAAAACACTTGGAACATGAATCCAACCCACATACCGGATGGACAGAGAACTCCCAAAGGCATGATTCAAAGAGATCTTCACCCAGACACATGGTGCTCAAGTTCTACTCCAACAAAGACAAAGAAAGAATCCTGAGACAAGTACGAAGCAGAGAAAAGATCACATACAGGGGAAAGCCAATCAGAATCACTGCTAACTTCTCAGAAGAGACCCTACAAGCAAGGAGAGAATGGACAACGATTTTCCAAATCGTGAAGCAAAACAACTGTCAACCAAGAATCATGTACCCAGCAAAGATCTCATTTGTGTATGAGAATGAAATCAGATGCTTCCATAGCAAAGAAAAACTAGAAGAATATGTCAACACAAAATCAGCTATGCAAAATCTCCTTAGAAATGCGCTAAATCCAGAATAAAAGGAGGCAAACCATAAACAAAGATGGCAAACAGGAAGGTCTCCAAACTAAAGCCCACACAAGGGAGGGCAATTACACAGATAACAACACACACAAAACACAATCGCATGGCAGAGCAAAATCGCAACCTCTCAATTTTAACTCTTAACACAAATGAACTAAACTCACCAATCAAAAGACAAAGATTAATGGAATGGGTCATCAAACAAGACCCAACTATCTGTTGCCTAGAAGAAACACATCTAACCAGAAAAGATGCAAAGAAACTGAAAGTGAAGGGATGGAAAAAGATATTCCATGCCAATGGACGAAAAAGAAAAGCTGGGGTAGCTATCCTAATTTCAGATGAAATAGACTTCAATGTAACTAACATCAAAAGAGACAGGGAAGGCCATTTTATACTGGTGAAAGGAATGATCCATCAAGACGCAATCACCATCATTAGTATTTATGCACCAAATTCCAACACACCTAGTTATGTGAAGCCATTACTTACAGACTTAAGGGAAGACATAGATACTCACACAATATATGTAGGTGATCTCAACACACCTTTAACATCAATGGATAGGTCTACAAAACAAAAACTCAGCAAAGAAACAACAGAGCTCACACAAACAATAGAACAACTGGACTTAGTAGACATCTATAGAACTTTTTATCCTAAGGCCACAGATTATACATTCTTCTCAGCGGTGCACGGCACCTTCTCCAGAATCGACCACATGATAGGACACAAAGCGAATCTAAATAACTTCCAAAAGATTGGAATCATACCATGTACCCTCTCAGACCACCATGGAATGAAACTGGAAATCAACAACTCAAAACTCCCCAGGAAATATAGACACTCATGGACTTTGAACAATATGCTATTAAACCAACAATGGGTCAGAGAAGAAATTAAAGATGAGATCAAAAAATTTATGGAAACCAATGAAAACTCGGACACAACATTCCAAACCTGTTGGACAACTCATCACAATGGGAGCCCATGTCAAGGCCCAAGAAAGACGCCAAATACAGAAACATTAGTAACCACACACCTCCAGGAACTGGAAAAGCAGTAACAGAAGAGCCCCACACACAATAGGAAACAAGAAATCATCAAAACAAGGGAGGAGATAAACCAAATAGAAATAATTAAAAAAAAAACTATACATAAAATCAACAAATCAAAAAGTTGGTTTTTGAGAAAATAAACAAAATAGGAATTCCACTGGCCCGACTGACCAAAAAAAATACAAACAAACAAACAAACAAAAAGCGAAAGCAAGAATCAACAGCAGCATTAAAAATGAAAAAGGCAATGTAACAACAGACAGTGCAACCATTAAGAAAATAATTAGAAATTACTACAAAGAACTGTACTCCAATAAATTAGGGACCACCAAGAAACGGAAATGTTCTTAGACTTACACCACTTACCAAAACTTAGTCCAGAGGCAATAGAAGAATTAAATAAACCCATAACCGAGGCAGAGATTGAAGCAGTCATCAAGGATCTCCCAACAAAGAAAAGCCCAGGCTCAGACGACTTCACTAAAGAATTCTACAAAACATTCCAAACAGAACTAACCCCAATCCTCTACAAACTCTTCAAAACAATAGAGAAGGAAGCAAAACTTCCAAATTCATTCTATGAAGCCAACATCACCTTAATCCCAAAACCAGATAGAGAACCATCAGAGAAAGAAAACTACAGACCTATCTCTCTGATGAGCATTGATGCTAAAATGCTCTACAAAATCCTAGCCAATAGAATTCAAAAAATCATCAGACAAATCATTCATCCTGATCAAGTAGGATTCATCCCTGGAAAGCTAGGATGGTTCAACATTTGGAAATCCATAAATGTGATACTCCACATCCAAAAACTGAAAACAAGAACCACATGATAGTATCAATAGACGCAGAAAAACCTTTCGACAAAACCCAACACCTGTTCATGCTAACAACTCTAACCAAGGTAGGCATAGATGGAAAAATCCACAACAGGGCCCGGCCCAGTGGCGCAAGCGGTTAATGTCCTCGCCTTACACTCCTGGAATCCCATATGGGTGCTGGTTCCAATCCCGGCAGCCCTGCTTCCCTTCCAGCTCCCTGCCTGTGACCCGGGAAAGCAGTTGAGGACAGCCCAAAGCTTTGGGACCCTGCACCAGCGTGACAGACCCGGAAGAGTCTCCTGGCTTCAGATCAGCATAGCATCGGCCGTTGCGCTCACTTGGGGAGTGAATAATCGGATGGAAGATCTTCCTCTCTGTCTCTCCTCTCTGTATATCTGCCTTTTCACTAAAAAAAAAAAAAAAAAAAAAAAAAAAAAAAAAAAAAAAAAAAGAAGAAGAAGAAGAAGAGAAATCCACAACATAATCAAAGGAATTTATGAAACACCCAACGCCAGTATCATACTGAATGGAGAAAAGCTAGAACCCTTTCCGCTGAGAACTAGAACAAGACAAAGATGCCCAGTATCTCCACTGCTATTCAACATAGTCCTAGAGGTACTTGCAGAGGCCATAAGACAAGAAAAAAAAATCAAAGGCATACAAATGGGGAACAAAGAAGTCAAGTTTTCACTATATGCAGATGACATATTCCTGTAAGTAGAAAAGCCACGACACTCAATACAGAAACTGCTAGAACTTATACAAGAGTTTGGCAGAGTGGCAGGGTACAAAATTAGTGAACAAAAATCAACAGCCATAGTGTACACAAATAGCCCCAAGATGGAAAAAGACCTAACCAGCAAGATACAATTCAAAATAACAGGGAAAAGTATGAAGTATCTGGGAATAAATCTAACTAAAAATGTCGGAGACCTATTCGAAGAAAACTACAAACTACTCAAAAAAGAAATTGAACAAGACCTCAAAAGATGGAATAACATCCCATGCTCCTGGATAGGCAAAATAAATATCATTAAAATGTCTATACTACCAAAAGCAATATACATTTTCAACACAATTCCAATCAAATTGCCCAAAACATTCTTCACGGAACTGGACACAATGATTCAAAAGTTCATCTGGAAACACAAAAAACCATGAATAGCTAGAACCATCCTGAAGAACAAGAAGTTAGCATGGGGGATCACAGTTCCGGACCTCTGGACATACTATAGAGCAGTGGTTATCAAAACAGCCTGGTACTGGCACAAAGATAGAGAGGAAGATCAATGGAATAGAATAGAAACACCAAAAGGGAACCCACACAGATACAGCCAATTAATCTTTGACAAAAAGACCAATGACTGTCCAAGCAAATGGGAAGGCCTCTTCAGTAAATGCTGTTGGGACAACTGGCTGATAGCCTGCAGAAACAAAAAGATAGACCCACATCTATCACCATACACTAAGATCCAATCTACATGGATAAAAGACCTAAACCTACATCCAGAAACCTTCAAACTCTTGGAAGAAAATGTTGGAAATACCCTGCAAGACCTAGGAGTAGGTCCTGACTTTCTAAGAAGGACACCAAAAGCAATAGCAATTGAGAACAGAATAAACAAATGGGATCTCATCAAACTAAGAAGCTTCTGTACAGCAAGGGAAACAATCAGCAAAGTAAAAAAGCAACCCACAGAATGGGAGAAGATCTTTGCACACCACATAGGTGATAGGGGGCTAATCTCCAGGATATACAAAGAACTTCAAAACCACCAAAACACCAAACAAACAAGCCACTCAAGAAATGGGCACGGGCAATGGGCAAACATTTCACAAAGGAACCAGCCCAAATGGCAAACAAACGTGAAAAAATGTTCAAGTTCCCTGGCAATAAGGGAAGTCCAAATTAAGACATCAATGAGGTACCACCTAACACCAGTAGGATTGGCACACACAAAAAAGAACACCAATGACACTTGTTGGCAAGGATGTGGGGAAAAGGGAACCCTACTCCACTGCTGGTGGGGCTGCAGGTTAGTACAGCCTTTATAGAAATCAGTATGGTGAACACTTAAACAACTCAAAATCTGGATACCACATGACCCAGCAATAGCACTCCAGGAATATATCCAAAACACCTGTTTCACGACAAACCAACATGCACCCCGATGTTCATAGCAGCACAATCAGTATTTGCAAAAGCATGGAGGGCCTGGCGCGATGGCATGGTGGTTAAGGTCCTCGCCTTGGATGCCCGGGATCCCACATGGGCGCTGGTTCTAATCCCCGCGGCCCTGCTTCCCTTCCAGCTCCCTGCCTGTGGCCCGGGAAAGCAGTTGAGGATGGCCCAAAGCTTTGGGTCCCTGCACCCACGTTGGAGACCCAGAAGAGGCTCCTGGCTTCGGACCAGCATAGTATCAGCCATTGCGCTCACTTGGGGAGTGAATCATCGGACGGAAGATCTTCCTCTCTGTCTCTCCTCTCTGTATATCTGCCTTTCCAATAAAAAATAATAGAAATAAATCTTAAAAAAAAAAAAAAAGCATGGAAGCAACAGAAAATCCCATCAGCAGAAGATTGGATAAGAAAGCTTTGGTTCATCTACTCCATGGAATACTACTCAGCTATTAAAAAAAAAAACAAAATGCAGTTCTTTGTGACTAAATGGGCCCAACTGGAAACTGTAATGCTAAGGGAAATGAGCGATCCCAAAAGGTTAGATACCACATGTTTGCCTTGATTTAACCTGTAATTTTTGTTTGTTTGTTTGTTTGTTTTTGAACCTGTCATTGATACTCTCAACCCATGTGTTTTGAAGAATTGAATTTGCATTATTTTTGACATATTATTTACTCAACACTATGTCAATTAATTCCTTAATATTGCATTTTGTTGCTGATGTTTTGTTGGGGCTTTTAACTGACTGGAACTTTATCCTGTTAGCTCTACCTTCAGACCAGAGAAGGTCTCCCCAAGAGGCCCCTGAACTTATCTGGACAATAAGATGCTGGACTTTATGCTAGGTATATGCTTGCAATGAAGTAATCTCAACTGAACTTGAACTGTGGTTATGCAGCAAGGTGGAGGAATTCACCATGGGTGGAGGGTTGGGTGAGGGATGGGGGGAATCCCACTGCCTATAAAACTGTATCACATAAAAAAAAAAAAAAAAAACATTGTCAAGGCACCGCTATACTGGGATATCCCATTTGCATCAGCTGTGCCTGGGGACATTGGTGCCAGGGCTGGAGCAGTTGAGGAATGCTGGGAATGGTCAGGAAGTGAGACCTTGGAGGGCATCCTCTGTTCATTTTCTGAACTAATTCTACCTTTCTATAGTTCTGGCTCTGTAAAGAGAGGGACATCCTCAAAGACCTGAGAAAGGCCATCATGGTCTTCATCTCTCTTCTTGACGATCCCTGCTTCTCTAATCACACTAATATCCTTAGCTTGTTACCAGAACGCCAATAAGTCACATCTCTGACTACCCCTCCTCAAGGTGCTCTTTCATTCTCTACCATAGGACCATATAGAAAATTGTCCAATTTTTTCCACTTCTTACCTCTGCTTTTTTTTTTTTTTTAATGTGGAAGGGAGGGAAGAAGAAAGAAAAATATGGGAAGTGAAAACAAGAGTGAGAGATCCCATTCATTGATGCACTCCTTAGATTCCCACAATGTTTTCCATATCAAGGTGGGACAAAGGCTGATGAGAAACCAGGACAGCTTTCTCATGTGGGAAGCTGTAACAAATTATCTGAGCCTTCACTGCTACCTGCCCAGAACTGTGTCAGCACAAAGCTGACATCAGGAGCTGTGGATAGGAATCGTACACTTCAATTTTTGTAACCAGGAGTAAGGTAGCCAAAAGCCAGGCGGGACTGTCACTCCAAGCCTTGTCCACTCAAGGACTGTCACTCCGAGCTCTGCCCACTAAAGGAGTGTCACTCCGAGCTCTGTCCACTCAAGGACTGTCACTCTGAGCTCTGTCCACTCAGTTTCCAAACACATTGATCCTCCCTGAGAGCAAACTTAGCTATCTCATATTTTGTTCTAAATTCAGAGGACACCAATGTGGGCCAAAATATTTCCCTTTCTACTTTTAAACATCATACCATGTTACCTCAAATAAAAAAAGCATTCTATTCTATTCTCACTCTAAAGTGACCATATAGCTAAGTGACAGTTCCATTTATTAGTTTTTCAAACGAAAATTCTTGGGCTTATCTTTGCCTTCTTACTTGCTTACTCTGAAATAAAGTCATTGACACCTCTGGCTGATTCCAAGTTGAAAATATTTCTAAAACTAGATCACACCCCTTCTCTGTGCTACTACAATTCTGTCAAGACATCATCTCCTGTCTTTATTTTCGTAAAGCTGCTTTCCACATGGGCTCCAGACCTGCATCCTTGTCTGCATTTAGCTCAACATAGCAGTCAGACCGAGGCCACTGAACTATCATTCAAATCCTGTCCCTTCTTGGATCAGTTCCTTCCATGACTCCCCAGCCCAGTGAGCACAATTCAAGCTTATTTATAACTTACTAGACTCATGACCTATAACCTTCCTTCCATCTCTGCTCCATTCTCATTTCCTCCCCTTATCACTTTGTTCTAAGCCCCAGAGCTTAGCTGCTGCTCCTCAGATTGGCAAGGCACTGCTTTTTTTTTTTTTTCTTCATGACTCAAGACCTTTGCAGCCTTGAGATAAACAGATAAATCCAAAAGAATGGTGTCTTCCAATAAGAAGAGCAAAACGTTATTATCTATTCCGTGTTCAATCAGCTACCTCAATTGTCTTTTACTAAAGCTCTTACATCATACATTGCATTCAGTTGAATCTAGATATTTTACTTTTACAATTGCTTTTGTCCACATACTCACTTCTCTGTACAGTCTGTCTAATAGCTTACAGCTAGGAAAACCTTCTTTTCTTTGTTTTAGTGAAACATTTCACACTCTTAAGGACTTTTTCTTATTTCAAGCACATATTTCAAGGTTTATTGAAATAGAATTTTGAAATCTGCCATTAGCAGTAATATCTACTGTTTCATATCACTGCTAATGCCACTCCTTTTTTATCCTTTCCTTAATTTGACTTGGACAGTGAGAATAATGCTGGCACTGGGGTTGTGGCACTGTCTGAGACTCCAGCATCATACAGGAGTACCAGTTAGAGCAGCGGCTACTCCACCTTGAATCTGGCCCTCTGCCGAAACACATGGGAATTCAACACAAGACAGCCAGCACAGACCCTTGCCATCCATGTGGGAGGTCTTGATGAAGTCTTTGGCTCATGGCTTTACCTCAGCCCATCCCTGGCCATATGTGGAGTGGACCAGCAGAGAGATCTCTCTTACTTCTTCCCTTTTCTTTCTGTAACTCCTTTTTTTGAAATAAATAAGTCTTAAAGAAATAACCATAGAAAGTGGTAGGAATCCTTTTAATTGGTTATAGACAACAATGGAAATGTCTCCTATGTTTCACAACTAACTTGAGCATATATTTAGATGATTATGCAGTTTTATTACATTAAAGATGTGTATATCATTTGCATTTGATATAGGCCTACTATCGCTATCAGGGATGGCTGTAACATTCTAATTAAGTAAATTTTCTACACCTGCAGAGCACAAATATTTTTCTCTTTGAGCTATTAGTATTCTATAAAACCTTAACATGAGTTGATTTATGCATTTACAGACTGAGTTTAACTGCTTCATGTATGGCATAGTTGTATTTTAAACACAATAATAGATTTTTTTTTCATTAGGTCATTTGGAACCTAATTGTGCTTGTTTCTTAATTTTCCTTTGTTTAAAAGGATCTCCCCCTTATTACAATACTATAGTTATTTTATACACATGGATATACATATACGCATCCATGCATGACACACATATGTATAAACATATGCATATTCATATACGTAGCTGTATGTGCATTTATGTGTATATTTCTATATGTGCATATGCATATATATATTTGCAAGTGTATATGACAACATGAGATTGAAGAGCCACTAATACATGAAAGAGAGAAATTAATGAATCACTTGAGGACCCCTCATGTGCCCAGATTTCAGGGTTTTGTTTTGGTAGCAAACAATCAGTTAATTCTATTTTCCATAACTTTTGAAAGTGTATTCATTTTTAAATATTTTCAACTATCTTATTTTTCAAAAACAAAGCATAACCTCACAACAATGCTTTTCTTAATGCAATACTAAGTATGTTGACATCACTATTAATGGCATAAAATTCAGATTTTTTTTCATGTATTGTGGTCTACCCGAAGTTTGCACTCTCTGAGTGCTATCATTTATCACTCAGATTTAGTCCATCAATAATATGTTTTAACCTTTGTATTAAAATCCAAAGTTAATCACTGCATAAAATCCCAAAACACAGTGCTAGATAAAAAGAAAAAAAGAAAAACAGTAGCCAACTTTATACACACAAGTATGATTTTCCCCTTTTAAGCAACATTCTCTTGTTAACACTGCAACCACTAAATTCGCAGGAGTGATAATGACAGAGAGGGGTAGAGACTCTGTTAACCAATGAAGTTTAAGTAAACGTGTATAAAATATCATAGATTGTAGATTTAGAATATATTCCACATTTTGTGACTTTTTCTCTTTACGGGGATGGTAAAAATGAAGCACTGGACAAGTTATCCCAGCACTCATTAAATCAGGAGATGATTGTAGGCTTCTTGACCCTTCTCCGGGCAACTAGGATTCCAGTCTGAACAAAACTCTAAGCTTGCAGGATGGTACAGGAGAAAAGGAAGAGCAACAGTTCAGCAGTGACAACAACTTGCGCAGTAGTTCCAGAACCAGCTCGTCCTTGGCCGCAAAGCCAGCTCTGACTCCTACTCATTACCGATGTTGGCTCCTCCAGCATTCTCAAAGATTCTGGAAACTCCCTCAGTCCTTCCAATCAATTCCATGATTTAAATCCAAAAATGCTGACTGATAAAAGATGCTTGAAGAGTTCTGGATGCTGCCTTCATTACAGTTCACATCAGAGAAAGAATGGGGACAGAAAAACAAAACAAAAATGTCTGTGCTTTGAATTCAAAGAAGTGAGCACTGCAGTGTGCAACAGCCACCCCAACATTTAGGAGGAACAGCATTTCATCAGCACTTTTTAACGCAGAAAGTTATACGATATAGCAGAAGGAAAAGTAAGCAACATAGACAGATTTATAAAACATCATAAAACAACAAAATTGAGAAATCATCAATTATAAAAATTAGCTGAGTGGATTAAGCTCTTCGGCTACAGCACAATTACTTGCTTACTGGTTCAAACAAATGGATAAGTTATAGACAATAGGATATCAAGGAAGAAAATATTGCTGGAAAGAGATAATATAAAAATTAGCACATTTACAGACTGCATTCTTGGATTATAACCAATACAACACAATCTTTTAAAAACTGATATGCAGACATCATTTGTTTCCTAAACAGCACGTAGAAATCAAGCTGAAAGTGAAATTTCTAGGTGTTCACGATGTAATTAAAAGCAGAAAAATTCATATCAAAATGCTTTCATGTAACACTAGCTGTGGGGAAAATCTATATGGATGATTACCATAGCTTTTTCAAGTATAAATAGATTATAGGAAGAGAGAGGTAGAGGATGGAATGAAATGCATTACTTTAATTTAATATAAAGAAATTAACAAACTGTACCCTATTAAAAACAAAGGCTGATTTAATATTTTTAATTGTGCTGAAAATAAATAAACTGCAAAACCTGAAAATGTTATTAAGTTAAAGGCTACATGCTTACAAGACCAATAAAATAGACAAATTCAGAAAACATTGATTAAGGAGCAATTTACATTGAAAATAAAAAGTAGAATTACAAGCAGTTTCAAAGTACAACTTTAGGGAAAATAAGTTTGAAACACTAAAGAGAAAATAGCTTTTTTCTGGCAAAACACAATATATTGCAATATTTCATTTAAAGACAAACAGACACAGAACTATATTGGAAAACATAATTGTGATGAGCTGTTCTGCACACATGGTGTGCGGGGTGGAATGGCAGAGGGCTCAAGACCCAAATCCTCAGCCTTTATGGAAAGCAGCTCTGGGGACCTCAGTGTTCATAATGACACAGGCAGTCACCAGCTCTGGTGCTGAGAGTGAAGGGCTGTCATGTTCGCTGAGCATGCTCACTGTCTCCGAGATGCTGAAGAGAGCTGCAAAGCAAAATACCAGAAGGGAGAAGCACATTACCCAAAGCAAAGCCACTGCCACTGGGAAAACACAGAAGTTCTGGCCAGGGCTATGTGGAACTGGAGATGAAAGAAAAACAATACAAAATACTTGAAAAAGTGAAACTGACAGTACTTGATAACTCTTTGATTGGAAGAAATTAGAAGAGGAAGGGAAGGCCCGTAGAATATAGGTGGCTGCTGCATAAGGACAGGCAAGACAGAAAGAATAGGAAAACGGAATAAGGTTTCAACTGGATTAAGAAAAATGTCTGAGAATTCAGCAAATGTATGTCACATTTCTCTGATGTCCTGAGTCCTTATGCAGCACAGTGAGCGCCTAACACAGTGAACTGTGTCTGGGACGGGCACATAGACACACTCAATGTCATCATCTAACCATGCAAAGCCTCGCTTGACAGTTTCATTTCTGTTTCTTGCGAATGTGGCAGCTGTTATTCCTCAGAATAAAGATGATCTCAAAGTAACAGACAAGCAGAAGCCAAGAACGTCCTTCCGGCTTATCTCATGGACCAGGAAAGTGCCCAGGTGTTGGGGTCACTCCGCTGGCCTCTCCCAGGCACTAACAGGAGACTGGAGCAGATGCAGAGTAGCATGCTCTGGCCTTACACTCAGTTCAAGTAAAGAAGCAATTTGCACTGATTTAGCAATTCAACAGCTGCCCAGGACCATAACTTTGAAGGCCAAGGACACAAAGCTACAAAATTTAAAAGAACAAATCAAACGGAAGAGAATAAAGGAGAAATTTTCTTTGAAAGGAAGAAAAATATGACACACAACATACAAAACTCAGAAAAAAACATGAGACTGATTCCCAACACCCAAATGAGATAATTAAGCTGTGATTTTAATTGCGTGAAATCCTGGCTAATCACTAATGGCATTAGTAGTATTATGGGCTATAAAAACAGAAGTTGAGAAACTTCTCCAGAGACAATATACTTTTGTCTAAACATGGTGTGGCTCACTATTCTACAAAGCATTTAGGTTTGTTGATCTGTTTCGTTACCCACACAATTTAGTGAAAATGACCCAATCATATTCGGTACACATACAGTTGTGAATGCTTAATTTAATATCTACCAAGGACCTGTGGTCTGCAAAGAAAGAAGAAAATACACTAAACTAGTTCTCCCAATCTTGGCCCAGAAAAGTTTTCTTGTTTGTAAACATGTTTTCATTCCAGGCAAATTATATTTAAAAAGAACATTGTCCAATGAATCCTGGGCACATGCTAAATGAAATAAAGAGATGATGCATTGTAATCTACATTTATTTTAGACGTGGTAATATCACTTTAATTAGATTTTCCTCATATGAGTGAAGCACAATGCAAGGAATACTTAATGCCAGAGAAATAATGCAGTTTTAAAATTTTTAACATAAAAATTACAATTCAAGAAGAAACCTTTTATGATCTAGACACAATAATGACATTTTTTTTTTCTCTGAAAGGAAAATTAAATAAGACTGAAAATAGCATTTAATTAACGTCAGGGTTGTCTGTAATAAAAATTTAAAGAAGGAAAAATGTGAGGTTAGGCTATTCATCGTATAAAACATTTGCAGAAATAAGCTTCACATTTGAAGTTTCTTGACTGGAAAATATACATGCAAGCAGACCAAAATGAAACAAGGAAGTGGCCACAGAAGAAAAGAAACAGCTCAAGTCAATAGATTGTGATTCCTACAAACAGTAAATATAGGGGAGATTCAAGAGTGCTGAATAGGCTAACACATGCTGGTGTATGCACACGTGTGTGTGTTGTGTGCCTGTGTCTGTGCACATGTATGTGTGTGAATACTACTTAATTTTACTTTTGGGGGTGTTTACATAGTTGGTTAGGTTGGGAGAGTCAAGGATTAGGGGAAAGTGGATGAGACTTTTTTCTTTCTTCTGCTTACTCTATCTGGATGAAGGAAGGAGATAATGGGAGAAGCCACAGCCAGTCTCCCAAGGGTCTCAGTACCCAGGGATGGGGAACAGCCACCTGATGTCATCCAAGGGTCCCTGTTATAGAGCATGCTCTGAGGGTTCTGCACAACTGGTTTCAGTAATTCTGAAATACTATCAATCTTTCTACTTCCAAGGCTCATTGGCTGACATAATCCACTTTAGAATTACCAATTGCCCAGATATTTGCTGTTAATGCCTGGCTGGGGGTAGTTGACCAATTCATTCTGCTCTCCATCCTCTACTATGGTACCGGATGTCCTCTGTAGGCCACAACGAAAACGCCATACCCTCCCTGTGCATCTGGGCATGCTATCCACTGCTCTGTCCCTTCTATTCAAAGAATAAAAGAGTATTCAGGTATTTTTAAGTAGCTAAATAAAACCATATCATGTAAAATTAATAACATTTTTAATTTAAAATTTTGAACTGTGTTTCTCAAAGTCAAATATGTTCCATCAATGTTTATAAACCTAATATTGAAAGGCATCACAACTAAGTGTTGACTACTGTCACCTAGTTGAGATCTTTTGGTCAAGGCAAATTTAAGGTAGAAAATGAATATTGTTGAAATCAAAATTTTAGTCCAGAGCAATAAGACAAGACACATGGAAGACAAAGGAATGAATGCATTGAATAATCTTTAAAATAAAGTTGTGTAGACTTAATTATGTTACCTAGAGCTTGAGGCAACCAAGGGATTTAAGATGATTTGAGCACAAGATTTTATACTTATTAAATACCTAAGGGGGAACACACTTATCTAGAAATTGCATACGAAAACTTGTGTTGTTTTGCTGTAACCTATGACATGGTCTCCCTTACATTTGATCATTCCATTATCTGTCTTGACCTCCCTGTGTCTGAATCACATTGACATAAAGAGTAGAAACACTGTATGTGTTCCCATACATTTCATGGTAGCAATTAACAATGAGACTTTAGTAATTAATTATGGTACTTAAAGTAGGAGTGGAAAACACCTTTATTTAGAATTTATTTCAACCACTGAAAGCAGAAAATCAATTATGCTTTTTATTTATTGGTCTTCTTTCCCTTATTGTCTTATGTAAAACACCTATAGTTTCAGAAGAGTTTTAAGTGTAAACATGTAGCTAGTGACATCATTGGCACATGCCAGGAGAGAATTTCGTGCCTTCTCAAAGTTGCTTTGGAAACTTTCATGTAATTCTGTTTCGATAATTAAAGAGTAGAATAGCATTACTGTTAAAGGAGATTGAGATGAATCTTAACTCCTGTATGAGTTTATTGGTTTTTATCACTTCAAATACCCTCAACCTTATGGCTTTCTCGTCTGTTCTCTGCTTGCCTTATCATGTTACTTGAACATTGCTGGAAGAACAGTTAAGAATTCTCTAATTCACACAGAATGATCTTTACAGAGAGATTATATTACAACCAACTACACCTGCATCTACATAACCAGATCCAATTACACTGACAAACAGGTTTCCTTTAAAAGCAAAATTATTTTCCAATTGAGCACAGTTTCTCTGAAATCATTTTAATTGTTTATACTTACGGAGAACAGTTTGATCTTTCAATACATGTAATTAGTAAATGATGATTACATCAGGCTAGTTGCCATTTGCATCCCCTTGAGCAATTTGAAAAATGCCTTGATGGGCGTTCAAAAATTACATGAATCTATAGGGTACAGTGTGAGATTTGAGCAAGGGCGCATCATGAGTACCAATCACATCAAAGACATCGACATTTTTCTTTGAATGCTTGCATTCCTCACAAGTTTTCAAGTGTTGTTTGTTAACAGTCCATTCTTCAGTAACTTAGCTGAAACTGCAGGCCTCTAACTTGCTTCATAAAGACTTCACAAAAAGGCAATGATTGAGCAGACAGTGCGAGGTTGGAATCCTTATATCATGGAGAGAAGGGTAAGGCTTCAGGCTGCTAGGCACACACTCCAGTCAGACCAGAAAGGAGAAGAAATGTTAATGGAATACAAAATCCTTCAAAATCTCACAGCTTCTAATCATATACTGTTTTACTTTAAGGTCAATGATAGTGGCTTTTTGCAGCTTTCTTTGTCCCATTTGAGAAAGTATGTTGGCCACAGAGTTCTTAATTTTCTGTGGGGACTAAAAATATTCACTAATGTGATTGTTACAATAACCCTTCTACAGAGTTAGCAAATCACTTTTGAATCAGGATATGCTTGTTTTCTCATAAACCATACCTTTAAGTACTTAAAGCATTATCCGCATACCTGGAGAAGCTTAGCTACCTGTGGTTCCACTCATCTATATCCCTCACTCAGCGTGTAGATAGAAGGTAACTGCTTAGTCATGTCCAAGGGAGGATGGGACGTGTCATAGCGGCGCTGTAGGCTAAGCTGTTAGAGCAGGCAAAGTCCCTGCCTTATCAAGCCAACACTTCCACTCCAGAAGGTCTGGAATGCTCTGCTGGAATCTCCCTGACCTTGTCTCAGTGAGCAAAGGTCAGTAACTGCCAAGATGTGTACCCTGCTCTACATGACATGTGCATGCTCAGAATGAGAAGCTGCCAACTTAGCTTATTGTCTCCCAACCCCCATGTGTAAGGAATACAAACTATCAGTGCTGTGTACCCTAGGTACACACCGAAACCCTCCAAGTGCAAGTGATCCACAGCCATCTCCCATGAGGATCTCGTTGCAGCATGTCCAAGTGCCTCCAGAGCTAGCAGAAGTCACTATCTGTGATGAGAGCATTCCATCTTTGAGCATTGATTCCAGTCCCGGCTGCTCCACTTCCTCTGCAGCTCCCTGATAATATGCTCAGGAAAGGCTCAAGTACTTATACACCTTTCAGCCAAGTGGGAAACTCAACTGGAGTTCCAGACTCCTGCCTTCAGTCTGGCCCACCCCTGACCTTTGGGGCCAATTTGTGGGCAAGCCAGCAGATATGACCATTCGTTCTCTCTCTCTCTCTCCCTTTCTAATACATATTTGGAAAAAGACGATTTGTGTGTGTTAGTATTTACCCTCAGTAAGTCATTACATGCAGCTAATTCCTGCAGCCAAGTCCTAAGTCCTCTATGCAGTATTAAGCTTGTCGCCACTAAAACCAAAATACCAGATGCGCTGAGGTACCTAGGAGGTGCTTTATTCTAACAAGGTAGGAATGGGAGGGGATAAAGGCTGGCAGAACGAACAAAAGGGCAAAAAGTGCACGTGGACGCTCATTTTGTGCAACAGAGGTGAGCCTAGAAGGTGTGGGGGCGTGGGGAACTGGTTGGGAGTGGCTGTGCTCTGGCCCCAAGGGATTGGTGATTCCGATTGTTTGAGGCACTCACTGGTGATTGGTAGGTGGGCAGGGACTAGGGGAGGGGCCATGAGGTTGGTGGGTGGGGTTCTCAGGTAAAACATCATGAGGTTACATTCCATTAGCGGAGAACCAGAATGGTGTGAATTTTGCAGACTTTGGGAAGAGAAAGCAGGGAGTGGCAGCAGGTCCAAAATCGGGGCGTCCTTCAGGGCCAATGTTCTAGTCAGTCCTCACAGTGAAATGGGCAAAATAGTGATGGATACGGTTAACAGTTAGAGTAGCAATGAGTGTGAGTGGTTTTGAATTATAGAGTCTGAAATATATGTATTACCCTATTTGCTTCAATGGTTAAATTTATCGGCTTTTGTTCCTAACAAACTAAATGAGGATGTACCACATCTTAGCCATCCATCTGAAGGAAAGAACTGCTCAGATCCCTAGAGGCTTGGAAATAAACTTTATCCAGTCCCACCCCACCCCCTTGCCCTCCACCCCCACTCTCCCACCCCCCACCCCATTTCCCCGAGACCTCTCAGGCTAGCCATGATAGCACTGAGGGATGTATGAGTCCCTTTCTGTGGATGAAAGCAGGCTTGCTCTGCTTCTCCCTGTTGAAAATACTTTCTCAAGCTGTGCTTTACTGAAATACAGAGCTTTCAATTTTTTCCATCATAAGATCTTGCTATTTGAGCTGTTTGCAAACAAAACTTCTGCTTTGAAAGCAATTTTCTCTCGGCAACAGGTAGTAGCTGATATACTTTGTAATTTCACTGTACCCAAAGAGTTACAAATCAAGATTTTCTTTTTATTTTCCAGTCTAAATACAAGCAGAAGAGTATCATACTGGTTGCTTCATTATTGCTTGGGGTTCTTGTCACACCAGTTCATTGAATTTGTAAAAGATTGCATTGTGTCTCATTTATTCAGAAGCTACAACATCTTGGGAACTTGGTGACCCTTGCTTGATTATCATTAACTCAACCATTCATATCAACTCATTTAACCTTAAAGTATGCCATGGTACTAAATTGTACAGTGCAACAAATCCACAAATCTATTCTGTTTTAAATGTGCCTCTGATGGTTTGTTGTATTTTATTACTTGGCCACTGATGCTTCGTTTTCATCATCTGGGAAACACAAGGACTCATCCTGCCATTCAGCCTGCAGAAACTGAAGCACATGATGTGTCTCATGCGATATGTCACAGATTTCAGATCAATTGGAGGTATCAACACTCTGCAAAGGAACCCATTTCAGAGAAATCTGTGAAGTTTTCCAGAGAACAAAGTTTAAGGGCTTGCACTGAATGACAGAAAAACATCAGCTACAACGATGTTAAAATGTGATATCCCGTTTATCCCCCTAGAATAGTGAATGTTCTGAAGCTCCTGGGGAGCTAAAGATGGGTGCTTTAAAGGTACGTTGTGATCAAATAGTACTCCTAACTGACAAAGAATTTATATTTTATGCTGTGGCAGTAAGAAACTCAAAGCTGACCCAAAGCAGAGTCTTACGACTGGAATTGTCTTCCAGATAACAACATTTTAAGAAATCTTGAAGGGACTGGCATGGTAGCTTAGCGGCTAACTGTTTGGGCACCAATTCATATCCCAGCTGTTCCAATTCTCACCCAGCTCCCTACTTGTAGCCTGGTAAAGCAGTGGAGGATGTCCCAGAACTTTGGGACCCGGCATCCATGTGGGAGACCCTGAAGCTCCAGGCTCCTGGCTTCATATTTGCTCAGCTATGGCCATGGTAGACACTTGCGGAACAAATGAGCAACCAAAAGATCTTTCTCTTTGTCTCAACTTCTTTCTGTAAATCTGCCTTTCCAATATAATAATTATAATAATCATAATTTTAAAAAGAAACATTGGAAACCTGATTGGAAGAATGGAAAGAGAAAGCAGTGACAGTGACACTCCGATGATGAGCATTGTCGAGCTAAGCAATAATGAGTCTTTGGGCTAGAACGGGATACAAAGATAAAAGAATGATTTCAAATGATCAGTAGAAGATTGTAGTCAAAGAAATAACAAGGGTATTTAACATGAAAAAATAAGAGGGCAATATGCAAGGTTTTCAGTGTCTCACGTGGATAGATGATGGAAAAATGAGTGAAGCAAAGGTTATGGGAAATTTCATCCATTCATACTTGCAATGGAAAAAAACAGATTAAATACCAAAAAGAACAAAACATGTTGAAATCTGATACAAGTCAAAATATTGTTGAAAATAAATATCAAAAAGTAATTTGAAGAACACAAATGTGGGCCTGGTGCGATGCCCTAGCGGATAAAGTCTTCACCTTGAAGGCACTAGGATCCCATATGGGCGCCAGTTCTAATCCTGGAAACTCCACTTCCCATCCAGTTCCCTGCCTGGGGCCTGGAAAGTCAGTCGAGGACGGCCCAAAGCTTTGGGACTCTGCACCTGGGTGGGAGACCCGGAGGAAGTTCCTGGCTCCTGGCTTCGGACTGGCACAGTACACTGGCCATTGCGGTCATTTGGGGAGTAAATCATTGGAGGGAAGATCTTTTCTGTCTCTTCTCCTCTCTGTATATCTGACGTGGTAATAAGAATAAATAAATCTTAAAAAAAAACATATATTCAGCTTTCTAGTTAATTCAAAAAGGATGTAGGTCCATATTTTTGTATTAAAACTTAAAGAAGTTACTTATTAATCATAAAATGCTTTAAAATATTCTATTCCAAAAACCAACTGTTTGATTATATTTACATATTTATGGATCAAGGTTTCAGTGATACAAATTATTGAGTCATAGCCATATTATTTTATTAATTGTTCATACAACTCGCAGTACAACCATCTTTCTAGAAAGTAACAGTTGGACGTCTCATAACACCATGGTTTGAGGATCCACAGATTCATGTTGTAGAATGTCAGCCATTTTACGATATCTGAATATCTATTTCATGTGAAATGTAAGCAATGAACACACATCTGTATAGATTCCAGACAACACATCTGCAAAATAAAGTGAGCTGCTTAAAATTCATTATGCATAATTTGCACCAAGAAGTTCTATGAAATTCTATACCGTAACTCCAGTTTCACAGATGATGTCACAGCCATTTTCATGCAGACAACTTGTTTTCATTTCATTGCTCGTGATGCTAGATAACTGTCATGCATTGCTCATAGGACAGGCAGAGTAAATTCTTACAGTGATCTTAGGAGAGAAATAAATTATTTAGGAAACAAAATCCCAATTTCAAAAATGACCTACAATGTGAATGCCAGTACATGTTTGGCAGAATCTGTTAGATCAATAACAAGCAGCAATTTGACTCGGGAGCCCGAAAGCTCTGCCAAGGTGGAGAAGAGCAGTCCATTCCAGTGGCATGCTGGTGCCAGGGACTGTCCGCAGGTAACCGACAGAGACACACACACGCACAAGCTGTCTTAAAAAAGGTCAGGGAGAGTAGAAATTATGAACACATTTGTTATGTAAGAGCATAAACTTAAAATAACATTTGAAGTACACTCAAAAAATGGTTATCTTAATATCATATCAAGTGCAAATTATAAAACCATTTGTGAGTTATATAATTGATACTGAGTTCAACTCCTAATATCCTTTCCAAAGGAAAAATGATTTTATTTATGAATGAGTATGGACTTATTGTAAATGCGTTAGACAGGTGTGTATGATATTGGAATTGGAGGGATTATTTTTTTATTGAAGTGACTTGATAATTTGATCAGTTCACACATGCTTATGATTTTAAGATGGCATAAATTGGAGCCCCACACGATAGCCTAGTGGCTAAATTATAGCCTAGCATATGCCTCCAGCCCATACGGGCCCTTTTCCTGTCCTGGCTGCTGCATTAAACCACCCAACTCCCTCTTGTTGTCTGGAAAAGCAGTAGAGGATGGTCCCAAGCCTTGGGACTCTGCACCAGTGTGGGAAACCCGGAAGAAGTTCCTGACTCCTGCCTACTGATGGGCTCTGCTCAGGCCGTGGCGGCTACTTGGGGAGTGGCCTCATTCCCTGCCTTTCTCTCTGTAGATTTTCCTTATTTCATTTTTATTGGAAAGGCACATCTACAGAGAGGAGAGACAGAGAGGAAGACCTTACATCTGCTGATCTTACCTCCGAAGTTCTTCTTTTTTTTTTTTTTAAGATTTATTTAAGTTTATTGGAAAGTCAGATATACAGAGAGGAGGAGAGACAGAGAGAAAGATCTTCCCTCCGATGACTCACTCCCCAAGTGACCACAACACCCAGTGGTGCTGTGCCAATCTGAAGCCAGGAGCCAGGAGCCAGGAGCTCTTCCCACGTGGGTACAGGGTCCCAAAGCTTTAGGCCGTCCTTGACTGCTTTCCCAGGCCACAGGCAGGGAGCTGGATGGGAAGTGGAGTTCCCGGGATTAGAACCTGCACCCATATGGGATCCTGGCATGTGCAAGGCAAGGACTTTAGCTGCTAGGCCACAGTGCCAGGCCCGAAGTTCTTTTTTTAATTCTGCAATGGCCCGAGCTCAGCCAATCTGAAGCCAGGAGCCTTTTTCGGGTCTCCCAAGGGGGTGCAGGGTCCCAAGCTTTTCGGCCGTCTTTGACTGCTCTCCCAGGCCACAAGCAGGGAACTGGATGGGAAGTGGAGCTGCTGGGATATGAACCGGTACTGTGCTGGGACCCAAAACAAATAAATCTTTTAAAAAATGGCATAAACTACATTAAAAATTTAGTAAAACAAAAACTGTTTTAAATCAATCATAATAGCATACTATATACATAAAACTGACAAAATTTGAATGAAAACATTGAAAAAAATTTTGTAAGAAAATTCTAATCTGAATTTTTCTTTAGAGAAATAATGATTTTCATAAACAGATTTATAAGATAGCACAAAAATGTTACAAATAATTTTGTATAGGGTGATCTTATAGGTGTTTACCTTTACATAAAGGAACATTTTTAAAAAAGATTGGTTCACTTTTATTGGAAAGGCAGATATGCAGAGAGGTGGAGAGACAGAGAGGAAGATCTCCTGTCTGCTGGTAAACTCCCCAAGTGGCCACCATGGCTGGAGCTAAGGCACAGGAGCCAGGAGCTTCTTCCAAGTCTCCCACATGGGTGCAGGGTCCCAAGGCACTGCTTTCCCAGATCATAGGCAGGTAGCTGGATAGGAAGTGGAGCGGCTGGGGCAGCACCTGATGCCTATATGGAATGGAGGCACCTGCAAGGCAAGGATTTAGTTACTAGGCTACTGTGCTGGGCCCATATAGCAACTTTCAAAATTATAATCTAAGAATAACAATCTTTGACATATTTTTGAGTTTATAAACACTATGACTCTTCCTAAGCTGATGGTTATCAAAAACTGAGTGTAGTTTAAGATGTCCAGTTCTCTTTTATAATTTATTAACATCCTATTGAACAAACTAGTAACTGATTTTTTTTCTTCTGTGTGGTTACTATTTTTTATATATCTATTTGCATTTTAAAAATATTTATTTTTTTGAAATGAGCATTTACAGAGAGAAGAGCTAGAAAAAGTTAACCATCTGTTGGTTCACTACCTGCATGGCCTCAACTCCCAGAGTTCATCTGAGCTGAGCTGAGCTGAGCTGAGCTGAAGCTTAGAACCAGGAGCCTGTTCCAGGTCTCCCACATGAGAGCAAAAACTTGGGCCATCGCCTGCAGATTTCTCAGACTGTAAGCAAAAATATGGATTTGAAGAATAGCTGAGACACCAACCCAGCACCCATAGGGGATTTTGGTGCCACAGGAGGACAACTAGCCTGTTGAGCCTTGACACTGGTCCCAATTTGCATCTTCTTGCATTCAAATTTAGTTTTCAATTTCTCCATCTTTACAGAAATTATGCAAAAACGATGCGGTAATTTAAACTAAGTTTCATGTAGCACTAATTATTTTCTTCAACTTTACTTTCCTTGCATAAATAATTTCATTAGTTTCTGGTTTATTCTTTTCTGTGCTTTGATGATTGCTTTTTTGCAAGCATAACAGCTAATGATATATGAATTAGCACCTTTTTTTTTATAAAAATGCTAGCATATAATATAACATCTTTGTACCTCTCTTTCTTCATGTAACAGTATACTCTATGGTCACCTAGCACTAGAGTCTGTTTTGATCTTTTTATTATGGCTGCATAATACTATATTAGTTAGCGAAAGCATGAATCATTTATTTATGCAATCCATCATGCATAGACAGAAATGTTTATCTAAAAATCAACGTGCCCAAATTCCTTAGATTTTAATTTACAAAGCTTTATGCATCATTTGCAGACAGATTAAAAAAAAAGTATTTCTAATGAACTGTTCTCAATGTTTGTTTTATGGCATATGTATATATATGAAAAAATTAAAATATTTAGATATATTTGTTTTACTCCATTTTACTTACCATATCTTTATATATCATAATGTAAAATAGTTTTCTCTGAATGCAGCAAAATGTAACATTTTCTGAGCCTTATTGTGATAGAGTGAGTTAAGTTGCCATTTAAAATGCCCACATCCCAAATCATAGTGCCTGGGCTCAAGCTCTGCCTCATCTTCCAATATATATTTTTGCAAATGTAAACAATTAGAGGCATAAGATGACAGTTCCTGTATTTGCAGTCTAGCTGTCATTGTGGGAGAGAGGATGGAATTCCTGGATCCTAAAAAGAAGGGGAAAAGCAAAGAAGAAAGGAAAGAAGGAAGGAAGGAAGGAAGGAAGGAAGGAAGGAAGGAAGGACGGAAGGAAGGAAGGAAGGAAGGAAGGGGATGAGGAAAAGAGAAGAAAGAAGAACTAAAACAACAAAGGAAGAAAAAGCAAGATTGTCAATGGAGGCATGGTTGAGAGATTGAAAAGATAAAAGTAGGGAAAATATTTTTAGATTGCACATAATTAGGACTTGGAACTTATAAAATACAACAAAGAATACGTACAAAATAAATACAAAAACTTAATCAGAAATTGCACCTAGGAGCAGACAGCAATAACCCCAAAACAAAACACATAAATGAACGTTAATCATTGGGCATTATTAGAGAATTGCAAATTAGCTAACTCTATATGAATTTTGTAATGCCAAGATATTTCACCAAATATTGGCAAGATCCAGAGCAACTGGAGCTCTAATACCTTACTAGTGAAGCTAGCAAATGCGTTACATCCTAGAAGCAATTGGCAACATCTAAGGATGTTAACCATGGAATACAGCAGTCCTGAACTCTGGGGATTAACCTGAGGGAAATGAAAGCCCTTGTGCACACAAGGCGACCCGCCTCTGAAGGGTCCCACCAGCTCTAAGAAGTGAAAATAACTTGGATGACCTTCAAGCACATTGTGGTTCAAACACATAAACAAAAACAACAAACAAAACCAACAACAGCTACTGATACGTGCAACAATTTGGGTGAATCTCAAAAACATATTGGCAGAGTAGTACAACTGTTGTGTGTCCTGACTGTGGTGATGTTTTAATTTTTTTCATTATTCTGGAAGGCATTGTATTTCTCAAACAATTCTAACTTCCTAGAATCATATCTAAAACACCAATCTTAACATACATTATTTTAATTAAATTTAAAATGAAAATGACCGAGGTAACACTCCTGAACAAAAGTTAAAAGCTCATTGCCTTGTCCTACTCTCTCAAAAGCAATCGTGTGTGAGGGGAAACAGTGGAAGATGCCTCTGCAAATATATTTTATACTTAAATATTTATGTGGACATATTGCTTTCTTTTTTGAGAAAAAAATATATACAGACTATCTCATAGCCTCAGCTGAGCATCGTGATTTTACTTTGGTTGCCATTTCTACATCTTATTCTGTTACCAATATAATGTGTTTTTTTAATTTATTTTTTATTGTTATTAACATTGTATTATGTGATACAGTTTTATAGGCACTGGGGATTTTCCCCACCCCTCCCACACCCCTCCCCCCATAGTGGATTCCTCCACCTTGCTGCATAACCAATATAATGTTAATGAAGATATTGCCCTAACATAGACCCAGAAAGAAAAGTTATTTTTTTTGTAACAAGATGAGGAAAGATACTCTGTGTACAACTTACAGGATAGCGCTGTTAAAGGACAGCATTGAGTTTCAGTTTCAGTGCTTGCACTCTAAGACCTGCAATGTTGAAGCAAGTGTTTCATATGCAAATCTTTTTAAAAAGTCAGTCTCTGGCTCACAGATTATAAACCAGCACATTTCACTCCGTTTGTATGGGACACATGTTGAAGTATTCCTGGGTGTGCACACTAAACTATGAAGAGCTCAGGGAAGGAAACTAACACATGTTTATGGAGTTTCATCTTAACCCTTTGAGAGAATACAAATTAGCTATTTCATCAGTTTTGTTTGTCTGTTTTAGAAACAATGTAATGGTTTGGGAAACAGTGTGACAGCAAACTGAACTATTTTTGGGGAGTGCTCTTGTTGACAAACTGGACACAATTTTTCCAGGAAGAGGACCACACTAAGGACCTGGACTACTTTGTTCCTTGGTTGAGTCTCTACCAGTTGTTAGTGATAGAAAGAGAAATTTTAATGTTTTGTTTTCTTTATGATTTTCCTATTTATTGCTTAGCTAATGAAGAGTAAGTTTGATTTAAAATAATTGTCCCTAATCTGTCATAGCTAGTTTATATAACTTCAACAAATGCATTCTATTATTCATCAGTTTAAATTTGCAGATAAATCACTTATTATTTATGAAAATAGAAATAATTTTTAAATAATATTTAATTTAAAATTTAGAATATACACAGAGAGGAATGGAGGGAAGATTTCCTCGATATGTATACGGGAAGAAGGAGAGAGAAAGAGACAGGCAGAAATCCATTTCCTTCCACGGCCCTGGACAGGGCCACAGTCCCTGCCACGGGGGCTCTGGGCCAAGATCCAGGATGGTGAGGGATTGAGGAGGCCCGTAAACCTACAGATCACCCCCAAAGACCCTGCCAAGTGTGGCCAGAGTGGAATCAGAAGGTCAGGCGGTTCCAGGATGGTACAGGCAATTCAGTGAGAAGTCGCATTAGTGTATCAGGACATATGGAATAGCTGAGGCAAGGGGATCAGAGATGGGAAAGGTAGCTTCCTGGAGCATTAAAGTTTCTCCCTGGGATCTGCTGGGCAGAGGAGGATGCTGGCTGGACTGCCTCTAACATAATATCAAACTGGAGAGAGAGCTGGAGATAAAAGTTATTTCAGGTGGTGGCATCTCAGGTCTTTGTGCAAGGGGCAGAAGGCTTGGGACACACCAGTCATAGCATGGCACTGTCGGGAGGGAGCCTCCTCAGCTTCCCCGTATCACCAGCAAGAACCCTCCTGCCTGGTGAGCCCCTATCCACTAAAACCTCATGCAAGTCAAGTCACAGAGGGTGCTATTGCTGGAAGCAGGACCTGTGAAGGGCAAAGCAATAGTCTTACATCACCTAAACATGCAGATTTTGCTACATCAGACAAGTTGTTTGGAAGAAAGGCCATTCATAGTAAGAAACTATGGCTGCACCTTGCTTCATTTTAAATACCATTGAATAATCAGCCCTCACCAAGTCCATGAAAATTATAAATTATAAAAATAACTGCACTGTTTTTTGCACTAAAATAAACCTGCTTTTTGGTCTCTTTTTTACATAAACTTTTTAAAAGGACCTCATATTCTAACAGAATGAATATGAAACTGCACCTTGTCCAAGAGAAAACTAAAACAATTGTTTCATATCTAAATTCTCACAGAAATATTTCTACCCTCATCTCCAAATCCTAAGGGAAATTCTAATGTCTGATTTATTTTGTGCAAACTGTGTATTTCTATTTCAATTTTATGTTACAAATATAGACAGTCGGTATTTTGCTAAAGAAAGGCTCAATTTTCTCTGATTTATTTTTAAAAAGCACAAATAATACAGAACACTTAAGATGTGGAACATGTAAAATTAGCACGTGAATCCTTAACAGTGATGATTGAAAACTGGATTCAAAATAGGCAGGCACCACGAATATCAAGCATTTTTACAATAAATACATTTACATTTTCCTGTACATAAGATAGATAAAAATAGGAGAAAGTGCCTCCAGCACCGCCTGTGGATGAAGGAGAGCTGCCAATCCACATCAATTTCAAACAAGCAGAACTGCAGGCTACTGTGCTGGACACATTTTCCTCAGCTCAGCACTCTTTTTGCAGGAGATTATCAGGCTGTAAGTTTTAGGAATTCAATCTCTTCAAATGGCTTACATAAAGTAGATTATTCGTGTTTTGAAGCCAGAAAATCTGAATAGTTATACGTTAAATGTGAAATATGAGGGCATGAAGTTGAAGACCAAAATTTGTATATTTAATTTTAGAATGTATCGTGTTCGTATATCACACCAAATGTTTGAAACAATTCAATTTGAATCCAAGGCTATCTATTGGTTAATTCTGAAAACACAATGCCGAAGGAGGGGCAAAGGAAGTAAGGGAGGCAGAGAAGGAGATGAGGGAGATGAATAAAGGAAGAGTGTGAGATTGCAGTGCTTTACAGCAAAAATAAAGGCAACAAAGACCAAATGTGAAAATATTGGTTATATATCACCTGCTTGTGCCATTTTTAACCAACACTTAAAAATTTCCCGCACTCCCTTCCTCATGCTAAATATGCTCCCCCACTCCCGTATCACTCATTCGCTGATGTGAAAGACAGAGTGGCAGAGAGGTCTTCCGTTTCACCCAACACATGCAACAACAGCTGAGGTATGGGCAGCCAGAAGACAGAAATCAGTAACGCTATTCAGATCTCCCAAGTGGATGTTAGCAATCTGAATACTTGGACTGCCACCATCTTCATCCCAGGTATGTGCTAACAGGAAGCTGGACTCAGGCCTGCAACATGAGATGCAGAAATCCCAAGACACCACTGAACCCACTGTTCTATGACACCTGCCCCTAAAATTTCCTTCTGGTTCTATCCTGACATTATTCCCCAACCCACAGACTTTAGAGCTGCTACTGTAATACTCACAAGTGAAGAAAAATGAATTACTTCATTACTCACTCAAGCTCCTAGAAAAATACGACAGTGTTCACCCTTGCTGTCTTTCTCCATTTCCTTTTCAGCTCCTCTGCTTTATTTTGCAACTTTATTTTGCATTAAGCATTACCTCATCTTTTATTCATAGAAGGGGTTTTAATCCCCAAATGTGCCATTTAACAAGGACTATGATTTTGCATGTATATTTTCTAATTTACTCATTTTTATTGGAAAGGCAGATTTGCAGAGAGGAGATATAGAAGCATTAATCTTCTATCCAATGGTACACTCCCAAGAGGCCACAAGAGCCAGAGCTAAGGCAACCAGAACTCAAGATCTTTTCCAGGTCTCCCATGCGGGTGCAGGTTCCCAAGGCTTTGGACCATCCTCCACTGCTTTCCCAGGCCACAAGCAGAGAGCTGGGTGTGAAGCAAAGCAGCTGGTTCACAAATCAGAGCCCATATGGGATCCCAGTGGGTACAAGGTAACTGTTTAGTCACTGACATATCACACCCTATTTTGGATATCAAACTGAAGATAACTAAGTTTAAGATAAGCTGCATATTGTTACTATGTGAAGTTTCAGAAAGGAAAGGATGTTAGTGGTCATCATATCAATCATTCCAAGGTGGCTTGCACTTAATTTTGTTTTGAGATCTGTCCTAGTTATATGGGAAATCTTTTACAAGGGGAGCCTTAGATTCACCTGAAATGTTCAGAGGTTCCAAGACTGCCCCTGCTCTGCCCCTCTGGTGTTTGCACTTCCAGGATCCCGAGGGAGAGTGTCAGTGATGGTTGTATGGCAAGGCCTGGAAGCTCTACATACTTTCATTGCTCAGGCATGTGTTTCTTGCCTGCAGTACTTTTCATTTTGCATCATCTTTCTGGAGATTCTATCCAGTTGCCATCTGATGACTCATGGATCATCTGTAGACTCATAGGTCTCGCATGCTTCCTTTAAGATTAAAACAGGTGGATATATCTAATCACCTTTCTAAAAGGCCCCTCCTAGACAGGGAACCCTCGAATATGCACCTTGAAACTGATTTGTAACCGTCATCCCAACCTCACATTTTCTCATCTTACCCTTCTTGCCTTAGTTAATACACTACCTGGTCATTCAAGCAGAAAAGTGCCTTTGATTCCTCTCTGTCCTCGCTTGATATATCAAATCAGTCACAAAATGGTGACCACTCTAATTAGAAATGAATAATTTTCAGCAAATACCTTTCCACACTCCCCATCTTAAAGCTCATAATGTTGTTTGACTACTAAATTGAACCTTACATAGTCCAGTTTGACAATATTATTTATTTCTTTTTATACTTTTTTGATTTCTTCCAAATTTAATACTCTTTCCACCATAACCAAGAGTAATATTTTGAATACATAAATGTGACCTTGAGGCCATATTGATTAAATTCTTCAAAAACGGCCCATCGACTACGAGATAAACATCAAATACCATTTTAAGACAAAAAGGTCTTTTTCTACTATTCATCTCTTCTTACTATTTCACATACCTATTCCTAAAACTCAGCCAGGACACATTTTAAGTTTCCTAAACTGTCTCTTCTTTTCATTAGTGCATGCTATTTCAGATATATAGATAAAGAAATAGTGAAGTCAAAGCATATATGAGTTTTTGTTCTCTTTTTTCAGATAATAAGGAGATCTGTTGTCTAAATCAAAAGTTGGCATTTCTGAGAAGTGATGAGACATTCATAATGGGGAGACAAGGGTGGTTGTTAAACAGAATATTTTAAATCACACTACCAACGTTACCAATTATCATCAACAAGATGTTGTAAAATAATTTGCCTCAGAATTGAAGTTATTAACAAGATCTCCAATTACTATTTGTGAGCCTGAAGTAATTTATTAGAATTAACAATTGGCTGTATTGTCAATTAATTCCAATACACAAAAAAGGCATTTTGTTACTTGTTGAGAGATTTATCACTCTGCCCCTTGTTGTTCTAAGAACAGCCACTTGATACTCCCAGAAAAACTTAATTTGTAGGGCAAGCCTCTGCATCACACGTTTGAGTGTTGGTTCGAGTACTGACTGCTTTATTTCCATTCCAACCGCCTGCTACCATCCCGGGAGGCAGCAGCATTTCGCCCAGTAATTGGGTTTCTGCCCCGGTGTTGCAGACTCAAACACTGAGTTCCAAGCTCCCGATTTTGGCAATGCCCAGATCTAGCTCTCGCAGCAGCATTTGGAACCTCTGCGAATCCATATCACTCTGTTTTTAAGTATAAAATAAACTTTAAAAACACACTTCATTTCTTGCTATTTCTTAAATTTGATCTTTGTTTCTATGAAACTTATCATTCATTGTGTTATTTGTTCTTCCCTAGAACAGTTACCAACCTGTGTTTCAAATGAGCTTTTTCATTCTTTAAGACAAGAGCATAAATGTCCCCTCCTTCATAAAGCTCTCCCATAGGACACAGGCCAGAATGAGGAACTCTGCGTCTTTCACTCATATTATCATAAACAGCACACAGTATTATTACTAGTCTCTTGTTACTTTTTCTCATTTATCCTCAAGCACAAAAAGTAATCTGATTTGTTTCAAACTTCAAAACAGTGCATCGTTTTCTTGCAAAAAGTACAAGCTCATTGGATATTAAAAAACTGATAGTGATATGACATTAAATATATGTTCAGAGTTTTAACAACGTTAATTTCTTCTGTTTTGATTCACAATATTATAATGATTCTATAACAAAAGTCAATAATAGTACATTTTATCTACTAAATAATTTTCTAATATTCATTATATGATAGATGTAAATAAAACAAATTGTCTTACACATTGCTGGAAGAAATGCTAATCCTCAGACGAATTGGAAGTATGCATAGAAATGATTTCAAAGTTAATTCACTTCAATTAGCAATGCTTATTCTAGCAATATTTCTTGATTTTTTTAAAAGATGTATTTATTTGAAAGAACTACAGAAATGGATGGAAAGACACACACGCAGTTATCTTTCAACTCCTTGTTCACTTCCCAGAATGTGGTGAACAGCCAGGGTTCCACTACTCCAATAAGGAGGAAGGAGTTTCTTGAGGGTCTCTCACATGGCTGTCAGGGCTTCAAGCAGTATAGCCATCTTCCCTTGCTTTCTTTAGCCTTCAGCAAGAGGCTGGGCAGGGAGTGAAGCAGCTGCGACTCTGACAGGAACTCATTAGATGCTGGAGTTGTAGGGTGTGGCAGGCAGCATCTTAATCAGCTATACTACAACAATCACCCCTCTAACATTTCTTAAGAAAAACATCAGATTAAGAAAATGTATGTCTAAGTTGCAAAATGTTACATCACCATTGTGTTTTCAAACATCTTGTAAAGAGATAGGGGGGAAAAAGAAAGGATTTTCTTTGAGACTTTATTGAAGGCAGTGGAGAGTGACTTGCTTAAGTCCTGCTTTTGCCCTAGTCTGGTTATTTGGGCCAGTTTAGCTGTTATCCTTACTACACTTTTTATAGATTTGTAAGTTGTGCAAAATGTAACTTTCCTCCAAGGCTGTTATCAGCAGTGGGTTAAAAATATAACAGATTTGTGGCTGGTGTAATGGTTCAATTTTATAATCCTCCAATTTGAAGTGCCAGAATCCCATGTAGGTGCTTGTTCATGTCATGGCTGCTCCACTAACCATCCAGCTCCCTGCTTGTGGCCTGCAAAAGCAGCAGAGAATAGCCCAAAGCCTTGGGGCCCTGCATTATTGTGGGAGACCCAGAAGAAGCTCCTGACTCCTGGTTTCAGATCGGTTCAGCTCCGGCTTTGTGTACATTTGGGGAGTGAACCAACAGATGAATGTTTTTTTTCTCTCTCTCTCTCTGTAGATCTGACTTTCCAATAAATATGAATATGCATATACATACATCCACATATACAGATATATACATGATTCAGAACATTGATTAGATTGGATGTTATCAATAATAAAGTGCATTATAACAACAGTGATAATAATAATGACAGATACTGTATATGTTGTAAGAGCTGAGATTATGCCTTTATTTCAGTGTAACACACTGATTTTGACACATTTCATATTGCAGTGACTCCAAGCCTGGTTTTTTTTCTATATCTCACATTCGAGGCTTCGGCTAATGCTGATTCTGGAATGACTCCAGACTTGGGTCCCTGATGCCTGCTTAGCAGATCTGAAGGCCGTTGTCGGCATCTGGCCCAGGATAGACTAGCTTCAGTCACTGCTGGCAGTTGAGTGGGAACATGAATAATGGGCATAATGCCCTGATTTCATCTGCCCCTCTGGCTCCCCAACACAGAAAAACAAAATAAAATGGAATTGCACTTGTGTCATCAAGACTGTTCAGATTCCAAGATATACCAGGTCCACTCTAATGACGCATATTATAGTGAATAAAGGTTAAGAGAGGTAGAGGACATCCACATATTCTTTATAATAATTTTTTGTTGAAAATTCAGAATTCAATTTTACTACTCTTTATTCTGAGCAAAGAAGTGTTGATGTTTTAGTTTTCATTCTTAGGACTGATATTTTAGAGTTTCTTTATAGATATTATAAAACTGTTTTTGACTGGATAATTTTGCTACCTCAGTATCTCAGAGCCTGCACAATCATTTACATTGCACATTCAATGGCCCATTTACTTTTTGCTGCTCAGGAGATCACTGTGACAGTTAACAACTCAGGAATTGAGAGCATTTCAGCTGCTGGTCTCCTTTGTTCTGTCTTTAAAAAGATGTCACTCAAATCCACAACTGATTGGTACTTCTCAAAGAATGAGAAGGAAAATTTGTACTTGCCATAAAGTCATTTTAAAATAATGTCAGAAAAAAAAGTATTAAGAAAAAGCCTTCTTTAAAATTGTATTTGTTTGAAAATCATTTTGAGACTTCAGTGAACTAGAAGTGGAATGTTGAGTCATGTGATAACTGCAAATTATTTTAACATGATTGCTGCATATCAATCGTGTTTTGTGTCAAAACATTTACTTTGAATATATTCAGAATGAAATTACCCACATAGTTAAAAGTAGTGTTAGCAAGTTAAAATTAAGTCAATATGTTAGAAACTTTTGAGAAAGGCTGAAAAGGAGTGTGCCAAAGAATGAAGTATGGTTAATTCAAAAATCCCACAAATGACATGACTTTCTTATCACTAGCCAGACATTTAGTTCTTTGCTTCTGTAAATTGATGTGTTGTATGTGTGACTATGTGTATGTGTATGTGTATGTGTATGTGAGACTATATACATGAGTTTCTAGATGGATAGGGGTGGGAGATGTTGATCTTAGGATAACACTATTGGATGTATTAATTGGTTCCAATGTGTCTAGCACATGGCAGACTGGGAAGAAGCTCCTCATTTCCAGCTTTGGATCAGCTCAGCTCTGGCTACTGCAGACTTTTGGGGAGTTAAACAGTGAATGGAAAATCTTTCTCTCTGTTTCTCCTTCTCTCTGTAAATCTGCCTTTTCAATTAAAGTAAAGAAGTCTGAAGAAAGAAAGAAAGAAAGAAAGAAAGAAGGAAGGAAGGAAGGAAGGAAGGAAGGAAGGAAGGAAGGAAGGAAGGAAGGAAGGAAGGAAGGAAGGAAGGAAGGAAGGAAGGAAGAAAGAAAGAAAGAAAGAAAGAAAGAAAGAAAGAAAGAAAGAAAGAAAGAAAGAAAGAAAGAAAGAAAGAAAGAAAGAAAGAAAGAAAGAAAGAAGGAAGGAAAGAAAGAAAGAAAAGGCAAATTGTTTAAATTGAGAAGGAAAGACTTCTTTGCAAATGTTCTTACAAGTTTGCATTCTTGTGGATGGAGACTGAGACTTTAGACAATAATGTGAAAACTGACATTTGAGTATGTAATATTTAAACTTAATTTTTCTAATGCATTCATCAGAAAATTCCAAAAGTGTGTAACATGTGGGTAGTCCTTGCACATCACTTCGTTTAGGAGTATGTCATCTGTGCTCTCCAGTCCGAAACATGCAGAATTAAACATGGTTTCTCAGTGCACTGACGGCTAGATCTGCCTTGGAAAAGAAAATCACCAAAAATGAAAACTATATATATATATGATCTGGTTAAAGATTAGATGAAAATTGTTGCCATTTTGAAAAAGTAAAGAGACCTTAGCAAACTAAGAAGATCCAGAAGACAGAGTGAAGTATTCGCAGGCTCCTTGATCCTGGCAAGCTGAGGAAGGCCATGATCTTAGAGGTCTTGGAGGAGGGTGTGAATCCGGTCGTCAGCTGCAGGACCCCGAGGAACAGAGCAGAGAGTGGCCATTTCAGTCAAAGCAGAGAATGCAACCGGAATAACACGATAATGCTGTTATTTCTGTGAGTGTTAATGGAGTTTAAAACAATCCTCTAGGCTAGGACCAGGACGCAATCCACAATGAGACAAGAACCTTGGTAAAGCAAGTTAATACAAAGTGTTTATTAAGTCCTCTTTATTGTATTTCAGGTCTTGTAACTAAGATAGTAGAAGTGATTTTCTCAAATGGTAGAAAGATTTCTCCATGTTACTCCTTGTCTGGCTGAAATGATTAGAGAGAGATCAGGCGTGAGCAAACTAGCCAAAACTATCAAGAAATTGTGATCTGTAATATTTTTGAAGACACAAGTATGAATTCTTAAGTGGATTCATTTTTAATATGAAATGCAGTGCTAGATAAATTGGAACCAATTAATTCATCCAATAGTGTTATCCTAAAATCAAAATCTCCCATTCCCACTGCAAATCATTGTCAGCTCAAAAACTGAGGGAGAGGGCAGAAACAGGAAAAAGTGAAGAAAGAAAGAAAAGGAAGGAAGAAGAGAGGAAAAATGGCAAGCATGGTGGTGGAAACTAGAAAATGCCTAAAATTTATTTGCAAACAAAAGACAATGTGCCCACTGGCTTGGAGGTAATTAGCAGTCCCTAGTAACAGATTTGTCAGTGCGGTTTAATTTGAAAAACAAGCTAAATGAGATGTTTAAAATATTATAAACCATGACACAATGGAAATTATTTCTTTTTTTTAAAGATTTATTTATTTATTGGAAAGTCAGATATACAGAGAGGAGGAGAGACAGAGAGGAAGATCTTCCATCTGATGATTCACTCCCCAAGTGAGCGTAACTGCAGATGCTATGCCGATCCGAAGCCAGGATCCAGGAACTTCTTCTGGGTCTCCCACAAGGGTGCAGGGTCCCAAAGCTTTGGGCTGTCCTCGACTGCTTTCCCAGGCCACAAGCAGGGAGCTGGATGGGAAGTGGAGCTGCCGGGATTAGAACCGGTGCCCATATGGGATCCCGGCATGTTCAAGGCGAGGACCTTAGCCGCTAGACCACGCCACCGGGCCCGGAAATTATTTCTTTTTAACAAATAAATTATGTAGGTCCTCTTCTTTTTCTTTTAAAACAGATTTTAATTTATTTTTATTGGGAAAGTCAAATAAATAGAAGAAGAGAGAGAGGAAGACCTTCTGTTCAATGAAGGTCTGTCCAATGGCCTGAGCTGCAGTGATGTGAAGCCAGGAGCCAGAAGCCTCTTTTGGGTCCCCCACATGGGTGCAGGGTCCTAAGGCTATGAGCAGTCCTCCACTGCTTTCCCAGGACACAGGCAGGGAGCTGAATGGGTAGCAGGGTGCCGGTAGCAGGGAGTAGGTTTGTAGAACGAAACCCACATGGGATCCTGGCACATCTAAGGCAAGGACTAGGCTACCAGGCCAGGTCCAGGTCCAGGTCCAGGTCTCTTCTTTATACATTTAAATATATGTAAACTCTCTGGCACAGGAGTAACCACCAGTGCGAAAATACAGCATGTGAACGGGGCAGTAACTGTGGTAGACAGGATCCAGCTACTTCCTGGGCTACCTGCATCCCTAACTAGCCCAGCTACTCTACTCACCCAGGTTCTAATTAATGCACTCTGAGAGGTGGATATTTGGGTTTGCAACACACAGGAATATTGGATAGAATCTTACCACAAAAAGTCAGTGGGGCTAACTTTCACTAAAAGTATAAAATGATAACTTCTATAAATAGTCCATGGTAAAATAAGACACTATTTTCCATTCTGTCACCCAGGCTCTGAAAGTCTCATCTCTCACAGCTACATTTTAAGCCACAGCTCCCTAACCCCAGCATCCCACAGCCAACCATTCAGAACATCAGGTCTGTGAGCCTCGGGGCGAGGGGCAGAGAGTGGTCTTTTATTCTCATCCATTCTATTTCTGTTCCCAAAGAATTGACAATTTCTTGATAAATCTATCCTCAGCGAGCGGATTATCCTGGAGATCACTGGCACTGTGTCTTCGAAACCTGAAGCTGTAGTACACTTTTCACTTCCTTGGTTAGACTCCAACATCTCTACATTTGTTTGGAGATTTTTGTTTTGTTCTGTTTTGTTTCGTATTATAGCTTCTGCTTTCTATAAACTGAAGGTGTCTGATTAAATTATATTTTTTTTTGTGGTCTAATCATTACTTTATTTTTATTTATTTTTTTTAATTGTTGCTTACATTGTATTATGTAGTACAGTTTTATAGGCGCTGGGGATTCCCCCCACCCCTCCCATACCCCTCCCCCCATGGTGGATTCCTCCACCTTGTTGCATAACCATAGTTCAAGTTCAGTTGAGATTCATTGCTTGCAAACACATGCCTAGCATAAAGTTCAGCGTCTTATTGTCCAGATAAGTTCAGTGGCCTCTTGGGGAGACCTTCTATGGTCTGAAGATAGGTCTAACAGAGTAAAGATCCGGTCAGTTAAACGGCCCAACAAGGCCTCAGTATCAATATACAACATTATGGAATTAATTGACATAGTATTGGGTAAACAATATGTTAAAAATAATGCAAGTTCCATTCTTCGAAACATCTGGGTTGAGACAGTATCAATGACAGGTTCAAAAAATAACAAACAAACAAACAAAAAATTACAGGTTAAATCAAGGCAAACATGTGGTATCTAATCTTTTGGGATTCGCTCATTTCCCTTAGCATTATAGTTTCCAGTTGTGCCCATTTAGCCACAAAGAACTGCATTTTGTTTTTTTTAATAGCTGAGTAGTATTCCATGGAGTAGATGAACCAAAGCTTTCTTATCCAATCTTCTGCTGATGGGCATTTTGGTTGCTTCCATGTTTTTGCAATTACTGATTGTGCTGCAATGAACATAGGGGTGCATGTTGGTTTGTCGTAAAACAGGTGTTTTGGATATATTCCTAGGAGTGCTATTGCTGGGTCATATGGTATGCAGATTTTGAGTTGTTTGAGTGTTCTCCAGACTGATTTCCATAAAGGCTGTACCAATTTGCAGCTCCACCAGCAGTGGAGTAGGGTTCCCTTTTCCCCACATCCTCGCCAGCAAGCGTCGTTGGTGCTCTTGTTTATGTGGGCCAATCTTACTGGTGTTAGGTGGTACCTCATCGATGTTTTAATTTGGATTTCCCTTGCTAGGGAGCTGGAACATTTTTTCATATGTTTGTTTGCCATTTGGACTTGTTCCTTTGTGAAATGTTTGCCCATTTCCCGTGCCCATTTCTTGAGTGGCTTGTTCGTTTTGGTTTTTTGGTTGTTTTGAAGTTCTTTGTATATCCTGGAAATTAGCCCCCTATCGCCTATATCGTGTGCAAAGATCTTCTCCCACTCTGTGGGTTGCTTTTTTACTTTGTTGATTGTTTCCCTTGCTGTACAGAAGCTTCTTAGTTTGATGAGGTCCCATTTGTTTATTCTGTTCTCAACTGCTATTGCTTTTGGTGTCCTTCTTAGAAAGTCGGAACCTACTCCTAGGTCTTGCAGGATATTTCCAACATTTTCTTCCAAGAGTTTGAAGGTTTCTGGATGTAGGTTTAGGTCTTTTATCCATGTAGATTGGATCTTGGTGTATGGTGATAGATGTGGGTCTATCTTTTTGTTTCTACAGGCTATCAGCCAGTTGTCCCAACAACATTTACTAAAGAGGCCTTCCCACTTGCTTGAGTTGTCATTGGTCTTTTTGTCAAAGATTAATTGGTTGTATTTGTGTGGGTTCCCTTTTGGAGCTTCTATTCTATTCCATTGATCTTCCTTTCTGTCTTTGTGCTAGTACCAGACTGTTTTGATAACCACTGCTCTATAGTATGTCCAGAGGTCCGGGATTGTGATTCCCCCTGCTAACTTCTTATTTTTCAGGATGGTTCTAGCTATTCGTGGTTTTTTGTGTTTCCAGATGAACTTTTGAATCATTGTATCCAGTTCCGTGAAGAATGTTTTGGGTAATTTGATTGGAATTGTGTTGAAAATGTATATTGCTTGTGGTAGTATAGACAGCTATAGCTCCCTTATCTGTGGGCTTGCTTTACTGTTTGCCTAAGGGAAATATATTTCATCAGCCTCCATGGATCATGAAACCTAGAATACAATTTGGGTAGAGAAGAATGAAAGAAAAGTATAACTGTTATATAGCAAACACACACACACACACACACACAGTGTTTTCATTAAACTGAACAGGATATAATTTGGGGTATATAAGCACTAGTAAGTCTACATTTGATCTCTAGTATCACTACAACTTTCAGCCAGAAGTTCAATTCATCTAAAAGTTATTAGTGGAGACAAAAACTAATTAATGTAAATAAGGCAAAATATGCCCCCTTAAATTTCCTAAATTATATCATCAATTCTGTAGTTTTTAAAATTGAACTTTAACAGATATTCATTTAAAGATGTCTCAAATAGAACTGTCCACAGTTGAGAATAAAATAATTACTACTTAGTTTTGATGCGTAGGCTATCCTTGTGCATCCTTGAGGTTGAGCACCTAAAAGCAGAACAGATTCTTCATGCTAAGACATGTCTGATAGCACATGGCCTTCCATGACCATTCAACGTACAAATGATGCTGAGACTCAGCAGGGAGGGGACAAACAAAGGAGACCAATCCGAAATGAAGATCACACGGAAATAATTGACCAGATGGACAGCTGTGTCAAAGCCAGGGGACAGAGTGCACAGGAAATTGAAACGGTAAAACAATGCAAAAATAATTACTTAAGAAGGAATGCACTAGTGTTAAATTGAGACCTCAGATATCAACAAAACCCAGGAACCTCATTACTAGTGTTAATGCACAATATCAAGAAGATACCGTCAATGAGCAAAGCCCTCTTGAAGCATGAAGCTTAACTTTTTGTAACCTGAAGTAACCTCCCTCCTGTTCCTTAACTACCTGGGGTCCTGATCAGTTGATATTCTCAGAGCAGTAACAGACTCCACACGATGAAAACTATCACTTAACAAAACCATTCAGAGACCAGGCCTAAGGCACTTGCTTTCTATTGTTCTAAGCTAACTAAAATGAAAGAAGAAAAAGGAAATAATAATGAAAAAAAGCATAAGCTCAGGGGGAGGGGAGTTTTCCGTTATATGGTACAAGTGATAGTAATTTTTTATATGATGCAGCTATTGAAAAACTGAGAATAATTAGAAGCTAAAGACTCTTAAAACACACTTTCTGGATGCATGTTCTAGTTCTATTCCTTTGCTAATTGAACTTTAACCATGAACTCTTCCAGCTACAAAACAAACACTATGATAATCATATCAATCATATAAGAAAATTATGAGTAAATATGAGAAATATACATATATGATGCTAAAAAAGTCACATTTGACAGTAAGCATCATAAAAGTGTTTACTATTAGGGCCCGGCGCGGTGGCGCAAGTGGTTAAAGGTCCTCGCCTTGCACGCCCGGGATCCCATATGGGCGCCGGTTCTAATCCCTACAGCCCCACTTCCCTTCCAGCTCCCTGCTTGTGGCCTGGGAAAGCAGACAAGGACGGCCCAAAGCTTTGGGAACCTGCACCCACGTGGGAGACCCTGAAGAGGCTCCTGGCTTCGGATCGGCATAGTATCGGCCCGTTGCGCTCACTTGGGGAGTGAATCATCGGACGGAGGATCTTCCTCTCTGTCTCTCCTCTCTGTATATCCGCCTTTCCAATGAAAAAATAATAAAAATAAATCTTAAAAAAAAAGTGTTTACTATTAAAAGAATTTTGAAATCGTTAGAACCTAAAACAAAAGGAAAGGAAGAAGGGAAGGATATTGCTTGATGTTCTGATGATCAGTTTTTAAATATACAACTAATAAAAATTATTTAAGAAGAAATGATAGGAAATAGGAGACTTTACAATATAGTAAATTTGGTCCTCATTTATATTAATTATAAATGATTAACTATGAAATAGCCAGATTTGGTAACAAAACTAAAAGACACAGCTGAAATAATTGAAAATTTGAGGAGACAAATACATGTGAAGAAAGTATTTCTTAATCAACATTTGATTAGGTACATGTTAAGCTTATAAACCATTTATGTACACATTCATATGCATATGTATGTATCTGCATACATGTTTTAGATATGTTTGAAAAACACAAGTTTGAGCATGTTGAATCACACTAAAAGTTGATTCTCCTTATCATACTACATAATATATTTTTTTTTAAATCTGGGCTTCGTGCAGTAGCATATCTGCTGAAGTCCTTACCTTGCATGTGCCAGGATCCCATATGGGTGCCGGTTCTAATCCCGACAACCCCACTTCTTATCCAACTCCCTGCCTGAGGCCTAGGAAAGCAGTCAAGGACAACCCAAAGTCTTGGAACCCTCCACATGTGTGGGAGACCAGAAAGAGAGGCCTGGATCCTGGCTTTGGATCGGCTCAGCTCCAGCCATTGCAGCTACTTGGGGAGTGAATCATTGGACGGAAGATCTTCCTCTCTGTCTCTCCTCTTTGTATATCTGACTTTCAAATAAAAATAAATAATTTTTTTAAAAACATATAAAAATAAAAATAGAGATATATGGTCTACAACATCAAACATTATGCCCTGAATTGTTTATAAAAGTAGCTAACTGGAAAACAATCTAAATGTTGAACCCTTTAACCTTTCCATACCAAAGGCAATTTCTATTGCAATAACATAGTTACTGCTATTTCTAAACTGTTGGTTGGTGCTTCAATCACAATGAAAGTTTGGGACATGTTTGAAATTATTCTCTCCTTCTAATGTCACCACAATTAATGTGACGCTACTGGCTCCTTAACATTTAAATTCTCAAGAGTTGACAAATTAGATACATGATTAACTTAACAGACAATAATGCATTCTTAAGAGACCCAAGGAACGACCACAATCTAAAATGGCTAGAATTTGGTGGGGGGGTTTCCCATGCTGATTTTTATAACCACCAGCTATAAATTGCCAAATCCAAAGTGAACATGAATTAACATCTTGCCAACCTGAGGGTATTAGGATCTATCATGATTATATGACTGAAATTAACAAACTCAATTATCATCCCTATACCCCTCCCAATTAATTTTGTCCTTTTGGGCAAGGTCTTTGGGATCAAAGCTCACCTTTCCCTCAAGCTCCTTGGATTCTTGAATAAACCTGTTTTCCTTTAACTACTCTTGTTTTAAATATTGGCTTTGGACAGACAAGTGACCCAGTGTTTTGTTTGGTTTTGATTTTAGTTTTCTTTCCCTTGTTAGCAGTAAGAAACAATATGAAGAAAATTTTTCTTCGATTATCACATTGCCACACCTCTCATCAGAAGTTTCCAATTATCATATCTTTGAGTTTCTAAATATTAGTGTCCAATTAACACTTTGTTTTCAGCCAAGTAAGCTTTCTCCTTGCCTATTACAAGGAAAACTGGCCATGTGACTTCCAGTAAGTTGAAAATACCCAAGTAGCAATTTCCTCATGGACCAAATAAAAATCTCCACAACCCCTTGTAAGTCTCAATGGTTACGATCTTCAGATTCTGCCCTGTGGGAATAGCTTTTCATTCTAGTGAACACCACATTCTACCTCATCAGTCATCAGACGACAGAGGTCCTGGCGCACGCAGAAATCTTAGACTTTACTCTTTTATGTCTCTCCTACTTTAAGGCTGTAAGTTGATTTTATTTTAAAGCAAAGTGTTTCTGTATCTTTTCAAGACTCTATCTAAGTTCTCTGAAACTGTCAACGTATTCACAGAAACCCAACTGCCTTTGTACTGAACTTTCAGATCCCCTTTTAAGGAAAGCTTCCATTTGTGATAGAAAAGTAAAAAGAGAAAAGGCAAAGGGCAAGTGAAAGTACATGAAATTCAAATACGAAAAGCGAATAGAATAACTATTCCTGTACTCTTAATGGAAGTCTCGGTTACACCTATTTTAATCACAAGGCTGCAGAGCTGTGGGTTCATTCATACTTCCATGATCCTGCACTAAGGAAATAGTCTGAGACAAATTCTATACTTTCACGTCCTTATTCTTCATTATGCTTCACTGTATGTAATCTTAAGATGTTAGTGATTTTATTGCTAGTACTTGCAAGAAATATTTTTTTAATTTTTAGATTTTATTACTATTCCTTATGCAATATAAAGTAAGAACTTATTAGAACCAGCACTTGGATGAAAAGCATCACTAAGTTGATGTGACGAAGCAAAACAAGAAATTACTGTTGCTGGCATTGTGGTATATCAGATAGTGCTGTTAACTGCAATGCTGGCATCCCATATGGACATCGGTGCAAGTCCTGGCTGTTCAACTCTTGATCTGGCTCCCTGCTAATGGCCCTATAAAATAGGGGTGTCAGTCCAATGATTGGGACACCTCATCAGACGGGAGACCCAGAAGAGCCTCCTTGTCTCTGTTTCCTGGCTTCGATCTGGCCCAGCCACAGCTGTTGTGGCTATGTGGGGAGCAAACCATCAGATGTAAGATTCTTTGTGTCTCTCAACCACTCACTTTCTGTATCTATACCTTTCAAGTAAATAAAATATTTAAAAACATAAAATGATCAAAACTTTGAAAGAATCACAGAGGAGTAGGTCCAAGCATCCTACCAATAAATTTGTGATGATCAAAACTATCACTTCATTAAAAAGTAAAAGCATACTTTATTCAGGCATTTGTTCTTAAACAAATTAAATAAATGAATACTTCACCTTTCTGTATTTACCTTTCAACTGCTTCCAATAATGCCTTTTGGCATTATTGGCCACAAAATGTTTGGCCACAAAATGTTTGAATTTTGTACAAGAGATATCTGCACTGAAAATTAAGGATTCTAAAATATTTTGTGAAGAATGCAACACTAGTTTCTATTAACTAAATGTCGGATAACTTCTACTCTGATTTTATGCATTGTAGTTTATAAAAGTTTATGTATTTCTTCCAAATAACAGTATGTAAATAAAAGTGAGTTATTCCAAGTCACTTGCAGGAGGGCTGATGAATATTTAAGTGAGGTATCTTCAAAAGTCTCACAATTTTTAATAAACCAACATTGCTTTCCCAAGTGTGACCATTTTCCTTGAGAATGCAGGAAAAAAATGCATTTTCTACTTCTCAACTCCATGTAGCTTTCATTAAAGAACTGAATATAAAATTTACCAAAATACAACAGACTGAATAAAATTGTATAACTAAAATATGAAGCTAGCAAGAGAGTTTTACCGGACTAGAAAACTAAATGCTTACTAAATGGGAAAAAAAACGGTAGGATAACTTATTCTGAAGGTAAGTGTTCACATCCCAAGGAGTTGGTATGGCTACTCACACTCACACAGGGATGCTAACTCTGTCACCTCCTCAATAAAGTCCGTGTTCTAAATCACTGGACTTGAAGTAACAGGCTGTATCAGAATCTAGTTCTTCTCTTTCCTACGGATAGAACACTGAAAAATCACTTAATGTCTCAGTCTTCATCGAGGTTGAAGTGCATTTTATAAGAGATCCTAAATGGTACAAAATTCATCCTAAAGCCAAATGTAGACTTGTGGTTCAAATGAACACATTGCAATCATAGCAGTCATTCTCTTAATGGTAGCATAATTGTTGAGAAATAAAATAAGTCTATGGTTACTTTCAGGCTACAATGGCAGAGATGAATATATGCCACTGATCTTATATGACAGACAAGCCTAAATACAAAGACAAACTGTGAGAAAACAAGGCATTTGTTTTAAAAGAAATGATTTCTTTCCCTAGTAGTAAGGCTGTACTAATCAGGTCAAGAGGAACCTGGATAAGAGCTGAGACAGTAAAATATCCAAGTTGTTGGCAGATAATATAGTACTTCTAAAAATTTGTTTTTACATACTACCAGTAGTAGGACTGAGAGAAATACTTGCTTAAATGATTCTAATCTCATGTTTTAGGACATTTATCATGTAGATATGAAAGAATAAGTGCAAACAAAAACCATGACATTGAAAGAACGGCAAACTAATAGCACTAACATCACCTGTAATGTCTTACAAATGCAGCGTCTCAAACTCCACACAGCTGCTGGACCTGAACCGGCGTTTTAAAGGCCCCTCAATATGCAGATAAAAATTCAAAAAGCTCTCATTTGGAACATATAAATATTTAGACTCCAGGTCTGCCTGAAACCATTAGGAAAGGTTAAAACAAAATACATGAGAAATCTTATTGAAAAGATTCCCCACATCATTTACAAAAATTAGGGGGTCACACAATAAAGGAAGGGAATCCTAACTGGCAACCTGACTTAGTTTTTATCTCTTCTACAATCTCGATTGACAGAAGCAAATGGGAGCCATAAATTGCAACTATAAAATTGCTTCTGGAATTTGCAATACACTTGTATACAAAGGAGTGATGGTTTCCACTTGGATTCAAGGAAGAATTGAAATGAGGTTTATATTTGCTCAATCTCACTCAGAAAAGAACTGCAATTATACAAGCACAAAAGCTAAACCAATCAAGTAGGAAAATATGGCTCTAAGACACATGATCACAGGAAACGAGAAAATACTGTATTTCCTACTCAGCCCAACCTGGCAAACACCATTCAGTGCAACTGAAGCCAGCTTGTCAAATTTCTAAGTAAGCTATGTTGCATAAATTAGTTTCCTTAATTAAAAGATTAAGAAATTTTATTTCTCTAATAGATTTTTTGAGAATGGTTATATTTAATGATAAATGTATTCCATGTGTTTAAGATGAGAACATATAATAGCAAGTATTAGGGGGAAATTTTACTGCATAATCCCATCCCATCCAGACACAGCAGCATCCTTGTCATTAGAATTTCAATCTTATTATGGATGGATTCACTTTTTAAAACAACTATAAAATTATTAACTTGTTCTTATTACACAGTTGCACATATATAAACAACTAAAATACATATATTATGCCTATCACTTTTCAGTTTCAATTCTAATAAAAACAAAGGTTAATAGGTTAAATCTATAGGCAATCAATTTTGTAAATTAATTATACAAATACAGAATAAATCAAGTGTTTTTCCAACATTAGCAAGTTTTCTTGATTATTTAAACTATTGATTTTAAATTTCATTATTGTTAAAACTAGATTTCATTAAATTAAAGCTAAGGCCAATTACTATTTCCACTTACAGCATTGTAAATGAGTATTACTTTCTTGCCAGAAGCACTGAAAGATAAATTATTTGAAGTCATATATTTGTAATATTAAGTTTAGCACTAATTAAAGCTCTAGAGTTATTCATTAATATAATACAGCTTACTTCTTATTTTAAATCTTCTAACAAATTCTGTGTAAATCTTATAATATTAACTCAAGCAAGTTAGCTTGTTGTTTTGATCGAAAAATTAACTTTCCATTAATATAACACTTGTATAAGTCTATACGCTTGATACACATAGGTAGAGATTTGATAAACAAAAAAGCTTGCTAATCAATAGTTTATGCAGAATCACAATAAAAAACTAAGTCAGAGATACTCGGAGGAAGCGCTAAGCTCTATGCTTTGGACAGGCCCAGATCCTGCAATTTGATCCTCTGTATCTTCCTTTTCTTCTTGGGAAGCCCATCTTTTAAATAAAAATAAACAAATCTTTAAAAGTAACAGTAAAATAATTTTTTTTTTAAATGTATCCTGTCAGTCCTTCTCTGACGGATGTTCTGGTTAAGCACACCAACAATGCCAAGAGCTTTTAAATAGACCTATTTCTTTAAGCACATTGATCAAACTATGAATGATATATGAGGTTAAAATTTAGTTTTCTAAGACTCCTCATTCTTAGCATAATTGGTCACTCCTTTATCATTGAAGACAAATTTCATCTCCCCTACCCAGAGGAAAAAGAAGTCCTTCTGAAGGACAAATTGCAACGAAAAGGGAATCCTTGGATTTTAACAACCCAAAGCTAGGTTCTGACTTACAAGATAAAAATCTGGGGCAGAATCAAAATTGAGCCAGGAGCTGGGCTACAGACACCACGGTGGAAGTTTAACATAAGAGCCCAGATCTGAAACTGCTGGAGGGAGTGGCACAAGTGACTACAAGCTAAGAACTGTGCCAACCACAGTAATATAATTCAAATTGCAGACCAGTGGCTGACACAGCTTGGAAGCCTGCCTTAAGCAGAAGAACCTGCCAGACAGAAGTACAATGACCAAGAGCAAAAGAAGAGACAAAATCACAATGAATATTACTGAAGACTCCAATGAAAAGGCACAAAAACTGAGAAAGGTACCGAGAAAATGGGGGGGTACATAATTCAAAACACTTGTTATACAGCTTCTTCTCAACAACAAGAAGTACATGCAGGAATTTAAGAACTATGCCACACAGCAAATAGCAACAAAGAAACAAAATCAAGCCAAATTATTAGAAATGAAATACGCAATAAAGCAAAATAAAAATTCGGTGGAAAGGGCCCAGTGCAGCAACCTAGCAGCTCAAGTCCTCACTTTGCACATGTCAGGATCCCATATAGGTACCAGTTCTAATCCCAACATTGCCGTTTCCCATTCAGCTCCCAATTTGTGGACTGCAAAAGCAGTGGAGGATGGCCCAAAGCCTTGGGACCCTACACCTGTGTGGTAGAACCAGAAGTGGCTCATTGCTCCTGTCTTAGGATAGGCTCAGCTCTGGCCATTGTGGCTTCTTGGGGAGTGAATCGCCAAATGGAAGACCTTCTCTCTGTCTCTCCTCTTCTCTGTGTATCTGACTTTGCAATAAAAGTAAATAAATCTTGAAAATTTTTCAGTGGAAAGTTTCAATAATAGAATGAAGAAGGCAGAAGAAACAATCTCACAATTAGAAGATATTTCTTGTCACAATGGGGATACAATGAAAAAGCTGGAAGCAGAGCTGGGTTAAGATAAAAAAGAAGTATTCAAGAATTAAACAACACTATTAAAAGAGCAATATAAGAATTATGCGAGTTCCAGAAGGTGCAGAAAGAGAAACTGGGTTTCAAAAGATATTTAATGAAATAATAAAGGAAATTTTCACTAATCTGGGGAAAGAATTGAGAAACAACATCCATGAGGGGCACAGAACTCCCAACAGGCTTGACCAAAAGTAATCTTTACTACAACACATGACAATCAAGCTCTCTTCAATTGAACCTGAGGAAAAGATCCTTAAATACGCTCTTGAAAAAATCAATTAACATGTAGAGAAATGGCTATTAACTTCACAGCTGATCTCTCACAGGAAACTCTACAAGCCAGAAGAGAATGGAACAGCATACCCTAAAAGGAAAACATTGTTGTCAGCTTAGAATAATATACCACCAAAGCTTTCCTTTGTCTTTGAAAATGAAATAAAATTCTTCCAAAGTAAAGAAAAGTTAAAAGAAAACGCTTCTTCCAAAGCTGCCCTACAAAGGATACTTAAAGATGTTCTCTTGACAGAGAAGAGGAATAACACTCACCAAAACCAAAGGCAAATGTGAAGAACATCCCTGTAAAATAACAACAGAAGACTAAATCAATGAACAACCCATTGTTAAAATGACATGATCAAATTACCACCTATTCATTATTAACCCTGAAAGTAAATGGCTTAAACACATCAATCAAATGCCATAAATTAGTAGACTGGATCAAAAAGCAAAACCCATCTATTTGTTTGCCTGCAGAAGACTTACCTCACCAACATAGATCAGCAAAAACTGTCTCATTGATTTTGATGTTTTTGTTTCTAGTTTCATTTCTTCAAAAAATATTTTCCTCATTAAAGTATTCAATGACTCATTGATCATCCAGTAACATCATTTTCAGGAGGCTTGATTGCCTTTTTCATTTCTTAATTTCTTCAGCAACACATTAGTCATTCAGTAGCATGCTATTTAACTTCATGGCTTTATAAGTTTCTACTTTTTCTTTCTGTTGTTGATTTTATTTTGTGGCTTTTCATTTAAACTGGTGGATAGTAACTCTGTAATTGTCCTGACCTGCAGGACTCGATGCTCAAACCCTGAGGGTCGACTGAGAATGCTGGCTGCTAGCCCAAGAAACACACAGACATGCGTCCTCCATGAATGAGATTGCCCAATGCTTTTTTTTTTTTTTAACTTCTCATATTATACCTTCTTCTCTAGGGGAGGATGGGAAGGGGAAGGGTTTCCTGGAACTAATTATCTACATTGAAATAGGCAAGGAGCTAATTATCTACATTGGAACAGGGAAGGAACTAATTATCTATATTGAAACAGGAAAGAAACTAATTATCTGAACAGGAACAAGGGTGGAGGTTCTGTTCCACTTGCTTTGCATGGGATGTTCTGGCCGTAATATCCTGCTTGCTGTGGCCCTGAATGCCAGAGGTAGGTTTTACAATGCAGCATGTTGTCAGGCATGCCAACAAGTCTGAGGCCCGTAAATCTGTTGCTTCCCACAGTATGTTGACTATCATATCCATTGATGTGTAATTTAACATCATGGCATTGTAAATTTCTATTTTTCCTCCTGTTGTTGGTTTTGTTTTGTGGTTTTTCATTTGGGGTAATGTATAGTGACTGCATAGTGGAGACTGACATGTCCAGATGTAAGGATATGGTACAGTGTGCATCTCTACTTCCAGTTGAGAATGGACCCCCAGTGAAACTGTTGGATGTGTGTCGACAATGGGATACAGGACTTTGCCATTGTCCATGTCTGCAGTGATGGACATATGACTGTGAGGAACTATGCTGGTGTAATGATATGGGAGAACTCAGTGGGTGGGGGGAGCAAAGCATTAAGGGAGGGGGGTTCAGGCAAATCCTAGGGCTATAGAACTGTGTCATAAAATAACAGTAATATGATAATTATAATAAAAATGGAAAAATGAACAAAAGATACAAATCTGGAAATATTTTATTACCCAGATTTTCCCCTCACCATAACATTAAAATACATGTATTTAATTTGAAGCAGAGTAGAATGCTATTTCCATAAAGAAGTAGTTATATGTGATTATGGGATAGCTTTGATAGGGCCAGAACACAACAGATTTGCATGCTTGAGCCTTAGCAGTATTTGGTATAAGGCAGGAAGAGGGGCAGCTGGCATCAAAGAGAAGCTACATGAGTTTTCAGTTAATGATCTTACAGATTAGTGAATCTTGGCAGATACTAAAAGGTTTAGACAAATTTTTTAGCTAATCTTGGATCCACACAGAAAAGCGGAGTCAAGGGGTCTTCTGCATCACCCTAGATGGAAAAAGAGAGCTCTACAACAGAAGATGCTGCCTAGAAGCTTCCATTTGGCTTGGCCAGGTTAATGGCAAGCTATGCTAATGCAGAGATGTGGGCAGCATAGAATTGACTTGAACTGAGATACAGACCAGCAGGAAACACAGAGTCAGCATTAAGTCACCACCCATGATGTATGCCTTATGCCATGTTATCAGGGATGCCATGATACTGAACCCAAATGCCACTGGAGAAAAAAGAAAAAAGGATTTCTGAAGTAAACTAAAAGCAAAGATGTAATTGAGGATATTCACTCCAATGACTCCATGACAAGATAAGATTCCTTGTGAAAGACAAACTGCAAACCTAAAATAAAAGCCAGTCCTACCTACCTACAAGAAAGAAATTAAATATATTTTATCTGCCAAGATTTATTTAGGAAACCAGTCTACTCGTTCCCTCTACCATGTGTGGCCATCTTAGGTTCTTCCTCATTCCTCAGTCGGAAGGATAGTCTAGAGCCCCAGAACTAAGAGCTGCCTCAGTGCAGGAAGCAGTCACGTCATCAACATGAATGCTTAGCAAGGGTTCAACACCATCAATACGAACGCTTAGCAAAGCAGCTGTGTTAACGTGAGTGTTCCTGGCATCCGCATGTTTTCCAGCACCAGAGAGGTAACTGAAGCCAGGACTCAGCCCACGTGTCATTAGGCAGAAAGTACCTTTCCAGGATCACCAACATCCTGCCCAGGCTCGAGGTCTCCAGGCTCTGCCTCCTGACTTCCAGAGGACATTCTGTGATAGGGAATGTCACAGATGCAGTAATATGCGAAATCTGAAGTCTCTGTGAGTCAACAAAACTATTTTTACTTAATGCCTTTAAAATTAATCTGGAAGTGGACGTTTGGCCTATCGAAGTCCATATGGCAGATATTTGCATTGCAGTGGCTGAGCCCAATTTCTCGCTCAGCTCTGCCATCCAACTTCCTTTTTTAAAGATTTATTTATTTTTTTTTAAAGGGCAGCTTTATAAAGAAAGAGGGAGAAAAAGGGGGAGGATGGGAAGGAGGCAGGTCAGAGAAAAGAGAGAGAGATAGAGAGAGAGAAATATCAATCTTCATGTTCATTCATTTAACTCCTCCCTGACTCCACTGAGATGGCCTCAAAGGCCACTCAGTTCTGGGCCTGGCCAAACTCAGCAGTGAGGAACTTCATTCATACCTCGAGCACGCAGTGTGGGAATCATGTACCAGACTAAATACTACTTTTAGGAAATGGAAAATATGAATTTCATGGGACAAAAGGCAATCTTTCCTTCTTTCACACGCTATCAATTAAACTTCTGTTACCCATGTCTTTTTAAAAAATATATGGTTAAAAACTGTCCCTGACTACTCCCCTTTCAAAGCTGGAAGCCATGTACTTTGGAGACCTTTGCTATCCCAAGAAAGCTTGGGTATTTGAATATCCTATCAGATAAAAGATTTATTTAAAAGTAATACATAATGCTATAAAGCGTACCTGGTCCAGCCTGCCCTATAAATTTTATAGCTCTTTAGTGTTTGTTTTAAATGTATATCTGGGTACTCAGAGTGTAACAATTCTTTCAACTCGGAAGTCAAAATCACTGAGGCAATTTATGGAATAGTTGAAAGGAGCACAGAATACCCAGAAGAGTCTCCAAGGGCACATATCAAACAGCCTCGTGGAATGTACTAAGGAATTCATTAAATTCAAATGTTCTAAAGCATTTTTTAATTTACTTAGTAATTGCTTATCACAGTTTAAACTATAAAAGATCATAAATACTAATTTAGAGGTGATGATATTTGTGTCACCAGTTGGTAGAATGTTGGAAACACAAATAACCACTCTATAATTTGGCCTTGAATTATATTTTCTGCAGTTGTATGCTTTGGAAAGTTCAGTTGAAATGCCCGGCTCTTTGACTGAGGAATGCACAAGAGTAGTTACTTGTATTTTAGAAATGAGTTCTACAGAAAATCTTAACTAAAATATCACTTGAATACCTTCATGTAACTGTAGTTTTACATTATGATATTTGATTTATCAAGAATTCATAAGCGTCCATCATGAAGGCACTGCCTATGATGCTGGAATTTCACCTAGGAGTGCTGATTTGGACCTGCCAGGTCTGCATCTGCCCCAGAGTCCTGCTAACGTGCAGACCTGGCAACCAAGGACAGTGAAAATCCTTACCTGGGCCATCTCAACTAGGTGGCAGACCAGGAGAGAGTTCTTGGCTTCAGCCTGACACATAACCTGGCTATTGCAGGCATTTGAGGAATAAAGCAGTAATTGGAGAACTACTCTCCCTCTGTCTTCCAAATTCATCAATAAAAGATTGAAAAGAAAAAAATGCATAAACAGTGGTGGGAACCTTTGCAATGAAGAAGCTCTGCTTTGGACACTGGAAGCCCATGTGAGAGTGGTTGGATTTGTGTCCAGCTTCTACATCTAATTCCAGCTTTTTTTTTTCCTATCAATGTGCACCCAAACAGGAAACGAGTTGTAGCACATACAGGTGAGTTCATGTTACACGTGTGAGCACTTCTGATTGACTTCCTAGCCAGTCTTCAACGTGGTACAACTCCAACTGTTGCTGTCATTCTAAGATGTCAACTGTGTGATTAACAGTTCTAGTGCAATCCACCTTGTGTCCACAGTGCTGCCTCTCCTTCATCCACTTTTGGTCAAGGTAAGTTCAGCTTCACTCATTGCTCTGGTATTTAGCAATTTTACGAAATTTCATCTTCTCCCTGTGACTCTGTAATTCTTCCTAAAGCAACACCACTGAGTAAATTCAAGCCTTCTTCATCTCCTGGTTTGACTATAATTTCATTGGAGTACACAGAAGAGTTTTCAGGACAAGCTAGTGAAGACCCAGGTCTTGTGTTGGGATGAAGCCCAGTAATCTGCCTGTCAACAGCTCGAGTGGGCTTTTAGGTGCCAAGGGAGCTAAAACGGATATAACACGCAAGCCTTACGTCACTTTCTATGAAGTATTAGCACGTTGCACAAGCAGAAATGGCAGCAGCTCACCTTTTTTCCGTTTTCCTCGCAGGAGCGCATCAGTTAAGAGTGGAGAAGGTCAGCATAGAGATGGGCAACCAGAACAAAAGGCCTTTGCAGCTTTGTATGGTTGTGGTACAGGAGCAACACACTGGAATTCTAAACTACTAGCTGCTGAGTCCCAGTAAAGCAAAGTGTGCCCAAGGCCTTCATCCCTTAGTAAGAAGGGGTTAGAGAGGCACCTGGGGAAAGCCCTGGCAAAGATGGAAAATGAATGGGACTCCAAACCACAGTATCGGGGGCTAAACAAAATCCTGAGTGAAGGTGTGTGTGTGTGCAGGTGAGCCTAATCCTAACTCCGTCTTCCTAAGAGGTGCCATACTTCAGCTGTGCTCCAGGTCCAGTATGGGAGGCAGCTTTCCCCAGTGAGGCCAGCCAGCTATAGTCTAGGATCACGCCTCAAAATCTCATAGCTGCTTCTTGCCTGGAGCCAGACCTCTCCTGCCTTGGTAGCAGTGGATGTATTCAAAGCACATATTTGTGACCCACAATTTGAGTAACACTAGACCCAACAGAGAAACAGATTACAACTCACTTTCCTGATTCCAATTTTGACATTTACTGAACCCATCCTTCACACTTTGCCAGAATGAAATGATTTGCAAAATCCAATTGCAAACATGCCTTTTGTTCACCTAAAATGTTTCACAAGTCATTGTCACTTGCATAAAATAGCAAAGTCTAATTTACTTATATGGCATTTGAGTTGTCACTGCAGAGCAGTCTTATCTGTTCTTAACACTCTCCCCTCTCCTTGTAATATCTTACCATATCAAATCATTGGTTTGAGGGAAAGATCTCTACCTATCAGATAAAAAATGAATATGTCTTTCCCAAAAAAGTAATGTGTCATTTTTACTAGCCTGGGGAAAGAATAAAATTAGTAATTTGAGGCTCAATTTCTACTGAAAGCATATCACTTTCACGTAATTATAAACTATAAAAATAGTAAGCCTAACAATTGGAAAGCAGCAACTATTTCTGGGTGTAAATAAATAATACTTTACTTCTGTAAAGATGTTTTTCCTCCTAATTTCGTAAGGCTCATCCCACACATAGACTGTCGCTATTTTCCATACATAGTTGTTCAATCTCATAGACTTGTAAGTGAAATAACCTATTTGTTCAGAACTTAATTTGCAAACAATTTCCACAAATATACATTTTAGAGTTTAATAAGAACATCAGAAAATCCTAAGGAATCCCATCAAAACAGATTGAGAATCTGATTTTGGCTCAACCTTCAACCTTTTCTGCTACTTCCTGACCCTACACATTAGGCTAGATCAATGCAATAGCTTGACAACTTGTCTGTGTGTTTTTTGTTTGTTTTGTTTTGTTTTTGTCCTGATGATTCTTCTCTTAATCACCAATACAAGCACCAGATTGAATCTTGTAAAAGTTGAGTTATAGCACATCGTTCCTCTGCTCCATGTTGCCTTTTGCCTAGTGATCGGGATGTGTGTGCACCACATGGAGCACCAGGTCCCGACATGGGATTCCAGGTTCTAAGTCCAACTTTGGCTAATGCAGAGGCAATGGTGATGGCACCATGACTCAGGTTCTCACCACCCACATGGGGCACAGAATGTGTCTGTTCCTAGCTCTAAACTGCAGGTATATAGAAAGCAACCTGAGAAAAAGATCTTCTCTCTCTCTCTCTCTCTCTCTCTCTCTCTCTCTCGCTCGCCCTCTCTCTCCTTCTCTCCCTTTTCTTGCTCTGTCCCTCTCTCTCCTCTCTCCCTCTCCTCCTTTCCCTTCTCTCTCTGTCCCCCTCTCTCTTCCTCTTCCTTCTCTCTCCCTAGTACTATTCCTCTTCCTTCCCCTATTCCTCCATACTTCCCCTTCTTTTATTTGCTTCCAAATAAATAAATAAGTGAATATTTGTAAATTTTCACAGTGGCTTGGAAGACCCAAAGCAATATTTCCTCGATGATTAGTACAATTGTTGCGACTCTCAAGTCCCATATCTAAAATAAAGCTGTGTATTGCCTCTAGAAATGTACTTCTATAAAAACAAATATTTTATAAAAGTTAAATTTATGCATTCATTAATAAAAACTCAATTTTCAATACAAGATAATGAAGGAAATATTAAATTTATATTTAGTTAGGAAATCTAAATAAAAATAATTTTAAAAGTAAGATCTGAGCAGGTGGCTCAATATAGCGTAATAAACTTGCAGATCAGCTTTTGAAATTGCTTTATTTATTCATTGATTTTTATTTGAAAGGGAGAGACACACACAGAGAGAAACACAGACAAGCCAGCTGAGTAAATGTCCATGTGCTGCTTTGCTGAAATGGCAGCATCTACCTGCACTGGACAAGCTACAGCATAGAACCTTAACTCAAGACACCACTGGAGGTGTCAGGAGCACAAACGCTAAACAAAACAGGTCACCTGCCTCCCAGCCTGCACATGAGCAGGAAGCTAACAGCAGCAATGGAGCCAGGAGTCAAGCCCAGGCACTCTTATAGGGTAGCAATTGTCCCAAGCAGGCGACACACTTGTTCTTGAGAATTAAATTCGTAAGAGCTGCAAATCAGTTGACGCTATTCTTTTACGTTCTACAAAGTATCTGAAAGCAAATAGGAGATGACAGATATGAGGTTAGAAACATTTAATCAAACTATTTGGACTCATACAAATTTTTTTCGGTCTATCTTTCCAGTTTTGCATACTCAATAATATCAACATGATTATAGCATTTGTATGTTTCAAAGTGTGTACAAAGTATAAATGTAGCAATGATTTCTTTTGTTTTCCCTGGACTTAAGGATCTATAGAATAACAATTAGATTGAAAAATACAGAGCCATGGATGGTTTTGATGGATACTTGACAAATGGGTACTCAGGATCTGGCTTGGAGATAATTTTATTATTGTACATTTTTGCTGGCTCATAAGCTTAGGCTCATCAGATATTAGTACTGGATGCAATGCTGCTATATTAGGCCTGTTTTGAAGTATAATAAAAATGGGTATTTTCCTGAACACATAGGCATGCATACATATGCATATGCAAAATTTATGTTAATCAGAGACTTCAGGAAACCCAATCAAAAACAATGAATCATAAACTTAATATTCCATATTATAAAATGATCAAGTTACATTTTGGATTACTTTAACATGTTTTATCCCTATATTGAGCAAATATGTGTTATTCATGATGCTGAAGGCTGAAGGGAAAAAAAAATAGACAATATCAACCTAGAAATTCCACAATCTAATAAGGGTAACATAGTATTGCACCACAATAATGGTGCAATAACGGAGAATAAATCTGAAATGACCATTCAACAGGAACAGTTCACACAGAAATGCAAAGGGGTAGAGATGTAAGATCAGCTTCAGTCCAACCACAATAAGATTTTCCTGAAGAGGTCAAGGGAGACCACACAGAAAATAAATGGATTTTAGATAGTCTTTTATGATAAAAATCAATTTAGACAGGTAAATGATAGAGGAGCATTACAAGGAAAAGAAGCAGTAAGTGACAAAGTGTGAGAGGAATGACAAGTAATTCCAGTGATTTGGTCTGGGCTAATAGTCACTGCTTAGGGGGAGTGAAAGACTGAAACTCCAAGGCAAGTCAGGTGCCAGCTCAGGGAGGAGCTTTCTGGCCTAGGTGAAGGCGTCCCTGTGTCCCATAGCTAATAGCATGCCTTTGAATGCTTTAAATTGTTGAGTGAGCTTTGCTCTATAGAAAAGTCACCCAGGCAGAGAAGAGGAAAATAACCCTAGGCCTGGGATAGGAAGCACTTTGGAGTCCAAAGGAAGACAGAAGGCCGTACAGATGAACACTGCAGAAAGCAGCTACCCATCTGCAGTAGAATATGTAATGTTAACCGTTGTACAACTTAGGAGTATTTACCATAAAAAACAGACACTTGCTGGGGACCCACAAAATTAAGTAATTTGCTCAAGGCCACAGACTCAATTAGTAGCAGAGATGTACTTGGAATTCCGTTTTGTGAGTTCCAACTCATTTCTTTGTCTAGTTCTTTATATCATTTATTATTGTTTGATTAATTCACATGGAGATTTCAAATTAGAGATTTAAAATGGCCTATTAATGTTGATTAGCTCCTCAAAACTCTCCATTTTTCTTTTAAACAAGCTAATTTGGACCGAACAATGTTGGTGGGAACTATAAATAAAAGTTGCATTGTAATTAGACTCCATCACTCTTTGTTCTCTTACAAATAAATACAATTTGCTAGTGTCAAGATTAAAGTTTTCCTTTTCAGACTAGCTCTCGCTAATGTGAAAATTAAATTTTGCCCTCTGTTAGCTGGGAGCTAAATACAACTCCTGACAGGAATGTGTGTGTATACATTAAAACGTTCCTAAATAAATTATTCCAAGAACATTAATTTTCCCATTAAGATCACCTCCTTTACTATTATAAAATAAATTTCCATACATGTCCCTGAGTGTTGCTTACCCATGACATGCTTGTCTGCACAAGGGAACATCAGAAGGGACAGAGCATTCATTGCTCGGACTTGAAAGACGATAAGAACATACAGCCTGGTATCGACTTATTTAATTACTCTCTTTTTAATACATAATTATACTTCCTTTATTACCAAATTAAGATGATTGTTTTTATATTATATGACATTTTGACATGTCTGTTTCTGGTGAATGAAAATACATGAATCACTAAACTAAATGATTATGTTAAGAGAGATATAAGAATATCTTTGATTTTGTGTAGAAATTTGCTGTTTTAGAAACACAGGTTTTAAAGGAACTAGAGGTCAACATGGAATCACAGCACATTCTAAAAAATAAAATGACCTCGTAAGATATGTTACAAACTGTATCTCCTCTGTGACTTAGAAGCAATACATGCAGTTCACTTTTAGGAGAAGCTCTCACTCTAGATTTGGTGCTCCACTGAACCATGGGGCTGAATAGTTCATCAACCTCATGCAGGCGCTCAAAGCGTTAACAGTTACTGAGCGAATATGGTCAAGGAAACAGGAATGGCAGTGGGGCTTTATAAGTGACAAAAGTAGTACTTGGCAACATTATTTTTGATTAAAATGATCTATGGAAATGCAAAACTGGATTGGAGAGTTGGCAACAATGGATAGTGATTTTTTTTTCCTCTGTTACAGGCAGGAGTAGAATTTAATTACATTGTCAGGTTGCTTTTTAATCTGGGTCTTTTAAGACTTAATATTTAAGTTAAAAATCCTCATCTTTTGTACAAAAAGAACAAGTCAATCTTCAACAAATAAAAATGCCAGTGATTAAGGAGGGTAAATTGTTGCACTGTGTGAACAGATTTCCTTTGTTTATTGGAATACAGTTCTTCTTGTAAAGTTGGCTGCACGGCAGCCTCAGTAATTAGGTCAGCATTGTCATTTCTTATCCTCCTGATAGTTTTGAATTCAGTTGCTATTGGGCTGGTATCATGACATAGTATATTAAATAGTGCTTGTTAGAGTCTTAGCTAATCCACTTCCAGTCCAGCTGCCTGCTAATATAGCAGCAAAAACTGGCCCAAGTACTCAGGCCTCTGGGATTCACGTGGGAGACCTGGATGGAGTTCCAGCTCCTGCCTTGAGCCTCGCCCAGCCGTGGTCTCTGTGGGCATCTGGGGAGTAAACCAGTCAGTGCAAGTTTCCCCCTCCCCACCCCTGTGTGTGTGTCTGTCTGTCTTAGTCTCTCTCTCTCTCTTCCTCTCTTATTTTACCTTTAAAGTAGCTAAACAAATATTTTCTTGTTTGTTAAAGAGAGTTGTAAGTAACTTGCCTTCTCAAAATAGTCTGTGGTTTGATCAAATTACCTGAGAAGGCCGAAGAGGCCTTTTTTTTTTTTTTTTTTTTTTTTTGGTAAATATCTGCATCCCCAGAAAAGCCTCATTAAAATATAGTAGTAACCTTGACCAGAATGCCATGTTTACCGCCGTCCTTTCTCTGTTGTGAGCTATTCATTATCTTGAGAAGGAGAGCACAGAGCTTGTGATGGTGTAGAAAAACAGATCAAGGGGAAGGCCATCCGAGAACGCTTGATTTGGACACTGCAGCAAGATCTCAGCCAGAAGGATCTAAAAGACAATTCATTTGATGTCCCTACATGTCAGCTAAAGCTGCAATTTTGGTTTTTTCCTTTTTAAACTATTTCTAATAATACAGTTTTGCAGGCACAGAGATTCTTCTCTGCCTCTCCCTTTTCACCCTTGCTGTTTTTGCTCTAGTCATTTCCCCCCGAATTATCACAGTAATGCAGTCTCTTAGTAGCAGCTACAAGTTTAACTTTCTGCTATTTAAATGTATCAGCACGGTAGGCATGGGCAAAGGTAGAATATCCAGTGTCATACTGTATAAGGCATGTTTCAGTGTTCCATTTTTATTCAGGAGTGGAGACACAGTTCCCTTTTCTAAGGAGCTAGATTGGGATTAAGAAAACTAGTTTCATTTGTCTCCTATGCCGCCAACAGTTAAAGTGATCTAAGGTATGTATGTCAATGGAGCGCTTGGATCTCTTCTTAGTAAGTGGGAAAATGTCACCAAAGACCTTTCAGGGCCCTTGTAAATTTTGAGTAATAGGAACATTGTCTTTAAAAATTAGGGGAACAACAAACTGTTGGAAATGGAGCAATGAAATATGGAATATCCATAAAGGTGACTTACAATAAAAAGTTTAGCCTAGATCTAAGTCCACACTCAACATTGCTGCTTCATTATTTCTACTAATTCTACATGGCTAGCTTTTTAAACATTTCCCTATTTTAAATAGATGATTTTTAAGAAGCCAAACTAAAATAATATTAACTAAGAAAAATTAGTATAGCCAACTAATCTTTAATTACAGAATCTCCTGCTTCTTATTTATATTCAACTGAATTGTCTACTTGCACTAACAACCATAGCCTTTTGTTTTTATCTCAAATGATCTTTACAGCTAAGGCCATTATTTCAAAGTTCAGAACTGAGGAGAATAACTGAACTATACTTAGTTTTTAAAAGAAGAACATTATGGAAGTTTTAAAACCATCACCAACTCCCAGAACTGGTTTATCTTCATTTTATAAAGCTTCCTTTTATATTCAATTGAATGTACTTAGGAGTAAATTATTCAGGAAGTTGATAAAGATTCATTACCTAACTCCAGGGAAATCTAAAGGAGCAGTTAGCTGCAGCTGTGTGGATTCTCTGCTCATTCGCTCCATATACAGGGCAGAATGGATTTCCAGCAATTTGGGTAATGTAACATTATCTGTGTTGATTGGAGATATTGCAGCAAGATATTTTGCTTTTTAAGAGTGCTATAAAATGAATCAACTACATGATGGATAAGGACATAATCTCAGTGCAGGAATTGTTTTCTTTGGAAGACCTCAAACTTTAAATAGGAATAAAAGGAATTTTGAAATTTCTTCCTAAAAGTAGAGGACTAGGAAGGGAGTCAGCAGGACCCAAAGGCGCAGCTTCAAGCGAGATGTCAGTTCACCTCCACACATGGTAGATATGGAAGCGACCAGATGTTGTGTATGCCAAATGGACAGCCTGTTCTGAGGCTTTTGCCTCACAATTAGCTATGTTTTTAAGCACAGTGGTAAATGTGGGGGAAATGTTTACATAAAGGAGTGGGAAGATTTTCATGTTACTAAAAATGAGTAATGATTATGAAAGATGAACATCTAGTTTATTAGTTAAATTTCTTCCAACGTGCAAGAGACCATGCATCCGGAAAGTTTTGCAGTCAAGGATGAATTTAGATTCAGGACTTAAAATATGGTCCTAGAATACTGCAATGCAAATTTAACTGTGTGCTAACAATACTACAATTAATTTAGAACACATCAGTATGAGTATTTTAAAAATATTTTAGAGATGAGATCTCACAGGGTCCAAATGCTTTTATGCCAATGAAAGCTGCCAGTTTTTGAGTGTTTGCTGATTGGTAAGTCACACAGCTCTGAGAAACAGGCACCGTTATTATTTCATCTTTACAGGCAAGGACGTAGAAATGAAATTGATCAAATATGCAGCTATTAACTGAAGGCTGAGTTGTAAACGCAGCTGGATTTACTCTCAACTATAACACACAGCCTCTCCTAATAGGGGCTTTGAGTTCACGTATTGGCAGGGTACCTCCAGGATGAAGGGATTAGGACTGCCTGGTAAAATAGAGGAACAGGAATAAACGCTGTGGAGCCCTGGATTCAGAGGGTTCCCACCAGCGGAAGAGCACTGCTCACAAGTGTCTCACACTACAACAGAGACTGTGATGAACTGTCTGTTGTGTTAGCCCAGCTGTGAACTCGTCTTCAGCAGCTATAGACAGTAGCAGATATTTGTGTTAGCAATAATTGTCTGAGACAGACTTCCTGGTAATTGTTACTACAGGACACCAAAAGGAGGGAGAAAGTGTGTCTTTGTGGTTCCAAATAGAATTCTTTGCACTTCTGATACTCTCATGTTGTATTAATTTTATTCTTCCCACACTTCATCTAAGGCATGACATGAGAAGTAAAATGTTTTCCGTGAAATAACCCAAAGTTTTAGATGGACCTACAGGGAAGAAACTAAAGGATGGCTGTGAAGATTTTGCCCTGTTTAAGTGCATTGGACAGTGTGGAAGAGAGCTACAAGCAGTAGAATTCCCACTGGAATAAATACACAGGCTAGCCCGTCAGGGATCTGTGGCTGCTGACAGAAGACATGAGACTTCTGGATCAGAGACAAAGGGCTGTATTAAGCACAGCAAAAGACATGCAGCTGTATGAACATCAGTAGTTCCCTTGGCTCCAAAGAGCATAGGATGGACCCAGACGGATCGCAGTACAAAGGACAGCACCACAGCTCACGAATTCAGCTCAGGGAAGACGACCACTTGCCCAGGAAGTCGTGACAGATCTCTTCCTTTCCAGAGAGCAGGTGCTTTGCTACAGTAGGTGATGCGTCACTTTGAGACACATCTCACTGGCAGAACTGCCTACTGCGTGAACAATTCAGGTAAATGGGCAGGGAGAAAGACTGGACAAGATCTGTCATTTTGGAAAACATACTAAGACATGTAGAAGCAGAAAGGGCCCATAGCAGAGTGTCTGCCCTGTGCCCAGGGAACTTTATGAACAGAACAGAAGGTCTGAGCATCTAGAAGAGTAAAAATTTCAACAAAAATTGCTGAAATTTTTAAACACTTCTGCAATTTAAAAACTACTCAATTCTCTACCTTTTTGCCTCCAAAAAAAATGTGTCTTAATGTTTTAAGAAATTACAAGCTGGGGGATGTCTTTATTTAACCCTCTTCTCGTCCTACTGTGACCACAGGGTTCTTTAAAGAGGCCACCTTTCTTGCAAGCAGTCACCTGGAGAGGGGCCGTTTTGTGTTACCTAGTGGAAAGAAGGGGTTAGGGTTTCTATGAAGGCCTCTGTGTTCATAGTAAACAAATGCAGCCTAATGTTTCTTTTATTGCTAACTCTCCCTGTTTCTCCATGAAGAAAGTCAATTAACTTCTATGTGCCTGTACAGTGAGGATAGCAGTACTTGGTCACACACCTCTGAATAGTGTTATAAGGAAAAACAAGATAATGCTTATAAAGCATTTGCAGAAAGTCAAAAGAAATGTAGAGTGCAAGTACAATGCATTCTTAAATGTGAAAAATGGTCTAATTCAAACCCCTTGACAGGGCTGGGCTATTAGGGAAAGACATGTTTCAAACCATGCTAAACTTAATTTGTTCTCTATATGTTGTGAAGTATGCTCCCTGTCCAGATGGGGCTCCCCAAGTCACGCTCAGCTCTACCAAAGCAATAATGTAGTGCCACTTAGCCAAGCAAGCATACACATTTATATTAGAGAGAAAGGATTTCCTCATCTGCCCTGTCAACAGAGGAAAAACTAAGAGCAATTTAACGTGACTCCCATTCATCGCAACTCTGCTTTGACCACAGTGCGTTTTTAGGGACCCACTTGTCTTACAAAGTGCAGTATTAGAAAAGGAACAGGAGTCATGTTAACAGCAACTCTAGAAGCTCATGCTATGTGATATAAAGACTAACAGCCTGGATTTCAGAAAAAAATTCTGTATATTTTTGAGGGGGTATACCCTCCATGTGATAAATTCAGATTCTATTTGAGAGTTGATTAATGACATACAATCATAGAATTTCAAATAAGAATATTTTACCAGAAAATTATTAAACAAAAAAGAAAATGGGAAAAAGATGCAAAAGGATCTTGGACAAATCACTTATAAACTATTTTTAAAAATCTGCCAGTGAGATATGCCTCACAGTGATGAATACATACTGCAACACAGCACTAGGTGCCCATTTCCAATTAAGTGAAAATTGCCATCAGTATGTCTATCTTTGGACATTACCTAGGTCTGCTAACCAAAATGTGGTCCATACAAAGCGACTGAGACATCACTTGAGATCTTACTAGAAATGCTAATTCTGGAAGCTCAGCCGAGATCGACTAAGTCAACCACTGTTATGATTTACAAATCTGTGTCGACGAGCTTTCCAGTTGACTCCACAGCTTTCCACAAAAATGATCAAATTGATTGAAGCTATCATCATCAATTCCAGTCAGTTCACAGTTATTATCCACCACCAATGTAATTAACATCACAGGAGTACGTCACGTTGCACCAACAGAAATACAGACTAGCCAAGAGCCAGCTGGTTATTGACAAGTAGCACGTTCCAATTATGTCACATATATGGTTCATCTAATTTACCAATACAAATGAATTTGTTAAAAGGATGGAATTCTAATGGCCAACAGAGACTGAAAATATGTTCAGGGTCACTAACTACCAGGTAAATACAAATAAAAGCCACAATCAGGTTTCACCACATCTCATTAGAGTGGTTATCATCTAAGAAGAGATAAAATATATATTGGTGAGTATATATGAGAAAAAGGTACCCTAAAACTCTACTGATGGAAATGAAAATTAGTATAGCCACTATGTAAGATAATATGCAGATTCCTAGTAAAACTAAACATAGATCTATCACATGCCCCAGCCATCATCTAGGAATTTATCCAGATGAAATGAAATAAGTATATGAAAGGATTTTTGGACCCTTAACTTTATTGCAGCTCAGTTCACAAAAGCTGAGATATGGAATCAACCTGGATGTCCACCAACTGATGATCAGATTTTTTTTTTAAAGATTTATTTTTATTATTTTTTTATTGGAAAGGCAGATATACAGAGAGGAGAGACAGAGAGGAAGATCTTCCATCCGATGTTTCACTCCCCAAGTGAGCACAACGGGCCGATACTATGCCAATCCGAAGCTAGGAGCCTCTTCCGGGTCTCCCACGCGGGTGCAGGGTCCCAAAGCTTTGGGCCATCCTCGTCTGCTTTCCCAGGCCACAAGCAGGGAGCTGGAAGGGAAGCGGGGCTGCCGGGATTAGAACCGGCGCCCATATGGGATCCCGGGCATGCAAGGCGAGGACCTTAACCACTTGCGCCACCGCGCCGGGCCCTGATGATCAGATTTTAAAATGTGGCATATATGTGTGTATATATAATATATATGATTTTTAAATCATTCCATATGTATATGGAATCATAAGTGAAGTCCTGTCTTTGGCAAGGAAGTAGATGCAACTGGAAGCTATTATATTTAGGGAAATAAGTCATCCTCCTCCCAACTGCAAGTATAATGTTGTCTTTGCTATGTGAAAGTTAATATACAACATAGGAAAGTATATTGCAAAGAAGAGGGGCATCTTGCAATACGATTGTTTCTATTAGCCCTTCGTTATAGTTCTGTGAAACTGTGGTCCACCTACTTCATACTTGTTAAATATTATTGTTAGTGATGAAGAAAGTGTGTGATTATAAAGTAGATTACAATTACAGTTTTATAAAATTAATATAAAGAGAGGAGGTAGGAAAAGGCGTTGGGGTAGGAGAAAAGTATGATTACCTTTTTAGAATTGTTTTGTTCCCTTTATATTAATTAAGAAAAAAAAAAACTTTAAAAGGAAAAGCAGCATAGTGCATTGTGTTCTATGCTGTTTCAACTGCGTTGAGACCTGTCTTTTTCTGTTGACAAAGAACCAAAGAAGTCCCTTTGGATTTCAACAAGGCACACTAACCAGGTGATGATTGTTAGGAACTCAGTATTTTTGTGCCCATAGAGTTCAAACATGGAGGCTCATGTCTTGTGGCTCAGCAGGCTAAGTTGCAATGTGTAAAGCCAGTATTCCACACTGGAGTGTCAGGTAGAATCCCAGCTGTAACACTTAGGATCCAACTCCCTGCTTAAATGCATAGGAAGACAGCCAGTGAGAGTTCAAATCTTTGTGCCCTTCCACTCAGTGGGAGACAGACACAGTTCCTGGCTTCAGGCTCTATTTTAAATTCTCTCTCTCTCTCTCTCTCTCTCTCTCTCTCTCTCTCTTTCTCTCTCTCTCTCTCTCTCTCTCTAGGCCATGAGGACCAAACTTTTAGGAATGAAGTTAGTGCCCTTATAAAAAGCTAGGAGGGAAGCGTGGTTTCTCCTTCTCGGTTCTTCACTGAGTGAGGACATCTGAAAAACAGAAAATGGGATCCCAATAGACACTGGATATGCTAGTGAACTGAACTTGGAAATCATAGTCTCTAAAATTATTGAGAGGTCTATGGTATTCTGACTAAAATATGCCAAAACTATGACCATCATCTCCTTTCACTTCCTGGAAACACAGAAATGTAAAAGATACTAATTCTAAAATTTAGCTAGTTAGCAGTCCAATCCTTAGAACATTTTTTTCACCATTATTTTAAATTACAGAATCTCTGTTTTGCTTTGTATATTCCAAACATTGTAATAAATTCTCATAGAAAATTTTTTAAATGCCTTATGCATTTTACAATATCATCATCTTGCAGATGACAGAATTAAAACTTGATGAATGCTATAAATAATATCCTGTAGAGAGTAATCTGATTACATATTTCTTTTGTATCATAGCAGGTTGCATTTTTCACTAACATTTCATTCTCGAAGCATATCTAATGTGAAAGGTAAGAGATTAGGGAAATTAAGGCAAAAGATTCTTATAACTGCCAATTGGTTGACTCTTTTGCTTCTTTGAGCAGTAAGTAGCTATAATGAGTGGCTAAGAGCTTGTACTCTGGAGTTCAAGATTGGGTTCAAGGCAAATTTTCTATTATCCTCTGGGGTTAACTGTCATTCCATGTCTCTTAGTATAAAATATGTACTGAATCAGTCCATAAAATGAAGCATGATATTTATAAAATTATTACTCAAAATAGGAAATGAAATAAAGAGATTGCATAATAAAAACAATTTAAACTAAGTCATTATAATCTGGTCAATTTTAAATATTGCAAGTTCACAATTATAGGAACTCTAAATAGTTGTGGGTTCTACAATTATACTTCTCAAAAATAGCTGAAGAACAGTGAACAATTTTACCAATTATTATGGAATTCTTGATGCACATGAAAACACCTGTTTCAGCTTTCTTACTTGAGCTTCCAAGAAAATTTGTGAAAGTATTTAAAGAAATGAGCTACATGTTGAGTTACTTTAATAATCCTCTAATTCAAAATGACAACCTTAGGTCATATTTCTAACTTTAGATAACACAGAAGACTCTATTGGAAGATACAAATGATGTGCTTATGCCTTTTCTTGATAAGCACATGTTTGATCAACAAAATGCTGAGAAAAGTAAAATAAAATTCAAGACAACAAGCTGGTTTACAATAACCTGATCTGGCCAGGCCAAATCCAGACGTCTGTGACTGGAACCGGCTTTCTCTCCTGGGTGGAGGAGACCCATGACAAAGAGCACGATAGTGGGAGACTGGAAATGCCTAGAGCTGCAATACAAGATGCCCTTATCCCACAGGGTATGAAAATATGCACCCACTTCTTTTCCTAAGTTATTTTTTGGAATAGTGTGTGAGAAATCCTGTAAGAAAATCCTAACTGGATTACCTATTTAGAAGTGAAACATATATATAAACGAATAGACATCGTTTAATTTGCAGAATAGCAGTCTGCATTAAGATTATATAAACCTAGTGTTACAAATAAAATCAGTCTCTGTGACTGTGACTTTGATAACAGAAATGATATTCCACATGAGAGAAGCATGTTTTGGTACCACAGAAGCACAGAAAAGTATACTGAGTCACGGATGTGTCATTAACAGTATGGAAAAGCTGTCAAGAATCTACACCTGTGTGAACAGTGTGCGTGTATCAGAGTGAGACTCAAATGATCAGAGCTTCTGGTTTGTATTTTTAATGTAGTTTTACTTATTTGAAAAGCAGCAAGAGCAGAGAGAAAGAGAGAGGGAGAGACACAGAGGGAGAGAGAGAGAACCTTCTATCCACTGGTAGCTCCCAAGTGACCAACATAGCCGGGCCAGGTCAAAGTCATATGCTTCACAATCAGTTCCTGGAAGTGACAGATCCACAGGCATTCCCACCGTCATTGTTTCTCCCATTAGGAAGCTGCAAAGAAAGCAGAGGCAGAACTGGAACAGTGGTGCTTTTTTGTCTGGGATGAAGGTGTTGCAAGCGGCATCTCAGCTGCTAGGCCAGACATCCACTGCAGCTTCCATTCTTAAAATGGAAAGTTAAATGCGAGTAATTATTGGATTTTTGTTGTTTACCTCTTACAAGGAAAGAAAAGCAGCCTTTCTAACAATTATGTATCTTGAAGTCAAAGATCAGAAGGCAAGATAACTGTAGCAACATGAACATTGTCAACCATACTAGAGAACACACAAGATTCTGCGCTTCTCAGCCTTTTGGATAAGATCGAGTGTAGTTTGAGAGTATTTTGTCATTTCTTTACATGTGTCATAGGGAAAAACTCATGTCCTTACAGAGGGACATCTAGGGTTCTTATATTAAATATTTCAGAAAAAAATTTTTTCTAAAGAGAAACATTTTCTCCTTACATTTCCCCTTTATTTTACTGGTATCAAGCAATTATCCCAGACTTTGATTCTGGGTTGCCGCTACAGCAATGCATTTACAATCATGAAGCTCTCCAACCTTTAATAAACCAAGATAACACTACAGTTGAGCAGAGTTACATTCTTGCCAAAACTAAGCATCCTACAGAGAAATTAAATTTGCAGGGACCTTGGAGACACCTCTCCACTGGCCAACTATTTTAGAGCACGTATTTTCCAGGCATGGCGCTGAATGGTCTCTAGTCATTGAGGAAAGATGACTCACCTCCTGGTACTTGGGTAAAGTTCACACACCTACAAATATTCAGCAGCCTGCAACTTCTAAGGGAGGACTAGGACAGTCAACAAAGTGAATAGGTTCCTTGTGATTCTTTGCTGTAAAAAGCATACACACAGTAAGATTAGGAAGTGGGAGAAGAAGGAAACTTATGAGATCTAGGCATTGCAAAATGCTGCAGTTTTGGCTCTTTTTTGAAACAAACATATATCATGTAAGTCAGTAAAACATCATTTATTGCCAATTACCCTCATATTACCTACTTCGAGAGGCGGTGAGTGGCTCTTTGGGAAGAGTCCGTGACTTATTTTGCTGCACAGGGAATGTCTGAGAAAAGCTGAGTTACAGCTCCCATCCCTGAAAGTGAACTTTTGTTTTCTTTTTCATTTGGGACAAGAAGTGAAAGGACAGAACATCTAAGACACAGAAGCACACCTGTTTCTTTTCCTCAGTATCAATGTACAAGAAACCCCTCCTTCCATCTGTTTGCACTCTGCAATGAATGAAAAACTCAGAAAGTTGTAAAGAGGATTTTGGCTTGCAACAGATTATCACAGTGATACTTTGCATTAGAAAATGTTTATTTAACTATGTCTGAATCATTAGTTATAAGGCTAATTCAAAGCAATGTTTTAGTTATCAGTTGGTTGATATGTCTGTAAGACTTACATGCAATCTTTCTTTGCAAAGGTAGGACTATGGAAAGTTGCTAAGTTATATATATATAATTTTTATATATTTATATATATATACATATAAATGTTTGTATATATATATATTTATATACATATTTAAAATTTCAACTAGGTTTTATAAATATACATATATAAAACCCTAGTTGAAAAAATTTAAATAGGTAAGTAAGGAGAGCCTGGATTGAAATCTCAAGAGCTCATAATATTTTTATTTTGTGCACTGTTCCCTGTAGGTAATTTTGAGATTGTTTTCTGACATTACAGAAATGCTGAAATAGTAGCTGCTTGTGAATAAATGATAGGATTGAAATATTTTTATTACAGTGAACCTAAAAACATGCGATCTTCAATTTCCTCTTTAGTAGTAATGATGACATTGAAAATAATATCACTTATATAAACAGTACTGACTACTACAAAATGCCACCTCTGAATTAGACATACAAGTGGCGATATAGATAATATAAAAATGGAAGGTAATTCAAAAGTAGTTTAAATTGATGTTTGCATTTTTAAAATTACATTTATATATGGCCAGAACAAGTGTTCTTGGAATGGACTCAAGTTTTGAGATATCCTGAGGAATTAGAATGAGTTTTCTCATGTTGGTCTCAATTCTTTGGACAATTAGTGGCAGTGATGTGCTAAGTAGAAGGGAATTGTCGAAACCTCATTGGAAAAGGAGCCGAGTTTGAATGTGATGCGACACAATGGGTAAATCTATATAGCCACACTAGAATAGGTGAATTGATCTATTTTAATAGAATTCTAATTTAGTGTACTCATTTCTGATTCAGGCATAATGTCATCGGTTATCTATCAAGAGCTTATTTTAGTGCAGACACATTAAGTGTTGGCATATCAAGATTAAAAATGAACTAGTAGCCTCAGTTAGGTTTTATTTTGCACCATGGGAGTAGACTGGACAATGTCCACATGATACGTTTAATCCATAAATACAATATTGTGAAATTGGACCCTGACTTTAATTATCTCACATTGAAATGATAAAAGATTGTGGAACTTTGTTCTGCTTTTGTCTGTATTATTGTTTTCATCTTTTTTTTTTTTTTCAGTTGTTATTGGAAAGTCAGCTACAGAGAGAGGAGGAGAAAGAGAAAGGAAGACTTTCCATCCTCTAATTCCCTCCCCAAGCAGCTGCAATGGCCAGAGCTGTGCCAATCTGAGGCCAGGAGCCAGGAGCTTCTTCCAGGTCTCCCATGTGGGTGAAGGGTCCCAAGGCTTTGGGTCATCCTTAACTGCTTTCCTGGGCCACAAGCAGGGAGCTGGATGGGAGGTGGAGCTGCCAGGACAGGAACTGATGTCTACATGGGATTCCAGCTCTTGAAAAATAAGGATTTACCCACTGTGCCATCCTGTTGGGCCCTGTTTTTATCTTTTTATATTATTTTTAAACTGTCTCAGATTTTGAGATTTTTTACCTCAGTTATCATTACAGTGCAAAGATTTACAATAGTTAGGACTAGTGTAAGTGGCTGGAAATGCTGCCAAAAAAATAATGAATGAAAAAATGGACTTACCTGACAATCTGCATTTTGTGAAAAATGTGGTTTCTCTTTGTATTTTTTCCAATATATCCAATATTTTTATGGCAACTGATAATGTGTTTCTACTATAAGGATTTATTTATTTACTTGAATGTTAGGGTTACAGTGGGATAGATGAAGTGATAGAGAGATCTTTCATCTGTTAGTTCAAGTCCCAAAATGCTTGCCATGGCCAGACTTGGGCCAATCCAAAGCTGGGAGCCATTGCTTCTTCTGGGGCTGTCACATGAGTACAGAGGCCCAAGACCTTAGGCCATCCTCTATTGCTTTCCTAGGCAGTTTACTGGGAGTAAGATCAGAAATGGAGCAGCAAGGACTCACACTGAGGGTCGCTTGTTCCACAAGTAGAGGGTTACCTTGCTGTGCCACCATGCTGACCCCTGTTAATCTATCCGTGTATTACTCCGTGGGCTCTGCTTTTTGTATGATGTTCATGAATGTTTATTTTATCTTCTACTAAAATCTAAATAATGAAGCAGTAAAACATCTCTGTATGCATTTAGGAGCACCGATGGGAAAAAAATTACCTAAAGCACACACAAAACAGTCATTTTATCAATCATATAATATGTTTGCCTATCTCCAGATAAAATGGATAAAAAGTAGTATTTCAGTATGATTAATATAGTAATGGCTTATTCTCATGCGCTTCACAAGTAGCTTTCTAGGCTCTCTGATTTCTCTTTGGTTAAGCTAAGCAAGTGATATTGATTTTAGAGGTTAACAACTTAAGTTACTCAAGAGATCCACAGGAAAAAATAAATCTGTAAGAGAAAACAATTCTGGGCCCAGCGCGGTGACGCAAGTGGTTAAGGTCCTCGCCTTGCACGCCCGGGATCACATATGGGCGCCGGTTCTATCCCGGCAGCCCCGCTTCCCTTCCAGCTCCCTGCCTGTGGCCTGGGAAAGCAGTCGAGGACGGCCCAAAGCTTTGGGAACCTGCACCCGCGTGGGAGACCCGGAAGAGGCTCCTGGCTTCGGATTGGCACAGCATCGGCCATTGCGCTCGCTTGGGGAGTGAATCATCGGACGGAAGATCTTCCTCTCTGTCTCTCCTCTCTGTATATCCGCCTTTCCAATAAAAAAATAATAGCAATTCTTTTTTAAAAAAGAGAAAACAATTCTATGAGAATTATGAGGAAGCATACTTATGAAAGTTAAGGACTGAAAAGTCTTGACAGGTTGCCACAACAGAGACTGTGACAGTGAATCAGAAAGCATTCAAACAGAATCTGGACACAAGCTTATTTCTCATAATTTTCCTTAAAAGCATTGAGCACATGCCAGATACTATGTCAATATGGAAAAAATAAAGGAATAAAAAAAAACAATTGTAGATGCTGCCATTGCAACATGAATTTTCAGATCCAAGATTAGACAAATCAGGGAAATTCCAATCGTTTGGACAGAAAAGTTAGGTCCTTGGATATCAGGTAATAGTCAATGGTTTCTGAAGTCTCAAACGGTGTACTTCAATGAGGAATGTGCCCGCGCAGCAAGGACTCCCGAGAGGACATCACAGGGGCTGTCTGGCACTAAACTGCTAAGCACAGCTTCTTGCTTTGTTTCTGTTCTAAAACATTCTGCTCAAGGATAGCTGACTGAACGTGTATTCAGTGCAGTTTGCTTGGGGAAAAGTGCTCAGTGAGCCACGAAGATGGAATCACCAGGAGGCTTCTGCGGCACCTGACGTGAGTAGCAACGCGACGAGGGCAGAGCTGTGGCGTGAGTCAGGCAGCAGTGGAGAAGCCCAAGGAGCAGAGCTGTGGCGTAAGTCAGGCAGCAGTGGAGAAGCCCAAGGAGCAGGCAGCACGTGGTGGCGGAGCAGAGGCATTGCTCAAGAAACCCTGTCTGCTGAGTCAGCTCGGTGAGTATTTCCTGATGAGATCTGACCTTTTCCTCTGAACTTTCTGGCTGAAAGCTATTATATTGTGAAACCTCTTCTACTAAAAAGACTTTATCTTCAATTTTGTAGAAAAGGAAAAAAGATCAATCAACTAAATTTGCGCAAATTACTAAACAGAAATAAAGCATAGAGTGCAAAATAACTGTCATTTTTATGATAAAAATGGAAGGGCTCCACTTAAATGACACACCTTTTATTGCTGATGCTTAATAAAAAATGTATCAGGCCTGACATGGTGAGATATTACAATAACTGATAAAAATTAATATATATTAGGTATATAACTTATCTATATGCATGTGTGTGTGTGTGATTTCAAAACATACCTCCAGATAGGACTCCAATCATATCTACATATGCATATAACCTGGATTAAATTCCTCCATTGAACCTGAGAGACACTTTTCATTTTCAATGACATCTCCAAGAGACCAATAAGATTTGGGAAGACAGCATGGCAATCTAAAGCTTTAAATATTAAATATATTATCCTGAATCTTCAAACTAGGAATAATAACTCCAAAAGCGACTTACTCCACATCTTACCACTACTGTTTCCTGTGCAAGCCATCACCAGATTTGAACCCTGTAGTGTCTTCCTGTCTATACACGAATCAAGACAGGCTGTGTTCCACACATTCTTTTCACTTACCTCCCCAAACTTAAAAACGCCTGCCCCTAATGTCTGGCAGAGTCCAGTTTTTCCAGTTTTTCCATGCCTCTTCCTAGCTTAGCTTAGCCTCTGCACTCATGTTCATGAGCGCACCCACACATTCATACTGTACATCTTTCCCCGACTCTATCCCAGACATGGCTATGAGCCTTTCTTGACTAGTTGAGAAGGTCCTGCCCTACCCAGGCTTCTGCCCTTTTTCTTGGATTCTCTTCTCCCATGTGGCTTTCCATATTCACTTATTGAGATTTAATATATGAATGATGTTCTTTCTGCCAGCATGTGTATAAAGCCAGGGTTTTTGACCGTATCATTCGCTGCTACTCAAGCATAATTTAGAACAGTGTCTATATTGGCCAGCCTTGCGGTAATGCAGGCCAATCTGCTGCCTGGGATGCCAGCATCCAAACTAGGTCCCATTAGTACCCTGCCTGCTCCACTGTTAATCCAGATCCCTGGGAAAGGCCTAGGAAAAGCAGCAGATGCCCACAGTGTAGGGTCCATGACACCCACACGGGTGACCTTGATGAATTTCCTGGTTCCTGCTACGGTCTAGCTTTTCTGGTCATTGCAGTCATCCAAAGAGTTGAACCTGTGAATGGAAAGATCTCTTTCTCTCTCTTATTTCTATGTATAATTATTTCAGGTGAGTAGATTTTAAAAATGACCAAGCCCTAGAACATTAGAGGCACTTCGCAGTATTTGCCACATGAAATAATTTTCCTTTTAGAATTAAAATCCATCAAGGAGAGTCTAGGTTGCAGTGTTCTCTGCTTTGGCAAATGAAGGATGTGTGTGTATGTTTTCTGTGTATCTATGGAAAATCAACAGGGTTACTATAAAAGAAAAAAGGAAGATATCGGGCCTGGTACATTGGCCTCACGGCTAAAGTCCTCACCTTGAGATCACCAAGATCCCATATGGGCAACGGTTTTAATCCCGGCAGCCCAGCTTCCTATCCAGCTCACTGCTTGTGGCCTGGGAAGGTGGTCAAGGTCAGTCCAAAGCTTTGGGATCCTGCACACACATGGGAGACCCGGAAGAAGCTCCTGGTTCCTCGTTTTGGCTCAGCCAGCTCCAGCCATTGCTGCCACTTGGGGAATGAATCATTGGATGTAAGATCTTCCACTCTGTCTTTCCTCCTCTATATATCTGACTTTGCAGTAAAAATAAAACAAATATTTTCAAAAAGGGAAATATCAATGAAAGGAAATTATAACACCGCAAATTCTACTTGGAGATAAATATCATTATATTACTGAACATACCACTAACATTTTTGTTTTCCTAAGAAAATTCTACCATTATTTTAAATGGCTATATAATTAAATCCTATTTTTATAATGAATTTTCACTAAACAGTGTATTGTAATTCATATTTGTTTTTTAGCTTTGTGAGCTAAAAGAGAGTACCATTATAACCCTATAAGATATCATTTAAATACAATAATATATTTCCAAACATTATTATTCTAATCCGTACCCCTAAAGTTGTTGGCATACACTTGCATATGTAGACAAATTCCCCATGAATATTTTCCCCATGATCTTTTTAAAATATGGACCATCTTTGTTGCTAATCAACACCCCTAAACTGACCGGATGAACTGTTGTAGAGCCCACAAACTGGTCTACTCACCCAACTCGCAGCAGTGGTGGAATAAAGCGGGTGTTTACTGCAAAGCACTGAGTGCAGAGCTGGGCATCTGTTGCTTAAGGCTGGGCTCCCTGAGGAGTCAGGTGTACAGGTGAAACTGAGGCTGAGGCGCAAGATCAGCTCGTGTGCAAGTTGCTGCATGTTTGCCGGAGCTCAGACCTTCCTTTAGTTGCTCAGTGATGCTGTGTTCTTTAGGGGTTTTATAATAGTGATGTAGGTTTAATTGGTACGGGGGTCACATGAATGTGGCAGTTACATTCCGTCTAGACCTGGAACTCTCCTATCCAAATTACTCCAGGACAATATTGGCCAATGATGTTCTTATCTATTGGAAAAGTAAATGGCTGTTGGAGTCCGGTGATGAAAAGCTTGTAAGTTCAGCTAGATCACATGCTCAAGTCCACGGATTCCTCCTGATAGAGTGCGGGCAAAGCCAGCTCGTGCTAAGGGAGCCAGACAGGGGCTGCATTCAGCCATGCATTATGGCTTTTGGTTTCATCTTGTTTAAATGAAATTGCAAAAGTAAAAAAGAAAATTAAGATTTTAATTTTCCTTCCAAAATTCTTTATGCATGTACCTCAAAACTATTAAGACTATAATGATTTTATCATTGAACTAGTTTAAATAAAAGATAGTTTCATATGAAATTATAGTTCCTCTCTGAAAAAGTATTGTCAAAATAATAAAAAACTGATAACAGTCAAGTGTAACGAAATTTCAGTTTATTTTCATATTCTAAGCATTCAATAAAATATGATATGAATGTTTAAAAAGTGAAAAGGACACAAAAAAATCTGAAACTGTTGAGAATCAAGGATACAAAACGTAATCCTTCTACCCTAAGGCATAAAAATCTTCAAATGACCATGACACAATAACCAAAGCATTTAGACTAAGGTAGGAATTTACAGTGTAGATTCTATTCTCCAAACACACACAGATTTTAAATCTTAGCATCTCCTCTTCTTTCCATCCTCTTGCTGTTCAGGTAGTCAGCTCTGCAGCCTCCCAAGCCCTGCATGGTCAGCCTTCAGGGAGAACAGCCTCCTCCACGCCCACTTGAGCCTGCTCCCACAGCACTTGCTGTGAGCTATGGTGCAGAGGCGGTTCCTTTGGAGATTTAAAGGATGCACAGACGTGATAGAACATGAAATCATGACAAAAGAATAAAGAAGAAAGGACGCATGGATGACAAAGGACTATTTTTGTCTTTAAAAGGTCACCATGAAATTTGTATTTCAGGGTGCAGAACCAGTAACAAAGAGCCATAGAGCTCCGAAGAAAAAAACCTGACCCCAGCAGCCTGGGTCTTGACTCCCTCATTGGAAACTTCGCAGTAGGATCAGTTACTACTTTCCCTGTAACCTGCTCCTTAAGGCTGGGACAGGCTGTTGCCCTGCAGAGAGAGCCAGCATTTCAATGGATAACTTTCCTTTTAAGATGAGCTCCTCTGTGAAGTAACAGTGAATTATGTTTACAAATACAATGGGGAAAAAAAGCCATAAAGACACACAGCTGTTAGGATGGTGTTTGAATTAGACCCTGACATCTTCACCAGGGCTTCTGAGCCCACACCGTGTTCGCAAATAGAATGACATCATTTTCACCATGAACAAATGCAACCCATCACAAGAATTACTGCATTTATTGAGTACAAGAAATAGCCTGCATTGTTACTAAAACCTTTTTAATTTTTATACCAGAATATTGTACACATATCTTAATAGTTCTCTCTATTTGGGAAGAACAAGATATTCAATTCTAAGTGGCAGTAGCTCATGGTAACACAGCACACAGATTCTGAAGCCAGACACTTGGAACTGAAATCAAATGCACCCACTGATTTATTATTAACTACGACAAAAGTCCTTCATTTCTTCAATTGTAAAATCAGCATATTTTGCAAGTGCTGGCTTTGTGAGGATGTAAGAAGTCATCATGTGTTTCGATACAGGAAAGTGGCTAGCAGAATTTGTTCTAAGTGCATGCTTGTACCACTGTTTTAGAAATATTTAACCAATCAGTAATACTATCGCTTATTTTAAAAAATATACTTACATACTCAAACCCTTCTCTTAACTATTTTACTCTTAATCTCTAATTCCTTCACTATCTCCTCTTTAAATTTTACTTTTCTGTACCTTTTTAGGTTAATTGCTTAATTCATTTATATGAGTTTCCCAGATTAGACTCTTTTCTTCTTTGGTAACAAGTTTAGTGATATCTCTGAGTGATACATAATTTTCAACTGTTTTACATAAATATTCTGTGTCATGAAACTTTATCCCCATTTAGCATGTGACGCTACTCATTCCTTCTGTCTGACACACTGACTGCCGATCATTAGGGTACTGTAGTTCTTTACTTGTAGTATTCCACTATTTCTCCCTATTCCTTCAGCATTTGCTCTATGCATACATATTTAAGTACTGTATTTAAGAAAACATAAAAGAGTTACATTTTCCTCACGAGTTGATTCCCTTGTATTTGAAAGGCAGTGCCAAAAAAACAGAGAGAGGAGAGGGAAAGAGAGATATCTTCATTTGTCCGTTCACTCCCCAGTGACTATAACGGCTGGGGCTAGATCAGACTAAGAAGCACTACATTCTATCAGGGTCTTCCATGTGGGTTGCAGGGAGTCAATTACTCTGTCATGGGCACATTGTCTGGGGACTGCTTGGAGGTGGAGCAGACACAGGAGCAGCCAGGACTCAAACTGGCCCCCAAACAGGATGCTCAGGCTTTACTCACTGTGCCACAATTCCAACGCAACCTTCTTCCAATTAAAAATGATCTTTAAACCAAAACAAACACACAGAAATTTGCATCAAAATGTTATAATAAATTTGGGAAAAGTCAAAGAGCCAAAATGATTTTGACGATGGTAAGATAAAAATGGCTCATGCATGAAAGAGTGCTAATGCAGGACTGCCAGTGGACTTCACAGTGGAAATATCACAGGCCAGGAAAGCATGAATTGTTATTATATCCAACGTTCGGGAGGAAAAACTACCAACCATGAATACCACATTCAGGAAAGTGTGCTTAAAAACCTAAGAGAAATAAAGATTCTGAAAAAAAAACTCTGAAGGAGTTCAATTCCATAAAACATGGTTTTACATGAAATACTAAGGAACATCTTCAACTTGAAATAAAAGACATTATATGGAACCTTTAAAGCATACAGATTTGTAATATTTAACCAATAAAGGGAACTGTGTAGATAAATACAGAATGTACTGATATCATTAAAAGTGAGGAATAAATAATTTGAATTCTGATAGAGAAGTTGAAAGAAAAAAGTATTAAAAACAAAAGTTTAATCAGAGCCAATGCTGAAGCATAGCAAGTCAAATCATCATGTGCAAATGAGGGACACAAAGCTACAAGCCAGGGGTGGAGCAACCAGGGCTAGAACCAGTACCTGCATGGGATGCTGGCATCGCGGGGCAGAGAATTAGTGTGAGGAGCCGTGACACCAGCCCAAATGGAGCTATCGCTGCACAGGAAGGGGAAAAGCTAGTAAAGTAAAAAGACAGCCAGAACAATAGGAGAAAATATCTGCAGACCAAATAACTGAAAATGAGCTAATGCCTAAAATATGTGCAAAAGACTCCCGAAAATCACGGAGGACATGTATCTTGAACCACTGTACAGATGTCAAACACTGCACCAAAATCAACATCTTTTCAAGTATATTTCGCCACCAACATTTTGAAGTATTCTGTGTGTGCTAGAAAATAGCTGTTAATATACTATTTTTAATAATAAAATATGTCAAAACTGAGTGGAAATGAATCAACAGATCTGCTGCTCCTCTCATTGAGTTTAAGTTGAACCAGCGCTGGAACTGAATAAGATATTATACCATCAGCTTTCCTTACAAATTCAACTTCTTGTTATAAGTGTGATACAGATACAGTGTCTTTTCAGGGGAAGGACTTTTTTTTAAAGTAATGGAAATATATATTTGATTAAAGTGTTCGTTTTCTTTGAGTAGCTTGGCATTACACAAATACACATTTGCAAATGTGCTAGTTATAAAGCTTATTCTAGTAATAGCTTTTTGTCTGTCCAATCCTTGGCCGTGCATTCTTTCAAATGAGTCATACTTAGCCTGTTACTTGCTGGCATTTTAATACTGTACCGACCCTGCAAAGTAATTTACCAAGGACACGTATATGAGATAATGGAAGAATGGCCAAAATGAAATTTAAGCCTAAACAGCAATTGTACAGCCATCTTGGGTGACACTTTTATCTCTTTCATACAAATCTGAGAGAAACTGTTTGGAAAAGTCATGGACACTGATTTTTTTTCAGATTTATAATAGACAAGGGCAAAGGACAAACAATAAGTCCTTATACTAGTTTTAGCTTTGAAAAATATTCAGATCTTGTTAGAACAGGAGAAACAAAGCTATGTAAACAGTGGAAATCTGCAGATTATCAGCCTTGAAAAGAAATCTAAAGACCACAGACACAATGAGTGCTTGAGCGGGGAGCCTACTGAAAAGATAATGGTTTGGAAACCCAATAAAAACTACTTTGACACATTATCTTTACTGTTGTTGTTAAAGTGTTCTGCAATAGCACTTAAATATGTTCATTTATTTCCATGATACCATATATAACATAAAAATTCAGTCAATTAATAATTATGAACATAGTTGCAGCAGTCCAAAACATTTTATGAAACAAGTTGAAGCATTTGAACAATCTAGTCTATATTTTACAATTGTACGATTTGAGATATCTGTACCAATTAGTCCAAAATAATACAGTGCAAATAAACACCCTGTATTTAAAAACTGTAACCTCAGACCCAGTGTGGTAGCAAAACAGCTGAAGTCCTCGCCTTGCATGCTCCAGGATCCCATATGGGACAGATTCTAATCCTAGCAGCTCCACTTCCCATCCAGCTTCCTGCTTGTGGACTGGGAAAGCAGTCAAGGACGGCCCAAAGCCTTGGGACCCGGCACCCACATGTGCCCCTGTGGGAGACCCAGAAGAACCTCCTGGTTCCTGGCATCATATCAGCTTAGCTCCAGCTGTTGCAGCCACTTGGGGAGTGAATCATCAATGGCAGATCTTCCTCTCCATCTCTCCTCCTCTCTGTATATCTGATTTTCCAATAAAAAATAAATAAATCTCTTTTAGAAAAAACCTATAACCTCAATTGAGATTTTACATGCCTTAAAGGAATGCTTTTTAAAAAATGAAGTTCATTTTCTAATCAAGCAACTCTAAATCCAGCTTCTATTATATTACTTTACTAACACATGGTGTACATTGTGTTAAATATTGCTTTGATAATGATATATATATATATTATTTTTACAAGGTTAATAAATTTCATGTATTCCATCACACAGATTTAGGAGCAAAGCAATAATTTCTATCCTGCCCCCTTTTAGTCTGCATTCCCACCTCCCTCCTTTTTTAAATTTTCATAAAATACAGTTCCCTTTAAGAATCATACACTTATTGCTCTATTTTATAAAAAAAAAAATTAACAAATAGCAAACAAAAAAATAACATATTCTTTAAGAGTATAAGCCATGGGCCCAGCACAGTAGCCTAGCGGCTAAAACTCTTTGCCTTCAGTGTGCCCCAGGAACCCATAAGAGCACTGGTTCTAACCCCAGAGTTCCCATTTCCCATCCAGCTCCATGCTCATACTCTGGGAAAGCAGTCAAGAACAGTCCAAAGGCTTGAGACCCAGCAACCAACTGGAAGACTCAGAAGAAACTCCTGGCTTCTGAATGGCTCACCTCCAGACATTGTGGCCACTTGGGAAGTGAATCATTGGATGGAAGATCTGCCTCTTTGTCTCTCTTCCTCTCTGTACATCTGACTTTCCAATAAAAATAAACAAATATATTTTTAAAGAGTATAAACCATGAGAAATAATCACATCTCAAAGGATAGGATAGGATAGGATAGGATAAGATAGGATAGGATAGGATAGGATACATTTTACACTCCATATTTTATGTATTATGGACCAGGCAAAGTACATAGTAACTGTCTTTATGGGACAAACTTACTTCTCCGAGTTTAATTGCTTCCATTTACATCCATTTTGTTGCAAAAGACAGGATTCCATTCTTTTGTTTTCTGGCAGAGTATTATCCCATAGTATATATAGAGTGTACATTCTTTTCCAGTCATTCATGCACAGACATTTGAGTTAATTCCATACATCAATTATTGTAACATTTGCTTCAATAAACATGGATGCATAAATAGCTCTCTCATATGCTGATTTTATTTGTTTCAGTAAATTCCCAGGAGTAGAATGTCTGAGTCATATGTTACATCTACTTTCAAATCTTGAAGAATCTCTGTACTATCATATATAATGTTGGTATTAGTCTACATTCCCATTAATAGTGGATTAGGATACCTTTTCCCCACATCTTCACCGACATTTATAAATAAGATGGCCATTCAGAGGTGAAATATTATCTCATTGTGATTTTGTTTTGTCTTTTTTCACTTTTCCATGATGGCTAGTGAACCTGGGCATTTCGTTAGTGGTAGATCTAGCTTTGGTATTCATCTGTTTAGGTTCTGTGCCATCCAGACTCAATGTTTGTATTTTGTGAGTTCAGAAATCCGGCAACTTCCTCTAGATTTCTCAATTTGTTACCATATAGCTGTTTGTAATGATTCCTAATGATTTGTTTTTGCATTTCAGTGTTGCCTGCTGTTAAATTGCCTTTTGCATTTCTAATTTTGTAGGGTCACATCTTCTCTCTCTTTGAAGGACTATTAGAGGTCTAAGGTGCATATTTTTCAAAGAACATCTGTTCTAATTGTTTTGTGTATATTTTTTGGTTTCAGCTTTTTTTTTTTTTCATCTTACCAACTTTGGGTTTGGTTTGTTTTTGTTTTATTTATTTGGTGTCTTTGTAATTTTTTGATTTTGACACCAATTGCGATATACTTCCCTGATACCACTGTGTTTAATGTGTCCTATAAATTCTGGTGTGTTATGCTATCAGCTTCGATCATTGTGATTTCTTCTATGACCAACTGTTCATTCAGTAGCATATGGTTTAGTTTCCATGGGTTTGCTTACTTTTTAGAGTATAATTTGTGATCTCCAGTTTCATTCTATTGTGGTCTGAAAGTACTTATGGTTAAACATCATAAGTTCCATGTACTGAATGTGAATTCTGAAACTATGACATGAAATGTTCTGTAGATATCAGTTGGACCATTTGCTCCATGGTACAAATTAACTCTCTTGTTTCTTTGTTGTTGATTTTCTGTGTGGTTGATCTGTCCATTGGTGAAAGTGGAGTGTGGGATTCCTCCATTTTGGTTGTATCGTAGTTTATGTGTTTCTTTAGATCAATTAACATTTTCTTTTTCATTTTTTTCGCTATTTTGTTTGTAAGGGAGGAAGGAGAAGAGCCGACTTGTTGTTGGTAAACTAAATCAATGTCTGGGATGGTGATTGTCTTTTGATGACATCTTGGTTAACTCTTATTTTAAATAGTCAGATCCCCTGCATTTGATTCACATACATTTACTATAGTCGCATCTTCCTCTTGAATTGATGCTTTCATCGTTATGTGAAACACGTATTCACCACTTAACACATTTTTTTACTAAAGTCTGTTTTGTCTGATATTAGGATGACTACATATGTTCATTTTTCCTTTGCATTTCTGTTGCCATCACTACTATCCCCAGTAAGGGGGTACAAGATTTCCATGAAAAATCTTTGACTTCTTGAGATTTATTTGTATATGTAATACACATAATGGCAGAGAAAGGGATAAGATGGAGCACTTACAAATTTCTCCAACAGGCAGCTCTGGGCCCGGTCAACGCCAGATGCCATGAGCCTCAGTGTGGTCTCCCATATACAATGTAGGAACGCAAGTACTTGCATCATTGTGCACTGCCTCCTCAGCTGCATTACAGTGGAACTGGAGCTGAAGTAGAGCAACCGAGAGTAAAACCAGGGCTCTCATATGGGATGCAGGCATTGCATGCAGTAGCTTAATCCACCCAAATCTATTATATAAGCACACAGCCCTTGTCCCTGGTCTCAATAACCCACATCTGGCCAGGTCAGAATGAAGCCAGAAACTAGGAGCTTTTTCTAGGTTGCTCATGTGAATGCAAGTGCCCAACCTCTTGAGCTATCTTAAGCTGTTTTCCATGGCTCTTTAGCAGGGAGATGAATTGCAAGTGGAGCAACTAGTTCTCAAAATAGCGTCCACATGGGTTGCTGGCATCACAGGTGGAGGTTTAACTTGCTATGCTACAATGCTGGTCTCTCAAGCACTGTTCTAAAATCTGCTCTGTTTTTGTGCTTTGTTCCAAATGCCTATTCCCTTTAAGTTAATAGTAACTGCCTTAAACCTATCTGAAAAGATAATCAAGGGTATGCATATCAACCACCACTGAGCTACAGGGCTGAGTCATCCATCAACTGAAAAATCTCTTTGAGTTTCCTAGCTCACGACCTTTTCTGTCTTCTGTGGTCTGAAAACCATTATGACACTAAAGGTAAATTTTTTGATTCTGCTTCCTTTCACCTCTCTTTTGTTAGATTTTTTTGTTTGTTTTCTGAATTCACTGATTTTCTTGTAATATTTTGATGATGGCAGCCAACAGTCCCAACACATTTGCATTTTGAGCTATCAGTTCAAGATACCACAGTGCTTTGTTTTATCAAATAAAAATCTCTCCATGACATAACACAGACAGTTTTCTAGTGTTTGGTATCAGTATCTGTGTGACTTTGCGCAACAGTTAAATTCAGCACACATTTGAGGTTTTGTTACAACATCATCACACTGTATTATCAAGTTCTACATCAGGAGAGGTGCCAGCCCTAGAAATAATATAGTACCCCATCATCTTTATATGAAATTATATTTCTCACTGACTTGTAAATTCCTCATGAATCAGAAAAAGCTTATAGAAAACAGACACATGACTCCACTCTAAGTTACTGCTGAAAGACCTAGGCCTGCTCTTTTATCAGATCCATTACACTTTAGGGAAGGCTTAAGTAAACTTTCAGTAAAAGGCCAAATAGTAAATATTTTAGCCCTTTATGTGTCATACAGTATCAGTCCAACTATACAACTCAGCCACTATAACAAGAAACAAAAAGCTAATGAGTTGGAATGAATCTACCCCAACAAAAATTTACAAAAATATATTTACATTAAAGCCCAAATTTAAAACTTATTAAACATTCAGTAAGGAAGATGTTCAACTGGATTTGACCCGCAGAGTGTAGTTTACTAATTTCGACTCCAGAGCCTCAACTTCTACTGCATGTTTTGCATCTGTCTATTAAAGCATGGGAAAGAACAAACACTGCAGGGTAAATTGAATGAGACATTTTAGGACCTAGATCTAGAACTGGCATGTAATCACATAGACCTATATTCTGTTAACCATTGCTCATTTTTATGGCTGCCTAAATGTGCACCAGATTGTTCAATAGCAGACACTGTGTGTCCAAAGCAAATGGAGATAATGCAGAGTTAACATGGTTATCTTATGCAAATTTAAAAAGAAAATATTAGCAGCCACTAATCAGTACAATCATTCCTGAGTTTGTTTTCTTGCAGTGGCCTAGTCAATGGCATACAACAGCCCCACTGCAAGAAGACACACCCTTTGAGTTTGAAGTTACAATGGCACACTGTTTTACCAAAGATGGAGCTTTCAAAAAGCAACACATACTTCTCTAGTCTTTGATATCAGTGTCTATTCAATGCGAAGTTTGGAATAATTGGTATTTTTAAACAACTGAATACTGGAAAAATAAAGCTACACCAGATTAATTCTTGCTTGATGGGTTATTCCCTGAAAAAAAAGGAAAAGGTTGTAACTTCTCTTTAGATCCCAAGGTTAGTGTTTTCACTATGCGATTCTATTTCTTTGATAGCATCCGTGTTATGTAAATGACATAATTTCTAGTATGTAGAAAAATCTGAAGTACAATGAAGTTTGAAGTGTGGACAAAATCACAACTAGCAGTATAGCCAGTACATCATTTTCCTAAATGTAAAGATAGTGCCCTCCACAGTAACACATGAACAGACCCATGAGTGCACACTCATGCTGCTCCCCGTGGTCAGGGCTTATGTCTTAACAGACAGCTACTGCAGAAAGTGTTGGAACTCAAAGACTGTTCCTTAGATACCACTCCTAAACGTATGTTCATTTTGGAAATGCAAATGTTGAAGTTAATATTTCAAAAACAAGTATTTGGTTTACTCATACAAAACAAGATTAAGTCAGAGAAATTTATTTTTTTAGTCATTTTTTGCCTTAGTATTGTTCATTTTAGCATTATGTGAATAGGGATTCTTTGGCAACACATTATTCTTTCCAATTATTATTTCTTTGATTTTGAATTGTATACTGAATTTTTCTCATGAAGGTCTGGCATATGGGACAACTTTTCCCAAATTCTGCGAAGCATCCTCACTTCTCAGAATGCCTCCTTGTTCGTCCACAGGTTGTGAAATGGTGCATTGCTTTTTAGGGGATTCATTTTATAGGATGGTAAAATCATTTGGTTCTTAGTTTCTTGCTTTCCCCGTGGCTTCAAATGACCATTTGCCAATCAATGGACCTAAAGGCTAAGCTACAAAAATATCACTTCGTAATCTCTGGAGTCTGTGAACATGGAAAGGTCTCAGAAGATACAATCAAACTAACAGTTAATTTATTTGTTTATTTTCAGAAAAATATTATTTTGCATTGTCCCAGTGGTCCCCTGACATCTATCCTTGTAAGAAAATGACACTCAGCACAGGAGTCACATGAGAGAAAACACGCGGTGACAGGGGAAAAGCCTGGAGGCAGGTGCACACGAGCTAAGAACCACTGGCCATCGCCAAACTGTAAAGATCGGCAAAAATTATTAAACAAGGTACAGGATACTGACACGTATGGTTGTGTAAAAGCTTAAATGAGAAACAAACTCCATCTGAAAAAAATCCTGTAAGAGTATTTATACATATTCTTCCTTCGGAATGTATCATTTAATTCCTTAAAAACTCTTTTCAATTGATCATTTAATCAATGCTCTTATTAATCATAATTCATAATGCTTTCCTTAATGACTGCCTTTATGATTAATTTTTAAAAGTATAAAAAATATTATCTCTTAAGAGACAAGATATGCATTTTATCCCAATCAATTCAATTTAAACATTCAATTGTGATTTTTCAAGTACTATGATTATTCATTCCATCTACTTTTTTCTGTTCTATTTCTGCCTTTATCATATTATCGATTTGTCACTTTTCAATTATTTTTCCTTACTAATTCTTAAACTTTATTTATTAAATTCTTACCATTCATTGCATATGCCCAGTAAAATACTCCAAAAATAGATACCAGGGTCCCATCATGGTAGCCTAGTAGCTGATGCCCTCATCTTGCATTCCTGGGATCCCAAATGAGCACCTGTTCATATCCCAGGTGTTCCACTTCCCTTCCAGCTCCCTACTTGTGACCTGGGAAGGCAATAGAGGATGGACCAAAACCTTGGGATCCTATATCCACACGGGAGACCAGGAAGAAACTCCTGGCTCCTGACTTCTGATTAGCTCAGCTCTAGCCTTTGTGACCACTTGGGGAGTGAACCAGCAGATGGAAGATCTTTCTCTCTGATTCTCCTTTTCTCTGTAATTCTGACTTCCCAATAAAACAAATATAGATGCCAGCCTTCATGACTTAAATTGCTTATCCAATAGTAACAATAAAATTTTATTATCTAGGCAGAGATTGACAAGTAAAAAAATGATTTATTTATGTAAAAAAGAAACATTAAATGTGAAGTTACTGAGTTATAGGACTTCTCCCACACTTTATAGATGACAAACTTACATTACAATTCATTGTCAGGGTATTGAGAAAAAAATAATGATTCTGGAAGACATAGAATTTGATTTCTAAACTGTCTCATGGTTTACTTTTCTATCTCTGTCTTTATTTCACCTTATTTTACTCATATCTGCACCATTTTTATCAAATAATTTTCCTCGAAATTAGCAATGAATAAAACTAAGCTACTTAAAAATTATACAATCATATCTCAGATACATGTAGAAAAAAGAAGCAGGGAATTTGAATTCTTTATTTTTGCCTATGGCTTCTCCATTCTTTTTCTCGGTATTAAATTTACTCATTTCCAAAAAAAAAAAAATCCCAAATACTTACTTTTACAGTTTAAATTTAAACCTCAATATGCACATATTTATAAATCTAGACATACTTAACACATATGTACTATTATTTTATCCCACAGAGTGCTGCATACCGCTAAGAATGTTCATGTATGAACTGACTCAGAGACAAAACACCAGGTGCTGTTGTTGGGTGCTAAAAATGGTGAGTAAATTTCAGTCAAAACTTTCACCAAGAAACTTAAAAGACTTGAGATTTCACCTCACTTTTCTGTTCACAATTTTTTACCAACTGGAAATGAATGAATTGCCTTAACTCTGCCCCCCCCCCCAAAAAGCAACAAAAAAATCTGTCCCAACAAAAACAAAGCCCCAAATTTAAATCCTATAAAACATTTTCTAAAGAAGTGAATACAAGTTTCATTAGCATCATTTCAGTATTCCCTCACCTCATTCCTCAAGTCTTAAAAAGTGAGCCAGGCAGATTTTCACCTAGGTCACATGATGAGAAAAGTTGTAATTTCAAAACCTCAGATTTTTTGGTAGGCAGGAGCAAATCTGTATGACCATTGCCCCTGAGAGACCTCCTAATATTGAAAAGAAATCTGCATTCTACTTCTAAAAATGGCACACTGTTTGCCAAGAATCTGGACCACACAGACCACATTTGACATCAAAGTCTAGCACAGCCAGCACCTCCACTTACCTGACGTGAAGAACCATGAGAAAATCATGCAGAACTGTCAAGAGCTTCCAAATCATGATGACGGGAAAACATATTCAGTGTTCAGACGTAGAAATGATCTGCTATTGAGAAAATGCAAATCCATCAAGACGCTGAACTCTTCGGACTTTTCTGTGTGAGTGACCCTCACGTGATATACACATGGAAGATGTGTATATCATGTAAAAAGAGCCAGCCATGTGACAGAGAGACAGATTAAAGCACTGACTCAGAGATCGGCCACCCAAATGCAAGTCCTGGCTGCCCCATTCCTGATCCAGCTCCCGGCCAGTTCACCTGGGAAAGCAGCAGAAAATGGCCCATAAACCTGGGTCCCTGCATTGACATGAGGGACCCAGATGAAGCTCTGGGCTCAAGATGGACTTACAGGTTGTGAGTCAGTGGATAGAAAGTCTCTGTCTCTCTTTCCCTCTCTCTATTTATGCTTTTAATATAGATAAAACAAGTCTTTACAAAACTTTCTAACACTTTTGAATGAAAATAAACATCTTTTCATTCTATTTTTTCAGAGCTTTTGAATTACACTTGTATTCCTGAGCTTCTGATTCATACCATAGGTTACTGAATTTTATCTTCTATCATCTGTTGATAAACTTTAAAAAAAATGTTGTGGAAAAAAAAAATACAGCAAGCAGCTAGACAATAGCTCCTAGACTACTCATGAGTAGGGCAGACCTATAAGGATAGCACAGAACGTTAATGATCCATTATCACCTTGCCTTAGTAACTTGTTTTTCCTATGTAATATTATTGTGATAAAGAAAGCCACAGTATAAATGGTAACACTTAAGTTTAGACTTGTTCATTTTGCTTTTGTTATAAAAAAAATTCATGCATGTTATTTGGTTGAATTGCTTTTTCCAAGCCAATGCTAGGGAATGCCATTACCTTGAGGCAACTTTGGGTGCTGGCAGGTGTCTCATGTAAGCAATGCAAATAAAGTTCAAGACATGTTCCATTTAAACAGGAAAAAGATGGTATTCACAAACAAAACTAATGATATCCTGAGGCTTAATTCAAAATTTCTCAAAATCCTTTTCAAATTTAGCAGACCACATATTTTTAATCAACAGTGACTAACAATAAATGTTTTGAATTTTTGTGCAGTATGATTTCACCTCTAAATACATGAAAGAAATAAAAGACGAGTCCCACAATCTGCTTCCATCACTGTCGTCTTCATGCAGTTTGCAAACTAATATTGGTCATGCTTTTATCAGGTCAGGCGGCCCAGCAGCTGTTCTGACATCACAAATGGCTACTGACAATTGGAGATAATTCCCTTCATCCATTATTTTACCTTGTTTGGTTTCTATAGGAGTCATGAACATTCTTTTAGGAAAAGAGAGAAAGCATCTCCAATGAATATTCTTTGTGTATTTTAGTTTTTCCCCAACCAATCTCCTATTGCTAGACATGCCAACACAGTAAAGACCGCATGCGTGCTTTTCTTTATCATGGTTAGATCATTTTCAGTGATCACATGATGCTTTGTTCCAATGAGTTTATTATAATATAAAAACATTTCTTTTGTTGTTAGGCATGCATTTTTATCTCGATTTTTATTGTTATTACTGATACTGTGGAAAAAAAGGAGGGACATCAAATACACGCTTAAGGCTTATCACATTCGCAGTGTAGAATATTAGACGAGTAACTACTGTACCAAAATTTTAAAAAATAAAATATTACAAAATCATCTGCTGTGCTTATATATACATTTGTTCTTTTCCTTGTGTATGCTACATACTCATCATTTTGTTACTTTTTCTATACTAAGATCAGGAAACACACATTTCCTTCCTCCGGTACCCTAGGGAAAGTAATGCAGGTGATGAACTTTTGAGGAGTTTCTTTTACTTGTTGAGGGAGTGTTTGTCTCCAGGAATGGCAGCTGGTGCTTTACTGGAAAGGTAGATTTACAGAGAGAAGGATAGATGGAGGAAGATCTTCCATCTGCTGACTCACTTCCAAAATGATCCAACAGCCAGAGCTGAGCAGGTTTAAAACCAGGAGTCAGGAGCTTCTTTTAGGTCTCCCACCCTGGAGCAGGGGTCCAAGGCTTCGGACCACCCCTACTGCTTTGCCTCAGTGCAGTTTTGGGCAGCTATAAAAGAGATATTTTGTACAAGTGGGTTATTTCTAGTAACTATTAAATATCACGTCTGTGAAACTATTTCCACTGGTGAAGTGAGATGCTGGGACTGTCAAAGATTTTGGTGATGAATAAGTCAAACACCAACAAGTGTCTTGATCCAAGGTTAGCAGGTTGAACCTATTTCAGTTAATCTGCCCTTGAAGCTTTACTGTTAAGTCTATTTAAAATTTCTGAACATTTACTGTTTCACTGCATTTAAAAGCAGCTTCCACCTCATTTTTCTTCAGTTAGGTGATACAGGACACTACAGTCCTTTCCATTATTAACTATACTTTTTGCCCAGCCAAAAGGAAACTTAGAAGCATGCTAAGCTATCCCATGTGTATTACATTGCATTTTGATAGAAAAGTTTCCAAAAATCATTCCAGGAAGTATATTTTTATAATTATGATTCAATATTTAATAACATTTTTGGTGAGAAAAATTCTCTTGGCCTTATACACTCAATATCAATTATTGGAATAGACCAGGAGCTTCAGATGAACTACCAGAAAAAAAGGAATGATGCAAAATGCATCTCAGTTCACTTTTTGAAACGATTGAGATTTGTTTCTGCGAACTCACTTCCATTTTGACTCTTGTTTTTGGTGAAGAGGCATTGAAGCTTAGCTATGCCTTCTCTGCATCTATTGAAATGACTAAGTGGTTTTTGTTCTTCAATGTAGTGGTGCAATATATGGTCGCTAATTTATTACAAATCTGCACAACCTTGCATATCTAGAGTAAATCCCACTTGATGGAGATAGTCATTCTAATGTGCTCTTCAATTCAAATTTTGGGAGCAAGATGTTCTTAAAAAGGGATGATATTTTACATTATCATATGCATATTCTGTGGTCATAAACAGTTTTTGTTACCTTTTAACACTCTTGTTTTCCTAATGTTAATCTATGTATAAAGTCCAACCTCCTAAAATTTCAGAAACTATCATAGACAAGGCAATATTAATATATCTTTAAAAACAAGTTAAAAACATCATCTATTCCTACCCCAAAATGTCATACTACAAGTAATTAAAACAGCATAGGACTGGTTTAAAAACCAATACAAAAACCAATGGAACAGAAAATAGACAGCAAATAATTAATACAAATACACAGCAAACTGATTTTATACAAAATTGTTCCAGCCATATAATGAAATAAATTCAACAACTGCAAAACTGGATGTAGAAAAATGAAATTACATCCATGTCTCTCACCTCATGCAAAAATCAGTTCATGAAGGATCACAGACCTTAATTTAAGACTTGTACTTAGAAAGTTGCTGAAAGAAAACCAGGGGAAACACCCAACACATTTCTGTAGGACCGGGAAGCACAGACCACAAAGCCAAACAAGTGGGACTGTATCAAACTCAGTCTTTTGTACAGCAAAGAAAACGATCGATAAAGAGCCAGCTAACAGAATGGGAAAATAACAACAAAAGATTATTATGTTGACTGTATCAGCAAATTAGAACACTCAACAATGACAAAGTAACCAAATCCGGTGAGACATGTGCAAAAAGCTCCAATAGACAATTCCAAAAAAAAAAAAAAAGAAATATAAATGATCATCAAACACATTAAAGATGCTCAGCTTCACCAGTCATCGGGGAATGCAAACCGAGGAGCTATTGCCTCACGGCTGCGAGGAGCACTGACACTCAGAGCACAAGGAGCAGCGAATGCCTGTGCACGTGGGACAGGACGAGGCACGAAAACGGCACGTTAGATTTATAGCCTAAGCGCAGTTGGTTTTCAAAAACTGAAATATTTTCACAAAATAGAATTCAGAAGAATTTATTTTCCAAAGACCCGAAAAAATTTGAATTGAATTTTACTGGTGGAGAAAACATTTTTCAGAGAAACAAAGAAATCCTTCAAAGGGCAAATACTGGAGTAAGTGCAAATGAATGCTGACTTTCTAAATAACAACAATTAGCATCATTTTTATGTACATACAAAACTAAAAGAGATGATTAAACTTCATCTGAGTACAAAAACTGAATCTAGTCATCTTATTTTATTTATATAAGAGTGCATATAAGATATCTTCAGGAAGAGAAAGGGAGAGAGAGATTGATGATTTCCAAAATGGTGCATAATATCAACTGCTGAACACTATAAAATATATTCACAATACCATATCTCAACAGCATTATGGATAGATTTTAGTTCATATATAGATCTATCTATATCTGATTTTATGTGACAAGTTTTTTTAAGATTTATTTATTTCTATTGGGAAAGCAGATATACAGAGAGGAGGAGAGACAGAGAGGAAGATCTTCCGTCTGATGGTTCACTCCCCAAATAAGTGCAATGGCTGAAGCTAAGCCAATCCGAAGCCAGAAGCCAGGAGCTTTCTCCAGGTCTCTCAAGCTGGTGCAGGGTCCCAGGGCCTCGGGCCATCCTGGACTGCTTTCCCAGGCCACAAGCAGGGAGCTGGATGGGAAGCAGGGCCACCAGGATTAGAACTGGCATCCATATGGCATCCCGGGCCTCTCGCAAGGCGAAGACTTTAACCAGTACACTAACGCGCCGGGGCCAAAATAAATATTCTTTTAAAAAATTTTCCCTCAAAAGGTTAGAGTTAAGACAACCCACATAACCAATTGAATCTCTGCTTAGGAGGAAGGCAGTATTTTCTTTGCAGTAGAGCTGACAGTACCATTTTGGCACATCCCAGGCTCTGAAATAACATCATGGAAAGTATAACCCCTTGATTATATTCCTGCAGGGGGAGGTATCACACTGTGGAATGAAAGGTTGGCACACGAACTGTGGGGGCTGTTTTATATGCATGCTCATATTTTTAAGCAATCCAATATAAGCAGTGTTTGCATGTGTGGATTTATAAATTTAATAGAAGACTAGCAAAACATTTTACGCAGGAAAGACTTGGTCATTGTGGGTGATGGTGATTGTCCTCTAATCAATCTATTTCTTCACTTAAGGAAAACATACAAGTGTGTATATACACCTTCCTGGCAACATACAACTCCACAGCCGGCAAAACAGAGCAAGCTGAGTCCAAGAACTGACTTACGGCTGGGCCAGCAGCCTGAGTATTCTCCCAGGTGCAATTATTTCAACATCTCTTTAACTTCTTCATCTAATTAATTATAATGTTAATACCGCTACTTTATTCAGAAGTGAGGAATCATTAATTAATATGTGTAAGTCATTCTGAAATATTTTTGAAATTTAACTACCCTAACGAGTAGACAACTTAATTGTCTTCACTTCCAGAGCTATTCAAAGTATTTCACTTTACTCTGAGATGTTTCAGGGTGTGCCTGCCAAGGAAATAACATCTTATAATAATTATTTTTATTCTTTAAAATGCTGGGACACTATTCCTAATCATTAGCTACCAGTCACAATAAGCAGTCAGACATTGGCTTGGACTTTGGTGTGAACCGTATGGTATTGTGAAGGATGCAAGCAACACAAAAGAGGTCCTGGGAATGTTCATTTTAATTCAACAAATAGAAAACCCAGGACATTGTTTTTGAAGCCAGTACAGGCTTTTTCAGAAACCAGTCGTGTTTCACTTCACTAATACAAACAAAAGAAAAATTTTCTATATACTGTTACAATATCTAATCATAGTACGATATTTCATGAGCTCTTGGGGTATCAAGAGAATTAAATATCAACTGTGTAGGAAGTATTTCACTCTAGCTACATGACTTACGCTTAGGTACTTAAACAATAACATATTATTTTCCCAACCGTTGCAATTTGATCAATACATATTCCTTTTAGTGAGCTTTTAAAAAATTTTGGTTGGAGGCTTTTATCATCAACTTCCTCCATCATTTCACAAGAGAACTTTCCTGTTTCAGACTATTTTCAGTGTTGGTGCAAGTGCTAACTTAAATGTATTTCAATTGACTGTCAAAACGTGATTTGGTAAAAAATCCATTAAAATAATCTCTCAAATGCCTTGCTGTATGAGACATCTGCTGGCGCGCCTATACTGCAGAGGGGGTGTGTTTATCTCCACTTTATGAACAGTCTTCAGAGGAAAAAAGACAGCCCAGAAATTGACAGCTGATCCAAACAGAATTTCCACACATTGAGAACATGCATGCACAAAGCTTCTATTCTGTTTGCATGGACAATAATGGGCCCCCTTAATTACTTCTGGAAAGCATATATTGTAGGCTGATTCTGTTACCTAGCAAGCATTCAAAAGACACAGTTTACGTTTTATTTCTCTCTTTGGGTGAATATTCCTTAAAAATGAATTTTATATATTAGTAGAACTATTCTCTTCATAAAACTTTAAAGAAACTCAACAATGAAATCTCTTCTTTTGCCATCCTGCTAAATTAAAGTCAGAACTGGCAAACTGAAGAACATATAACTTATGGCGATTATGAAATTGCTAATAGAGAACTAAAAAGCAGCAAGTAACGCAAGATACCAAGGATCCACTATAACTAACACTAGCAAATGGACACATTAAAATATTTAATTGTATATTATGAGTATTTTCCAGTATCATTATTAATAGCTTCATATAATGGAATGTCTGTATCCAATATCTACTGGAGGCAAAGAGCTGTTGAAATAGGTTTAAAATATCTCTAGTTTTATTACAGTCATTTACCAATTCTAATGAACAAAAATAAACAACATTTTCCAATCCTTTGTGCCTTTATGATACCAATAAATTGCTGTATCTAACAAAGGCTCACACAGCTTATTGGCCTTCATCTTTTGCATAATCCTCTCAAGCATATTCATATAACATTCATTATATCCATAACAGCGCTGCTAGGTGCTTGAGGAGTTACAAGGATCGAGACTCCGTTATTAATGAGCTTACAGTTTATTAGAATATAGGAGGACGATAGTAAATAAAGTAGAAACATATTTTTTAAGAGTTGAGTGTTTCTGATTAGGAAACAATGAATACTTTCAACAGAAAATGATTCAACCTTTAGAAATATAATGAAAAACATTACAAGAAATAGATGAACAAAGCAATTTATGGATGTCATTAACTTTCTATGGAGATGAAAAGGTGAAGGATTCTAACCGTAAGCTAACTATAAGGAAGGGGATTGCAGATTGGGCATGGGAAAGAGAAGGAGGAATTCACATCTAGATCATAAAAAATCTCTAACGATTGGCTAAGACGTTGGAACTTTATTCCTGTGGAGGAAAAAATATTCAAAATGGCTATTTTCCACTGGTGAAATCAACCAGGAGGTTTATTTTTTAGAAAGTGAAAATTCTGAAGACATTCTGAACAATTATTTAATGAATGGTTCTTAACTGTGGGAGGGAAAACATACAAAATAGCCTTGTTATTTCAGTATGTTTTAGTTGCTGAAGTACAGATCTCAAAAATGCATAAATTATATGACTGTCTCCTATAGAGATGAATTGGTAAATTGATATGAGAAATTGCAAGTACATAACTTTTTATAAGGCACACAGCCATGTCTATTCTGAGTTGAAAGAGAAATAGCAAAAACAAGCAAAGAAACAAAAAGTGCTGCCCAAAATACATGGTGACTGTAGTAGGTGATTATAAAAGCTAAACATATCGAGAACAATTTATCTTTAAAGAAAAAGGTGAACTGAAAGAAAGGAAAATTTATAGGCGGAGCAATGCTTATCTCTACGTCCAGCTAGATCACAGGTATACCTCTCTGAGGATAGAAATCTGGTTTATACAGCTTTCGTTTTCTGTGGTTTAAAATTTCTCACAAAGCAGTTTGTTCATAAACTCTTCATAAACTAAATTACTGTGATTTTTGAGAACAGTGGATATCTTACCTATTCTGAAGTTTTTAGGCCTTGCTAGCTGACATGATGGTTTTTAGTATTTGCATCATTGTTAAAATGCAATAACCATCCAACAGATGCGACAGAACAAGGGGTTTTGCCCTAATAACACTGTTAACATCACAGACTGTAGAACGGAAGGACAAAAACAACCTACAAAATAGGTACTGATTCTTCTATTACTGCGAATCCCTGAGACATTCCCACAGAATGCAAGCCACACAAATGACAAAAAAGAAAAAGCCCTCTATGATCAAATTTGGAGAACTCTGTCTAAAATATTTTTTCAAAGGAGTAAATGTCACACATCACTAGAGAATTTGCGAAGACTCTAAGTAGCACAATTTCATTTTCTTTAAGTCCATTCTCCGAAAGCATTTGACCACATTAGAAACTGCTCCATTGAAAACATGTTGTGGTGCGGAGGAAACAGGGTCATGTGAAGATTAGATGTCCCAGGTAATGAATGTAAATTCAGACAGCTCTGCCCATTACAAGAACTGAGATACTGGGCAAATTACATTGATTTATTTAAGCATCTGTTTCCTTTGACTTACAATGTGGATGATAGCTACCTACTTCACCTCTATGATGTATGTAAATTTTGATGCTTAATGAACCTACACTTTGATTGAGAAACATATACACAAGTACATACACACATACAAGTTCATGCAGACACGTTACTTCATAGCTGGCAATAAGGAGCAGGTGAGCACACAGCCTCCTTTATACCGTATCAGCAGTCTGAACAGTCCCCTAGGTGCAATTATTTCAACACCTACTTAATATCTTCATTTGATTAATTAAAATGTAACTCTACTACCTTTTACAAAAGTGAAAAAAATGGTTATTATATTCAAGGTATTCTGAAATATTTTTAAAAGCCCAATTACTCTCAGGATGAGTCAGCCTCTACAGTTTTTCATAGTGTTTCATTTTAAGCACATTTTTCCATCAGGTCACAATTACACAATGACTTTGCACATTGTCGGTTCATTTTTCTTTATACCACATAGCATTCAAAATGTACTTTCATGTTAGTATTCTTTAATCCTGAAAAATTGTCAGCTACCGTCTATACACACATACATCTTACACACCCCTAAAACTTTTTTCTGTGTATTTTCTTCTTATATTCTGGATGATTTCTTCAGAACTATATTCTGGCTCAAGGATTCTTTTATTTTATTGCATAATGTAAAGGTTTTTATTTATTTTTCTCATGTTTCACATTCTTTGGAGTTTATTAATAATTTTGCAGTTATAGATGTAGACACATACACATATATGTGGTATCTCCATATATGTTGACATAGATACATATATACATATATATATATTCACAAATACTTCAAGATTTCTCTGGAAGACTTGTTTATTGTGGCACAAAAAAAATTGGATCTATGTAGTTTTTCTCCTAAGATGTGTTTCCCTGAATTTTTTGAAGACAACTTGTAAGCGTGATATATGTTAATGTGCATATATGCATCCAGATTCTTATTTGATATTTGATATTTTCTTTATTTGTCTTTTTATAAACACAATATTTACCTTTGCATTTTAAACATATTCATCTGTTTTTATTGAAAACTTTTCCATAAAATTACTTTTAGAATGAATTCAAATATTGGTTGTTATTGTTACTGATAATTCTAATACTTAAATACATTTGAGCACTTTGTAATTAGATACTTATTTTAATTTTATTTTTCTATATTTGTTATCCATTTCTGGATTCATATTTGGCAAGCTTGCAGCTTCTGTTTATTCAGTACCTTGTGTTTCTTTTGATTCTGGCGCAAGAGGATATTCACTTTGATTTTGTGCTCCATTTATTTATTTAGCATAAGCTTGAAATAGAAAAATATATATGAATATACACTAAGTTATCTTGTCTAGAGTACATGACCATTTCAATGTAACTCATGGCATTATTATATAATCATTATTAATCATATAAATACATAATAATTTTTTTTTCTGTTTTAAGCTAGATGTTACTTAAGCCAACAACAACAACAAAAAAGAGATTTTTCCGCATGCTAGACGCAGGATAGAAAACATACATGCAAACCTTTGTTATGGTATTTTTGTCCAAGTACAGGATTGTATAATAATTACTGTAACTCACAAATTTGTTGTGAGATTAAATACAATATTGGGACAAAGTGCCCAGAACAAACACAGAATGCATTAAGCACTAAATAAAATGAGATCATTATAATTATTTGTTACACTTGGATTGCCTCTTGGTAGTTCAAAACATACTTACGGCTATTTATATAGACAACAAACATCTAGCTTGCTTGTTAAAACCACAATTTGGAAATCAAAATCTCCCACACATAGAACTATTAAAGATACGTATGGGGGGGGGGATTTTAAAAATGATCAAATTTGTGTCTCTTCAGTATGTAAGAAGTTTGGTTGCCAAAGAACAAAGCATTTGGCCCAAGTTACACAGATAATGAGTGAGATAATGAGTTAAATTCTGGATTTCTGCCTGTAAGTTCCATTTTTATTTTAGCTATCATTTTCTTATTTATAGAACACAATTCTCACTAAAATCCATTGTTTTAAGAGCCATCTGGAGTGAAGATTTAGAATGGAGATTAGTATCAGACTAGACAGATACAAAATAATGCCTCACCTTTCTCCCTGCTTCTGCTCCAAACTCCCAATTTCATCAAGTGTGTGTGTGTGTGTTTGCCTGTTCCTATTTCCCAACGTTATTTTATACTTCAGGTATATTTTTAACCCCATTCTAGGCTCACAAATGAAGGACAGTAAAATTTCACCTAAATTCATTATGGTGAACAAGTGGGTCATTTAAAAATCTTCCAGAAGTTGTATCATGTGCAATGACCAAAGAAATATTGAAAAAAAAAATAAATACGAATATACTCTTTTATTCAAAATGACTCTTCTTGTATTCCAACTTTGTCTGATAAGGCAAACCACAAGGTGTATCTGCTGTCGAAGAATCAACAGTCGCTCCCCAGCAGTAGTCGATGTGCACTGGTGTGCATGACACCTGACATAACTCATACATACCTTCTCTGTGTGCTGACCGGCACTGATTATCACACTCCTCCCACACAGGAGGCATGGCACTGCTACCATTATGTTCCCTCCCTGTAACAAACAGATTTTAATTTTGACACTGATGAGCATGAGCCGGAAGCTGTTGCAGAGATCATTAAATGAACAGAAATGATTTGATTTTTTTTCCTGACTTCTGCAAATATTCTATATTTTGTGAAGGACACAACGTCTACATTACATCTAGAAATGTAAAGAGAATATAATGTGTCTTCTTAAAAGCAGTTATCTTGACAGCAGACATATCAGGAATGGACCTAAAATAGAACCTATTTGGGCACAGATATTCTGACAACATATATCCTAAACCCCCGCCCTGAAAGAGCCACTCTGGTCAAAGCAGGCCCTGCAGAATCAGTAAACCTATTGCAGTGGTTGAAGGTTGCTTCATTTCAGTACTACACATTCCTATCAGACCATAAATCAAATATTTCTTCTCTCTTCTAGCAGTAGCACTTATCAGAAGAAAAGCGCCTCATAAATAGTTTAAAAGTAGAAAATCTCGGACCCAGCGGCGTGGTCTAGTGGCTAGAGTCCTTGCCTTGAACGCGCCAGGATCCCATATGGAAGCCGTTCTAATCCTGGCAGCTCCACTTCCCATCCAGCTCCCTGCTTCTAGTCTGGGAAAGCAGTCAAGGATGGCCCAAAGCTTTGGGACCCTGCACCCGTGTGGGATACCTGGAAGAAGTTCCTGGATCCTGGTTTCAGCTTGGCATAGCATTGGCCGTTGCGCTCACTTGGGGAGTGAATCATCGGACGGAAGACCTTCCTCTCTGTCTCTCCTCCTCCCTGTATATCTGACTTCGTAATAAAAATAAATAAATCTTTTTAAAAAGTAGAAAATTTTGATAACTGTGGAACTCTAAAAAATTATATAGCTGCTTTAATTATCAACCTATGGAAATTAGGTAAGATCTACCACATCAAGCCATTGTGAGGGTGTAACATAGTAGAATATCACATTAGTCATGTAAATGAAGGTACTTCAAAGTGTGAAAGTAGAATTTAAATACAAATATATATGTATTTACATATGTATACATGTATACACACACATACATATACATTTGATGCATAACATTTTGAAATCAGGGCATAGTTTTTTTACATAATAGTAATTTTCTATGAGTTTTTTGAATACTGCATGAACCAACAAAAGCTGATCTTTCCAATTAAATAATCAGAGTTATTTGAAAGCTGCAGAGAGAGAGAAATTTGATTGCCTGGCTCATCCCCCGAATGCCCACCACAGCCTATCCCAGGCTAAGCCGAAGTCACAGAACAGGAACTGTCTGAGCTGGATTTCCCAAGTGGATGGCAGAGGTCAAACACCCTGAGACATAATGTCGTCCCTCCCGAGATGCACATTTGCAGGAACCTGAAATTAAAGTGGAGGCCCTGCTTGGAAACAGGTACTCTGAGAAGTGGGCATCTGAAGCAGTATTGTAACTGCTGAGCCAAAGTCCCACCCCCAGGATGTAATAATGAACACTTCACGCAATTGTACATACACAATGATTTAAGAGGTTGGAGGGTAGCGAATGGATGACATTGTTTAAAGACCCATAGGGTTTTTGTTTGTTTGTTTGTTTGTTTAAGTTTTTTTTTTGAAGGCAGATTTACAGAGAAAAGGAGAGACATGTTTTGGTTCATTTTTTAAGGCTTCTTTCTCAAGAATGTCTCCTCATGTGGTCCAGCTATCACAGACTTTCATCCCCTAAATCTACCCTCCTACTAGAAAGAGAGCTTAACTTTTGTAACAGTTTGAGTAATCTCCAGGGATAATGCCCATTGAAAAGATTTAGAAGGTCTTGCTTGGATTTGAGTCAAAAGTGTATAATTGGGAGCACAGAACAGATGATTCCCCAGAGAAAATTGAATAAAGTGAGGATGCTCATCAGACAAAAACAACAGATGCCCACTGCATGCTCCGATCTCCATCACTGGCGACATCCTGGACATTGGCCACTCCAGCTTCTTTCCTTTGGGGACTGCTTTGCATTTGGAGACTGCTGTTTTCAAAAGTCATATTTGACTGCCAAGTGTACAATTACTTTTAAAGTCAACTCAGAGGGCTATATTAAACCATTTATGCAGCTACAGGTGGCTCATGAACAAAAGTAACAAACCTTACAGACAGAATCTGACCTTGCCAAATCCCACAGGAAAAGAAAAGCATTTTATGCACAAAGTTCAGCTGTATTATAGTGTAGCACACAATTGCTTGTGAGCTATACCAAATATCATGCGATTTATAAAATGAAGTGTGAGATTTCTCTTAGAAATTGAGCTAACAACTATTTTCACATTTAATGCTAGTTAAAACTAATTGTTATAGAACAATTTCTCTACACAGTGTTGGAAAGAAATGTGTGATTTCTTCGTGGTGATTATTTTACATAATTCAGTATATTTTTACATTTAAACTAATTTTCTGTAGGGAAATGGCTTTGTTTAATTTTGGAAAATTTCAGGCATTTGATGTGAAATTTGATGTGAAATTCCCTTGATAACACACAAGTTACATGACCTTGGCAAAATTTGTTAACCACCAAAACCTCAATGAGCTTATCTGCAAACCAGGAACACCACCATATTGCCTGAATTCATGAGATTGGGCCAGAAGATCCTTTGAGCATTTTCAACATGAGCAAAATAAAAAGTTACAAAATATAAAAGAAACCTAAAGGCATAAATGCATCTATAGACTTCAATGAAAACTTTGATGATAAGAGATAAAATTCCATATAAATATTAATACAATTATAGAGAAATATTAACCTTATCATACTATCCAAATGTTTTAGGATAAAGAATTATGTTTCCACAAACCAATTTATTATTGTAATGAGATAAATGAAACATAAAAGTGGCTTAAAATTTATGAATAATGGAAATACTAAATATTTGCCGATCAAAATAAAAATAACAATAAGCTTTTGTCTTGTGTTTTTGCTCTAACAGTTATGAAAACTTGGTAACTGGTTACTGTTCTGTAAGTACAGTAGCTTAAATAGCTCTCCCTGTGTTTTCAGACATTGAGACAGCAGAACAAACATTGCGTAATTACGTAAATTTTGAAAAGCTAAACATAAAAAGATATATATGATTGAGCTGAGGGAGTTTTTGGAGGAGAGGCTGTGCTTTCCTTTTGCCGAACCAAGAATGAATATCCATGTCCATGGAAACTGCCCCCACACAAAGGCTTTGGAGGCCTAGAAACCTGGAGCCCTACTCGGTCTGGTCTCCTAGGTGTCAGCTTGACCATGGAAGGCCCTCAGCCCGCCAAGAAAGAAACCACCTCTTTCAGCACCAGAGGCATCAGGAGCAGGCGAGCCTGACCTTCACGTCTTGGTTACTCTTCAGGGGAAAGATGAACAACTTCCTTGCTTGACTCTTATTATTAATGCATGGCATCACATTCTAAACAGTTCCATCATCACAGTTGTCTGAACTCAAACCAGATGTCCTGTGTAAAAAATAAATAACCAGAGGCATGTGGGCACATACCTTTGATTTTTTAAATAAACTTTTCTGTAGCATCACTTCCATTAAAAAAAAAAAAAAACCATGAAAGATGAAGATGACTTGAACCTCAAACATGTGCAGCAGCAGCCAGAGGACCCTGACAGACGCTCCTCAGGTGTTTTACTTCTGCCAGAGAAAAATATCTTTTAAACAGCCTCATTCTGTTCCAGAGGCATTTTAAAACCAGTGTTTTGCCTGTTGAAAAAATCCTTATTTCTATAATGCTTGCTAAATTAGAAACTTTGTTGTAGTTTCTCTTATACTTTTGTTTTCTGCTTCAAGGCTCTTTTATATTAATGTTAGTTAAGTAGCCAAGGACACAGGCTTTGTTATCAAGTAGACCTGGGCCTCAGAATGCATGCTTCATGTGTGAGGTTTAAGGCTTGCACAGCTTAAAGAAACATTCCAGTTCCACTTCCTCATCTGAGAAAGATGAATATGATTTTTATCTGCTTTACAGAATTCCCACTGGAATGAAAGGAGGCAACATAAGCAGTGATTTGCAGGAGCCTCACATGAAACAAGCACATCATAAATATTATTTGTTGCATATGGCTGTGATTCTGTTTGAAGTGGTATTTCAGTGTATAGATGAAATGGTACATTCAATGCATCCACTGTGTGTCAGAGGCCATTCTTTAACTGTTGCACCTGCCTCCAAATAAACACAACTGTTATATCTCAGGAAAAAATGAAAAGAATGCCAACCCTCGGTACAAGCACACACACTGAGGTGTACATTGTTAAAGGAAACCAAGGTCACAGTTGTTAATATTGAAGAGCAATCTGGAAGACACAGATCCCAGTCAATGATCAGAATGTTCTAGGTGAAGCAATGGCAGAGTTAGCAAAATCCCTGCCTCCCGATTGACATCTTCCCCGGCCAGCTCAGCTCACTCTCCTGAACGCTCCCCATTTTCTAAATGTCTTTGTAATGTATTTACCAAAATACACTTCATTTTTTTTTCAGTTCATATCCTTCTCCCTTATTTAACTATTAATTCTTTAAAGATGATCAAAGTACAATCATCTTTTATATCCAGAGCTCAGCATGGATATAACAAATATATAATTAACCCTCAAACGAAGTAAATAATATGTGCAAAACGCTGCTTGGAAGCTGTCATCCTCTCTCCTTTCTTATTTTTATTTGAATTTTTGCAATGGCATGTTCTCACCTTGTACTTTGAAGCTCATTCCTCAAGGAAATGAAGAATTCATTAAGGAATCAACAGAAGGAGCGCATTTCCTCAGGATTGTGGACGGGGCCTGGAAGCTAGGACTCAATCTCAAGATTTTGATTTCACTCACATAGCATATGTCGTGCTTTCTATCAGCAGAACCATTTCTGTTAAACGTTTCCTTCACAAATGTGACCAGGCTACACAAATGCGTGGGATCTCTAAATTAAGCTTCTAGCATATTGGCAGAAATGTTGGTGGCTCCTTCCCATCTGAGTCTTTCCTGGAATCTCCCACATGTACCATTTTCATCATCCTTTCCAAATGTAAGGAGTGAAATAGAAACACCTGTCAGTTCAGTTGACATAATGCTGAAGGATTTAAATATGATGTGAATTACAGAGAGAACACATTTCCTTTCAACCTCAAAAGTCTTTTATTCCTGGGGAATAGAGCCTTTCTTTCTCTAATTTTAAGTAGTAGCCATTTTTAACACTTTCTGGTTTTAAAAGCATGCTGACATTTTTAACACATACTATACCATTTCAGAATAAAGGGCACATCTGTGACTGGTACAATGGGACAGAAAGTAGCCAAGGGAAGATAAAAGTCCCATTTTAGTGGCAGATCACGCTCTCCCTGTCCTCAGTACCAATTACCCACTCTCCAGCTCTTGCTCTCCAAACGTTTGTTGCAGTTTCCTCTACCCCATCCAGTACCAACGGACAAAGTTTGTGGGAATTGTTTGCCAAAAGTCCAATTTCACTCATTTACTTGCTATACATCTTAAGTACTCATAATATGTCAGCATCATATTTCATAGACCAGGAATTATTTTTTGATAGAAAAGTGATTTACTATAATTGTTTAGTAACCATAGTGAAACTCATTAAGTAACAACAGCTTCTTTTGGCAAAATGTTTCTTTTCTAAACATTTTCTTATTTTTTATTTATTTTATTTTATTTTTCATGATAGAATACCATATGTTCAGGAATTTCCCCCTTTCACCCTCCCAACTTCCCCAGCTCCCACTGTTTTCCTCTATATGGTTACAATAATATAGTCTTTCAACAACAGTCACAAGTCCATCATTCTTCTATGTAAGTATATTGTGACATTGTAGTTATAGAGATGGTAGAAAGTCCAGCATCCTCTTGGCAAGATACATATGTAACAGTTTCATTGGGAATCTATCTGTTATTTGGCAGTAGAGATGCATACTGCAATGTATTTTCAAGACCAGGAATTTTCAGCAATAAGTAGGCATTAACAAATGACAACATAATAAACACTGCAAACAGAAAAGACAGTATCTGAAAAATCTTTGTCCAGGCTGTGATCCACACACACTTGCTTGTGAGCCTCGGAATACATGAACACATAACATTGTAATGCATTTGAATCTTGTGAAAGTTAGCCTGTTTGCATCAATTCCTGCCTTAGAGATACGGCCTTTCCTAGCCAACCCTACAATGAACCCCTTCAGTAAATTTCTTATAAAAGCAAAACAAAACAAAAAACCCACGGGTTCTACTCTAACATTGAATTCTGATAGAGAGTATAATTTGTGTTTTTAAAAGGTTTATTTGTTTATATTGCAAAATCAGATATATACAGAAGGGAGGAGAGACAGAAAGGAAGATCTTCCATCTTGATGATTCACACCCCAAGTGTTCTTAACGGCCACAGCTGCGCTGATCCGAAGCCAGGAGCCAGGAACTTCTTCCAGGTCTCCCACATGGGTGCAGGATTCCAAAGCTTTGGACCATCCTTGACTGCTTTCCCAGGCCACAAGCAGGGAGCTGGATGGGAAGCAGAGCTGCCAGGATTAGAACCGGCGCCCATATGGGATCCTGGTGCATTCAAGGCGAGGACTTTAGCCACTAGGCCATGGCACCAGGCCCAAGAATGTTCTTGATTTTCTTTTTCATTTCTTCAGCAATGTTTTAGTCACTCTGTAGCACGTTATTTCACTTCATGTTGTTGTTAATTTCTATTTTTTTTTCCTGTTGTTGAATTTATTTTGTGGCTTTTCATTTAAGGAGATATATAGTAACTGTGTAATGGAGTGAGTCATCGAATGGAAGATCTTCCTCTCTGTCTCTCCTCCTCTCTGTATATCTGACTTTGTAATAAAAATAAATCAATCTTTCAAAAAATGATTTTTTTTATTATTCTTTGTCTTTAATTTTTGCAATGCTTTTCTGTAACACAGTATGACAACAAAAATTTCATAGAGACACATCAATTTACTATGACCTGCATATTTTGCAAAACTTATTCCCAATGAAAAAAAAGAAATATTAGAAACTGATAAAATTGGTATTTAAACCTCATCATTTGGAAATTGGTGAGGCAAACATTAAAGTAGATATTAAGCATTCCTGATTCATATTTTTAACTACCCGAAAGTCTCCTTCAAGGCCCTAAAACTACAGTTACTCATTTTTCTGAAGGATAGAATTTAACTACATCCCTGTGGAAGAGCCACAGCATGAACCAAGCAAGCATTCCTAGCAGCATCTACTTTCAGCGCAGAGAACACAGACTAAACTATTTTGGAAAGCAGCGTTAGTAAAATTTACTTTCTCTAGAGAACTTTTATAATTTATTCATTTCTAATATCACGCATCTATGTATTCTGTATGTCTTTGATTATTCGGGGTTTGTCTACTAGTTTTGTGAAGAGTTACATTTTGCCAATGACACATAATTACATGCTTATGTATGGCCAATGAAGGCTCAGACCAAACAACTATAAGCATTTTTTAGATTATGTTCTTTATCCTCTTCTGTTGCCAGAACATTGTCTGATTCAAAAGCTTCATTTATTTATTTTTTTAATTTATTTTGCATAGATTTACCTAAATAACTAATGTTTTAGTTTCTTTGGTTATAATTTAAAATTTTAAATAACATGAATTGCATGTGTTTCTGTGGGGGGTTAGAAAGACAGATGGGTGGCAGTAAATGGACAAAGGTTGCAGGGATTAAAGTGGTGGGATCGGGAGGCAATGCAATCTTCCCTTTCCACAACAGAAATGAGAAAGAGCTTTTTCCTCCAACAGACACGATTGCAGCTTTCTCTTCTTCATGCAGTAAGTCAACAGCACGATATTTCTGACTGTACAAGTTGCAGTCAAAGCAGCACAGTGGACTCTTGTTGTGTCTGGGAATGTTGGCAGGAGAATTACGTCCTAATGGCAGAACAGAAACCCTACACACTCGGGCTCAACTCTGTCCTAAGCCAACAATGTGATGACTTACCACTGACCATACTGTTTCTTACACAGTTTTCCATTGAAAGAACATAAAATAACATTTGCAAAATACACAGAAAGATTAGAGTTTCGTTGTAAATAACTGCCAAATGGAACTTTATTACTCATTTTTATATATTTAAGAGACATCCGGGGTAACATTTTAAAAAGATATTGTGCATGCTTTTCTTTCTATTCAAAAATGTTTTCTTTTGCCAAAATTAACCAAACCAAAGAGATTGCTTTGGGAAAATCATCAACTCATTCCTCTTGTATTTCCAACTCTGTTTCTGCGGGATGTTAAGCAGATGAATACAGCAGTAGATTCTTTCTTGCCAAATCCAGAGATCCCATTAAAATTCTCTTTCTTGACCTCTCTATCGGATTTGATCCTGCTAAAGTTTGTTATTCTTAAAATGCTTTATGTCTATGGCTTCAAAATAATGTTTCCTATTCTTCCTGCTGTGACGCTCACTGCTTCTTTCATTCTTTTCTGCATCTTTTTTCTTCACCTTTCTTCCTAGAAATGGGTTCTCCGTAGTGCACACTCTTACGTCCATCCATCTATTTTACACGTTGTTAACTCTATTGAGTATCAAACAATACACTTTGAAAATAAAAGACATGTTTCTTTATAAAGTTTCCAGTCTATTGGCAGCAACCATAATTAAACATGATAATGCATGATCCAGGAAGCCTATTACTAAAGCACCTGCCCTCGATTCTTATTCTGTATGCCATTTTTCCCAACAATCTCTGTCTCTGATATAAAGCTTTTTCCTGATTTTTATACCAGCTAAGGGTTATCTTATCTGCAACTGCCTACAGGAAAATCCAAAAGCAGCGCTCCATAGGCATCACACACCCAGCACTGACAAGTCGCAATGCTTATATTGTCCGAATGTCTCTACGCACAAATCACTTTCTCTCTGAATGTCTTTGTCCTTCTCTCGAAGGTTCTGTAAACATTTCATAAACGTACACTGCACATCACTAGTTTGAGTCTGCCCTTGTTTTTAAATAATGAATTCCGTGATTGCCTTTTCTGCATTAGAGCATGTCCCCTTTTACTTATCTCAGCCAGGTTTTTTTTTTTTTTTTGGTTATATCACAAATCATATCATTTTGTAGGGTCTAATGCATTTCTTAAGGGCAAAAATTAATCCTAAATTTATTTACATATAATAGAGAACCTGTTTTTTTTTTTTCAAATGATGCTTTTTTTTCTGCCTCATACGTGCTATGTCTGTTCCTATTGAGGAGACCAATATAGGAAAATGAGAATTTATGAAAAGCTGGCATTTACCCATGATTATTGCGAATGCCTTGACTTTTGTCATGGTTTGTTTAAATTTACCAGAAATTTCTTCTTGGATATGAAGTAAAGGAAATCTATGTATTTGTAGTGGCAAGTCTACAACGTTGAGCCCTGTATGGAGTAGAGAATATGCTGGCACTCAAAGTCTTAGCATGGAAGAGTCTCCTTGGCAAGTTCCCCTAAGGTTGGCTGATGAAGTCACTGCTATTTATTTACCTTGAATTGTCTTCTAAAATAATTATTTATTGCAATGTCTGTTTCATTTTTTAAATTCTAAGAGCATAATTTTGTTCTCTTTTTCATTTGTGCGTTAGTATAATAGCTGAGTCATACTCTAATACAAAGTCACAAATATTGATTCCTACACCTTGTTCCAGGAGTTTTATAGTTTTTATACACTTACATCTATGACTAATTGAAATTACATTTTTGTATGTGATATGAAGTTGGGTTATAAATTCATTTTTTCTAAAAAATAGTTATTCAGTTGCTCCAGAATCATTTTCTGAAGGCTATTCTGTCCTTACTGGATTGTTTTGGAAAAAATCAATTAAATGGAACTGTAAGATGTTGTTTCTGGACTCTTCATTGTACTCCACGATCTCAATTCTTGTTCTATGCCACTATCACACTGATTTTATCACCATTGTTTGTAGTTAAAAATACACCCTAGATGCATGAATATTCTAACTTGATTCTTCTTTTCCAAGATGGTCTGGGTTATTCTAGAACCTTTTTCTTTTTCACTTTAATACAGAATCAGCTTAAGCCTCTGCCTATGATGCTAAAATCCCATTTACTGGCTAGTTCAAGAGCTGGCTGGTCTGCTTCCAATCTAGCTCATGCTAATACACTTGCAGGAGCAGGTATCCCAAGCACTTGGGCCCCTGAACCAATGTGGGACACCATGAAGAAGTTCTAGGCTCCTGGCTTTAGACTGGCCCAGCTCCAGCCATTGCAGCCATTTGTGGAGTGCACCAGTACATGGAAGATCTCTCTCTTGTGGAACATTACCCCTGGATCTCTGCCTGCTTGGCCTGTTTTGGAGGTCATAGACTCACAGCACACTGTGTCTGTCCTTGGACAAGCTGTGCTAGGACTTCCTTGATAAGCAGGTGTGGCCCACATTACCTGCCAGCCCACCTGGCATACATGACCCATAGCCTGTCTGCCAGCCAAGACTATTATATGTGATATATGACATGATTGGAAGATCTAGAAAGACAGACATGCCTTCTAGCCAATGACAGTGCCGTGTTGAGTTAGAGGACTGTTGGGAAACACCCTTCTGCATTTCTCTGTCTTAGTCTACATGAGTTTGTGCTCACTCAGACTTTCCTGTGAAGCTACCAGTTCTCAGGGGTTTCCTGGCCAGCCGGTCCCTGTGACCACTGCGAGGATGAGGCAATGGTGTTCCTCAGCAGAAAGAACCACTGGGGACAGTGTGATCAAGCATGTTCATTTATTGTAGTGCAAGCACAAATTTCTAGGAGTCGCTTATCAAGGAATGTAAAACTGGGGAAGTGAGTGTGTAGCCTAGTGGTTACAATGTGCACATCCCCACATCAGAGGATCAGGTTACAACCAACTATTCTGTCTCATCACTCCTGCTGCCTGTCAAGGCAGACACAGGAAAACAGCAGAGCTCAAGTCTCTGGGTCCTGTCAACCATTTGGGAGAGTTCTAGTGAGGCCTTAACTCCTGGCTTCCTTAGGCCGAACCCTGGCTACTGCATTGAAGGATGGGAGCCCACACTCGCTAGCCCCAATTTCAGATAAATAAATGTGTATTATTACATCTCAGATTTTATCTTGTGCAATCTGTATGTCAAGCAGCATTTAACTTTTGAAATAAAACAGTGGCAGGCAAGGAGGGGAACATGTGACAAAGGTGAAGGACAAAAGGCTGAACAAGGCATTGTTCAGGTGTGTGTGTTGCAGTTCTAAAATGTTTACTAAGGTGTAATGAGCAAATCCTCAGCCTAATCTAGAGCTACTATCCTAACGTTTCCTATATATAAGAAATCCTAAAGATGAGATTTTAACCAAGCGCTGGTGAACAGCTTCTCCAAAGTGGAGGTATAAAGCTTACCAAACAACGTCTATATAACAGGAAGATGGTACGTAAGATGACCCCAAGCAAATGCTTTAACCCTATTGAATCTTATTTTTCCCATTAGCAGATAGTGCCACCTCCAAAGGCTTGTTAGGACAAAAGAGTTTACTCCCCTAAAGCACAGGGATTTCCTGAGACAAAACATGTGTTACAACCCAAGGAAAAATCAGTTAATATTTTATATGTTTTGAGGCCTGTGCTTTGATTTATTTTGAAACTGGCAACATAGATGATTATTTTAGAGAAATTTTTCTCCCTGTTACACATTTTTCCCTTTACAAAAATGAGCTGATGAGGGTGACAGGCCTTGCTACAATTTGAGAGTTATATTAAACAAATCCATAACTGAGAAAAACCAAATCTATGGATTGAGGTTTAACTTGTCTCCAATTGCTGTAAACAGACAATTTTTACTCAATATATTTGGAACCTAGACTTCTTTCCAGAAAAGTTACAAACCCTGGGAACACCAAATAGGTTAAGGGAGGTTACAACGTGGGGTGGGTGACATCCTGATAGGAAGACAGATGCCTAAGCAAAACCATCACCATGTGCAACCTGTGCCAAGTCTTTCTGAGATGGTAGACATTACAAAGGAAGTGACTGCCCATGAGTTGACTTATTAAACCATAACTTAAAGAGCTACATAGACAAACTGCAGCAACTGGCTTCTCTTCAGAGCATTTAATGACCGTAACTAACATGTAGCAACAGGTTAACCCAGCCTCGGGGAAGGTAGTGACCCTGTGAGTGTCAGTTCAAGCCCCAGCTGCTCCATTTCCCATCCAGCTCCCTGCTGCTACACCTGAAGAGACAGTAGAAGACGGCCCAGACTGTCTCACTGCATGAGGCTCAGAGGACATTCCTGTCTCCTGGCTTTTGCTTAGTCCAGCCCTGGCTAATGCAACCATGCAGGGAGTTACCCAGTGGATGGGAATCCTCTCTCTCTGGCCAGCTCCATTTTTTTTCAAAAATAAAATAAAATAAGAATATTAAAAAACATGACCCAAGCCCTAAACCAATTTCTACCATTAATTGACTATGTGACCCTCAACTGTAAAACTCCAGTTTTCTGTGTGAATTTTTGGGTTGCTTCCAGTTTTATCAAACAATTTTATAACTGCATTCCTTGCTATTATACCTGTTCAGATATCCTCTTTAAATAATTTGAAATTTAGAGAACTTTATTTGGATTTATTGAAGAAAATTAACATTGCCTAATGTTGTGACAGGGTCACAGACCATTGCCCAGAAATGGAGAGTTCGACAGACCCTTTATAAGCTTGCAAAAACCTGCTTGTGTTTATGCTTTTCTACTTCATGAAAGATGTTTCAACCTTGTCACATATTTTTATAAGGTTAGGAAGATTAGCATAAGCAGAATGAAAGAACCAGCAACATTATAGCATGAAAATGGAAGGCCATGAGAAAGCTTTCTGAAAGGAAATGGATTAACAGGTTGTTTAAATAAATCACATTTGAAAAATTAATCAACAAAGTACAAAATAATGACCAGCCCTAGGATATTTCCACTGCTTGAGACAACAGATTACTCTTATTTCAAAATCTCTATCATGAAAATACTTAGGCCCCTGTGACCTAAAGAATTTTCCAGTCAAGACTTAAGAGCAGAACAAAGCTTACAGTGAAATAGTTTCAACTGCCAGAAAATAGTTGGGAAACTGACAAGAAACAAACTGCTTGCCAAGTTCAGAACTGTCAAAACTTCACACACAAAAAGTGGATATTTTAAGCAAGCCATTATTTGAGGGTGGAAGGGAAGGGGAGGGGTTGGATACTGGGGTTCTTCCCAACCCTGAACATCAACTTTGGGTTTTGACCTTGTAAGGCAGCGCTATTTGGAATAATGATTTTATCAAAGCACCGCATTTCCAAAAGCTCATGTCACTTTTCTTTTACAGTCACTCATCTTCCTAGCAAGGAAGAAATAAAGGGTTCCACAGGGAGAACAACCCTGAAGGAGCCTGGTTGTTGCTCTTCCAAGCCACGCATCATCCTGTCATCTGTTTTGGGGTCCAGGGAACCCCAATCCCTGGATACAAGCAGAGTCCATCAGACAAGGATATCGTTGTTCTAATCACAACATCATTGCATTGCTTCTCATTTCCATTACAAATGTTCATTGACATCTCAAGGAACATTAAGCAAGCTTAGTTTGTCCACCTGAATCTGCTTTGTGTTTCCTTTTAAAAGAAAATCTTTAATTAAAATGCTGATTAATTTAAAATATGGAAATATTTTATTTTGCTTCTGGGGGCTTCATGCCTTAAGCTGTGAGATATATATATATATATGTATTTTTTTTTCCCTAGGGCCAGGGGTATGTCCTCTTATTTTCAAATGTGAAGCATTAAAGAAAAAGGACAAGTGCCGTTCAATTGAATGGACCAGGAATGTGATGAACACAAATGAACCCCAAAGAGGAGTATCAGTTCTGTGGACCGTGAACCTTTGCAAATGCCAATGGCTGGAGAGATTGGAAACTGACCTTCAGGTATGGTAGGGAGTAGAGTGGGAGAATGAGGAGCCAGGAGAAAGAGAAAGAGCCAGTCACAGGAACTTGATTTAATTCTGAGAGTAATCCGAAGATATTTAAGGATTGTAAATAAGTGCTTTTTCAAAAGAACATATGATTTAAGACTGCTACTGCATATCAATACAAGTGCATGCCTAAGTGTATATGGGAGTTAACAGATACCGGATATTTATGTCGTGCCAGATAATAAACAATGAGCTTTAAATTATACCCTGTGAACCCAGCACTGTTGTTACACCTCTTTACAAAGAAGCAGGCACAGTTCAGTAAGTTAGCTAAGGAAACATGATCTTGAACTCCAGTGACATGATTAAACCATTCCAACCTTTAACCACTGCGCTATACACAATTAAATCAGTGATTGTATGTTATTTTAAGGTCACTGATGTTATCCTATAGGCACCATAGAAATTACACTCCAAGAATTGATGCAAAATTTACTATGCTTCTGAATCTTCTTGGCAGACATGATTACTAAGGATACTGATTTCTGATTTTGCACTATTTTTCCATTTGCTAAGGTGTAAGGGAATTCAGATCGTCCACACTGGGGAGGCAGCCAGAGAAGAGGAGCTGAGGATTGCTGGTCCCTACACTGTCGTCCCACTGGGACCTGAGCTGCGCTGTGGCCCAGATGCAACACCCAGACCTCAGCTCCTTTGGCAGAGCTGCAGATGCCAGAGAGGTCCACCATTTCAGAGCCTGCTCTGGCTGAGAGTGGCCAACCTAGCTGCTAGCTCCATCCCTGAGATAGCCTTTAGCTCATCAGAATGTCAAAATAAAATTAGTACTGCAGATACTGTGATGCTTATCATGCATCCGACATCATCACACCTTCAAAATTTCCCAGAAAGGGGCAAGGAAACGAACAGTACTTGGCCCTTCCATGCTAACTCGTCTTGAATATTCAATTAAGCCTTGCCCCAAATACCATTCCCTCCACCCCTAGATTACATAAAACGATGTGCCCCAAACCCTGTTCGGTGTTACTGTGTGTCTCCTTTGCTAGCTGTGTCCTTTAGCATTCACTTTCACTGATGTTTCATCCTTGAATTCCTCCTTGTATCAGAGACAATAGCCTGGACCCAGATAGAAGTCACTTCACAGCAGGTGTTTTCTGATGCCTTCCATGAATTTTCCTTAGCACCTCAGAATAATGGTGATGATGAAAAAAACAACTAACATAGTTAAAGCAAAATATTTTCATCTGAAAATCTTTTCACTTTTTCTTCGAGTGACACACAGATTCGGTTGCAGGGTCGGTCTTTCTGTGTGTCCTAGATATGAGTCCCCAAAACTTCTTACTTTCCTCTTCAAAGTAAATCACAGAGCCAATCTTACCTTCAACTTCAAATCCTCAGCTCCTTTGAGGTTAATGAAGCAGGTATGTTCAGCTGCTACTCCTCCTTGCTAAATTTTTCAGTGATTTACCTGAAAGCTCTCACCTAGTGTGCTGCCCCCTTTTCATAAACTAGCAGTTCCTTGTGCCTTCCCTCTTCACCCAGTTTAGATTCTACGGTTCATTTTTAAATTACAGCAACAAATTTCTTACTTGACCCCCTCTGCCATCACCATACTTGTCTAGAAAGCTCCTGAAAAAACTCCCTGTGTTTTTCCAGTTTCTGATACTTAAAACTAGACAAAAAACACAGTGCTTCAAGTTTTTTTTTTTTATGATTTCTTTTATTTTTACTGCAAAGTCAAATATACAGAGAGGACAAGAGACAAAAAGGAAGATCTTCCATTCGATGATTCACTCCCCAAGTGATCCTAATGGCCAGAGCTGCGCCAGTCTGAAGCCAGGGGCCAGAAATTTCCTCCAGGTCTCCCACATGGGTGCAGGATCCCAAAGCTTTGGGTCGTCCTCAACTGCTTTCCCAGACTAGAAGCAGGGAGCTGGATGGGAATTGGAGCTGCCAGGATTAGAACTGGCTCTCATATGGGATCTTGACACGTTCAAGGTGAGGACTTTAGCCTCTAGGCAACCACCCCAGGGTCACAGTGCTTCAAATTGTAAACACCAATATCAAATGAACTTTAAATTCCTCTTCTGCATCCGGTAAGTTCCTACCCTAGCCCGATACTTCCCCAAGATTATTTGGAAACTTACACATGTCTGAGCCCTACCTCAGTCTAGGGGAAACCAGCTCTATGTGTGAGGCAAAATATACCACAAGTGTCTGGATTAATCTAATGCTTAGCCAAGGTAAAAGAAACAACCTTTACCACTTTGAACTATGCATTTGGCCTTGAGAAATGACAGTCATTGGTTAAGAATGCTTTAAGCTTCCAACAGCAATTTTCAAAATTCTATCAATTTATCCTCAGATTTTCCAACAAATCTGTCCACTTCTCACTATCCTCTCTACAATCTTAGCCCAAACTATTCCCATCCCATGCCTGATTGCTAGGGCTTCCCGTTGGCCTTCCCGCTCTGCATCCAGACCAAATTTAGAAATGTTAAAAATACTACCTTCTCCCTGACAGTAGGATGCTGGACTCTGACATTGTCCCATGTTGGGAAACACTTCAATAGCCTAATGGTGGAGTTATGATTGTTCATGAAGGACTATCCATCGTTAATACTAGAGCAGAAACAATTGGGAGTGGGTGGGTATTGGAGAAGAGGATGGGAAATCCCAGAGCCTATGGAACTGTTTCATAAAATAATAATGTATGTGTGTGTGTGTGTGTATAGTTAAACATATTTCCTTTTCTTCCAACACCTTCTCCACTATACAGACATCTACTCTGGCTCCTGTTTTATGGTTACAGATGCACTGCCTGTGAGTACTGGCTGTATTTGTATTAATTATAACCAACAGTGCTTTATTTTATAGGGCATATTGTCAATTTCATAAGGCAATTCTACTGATTTATAAAAAAATGTTAAATAAGTTGGCTGCTATGGTGCAGTGTACTAAACTGCTTCTTACAATACGGTTTCCTATATCTACACTCTCATTGGAGTCCTAGTTGCTCAACTTCTGATCCAACAGATAATAACACAAGTACTTGGGACCCGGTACATATACAGGAGACCGACATGAAGTTCTGGCTCCTGTCTCGAGCCTGGTCCAAATCTGGAGCTTAGGGTCATTAAAGGAGTGGACTACCACTTAAAAGATTACTTTCTGTTATTCTGCTTTTCAAATGAAAAACTAAACATCAAAACATAATATTGTCAAACATATTAGAAACACCTGAGAATGCATTAGTTATTTTTCTCCATATATAAAGTGAGTGTTCTTGTATGCAGCAGTTCACACATAATTAACCTTCCTGATAGTCAGATAGATTATCATCTATCCTGTGATATATCCAGGACTACACACACTTCAAACTAAATCTCAACCTGGTAGATGGATTATCCTCACAGATCGCTTCTACTTTGACACTTTGATAAAAGTAAATAGACATGCATATCATTTATATTAGTCAATTCAAATGGATCATCTTTTGGATATAGCAATCCTTTAACTGAAATTACTTCCAATTTAATTTACTCATACATATAATTATATTCTACATTCTTTGATTTATTATTTCATTAACTTTTCATTAAGCTACTGAACCTGCTAAGTTTTATTCTCTCTTATATTTTAAATTTAAAACTTTGTGAGCTTGATTCACTTGATTAGAGATTGGTAAATTATAATTTATAAGCTAAATAAACCCATGTGTTATACCATTTTAAAGGTTCTAACATTCTTATATACTTGTCAATATATAATGAGAGAGATATTTGGCAGAAACGCTATGTAGCTCACACAACCTAAAAAATATTTACTCTGATACTTTTTCAAAAACATTTACTAATTCTAATTCAATAATACTCCAGCTGCATCCTATAAATGTGCTATGTAGTATTTTCATAATTATTTGATTATATAATCTGCCATTCTATTTTTGTCATGTAAAATTACTCTATACTGATCTCAAAGTAAATGTATCTGTATTTTATATTTTAATTCATTGTTACCTTTAATTTAATTCTTTGTGGTAAGATGGTTGCATCTATAGTAGCAACTATTGGACAGAAGTCCAAACTTTCCTTAAGACTTTTAACATTATAAATATGGTGCTTATCTAGCCAGAATCTACTGCCATTAGGTCTGAGGGTCACACAGATCTATTTTGAAGTTGTAAGATACAAAATCTGGTATTATTTTCAGTGTGGGACCAGTGCAATGCACTCAGCTCAGTAGATTTGCTCCCAGTTCAGCACATGTGCAGCTCACTATTGTCCCTGCAGTCTCAAAACGTTTCCCACACTGTACAAAATGGCACCTGATATGCCGATATGCCACTCATGGTATTCTTGATCTGCTGGCTGTTAGGTCTGGGGGCTACCCAGAACTATTTTGGGTGGAACCTGTAGGATAACACATTGCTGCAATTCATTGAGCCAGAAATGAGTTTGCTCCCAGCTTAGTGCATACATATAGCTATCCTATAGCCTTTGTTTCCCTGTACAAGAATGATGGCCCAGTTTGGCTCTACGGGGGACTTAGGCTGTGAAATCAACCCTGTTTCTGCACCACCTGTCTTGGTTCTGCTGCTCTGTCTCTGCCCCTGATCAAATCAAACAAGCCAGCAGTGCAGACAGTTCTTTATTGGGGTTTGCTTCCTGAGCTGGTGAACTCCCCTACCCACATGGTTGCTGGTCAAGTTCTGGCTGCCAGTACTGTTCAGATCATTGCTTGCTGAATGCCACTGGGATATCTGGCCACTGCAACACCACACTGTTGTCTCTGCTGCTTTCCTGTGTCTGTTGGTCTCCAGGTGCCCCTCTGCCAGTGATTTGTCCTCTTGTATTTCCCTTCAATGTGCCCTCTCTACTTCACCCTGTCTAATGTTTCTCCATCTGTTTAAATATATCCTCACCCTTTTCCACCACATTGTTTCTCCTGAATTATGTACCAACCGCAATAAGTAAAATTGGATTGCAGACCTGTGGGTGACATAGCTTAGAAACCTGTCCTAAGGAGAGAAATCTGCTAACCAGCAGTACCATGATCAAAAGCAAAAGAAGAGACAAAGCAACAATGAATACTACCGAAGACTCCAAAATACTTGTTATACAGCTTTTTATCAACAACAAGAAGCATATGCAGGAATTTAAGGAATATGGAACATAGCAAATAACACTGAAACAAAATCAAGCCAAATTATTCGAGGTGAAGGATGCAATCGAGCAAATTAAGAAATCAGTTGAAAGTCTTAATAATAGAATGAAGGAGACAGAAGAAAGAATCTCAGAAATAGAAGATATTTGTTGTCACAATGGGGAGACAATCAAAAAGCTGGAAGCAGAGCTGGGTCAAGCTAAAAAAAAAAAAAAGAAAAAAGTATCCAATAATTAAGATATACTATTAAAGGGACAAATATAAATGTTATGGGAATTCCAGGAAGTGCAGAAAGAGAAGCTGGGTTTAAAAAGGCATTTAATTAAACAATAAAAGAGAATTTCCCTAACCTGGAAAAAGAATTGGGAAGAAACATGCAGGAGGAGCACAGAACTTCCAACAGGGTTGAACCAAAACAATCTTCATTATGACATATAATAATCAAACTCACTTCAATCGAACACGAGGAAAAGATCTTTAAATGTACAAATGAAAAGAATCAATTGATATATAGAGAAAAGTCAATTAAATTTACAACTGATCTCTCACAGGAAACTCTACAGCCAGAAGAGAATGGAGCAACATATTCCAGATTCTGAAAGGAAAACATTGTTGTCAGCCCAGAATAATATACCACCAAAGCGTTCCTTTGTCTTTGAAAATGATATGAAATTCTTACACAATAAAGATAAAACAAAATGCCTCTTCCAAACCTGCCCTACAAAGGATACTTAAAGATGCTCTCTTGACTGAGTAGAGGAATAAGCACTCACCAAAACCAAAGAAAAATGTGAAGAACATCCCAGTAAAATGACAGAAGACTAAATCAATGAACAACCCATTGCTAAATGACAGGATCAAATTACCACCTATTTATATTAACCCTGAGTGTAAATGGCTTAACTCATAAAACAAATGTCATAGATTAATAGACTGGATTAAAAAAAACATGTTTTTGTTGCCTACAGGAGATATATCTCACCAACAAAGATCAGTGGAAACTATATTTCATGGATTTTTTTTATTAATTTCATTTTTTCAAAACACGTTTTCCTCATTAAATTCTTCAATGACTCATAGATGATACAGCAGCATCAATTTCTATAAGAGGGTTCTTGATTTTCTTTTTCATTTCTTCAGCGACACATTAGCCATTCAATAGCATATTAGTTAACTTCATGGCAGTGTAAGTTTCTATTTTCTCCTCCTGTTGTTGATTTTATTTTGTGTGTTTCCATTTAAGGGGATGAATACTAACTGTGTAATGGACATTATCATATCAAGTGGCATTTTTTTTTAAGTTCATGGCATTGTAAATTCTGTTTTTCTTCCTATTGTAGGTTTTGTTTTTGTGGTTTTTACCTGGGGTGATGTATAGTGACTGTGTGGTGGAGACTGACTTGTCCAGATATGAGAATATGCTACAGTGTACATCTCTACTTCCAGATCAAGGATGGACTCCATGGGAAACTGTTGGATGTGTCTTGACAATAGGATATTGGCGTTTCTGCCAGTGGCCAAGCCCACAATGATGGACTTATAACTTTTTATGAGGAATTATGCTAATGTAATGATATGGGAGAACTCAGTGTGTGTCTGTGGCGGAAGAGGGGGGATTAGTGATGGGATCAGGGAAATCCCAGGGCCTATTGAACTGTATCCTAAAGTAGCATTAATTGTAAAGAAGTGGATATCTGGACAATAAGATGCTGGACTTTATGCTAGGTATATGCTTGCAATGAAAGAATCTCAACTGAACTTGAACTGAGGTTATGCAGCAAGATGGAGGAATCCACTATGGGGGGAGGGGTGTGGGAGGGGTGGGGGAAATCCCCAGTGCCTATAAAACTGTATCACATAAAATAAATTTTAAAAAATGCAAAAAAGGAATAATAGTACAGATTTTAAAAAAAGAAGTGGATAAGCTTTTAATCAGGCAGAAGTTATAGTGCTGCTGGCCTTAAGTTCAATGTTAGTGATTCTGTAACATACATTAGATAAGGTGTTCTTAGCCAGAGTCACTCATAAAACAATATTATGTATTGATTACCTGCCAAATTGTTGTAATCACAGGCTTGCAAGAGCTTAATTCCATTTCTTCTAGATGAAACAGTTTAATACTTGCTAATTCAGTGTTCATATCAACATTGAGAGTGAATACAAAGAATTGATTCTATGATAATTTTCTTTCTTCTCAGAGTAAATCTTTTTTACAAATCCCTTAATGAAGTCTATTGGTTGAAAGTATGCTCTATTTTCATTTATTCAATTATATCTCTAATTTATCTTCAGTCTTGAAAGATAGTTCCGCTAAATGCTGAATTTCAAATTTATAACTACTTTTTCTTTGCATGCTAAAATGTGTTTTCCACTGTTTTCTGGCTCCCATTATGCTATTAAGAAATCAGCTATCAAGCTAATTGGGTTCTTGAATAAGTAATCTATTATTTTCCTCCTTGATCACTTATCAAAATTTTTTGGTGATTTTGAAGTTTATTAAGCTTCCTGATGAACATGTTTAATCAGCCCTGGAGAAATGAAAAAGGTCTAGTTTTTTTTTTTTTCTTCTTAGCCCCTTTGAATATTCATTCCCTCCACTTTCTTTCTTGGAGACTGATGAGATGCATTGTAAAACTTCTCAGTCTATCCTTCGTATCTCTACAATTTTGTAGCTTTTTAATTTTTTTTTGTCTATACTTAATTATGACTGTTGTCTTCAGAATGGTTTTCAAAGCAGCAGTATTCTTATCTGTGCTATTCCAAATTCTAATGAATCACGGAATTTCTACATTCATTATAATTTATAATAATGTCCGGCATAATGTCAAAGTTTTGTTTAATACTCACAAATGCTCTGTCAATTTTCATATTCTCTTATTTCACAGTTACTTTTAATTCGCAAATATGGGACTTTATATTTTTTTCAGTTATTTCTGTCATTGGCTATTTGGATAGTTCAGATTCTTTTGTTTGCAGCTCTATCTTATGATTTTTATTTGTTTTTGTAATCCTTCACCTTTATCTATGATAATTTTTTTAATCAAGACCTTAGTTGTTTTCTTTTAGTTAGAATTTGCCTTTTGCTCTTTTAGACATGCAGAAAGACATCTGACCTGAGATCAGTTTAATCTAAATTTGAAGTTAAATCCGTGCCTTCATCAGTTTGGGCTGCTCGAGAAAAGTGTTGCAAACTTACAAATTACAAGCTATTTCTTGAAGTTGCAGAGTGTGTCTGTTGAAGGGCAAGGTGCCAGCAGGCATCATTCCGATGAGGGAACACGTTCTACTTCACAGGAAGCTGCCTCCTGCCGGACCTCACTTGGCAGGAGGAAGAATACTTCCCGCGGTCTCTTTACAGGGATACTCCATACATTCAAAGGCTCTGTCCTGGTAAGTTAATTACCTTTCCAAAATCCCTCCTCAGGACATGAGCATATACAATGTGGGTTAAGGTTTCAACAGATAGATTTAAAGGGTTAGGGGAGAAGGAGCACAAACACATAGATCCTGACAACTCACAAACTATAGATCCTTGTCCTAGAGGAAATGCCCTGGGGTTAGATTGCTGTTTTCCCATTCTACTCCAAGCAAAGGGTGGTATTGGTACATTTTTCTTCCATACTCCCTACAAAATAGATTTCTGTAGATGACAACTTGGTTAGCATCATTCAATGGACCCTAATTTATGTAAAATGGAAAATATCTTAACCATTTAGAAGTAAGTATAAAAGGCCCTCGATGACTAAGGCATGACCTCAAGACACCCTGGATTCAATATTGTGATAACTCTCCATACCCTTCTGACTTCAGCTTTTCTTGTTTCTATGTTCCCATAAATGCAAAAACTCCAATCTGTACAGTATTTCTGCTACAAAGCCAAGAAGAAAAACATAACTCCAACCTTCTGTTTAACATTTTTTATATTTCATTGTGATAAGAATAAAACAAGGGGGAAATAACATAGTAATTTTACTTCATCATTATGCTGTTAAATTAACCATTTTCTCAAACAAAAAATAACTAAGATACAATGTTTAATGAACGTATAATCTAATATAGTCTGCTTCTATGTGAAGACATAATATTGTTTCACACTAGCAAGTAATACATGTTAAAAACATAATTGTTCTCTGCAGAATTCATGTTAGTGCCATAACCCTCACTCTATATATTTTTAAAGATTTATTTATTTTTATTGGAAAGTCGGATGTACAGAGAGGAGGAGAGACAGAGAGGAAGATCTTTTGCCCATTGATTTATTCCTCAAGCAGCTGCAGTAGCCGGAGCTGAGCCAGTCCAAAGCCAGGAGCCTGCAGCTCTTCCAGGTCTCCCACAGGGGTGCAGAGTCCCAAGGCTTTGGGTCATCTTCAACTGCTTTCCCAGAGAAGCTGGAAGGGGAAGTGGCGTCGCTGAGCTACCGTGGCAGGAACAACTCTCACTATATTTTAGATAGGGTGAATCAAGAGCTTAAAATCAGTTCTGAAATACTGACAGTACATTTTTGCAAAAAAAAATTAAACCAAAATTTACTGTAATAAGCAATATCAACTTAAATTTACCTTCAGTTTGCTGGTGCATTTTATCTCAAGAAGCAAAAGTAACTGATATATTACCCCACAGTACTTTAACGTACTTTGTTTTTATTTATCCAATGATGATATCATCTTTATATATTTGAAAACTTACATATTTCAAGTGAATTTCAAAATTGTTCAACAGTATCACACACAGACAAAATGTTTCCACTTTTCATATCATTTAAGACATATATATCTAACATTGTCTGAAGACAGTACATAGCGAAGATATTAGCTTTTTAAAGCAGTCAGAATTTGGTATGTACTGATCTGATAACTGTCATATTTAAGCCTATCAATTTCAGGCAGCTTAAACACTTCTGTTATCAGAAATATGCTATATTTGCATTTCAAGTAAATATGGTATGAAATTAATTTTGTAATAAACCTTCGTTGCTTTCAAAAGTGACTACTTCAGTAGAGAAAATCCTTCAACTCTGTGGAGTTAGTGACATGATATATCATAATCAAATTTCAGTGTAGTCAAAAAACTTTCCAGCAAGTTATTTAAAATATAAGATTCCAAATCTTATTCACACTATTAAATTATATTTAAGATCAATCTAGTCACACGTTCCATTAGCATTTTCAGTAAATTATTAATTATAAATTTGTAACGAACCAATTGAGAGTTTTATGGCTAAATATACTGATGTTAATCAAGCTTTATTTTTATTGGTCATAATAAAGTGTTAAGACATCCCCTTATACTGCTCACAAATCTAACTTATATTTTCCTTTAAATATTCATTCAACCATCCTTGGAAAAAGCACAGACACACAGTATAAGATTTTAACTGTCATTTGTTCATTGACCTAAAAATATATATTAAAAAAAAAAAAACCTTTACAATTAGGACAGTAGATAGCGAAGTAGATAAAAAGTGTTCAAACTTATGACATTTGTGAATACCAATAGATATGTGAAAAATCAATCTGACACAAATTGCAGTCAACTTTGTATGTAGTTATACATATGTACATATTATACACATTATATATCTGTGAAGCAAATCAAGGGATACTGGAGAGCAGAATAAATGAAGGCTAAACTTTGTGAGCATAAATTTGCTAAACCTTGCTAAATGTCAGGTGATATGAATGAAGACAGCATGCCAGAGACAAGGTTCGCGAAAAAGAAAGCAGATTAATTAAGAGGTTAAAATTTTAAAAAGAAAGGTAAATACAGAAACAGTAGGTCATTTAGACATGCGGCAGCATAAACATATGTATATAGAAGCGAGAGTAAAGAGAATCGAAAATCAGAGCTCAAATTAACAAATGTCAGTCATTATGCTCTCAGAGGGAGGTCTAACCTGATGTTGCGTGTCATCTGGGACACGGACATCCTAAAGGAAGGAGTCGCAGTGCTCCACTTTTGATGCAATCCCCTCCCAATGCACATGGAAAGGCATCGAAAGATGGACCACATACTTGGGCCCCTTCCAGTCACACGGGAGGCCAGGATGCAATTCCAGGTTCCTGGCTTCAGATTAGCCCAACCCTGGCAATTGCAGCCATATCAAGAGCAAATAATTGATTCAGATTTCTATGTGTTGTATTTCTTTTGTTGTTGTTGATTAGGTGTTTGCTGAGTAACATACCTGATACGTCACCACATTCTCAGCCCTTAAAATGGTGTTTAGCGCATGATGGATGGTAGCAAAATGCAAATAAAAGTCCTAAAAATACAGGGAGAGAGGGAAATAGTTTAAGGAAATAAGGAAGAGGAAGATGTATGGATAATGCAGACACTATTACTACCCACACCGCTCCTTAAACTGATTCCATGAGTTCTGTCTAGGAGCTTTTGGGAAAATACGTAACTTCTACCTCAATTCAAAAATAAGCATAATCATATTTTCAAGGTTTCTGGATCAATATGATGGCAAATTTTATCTCCTCTGGATTTCTATGCTTCCTCATTTGACACCGTAACGTTAAATGTGAAAATGTCTCACATTCCAGCAGAGCCATAGTTCGCCTTCTCTCCTAAAGTGACAAACCTTCCCACAGTGCTATTTCCCTGGAAACTTTTCCCCACAGAGTGTCCTCAAGTTAACAACATCCAGATGGTATCTTCAAGTTAACAACATCCAATTAATTACAGATCCCTTGGCATATACATAACTTTTCTGTAGAAGGAAAATAGTCAATAGCTTTAATGAAACACGAACTGAAATAAAATAATGACCATGATACAGGACATTGCAGTCAGTATTCTCAGTGCAACTTTGTACACCTTCTTTAGTATACTCAAAAAAGAATATAGCAGAAAGATCCTTCTCTGTCCTTGTGATGATAAAGTATGGCATTATTGTCCCTCGGTCTGTGCAAATAAGCTTGAAAACCCATTTCTCGACTCCTATATGTTTGTGTTTGTGTGTGTGTGTGTGTGAACATCCCTTAGCTGTTTGACATCTTTCCAGAAGAGAAACATGGCATTTTCTGCCATAGGGATGTCTTAGTAAAGCAGGCCTTAACATCTGCTTTCATGCTGTCTTCAACTCTAATAACATGAACTGAATGATGGATACAACTTTAATGCTCCGTTAGGCTGAAGTGTGAATCCTATGCTACAAGTGAACATTGTGGAAAAAAAAAACCCTACTGAAGGATACTGTCCCTCTCTGGCCCATCACTCCCTCCCTCCCTCTCTCTCCATAGCTGCCTTTCAAATAAATAAATAAATTTTCTAAATATTAAATAAATAAAATGGGATCATTGTGTGTCATGGTGGATGAAGCTGCTGGCTGTGACGCCAGCATCCCGTGTTGTGCCAATTCAGGTCCCAGCATCTTGTTTCCAACCTGACTCCCTGCTGATGTGTGGTAAAAGGCAGCTCTACAGTTTGGGAGACTGGAGGAAACTCCCGCTGGTGGCTCTGTTCTGGCCCAACCCTGATCATCAGCAGCCATCTGGGGAGACGAGCAATGTCTTTCTGTAACTGATCTTCAAATAAATAAATAAGCACTTAAATAAAAAGAATGCTGTCTCTTATTAAATAGTAATAGAGGCCAGCCACTAAGGAAGTATGAAAAATGCTCAGACAACTGAGAACCAATCCTCCCACTCCTAGGAATATATCTAGGAATATATCCAAATGAAATGAAGTTCAAACACAAAAAGCAGCCTAAAATCTCATATTAACAGCAGAAAGATGGAAGCAACGTAGATGTTCATAAACAATTGAATGGACAAAGAAACTGTGGCACATCTACCGCATGAAATATTACCCAGCCATTAAAAATAGCAAAATCTTACAATTTGTAGCAAAATAGTCGTAAATGGAGACCATTATTGTATGTGAAACAAGCAGGCCATAGAAGGACACATGCCATGTTTTGTCTGATAAGACAAGCTTTATGCAAACTTTGAAATAAACAGATATAGGTAATCGAGTATACACATACATTCTCCCACATGAGCTGGATTACAGAGACTAGAGTACTGGGAAGATATACTGCAGCACGTCCATCTACTCCCAAATAAAATGGGACTCCCAGTGAAACTTAAATATATATCATTACAGTATAATACCAGATCTTCTACTTTTGTCTATTCCTACTATGCCACGATACACTTAAATAACAGAAAGCTAAATTTATAAATGTTACTAAGGGACTATACTACTGTGATAATTCAGGGGAAATGTCAGGAGGGAAAATTAGAGTTGGGGTGGGAGGAACCTCTATACCTATAAAACTGTCAAGGGAAATAATAATTAAGAGAGAAAACGTTTGTCTAAAATCTCAGAATGCGGTCTATGGAAGTCTTCAACTTGGCTTCGTGGCGACTAGCCTTTCACAGGAAACCTTATGGAAACGTTTGGCCACCTGCCATATTTAACAATCACTGTTGAGTACAATGTTTTACTCATTTGATGTGAATGCTTTTAAAATTATGTCTGTTATAAACATTTTAGCACATTTTATCTCCTATTACGTGAAGTTATATCCTTGAAAACATTCATAGTCCTATAAAAGACAACTTGCTAAATTTATGCTTTGTTTGAAAAGAGGCAGTAAAGAGTAGAAAGCCATGTTTTTCGAATACATTTTATATTACAAAAGTGTACCCACTTGCTTCATAGGCCTTCATTGAGCTGACCAATTGGACTCCCCTATTGTCTTTCCAAAGGCCTTATCGCCTTTAAACTTACAAAGGTATGACTAACTTTCTTTTCAAAAGCCATTATAATTCCAACACTCATTTTTTTACCACTGTCCAAGTCAATTTGAAATTTAAAATTTATCGCTATTCTTCCAAGAAAAAATAAACACCCATAAGGTTTAATTTATAGAATCACTAACTACACAACAAAACAGTGTGTCCCTCTTCTACCCAAACCAATGCAGTTGTATGCATTGTGTCCACATTTCTCCCATCTCTATAGCATTGCTTTATTCTACCCTGAGGCGACACTTTGGTTATTCCAACTGGTAACACCATTCTTCTCAGTCTTGCCGCTTCATGATTTTATTCTGGTACTTTCAGACGTTGCATTTAGAAATGAAGCAGTCGAGGACAGCCCAAAGCTTTGGGAACCTGCACCAGCGTGGGAGACCCAGAAGAGGCTCCTGGCTTCGGATCGGCATAGTATTGGCCCGTTGCGCTCACTTGGGGAGTGAATCATCGGACGGAAGATCTTCCTCTCTGTCTCTCCTCTCTGTATATCTGCCTTTCCAAGGAAAAAATAATAATAAAAAAAAATAAATCTAAAAAAAAATTTTTAAAAAAATGAACAGCTTTCAAAAAGGAAAATTTCATGTCTAAAGAGTGGGCTGTTTCCTTGATGCTGTAGGAGAAAGAGTACAAGAACCCTTAAAGGGAGTTTACGTAGTTAGTGTACTTCTCATTGAATTAGGCAACAGTCCTCACTTCAAAAGCCAGCAACTCCCCGGGAGCCTTGGCTGGATAGCTATTTTCAGCTAAAAATGATTCCTACAGTGGATTTCTTCCACTAATTATGCTTAAGAACCAGTTAATTATCAGCACAAGTTTAAAAATAATGCTTCTCCATGACTTCCCCGTCGCATGAAAGCCGCTTTGCACTTTAGTGCCACTGAGAACCCCATGATACTCACGGCAGTGATGTGTCCTCAGAGTCCAAGGGTCCTATCTCCCAAGACAGCTGAGCCGTGTGTTGAATGTCTACATGGGCAGCAAAACCAGCCCGTCTAAGAACCATCCTGCTTGATTTCTCGGCATTTTTTCAAGACAAGCCTCCAAGGCAAGGAAATTCTATATGAGGTTTTGAGCATCCCCACCCTCAGCACTGACAAGCTCTGCTCCCCAGGCCACTCATTGTCCTCGGGTGCCCCCAAAAGCCTAACACCGAGCAAAAGCAAAAGCACAGTGGTGGATTAGAATCCACATCAGCACTTTAACACAGCTCAAATTAGTTTAGCTACAGCTCAAAAAACACTTCATTGTTTCAGGTTGTTAACCACAATGTCTTATAACATGAAACATGTTTACTGTCATTTTGTAAGTCATTTCTTCCTGTACGAATATGGCAACAAAGAATTTCAAAAACACCAGTATGTGTTTGTTATCATGCACCAGCCAAAGCTGTCAGGCCTCATTACCTCCAAGACAAAAATTACAGACTAATGCATTAAATGCTCCAATAGAAACACGATGTGCACCATCTCTGTTTTGCAGTGATGGGCTGACACCAGCAGCCTGCAAGCTGAACTACAGCATCTCTCCTCCCCCTCTGCGACACACTGCACAGAAGTGGAGAGATGATAAACATCCAAGTCAAAATCCAATTGCTGGATTTATTGCCAGCAGGAACGCTGCTGTGCCTGTGAATGCAGGAAATTTGTTTTAACAAACCCCATTTCAAGGGGTCTGTCATGAGGCAAGCACGCTGCTCGGGTGAATATTAGCATATTTGCTCTCAGTCCCAATGCACCTCCTTTAAAATGGGAACCAGAAGTCAATTTGAGGTATCGGTTCTGATTCTATAAAACACATTATTCTCAATGGTTACACTATGATGTCATTCTGGCTGAAAGACATTCATTCCTTTTCAAGTATTTTTACTTTTCCAATCATTTTTATTTTGAATTACATTTGTTTCTCTCCAAGGCTTAACTGTTCAGACATTGGAGTCTGAAAAAAAAAGATGTTTTGCCTCTCCAAAGTGGAATGATGAGATCACATTTTAAAATCCACCACAGTGACAGGGAAAATGAACTTTCCTGCTCCAAGTTACTGATCTTTCATTCAAGCCTGGCAAACCAAGAACCTCAGATCTTTGCTTTGTGCCGAAAATTGAAGCTGTGGACTCCAGCCTCATTATCGTATGGTTAATGTATGTAGTTGATACACGGGGAATTCAGGCTGACATAAAAGGAATGCTAAACCCTGCACATACCACAAATAGGCTGTTCAAGCAGGGCAGAGAGAGCATGAGCCTCACTCTGGAACAGAATGACATCGTTTCTAGTGCTCACCAGGCCCGTGCCTGAGCATGAAGCATAGCCACTAGGGGAATTTATAAACTTGAAGAAGCCATGGATGCAGTGACTAAGATAAACCTTTGGGCACTTGCATCCCACATTGGAGTGTCTCATTCAAGCCCAGCTCCACTTCCACTTCTGCTTCTTCCTAATGCATACACCTGAGACAGGAAATGATGAGTCAGGCACTGGAATCCCCACAAACCACATTGCTTTTCCAGTTGTTGACTCAGGTTGGAGCAGCACTGGCTGTGTTGAAAGCATCCAAGGAGTGACCCAATATACTGAAGACTCATGAGCTTGTGCGTGTGTGTGTGTGAGAGAGAGAGTGAGAGAGAGACAGAGAGAGAGAGAAGAGAGCCCTTTAAATAAAATGAAAACAGGAGCTAGAATGTGGCATAGGGGGTTAATCTGTCACTGGTGACACTGGAATTGGACTCTACCTGGCTCATTCCCGGCTACTGTAGTCATCTGGGAGAATGATCCAGAAAGTGGCATGGCATGTTTTTCTCTCTCGTTTTCTCTATGTTACCTTTTGCAACAAATAAATAAATAAATAATACTTTTTTTTAAAGTCATGGAGTCATGGAAAATTTGTGGTAGAGCTTAGTTCATTAGAAAAAGTAAAGAGATGAATGTAGTATTCTCAGATGAGCACAGACTTCAGAGTGAGACAGCCCCAAATGTGGATCCTGAGCCTGCTGCTGACCGACTGCTTGATGCGGCTGCAGTCTCCTTTTCTGTAAAATGGAGGACAACAGTGCTGACTATCCTAAGGGGCAGCTGGGTGCCACAGAGAAGAATCAAGAAACAAAGGAAGAACTGTATTTTCAGAATGGCTAAGGGAAAAGTTCAGTGATACATGAGAACCCTGAAAGAACACTTGATGTTAGTGCAGAGACTCAAAGCACAGGCAGAGGGAGGATCAGAGCCCACGGAATCTCCTGCACTGGCTCAAGTTGCAGCAGCAGCAGCACAGCCCAGCTACATTCCATTCTGCGTTATCCATGACAGCCTGCTATCCTGCAACCAGCTGCTTCATGAGACTCAGCAATGCAGCAGGCTTCTCTCTGTCCTGCAGCGACATAAGGAAGTTCTCTATTGCATGAAGCTCAACACCGACAAAAGCTAATACCCAAACTCAGAGACTCAGGCCTGACAAAATCCCCTTCTGCGTCTCTGATCCGGCACAGACTACTGGGCGACCAGATCACAGGCCTGAAAAGCACCCTTGCGTGGCCTGTAGGACATGGAAGCAGAGTCCTCTGTATCTGCTGCCCTGAGGTTGTAGCTTGTAGTGCTGATTCACTGGAGTATGGAACACTCAGCAATGAGACCCGAAGAACCCTGTCTGCATTCCTCTGCTTTAGGCTGATGGTCCCTGGCCCACAACTCTATTTTGTGCACTCCTGTGAGACTTGGACAAGGATCTCTCAGTTTCTGCCAGCTTTGGGTTTGTTTGAAGTTCCAGGAACACCTGCACCACCCCTGTCGGTCCTGGGGAGGGCCCTATCACCAACTAACAGTCCAGACCTGCATCTGCCAGTACTCCATCCACTGTAAGCCTCCTGTGAGACCCGGAGTAAACCTGCTGAACCATTGCAGCTCTGGAAGTGTTACGGGGGCATGTCACGGTACACTAAAGTTACCTGAGTTCATCCTGTGAGTCCCAGGGAGGACTTGTTTGCATTCAAACTTTACACCTGCCAGTGCACAATGTGTAAATTACCAAGAACATGAAATAAAGTATGTGTTATAATCCAATGAAATCATCACTCACAAATAAGAGTATTTCTCAAACAAATAAAAATTTAGGAATCCATTATCAATAGGTCAACTAATGAGGAATTTGGAACAGAGGTCTGCAATTAGAAGCAACAGATCATGACAAATTTCATGCAAACATCTAACAATTAAAAATTCACTGACAGAGCAAATGAACAAAGAAAGAGAGACGAGACTAAAACCCAACCAGGATAAAAAAAATGCAAAACAAATAATAAGGAACATAGGGAAAAACAAAAGCAAAAGTGAACTAACAATCAACATAATCAACAAAATGACAGCAATGTGTTCTTATGTTTCAACATTAACTATGACAATAAGCAGATAAAATTTCCTAGACAAAAGATATGCATTGGCTAAAAGGATTTTAAAAATCTATTATTTTTTATTAGAAACTTTATAGGTAAAGATATACACAGGCTGAAACGAAAGTGTTGAAATTACTTACAAACAGAAAGCAAACATGAGCAAGCATAGTTTGTACTCATCGAAGACTTGAAATCAAAAGCTAAGACAAAGAGACATTTTCCAGTACACGTCCCATTTTAGACCACCAATCAAGTCAATAAACAGTCAAAATCACAGTGAAATGGAGCTTCCCCTGTCAGGGTGGCTATTCTCAGAAGGAAACAGAGAAAGGATGTAGAGAAAACAGAAGTCCTATGCACTGCTGATGGAAATACAAATTAGAGACCATGGAAACACAGCAGATAGTCATTACAAAGAGGGGAAGCTACAACGAATAGTTCTGCCACAAAACATCTAATGACTCCATGCATTTGCTCAAACCGAAGATGGGCATTGATGCTGGCATATTGGGCAGTACCAACACATTTTGTTACCTTCTCTGTGTGGTTATATTTACCTGATTTCCCATTGTCTCTATATTTTTTGGTCAATCTGAAATCAATAATAACTGACAATTCTGAAAGAGATGGATCCCAGCATGTAATCGTCAGTGTTGCTGCTCTCTATCACACAGGAGAATCTGAACATTTGCTGAATCCCAACATCCATTCAGCTTAGTGTCTCTCTGGGTAATGGGCTTTGTTTGCAGTCAGTTCTACTGACTAGCTGGTCAGCCCTCACATTTACAATGTGCACTGAGAACTTCGTTGAGCAGAAACTGACGAGGTCATGGAGCCTGCATACCCAGCCATGACCAGTGGGTACTTCAGGATTTTTTCTGCCCATATCATCAGATGCACGGAACATCCTTCCGCATCTCCAAGAAGAACTTCATAAACTTTGCTTCTCATCAACAAATGGAAACACGTGGCCTTCTCTGCCACTTCCTTGTCACCAGTGATGTTGGTTAATACATCCCCAAAGGGGCCACGTCTCATCTTCTGTGCCAGTCTGGATTTGGCTCAGCACTGCTCAACCATCCCAAGATGAAGATGGGTTCTGGAGCTGAGATCTAACAACTCAGAGGAAGCAAGGGACACCTCTAGGACCTCAGCAAGGGCCAAGGCTGAGAGAGAGACCAGCACACAGAAAACCAAGGCCTTTCCTGGTGCAACAGGACCCAGAAGTGGCCCACAGAGACCAGAGCACTGCTGCTGCCTCAGGTCCCCATTGTGGAGGACTTTGGGGATGTTCCTGCAGCCATAGTGCTGCGCCATCCGCTGTGGGCTGGAATGGGCAGGGCACGTTCCTGTGGGAAATGGCAGAGGCCATCTGATTACTCCACTCATCATAAAAAAACTATAAATCCAACAACAATATAAGCATAGATTCTTGAGTTGACTGAAGATTCTTTTGATATAAACTATTTAGTTTGAATAATATTAAAAGACTAATTTCTAGTGTCACACAACATAGATTTTATTTCACACTATTAACTAGAATCTATTTAATGAACAAATATAAGATAAGAGCAGCTCGATGGCAATCATAAAGTAATGTCAAGGGAAACGAATTTGAACATTGTATGTGGTATGCGTGTGCTGAGATTCTTATAGCATAGTTAATAATTTTGTACAATCATTATTAATAACTAAAAATTAAAACATTTAAGAGCAAAGATGGCATAGAATTCTTTTAAAAAAGAGTGTGACACTTTGAAAAAAAGCAGTTGAGTTTTAGCTGTCATGATGTGATTCTGGTTACTTTTTAATTCCTCTTGGACATTTTTATCTTCCAAATTTTGAACTTCAAACTGATAGAACAAAAACTTTGGTTCTATTCCAAAAATAGGTTTCCAGAATTCTTCTGTCTCTCTATCATTCTCTATTGGTCAATTAAATTAACTGTTGCCTAAGTGAGGCATCTTCCAAATATTTGGCTCTGAGTATGTGAGTGAAGCTGAGCTCCCATGAATGGACACGTGGACACCCTAAAACCATACCTCTTCATTTCCATGGCTCTCAATATGGCTGCTTGTGAATCAAGACAAATGAAAATAAAACATTTTCTAATGTATTAATACCTCAATATTTTACTTGTACTATCATAATTTATAGCACTATTAGTGACTTTGCAGTGTTTTAACCTGGCAATCTATGTAATTTTTTTAAAGATTTATTTTTATTATTTTTTTATTGGAAAGGCGGATATACAGAGAGGAGAGACACAGAGGAAGATCTTCTGACCGATGATTCACTCCCCAAGTGAGCGCAACGGCCGATGCTATGCCGATCCGAAGCCAGGAGCCTCTTCTGGGTCTCCCACGCGGGTGCAGGGTCCCAAAGCTTTGGGCCGTCCTCGCCTGCTTTCCCAGGACACAGGCAGGGAGCTGGAAGGGAAGCGGGGCTGCCGGGATTAGAACCGGCGCCCATATGGGATCCTGGGTGTGCAAGGCGAGGACCTTAACCACTTGCACCAACGCGCCGGGCCCCAATCTATGTAATTTTTAATTGACTTGCTATGATACTTAATGTTACATGTTACATGCTGCAACAGATCATGTGTGTTGTTTCAAGGACACATTCTAGAAGGCAAATTAAAAAACCAAGTAGCTGAAATAAAATGCCATGTTTAGAAAATAAAATACTATAGAAATTGCATATACTATAAGGTCCAGAAATACCTCAATGAGATGAGTGTTGGGATTTGCATGGGTTTTGTTAATACTCATGGAAAGTTCAGAGTAGAACAGGTACAAATGACAGGAAATTATTTAAGCGGTTCCATTTTTTGTATGGGAATAATAATAATTTTAGATAATATTTTAGAGAATTTTGAATACATAACTATTTTTTTCCTTAGGTTGTAAGCAATGGGAAAACATACAACCTGCTTAACAAGGAAATAATGTCATTTTTTTTCTTTCTACCTTTAAAAAATGAAGGTAAAAGCACTGCGGTGGCAATAGGAAATATTAAAATGAAAGATGCTCTATCGGAGCAAAATAACTATTGAAGATCTAAATCAATTGGAAGCTTTCACAATTCTCTTAGTAAAATGCTTATTACCAACTGTGCCCAAATAGCCAATGATTTCCAAGGGGGTGGGTGTGCTCCCCGCAGGCAGGTGGGCAATGTCTTCCCTTCATGCATGCCAACTCTGCAGCAAACCAATGGGAAAGCACAACACAGCAACCCTGGCTGACCTTTTTCCTCAGTGTAACATTGCAAACCGGGCATGGTATCACAACTTTGCTGCACTGCACAGAAAATTATGACGAGAGAGCAGGAATCTAACTGATTCCACCCCTGGTGCTTTTCTCTGAGACACCATTAACAGGCCATGTAAAGCCCTAGGCAGCCTTTAAATATGTCTCCTTTCCTCTGCTTCTAGGACAATAAATAAAATTTACTTCTACAAAGTAGAAAAAATTTTGTCCAATGGAATCAAAATGTTCTTTTAATAATCCTTTCAATAGTTCTCTCAAGAAAAACTGTGCAAGAATTATCACCCTTTCTTTACAGATGAGGAAAATTGAGTCAGGGAGATGGAGTGGCTTGCCTCAGGTCATGTACCAAGTCAATTTTAGATTCAGGAACAGTCATCTTCTCTGGGTCTCTAGTTCCAGGGCACACTGCTACATCATTGTAAGTATGATTGCTGTGGAATGCACAAGTGGCATAAGTATTAAAAAGATACCCACTCTCACCGCTGATAACTACATTACCGTATTAGAAATGTCACGAACTGAAACTGAGCTCCTTCAGAGGAAGATCACTGTATAATACTTCACTGTATAATACTTCCATCTCTCACTTCCGTGCTATTTATGACTTACTTATAAACTTCCAATGAAATCCATACTTGGCCTTTAAGTTTTTACTACTTTATCTGGTTACATATCAAAGGTGATGTTTATGAAGTATGAGATTCTGCTCATCAGAGTAGCATGCTTCTCATAGCAATGTTTCAGGTGTGTGTGTGTGAGTGTGTGTGTGTGTGTTAACCTTACAGCACTGTTATGCAATAATGTTGCACATAAACCTGCTCATGTCCCTAAGAAGACATTTAATGAATTCAGTACTCATTTGAGTTACAACTCTCACAACCTAGGAGCATACATTGTGGTGCAACATGTTAAGCTGCCAATTGGGAACTCATATCCCATACTAGAGTGCATAAAGCTCGATTCATAAATATCTGTGTTTCAATATAACTTCCTGCTGAAGTACATTCTGGGTAGGTAATAAGTAATTGAGTTCCTATTTTAAACCCATATGAGAGACCCAGATAGAATTCTGAGCTCGCGATTTATACCTGGCCCAAAGACAATTCATGCAGGCATTTAAGAATAGCACACACTCCAGTCAGTCTTTTATTTTTTAAATAAGTAGTATTATAAAACAACTCAAAAAAGTGTCATATCCCACCCTTATATACAAGAAACCCAGTAACCAGAGGCATAAACCATAAATAGAATTATTTTTATCCAATAATGTTAAAGGTAGGGGTGTGTGGATTGACTCAGCAATATAATGGTGTCACTAAAAATTCAGGTTTCTGTGAGGCTACCTCTTCCTTGATGAATGAAACTGCGTGGAGATCTGCCACTGCACTGTTTAAGAAGGGAAGACACGGGAAGCAGCCCTGCCAGCAAACAGCAGCCTGGTGGCTGCCTGTTTGATCAGCATGCATGAATCCTTACTAGAAGCTTTCCACAAGAATTTTATTAGCATATCATTGGCTGAAGCTACATTACCAAGTCAAATCTAGCTGTACAAAAAGCTAGAGAGATTACGTTACCGTTACAGGCAAGAGGAGGAAAGATGAAGACCAACTTTCCATCACAATTCTTATCATTCCACAGAAAATTCTAAAACATAAGTACATCTACGAATGTGATCTCTTTAGTAAAACTAACCTTTGTAGAACAAAATAACTTAAAAGAAATCAGGCAGGTGAATGAGACAAGACTAATAAATGGACGTATGTCCAAGGCAAGAAAGCCAGCACAGCAAAGACAGAACTTTAACGTGTTTTATAATAATAATTTTTGTACAATTTTGAAATATACTGTGAAACTCACCGAGAATGAGTGTTATATCTCAGTCACATTTTTAATTCCTAATTTTTTAATTCCTTTAGTAATAATGTAATGGTCAGGAATTTTTTAAAGGCTATTTCATATGGAATTATTTATGTACTTTGTGCAAAATAACTGCCAGCTTTCTAATTAGCCACTAAGACTTTATATGCACATAAAAGTAGGCCTACTTGATTTTCTTGCTGGCTTCCAAACCTTGTTTCAAGTATACTTGAGATTTTTGATGTCTGTGCATGATTGGGGCCACAGCAGGTAATTGAGTTTTTCTCTGGGAAGATCGGGGAGTCAGAACTTTGCCCCTTCTTACCAAATGACCAAGTTATCAAGATTCAACAAAATCCCAATTGACAAATAAGCATGGATAGCATAAGAAGGCCTTTGAAATGCTATATCTGAGTTGAAAATGTGACAATTTCCAATCGTGACAGCCACTACATTATGTGCATTTTAATGAAAGTATTTTATTTTTCAGCCATGCCCTCAGGCAAGTCAATCAAGTGAGGCAGAAAGTCTAAATTTAATAAATAAAATAAATAACATGTCCCAACATGATATCTTAATACTACTCAGTGAAAGACTTTCACGCCCCTAAGCTCCGGCAAATGTTCTCCTATTTATCTGCACTGTTCCTGTTTATTCCTCTGCTGACAGCATGGCCAGCAAGGTACTAACAGGGAGCATTGTGCAGTTACAAGATGCTGCATGTTGCGTATGTCAACTGTGAGTAACTCTGAAATGGAAGAAAAATTATCTCATGCTTTATTTATTTCTTTTATGATTTTATTTACATAGAAGATAGGAGAGAGAGATACAGAGAGAATTTCCATCCACTTATTCACTGAACAAATAGTCACAACTCTGAGACTCCGGCAAGCTCTTTCATGTGGGAGGTAGGGGTCAAGTACTTGGGCCATGTTTTTGGCGCTTCTCCCAGCCCATTACAGGGCGCTGGATCAGGATGCTGGAGCTTGTACAATATCATCCCACATCTCATACTTTAGAAAAGGAAACTCAGACTGAAAGATATAAAGTTACTGGTCCAGGACAACATTCCTCAAGATATTTGTCACAATGCTGCCTCAAGTTTACTATGCAAGCTACACATTTGCACAAATCCAAAACAGTTCTTATCAACACTTTCTAAGAAACCAGTGTCTTTGCATTCTAGTATTCCGGGAATACTGGAGCTTGTCAACCAGATAAACACAAATATTTTTAATGTTAGAGGATGTTTTGAAAGTATGGAGCTGGCCATAGAAAGGGGTATTAGACTGAACTTTAATCTTTATTTTTCTGTGTAAATGTCTATATTATTCAGGGCTTATTATTGAGTAAGATGAGAAATGATTGCTCAAGGATGAAAGGGAAAAGGTAGTTCAAATTCTTACCACAAGGAAGCCTAAACAAACCATATGTCATGTGTAGTAGTCTCTGAAGGACAGACTTAGACCCAATGGCTACAGGCACACAAAGTGAGAATAACAGATCATAGCTTAATTGTCTTCCAAGTTTTTAAGGCACCAAGAATGGTTTTGACCCTACAAAACAAGCGGAAAGAAAACCTGTCTTTTGAAACCCTCCTATCCTTGATACACACATCTCAGAAAGCTTTCTTCGGCCCAGGCAAGTGTTTATCCATCATCCCACATGTGAAGGGAAAGAAGTGTACTGAGACAGGTTTTACTAAAATCACTACAGAATTACCAAAAAGTGGGTACATTTGCAACCGATTTCTTACTTCCAAAGTTATAGAGAATGTCATAGCTATCTCATGTCCAAGGCCCAACTCCCACACTGCCTGTTTGTCTAAGGGGCGTTTGGCTTCTAAGAGATGTCCCAGTGTCAAACACTGATTAATTATCATTCATTTACAAAAATGGCATAAAACATCACAGTAAATACTGACCCAGCTTTATACAAGCGGTAATGGCTAATTAAGACATCCATTATTTTATTATGCCTTACTATCTCTTGTTGTTTAAGAAGTAATTTCTTTTAAACTGTTGTGCCCAAATATCAGCGCACACACACACACACACACACACACACACACACACACACACACACACCACTCCCTATGTAAACCAATCTCCTATAGTTAAAGACAATATTTTAGAAATCTTACCAGTTCATGGCCAATAGCTTGGTCTCCTTCCAGTTTCTGCTTGACTATACAATCAGTTCTTATTATCCATGATACTATAAAAAACCACCGTGGACACTGAATTAACAAGTGCTAAACCTGTGTGTGTACACAACAGCAATGCACAACTAGCTGTGTGAGCCTCTGATCTCGACAGTTGCATCAGCCAATGAAAATATGTCATTAAGCATATACTGCTTGTTCATTAACATTGATGGCCAACATCATGATAATCCATGTCTACACCAAACTTATCTTTTATGTTCAGTAAGGCATGTTTCAGTTAGGAATAGTAAGTATGATTAGGGGTAAAAGCACAGCATTTAAAAAAACTGAACGGACTACTAAAGGGATGCTGGTTTTGATATGAAGACTGAAGCAGATGCACAAACAGCAAGCCGAATGCACCTGTTATCTCAGACGGGAACATCTGGCAGCTCAGGTCTTTAGCCCTCTGAGTCTGCGTCTCACTAACTGGAGTACCGATTTTGGAGAAGTCAAAACTTTAAAATGTCTAATGAAACGTGAGGAGGAACTACTCTGATAATACTGAACGGTTATGCCTGATGAATACATTTGATACCATTAAAATACTAACAACTAAAATCTGATTTCCTGGGCCCGGTGTGGTAGCCTAGTGGCTAAAGTACTTGCCTTGCACACGCCAGGATCCCATATGGGTGCCAGTTCTAATCCCAGCAGCTCCACTTCCCATCCAGCTCCCTGTTTGTGGCCTGGAAAAGCAGTGGAGGACGGCCCAAAGCCTTGGGACCCTGCACCCATTTGGGAGACCTGGAAGAGCTCCTGCTTCCTGGCTTCAAATTGGCTCAGCTCTGTTGCAGCCGGTGGGGGACTGAATCAGTGGTTGGGAGATCTTTCTCTCTGTCTCTCTTCCCCTCTATATACCTGACTTTACAGTAAAATTAAATGAATCTTTAAAAAATTGACGTCCCCAGGTGAGAGTCTGTAGATTAAAAATAAATCCTGGAATTTTATTTTCCAATGATATGTCAGGTGTATGAAGACCTACGCCAATTTTTGCAAGGGGTGGGGAATCCTTTTATTGCTCAAGCCTCACCTGCGTTGGCCTTGGCAGGGTCAGATCGAATCGTTTCCTGTCTTATACGACACTTGGGCCACATGCTTCCCACTCAAGCTAGAAGACGAAGAGATGACTGTAATCAGCAAAAATGAAGAGGGTGATTTTGAGAGTGCAAGGAGTTACAGCAGAAAAGGAAAGACTGTTCCTGAGTCACACGCCATGTAGAATCTAAATGCTTTTCGCTTCTCACTTACTCAGTAAGCTATTTAATATTGAGGAATGCTACCTGATCACAGACACACAAAGCAGAACGCAGCAGAGTCCTTCTCTTGCAGAACTGTTTCAGTACATAGCTGGAAGTGGTGATGTCCTCTGCTCCCGCACAAACTGCTATGTACCCCGTTTGTGTCCTGTGCTGGATGGATCACACTGGAAACGTGGGGCGAAGATTCAACAAAACAAATATCCTCTATACCATGAAATACACTGAAGACCAAAATGCATATTGTGAAAAACATATGTATACAGCAATATGTAGCTGTTATTTAAAATGGGGAAAAAAATTGTATATGAGCCAACAGTCTCATATGTAACCAGTTTCCTTTTTTTTCTTGTTTTGTTTTGTTTTTCATGAATAACTATTGTGAGGAAGTCCCATGGATTGATCTAGGACATAAATGGACAATCCCCCCTGTAGTTTCATAATTTGAGCTCATCAATATAATCATGTAACATAGAATTTTTCACATCTCTACTAAGAGGAAGGAAGTTGAAATTCAGTGTTGATATAAATAATTTACAACCCATGGAATTTAATTTTTAATGTATAAGATTTAAAAAACAGCAAGACAAGTTCATTTGTAGATAGAATATAGGGTTTTGAAAGTGATTCACCTGTTTTCAAACTCTCATTGCTGCTAGCAAAAGCATTGTCAATCATTTAAGTGAGTATGTGACAGAAAAGCTTTAAATTGTGTCTAAGTAAATCTTTCAACACCCCTTTCTTAACCTAAACTGTTCCGTTCCCAAGGCTTGGATATTGTAAATTCTTTTATCCTCCTTTTACTTTATATTAAGAGATAAAGGAGAAATGAATTGTCCCGACTTCTCCCTTGTTAATACATGGCTAGAATATTTATAAGTTCTCTGCAAAATCAAGGAAATAACATTTCCCATATTTGGGAATTTTAAAATTTAGAGTGTAGTACTTAAGAATCATTGATTATTGTGTTGTAACTTAGTGCTGTTACCATAATTGTTCATCTACACACTTACTGATTTACCAATTCACTGATGATCATTCTTCAGGATTTGGTTGCTTCAGCGTTCCATATGAACTAGCTACAGTAAACTAAACCAAATGCCCAAGCCTAAGTTTCACATTTTTAGAGTTCTCCCATACCCTCCTATGAGGTTTTTTAAATTATAGTTTAGAAAATTATTTCTGATTATTACTGAATATAAACTGAAGTGAAGTTCATAAAAGAGAGAACCTACTTAAGAAAAAGGAATTCAGAAATATAACCATGACCCACTGAGTAAATGACAGTCTGGGTAAACTGCTACATGTAAAAAATTTAAAAAGCATCTATTTTGTTCAACTTTTGGAAAATGGATGGAAATAAGAAAGATGTGAGGTTGTTAAATTGTTACCTAAAATGCCATTACAGATGTTAAAAAAAAAAAGAGCTTTAAAATTTTGACAGAATAAAAATCATCATCTTGACAATCCTTAATAAACAACAAATTGTTACACAAATCTGAAATGAGTTCTTACCTTAACAATTCTATCTGGAGTAATCAGTAGAGTTTTCCCCAAACCGTTAAGGCACCTCAGCTATTGCCTTTTTAAATTAACTTCTAGACAATTTTTTTCCCAAAACCTAACACTGGAACAATGTTTGCCAAGTTAAGTTTGATTGAAGTTTTCCTGTAATGAAATATATGGTAATGTGGCTGGTCTGTCCATTCTGAGATCCAGGAAATGAACGTGTATAGTCCATAACTAACTGTGCCTGCTGCTTCCTGGGACATGCTCCCATAGAATCAAGGCTAGCACTTCAGTCTTCAAACACTTAGGAAAGTATGTTACTTTCTAAGGACTTTCCAAAAAGAGCCATGCTGTGTTCTTTGAATGAGTACTGAGGGGGTTCTGTTCTGTGACTAGTGGTTAATACCAACAAGTATTGTCTCACATTTTGCTGAAAGAATGGATAGGAAAGTCACATTTTGGGGCACCGATTATGCATTTGGCATTATAAGAGAAGTTTTTACAAGTGGTCACATTGGCAGGGGTCTCGGCCATAGACCACCCACCCAGGTAATGTGCTGTGGCTACAGCATTCTGAATAGAGAAATATACTGGAAACAAAGTTACGATGAACTTGTTTCTTAATTAGCAACCAAACAGTTAATATAGGGTAGGTCCAGGGAAGCAATCCTCAGGGTAGTAATGATATTTCTATTGGATATGAACATTGATTACATATTATAGCCTGGCCAATCAGTAACTGTCACATTGCTAGGGGGCACTGTGTAGCCCAAGATGGGGATGGGCAGGGGTAGGCAGAGGGAGCAGCTAACCAAGTTACTGGAAAATACCCAACTTGCCAGAGGAGGGTGAGGGGGAAGGGAATATCTGGGGGGCTCTGGGCTTCATGCCAACTGCATGGGTCCACAGGGGCTTCCCTGCTCTGTGGAGACAGGACAAGGGTCTCCAGGCACAGGCTGAAACCAAGCAGGTCTTGAGTCTCTTGACATGTATGGGGACTGTGGACCTGCACCCCTGCACAGGCTAAACAGGCTGTAAACAAGTGCCAAGATGGGTCCTGGCTTTCACCTGCCCACACTCATAGAATTCTCCTGTTCTAAAAGTAAGGTCATTTCACTATTACAGATTAGGGATCTAAGGCTCAAATAGGCAACACATTTAATGCATGCAATGCAATTTGAAAATGACAGAGTTGGAAATAAAGTCTACTTTCATCTCAACTCCATCCTATATCACTCTCTTTTGATCCTTAGAGCTACGCTGTCATTTCTGTCATTGGGAATTCATCAAACTAAAACAAACAACCTCCAGGGGATCACACATCTAGTTCCCAACTAGAAGAACATACCTCCAGTGCCAGTCAGTGCTGGAGGACAGATCCCCTGTTACCTGAATGCTGGATTCAAAACCAGGGCCGGTTTCATAGCTGGAGGGCAAATCAAGGACCTAGGGAAAAAAGCAAAAGGAAAGTGCAGTTTAGAATTTTCTTGTTACTAGCTTTACCAAGGGTCAGTCTGGGGTACATAAGATTTTATCCCTGGTATGTTTTTATAGTGAATTTATCATAAGCAGATGCATTCATTGGTTATATAAACCTTAAAAATCCTCAGGGGGAAAAAAAAGAAAAAATCACTTTCTTCTTTGGGGTCTACTGATAATCATAGCATCCAAGGTACCAGAAGAGTAATAAGTGAGACTGTTTATCACGTAATTACGTATTTTGTTTTACTGATTACAAATCACTTCGAGGATAGGCTCCCCAGCGTGTTCTCCAAGCATTTCTCCTCTGCATAAAACATGAAATTGTCACACGTGGAGGAACGCTCAGTTCACTGTGACCACCAGAAGTCATTGATTCCTGAATTTACTTCTTCCACATTTCAAATCTATTTTTCATGCCGCTTGTCATACAGGTTTGACATGTGCCACAAGATGCTGCTACATACTGAAGCGGTGCCTAACTACCAGACAGAATTTCAAAAGAATAATACATCTTAAATGCCTCTGTGTTTACTTTGATGCACCAGATAACCACTCAATATTAACACATACAATGAACCATAAAATGAAGTTTTTCTCAGATCAAACATAATTGCACAACAGAAAATACTGAGAGGTTCTCTAATTTCATTCTTGTAATTTGTTTTTTTTTTTTTTTAAAAATGGAATTTGCTCAAATAGCCTTGGAATTTGTTCAAATAGCCTTGACATACTAGCTGGTAACTGTTAAACTCTACTTGGTATCTCCAAATCTTGACCAAATCAGTGGCAGAAAATAATCTGGTGACTTGCGGTCTAGTTAGAAAATCTAAACAAGATCAAGAGAAGCAACTCACTACTGTGCCTCACTGTGGAAACATGGCAATGAAAAGGAGCACTCACTACGCCATTTCTGCCCTTTCTATCCCAGCATACACACACACACACACACACACACACACACAAACACACACACACACACACGTAAAAGACGTGTGGTCTTCTGTCCAAGAAGAAATCTCACATTACGATATTCTCATTTGGCAAATGTTTACATGTGTGCAGAATGGACTGAATATAACCCAGAAGTTAGTTCAATATTAACAAAACGAAAACAGAAGGCACTTCCTTGACAATTTATTAAATTCTATTTTTTCTGTATGATTAGAGTCCTTCTATTTGGTACTTGCTGCGATGCTGTTGCCGCAGGAGGAGGATTAGCCTAGTACACCACCATGCCAATACTGACACTTGCTTTTGAATTATTCAAAAAGAAGTCTGTTGTTTATTACACAACACAGACCTGACTGTGTTTGGTGGTTTCTGAAGCTGTCTGTCTCAACTCTGGCCACTAGATCTCATTAATTTTACTGTACAGTTTTGAGATGTGAGGTTGCACTGTACTAAATCGCCATACTTGACATTATTAAGTTGTAAAATAGCAATTTCATGTTCTAACCCATGACTTCACATCACAGAACCCTTCTCCCTGGACTGGAGTTCTGGCCTCTCATCAGCTCCCTTCACTGCTTTCACACATCAGGTCCTTTCCTACCTGCTTCTTTGCCTCTTTCCTCAACAAACTTTCCACTGCAGAAAATGATTCTATTCTATTTTAAACAGAAAAGAAAATGTAGGATCCATTTTCCCCCATGTCTATAGTGTCCACTGAATTAGAGCTACACTGGATCTTTCTGTTTCTTATCCTGTATCTGACAACCTATTTCACTATAGAAACACATACTTGGTGTATTTATCAGTTCTTCAAAATAATTAAAGCTTACTTTAATGGCATTCATTTTTTTTTCATCCAGATACTAAACTGCCTACAGCAAATGTGGAAATCTATGAATTGGATAAATTCCCTCACCTCTACATTTTCTGCCCCAAATTCATTTTATTGAAGGATAATAAACTTCATTATATTCATAAGGAATGTTCTATTTTGCACCTTATTAGTCAACATCACAATTTCAAGGGCTGCCAGTCTTTAGTCTGATTTTTACTGATACGGGTTGACTATCTATTCTCACATTAGCATGTTTCAAAAAAAGTGTCACAGACGATGACACTACAAATCTGAATGCTGCTCCCACTGCAGTCTGGGCTGCAACATTTTGAAGCGGGTAAAACCCTTGTGACTCAGTAAAGATCCATTGCTGATTTAAAGGAGCATTGCTAATACATTCCCAGTAGGTTGACAGTAGAATACACACAACTCTTTATTTTCTCTTCTTTCAAGAAAAGAGATCACTAGAGAAAAGTCAATATAAAGATCATACGAGTAGGAAAAAAGCATCTAAAGGATTTCCCTCCAAGCAACATCCCTGGACACTTCCCGAAACCTAGTTGCTACTAATGTACAGTTTGTACGTGATGAAGCAAAGAGGAAGGGGGAAGTTGAAATCTGGACAACAGCCCAAAGAGGTAGTAACTTACAGTTGGTTAAAGTAACCTCTGAAGAATTCAATGTTTAGAGTGAAATAGTCCCTATGCTTAGCACAGGCATACGCCAAATGCCATACCTAGAAAAAAAGTGAAACATATTTTTACCTAAATAAAATATAACAGGTCTTAGAATATGATCCTGGACATAAAAATCAACAAGATATCAATGCTAGTACAAGAGATTATACATCAAAAATAACATGGTTAAAACGTCTCTGCAACAAGACTTATTTATTTCATTTGGCCATGATGTATCAATATTTATCAAGTGTCTGCCATGGGTAGGAACTCAATTTGGGCACTGAAAAGACAAAATCAATGATTTCCACAGCTTAATACAGAGAGATTTTCTATCAAGTAGGGGTAAGAAGAAACAAATAAATAAGATAATGTAACCAAGATTTGCCACTCTACTGATCACAACACATGGAAATTCACTATGAAGGAACATTCCGATAGGGCTGCAACAGACCACCTGCACTCACCATTTCAACAAATCTGCAATCACACACACTGATTTCCACGAGCCAACATGCTTCACCAACAGGCAAGTGTGTAAAGAAACCATCTCAGCAACACTTGGCTAGACCCAAGTGTTTTGGTCACTTTGTTATTTTTGTTCTACTGGCTTTATGCTTAATTAACCACAGAGATGCATTGTGGCAGACAAATGATACTGCTATTTATGCTTATAAACATTTTACATGTTTAATATTTTTGAGGCTCCATGGTAAACTACTTTCTGTTCATTCCCAATTCCTTACCATAAAATGCTCAGAAATTCTAAAAGTAAGACTCTCCTTGTTATACATAAACCACAACGATAATCAAAATCTGGAAATGATACATGAAGAAAAAAAAGATGATTGTACTGGAACTAAATGGAGCAACAAACAAGGGAGAATGAGTAGGGTGTCTTGGACATAATGTTTTAACTCTTCACCCAAAACTGAAACATGCAAGAAAAACCCAATTGCAATGCACAAAATCCAGATTAGGAAAAGATTCTTTAAGTCTGGAGGGAATTTACTTTGGTGGCCTGTGAACTAGCTGGGTTGGACTGATCAATAGATCACCTCCACTGAATGTTCAGTTAAAATGGGCACTCGCCTTTGGTACCAAGTGCTACCAATAGTATGGACTAGGATTTGGCCAAAAGTTGAATAAGAAATTCTGAATTTTATACAACTGGTATCAGAAATTCTGAATTTTATACAATTGGCATCATCTTCTGCATGTTTAAAGAGTCTACTTATATATATATATATATATATTTTATCTTTCATAAACAATGAAAATGTACAATGTCACCAGTTGCAAGAGAGAAGAGACCCTAGCTAGCAGTGGCAAAGTTTGCTGTTAGGTGATTCCCACTGATGCAGGAAATTGTTACTGCTCTAACATTCATGATATGAACCTGTCACTTTGCCAAAATGGAGCAAGAGCAACGGGGTTTACCTTTCTGCCTAAAGCAACTGAAGCACTAGATTAAATATTTGAAAAAAATTGTATTTAGGCCATGGATATCCAACAGTGCAAAGCTATGATTCCTGAGACAAAGGATAAAAAAAGATACATCCTGGATCATTTCCTCTCAATGCCTTGAAAGGTCCAAAATTATAGCAAAACAACAAGGGCCAAATAGTCTGTTGGACAGTGGGCAGTACACACGTAGCACAAAAGGATGAGCTTCTGCCTGAAGCATTGATATTCTGTTTAAGCACGACTACTCCACTTCTAGTCAACCTCCTTGCTAGTGCATCTGCAGAAGTGCATGCTGCCTTCCACCCATGTGGGAGACCCGGATGGAGTTCAAGGCTCCTGGCTTTGGCATGGCCAGGCCTGTATTGCTGCAGTCATTTAGAGAACAGATCAGTAGGTGGGAGATTTCTCTTTTTCTCTCCTTCTTCCTCCCTCTCCATCTCTTTCCTCTTTGTGCTTCCCACTCCTGCTCACCTTATCACACTGTCTTTCAAATAAATAAAATAAACATACATGAAGTAGGAACCAATGAATGTTGATGAGGGTGTGTGGAAAAAAGCACCCTAATCCATGGTTGGTAGGAATGTTAACTACTACAGCTATCACAGAAACAGTACTGAAATTCCTGGCAAATTTGAATGTAGATCTACCATATGACCCAGCTGTTCCACTCCTGGAAATTTACCTAAATAAAATGAAATTGATGACTGAATAAAGAAAATGCGGTATATATACATATATATATGTATATATAACAGTATATATGTATGTTATATATACAGTATGTATATATAACTGTATATATAACAGTATACATATATAGACTGTTAAATGCTTCTCAGCCATAACAAAGAATTGAATCTTGTTTTTTGCAACAAAATTAGATGCAACTGGAACAATTACACTTAGAGAAATAAGCCAGTCCCAAAAGACAAATATCTTATGTTTTCTCTGATCTGTTATAGCAAAACAGAGTACAGATATATACTCTATACAAGTGAAATTGGCATTTTGAGATGATTATTTTTACACTCTTGTTGACATTCTTGAGAAATCATGGGTTTTTTTTTTACTTCCTGCTTCTTGAATTTTTCTAAAGGTCTATATTGTTTTTATTTTAATGATTTTTTTTGAATTCTTATTTTGAATTTTTAGTTTGATAGTACATTTCCTTAGAGTCTGGGATTCCCCCGCTCTCTGGAACTCCCACATGGGTGGAGGAGCCCAAGGACTTGAACCATCCTTCTCTGCTTTCTCAGGTCATACGTAAGGATCTGGACTGGAAATGGAACAGACAGGACAAAAACTGGCTGGCACCACAGGTGGAAGATTAGCCTGTTGTACAATTATGTAGGCCACTATTTACTGAAAATGTTTAACATATGGAGTATTGTGGATGTGATTGTAAAGGTAACTGAAGTGTGTCAATGTAAAAACCAAAACAAGGAAGGAGAAAGCAGGTGGGTCAGAAGCGTGGGAAGAGGAGGAATAGGGTGGCGAATGTCATTGATCTCCTAAATCTGTGTTGTAAAATAAATTAAATTTCTTCGCCTTGTATTTAAAAGATTCTTAGGAAATGGTACTGAAAGATAAAAATAAACTTATGAGATCCCTTTAAAAACTTCACAGAACATTTATTTCTGAAAAAGACTCGGGATGAATTTCAGAGTTTTTCACCAAAATCATCTTGTTCTTTTTTTCCACTGTCCATGAACTTTGTAAGGTCCCTTCATACTACAAATATATTACATGTGTTCTACGTGGTGGAAAGAATTGGCCATGTTAAATAGAGGCATATACCTACAAAACTGCTTCATTGGCAATAACAATTACAATAAAATACAAATAAAGGTATAAAGCAACAGTGACTCAAGTGAACTTTAAATTGTCTTTGGAATTTTTGAAGGGATGTTAGGGAGAGAGAATATTTAAAGAAACACTTGTGACTTTTTTTGTTTTACTAATTTTCTGCAAGCTACAAATTCATTGATTCAAATCTTTCAATAGGGACCCAGGGAAAGAAAAGTAATCCAATCAAATTACTCAAAAGTGACAAAAAGAAAACCTTATAAGCACACAACTTGTGTGGAAAAGCAAAGATTATTCTCATTTGAAATAACACAATCCAATCTAGACTGCAGCAAACTCTGAAAAGTGTTAAAGCAGAAACTACATTCAAATTATTTTTATGAAAGCAAAGGAGAAAGCAGCAATATGGCTGCTAATGGAACCCATTTCCACATAATACCGAATGATTGGCCTGTTTGTTCTGCACATTTACCTGACTGAGGTAAATTGCTTGCTGTCCAACTGCATTTTATGCAGCAGCTGCAACTATCCACATGTCAGAACATCCTGGCACACATCAGTCCTGGACTGTCATGCTGTCCTGGGCATTGGGGTTCTGCTGTTAGTTATTTCCAGTTGCAGCCTCTGTGTGGTTCCCCAGAAGCAGTCCTACACGAGCCAGAAGAGGCCGGATGTGCTGAGCCTGATCTCTGCCGGAAGCAGGGCTGATCTGGATGGGCCTTGCAGGTCTCCAGTCTGCACAGGTACTTCACATAGATGGTGCTGCCCCACTGTAGAAATGGAGGCTTGCTCCCTGCAGTGTTGGCTTGCTTGCTGTCCTTGTTTCATGAGTAAACCCAAGAAGCCAGAGTCTTGGGTATTCGGCCACTGCCAAGGGAGCATTGCTCCTTACACTAGCTCAGGGACTGACCCTTCTGGTCATTTGCATGATCTTGACTTTCTTAGACTCTAGCTGGTGTTTTAACCCCTTGCCTTCCTACTTCCTTATGGAAGAGGGTGTGGTAGCTCTGTGCAGTATTGCAACACCAACTGGAAAGGGAGGGTCAGATCAGCCACAAATGATTCAATACATTGTTTTACAAAAATAAATGAGAAATAGCTACCACCTCAGAAATAAAAGAGCTGATAGAATTCATCACCAGCAGGTCTGACTCCAGCTAACGCCAAATAAAAACCTTTAAACTGGGGCCACGTGTGTGAAGTGGTTTGTTAATCAACTGCTCATAATTGTGACATACCATAAAGGCTCTGGTTAGACTTCTGGCTAACAGAACACCCAGCTCCCTGCTTAAGTCCTTTACCAGCCACAGAGGATGGATGTGCAGGTGTTCTGATCTCTGAGACGCCTGAGAGGGCTGGCCAGAGTGCCAGCACAGCAATGGCGAAGCTGGAAAGTCTCCTGAGAGTCTATCTGCTAAGCTCAAAGTGTGGAATTAGCCAGCTAGTATTAAAAGATTAGCCAGTCCAAACGTTTCTCTCTCTCAAAAACTTTCATGATCTTAATCAAATCTTTCAGGAAGCAAAACAGTAGTAATCAAGGAGAAATTGAATGAAGAAGAGAAGCAAAAAAATGATCGAAACCTGGGAGGGAAAAGGAAATTTGACTTTCAATGGTGAAAACTTTAGGAATTATCACAAACATAAACAAACACATGTTTAAAAGGGTAGGTATTTTAGAGGAGAAACTGGACTTTAGATCGTTTTTAAAAATTATTTTGAATCTATTGAATTTTTGAAAAAAGTATACATGCATCTAGCTTTTCATAGGTATATGATGTTTGGAGAAGTAAACCAGGATATGGTAAGTGGTTTACTCTGCAGCAAATGACCAAGCACTGAGGATAGAAAATGGGTTCTTAGTGTTTTATTTTGTTTGTTTGTTTGTTTTGTATCTTTTGTGATATTTGAATGAGTTTTATTCTTGCTATGCACAAAGCAGTAATAAAGTTAATTACTACTCAGGATTCATGGACTTCTTTGTTTTAAGAGAATATAGATTTTGCTGAGTAGAGCAGTACACTCAAGCCCAAATGAAGGTTCTCAACTGAAGTAGCCTTTTTACAAGTAGAGGGGTGGGGGCTTGTAATTCACTCCTGAGGGGAAAAAATAGGCTGCATTCACTTCCTTTCCCCTCTCTCCTCTCTTCTGTCCTAATGTGGATTGATGGCTGCAGCTGGAACAAACAGCCTGTGGCCGTTAAGGAAGAGCTAAAGAATCATGGAGAGTCTGATCATCACACTGTGGAGTCAGTGCATCAGAGCCAGAACTTTGACCTCTCGTGGGCTAAGATCTCACCTGCTCCAGCATCACCTCACCCCAGAGCGTCTGATTCTGAAGCAGCGTGGCGATGTGATCCCCAGGGCAGTGACACACACGTGAATGAAACCTGAGAATCACTGCCCTTGTTGATCAAGGCATTGTGATAGATTAGCTGGTCGGGGTTGAAAGCATTCTCACTTACATATCTGGATGGATGCAACACGCTCTCATAAAAAAAATAAATTAAAATAGAAATAAATTATACAAAGAAATAAAATGAGGGATGGTGATTTTGAGATTATATGAACTTTATAAAAACTGTTGAGAAGTTATTTTTTTGTTTCTTATACAGGTACAAAGGAGCACAGAAATGATTAAGAGAAGCATCTTAGAATTAAAGTTAATTTAAAATCACTTCCAAATTTCATTTTTCCCCTTTATGGATTATCCTATATAAACCTTTGGCTTAACACTAAAATGGCTTTAATAAAAGGTAATATCAGTGCAGACACAGAAATACTAAAGTAACTTTTCTTAACATTTTGTCAAATTATTATTGATCCTGGAGATGAACTTTAGTACATGTAGACTTGATAGCAACTGCATCGAAGTATTGACACAATAGTTTTCTTTGGACTTGTGTTTAAACTCTAGTCACAGACTAATGTGAGCAGACTGAAACACCTGCATTTCGTAAAGCAAGATCCCACCACTAGCTTTTTCCATTTCTGCTTACTGCTCAATTGAACTACTTATGTGTATTGGCTCTGTTGTAAAGAAATGTGGGGCTCAAATGCCAGGATTCATTCCACTGCAACAGGATTGTCAGCTACATGATTCTGCAAAATTGTCCTTCCCGCTACCCTTATTTAAACTGAAGTATCTGAAGTCTCAGTTGTCAAAGTTTTGCTCCGACAAAAATTTCACAGGCTAACTAAAAGCAGCTGAAGCAGGTGACTGAAGCAATCGGGTTTCTGTCCATATTCTAAACATGTTTGCAGAGTAGAAAATGGATCTATTTGAGAAACCGAAGAGCGACACAGTATGTTCTATAAATATATTTTGCTGAATGTGCATGTGAGGTTGGAATGAAGTGAGGTGCACACAAGTAGCTTAGGCATGTAGCTTCTACCAAATAGGTCACAGCGTCTGTGCCAGTGACATGTCATAAGCTCATCTTCTAGAAGGAGGCGGGGGGAGATGAACAGCTTCCCTGTTGTTTTCTTTCTATTCTGAAAATGCCAAAATAACTAGAACTTCAGAAAAAATCATATCAAATTGAATAAGAAATATTTTATTTTATGACCACCTTCAATACATTCTTCTGGTGGCTATTCCGCAAAAGGCAATGAATATAGGATTGCTTTTCATCTTACAGCACATTACATTTTCCGTATGTCTGCATCCATAGATTCTGGTTCTCTAAAAACCAACACCAAGTAATCTGCTTGGATCATACAGAGCATTGAATGCATTTTATTCATTTAGTTATATGTTGACCTTATTCCAGTGGCAGTGGCTTATACAAATGCAGTAGCTATGCTGTACTTGTATTGTTCCATTGTATCCATGAGTGTGCAAGAATTCTCTTGCTTGCCTTTGAGAGACTACTTTTGAAAAAGGAAATGAGGTCAAAATAATAAATTTGCCCTGGGGTTGAACGGGATTAAAATATATAACCTTGGATTTTTGACTGTAAATAATTAGCTGCAAGATTTTAGAAAAGCCGGTAGTCTCCCTGAATGTCAAGTCTGAGGTACAGTGAGCTGTGCTCCAGAATCCAGAATCTCCAGGGACTCACCCCCCGACTCTGCCCATCATTAACCTTCTGAGTTTCGTGCTTTTCCTCATCTTCCTCACACCTCTCATCTCCGTTCATTGCCATGCCTTGGACAGGAAAAATCATGCAGCTGGGGCCGCACAGAGCACATGTTTCATAACATTGAAAATCCAATTGCTCAGACTTTTCTAACATGACTATTTTTAAAACTACAGGGAAAAGGTAGAAGCATAAATACAACTTTTAATGAGTAGACACTAAATTGTCATACTTTTAAAGCGATGCTCCAGTTCATAAAAGGTTTCTCCTCCAAGATTAATTACCACTGTCTAACAATATTACCCATTGAAATGTTTTATAAGTACACAATAGCAAGAGTTTCAAAAAGTGTCACACACCAGCAACTCTTATTACTGGAAACATTAATATGACAATTGAATATAATGTTGACGGGGTACACTGCCCCCCAGGGGGTTCCATCTGGCCAAGTTTGCCTTTCTGCAGGGGGCTTGCCCTTCTGACACTGACCTTGCAATTAGTACCCAGTACTTATTTCTCTTAAGTAAAATTTCTTTGAAAATGCTCTGAAACTTAAAAAATAAAGAGGAATTTTGTTGTCAACAACCAAATGTACAACTCAGTGTCACATTTTCGATTTCCTGACACATACATTTGCATAGCAATTGCCTGAGAAAATCTCTTTTTCCCTCTAATTGGATTGAATTGCGCCTAGATTTATCTTCCAGTCCTCCAAAGCAATAACACAGGACTGGAATACCTTAAGGGGAAAGAGAGGGTTATAGAAAATGTTCACTCAATGAATGATTCTACCGCCAAAGTAGCCCTGCTCTCCCACCTTCACTGCTTTCCTCCATCTTCCCTCACACTCTATTTTCTTTTCTTTTTTTTTGTTCTTTAATGACATTTCTATTTGTTTTAATTTTTTCTTTGCATGTGTAACTCTGTGCATGCAAGACATTGAACTGTACTGAGGTGTACCAGTCTGTAGAAGCACGACGTTAGAGGAATTCTGTTGTACTTATTCTTGTGTATTTATTCTCACCCCATCTCTTAGACTTACACAAACTGGAGATGTAGACAAGAGAAAGGAAAAATGCTCCTTTGAGGTAGAATTAGTGCTGGGCAAATTAGGAAGGCTTTCTTGGCTAAGTTTCTGTTGTCTTTTGTTGCATTTTGCACATTCCTTCATACTTCTTATTTGACCACCTGCAGCCCCAATCTCTCCCCTTCCTCTCTTTGTTCCTTATTTGGATTATTTAATCAAATCCCTCCTGTAATTGGGAAACCTTCTGGTCACTAAGGGGTTAAGGTACACTAAGGTACACCAAGGGGCTATTTTTACTGCAGTGCTTTTCCCAAAGGCATTTTCAGTGTTTAAGTAAACAAAGGAGAGTGAAGTTTTAATTTGGCTTTCTGTCCACTCTCAGCTCAACCATACACAAGCTGCTTTCTATCTGAACTTCAGGCTCATTTTGTCTAGCACCATTCTGGATTGTTGAATGACACCCAGCACCCCTTCTTCCATCCCATCATTATCATTGTCTCCTCACATATATCCATGCCATTCCATAAATGCACAGTTGTGCCTCTTTCTTCTATTTATTGGCTAGTTCCTCATCAGTCTTTCATTTTGACTCTGTAGGAGCAACTGGGAAACAGTTGATAGTGTGATGCTAGGTTCATGAAAGGTTGCAACAGTGTGATTCAGCACTTCTATCCACTGCTTGAAAAGCTGGCAGCCCATCTGAAGTGCCTGGTTGGAGTCTCACCCACTCTAATTCCTGCACAGGCTCCTGCCAATGTACTTGGGAAGGGAACAGAAGATAATTTAAGTGCTTGGGACCATTTGGGTTGAATTAAGTTTGGCCTTAACCTGGCTAAGATGGGGCTATTGTGAAAAATGTGGTGAGTTTAGCAGCAGACAAAATATCTCTGTATGTGACTCTCTCTCTCTCTCTAATTCTGTTTCTCCATTTCTCTTTGTCCTTGTCACCCCTCTTTCAAATGCAAAAATAACCTTAGAAAAAGACGAAAGAAATTCAGGCTTCTGAGTTGATTAATAGTACAGTGAAGCTGCCATGTCATCCATGTGACAAAGTTCTTCTCCAGTGATTCTGAGATCCTCTGCAGGTGCAATGAATATGAAATCGCTGCAATGGGGTACATCAAATCTATGGCATGGCATTAGCTGTAATTATAAATACTCCATACTATGTGTTCTCTAAATGCCATCATGTGTTGCATGAAAAACCCATAATGGATCACAGGTAAAAAAAAATTATCAGTGCTCTAAAATAGGGTATACTGAACTATCAGGAGAAGAAAAAGTCTAAGACATAACATGAACGAAAATATCAGGAATGTAAGAGAGAATCGATTTTATTTCTTCCATATTTGACAAATATTTACAAATAAATATAGCTAAATTGATGAATGAAAAGAGTGTCTCCATCCTAAAGAAATCTTATCTTGAAGCTCAGAAGGATACAACACACACACATACACACACACACACACACGCGCACACACACACGCAAGCACACCCCTGACACAGATGGTATGTAACTGCAAGCTGGGTTAATAGTCTGAAGGGAAATAAAACAGTGTCATGAAGGCAGGCCCAGTTACACAAGAAGATGAGATTTCAGCTGTGATGTGAGGAATAAGTAGACCTCAAGTAGTCAAAGGAGAGGTCAAATCTAAACCTGTAGGCAGATCTTGAATCATCTCTGAAGAAGAAGAAGCAAACCTGGACAATTTTAGAAATAAAAAAGTCAGTGTGGCAGTGTGCAATGGATGAAAAGCAAATGTGGCACTGGAGGATGTGGGAGAGGCAGGAAACGCCCACATGACAGAGAGCGTTGGAAGTACGTTACAATTCTGGCTTTAGAGCAAGAGTTTTGTGCAGTGTTTAAGCCGTTGCTTTGGTGAACAGCATCTCATACTCGATTGTCTGACTCAAATCCCCATTACTCCATTCCTGTCTACCTGTCTGCTAACAAGTGCCCCGGGAGAAGGCAGGTGACAGCTCAAACACTTGGGCTGCTGCCACCTACCATAGGAAGCCTGCATGGAGTTCTTCTTTCTTGACTTTGCCTTGGCACAGTCCTGACTATTATTGATGATGTGTAATAAACAAGCAAATGAAAATTGTGTTTTCTCTCTCCTTATGAAATTAAAAAGAAAAATAGATTAAAAAAATTTTAAGAAAGATTTTGGTTTTCAACAGCAGCTGTTTTAAACCACATGACCACAAAGTGAGGAATAAATTTGAAAGTAGAAGAGAACAAGTTTTAGAAAGAATTCTTTGCAGTCACCATCCAGGCAGAAAACAATTTTACAATCAATTATAATTTGGGACAGAATAATACCTGTGAAGATAAATATAAGTAGGAAAACAGAAGCAATGTTTAAGATATAAAATAGCTATGGCTTGTTTTGGGGTGGATATGAACCTAACAATAGGAAGAGGCCAAAATGGTGCTGTTTGCTGAGACAAGGATGGCCAGAGTCCAGCTCCAGCTGAGTTCGGAGCTCGGGAAGGGTACGTGGAGTCGGCGATAAAGAAAAACACAGACACTGTCACTTGGTGCCTTCTTGCTGCCTCCCCGCTCAAGAAGAAGCTCTCCTTTTTATTAACTTAGACATATCACAAGTCTCTACACAAACATTTGATTTTTTATCTTTAACTTTAGAATTAAGAGAGCATGCACAGATGTTCAATTAATTTTTGCTTCATGGTCAACCAGGTGCTCTTAAAGATAATTCTGTAAGTTACTATAATCAGTTTCTTTAAAGTAAGCTGTTATTCATTCTTCAGAAGTGGCCATTAGGTGACAGCCAGAACTGCAAGGCCAAGGCACAGATGGTTACCTGCTAATCAGTGAAACATTCCTACTACATTTTATTTTCGCAACTTTATCTATCACTTAATGGGAGAAGTACATCAAAAGAGAAAAAACATAAGGATCTAAGACAAAAAGTTTCAAACATTAAATCCCCCTACGACTGCAGGCTCTTTCTCATAAGCAATCAAACAATAATCAAAAGTATATCTCTGTGATGTTAATAGAATCACCCTATATTTCCTCTAGTTAAAAAATTATGAAAGCGGCTAAAACAGCTACATTTTCTATGCTCTAAAGAGTTGCAAGGAGAGGCTAACCTTTAAGGTCACAGTAACTATATTTTTGCCATAGTAGTTTCAGCTCTTACTCCCATCACTTCCATTAGTTTGTAAAATTCTTGTTAAGCCGTTTCCCAGAAGGCATGCTATATGTCTGGGCCCGATTTCAGGGCAATGGGTAGGCACACAATAAGGTGTCCAGAAATGTCATGGGTTTAATTGTACTCCTGTGCACAGTTAAAGGCCCACTCACCAAGACATCAATAACAGTAACTCTTAAGCTCACAGTAGTTGCCAAAGCCATCTCACAAGGACAAAGAATGCCTCAATAGATTACAGAATTCTTAGTGGGGTACTTGAGTGTCCATGCAAACAGGGGGTGAGACTGTGTCAAGGTGGTCATAGAGAAATCTGCTGGGCCCTGCCAAACAGCTGGAAGCTCCCCCAAGCCGTGTCAAGCAGAGGAGCTGTTCTCTTCACACCTTCATGCAATCCACACCTACTGCACGGACCCCGGCAAAGGATGGCTCCCCCAGGGGTGCAGCTGACACTATGGCTGAGACTATGAAGTTGGAGTGACATTGGATTGTAAGGAGCAATTTATGTGGGGTCTTAGAAAAACTTGAGCTAAAGGTTTAAAGTCAGAAGTTTTTGACACATAAGTCAATTTAACCCCGGTAAAGAGTAAAGGAAGAAGTGTCACAAAAAGAGAAAACGGTAAAAGCAAACTAAGGATAAATGCAAAATTATGATATTCAGCTAAAAATCAGTGGAATAAAATGTCTTTTAGTAGGGAAACAGTTCAATTTCTTTTAATCGTTTGAGAACTTGCCAGGGCATAAATCAGAAGTAAAGTTCAATTTCAAAGAAACTATTTTTAAGTTTGTTTTACAACATATGAATAAAATGAATACATGATGTTCCTCAGATTTTGAATTGAGAAAATTTCACTTATAAATATGCACTCAGGGAAAATTCTAAGCAAATGGGAAGAAAAATATTGTGTTCTAAGACCTGCATTTGTATTTTGATTTGTATCTTGCTTTATACATAAAAATTGAATAATCCACCAAGCTAGAATTCAATAAAGAAAGGAAATAGCATTAAAGAATGGAGCAAAAGAAGTCTAAATTATCGGAGGATTGTTTTTTCTAATTTTTAAAGGATTTTTATTTCTTCATTCTTACTATTTTTATTGTTTTTCGTAAGGTTTGTTAGGCTGTTATTTCTACCTCACATTTTTCCTCCCACTGTTTTATTATATTGTTACAATAATTTAGTCCTTCAGGAACAGTCACCTGTCCAACATTCTGCTATTTAAGCATATCATGGCATTGTAGGTATAGACAATGATAGAAAGTGTAGTATCCGATTGTCAAAATATATTTAGGAGTTTGACGGCGAGTCCTCCTCTAATTCAGGAGTAGAGATGCCAGAGCATTCTTCAGGGATAAGAGGCATGATTTCATTTGAAATGTGTGCCCTGATCTCTATTTTAATAAAGGACTCTTGGGAAGTGGTGCGGATGGCCTGAAGTGCCACCCTGCCTCTACTCAGCATTCATTGAGGCCATGATCACTGCTCACTTAACTGTTGGAGATGATGTCAGGGCAAAGAGCAGAGGGAAAGTTCAGGTTCAAATAAACTGTAATTGATTTTATTTTATAGTATATTAAAAAACCAAACACATGATATTTCTCAAGTACAAAAAATACGTATTCACCACAGTTCATTTAATTTCTCAACTCCTCATTTACCATAAAATATCAATAATGAATATGTTTAAATAAAACCATCACTTCTCTTCAGTTGAATTTTTAAAAATCACTCTACCACTGAAAACATTAGATGCTTTATCTCTGGTCTGCTGATAGAGCAATGAATGAGATAATGCTGCTTCAGAGCAGGGTATCTGATGTATTCTAAATCCGTAGAAAAATATTTAAATTACTGACTTATTAATAGAATGTTTACTTAGCTTCTTCTCATTTTTAAGGAAAAACATTTCAATACAGGATGCATTTATTATCATAATCATCTTCATTTTTGCACATGCTGATTGAAAGCCAATTCTTGCAGAAAAGGTTAGAAACATGTTTTTAACGCAAGTCACCACATTCATATACTACCTACGGCAGCCTAGTTCACGGTCAGGCACTCTGTCACTTTCGAAGCCATTCTTTCTCGCTGAGGTCATTTGGAATACTGATTCAGGTAAATTTGTTGTCCTTGACCACATTGCTGGGATGGAATCAGTTCACAACGGGCATTTGATTCGAAGGACCGATGGGGAGGACTAGGTCTTCCAACTGCTGTTCGTCTTAGGACAACATTTCAGGGTGGTCCGTTAATGGAGAAAAGGAGAAAATTAGGATCTTAATGATAAATGATCACCCATGAATATTTGAATTATGCTCTTTTAAAAGCAACAGACAAGTAAGAGAATATTTTAGAGACACATTTCTTCCACTACCATGTGACATCTTACCACTCACGTTGCCTTATCTTTTTGTCTTCCATTGCCTCCCTCAGGGAAGTGGAATAAGTAATTCAATCGAGAGATACTCATGGTGACAAGATATGCTGATCACTATGCTTGGCAGCATTGACCACTTATAATAATAATAATAAAAATTGTCAGCCTGACCTAAGCCACAGAAAAGACTGCCTTTCTTTAATTCATAATTCTTGATATTTCCATTATTGCATTGAGGAAAAGCAATGCCCTATTTGCTTAGATTACCCTCTCCAAAGCCCTCCTGATTTTGCTTAATTCACTCAGTAAATTCGGTTTCCATTATGAAGTTAACTGAAGCTAAATTTTAAATAAGTAAGAAAACGTCAGCACTTCCAGATCTGATTTAGGTCATTTTCCATGGGCATGATTTGCATTACCTAAAATTGGTTAATCAATACATATTCAAAACCCTCACTGGCAATTCAGGAAAAGAATCCAATGATTTTCTCCACTGATTAATACTAATCTAACTGCATAATAAGTTAATAATCTAAACTATAATTTCATTCAGATTTCTTTACAGTAAACATCGTAAATAAAGTTTCACTTAATATAATTTACCAATAATGACATATTTACAGCACACAAATTTCTCATTTTTTTCCCTGATATAATTCTTACTGATTTATTCTCGCTATCATAAACCTTTTTTTTTTTCACTACATTTTTTTTCACTGTGTTTGTACATATGTGTGTATTCTGGTTTTTTAAACCATATACATTCTATGTGGAGGTGAAGGAGAGTACAAATATAAGTCTGCTAAATTATTAAGTTGGCAGAATATCCACACTTAAAAGCAGTTCCCTATAACAAGACTAAAAATGAATAATAAAGTTGTTCTTTTTTAAAAGCCAAAGCCTAGATTTTGAAGTACAATAAATCAGTCCTTCTTGATAAGAACACATCACCTGATTGCTGAGTCCTCTTGTCATCCACGTTTCTCTCCAAAATGGTCATGCAAATATAACACATGCCTGGCCTCTAAAACTGATCCTCCACCCATGGAACACTTCTAAAGGTGGCATGTTCGGGCCCTGCGTGGTGGCGCAAGTGGTTAAGGTCCTCACCTTGCACGCCGGGGATCCCATATGGGCGCCGGTTCTAATCCCGGCAGCCCCGCTTCCCTTCCAGCTCCCTGCCTGTGGTCCAGGAAAGCAGCAGAGGACGGCCCAAAGCTTTGGGAACCCTGCACCCGCGTGGGAGACCCAGAAGAGGCTCCTGGCTTCGGATCGGCATAGTATCGGCCCGTTGCGCTCACTTGGGGAGTGAATCATCGGACGGAAGATCTTCCTCTGTGTCTCTCCTCTCTGTATATCCGCCTTTCCAATGAGAAAATAATAAAAAAAAAATAAATAAATCTTTAAAAAAAATAAATAAAGGTGGCATGTTCATTAATGTATCACTTTGATTCTTGGTTCTGATGTTCAAACTTTATTTTCCATCTTGGGGACAGCTTTGAGTCGGGTTGGAATGGTGTGGATATAGAGCACGATAGAAGAAGCAGGAATGTGAACACAAGGCGGGTTGCCTGCTACTTGGGAGATTGAGGGGACAAGGGCAGCGATGATTCACAGAGCAACGAAACTGTGTTGGAGAATTTGATAGCAAGGATTTTTTTCATTTTTATTTATTTATCTACAGATGTGAAGGGCAAAGTGGCTGAGAGTGATAAACACAGAGAGAATGACTTTTGTAACTGCTAGTTCACTCCCTGGGTGACCACAAAAATCTGGACCAGGTCTGGACCATGCTGAAATCAAAAGTGCTGAATCCATCCCGACCTCTGACGGGAAGGCAGAAGTCCAAGCACTTGGACACTTTCTGACTCCCTGACCCATGAAGAAGCTGTATCTACAGCAGAAGCAGAGCCACTAGGATAGGACACACACTGCCAGTCTGACAATGCAGACCCCATGGGCAAGAATTTTAAGAAGTTGCTAATTACTGCAAGGACCCAATGCCAAACACATTTGTATACTTTTTCTCTATGCTTCAGTTTGGAAATTACAATAACAATGGATGAGAAATAGGCACATATGTTGAAGGTATGAAACAGTATGCTAAAAAATATTGCCATAAAATAATGCACAATACTATCAATTTGGGTTGAGATCCCTACCTGATTTTGATTCTGAAAATCTTAAGACTCAATAATCATGTAAGATGCTGGAGTTTTTATATTAAAATAAAATACCTTGTTTATTTCACCAAAATGCACATTTTACATTTTACATTTTACATTATATAGTCTATGACATACTTATAATATGTAAACATGTAACATTCAGAAAATATAGCAATTTGTACTACATTGCATGGCATTCTGGTTTAGGAAAATATTTAGACTGTCATTCTAAAGCAACATCATTGTAGTGAGTATTGAGGAGGGACAATCCCACTTTAAAGCAACACCATTACGTGGAGTACTGGGGAGAGGAAAAGCTGCCACCTCTTGTCCCTGTAAGGAATGGTCTAATGTGCTCACCCCATTCTTGCATCTGGAGTCACAGTGGCTTCCAACACATAGACACCTTGGCTGGCCCATTTTGCTGACTAGTTAGTCTCACATAGTAAAGCTGTAAAACCTCACCACAAACCAAATCATTAGCTTACCTGTCAACTGTTGCCCAAAGATCCCAGAAGACATTCTTACTTAGTAGGACGTTCTAAGGACTTAGCCATATCCACTCAAGAGCTCATAAAACAAAACGAACCAAAAAAACATTTTTCTCTGGATAATGTTCCTTCTTTACTAAACAGAGAAAAAATACATTTTGTTTTCTGATGAAGATGTGAATCTTTGCTTTAAACTCCCAGGAAAATTTTAAAGTTTGGTTTACATACTTTTTTAAAAAAATTTATTTATTTTAATGGAAAGGCATATGTACAGAGAGGAGAGAGACAGAGAGGAAGATCTTCTGCTCGATTATTCACTCCCCAAGTGACCGCAACAGCCACTGCTGTGCCAATCCGAAGGCAGGAGGCAGGAACTTCTTTCCGGGTCTCCCACATGGGTGCAGGGTCCCAAGGCTTTGGGCAGTCCTTGACTGCTTTCCCAGGCCACAAGCAGGGAGCTGGATGAGAAGTGGAGCTGCCGGGATTAGAACCAGCGCACATATGGGATCCTGGGGCGCGTTCAAGGTGAGGACTTTAACCATTATGCTATCACGCCATTTACATATTTTTAAAAGAGCATCCCTCAGTTATTCCTGTCATATACATATGAAGAAAAAATGTATCAAAACAAGATATGAAAGATAGGTCTATTTTATTTTTCACATACTCAAAATTAGTGTCAGACACATCCATTAAGTTTCCCTATGTTTTAAAATGGATATTTGACCTTAGGAACATCAGAGAATGTAGCTATCTACTATGTAGACAATAAAACAAACAAATAAATAAATAGAGGCTATGATTTCATACAGTTTATGACTTATAAAAAGTTTACATATATTTTATAGTTTTAATTGACACATAATAATTATATATATTAACAGGCTGTAGTGGGACCTTTCAACACCAATCTCCAATATTTAATAATCAGATCAGAATAATTGGTGTATCTATCATTTCAGAGGGTATCACTTCATTTCTGGGACATCAAAACTCCTCTCTATTAGTTACCTGAAAGTGTTCAATTAATTGATGGCAGTTATGGGTACCCACTACGCTACTTTTTCCTACCAAAATTATTCATTATGCTATGGAGAATGTATATCAGTAGTTTATTTTTAAAAATGCAAATTAATGGTCCCAGCATGGCTCCTGGTATCTAACGTCCTCGCCTTGCATGTGCCAGGATCTCATATGGGCATCGGTTCATACATCCCAGCTGTTGCATTTCCCATCCAGGTTTTTTCCTGTGACCTGTGGAAACAGTAACGTACAGCCCTAAGTCCTGCACCCTTGTGGCAGACCCAGAAGAGGCTCCTGGTTTCTGGCTTTGGATCTGCTTAGTTCTAGCCATTGTGGTCCCCTGGGGAGCTAAACAAATGATGGTAGATCTTTCTCTCTGTGTCTCCTTATCTCTGTGCATCTGACTTTAAAACAAATAAATAAATACATACATAAATAGATAAATAAAATGAAGCTGGCTGTCGACAGAATATGCACAAAAAGAAAAATGTATCACACAACCCCATGTTTATATCAACATGATAATCGATTCTAAAGTGACAATTTTTTTTTGCTCATACATGCACAATTTTACTGTTTCAATATGTACAATTTTACTTTTCAAATATTTTTCTCTCTAGAAAAGAGTGTTGCATATGAGCTTCTAACAGTGGTCACTTGTGACAATAATAATTGATCCCAAAGAATGGTTGCTTATGGATGCTAAAAGACAACGCATTGACGTAACTAATTCAAGATGCAGTGAGAGCGAAGCGATGAAGGACCTATTGCAGCAAGTCCTGTAGCAGACAGCCCAGAGAGGAGGTACCATTATCATTGCAACACTGTGTTCTTCATACATCTTTTATGAACGAAGTTTTTCACATACTTTAGAGGCTAGCAGTGCATTACATTTTTGTCTGCTGCTTGATTGAACAGAACGAAATGCCCTAAAGGCATGTATTAAAACCAGCGGAAGAAAAAATGTGATTACCGTTAACCCCTGTCTGTAACGTATAAAGGCTTTCATAAAACAAGTATCAAAGTGCACTCTAATCACAAGGTAAAATATGAGCTCTTCTGTCGCTTAACATTTAGTGCTGTTTAGCACGGAAACACTAACATTACATAGGCCTGTGTCAACTTACACTATGACCTCCATGCCCTGTCTGTAACTTCAAGATCAAGATACTTTAATATTTTATAATTATCAAGACTAATCATGATTTATCTTTCAGTAAATACTACTGATTGTGTTTGTTTCACTTTAAACTAATTTTATTTAGCACCAGTTACGCGTAAAGTGATGTGAAAAGCTAGCATTCCAAATAGCTCCCAAACAATCTCTATCGATTGGGCAATTCTGAGTTTTTTGCTCACTGTAGGGAAGAACTAGCTGACAAAGATTTCTCAGTGTCTCTGAGGGAAAAAGGCAAGGTCAGGATTTATTGACAATTTCAAGTTTGGTTTAAAGTGAATCTTTCACTGCGTGGGCATTGATGAGGATCATGTAAGGACAATGCTACAGTTTACGGCTGCAAAAATAGTAGGATGAGGGAATTTAGACCAAAGTCTTGTAGTTTTAGATCTTACCTTTCATGGTGATTCCTACTGAATAATTGATAAGTCTTTGTGGAAATGTCCATTTGAAAAATTGTCGTGGAATAGGAAGGTTATATTGTCGAAGGCAGTGAAATAATGAAAACAAGCTGTCATGCAAGCAGTCATTTCAGTTTCATACTAGCAGTCGCGCCAGTTGTTAAGGAACAACAGCAAAATATATTACAAAGCCTACTCTTTGAAATGAGTGTCTCTAAGTGAAATAATTGCGTAAAATTATAGCTGGATGTAATTGATTTAAACAGGTGTACAATATGAAAATTGAGACATATAATAGATAATCATACAAGTGCTTCTACTATGCATGATAAACACACATTAGCAAAACTAGCAAGTGAAATTATGTTAGAGAAGAAGTGTCTTTGTTTAAAAGTAAGATCTGACTGCATCACTCAGCAGAGAACAATGCATTAGGAATCTATTGATTGCATAAAATAATGTTCAAAATGTCCTGCTGCACAGAAGCAGCATGAGAAATAAAAGGACAGACAGGTAAAATTCACTGGTGACGCCTGATAGAGGAAATGAATATGAAGTAGAATATTGAAAGTAAAGTGCAGAAGACGATGCCTTTAAAAGTACAGAGTAAATGGGATGCTATGTGTGATGCGAAGTGCTCCTGCTTGGAGGAAAAGGGCAGGTTCCAGAACAGAGGTGAAGAATACATTTTTATGTGGTAGGGAACAGTCAAGGGACTGATACCAAGATGGGCACCTTTTACACGGACGATCATGTAACAGGTGAAAGCCTTGAGGGTCTTAATAACACACAGAGTCATGATGGGAAGGGGCTTTCCTCTCTCTCTGCCTTGTAAAAACTTGTTGTATGAACCACACATCTATTTCAGTTCAGACAGGAGATGACAATTTGGAGAGGAAATTGGAGACTTGGTCATATTTTAAATTTGCTTCCTAACAAAGGATTAGAAAATTCTGAGAGACAGGAAGCACTGAAGACGAGAAAGAGAGGAAAGGCGCCTTAGTCAAAGTTACTAAACAAAGGATCGCCAGGTGTCTCAGAAGTAACACAAACGTTGGAAATCCGAGGTCAGGTGACCAGCACCGTCAGGTTCTTGGGGAGGGTCCCTAGGTGGCTTCATATCGTATCTTCCCAAGAAGGCAATGCAAAATGTTGAAAGCAAGCTCTGTTTTGCCTTCTTATCAAGGCACTATGTCTCTTATGAAGGTTCAACTCTCATGACCTAAATGACCTTCCAAAGGCCGTGCTTCCAAATATTCTCATATCGAGTTAAACTTTGATACAGGAATTTCAACTGGGGAAAAGAAAGAAAAGAGGAGAAAGGTTGAGATGGAAAGAAATAAAGAAGAGCTAACAGAGAGAAGTAAAAAGCTAACATATTTAAAGTTTTATAAAAAAAAAGGGCACTAATTAGGATTTAAGGCGGTTTCCTCCCCTCATTCTAACCTAGGCACTAACCATAGATACGCCCCAAAGCTAAGGCAAGACTTTACAGAAAGAGCAATTTTCATAACAAGAAAGAAGTCAACTATCCAACAACTGTTAAAATAAATGAGCTAATTCCTAAAACTAAACATACTACTTTTTAAGATTTATGCGACTAGCTTCTGAAAATCCTTTCTAAATGATGGAGATGGAGCAGAAGGGAATGAAGCTAATATAATGAGTGCATTGAATATCAAATACTTGAGACTGTTTTCCCCATTTTCCTGTTGTCATGTATCACGTTATAAATCAGGAAACTGGACTCAGTCACTTAGCTTAACTACTAAGTATGTAACTCCAACATCACTGAAGTTCGTTTACTTCTTGTAGAAACTAAGCCACGTAGCAGAACAGAATCAGGGAAATGAAAGACACTTTTTATTTGAATCTTAATTCACTGTTCTTAAGAATCTGTCAACCACCAATTACGTCTGTCTTACCTTCAGGCGATTTCTGTTGCTAAAAGCCATGAGTAGCTGATAGGAAGCAAATAGCGACTGATTTCAGAAAATAAGCTTCATTTTGGAGAGGAGAAATCATCCCCAGTGAGGTGTCCACGATGTTTCCTGAGCTTCCCTCCCTGACGTAAGCCTCCAGGACGCTGTTATCCTCCGATTGACAAAAGAACAGTAGTGTGATGTTCATACGGGTCATTGATAATATTTAAATTTTTTTAAAAAAAGCACCAGGAGGAAAACAACGTAGAATTCATACTGAACCACCATGATTGGAAAGAAGATTATACTGACACGGGGTTCTAGAAAATGAAAAACCACACTTGTGACAACAAATCAAAGGGTATTAAGATATACTAGAGGGTCACTCAATTTCCGAAAGGGAGCACAGTGAGGGATAATATTCATCAAATTATATACGTTAGTGGTATTTGCAGAAATAAACACAAACTAAGGCATGATATTTTATTTGTATGTAAAAAAGGACACAGTTCAAAGATTATTAACTTCAAGTCACTTATATAGCAATGACTCCTGGTATCTTCAACATCTGGAAGTAGAAACACCTGCATGACTGTGAGGAACTAAATGGAAGAAAAAGTGCCGTAGTTGAAGCATAAGAAATAAAAAGGAAAAGACGTTATTGTTGAGGATATAATAAGGGTCATATTATGTAGGGTCTGTGACTTTATTGTAGGAGCAACACAAAAACATTGTGGAGTTTTAATAGAGTAACTGCATTGGTTTGTATTTCTGAAAGATCATTCAGGTTGCTGTATGAATAATGCATTGTACAGAGGTGAAAGAATGGCCCTGTGGGAGGCGTTTAGGGGACAAACTCAGAGTATCACGGGAAGGTGACACTGGCTTGGACTTTAGATGTGCCAGTGGAGGTGGAGAGAAAATAGAACCGAAAACATTAATGAGAAACTGAACTTGACTATATTTGTCCTTTTGTAGCTAAGTGGAGTGCTAAGAATGGATTTTAGGTTTTTGGCATGAACAATTGGATGAATGGTGTTCTAATATGCTCAGAAAATACTGAGAGAAGGCCATTAATTCAGTTTCAAGAATGTTGACTTTGGAGTCTGAAAGTCATCCAAGGACAGCTGGAATGTAAGTAGACAAACAAGATCTTGTGTTCAGAGGGACCGTGGAAGTTAGATACACGAACTTGGAAGCCAAGTTCCTATAAACAGAAGCATAACTCCTGTAAATAAATGGGGGAACTCAAAGAAACAAAATAGAAAGAAAAGAAAAAAGGGTTAGGGATAAGTCTGGGGAAATCCAATACCATGATCTTGGGTAAAACAGATGTGATAAGAAAACGAGAAGCTACTGCAAGATACATGCTAGGCATTTCATGTTTGTTGCTTTTATATTTCTTATTAGCTACACAAGATTAAGTGGAAATGTGGGTGAATGAGCACTGATAGATATATTTATTCTGGAGTTAAACAAGCTCCAGGAGCTGATGCTATGTTGATAGCATCTTTGAGGCTCTCCACCTTGCCATAACTTTCCCCATAGCCCGTGCAGAGTGAAACCCCAGAAAGTCTGACTACTGGACATTGACAATCATGATCATGATGATGGAGATAAGCTAGTTCCCTATTGCTAAAAATATGAATGTCAATAGATAAATCAACAGGTGACAGACTTTTTTTTTCTCAAATATACTGAAAGAAACTATTCCTATAACATGTTTTTATATTTTCCCTTACACTTTATTTCCTGAGTTTTCAAAGATGAATTCAACTTCTATTTAAAGAAAATTAAAAATGTGTTGTTTAAGCATTTCAATCATTTATCACTAGTGATTTTAGTAATTTTAACAATTTTCAACTTGATTTGAGGGTGAGCATAGCTAAATATATGGAAATACAAAAAGGGATAGAAAGCAACATAGTCCTGTAGCTCGCAGCTAGGGATCTAAGAGAGTATAATGCTGTCATTATGTAATTAGAGGACTTCTTTTACTTGAACATTTAGCACTATTAGAAGTGGTACATCCTGCTTGAATGGGCTGGAGGGTGCTAAGTGAATGGATGATAGTGGTAAAATTATAGTTACCACAAGGGTCGCAGAAATCACTCCATAAATATTCACATTTTGAAAAGTCAAATTGAAATTAAAAACAAAAATAGGATTTCTTCATAAAATAAAATCTTTTAAAATTCAGTTAGGATTCACTAGACAATCTTAAAATGACACTGGGATGTGCTGTGTATCCGTTGTATCATTTGCATTAGAACACTGGAGTTCAAGTTTGACTTCTATCATATGTAGGATAAGATCTGGATAAAACCAACCAATTCTGCCTCAGATTCCTTATTCATAAAGTGCTCTTGACAGCATTCATCTACCTCTGCGGAATTTTGTGAAGATTAAGTGAATTCACACACGTAATGTAAACATTGTTAAAGTTAGTAGAAATAAAGCACAAAAAGAGTGCTACTGTGGAAAACTTCTCAAAAAGAGTGCATGAGCCACCAGTTCTGGGCTGGTATGTAAGACATTAATTTCTGCTTTGGTCTTGCTTTTGTGGGGCCAAGAAATAGAAATCTTGTTAATGCCCCAGTCATAAGCAGGGAGCTGGATCAGAAATGAAGCAGCCAGAACACAATCTGAGATTTGTGATGCAAGTACCGCAGACTAGGCTCAACCTACAACATCATTGTGCTGGTTTCTCATTAAGTTCCTCAATAGCAAGATTAGTTACATGAAGAAGTTAAAATAAATATCACCGAAGAGCTTTGGAAGTGCTGACCTGCATAGAAACTGAGATTCCAAGAGATCAAGTTCAATAGAAACCCAGACTGCATGAGGCAGCCAAGGACTTCTTAGAATAAGGTCAATAAGAGTTGGTCCATCTGATCAGGCTTGTCATATGTTAGAGTTGCTTAAATCTGCCTTATTTCTGGTCTGATCCAAATACATCAATATATAATGCATTTCAGAAGGCTAGTGTTCAACTGTGACAGTCGTGATAAAACAATCATTACAGTGACTGCTGTCATTTGTGCAGCACATAAGCCCTAAGTTACTTAGCAGACAATGGATATGTATGTGTCAGTATTAAGTATGACAGGATGCCCTACCAACTCTACTGGGGCTTGGAAACAGCTTTCAATTTATTTTTTTTTTAAGAAAAATTCTTAAATGACCTCTACGTATCTGGATTTTGTGGACCAAATGCAAAGAATAAAAATTCTATTACACACATGAAGTATGCTGTTGCATTCATCCACGTGGGGTTGTTCTGACCTTGTTCTAAACTAATTGGGCATTGAGTGCTTTGCAATTCTTTCAGAAGCTATACTTAAGGTCACATTAAGTTTGATGAAAAAGGTGCAATGTCACATGCTTCCTGAGTGAGAACTGCCTTTAGTTTATACACAGGTATTTCTTACAAAGAAATAGATAATCTATATTTATTTCAATAATCAGTTATGTGTTATAAATTGCGTGTGGCACAACAGTTGTTTTACTGGGGAGTGAAGCTGTAAAAAATCAAATGCGCTCCAGTGCCAACTAAATTGTATCAAAAAGAATAAAAAAGTAAAGAAAAAATGCCTTCTATGATCTTTGAGAAATAAAGAGACATTTAGAAAACACAAAATTAGTATACAGATAATGTACCTGCAGAGTCTTTCTTTGGTGAACAAGTGTCCATGATGTGTGGACATGGATATCTGGTCTACCCATCACATTGTCCCCTGGAGTTGGCACAGGTGAAAGCACCAATTATTTACAGTATCCAAATTACTGCCTCTGTGTGATGCTATGCCTGACCATCAGCTGTTAATCAACTTTGCATCCGAGGAAGACTGGCTTTTGGGTAGTAAATATGCTGTGCCACAAGTGCAGCTACATTTCGGAAGAGGAATGGACAAATTGGACAAATCATATGCTCACATGAGTGTTATGATGAAAACAGAAAAGCAGAAACACTTGTGACATCCTGAAATCATCAAAGTTGAAATAACGACGCCCCCCTGAAAATGACCACTGCAAGAATTCTAAACACTTCACATACTCAAATTCTTAGTTGTAATAATTGGTTCGTTTGGCCATAGAAATGCACCATTTCAAAGTTAGAAATAATGACAGAATCACTTGAAAGAAATTCAATTGAAATTCGTTATGCAAATTGTCTATTGAGTGCAATGTGCAATTCTGTAATAGACATTAAACCACCACTTACATGAACTTTACCTGACTGTTAAATTATGCTCAAGAAGACAGCAATCCACCAAGAGAGTTTCAAGTCATGTTAAATCATAGTGATTCATGAAAAACAAAATAACAGCACAAGAAACAAAGTACTCTTTTGGCCTTCATTAGCTGGAATGTTTTAAGGATGAATACACTTTGTAACTTACACAGGACAGCTACATTCCCAACCTGCCTGTTAATCATTAAGGGTGCTTCATAGTTTAAGCTCACAGCTAAGTTAAGCCTGTTTATTTTATTACACCTGTATAGTGAATGCTTATTAAGTAAATGGAGTGATGTACAATTAAAAAACTGTTTAGACAGTTCATTTCCCCAGGTTCTTCATGGAATTATTTTAAAGGAGATGCAGTAGTTATTACACTAAGCACATATCTCAAAATATTATTATCTTCAAAATATCATCATCTTGGATTCTCTCTCTCTATTGTTGTAATATTGCTAATATCTTATTCTATTCTTGATAAAATTCAGTTAGATTATCTAAATATACAGCTGTTATTGAAAAGAAAAAGATACCTTGTTTAATAGCAATGTCTTTCCATTCAAGAGGAAGTATCAGTTACCTAGCCACATGGAATGCCCACAACCTCAGAGTGCCTGGTTCCAGTCACTGCCACCCCAATGACTTCCAACTCTGCCTGCTGCTTCTCACCCTGAAAGGTGGTGGAGGACTGACACATGGATCTCTGCGAACTTCATGGGATACATGCATGTTGAGGGCCTCTGGGAAGCGAACCACTGTGTGGACGCATCTCTCCCTCTCACTCTTTCAAAAAAAGGGGAAAAAAAAGGAAAAATATTAAAACATATATGTTTTTTAAAAGAGAGGGAAGAAGGAAGGGATGGAGGAGAAGAAAGGGAAAAAAGAAAGGAAGGACAGAAAAAGGGTAAATGAAACAAATGAGAAATTGAGATTAAAAAAGAAAAAGAAAGAAGTTCCTGAGACAGTTTCACACAGAAATTGTTTCAGTTGAAGGCACTCAAAGGAGATATTTTCTTTGAAAGTTAAGCTCATAAAATATAATTAAGTTTATGTACAACACCTGCAGTATGAAATTGCTACTCAGAAACTTTAAAAAATAGGTTTTTCCATTGAAGAACACAAAGATAAAAGGAGTTTGAAAAAATCTTCAAAAAAACCTCATAAATAATTGCACAAGTAGGAAAACAAAAAATAAAACAGGCATTTGCAAGATATGAACAGATAGCTATTAAGCTAATTAGCAGCACATATTGTTAAAAGCCTAATTAGAGACTATAGAAGGAAAAAAATGTTTATTGACATTTTGGAAAAAAGAAAAAATAGATAAGCTAAGTAGTAAAATTGGCAAAACTGGAGTAAGCTAATTAAAGGGAAGAACACACAATTTAAACTTAGGCCAGAACATAAAGAGAAAGGTAAAAAAAAAAAATGAAGACTCATAGTGTACTCATAGAGTACACTAGAAGTTCTATATTCAGAAAAAACATCATCAATCAAAAACATACATTCAAAATATGAAATCTAAGAATGCTACTCTGGGGGATCCATTTGTAAAGAACTCACAATGCTAAGTAATATACATTATAAAACAAAAGCAGAAATTCAGAGGGAAATCAAAATGCTGAATCAAAAAGCATTTTTAGGAATTACATTTGGCTCATATAACACACAAATGCGATTGTTTATTGTCAATGTGAATATAATGAGATGATCTATTTGAATACTTCTTGTTACTGATTGTCATCAAGATTTTATCCTAAAATAAAGTGAAATTTTTAATATTTTAAAATTTTGTTTGATGTAGTATTTTTCCAAGAGTTGATGGATTTCTATTTTGTAATTTCAACCTCTGTCATGAATTCATCTACTGGAAGGTGTGGTAAATATGAGACAAATATTATTTGAAGAAAGTCCCCACTGCATGATTAAACACGAATGATAACCTGTGAAAGCTTCTCTCTGCCTTCGGACCCTTTAGAGGCAAGGCCCATTACCTTTCCTATCAGTACAGCATGCAAGATGCTAACTATAAAACAAACGTTCTGACAGATAAGAAGCTAGATGTAGCTATGTCTTTTGGTCCAAGGTATTGATGGAAGTATTATAAGCTGTTTTCCCATTAACCACTTAGTATTCAGAAAGTTGTACTGTAGTTAACTAGGTAGCAAATTTTGTGAGAAGCACAAAACCACCAGTCAGGTCAGGCATTCAACCTGGGAGTTCTGAGGCCATCCCAGTCCCCATATTCTCCATAGGAGAGCCACATTTAAATTCTGCTTCCCCTTTGATTCCAGTTTCTTGCTAAGGAAGACAGTGTTTCATGCCACAAGTAGTTTGGTCTCTGCTACCTACATACAAGGCCGGGAATGGAATTCCATGCTCCTGGCTTTGATCTAACCAAACATCAGTTGTTGCAGGCAACTGGGGAGTGAACTAGACATGAATATTAGAGTCTCCCCAACTCTAGTTCTCTGCTTTTGAAACAAATAATGTGTGAAAACACATTCAGGTTGATGTGAAATGTGGAAAAGTATAGCTTAAATACTTGAACTACACACATAAGAAGACTACCAATCCTTTCACAGCATGAGCCTTGTGGTCTGGACATTGTGGTCACAGCTTGCTTCGTCTTTTATCATAGCTCTCAATCTATGAATATTTACTCATGTCACTTTTGATACTTTCATTTAGATCCATTGACTTATTAATAAAATGTATCTTACTTTTTATACTCATGTTTCTTATTTAGTATGCTAATAGTAAAATGTGTTGACACTGCTATTGGGAAATGAAAAGCTGCATTAGTTGAGTGAGAAATCAAATCTGAAATTAAATAATGTTTAAAACTTATAACAATAAATACATATATCAAAATTTATAGATTGCCACCAAAGGACTTAAGAGAAATGTATAACTATGTATAGCAAAAGAATGAAACAATAATAAAGTTAAGAGAATAGATAATGAACATGGACCAATTAAATTGATAAGTGATAAAAGAAAAAGAAGAAAGTGCACATATACAGCAGGTAATGCAGATATAGATTTTAATACAAAATATTATAAAATAAGCACTAGTATTTATGATACTAAATTTGAAATTTGGAAAGTAGATGCTTATCTAGAAAGCATGATTCATTACCAAATGTTTGCATCAGCTGGTCTGGGCCAGGCTGAAGGTAGAATCTATAAGATTCATGTGGCTCTCCTGCATGTACTCCAGGGCCCAAATGCATGAATCATTTTTCACTACATTCCCTTGTGCTTTAGCAAGGAGCTAAATTGGAAGTGGAACCACTTTCAGACTGGTGCCCATATGGGATGAGAGCATTTTCAGACACAACTTAACGTGCCCTACCACAACACTGGCCAATAAAATACGTATCTTAATCTGTTTTATAATAAGGCAGCAAAACATTTCAGTGAATACTTACTATTTTAATAACAATTTGTTCTATTGACCCATTTCCTTTTATTGACTTACTGGATTTTCTTTCTTATACTAAATTGACCAATTGAGCAAAAGTCAACTTGATGATCTTTCAATCAGTAGATCAGGAGTTTCAGATTTGCAGCCTAGCTTACTCAGTCTGGCCCACACTTCTGATGGCCTTAATCTTCAGCTTGATTTGTATCTCTGTCACCTTCCTGGACCCATTGGGTTTTCAGTTCCCAGTGATTACAGAGCCATCCAGAGACAGCTCTACTGCAAAGAAACATGAACAATGTCTTACTTTCGAGTCCAACATATTATAAAAGTAAACTACAGATTTGATAATTCACAACACAACTACTTTTACAACTACTGTGAAAATATTCTGAGAAAAAAATTTCCTTTGTTCTTGAAACAGCTTAGTTTATGTTTCAGCTTTGAATATTCAGATACGGTGAAGATGCTCTGGTTTCTAGGGCAAAGCCCAAGAGTTTCCATTAGAAATTGATGCTTTCGCTTTGAAATGTCTGCCATCTCCGTGCGTGACATCTGGGTAGCCTGACGACCAGAGCGGAGCTCAGTAAACTGCCTGTCTCCAATTTTATGAGCTCTTAATGGCTTGACTCACTTGTAGATATTTTTAATACCTGCTGCCAGATTAAAAATGCTTCTCACTTGGCAACTGACTGAGGACAATAAACGTGTCATGCAGGCAACTAACTATTCAATCTGTTATTAAAAACATAAAGTTCAAAGAAATGAGAAAGCTGTTTATGTCTATAGCTTCTTCTCATTAATACTCCTCAGTCATAATATCTTTTAAAAGTACTTCCTGAATTTTATCCTCTTATTAATGGAAGTATCTGAGAATAAATGATGAGATAATATTCCTGGGCTCTTTCTAAACAACAACATGGAGCAATAAATACAGAAACGTGCTTACATAATATTTTTACTAACTGTTAACAGTCATGAACATGTTACTTTAATTCTAAAAAGCTGAGAATTAATCATGTATAAGTTTTCTTTTTCTTTCCTGTAAGAAATACACAAAGATAAATTTAACTATTTACTCCCGAAGAGAATAAGCTCTTTGAATATACCATTCTCATTCCAAGACTGAAGTTTTACTTTGTTAGCTCTGGAATAAACCATAAATTCTTCTTCTATGTGCTAAAATGTCTATTTTCAAAATAATTGATATCTATAGAATACCATATGCTTTATGATAATGTTGTAAAAACAATAATTAGCAAGATCTGTCTACTATTATTCAGGCATAGAGGTAAGATTATTGAAAGTCATTCACTCAGTGGAACTAGGTTCTCAAAGTGCTAAAGGTCCAGCAGCACAAATAAGAAAACTGATAATCTCTCATTTTTGGAAGAACTTTGACTGAATAAGTTTGATCAAAATCACTCTTAACGTCACGAACTATTTCAATGTGAACAAATATGTTACTCATTTTAACCATTAATACATCAAGTATCAGTTACTCATAGCAGATTAATGAGGAATTAGTTTTGAATTAAGTGTAAGCATGAAATCATTTTAATTTCTTTTTCTAACATCTGCTCTTGGAGTTGCAAACTGGTAGCTAATAGATCTAAGCCGCATTATCTTTAGTGCAAGGTTTTATAATAAAATTTGTAGTTGTCTTTCAGTGAGACAGTATTACTTTATTTTCTGACAGTATCTGTACTTTCTGTTTAGGCAGAATATGTCCCCAAGAGCCTTATCCACTAGGACACAATTCTGTGCAACAACCTTCTCTCCTATGAACACTGCAGGGTTTCAGAAAATTTATTTTGCTGCAAAAAAAGTTTGAATCCACTTGTATTTTTATATATCAAGTGCATTTCATGTGAACTTTTCTGAAGACATCTCATATGTAGAAATTCTAAAATGTTTTACACCAAAATAAGCTTATCTTTAATTGCATTTTTCATTAACCTTTTGAACCACACTAGTAAGGTAAATGACACTCCTATGATTACATTACAATATATTGTAAATGTGCAGCTACAATTACTTTTCCCAGTCAGCTGGCTTTGAGTTGGTCTGAAGCACTTCCATTTAAGCTGTGCTCCACCTAATCAGTAATGAAGCTAGCTGCTTCTGTTCTTTCTTGCTTTTTCTTTAAAATGCCTTCCTGCCAACCTAGAGGAAGCAAACATCTCTCTAGGAGCCGAGGCCCTGAATCTCACAACAAGCTTACTGAGCATAGAATAGGACTCCAAATGGCGACACAGTGTGATGGCATCTTGACTCCAGCCTTCTGAGATCCTGAGCCAAAGACCCCCAAGTTACAGCGAGACTTCCAGTTTCTACACACTGTGAAATCAGAAATACATGCCATTTTTACCTTCTGTATACATGGTGCTTTGCAATTCAGAAATACAAAATGAATATATTATCATTGCCTCAAAAACTACCTTAATTCATACCTATCTCTATCCTTTTCTGTTCTAGAGGGATTCTTGCATGGCCCAACCTGTATACATACATACATACAAACATATATATATATACACACATATATATATAGAGAGAGAGAGAGAGAGAATCATTCATGTGCAGATCTTTTCTCTCCCCCAGTACTATTGTAGCTGTGTCTTCACTATCTTCATGTGATATGAGTAGAGTTTTGACTTTTGATCTTATTTTAGGCTCCAAAGTTCCTGAGCTAGGTTTTGTAAGTGGGAGCCAACAGACCTCAATACATTATAATATATTTACAAGTAGAAAATTTGATCTTCTTGAGATCCGATTTGCTCTGCTTGGGTAAATGGCGTGAATACCTTTCTGAGGACAATGTTCAGCTTCTCTTTGTCACTCCCTCACACCACTACTGATGACTCCTAAGAGAGAAGCAAACAGATGTCGGTGAGTCTCCCCTGGATGAACTAGCCGACTCCCACAGACTTAGAGGATTATCCCTTGTCACTGAGCTTGTTTCAGAAGCCCAAGAATCTCCCCTCCTTTCATTTCTGATTCCTTTACACAAGAATTTTGAGTACTGGGGAGTTCTTTTCTATGACTTCTAAGTATTTTGGAGAACTAGAAAGGTCAAGGTTGCCTAAAATATTACACTGAAGTGCTTTCGATTGTTTTTCCTTCCAAAGTCAAAGTATCTACAAAATGACCAACCTGTGTAATCACCAGTGTCTCCAATATTAGAGAATCAATCAGCATGTCTCAGAAACACAGGGAGCAGAACCAGCTTGCTCTAAACATCTTCTAGCTCAATATTAATATATCCGGAGCATAAAAAGTGAGCTCCCTTTCTTGTAAGCCTGTCCTTATGAATCCAAACTAGTATCTTGTGAATCTCCATCCATTCTGTCATCATACCTCACTAGCCTTCAGACAAGGAGTAGCATCTCATATGTACAACTCCAAGGCCCTCAAAACTGGCTGGCTGCATCTTGCTTTATCATTCACTATCACCTCCATGCATTGACCAAGGAAGGAATGTTTGGGATAGGAAATGGGTGCGCCATGCATGAGATGAGGAATTGCATTGGTCCTTGAGTAACGTTAAAGAAATTTGGAGGTAGAGACTGGACATAAATGCTATATCTCACTGGAATTTTACTATAAGATTCAGCATTCAAGGGGATGTTTTACTTTTAAATGTACTTCCTGGAATTTAGGAAGCATCTCATGAAACTGCTTACTACATAGTTAATTTTTTTTCAAAACAATAAAACCAGCTATTTGAGGAGAGAAATTGATAAAGCTTTAGAAAGTCATCAACATCCATATTTGATTTTTCCTCTTCTCTCCAATCAAAATACATTTATTCACAACTGACAGAGCATTTTGTCAAAAAAAATTTCCATCAGTTTTCCCTTACAGTGAATTTATGAAAAATCCAAGCCATTTGGTTCGACTCTCCAGCATTCTCAGTCAATAAGAGCTTCAGTTGGACAAAAATTCATCCTCAGAAATCAAAGTCACTTCCAAGATTTGCACTCAGCCTTGCTTGTATATGTGATCACTCATGGAGAGGTCCATGCGAGATGCTGAGAGCATCTCCCCAATCAGAAAACAAACACTACACCTGCTACGCTGCGCATCCACTGAGGAAAGCAAGCATTTTCAGCTTCAAGTCTTTCTTCAGCAGTTTTAGCTTCATAACAAAATTAAGAGAGTGAATTCTGATATGTTCTCTTTCCCAACATCTGCACAGCCTCCTCTACTATCAATATCCCATACCAGAGAGTCATATTTGTAACATTTGATGAATCTATGTAGGGACACGCTCAACTGGAAGTCCACAATCTACAGACTTCACTGTTGTTATGATATTCTTGAGTTATGGGCAAAAACATGGAATGCCTCCTGTCTGCTACTGTAATATAATACAAAATAATTTTACTGCTCTAAAAGCAGCTTTGATCTGCCCATTTAACTTTCCCCCTTTTAACTCCTGACAAGCTCTAAGGTTTTTAGCACTTTCATACTTTACCTGTTGCAGAATTTAACATGGGTAGACTCATATGGAATGTAGCCTTTTCAGATTGGCTTCTTTTGCTTAGCAATGTGCATTTAATATCCCTCGGTGACTGTCCACACCTTTGTACTTCATTTCCTTTTTACAGTGAGTAATAATAGCTATTTTTCCCTCACCTATTGCAAGATATCTTGGTTATGCTGTGTTTTATGTGCCAGAATGTGATCTTTCTTGGTGAATGTTCCGTGCAAACTTAAAATAATTTGTAATCTGTTGTAGTTGGATGAAGTAGTTACAGATGTCAATTATATCTGTTTGATTTATGCTGCTGTTAAGTTCAACTAGGTCCTTACAGGAATTTTTGCCTTATGCACCTGTCCATTTCTAAAAGACAGATATTAAAGTTTCCAACCAGAATAGTGAGTTTGTCTTTATCTCTTCCAAGTTCCATTTATTTTTTTACCTGATACTTGGCTATTTGTTGTTAGAGAATACACATTGATTGATTTTTCTTCTTGTATTACTTACCCTTTTATTATCGCTACTGTCTCTCTTTATCCTTGTTAACTTCCTATTGTCTGCTCTGTCAGAAATTAAAACACTTGCTCTGTACTTTTTTTCATTAATGATAGCATAATGTGTTAGTCAGCTCAGGCACAAAAGGCCAAGGTTTGAGTGACTAACAGCACCAGAAACTTGTTTCTCAGAAATTTTCTGGAGGCTGAGTTTATGGAGTCATTATTGTCAAGTTTTCAAAGGAACTTTCCTCTGAACTTTATGTTGCAGTCCTCTTGGCAAGTCCTCATGAGATAGAAAGAGAGCTAGAGAGTTTGCGGGGAGTCCCTAAAAATTACACTCACAGGGGATCTTTTCTCATGAGTTGATTATCTTCAAAAGGCTCCATGTCTGAATACCATCCTTTTGAGGATTGGCACTTTAACATATGAATTTGAGGAGCACAACATTCTTACACAACATCGTGTATCTAACATCCATAACTTATTTCCTTCTTGCTTCATGAAAAAAAAATTTATTCTATCTCAACATACTGAAAGTCCTTAACTCGTTCTAGCACCAACTCTAATGTTTAAGCACAATGTCTCATTTAAATATATTATAAATCTCCGATGGGTGAGACAAAAGGTACAATTTAGATTTGAGTCCAAAGTGTAAGACCATCTAGGTACTTTAGTCATGAAACATTATTGTAAGCATACGATGGACATTCCTATTCCAAAAAAAGTAGAAAAGGTGAATGTGGGTATGAATTTCAAGTAAATTAAAAAACAAACAAAGCACAGCCTGAGTTCATGTGGATAAAAAAAAATCCTCTTTGGTTCCATCATCCACCCTTGAGGTGCAGTTTCTGCTTTCAAGATATGCTGGGGTGGGTATTCCAGCCCTGGAACTCTGGAGTCACACATCACCTTCAAGACTCAACATGACACAGTGCATAATGTCATAAGTCTCTGCAGAGAGCTTTTTCACTTTCTGATGCAACAAATCTGTGAAGAACAGACAGAAACTGACCCTAAAAATTGAGAGACATCAACAGATTCAGTCACAAGATTTGGGGCTCATGGCTAGCAAAGTGCAAAAGCCAAGAACAAACCCTAACATATCATATGTATAGATCAGTTACAGCATAGGTGCTGGGTAGCCTTGTTCCCACGTTCCCACCACCTAAGGCATTGTGACCATTTACTGATGCAATTTTCCAAGAAAATAAAAGGTTTTGAAATACTGTTGTGCATAGTATTTTATTTGGCTTCATCATGGTTTGCATAATATATGTTATTGTCTTTCTTGAGTTTGCCAGGTATGATAGCTAATTTTGGGTCACTTCTTGGGCAGTTATAGCTCTGGCACTAAAGGTCTTATGAAAAGATCACAACAGAATTATAATTATCTGTGAGGGCAACATTTGTGCCCCCACAACTCTGCCCAGCACGCTTACCTCCATGGCTCAACTGGGCATTGAGCTCATCCTCCAAAACTGAACTGAGTACACATGAAAGCCTGTGTCCCATGAATATATGGTGGATACAGTACCTCTATGATCTTCGATTACCTCTGCTGCCCTTCTTGTTTGGCAAGATATATACAAGTAAATAATCCCAAAATTCAGATCTGTGAAATCTAAGAACTCTAATGATCTTGCTTCATTATTTCCTGAGTTTTTAGGTTTCTTTAGTATTTATACATTTATTTATCTATCATCTATGTATTCATCATATATATGGTATGTACATATATAAGTAATATATACATGTATATATGCATTCCATTTTCATTTCTGTAAACCATCTTTATATGTGAATTTTGAAAGATTTTGTAGTAGAATAAACATCTTTGGGCCTGGCAAAGTCACCTAGTGTCTAAAAGCCTTACCTTGCACTTGCTGGAATCCAGTGTGGGTACTGGTTCATGTCTTGGCTGCTCCATTTTCCTTAAAGCTCTCTGCTTGTGGCCTGGGAAAGCAGTCAAAGACAACCCAAACACTTGGAACCCTGCACTCATGTGGGAGACCTGGAAGAAGCTCCAGGTTCCTGGTTTCAGATCTGCGTGGCTCCTGCTGTTGTGGCCACTTGGGGAGTGAATCAACAGACAGAAGATCTTCCTCTCTGTCTCTCTCTTCTCTGTATATCTCCCTTTCCAATAAAACATAAATAAATCTTTTATTTTTTTTAAAAAAGGAGAAACATCTTTTAATCTCATATCCACAAAATGTTCATTTGTTTAAATTTATCAAAATGTTTTATTTTTAAATTAGGTATTTTAAAGAGAAAGAGGGAGAAACAGAGATCTTCCTTCTGCTTGTTCAGTCCTCAAATGGCCACAACCTCTGTGTCTGGGACAAAACAAAACCAGTAGCATTTTCTGGGGTCTCCCACATGCTTTCAGGGGCTGAAGAAATTGGGTCATCTTCTGCACTCCCAGGTACACCAGCAGGGAGCTGGATCAGACTTCAGCTGCCAAGACTCCAACCTGAACCCCTATGGGACACCAACACCTCAGATAGGAGCTCCACTCACTATTCTACAACACTGGCCCCAATTGCTTTCTCTATTATTTGTTTTCTGTTGCCTTTAATGTTCAGTTTGACACTGATTAATTTAGCTTTGAAGTTGTTCATTGATCCCAAAAGTACATTAACTACCAATTCTACCCCTAGATTTCTTCTTGCCTCTGCTATCTACTTATATCAAAACATCATATTACTAGTTTAACCTCTTTGAAATATAACATTATTGTAATAAAAAATTCAATTTTCCATAATGCCTCATCAGTACTCTGTCTGAAGTCAGGGACCTCCTTAAAACCATTGTGTTCCCACAATCTCTTACTCTTTTAGCTTGTTGTGTTGCTGGATGCTAAGGGGTGTTCCAATAAATAAATCAATGTAGATTTGGGTTTGCAGAGAAACAAATATATTAGTAAAGCAAAAACACACATTCAAGAGGGAGAGCAGACATACTCCCTGGTGAACGGCAACCCACCAAGTTCAGAATCTCCTTTATATTATCTGGAGGCATACTCGGTGCTGCTTTGGGTGGATTTTCTAGGAAAAGGTGAAGATTTCCAGTAATTTTGTGAGTATCCATTTTCTGACATTTTTAAGAAGTCTCAATAGTCTCACAGCATCGGGTCCATGAAGGTAGTAGGAGTGTGAACCTTTGCAATTTTATTATAATGACTTATTAAAGGTCAGAGTAGGGACACAGTAGCCATTTTAGATAGCTTGGGCCTGCATAGGTTCTGGACAACATTGATTACAAAAGCAATTTCAGGTTGTTGGCTCTGGGGAATTTTAGAGGCACCTTGCAGGGGAATTTGTGGTCATGTATTTCCCCGGAGTCTTTCTCAGATCCCTGACTACCTCCTTACTTATAACAATACAACTAAGGTACTTAGAAAATATCTCATACTCTCCAAAACCACCAATCCTTTCATTGAGCTACCCTTCACATTGAAAGAGTAAAAAACAAACAAAACCCCCTAAAACCTATTCCATTAATCAAGGCCTAAATCCAGTGTTTTCCAATGTTCCTAATCAGATACTCTACCCACTCCTCCAGTACCTACAGCATTTGCGTGGCCAGTGGCACTTACTGACCCTGACATAGAGTGGCTTGTAATCTTTCTTATTTGCCAGATCCAATGAAAGCTCTCAACGCACTCAATGTACTTGGATCACATGCTCTCTCAGGTTCTGCCTGATGCGTCTTTTACATAAAACAGGCACAAAATGAGTCTATAACCAAGAGAAAATTATATGAAAACAAACAGAAAAATGCTTCAATACCAGATCTTTTTAATTCTGAGATTTAACCACTCAAATATTTAGTTGAGTAAACACAAATACATGCAACTTTAAGAAAAATGAAAATGTAGCACTCTTCAAAACAATGATCAATAAGCAGCTCCAGAAACAAGAAAAATGTTTAATTACATAATTATACACACACACACACACACATGCTTGAAAATCTGAATTATCATCAAAGAATTCATTGGTATTACTAGAACTATTTCAGTTAATTTATCGTCCCATTGAAATAGTAAGCACTTTTTAAACAAGTTTATCAAAATTAAATTTGATAGTGTAAATATCTTTGTCAATAAAACCTTTAATGTCATGTTATTAAGACTAATTCTTACTATAAAATCATGTTTGTAGTTTTAATAAAACTCTACAGAACCCACATTTAAAACATTGATATCCTTTAAAGTACTAATTATAAAAGATTCTGAACACAACACAAAAAGGCTAAGTGCAAATGACTCTGGAAACTAAACTTGGGCCAGTTTTGAATGCAAATCACCAAATCGCTCACTTAACTACCAAAGTAAAATCTATAAAACGATTTTTTACCTTTAATTTTTCTTTAAGAAAAATTTTATTTAAAAGTCATAGAAACAGACACAAAGATAGATAGATGATAGAAGATAGAGATGATAAATTGATTAATCAATTGATAAATTATGTATAATGGTGCTAGAGCTCACATCACTTGCCATCCACTTCTGCATTGCCTATGAAAGCCAGTGCTAGACCAAGGGTAAAGCCAACAACCTGGAATTCACTCCTGTATGCAGCAGAAATCTAATCACTCAATTACTAAACCCATCACCATTGACTCCAATGAATCACACCAGCAGCAAATGGAATCACAAGTCAGATCAGGAATTGAAGGGAGATATGCTGATGTGCGATGGAAGGGGAGCAGGGAGGAGGTTGTGCTTGGAAGGGATCCTGAGCTACAAACTTAACTGAACTCTCCAAATTCATTTTAATGCATGTAACTCTGATCATTTTCTGCCTATCATCTTAAATCTGATTTTTCTGCAGTAATTGATGCATGCTCTTCAGGTGTGTCTTGAAAATAGGCACATGTGCTGCCATCAGGAAAGTGAATTTCAAAAAGAAAGTGAAGAAAAAAAAAAAAAAGGTCTGTGGGACAAGAGTCATTACCTAGTAAATTTGGCCTCCACCTGTGGCACCAACATCCCATATGGGCAGCAGTTCATTTCCTGGCTGCCTCACTTCCAATCCAGCTTCCTGCTAATGGCCTGGGAAACAGTGGAGGATGAGCTAAGTGCTTTGGTCTCTGCATCCACGTGGGTGACCAGGAAGAAGCTAACGGCTCCTTGCATCAGACCAGCCAAGCCCTGACCATTGTAGCTTTTTAGCGAGTGAACCAGTGAGTGGAAAATCTCTCTCTTTCTCCCTGTCTTTCTTTCTCTCTCTCTCTCTCTCTGTCTCTCTTTTCCTCTAGAAACCTGCCTTGTACATAAAATAATAAAGCATTTTAAAAATTGGATATCTGTTTATGATGGTGGCAGTTTCCAAAAATTACTGCTTCTGATCATGAACTGAATGTGCAAATTAGGCTCAACACGTTGAAAACTTAGTAATAATTGCAACCATAATGGTAAAATCATGTGTATGTTATGGGAGGGTAATGTGTACATATGCTTATTTGTAGCAATGGAGAGCTGTATTTGCACAAAAAAATTAGACAGAATAAATGAGTGGATTTTCATTTTATGTAATCTAACATAGGGGGATGTATTCAAATTGTGAATTTTTATAATACTATTAATTCTGCAAATTTCAAATCCACATATGAGATACAGAGCTAGACAAAAAATGAAAAAGAACTATGTACATATTTGAGATCTATCCATTTATTTTCATGAACAAAAAATCAAAGAAATAGCCAGTAGAATTGTTGTTACCTAAAGAAAAAGCTCAAAAATGGGGCATAGTTTAACGCTGTGAAAATACTTTATTCTTTACAAATGTGGAGTCAGATTTTATTTATATATGATCAAAATGTCTGGTCTAACCTTGGTTTTCTATCTCTAGTTCAGATGTTTACAAAGTGGTTCACAATATTAGACTATTTGTAGCAATGATAATAGTTTATTTTATAGATACTTTCTCCTCAAAGCTTTTAAATCTTGACAGTTCAATATATGAAATTACATTCTGCAGTCACTAGCATAGGAGAGCTAAGATAAAGAACCAAGGAATGATGCCTTCCAAGCCAGTGGCCTCCAAGAGGAACTTTTACCTGTGTTATCTCTGCTCTAACTGTTTCAACACTCTGGAATAAAAATATTTTCTCCAATTGTTAGTACTGATATTTTCTTAACATTTTATATGTATTTATATTATCTCAAATATGTATTGCCACCTTTATACGCATTCAGTCTGAGCCTAAGGCCCATACAGTGTGTGGATGCAGATTCCAGATCCCATTAATTCCTCATCTCAGGTTAAGAGCTAGCTGCCCAGATGGATCTGTGCTCTACAGACACCTGCCCTTTCTTCCACATCTCCAGTCGCTGATTGACCTCCTGAAGCAAACAAGCCCATCTGGGGGTTTCTGTAATAACGGCTTCCATAACTTTTGGATGTTCCATGACAAGTCAACATTTCAAAAATCTGTTTGAGACATCTGATTCCTTGCTAATGGACACAATTTTAGCATTTCTAGACTCAAGTTCCTAACACAATCCATTCAGCCTACTGGGAACAGTTGTCCCGTAAATATCTCATAACATCCAGAGTTCTCCACAGCCTTCGGTCACAGGGAAAGCCTTGTCAAATAGGTTACGTAATGCTTTTTTGAACCTAGTAAATTTTATTCTGAATATAATTATATAATGAATTTTCGAAGAGAATGGACTTGACTGAACATACCTCTACTGCTAATACATATGAAGTTGACTAAAGTAGAACATTATTTGGACAGACTATCCAATTTGAAATGGCAGCACTTCAGTCCTGACTCTCTCTAGTCACTCTCCTATTAGTTCTCAAAACTCTCACAGTGTTTTATGACTGCCTGTGTTAATTATTTATGTGTAAGTAATTGTGCAACCCATCCATCCCACCTCTTCCACTACTTAGTGCTGTAACAAATTGATGTTTGTTTTGTTTATTACTAAATTAGATTTATCACATAATAAAGGATCTTTGAATTATACCTCTTTCTATTAAAGCATTTCAACACTGTTATACTCCCCCTGTGTATTAACACTGTGTTTGTTGGGCACAGCACAGTAGTACAGTGGATAAAGTCCTTGCCTTGCATGCACTGGGATCCCAAATGGGTGCCTGTTCACATCCCAGCTGCTCCACTTCCCTTCAAAATTCCTGCTTGTGACCTGGGAAAGCAGTAGAGCATAACCCAAAGCCTTGTAATTCTGCACGCACGTGGGAGACCCAGAAGAAATTCCTGGCTCCTGGTTTCAGATCAGCTCAAACCACATCAATTGTTAATTCCATCAAGAGCAAGCTTATTGGTAATTAAACCTGTAGTGGAAATTGGTACTAACATGAATATTAGCATCAGAAACTGTGTTGAATTGTAGCTTTTATGTTTGGATCGAAGCAAGATACTGTAAGTGTGCACATGTTATTTCTTTGATATTTACCTCCATGGCTGCTTCAGTCTGTTGGTAACTATCACAATTGAAGCACGGTGTGTTTTAAGCTAACACTTCAGTGAAAGAAGAAATGCAGATCCAGTGCTTCTACTTATTCTTCTGTTGCTGAACATTTGCCCCGGTTGCCCTTTTAGCCAATAACCTATGCACATATTTGCTTCTCTGAGTAGTATTGAAAGTAAAGATGAAGTGCCATATAAATAGAATCAAGATGCCAGGAACTAACACTTTGAAATGTTTTGTTTGAGGTCAATCAATTTGTCATTAACAGTGGATTAAATATATTGTCACTACATCAATACACAATGGGACAATCATTAATTTCATGCTTCCCATTAATAAAATTCTAACAGCATCTAAGTTAATAAAGATGAATTAATTAAAGACAATACTAGGCAGTCATTAGATTAACAGGTGATCCCTATTACCGTGGATTTCACAAACTGAGAGAAAAATCCACCATAAAGATAATCAGTTATCGCAAAAAATATTAAAATTCAAAAATCAACAGCTGTTTTTTTCCCATGGAGTGGGTATCTAATATAAGCAATCAGTAACTAAAGCAACTTCTAACCTAAAACATTTAATCAAAATGATTTCAATTTTTATCTCTAAGTATATTTTAGTGCTTTCTTTGCAACTTACTATCTTTAAATTGTTTCCATTACAGATACAGGTTTTTCAGATATGAAAATCACCATGGAAATTATTATGAGAATATCGGTTGGAGATATGTTGTGAAGTTAAATTTGAATTTAGTTTCAAACATCAAATAAACATGATTGTTATATTACACTATTCGTTTTGCTAAGTGAAAGTAATGAGAATAAATAAGGGTGTTACAGTTAATCTGGAAGGAGCCTAAGAATTTGTGATATTTTAGCAGTGTCAATCAGATTTTGTCCTTATTCTATTATAATATAAAACAGATATGCTAGCAAATTAATAATGCAAAAGAGAAAAAATGCTTTTACTGCAAAGGGAAGAATAACTCCAATTTTAATCATCACTTTAGCAGCATGTTTTCATTCCAACAATAAACTGTTAATTACAAGTGACTGCTATCTGTGATGAACAAAACCCCATGATATTAAAGAAAATACTCCCATCTCCTCCTTCCTGAATTCTATCACAAAATCTCTCTATTCCCTTGATTTTATCTTTTAAGTATTCTACAGAATTGGGCTAAAGTCAAGTCAACCCTCTTAGTACAAATTAAAGTTCTTCAATGTGTGAAAAGAAGCTACTAATGTGAAATCTTACCTTGATTACAATTCTTTCAGGATAAGAATTATTCTAAATTAGAAGAATTTAAAAAAAAAGATAAATCTGGAATCAAGCTCACATTAATGAATTCCAACAGATATTTTTAAAGTTTGCATCTTTCTGCTTTTGTAATAAAAACCATTTAGAATTGTTCTGAAGTGGATACATGAGCCAGTAGGACAAATAGCTGGAGATAGCAGAGCTCCCCCAGAGAGTGCTGTCTGAAAGCCATGCACCCTGCAGGCCTCAGGAGGGTCTTCGGCATCAGAGAGGGCTACACTCCAGTTGCTGGACAGCCAAGTGGAAGCACCAGCGTATTATTTTAAGGAGGAACAAAGCGCAGTTTACGCGATAGTCAGAGCAGCTCCATGCATGGCTTCAATTACTCCTGCCTGCATTTTGACAAATACATGCTAATATCTGTATTTAGCAGATATTAGAATATCTAATATTCTTCCTATTTCTGGGAAATATTCTGGGTAGAATATTCTTCCTATTTCTGGGAAAGGGATATCAACTTCTACGAATTAGCAATTCACCTTGTGGAGAGTTGCACTGAGACCTGGAAGGCCAAGAAAAGGGTTTAGCTAAGGGCATGGCAAACTCCTCAGCATGACCAGCAAGGTAGATTACATAAGCAGAAAAAGCTGCTGGGCCTCAGGCAGGCAAGCCGCTGGCGCTCAGAATCCACTGCTGTGGCAGGCATGCCCTGTGGAGTGTGGGCTTTGTGCAGCTCCCATCTGCCTGCAGCTGTCCTGCCAGCTCGCTGCTCCCTCGCAGTGCATTCAATAACGCAGATCTCATTCACGCTGTCTGACTGCTCTGCTGAATTCCTTCACCACCCGCCATGCCAGTTTCTATTGTGATTTTCCATAACACATCTCTTTCTTTTCGTTAGGTGGGTTGTTGTAGATAAATTTTGAGCTGTCATGGCATGAAGAGGGAGAGGGAAGTCCTGGGCATTAGAACCATGGCGTGTCTGTTGCAGCCCATACCCACCTTTAGGATTGTGCCAAGCAAAACTGTCACAAGACATTGTCAAGTGTCCCCCAGGGATGCAGAAAAAAAAAATTCACTGGCCAGCCAAGAAGCATGGAATAGTTTGCTAAAAATACAGGTGATGACACCTCACTTCCAGAAATTCTAGAGTAACTCCATTTTGTAATCACCACTCTGAATATTTCTTATGTAGGTAAATCCCAAGATTCCATTTTAAGGCTAACTAAATATTTGTTCACTACTGTCATGGATGGAGAAGATATATTCATAAATATATTCATAAAGGCCAAATACACATGCAAAGCTAAGGGGAGCCCCAAAGAAGTCACAAACAGTCTTTTATGGATCAGAAAGCCTTGTATTTGAACATTAGAACATATTATGTGTTTTCATGAGTTCTTCCTGCAATCCTGGGAAGCAGTTAAGAAAGATATTTTACCAACAGGATTCCACCATCTCTAACTCACTAGAATTTGTATTTCTGATTTCTGTAATCATAAATCCCAACGTTACAAAGGTTAATTGATTCTTTCAACAATAGGTTATCCCCAGAAGAAACAGATTTGGGGCTTGTCAAAATTATACATTTAAAACATTGAGTCAGGATTCAAATCTTAAAATTCTTAATATCTAAGTAATGATCTTCTGTCGTATCTCTCGCTTCTTCAGCAAGTGCAACCACATTGAGCAGAGCAGTTCACCACTGCAACTGAGTGTGAAGGTAAACATCTTTCTTTTTAAAAAGTTTGAGCATTTCCTATCAAATAATTTAAGAATATAGCATTCATCCTAGTGAATTCACCTCCTTCTTTACAGGGTAAGCTCTATTTCTGCTGTTGTTTCTCAGCAGTCACATTATTCTTTATCTAGTTTATGGTCATATAAATTTTTGTTTTCCATGGTCTACTGTCAAACTTATCCCGCACTGCGCAACTCACTTTTATGAACTAAATACAAGACTGTACATTTATTTCTGTCAAATTTATCTTCTTGGTCAAACCCAAATATCAATTCTCTATATAACCTAAATAACCAAATTGTTGGCAAGGTTAGATGTAAATTCCTACACAAGTTTGATATAAACACTATCTTTCCTTTTCATCTTTTCCCCAATCACTATTAAGAGTTATTTATGCTTCTGAGATCCTCTGAGCAAGACAGAATCATAAGGACATGTCAGGTAGATGGAGCAGCATCATAAATACCCTGGTAGATCAGCCCCAAGTTTACAGGCTTTCAGCAGTGCACTAAATAATGTCCGAGGATGTGCTATTCCAGTACCTCACCACCAGTTTCCAGCCTCTCTCCAGAGATCCTAACCTCCTACCCCACAGAGCCAAGAGAATCATTTCTACTAATTTAAGCCAAGGATGTTCATGCTTCACGTATTGCATTCATCCCATCGAACCATCCCTTCATGTTCTCCCTAATCCAACATAGGGTTGATTGTCAAGAGTCTTCTAATCTTTCGATGTCCAACACAACCATTTTCCCATAAAAGCTACCAAATGAATTAAAATCATACTTTGCACTTGAAGCATATTTCAAAGCTAGAAACTGGGCACTGCTAGAAATAATATACATTAAAAAATAAAGTTAATAATAATAAGACTGAATGAAGAAAGGAATTATTATTTTTCATAGACAAAAATGTATTGGCAAAGAAAAGAAATAGAAATACATCTTCTCATTGAAGTTTTTGAAAATGCTTGCAGGATCCTGCACAGTGGCATGGAAGACTGATCCTTCCTCTACCTGCAGCTCCCACATACCATACAGGCACAAGTTTGTGTCCTAGCTGCTCCACATTTGATCCAAATTTCCACTTAGGAACTCAGAAAACAGTAGAGGATGGTTCAAGTATTGGGGTCCCTAGACCCACATGTGAAACTCAGAGGAAGCTCCTGGATCCCAGCTTTGGCCAGGCCCAGCTCTGGCCATTGTGGCTAATAGAGAGTGAACTCATGGATGAAAGATCATACCATAAACAGAAAGATGCTAAATACACACTTTTTGGCTCTAATACTTAAATAAAAAACATTATATTACCCCTGTTAACTACATGCATTGTATTTCTTTGTGATAACAGACAAATCAAGCATCTGTTCATCCATTTATTCCATTTTTAACATTTCAAAATATATTATGTGTGTATACATATATATGTATATATGTGTATGTAAATTTGTAAATATATGCATACCACATTTTTTATTATTTATTGTTCCACAGATTGCAGCAAGACAGTGGGGACACATGAAAAATTCAACAAAAAAGCCAACAAAATATAGGTCTTACAGGAAATGAGGGAGACAGATATAAAAGACATAATAGATACACAATACAATAATAGCTGTGGAGATGGCTGAGACAGAAACTAGGTTAAACAAGGCATGTTCAAACACTGAAAACTGAAATTGGGCCTTGAACCAATAAGGAAAGAAACTGAGTTCAAACACACTAAGTTCAGCAACACGAGGAGAGGAATTAGGAAGCAAGGTCTGGAGTTTCAGTGTGAGAATGACACTTGGTTTCTGATTTCCCAGGAACCACAGCTCTTGGAGGGTCTGCTTGATGCCAGATCTCTCCAGATAGAACAGACTTCACCAGGGTTCCTACTGTTCAGTCCACTCCAACATAACCTGGAAATCCACCACAAATCCCCAGTTAAGGAAGCATATTTGCATCACTTCTTTGGCCTGTTATGAGACATTATGAACCAGTAATAGAGGCTTTTTCCTCGCAGAAGACTGACAGCACTCTATGTGATCGAGAGCAACAAGAAGTGATTCTACCTTGCTCTGTATCATTGCTGGATTAGAACGTTTGTAAAGAATATTGTATAGAGATTCCTTAGATTTTGTCAGAAAAAGTACTGGGTTTAGGAGTAGTTCTCGATTACTACCTCATTCCCGCTGTCTGCATCTAGCTGCTCATCAGATTGTGTTAAGTAAAATAAGAGTAGCTAACATTTATCTTTAAAGGGTGCCAGTAAGGGTATTGTATTTATTAACTCAGTTATCTTGGTCTCCTTACTATCTGGATAAACTATGATTATCATTGTAAGGTTGTATTTGACCTCCATGAGGAAAGCATTATACATTGAGCAACTGGCACGGGAAAGCAATTTTAAAGGGACTGAACCATGATTTTGGACGACATGTGACTAGGCCCTTCTCCAGTGAATTTCATTGAAACTGACATCAGGTAATCATGGCAACAGGAACCAAAATCTTAAAAAAGGAATATCTGAGGCAAAGAATGGAAGAAGTCTATTTAGGATGCAGGCAAACAGGGAGATAGCAGACAGAGGCCGCTCTTATCCAGCTTCATTACCACAGGGAAGCAGGTCAGGGCTTATGCAGGGAATCCCAAACCTACCTATATGATCACCATTATGTAGCAGGTAAAATTTCCAAAGTATACAATCACTGAGCTCTTATCTTGCGACCAGGTATTACAATTCTTTGCTACCACTGGATAAATGCCCAGATAGCAAACAAAATCCTCAATTACAGATTAGTAGAGGCCCCGGGTCAGACTGACAGCACTCAGCTCTCTCCTCATCTGTAGGCAACTGCCAAGATTGTCTTAGACTTAGGTTAAGTGTCACATTGCTGGGAGAAACACAGCCAATAGCTGACAGGCATTCTAGCATCAATTAATGCCAAATCTGTGTTAATTGTAACAGTGTGCCAGTCTAGCTACCTATTCTGTTTTTTTGTTTTTAAGATATGTGGGGAAGGCAGGGAATGCTGGGCAGGACATGCCACCCAGGTACCCAGCAGGGGAGACTGTGGATGGCCTAGTGAAGGCGTAAAGGGAGTATAGGGATATATAAAACTGGGAATGTCCAAGGGCATGTTTCATAAGGAAGGAATGATTTCTGGGGTCTTCCACAGACCGCGCCACTGAACTTGCAGGTAGGCCAGGGAGTGGTTTATGAACAAAGTAGTATATGCAGGGAAAATTGGAAGTCATATCTAGGTCAGACCAAGGCACCTGCCTCCCAATCTCCATTGACATTGCAAGTTACCTTGCAGAAACCTGGCAAGATAGAAACTGAAAATGAATAAAGCAGACAGAGCTCTTGACTGGGACTGACAAAGTTAGTTTCCAAGGCATGCCATGCCAAGCAGGCAATGACACCTTCTAGCATCATAAGATCCAGGACTAGGAGTGGACCTGGTAGGAGAACTTTGGTAATTCCTCTGTTATGCCGCAGCTCAGAGATCAGTAGCCAGGACTGTGACTAGGTCAGGCCAGGCATGTCTGCAGCAATCCTCAACATTTGTATTGGCTAGGTCCGAGGGTAGGCCAGGCTAGGCCAGGAGACAGCAACCACTGGCACACATGAGAGCCAGAACAGAGTGTGGTTTGCACCAGGGCTGAGATGGGCTCTGTGGAGGTCATTGGAGACAGCCCCAACTAGGCAATGGAATTCGCTCGTCTGTTTTATTTATTTCTAGGACATTTAAAGTTATCAATAACTTTTTATAGCATGAAGTATGTGTTGAGGCAATGTCAACTCCAATGACTAATCCTTGACAACTTCTTAATAAGGGGCTTTTCTGTCCATGTCACTGTCATCTCAGTTAAGAGTCTGCTTAGCCAGATGCAGAGGACACTTTGTAAATGGAAAGAACATTGTTCATCAGTCTGATTCTCCTGGGCCTCTTCCACACAATGTGCATGTATTGGGGACTTCATCTTTCTGAAAAACAGGATGTTTTTCTCCACTTCAGATTGCATGTATGACTTCCTATTCTGAGTACGTTGAGTGTGTTTTGTGGAATGATAACATAATTTTGAGTGTACCTCTTAAGGTTAGCATGCAGAACAACTGTATGTTTTACCGCTGTTCATTTGGTGGTAAAAGATATGCTCCCTGTCTTCCCTCCTTTTTCTCAAGGATTTGCCATTGGAATTGACACACCCATAGATGACTAACATGCACACACTGTTTTTCCAGGTGCACCTTCTTGCACCTGGCAGCCACGAATTCTTGAGCATGTAAGTGTTGTAGGAAGATCTAGACAGATGGATAAAGTAGGTTCAGTTGTCTCCTTCAAACACTCAGCAGATGCATGGACCAGTTTGAGCAGATTGTCAAGCTAGTTGAGCACACAGTTTGATTGTTGTTCCATTGATTTGAGATTGACTTCATATTGATTTGGCAGGGAAATTCTGTAGCCTGGTCTGAACGGCTCATTGTCCCATATGCTCTGTCTTGGCAGGAGTCCTCACTTAACTGGCACCCACAGACAGCACTGTCTTCCAATACCTAAAACAAATAATAGCCCAACCAAATAACTCCCTCAAATCAGCCATGCCTTAGATTGTGCCAGCTTTAAGTTACCTACTTCCTAGGAAGACCCCTATTGAGATTCACTTCTCTCAGTTCTCTTTAATTCCTCGTGCTGTTCTTGACCTTCGACCATCTGAATAAGCTATCAGATGCCTGCTATTGTTCACATAGCTGATGCTGTGAACGGTAGACTGCAGTTGATGAATACCTTTATCAGAAATCTTACCAAGTTTCCCAACTTTCCTGATTTTCTCTTGCTTCAACTCTTCCTTGTCTCTTATAATGTGTCAGAGTCACTTCCAGTACAATCCAGGAATGGAATGAATTGAATGAGTCACCCACAAGCCCAAAGCCCCATCTTAAATATTTTCCCCTGCAATCCAACTGCCTATGTGATATCTCCAATAAATACTTAACAAACAGACATCCCACACATAACATGTCCAAACCCAAGTTCCTGAATCTCCAAATCTATTTCTCAGTAATGGAAATTCTACTACCCCAGTTACTGGAGAACAAAGAACATTATCCTTTGCTTCTACCTTCCCTCTCCCCTTTACTCTCTGCACTTTCCTCTCTGATTTATTTGCTACATTTTCATTATATAGCATAGTTATCTTGTTTTTGACAATTGTTGTTACAGCTCCAACCCAACAAAGACTGTCTGATATATTCCTCCTCACTGTTAAAACCTCTAGGACCTAGAATAATGCTTAGTACATGGTAGACAGCAAACATTTATTGAACAAATATACTGGGCACTTACAATTGCTTGGTGAGAAAACTAATTTCTTTTACCTGATCATCTTTAAATTATTTGGAAGTTTCCCATAATCATGAACAATGGCCAAGACTTTCATGACCAGCCTTGCCACCTTGAAATTCTAAGATAACCAGGTCTGGCAAAATGACTCAATGGCTAAATACTTTCCTTGCATGTGCCTGGATCCCATATGGGTAGTGCCACTTTGTGTCCCAGCTGCTCTGTTTCCCAGGCAGCTCCCTGCTTGTGGTCTGTAAAAGCAGAGAATGTTGAATGTTGAAAGTAGAGAATGGTCTAAAGCCTTGGAACCCTGCACGTAAATGGGACACCTAGAAGAAACTTCTGGTTTCTGGTTTTGGATCAGGTCAGCTCGGGCTGATCACTTGAGAAGTGAACCAATGGAGAGAAGAGCTCTTCTCTGTCTTCTTTTCTCTGTGGATCTGGTTTTCCAATAAAAACAAAATAAATATATTTTTAAAATAAATTATAAGATAATTTCTGGCTTATCCTGTTTATTTTCTAAGTGTGCTACACTGTGGAACTCTATGAAGTCATTTTGATCTGAGTCTATTAACATGCAGGATTCTATTTAAATCAAACAATAGTTTCCAAACTGGTGAATCTCAGATTACAATTTGTTTTAAAGATTTATTTTTATTGAAAAGGCAGATATACAGAGAGAAAGAGAGACAGAAAGGAAGATTATTTGTCCATTGATTTACTTCCCAAGTGGCCACAACAGCCAGAGCTATGCTGGTTCAAAGCCAGAGGCCAGGAGCCTCATCCAGGTCTCCATGCAGGTGCAAAGTCCCAAGACTTTGGGCCATCCTCAACTGCTTTCCCAGGCCACAAACAGGGGAGCTGGATGCGTAGTAGGACTGCCGGGATTAGAAACAGCACCCATATGGTATCCCGGCATGTTCAAGGCAAGGACTTTAGTCACCAGACTACTGCACCGGAAAGTACCAATGTATATTTTTGATGTGCAACCCTCTTTAATGTTTAAATGTAATAGAAATAGTAACACTTTAGAAAATGCTGTGCAAATATCCAGATTTCCACTTGGCTCTGTAAGGTAGACTGTGCTGATGTGCTGGGTCTGCATTTCTGCAGAATACTCACTGGCAGATTCTTCACCAGCTCCACTGTGACAGGAGACACCCCACTCAGAGCACCACAATTACCAGCTGACCTCAACCCCTGCTTCCTGGGTCTGTGTGACTTGGCAACTGTGGCTTCACAGCCTACCTTCTTCCAAGAAAAGCTATCTGACAATTGTGCTGTGGCACGATGGAACGACACAGATTAAAACATGAGGCTATTTCATGAAAATAAAGCTGAAAGAGACCTTTTTAGTGCCAAACATTTTTGGAATCAATGCATAATTTTTCCTTAGTACACATTATCCATTAACTTTTTGAAAACTCCTTCATATCTCTTTGAAGGAAATACTTTGGCTCAATTCTTACTTAGATTTTGAGGCTTACAATTCGGCAAACCAAATGAAGCAGAAATGCTATGTAATGTTCTAATGTTTTCTCATTTGTGATATTCTATGAGCAAGGAAGCAAAAATAACTTGTGGTTTTATTGACAATGATGCAGAAGGCGGGGAGTGTATCTCATAACTTTTAAACAAGTTTGCAGTGAAAAAAAATCTATTTCTCTTACATTTGGCACATAGCATGCTTTGGTGACAGATGGCCGTTCCAAGTACTGTGATACGTCTCAGTATATAATGAAAAATATATAAACCTTCTGTTGCATAGTCTAGGCATGAGGCTTCAACACCTGTTTCAAATTACTCTGATATCATAAACATTCTTTGAATTTGGAAAACCCTGTGTTTAAGAAAGTGAGATGCCATAGCCAACTATGGGAAATCGAATAGGCTCAGATTCTATGTACAGCAAAAGAAGAAAACTATGCCAGTAGCTAACTGGCACATAGTCGATGATAATGATGCTGATGGTAGGAAGAAGTGCAATAACAGTTACTGACTTGTGGACATTGTGGCACAGTGGTTGAAGCCACCACTCGGGAGGGCCACATTCCACTCTGAGTAACTGGTTCAAGTCCTGGCTATTCCACATTCCTGATCCGCCTTCCCTAAGATGCCCCAGGTGCAGCAAGGAAAGGCACAAGTACCTGAGGTTCTTCCAGCAATGCAATAAACACACGCAGAGTTCCTGGATCCTGATTTCTTCCAGGTACAGCGCTGATTTGCGTGAGATTTTAGAAAGTAAACTGGCCAAGTAGGGAAAAAGAAAAAAAAAAAAACTCTATCATTTTGAATGGCAAAAAGTCTTATATTCTCAGAAGTGTACCTAAAAGTGCTGTGCATTTTATTTTTTAACTCAAGGACTATTTTTTTTTTTACTATGCTACTTTTGGAACACTTCTTGGGGAAAAAATCTTTTTAAGTGGCATGTGGGTGCTCTATTTTTAATTAAAGGCTAGTGACACTCACTAATATTATTCCTTGCTATGTCCATGCAATGATTGATGATCAATGTCACAGATAAAAACTAAGTCTCGATCATTTCAGTTATCTAGAAATTTTACTGTGGAGATACCTGAGCTCTTGTCATTCTACAATGAATCAATCACTGTGCTTTCCTGATTTCTTCAGAAAAACATCTGCCTACTTTAAGTTCTCATAATGAAGCGCTATCAAATTGCTGAAAGACTGCACATCATCCAGTAATGAACCCGAAACGATCACTTGCCAATGGAATTCTGCCATGACAACAGATGTTGGTCCTATCCCCTTTCCCCTTTCTGAAAAAAGAGATTAAATGCCCCAAAGTGGACATATTGTGCCTTTTAGTTGGTGGCATACATTTGTCACTTAATAAGCTTTTCATTTTAAACTACATGAAAATCAGAGGTGCTTTTCAGTTTATTGACTGATTAGATCATTTCAAATGCTGACTTAAATCTTTGGAGCAATTATGCGATGAGTCTGACTGTAAGATTGGTGGGATGCAAATAGCTTGTCAGAACGCATGTCAATTTCCATCGCCTTTTATAATCACGGCAGGTAGAATTATATGAACCCTATAATGAGAGACTTACCAAAATACACACAAATAAATTAGATATCAAAAAATGAACATCTCAAACTCATTAATTCCACAGAGGTAAATATGCAAGCTTAGATGATCTCCTTGGAAGAGGCTGGACAGTCCTTTTTTTTTTAAAAGATTTATTTTTATTATTTTTTTTTATTGGAAAGGCGGATATACAGAGAGGAGAGACAGAGGAAGATCTTCTGTCCGATGATTCACTCCCCAAGTGAGCGCAACGGGCCGATACTATGCCGATCCGAAGCCAGGAGCCTATTCCGGGTCTCCCACGCGGGTGCAGGGTCCCAAAGCTTTGGGCCGTCCTCGACTGCCTTCCCAGGCCACGGGCAGGGAGCTGGAAGGGAAGCGGGGCTGCCGGGATTAGAACCGGCGCCCATATGGGATCCCGGGAGTGCAAGGCGAGGACCTTTAACCACTTGCGCCACCGCGCCGGGCCCTGGACAGTCCTTTAAGATCCCATACCACTGGGCAGATATTTGGGCTCAACAATTCCAATGGATTCAATCAACAGCAAGGGAAACAATCAACAAAGTAAAAAAGCAACCCACAGAGTGGGAGAAGATCTTTGCACACGATATAGGCGATAGGGGGCTAATTTCCAGGATATACAAAGAACTTCAAAACAACCAAAAAACCAAAACAAACAAGCCACTCAAGAAATGGGCACGGGCAATGGGCAAACATTTCACAAAGGAACAAGTCCAAATGGCAAACAAACATATGAAAAAATGTTCCAGCTCCCTAGCAATAAGGGAAATCCAAATTAAAACATCGATGAGGTACCACCTAACACCAGTAAGATTGGCCCACATAAACAAGAACACCAACGACGCTTGCTGGCGAGGATGCGGGGAAAAGGGAACCCTACTCCACTGCTGGTGGAGCTGCAAATTGGTACAGCCTTTATGGAAATCAGTCTGGAGAACACTCAAACAACTCAAAATCTGCATACCATATGACCCAGCAATAGCACTCCTAGGAATATATCCAAAACACCTGTTTTACGACAAACCAACATGCATCCCTATGTTCATTGCAACACAATCAGTAATTGCGAAAACATGGAAGCAACCGAAATGCCCATCAGCAGAAGATTGGATAAGAAAGCTTTGGTTCATCTACTCCATGGAATACTACTCAGCTATTAAAAAAAACAAAATGCAGTTCTTTGTGGCTAAATGGGCACAACTGGAAACTATAATGCTAAGGGAAATGAGCGAATCCCAAAAGATTAGATACCACATGTTTGCCTTGATTTAACCTGTAATTTTTTGTTTGGTTGTTTGTTATTTTTTGAACCTGTCATTGATACTGTCTCAACCCAGATGTTTCGAAGAATGGAACTTGCATTATTTTTAACATATTGTTTACCCAATACTATGTCAATTAATTCCATAATGTTGTATAATGATACTGAGGCCTTGTTGGGGCTTTTAACTGACTGGATCTTTACTCTGTTAGACCTATCTTCAGACCATAGAAGGTCTCCCCAAGAGGCCACTGAACTTATCTGGACAATGGGACGCTGAACTTTATGCTGGGCATGTGTTTGCAAGCAATGAATCTCAACTGAACTTGAACTATGGTTATGCAACAAGGTGGAGGAATCCACCATGGGGGGAGGGGTATGGGAGGGGTGGGGGGGATCCCCAGCGCCTATAAAACTGTACTACATAATATAATGTAAGCAACAATAAAAAAAAAAAAATTGCTCCCAATGGTTCATTGGTGTCCTGTTTCTTTACGGATTTCATCATAGTCTACTGTGTTGCAAGTTAAATAGTGTCATAGTTATTGGAAGCAGAAGTATAAATGATCATTTCAGAAGCTTCTTTGTGTATGACCGTGTTTATCTGTGTACCCATTCTGCCTACATATATGTGTCTGTTTATAGGGTCACACATTTCAAAAGACTGAACCCTTATTAAAATCCTATTATGTATTTGCGGCCACCAAACCTCTCTCATATCTTGTTGGTATTTAAAAAAAAATAGCTAAAAGAATATTAAAAATCTTGCCCATTGATTCTTAGCAAATGGTGAAGATCTGAAAACATCATGAAAGTGAGTGTCTGGATAATTCAATTGAATTCGAAAATGAACATTTAAATAAAAATGTGACAATGTTGTTCGTCAATTTGATAATACCCTTTGGATTTATAATACTGTCTTTAATAACAATTTTCTGACTTTATACTTGTCAGAAAATTATATGAGGAAAATGGAGGAAATCAACGGGCCCTTTCGGCATTCACCTTTAATTCAATGACTTATAATGCTTGCTTATACTTTGAAAGGCAGACTGGCTGAAATGGAAAGAAAGACAGAGATCTTCCACCTACTGGCTCACTTTCCAGGTGCCAGGCTAATGCCAAAATTTAGCAAAAAATGGCATGAGGGTAGTCAAGACATTCTGACGTTGCATGCAGGTGTCCCAAGTGGGAGGTTAACTCTGTGTCCGCCCCCCCCCATTAACTTTATATAGAACAACCCTTTCTTGCCCTTTCTATACAAACTTCAGATATCATATTCCCTTTGTGAGTGCTCCTCCATGTCCAGTATGAACCAGTCAGTTGAGTCAGAGAGAAAAGGTGCTATATTTTTCATATCAATGAGAAGATAAAGCACCCCATTTTGTCAGAAGCACTATGGCATAGATTGATTTTATGAGCCCAAATTTGAACTTTCTACCATCATGTCAATGATTTATTGAGTGACGTGCCTTTCATTTGACAAATTCACACAGTCCCTTTCTGCAGAAAGACCAAATTTGAGAACAAGAACATTTTGCTGTTTACTATTCAAATGGTCTCAACAGAAAGAGAGAAAGCTAAAGAAAAATGAAACCAAATGCTTGGGACCCAATCCAGGTCTCCCATGTTGTCAACCAAGCCATCACTACTTCCTTCCAGGATCTGCATAATAGGAAGCTGGGATTATGGGATGGAGACAGGCAGTAAATTCAAGACAAAGAGAGTACAAGTGGTGTCATAACCATTACATCAAACACCCATCACACACTACCATTTAAAACTGTTTAACTAGGGAAACAGTTTTACTATGTCTCTGAATATTCAGAAGTATACTAATTTTTACAAATTTATCTCTGTTTTTCTCTTTAACTTTATTTTGGGAAGTGGCAGAGAGAACCAGAAAGAGAGAGAGAGAGAATAGGGGAGCAAGAGAGATCTGGAGAGCTCAAAATTTCTGACCTGCTGCTTCATTTCCCATGTAGTCAGAATGACCCCTCTCTTGGGCCAAAGTCTGGAACCACGAAAACAATCTAGAATGATGTTATAAGTAGTAGGGAACCAATTGAGGCATGACTTGCTGTCTCCGTGGTCTGCAATGGCAGGAAGCAGAAGTGTAGGATCAGATAGGGGTCCAATCCAGGTACTCGAACATGGGATGAAGGCGTCTTAAACAGGTTCTAATCAACAGGCTGCTCACTCCCCAACGACAACACTGTATTCCTTTTCATGGTGCAAGTTTCTTATCTGACAATTTCCTTAGGCAAATAACAGTTTGGATTTATTTCTGGTTATCTCTCTAACGTAACTTTACATTTGCTATGCTTTCTTTTTTCCTTAAATCTTCAGTCTTTCTTTAATGCCTTCATTTGATGTGTCTGATTTGTGTTGGCTCCTTTATTTTAGGTAACAATTAAAAGTGTTTACAATTGATTTTCTTTTTTTTTTTTTTAAGATGGATATAGAGACAGTAAGAGAGAGAGAGATGGAGTGTAATCTTGCACCCACTCTGCAGGTTCACTCCTCAAGTGCCCATAACATTTGGAGCTGAGCCAGGAACGAGCAACTCAACTTGGGCCTCCTATATGGGTGAGAGGGACTTGCAGCTGCCTTGAGCAATCATCTAATCCTTTACAGGTGCATTAGTAAGAAGCTGGTACCAGTGGCAGAGCTTGGCCTCAAACCTATACTCTCAAACACAGGACGTGTGCATCCCAGTCATCATTATAGCTGCTGCGCAATGTGCAAATCCATCTATGTGTTATTTAAAGTGGCTGTACATCATTTATTTATTTTATGACTACCTGACCTATATAACTTTTATATTCTGCCGATGTCTTTCAACAAACACCAAAAAGAGTTGCCTTACCCTGTAACTGTAGCCTAGGAAGAAGTATGAAGGAATTTTAGCCAAAGTTCTGACTCTGAGAGACAAAATAAAATTATGCCCTTTTTCATTTGCAATGTTTGAATAAAAAAAAGAATAAACATAAATGAGTTAATAAAAGCAGGATGCTTTTTATTAGAAAATTTTAGTATTATCATCTACCTAAGGTACATATTAAAATCATCTACTGTGGTCCTAAAATCCTAATGTTGAGAACATACCCCAGCATAGTTACTTCTGACTCCCTAAAGGAAAGATCCAGGCACCAACAGTTTCTAAACCTACTGAATGGTCCCAATGTTCAGCCATATTGGATAATCGGAATGTCAACCTACATTAAAGCAACCATTTACAACAAAAATGAAAAGCCTTTTGAGAAGAGGAAGGCTGTACACATTGGTAATTGGTTCAGACCTTTTCTATAGGCGGGTAGAATTTCATTTCCATAAGCTTAATGCTTTTGATGTGGCAGTCTGAAGATACATTGCTTCATGGAAGCTTCACTTTGAGATTATGACAGAAAAACAATATATATTTGAGCTCCTCTATCCCTCCTCCCTTTCCCCGCTACCAGTTCCTAAAACAAAACTACTAAAACCACTGTGGTTAAGGCAGCTCAGAAAATTTTTGTTTCTGATATGTGGTCTTTGTTTCTGGACAGAGCGCTCATAAACCCTTGGTAACTTCCTGAATGAGTGTGTGATATAGAACTCCTAACTGCCTTATAAGCTCCTGGATGGTGGCAAAGCAATCGTTCTCCCGACATGGTTCTTGGTGCGCCTCGCTGTGGTCTGGAGGCAACACCAAGTTCCAGTGGAGCTAACCATCTGATTAAGGGAGAGGAAAGAGAAATGTCAAAGCATAAGGGAATGTATCATGAAAAAAAACTCTAGAGAAAATAAAATACCAATCATTCCAGACAAAGGTTAGAATCTTCAGTGCAGTTATGACTTCCTTAAGGATAAAAAAGGGACTGAAGGTTGAGCTAATCACTAATGACCAGTGATCTAATTAAGCACACTTAGCTAATGCAACCCCCATAAAGCCTCAAAAGATGGGATTTGGATAAACTGTACTTTTGAACACAGTAGAGGTGACTGGATGGGGATGTCCCTTGAGAGAACACAAAGATGCTTCCCCTTCAATGGATCCCCACCTGCTTGCTTTTCACTATTATTTATAATGAGTAAACCTAAGTAGAATGCTTTTTTAAATTCTTTAAATTTCATGAAGAGGGAGTCACTGAATACTCTAGTTTACAGTCAGAAATAGAAGCCACAAGCTTAGGCTGGCAGTTGGTAGCTGAAGAGATGAAGTTCTCAGAGGACTGAGCCCCTGACCTGTAAAACTTCAAGTACCTTCCGATGGACATCGGGTCCTTGGGAGGAGACTGTGTACCCGGAACCCTCTTCCTGCCACATCGTGTGTCAGAATTAGTGTGTTGAGCAGAGTATAGAAGTCAGAAAAATCGTTTATCTTTTTCCTTTTAATTTCGGATAGTTCTTCAGGTAAACATTAGACATTTGAGAATCAGTTGCAGGACTATCGTGCCCCCGTTCTTGCTGGGCCAGTGTGTTGTAGATCACTGAGACTACAGCTTTCACCACTGCAAATCTGTCTCCTTTAAAGCCTCCTGGAGGACCCTGTCATTGGGAAATGAAAGGAAGAAGTGAAAGAATTCTGAACATGGAGAGAATTTTATTTTATTCAGAATGATCATTCAATCAAGCAGGATCTGTGTCTCTGACATTCCAGTAACAGAAAACAATTGTTTTCTTTGGCAAGATCCTTGGTACATCTCTACCACGTGCACTGAAACTGCCACTGTACCCGGGACACACCTCAGCATGGTGAGCTCCGCAGCGAATCCGTGATGGAAAACTTCGACTGTCTTTAAAAGGGAGCTGGATGGAAAGGGCTCTTAAACGCGTTTCAGAACATCCATGTATCATCTGCTTTTAACAGAGCGATATTTCAGAAATCACCCACTCAAGTTGACACCAATCCTGAATGCTAAGGTCTCACCCTTCTTAGCAAGAGACGTCCCTGTGCCATTCACTTCTTCAGCTCGGGCTTAGCACCAATGAAATTGGACAGATGGAAGAACATTTTCTTGCAAAGTGCTAGATACCAATTTGAAGTTTTAAACACATAGTTTAACAATGTCCAGTAAGCTGTCTACTTCGATTATATCACCCAAATTTCTCACAGAATCACAAAGGCAATATTTTTTTTTTGATATGCAGTGAAGACCAATGAAAACCTACCCAAAATATTTTAACCTTTGATTATAAAAAAATTGGAGTGAAAAGAGTACACACTTAAACAGTTTATAATAAAGGTTAAATATGGAATGAAATACCTGACAGAATTCAACATTTCACTTGTAGCATTTTTACCTCAATCGTGTAGTCTATTGATGTCTTCCTATTTAAGGATTTTTTCTCAGAAGATTTTACTCAGTGAAAATTTTCAGGCAAAACTTCCACTTGTTATAAATAAGATATTCAGATATGCCAACAAGCCATTTTTCCCACTGTACTCTAACTACCAAGAATCTCAGTTTTGTTTCTGCTAAATCATTTTTTTCATGAGCCAGCTAGAAGTAATATTATTTTTCCATTTATTTGTGCAAATCCATTCCTCTTTCAAAGCAATACTATACAGCACAGTACAAAAATGTGAACTTAGGGACTGACGCTATGATACATGTTGAGCCTCTGCCTGGGGCACCAGATTCTCATATGGGTGTTGGACTGAGTTCTGGTTGTTCCACTTTTGTTCTAACGCCCTCTTAATGCATCTGGGAAGGCAGTAGAGCATGCTGCAAATCCTTGGGCTGCTGCATCCACATTAGAGACTGAGAATAATTTTCTGGCCTTGAACCCAGCTCTGGCCATTGAAGATCTCTTTCTCTGTCTCTTCTCTCTTTGTAATTCTATCTTTCAAGTGAAAATAAGTAAATATTTAAAATGAATTTAATAGAAGTGAGTGTATATAATACAAACAAATATCACTTATTGGTAAATATTTTTCATCTTTTAGCTCCAAGAGAAAAAGAATCATCAATCATCATTACAAGAAAAACGGATGGATCCATCAGAATGGTTCAGTTGACTAATCCTCCACCTGCAAGTGCTGACATCCCATATGGACATCAGTTCATGTCCCAGCTGCACCACTTCCTTCCTAGCTCCCTACTTATCACTGAGGAAAGAAGCAGAGGATGGCACAAAGCCTTGGGTCCCTACACCCGCATGTGGGACCAAGAGGAAGCTCCTGGCTCATGGCTTTGAATTGGCTCATCAATAGCCGTTGTAACCATTTGCGGAGTGAACCAACAGAGGGAAGAACTTTCTCTTTCTGTCTCCCCTTCTCTCTGTAAATCTTACTTTCAAATCAAAATCAATATATCTTAAAAAAAAAAAAAGAAAGAAAGAAACTTTGACCAGCCTACTCTACAGGTGGATGGGCAGATTTGATTAAGTAACATGGCAGATAATTATAAGATAGAAAGGTGCATACATATATACATATATTATCAAGTAAGATTTCCTCTTTTGCTCCCCCCCTTTGCTGCCTGCCTTTTGGTTAATTAGGATGGAGTCTGCAGAAGCTGTAGCACTGAACTCTGGAGTCATTTCTCAATTATGTGCTCTATTTGGCACCCCTAGTTTTTGTTTAATAGGTATGAAACCCACAAGCCCAATTGTATCTATGTGTCATGCAATCAACTATCATTACTCACCAATTCTGTATTTACGAATTTATGTTGAAATAACAGGCTTGACATGAAGGATTCCGTGTTCAGTTAGGCTCCATATTTGATGAGGTTTGCTTCTACCCATGAGAATGTAACTCACCCGAGAAAACTGCATCTTGCTTGGCAATAACACTTGCACCCCTGGCTGGGCTGTTCAAACATGACGAGAAGAGAAATGAGTCCCAGAAAAATAACAAGGGCTTGCAAATTTAGTGGTTAGTAACTTTTCCTCCCTAAGATACTTCTACATTAGCTCAGGCCCACTGACTTTGTCCTGGTTTGTGGTTTTCGTCTTTATAAATCCTGCTATTCTGTAGATCAGAGCTGAGAGACCTTTGGGACATGAGCCCACTCTCCATCACCAGCAAGTAAGGACTTTCTAATCTCAATCAGTGTGTTGTGCTCCTCTGCATTGGCTCAGCTGGTACAGCAATATTCTTACTAACATTCATTTTAACCCCCAACATCAGTATGTATTTCCATGGTGGTTCACTGACATACATAGAAAGATGACTATTTAGAGGCACGCAATGCACTTTCCAGACTGAGTTTGAAAACATGAGAGACTGACCTCTCATTTCAGCTCTCATATGGCAAACAACTGCCCTTCCCATGGATTATTTACTGCCACATATTTTATGCTTTTGTACTTCTTGTGGTTGATTTTTTTTTTTTATTTAATACAATTTTCGAGCAGAGTGCCAAGATTCTGTCTCATATTCCTTATGGCAAGAAGGTTATGATGTGCCTTATGGGAAGGAAAAAAATACACGTTAGAAAAACTCATTCTGGCATGAGTTCATTGCTCTGAATCTGAAGTATTATTAAATAAGGCATCTTTGCACAGAACACACATAAAATAAGAGTATATATTAAGGGGTCTATAAAATTTATTTCATGAATTTTCAGGAAACTGACTGAAATCTTATAGGAGCAGTGAGTCAATAATTTGGTGTTTGTAATGACTTACAGAGCATAATGACCCCATGATCATTTCCTAGACAGGTAATTATGCCTAAAAGGTTGTATAAGTGTGTTTTAGATGAAAAAAGGCAACAGAGCAATAAATGCATCAAGAAACAATATGGCCTCTAATTCTAAGTTCCACGAAGAAAATCAGATGGAGTAAAGAGAAAGAAAGGTAAAAGGAAATTGGGTCACTGGTGAGTAGATGATGAGAAAAGTACTTGCAGATGCAATAAGATTCATGCCGATCCTGACTCCACAGAAACCAGTACTGGAAAGATGGAGGAGAGGAGGTGATAATTCCAAGAAGAGCAGCAAGCGAAACGATTTTAGAGCAAATTAAATTTGGTACTTGCACATGCCAAGAACATAAAGGAGTTAGGGGTGACAGGAATGCAGCTTTCTGGGGTTCAGGTTTCAGAGAGGCAGCAGGAGGGAGGAGACATATCATGGAAGGAACTTGGGATCATGTTGAAAGGTTTGATTTTAAGCACAAGCACAATGTGTCAAGTGACTTCTGCTTATACCTAGAATAATTGCATGCTTTGTTAATAGTTTTTTTAAAGTGTACTTATTTATTTGAAAGCCAAGAGTTACAGAGAAAAATCTTCCATGTTCTGGTTCACTCCCCAAATGCTGCAACGGCCAGAGTTGGGATGGTCTGAAGCCAGGATCCAGGAGCTTCTTCCATGTCTTCCACATGAATGTAGAGGTCCAAAGACTTGGCTAAGTTTCGTTATTTTTCCCTGCCATTAGCTTGCAGCCAGATAGGAATTTAAGCAACTTAGATCAAACCACCGCCAATCTGGCATGCCAGGACAGACAGGCAAGGCATTGCCGGCTACACACAGCTTAGGCCCCAGCTAAACATGTTTTAGAAGCTTGCAATGGAATTGATATGAAAAATGTAGTGTAGACAGATCAGGAAGAAAGATGATGGTAGGCTCAGGTGCAGGGAGAAAGGTCATTGATGTTGGCAACTGTCCCTGTAGGGATTGGAATGTGCCTGGATTGGGGATAATGATAGCATTTGTGGCGAATAAGTGCAAGAGAGAAAATAAAGATGTTCCCTGAAGGGCTGAGGTAATTTTAGAAAGAGTGATACTTGAGGGAAGAAGAGTTCCAGCTGCAATCGTGGATTCTGCTGGCAATATCTAAAATGCCATTGGAGATACGTACCCAGAGATGAGCTGGAAAGCAGATGAAGTTAAGGATCATTGTCAAATGAGTAAATACTAGCTACTGAAAGTGATTACTTAGCAAGAGGAGTAGGGAGTTGGACAACTCAGTCCTGGGAAGAGAACACTGAGCACAAGTAATAAGAGAAAGAAAAGAAAAATCCAGAAGCCCAAAGAAACCCCCATTGAAGTAATAAAGAAGAAGGATTTAGAAGGGTCCTACATGACAGGCTAGTGGCTAAAATCCTCTCCTTGCATGCAAGAGGATCCCATAGGGCACCCATTCATGTTCCAGCTACTTCACTTCCCATCCAGCCCCATTAGTGGTCTGGGAAAGCAGTGGAAGACAGTCTAAAGCCTTGGGACCCTGCACCCTCAATGGAGACCCAAAAGGATTGGCACAGCACTGGCCATTGCAGTCACTTGAGGAGTGAAACAGCATATGGAAGATCTTTATCTCTATATCTGCCTTCCCCCCAAAAAATCAATAGATTTTAAAAAAAGAAGGGTCCTATAATTACACATTGTTAACTACTTGCATTGTGAAAGCTGTTCATATAAAACAAAATGACGACTAAATCAGTATGTCACTTTTATTATTTGCTTAATCATCAATGATGTTAAATATTTGCCTATTTGAATATGAAAAATTTGCTCTTGGAATTTTATACCTGGACCGTTTTTTACAATTCTTTTAAGACAACAACTATATAAAGTGAATGAATATTTTTCTTGGCAAATAAATTATTCACTGCTGATAGTTGCTGCAGCCCTTGGGAGAGAGCATAGCTCCTAAGGTCGTTCTCCAGGATACGCAGCCACAGACCATATGCTGTGTTTGGTCCCCCTACACTTGACAGTCTCAATTGTTTCTGGCAGCTGAGGTTACCTATTTCTAAATTAAGCAATAAAATGCTGAAACATGGCCACAGCTGCAGATGCGCAAGTGCCACGAACCTAATGATAATTTGGTTTGTTTGTTATTCTTCTATTATTATCATTTTACAACAGAACTTAAGGGATTTTTATTCATTTTAAATCATTTGTTGTTATAAACAATAGAAAACCAGGCTTGCTGCCATGACTGCAGGCATAACTCAGAGCTTGATAAAGATGAATGCAACACTCTCTCACAGCCTCATTTGACCCCATGGTGAACCAGGGCTGACTAACTCAGGAAAGGAAGACCTCTCTCCCTTGGTCAGAAGCCTCAGGAGAGCTTGTTCTGCCTCGCCTCTCCAGTCCCACACAGCCCCACTGCACGGCTGCAAGCTCTCCTCCTCTTCCTTCACTTCAGCAAGGGCTGCGTCCAATTGTTTCTGTTTGTCAGCACAGTGGCCAATAAATTGATGATTCTGAATAAATGTCAAAATGAAACATCAACTATCTATTTACACCTGCCTCACTTTCAAAACACTTTTTATACAAAATTGTGTATTCTTTCGGTTGAATTAACCAAATACAATTTGAGATTTTTGCCTTTTTTCTAAAAAGCCAATACACAGGTCTATTGTTCTATCATGGAAGAGTGAGTTAAGCACCTGCCCCAGAAACAGCATCCCATAAGGTGCTGGTTTATGTTCTGGCTGCTCCACTTCTGGTCCAGCATCCTGCTAATGTACTTGATAAAAGTGATGAAAGCCGATGCAAGGTCTTGGCCTTCTGCCATCTAAGTGGGAGAACGCAATGGAGAATGACATTCTGGGCCTTGTGGATACAAGCACACATTCATTCTCTCTCTCTCTCTCTCTCTCTCTTTCATTCACAAGTTGATGGGCTTCTGTTTCTTCATGTTGAATGACAACGTTGTTCCAGAGAATATATCCTAGAATATTTCTTTATTTCACAAATGTGTCTGGGGTTTTTTGCCTTTATCTAAGGGAACTAGGAAGGTTTTGAACGTTGGTAAAACACATTGATTGGTTCAAATGGGCACAAGGAGAAAGACCTGAAGAACAGATCTGATGTTTCCTGCTAGTGTAGCTGGAGTAATGATGACGTGTTGACACACAAAGGAAGTCAGGACAGATGAAAGCGAATCTCTCGGGAGAAGAGATAACAATGCTGGTTTGGACCTATTGCTTTGACATGCTAGTAAAGCAGTTCATAAACAAAATCTGTGATGAAAAAAGGAAGTCACAGACCCAGAAGTCCGAGGCGAAGCTTGTCCTGGCATCATTGGCCTCATGCTATATGGATTAGTTGAGAGAAGCACCTGACACACTGAACTCACATCTACAAGGAATCTGTATGGTTCCTTTTGAATCAAATAGGCAAGCTTCCCAACTTCCAAAAATGTCTCTGCAAGCCAATTTCTGAAGTATGTTTACCATTTACAACAATTTAAAATAGCAACCAACATTTTTGAAGAATGTTCCAGAGAGAAGAGTTGCTAATTGGCAATCTCCACAGATACTTCACAAGTTGATAAACCTCTGGATCCTCATCAGTTGAATGGCAATGTGTGACCAATTTATTTATTTGACGATTAGAGAAACACACACACACGTATCTCTCATCTACTGATTCACTCTTCAAATAGCTCCAACTGCCAGACTGGACTTGGCTGAGACCAGAACCGGCAGCTGCCTCTGGGTCTCCTGTCTGGGGGAAGGGGAGTCCATGTGCATGAAACATCTGCTTCTTTCTAAGCACATTAGCAGGGAGCTAAACCAGAATGGAGCGTCTAGGACCCAAGCCAGCACCTGTAGGATATTAGCATGCTAGGCATCAGCTTAACACACTGTGCTGCAACATCAATTCCTTCTAGTTCTATCTTTGTTTTTGATTCTGTGTATTAAAAGAACAGTATCATAACTCATTTTTAAACTACATAAAATAACAAGGATATGAGCAAAAAGAGATGAAAGGCTCTTTAGCAGCTGCTTGTCAGTTAGGACAAGCTGCCTGCTTTGTTTTATTTCAGGATTGTTCAAAAACTATTTTCTGTGTCTCTAATGACTATTACCAAACAGTTGCTAAGACATGCAACATCAGTACAGGGAAAATTTTAACTGAAATGAGCAACAACATTTGATTCCAGTATATGTACATTTAATGAATAAAAGTTCCTCTATTAACTTTATCTTAATGCGATTCTTTCGGGAGGAAACAAGTGTGTTTTGCATTCCCCTGTGTACTTACTGCACTAACCAAAGAATAAGCAGATTAAGGGAACCAGTATCCACCGCCACCATTCATTATCGCTGTAGCTTTATGCTTGCAATATATGTAATGTCGTTGATTCTTCAAAATAGTTATCTAAGTACCATGTTGATGTTACTGTTTTTACTTGTTTAGTACTAAAAACAGGATCAGGATGTATATTTTATTCCATTCCATATGTCTGCATTTTTCAAGAATGACATTAAAATGATATAGGAATAAATGCTTAGTTTTTGTATTTGGTTTCTGGTACACAGCAACTGATACCCATGTGACATCGGAATGCTAAGAGTGAGGCCATGCCTAGTGGCTGAGGGCCTGTGACAGCCTCAGGCTTGGGGTGCTTGCCGGGAACGCTGAGTCATGAGTAGAGAAACAGAATTTTCAGCCCTATCCCCTGATCTTTGGGGAGAGGTGAAGGACTGCAGACTGAGTTAGTCACCAGTGGCGAATGATTTAGTCAGTTGTGCATACATAATGAAAATGTAAAATCCTTGAATGACACACATGTCCAGTTGGAGGACACATCCAGAAGCTAGAAGGATGACCCTAACTCAGCAAAGTCACAGACACTTGTGTCTGCTCTGCAAATTCGTGTCTCTTCTTGTGAATCTCATCCATCTGATCGTTCAAGAGCTGAAGCTTTTACAATAAACCACTAGCTGTAAGATGTTTCTCTGCACTTTGTGATCAGTTCTAGTAAATTTTTGAACATAAAGAGAAAGACATACAGTCCCTGGTGCAGAGCTAGTTGGTCAGGTATACAGGTGGAAGCTTAAGGCTTGCAACTTGTGTCTGCAGTGGGGAAGTCTTACAGGATTCAGTCCTCAGCCTAAAATTTCCATGCTAACCCTAGGCAGTTAACACTGCAACTGGGCTTAATTGTAGGGCACTTGGTTGATGTCTAGAAAGTTGGAGAACTGCTTGGGGTAGAAAAAAAGCTTGCCCATTTGGAGTCCTAATATTACAGGCAAAAATAGTACAATTACTTTACTGGAGCTGGCTCGTTAAGAGAAAAAAATTAGAGTAAATTTTTTAACCAAACTACTTAGGATCAAATCTCTGTTTCATGACTCAGGATAAGTCACTCAATTTTACTGTGACCCAATTAAAACGGAGGTGACAATGATAATTCAAGTAATTTAAGTTCCATTTGAAAGTTAGACACATTAACATGCATAATGAATTTTTCCCTATTCCTATGCCAAGTAAATGTTAGCTACATAATTATAGCAGGACCTAAGAAAGGCATTTCATTTCACTTTATGATTACATTATGTTACCTAATGATTACAAGAATTTTGAAACAGGCCACATTATCATTCCCATGTTTCTGAAAAAATTTAAAAAAAGTTGGGACTCAAAGAAAACCAACGACTGGCCCAGGATTCCATCACAGTAAAGACAGAGCTGAGTTTTAATCTAAATTCACTAAATTTAAAGAATGTTTCAATGCTTATTTACTTCTTCCTTTATTTGAAAGACACACACAGAGAGAGAGAAAGGGAAATCTTGCATCAGCTGGCTCACTTTGCAAAAGGCTGTCATGGCAGCAGCTGACACCAGGAAGTGGGAACTAGGTCAGTATGTCACTCATAGATGGTAAGAGGCACACATTTGAGTCATCTTGCTGTTTTCCCAGGGATCTCTAGTTAGCAGGGATCTCTACTGGAAACACAGGGGCCAGGACATGAAGTTGCACTCCAGTATGGGTTGCTGGCATCAAAAACAGCAGCTTAATCTAATGTGCCACCATGATACTACTAGTAAATCGTATGCAAAGCATATTCTTTTCTCAGGATCATCAAAACTAGGAGGCACAACAAACAAACCCAAGCATTTCAGGGGAGGCCTAAGTAGGGTCACATTTCCTTCGAGCATTTAATGGTAGTCTAACGCAGTGTTGCTTCAATCTATGCTACCATTTGGAGTTTGAATTTTCCAAATTAGGGATACCAACATTTCTCTGACAGATGACAAGGAATATTTAGAAAGTGCTCAGGTCTAAATGACTCAGCTCGTAGGCACACAAACACATTGAGTTCTTACCTATTGGTCCAGACCGATCAGCAGGCCCTAACATGACAGCTGAACAGGCTGCAAAATGCAGAGCACCGAGTGGCTTGATGAGTTTTGTCTCCCCAGATAAGCTATCAATCAAAAAAAAAATGAGGATTCTTAGATTCCTAGTTTAAAAGTCTTTATATTTTGGGAAACAGCACAAATTGTTTAATGGTGAAACTATAGTAATTGTCATCATTTGATCTCTTCAATGGTAGTATCTTCTTTCTCTAAAATTTTTCATAAAACAGGCTTATAAATCTCTAACATTAGTGTCTACATATTAGCTTCTAGAGCCATTCGCATCATGGGGATCAAAGCCACTGTTGTGTGCAAAGAAAATAAAGGAGCAAACCTGAAAGAAAAATAAATAAACAAAAGACATAAATACTCTAAACAGGTATAATTTGTGTTTCAGTATTGTCATGCCAAGTGTTTATGATTCAGTTCTAATCCGGTTGTCTCTATTGATGGTCTGTATGCCACCATCTTGTTATTCAGCTTTTGAACTTCCTTTAGTTCACTTGGTTGGATTCTTTAGCAAAGTTCTTTTTGTCTTTTGTTTGAATTTTATTTCTTCTCTTTTGCACTAAAAATGTTGTTTCGGCTCAGAGAATCATCTCAGAAATATTTATTGAGCACTCCAAATGGCCTAGGAAATTTTCTATGTGCTGTTAGTGGTGTAGTGCTTGAAGCAGAATCATTACCACTACGGAATTTACAGAAAAGCCAGAGTATGCGGAACATAGCTGTGAGTAGAAGGTTTATACTCTGTGAAGTCATGATAGCCTGTTCCTCAAAGCTGGAGGCCCCAGAGTTGGAATTTGGTATTAAATAATTGAATGAATAAAGTACGCATGTTGCAATTCTTGCTATACAATCAACCTTAAGAAACACGAAAAAACTGATTTTGACATGAGTTTGGTAAGACTGAATTAGAACTGTGTTTTGATAAGAGAGAAAACTACAGTATCAAATTAAAAAGATACATAAAAATATGTAAACATACATATCATATATATATATGAAACCTGAATGATAAAATCAAAGCATAACTTTTTACTGTTTTCTCCAACATTGGCAGTATCATATTTATATTCCATGTAAAGAATAGCATTTCGGCAGTTACTATTGCTGTCACCTTGCTGAAGTCCCAAAAGAGGATTTAAAAAGATATCAATGACAGATTCCACTCCCCACCCCCCAAATTATTGTCTTAAAACTGCAAAACATTATAATATTCCTAAATTGAACCATCAAGGTGCTCAGAAGTGGAGGAGTTTATGAAGAATAATTTAAATAAACCCCTAAAATATGCATAAGCAAAAACTTTAAAGCCAACAGTTTAAGGAGATGTCATTTCAAATAAAGACAAAATAATATTTTGCCGCATTTGAAGTATACTTAAATATCATGTTTCAAAATGTTGATGTTTTTATTTATTCTTTCTAGAAAAATACACTTTTAAAAATATAAGGCTTTAAAGGATTTTAAAATGAAAGTATTTCTAGGGCATCAAGATGTTTTATGCCAAATACTTATTTACAATTATGTAAGCCTTAATGAATAAGAAAAATATGAATTCAGTCTTTGCTAAATTATAGGTAACCTTAAAAATTATGGTGATGGTGTTAAATAAACATTTTCAAAAACAAGGGATTCAAGATTAATGAATCCTAAGTTTATGGTTCATTTCCAGGGTTAATGACAGGCCAGGATTTTTACTTTCTTTTCAATTCATCATAAAGATTGAGTTTATAAATTCTTACTTTCATGCCAAGCGATTCTCATTTTGAACATTTCTTTTCACTGTGCCGTAGCACCTTGTCTTAAGCTGTCATTATGCACCACTCCTCCTGATCAACGTCAGATGCAATAGCGCCAGCTGTTCCTGCCTCAGATAGAAATTCCAGCTTCAGATATAGATGCTGAGTGGCCTATGATGTCTGTTCTGCTTAACAGCCTGGCAGTTTGATTAGAAATGAGAATTTCTAGTCTCACTCAGATAACGATGCTTGTATTATTAATAGATGTGATAGTTCAGTTAATTCTTCAGAGATTCTCCTCCAAACCTGTCTGCATTGTATCCCACATCCCTTCGGAAAGTTCCATTCCACTATTCCAGCATGGGTGCCAGAACTTCAGGAACCACGCTATTCTCTCAGCCTTAGATAGCCTACCTCTTTGCTTTCTTTTCCTTATTTGAAAGCCACATGAAATATTTTCACTTACAAATCATTGACCAACACTGTTCAATGGCTGAGCCTTGGTTACACATGAGAAAGGAATATGTATCCTTTTGCTCCATTGACAATACGGCCACTAAAAAATAACAAGTTGTTACAAGCAGAGAAAAGATGATTGGATTACAGTAGGCCACAAGAAGTTGAACATTTAAACAATTTACAATCGAAAGAAACAGCACATTCACAATCCCGCATGAAAAAGAAAGATCATAATCACTTTCTCTTTATTCACGGAATTATAAATGAGTCATTGGAAAAATCTTGCAACAGAAATCCTAATTGGAAAATACTATTTTCTTTGCATTATGGACTGGATGTTCATCTGTTGAAATCCTAAATCCCAAGGTGTTGGTATTACCGAGTGGGCTATTTAAAGGTGATCTAAGTCATCAGGGGAAATCTTCAAGAATGAGGTCAGTCTCCTTAAGAAAGAGACCCAAATAAACTCTCTCTGAATTCTAGCAACTGAAGAAAAAACAAGAATCCGGGACTCTGCAAACTTGAAATAGGCTCTAAGTGTACACAACCACACCAGGAACTTAATCTCAGAACTTGGAGGAACATATTTCTGTTGTTTATAAGCCATGTGGTCCACGGTGCTTTGCTATGATAGCAGTCCTTCTGTAGAGAAATCTGATCCAAAGTAAAATAGAGAGGGGAGGGAAAAGAACAGAAAAAAACAGAATTATCCTAAGGAGAATTATCCTTAATTTTCTTTAAGCTAATTTAGCGCTGTGTTGTTTTTTCTTATTGATCAGAAAAACACTAAACAACAAAAGCTCTTAAAGACACAAAAATGGATAAGAGGCTGATATTTTTTCTTGAACACTCACTTTGCATTAGTCTCTATGACAATATGTTTATGACATATCTGGAATTTAACCGCCTGGATAGGAAGTGAAGCTGTTATTCAGCAAAGCAGCTGATGAGTGCACCTAATCTATTCCCAATGGCAACGAAGCTAATTTTTTTTAACATTCTGTGTCCCATACCAGGACAAGGAGAACAACAGCTACCCACATCACCTCTCACCAGTCCCACAATACCCACATACCCTATCCCTCCAGTTTCTGCTCCCCTACCTGCTTCTCTCGCTTTCTGGTTAGTGCCGTGGGCCAGACTAACATACCCAACCCCTGTTCCAAATCTCATTGGTGGGTACTGTGATCCAGTGCTGCCAGGTCAGGCCCCAGCGCGAGCTTTAGTGTGTGCCAATGAGTGGTGTTTAGTGATGATGGATGCTAACTGCCCCAGCTCAGGTGTCCCACGTGTGCTGGTGCTTCAGTCTGACCCCCAAAGGTCCTCAAATTCCTCTTTCCAAACTACTAGGTCTCAGCCCCCTCATTTACCTGCAAGTGCAGTGGTCTTGGTGATTTTCCCTCAACAGCCCAATAAGATGAGTCATAATTGCCTGTTAACTAGATTCCATTGTTTGCTATGTCTCCTGTTTTTTGAGTGAGTCTCTAACCTGTCCAATCCCTTACAAATTACTTGAAACTACACAAGAGAGAATCCAAGCTTTAACAACACTAGATAAAGGAAACAAACTTGCTGAATGGGGCTGGAAACAGTTCTCAGTAAGCTGCCTGCTTTAGCTCTGCAGCAAAACATGACTTACGTTACAGCTTCATAAAGGTTTATTTGGAGAAATATGTATATGAATAGTCAGTTCTATACAGATCTGTATTATAGTCCAGGAAGGTCTAACTTAGTCACTTATTTATTAAGTCAATAATTGTTCGTATATATCAAGGGCTAGAAATACTTTTTAAAAAAGAGTTCATTGATGGTGTGGTGCTGTAATTTGCCAACCCTCTTCCTACAAGTCCCACCATCTTATATGGGTGCCAGTTCTTGTGCCAACTGCTCTATTTCTGAAGTAGCTCTCAGCTTATGAGCCAGGAAGGCAGCAGAGGATGGCTCAAGTCCTTGGGCTGCTGCACAAACATGAGAGGCAAGAAGGAAGCTCCTGGCTCGCAGCTTTGGATGAGCTCGGAATTGGAGTTTGCAACCATTTGGGAAGTGAACCAGCAGATGGAAGATCTCCCTCTGCCTCTCTTACTCTCTGAAAATCCACCATTCAAATTGAAAAAAAAAAAAGTGTAAAATTTCTAGCCTAGCAATTACTTTTAGAAGCAAGGTGCTGTAATGGTTGACATGCTGCTTGATCTGATTGTCTCCACGCTGTGCTATCTTATGCAGGTCATAAGACTGTGTGGATTGCATTTCCTTGGTGTATAAAAGGAAGTAGCTCTCCCTACTTTCCATAACCTTACAAGTTGCTAAAAGTATCAAGAGATAATACTTTTAAAATAAATCTCTTGATTTGGTTTGTCAACCATTTTCTAAGGGTAAGTGGAATTTTTCCACTTGGTCATTCTTCACCCAATGGAAATTACTATTGAACAAGAAAATTATATGCCTGCGTCAGCACTCTAAACTTGCTATCTAGACTATGGAAATCAGAGGCAACAATCATGACAAACAAACTTCATTAGGTTTCGACTGATAGCAGTTTATCTTGAACGTTTTTGCTTCAACATATAATAAAACAACCCATCATGACATTCACACAATAAACCATCTGCCCCCTTTCGTACATATTACTGCACGAAAGTTTACTCTTGAGCTTCCTAAAAATACATCCCATTCCTGAATATGGCAGAATTACAAAAGCACAAAGGAAGGGTGATGAACTGACACTTCCCTATGATTAAACACATGCTGCTAGCAAGGTCTGCTGCCCTCCAGGTTGAAGAGTAATGAGCCTCAGATTCAAACCCCTTCGTTACAGTGACAAAACATGTAATTTGGGGAATTTTAAAAAACTATAGCTGTACATATCACATGCCTAATTTCCCTTTCGCTTATTCTTAAAGGTCTACATTCCTGGAACATATTTGAGAAAACATAGATATTATCATAAATAACTAAGAAGTCCCAATATCACTGCCAATCATCTCAATTGAAAGCAATGTAATCATCTTAGAAACTCATATCTTGTATACTGAAGAGTCCAGCAGTTTAATTAATAATTTTGAGTTAAAATCATCACTAAGTGAAAAAAAAAGATTTCTAAGTATAGAATGCTAATGAATTTCCTAAAGTTTTCTTTGACTGTTAACTAAGACCACGGGGAGCTAAGTTCATGATTTGGCTATTTGTGCTCCAATGATCAAGTAACTGTAGCTGTTTAGGCCTCATTGATATCATTTATACAGTCTAATTCAGATTTTAAATCTCACTTTTCTGAATGTTCCACTTTCTCACTCTTTGTACCGCCACCTGCCGATTTATTAGAAGCAGAAAGAGCAACACCCAGCTTATTAAGAGAAGAGCAGATACAAAGCTAGTAGAGGGCTTGTTCTAAAATGAGCCGTAGGGAATGATGGGAACTCAATGCTAGGAGTCAATAAGTTTCTCTTGTCAGAGACAGATGAAGATTAATAATGCCCATCAAAGTGGAAAGCAGTAATAGCAACTAAGGGTCAAGAAAGCAGGCACCAGGAGTACAGATATAAAAATAGCTTGATGGAGGAGACTAGATTGGAAATTCCCTGATATTGATGCTGAGACATCGACTTCATGCTCCTGACCCTGTTCTCATGCTTCTTGCCTAAGCTGAGTAGAATAAAGGAGGAGGTCAGGGTCAGAGGAAGACAGATCAGTGAAATCACCTCAAGAAACAACAAGCATGATTAGTCTTCAATATACTGTTATTTTTCTCCGTTTTGGTGATGTGCTTGTGATCACTGCTAAGTTACAAATAACCTTGAGGGCCATGGCTCAATGCAATTTTCTCCATCCATTCCACAAATATTGAACATCGATTACATTCATGAAACTGAAATAAGACCTGTTCTGGAACACATATTAGACTACCTTATGAACCATGATTTTTAGACTCTAATAAGACAGATATTGCTTATATTCAGTTACTTGTATATGCAGTTAGTGTAGAAAAGAGACCAAATTGATAGAAGAATTCAAAAGAAACAGATAGTTCATGGCGACAGAACTCTAGTTGAACACTCAAAGATGGATAAAGATTCCTGGAACAGAGATGAAGAAGAAAAAATGCAAACATTCAAAGGTAAAGAGGACAAGATTTTCAGAAGCAGCTTTTGAGTGGAGTGCAGAATAAGGAAGAGAAACTTTTTTAAGGGAGAAATTATCAGGTGACTCTGAAAACAAAGTCCCCAATACTGATATTAAGTAAAAGTTCTGATTACGATTCATAAAGTGAAGAGATTTGCATAGTTCTGAATGTAAATCAGTGCAGATCAATTTCTTAATTTTCTTATAACTAGAACATCTCTGCAGAGTTCATTAAGGACAAACCATGAGATGGACACCACACCAGGAATCTACAGAAACACTGTTTCAGTGCAAAGGATAAATCGTGCTCACTCTAGTTTCGCATAAATACAATTTTTCCTAGTCCAATATTAATGCTAAAATATTCAGATACTATGTTATAAATATCTCCGTCACAATACAGAAGACCTGAGGATCTGACTTAATGAAATGTGGGCTGAGAACCACTGACTTGCTCTCAATATTCACATACAGAAATCTAAGCGTGAGGAGCTGGGTTTACATTCTTTGCCCGCCTTTTGTGGTGCTTGGTCATTATAAAGGAGCTGTCTTTGGACCAGTGCTGTGGCATACCTTGCTAAGCCACTGCCTGGAGCAACACCATCCCATATGGAAGCTGATTCTTGTTTTGTCTGCTCCACTTCTGATCCAGCTCTCTGCAAATGGCCTGCAAGAAGCAGAGGAATGTGGTACAAGTCCCTGAATTCCTGTTACCCAGTGGGGACACCTGGAGATGCTCTGTCATTTTCCCAGCTACTGTCATTTTCCCAGCTCAGCCCAGGTTGCTGTCATGTGTGGAGTGAATCGGTAAGCGGAAGCCCTTTCTCACTCTCTCTTCTTTCTATGTGACACTGCCTTTCAAATAAATAGATAAAACAAAATATTAATTAAGTAATCAATTGGTTAGAAGTTATTATTTCATATACTCAACTGAAGTAATTTATGTTAACATTAAGCACAAAAAAAAAGGTTGCAACAGTAATAAAGTGATATGATTTTGCAGGCAAGTTTGGAAAAGAAAATACCTGAGCTCAACTCCATCTTGGCTTTCTTATTCAGGTAAAGACAGACATATAAAAGAGAAAGACAAAGCCAGAGGGATCTGTACCGCCATACTTGTATGAAATGGTAACAAATGGCTTAATTCAAATCCTCTTTTGTGAGCAGAAGCTTCCAGACATTTCTTAGATGTCCAGAATGTACCTCCGAAAAGATAAGCAGAAATCATCCATAGATTGATGACTTGGATATTCTTCCAACATCTCAAGCTTTGAACTACTCTGATTTTCTGAGACAATAATGAAACTCAAACATAACTCGATCCTTTAAAATCATAACCATTCTTTACCATGTTATGGTGGTCAAAATGAATAATAGAAATATAATAAAGCTTTTAAGATATGTGACAGTCAGAAAATACATTTCTCCCTTATAAATTATTATTTTATAAGTACCAGACCTGATTTCTAACTCATTTGAGCATTCTACATTATCTTTTGAAGACAAATCGGTGGCATCTACTTTTGTTGAGGCAATATCAATATTTTACATTTGTATTACTTGTTATGGAAGAGCTCTTGAATTATAAATAATTTTAATAGTTGTAATGGAAGAATAATGTACTGAATTACTCATTTTATTGAATTATCTGTATATTTTTCTTTTTGCCATTAAAATTACTAGCTGAACTTGAAATCTAAAGTTATGTGAGAAAAAAATCTCTAGTATTTTGTCTCAGAAAAAATCCATAGCAAAGTTCTGGGCCTTCTCTCTGATAGGAGTCGGACGTTCTTCAGACGGAGACACATGTTGCAAGACATTGGCCTCAGCCAAGGATGTTTTCAAGAGACACTGGGCGCTCAGACAGCAGGATCACTCAGCCCTGGGTGTTTACAACTTCTCATGCCACCTTAAATCGCCGAGACCTTCGGAAAACCTGGGATTGCAATTTTGGGTGGAGGGATGACGAAAGAAAATACTAGCGTGACAGAAACTGAATTTCTCACCAATTTTTTTTAATGTGGCTTATTTCTTTAAGCAGTTCAATAAAAATAGTTGAAAAAAAAAAACCTTGGTCCATGCTGATTATCTATTCATATGAAAGTCTGTTTTAACAGTTTAAAATATGATCCTTGGGAAGTGGAATACTGAATTCAACATGTGTGGATAAACTGTCGCTTGTGACAACTGCAATCTCATATTGCAGTGTTGTGCCCTCTTATGTCCTTTTTGCAAGTGAACCAGAGTAGATAGAAGATAATCTGTCCCTCTCCCTCTCTTTGTTGCTCCCTCTTTCTCTGTGTGTGTTACTTTACCATGCAAATTAAGTAAAAGGAATTTTTTAAAATAAGAGAAACTTCTTCGTTTGAGGAAAAACTGAAAAAAACAAAAATCCTGTCTGGGCCAGTTCTCCACATTTCTAGAGCTCACCTGTTAAAGCACAGTGGATAGCACCGGCCACAGCTCCATGCAGTCTAGAGCAAGGAAGTGAATTCCTCATTGCATTCACTTCGCTAGCAGAGAGCCTCCGTATATACAAACATTTTAATCTCTGCAGAACTGGCTCTTCCTTATTCCTGTACCTATAACTGCAACAAAAAGCAAATTTTGACAATTCGCCCATTATAATAGCGTGCATTTTTATTTTCTATTTAACAGAAAACAGCTTGTCTCCCAAACAGTAAAGAATAAAGTGACAGAAAATAAATGAGTTTCTAAATTTAAGGCAGACATTTTGTTGCCAAAGCAACCAGAATCTACAATTATATAATGTACATAATCTCCTATCATAGGCACACAACCAAATATATTCTGGAAATGAAGTTATCTTGAAAATTATAATTGCTAAAAGAAATGAGGAAATGACACTTTATAATTGATGGGAGTATGATATCATCATAAAATGATAATCGTTTCTTGTTATTTTTAACTTCACGAAACAGAAAACAAGTTTTTCAGAAACATGGCTTTAGACATCAGAGGAAATGAATACAAAAATATTAGGAACTCCAGAAGGAAAGCACGAGCAGCTTTTTAAGATTAGCCACATTTAACATGACAAAGGTTGTTATGGTAACACTCAATTTTACTGCCTATGAAGTTGACCTGGATCTTCATTTTATTTTATGTTTCAGATACATGAAAAACAAGTCATGATGAAATTACTGAACTTGTCCTCAAAAATGTACAGATATAACATTGAAGCTGTAGACAAGATGATGGCTAGCAATTACATTTTCAATTGAGATTGACCTACGGCTTGTGAAACTTATGTGAGTAGGGAGGCAGGGAGAGCTTTAATATAGTCAGTTGTTTGATGGGTTTTAGTTGTCTTTTTCTTCAATATTCTTAATTCTTTTTTGTAAACTCTTCCATTTCCTTTTTTTTTTTTTTTATAAATACTGTCAATTTGATAAGTAACATCAAGTTCAAAGATACGAGAAGCTAAGATGAGGGCTGTACATTCTAGTCACAGAGTCCTGCCAGATTGTGACTTGGGGAATTATTCTATTCATTCCAACTACTTCCACTCTTTTTTTTTTCTTTCTTGAATTTCCCTAGTAATGAATGTGTTCAGATGTATGACTTGTATTAGGATAATTTAAAGAAAGTGTTTGAGATAAAAGCAAGATTAAATCCAAACGTCAACTGTGTCCTTGATTGCACAATATTTATGCATCATTTGGGGACAAAGGCTTGTTCCTTTTGTTTTCGGATATATTTGTTTGGTTTAGTTCTGTTGCTTTACAAATGAGTTACTGTCTGTTAATACAAAAACATTCTTTTGCAGCAGTAAATATGCTACTGTCTGATTTCTTGAAATTACTAATATTCCAAAGTCTCCACTTGGAAAATGAAACATACTAAACACACACAAATAAAATAAAATAAAGATAGGATAGGGTGGGTGATTAGGTGTGGTGGCGCTTCTAGAAAGCCACTACTTGGGATATCACCATTCTGCATCCGTGTGCCAATTCAAGAACCGGCTGCGCTATTTCCAATCAACTTCTTGTGAAGATTCCCCTCAAGCTTATGTCCCTAGAGTCTTTGTAGAAGACCTACATGGCATTGCCCTGGCTTTTGCAACCATTTGGAGAATGAACTAAGACATGGAAGAAATCTTTATCTTCCCTTTCCATCTATATCCATTACTTGGCCCTATTAATTAATAGAAAAAGAGTAATTAATTAATTTTTATAAAGATGGGAAGAGCAAACAGATAACGATTCCAAGTAGATAGGGTAAGACCTCATGACGCTGTCCTCTGAGTGGCAAGTGAGGAGCTGGGCGAAGGAATTCTGCCCATTCAAAGAGGTGCTGACACAAATGTAAGATATATTACACACATAAACAATGAAGGCCTTCCAGAAGTTCACAAAAACTATTAGCTAATATTTCATAAGTCCTGAAGCAGCTGAGTAAGTCAACACAGTAAACATAGCAGGAACAAATTCCCTGCAGTTGAATACATTCACAAATAGGCAAGAGGGAAAATGAAAAATAAACTCTGTGATGTTAATTGAAATCAATGTGTTAATAGCAATATCATGCTTTTAATATTTAGTAATAGCTACAGAAACAAATAAAGATGAAATGTGTGGAGATATTATGAGAAATATCTCTTGTCTGTTACTGGGTTTGTAGCTAAGGCTCCTAAAACAAAAGTCTAATTTAAAGTATATACATATATAAGTATATTTTCTATGAGTTTGCTGTGGCATGATACTGCATGTTTATGCTTTGGTTTGATAATGGGTGGAGAGTCATCAGGAAGTATACCACTTATTACAACAGACTATGATCTAGTAACAACGAATCGGTGTGGGGAATTAGCAAAGTCTAGTTATCAGATTCTTTGTGGCATGCACTCATTTTCAGAAACAAGGGTACTTCTTTATCTAGTTATAGAAAAAAAAAAATACACCTCCAAGAAGGTTCTTGTGATCTGTTTGAACAGAAATGGATACAAGGAAGATGACAGTAACTTTTTTGCTTCTGTTTTTCCAAAATTTCAAGTTGCAATATTTTGCTGTAGTTGTCTTGAACTTCATGTATATATATATTTATATGTATATGTATATATATGTATGTCTATGTGTATTAATATTTCAGGGGTATTTTAAAGAATCATAAAATGTTTATCATGCATGGATTTCAAATATTTTGAAATAAATCTTATAATTTCATTTGTTCATAAACTTGTTGAAAGACCCTCCTACAGTATGCAGTAAATGTTGCTAAATTTCCATTTGCATAATCTCATTAATCTTTCGTCAGAAAGTTTAATCCTAAAAATGATGTATAGTAACAAAGCATTTTTCCTTCCCTACTTATGTATGTATGTGTGCTTGTATTTATTTTTTCTATCCAACTCTGTAAATAGTGAACCCCCCAAAACAATAAATATTCTTGACATTTAAATATTATTTTCCACTAGAAGCAATCAAGGTTTCTCAGGGAAAAAAAAAAAAGACTGACTCTAAGGCTGGGATTTTAACAGTTGAAAGTATGAAAGAACTATAATATACCATAATGTGGGAATATGCACTGGTAACCATGGACCCATCCCAATAGGACAAATAAAAAATCACTTCAAGGGATTCTTATTAACTAAACTGAGTTAATTTTATGGTCAAAATAAATAATGGTAGTAACATATTATAAACTGTTGATTTAAACAAGAAGTAAGTCATCTATAATGATTCATATGAATGAGTAAATTGAGAACTCACTCAATGAAAACTAGCCTAAAGCACCTCTTCACAAACTATTTACTAACTACAAAAGTGGAAAAATTTTATAAAGAGTGCTGGCAGATACCATTGTAACCAAATGCTCAAGGTGAATATTATCAGTAATGGGGCAAATAGAATATGTTCATCCTTCATAGAATATAATGAAAATAGAACATCATTTCTACATTTTGATGTCCAAAGGAACTGCTTGGTTATAATCATGAAGAAGAATCAGTATATTTTCTCATGAAAGATTCACTTGGGGCAATCAGTGAACTTTAAATGGAGTCTAAGAATTACCTGGCACATTGTGTCTAAAGCACCGTGATGGTCTTGACAGTTCTTTTGCAATATGTGAAAAAATACTACAGGAAATATCAAAGCATTTGAGAAGGAAAGGACAGTAATTCAGTAACCTAGTCTTTAATGATACAAGAATAAAAACTTCTTTGTACTTCTTTTTGCCACTTTCCAGGGAGTTTAAAATTATTTTCAAATATTCAAGTATCGTACTTGAAAACATAGAATTAAAAGACAGCAATTATTTGTCTGTCCTTGCTTTAATTCTGTCTCCATCCCATCCTATTGCCAAAAACAGTAGGAATATAAAAACATGAAACCATGGTTTTACGATAGAATTACACGTGATCTTAGCCAAATACATGAATTATCTAGATGTAACAGTTAAATGCAAGACTTTTGTTCAATTTTCCTTACTTTTTATTTGTATCTTTTGTGCCATAATATCATATTCACATCATCTCTTTCAACTCTGAAAACCATCCAAGAAAAATGATAAACCACTGTCACACAGTGTAATCGTAAGCCTCTGGCTGAAACATGTACCAGTGGAAATCTATATTCCTACTGATGGTATAGATACAAATTTACGAGTGACCTCTGCAGTATTTTGACAAGCTAGCTTGAATGGAAAAATAATATGCTATCTGCAAATATTTTCAACTTAGTAGCTAACAATCAAGGCAACTCTGTTGAAAGGATTCATTTCACATTTACGAAGATCAAATTGCAATCATAGTTGATTGTTTAAAAAATTAAAGATAATTATAATCACAAGTGATTCCAAAAGTGCAACAAGATTAATTTCTAAAAATCAGCTTAATGGAAGATTAATTAGAAAGTCTATTATATTAACCAGTTTATGTTGTCTCATTTCTCACCAGAGAGTCATCCTTCGTCTTTAGAATTTTTTTATCTTTTAATTTTCATTTTATTTGAAATGCCAAGTGACAACCACAGAAATGGGTCATCTGTTTACCAGTTTGCTCCCAAATGCCTGCACCAGTAACTAGAAGGCTATCCTATTTCATGAATTAAATAAGCCCGATTCTGTTAACTTCGGTGTTTTTCAGCTTAAACTGTTCTGGTGAAGGAATGAGTGTTTAATAGTTTTTCTGTATATTTTTTTACTTAATTTCTCTATTTTAAAAGAGCTACAGATAGAGAAGAAGCATGAAAGATGGAGAGCTTTTCTTTCTGCTGGTTTATTCCTTAGATGGAAGCAATGGCTAGGACGGGTCCCTGCTACAGCCAGGAGCTAGGAGCTTCCTGTAGGGTTCTTGCATGGATAGCAGAATCCCAAGCATTTGGGCCATTTTCCTCTGCTTTCCTGGGCCATTAAAAGGGAGCTAAATGAAAATGGACCAGATGGAATAGAAACTAGTGTCCAAATGGGATGTGGGCATTGCAGACAGTGGGTTAGCCAGCTATATTAGAATACAGGCCTAACTGTAGTATTCTGATATGGAAAAATATATGGTTACAAAAATAAACTTAGAGCTACAGGAGCCGGCGTTAAGTTTGGAACTGATGTTGGTTGAAATGCCAGTACTCCGTATTGAAGTAGTCAGGTCCCTGCCGTTCATTCCAGCCTCTAGCTACTGCTGAAGGTTGGGGGCAGCAGTGGGTTCCTGGTAAACACATGGCAGATCTAGAGTGAGTTGCAACTTCAAGGTTTGGATAGGCCTAGTCCAAGCCATCTGCCAGAATTTGGTTTCTCTTTCTGTTTCTCTCAACAAATAATCATGAAACAATATTTTCTTTAAAAAAACTAAAATTATACAATGGATTGCACCAAAATTTCCAATTTTATTTAAGCAAGTATGTAGATTGCAAAATCAGTTTTATTTAGTTCATGAAATAGGATGGAAACATGTGCTTCACCAGTATCTGCTTCCAAATAAAGTAAATAATTTGGAAGTTAATACATGCAAATAGAAATGCAATGGGTAAATAAATGTTGTTACATTAAGAAGGGGGCAAACAGTGAGTGCGGGAGTAATTTCTAACTTTTTTTCAATCCATAGTTGTTAACTGGTGGGAGAAAATTGGGAAGTCTTTGTCATTATTCTTCATTGATTGTAATAAAATTTGGATAAGCTATAAATCACAAAATGGTTTTATTTCCTCAGATTTGGGTGCCTATGTATGTGTGTTTATATGTGTGTGATAGAGAAATAATTATTCAAGCAGAATATTTCAGAAATAATATTACTTGTGAACATACATACCAAAGCTTTACCTGCTCGCCTATTGTAGTCGAACTTTTGTCAGTTCTTTTACATAAACTGCTTGTTAAACTGTTATCTCTCTAAAAGGAAGTATCTAGACAAGAATTTCAGAAGAAACTGCTGAAATGGAAAGAGTATGGAAGTGGGGTAACACAGCCCAAAACCTGTTACAGTCTCAGTGAGCTGAGATTAACACAAACATAAAAGAATCACCTCTTGCCAACTTTATTTGGAGAGCCTAGCCAACCATGAGTGATGGAATAAATTTGAAAGTCCAGATGATACAGGAGATACTTGGAAAGAAGGGCCAACGCATCCAGTTAGCTTTCAAATTTATTTCCTCACACATGGATGACCATTCAGTTTAAATGAAACCAAAGAAGCACAACTCATCTACAAACATGTAAAAAAAAAAATATTTGGTTTGGTTTCTGAAAATACCTTCTTCCCCTAGGCTTAGCTGATTTACCTGGTATGTGTTAAAGAAGTACTCAGTTGTTTTAATTTCTGATCTTAGAAAGATTAAATTTAAAATTTTCCCACATCAGATTCACATGGGACAGTATATCTGAGTATTAGTTTTACATGACAAATACAGAAAAGATATACAAACAGGAAACAGCAAAATATAGATACAAGTACTATCCAAACAAACTCCTTATCTAACAGGGTGCAAATAAACTAAAGTACGTGGGTATATGTTTTCCTGAAACTACTTAATGATAAAACCAGCTTTAAATGCTATGAAAATACATGCCAGAACATCTAAGTACTCCCTACCACAATAAAGACTTGTCTTAGCTAAAACTTGCTTGTGGTTAAAAACGGTAAGTAAAGACATCCACAGAATTTTATTCACGAAAACAAATGCACCTCAGAAACATGTTGTAGTGAGTTGAGGATTCTTATGGAAAAGGTGCAGAAAAGAATATCTTCATTAAGTTAGATTTTAAAAATAATTCAGTTAGTAAAATGAAAATCTTTTAAAAAGATGGATTTGAAAAGTTTCTGGTTGTTTGGGGTTGTCTATTCAATTATTCCTTTTACTTCATAATTAAAACAATTCTAGTATGAAGAAGCAAAACAATTTTAAATTCAAAATTTGAATATAGATACAAGCAATTGTTATTGTAAGTAGTACATCACACAATTTTAAAAAGCATCAAGCAAAAACTGAAGCAGAAATGTCCATCTGTCTTAAATATCTTCCATAGTGTATGTCTATATGCTGATACTACTTAAGTAACAGCCATAGGCTTTAAATACATTGTGTTTTGCATAACTTAAATTTTAAGCTATGTTTCATACTTTTTTAAAAGATTTGGTTTATTGCAAAGTCAGATATACAGAAAGGAAGAGAAACAGAGAGGAAGATCTTCCGTCCCATGATTCACTCCCCAAGTGGCCGCAACGGCCGGAGCAACGCAGATCTGAAGCTAGGAGCCAGGAACTTCCTCCAGGTCTCACACGGGTGCAGGGTCCCAAGGCTTTGGGCCATCCTGGACTGCTTTCCCAGGCCACAAGCAGGGAGCTGGATGGGAAGTGGAGTTGCCAGGATTAGAACCGGCGCCCATATGGGATCCTGGGGCGTGTTCAAGGCGAGGACTTTAGCTGCAAGACCACCGCACAGTGCCCTATGCTTCATACCTAATGGCACAGATAAGATGAGTGGATGAATGGATGGATAGATAGATAGATAGACAGACAGATAGATAGATAGATAGATAGATAGATAGATAGATAGATAGATAGATAGATGGATAGATAGATAGATAGATAGATAGATAATGTGTTAAGGAAATCATGATTCTCAAGATTGAGAAGCTTCCCAACTGGCCATTGTCAAGCAGGAGAATCAAATCAAGATGCCCTGTAGTAAATCTCATGCCAAGGAGCCAGTGGTGTAGTTCTTTGTCTGAGACCCAAGACCTGAGAACCCAGGAGCCACTGGCACAAAACTCAGCACCCAAAGGCCCAAGAACCCCACTCACTGAGTCAAAGAAATTCTTCCTTATTCAGTGCAGTGATCCACTGATTCAAATGAGAACTTCTCCTCGTGTTGATTGGACTTAGCGAAAGGCACAAATCCAAATTTTACTCTTTTTCAGATGATTATTTAGATGTAGGGATGATTTTACTGAATGTTACAGTCTTCCATTTTACCCCCTGCTAGTTAGAAATGCTACCTTAATTACAGAATAAATAACCATATCTATTTAATTCTGTGTCTGTGTGCTCCACTGACCTCTTTTTTTTTTCTGTTTAATGGGTGTAGAATTTATTTTCAAAGGTGAAAAGTTTCCAGGGATTGCTTGGACAACAATGGGCATGCTTAACAGTATTGAGTTTTCCTCATTGACCTCTTTCCACGAAACGGTATTTTATACAGAAATAAAAAACATTAGTCCTCTCATGAGTATTCTCTTTAACATTTTCCTGTGTGTTTGTTATGACAGAAATATTAGTATCAGCTTGCCTAATCCCACATTTGTTGATGATTTCATTCCCTTCGATTGGGACACTACATACAATGCTGGATTTCCTTTGGAGATTTCAACCTGTTAAGCTGTGTCATGTTCACACTTTGCTGATGCAGTGGCTCAATCATTCCTTCCGTCAGACCGTGCAGTTTCTCAGTATATTTAATATATTTAATATATATATATAAACACTATTTTATTTTGCTAGCAATTAAATTTATACAATTTTGCGAGGATAGTCATCCATGACTCCGGGTCTTCCTGGCCTATGGCGGAGGTCATGGGGCGCAGCACACTGCACCCCTGGTAACCGACAGGGAACTTGAAGAGCTGACATCCCACTCTGACCTGACGCCAGATCAAGTGTATAATGTCCCCATGTATGTTAACTTGACTTTGATAACTCTGGTTTCCGCTGTTTGAGATTGTTTCTCACTTCCTATTTCATGTTTTGCAGTTAGATTTACAAAAATTTTGTTCACCAAACTGCCAATGCGGATAAACATCTTTGATTATGTTTATTCAATTACTTGAATTTTTAACAAATTTTCTGTCACAAATGCCTATTTTTTTCTCTTGGGCTGTTATCTTTGTCTTTATCCCTTTACTTTAACAAGATACTTTTCAAATGCAAGTTTTTTATATGACTTTATCAAATCAGTTCTCAGAACAACAATAATCCTATATCAAGTCAAATAACATAATGGGGGAAGGAATTAATATATATAGCATTTATAAGTGAAAAACTACAAAACTGTAAAAGTGAAGTATGTTTGTACATATAAATACAATTCCAAAAAATACCATAAAATTAAATACCCATGATTACACATAACGTGGCATCATTTATTTAAATTTTATGATGTAGAATGGTATGCTAAATATGATTTAGAAATATATTCCTATAAAATAAAAATACAAAGAAAAGCATGAAGAAGCAGTGTTTGTTTCTGGGACTCCCATAATTATTTGGGGAATCAAGTTAAAGAACAGACTTTCCCACTGCATCTAACACTGAAAACAAAGTGTTAAGTGACAAGTTGGCTAGGACATTTTAGACATTAATACACAACTCGGAGAAGATGGGTCTACTTCCCTGAAAAACCCATCACTGAAGCCACTTACGCACCTTTCTGCTCCTGCATCTCCATTTTTTTAATCCATTTGATTCTACTGCAGCAAATCATAACAGAAGTTTAAGCACCAGTTGGGCTAGTCAATATGTGTACACAGACCTGTAGAGGAAGAAAATAATTGAGAGAACTTAAAAGCTGCAGCCAGGGTCATTCCATTCTGTAGAACAGGCAACGCGATGCAGCCACTGCTGTTCTCAGACAGAGTGGCCAAATTAAGGCTGCTTGTAACAAGTCTCCAGATAATGATTTATGACAGAAGTCATCTGGCTCCTGCAAAGGCGAGGCCAAGTCCTGCCGGCTAGGAACTAAAGAAGTATTTTGTGTCACTTTCTTATTTCTGCTCTAAATATCTCTATTTGTTTTTATTTTGAAAGCTTTATGACAAAAACCCATACCAAATCAAGGATATCAACTTTATAAGCACTTGGAAAAATCTCATAATTCCAGCCAATTATTTATAATTAAAATTTGTATTTATTTTAGTATGAAGAAAAATTGGTTTGCAGGTTGATCTATTTATCTACAGCGAAAGCGTATTAAGCCTGTAGCTATTCATTATCTCTTTAAGCAATGATGAGCCCTGTCAATGTGCAGAGCATCAAAGGCAGATGGTTGAAACTCGCAAGCATGAGCTGTTCCGGGAAGTCAGACTAACAAAGGCAAAAGTAGAAACGCTGTTACTCCATCACGCTTCACAAACCGCAGGACAGCTTGCTAAGACTTAGCGAGGACAGACATCAAACATCTTGACCTGGTGCCATAGGCATTTAAGCTTCACCATTAGCAGAACCGAGTCCTACAGCAGTGTCATCAAGGGTGCAAGCTTGTGGATAGAGCAATATCCAGGCCTCCAAACCTGCCTTACCATCTCAGCACTCCACCGAGCGTGATTACCTTGAGCAATGAGCTGCAGCCAGTTTCCACGGAGCAATATTTAGTTCCTAAATCATTCTGCAGGGAAGGTGGTAAATTGTCCTGCAGACCAGCCTGCATGAAATCACTCCTAGACAATTAATCCCTACCTCTCACTCCCAAACTTAAAGGCCAGAACTCATCTCCCTGCTACCTTTACAGATGGAACACTGGGATGTGGCATGGGCTGCGCCAGTCAGTTGCCACCACTGAAAATTGGAGTTTGGAAGAGAGCAGCATGAGGACACAGCCATCGTCAGGAATGCATCTTCTGCAGAGTGTTGTGAGATAAAGAGCATACTTTGGAAAGCAGCGTGAATGCAGGTGCTGCTGCCTAATGCCTCACTTCCCGAGTGCAGACTGTAAGCCCATCTCCTCATGACAACGGTACTGGTGTGCTTGCTGTAGCATTGCTCTTACGAGTCCATGGGTGTTTTTCTTGGCTGTACAGCTTTTCAATCTACACCTCTGCTCATCCTAGGAAGGACATAATTGACCTGATACGTTTTAACAAATTACTCCTCTTCTGTCTACAGAAGCTAAGTAGCTGCTCTTGTTTCCATTGAGAATTCTAACAGACACTAAATTTGTTGTAGACATGACATTAAATAGTCCCAAGAACAGAAATCTGAAATCTATTACCTGCATTAAGTCTGATTTGGACGTGGTAAGGATGTAGCCTCTGGCAATCCATGAAACATGGAGACTGAATATTTAATTAAGGTACTAACCACAGTTTGCTGGCATGAAGAACTAATGAAGAATGGGTTCAAAGGACTGGGAGGAAGACATTGCCATTGAACAGTGTAAATTATACCAAAAAATAACGTTGCCCCCCAAAAAAAAGAATAAAACAATATTATAAGCTCAAAGTCAAAAACTCAGTTCAAAGTACAGTGGGAGAATATGAGCATTTTATGGTTAATTAAAAAGAATTTCTTTGTCTCATGCTGTCACAAGGCTAAGATAGTCAAATAACTTAGTCATATGATATCACTGAAGATACTCATAAATCTTTTTAGGACTCTTAGATGAAATTCAGACCACTGATTTTGATATAGTAGTATCCTGAGAGTTGGAAAGGGCCCACGTGAGAGTTTCCAAACCTGTAACCATTCAAGATTCCCAGTCCTCACTGAGTCTCGCTCGTCGCTAGGTGCCTTGTCCTCACTTATACACATTGGACTTCCTGCACTGGGACCTCAGCCTTGGAACACCACGCTCAGCACTTGAACTGCCAGCCATCCATGCCTGCCAGCTTAGGACGGGAGTCCTCCGTCTGTTGACGCAGTTGGTGTGAAGGTGAATGAGGCTCAGCTATGAGTCCTACCTCAGTGTGCTCCCTACTTCAAATGTGCAAACGTCACATTTATAGGAAAACCTGAAGATGTACTCTAGCATTGCTTTAAGAAGAAACATTTATTTTTAAATACACAGAGTTATTCAGGACAGGTACACTTAGCAAGGTTACTGCTCTGCCAAAGCAAATAAAAATTATTCTAAATGTTAGTAACATTGATTGAAACTTGGGTTGATGGCAAAAAAAAAATCAAATTAAAGGGCAAGGGATTCTTAGTATAATGTCGAAGAAGGAATCCAGTTAGAAACATTGGAAATAATTAGTTGTTTTCATGATCTTTATGATCTCTACTGGCATCTCCAAAAAACCCAAAATCCTGTCCCTTTCAAGGGCCCATAAACAAGTCCTTGCCCAAGACACTGGCAGCTCTTCTGCCTTGGAAACTCTGAGCTATTTAACCAGGGTTGATTTGGTTAACCTCCCATAGCTGGGAATAGATTTGAATAAGGTGCTTTGGAAAGAACCCCTTCCTGAGTAGCTGAAGATGGGCCTTTGTGAGTCAGAAACAAAGCAGACTGTCACAAACAGAAGAATTAGGTTGATGAAGAGTGGAGGCAGCTTGGCCATAGGAATGATCTGACCTGCAAGGATCTTGTGGAGAGCTTGCCTGACCCCTGGGTCTCGAAGATGTATGTAGAAGAACCACTTACTTGAGTGAGCTCAATGACCTATGTACTGTTTATAAAAGAAAAAAACATGTAATTGTGGACTGTCTTAGGATACCATGAAAAGTCCCTAAGTGTAAGTCTTCCTATACAGTTTTGCCGTAAAACATGTAATGGAAAGCTAGACTAAATGTGACCTGGAGAAAAGACAGAGTCAGTTATTTTGAAGATTATTAGGCTCTGTATTAAACTTAGGAATTCCTCAAAGGCACAGGATGTTATATTTTAATGATAAAAATTATCTTTTATATGCATTGTTACATTCATAAAATTATCACTGTGTGTCGATTATATTTTTATAATTTCAATGTGTGAATTAAAAATATTTCTGAAATATTTTTTTGGGAAAAAAACAAGAGTTTTTATTTGAAAATAGTATTATAATTATCTCAAATCGATCCTATAAAACTCCAATTCTATCTCTTCCAGAAATAACCCCAGCCCAGAACAGAGGGACTCATTTCCATGATATTAGTTGTGTTCATAAATTTGCCACTCGGACAGGAATTGGCAATGAAATAGCTCTATTGTACTTAGCTTGGGTGGGGTGAGACCAAGGTTGGAGACTAGAATCACCTGTAGGCTCTCCTGCACTTGACATTTGCTGCTCACTGTTTATAAGAAGATGAGCTGGAGCTGCTAATCAGAGCACCCACATATGGCCACTGAATATAAACTGGACTTCTCACAGTGTGTGGGTTCTGTTCCGACCACCACAAGCATCTCAAGAAAAAGAGTTGGGAGAAAGCTGTGTCTCCCTTTCTCAATCTTGGATCCAGTGCCATTTTTGTAATATTCTAGATTTCAAAGAAATCACCATGTTACAACTAAGTTCAAAAGGTAATGACATAGATACTTTATCTGTTATTGGATGAGCAATAAAGAGCTTCTGAAAGAGCATTTGAAACCAGGAAAAGCAATTACACCCATAATTGGAGAATAGTGTACTTAACATCATCCTTTGGCTATTAACCCAATCCCAAAAAGATTTGTTGGAATAGAAAAACTCTGGAATTTTAAAACATCCCTCATTGTCACCCAGGTGAATGGACTTTTTAAAATAGTAATGCTGAGCACAAAATCAGCAAATTTCTCCCATTGCAAAAATTATCTAGGATCTGTTCCCATCAAGAGGGTGAACACACACTTCCTCATCTTGCCTGTTTGTTATAAACATTGAAATAACAAATATTATATTTCTATCTCAATTTATATAGTGAGAGGCAGTTTGTTACTATGGAGTACGCAGCAATGTACTTCCATTGACTTTGTGTTGTGTCAACAATCTGAATTTCTATCATAATTTAGTGTTAAATATCTTCATGAAAATGCAAATTATCCATTTAATTCTTATTTCCATGAACTTTCTGAAGTACTGTCATATATCTCATCATCTTAGAAAACACTGTGCAGTATATTCTGTTGATAACATCACATTTATCTAAAAAAGGTCAGTATTTTACATGTCCTGAGAACACATTTTTGCTAATGACTATAAACAGCCTCATGTAATTTTAAGAAAACTATTATTCTCATGAATTTCAAGGGTTATGATAGAAGGCTACAAATCAAGTAATTAAAAGGAATTATGCCCTGTTTGGAGATAATTAGTTTTTATTGCCTTTACCTTGGTATCTTTTAGAGATTGAGCACCTGACCTAACACAACAGGAAACACTTTCATCTGAGATGGCTATCATAAACTTAACTTTCAAACTATCGAATTTGTCACATCCAGAATCAGACCCTTAGCAAATGCAGTTTCTAAGAAGATGTTTTATCTGAGTAGGTGAGTCTGTCACTTGGGATGCTTATTCCTACTGCAGAGTCATCACTTCCTCAATCACTCCTATCACCACAGGGATAGATATTTTTTGCCTACTTCCTCCCCAAGGAAACTTTTCACATAATGGCTTACCGAACTCTGCCAACATCCTGCCACTAGTTCAAAATGGATTGCTGCGACCTCATTTGTAATGGTGCTAAGGGCTGGTGGAAAACAGTATCCTCCCGGTGTGTAAAATCGGCAGGGTCCATATTGTGGCCCACTTTTTCTGGAACAAGATTGTATGTAAAACAATTGAAAGGCAATGGCTGATGATTTGACCAGATGGTCTGAGACAAAGAGATTTGGGTAAAGGCTCCTAGTATTCACCCAGATTTTGAGAGCTAGTTTGTTCTATGCCAATGCTCAGCAAAAAAAAAAAAAAAAAAAAAAAAAAAAACAGTTCCTGCTGAAGAAGAGTCCCTCAATAACTACAATAACTAAGAAGAAAAATTGCTGCTGTATATGGATGCCTGTGGCTCTCTCCCCACCTGAGTCCCAGTAGTGTTTATTCAACAGGCTGATTTTAACAGCAGCCACGGTACCATAGGTACCACAACAGAGTTTTGAATAGGCTCAACAAATAGAACTCTTTACCAATACTGACTTGGCAAGTATCAGCGCAATAACTGGGATTCCAGAGTCTCAAAGAGATTCCTGGTCATGAAGGGAAAAGAAAGCCAGTTGGCTACAAGCTGATTATTTTGGACCCCATCCTCATAGTGGATTTTCTTTGGAATGAATACTTTGTTTGGATATGCGTTTGCCTTCACTGCTGGCCAACCTTAACCAGCAACACCATCTGCTGACTTCATTGAATCTCTCATCATCATCAACTTAATCAAACCAATATGAGTTCTAACTAAGAAAGCTCAATTTATAACAGAAATATTACATTCACTGGTATTGTGACCTCAAACAACCTGACCTTACTGAATACAGAAACAGCTTTTTAAGAAGTAAAATGTCAACAGGAAGACACTGCTATCTAATATTTAGCTGTTCTCCCATAACAAGCTGCCTAGGACCTGGAGCTATGGCTCAATGGCTAAACCCTTGCCTTACACACACTGGGATCTCATATGGTTCGGCTCCCAGCTGCTCCACTTCCCATCTGGCTCCCTAACTGTGGCCTGGGAAAGCAGTGCAGGATGGCCCAAAGCCTTCAGACTCTGCAGCTTTGTGGGAGATCCAGAAAGCTCCTGTCCCCTGTATTCAGGCTGGTCCAGCCTCAGCTGTCTCAGCCACTTGGGGAGTGAACCAACATACAGAAGATCTTTCTCTCTGACTCTCCTTCACTCTGTAAATCTACATTTCCAATAAAAATAAATAAATCTTAAAAAGAAAAAGATGTGGCCTATTTTTCAGTGATATCCTATCTACCAGAGTACAAACTCTGTCACACAAGGAATGGGAACACGCTTTGTTTTCAAAAATGGTTGATCCAATGCTTATCTGAGTTTATGCCATTAGACTTTGAATTGAATTTCCAGTTAAAAATCTCACAATTTTAATATAAATTTGTTTTCAAAACCCACATGATTCCATCATTTTCTTTAATTACTTGTATAAATCTTCTACCTTATTGAACTCATATATGTGAACATTTAAACATAAAATGTTTACATTGGCATGGAATTACTGCTGGAAGTCACTCAGGGACTTCCACATAATAAGTTCTCGATAAATATCTGTGTAATGAATGACTTAAAGAATAGACTCATCCAGTGAATTTTCTATACTTTGCTTAGAGAAAAATTTAGTTTCCATATATTTTATTAAGAAGGCATTTAATATGCAAAAAGGCTGTTCCTCAGAATTTCCTGCTCTGTTTCCTTTATTAAAATATTTTAAAATCATTTCTATAGCTGTTTCTAATAACAACCACCCAAAAATGTTATATTTACATGAAGCTACCTCAGTTCATGGTTATTCTATAAAAAAAAAACTGCATTTGATAAATGTGTATTATTCTTAGATAGGACACACACTTCTACCAAATCAAAACAAGTTAGCCGCAACAAGAAAAAATATAATGACAACATTGCTTTGAAATGGAAAGGAACACTGTTCTAAGGGAATAAATACATTTTATTGTTATTTTCATAGACAGCAACTTAAATGTGTTTGCCCTCCTGTGAACTATGAAAAGTCTCTACTTTGTTCCTGCATTTTATTGTTAGGAATTTGATACTATAAAATAAACAAGGCTCTATTTCTCTGGGTTGAAAGTTTTCTTTCTTTTTTTTTTCTCGTGTTTATTTAATAGTAAAATTCTGAGAATCTCAAGCCGATAGATGGTTTACTGTTTTAATGGGAGCAGATCTCGTGAGACGAGAGTTGTTTATTTCCTACCTAACAAAGAGAGACAAGAAAAGAAAAGAAAAGAAAAGAAAAGAAAAGAAAAGAAAAGAAAAGAAAAGAAAAGAAAAGAAAAGAAAAGACTAAACTAAACTACTCTGCAAGAAATTTTCCATCAACTCCTCAGAGATGTGCTATTTTAATGCAACAAAAGTAGCAGCCTTTGAATGAATTCAGTTACACCTGAAAGACAAAGATGTATCAAAGCATTTGTCTCCAAAAGCTTTTGAAATTATTAAAATCAACTCCAAGTCACTGGAGCTGTGTTACAAAACTAACAGAAGGAAAAGCCATGTAAAAGTGCTCAATTATTAAAGCATAAAATATTTCTGGATTGCATATATTAGAATAATAAAAGAAAATGGTGGGGACTGACACAGTGGCCTAGCAGCTAAAGTCCTCACCTTGAACATGCCGGGATTCCATATGGGCACCAGTTCTAATCCTGGCAGCCCTGCTTCTTCCCATCCAACTCCCTGCTTGTGGCCTGGGAAAGCAGTCGAGGATGGCCCAAAGCCCTGGGACCCTGTGCCCATACGAGAGATCTGGAGAAAGTTCCTGGCACCTGGCTTCAGATTGGCATAGCTCCAGCCATTGTAGTCACTTGGGGAGTGAGTCATTGGATGGAAGATCTTCTACTCTGTGTCTCCTCCTCTCTATATCTGACATTGCAATAGAGATAAAATAAATCTGGAAGGAAGGAAGGAAGGAAGGAAGGAAGGAAGGAAGAAAGGAAGGAAGGAAGGAAGGTAGGTAGAGGGAGAGAGAGAAAGAAAGAGAGAAAGAAAAAAGAAAACGGTGAGCTCAGTGTGGTATTCTAGAGCTAAAGTCCTGCATTTCATGTGCCAGAATCCCATGTGGGTGCCAGTTCATGTCCTGGCAGCCCTGCTTCCCATCTAGCTCCCTGCTTGTGGCCTGGGAAAGCAGCAGAGGACAGCCCAAAGCCTTGGGATCCTGCACACGCGTGGGAGATCCAGAAGAGCATCCAGACTGCTGGTTTCGAATTGGTTCAGCTCTGGCCGTTGCAGTCACTTGGGGAATGAATCAATGGACAGAACATATTTCTCTATATCTCCTTCTCTCTGTGTATCTGACTTTCCAATAAAAATAAATAAATCTGCCCAAAGAGATAGCCTTGCTGCTAAAGCATATATATATATATAATTTTATATATTTATATATAGTATATTTTACATATATATAAATCTTAGAAAAAAGAAAATGATGTGATGTGTTATCTAAAACTGTCATTGCAAAACTATTGATACTCCAAACTATAGCTCCTTGATACATATTGCTCAAAACTGAGCCAAAATTGCAGCATTTTAAAATGATAAAATTAAAGATCAAACTGAAAAAAGAAGTTATCTAAATTCGAGTGAACAGTGCTTTCTGAGCCAATTATTCTAACATCCTTGTCATTAAAACTATTTTGATGGCATAAATGAAATATGTATGTGATGCAATTCTATCATTCTCAGATTTTTCTCTGTCTTACTAGACAAAGCAATAAAGTTTTATATATTTTACCAGTCTCCATGGTAAATTAAAGTGCTAGGAACTGCTCTTAGAAGTGCAGATGTATGCCACAAGAAGTCCAAGAGAGAATGGTTTGTAAGCAACCAAGAATACTATTAAAAAGAATGAACCTTGTGTGTGAGACTGTTATATGTCATGCTGAAGAAATTAATGAGCATGCTCCAGCTTTAGTACTACAAGTGCTCCAAAGAAGTGGTGATTTTAAAATTTGAGCTTTACTTTTTTTTTTGTTTTGAATTTTATGATAAAATTCCATTGGGTCTAAGATTTCTCCATGCCACACCTCAAACTCCCACCCCAAGTGATTTTCCCCATATTATTATAATAGTATAGTCTGTCATGAGCAGTCATAAGTCCATCAGTCTGTTGTTTGAGTGTGCCCCGACATTTGGTTATTTCCATGTTTTTGCTATTGTAGATTGTGCTGCTGTAAATACAGGATTACAGATTCCTTTCTCATATGCAGTTTTCATTCCTTTTGGATATATTCCTAGGAGTGGCATAACTGGCTCATATTGCAGGCTTATTTGCAATTCTCTAAGCACTCTCCATACTGATATCCATAGTGAATATATTAGCCTATACTCCCACCAGAAGTGAAGGAGGGCCCCTTTCTGCCCACACCCATGCCAGCAGATATTGTTAGTAGAGTTCTGAATGTAGGCCCACCTCACTGGAGTTAGGTTGAACCTCAATGTGGTTCTTCTATCTCTTGACGCATAGGGAGCCTGAGCACCTTGAGCTTTAAAATGCTAGACTTTACTAGAGGTCCTCAAATCATGATTGGGTTCCTTGTACATAATGTTTACTCAACAAATAGTTATACATATTTTGGGAAGAAAAATGTTTTTAATAAAAAAGGTATATATTAAATGTATCATTATATAAATCATGAAATTTCATAGCTGCCAACAGATTTGATTAATACATCATGGTAACGGTTCACATTGTGTTTTTGTTACGCTGTGCAAAGCCGAGAACCAGTCTTCAACATTTTCAATATGAGCACAGGAAGAAATATTACACCTATGCAGAACTTAGCAACTTTAGCCCCAACGCAGTGAACAGAATGTTCAGAATTTAATGCCTTCCATTTTAAGCTTATCAGAAACCGTTAAAGAATATGTTCACATCCAATCACTACTTTAGGAAATACCGAGTTTATAGGTTGGAAAAAAACTGAGACAAGGAAAAAGATTCTGCTATTGCTATCATCAGAGGACTGTGGTGGCAATTTTGGACAGCTAGCAGGACACCTTCATTATAAGGGGTCTCTAAACTTCAAGCAAAACTTATTTATTTATTTTTGGTAAATGTGACTTTGGCAATATGACAAAGAAAGAGTAGATAAAGAATACTTGCTTTGAAAATCTCCGTGTTTTCCACAAAGTATATGTTTCGTCACCTTAGAGTATCAAATGCTTCTCATTTGACCTTTCAAAATTTGAAAAATGTGAATGAACAAAGCTGTCCCTGAGATCTGCTAATCTGACTGCAGCTGCCGGAGCAGCTTGGTGTCCACCATGAGGGAGATGGAGGCAGGCAAGTGAGGACAGGGAGCTCATGGGAGAAGATGTGCGTGGAGTCCTGTGGTGACAGATGAAACTTACTGTGTTGTTAGCAGCAACTCTGCTTTATTGTCATGCAAGTCCTGTGCTGGAAATCATCCCAATTTTTTTTCTAGTTTGCTCAAACAAAGTGACACATCCATTCCCCACAAGCTTTATTGCTTCAGGTACTACTCCGCATCCCTAAATATCATATTTTTCTTTGCACTGAGGACTCGCCCTCAAGCCGCCTCTGGCTGACTTTTAAGGTAGAAAATCTAGAAACCATTTCAAGTTTCTTAACCAGGAAGCCTGAAAATCAATTTCTAGCTGTGTGACCTTCTACACAACTAAGTAATTTTGTAAAATTTTAGTGTCTTTGACTCTGTTTCCTCACATACTTGGTTTAATGGCTAGTTACAAAATAAAAGAAAAAGTAAAAAAAAAAAAAAAGAAAGGTATGGCATATGCAAAATAATGGGAAGTAAAACAAGAAATAGGCAGCTATATAACTATAAGTTGAAATAAATTCAACTTAAAAAAAAAGAAGAGACCATTGTAGCAAATTTCGAAACATTTGTGATTGACCTGAAACTATTCAAATGACCACTTTGAAGGAGGAAAGAATGCTGATAAAGCCCTGGATGGTACATCCAGAGGGATTTTAAGCTTGTACATTGCCTCAATGAAACCATATTTAATACCTTATCTTATGTTTCTTAATTATTTTACTATATGTCTCTCCAAGTTTAATAGCCTTCTGCATACAGAGAAAAAAAAAAAAAAGCTCAAAGAAGTCAACAGCCTCATCACTATCCATCCAAGACTGTTCCACATCACATCAACCCAAGACTAGCCAAGACATTTGCTCAAGGATCGCATGGCCATCCACAAACTTTACAAGAAATATATTTCTCTTCCTACTCCCTTGCTTATTAATAGTATTAGATCAAGTTACACTTCATTCTTGATGATTTCAGAGACCACCCTAAGTCTCAGAGACCCCTGTTTCCCCTGAAATGCATGCCTTACAACATGTAGAAGAGTTTTCAGACTCACATGAAACATGACAGCAGAGAGAAAAACTGAGCGGAGGAACCCCTAGGACAAGACATGGAAATCCAAATGATTTAAAGTTGATCCCAAAGGGGAAGATGTGCATGTGTGAGTGTGAATCAGGAGAGTCTGGAGCAAAGAGGATGTACTTATTGAAATCATGATCCTTCCTTATTTATTCTGATTCTCACATTTTGCTTAACTATGACATGCTAGAAACTTTAAAAAATATTGTGAATGGGAGTTCACCATGTTCCTAAACAAGGCCTCGTTCTGTGTCGGGTTGAAGAGACACAAAAATGCCAGGCATCAGTCACAGAAGGTGGTAAGATATCCTGGTGATGTGGTATAGGTGCCATTTGTGATTATGCCATGCCTAGACCAGGGCATTATGCAGAAACCAGCAAGGAGGTGATAGAGAGGTGAGGGATAAATTGATTTTCAAAGAAGGAAGATGCTAAGCAGAGAAAAATGGATCGAAAAGGCATACACAGTGTAAGAACAGTCTAAACAAACGCAAAATCCGAATGCTCTTGGCAATGTGCAGCAGATTCTCAGAAGCATACAGAAGACACAGTCCAACACAGAGATGGTCTCCTTTCATTTCCTATCAAATCCAGAGATGGAACTGCAGCCAAAGATGAGATTGTATTCCACTAGAAAAATACAAAATAAATGGAATGGGAAAACAACATTTTGCTTTCATATATTATGATACTAGAAATACTGTGCTTAAGGCAGTGAGCCCAGGCTTTGCTCACATTAGGTGACTATCAACTCCAGAAATGTTACAAAGCCTTAGAGTTTCCCTTCAGCAGGAAGAGACCAGCACTGAGGCACTTACTCTGAATAACTGATCTATCCATTTGAAGGCCAGGCTTTTCCGAAAGGGGTTTTATATACAAAATCAACTATCATGAGGAAGAAATTGTTTCTATATTACTCCTAAAGCTTATACTTTAAAATGTAAATTATATTATAGAGCAATGATAATAACACATTCACAGAAGCTATCAACCATTTAGAATAATTTATCAGAATAAAAGGAAGAAATTCTTTTCAGTCTGTGTGGTCAAATGAAAAACAAAGAGACACACAAGTACCAGACATGGAGACAAAATTCTAGTTTATGATGATGATGCTAGTAACAGCTAAGGCTCCTGAATCATGATTCGAGGCACTGAACTAAGTACTTTCTATATTACTGCACTTTTCCTTGCAATAGCTCATGCGGTGAACGCCAGTACTATGGATGAGATTAATTACGCAGGGACACACAATTCCTAGTAGCAGAGGCACAATTCAGACCCCAGAAAGACTGTGTCCGGACTAGATGATATCGCCTTTCACGGTGACTCTATGGAAACAAGCCTCTTCTTCCTTTCTACCTAATACAGTGTTTATACACCTAGTGTTTGTATTCATAGGCTTCTAATACGTAACAAAGCTTTTCAACTCAAAGTAACAATGTGAGTATTAACACACACCTCTGGACCTAAAAACGAAGGGTAAGTGGCGCTCTCGCTGGATATCCTCTTTTGTTCCTGCTTTTCTATGCCGCTGTGTCCCCATCATTTTATCCCCACACGAATCAAAGGAATGGAGGAGTGAGAATTGACAGGGGAAAGAAAGGAAGAATAAAACCTGAAGGAGGAAATCAGAGAAGATCGTAATTGGAGAGAGGAGAATTTAAAAAATAATAATAATAATAATAGACATAAAGAAGAGAAAACGGAGCAGGAGGAAAGGACAGCACGCTGAATCACTGCTGCCTTGGTGTCCCCAGTGTATGTCTCATGCTTTCACTCAGATGTTTCTCTTATTTGGAGTTATCTTTATCATGCACCTGTAAAACAGTACTTAGGATGCAAGTTCATTAGTTTAGATCACCCTCCTGGGATGCTAACCTTCTTAACACCTCCAAATCCAGTCCTTTAATATGGATTCAATACTCCTCCACAGACAATTCATCCCTGTCTCTCTCACTTGCTGAATTTCTAGACATATTAAAGAAAAAAAGAGAATGACTTTTTTTTGGAAGTTCTTCCTCTGATCATCCCAAAATTAATCATGTATTGTGCTATGCTTTTGCACTTCAGAAAAAAAAATAGTCCTTGATAACTAATGGACTTAATACCTTTTTCTCCTGATTAAATTCATGATTATATTGAGTAATCTTATAGTTAATTTATGCACTTGACCAATGCTTAACACAGTGTTTAGTACGTTTTACTCACTCTCAAGTACTTTTTGAATTGCTCTTATGCTAAGAATGATGTTTGGACATAGAAATAAAGATAAGCAAGACATAATTAACACCATCCAGGAGGCCAAGGCAACTAAGTCAACTGAATATTGTAATAAATGCCATGATACCTAAAATCATTGATAAGTTAGGAGAGAATGCCAAAAAAACAGAATCATTTCTCCATTAGATAAGAGACAGGAAAAACTTCCAAGACAAGGAATCATATAGAAGAAACACATCAAGTAAAACAAACTGAGGAAAATATAAGAAGTTGAAAGTGACTGGAGAAGTTAAGGCACACATGGAATATGGCTGGAGATCATGCTGGAAAAATGAACAGACAAACGGCATGAGCATTATCAGGCAGACTTCCAGTATTTTTAAGCAACACTCCTTGAAAGAGCTACAGTCCTTTCATGCATCACAAAGCTAAATCTGCTCCCATCAGCTTGTTTGTAAAGAATATATATTTAAGTAAAAGTTTACAGGAAGACAGAAGTTATTAGTTATATATAAATATTGTTTTTAAAACACTTGGGGAGGTAATCCTATAGCTTATCTTCTAAATCTAGGGCACTTCAATAATTTTCCTGGATTAATATGTCTGCACCAGGACTGCCCGGAGAACCAGACTCTTCTGGCACACAATGCCTTTAGTGCTGCTGTGTTCCAGCTTCCTCCTATGTCCTTAATTTTGGTGTTCAAAAGTTCACACCTCCTGTGTTCACATCGCTCCCTAACTTTCCCCAGATATTCCCTTCTCTCAGCCCTTCTATCTAGCTAACTCCCATTTTGTGATTTATATTTCTTTTTCCTCCGCTGTCTCATCGTGTTATTACCGAGAAAGATGTGCCTCTATTCCTTTTTCATTTTCTATCATTACATTCATTATTGCCTTAGTATAGAGACAGCTGTCTTTAGGATATATTCTCCTTTGAATACAATGAGTATCAAGCAAAAAAAAAAAAAAATTCCATTTCATAAATTATTTTCCTGACACTTGTACAAAGGAAATGAAAAGAGAATTTTATTAGAAAGTACACAGTGGATAAGAAACACTTGAACAATATTCAAGGGTTCAATGATGTGGTATACAAGATTTGCCTGAGATATGTGACATTAACATCCCAACTATAAGTCCCAGTGGAGTCCTGGGTTCTCCACTTCTCATTCAGTTTCTTACTGGCTCTGGGAAGACAGGGAGACATGGTGGGGTTCTTGGTTCTTGGCTTCAGCAAATTAAACACAGTATTTTGCAGCCATTTGGAGACTGAACCAGTGGATGGAAAATCTCTCTCTCCCTCTGCAACGTGCTGCTTTTTAATAAATAAAAATAAATAATTTTTCAGAAAAGAAAATATTGAATTCGAATTGTAAATTTTGAATTATACTCAAAAATCAAAGCAGAAATGTTTTCACCATGGCATAGTTCAAATTGAAAGGAAATGGGCAACCCAGCACAAGAACAGTAGCAGGAACACAAATTGGGGACTTTGTATAACTTGATTTCACAACACTTATTTTAGACCACAAAAAGGATATATAGTTCAACCCAGGAATTATACTCCTAGGAATGAGATAAATAAGCAGTCGAGGATGAGCACAAATAGTTCACTATGTCACAGATTATCACAACGATGTTTATAATAGAGAAGCCAGGAAATTACCCAAATATTCACAATGAAGAACTGTTTTAATAATTTATGTTACATTTACACACTGGGTCCAATTGTTTAAAAATGATGTTGTAGACCAACATTTTCCTTATCCTTTTAGCAGTAAAATCATTTTGTCATGAACCTGCTGCACAGGAACAATATGTAAAATAGATGCAGAAGAGTTTCTCTGCTTGAAACAGGGAAGGGATGCTGAGAAAATTGCCGTCTGCCCATGGCACATGAATATTGATTACCATGGGAAAATTTTCACAGTAGAATATAAAAAAATGAACAATAACTGTAAAGTAAGTCCACACAGATTTATTCCAAAACACTGGTAGGTTAAGGAAATGCACTCTATACACCGAAAAAAAAAAAAAAAGTCTGTTCCTTTTAATAGTGGATAAGGGCCCACTCAAAATGAGAGAGCGGCTGGGGTTAGTCCAGTGTGCTGCTCTCAGCATCTCGTTGCTCTACAGCCCTGCTGAGTGGAGCTTCAGTGCGCACAGCACTCTCACACCTGGCCTCACTGAGTGTGGCTTTGACTCCTGATGGTCCCTCTTACAGACTCTTCAGAATAAGAGAAGCTTACTCTTGATTCTTCAAGATATAATTATGCTTTCTCATAACTCTCTTCCCCTCTAGCAACACACATTTGGGGCCAAACATAAAATATAATTAGTGGAATGGAAAGGGTAGAGTCTGCTAGGAAAGAATTCCAATCCTGTGCTCCATCTCAGCCATTTTATTACATTTTTCCCCTAATTCTTAATATCTTTTGGTTCCTATTTGAAGAAACCAATATCTACATCCCCTCCCTGCACAATCTGCTCCCACCGAAGTCCCGAGTGACGTGTGATCCAAAACGTACAGCACAATATTGCTGTGTGATTACAGTGGCTGAGTCATACAACACATTGTAGCATCCACTTTTTACTCTTGCATGGTCTGCTGTGGAGTGACCAAGCTGTTTTCACCTGAAAGTATTTGCAGCATGAAGGAAGTGTCAGGATGAGGAAGAAAAGTTCCTGTGCAAACTGCTAATTGCAATAGTTTGTCCACCCCTAGGAGGAACGGGTGATCAGGGCTCCCGCAGGAGCCAGGAAATAACTGATTATCCCAGGGCACTCTGTCTTAGTGTGAGCACATGGAGCAATAGATCATGAAAACACAATTATCCAAATGAGTTGTGACAGGATCATGGTGCTGAATCCCTGGATTACATCCTTAGGCCTCTGAATAGCTGGAACTTGATGATCATATCAGGTCAAACAGGTCACCTGCTTGTCATTTCCACCAGAGCTTACATGATTCTATTTGTTTAAATGGTGCTACAAGAAATCATGTCCCTCAATAAAACCAAAGAGGCTATCACTCTAAAACAAATGTTTGCCACTTTTGACCATTCATATATTTCCATTAATACCCACCTACAATATTTAACAGACATTTAGCTGTTGGCATCGCGGTGTTCTGGTTTAATCTGCTGCCTGAATCCCTTGTGTCCTATGAAGGCACTGGTTGCAGTCCCGGCTGCTTTACTTTCCAACCAGTTGTTGGCTAATATACCAGTGAAAGCAGAAGCCCAGTGAGGTTGGTCCCTCCCACCTTTATGGGAGACATGAATGGTATTTCTGGCTCCTGAGCTTGCCCTAATACTCACATTACAACCATAGGGGAATGAGCCAGCAAATGAAAATCTGTATCCAACAGCACGCCGTCACCACCACCACCGCTGGACAACCAGTCACATCGCACACTCCACAGTAAGAAAAAACTGAGAGTTGTTTATTTGGGACTATGAACAGTGAAAACCAGCTGTCAGCCAAGATAATCACAACCATGTTAAAGTTCCCAAGGAGTGGAGAACTTGCAGTGGATCACCTCATCATTATGCAAAGTGTCTCAGATGCCCTCGGCAAATCTCCGGTTTTACATTGTAAAGATGAAACTTGTATCCCAACTACAATTTAATGTTGAAGTTCTTTTCTAAGGATAGAACAAATGTGTTCACTTAATATTCAAGATTCATTTGGCAATGTGTCTTAAAAATTAATAGCATGCGTAATATTGTGCTTTTAATGAAAGGGTTTGAACATTCCTTATAACATGCAATGACTAAGCTTATTTTATATAATGAAAGTAACTCACCAAGTACAGTATGATTAGCCGTTAGCAGCCAAGGGTGCTCACAGATCTCTGTGCTGGAGAACTTATGATTTGAGGATAAGCTCGTTCGATCTCAATAACTTTGTTCCCTTTCGGTTATGACAGGAATATGGTTTATTGATTTTGCTCAAAACACCCAGTGCTTTTCAATGAGCATAATGCTTCATGTGGCTTCATGTAGTAATTTCAAAACACTTCAAACTATAAACAAAGATTGTCTTCCTATATAGTTTAGTAAACAGGAGAGAATATATATTATAATGAGGATAAGGTTCTCCATGACAGTCAAAAACAAATGTAATTGCAGATAAAATCATCATTCAAAATAACACCTTTCCCGGACACCTAAAAGCATGCTTCTGCTGCACGTGCTGTTTAACCCCTTCCTTCATGGGACATGTGCTCCATGTAACATTAATAAACAGATCGTACTTCACCTAAATGTGAAATTGTAGTTACTAATCACAATACTGTCCTTCATCATTCACTAAAAAGAAAATCCGAATAATAGAAAATTTATTGAAGGTTGTTCAGGTTAATTATCTTCAAATGAAAGAGAAAAGCTCTATGACTGTTTTGATTATGTATTTGAAAGCACTCTTCATTAACAGATTGCTAACAGATTATGCATACATGAACATATCTTGAAGCAGACTTCTTTAAGGGCCAGCTGAGCAATGAGATCATGGACAATGTTTTTCTTTGTAAACTTTCTGGCACACTGGACAAACATTGTTTTTCTAAAAAGTCTGATCTTTAAGATATCAAAATCACAATATATTTGGATCATCATATTTTTTCTTTTATACTGCTATCACTTCAGCTAAATTATCACATAATTCAAAATAATCATTTTCATTTTTATTAATTGGATGATTTTATTTTATATAAACATTTATTACTGATAACTATGAAAATAATATTCATACACTATGTTATTGTGCATCTGTTTTATGCCAGAAAAACTCTGTTTCAATCATTCCTGAAATCCTCAGAAGTACATGGTATATATCTTATTTTACACATAACTGGAATCTGAATGCTTTCTCTATAGTTGCACAGCTCAGAAGTCATTACTTGCGCACTGGTCAAGAGGGCACTAGTCATTGTCATATTTTTATCATATTTCAAAAAAAGCACTGAGCAGAAAAAGAATATAAAGGGCTATTTATTTTGTATTCAAATTTCTACTCATAATTTATTTAGTAAACTACTTAAATAACCCTCCGTCTCATCCTTTGCCCCATCCCCTAAAATAGCTGCTACCACAAGTCTCCTCCTTCCCTCTCAAATCCAGTTTTCTAGTCATCCTCCACCTATTCCCAGTACCAAAAGCTTTTTACGTCCAAATCTGAGACCATTTCAACTCAGAGATTCCATTGGCTATTTTCATCCTCTTGAAGAAAATCTCAGGTGCAGTGGTAAAAAATGCAAAATGAAAAGAGGATATAGATAGATCTTGTAGATCAATTTAAGAGTGTTGGCTTATCCTGAACAGTAAATGTAGTGGCTCTGAAGTTTTATGAGCAGTGTCAGAATGGACACATCAGTGTATGGAGAGTGAGAAATCTTATGGAAAGTGAGGAATCTTAGCCCAAACAACTCGTATGGAAGGAATGGATTGGAGGCCAAGAGATCTATTCTAGGCACTTTACTACAAAGGCAGTAAAAATGGAAAACAAATGGATGGACAAAAATAATGGCCATAAAAAAAAGACATTTGCAATAATTGCTTCCCAATTGTCTGTAGGTGGTGTGACAGAGGAAAGAATGAAGAATCATTCTAGTTTCAAGCTTATAGAATATAAAATGGCATAAATGTAAAAGGATTCCAATATTACCACCTACATCTGAACTTGACTTTTAAAAAGGTCTATTGCTATATTTATCAAAAATGCCCAAGTATAACTAAACATACCAGAATATTTCAAAAGTTTTATGAGAAATAAAATTAAATGGTAAGTTCATTTAATGAAAAAAAATCCCTCAAATTTATGCATGTGAGGGCTTTATTAGTTTATAAAACATATATCATACAAACAGCATGCATGGATTTTGAAAATTTCCAACAAAATCAGTTTATTAGTTCCATGAACTTATGATGTGCCCTTGTATTTAAACATTTTGAATGAATGTGTCAGTTCTAGATTCCTTCGTGGCAAAGTACACAGTAACAGTACAGTCAGGAGAAATAGTTATATTTCAAACTAAGTGAAGAAAATAAGTTAGAAAATGTTGAATAAGAGGTTGGCCTTTCACCTGCAACTCTAGTAAGAAGAAAAAAAGCAAAGTCACACTTTTATGTATTAATCTTACTTGAGGCTCCAATACCAAGTATTGTCCTGAGAAAAATGAAATGGCTCGACTAGATATAACATAATCACAAGATTTAAACTAAAGAGGCAGTCTTATTGGACCTCAAAAGGTGTTGTATTTTGAAACAAAATCTTCACATGCCAGCTAGCCTAAGCTTATAGTATAGACATTCCACAGAGATGTGCCTAATTTCAGCCTAATCGGAATTTACATGGTGATGTTTATGTAAAGGCTATGATACACATCACTTAATGCTGATGCGAAGGGGAACTTGGGGCAGAAAGGGGCATTCCAGTGTGTTCTAGGAGCTCCCTTAAAGGCCTGCTGCAGATGCTTGTACAGTGTGGGGGTAGGCTAATGGGTTTGTGTGCTCCTCATGAAGGTGTAACCAGCACAAAACACTCAAACTCGGACAGCATTAAGCACACTGAGTACCCACAAAGGCACCCCAGTATATGGGAACGTGAAATGAAAAATAAAATTTTCTCTGGTGCAAAAAAAAAAAAAATTTGAAATCTGACTCACTGAACAAGAAGTACAAAATAGAAGACAATTGCTCAGAGTAATATTGACAAAAACAATAAACAAGTTCAAACCCCTAGTCATCCAATCTGCTCACATACACTAAGGTTGTGTGTGTGTGTGTGTGTGTGTGTGTGTGCTATAAATTAGCCACTACAAATCAGAAAAAACATATGATATTTGTCTTTTGGGGTCAGACTTATTTAACCAAGCGTAATAGTCTCCAGTTTCATCCATTTTGCTCCAAAAGAGTATTTTAAAAACTCACTCTGCCTAAAAGGGGACAGAGTGGACTAAAAAGCAAGTATTATTGTGTTTTAGTTTACCAGTCCAAGTTCGTCTAAAATTTCCGCATACTTATTGTGACACCTGCGGACCAGCCACACTTGTATCTCATGGTAGATTTTTAAAAATATACCTTCATGCCAAATGCAGGACCAAAAAAATTAGTATCTGTATTTAATAGTACTGGATAATTTACACCTTATAGAAAAGCTTAAAGAAACTTTGCAGGAGTCCCAGAAAGAAAATATAATGTCTTACCATGGGGTAGAAGAAATGATGATTCTAAAAATAATCATTTTCAGGATATATTTTGAAGATAGAAGCAGATAAGAATTGCTGTTAGGAAATGCTGTTAGGCATAAATGAACAGAGGAGAAGATCTACAGGAAGAACTTATCAGTTTGAGTCCTAGTAATTAGAAGGGATGATATTGTTATTTACTGAGATGAAGATGAATGAGAAAGGGTTAAGTGTTGAAGTTTTTTAATATGTATATCAGGCATCCAATTGACATCATTAGTTACATTGGTTACATTGGTATCAGAGCTGACATTACAGCACATGAAATCTAAGAAAAAAATACTTTTATTTCAAGTGATTCATGCCAGATAATAATGTGCAATAAATCTGTGAGCGCTTATGGCGTAAAATGTCAAACAGAAGACTTCGCAGAACTCGTGGCTTGCTTCATCAGAGTGTGTCAGGTGGTTCCATATCCCACTATCCAAGAAAGGAAACAGGGACAGAATTGGTGTATTAACTACAATCTCACCTTGATGTTCACATCCCAGATCTGAGTGCTTGAGTTCCAATCCTGGCTTCCCTCCTAACTTAGGCTTCCTGTTAATGTACATGTTTGGAAGTAGCGGGTGGTGACTCATGAGTCTCTGTGACCCAGGTTGGTTCCTGGATTCTGGTTTTGACTTGCCTCTGACCAGGAAATCCCAGGCATTTGAGAGAGTAAACCAGTGGACAGGAATCTTTCTCTCGATAGTTATGACAGAGGGAGAAAGAAATTTGCTGCTGACTCGACTGTGTGTTTTGCTGGTGACACATCTGCTTCAATTTGTATATTTTGAGTCTAAGGGTGGTACTGAGTACCACAAGAATCAGAGATGAGCTTGAAACTAGGCATATAATTTGGAATACACAAGGTGGTATCTAAGATCACGAGATAGACCTTATACACAAGATAGATACAAATGAGTAGAGAACAAAGCAATGATCCCGAAGGACACCCCACATAGAAGTAAGAGAAAGGAGAGCCATGAGCAAAATCTGAGAAATAGTGCACAGCAAAAAAGGTAAGATAAGAAGAAAATGCTTCAGACAAGAGAAAGTGCTAATGTCAAATTCTGTTAACAAATTGAGTAAATGGGATCAAAAAATTTGCTAATGAATCCACTAAAATGTAGGTTGTTGGTGACCTTGACTGGAATAAATCCCAGAACATGAAATGCCAGGTGTGTATTCACTGGTGCTCAGTTGCCTAGCCTGGATTGTTTTACCACTGGTCTTGATTAAAGCAGAAACAGGCTCCAAAGTGAGCCAAGGACATTAACAGTCCACAAACACACGTGAGAATGATTTTATGTCAATGAACGTTGGACAGGAACTGAATGCATCATGAATGAGTAACATGAATGGCACAAATATTTGCATGTCCTCCCCCAAATTGATTGACTGGTCACAAAACAGGAAGAACATAGGAAAAAAATTTTGCCTGAAATTCATGTAGGTCAGTCAAGCTATTTACCACGGAAATGAAGGATGACCTTCAATTGCAATTTGAAAATCATTTTATGAATGTGAGTTTTCCTTTGTGGCAGAAGACATGCCATTCACAAATTTAAATTTTATCATTTCTTCTCACACATTCATAATCTACATGGTTGTAGTGGGATGAAAAGGAATGAGACCAAGTTTGAGGATAGCTGAGAATGAGAGTTACAGAATTGGAGACGGTAGGTATGTCCATCAAGTCCTTTGGGGTTTCCCCAAGAATGTAAGTTAAGTAATGGAGTGACAATAGAAGGACAACATAAAATGCAATAACATTATTTCCTTAAGATGGGAGATATCACAATGTGTTTTGTGATGGTAATGACTCTATAAAGACTCTATCCAAAAAAAAAAAAATGGATAGAAAATAAGACAGGAAAACTGCATAGGACCAGTGCTCCTATCAGTAAGAAGGAATAGAATACAGTGCACAAGGGAAGGTTTTGGCCTTGAGAAGACAAGAATCATCAAATTAAAAGTCGTATTTCTCATTAATGAAAGAATTGGAATTTTGTTTTTTAACTTAAGTCTCTTGTGAGTTTTGTTGAAAGACAACAGCATTCTGAGTTGAGTACATCTAGGCACTGACTTGCCTTTAAGGCTGACGGCTTCATAGTAAACTGTGGCAAATCCACTGACAAAGAATCATTTGGTGGAGATACCATAGATGCTTTTTATTTGGTAATCCATTTCATTACTTACTTTTGTGCTTAATTGGTAGGGAAGTTACTCATGTTTTATAAACGAATGGATGATTCTAAGATACTTAGGATATTGCAAATCAAAGTTCTGTTTTAGTGTGAAGCTGGCAAAAATTGGGGAGTGGCTCAATGCTTTGGTTATGCAAATTAGAAAAGCTCAAGAAATGAAACTTACATCATCTCCGTGATAGATAGAAATGAGCTTAGAGTTGACAAGTAATCTAAAAATGACTATTACCGCTCATTATACTCTTCTCGCATTTCAGCTTGTGTGGAATGGGATTTTAAACATCTTGATCAAGCAATAGGTGTCTGCCTCATCTCCCGACACTGAGGATCATCTAGCAGAGCAATATTATTGCTCTCAATGGCATCCCGATGCTGTTATGAAACTGCATGAGACATTACTCAAAAAGTGGGTTGTGATTGGAAATAGCCAGAAGAAATTGCTAGGTAAGTATCACTTCACCACTCAGGAAATGATCAAAAGTTGCACACAGATATGCCTGTGAGGGACAGTTCATAGTATATGATTCATGATGCTATGCAAGTCTCGAGATGGACATTTAAATATCATCAACCATCTTAGCTTCTTACAGTTGTAAGACCTTAAGAACTGTCCAGCTACAAATATTCAAATAAGGAAAAAGAAGCCTGCATATTATATTGTTGTCCTCCCACTAACATTGCACAAATGTTGGCTATGAAAAACAGTATTCTACTTTTTCTATCTCATCATTTTAGAGCAAAACTGCAACAGGTATTTTCCAGGCATGCAGATACAAACTTTATAGTTTTGAAAAAACAGTTTTAGTATAATTTATTTAAATCATATCAAACCCACTGGCAAAAAAAAAAAAGCATCCCGATTTCCAAGTGATCTGGGAAGAGTGACAATTCTCTAAGCCACTATAAGCTTCAGCTCCTCACCCATAAAATACAGAATATTACGTCTGCCTTCCAGATTGATGGAAAGAGTAATTGTGTTATAATTGCAGAAATATTTTGCTCAGGGTCTAGCACGCAGTGAGCACTCGATCAATCGTGGTGAGTATTATCATCATCATCACCATAATTGTTCAAAAATCAAAAAGACATGTTTTGCCATAGACTGAAAAGGCTGCAAGGAACTTTGAAAAGATGCCTATTCATCTCACTTGTTTTGTGTGTCAAGGTTAAAATTCCACTTATCTATCATGAATAATCCTCTCTTGAATGATTCTAAGTAGATAACAACACTTCTTAGTGGATTATTATGACTATGTAAATAATACTGTTCAATTGCTATAGTGATGTATAGCTGTTTTTCTCCTGAGAAATTTCTACATTTCCACACTATAGCAGCTGAAAGTATCCTAATTAAGGTTCATTGTGCAGAGATCTTTTCTCTGTCTAATAAGGGGAAGAGAGAAGCTGTTAGGAACAGGCAGAAATAGACTAGAGATGGCCAGCCAGCAAAAGGCCTTTGTGAGCTTAAGGGGTCTCCTTCATGCCTAAGCAAAATGTCCGATTAGACAGAAAAGCGTCATGGGCCCATAAAAACAACTCTCAGTACCAAGTGATTCAGCCTTACTTTTTTTTGTTAGCCCAGTGAAATGAGAACAATATTTCTACACTTGCTGCTGCCAATTATTTAAGAGGCAAACTCAACTAAGTCAGGAAAGAGCTCGAGCGTGAAATGATAGAGCTGCACCCAGAAGTGGGTACAGCTTATGGCTAGCTTGATGGTTCTTCAGTGAGGCTGAGCTGAAAAAGAGCCAGAAGAAAGTACACTCCAGCTTTCCCTAATTGAGAGGATCTGACTCAATATGAGGAAAACAAATCTATCTAAATTTGTTATCGCTAGAGACACGAAAGATAAGTCACTCTGTCCCATGTATATTGGCTATGGACAAACTAATAATTAAAGCCAGTGCCACCTAAAGAAATACAAAGAAGGAAAGTCAAAAGACAGACAAAAGACCCCAAAAGATTAGATGAGAGATATAAACAAAAGCAAAGGAAAGATTCGTAATCTGGGACCATCCATAATTCATCTGCAATAGAGAATTTGTACATTTCTATGATGTTTCCAATTCACAGCTAATCTAAATAAGTATGCAATAAATGCTATTAATATTGTGAAGCTGATTTAAAAAGTATTTTAGTCCTAGTTACTATAGTAAATAATTTTGAAAGGCCCAGTACAGAGTCAACACTATGAAGGGTTAGAAAAGTAATATAGTGCCTCTGACCACAGGGACCTTAAAACCCATTCAGGGATGTGGATTCAAAACAACTTATGCATTGTGCAAGAATTCAACAAGAGACTTAGACTGAGAAGTAGCAGGATTGAAACTCAACAAAGTGTTTTACAGCAAAGAGCCTGCTGTTGAAGGGAAGCAGAAGGCATTGATACAAGGCCAATGAGGTTGGCGTGGAGAACAAGGGAGCAGAAGAATGAGACCTAGCTAGACAGTAAAAAGCTCATCCAGCACAAAGACTTTCAATTTTTTTTAATGTCTTTGATTAATGTGAGGCAGAGTGACTGAGACCGTTAGGTTTACCTTTCAGAAACAATAGCTGGGATTAGTTTGCCATGGAATGTAAGATTGAAAATATGAGACTAAGGTGTCAGGATATCTTTCTGGCAGCTGGCTGGAATTACAAAGCAGGGGATGCTGCTGCTTATTGAGAGCAAAAACAACAGTGTCGTAGTTGGAGGAAAGTAAGGAGGAGGAAGAGTCCAAGATTAGCTGGGTATGCTTCATCACAGACTGGGAAAGGAAAAAATAGGGAGAGTGGTACTGCAAAAACTGCAGAATTCTTTGCAGTGGAGGAATAACTTTTAAAAGTACATTTTACAGAATATGTAAGCACATACATGTGTGTGTATTTCATAAAGGCATGCTCTTTATTTTCCTATGGTCATATTATACCTTTGTTTTGTGAATACAATCACAAATCTCAGGAGAGTATTTTGGCTGAAGGAAGCAGCATGTCCCTAAGGGGACTGAACCTGAACACCTAGAAACCAATGTTTATCAACACCCATCACAGAATGAAGAAAGATTAAGAAACCCCAAGTAAGAAGGAGCCTCAGGACAGAGCAAACAGTTCAAAAACAATTTAGAGGCTTACCAAGAAATAAAGAAAGTGAAGATTGTGTGCAATATATTGAAGGAAAGCAAGGGAACACAACGCATTGAATTAACAATCAATGTTCAGAGACAAGACCTTGTCCAGGTGCATAAACAGAAGCTGACCTGTGATTACTTCTGCGACTGTTACTAAGTCAACAAGAATGACACACTCCTGCACAGATTAACAGAAAGCAAGGTGATGCAGGCTACATGCAAGGGCTGCTCCCCTGTAGATCCCCAGAGGCAAGGCAAGACCACCGAGCTCTCCCACAGGGCTCTGCAGGTAAAGGTCGCCACCAGTTCTTCGGCAAGGAAGCCTGGAGATTTGTTCCAGAAAGCCCTGGGTTTTTTTCTTTATCAAGTGCAGTATGAAAGTATGCTTGGGAAGCAGAGATATTTCTCATTACAGAGTGTGAGCCCAAGGAATCCTCCACAAAACCTTCTGTTTGTCTGAATAAAGTTAAAGAATCTCTCCAAATATATATATTTCAAAGTATTTGCATGTAATGGATTCTGCCTTATTATTTCAATCAAAATCTGAGTGCCAGAAAGGAAAATCTATTAAAGTGGCAGCATTTACAGAATGTGATATTTAATAACGTTTAAGGCCGGGCGTCCTACTTATTAGAGTAGCACAGGAAAAAAACCAAATATTATAAACTCTTTTAGAGTCCCATAATCCCTGAATTTCCTGCCATTTCATCTAAATGCGACAGCTCTGAAATCCCTTCTTTCAACCTCAGTAGGAACAGCTTTCTCTGTGAAATACTCTGAAGCCTTTTGTGTCTCATCTGTATACATTTATGAGCACCCTTCATCTTTTCATCACAGGTTTTTAGCTTCTAACTCATTAATCATCTTCACTATTCTTCTCAAGACTTTGTATACTCACAGTTGTGGAGTCCAAAATTTGACCCGTTAGTAAGTGCTTGGGCAATGCCAAGTCTAATGCCAAGGTTCATTCTCATGAACCTTGCACACGTGAGAAAGGTGACTGACACAATGGCAGGATCTGAGGAAAGGTCTGATGTGCAGAGTCTTGAGTAAAAATACTTTGTAAACTGGAAGTGTACTGTTTATAAACACCCAAAGGCCAAATTGCATGCCTGGGGTGTCATGATGCAAACAGCCACCTCACTATTGCAGACATGCAGCGACCCTCGGCACCATCATTATCATTTACATCTTCTAATGTTTGTAAATATAGGAATCCAGGTCTGATAGGAGAGCCACGAGATCACACCGGAGATGAATGGGAATTGGAACGTGATTTGTGGAGGCTAAACCTGTGACGGCGCAGTACACAGAACCTGCGTCACCTGCTAAGAGCATGATTCTGGAACCAGATTGTTGGTCCAGAATTCTGACTTGACCACTCAATGTGACAACTGACAAGTTCCTCAGCCTCTTAGCTTCTTTATCTGTGAAGTAAGGCAAATGCTGATAGATTCATTACAGAAGTTTATGCACTGAGACTGGCCAGGCACTTATAAATGGGTTCAAGCTTTCCACTGGATGTTACATCTAATAGCAAGAACACAAGCTCGTTCAATATTTTTTACACATAATTCTATGCAGTTCCACTTCAGCATTTGAATTAGTAGTGTACAGCAGAGCAGAAAGTAATGGACTTTGGTGTTCTAAGCTGAAGATCTCATGTTTATATAGATTGCAGCATTTAAAGTTAGAATTTTGCTTTCTAATTCACATGGAAGGCAGGTAAGAATGAAATAGGCCAGATCCAAATGAGTGTATACACATGAATTCATTTATACAAAAAATCTAAAAAAAAAAAAAAATGAACACTAACCCATAGTGATGAAAAGCAGTTCAATGGTTGCCTGGGGTTGGGAAGTCAAGAGGCAGGATTGTAACGGACTGGAGTTGGAGAAAATGACCCATGTCATTTATGGCAGTGGTAGTTTGCTTGTATGTGTATTTTTAAAACTCACCAAGTTACAATATTTAGAACTATTGTTCAAATATACTAAAGGGAAGTTAGCATCAATAACAAATAAAGCCACCATAAAATGTTTAGAATTGCACACAAAATATCCATAAAACCAGTCAAGAGCCAGGAAAAAAAATGTTTCTAACTAAACATCAAATTCTATTATATGTGAAAATCAAAACTCCAGAAACACGATTTGTACGAGAATACATTAAACTCAGACTAGCGATTTCAAAGAAGAGTTGTGGAACTGAGAGTTCATGTAAGACAAAATAAAGATCTGTGTTGTTGTAAACCTGAAGTTAAGGGAAATAAAACAAGAGGATGCAGGCATGCTGAAGATGCCTGTCTCATCCCAGAAAATGAAATGGCCTAGCGCATGCAGAGTTGTCAGGAATATTACAGTTACTGATGGTTCGACCTGAAAGTTTTATGGAATCAGATGTAAAAACTCTTCTCAAAACTCTTACTCTAACTAGCATAAAGGATACTTGCTGAGTATTTTTTTGTACTTCATAAAATCCTGCATTCAACATTAGACTTTTAGAATCCACATTACAATTAATTATGCCTACCGAATGTTGGCACACACAAGAGGATCATAGCGAGGCTTTATGTCTCATATAAAACACCATCACAGAATTATAACAGACTATCTCAGCCACTGCAATTTACCACAAGCCTGACTAAATAAATGCACTGGATTAAAAGTGAATCATTTTCGTCATTTAGTTAGTACAGTATGCTCCACAAACTCAAAGTTCATTTGTGACTGTATTTCTTTAACCTATTCCAAACCGTTACTGAATCACTTACACACCAAAGAGCAGTAAATAATGAATCTGTCACAAGCCCAAATACTCCAGGTACAAAAGAAAGAAAACAACCCAGGAGCAGGGAACTCAGCATTTTCCCACAAGACTATGTAATACAACAGAGCCCAGGAACCCTGTGAGCCTGCCATTACACACCGCGTGCAATGGACAATTGAGTTCTGCTAGTCCCACGCGTTGTGTAAATATAAGGTTCCAAGAGATCACCTATGCCTCTCTGGCTTAGGGCTTCTTTGGAGTTGGCACGCTTACACTTAGGTATTTCTCCCCAAACTCAGGGACTGCGCCACAGCTGAGTCTTGGTGTACATCTGCACCAGCCATGCTTTGAATCACACCAGAACTTAGTTTGGAACCCATAGACACCAATTGGAATAGACCCCAAGCTAATTTTACTCAATGTTTGTATTACAGGAACATCATTGCCCTTCTAAGCTTCTGGACCAAGTTCAGAGAAACTCTAGTCCCACCTCAGTTCGTGTCTTGGGAAGTGCTGGCTTGGGGATTGATTCCTTTTTCAGAATCTTCAGTGATCAGGAAGAACAACGTCAAAAGCAATTTAGTAACCACCAGGTTTGGTCACTGAAGCAACAGACATGTATTCATCAAAGCTTATAGATTCACTTGCTGGTGAAAGAACTCTCCCTGGCTTAAAGCGCACTGTAAACTTTCTCCCCATCTCCTAAGAGCTCCTGAGTGTCTTCTGGTTCCTGTGAAGACACTAACCCTACCCTGAGTTCTCCGGTCACATGGATTATTCCCAACAGGCACATCTCCAAACGCTATCACAACAGAGGTAAGAACTTTAGTATAGGAGTGGGAAGAGGTCCTTCATACCATCTCTTATCCAAAGTTATTGCATGCCAGTAACCTCATAGCAGCAGTAACCTTAATACAAGCATATATACATATATATAAGGCATTCATATATATATATATATCATCATTCATATATACATCTCACACACACACACACACACACACACACACACACACACACACACACACATCCCAAGCCATTTATTACAATAAAATGCTTATCCATCAATATCCATCAATAGTTACTTTTGGAGCCCTACCTCTACCTTCATGACATTCATCATTTCAAGGCACACCCAATTTCACCCCAATTGCAGGAGCTTTACCCAAGGGTGAGGGGTGCTCTGCTCATCTACACTACAGAGTAAAACACTTTGGAATATACTATACATTGGGAATAGCTCTTAAATGCCAGATGAATGTTATTGGATACGTAACACAGCTCTTTGCCGCACAGAAACAGCACTGGAAGAAATGTTCTACATTTTGTGGAGTTCCCCAGAGACCTGGGATCCACTGTCTGAGATAGATGCTCCCTTTCATTGCTCCCTTTTGTCGGCTTCCTTTCCCTCCTCCCATCCACGTTTCCCTTCCGATATTCCTAACACTATCACCAAATCAACTGCTGGCAATCAGATGTTTCTCTCAGGGCCTGTTTTGGGGAGAGTGAAAAAAACAAAAACACCCCTGTGTTAATACAGCATGACCAAGAGGATCAAGGCAGAAGAGAGGTCATGCCAGTTATCAGAGACAACCTCAGAACATGCATATCTCTTGAGTGGTCAATAAGCTCTACTCCTAATTGGAGTTGTGAAGAGAATGGCAAAGCACAGAGAGGCACTGGGGAAAAGAGTTCACACATAAGTGACGCGGGCTGTTAGTGCTATCCCCAAGTGCCCGGAAGAAGGAAGCCCTGGGGAACAGTGTACAGATTCCTCAATTCTGAACTCGCCCCTTTCAGAGCATCTGTAATGAGACACCTTTGCAGCAGGAACAAGTGCTGTGGCTACATATATCTAAATTGCTTCTATATATATTATCAAAGTTTATTCTTTCATGTTATCTTGAGACCTTTAAAAATAAATCTTATCTAAGCAGTCATATTATGCAGTTAAATTCATTCTTTACACAGAGCACAACCTAGGGCCTTCAACAAAATTAAGTCAGAAATACATAAGGCATGGGATTTATACATAGCGCTCTGTTATACACCAGAGTCATTGCATTCTATCAGTTGTAGAAATATTAGCAATTTTAATTCAGGATGGAATTTACTTGTACTTTTCTGCTATGTAACCTAGTGACTCTGAGTAACCTCATTTGTAGATAGTATCTAAATACACCTACATTGGCACCATATATAAGCAATTTTCCAAAAGTACATAATATATGAAAATTTCTACATCTGAATTTTTGCACTAAACAATTTTTGCAGCAAAATAGGCGGATCTTAATTCCATTTCTCTTAAACTTTGATGTGTTCTCATATGAATACTAAGAGTGGAAAATGCATTTGCCATACCTACCTTACAAGCTAACTCTAAAGATCAAATACCCTATAAAATCATCTGTAAATAACTATGCAGTACAATTGTTATTTCAGGCTCATTTACTTAAATACATGAGTATCCACAAAAACATACATAATTTTAAGTACCTCATTTAATTTTGTCAAATGTCATGAGCCATGTCCAATTAGAAGAATTATTGAAGTATATAATCTTACCAGAGAGATAAGACTGGATTTTGGGAATTCAGATTTTGGGATCTGAAATATACCTACAGTTAAAACAAAGGTAAAATAAAGATAAAGTTGGCTTTAGAGCTGGAAAATAGAGAAAATGTACAAAACACTATTTTTATCTGGCACACACAATTTTTTTCTGTGATATGGTTCCATAGGTTCAGGGATTTCCTCTTCCACTCTCCATCCCACAGACTGCCAATATCATATACATATTACAATATGATATTACAATATGATATTGTAATAATATGATAATAATATGATATTGTAATATGATATGTAATAGTCCTTAAGCAACAGTCTCAAGTCCAACATCCTGCCAATTAAATGTAAGATGACATTGAAGTAATAGATGATGGCAAAAGCCCAGCATCCTATTTTCAAGATATTTCTAACTGTTTTATTGGGGGTCCATCATTCATTTGAGAGTAAAGATGCATACTCCAACATAATTTTACTTGTCAGAGTGCTAGTCTCCATTATATTTTTCCTCTGGGTGGACATATGTATATATGTTTACGTATCTATCTATCTTGTCTTTTGCATGAAGGTTGCCATAGATCAGAAGGCATGCATGATATTTTCTTTTTGGGATTGGCTCCTTTCGCTGAGTATAACTGTCTCTAGTTAGGACCATTTAATTGCAAATGGTAGAATTTCATTTTTTAATGGCCGAGTAGTACTGCATACTCTGCATACTATGCATGTACCACTGTTCCTTGATCCATTCCTCTTTAATGGATATTTGAATTGCTTCCTCCTCTTCACTATTGTAGATTATGCTGCTGCAAGTACAATATTGCAATATAATTTATTCTTTTAAAGATTAGCATTTTGTGGGGTTTGTTTTTTCTAGTGTATGATATTTTAAATATTACTCATTTGATGTGACTTTTCATCTGCTAAGGAGATGTTAACCTCAGTAAGAGTAATAACCTAGTGTGTGAAGATTTCATGGAATTAAAACTTGTGAGACAACTGAAAACTGAGAAAGAGACAGGGTCATTGGCTGAAAAGAAACATGAACAACCGCACTGTCTCCTAATAAATGACTTAGACTATAATCAGTCAAAGGAGACAGCAAGGATTATGCCAATTTTTCCTCACTGAATATTGACTTCTAAGCCTGATTCCATTCATTTATACCTCAATACTTGTTGATTACTAATGACAGGGAAAGCATCGGCTTATTTTCTTTTAGTTTGAGGAAGGAAGTGTGAAAATGAATACCTGGATTACAAAAAAAAGAAACAAACAAACAAAGGTCGCCAGAATTTAAGTAATTCTGTTAACCTATTGAAATTGCTGTGATACACTTATCTGAGTAAAATAAATCTAATAATACCTAATAATACATGAAGGTTTCTTTTTTTAAAGATTAATTATTTTTAACGGAGTGTCATATGTATACATATGTAGATATGTAGATATGTATGTATGCAGATATGTAAACATGTATATATATAATATATATATATATATATAGAGAGAGAGAGAGAGAGAGAGGAGGAGAGACAGAGAGGAAGATCGTCCGTCCCATGATTCACCCCCCAAGCGGCCGCAACTGCCGGAGCTGAGCCAATCCGAAGCCAGGAGCCAGGAGTCTCTTCCAGGTCTCCCACGTGGGTGCAGTGTCCCAAGGCTTTGGGCCGTCCTTGACTGCTTTCCCAGCTCACAAGCAGGGTGCTGGATGGGAAGTGGGGCTTCCAGGATTATAACCGGTACCCATATGGGATCCTGGTGTGTGTGTTCAAGGTGAAGACTTAAGCCACTAGGCCAAGGAGCTGGGCCCTGAAGGTTTCTAAAACAATAAAATGGTACTTTGATGTATAATTTTGCCCAAACATGCAGTTAGTGAGTATGAAGTAAAAATCAAAATTTAATAAAAATCTGATAAATATATAGAAAAATATTAAAAGTTGGAAAAATTAAATTCTATAAGATTCAACAATAAAATATGCCATTAAACTCAATATATGGATCCATAATTCACTGTCATATTTATGGTCTTGTCCATACTACCAAATTACATACTCAGTCTTCAATAATTTTCAAGTTATCTAATCAATGCTAGTAACACGATATTTTTGAATTAGTACTAGATAATTAATAAAATCCTGTGGAATAGTTGCAGTTTTGGGCATGCTTTACAGCTAACTCTTCCATTTGTGTTCTAAATCCGCCACAGTGGGGTAGCCTACAGGGGCAAATTTCTCTGAGGATTAATTTCCTCTGTCACTCAGAAATCGCTCCCAATGATTTCTGAGTCTTTTTTGTTGAGATTACCAGGGTTTTTTTGTTGAGATTACCAAGGTAAAATGAAGTTATTACAGCGGACTCCATGCGCTGACTGGTGTTGTTATGAAGGGATATTTGGAACCACACACAGACAAGCGTACAAGATTGCCACTCAAGGATGGCAACCGAGGGAAGAGATGCCTCTATAAGTCAGGAAGTGCCAACAGTTCCATCAAACCACCGATCGGCGACAGGCATATGACAGATTCCCTCTCTGGCATCCAAGGCACCAAACTTCATGACATCTTGTCCTTGTATATTTAGTCTCCAGAACTGGTAAGACAAAAAATTTTGGTACTTTGTTACATGTCTTACAAACTGCATGTAAATAATTGCCTTTGATATACACACATATGCATTAGTTTACATGTGTATTCACACATATACATGTATGTATTATATGAATTTATTCTGAATATAAAGTAAAGCACATGTTTTCAACTTCTCTTAGTGTTTCTCTTTAAAAACAGCAATGCCATCTTCATGTTGTAACTACTGTTCTCATCTTGACAGATATTGTCTCACTCAATCTTTGTAAATAGCTGTAAAAAGAAGGATTCTAGAATTCTGGATGCCTTCCATTTACATTTAAGGTAAACATCATGATTTAAAACGGAGGTAGCAGATATGGAAGTTTGATGGAACACCAGTTTCCTTTGCTCCAGACTTCACAATTCAGTAATAACATACATTTGGAAACCTATAATTTTCAAAATAATTCATAAAATTCATGGATAAAGAAATAAACTGCACTATGGGAAGCTAGAATGACTTGATGTAAATTACGTAAGCAGAATCTCTAGGGATAGGAAATAATGGGATTTCTAATTTCAAAAAGCAACTCTGTTGAAAACCTTTCACTTTTATTCAAGCCTTTCAGATTGATATAGAAACAGTACCTAATTCCACAGAGTTCAGGGAAATTTAAGCAAGAAGATAAGTTTATTTGGGGATTTACTTTTTTAATCCATGTGGTTTTTTTCTTGCATAAAATACATTTTTCACAAACTTTTCCAAGAACGCTGATTTGAGTGTGGAAAGGAGTGAACAAGTTGACAGGTTCCAGAGCGCCCAGAACCCTGGTCTCTTCTAACCAACCCTTGCTCTGGAATCAGGCATTCTGGAGGACTTCTGCCTGGGAAACAGTTGCACCAACCTGAAATAACATCAACCATTTACTTCTCCTAACTCAGCATGCTATTTTCCCAAGAAAGACAAATAATTAACTTCTTACTCATTTAGACATTCACTCTAATTGTTTCAAACTTTCTTGGCCAACTGGAAGGATCATTTTTCTAGTCTTAAACTAAAACAGTAGCAAGGTTGGTTTTTTTGTGTGTTTTTTTCCCCTGAAGAGAAAATTAATTCAGACCACAAAAGGGTTGTACTCCAGTTCAAGGTAGTGTGTGAATTAATTAGTGTTGGAAGAAAAATCCTTTTTTGTATTCACGTGCTTTTCATCTTGGTTCTTCCAAACAATGACTGCTTTTGTTCAGTGCTTAAAAGGACGGAGGTGCATTTTTCAGGCACCTTTGGTCCAGAGAAGAGTTGTATTATATCTCAGAGGAAGTTCTGCTTGTTTGACTGAGTAACTTTCTCAGGACATCAGTAATAATTTAAATTCTCACCCAATCAAGATTTAAGTCACAATAAAGAACACACTCCAGTTAATCAGTATTGGAACTTATCAGGAGTCCTTCACTGTGTCCTTACACTCCAGCATGGTCCAAAAGCCATCGCAGTCCTCGAGCAGCAGTATTTGTTTACATTTTTTTTGGCTTTTTAGTGTTCATAGACCACAGAAACAAATTAATAAAAGAAGGCATAAAAGGGTAAAAACCAAATTTAAGTACAAAGAATTTGAGTGAGCATTATGCTAAATATGTCAATACATTCTTAATAGATCACCTGTTCTCCCAGTAGTGTCTCAATATGCAGGGTTCACATGAGATTTCACTCTCACAAAAATTGCTGGCAATATTTAAATATTGTAAAGTTAAGTCATTTTCATGCCAGAAGAATACCTGTAAAACCCACCTTAGGGGTTATGATATATGAATGAGGACTGAGCTTAGCTTACTTCAAGGACTTCAAGGAAATTCTAAACAAGAGAGATTCGGGCTCCTTATTTATGGAGAGTATTTCATTTCTGAGTAGTTCCCCTTACTATTTACAATGCTTGATTCCAAATTATACATAGTGATTTCCAAGTGAGTCAGCGGAGAATGCAATCACCCCAATTTCAGTTGTTCCTTCAAGGAGCCAGTCTAATTTTACAAGAAATCGTCTCCTAAAGAGCATTAAAAACTGCAGATGGCTGCTTACATTCAGTATTAATAAACAGCCCTCTACAAGCCAATAGAGCGGATCAGTGGTTCCTGGTATTTACTACACGTTGGAGTCACCTCGAGCTTTTGTAAAACCTGCCTGTTCAGTCCTCACTTTCACATCACCCCAATCCACCTTGAGGAGAAGAAACCAGGCACTAAAAACGTTTAAGAATCTCCAGGTGAGTCTGATGTGCAATGAACTTTCAGAATGAATGGAATAAGTTTTCTTTTTGATACATGTGCTGCCGAAGCTAGCACACATTTTCTTTTTCATGTCAAAGCCTATCGCAAGGTCCTGGATGAATAGAGGAAAGCTTCCACTCACCGGAAAACAAAGTTCCAAGGATTTGGAACGAAGACACACTAACCAACGACACACATGCTAGCGCTCCCACAACCTAACAAAAACTGAATGCATAATCACATAGGAACTGATCATAAGTACATGCTTTTTGGACACCTAGTTGACAGTGTGTCAACAGGATCCCAAAGGATGCAAAAGGAATTAAAACGGTAAATCTTTAAAAATGACTTTTCACATTTACAGTATTTGGTTAAAAAAAATAACAGCATCCATTAAGAATCACTGACACTGTTTATTCCCCACTCTGTTCTCCCTGTGGGGGAAAAGAAAAGGCAGCTTTTGAGTCCTTGCACAAGAGCAAAGCTTTACAGACATTCAATGGATTGATTTCCAAAAATAACCGCAGGTGATGGTATCTCCCAGAGAACACTGCGAGAGAACAGAAAATGGAGTGGCACTCTGAGGAACATACTTCTACTCTTCAGAAATTATCTCAAGTCTCATCAGTGAACTGAAGGAAACGTTGCATAATCCAAGACCAAGCAAATCAAGGAAACAGCAAAACTAACATTAATTCACGGGGGTGGTGGGGGAGTACAGCAGAAAAATTAATTTTGCAAATGTAGTTATGGCAAGCTGATAGTGCCATTCTCATATGTGAAAATCACATACCGAAAGGCAACTATCTGGCAGGGTTGCAGATGGTACATAAAGTTTTCAGAATTGATTGACCAAGTGAAGCGTGACTTGCACTAAGCTGAATAAACTCCGCCCATAACCGTGTTGCTAGTGCACTCTGAAGCCTTTGTTTTCCCATCATCCATCTTTCATTCATGTGGACAGCAGTGTTGACCGCATCCACCACGTCATGCCCAGAGATCGTCCCACTTTGCTCACTTCCTAAACCACATGAACAACGCCGGCTCACCTAGGAAAAAGATTGGACTCTTTCTAATTAGCCCTTTCTGGTCCATGCACTGCATGAAGTATTCTCTAGACTTTCTGCATTCACCCAAAAATGCTATGGGTGAGATTTTTTGCTACTTGAAGCCCCAGAAAGGAAGCATGGAGCTCCATTCTACATTTTAAATCTATTCTCCCATTTCGTTATTCTTCCATTGGTAACTTCCATCAACACCAGGGAATCGCACCTGCTGTAAGCGATGATGCTACTGGGAATGCCCCACCTCAGATGTTCAGTCGGAAATCCGTTCTTGTGTTGATCCTATTGATAGGGAAGTGGATAAATGCAGTCTCAATGACGGGACCAACGGGAGTTCTCCAGTATCTTCCACGTGTTTTAATTTGCATTCTCTTACAGATTCTAAGCCTCATCCTAGGACAAGACATTGACCTAGTGGTTAAGACACCCACATCCCCCATCTGAGGGACTGAGGTCAGTTTCTGGGTCCAGCTTCTGCATCAGCTTTCTGTTCACGTGAACTCTAGGCAGCAACAGTGACGGATCAGCCATCGTGTTCCTGCCACTGTAAGGGAGAGCTGGACTGGATTCACACTACCCAGCTCCACTCGTGGGCAAGATTATATTAGGCATCCAGAAAGCAAATGAGAAATTGGGAATTTCACTTTCTTATACTCTTCCTCTCTTTCTCTCTCTCAAATAATGCATACATATATATATATATATACATGTAGATATGCATACACATATGTATTGTTGCTATGTATATATAAACATCTTTTTGGTACCATCTTTACTCCCCTGCTTCCACACACAATTATAAAAACACTGAATCTACCTTCTGAGAAAGAGAACGCTTATTTTTTTTAACTAAAGAGCTGTTTCAAAAAAGAGAGCAAGTTTGGTTAAGCTCAAATTCATTTATGCAGTTAGAGTAAATGAGACATAGCTGGATAAAACAAAGTTGCTGAACAACATAGGTGCACAGGCAAAAGATGCTGAAAATTCTTTGAGCATGTGCCTTGACAAATTGTGCCTTTACCTGCCTTGTACATTCAGTGGTGGTTCTAGAAGCATCATAAGAGGTGTGTCATTTAAACTATGAGTCATAAGGTAACTCGGCCAGTCTGACTTAATGTAAGTATGCTCTATTTACACAGCTAGTTTTGTCTAGTTTTATCAGCAACTATTATGGGATTGCAAGTTACTAGGCAACAGGCAGGCAAAGAATTGTTATGGGCAGTTAGTATGCTAGGAAGAACCTTGATTTTAGGCAAGGGATAGGGATACTTTGTTAACCATGGTGTTAACAGTATTCCTGTTTCTGTACCAAAGTCAGGCCTCTGGTATGTGAAAGTCTTTGTTTCTGCTCTTTCTTTCTTGACCGAGTAACTCAGTGGTTTAGCATCATGAGCAAATATAGCTGGCTTCTGTGTCATCTTTTGATGATGACAATCACACATTATCAACCACAATAAAGTTCTGACCCAAATTTGCAAAATGTCAGCTATTTATTTTTGGCATGTCTGATATTCACCACATGATGTGAAATTGACCTACTTGATGCTGCATGTCCTTGTACTTCTTGGTCTATTTTTCAGAAGACCTTCTTTTATTCAGATGATAAAAATCTACCAGTTTCTAAAGACATGATTTTGATCATACTAACAGAGTTTATTGTACTCTTTACATTTTATTTTATTCATCCTTCAACTCATCCAACAAATACATAAATTCCTTATATTTACCTAGGAAGGTGTATACATATTTGAAAATCACTAGCATATTGGGTAGCTTTTTAAAAAGTAGAACACCTTCAAATCTCGCTGGGAGAGTTACTACAGAAATTCAAGCTCTGATATACCCCTCTGGCAATAAAGTGAGTCAACCACCAACATGAGGCTGAGCGACAAATCTAGGTAATTATAACAGTGCTGTAGCTCAGTTTTGGAAAGCCTCGAGGGAGTAAAGACAGTGACTCTTGGTGTGTGCTCATCATGTGTATGTGTCCCTATTAAAGGACATTTTCCCTGGCCTGGTCAATTAAATCGTGCTCTTTATGTTGGAAAAGTGGGCCTCAGTCTGTTGCCACATGCAGGTGGTAGTCACTTTCTGCCCCCTCACACTCACCCCAAAAGAAACCCATAAGTCAATATCTATCATCAAAGTATGAATTACTAGAGAAACAAATTATCTCCTGTATAGAGCGAAAGCTGGATAACCCCTCAACTTAGTGAATTAGCATTACTAAGATATTGGTAGACAATGAAAAAGACAAGAAAGGATACTCGGGCATCTAATATATGCATTCTGGGCATTATATAGTGGTTCAGTTTTATTTTTATAATAATCAAGTGATCCTTTCCGTAGGACTAGAACGTTTAACCTAGGAAAATTGCATAGACAGAGAAGAACAAAGGTTCATAGTCTGATCTAATGGATATAAAAATGGCCAAAAAAAAAAATCAGAAAAATGAGTTCAAACCATGAAAGTAGTTTCAGAATGAAGAATTAGAAAGAAATAGTGGTATCTAAGAGACCAAATGAAAGAAACATTTTCAATGATAGAGCAATCAAGTGAATAAAACACTTGTAACAGTTGAACAGAAAAAGGACAGAGAAATTCCCATTAGATTTGGAATAGGTTAATATGACAACCTGGGTAAGCAGTTCATATTAGGGAAGCGAACACATGACTTTTACAAGCTCCTGGACTGAATCAATCAGTGAAATGGTCTCTTTCTTATTCTTCACTTCTCTCTTCTGTTCTGTAATATGTCCAAGTTTGTGAAAAGGATGATAATACCTAAATCTTTAAAAAAAATAACCAATTTATTGACTGAGTATGAGGAGGTCCATACGCTGTACGACCAAATATTTATATAAGAGGTTCTTATCAGGATGGATTCATCTTCTTCAGCTACACAAATACCACGTTTTAGGCTTTATAACCTTTTATACCCAATTCTTGGCAAAGTTGTTCATATACAACATGAAATTGTATACAAATCTAAGAAAAACAGCATTTTCAAGTGACTATCAAATCCCTCTGTCACTATGAGGAACTATTAGGCCCCAATGTATAAGGCCATTGCACGAGAGAAGACTGCTTTTGTAGTTATCTAGACCTTAAAGCCAGACACCAATAAAAGCATTTAAAATTATTATGGCAGATCATGTGCCATCAGTGACAAGAGAAAAACAATCTAAAGAAACTTCAGGGTGCGAGAAGCGCTGCACTTCTCTGTCATTGGAAACTCTCCCTCTGAATCGGTCCCACTGTACAGTGAGAAATATGCTGCACCGTAATCAGGAGCCGAGACACCAAGCCTCCTGACCACTGGATCACTGAGTGACACTGCGCAGGTCGTCTAACCTTCCTCTGCCTCCATCTCCTTTGCCATAACTGAATCTGTACAAATATTTGCCTTCCCTTATTCATAAAACGATTGTGAGGGTATTAACATAAGATTCACATGAAACATTCTACAGAAATATATACTAGCCTGAAATGTTGTGAGAGAATGACATGACATCAGTATGCCTTTATTTGTATACCTACAAACCTTCAAGTTATAGCAATTATAAACTTTAAAAACTTCCGAAGTCAAGTTTGTGTGGGTTACAGACACTCGCTCTGATTTTGACCATATATTTTTGTAATAATACATGAGTTCAGTGTTGCAAATGTGGGGAAACACATCATGAAAAAATCCAAATGAAAATTAAAATATAATATCACTGGCAAGAATGACATTAGCAATCATAATGGTAAGCTAAATTAAAACTTATATTTTAGTAACAGAAAGTACAGAATAATTATTAATCAAAACATTAAACTTTTCTTTTGGCATTGAACAGAGAAATCCTGAAGCATAAAGCAAACAGGGCAGGATTAGCTGCCACGACTATTTATTTCACTTTGAAGCGTTGTCATAGAACAGGAAAAAAAAAAGTGTCAGATTTATCATTTCCAACATCACTTAACTGTCCTAGGTTTACAGAAGAGTTTTCTAAAAGCCTTTGCTTAAAAATAAATGAAGAAAGGAAGGAAGGAAGGCTAGATGGGTGTAGGGAGAGAGGATACAAGGAAGGAAGACAGGAAGCAGAAAGCACTACGTAACAGTTTCAACATCCAACCTAAAATATTTTTTAATGTACCTAAATAGGGGCCCAATGTGGTAGCCTAGTAACTAAAGTCCTCGCCTTGTTTGCACCAGAAACACATATGGGTGCAGGTTCATATTCATGCTGCTCCACTTCCCATCCAGCTCCCTACTTGTGACCTAGGAAATCAGTAGAGGACAGCCCAAGGCCCTGAGACCCCGCACCGGCATGGGAGACCTGGAAGAAGCTCCTGACTCCTGGCTTCGGATCAGCTCACCTCCGAGATTGCAGCCACTTGGGGAGTGAACCAGCAGACAAAAGATTTTTCTCTGTCTCTTTTCTCTCTCTGCGAATATGACTTTCCAATAAAAATAAATTAAAAATTTTAATTTTTTTTTAAATTTTCCTGAATAAGGTTTCTCATTTACCATTCTTTTCTCATGATATTTTAGGCCATAAAAATGAAATGTACATGGACTAACACACAAATAATTCTAATTTCTCATGAGCTATTGTCTTCATTAAATGCACAAGAATATCAGAACTCTAATAATTCTGTAACATACTTCATGCCTCATTACAATTTATGTAAAGTAACACTGTCCTTTCGCTAAGAATGTGTTGTGTGATACTCAGAGTATTTCGAGCGGATTGTTTTGCATATTGCCTTTTACCTAAGCATGCAATCCATGTAGATAATTTTTGCACGCTGTGAATTTTCACTCAAGAATGCAGGTAGCAGACAATATAGAATATTGATAAAGATACGGAGACATTGGAAGCCCTGCACACTACTGATTTGCAAGTAAACTAGTACAAAACAACACGGTGATTCCTCAAATAATTTTTTAAAGATTTATTTTATTTTTATTGCAAAGTCAGATATACAGAGAGGAGGAAGAGAGAGAGAAAGATCTTCAGCCGTTGATTCACTCTCTAAGTGGCTGCAATGGCCGGTGCTGTGCCAATTCGAAACCAGGAGCCTGGAGCTTCATCCAGGTCTCCCACACGGGTTCAAGGTCTCAAGTTCTGGGCTATACACTACTACTTTCCCAAGCCACAAGCAGGGAGATGGATGGAAAGTGGGGCCGTTGGGATTAGAACCGGTGCCCATATGGGATCCTGGCCCATACAAGGTGAGATTTAGCCACTAATCAATTCTCCGGGCCCTCTTCTAGTAATTTTTGAAAAGAACTACTATATGAACCAACAATCCCAACTCTAATTATATACCAAAAGCAACTGAAAGCAATATCTAAAAAATACTGGAAAACTCCATTTTCACAGCAAGCTAAGTCATAACTGACAGAAGTAAATGTAACTCAAATGCCCATCAATGAAAAGCAATCAGCCAGAAATGGCATGCTTATTATAGAATATAATTCATCCTTACATGATAATCAAAAAGATGAACACTGAGTCATCACTCTAAGTCAAATAATCACTAACAGGAAATACAATCTGATTCATTTGATGAGGTATCTTGGTAGTAAAATTCATGAAAAGGAAAAGTAGAGTCGTCATTGCCATGCAGGTGGCTAAAATGGTAGAGTTGTTTAATGGGTATAGAATTTCAGTTTCCCAAGAGGAAAGATTCTGAAGATCTGTTTGGTCTAGCAGTTAAGATCACATTTGGGGGCCCGGCACAGTGGTCTAGCAACTAAAGTCCTCGCCTTGAACACGCTGAGATCCTATATGGACGCCAGTTCTAATCCCGCAGCACTGCTCCACTTCCCATCCAGCTCCCTGCCTGTGGCCTGGGAAAGCAGTCGAAGATGGTCCAAAGCCTTGGGACCCTGCACCCCTGTGGGAGACCCAGAGGAAAGTTCCTGGCTCCTGGCTTCAGATCGACACAGCACCAGCCATTGTGGTCACATGGGGAGTAAATCATCACATGGACGATCTTCTCTCTGTATCTCCTCCTCTCTGTATATCTGAGTTTGAAATTTAAAAAAATAATAAATAAATCTTAAAAAAAAAAAGGTCACATTTGGGGTACCCACATCTGGTTTTGGAATGTCTGGGTGAAGTCTCCTCTCTGTTCATGTGAAGCCTAGAGACAAGTGGTACCCTAAGTAAACAGGTCCCTGCCATTCCCATAGGACACCAGGACGGATGTCCTGACTCGGCTTGGGTTCGGCCCAGTCTGGTCTTTGGAAGATATTCGGAGAATCTCTCTCACTCTCACTCTTACTCTTGCTTTCTCCACTGAAATTTATAAACAATTAGATAAGCAGCAATGCAAACTTAACAGTACATTTAAAAAATGGCCGTGATGGTGTATTGTAATTCTCTAAAATCCTACCCTTCAATGTCACAGTTAGGAGATAGAGGTTTGAAGGGTAATTAGAATCGCATAAATTAATCTGGGTGGAGTCATCATGAGTGAGTTAAGTGCCTTTGTAAATATCATTAGAGAATTTGCTGGCCTTCACTGCTCTCTGCTTGTATGTATACAAAAGGAAACAGGTTCTTTATCATAATTCAAACCTATTGGCATTGTGACCTCAGACTTTCAGCCTCTAGAACTGTGAGAAATGAATGTCCTTAGTTGAAAGCAGTGAAAAGGAGACAAGAGATAGAGAAAGAGAGAGATTTTCCACCTGCTGACTGATTTCATTAATGACAACAACAGTAACAACTAGGCCATGTCGAACACAAGAGCTACAAATTCCATCCAGACACAGTCCAATGCTACCCTAAGAAACAGATTTCTGTTTAGCAGCCACCCAGTCCACAGTGTGTTGCTATAGCAGCTGAAATTGAGTAAAACAGAAGAAAAATTGTGTATGTTTTATATAAAAATATTGTTTTCTCCTTCTTTATTTGGCAAAGAGAGAGAAGGAAAGAGAGAGAGATTCCACCCACGGGTTCACCTCCCAAATGTCACAAGAGCCTTGCTGTCTGCAGGTCATCTCCCAATGCCTCTGGACCAGGATTGAAGCTGTGCACCAGAAATGTAATCCAGCTCTCCCATGATGGGCAAGAATCTAACTCCATGGTCATCATCGTTGCTTTCTCAGGTCACATACGCAAGAAAATGGAGTCCAGATTAAGCATATGGGCTCAAACCCAGATGATTCAATATGGTATATGGGCACCCTTTCCAGCTACTCAATCACTAGCGCACACCTATGGAATCTATCATGACTGTATCTATGTGTTTTATGAAAACTATTTAAACCCTAAACATTATCTTGTTTGACTCTCCTAAATTTATGAGTTATCTGAAAATACATAATACGATTAAACATTATAAAAAATCTCCAAGAAATTCATAGTTTTGATAAGAAATAAATAGAAGCAATTGAAATAGGGAAAGAATGATTTAAATGATGAATAACAAGGCACTTGTTAATAAGTATATGCCTCAGGCTTTACAAGAAAAGAATTGTGTTTTAATGGCAGTGCTAATGAAAGTAACCATATAACTTTTACAGAAATTTTAATTATTTGCCTGTGAAACTAAACTAGTATTTATAGTTGGCTATGATATTATACTTTAGATAATCTCTTAATAAAACTTTGTCCAATTTCTTTGTAGTTACTTCATTTACATATACTTATATAGATCTGTAAGACAATATTTTTATTATTTGTTATATGATACATATATAAAATGATAAACAAGCCAGGAAACAAGTTTTAATTACTTTGTGGTATTCCTTTAGTTCCTTTATTGCTTGCTGCATTCTTTCATAAATAAAACATTAGCAAGAAAAGGATAACGCACTTGCCCTGAGGAGGCAGAGCTCAAATATTACCATAGCCTTGTAACTGCAGATTACCCATAAAGAACAAGAGAACACCAACAGAAGACTCATTTTGGGGGAGACATTTTGAGAGAAAGGAATAAATGATGAAAACAAATCTTATTTTATAGGAACAGGGTAAGGACACGTTTAAACAGATGGAGAAATATTAGCCAGTGTGAAGCAGAGAGGGCGCATTCCAGGAAATAGCTGAGGACAGAACAACAGCAGGGGGTACCTGCACCTTTGGCCCTGAGGCCATTAGTGGAGTGAACCAGCTGGTGGAAGGTCTCTAACTCTCCTTCTCAACTGTTACTCTGCCTTTCAAATAAAAATAAGTGAATCTTTAAAAAAGGGGTGATTACCCCGATCAAGTCACTTGTTACTAACTTCTTCTAACTAATAGTTTGCTAGTAGGCATGAGTAAACTAGTTGTGAGCTGAATTAGAGCCTCCAAATTCACATATGGAAATACTAATTCGAGTTAGGGGCATACTTTATGTAAGTAACTCAGTTACAGTGAGGTCATTATGGTAGGTCCTGATCCATCAAGACAAGTGTCCTTATGAAAAGAGGAAATTCAGACACAGGGAGATCACGTGAAAACCCAGGAAGAAGACAGACACCTACTAGTCAAGGTGACAGCACTGCTAAAGAGCAAACCCTGCCAACGTCTGCTGCTGACGTCTCTCCTCCACAACCATGAGACACTTCATGTCGTTTAAGTCACCCGGTTTGTGGTATTTTGTTATGGCAGCACTAGCCATTTAATACAAAAGCTCAGTAATCCCACATCCTTAAATAAAATTAAATTTAATCTGTGTACCTTTATGAGATGTTACATTATATCAAAGGTCAAGACACACACACAGAGAAGTGGGACTCACAGTTTCCTGGTATACAGTCAACTTCAGGCATGTGTGAAATGAAAAGACCTAGGTGACTGACCCCCATGAAGGAGGTCAAGAAAAAACAGGCAGACTATTAAAGACGGCCTGTGCAGTAGCGAGTATAAATGTATGTAAGTTCTTGAATCAATAATTCATGTATAAAAATTGCATATAATATGCAACTACTACTTTGGATATGGTTAGAATATATTCGTGAAAATATTAATCCAAGTTAGCTGAAATTAAAGATTGCTTCTGGATAAAAGACCAAAGGAAATCATTCCAATTAGTACATAATTTTATAAACTAAATACCTAAAGCATTAATTTTCATCCAGCATTTTTCTGAACTCTAATGCTACCAAAAAAATTGTATCCTCTTTTATCTTGATTAAAGTAAATTTTGTTAAATGGTTTTCCCCACTCTTTTCATATAGGCAAAACAGTTCATGTTACAAGGAGCATTTACCAGTGTTAAAACTTGACACCTCTTGATGCCTTGAGCAGTTATTATGTCACAACAATAGTTTCGTAGATTTCAGTTCTGCATTTCATTCTCATTTCTGTTTTCATTTTAGGAACAGGAATACAGAAAGAGGGAGAGAGCCAGACAGACAGAAACTGAAGCAGACACACAAAGCTCCTATCACCTGGCTTAGCTCCTCAACACCCACAATGGTGAGGTCTGAGCTAGGCCGAAAGCAGGCGCTGAAAACTCGCAGGTCTCCCACATGTGTGGCTTGAACCCAGTTATGAGCCATCAGTGCTGTCTCCCTGATACAGATGAACAGGAAGCTAAAATCAGGAGGAGAATCAAATCAAACCCGAGCACTCGGATGGCATAGCATGTGCTCACCCCGCTCTGTGACTTAAATACTAGGTCAAACTCACCTCTCTTCTTTATAGAAGCATAAAAGTGAAAGGGGATGTTGATTTGAAATAGCTTAATTTCACCTTTACATCAAGTATTTTTAAAAAATCTCTTAAACTTCTGTTATACCAATATTTGACAATTCCTTTAGGCCCTTTTCATGTAAACTCTTCAGGCATACACACAAACACATACGTAAAATATTGGGATTGTATTAGTACACCTATTTTATTCTTATATAAATGTTATCAACAACTATATAAAAAATGTACTTCAAATCTAAAAATATATGGGACATGTCTTACAGAAGATCCGGTGCTCCCAAAGTTTACATAATACTTAACACTCTCCTCGCAAGCCCATTTTCAACATTATCACTGGCTCAGTGATGGCTATCTAGTTAAGATTTTCCTCAGATTATTTTTTTTAATTTCTACTCTTTTGATTTTCTACAGTAGTCACCTTTCAATGCTCAATCTCAGTCCCCCAATATATGTGGTTAATCCTATAAACACTCTCATTCTGAACCTTATGGATGCAGCCCAGGTTTAGAACTCTAAGATTTGAAGTCAGATATAGCCTCTTAGATAGGATTGCAAGTACCCAAAAGAGCACATGTTTCAACATCACACTCTTAAACCCAGCTCTTCGACATACCTGGCTCTGATCAAAACCACACCCCGATAGTAATGATAGAATAAAGGCAAGGCTAAAAAAGATACAGAGGGTAATATCAGAAATCAACAATTCAGGTGAAAAATATTGGAAATACTACAAGTTCAGAGTGCTGATGGTTGAGACCGCAGAACTACAACATAAAACACCAGGGTATAGTAAGTTGAATGAGAACATTGTTTTAGAGTTATGGATATTAACTTGAGAACTTAAAAAGAATTAAAAATCATTTTTCCTGGAAGTGGGGCTTGATTATGAAGTGTGAGGAGGGATAGTAGCTTAAGCTTTGCATTTTATATCCTTCTCTACTTTTTAAATGCTTTTTAAATCACAAATGTGATTACTCTAGCAATAGTTATTTAATCTCTTGAAGTAGAATGAAAGAAACTCCTGACTGGGCTTCACCCTGACCCTGCCCTAGCTCATGCGGACATTTTGAAAGTGAACCAGCAGATGGAAGATTTCTCTCCTCTCTCCTATAACTCTGCCTTTCAAATAATAAAAATTAACTCATTTGTGAATATGAATGAAGAAAAATACATGTATAGGGCTTAAGAGAGATTTCAAAAAATAGAAGTATTTGTTAAATACTAACTGAAACTAAGTCTCTATTTCTCAGCCTCCTTATCCCTCTAAGCTATTCACACAGACTTAGTAACTGGTGCTCGTATTATCTGGTTAATAACTTTAATCTCAAGATAATTATTAATAATGCAACCTTCACTCTGAAAAGTGCCTCAATTTGGTTGTAACTTATATGCATACCAACACCAACACTATTTATGAATGACATAATGTAAGGAGAAAGAAATGCTATTTTGTAAAGCTCATTGGTACTTGTCTCAGCATACTCCTTAGCTGCAACGATAGGATGACTGAGTGTTGTTGATTGTATTCATTGTAGCATTTTACGTATTACCAACAGAAATCGAAGGTTCAACTCAAAAACATTTTTAAGTATTCAAAAGCAAAAATAACATCATCAAATTGAAAATGTATAGCAAAACAATTACTTTGAAGTCAACTTTAATCTAAGTACACTTTAAATTGAGCAGTTATGATTTTTTTTCCAATCAAAAAGCATCCTTTGTCACCTCACACTGAGAATAAAAATGTTCTCAAGGAAGAAAGTGGACTGAATCCAGCCGTCCCTTCCTCATTCTTCCTTAAAATGTCCCAGTGTGTCTTAGAAGCCTGTTTCAGGACTGTGGACTCTCTTCTCACTGAACTTATACCTCTTGAGTGATTTTATTACCAGCACTTTATTTTCTTAAAACAGGCCTATGTTATCTGCTAGAACTAAAATCATTGGACTGACAAGCTTACAGTTCAGTTTGTACAATTGTTAATAATATTGTAAAATCCAGTCACTTCAGCAAATACATCATTTGCCAACAAATCTTTATATTGAGGTATCTGTACTATACTATGCTTGCAAATTAGGACTGGATCTTTCTGCACACAACTATGAGAAATCCAGGGAATTCCTGTTGACATTTGCAGGACTCTCAAGAATATGTAACATTTTCAGAATCTGTGTCTCCTCTTCATTCAGAATTCTCCCTCTCTAACAAAAATATTAAATGCTGATAAAATTATACGCAATCCGTTGTTATAAATGATCGCTGTCACACACACGATTCCAGCATTTTCACCTATAAACACTATCTCCTCGAGACAGTTGTCCGAAATTTCTAAACACCAACTGTAAGCGTTCTACTAGTGTATGTCAGAGTTGGCATCTGCATTGCTCCCCACCGCATTGGATGTCTTTCAGTAGCTGGTTCTCCTGCTGTGTCCAAGTTGAGCTCTTCCATTTCTAATTCTAATAGCATCATCAACAGCTTGATACTACTGTCTCAAGGCTTCTGCTTACCTTTTTAGCATCTTTTTGCTTTAAAAAGACACAACGTGGTTAGAGACTGACCAGACTTTCACAGTCTTGTGACAGTGTCCCGTTTTCCAGGCTTCCTTGTACTTATGTTAAACAATCTGATTGAGTAATGACCAATTAAATGTTAGTGGAAGTAATGGACGTTACTTTAACTTAGCCTATGATCATTCTCACTTGTGTAATTCTTTATGTTCTCTTTTCCCATCTCCCAGCTTGAGTCAGATAATCACAGAAATTGAAAATGATGGAAACTCAAAAGGAACCCAGTTGTAGAATAAAGCACTCCCTAAATCATTAACATTTACTAGATATGTGCATCATGTTGATCCACTGGCACTTTGTAATCATTGTGTCAACAGTGATATTATACAAACTACGGAAATTACTATCAGGCATGATATGAGCTTCTGGCCAGACTGCAATTAAAAAGGAGCCTAGGAAGACTTTAGGACCCTAGCTTCAATCATTTCAATGCAAGGATCTGGTCCAGAACAGGAAAATTATGAAGAATTAGCTTTAGACAGGTGGACACAGTAAGTAATGACTTGAAAGTGATAATTTACTGTCCTTAATGAGAATGTTTGTTGTTTTATAGCCTTATACTCCATGATAATCTCTTCTTTGAAGCAGTTTACAGGTAGTCTCGTTACTATTAAAATAAAGGCAGAATGTATGCTTAGGATTACCATTAGCTAACTAAACACTAGTTATGCTCACAGAAACAAAGAAACGTGGGTTAAATAAGATTAAACATACCAAATTGTGTATGATTTTAGTTTCAGCTCTCAACTCCCTGTTTCAGCCATGTTCCAGGTTATTCCAGAGGAAGTGTTATTGCTCTTCTGAATTGTGCTCATCCCAGATCTGCATTGCTTTCGGATGGGTCACAACCATGTACTAACTTTTCTTGTTGAAAGATCATGTTGACAGCAGAGTAACTGCAAAACAGCATTAAAGAATCTAAAGAGCATATCTGAGTACTGCCTGACAGGAAAGTGCTAAGATGAGAATAACCCACTTCTCAAACTAGAGTATGGTGCTCAAATGAAAGCACAACAAATCAAATCCCTGCTGTGAAGACTCTACACTCTCTCTCTCACTCGTTTTCAAATTATAAATAAATATTTGAGTTTAATTACCCTGTGTGTTAAATGGCTAAACCTCAATAAAATGTTGCTCTGAATTTCATGAGACAAAAGGAATAAGCAACCAGAAGCAACAATACACAGGGCGAGGTCTGTGGGAAGGTGCACAGCTGCCACATCCTTTCCAGAACCACTCTCCAAATATCTCCTTGAATTCATCAATGCTGAAGCCCCTTAAACCCCATCCTTCCAATTGAGTGTGTCTTCAGATATCAGATCAGTTAAATCTTCAGTGTCTCTCCTATCCCTAGCAGGCAGAGGAAGGCCCTGAAGGTTCCAGTCCTGGAATCATAGAAGTTGTTCTCCTGGCAAGCAGCCCCAATACTCAGGAGCTCACCAAGAGTCACCTCATTGGAAGAAAAGACGTTCTTATTACTCAGGAAATTCCAGAGGATTTAGGAGCTCTGTGCCCAGTGCTTCTAGCACTCAAGAAATTACAAAAGGCATTAGGGGCTTTGTGGGAGGAACTAGAATCAAAGCCCAAATATTAGAACAAAAGATTATCTTAGCACCCCTCTCAGCAAAGGTTTTAGGAGCTGTGTCTCAGGAAATGGGCAGAGATCAATCATACGCTTCTTGTATTATATTGTCTTAAGACCAGGCTCAATTTCATGATGCTATGTTAAGCAACATTGCAATCAGAGCTAAACAAATGTAGGTACTTTTACTAGAACACAATTATTCCTAAAACTAATATTCTGAAATAACCATAAATAGATAGACACACATAAAGGATATTCATAGATTATTATGAAAAAATGGGCATGGATTACAAAATATTTTGCATGCAAATAAGCTTACTTTTTATTCTGTTCTCTAAAACACTCTTGAAGTACTCTCACATATTCAGACATAACATATGACATACACTCAAAAAGACCACAGCAGAAAATAGCCATCTTTTCACAAGACTCACTTCCCTTTTCTTCATGGCTTCACAGCTGGAGAGCATTTACCAGCCTTACCAAGAGTTCTGAACAGCCAGGTAACTGAATTTTCAAAAATGGAACATAGCAGAATTAAAGTGTTCCTGGGCCACTGGGTCCTTTTTACAGCCTATCCTCCAAGTCCTCTTCTTGATTAGGACTTGAGGTGGATAACCTCAGTATTCTTGGAAACCATTTGTGAAAAATGGTGGAGTCACCAGGTATGAAAAGTCTCCATCCCAGTCAGAATTGCTACACAGAGGCGACCCACCCGCTGACTAGTAATATAGACTGGTAGGAAATAAACATATCTCTGTTAAAGCACTGGGAATTTGGAAAAGGCCTACTCCAGCCATTACCACTACCCAGTTAACAGAAAGGTTCAGGTTCATCGGTAGGGAACAACCAAAGAGCAAGTTCCTCCTTGTATACTCCTCAGCCATGTCCTTCATTTTTGTTTATTTGTTTGTTACTTGTTTGGTTCATTGTTGTTGTTGTTGGTGGTGGTGGTGGTAGTAGATTTTTACATACATATTTATTTTTTCCTGGAAAGGTAGATTTTACACAGAGAAGAAGAGACAGAAAGAGAAAGATCTTCCATCCACCAGTTCACGCCCCAAACAGCTGCAATGCCCAGAGCTGAGCTGTTCCAAAGTTAAAAGCAAGGACTTTCTTCCAGATCTCCCACATGGGTCCAGAGTTCCAGGGACTTGAGCCATCTTCTGTTCCTTTCCCAGGCCACCAGCTAGATAGGAAGTGGAGTGGGCAGTCCACTAATGGGTTCATATCAAATGTCAATACTTGAACGTGGAGGATAAGCTTACTGAGCTGCAGAACTGGCCACCAATCATACCCTTTGTATGCAATACACTGAACAATGATGTAAAAAAGTAGTACCACTCCATTTGACACACTTCTTCAAATAGACTATTGTAGATTTCTGTTTGTGGTCTGCCCAATGAAACAGAGGGTAGCACTCTCTGGAATCCACTGGATTCCTCTGAGTTGCTCCCTCTTGCAATCAAACACAAATTGCTTGTATCTAGTAACACGAGGTGTCTCAAACTCCTTGCCAGAGAAGATTGCAACTTATCGATACCCTTCTACTTCTGGAGAAAGAAGAAATTAAAATAAATTTCTAACAGAAACACATAAAATCCGACAAGGAAAACCAAGCTCCTTAAACGGCAGGCCAATTCTAAGCTGCCAAAATCCACTGAGCAGTTAAGGAAAAGCTAACATCTGGTAAGTTCTATAAACAGCCGTGAGCCTTGGGTCAGCGATATACGCACACTTGCCCTGAAAGTGAATGCATACAGAAGGTTCTGTTTGTTGCCATGGCAAATTCTGTGCAAAACGAGTTAAAAAATTAATAGTCACTGAAAAATAGTCCAAAAAGCCTAGATCTAAGATTCTGACATATTCGTCATTACTTCATGAGTCGATAGGTTTTGAAAAAAAAACAGCGCATGAAGCGCACCTAGCAGAATCCAAACCTTCTTCCGGTTATCTGGTTCTGGACTAGATCCTTTGAAAGGAAATTCAACCATTTCTGTGAAAGCATGGCTCCTCCACAAACAGCCAGATGCTGTTGTCTTTCTTATGCCCTACCAGCAGTCAAAGAGCCAAGGAAACAAATCTGTTTTAGTCGCCATCTTTCACAATCTTTGAGTCTACTTCTTTATGTATCAGGAAGAGAATCCAAACTAACCAAGCCTTCTGTTAGCTTTCTGGTAAAGACAGCCCACAATTACCAGCGGCTTTCTGTGCCTTTAACTTTAACCACATTAGCCAAGAATAATTAGCAATGGTCTGAAAGGAATTTGATTTTTTTAAGGCAACAATTCACACTTCAGCATTTATGCAAATGTGGGTAATTTAAATGTATGAGATGATTAAGAAAGAATCTTCTCTTTAATTCCCCAAGAGTGTGCATGTTCTTTTCTCTTTATGCAAATGTCTAGGATAGTATGTTCTTTGATTCTTTTCTTAGATCACCACACAGCTTAAAAATAAAGCATTGTATCTACATACAATGGAATCAGCATGCTGGCTGCTGCTGCAGATGATGCTCTACAAACACTCAGCATTTAAACTGTTTGCGAATGGTGACATGCTTACCTGGAGAATGAAGAAAACCATAAAGGCAGGTATCTATGGAAACTCTTCAGGATAATTTGTCAAGTCTGATAAATGCAGTGCCTGCATCTAAACCCTTAAGTGCCTCACTGCTTTGTGCCCTTGCATCAATTAACATTTAATTTGACTTTTTAACAACCTCACTTATCACTAGTTTTTTCATGCCTATGAAGCTAACAAATGTTAGCTTTTCAAAGCTGACAGTTTGTGATTACTTATAACCAACACAATTTGAGGGTAATGCAGTATGAGATTAATGGACCACAGGGATGATACAGTCAGAGAGCATGCAATAAAAAGAGGGATGAAATGCACTCCTACTGAAAGCTTCCTTTGAATAACTAAATTTCAAAACTTGTTTAGACAATGTTAAGGAGGAAAACTCCATTCCCATTATATTAATTAACAGAGTTTCTCAATTTTATACTTCAGAGGTGACTTAAGGGCCTTGTTTTAAAAAAGTCATCTACCAAATAGCACCTCTGATGTTGCTAGTGGAATGGAAAATGTGTCAAGAAAATGTTTGACAATAAAACATGAAAAAAGCAATGAGTTTAGATTTACATTAATGAGATAGTGCCATAACTTTGCTGCAATAGAAAGCAATAGGTTTGAAATTTCAAGGAAGACATAATAAAATATTTGTTGCTTTGGTGTTTAAGAAGCACACTGAGGTACTAACTGCATTCAATTGCAAAAACAATTGCAACTGAATTAGCTACTGCCTGGAAAGAGCCACTCACTGTGTTTTCAAGGATGCTCACACAATTTTATGCTTCCAAAGAAAATGTTCATGCTAGCTCCATTTGCAGTTTTCTTTAAAAATTGATGAAAATGAGTTTCAACAAAACATCCTACCAGTTTTCACAAGGTGATCAATCAGTTCTAGCTCTAAGGTTTCCTGAAACAAGCCTTAAGCCACCCATAAACAGGGGCAAATCCCATAGGCATCTCCAGCATAGCACAAAGATCTTCTCATCTGGCTTTCCTTTCTTTACTCATACTTTTCTTGATATTTCCCTTTCTTCATTCCTGCTTCCTTCTTTCCCACTTGCCTTCCTTCCCTCCTTCCTTTGTTCCTACTTTCTTTCTTTCTTTCTTTCTTTTTTAAGATTTATTTTAATTGCAAACTCAGATATACAAAGAGAAGGAGAGACAGAGAGGAAGATCTTCCGTCCGATGGTTCACTCCCCAAGTGACCAAAAAGGCTGGTACTGTGCCGATCCGAAGCCAGCAACCAGAAGCTCTTCCAGGTCTCCCACGCAGTTGCAGGGTCCCACGGCTTTGGGCCATCCTCGGCTTCTTTCCCAGGCCTCAAGTAGGGAACTGGATGGGAAGCAGAGTTGCCGGGATTAGAACCGGTCACCATATGGGATCCTGGCGAGTTCAAAGCGAGGAATTTAGCTACTAGGCCGTTGAGCCAGCCCCACTTTTTTTCGTTCGTTCGTTCGTTGTTCCTTCCTTCCTTCCTTCCTTTCTTCCTTTTCTTTCTTTTTGTTTAATCAGTCTATATCTCAGTTAACCACAGACAACGTGACATTAGGTGATTTACCCGTGTGTATATCAACACTGAAGGATCGATGTCCTGTTTAGACTCATGCTGGAGTTCTCTGAATACACACGTGGAAGCATAATTGCGAAAAATCCAAGGTAAATTATTAAATTTGAGTTATAGAGTCTTTCCTTTCAAATCAAGTATTTTACATAAAGTGATTTATCTGAGACCCTAGGAAATTCTAGAAATGTTCCTACAGATGCTATTTCCAGTTTTTCCCATCATATTTTCAATTACACATTTTATCAAAAATTGCTGGAATAAATTTTATGAAACTCCAGAAATTAAGATGTATTTTGACATTTTAGATTTCTTTCAAAACTTAATGGATGGAGAGAAACCACAGGCTATCAAAGCACCAGATTACTGGGAAGATGTTGCCTTCCATTTTCTGTTTCATTCCCTTTTTCTCTCAATCTGACTCTACCTCTCTGCAACTCTGCCTTTCAATTAAATAAGTATAGATTTTAAAAAAGAATGTGGAGTTAGTTAAGTGATTTATTCTTCATACTTGTCAAAACTAGTGTCACAATGAGAAAAGGCTCACAAAGGTGTTTGAATATCATCCAGGTATTTACACATTTGCAATCACATTTCTTTTTTTATTATTATTATTGTATTGTTGACAATCTTTACATAGTTAATTAGGGTAAAAAGGTTCAAGGGCTATAGGGAAGTGAATAAGACTATTATTTCCATATTGTTTCTATCATATATCTGAGGTAAAGGGGGATATTGAGGGAGAAGCCCCACCCAGTTTCTCACCCACCCCAAGTCCTGCATGTGGGGCATGCTCCGAGGGTCTTGCTCAAGTGGTTTTCATAGTTCACCAGTCTCGCCACTCCGAGCACGATGAGGTCTTTGAAGAATCCACTGATTGACATAGTCCATCATAGAGTCTCCATTTGCCCAGTATTTCCCTGCCAATATATAGCTGAGGTGGTTGATTGACTTGTTCTGACTTCTGTCTTTTCTTGTTAGTGTTCTGCATCCAGCGTTTCAACTGGGGAGATCCCCAAAGAAACTCTGAGGTGTTCCAGGCCAGATTCTTGTGTGTTCTAGCAAGTACAGGGCCCAGCACAGTCCATCGCCCCAATCAGCTGGTGGTTGCAATTGCTGGGTTGGTTCTGTTTTCAGTCCCAACTTCCACTGTAACCAATGGGTGTTTCAGTCCAGCCTGGTTCTGCCCAGCACATACTTGACCCTCATATAAACCAGTGGGAGCTGCAGCCTAGTCAGAGCGACCTACAATAACCTCCACCAGCCCTCCCCCTGGTTTGCCATTATGTGTAGCAGACTAGTCCAGTCTGTCCCACATCCCATTTGGCTCTCATACATGTCAATGGGTATTGCAGCTTAGTTCCATCTAACCAGCTCAACTATCCAGCCCTCATGGATGTTGTTGAGTGCCTCTCTGTCTAGCCACCCCAGCCCCGGTCCTAGTTTTCATGCCCTCCCATGGGAGTGGTAACCCAAGAGGGAGGAGCCCACTATTTCCCTCCCAGGTCTCTATCACTACCAGTTTATGAACTCTTCAGGTGGTTCTGTGGTTTGACTTGACAGAATTAGCCCCCAGTGCCTACTTCTGCCAGCTTCTGCCAGCTTCAGCTGGCAATCACATTTCTTTACAGAAAATCAATGAAGTTGATAAGAGCATGTTCAACTTTTTTTTTATTCAAGACTCATCCAATTGACATTAGCTTTTCAAAGCCTTTCCATGACTTTGCTTTCCAAACTTCTGGAGCTTTTCATCTGGCAGATTCCAGTTAATTCTAATCAGTTATTTCCATGCAGTGATATGGGTCCATCTGTGTAAGATTTTACATTTTCACAGAAAAAAAGAAAAAACTGAAGTTTCCAATGTCATGAAATGCACCTCTGTTTAGACTAAAAAGAGATGTGAGCTTTGAAGGAAAACAAATTAATTTGCAAAACGTTCACAATCCCTTAGTCAATTTAATGTTCTTCATTCCCAGAAAAATAGGATCCTCAACAAGAAATGGTAATCATTTATAACTATCAAGGAAGAACCATCAACTCTATAAGCAAACACAACATTTGAGGAAAAGCATGAAGTCTTACCAAACCTGCGAAGATAAAAGGTAACTTCTGAATTATAGAAGGAAAGCTTTCAGTAAGTGAGTGAAGTGTATTTATGTGTAATTAATATAGCTGGTGACTTGAGGATATTAGAAGAAGGAAAAGAAAGGGGATATTGGAGGATAAAAAGAGAACTAAGAATAATAAAAGAGGTTATTATGAATAAGAAACAATGGGAATATTGGAAACTATTTTTAAGTTTTTCCAAACACAGGATATATAGATTGCCCAAATAACATAATTTTTGGTTTAATACAAAGTACTTGAGAGCCTGGCGTGGTAGACCAGTGGCTAAATTCCTTACCTTGAACGGCTGGGATCCCATATGGGCACTGGTTCTAACCCCAGCAGCCCAGCTTCCCATCCAACTCCCTGCTTGAGGCCTGGGAGAGCAATTGAAGACGGTCCAAAGCCTTGAGACCCTGCACACGCATGGGAGACCTGGAAGAGTCTCCTGGCTGCTGGCTTCGGATTGACTCAGCTCCAGCCATTGCGACCACTAAGGGAGTGAATCGTCGGACAGAAGACCTTTCTCTCTGTCTCTTCTCCTCTCTGTTTTTCCAATAAAAATAATATATCTGCTATATCTGATTTTTCAATAAAAATAATAAATCTGTTATATATATATATAACCATATATATAGATATATGGTACTTGAACACAAACATGGAATAATCATTAAAAACAATTCAAAATATAAAAAATTATAACAAATATTAAGAATTGAGGGAATCATTATTGAAAGGCCTTCAGTAAAACTAACAGGATCTCAGAGGTTGAGAAAAAGGGAAGAGGAGAATCAGGGTATGAAAGAAAATCTCTGATTTAAAACAGGAAAAACAGGAAAGACTTCTGATGGGAGGACGCCTGTAAGGATGAAGAGGTGTACACAAAGACTGAATTACAAGGACAACAGAAAATGTTCATACATCACGAAACACAGGACATATTGTTCTAAAACTGACATCATTGATTAAAGGATACTAAAACAACACTATGATGCAATCGAAACCAAAGAATGATGCAGATTTATACATTTGGAAGAAGTTTATCACACATTAGCTCTCCTGAAATAATTTGTTAGGTTGTCATTCAATATTCTTACTTGACCAAAATTAATATTACATACAAATAAAAAAAAATCATAACTCAAGAATATAGATATACAACATATAAAAGCGCTAATGACAAAGATTAAAAAGTATTTTTAAAGATTTATTTTTATTATTTTTTCATTGGAAAGGCGGATATACAGAGAGGAGAGACACAGAGGAAGATCTTCCGTCCCATGATTCACTCCCCAAGTGAGCGCAACAGGCCGATACTATGCCGATCCGAAGCCAGGAGCCTCTTCCAGGTCTCCCACGCGGGTGCAGGGTCCCAAAGCTTGGGGCCGTCCTCGACTGTCTTCCCGGGCCACAAGCAGGGAGCTGGAAGGGAAGCGGGGCTGCCGGGATTAGAAACGGCGCCCATATGGGATCCCGGGCGTACAAGGCGAGGACCTTTAACCACTTGCGCCACCGCGCCGGGCCCAAAAAGTATTTTTAAATGCATGGAATATGATGTTTCAGATAGATTTTTAGCAAGTTTAGGATAAACCTCTAGGAAGATGAGAACACTAGTAAGCAGAAGATAAAGAGAAAACATAAGTATAACAAATAGGTAACATCTAAAAATTGAGTAGAAATAAGTTAAAATTTACTGATAAACACAATGACTATTTCTCGGTTCCACAATAAAAATGCAGACTTGTCTCATTACACTGGGTTCCCAATTTCTAACCAACTCATAGATTAACAAAAGAACTGATGGTTAAATCAAGATTGCAGATAGACTGAAAATAGAAAAGGGAAAAAATATGTGTGTACAAATATACACACACGCTCTTACATATATATATACACATATATACACCTTTATGCACATACCATTGCAAACATAATTTGACTTTCCTTTTTATATGTGATCTATTTTTTTCTCTAATTGCTCTGCCTAAAACTTTCAGTCCTGTATTAAATAAAAAGTAAGGAGAGCAAATCTCCTTTTCTAATTCCATATCTGAGAGGAAATGTTTTTAATTTTTCCTCCATTCCATAAAATGTTGTCCTGTTTACTCTGCTAAGGCGTGTTCTAAGTCTAATTTATTCAGTTTTTATCAAGAGTGACTGTTGAATTCTATAGGCTCATTTTTCATGTATCTTTTGCAGATGATCATGTACTTTTTATTTTTCTTTTTGTTGATGCAATATATTATTTATTGATTTGTATATTTTCCACTATATCTACATCAGTAGAATAAATTTCATCTGATCAAGGTGATTGATCCCTTTGGTACTTTATTAGAACAGACTTGCTAATGGTTTGAGAGTTTTGCAGCTGTATTCATTAGAGATGCGTGCTGTGTCCTTTGGTTTATGCTCAAGGTATGGCTACCTTCTAGAATGAGATTGTAAGGCTTCATTTCTTTTAAGTTTTCTTGGAATGGTTTCAGAAGAATTTGTGTTAGTTCCTTACTAAATTTTGTGGGCAGAATCTGGCAGTGAACCCATCTGATCCCTGACTTTTCTTCCTTGCAGGCAGTAATATTTATCCACAAATTTGTCCATTTCTATATTTCCTAGATGGCTGGTGTAAAATTGTTCATGAAACGGTCCGAATGAGCCTCTGTGTTTCTGTAATCACTTGTAATATCTTCTTTTTTTATCTCTGATTGTAGATATTTGAGTCCTCTGTCTCATTTTGCTATTCTAGTTAGTGTTATTGCATGTCGGGTTTTTTTTTTTTTTTAAGAAAACAACTCCATTTCATTGTTCTTTCAGTGTTGTTTCTAATCCAGGTATTTCTGCACTAATCTTCTCTCATTCGTTCCAAGGCTCTTGTTGACTCGTACTCTTCCAAATTGTTTAGATGTGGTGTCGAGATTCTTATTAATATCTCATTTCTGAACTGACATAGCTACAATCCTCCCCATTGATACTATTTTTCCCTTCTTTCTCTATGATTTTAGAATATTTTGTTTCCATTTTAGTTACGTTCCAGAATTTATTTTTCCTTTTGATTTTTTTAATGACACATTGTTCATTCAGGAGCATGTTTTTCAGCCTCTGTATATTTGAGTGATTTCTGAGTTTCCTTCCTATTGATTTCCAGTTTTAGGCTACTTCAGTCAGAAAAAGAGTGCCTAATATGATTTCATTTTTTAAACTTGTACATTCATGTTATAGCCAATATATGACTCTGTGCTGCGGATGTTTTCATGTACCATGCTGCCAAGTGTAGTATGCTGGTGCCCAGGGTCCAGAATGTGTGGAAAATGGATATAGACACTCCTCCCACCTGTGCAGTGAATGACAAGGCTTTTATAAGTAGTAGTCAACACCACAGAAGGGAACCTACCCATGTTGTTTGAAGTAAATGCATGCTCCAGCTGCGACAGCGCTGGCAGGCCCAAAGCTGGGACTGTGGAATGCAAATTAGGATCTTCCCAGGTCCCTTGGTTGAGTATATCTGAGATGAGGTATTGTACACTCTCAGCCTTGGGCCCTGAGCTCTGAGTTGCAGAGGACTTCCTCATGTCCCACAGGCATGAGTAAGGTTGATGCCAGGATATGTGCTTAGCCAACTACGGTCCTGACCTATGAGTCACAAAGGGGAATGAGGCTTTTGTACAGGCAGCTACAGGCCCTGAGCTGGGAACTTCCACAATTACCTTTAGACAACAAATGTGATGTTGGGCTGAGGCCTCTGAGCAGCATTCTAAGGGGCACATTCCCAAGTCCTGTGGAGTGAGTAACAGTGATGTTGAGGCTGTGTACTGGCTCCCCAGAGCCCTGAGCCATCAGCTGCAGAGGAGTACTGCTTTAGATCCTGTAGGTGTTTGTGCACCAGCAACTGCTAGCCTGAGAGTCTGAGTAACATCATCATGGGATAAGCATGAAAGCCCTGTACCTTTGGGCCATCTACCCCTCTTTGTCCATGTTGGTTCTAGCAGTTCTGGCAGCTTCTGGGCCTGTCTACTGATCCCTGAGGGAATGGAACCTAGCAGCAGCTCTGCTGTGGCAGCTTAGGTTTCAGAACTGGGAGCATGCAGTGTGTTTCCCTTTGGGAGCAATGCGGGAATGAAGACCCTGGTCAGCTTATATAGCTGTACTCAGCAGTTTGGAGTTCTTTAAATGTTTTTGTTCTTTTTGAAAGACACAGATGCAAAACAGGAGATATAAGTAGACAGAGGAGAAGTTACATCTGCTACTTCACTTCTAAAAGTTCTGTGACAGCCAGTACCAGTCTAAGCCAAACCAGGCATCAGGAATCCATCCTGGTGTACCGCGAGGATAGCAGGGACACAATGACTTGAGCCATCATTTGCTACCTCCCAGAAAGCATTTCAAGAGGAGACTAGAACAAGTGGAGCTGTAACTTGAACCCAAGCACTCCAATATGTCATAGGGCTTCCCAACCAGCATCCCAATCACCTCAGACTTAGTCTGTGCAGACTATGGACTCCTGTGATTAGGGCTTTCAGCTTTCACTGATGACAATGGTTACTGTGCTGTCTGCCTTATCTTTTTCCAGCCTTGTGTAATTGCTCCCTGACCGGGGAGCTGGAGAAAACGGTGGCAGTGTACTTTGTTCTGCTGCCTAAGCTGACCATCTGAGTCCCCGTGCTGTTCAAAGTCCAGGTGGCTTCTTTAATGAGTTCCTTCTCAGTCTCTTTGCACTGTAATCCTTTTGTTGTCCACTGTAGCAAGGTCAAGAACATGACGCCTCTGTTCATCAAGCTTGGCTCCTCCAGCATGCCCCTTGTACGTTATAAATCATCTTTAGGCTTCTTACAATACCTAATACAATGTAACTATGCATAAGTCCACATTGCAGTGTGTTGTTTAGAACAATGACACAGGCAAGGAGTCTGTGCATTTTCATTACATATAGATTTTTTTTTCTGAATATTTTTCATCTATAGCTGGTTGAATCCATGATTGTGGATCCAGACATGCAGGGCCATCTGCATCCAAGCAAATCCTGCCATCCTGACCTGTCACTTCCAGAGGAAATTTTCCTATTAAAATATTCCCCTGACTAAAATGAATGCTAAAGTTGAAGGCTCTGTTCCCTTCTTTCATTTTAACTCCCCACGTGGAGCTGTGGACTTGGTGTGATGGCAACCATTTTGTGATCATGGATAGAAATCCCACCAAACTAGAGGCAGACAATGAGCAGCCTGACATCTTGGAACAGTTCAGCCAATGCCGGAACCACCTCTCTTTTCCTGGAACTGTGGTTAATCTGAACAGAATTAAACTGTGAATCAGTCATCCTTCGCTGAACATCTTATTATAGATGAAAGAATTCAACTGAAGAATCCATTTAATAGGATTTTGTGCAAATTAATTGAATAAATTCATATATAGGAAATGAAACAGTGTGTATTACCAAAAAGGTAGAAAATATTAGTTAACACTACTAACTTTATAAAGTATACATTGGACTGTTTGTCCAGTCTTCATATTTTGAAAACATGATCCCCAATTTTCATTCACTTAATTAATCTGAAGAACAGCTTTCTTCTAACCACATTCAAATTTCAGGAGTGGAAATCAATACCAAACGGAACCAGGTTCCATGCCTAGTCACCATGGTTACTTAAACTCACTCATCTACCAATTGGCTTGCAAGTACCCCGTGGTAAAAACGTTGGGTAATCAGGTTTAGGCTCATGATAAAAGCCTATCTAAAAGAATAAGGCCAACACAGACAGCAAAACAGATCAAGTATAAAGAGCCTGATTGCATTTGAGCCAACTTCCTCAGTTCTCATGGTTGCCCTGGTTACCGCCTCACTGAAGTGTGACTACATAGCCCTTCATTCTGTGAACTCTCCCACTAACCCCTAAGCCTGTGAGTCACAATTGAATTTCAGTCACTTGTACTATCAGAATTCTGGTTATTACATTATTCTCTATGAAATCTTACTTTCTTTACCAAATATTAACTGTTAATTCTGTTCATCCTATGAATATCTTTTTTGGTATCCATAATACCTCAGGTACTGTGATAAGCAATGCACATATAGAAATAAGGAAGCTGTGTTCCCCCAAACAGATGAGTATATCAATTACCCAACTGCATACTAAATACTTGAAAGAACTAAGCAACAAATCCCCATACAGAATGACAACTAAGGAGAGTCTGAGAAGACAATCAGACATTTGTTAGGGAAATTTTCATCAGAAAATTGAATATGCTGTATATAAAACCTTCATGACTCCGTGAGCTACACAAGCATTCAAGTGGAACTAGTAAGAAGTTGATACATGGCTGCAACTAATTTTTTTAGAATAATCAGTGTGGTCTAGACATACATACTAAGAAATTATCAGCATATAGATGACATTGGGAGCCATGGGAGTGCATTGTACTATGGCAAGAGGATGTGGAGGATAAAAGAAGTCCAAAGAAATGATCTTGAAAACAAGTAGTGCCTTGATATCGTTAGAGTCCTGGCTAAAGCCCCTGGACGTCAGGGTGCGAGCTAGTCAAACCCCAGGGAACGACAAAGAGTCTCACTGGTAATGCAAACAGCAAACAGAGTTTATTACATCAGCATGCTGGGGCCAGACAGCACTTGGGGCACACAGGCCAGCCAAGCTGGGCGATCGGACCTTGAACAGCCCAAAGCATAAGCTTATATAGGCCCATTTGGGCCGGGAAATACATCAAAAGTAACAAACTTAGACATGTTCATTTTTATGGCCTTCAGGCGCAGGCAGCCTGTTCTGTTCCCATACCCATTATTTGTAAGGCTCATCCCATTGTCACACCCTTATCTTCCTCCTGTTCCTGGGACCGGAGAAGAATCGTGCCCTTTCCCCCTGCACCTGGGTTCACAAAGTTGCAGGACAGCAAAGAACAGATTTATCACTAAAGCGGCATCCTCCCAAAGTCCAGGCACCTCCTGGCCTAGCAAAGCAGCAGGTTTCTCTACACAAAGGAACCTTACACTGCCCAACAAGAGCATTTTACCCACACTCGAACAATGTTCAGTAGAGGAGGGTTCCAAGAGCAGAGTTGTCAACGATTTGTAATCAGGGAGATAACAAAGTAAATTTAGTTAGTAAAACATTTCCTGTGAAGTCAACAATGACCCTGCCAACAGTAAGTC